>NC_082689.1:93077141-95615228 GCF_949987515.2 Delphinus delphis
TAAATAAAGCTATGCTTGTAAAAGTTTCTTTTCTTACAGGTAACATGAATAGCATCTCTCCAAAGAACCAGCTTCTTCGTTTCTCTCTTCCATGAGTTGGCTTTTCTTTCTTGGCACCTCTGAAATGAGTGTCCACTGAGAGGTACAATTACAGCCTTGTAGATTCTGTCTATGACAGTGAACACTCTTCACTCTGAACTTGGATTTAACGTGTTGTTGGAACCTCTCACACGGACTGTATCAGAGTGTACTCAGCATCGTTAGTTCTAATTTTTCGTGCATAGATCATTTCTCCCCAACAAAAATTATGAGTTAACTGAAGAGACTGTATCTGCCTCTTTGAGTCTCGAGATTGAACGTATCTAACACTTAGTATTGTTACTTTAAAAAAATCTTCTTCAGAGGTTACATATAAAAGGGACAGTAGAATTTGAGCAGATTACATCATCTTACACCAACATGTATGGAGCACTGCCCCCTTGATGCCTAGTACTGTGCTAGATCTGCAGGAAATACAAGGATATGTCAGGTCATCACAGAAGTTGAACGAGGTTAGATTCAAGAGGGCCTCCCGGTACAAGGCCAAGGGGCTTGGACAGGATAGGGAACCATTAAAGGTCTTTAAGCGGGAGTAAGACAAAATGAAAGACCGTTTTCAGGAAGAATTACCTGACAGAATGATATAGGATGAATAAATTCAGGACAAACTAGAGGCAAAAAGACTAATTTGCCTCTAGTTAAGGCAAATAGTAGGTAAAGATTGAAGCTGTTCAGCTGTGAGATTAAGATGGACCGGAATGGAAGCAGTTCATGGAGAAAGGACAACCACGAGCAGAAGGCTTGATAATGGAAACACAACATCCATTAGTTGAGTCCTAAGTATTTTTTCTCTGTTATTTTTATTTTTTACTTATATATCTCTCTTCTTCCAAAATAGAATTTCAGGGAGTTTACTTCTTCTTCTTCCAAAATAGAATTTCAGGGAGTTTACAAAACTTCATGCAGGATGACATAAAATTTAAAATAAGTTGGTCACAAAATTGGAACAAAGGAATGATTATGGTTAGAAAATAAGATAAAGCTAAGGGTAAATTTGTTATACAAAATGCATGCTGTGAGGAGGACACAGTTGGATACTTGAATCATTGTGCAAATAAGGGTAAAAAATAAAGATAGAAAAACACACAAATTCTCAGGATAAGCCCAATAGTTTCTGATACCAAGAACAGAGAAAAATTTCTCTTGGAGGTCTGTAGACAGAAGATACTATGCTTGCTCTTTGGTGAGCAATAACTGTCCTTAACAATATTCTTAGAGTAAAAACATCTAGTAATATAAGTATTGGTATAACACAGGAGGAAAAAAGTCAAAATTAGTGAAAATAATGGCAGTGAGAAGCTCCAAAGCAACAGGATGTGTTTTTGGCTAGTCTGTCTTAATTTGGGGATGGATTTTTTTTAATCTCTAGATGTCATGTTCCCCAAAATATGACCTATATACCATCAATATAAACTGGGGTACTTCATAAAAATGTAGACTCCTGGACCTCCCCCAAGATGTAATGAATCACAATCTTTTGGGAAGGGGCCTCAGGAATTTAATTTTTTTGAAAAACTTCCCAAGTAATTCTTTTTTTTTTTTTTTTTGATATCTAAGAAGTGGATTTATTTAGAGAGACGCACATTCCATAGACAGAATGTGGTCTGTCTCAAAAGGCAAGAACAGCCTTGGGAGAAACACACTCTACAGAGCTTCCCAAGTAATTCTGATGCACACTGATGTTTGAGAACCTCTGACTCGAGCCAAGCTTTTCAATCTATGTGTAGACACGTTACAGGGTATGAATTCAGCAAGCCATGATAAATGTTTTTTAAAATGAAATACAAAGTAGAACAGACTAGAATATATCAGAGTGACCCAAGTTTTAAGTATATGGAATTAGAGTAAGTATTCTTCAGGGTAAATTTTTGAATATACACATATTATTATATGAAATAAATATAACAATGTAATAAATAAGATATATGTTTGTATATGTATATAAATATATGTTACATATATATAGCATAGTGACTATTATATACATCTATGACATCATGATATATATAATTGTCTTAGAGTCACTATGTGTTTTTTCATAAATATACTAGTTAGAGGAATTCTTCAGACAACATTCCCTCTGGATTGTTTTCTCCACTCAGTTTTCATTAAGCTCTGAGCAGCAATGAGTCTGAACTCATACCCGACAGAAGGACCCTGTAGCCAGGTAGGTGTCATGTGTCCTAAACTGTTAGCCCAGCTGGGTAGAAGTGAGTTACATCCGTGAGGAGTTGAGAAGTTAGACAAGAACTAGAAACTAAATAGAAGGCCAGAGACCTCAACCATCTCCCTGAAGGCCAGACCAAGTGTCTCCTCAAGATATAATTGGGGTCCATCTAAAACAGAGGTAGAACGAGCAGGTCTGGGTTCCTCTCTGCAGCTGAACAGTTCTTCTCGTATCTGACCTCCTTCTCTTTCTCTTCCTATGTACAACCTCCCCTCCTACTCAGAAGAGATCTCATCTCTGTGAATCTAGGGCCTTAAAGTTGAGGCATCTATTCCCTGCCATATTTCAAGGCCAAGCTGAAGTTCCACCTTCTCGATGGAAAAGTGGTCCCACTTTGTGGTCCCAAACCACAGTCAGGGTTCCTTTCTCTGAATTTCTACACTCATTTATTCATTATCACAATTTGTCTTTTGTGAATTCATGCATCCACTCAAAACAAATGTTTATTAACCACCTATTATGTGTCGGGTTCTGTGAGGGTAGAAAATTTACATGGCTTTGAACTCTCCACAGCCCTCAGGACAATGACTTGCATATAGTAAGTACTCAACATACATTGTTGACTAAAATGCATTTTTGCTTCCTAATACTTTTTTCTTTTTCTTTTTCTTTCTAATAGTAAGAATAGATGCACAGAAAGAACATGAAAATTTGTAGCAAATTGCACGGCAGGTAGCTGTGCTCACTTTTTCATACCTTTACAATACAAGGCTGCTCTTGTGTGTACAGATGTGACCTTCTTAAATCATATTTCACCAAATTAAAAACATTTATCAGGAATGTATCTGAATACATTCTAAGCATCATTTATCCTAAAAAAGCAAGTCAATTGAATTCATAATGAAATCTTTCATTTGTTTCAATTTGATCTACCTGAGATGCTTAAATGGATACATAATATACTCACTTCTCCCTAGGAATATCCTAAACCAAAAGCTAAGAGTGTCTTGCTCCCCAGAAAAAGAAAAACAAATATCGTATATTAACGCATATATGTGGAATCTAGAAAAATGGTACAGATGAACCTGTTTGCAAGGCACAGACGTAGAGAACAAATGTACGGACACCAAGGGGGGAAAGCACGGGGTGGGGGGTGGAGGGTGGGATGAATTGGGTGATTGGGATTGACATATATACACTAACATGTATAAAACAGATAACTAATAAGAACCTGCTGTATAGCACAGGGAACTCCACTTGACTGTACAGTAGAAACTAACACAACATTGTAAAACAACTACACCCCAATTTAAAAAAAAAAAAGTGGAGCTGGAATAACTGGATAATCTCATGAAAAAAAAAAAAGAATGACTTGTTCCTTTCTGTGTTAAACAAGCTTTAGGAGTGGAAGTATTGCCTTTATGCATTTTTAAGCAATCAAAATATCTTCATGGGGGCTTCCCTGGTGGCGCAGTGGTTGAGAGTCCGCCTGCCGATGCAGGGGACACGGGTTCGTGCCCCAGTCCGGGAAGATCCCACATGCCGCGGAGCGGCTGGGCCTGTGAGCCATGGCCGCTGAGCCTGTGCGTCCGGAGCCTGTGCTCCGCAACGCGAGAGGCCAGAACAGTGAGAGGCCCGCGTACCGCAAAAAAAAAAAAAAAAAATTTTCATGGGATGAAAAAAATTTTTACAGAATTTCTATGGTTGAATAATTTGAAACAGCTAGGAAACTGGATCCATTAAACCCACTTACAATAAAGCTTTTAAAATACACAATAATATATGATAATTGTAATTTTTGAAAATGTAGCTTTTATTATTTATTTAAAAATCTAACAAATCACCTATAACCCTGTCACCTATGAATTAGTACTTGGAAAATATCCTGCTAGGTCTGTTTTAAGAAGTCTTTAGCTTATCAGTTATCTATGAGAAATCTTTGAATTTACTAGCCTTAAGGATGGGACTTTGTCACCCAGCCTTAGACACAGTAGTAGAATCGAATAGAAGAAAACAATGTGGAACAGGGAGTCTTTCCAAAGAAAATTCATCATATATCTTTCTTAATGAACCTATTAAAATGGGGGAGAGAAATTGTTAACAAAAGGTAACTTTATCACCGGGGCAAGATATGCTATTATTGCCTTAATAACCAAATTACTCTCTGACATTACTTTCACTCGAGAATGTTATATGCTTAATAAGAAGTGCCAGGATGGGATGTGCTCAGCATTTTCACACTCATTTACTACAGTACCTCAGAGCATTATAGAATGTTCACTTGAAATGTAATTTTCCAGCTAAGTTACAGCTTTGCATAGAGTTAGGGAAACTCAAACTCTCGATTTTGTCCTAGAGATTTTGAAGTTTTATGTTATTATGACTATCTCACATGCCAAGGTAAAGCCAACAGTGTTAACTTACACCCAAGAGAACAGAGTGAAACTACAATCACTGACTGACAACTGACTTACAATAAAAAATCTCCACAGACTTAAACGGCTGCTTTAAAGGAGACATAACTAACGTCAGTACTGGAGAGATGAAAGCAACTCGATCCCTGCGTATTCATGTCAGTATGTCAATGCATATCTATCTGACTATGATGACAATATAAAAATGGAAGAAGGTCAGGATATCTAAGCATGGCATTAAAGTCTAGACCAAATCTGATCGAAGATCAAAGATACTGTAACTACCAGTCTTAACCGCATTCTGTTAAGTTTAATTACAGTTGAACTCATAATTTATTTCCAAGATCTCCAAGACATCCTGGCTAGTACTCTGGAATTTTTTACGTAACCATACAGGGATTGAGATATTTTAAGATTCTAAGCCTATAACAGTGTATTTGTAGATAATTATATGCTGTGGGATGTATAATATGATTCCCTGTTCTTTTGATAACACAGGCACCCGTTGAATGAGAGCCTGAGTGAAAACAGTAATTCAAAGTTTCCTTCCTTTGTGATTTTTTGGTCTAAATCTCACCATTACTTTTTCATTGTTTGGACCTTATTGTATTAAAAGGCAGGGCAAGCCTGATAAGAGCAAAGGAAAGGCTTAACACAGTTTGGAGAAGGCAGCATGGATTTCCTCCAGAACAGGGACCCACCCTAGGGGCCTGGAACCATGGGAATTTCCTACTGAAGGATGTAGCAGTCTATAGCTTAATTTTCACCCTAAGATTAATGGGACCTGGGATATGGAACATTCTCCAGCTCTGGGTAAAATCAAATACCACAAGTTAGAAGTTCAGGTGCATTTCTCTCTTTTATGGATACCAGTATATTGTCAAAGAGACTCACAGACTACATGAAGGGAGAAAAAAAATGTTTTTCCTGCAATTCCTATGAACTGTGAAGAATTGAAATTATATGCTTGAGGACAGCAGCAGCACAGAGACTCAGAAGAAAAAAAAAACACAACTTTTAAGCTACTTCTGAAAACTGATGAATGTCACATATTATGCTCACAGGATATCCTATCCAAAAGGATTTGCTTCTTTCAACTGTCCTGCAACTCACAGCTGTGACTGTCACATTCTTGAGGTGAAGCTATGCTCCATGTCCACTTAAGCTTGATCTGCCTATGAAAGCTGCCAACCACAAATATGCAGGCACTGGAGCATTCTGTCCTCCCATCACTACCACAAACACTTGGATTAGTGCTTGATTTATTAAAGTGATAAGTGATTCTACTACAGCAGTGGTTCTCAAACGGGGCTGGTTTTACCTCCTCAGGGACGTTAGGCGATGTCTGGAAACATTTTTAAGGGTCACAACCTGGGGGGGTTGGGGTGGGTGTTGCTATTGGCAACCAGTGAGTAGAGACCAGAGATGTTGCTAAACATCCTACAAAGCACAGAACAGCCCTTCCACAGCAAAGAATTATCGTGCCCAAAACACGATACCTAATGGTACCTAAGTCGAGATACTCTGAACTAGAGTTTTCTTTTTCTCACAACTCCTCCATGGAGATGAGCATGGATGTGGGTACGTAAGGATGGTAGACGAATGTATTTGCTCCCTTATTTCTCCATCCCTCAAAACACTCTTCTCTACCTTTGTGTAACTGGTCACCATTCAGCTTTCACCAAAATCTATGGCTTCTAACTGAAAGACACCAAGGGTCACTTTTAGCACAAAACAAATGTTTCTCTCTTCCAGGAGCCAAATGGTCTGTGCTAACTTTTCAAGTGTCTTCAACTCTTTTGATGAATTGAGGTTCTTCTCTAGCTGGTGAAGAAAAACAACATGGATAATGGTCTCTGCAGCTGTTGGGAGGTTTGTGTGTTGTGTTTTTTGTTTGTTTGGGGGTTTTTTTGTCTAGATTAGCTGCCCCAGCTACATTAATTCATGCACTTGACCAAGCAAAATGCCTCATTCCTAAAATAGGGTAGTCAAAGAAACCAGATTAACCTGGAAGGAAACATGAAACTGTGGGAAAGAAGATAAGGCTGACCACCCAATCACCTCATTTTCAGAAGAATCAAAGTCTTGCACTGCCAAGGCCACCTGCTAAAGTCCAGAAAAAGAAACACTGGAAGAAGAAAGAAATGCTGATGAGGATGCAATGATATAGGCCAAACTAGAAATAGAGGTTGGGGGGGCCAAGGGAGAGCACATTCTTTTCCCATAACTATTGATACTTCGTAACCATGCTCCCAAATAGAGGCATTTGCATGCCTTCTGTTAAAAGCATTAAAGGATAACCCATGTCCTCCCTTGGTTACAGAGCTCATAGCCCTGTTCTAATCAAAAGGAAGATAACTCTACTTCCAGGAATGTTTGAGTCTGGAAGCAGTGGTCTAAATGACCAGTAAGTCCCTATCTGTTATCACCCTTCACATAGAACACTATGTGCCTGTGTTGCAGAGAATATAGTGTGAGGGGAAAAAGCCAAGCCTTTACCAAAACCCATATACTCTTTTGGGAGGAATGGACTTGAACTTATATTTAGGCTGAGCGACATAAAGGTGGGTCCTGTGCTCCAATAGGTTTTCCAGTATCTATCTCAAAGCCCACCATTAGCCATCCATCCTCCTTGCTAATTACACTCCAGCTACATAAGGAAGTGTGGTTTTTCACACTTGGGATTCTGTTTCCTGGCCTCTTTCCCTTTATCACGCTCTTCCTCACCATCAATCCCACTTTTGTCTTCCTTTCTTTAAGATTAGGCTCAGGTCCCATTTTTAGGGAACTTCCCTATGACCCTACTCTCACCCTTTTTCTGTGCTTCTATGACAACCAGTTAATATCAGCATCATTCTATATAGGCCATTTTCCCGTCTATTCATATTTCCAGTGGATATCAAAAGTTTAGTGCGCAAAATATTCACTTGAGGAATTTGCTAAAAATACAGATTCCCTTGCTCTATGCAGAGATTTGTGTGTGTGTGTGTGTGGTATGCAGGCCTCTCACTGCCGTGGCCTCTCCCATTGCAGAGCACAGGCTCTGGACGCGCAAGCTCAGCAGCCATGGCCCACGGGCCCAGCCGCTTCACGGCATGTGGGATCCTCCCGGCCCGGGGCATGAACCCGTGTCCCCTGCATCGGCAGGCAGATTCCCAACCACTGCCCCACCAGGGAAGCCCTATGCAGAGATTTTTGAATCAGTAAGTGTAGGAGAGACCCAGGAGACTGCATCTGTAAATAAAAACCTTCCCTAGTGATCCTGATGCTGGTGTCTACCAACAACACTGGAGAACTCAGCCATGTCTGCACTCCAAGCCCCTTAACAATGAGTCTAGAAGCCATCTTTAATTCTTCTTCATATCCCCAGCACCAATCCAGGGCCAATCCATGGCACAGGGAAAATCCATGTTTCAAAAAGTTGTTGAGAGACTTCCCTGGTGGTCCAGTGGTAAAGAATCGCCTTACAATGCAGGGGACGTGGGTTCAACCCCTGGTCAGGGAACTAAGATCCCACATGTCGCGGGGCAACTAAGCCCACTCGCCACAACTACTGAATCACGCGCCTCAACTAGAGAGACTGTGTGCCACAAACTACAGAGCCCATGCACCCTGGAACGTGCGGGCCACAACTACAGAGCCCACGCACCCTGGAGCCTGCAAGCCACAACTAGAGAGAAGCCTGCGCACCTCAAGGAAGAGCCCGCGCATCGCAAGGAAAGATCCCGCGTGCTTCAACTAAGACCCAACGCAGCCAAAAATAACTTAAATAAATAAATCTTTTTTAAAAAAAAACAAGTTTTTGAATAGATAAGTCCTGAAACATCTCTGGTTGAGAAAAACAAACATCAAATAAATTTTTTATATGGAGTAGTCGTGAGTGTTAGGCCAGGAAAAAAAATTAGATGAAAGGAGTAATGGAAAATCCCTGAAGTCAATTTCCAGTTGCTCCATATTTTGCCAAGAAACATTACTGCAAGTCTCTTCTTCACTTTTAGCATCAATTCCCATTACTGAGCTTCCCTCTGCTCACCATGCCTGGTGTTACACCAATCAGCTACCTGTGGACTTTTATATCATCTTTATACTGCATCCCACACCCTTCTAGTACTGCAGTCAGGAAGAATGTGTGCTTACGTTAAATGCCCTCCTGTACTTTCTGATCATCCATTCTTAATCGGTAGTGCCCAACCTGAGACAGAAAGTTTTAAATCTCAATTCGAAAGAAGACAAGAAAAGGGTCTCATAATATCATACCACTTTTAGACAAAGACAAAGAATAGTCTGTAGTCGAATAACTAGTAAAATCAGGACAGAAATACAGCTCTGGTGTGTAAAGCAAAGTTTTGTGTGTGCTCTATTAGGTATAGATGTTAGTCATACTAGGAAAGAAAAAAAAAGAAGTGTGTGTGTATATACGTGGGTGTTCAGTTAAAAATGAGCTTGCCAAAAAAAAAAAAAAATGAGCTTGCCAAGAATTTTCTAGTTTCGTATTAGAGCAAAATAGATTTGATTCTTTGTCCTGGTGTCTCCCATCTTGGTTCAATGGGAGTCGAAAATATTTTTCACCCAACCCTCAGGGTCAGAGTTCTCTGTTACTGGAATGCTATTTTGTTTTCAGGCTGTTTTATGTTAACGGCTTGATTGCCAATATGGTGGTGTAGCAAGGATTTTCATTTTGGAAATCTTAGTACCATATGTCAATAAATACTAAGAAAAATATTCCTTTATGTCTCCTATACACGCGCGCACACACACACACACACACACACACACACACACACACTCTACCAACTCTGGTTTACTCCCCCCACCATAACAAATCCCTTTCCAAACATTCCATCTAAAAAGCTTGCCATTTAAATATGTCTAAATAAACTTTTAGGGTTTCCCTGGCGGCACAGTGGTTGAGAGTCCGCCTGCCGATGCAGGGGACACGGCTTCATGCCCCGGTCCGGGAAGATCCCACATGCCGCGGAGCAGCTGGGCCTGTGAGCCATGGCCGCTGAGCCTGCACATCCGGAGCCTGTGCTCTGCAACGGGAGAGGCCACAACAGTGAGAGGCCCGTGTACCGCAATAAATAAATAAATAAGTAAACTTTTTATTTTGGAATAATCTTAGATTTATAGAAAAGTTTCAAAGAAACTCCAGAGAATTCTCATATACCCTTCATCAATTTTTCCTAATGTTAACATCTTTCATAACCTTGGTCCATTTGTCTAAACCAGGGGATGACAAACTGTAGCAGCCTGCTGGCCAAATCCAGCCTGCTGCCTGTTTTTGTAGGGCCTGCAAGCAAAGAAGAGTTTTTATATTTTTAAATGTTGAAAAAATCAAAGGAAGAATAACATTCCATGACACATGAAAAGTATATGAAATTCAAAATTTAGTGTCCATAAATAAAATTTTATGGGAACACAGCCACGCCCATTCTTGTACATATTGTTTATAGACCTTTACCACTATTAGGGCAGAGTTAACTGGTTGCAACAGGAGACCAGAGAACCCTCAAAGCTCAAAGTTTTACTTTCTGATCTTTTACAGAAAAGTTTGCTGACTCTTGGTCAGATCTAAGAAATTAACATTGTTACATTACTATTAAATAAACCACAGACTTTTAATCACTAGTTCTTCCACTAATGTTTCACAATGCAATCCAGGATACCACACTGCATTTAGCAAACACTTTTTAATAGTGAGCGTCTCTTTACCCACCAGGTGCATGATCCTACTTTGGAAAATATTCCGGCCTAACAAATGGATTTCAGCTGGCCACTGTTTGTTTTTGTTGTTTGTTTGGGATTGCCTACATGCTTTACACAATAGGCAGACAATTTAATGCAACATCTGGGCTAGGAAAGCTGTGAACTCCAAGGTGGAGGAAGAGCTATATTTGTTCACGCGGTCCATGTGCTGGGGCAAGGCAGGGTACTAACTCCGGCCCCTCAAAAAGCAGGCTCCCAGGGCTTTCCTGGTGGCGCAGTGGTTGAGAGTCCGCCTGACGATGCAGGGGACACGGGTTCGTGCCCGGGAAGATCCCACATGCCACAGAGCGGCTGGGCCCGTGAGCCATGGCCGCTGAGCCTGCGCGTCTGGAGCCTGTGCTCCGCGGCGGGGGAGGCCACAGCAGTGAGAGGCCCGCGTACCGCAAAAAAAAAAAAAAAAAAGCAGGCTCCCAGTGTTCCCCCTCGTATGGTGTGAGGCCTCCTCCCACGCAATCCCTGCCCCAGCTCCCTGTCCTTTGTTTCCTCTTCCACAAGCCTGGCCTGTGAACAGCGCGTCTCTCCCTTTCACCCGGCTGCCGGCTCTTTCAATGGGCTCCGCAGGCACAGGCGGGCGGCGTCCGGTTGCCGGGCAACGGCCAGAACGGCAGCACAAGTTGCCGCCAGGGCCGAGACACATCCGCACTAGCCCGTCTGCGCCGCGAGCCTGTGGCCTGATTTCTCCTTCTCCATTGTTGTAGCGAACACAAAAGACTACAACTCCAGTATAGTCACGGGGCTTGCATTAAATTACGCGCCAGGCCATTCTTTGGACCACAGCCTTTGTGGGCTGGGATGCGTCCCCTCCCGATGCCAGAACTCCACGCCTGTCACTCGCAGGCTGAAGCGCTTCGCGAGCGTGGGCGAGTTGTCTCCCTCCCTCCCTTCGCCACATCCGCCCACCGACCGCCTTTGTTCCTTTCAGCTGGCGGCCAGGCTCTCGTTTGCCTTTTGGCTGGCATGACATCACTCCAGCGGCGGTCTTGGGCATTCCTCACCACTCGCTTCCTTCTCTCTCAAGTTAAGCGTCGCATGTAAAAATCCCAGGCCTATTTGGTCCTCTACTCTTATCTCTTTCTCAACCATCTCCCCACGCCCCCATTCCTCTCTCTCAAGTTCTTGAGGCTGCTGTTGCCATGGCACTCAATTTAAGAGATGAAGGAAGCTTTTCTCTGCTGTCTGCCAAACTCTCCAAACTTCAGAGGCTTAAGTCAGTGCTGAGTCCTTGGGATTTGCCAACGCTCCCCTGTGCTACAGTCTGAAGAGAGTTAACGTTTAATTCACTGCCTCTATTCCCGGATCCAAAATTCGGTGGTGAATGGGGAAGAGAAATTTTAAGTCACGCTTAGGAGCAATTGCATGTAAAAGCTGGAAGGGGTCTCCTCCAAAGGAAGAACATTCCAAGATATGAATTTATTTTTCCTCAACAGTGTAAGATGGACAAAGTGCATCTCATTAGCTATTTAATACCAACTCTTAGTTGCTGAGGGAGAAGTGCATGAAGGTAACGCTAACCTTTCCAGCTTTTTTTAATACTACTGTGTGAAATGCCTGTTGTTCAGCTAGGGTTCCCAATTAACCCTAGGGTCCCTTCCGCAGCACCTTCCCAGGTCAGGAGTGGAGGCAGGCACTTGTCCTAAATCTCAGCACACTGGTTAATGACAGTGTGGGGATCCAGATGTACCTTGCACCTGCACCCTCCGGACATCTTTGTGTTTCTCTCATTATTCCCACTCCCTTCCCCATAATATTTTGCTAAGACCCAGGCACAACGAAATAGGGTAAGTCATGAGAGGGATTCAACCTATACAGTTACAACTTACTTTTTTTTTTTTTTTTTTTTTTTTTGCGGTACGCGGGCCTGTCACTGTTGTGGCCTCTCCCGTTGCGGAGCACAGGCTCCGGACGCGCAGGCTCAGCGGCCATGGCTCACGGGCCCAGCCGCTCCACGGCATGTGGGATCTTCCCGGACCGGGGCACGAACCCGTGTCCCCTGCATCGGCAGGCGGACTCTCAACCACTGCGCCACCAGGGAAGCCCTACAACTTACTTTTAATACAGAATTCATATTATGGGGGTGGAAGGGAGAGAGCAAAAGCCTGTATGTCTTTAATATATTTTAACTTTTTCAGTTGGATGTCAAACTTCAGCTACCATAAGTTAATCAAGCAGGGATGATGTGCAACTATTTGTCAACTGATGTGGCACAAGCACTGACCCATCAGAACAGACGCCCTAGCAATGAGCATGGACCCCGGCCAGTAGCCTGCATGGGTATGAAGCCACTGAACACTACTGCTGACACCCACGAGGATCACAAATCCATGCCAAGCAACTGAGTGGGGGGTGAGGGGAGTTCCAAAAGGCAAAGCATTGTCTTTCCCTCCAGTTATTCATTATTTGGTTTGAAAAAAATGAAACTAGCATACATGAAATGATACCAATTGATAGAAGACAATAAAATTAACTATTCATAGCTTGGAATTTTTCTTAGTAATAATAATAGCTAAATTTTTACAACAGCCCTATGAAGTTATTGGTACTATTATTCTCCCCATTTTACATACATGAAATATAAAGAATTATGAGGTACTTCTTTCTCCAGAAAAAGAAGAGGGAGACACTTATTAATTGCCTGCAGTGTTTCAGGTATGGTTCCAGGCAATACAGTCACTCATACAGATGACCACACTTTAGAAACCTGGATTTAGTAGCTATGTGCAGGACAAATAGGAGGAAAAAAATGAGGCAATCAAGGTCACTGGGTAGGAGGAGTTTGGAAGAACCTAAGTCAAAGGCTGTAAGAAGGAAACCAGGGTGATGGAGTAAACTAGCTTCAGTTACCTAGCAAATTCAGGAGAACAAATATAGGATAAGCATGTTTTGAAGAAAAAAAGAAAAGGGATGTCAGGGGTATGAAGGAGCTCTGGGAGGAGGGGCCTCGGGCCCAAGCCTCAACCACAGGCTAGAGGTGGCAGTTGTGTAACAGGGCCTTCAAGACAAGTAGATGAAGAAAGGAAAGAAGTGATGTAAGAGGCACTTGGGAAAGAATCTTAGCCACTGATTTATGTGGGGGATATGAGACGAAGGAGTAAAAAGTGATGGAGGTTTCAAATTTGCCGAGGTTTGTTATAATCAACAGCTCTCGAGTGGGTTCCAAGAGTTAACTCAGCAACTCACAGTGCTGAACTCACCTCAGAGTAGTTTACTGACAGAAAATCTGAGCGAATAAATAAATATTAAAGCAGTCCTGGGCACAGAGTAGAAGCTAATTGAATATTTATTGGTTGACTGCTTAAATAAACTGAGGAACCAGGGTATGTGCAAATCCTAAACTTTTCTTTAAATCAGTGTGTTCTTGGGACTATTTTCTTCATATCAGTGGGCCTAGGGCCTTGGGCCCTAGAGTTTCTGCCCTTGGGACTATCTGAAGACACCAAGGCAGGGAGGCGCAAACGAAAGGACCGGGAGACTTGGGCTCCGCCTCTAGCTTGGATGTAACACCTTAGAAAGGTCATTTAGTTACTCTGTACTTGGTGTCCTTGCCTGTTCAACACTGAGGCTGGATTAAATAATCTAAGGTATAAACATTCAAATTTTACAAATGTATATCCACCCAAAGCATCTGAAGAAAAACATGAAGCATTTGGCACTGAGCAGATCTTGACCGTTTTCTCCAAAGGTAACAGAAACGCATCTCACCAAATGGTAAAGGAGATAATCATGGTATTTCTAGGCTCTTTTCCTGTAAGAATCCTGGCAATTTTCACAAGTTTGGAGGGACTTTCCCATTAATTTTGATTCCCATGATTTCACACCCATGGAAATTTCCTCAGAGAAGCAGTTTCTTTGGCAGTTCCATGCTCACGATCATCTTAGTATCAATGGGAATTCTGAGATGTCAGCAGGGCAATAGGCCTCTTCTGGGAAGTGGGAAAAAGGAGCTGTCTCCTTTTATTACCAAAAATAAATACAGAAGACACAAAAGATTTTCACTACACTTGTCACATATGGTGGAGTAAGTTGAAGATGGAACTAAAGTCTCCTCCAAAAAATAAAAGGCTTTATGTGTGTTTCAAAGGCATTTTATGTTGCATAACATGGAATTAGCCCCAGCTCCAGCCCTTTGAGGTTTGCATATTTATATAAATATATTGTCTAAAACAAAGAATTTTGAATTCTGTCTTATATTTAACCCCACCCCCCGCCCCAGGAAATTAGAACACACTGGGAAAAAAAAAAAAAGCTGAAAGGAAACATTGTTTGGGGAGAACTTATCTGTAAACAATGAAGTGCCTTCAACAGTAAACAGTTCCAACAAATTGTACCAGTGGTCGAGCTCACTGTGTTTAGTATTTGCTGTACTTTTAAAATCTAGACTTAGCTTTGATTCATGCCTGTTTAGCCCCATGCTCTTCGCAGTGTGATCCATGGATCAGCAGCAACAGCACCACTTAAGAGCTTGATAGAAATGCAGAATCTCAAGTGCCACCCAGACCGACTGCACCAGAATCTGCATTTTATCCATAACCCAGGTGATTCTTATGACCAGTGGAGAAGCACTGCTCTAGTCTACAGAACCCATCCAGTAGAAGTGATGTTTAAAAGTGGTTTGCTTATTTTGAAAGGGCAGTTTTCTGGGAAAAAAGTTGTAGAAATTATTGGCTACATCTGTCACTAATGGGACTAAGACCCTCGCTAGTGTCAGAGAACAATAAAATACAGCATGCTATCAGTAGTATAAGAAAATGCCAAGAGACCTACTATCGGTGAGGCTTGCATTTGGGGCAGTTTTAGGACTCCTCTACCCACATTCTCTTGACACAGCCTTCCTGTGACCAAATACACACTTTTGAAAGATGACTAAGGTTAAGAGTGCAATCTGGCCACAGAAAGGAGAAAAGCTCACTGACCCATGCTGGCCTCTGACCTTGACCTCATTAGATAACCAAATGAGCTAACCAGGCATGGACATCAGAGAGCATTATGTGTTGATTAAGACAAAGCATAAGAAGAACCAGCAAAAGATCAGTTACACAGATGTCTCTACCTTGATCACCCATATTTATTAACACTATATATACATATTTTTCCATCTTCTGGTATTTTTCCCACTGTATTGCAGATCAGGGACTTGAAGACAACAAAAGGTTCTTCTCTTTCATAGCTCTCTAGTCCTTTCCTTCAAAGCACTTAAGACAAATTTATAAATTTATTTTTGTGTTTATTCTTTTTTTTTTTTTTTGGGGGGGGGCAGTACGCAGGCCTCTCACTGTTGTGGCGTCTCCTGTTGCGGAGCATAGGCTCCGGACGCACAGGCTCAGCGGCCACGGCTCATGGGCCCAGCCGCTCCGCGGCATGTGGGATCTTCCCGGACTGGGGCACGAAGCTGTGTCCCCTGCATCTGCAGGCGGACTCTCAACCACTGCACCACCAGGGAAGCCCTGTGTTTATTCTTTTATGATAGTTTCGACCACTAAACTCCCCAAGGGAAGAGACCTTCCCCCCTCTGGTTCACCCAACACTTAGCAAGATCCCTGGCACTTAGTAGAAGTTCAAGAAACATTTGTTGAGTGACTAAGTGAATGGATAGTAAATATGGATCATATCTCTAAAACCAAATCTACCTAAGCTACCCTGCAACATTCAATAAACATTGAATATTCTATTATGCTAGGGGTTGGATATACAAATTTGCCCTGCCTTTTAGGACCTTATATTCTAGTAGAAAAAATAGATTTATAATAACATTAACAGCTAACATTTTAGTCAGTGTTCTAAAAAATGTTATACTACTAATTTATTGATTCCAACAATTCTAGGAGGTAGATATTATGACTGTCTCCATTCTGTATATGTGGAAACTGAGGCTCAGAGAGGTTAAGTAACTTGCACACATCTAGTACAGGGTGGACCTGTATGTGAACACAGGTGGTCTATGTCCAGAAACCATACTCTTAATTAAGTACTTGGGTAACCACCTTCTAATAAGCTATGAGAAGTGATCAGAGAGGTATGCACAGAATCTAAGGAAGAAGAGGCGGGACAACTAGTTCTAAACCCAGCCTGTGCTCTTCAAAGTAATAACCAAAAGCAAGCACTTGCTGCTGATGAAGAATTTGCTGGGAAGGTCTATGTGGCAGATGCAGCCCAGTGCTCTCCAGGGGTTAGAGTCAGCCTGAAGTCAGTCTCACCTTCCCTCATCTTGCTCTTTTCAGCCTTGGTAGCCACAGAGATCCCAATCCAATAAAAACACATATTAACCTATACTGTGAGCTTGGTGCAGGAACTGAGCAGAGGCTTCAATGGTTTAAGGGATTCAGAGGAAGCCTGAACAGGATATCAATGACATCCAGATTCAGAATTTAGGACACAACAGGATAATCACTTCCCCAGGCACAATGCATGTAACTGTTTTCTCTCTTGGTCATCTCTCCATCTTTATTCTCCCTTTCTCCCCTCTCCGGAGGGGGACCTATCTCCTCCAGTCTTGACATGCATTAGGGTCTTTCAAGTGGAAGCACTTCCTCTAATTCCTGATAGGTTATGAGTGTGACCTCAGGTTCTGCTTTGTGTGTTTCAAGCTGAGATACCATCAGAACTCACATTTCCCTTCCAGGGCTCCACAAATTACTCTGGTGTGTGGATTACATAAAAATATAACTCTCAGTTCCTCGAAGTAGTTTAACAGAATTTGGAATTTAGGGGAATTTATGCACTCTGGAGCAATCTTTAAATAACGTGTTAAGTTCTAAAAGGGAAGATGCCCTTTACTTCAAGTCTTCTCTGAGGTAGCTATCTATAATTAGCGCCTTGGTCACTGAACTGATAAAGCAGGTATCTTTTTTAAAGGATAAGTCATAAGAAATAAAATAAACCTTCTACTACATCAAAAGTTACTTGCTACAGTCTTTACACACTTTGCCTCTTTCTACCTTCCGCCTCTGTTTTTGGATAACTGCACCTCTCAATATGTTTTTGTTTGTTTCTCTTTTCTTATTTCTTTTATACTTAGAAGGTACCTCAGTGTTTTATTCAAAGGAAAATCTCTTCTGACAGCAATTCCACTTACTCTTTGGTGTTTGGTTGTGCTTCCCTCTTCTGCTCTTTTTTACTGGCGCCTCCCAAATTCTTTTCTTTCTCTACTTCTCCCTGTCTGCATGTTTTCCCACCACCACAGTTTATCTTCTTTCTCCCCCTTACATGCCTGGATGGTACAAAATCAAAAGCACAAGCTGAGGGTGTTTTTCTATGTTGTTACATCTATCCATATTCTTTCCTCTCTGTGGATATGTTATCACAGAACTTGGTCATTTCTTGGAAAACACTGCCAACGGCTTGCAACTCAGCATGAACCATCTCCATAATCCCCATTGTTTTCAAAAATATAGCCATATCAATTTACAGCCATATCAAATGGAACTGATGGCCAGTGTGAAGGCCCGAGAGTGGTGAGCGTGCTCTCCTCACTGTTCGGCACCCCTCCCTGCAGTGGCCTGGATGAAGGGGGCCTATCAAATGAGGGCACACTGAGTGGGAATGGCTGGGGGGTGGCGCAGCAGTGGTAAATGTTCATATTAGAAACTGTTCTCTTTCTCTCATTTGCTCTGCATGGCCTGTCAGCAAAACCTGACAGCTTTAAACCCGGCAGGAATAACTAACCACTTATCTGTGATTTTCCAGCCTTGTCTACTTTCTGTGTACCTGAAACATTTTTTCTCTCCCTGATTTCAAACAAGCAGTATTTTCAAGGCACAAAAATTGAATATGTAAACCCAATGAAATTTGGTAGAAATATTAGTGTAGTCATACAATGTTTCACTATTAACCTTCTGCGGCATGGCATGGTTCGAGTATTTTTAATACTTGGATAAGTATTCAATTTTACTTCCTAATTTTAACATTCTTAAAATAATTTCTTCCTAAATCTAGCTTTTAGCTAATGCTTGTGAATAAGAGTGATCCTAAACTGCCTGGAGTTTTCATTACCTTCCTAACCAACAGTGCTATCACTGTGGTTTAACTCTTCAGCCCACCAAAGGCATAAACAAGAATATCCAGCAATTCTACTTTCATTGTGAAACACCAATTTCATTTACATCCAAAGAAAGTATGGATGAAATAAATCCAGTTGAGTGGTTGGCCGGAGGTGGTGTAGTTCTGACTAATACATCAAGTTTTCTGCTAGTAATATTTCTAAATCTATTACCTTATTAATATAAAATATAATTGATAATCTCCTATGTGTGCTGTAACAATAGAATTCAAGTTGGAAGCACGTTTCTATCGTAGGTCTTCTGCACCGTCACTGTCTCTTTCAACAAAATGCCCACATCCGACGTGTGATGTTGAAACGCTAAGTGATTTGTAATTCCTAATAATAACTTTCATTTTGTTAATTCCTTTCTGCCCTTTAGCATCCTTCAAAGCTTTAATGATCCATATAATTAAATTATAACTCAGAATGAGAACTTTCTAGAAATATAATATATAATAATAGAAATACAGGTTTTGTTTAAAATCAGAGCAATGTAATTGAAAGACAAAAGGTTAGATTTGATTGAAATTAGTGGAGCCTGGGCCTGAAACAAGAAGTGCTTCTGATAAAGAAGTGAGTTGAAGATGTGTGAGAGGACAGAGAACCACACCCCAGGGGCCAAGGTCAAGATTAATTCACTTTCTAACCAAGACAGATGAGAATCATTGCACAGGAGCCCACGGAGATGAGGGCCATGCATCAAACCCTGATACCTATGGATCTCAAATGCTACAAATGGCCACTGAAAACTCATCAATTCCGTTTCAGAGGGGGCAGTCTTAATGAACAGCGAGCAGGGCTCACACAATCACATAGTTCAGACTTGCGGGACTTTCTGTCCAAAGAGTAAATGGTGTCAGACAGACCTACAAGGGACCTACAAGGGAAAACACCTACAAGGGAAAAGAAAAAATAAAACTGGGTTTCATCATCATAATATGTGTGGCTATTCTGTCATCTGGAAAGAAAGAACAGCACAACTGCACAGCTAACACATTTGGATGAGGTTCTGCTGTCCTGGGAGGAAAGGGAATGTCTGACTGAAAAGCGTGACGAGTTTCAATCTGGATTCACCACTTTCATATTTTAGAAAAGGTGAAAAAGGTGAATGTACAAAGTGAATGTGAGCGGGCGTGTGTGTGTGTGCACGTGCATGCACCCAACCTCACAGTTGAATATGTTGTGAGGATTCTTATTTGCTAGACAAAGCAAATCAGCCATGCTGTTCCAGGTGGTCAGAGGACAAAGAGCTCATCCCCCACCCCACCCCCCTACAGGCGAGGAGAAAATGTCTCCTAGCCATTACAGTGCAGGAGGCACTTGAGAGGATGATTAGCCTGGTCAGGTCCATTCTAGCATAGCATTTTAGTAGAGCACAGCTGTTAGAATTTCTGGACTAGTGCCTCAATGTCTTCTCCCCAGACACTTAATTTAAGAACCCTACCAGAGATCAGGATCTCTAGATATTCAGTGCTATCCACAGATCAAAGTATTTGGCCACGCAACAGCTCTAGCTCCATCTAGCAGTTTTCACAACATCTCAGCTCTGACCCATTATATGCAATGCCAATAACTCATCTGATCTCGGAATTGTGAAGTAGTAGTCAAAATTCAGATTAGACAGAGACTGCCCTTTGGGTTTCTCTTTCTACCCCTTAGAGACTTTTACTGTATCTTTCTTATATCCCTTTAATCACACTTTTCTGAAATTATAACTGTTCATAGCTCTACGGCACTTTCAAAATATGAGGGAAGAGGTTTTCCTGGACAACTTTGCCAAATGTGGAGAGTCCACACAGAGGGGTAAGTAACAATTTACAAAGTACCAGCTCACTTTGGGTTGGTTCATGCTCCCTTTGACCAGCTGCATTTAAGCCAAGTGAGGCTCCCTCTCTTAGACTCGAAGCCCAGTCTGAATCATTCTGTTCTGTTCTGATAATGGCAGTGCTGCCCACATAATTGGTCTTCCAAGATGACATATATTGGACTATCTAAGAATTACTGAAAGCCAGTTCGCTGAACTTCCAGTCCTGTCTGGAACCCAACCAGGGTTGGAACCCTCTGGCATCCCAACCTTGTTAGGGCCTTTTCCATACCTCCTAGATTTTCTCCCCTCCCCTCAGGAGGCAGACATTCAAAAAGAAGTGCTGGGAAACAGCCGAGACAGAGGTATGCATGTGCCTGAAGGAGCTTGGAAAAGAAGAAAAATTTCTCTGTGAAGCAGGATGCCAGTAAAGAGGTTGCACTGTGTTTAGAATGCCAACTGAACAGGGTCCTCGGGAGAGGGATTTTTTAAATAACATGTTTGTATTTATGCAACTACCATGTGATACTTAAAGTTAGTAGGGAAATGCCAAATGAAAGGCAAATATGCCATACATTCCATATACTCCAATTAAATATTCCCACTGTAACTTGTTTGTCCTGTATTTTATACACAGGAATTTAGGACAATATAACCCCTTCCTTTATAAACAAGCAGTTTTCCCTTCTGGCCACCACACCATAATACAATTGTAACCCTAGCGTGTGGGATGGGCCCCGTGCAGCCTGCAGCCTCCCCTTCCTCACGACTCTGGGAGCTTCCTCCGCACACCGTGCGTGCTCTAAGAGTTTGCTTCAACTTTGCCTGTTTATAGCACTGCAGGAGGAAGAAACAAAGCAATTGTGAAGCTTGTTAAGAGGCAGTTCATAGGATATTAAAGATGACCTTGCCACTTCCAGTTCTATTTATTCCACTTCCTTCCAAACCGGGCAAATCCTTCCTTTCAGGGCAAGAGCACTGCTCTGTGGATGCAGTCTGTGGGAACGGAGAAGAGTTCAAGCCCTCAGAGGTTATTCATTACCCAAGTCTGGAAATATAGTATTTCCCATTTGCTCACGTTAGGTCTGTAAATCACTGCTACTTGGCAGAGGGAGAGGACCTTTGTTTGGTGAAAGGTAGTTTTTGTTGTTGTTTACTGATAAAAATAATTCAGTGAGGCTTAATTTTGCCACACTAGGAAGTTAAAAAAAAAAGAGTAATGGTCCCCCCCAAAACTATAAATACATACATATACACATGCATGGATTCATACATACCTATACGGTAGAATCCATACTACATGGATTCTCCATATTTATAAGCATTTTTTGGGACTTCCCTGGTGGTGCAGTGGTTAAGACTCCATGCTCCCACTGCAGGGGGCCAGGGTTCGATCCCTGGTCAGGGAGCTAGATCCCACATGCATGCCGCAACTAAGAGTTCACATGCCACAACTAAGGAGCCAGCAAGCCACAACTAAGGAGCCAGTGAGCCACAACTAAGGAGCCCGCCTGCTGCAACTAAGGAGCCCACCTGCCACAACTAAGACCCAGTGCAACCAAATAAATAAATAATTTTTTAAATAGATTTTTTTTTATATAAGAATTTCTTTTGTGAACTTGGCTGTAGCATAACCAGCAAATACTAATCACCCAAGTACCTAATCCTTGACACAAAGGGAACCACAGTTCACAGTTTGGTGTCAGCTGACTGCAGTGGTATTTTGAGTTGTAGTTTGTTGCGTTCTTCAGGAAGTAAAGGCATTTCCTGAAGGCCCACAAAAGCCAGCAGGTGTATTGGTAAGTATTAATACAACATAACATGTAGGTATGGGTTGTACCAGGTGGGGACAGAAAATGCCTTAGCAAGACTTAATTTTGACTATTTTGAACAGTAGTTCAGCTGCTCAGCTTATTAACTTCCTCACTGACAGTGTCAAGACATTTTCACCATCAACATGAACGGCATTTATGCTATCTATTGAGTCTGGGAATGTATAAATAAATGTGCATCACTAAAACTCAAATTCATTTTTCTCCCACTGAAATTATTTTATTTTTATTTTTCCCCTCAATTATCTGGATAATCCTCATCACTTCATTTTGTTGCAAATGTGCTGTCTTTAAGACCTGCTGATTAAAACAGATGTTATTGGGGATGGTAAAGGAACTGATAACTGATCAGAAGTGCTTACTTTCCTTTGCAAAGGTCTTCATCGATTCCCCTTCTTCCACTAAATGGGGGGGGGCAGGGGCGTATGTGTGAGGATGGGTGGGAGATTGCAGTTTGCTTCTTCATCCTTGACTCCCCTCTCACACCTTTCCTTTCAGTCCTGGTCTTTACTATTCTCAACAACGTGGCTCAGATGGAAGACATCAGCCCCCTGCCACAAAAAGGGAGGCACCAAAGAGCATCTTTTGCACTTGCCAAGTTCATCCCATGCCTGTGGAGATCATTAGAATCAGCTCCAAGTGCACTTCTGCATTCACTCACTCACTTAGTCATTCATTCAACAACCATACCCACCATGCTTTATAACTATGGGGGATATAAATCTGAAGAAGACTGGACCCTGTCCTCAAGCTGTTCGAAATCTAATGGGGAAAATAAAATTTATATTCAGATCATTCTAATACAAGACAGAGGGTAAGAAGGGCCTCCTATAGCAAGATAACCAAATTGCCATGAGGGTACAGAGAAGGGAATAAATCCTCCGTCTGAGTGATGTAGGAGAACATCATTGTAACATCATGTAAGGCAGCTTACAAAACTGAGTCTTCAGCATGTGAAACCTCAGAGATTAAGGAAAGGTCCTCAGACAGCGTGAAAGGCATGAGCAATGGCAGGGAGGCAAGAAAGTATACAGGGTCAGTTCGGGGCACAAAAAGCAAGTGGCCCTGTTTGGCAGGTGTACAGAATATCGGAAGAGGAGGAAATGAAGGGAAAGGGATTGACCTTGGGGAGACCAACTTACACTCAGGAAGATTTTTTCCAGACCATGGTTTCTAGGTTTCCAGGTGAGTGGACCACCACTATTTCCTTCCTACTATAATGCAATATCTTTTATATATATTACCCTGTTTAGGGGCATTTATTTCTTTACTGGTTCTTCCCAATAGTAAACAAAGCACTGAGGAATATTTTGGTACATGAGTATTTGCACATATCTGTACTGTTTCCTTAGAATATATTCCTAGAAGTATTGATGAGCTGTAGCACATGGACTGTCCTCCAGCTATGATGAACCAAGAAGTACTTCACAGGCAGAAGGAAAAGGCCTGTTCCTGCCATCCTCCCCAACACTTGGGAGCCATTTAAAATCTTTATCAATTTGATAAGCCAAAAACAGTTATTGTAGTACTGTTCAAATTTTCATCTTTTTAGTCACTAATGAGGCTAAATATTTTTACCAAATATTAGTGGCCACATAGCCAACATATAAAATCCTTTAAATTGGATTTTATTAGTAAGAAGTGAACTAAAAAGAATGCATCAGATTCATTTTCATTTTGCTTCCTAAAATGAGATTGTAAAACTTATTGATCTCGAAACTACACTGCCTGGAAAATAAGGGAGGGCGCCCTGATTTTCACATTGATTGCATCTACCCCCATCTTCTGTCTTCATCTGACTGTGAACAGCTGGCCTTTGAAAATTGGCCATGAAATAATGCACTGCACCACGGCCCCAGTTGTACGCCTTATCTTAGGCTCTTTGAACCTTGACCTCCTTTGCTTCCAGCTCTTTGAAGCCTCATTCAAATTTATTCTTCTCTAAAGGCATGTATCATATTTTGCTTCATATAGGTACTTATCTTTCCCTTCTACTAGGTTATAAGCTTCCTTGAGAGCAAGTTACTTGGTCATATTCAGGTTCTCCCACAATGCCTAAAATCTGCCTCCACTATTTTCAAATGGAAATAAATGTAACAGCTTAAAAAGTATTTCCTTTTCTTGAAAACAATTTTCTTTTGTTGTCATTGGGATCTCTTATTCTTGGAAAAACTCCTCCACACACACACACAAATCTCAAAAAAGATATCACCAAATTAAATAGCACAATGAATTAAACAATGCTTTTAATACATAAGTAACACCTGAGGAGGATATTTTCTCCTTTCTAGAAACTTTCCCCTTTGTGGGTCAGCTGTAACTGAATCACTGAATTATTTTGTATTCCAGTGGATGTAAGTACATACATATTTTTAAGGTACTTATCTTTTGATTCACAAATAAATTCGGATTATTTTACATATTTAAGGAATACTGAATTAGTTTCTAAACAATGTATGTTTTATTTTTCCACTGAAAAGATTCACCTCTGTTGAGCACAGGGTTTCTGAAAGGGAATCTTAATAGCATACTTAGCAGAGGAATAGTTGCCAGCTGACCAGCTATTGATTTAATGTTCCATCATTTCCATGGTTCAATCACGCCTACCATGGTGAATCAGATGGAGCATCGTCAATGAACCAGTAAATGAGCAATTTCCCCCACCAAAGGGATATGTTTCCTGGGTGGCAAAGGCATACATAACTTATCACAAACAATGTGAGGCTCCACTGCAGCATTGATTTACCTTGAATCATCCAGCCTTCTGTTTTCGGTAATGGTTTATTCTTCTAATTGGCACTCGCCACACACCAGTTTTCTGTTTAAATGTCTGGGTATGTGATCTATCTCTGCTTGAGGTCAGGGACCATTTCTCTGACACTTTATCATTTTCTATGGTATATACAGGGTGGTCGATAAATATATGTCAAAAGAGAATCATATGTGAACACAGAATAGAGACAGAGTTTGCGACATGCTTGTGGTTCTCAACCCTGGATTTCCACCACGGTAACCTCGGGATCTTTTTCAAAACTACCCAGGCCCCATGCCAGAGCTGTGGATTCATTTGGTCATCCTACCCAGACCCTATGTTTTAAAGTTTTCACAGGTGATTGTAATGGACAGCTAGGGCTGAGAATCACTGCTATAAGCCATTGTGATACAAGAAGGCAGGCAGGCAGATCGGCAAGAGGTCTAATGCGTAGGACCATTTTGTTTTCTCTCAGAGCAGTGCTTCTCAAAGCCTGGTCTCAGGATGGCAGCCTCAGCATCATCCTGCAACTTGTTAGAAATGCAAATTCTCAGTTCCTCCCCAGACCTAGAGAATCAGAAACTCTGTGAATGAGGTCCAGCCCTCCAGGTGAATCTGATGCCTGTTTGGGAACCACCACAATACAGAAATATGTTGAACTAAAAATGACCATGTTGTGAATGTCTTAGGGAAACTGACTTCAAGAATATTCAACTCAAAGCTTCAGGTTATGCTTTATGAAACAACTCTCTGGTCGATAATTTATCTAGGTATTATTTTCGGCACATGTGAAAAACACTCTGTAAGACCTGACAGTGGAAATGACTGCAGATGACATTCTTTACAGAGAAACACTTGGCCTGAAGGAGGGAAGCAACCACATCTCATCCAGCTCCTGTCCCATTGCTCTATGCTTTGTGGTGGCCCTCAATGCTTGGGCAAGAGATCTGTTACTCAACTTCAGTTTCCACTCATTGTAAAATCAAAGGCAGAAGGAAATTCAAACCACGGGTCCAACTTTCTAACCAGGTCTGCAGAGCTCCTCAGGAAGCCAGGGTCAGAAGTACGTGTTCATTTGCTCCCAGAGTTGGGATGTGAATGTAGAACGAGAACGTCCTCAACCTGTCTTCCAAAATGTGCTTCCCCATGTGCTTCCTCAAGGGCTCCACAATGGATCTGACTCAGCCTCAGAGGGGGAGCAGCCCGAGGGGTAGTGGCAGTTGGTGATGGCTAAGGGAAGTGACAAAGGGAAACTTGGGGGTGAGTGGCAACAGCAGAAGTGGTGACTGGCAGCACACGATGTGGTGAGGGGTGATGCCTTGACTGTCACACCCCACCATGTCAGGCACCTTCTTTGCCACACCTTTATCTGGGATCTATCAAAGGGATAGGCAGATTTGGTTTACTGGTTTTAAAATGATTACAGGCCTGACATAAAATAAGATTGGTTATTTGGACCTGTGAGCAGATTTCTCCAAGTACAATCCTTGTGCTGCCCACACTGAAATCATTGGGAGGCACTTGCTGAAGTTGTAGCTTCCTGGACCCCACCCCGAACCTACTGAATCAGCATTTCTGAGGGTAGGAGGTCCAGGAACCTTCACATTAAACAAGTCTCTCAGGTGGCTCTGATACAGGAGGGCCTCAAGAGCTGAATTTCACAGAGCTGCCCAAACATAATTTTGTTGATTTGAAATTTGAAGTTACTTAACATTCAATGATGACTCTATGCGAGGAACTGCAGAAGATACAGAAATGTCTTAAGGTACAGTCCCTTACAAAGAGGAATTAACCACAAGAGTAGTAGTGGTAATAGTGGTAGCAGTAGCAGTGGCAGTAGTAGTGATAGATAAACAAATACACATTAAATTGTAACAGGGTAGAATGAGGTAGGGAAAGTGCCAAGGAAGGCCTGTGAGCATTCAAATTAGAAAGATTAAAACTCAGAGTTCAGGAAAGGCTTTGGGAAGGAGGTGGCATTTCAGATTTGAATAACTTTTTTTCCTAAAATAGGAATACATGTCCAACGGTAGGCTGTGTTAACTTGTAGACGTCTGAGATCATTCTCGGGAAAATGGGGAGGATTTCAACAGGAAGGGGAAAGATAGGGATTCCAGGTAAAGGGAACAGCATAAGCAGTGCTGTGCATTGACCAATATTTTTGCCTTCTCTGAATTTGCTCCTAATAAGAATCCTCAAGGGCCTTGGAGTTAAGAAGCTGGGTTCCCTTTCAGGCTAGCTGATGCTAATTTACATTTATTGTGTCCAGTGATTTTTTTGGTAAATTTTTCTGGTTCCATAATGTGTATAAAATTGGGGTATCAAATAGTTAAACAAATAATGATAAAGCATAATGCTAATTTAAGGGAAGAGTATAGCTGTCTGCAGTTGACTTTAAAATGCATCCAAAAAATAAGGTAGAATGATAGAGGGATGGATAGATGAAGAGATACATGATAAACAAGCTTAATAAAATGGTAAAGGTAGAATCTAGGTAACGGGTATATGGGTATTCCCTGTAAAAATTCTTCCAACTTTGCTGTGTGTTTGAAATTTTTCATAACAAAACTTGGGGCGGAGGGGTTGGGGTGGGGATGTTCTGCTTCCACAGGTCGTGTGACCTTGAGCTAGTTTCTACTTCACTGTCTTGGCTTCACTTTGCTCAGCTATCAAGGGGGTAGAACTACTTAATCTCCAAGTTCCCTTCTGGTTCCCAAATTCTCTCATTCCCTCTGCCCTTCTGGCAGGGAATAGAAGAGTTACTACCACAGAGAGGCAGTCATCTAACCTACCATGACTCAGCTCAACTAACAAAGGTAGTTAATCTTCCTCCTAGCATGGCAGGGCTGACTAACTCAGACCCAGACAGAGTTACACCGCCGTCTGTGGTTCTAGAGCAGGTGCCGAGAGAGTCGGACCTTGAAATGTGTTTTGAAACCGACCACCTGTTACTGTGATTGTGTGGCTGTTTTCCTGGCTTATGGGATTTTACTTCAGCTGTTGTTCTCAGGCGAGAGTTTATTTCCTCTAGGAATCACCTCGTTCACTGGCCCTAAACTTAGCATTTGTGCGCAGGGATCTTCCGGAGACTGATTCAACTCTGCAACACTGAGTATTCTGCCAAAGGTCCCGAAGTTACTTGCAGACTTGAGTAACAGATTTCTCAGCTTGGGGTGGTGGTGGTGGGGGGGTGTTGAAAGAATTCACTTTCAAGTCTTTTGTCACAGATAATCATATTTTTGAATTTTGCTTCGGGGAGAAGCATTGAAAGGAGATTTATAGTAGCTCCTGACTTTTTTTCTTCCTGCTAACAGACGGCATTGTGCTGAGTCAGTACTTCCCTGGCCTTCATTGCTTTGCTGAAAATTCTTATGCCTATAAAATTTTACAGCAAGTTAAAAACTTGTCAGATGAAGATTCGATTGTTCTCTGACAGACTGAAGGGAATGATACAGTTTTGGAACTAGAATGGACTTTAGTGATTAACTAGTCCAACCCTTCATTTTAGAACTGAGGCACGTGAAGCTCTGTGACATTACTATAAAGAGACTTGCTCAAGGTCAAAAACCTTGTTAAGAACTGACCTAGAAATCTACTTATATTACAGAGTGTAGTCTATAAAGGAAAAATAACAACAACAAAAAAAGCTTAAAAAGCTGTGCTTATAAATATTAAGTTATTTTCTTTAAAAAAAAAAAAGGTCATGGTGCTCTAGTTTCCTATCGCTGCCTAACAAACCACCACAAAACTGAGTGGCTTCAAAGAACAATGTACTATTATCTGTCATGGTTCCGTGAGAGAGAACAACGCTTGGCTCCTCTAGGCAGTTCCCACTTGGGGTGTTTGGTGCTGTTGCCATCAGATGGTGACCGGGGCCGGACACCTAAGAAGGCTTCCTTACTCACACGTCTGGTACCTGAACTGAGATGGCAGGGAAAGCTGGGGCTGGTCAAACATCTCTTTCTCTCCATGAGGACAGGCTGGGCTTCTCACAACCTGGTGGTTCCAGGGAGTCAGATCTCTTACATGGCAGCTGGCTACCCCCCGGAACAAATATTTCAGGTGGACATTGTGAGGCTTCTTATGAACCAACTTCTGCTACATGTTACTGGCTACATAGGACCAGCCTAGATACATGGGAGGTGGATTATAAAAGGGCATGAATACCAGGAGGCAGGGCTCATTGGGGACCATCTTTGGAGACTACCTACCACACATGATATCACCACTACTCTTCAGAGATAAATGTTTTAATATTTTGCAAACAAAGAGTGAGAAGTCATTCTAAAACCTATGGCTTATGCTAGTGTAACTCTAGGGACCACATGGGATAGGTAGAAGAACATAGAGTTTGGAGTTAGAAAAGCCTGAATTCAACTCCAAGCACTATCATTTACTGAGACCTCAAGCAAGTAATTTAATTTCTTAGAGACTTGAGTTTCAACATGTACATAATTAGAATAACATTTACTTCAAAGTATTATCTTTAAAAACTAGATAAATAATGGGTGTTAAAAGCTCTTTACACATACTAGTTGCTCAATACATTTCAGTTCCTCTTACCCTCAGCCATGTTTGGAATCCAGAAATCTAGCCAGGTATTCATTGAACGTATTGTTTGTTTGTCTGACTGACCAGGTTCTGTGCCACAAGGTGGTGATTCAAATGTTAATAAGACATGTTCCCTTCCTTCAAGGAGGATCCAGAGGCAATGCTTAGATTTTTGGCTGGGACATAGACTGTGTCCAGGAGGAAGAATGGGTGACGTGGTAATGAATTTGGTTTTGGACACTCCAAGTCTGAGGAGTCTGCAGGACATTCAGAACAGAATTATTCCACAGGCAGTTGAATTTAGGAGTCTGGAGTTTGTGGAGTTGGTTGGGCAGGAGAGAAAGATTTGGGAGTTACCTGACAATTTGGAGAAGTTCATCTTTTCTAGGCTAGCCAGGTAAATAAATGATGTCTGAGGTTGAAAAAGATTGCTTAAACAGCTGTAGCTTTGGGCTTGAAAATTGTTCTTTTTCTAAAATTTTCTTCTTAATTAGAAGATGTAAGGAAAGGAAAGGAAGCAGAGCAGTTGGTAAAGGACTGCAGGAGTACACCAAATAGGTCATATACCTTACAACACCCTCAGCAGAAAAGAATTATTTTTTAATTCCTGAATCTCAAAGTAAAAAAACCCACCAAACCTTAATTGATGGTCCATTTAGCTAATTCCATAATAATCACAACTAAATCATATACCAAAAACAGCCCATTGTCATTGGATTTGATTCTCCCTAGCTTATAAGGGTAGCAAATAGAGTTAGGGTCTAATAAAAGTGACATAATTATTGAGACTTTGGTTTAACTATTTTCACTAAAGACTAACCATTTGCAATTACTCTTCTCAAGACTCTATAACAGCAGCACATTAGAAATGAGGGGCTATGTATTCTAACTCCCATTCCTCTATTCTCTAGCATAATCGGTTATCAAACTATTCGGAGTTTCAGATTCTCCTAGGAAGTTTTTTTCTTTTTTTAATTCGGGATTTCAGAGCTTCAGCCCCAGTGATTCTCATTCAGTAGGTCTGGGGTAGAGCCCAGGTATCTGCAATTTTAACAAGTTCCCCAGATGATTCTGATAAAACCACAGGCAAACAGAATCATTTCTTAGGGCTCAGTTTCCTCACCTATAAAATCTATAAAATGGCAATGACACCTGCCTTGTCTACTTCTCAGGGCTTTATTGAAGTCCAGAAATATGGTGATATATGTGAAAGGGCTTTGAACATTGCAGGTTCTCTATACAGGTAAGATGTTGGTATTTTCTGGGGCGGTGCATCAGAATCACCTGGAGGCCTTGTTAAGACAGATTGCTGGATTTAACAATTTAATTATAAGTTGCTGAATCAGGGTTTCTGATTCAGTATGTCTGGGGTGGGGCCTTAGAATCTGTCTTTCTATCAAGTTCCCAGGGGGATGCTGATACTGCTGGTACGGGGACCAGATTTGAGAACCAGTGATCTGGAACTCAAAAACATAGCTGTTGAGTTGGTTCGGAGGCTTCCTCCTATTACCTTAGAATTGTCTGGGCATAGGTGCTCACTGTTCATGATCCCCAAAACTTTATTCATTAATAAATATTTAGGGGAATTCCCTGGCAGTCCAGTGGTTAGGACTAGGCACTTCCACTGCCAGGGCCCAGGTTTGATCCCTGGTCGGGAAAGTAAGATCCTGCAAGCCATGTGGCACAGCCAAAAAATAAGATTTTAAAAAAATAAATTAAAACAAAATAAGTAAATATTTACTGAACACCTTTGATGTGCCAGGCGTTGTTTTGGCGCTGAAAATACAACCCTCAACAAAACAGACCCAAACATGAATTAATAAAATGATTCCAGATAACAATAAGTGCCAATAAAAATGTAAAACAGGGTAATGGGATAGAGAGTGGCTGGGTTGAGGGTGGTACTTCATATAGAGTAGCTGGGGAAGCCTCCTCTAAGGAAGTAACATTTAAGCTGACACAGCAATGAAATAAAGGAGTTAACCACATACTAAGAGGGGGCAAGAGCACTCCAGGCAGAGGGGACAGTGGGTGCCAAAGCTCAGAGGCCAGATCTAGTGAATGATCAGTAAAGTGGGAGGAGACTGGAGGAGCAGGCGGGCTAGAGAATGTAGGATCCTTCAGGCCTTGGTGGCATGAATTAAGTCAGGTCTGTAGTGTGATACAGACCAGCCCTTCCCAAATTTTAATTTGCATGCAAATCACTGAAGATCCCCTTAAATGCAGACTCTGACTCAGTAGTCATAGGGTAGGGCCTAAGAGTCTGCATTTCTACCAAGCTAGCTGCTGCTGTTACTGCTGCTGGAATCCAGACCGCACCTTGCATAGCAAGAGCACAGAAGAAAATGTTATGAAGTAAATAGGTTCTGTCACCCTTCATTGAGGGAGAAGTGGTATTTTCCCTGGGAGTATGGATGAAAGTTAAAGGGAATGGTAGGAGATGGGGAACTGAGGAAAAATCATGATGTTGGGGAATTCCAGACACTAAAAATTATTCAGAAGGATCTACTGTGTACAGATAAAAAGTGTAAAAGACTGTCACCAAAATAAAGAATCTAGATAAAATACGAATTCTCTTGGTAGTTTATTTAGAAGCAGCTAGAATAGATTTCCAGAATGAGTTTGCCCAAGCTGCGTGCTGCTGCTCCATCCTAGGCCCCCAACAGCCCTGCTATCCCCCTGCTTGCAAAAGTAGTGACGGTTTCCACTGCCTCTGCAATGTTCTGCGGCTCCCCGTGACTACCGCCCACAGCCAGAGCTCACAGCTGCCTGCCACATTCTCTCCAACCCTGCTAACCAGTGTTGCCAGCCCTTCTTCCTCCATCCGCTTGGAAAGGACCCAGGACTTGGCTGGGGTGAGAGGGGAAGCAGAGGACTAAGGACAGCAGGGAGAAGAGGGTACTGAAGATGCCTGTTGCCTCTACAGGACTGCCTGCTGTGTAGCCTTGGAAATAACAGTCAGAATCTGCTTCCCCTCTTCCCCACCGCTCCCGCTCTCCCGCAGGGGCGGGAACTGAGTAGTTTTATGTTATAAGCCATATGGCTTTTTCTTTTAAGGAATAATCTTCCTCGAATGCATACAGAAGTACAGCACAGTAAAAAAAAAAAAAAAAAAAACTTAAATAAAATCGGATGCCTCTTTGCGTAAACTTCTATACCATACGATAGATCTCTTGTTATCATAAGCACGTGTTTCCCCCAAATTTCCTGTTTTTTAGATGATTTGTGAATTGAAAATGTTGTCCATGGAAGGAAAGCCACATTATTGAAGCTGTAAACAATAGAATGACTATGGCTTTAATCCTTTGAATAAGGCTTTGTTTCCCATTGACCGAAAACTTCCTAAAGGAAGGAAAGCTAGGAACATTCAGGAAGGATTTGTATTTTATTCTACAACAGCTTTGTGAAAGGGGAAAATCATTTGGAAACCTTAGATTCCCTTTCCTGGTTGATGGGCATCAGAACACACAGCCGTACTGGGCTCTGGTTGCAGACGGTAGCTCCCTGCCCACCAAAGACTTCCTGACCCCAGTGCCAGCTTTGTTTTGTTATTGTCACACTGACACCAACAGACATTCATCCTGTGCCAGAGTTTCATATATTCCCCGGACACACTAGGAACAGGTGCACCCACTATTTATCTCAACTTATTTACACAGATCAAAAAATGCTTCCCTAACATAGTCTGTTGCATACTCCATAATTCATGGATTATCTGTTAATTAAAGAGATGTAATAATAACAGTTGCAAAATTAGTCATCATCCATTGAACTCTTAAATTACTTTAAATCCCCTCCCCCAGGACTGTATTTTCATTTACTTTATACACCAACACTCATTTTCTTTAAAAACTAAAGTAGAATCAGGGAACTATACTCAATATCTTGTAATAACCTCTAGTAGAAAAGAATCTGAAAAAGAATATATATATTCAGCCATATATATATACATATATATATATATAACTGAATCATTTTGCTGTACACCTGAAACTAACACAACATTGTAAGTCAACTCCAATAAAATTTTTTTTGAAAATTAGGACATATTACAAGAAACGAGCAAACATTAAACTTAATAGTAAAATGTTGACGCTTTCTGTATTAAAAAAATAGTGTTATCAATGAGCAGAATCCTCCTTACAGTTTAGGGGGGAGGGTCTGCAGATAAGAGAAGCTGGCCTTAAATCCCCAAATGCTGATGTGGCCATCTCTGCATTGTGTGGATTCTGTGCCGGAGGCATAAATTACAGAGCCCAGCGCACGAGCTGTCAGGCCTCATTGCAGAAGCCAAAAGGGCCTCTTGGACACCTGCCCCTTCTGAGATTCTGAGTGATATCGGGGATTTATTAATCCCCACTGAGTGAAGAATGCCACACACACCCCTTGTGGGCATCAGCCCTTAGGGCTTTGCGTCAGGTATGTGTCTGGGGACGTAATTTAGATATTCGTCATCTTGAGAATTACATTGCAGGTAGCAAATCCTCATTATAGGTCTACTCCATAAGTGACTTCCCAGGGACAGAAGGTGCAGCTGAGGTTAGCCTTTGGTCTTTGTCAGCTCTAATTAGAGAAGGCAACACCTCTTCATCCACATGGTCCTGTCTTTACGGCATTACCTGTGGCAGCGGGAGCAGCCAGCCTCCCACTCTGTTAGGGACACACTGGGGAAAAGAGACTGGCTGAAAGACGGGATCCATTTCCAGTGCTTTCCAGAGCTGTGCCTGCTTTGTCTTAAGTCAGGGAAGGCCTCCAAGTTACTTTCAGTAGAAGAAAAGATTTAAAAGCCTGTTTCTATATTAGAGTTTTTTAGTCTTTTGTCTAAGCATGGACCCTTCTGAGAGTCTGTTGATAATTATGAATCATTTCCCCCCCAGAAGTGCACATACGTGTAGACACACAAAATGTTGCATACCATTTCAAGGGGGTCATGGACTCTTGGAGACCAGGAAACCTTAGATTAAGAACATGTGATCGAGACTGAGATACTTTTTAAACTTATAGAAGTTAGTTTCATAACCATACATTTCATAACCACTTTTCTAAAATAAATTGTGGCAGTTGTCTTTTTCCTGAGTGAACACTGTATAGCAGAGCATGAAACACCAGCTCCAATCTTTGCAGCTTATACTCCATTCTAAGGTCGCATGGTAGTTCATGGTTATCCAGATGTCTGTATATACGGTGTATGGAAATAATAGGTACCCTGATGGTTGCTTGGTATACATGAAGCCAAGAACTTTGCCTACGGGACTTATTTATTCCTCACAACAACCACACAAGGTGAATATCACTAATCCATTCTACAGCTAAGGACATTGATGCTCAGAGAAGAAAGCAAACTTTCCCAAAGCCACACAGCAATTAAGCAGCAGAGACGAGGCTCTGGCTCCAGAAACTGTGTCTCCAAAGGCCTTCCTCTGAATATGGCATGAGATCACAGGCCTACCCAATTTTATAATTAGCTTTTTTATTTCCCTCAGAGTTCTTGAGGCAGTTATCAGGCAGACAGGGAGGAGAAGGACTTTAAGGCTACTTGAAGCAAAACCACACCCCTTCCTTGCAGTGCCATCTCTAGAATGGCTGCCTAGGAAGAACCTGAAGGCGGTCGTCCAGTTGGAAAGTGGCACTGGGACCTCATCCTAAGGCTGCAGTCACATAAGAAACTCAGAAGCTTCTTCCCACTTTAAGTCTGGCTGGCACGGCTTTGGCTGCCCCTGGCCTCTGTTATAAGAAGAAGTAGCTGTTCCCTCCTTCACTCTGAAGGGTGCTGAAGGACTCTGTGCTGCACTCCCATGCGGCTCTCCCCATCCGACTGTAAAGAGCTCCGCCCCACGCCGGCACCGCCTAGGTCCTCCCTGCCAGCTCTGCTTCTCTGCCATCTCCTCAGGGTCGCTGCTGCCTGCCTGTCACTCTGCTGCCCTCTCTGGTGGCCACATGGGGATGAGGAACCTGTGAAAACTGAGCAAATAGGCTATCCTACCCTGAATTGCGAATGTAGAAATAGTCAAGCATTTAGACTTTTCTAACACTACACTTTTCCAAGTGTAAGTGGCAGCATGGGGCACAGCCCAGAGTCTATTATAAGTGAGTGAGGCAATCAAAGCCTGAATGGATTTTCTTAATTAAAGTACAAGGATCAAGTAACATAAGTGAAAGAAACTTCACTCACCTAAGTCACTTTAGGGATAACCTGATGAGCTTGAGGCATCATTTGTGGGAGGCAGTATATCACAGTGGCTAAGTATGTGGCTCTGGAATCTGATGCTTGGGTTCTGCTGGTGATTCCATCACTTGCTGTTGGACTTTGTACAACTTACTTCACCTCTCTGTGTCTTGCTTTTCCTATCTGTAAAATGGAGATAATAATAGCACCCGGATCAAAAAGTTTTCTGGAGGTTAAATATATTAATAAATATATTATACTTAAGACAGTTCCTGGTACATGATAAGTATTCAAAAAGTGCTATGACTATTATGATTATCATTTGGCCATTTTCGTAATCAATGAGGGTGAACTATTTTGTCCATAGAGCCAAAAGGAGATTGTGAAGACCCAGAAAGTAAGTTATACTTCTTGCAAAGGTCTGAAGGTGGTGAGGTAAGCAAATGAACTTGGTGCAAGGCCTTAAAACAAGGTGGTTAGAGCCCCAGTGGTCCAGTTAGGTACTGCTGCATTACAAACCACCCAAAAATACAGTGGTTTAAAAAAGGAACAATTTATTATTTCTCATGTTTCTATGGGTTGATCAGGCAGTTCTAGTTCAGAGTGTTGGCTAGGGTCCTGAGATGTCTGGAATGTCCAAAATGGCCTCATTCACATCCCAACTGGTAACTCAGCAAGGGTTTTTGGTCAATGTCTTTGGTTTTCCTCCAGGAAGCCTCTTCTCATGGCTTCTTGGGCTTCCTCACAGCATGGCAGCTGGTTCCAAGAATGAACATTCCAAGCCATGAAGGTAGAACCTGCAGATTTCTTAAGGCCCAGCCTTGGAGGTTGCACAGCATCATTTCTGCTGTATCCTATTGGTCAGAATAAATCACTGGCCAGTCTAGATTCACAGGGAGTGAAAATAACCTCTACTCCTTCATAAGGGAGTAAGTAGCACAGTCATACTGCAAAAGAACATATGGGATGAGAGATATTGTTGCTGCTATCTTCAGAAACAGGACCTACCACAGCTCAGGGAATAGCAACTAGATTTTCTTAACAACGTTTGGACTGAGTGACTCAATTAGGAAGACCAGTCTGAGTTTGGATCAGAGTTACCCATTGAAAGGAGAAGTAAATGGAATTAAGTGTTTTAATTTAGTGTAACTTGTTTATAAGCTACTTAAAGTTCCTTTGGGTCTAAAGTCATATTCAGAAACATTAATGAGAATAGATAAAGGACATTAGGCTAGAAAACATAATTATCAGTGAAGAACATTTTTAAAAGAAAAAATATTTTACTTAAAGAAGAGGTAGATGATAAAACCACATGCTCCCTGAATAGTGACAATAGTGAACTTATAGTGAAAAACTGTATTATGTTAAAGTGAACAAAGCAGAAAGCAAGGGCACCTGAATAATGAACAGGAACAAAGAGCAAGAGGCCCACGAGAATTCTATAATTGCTATTACTGAGAATTTGATTGTTTCTCTACCTCCTACCTCATGTACAGTTCTTTTAAAAGTGTAGTATACTTTATATTTGCTTTGTATTTTACATTTCACTTTATTGCAGGGAGGGAGTTTAAGGCCTTTATAGAATTTCTGGATATTGCTACAGTCAAACATGGAATTACAAAATAGATTGGAGATAATCTAGCCAAATGAATTATTATTTACCCTGAACTCTCCAGTTCCCCACAATTGTACAAAGTCTGGTCTTTGAGATAATTTGATAATGGATAATGTGGAAAAGGCAACAGCAGAAAGATTTTGGTAGATTTTTCAGTGTTGGGGAGAAGAGAAAACAATAAGGAATGGCACCAAGATTTGGGGCCCAGACAATAAATGAATGGCTATGTTTCCTAGAGTGATTAAAAAGGAAAATAGAAGGGAAAGTGGATTGTGTATTGCAGGGGAAGATTACAAAAATAAGTTTGCGGGGCTTCCCTGGTGGCGCAGTGGTTGAGAGAACGCCTGCCGATGCAGGGGACACGGTTTGTGCCCCGGTCTGGGAAGATCCCACATGCCGCGGAGCGGCTGGACCCGTGAGCCGTGGCCGCTAAGCCTGCATGTCCAGAGCCTGTGCTCCGCAATGGGAGAGGCCACAACAGTGAGAGGCCCGCATACAGAAAAAAAAAAAAAAAGTTTGCGACTGAAAGAATATTTTAAGGCAAAGTAGCAGCTAGGCAGCATTTTCAGAACATACTGATATCCCTGGCTTACTTCTATTTGGGAAAGGGCTCCCACTCATTCTCTTTATATGGGACTATAACTTTTTATTATTCATTTTACTGTTTGTCATTTATTGAGTTGTTTCTATGCAATGTATTTACAACTCACATAAAATATAGAAGACAATGAAATATACAGAAACAAGGTGGGGAAATGCAATTCACCCAGTGAAAATATCATTAGTATCTAGTGACAGCTGCACACTGTAAAACAATTGGAATCATCTCAGAAGACAAATGAAAAACAAGGGAAATGTGTATCTAGATGCCTCAATGGAAAAAAAAAATTGTTTTTAATAGAAGGTAGTTTTAAATGGGCCGTCAGGGAAAAGGGATAAGTTGTCTAAGTGAGAAACTAGACAATCCATCAAGAACAGAATGCAAAGAAGAGAAAAAGGTAAAGTTCTCATGGGAACAGGATATAAAATTGATGACAGTGGGCCTTCATAGAGAATGAAGAGAAACATAACAATGTGTGCTATGTATTATTTGCATAAACTCCAAAGAACTTGGCACCATCTATGTTTTTCACATCATAATCATAAACCAGTAAGTAAGAAAAAAAGGGTTTCAAGCAGCCAAACTGGGGGTGGGAGTATTCAACTTTACTCAAGGGAGTCCTCAGGTCCTCACTATACAAATAATTCCAATAAGCTTGGCTAGCATCTTTTTCCAAACCCAACCATTTAAAATGAGATTCAGGGCTTCCCTGGTGGCGCAGTGGTTGAGAATCTGCCTGCTAATGCAGGGGACACGGGTTCGAGCCCTGGCCTGGGAAGATCCCACATGCCGCGGAGCAACTAGGCCCGTGAGCCACAACTACTGAGCCTGCGCGTCTGGAGCCTGTGCTCCGCAACAAGAGAGGCTGCGATAGTGAGAGGCCCATGCACTGTGATGCAGAGTGGCCCCTGCTTGCCACAACTAGAGAAAGCCCTTGCACAGAAACAAAGACCCAACACAGCAAAAATTAATTAATTAATTAATAAACTCCTACCCCCAACATCTAAAAAAAAAAAAAACACAGAGTGCTGACCTCCACCCTCAGAGTTTCTGATGTTAGAAGGTCTGAGACAGGGCCAGAGACTACATATCTAACAAGTTCCCAGGTATATTAGTTAGCTTGGGCTGACAAAACAAAGTACCACAAACTGGGTGGCTTAAAAAACAAAACTTTAGAAGACAGCGGACTAGGAGGACATGGAACTCGTGTCTCCGCACAACTAGGGCACCTACCAGGCACCAGGCACCGGTAGGGGACCACAGACACCTAAGAGGACGGGAGGAATCCCCAGCGACTGGCTTGCAGGATCTTGGTTCCCAGGCCAGAGGTTGGGCCTGAGCTCCTGTGGTGGGAGCTCTAAGTCCCAACCACTGGACTAGCAGAGAACCTCAGACACCAGGGAATATTAATCGGACTGAGGCCTCCCAGAGGTCCTAATTTCAGCACTAAGACCTGGCTCTAACCAACTGCCTGCAAACTCCAGTGCTGGACGCCTCAAGCCAAACAACCAGTAAGACAGGAATACAGCCCCACCCATCCAAAAAAAAAAGAACAATGAAACGAAAAAAAAATATGTTACAGAGGAAGGAGCAAGGTAAAAACCTTCAAGACCAAAATAAATGAAGATGAAATAGGCAAACTACCTGAAAAAGAATTCAGAGTAATCATAGTAAAGATGATCCAAAATCTCAGAAACAGAATGGAGAAAATACAAGAAACATTTAACAAGGATCTAACAGAACTAAAGAGCAAACAAACAGTGATGAACAACACAATACCTGAAATTAAAATACTCTAGAAGGAATCAATAGCAGAATAACTGAGGCAGAAGAAAGGATAAGTGAGCTGGAAGATAAAATGGTTGAAATAACTGCCAGGGAGCAGAATGAAGAAAAAAGAATGAAAAGAACTGAGGACAGAGTCAGAGACCTCTGGGACAACATTAAACACACCAACATTCAAATTATAGGGGTCCCAGAAGAAGAAGAGTAAAAGAAAGGGCCTGAGAAAATATGTGAAGAGATTATAGTCAAAAACTTCCCTAACATGCGAATGGAAATAGTCAATCAAGTCCAGGAAGCACAGAGAGTCCCATACAGGATAAACTCAAAGAGAAACACGCCGAGACACATATTAATCAAACTATCAAAAATTAAATACAAAGAAAAAATACTAAAAGCAGCAAGGGAAAAGCAACAAATAACATAAAGGGAATCCTCATAAGGTTAACAGCTGATCTTTCAGCAGAAACTATGCAAGCCAGAAGGGAGTGGCAGGACGTATTTAAAGTGATAAAAGGGAAAAACCTAGAACCAGGATTACTCTACCCAGCAAGGATCTCATTCAGATTTGACAGAGAAATTAAAATTTTTACAGACAAGCAAAAGTTAAGAGAATTCAGCACCACCAAACCAGCTTTACAACAAACGCTAAAGGAACTTCTCTAGGCAGGAAACACGAGAGAAGGAAAAGACCTACAAAAACACACCCAAAACAATTAAGAAAATGGTAACAGGAACACACATATCAATAATTACCTTAATGTAAATGGATTAAATGCTCCAACCAAAAGACACAGACTGGCTGAATAGACACAAAAACAAGACCTGTATATATGCTGTCTACAAGAGACCCACTTCAGACCTAGGGACACATACAGACTGAAAGTGAGGGGATGGAAAAAGATATTCCATGCAAATGGAAATCAAAAGAAAGCTGGAGTAGCAATTCTCATATCAGACAAAATAGACTTCAAAATAAAGACTATTACAAGAGACAAAGAAGAACACTACATAATGATCAAGGGATCAATCCAAGAAGAAGATATAACAACTGTAAATATTTATGCACCCAGCATAGGAGCACCTCAATGCATAAGGCAAATGCTAACAGCCATAGAAGGGGAAATCGACAGCAACACAATAATAGTAGGGAACTTTAACACTCCACTTTCACTAATGGACAGATCATCCAAAATGAAAATAAATAAGGAAACACAAGCTTTAAATGACACATTAAACAAGATGTACTTAATTGACATTTATAGGACATTCCGTCCAAAAACAACAGAATACACTTTCTTCTCAAGTGCTAATGGAACATTCTCCAGGATAGACCATATCTTGGGTCACAAATCAAGCCTTGGTAAATTTAAGAAAATTGAAATCATATTAAGTATCTTTTCTAACTACAATGCTATGAGACTAGATATCAATTACAGGAAAAAAACTGTAAAAAATACAAACACACGAAGGCTAAATAATACATTACTAAATAACCAAGAGATCACTGAATAAATCAAAGAGGAAATCAAAAAATACCTAAAAACAAATGACAATGAAAACATTGTCAAAACCAATGGGATGAAGCAAAAGCAGTTCTAAGAGGGAAGTTTATAGCAATACAATCCTACCTCAAGAAACAAGAAACATCTCAAATAAACGACTTAACCTTAAACCTAAAGCAAATAAGAAGGAAGAACAAAAATACCCAAAGTCAGTAAAAGGAAAGAAATCATAAAAAGCAGATCAGAATTAAATGAAAAAGAAATGAAGGAAACAATAGCAAAGATCAATAAAACTAAAAGCTGGTTCTTTAAGAAGATAAACAAAATTGATAAACCATTAGCCAGACTCATCAAGAAAAAAAGGGGGGCTTCTCTGGTGGCACAGCGGTTGAGAGTCCGCCTGCCGATGCAGGGGACGTGGGTTTGAGCCCCAGTCCAGGAAGATCCCACATGCCACGGAGCGGCTGGGCCTGTGAGCCATGGCCACTGGGCCTGCGTGTCTGGAGCCTGTGCTCCGCAACGGGAGAGGCCACAACAGTGAGAAGCCCACGTACCGCAAAAAAAAAAAAAAAAAAAAAGAAAAAAAGAAAAAAGGGAGAAGACTCAAATCAATAGAATTAGAAATGAAAAAGAAGTAACAACTGACTGACACTTCAGAAATACAAAGGATCATGAGAGATTACTACAAGCAAATATATGCCAATAAAATGGACAACCTGGAAGAAATGGACAAATTCTTAGAAAAGCACAACCTTCCAGGACTGAACCAGGAAGAAATAGAAAATATGAACAGACCAATCACAAGCACTGAAATTGAAACTGTGATTAAAAATCTTCCAACAAACGAAAGCCCAGGACCAGATGGCTTCACAGGCAAATTCTATCAAACATTTACAGAAGAGCTAACACCTATCCTTTTCAAACTCTTCCAAAATATAGCAGAGGGAGGAACACTCCCAAACTCATTCTATAAGGCCACCATCACCCTGATACCAAAACCAGACAAAGATGTCACAAAGAAAGAAAACTACAGGCCAATATCACTGATGAACATAGATGCAAAAATCCTCAACAAAATACTAGCAAATAGAATCCAACAGCACATTAAAAGGATCATACACCATGATCAAGTGGGGTTTACCCCAGGAATGCAAGGATTCTTCAATATATGCAAATCAATCAATGTGATACACCATATTAACAAATTGAAGGGTAAAAACCATATGATAATCTCAATAGATGCAGAAAAAGCTTTTGACAAAATTCAACACCCATTTATGATAAAAGCTCTCCAGAAAGTAGGCATAGAGGGAACCTACCTCAACATAATAAAAGCCATATATGACAAACCCACAGCCAACATCGTTCTCAATGGTGAAAAACTGAAACCATTTCCTCTCAGATCAGGAACAAGACAAGGATGTCCATTCTCGCCACTATTATTCAACATAGCTTTGGAAGTCCTAGCCACGGCAATCAGAGAACAAAAAGAAATAAAAGGAATACAAATTGGAAAAGAAGAAGTAAAACCTCATGTGAGAGAAACACCATTATCCTCATTTTCTGGAGAAAACTGAGAATTAGAGATGTTAAATGACTTTCCTCAAATCACACAGCTGGTGTAGTGGACACTATTGCCTGTACTATTACTACTATGATCTGTTCCTACTCACAACACTTCTGACACCAAATGTAGAGGTTTGCCATACCAAGCAACTTCCTGAAGACATCAGTTGGGTGTCCTGCAATTCAATTCAATTCTGACACTATCTGGAGTTAGCACAAGTTAAGGGCTCAGTTCCACAAGGCTGCCCCCTACTTCAGATACCAGTTGTAAGTAGTGGGTTCCCAGGTTACCCACACTTCTGTCTCACGGCTACAAATCAGTGGTTCCTATGACCCCCCTCTTCAGTTTTTGTTTTTGAAATTACCCTTCACATTTTATATATTTTTAAGTTTATTATTATTTTGGCTGCATTGGTCTTCGTTGCTGCATGCAGGCTTTTTTTTTTTTTTACCTCTAGTTGCGGTGAGCAGGGGCTACTCTTCGTTGCGGTGCGTGGGCTTCTCACTGCGGTGGCTTCTCTTGTTGTGGAGCACGGGCTCTAGGCATGTGGGCTTCAGTAGTTGTGGCACGTGAACTCAGTAGTTGTGCCTCTCGGGCTCTAGAGCGCAGGCTCAGTACCTGTGGTGCACAGGCTTAGCTGCTCTGCAGCATGTGGGATCTTCCCAGACCAGGGCTTGAACCCATGTCCCCTGCACTGGCAGGCGAATTCCTAACCACTGCGCCACCAGGGAAGCCCACCTCCTCCCCAGTTCTGATAATTTGCTGTAATGGCTCACAGAACTCAGGGAAGCATTTTACTTACTATTACTGTTTTATTGCAGAGGATATTATAAAGGATCCAATTGAACAGAACCGGATGAAGCAGTCCAGAGGGCAAGGTCCAGAAGGATCCTGAGCACAGGTGCTTCTGTCCCCATGGAGTTCCACCCTCCTGGCACATGGATGTGTTCACCAACCCTGAAGCTATCCAGACCCCTTCATTTAGGATTTTTATGGAGGTTCCATTAGTAGGCATGATTGATTAAATCACTGGCAGTTTGTGATTAACTCAATCCCCAGACCCTCTCCCCTCCCCAGAGGTCCGGGATGGGGGGTGAAAGTGAGGCTGGAAGTTCCAACCCTCTAATCATCTTGTTGGTTCCCCTGGCAACCAGCCCCCATCCTGGAACTACCTAGGGGCTTTCAGCCACCAATCACCTCATTAACATACACTCAGGTGTGGTTGAAAGGGGCTTGCTATGAATAACAAAAGACACTCCTATCACCTCTATCACTGAGGAAATTCCAAGGATATTAGTAGTTCTGTGCCAGGAACCAAAGATGAAGATCAAATACATATTTCTTACTCTGTCACAATATGACAGCTGTCTACTCAGCATGCATTCTCCATTTCCTCCTTTCTAACAGAATCTGATTTTGTTTAGTATCCATCTCTCTCCCATCTATCCATGTGCTTCCACGGAGGCAACACTCCCAATCCAACCCAGTAACTGTTTCAGGCATGTAATCTAATTTTGGCCAATTAGATGTGAAGGAAAGTTTCATGCAGGGATTTTGAGGAAAGGTTTCCGTGTTTAAGAGAGTACGAAATCTGATGCTGTCATGACTGGATGTGATGCCTGAATTAGCTGCAGCCATCCTGCCACCAGGCTAAGGATGAGACCTGCAGAACTGAGAAAAAGAAAGAACTGCTCAGTCCTTGATGACATTGCTGAGTGGCTGGATCAACCAAACCTGAGCTCTCCCTTCCTCTAAACTCTGTACTATATGAGCAATATGTTCCTTACCGTTGGAAACAGCCTGAGTCAGGTTTCTCTTCCTTGCAGCTAAAGGCATCTTATCTGATTCAGGTGGGAAAGAGGGGTGCTAAGATTTGAATTACATGTAGTCATGAGAGAAGTAATAGCAGAAAGAAGGACAGCAAGGCTGGAGCCAGAATAAATTTGCAATACAAGAACTCAAAAAGCTTGGCAATTCACAAAAGGACAAATATTGCATGATTCCACTTATATGAAACACCTAAAATATTAATAGTTAAAATCATGAAAACAGAGACTAGCAAGATGGTTTCCAGGGAATTGGGGAAGGGGAAATGGTGAGTTGTTTGCTGATGAGCATAGAGTTTCAGTTTTACAAGATGAAAAAGTTCTACAGATCCATTATGCAACAATGTGAATATAGTTAACACTACTGAACAGTACACTTTCAAAAGGTTTAGAGGGTAAATTTTACATTATGTGGTTTTTTAATCACAATTTTTAAAAACAGCTTAGCAAACTGGAGTCATTTAGGCCACACTTCAGAGGCCCTGAAGACATTACTCTGTTGTATAGAACACTGGCATTGTTCCTCTTTCCTTAAATCCCACTGGCTGTTTCCATGCCTAGAATGCTCTTTCCCCAGATAATGTTCATGGCCACATCTCTCATTGCCTTCAAATCTTTAAATGTCACTTTCTCAATGAAGCCTACCATGACCACCATATTTAATATTGCAACCCACCGCATCCTCCCACCCCTCAGCACTCCCATTTCCCTTACCTTCTCTACTTTTTCTTTCTTTTTTTAAAAAAATTTATTATTTATTTATTTATTTTTGGCTGTGTTAGGTCTTCATTGCTGCACACAGGCTTTCTCTAGTTGCGGCGAGCGGGGGCTACTCTTCGTTGTGGTGCGTGGGCTTCTCATTGCAGTGGCTTCTCATTGTGGAGTATGGGTTCTAGGTGCACGGGTTTCAGTAGTTGTGGCATGCAGGCTCAGTAGTTGTGGCTCGTGGGCTCTAGGCTCAGTAGTTGTGGCACACAGGCTTAGTTGCTCTGCAGCATGTGGTATCTTCCTGGGTCAGGGCTCAAACCCATGTTCACTGCATAGGCAGGGAGATTCTTAACCACTGTGCCACCAGGGAAGCTCCTCCTTCTTTCTTATTATCACTTTCTAACATGTTATAGAACTTACTTTTTATAATTATTTTTTATTGTCTGCCTCTCTCCTCTAAAAGGTAAGATCTACAAAACCTGGGATCTTTATATTACTTTGTTCCCTGATGTATCCCAAATGCCTAGACTAATGCCTAGCACATAGTTGGCACTCAACAACTATTTGTTGAGAGAACGAATGAACACTAGTCATCGGCTAAAAGTGTTATATGCATTGAGTTTATAAAATAAAATGTGAAAAATGACTTCTGTGCTAAGATGGCAGATCCAGTTCTGCTCCTGCCCCTAGTCCTACAGAAACTAGAATCAAAAGGATGGGAAGACAGAAGGGGAAACCATGCCCCCAGAATTCAGGAAGCTGGAGAGCAGACAGAGCAGTGGTAACCAACTTTGCAGATGTGAAAAGCTGAATCCTAAGGTAGTAGTCAGGATAGCTGAGAATCAACCTAATTTATATCAAAGAAACCTCAGAAGACTCAGGACAAGCAGCACCAACTACCTCTGCAAATGTAGGTGGGGAGGAGAAGTTACAATAAGGAAAACTACATGAGAAGTATGATTCCTATATCCCTCCTAACTCCACTCTTTTGGCAACAGTTCTCTTCCACTCTGACATGATGTATTCTCTAGAGAGGGTGAAAGAGTAGGTCCTTGGACTTTAGGAACTGGGTGCTGCATCAAAACTAGGGGGATTCAGTGACCACATGCATGTCGAATGCTGAATATTCCCAGAACATTGGCAGACCTTTACTCTTCAGGCAGGAGATTAGAAGAGTTTTATCCTGAACAATCTGACCAGAGAGGGGGAAAGATCTAAAGATACTGACACCTAGGGTCACCGATTAAATGGCCCAACCAGATCATTACACAGTAAAACCTGAAAATGGCAAACCCCAGTCAAATGCTCAGAGCTTCTAATTAGCTTTTTAGTCCCCACTTTTAACATGAACTGACAATCAAAGATTCACCCATAAACAAATGAGTGAATGAATGGACGGATGTTACAACATCACAATATACAGGACATACAAATTAAAATAAATAAGGATTCACCAGACAGCTAACGTGGGTCTCTAACATGGAAGATAGAGACCAAAAACAAACAAAAAGCAATTTGTAAGACATGGGCTATGCAGAGAGAATACTTTAAAACTTACCCCCCAAAATCACCTTATTAATATGCTCAGAAAGATGAGATATTGCATTCAGGTAAAAAGATCAGGATTCTATTCTTTTAAAACAATTTCAGAGAACAAAATGGTACTTGGGGAAATTATATACATGATGGCAGAAACGAGAAAATCTCAACTGAAAGATTAGAAGATAAAGCTGAAGAAAGCTCCCCAAAAGCAGTTCAAAAAGGCAAGGAGATGGAAAATGGAGAAAAATGATAAGAAAATAAGATGACCAGCTCAAAAAGGTCAATATTTGAATAATAAGAAGTCAAGAAAGAGAGCAGAGAGGAAATGAAAGGGAGAGAATCATCAAAGAAAATTTTCAAGAAAATGCCCCAGAACTAAGTAAGTGACTGTTCAGATTGAAAAGCCTGCTGAGTGTCCAGCACAATGTTGAACTTAGACCCACAGGATGGTACACATTGTGAAATTCCAGAGAATTAGGAACAAAGCAAAGGACCAGTGGTAATTTACATAGCAGATATCCTGCAAACTTCTTTTTCCCAGGGGAAAAAGCATCACATACAAAGGATTAGGAATCACAGTGGTGCTTGAAACCTTTTAACAGCAACACCTAGAATGGGTCCATGGGTCCCATGGTCATTTTCCTGGTCCCTAAGTGCATAGTTTGGAATGGACACATTTGGTAGCTGGCAGAAGCCCACACTGGTTCCTGACAACACAGGAACACACAAGACAAGCAAGGCCAAGTTCAAACCCTGACGGATTTGCTCAGTAAAGGTATGACAACCACTTTTATATTTAAACAGTTTGCTACTTACTTACAGTAAAAAGAATAGCCAAAGGTGCCACCCCAGCTTGGTCCTTGTCCTACACACCAAAAAAGGATAACACTGAAACAAAAGGGACCAGATGATTGCAACGTGACTCATGGGACACCCTGTTGCTGAGGAGGCTGGACTTCAGCTATGGAGTTTTACACTGTGTAGCTCCACTGGTGAGAGGCGGGTGGCTGAAAGTCCCATACTTGATCAGACAGCCTCCCAGAGGAGACAGGGAAGCCGGTGGGAGACGGCTTCTCATCCCCTTGTTATAGGAGGATCACAAGGTGTTTTTCCAAGACAGATTAGCTGCACTTCAAGTCAGCCCTTGCCTATGTGGCTTATTTGGATACCTGCAAGGAGGTCAGGTGACAAGGCAGAACTGTTCCCTTACACCTCCTTGGCCTGTGGGTTAAGGGTATCATATTGCAGAAAGCTAATAGGAAAACTCTTCAGTCTGCTTCCCCTGTCCCCAGCCAGGACAGTAAATCATAGAGTATCACATCCCCAGGGGGAATGGCAGTCTCTGAGTGCAACCCTTGAAGACCTGATAGCTGATAGTCCCCATCATATTCCTGTTTTCACCAGTCTGGCTCTGGCAAAAAGCAGACCAATCCAGGAGGTTGACAGTTGACTACTGCAAATTCAACCAAGTCGCAGCTTTAGTTGCAGTTGTATCTTCACTAGAGCAGATTCACAAGACCTTATGATATGTGGCCACTGATCTGGCAAATTTTTTGCTCCCATCACTATCAGGAAGGAGAGCGAGAAGCAAGAGTATTGCCCCAGGGCTATGTCCTAAATAAGAATAATCTATCAAGGTAAGGGGATCAAGGTAAGGAAGAAATTCACATAGAGGCTTCACGGGCAATGGAAAGATGGAAAGTTAAGATTCCTACCCTAGCTAAGGGACACTATATGGGAGTTTTACTCAAATTTCTGACCATCAGTTCATATATTAGGACTATACCTAATGGAGGGAATAAAAGCTTTAAAAAAAATCCTAAAATGGAACAGTTTCATAGACCTCCTTCTATGTTGGAATCTCATGAGTATGATAGAATGTTTCCTTGATCACAAAGGTTCAGTGCTGCTCCCTGAGGAGTGAGTAAATTATCCTGCCCTGTTGAACTCAAGAATGGCCATGTGACTTGTGTGGCCAATGAAATAGAAGTAGAATGTGAAATATGTCACCTTCAGGCAGCCACTTTAAGAGCTAGGTTCTCTTTCACCTGTCTCTGTGATCACGGAAGCATGTGTCAAGACGGAGCATCTATCAACCTAGATCCCTAAGTGACTACAGGAGCACAGCCCCTTTGCTAACCTACTACAGACATAACATGAGCAATAAATAGGTTTTGTTTTAAGTTGCTGAGATTTGGGCGTCAGTCTGTTAGTAACTAACACAGCATGTCTAAGCAATCCTGACCAGATAAGAGGAGGCTCTCCCTTAGAGTCTGCTTATCTGCCCAAAGCCCAGATCTTCTTGGCCTTTGCAGTGGACATTTGTAGTTGCCTTTCCAGGAATCCATTTCCCTGTCCCATAGCTTCTGACAGTGGTTTCCACATGATTCCAGTAAAGCTAACTCTGTCCCAAGCTCCAGGGGAAATTCTACCTAGGCTAAACCAATCAGAACATTCCATTTCCCTGACCATAAGGATTAGGTCAGTAGTGGACACGTGCCCTTAACTGGCCCATTCAAAGTGAGTCTTAGGGCTCTTTCTGGGAATGCACATACTTACCAATATTACAACGATTTTCACATTTCTTTATCATTAGTTACACACTGTCTAAGTGGAATATGTATTATTGAGAACCAGGATCCTAATTTATCTTTTTATTGCCAGAACCTGGCATAATGGTTGGCACAAAGTAGATGCTTATAAATAATCATTGATCAATTAAAAGGGGAATAAAATTTACTCCTTTTCTTTAAACTTCACTCCTCAAATTTCAGGGCCACCTATCTATCTGCATAGCCACATTCAACTATTTGCATCTCTGTCCTTTCCTCCATCCTGATTTAAGAATAAATGATATGCCCAATGTTGGCCTTTCAAAAACCTACTGGTAAAAATTTCCTTCTCATTTGCCTGGGATATGTATGGCATTTGTATGGCAGATCTCTTCTGGGCTCCCTTCTGCTGAGCAGTGTGAGCACCAAAATCCCCACACTGACTGAAGTAACTGTCTGCCTCTTTGTGACTGTACCATACAGGCCACGTGCTACTGCAGAAGTCTCAGTTCCATTACCAGTTCATGGGTTCTTCCTAAATGGGTCCTTAAAATGCCCAGAAATAATACCAAATACCAAACAACCTCCAGGACAATTCTAACCTTTCCCGCTCTCCTCAAATCACCGATCTTCCTTTTCTCCCTCCCCTCGAACCCCTAACCCCAACATTCATAACTTAGCCTCCTCCAGGGAAAACAGAAGTCATCACATGGGAGTTCTCTCATATTCCTAAAAACAAGTATCTACAATATCCTATCCTCACCTCCAGTTGTGATAGAGGAAGCGTCCCTCCTCCCCTTGTCCCACCTCCTGTTTTGAATCCTAACTCTCCCTTATAAAAAAAAACTTACACCATCTCTCAATCCTTCTCTCTCGCATATTCATCTACTTTTTCATGAATCCTTCCCATTAGTTTTTTTTTTAAGATTTTTTTGATGTGGACCATTTTTAAAGTCTTTATTGAATTTGTTACGATATTGCTTCTGTTTTACGTTTTGTTTTTTGTTTTTGTTTTTGTTTTTTTGGCCCCGAGGCATGTGGGATCCTAGCTCCCTGACCAGGGATTGAACCCACACCCCCTGCATTGGAAGGCGAGGTCTTAACCACTGCACCTCCAGGGAAGTTCCCCCATTAGTTGTTTTGTTTTGTTTTGTTTTGTGCGGTACGCAGGCCTCTCACTGTTGTGGCCTCTCCCGTTGCGGAGCACAGGCTCCGGACGCGCAGGCTCAGTGGCCATGGCTCACGGGCCCAGCCGCTCCGCGGCATGTGGGATCTTCCCGGACCGGGACACGAAGCTGTGTCCCCTGCTTTGGGAGGCGGACTCTCAACCACTGCGCCACCAGGGAAGCCCCGCCCCCCCCATTAATTTTAAATGCACTCAAGTCTTCTCTTACAAAAAGCTTCACTTGACTTATTCCCCATTAGCTACAACCTATATTATTCCTTCCCCTCTCATCCAATCTTCTCATTATCTCCTGAAGAGAGGAAAAGCATTGAGGTATAGTGGTTAAGAACATGGATCCTGGCACCACACTACTTGATCTGAAACACATTGTTTAATGGCTCTGCGACCATGGGCAAGTTACTTCACCTCCCTCTGCCTCAATTTCCCCATATGCAAAAAGATTATAATATCATCTCTCTGGTGTAAGCATTAAATGAATTAGTATTGATATATGTGAAACACCGACAACAGTGCTTGGCACAGTAAGCACTATATAAAGGTTTGCTATATTCCTTTTACTTTTATTTCTTCACTTTCACTCACTTTTCAGCCCATTCTGATCCCATCACTTCACCATGAAGTGTTTACTAAGAACACCAATGACGTCTATGTTGCTAAATCCAACTATTTTTCAGTCATCATCTTACTTAAGGTCTAGGCAGCAGTTGACAATGTTAACACTCTCTTCTTAGAACATTCTCTTTCCTAGTCCAGGGCTTCAACTACCACCTACCCGCCAGTGTCTTGCCCATCTTTATCTGGAACCCAGACCTCTCTTCTATGCTCCAGATCCCACAAAGCCAGAGGTCACCTGGATATTCTCCCCTTGAAGGTCTCAAGGGCATCTCATATGCACTACATCCAAAACTGAGCCATGGCCTTTCTCTCCCTAACTCCCTCTGGCTTAAATATTCTTTAGGCCCCTCTTCATTTGGCTGACCCCTACTCCTACTTTAGAGTTTAGATGAAGCATCACTTCCTCAGAGAAGCCTGAGGTGAATGCCCTAAAAGAAACTTTCATAGCACTTGGTACCTCTACTTCATACCTGCAATTAGATGATAAGCTACACAAGTACAGGGACCATGCCTGTCTTCTCACTATTCTATCCCAGGACCTGAATGCAGTAGCCTCCAGAGCCCTTTCATTTGCACTAGGCTCTATCTGCACTCCTGAACAAGTATAAAGTGTGCCACTTTGTGCCAGGCTAAGACTACTAGTATAGTTAAAACTTGACAAAGTGCAAAGAAGCATAGCAGAGGAAATAGTATTTAACCAAGCCCCCAAATTACTTTTAGTTGCAATAAGAGGCTCATGGATGGCAATTTTTTTTTAAGCCTAACTTGGGGAGATTCATCCATTGGACAACCAACATTTTGCATCGCCTCTAACTGTGCAACAGGTCCAGGCAATCAGAGCAATTATGTGTGGGTTTCCGCCATTGTGTTTACACCTATCACTTGGGTACCAGTACCCAAACCTACCTTAGCAAGCCAACTGCCTATAACTCAGCACTCCTGTGTCCCAGTACATAGCAGCTTTTTGCGACGAGGTCTGCCATGAGTCCAGGCAGCTACACTGTCACTGGGGAGTCTTGAAGGCGGAGAAGTTCAAGGGAGGAAAAGTCAAGTTCTGAGCATGGGTGGATGTTTTAGTGAACAAGCCGCTCTTAAAGCACGGAAAAGTAAATAATAGGGCTGAAAGACAACACAGTAGACTTCGCAGGTATGACAGGGCTGAAAAGTGAAGGCTTACAAGGGCGCGCCTCCTGGTACCGTGGGACCCGTTGCCTCAGAGTCAATCCCGCGAGAATATAATTCCCGGGGATTCCCTCTTAACTCCAGGCAATCACCCGTAGGGGCGGGGAAAGAAGAGAGACGTCGGCGCGCAGCCGTCCGCTTTACAGCACTCCGGGATCTCGAGAGAACTGCGGTTCTCGCGATCTTTCCGGAGCCGACCCTCCACAAGGATTCCGAGTGCGTGTGCCGAAACGGGAGGGCAGGGAGGGTTCTGACTCTGCGGGAGGGAGAATCCCCTTTGGCCTGCTCTACGGAAGCCTGCGAGGGAGGGCGGCGTTCGCTGCGTAGTCCAGTTGCCCAGATGCCCAGCGCCAGCGCCTGCCGCAAGAGTCAGGAGAAGCCGCGGGAGATCATGGACGCGGCGGAAGTGGGTTTCCTCCTTCCTTGGGCCTGGGAGGACAGACCCCTGGGCCAGACCGCGCTGAGGGAGGGAGTATGGTGAGCGGGGCCCTAGCCTCTGGATCCCTGTCAGCACTTTGCGTGCAGGCCGCGAGCCTGGGATCCGGGCGCCCAGAGCCCTCACCGGGCCTCCAGGGCCCTTGTCCGAGCAGCGTGGCCAGACCCACTCCGGATCGCATTTCTCACTGGGGCCCCTGGGAGACCTGGCCTGCAGGAAGCGTGTCCCGGGACTGGGGGATGGCGGCGGGGGGGCGCCGTAAAGTACCAACTGCCCCGGAAGTAGGAGCGGCGGGGTGACATTTAACCTCCCTGAGTTAGGCACGTCCTTCGAGTAATCCATCTGTTCCCCGGAAATTTTTAATGTCCACTAGTAATCGATTTTTGCTCTGCCCTCGTGTTGCTAATGTTTTTCAAGTAATGACAGTACTTCGTAAAACGATCTGCCAGCATGTTTTAATGACCATTTTCCATGTGACAGCTTTAAAGAACACTTGTCATTTTTATTTTCTTTCTTCCCCTAAGTAACCCAAGTAAGGTAGGTGGGAAGTTTGCAGAGAATGCGTTTGAAGTCTTTGAGATGATGTGACCCAAAATCATCTATGTAATTCATAATACCCTGCGGTCCTTCAGTGCTTTTCGGAAGTGAAAGTTTGAAACCATTCTACAAGTTATGTGTGCTCTTAGTGAAATTGGGATCCCTACCTGGCTCCTTATTTTTCTTTTGAGGAAATATGAATTTGTGATAAACTGCGTAAGGCCATTTTAAGAACATTAGATGGAATAAGGGATGCTGAAATATGAACAGTACTAATAAGCGACCCCCTTTTTTCTGTTCACCTGCTGTAACCTATTTATGCTGCCCTCCTGCTACATTGTGTGACTGTATTTTTCTGTTAGGGCTGGAGTTATCTTCGTCTTTAAGGTGTATTTTTTTTATTTCGCAAAAAAATGAAAAAACTTCATTAAACACCTTAACATGTTGTCTGGTTTGTTTTGGTATAAACACAAAATCTAATATCTTCCAAATCTAAAGGAGAGGATTCCAACAAATAGCTGTAGTGACAGAAACTAATTGTTTCATCCACATCCTAAGTTACCTTGTAAATTTTAAGGAAACCATTTTTGTGTATTCTTGATCTGATTAGTTATATAAACCACCTTTGCAGATAGTGTAGGTCTATGTATAAGGTAGACATTGTGGCAGAGTTATATAACTTTATAGCTAGAAGGATCTTAAGAGATCATTTTCTAGATAAAGTAAGATTAAAATAAAAGGCCACTTACCAATTTAATAAGTATAGTTTGTTAATAACAATCTGGACTCTAGGTCTCCTTTCTCCTGTTCCTGACTTAAAATCTGTAACAAGAATTTTGGTGTCATACTGTCAGTGTTGAACCACTTAAACCTGAAATCATGAAGATGGTTTTTAGAAACAGGAAGCTGGTGAATTTTTTTGATGATGTTTTACAAAAGGAAAGTTGTAGTTAGCTTATATCCAGCATCTCTGATTTCTAAAAACTGGACATCTGGTACTCAGAAAGCCTACCCCTAAATGTTTGTTCTCTTTGAACATCTCTTCCTGTAATAGGAAGTTAATAAAACTGTGGTACCTCATCCTTCTCCCTTCACAGAGGAAATTTATAACTCTGCTTTGAAGTAGTTTATAATCTCCTTTTTGAAGAAAGTAGTTAAGATGTGTTGTACATGTGTGTAAATTTTATTTGAGAGTGCTATTTTGTATGGTATATCGATCCAGGAGTGGTGATCTCCAAAACAAATTAACCAGAAGCTGGGTCTGTGGAGTGCATATGTAAATGATATGACAGATTTCCACACTTTAAAACTACTACTCTGAATTGATAAAATGGTCCTGAAAGTTTAAATGAATTCATCTATTTCTGTTATTTGTATTTCTGTGTTTACTATGCTATTAGTGTTTAAATAAAAAGTCATAATGTAAAAATGTTTTTTGTAGGATTATGCAAAAGAAAGATATGGAGTATCTTCAATGATACAATCACAAGAAAAACCAGGTTAGTAGTTACGTGATAAAAAAAGTTTTTTTTTCTTTTTAATTCCAGGAAAGTTCTTTATGAAGTTTTAAGTAAGGTTGACATAACTGAAGGCATAGTTCTGAAAAGCTTAAATGCCAAGCATATGCCATAACCCTGCACAGACATTGTCAATTTAGGGTCCCTAATCTCGATAAGGAAGAAAATATGTTAAATCAGTATATTTTATTTTATTTTATTTATTTATTTTTAGTATATTTTAAATGGTAAATTATATTACAAAGGTATTCCTAGGTAGTCATGTAAAAGATTTGACTCTGGCCTAGGAGATAAAAGATAGATAGTAGCTGCCTTCATCATATGCAACCTTTTTTGCACGCTTTGTGAAGCTACCTCCTTTACTTTCCTCCTTGACTTTATTATATTTCTTTGAAATTGACTTGTTAATTGTTTCTCTCAGACCTGTAGGTTTTCTATTTGTAAACATTTGTCTTCCTTTTGTTTCTATTTTATATATGCGATTTCAACAAAGTTATCCTACTCAACTATTTAACGATCATTTTTCTTTTGTTAGACACCCCAAATTATGTCTTTCAAACTTTGGTACAACTGCAGACCTTTAAGCTCTGGCCCATTGGAAGCACTAAGTACTTCTAATTTAGATGCCTGCCTGTGAATTTGATGCTTTGAAAATAATATACCCCAAGTCAAATTTAATTGTTATTTTTGGATTTAATTTATTGCGTGATCACAAAACCACTTTTCCTTCCCAACTTTGTTGGAAAAGTGTGCAGTGAAAGGGCAAAATAGGTTGCTAAGAATAAACCATTTCGAAAGATAAAGATAGTGAAGTAAAGTAATTGAGTATAAAATGGGATACAAGCAATATAGTATAGGAGAGGACTACCCCTGCCAGAACAAGCAGGAGGGGTCATATGAGACTCTTTTTCGGCTTAACTGTCTTCCTGAACTGGACTTCCTTGATCTCTAATGCAAAAAAATCTTATTGGAATTTGTCTCTTACATAAGCCCCAGTCACCCTTTGCCATGATTACTATTCCTATTTAGCTAGCAAATCCAGACTACTTAGAGTCTTCCAGTTACAAGCTCTCCCCACCAAAAGGAGGATAAACTACCTACGTAATCTGATTACATTAACTAACAGTAAAATTCTGTGCTTAGTTTTACCTCTGTTAAAATCATAATACATTGTTCAACATAAAGTTTTCTTTCCTGTCTGCTTCCATTTCTCCACATTCTTTCATTCTAATACCAGTGACTTAACCATGGAGGAGGTAGTAGTTTTTCAAACTGAAACCCTACTGTCACTGATCTTTGCCTCGGCCAGTCATACTGGTGGGAGTGTGACATGCGCCTCAGGTATGTGTGGATATGTTAAAGATTGAGAACCCCTATGCTAATTAATTGGAATGACACATGAAAGAAGGGCCATTACTCTTTCTTTTCCAAAGTACTATTAAAATTACCATAATCATGCCACTTATTTATAAGTCTATTCTTTTAGACTTATGTTTTTCTGTTTTGTTTGGTTTTGAGTTTTGATTGCCTAGTAAGTCGTTTGCTTTTTCAATCTTGGCATTTTCAGATCTGTCTTTTAAAATTGCTTTGTCTGTCTTTTCTCTTTCACACTTGGTTTTGTCTGAGTTTACACAGCAGACATGGAAGTTGGCTTAACTCATAAGGTCCATGGACAGAGTTTTGCAGAAATCCTCTTGTGATGCCTAATGCTTCAAAATTTCTCATTCACTCTCTTTGCTTTTGGTGATGAAATCTATGGTATTCTCCTGTAAATCAGGGTCTCTCTAAGCTACATCTTTACTTCAAGAGACAAATTATAAATACATTTAGACAAAGTAGGTAAAATATATTTATAATTTGATTTCATTATAATATCCCCCACAAAGGTATTTTTAGTATTATAGTAACTAGGATTTACTACATGTCATACTGACAAATTTGGTTACAATTAGGCACCATAACCCTTGAGAATAGTGGTCTTTTATCATTCATGATGTTGTAGTATCATTTCTATTAAAATATTTAAAATTAATACTTATATCTTTTTCTTTAATATTCAAATTATTGCATATTTAGAACAATAATAGAATAATTTCTGGATCATTTTGGGATCATGATTGCCTTGTATCACTATCTTCACATCGTAGTTTTTCACAGTTTTCCTGTTTGGGGGATGCTAGATAGATGTAGTACTTTGTTATTAGCATTGGGGGGCATAATTGTTGGGGTTCACCGATAGCCAGAAGGGGAATTTATTGGTTCACATACCTGTAGGAAACAAAGTGTGAGATGGCATAAGGCATGATAGGATTTAGAGGTTTGAGCATTATCTGTGGGGCTTTCTGTCTACTTCTTGGCTTTGCATCCATTAGGCTGTTGACCTCATTCTCTCATCCTGCAAATTCAGGTAGTAGGAAAGATGGTGGCTGCAGCCCTGGGCTTACACCATCTCAGCTCAGCGACCCCAGGGAAGACAGGTTCATTCCCATTATCTGTATATTAAGTACCAGAGAAGGACTTTGATTAGCTCAGTTTGAGTAACATGCCCTTCTCTGGATGAGTCAGTGTGTCCTGGGGAACGAGGTACTGTGACTGTCCAGGCCTGGCAGAGAATTCCCCCATGTGGCTAGCTGACTTACATACTATGGCAGGCAAGCAAAAATACCATGTCCACTTAGGCACAGGCAGTTCAACACAGGCTGTATTTGGCTTTATAAGTCATTGAAGTGTTCAGGAGATTTGCATTTTGAAATTATCTCTTTGACTCCAATGTAGACTGAATTAGGGGGTCAGGGGATTGCCAGTTAGAAGGCTTTTGCTAATTTGAAAATATATGTGCACCCTTATGTTCACTGCAGCATGATTTACAATAGCCAAAATATGAAAACAACCTAGGTGCCTATCAACAGATTAATAGATATAGAAGATGTGGTCTATATATTTAATGGGTACTACTCAGCCATAAAAAAAAAGATGAAATCTTGCCATTCGCAACAACATGGATGGACCTTAAGGGTATAATGCTAAGTGAAATAAGTCAGACAGAGAAAGACAAATACTGTATGATTTCACTCATATTTGGAATGTAAAAGTAAGTAAATAAATAAATGAACAAACTAAACCAAACAACAAACACATAGATAAAGAGAAGAGTAGTGGTTACCAGAGGGGAAGGAGCATGGGGGGAGGGTGAAATGGGTAACAGGGTCAACTGTATTGTAATGGATGGAAAGTAAACTTTTGGTGGTGAGCATGCTGTCATGTGTATAGATGTTGAAATACAATGTTATAAACATGAAACTTACGTGATGTTATAAACCAATGTTATAAACCAATTAAAAAGAAAAGCAAAAGAAAGAAGTGTTGCTAGATATTGAGAATCATTTAAGATAATACCAAGTACTATGCTAGCTATCAAATCAAAATAATTTTGATCTTGATCTCTTTGTAAATTCTGAATTACAAGATTGTTTCATTTATTTGCTGCAGATCGAGTTTTGGTTCGAATTAGTGACTTGACAGTACAAAAAGCTGATGAAGTTGTTTGGGTGCGTGCAAGGGTTCATACAAGCAGAGCTAAAGGTAAGATTGATTAAATGATTACAGCTTTTTTGGTAATCATTGAATTTTTTGTTTTGCAGATTTCTCACAGATCAAAGTAAATCTTTAAAAACAAAACAAAAACAACTGTTTTCCTTCTTAAATCACTATAAACTATTAGTCCATGGTTAGTTAATTTTAGGTTCTTATAAGACATCCTTAAAAACAATTTAGCCTTAAAACTCAGATGAAATCTAAGACTCTAAGGTACTTTTCTAGCACCTCTCAAAAGTTTAATTTTTTGAAGTAAAGAGTGTTTTTTCAGAAGTTTTTCATTTGTTAATATTCTTACATTTGTAATATTTAGATAGGGAGAGAGTTAGGAGAAAGATAAGGCTAAGACTGGGTTGTCTAGTACTCACTGGCTACATTTAGCTATTTAAATTAAAATTAAAATTCTATATCTCAGTCACCAGCTGTATTTTGAGTGCTGGTGGCTCCTGTATTGGACAGAAAGGACAAATACAACATTTTTTTTTTTTTTTTTTTTTTTGGCGGTATGCGGGCCTCTCACTGCTGTGGCCTCTCCCATTGCGGAGGCTCCGGACGCGCAGGCCCAGCGGCCATGGCTTACAGGCCCAGCCGCTCCGCAGCATGTGGGATCCTCCCGGACCAGGGCACGAACCCATGTCCCCTGCACCAGCAGGCGGACCCTCAACCACTGCGCCACCAGGGAAGCCCACAAAATATTTTTATCATTGTAGAAAGTTCTCTTGGACAGTACTAAGAATTTAGCATTAACAACAAAGGAGAAATATTAGGGGAGTTTAGACAAACCTCAGTTCCTTATGGAAAATTGTCCTAGCCTAGTGTTCCAAATTGTCTGAAAGTATTAGTGACACTTATATTGGTTTATAACTTTATACTTTTCACACAGTTTTTCACACTCGATCATCCCCACAAATTTGTGAAGTAGGCAGAATAGGCACTGTTATTCCACTTTATAAATGAGGAGACTAAGGCTCAGAATGATAAAGCTCCTTGCCCAAACTCCTATAGTAATTGGTGGAATATGAAAAGAATTCAGAAGCTTTTTAGGACACCTTCTGTCTCCCAGCAGAGTTAATTACTTCTGTACTATTTACTGCATTCTGTGGTACAGCATTTCTTACTCTGTGTTTTAAAATATTTATTATAGAATTAATACAGGCCCATTATTTTTTAAATTCCAACATTTTATACATATATATCTTACTCTCTCAGGATCACTACTATTAAGAGTTTATCGGGAATTCCCTGGCAGTCCAGTGGTTAGGACTCTGCACGTTCCTTTTTCTTCTTTCTTTTTCTTTTTCTTTTTCTTTTTCTTCTTCTTCCCTTCCTTCCTTCCTTCCTCCCTCCCTCCCTCCCTCCCTCCCTCCCTCCCTTCCTTCCTTTCTTTTCTTTCTTTCTTTCACGCATGCTATGCCAGTTCTTAGTTGCAGCACGTGGGATCTTTGTTGCCGTGCGGGATCTTTTAGTTGCAGCATGTGGGATCTAGTTCCCTGACCAGGGATTGAACCTGGGCCCTCTGCATTGGGAGTGCAGAGTCTTAACCACTGGACCACTGGGGAAGTCCCAGGACTCTGCACTTTCACTGCCAAGGGCCCAGGTTCAATCCCTGGTCAGGGAACTAAAATCCCACAAGCCACATGGCGTGGCAAAAAAAAAAAAAAGAGTTTATCTATTCTTCCAGTATCCTCCCCCAAATAGATGAATACTGTTGGACTTTGAGAAGAATGCTAGTTGATTTGCCTTCCTGAAAGGTTGGGCCATTTATTTGACCAATAGATAATCACATTGTACTGTAATCCTTCATTTACTTGTCTTTCTCCCATTGGATTAGGAACCTTTGTTCTCCAAACTGGCACCTTGTTTCCTAAACATAGTTATTTAGCAAATTAAAAGATAGAATGCTCTCCAAACTGGCACCTTGTTTCCTAAACATAATTATTTAGCAAATTAAAAGATAGAATGCACGCTACATGTAAGCCTGAACCAAAAATACTTCCCTTCATACTCATCCAAAAAATGGAACAGTTTGAATATGAGTAAGGACAACTGCAGTGAGTTGAGACACATCAGATATGTTTAAATCCCTAAGTTTATAATAATGCTAAGGCAAACAAACAGAAAACCTAGTTGGTCATCAATGGAACAAGCTCATTATTTTCAAATCTGGTAAATACTAAAGTGGAAGTATCATTTCTGTATGAATTGTATATCACTGGCTAACCAAATGGTAGATACGGGGAAGTGTCTCTTTAGAGAAGTGTCCAGCTAATAAAATGAAGAATATTGGAACATCATCATTTTGCCCCCAGTGAATTATCTAGACATTGATCATCAGTGATTGCTAACGACATAATAGAGAGACAACCAGAAATATTTTATGTCTATTTATGAAAGAACACAATACCACCCAATGAAGTAGTCTTGCCCAAAGAATTGTTCCTGAATCTCATTAAGACTTTAGCAATAACCAGCAATTTACAAGACAAAGGAACATGTTAAATGACAATGGAGGTGCAATCAGCACAGTCTAGTAGTAAACTACTAGGCAAAAACGACCTGGTCTCTTCAAGAAATAAATTGAAAGGGAAGGGGGTACCTATGGATTAAAACAGATTTAAGATGTCTCTCAACCAATCACTTATTTGGATCCTAATTTAAATCTACAGTAAAAAAAAAAGACACTGAGACTTGGATATTTGAACATTGACTGGATATTTGGTGTTAAAAAATTTTTTTTTCAGTTGAAATAATAGTACTGTTGTAACATTATTTTTAAAAAGATCTTCTCTCTTAGGGATCCTTACTGAATTATGTATGGATGAAATAATAGAGGGTTTGCAGGGGTTTGCTTCAAAATAGTACAGGAATTGAGGGATAAGTGGATTGGGGCAGAAGTTGAGGAATGAGTGGATTGGAGCAAAGCTGAAACAAGAATGGCCATGAATTGATAACTGTTGAGGTACGTGAGGATTGTAGGTAGGTGTTGATATCATTTACAAATAACGATCATTTTGTCCTTTTCTTTCAAATGTTTATCTTATTTCTTGTTTCTCTGCAATAATCAGTGGATTCTCCAGTATTGCAGGGATTCTCACAATGAGGAATTTTTTAAACAGTGGAGATATAAATTCCTGCTGAGTTATTTCATGACTTTAGGTGTTCTGCATAAAATGTCATTACAAAACAATGCCAAAGTTTAAAAAGTAGGTCAAAAGAAGTTTTCTTCTAGTCCAAGTTTTCTGTTATCAGAAGCAGGTATTAAATTTTATCAGACCTTTTCCAGAAATTATTTCCCTCAAAATATCATGCTGGAAAAAAAAAATCATGCTGAATATATTTATACAGAGATTCATTATACGATTCTCTTTGCTTTTGTGTTTGTTTGAAATTTTCCACATAATAAAAAATTTAAAATACAGTTGATCTTCATTATTCACGGATTGTATATTTGCAAATTCACCTACTTGCTAACATGTATTTGTAACCCCAAAATCAGTACTTGCAGTGATTTCACTGTCATTCACAGACATGCCAGACATTCGCATGAGCAGAGTGGTAAGAAATTTGAGTCTCCCAGTGCACACATTTTCAGCTGAGATTAAAAACAGTGAAGCTCTGCCTTGTATCAGCTCTCATAAACAAGTGTCCTTTTCACAGTCTATTTAATGCCACGTTCTTCACAGCCTTGTGCTTTTTGTTGGTGATTTGACTGTTTAAAATGGCCCCCAAGCATAGTGCTGAAGTGTTTTCTAGTGTTTCTAGATGCAAGAGAGTCATAATATGCATTATGGAGAAAATACTAGTTGTTAGCTAAGTTTTGTCCAAGCATGAGTTATAGTGCTGTTGGCTGTGAGTTCTATGTTAATGAATCAACTATATATATTTTAAATAAGGTGTCTTTAAACAGAAATACATACAGAACAAATTTGTGTATTGATGGACTGATGAAAATATTATAACCAGACATTCACAGAAACCTCACCCTATATTTCCCCTAGGAGCAATGGCTCAATATTTGCTAATTTATTGTTCTGGTGACTTTATAAAACATAACTACCACAAATAGCAAGAATCAACTGTATGTAATTCTAGTGATTTACAATAATGGATTTCTTAACATTGAACCATTTTTGGATTCTTGGAATAAACTGAATTTGGTAAAGGTGTGGGTAGTATTCTTTTAGCTAAGTTTCAATAATATGTTTTTTTTTGGAATTTTGCATTAATCTGGTTTTCATAATTTTTACTTGGAAAATTCTACTTTGTTTTTAAGTTTGTATGTATGTGTATGTGTGTTTAAGTTGTAAGTTACCCAAGTAATACAAAGTATTTTCACATGAATTTTTCAGAGTACAGAAATTATATTCCTTTTTCTTCTCTACTGCCTATCTTTGTCCCAGCCTTTTCTATTAATTCTTAATAATTTGTTCGTTGTCCTTCCAAAAATCTTTCTTTTTAATGCACATATGTGCACGCGCGCACACACACACACACACACACACAAATACATAAAGGTTCTTTGTTTTGTGTGTGTTTTGTCTTATTTTATGTAGATGATACCGTATTTTTACATGTTACTCTGCAACTTTTTTTATTTTCAATTAACAGTGTTTCTTGGAGATACTTCCATGATATTAGTTATAGATCTACGTAAGGCAGTGTTTCTGTAGGATAGATATCTAGAAGTGAAATTGCTGGGTTGAAGGGTGGGCATATGCATATTAAAATTTTCCAATACCAGATTACCCTCCAAAAAAGCTATACTCAATGATACTCCCACAAGTATGTGACAGTACCACTTTCTCCACATTCTTGCCAGTAATGATTGTCAATGTTTTTTATTTCTGCCAAAGAAGATTATCTGAAAAAATGAATAAAATCTTTGAGTTTGCAGAACACTGATTGCTGCTACTCCCTTCTTCCTTACATGGGAAAAATTATACCAATAAATATGACTTATTTGGAATCATTCATGTGTTCTAACTCCAGAAGTAGTATCACATTAAAATTGGACTTGGACAGACAACCTATGCTGGCAATTTCAAGTAAAGCAAAGTTCTGAAAAAACCATGAATAAGGAAATGAAAGTGTCAAAATCATAGTGTCAAAAGTATGACAACTAGAATCCTGTTAAGCAAAAAAAACAAAACCTAGTCTGTTTATATAACAAATATCTGTATATTTCTCCTCAAATTAAGGGCAGTGTTTTACACATTTTTAAAGATTAAAAATCAGATTTCTTACAATAGGTTTATGCTTCACACCCATAAAATCAAGAGTTTTATATAGGAGCAAGGAGAAATTTTTAACTCTTAATGATACCTTAACATTAGTTTCTTTCGATTGTGAAAGCTTATGAGCATATTGAAAAAGTAATTGAAATATCTACGGTTCCTTTCAAATTTTATACATACTACATGGAAGTCATTGGCACAAGATAATTCTATTTCAATACTATTCTTCCTAAAAACTTAACATATACTTCCAAAATAGCTACTTTATTTAGGTAGTCAGATAGTTTAGGATTTTTAATACCAAAGGTCAGAACATCAACTTATAGCCATACAAGAATATTTCAGGGAAAATAACAAATGGAAACTACTTTAAAACATTTAGGTCTTTGCTGTTTATTCCATAACTGATTAACATAAGCGATGAAGGAAAATGTTAATCTTGGTTATTAGGAAGTGAAGGTACATTATCTAAATAATAAATTCAGGAGCTTGGCAAGCTAAAAGACAGTAGGAAGAGATGAAAACATAAGATTGCCTCACATCTTTGATAACTAGTTCTCCCACCAAGGCTTACTTCCTTACTGAGCCATCACCAAAATGGAGATGAGAGTAAACTTTTTTGTTCTGGCAACCTACCATGTTTGTTCTTCAGCTTAGAAATAAAGATTGCACCTGGTGCTGTAAAGGAAGGTTTCCAACTTTACATTTTTCTAAAACAGACCTCTTGCGTAAATTTAAGAAATAAACTGCCTCTTTAAAAACGACTCAAAATGCAACACAAATTTTTAACTGCTAAGGATTTAAATTTAAGATACCTAAAAGCAGTGAATTCATTCAGCTGTTTTGAACATTGAGTTTCATTTCTTTTCTATAAACTCTCTCCTGATTGGGGAGTTCCATGAAGAAAGATGAATAATACGTAGCAGATGATTAACATGTCTTATAAAGTTCCTTTACTAACTTAAGCAGTGAGAACTCTTTGCTAAACTGAGAAATTACATAATTGCTTCTTAGAATAAAAAACAATATATGGCTATAGTAAAAATTAACTTCCTATATATAGAAAGATATAAAATGAAAAATAGAGCTACATTATGATCCAGCAATCCCACTCCTGGACATATATCCAGAAAAGATGAAAACTAATTCGCAAAGATACATGCACCCCGATGTTCATAGCAGTACTGTTTACAGTAGCCAAGACATGGAAGCAACGTAAGTGTCCATTAGCAGATGAATGGATAAAGAAGATGTGCCAATACATATATATATATCAATACACACACACACACACACACACACACACACACACACACACACACACACAATGAAATAGTACTCAGCCATAAAAAAAGAATAAAGTATTGCCATTTGCAGCAACATGGATGGGCCTAGAGGTTATCATACTAAGTGAAGTCAGACAGAGAAAGGCAAATATTATATCACTTATATGTGGAATCTAAAAAAAATACAAATGAATTTATTTACAAAACAGAAACAGACTCACAGACATAGAAGACAAACTTAACAGTTACTAAAGGGGAAATGAGAGGAGGGATAAATTAGGAGCATGGGATTAACAGATACACACTACTATATATAAAATAAACAACAACAATTTACTGTATAGCACAGGAAACAATAGTCAATATCTTATATATAACCTATAATGGAAAATAATCTGAAAATACATACATATAACTGAATCAGTTTGCTGTACACCTGAAATTAATACAGTGTTGTAAATCAACTATGCTTCAATTTAAAAAAAAAGAGGACAAATGGAAGTCTCACAAATCTAGCTCCTCTGTCAGATCACAATCTGTTTCCCCCCAAAATAGCCACTGTTGTTTCTTGTGTATTCTTTTAGGAAAAAGTGCATTTACAAATATGAGCATATCCTTTGTTTTTTAAATTTACATAAAAGGGATCTCTCTCTCTCTCTCTCTCTCTCTCTCTCACTCTCACACACACACACACACACACACACACACACATTGCCCCTTGTTATCACTCACCAATGTCTGTAAGAAAATGCCTTGCAAGACATTGAATTGCAGTGTATCACTGACCAGAGACAAAGAACAATTTTGTTTACTAACACCTTTCAAGAACTTGGTGTCAAAAATACTTGATAAGAGGTAGTCTGAGTGGACAGCTCTGTTTACCAGGAAACCAGTACTAATTTTTTAAGTCTTTTAAAAGTCTTTCTGAGTGTACCATCGAGGTTCTAGTATTTATTTATTTATTTATTCTTAATAAATTTATTTATTTTTGGCTGCGTTGGATCTTCATTGCTGCGCACAGGCTTTCTCTAGTTGTGGTGAGTGGGGGCTACTCACTGCGGTGGCTTCTCTTGTTACGGAGCACCGGCTCTAGGTGCACGGGCTCTAGAGCACAGGTTCAGTAGTTGTGGCATACGGGCTTAGTTGCTCCACGGTATTTTCCCGGACCAGGGCTCGAACCCATGTCCCCTGCATTGGCAGGCGGATTCTTAATCACTGTGCCACCAGGGAAATCTCAAGGTTCTAGTATTTAGAAGTGCTTTGAACACGGAAAACTTGGGACCATAGCACTAGAGTTCACATCTGTTGCAGTACTGAAGACTACATAAATAGAGAGTAATAATAGAACCTCAGTTCTTTTATTTAAATAGTTCTTTTATGAACATCTTTGTCACTAAGACTTTCCATACTTAATTTCCTTAACATATATTCTAAGAAATGTATTTCTTGAATCAGAGAACATTTTAAGCCCATTTTTAATGCCCACTGCCAAATTGATCTCTGAAAGCATTGTACAAGTTTACCTTGTTATCAACAAGTTATGAAGGAACGGTTTTCACTTAATTCTTCCAAGCATTGTATGATATTGTATATTTTTAAATCTTTACTAGTATGAGCGGTATAATGTGTCATCATCATTGTTTGCTTCAACTTGCATTACTTTGGTTTCCAGTAATATTTTTCTCCTTATGTTTACTTACTAGGTTTTTTTCTTTTAGAGTATTTGTTCTAGTCCATTACGCATTTATCTATTGGGATCTCAGTGTTCTTTACTCATACATCTTTAAGATCTTTATGTATTAAAGATATTAACTCATATAGGTTATGTGTCATTCAGCAATTATATATATTTTTCCCAGAGTGGTTTTTTTGCTCTACTTAGAAAGTCCTCCCCTTTTCTATTGTACAGTTTGATATTCAGTTCCAGTTTTTACTCAGTTTTTTAGTTTATCTCCTGAATGCCATCTAGAATTAGAATCTCTTTGCTCTAATAGGGTCTGTTCTCACTTCTTATGCTGCATTAATCTGGCTGTTTCTGTACATTTTTACTTACTGTAGGTTTATAATATAATATGCTGAGGTCTCACCTCTCCACCCTTTTCCTCCCATCTATTGGCTTTTTTAAAAAATAAGGTTTAATTTTTAGAATTACATACAATAAACATATTAAACATTAAAAGAGAACAGTGAACATTCTTTACTTTACCCATAACCATTGATTTCATGATTTCTTTTCCCTAGCAGGCATGTCAGGTCTTAGGAGTGCATTTGCTTCTATGTTTAGCCTCTTGAACTTCCCAGGTTCTACTCACTGCTTGTGTTGAATCTGGAACATGGCCACGATTTTCCTTCAACCCTTACGTTTCTTTTGTACCTACCTCTTTATATTGTTCTCTTAAAAAATAGTTTTTCTGATTTGGAAAGTAGTACATGGTTATTGTAGAATGTTCAGAAAATATGAAGAACAGAATAATTCCCTGTGATTTCCCCATCCATTAGTAGCCACATTTTGGTGTTTTTCTTCCTATACCATCAACTTCACATTTTGATGGTTTTTTCTTACACAGTCAATTTTAATATCTTTCTTATAAAAAGTTATGATTGTACTCTTTGTATGGCTTTATCACTATTTTCACATAATAGTCTATCATGAGTGTCACAAATATTTACTTTGTGTTCCCAGGACCCACCATAGTTTTTGGACATAGTAATTCAGCTGTGAAACAGAAATGGTCATCAGTCTTCAGATAAGTAGGTGGCAGTGGCAGTGGTCCTATTAGTAATAGTAATAACGATTAATATTAATTAATAACATTAATTCACAGTTAACATTAATTGGGTATCTGTCACAACTCTAAACTTATTACTTATATAATCTTCAAGATTATAAATGAAAACTCAAGAAAACTCCATGAGTAATATACTGTTATTTTCTCCCATTTTGCAGATGAAGAACTGAGACATAATTAGTTTAATATTTTCCAGTAGGCCCCTTCATAGGAAATGATAGGATATGATCCTATGTCTTTTGATTAAAAAGATTTTACTCTTTACCAAACCCTTACACTAAATGTCACCCCTTAGTGCTGACCTAAAGATATTTTCCTGTGATCACCCTTTATAAGTACTATAGAGCCCTCCATTCTCTCTCAAGTTCTTTGTGTAGCACTGGAGTTCATCACAAGATTGCTTTGTAGTGCAGCCAGGTCAGTGCTTCCTCTGTCTGCACTATTAGAGCAGCTAAAGTACTTACTAAATCATGCACGTTACCTTCCATTTCATGCTAACATTCTGTTCTAAGTGGGCTAATATCTGGCTGTGGTTTCAGTAGTTCTTGGGATAATGTCATTTGATTCATTTGCAGATTTCTCTATCCATTCAGCATCTTAAAATCCCTTTGAACTTGTTCAGTTCATGTAACTTTCTTTTTTAAGATTTTACTTAGCGACTGGATCATACTCCAAAGGAAAGGGAAAATAAAATCTATTTAGTGGTAAAAATATGTCAATCATATATGACTTGGAAGTCCATAGATTGTGTCTGTCTTGGCACTCTGTTTGCAACCTTTTTTTAACCTCACAGTTGCTCTCAGATTTGCATTTCAAAACTGTATGTTGAAAGTATTAACTATAAGTTTGCTTACGTTTTTGCTTTTTTTTGGTGGGACCAGGGGAGGCAAAGCTAATTCTCAGTGTAAAAATAATTCTCAGTTTAAACAACAAAACCTTTTGACGTTTTGAAAGACAATCTGATGAAAAAAGTGGTCTGGAAAAGATTTAACGTGTTTTATGAGGAAGTAGTTTCCTAAAACTTGATCAGAGACTTTTAAAAAGGATATACTTTGGAGAAAAGACCTGTCACAAAGATGGTGAGTGACTGGATCTGTTATGAATATTATTTTTCAAAAGGTTAAGAATAAGGAATGACAGTTGCTTATGAAAGGGGGGGAGTCAAGAGGCCCAGTATTATGTAGAAATTAAACTAGTTATAGGGCATAAAGAGAATGATCTTTTATAGACAAAGTAAACTACTTGGAGTAGGGCTTCCCTGGTGGTGCAGTGGTTAAGAATCCGCCTGCCAGTGTAGGGGACACGGGTTCGAGCCCTGATCTGGGAAGATCCCACATGCTGCGGAGCAGCTAAGCCTGTGTGCCACAACTACTGAGCCTGCACTCTAGAGCCCACAAGCCACAACTACTGAGCCCGTGTGCCACAACTACTGAAGTCCGCGTGCCTAGAGCCCATGCTGCACAACAAGAGAAGCCACTAAAATGAGAAGGCCGTGCACCGCAACAAAGAGTAGTCCCCGCTTGCTGCAACTAGAGAAAGCCCCTGCGCAGCAACGAAGACCCAACATAGCCAAAAACATAAAAATTTTTTTTAAATTAAAAAAAAAAACCTACTTGGAGTAAAAAAAAAAAAGTGGAACTATTATAAAGGATGAAGAATTAGGAAGACGATAAAGGAAAAATGAGAAAAATAGAACAGGAAATAAGCTAGCCTGTTATTCTAAATGCTCTTTGAAATGTACTTTGGTAGGAAATAAAATGAACCACCCCCGTAGAATGTTTATGTTCTTGTGACTAAGCACTTTATTACTACTTTTATGGTTGCATCATTGAGGCTCTTATGATGGTTAGCATAGTACCTTTGCCTGTAGAGTATACTAGCTATTGAATGAATGTTGAAAGTGATCTGAAGTTACTTGAAATTTGTTTAATAAGTCCCTACAATGACAAAATAATTTTCTTGGTTGATAATATTTTTTGAAATTGGTGCTTTGCCTACACCCTCATAACAAGCATTTTAAAAGCGTAGGAGAAACTTGGGTTTCTTTAAAGCTTGTTAACTGAGTATGGGAATTTTGGCTGTCAAAGCCAGATACCTATGTGTATGTCCCTGTTGGGGATGTAGATTTGGGCCCAATTATAAAGTAGAGAAGCATTTTTCTTCTTTGTAAAACCTGAAGTAGCATGTCCTTAATACCCTTATGTACTTTCTGTCTTCTTCAGGGAAGCAGTGCTTCTTAGTCCTACGTCAGCAGCAGTTTAATGTCCAGGCTCTTGCAGCCGTGGGAGACCACGCAAGCAAGCAGATGGTTAAATTTGCTGCCAAGTAAGTAAGCAATTATATCCTGTTGTCAGAATAAACAGTGGTGGGAACCGGGGCTCCCAGGGCTTTGGACCATTTTCATGCATTAACATCAACGCTTCCTTTGTTTAAAAATGTAGTTATTTAAATTGTCAGTTCAGTGTTGCTGAATACATTAAAGTTATAAAAGAGAAAATATGGAGCACAGACTTGAAATTCATTTGGAACTGCTGAAGCAGCACTCTATACAGACAAGTCACATTTACTTTCAAGTAGAGTTACAAAAAGCCTGGCAGCGTCAACACTGCAAAGCAACTTTATTTTGTTGTGTGTGTTGAGCTTCATTTCCTCCCTCCCTCCCCTAGTTTGAGATTTGCATGTTAAGCAACAAGTTTTCTAACTAAATAATAGAAGTGTTTAAAATAAAAGAATGTGATTTTGCAAATGATTCCATCCTGAAGAAGTAAAACAAATGCGCTAACATGTTACAGCTTTTAACTTTGACACCAAAAAGGTTTAAAAAAAAAAAAAAGTAAAGTTTGCTTTTTTCCCCCCATAAAAGTATTATTGTCTGGCTCAGGGTTCCTATAGAAGCTTATTGTTTTGTTCAATTTACAAGAGGCAGGATACAGAGATAGTGTAGTGGTTGTGCCTGCTGGAGCTCTAAAGTTATAAGAGTTGGTGATGTGGCTAGTTTTATTTGCATGTTTTTCTCAATTTAATTGAAATTTTATTTCCATGATGATCAAAGAAGACTCAGAAAAATGGAAAATTTTAAGTAGTAGAGTACTTCATAGGCATAAATATTTTTTAAAAGAAATTCAGTTGAGTAAATGTTACATTTTTTCTATTGATTTTTTTTAACATCTTTATTGGAGTATAATTGCTTTACAATGATGTGTTAGTTTCATGCTGTATCACAAAGTGAATCAGCTATACATATACATATATCCCTGTATCTCCTCCCTCTTGCATCTCCCTCCCACCCTCCCTATTTTCTATTGATTTTTATCTCTGTTATTTATATATATATATGCTTTCAAAGATGAGTTAATATAGATAGAATTATCAATTTTAGAACTAGAAGGAGAGTAAAAACTCATCTAATTTAATATCTTAATTTATGGTTGGGCCTTCCCTGACTCCCTCAGCACAGTGGTTTACATATAATGGATGCTTAGCAACTGGTTTTGGTTAACAGATTTATTTATCCAATTTAGTTTTATTGTATCATAGCAATACCTGCCCTCTGGTTTAAAGACTCCAGTGCCATGAATTACATCAATTTACTGATGTGCTCAGAGGTCTCGGTACCATTAGCCCTACCTCTCCCTATCTCCCAGTCCTGCTGCCCAGAGACGGTCACTTTCATTTCTTCTACCTGTATCATTTGGTGATTAGGTTTGCTGTTTTAATACCTAGTCCTTAAGGGTATATGCTTGTGGGGTGCATTTGTCACCTAGCCTTTTCAGGTCAATCTGTATCCTATGAAGTGGGACATAGTAAATGTGGTCCCTAGAAATAAACTTTGTCTACACAGAGAGCCCCTGAAAACCACAGACATATATGCTAAATTATATTCAATATACTGGAAAATACTGAGGAAAAGTCAACTTCGAGTCAACAAACTTTATGGCTTCTGTCTTTTATATATTAAATTGGTTCTGAAAACTAATATATGAAGCTGATAGTTCATATAGAATATATTTTTTTGTTCAACTGCATTATAACCTCCGTATTACATTCTTAAAGGATTATCGTCTGAAAGTCTTTTGGAAATCCCATTTACCCTTAATCACTAAGAGGCATTCTACTATCAAGAGAACAGTCAATTCATTTGATATCTCTAGAGGCAGACACGTTAAAGTAGTCCACAAATAGTTATTTCTTATTTTGGATCTTCTCAGAAACTCCTGGGACTTGACTGACAGCAGTTGACCATATCAGATGTCAACCAAAGGTTACCAGCTGGAAAAGATACTTGCGCACAGAACTTAGTTCACTAATGCCCTTATAATATATGTTAAAGAATGGCTTTTATCTAAAAGGGATAGTGTATGCATGATCTTTTTTTTAGAATAAGGGAAGAATTTAGATAATTTAACCTGGATTTCATAATCTTGAAGTGGATGGAACTCAATCAAGATCTAGATCTGATTTTAATCTCTTTGTTTTGTTTTTGTTTTTGGCTGCGTCACTTGGCGTGTGGGATCTTAGCTCCCCAACGAGGGATTGAACCCAGGCCCCGGCAGTGAAAGAGCCAATTCCTAACCACTGGACTGCCAGGGGATTCCTGAGATCTGATTTTAATCTTAATTCAGGTTTAACAATTAAGTTGTGACTTTGATTTCTTTTTTAAAGCAAAGAACAATGTAGCTATTTTCAGTTCATTTAAAAAACTGGACTTTATATAATTAGTAATGTGTGGGAAAAGATGGTTTCATAATAGAGCTGTTGCATATTATAAAGCCTTTGACTGGTTATATACAGGCGAATGGACCCAGTGTGTGTGTGTGGCGGGTGGGGGGGGGGTACGCGGGCCTCTCACTGTTGTGGCCTCTCCCGTTGCAGAGCACAGGCTCCGGACGCGCAGGCTCAGCGGCCATGGCTCACGGGCCCAGCTGCTCCGCGGCATGTGGGATCCTCCCGGACCGGGGCACAAACCCGTGTCCCCTGCATCGGCAGGCGGACTCTGAACCACTGCGCCACCAAGGAAGCCCCCAAAATGGACCCAATTTTATACAATAGGTTTAACATGTAGAACTTAAGTTACAATTATTTAACTTTTGGCACTACTCATATGTTAAGGTATCTGTCCTGAGTTATTAACAATAAATGTATAATAGTTTTTGCTACCTTGTGAAAAAGGAAAATTCTCATGACTCCCTATGGTGAAAAATGATGAGTTTTTAATTTTTGTGGCTGGTTGATAAGATAATTTTCTTAGGAACATGATTTGTTGCTCCTGGTATGTCAGTCAGCTTGTCTTTATGTGATTTTGCTCTACTTCTGTGTAGTTCAGAAATCCTGATCTTCCTTGGTAACAAGTCTAAAGCACATGTCCTTTCTGTTAGAAAGGCAGTAGTATGATCTTATATTCAAAGTACCAATTTTTAAAGAAGAAAATCAAGAGCAGAAAAATTTTACTTTGAAAATTACCTGCTCTATTTATAAATAATAATAAATCAAGTGAAATTGTAGTATAAATTCTAAAGAACTTTCAGAACTTTTAGGAAAAAGATGTGTTGGTTTTTTTCTTCATCCTTCAAAATCCTTTTCTTAAAAAGTCCATACTTGGGCTTCCCTGGTGGCGCAGTGGTTGAGAGTCCACCTGCTGATGCAGGGGACACAGGTTCGGGACACGGGTTCATACCCCGGTCTGGGAAGATCCCACATGCCGTGGAGCGGCTGGGCCCGTGAGCCATGGCCGCTGAGCCTGTGCGTCCAGAGCCTGTGCTCTGCAATGGGAGAGGCCACGACAGTGAGAGGCCCGCGTACCGCAAAAAAAAAAAAAAAAAAAGTCCATACTTGCCAGAAGTTTCTTTCTAAGTGCTATTTTTATCTAAAATCTTTAATGGCTTCCTATTTCCAACCATGTTCAATATTAATTCTACCTGCTGGTTCCCCCTGTTATTTCCCACTATTTCTCAATATACATGCTTCAGAGTGGACAATCTCTCCATGTCTACAATGACCTCTTTTCTAATTTTACTTCTTATTTTAAAGGCTTTAGTTTTACTCATTAAATCCTCATTCTTTGTCACTTAGCTTATTATTAAGCCCATGTTCTTCATGATCCTCACTGATTGGTTTCTCTTTTCATTTCTCTGGGGTCCACAAATGTGTTCTTGGGAGATTGGAAGTTTTCTATATTTTTTTAAATTTTAGTGTACATTTTGGTGATTATCTTAAAGTTCCATAAGGATACTATGCCATATCATTTTATAGGCTAACTTACAGCAGAGAACTGCTGTGTAAATTGTGTTCATGCCAACTGAAGCCGATGATATCCATGTTCTGTACAAATGAAGATTTCACTGTAGTTTGAATAGTGACATGCTGACAAGTTGGGTTACTAGGTGGTACTTGGTAGTTAAGAAGTATTATGAACTTTAAAAGCCTGTGCCGCTCAAGCACATTTATTGAATCCTATTTTCATCTATATAGGGGCAGCATATAACTAATAGTACAATAGTTTCCATATAAGGAAAAATGTTTCTATTTCCAGTTCTAGTATTTATCAGATTAGATACCCATTTGATTCAAATTTCAATTAACAATACTACATTATTAACTTTCACTGGAATAAGATAGTTTTATAAAATTATCAGCTGATATTTTATTTAAATTGTCATTCTTGGTTGCTCTTTGCAGAACTTTGGTTAATTATGAGGCCAAATTATCCTGAGTCAACTTCAAAGTTAATGTTTTATGGAATTATGAGCAAGCATTCTTCATATTACTAGTATTAAAATAAAAATACAGAAAATTAAATCTAGAACTGGATATGAGGCTACAGCTTTATACAGTAAACCAAATGTCAGCAATTTAGTTTTAACAAACCTTAAATTAATATTGTTGATTTGAATTTTGTTGTTTTTAATATTTGTTTCAATTTTCTTTAAAAATTCGCTTTGAGGAGAGTTCCCTGGCTGTCCATAGGTTAGGACTCCACACTTTTACTGCCGTGAGCCCGGGTTCTATCCCTGGTCTGGGAACTAAGATCCCACAAGGTGAGCAGCATGGCCCAGGAAAAAAAAAAAGACTGTAAAAATTCGCTTTGATTTCAAGTTAAGGGCTATAACCATAAGGCATTTATTTCTACTAGTTTTACACTTGTAGGTATTTAAGTAACATGATAAAACTAATTTAAGTGTTTACTGAGGGTCCCTGATATTGCCAAGAGAGGCCACTGATCTATGCCATATTTAGTTGTGCTTAATTCTTACCAAGCTTATTTTGAACTTAAAATTCTTGGGGTTTTGGTGAAGAAAACCGGGTTCACAAAATAAGCCATCATAGAACTACTAGGATGATTTAAACCTTTAACTTCTACAACGTGCCAATGGGCAATGGAATGTAAGAGTGGCCCAGAGACTCAGCTCCTCACTGACTAGGCACATGACTTCATAAATTGTTTACTGTATGTTAGTCTTTCTTCATTCTTTACAGCTAAGACCCTTCTTTGAACATTTTTATTTCTACTCGCCTGGGAAATATTAAAGCCTGAGATTAGGTGTGGCACTAATTCACTGTAATTGAAAGAAGTTACTTGACATATAAACCAAGTTTGTGCCTGTCTCGGAATTGGAATACAGATTTTTATTGTGAAAAGGTGGTTTATTATTTCAAAAAATATTTACACAATTGATGTTTTACGGGTGCTGTTTTGATTTAACTGGCAAATATATGGTTTCTCATGTTTGGGCATTTTGAGTTCTTTGCCTCAATGAATTGTTAGTTTATATCATCAAAGCATTTTATGTTGGTACGTTACTTGAAAAACTAGTATGTAGCAACTTTATAGCCTGTCCTCTTTTCAACTAATCTTTTATTATACCTTGCCCAGGATTTTAAAATTATTAATTTGAATATGGGTAGCTATGTAGATCTGTGGAGCTCATTTCTCATTGAGTACAGTAATATTCAACAGATTATTTCTGACAACCAGAAACCTAATAAATTTGTTGCCAGTTTTGCTGAAAACTTTTAATACTCAAGTTTCTGTGTTTAAATTTTAATAGTTTTTGTTGCTATTAGAATATGTAAATATGAGAAAGAAAAGCTTAGAATATGTCTTTTTCACCATTATTCATTTTTGAGGGGGAGAGGAGAAGGGGGTAAATAAGAATCAAATGGAAATCATTTTGAAATATATGAGCTATTGACTGCCTAAAATTATAATTTTGGTCATCACCTAGCTTTCACCAACTCTCAAGTTTATCTGTACTATTAATAATAACAGTCAGCATATATCAATATAGAATAGGATTTCTTACATATTTTAGGCCTTTATTGTGACAATCTAGTATAAAAAAGCACTTTGAGGGGCTTAAAACTGTGGTGCCTAAAACAATGTAAAATAAAAGGTAAAAACACTATTCATACAAAGCGTATGCTGCTAACCTCCCATCATTATCTTGTGTATATTGAGTAGATTATATAAATTATGATGGGGTACTCTTCAGTGACCTTATATTTTTTAAATGAAAGGCCATGGAAAAAAGCTCCCCCATACACACCTACACTTGGACTTTTATTGCATGTGAAATAATTATTTTTAATATTTAAGAAACTTAATCTACAATTAAAATTTAGTATGATGATTGCCCTTACTTTATCTTGCCAAGCTTTCCAGTATCTACCATGAATTTTTATATTTATGGGGTGCACCCCAGTAAAGGTTCAGTGCAGTGGTCACCAGTAGCTTCCCTATCTCATGTACAGGGGAAATAACAGATTTGATTGTAACAGTAGCAGCAATAATAGCTAACTATTACTGTATACTAAGTATGGAGCTGCAGAGTGCCATACTTGCATTTTCCCCCTTGGTCCTCATAGCAGTACTGTGAGGTGTGGATACCATTTTGTCTTTTTTTTTTCTTGTCTATTCATTTTTTACAGATAAGAACGTTGATACTTAAAATACTAAGGTCTCTTTGACTCTAGGCTCATGCTTCTGTGTCATCCTGCCTCTCTAAGATTACATAAGGATATTAGTTCAAAGCCCTCCACATTATATGTAGCTCACTTAGAATACAACCTTAATGTCATTGAAATACGTTGGTGACTGGAAAAGGGAAACCCTGTTGCTTTTTGCCTCAAAAATATCTTTTCTAGAGTGTGCAGTTTATTCTGGTATATATACTCAAGGAGTAGATAGCTATTTTTTTTCTTGAGGGTGATAATGACTTTTAAATACTGTCCCCAAGTTTTTGAGAACGAAAACTGGTGAAAAATAATAATTCTGGTTTTAAAAAGTATAGCTGATAATAAAGTAATAAAAAAAGATTTTTGTGTTGTCATAAATTGATGCTAAAAACAGTTCCAAAGAAGGAATGAAATGTTTTTCTAACCATGAGTAATGCTAATGAGCTTGTCTCCTCTAGCATAAAGCAGTAGTTGCCTTCCTAAGGAATCACCCCATTGTTAAAAAGCATGCAATAAAAACAGTGGGGTGGGGGGAAGGTAGTTAGAAAGTAGAGTTTCATGTTTGCAAAGACAGTTATTTTTCTTGAATAATTTTAATATAAAAATATTTGATAGCTATAATTATAAATATGAAACCTAAAGCTCACTAGGCAAGTTTACATCTTCTTTTGCTTAATCTGTTGCCTTTTCCTTATCATCATCAGCACTGCCACACAGTGCATCTTATACATATTCTTATCGCTCTTGCTGTGAGAAGTAAAACACAAAGTCACTCAACAAAGCAGCTGTGTGGTGTATGCAAGTGATGTGGAAATAAGACCACACTCAGAATTTAAAATAGGAATTTATCCTTTACCAAGATTCTGGACTCAGGAAGGAAATGAAAGAGCTTGGCTGTATGGATAACTGATACTGTTCCTTAACATATCACGCTCTTTGTAACACACTTGTACAAACTAAACTTCTGTCTGCTAGAATTGCTCTGTTGTCAGCAAAGGAGGAGATCTTAGACATTGAGGTATGGGTGCCCTTTTGGGTTAACTTTTTGTAGAGGTGCTAATATTCAGTCAGTTCTGTTATTGTAATAAATGCATTCCTAAAAAAATACTGTGCTATGCAAAAGTATGAAATAAAAACCTTAAGGTTAGTGCAGAAAATAGGTAAATAGCACAACAGTCAAAAAGTTCAGGGACTTACCTGGCGGTCCAGTGGTTAAGACTCTGCACTCCCAATTCAGGTGACATGGGTTTGATCCCTGGTCGGGGAACTAAGACCCCACGTGCCACACTGTGCAGCCAAAAACAAAAACAACCTTCATCAGTGACATAGTTTTATAAAAAGAACCTAATTTTATTAAAAACATAGAATAGTTTTATACATATTGAATGGTGGAGAAATACATGAATACAATAAATCTCTCACTATCTTTACAAAGACATACTGTTTCTGAGTGGAAGTGGGTATCAGAAGAGTTGCAGCTTGGAAATTATTATCAAGTGCTACAAGGAAGGCTGTCTGAAATTGGAAGGAAAGTTGGACCACCAGATGGGGATGGGTGTGGCTTGTAACGCAGGTAGATGTTTGAGGGGTGTGTGTTTTATGTATTCCTGTGTGGCTAAGTTCACCTGAGTACAGTTGTCTGCATTGACCTAGTGTTTCTCACAGGTGAAATCTGGTATAGGCAAACACAAAATTCTCATTATGCTCAGATTGATACCTAATATATCAATTGTGTTGGGATTAATTCACATTTTCAAAACAAGTGTTAAAGCAAAACTATACTCTTAAAAGAGATAATGATGCTTGTGCAGTGAGTGGGTCCAAATATAAGAGTCTTATCTGTTTGCTGACTGCTTATGTGTGGAGGTGAGGAAAAGAAAGAGGTGGAAAATGACTTCAGAGTTTCTAGTTCGAGAAACTCTGTGGAAAAGATACCATCAATCTGGAGTAAATTCCCAGGATGGGCTGGGACTAAACACAATTCACTCTCTGGAGCTGGATGGGCTCAGCTTCCCTTAGAGCACTTGGCCAGGGAAAGTGTGGATACTGAACAGGGGTGGGGTTCTGTTAGCAATGAAGAAGGGGAGAGGGATTTGGATAGACAGCTGTAGTATCTCCTAAACTTGCTTACTATTTTGAGTAAATTGGAGAGAAGTTCCAACCTTTTGAGTTCATGAAAAGCCCAAAGATTGAAATAGGTTGTTTTACTGAAACCATTTTATTTTTCTGGCTGATAGGATTCTGCTCCTCCTCTTCCGAGTCATCCTCTCATTCTAAATGTTCTCAAGTGACTATATGGAACAAGTTGGCCTTAAAATTCCTTACTTTTCCTCCCCTGTCTTCACCATTGCTTCACTTTGACAGCTCACTCCTGTGGCCACAGCTTGGATTTTGCCCCTTAGAATTTCATTTTAAACTCCAGTAGCCATTCTCTCTAACCATAATTTCCACCTTTCTACCTCTAATGCCTCCTAATCTTCTGTTGGACCTCATCAAGGCTTGTATTTTTTTTATCAACCTCCCCATTTTCTCCTAGTTTTGTCTGTCCCCTTTTGACCTCACACAACACCAGTTCCATTCCTACAACTACTCTCACTGCATCCTTATCCACTGTTCTCTGTCTCTTTGTTTCTTTTGCCCTGCAAATGCCCTACTAACTCCCTGCCCCATATACTCTTGATCCCATAATCTAACACCAAGCTTAAAGAGTGTATTGTGTATTTGTGGCAGAACAGTTGATTTTTATTCCTCAGCTGGGACCAGTAGAATATATTCCACTTTTGTAATGAAAATAGAGGTTTATAGGCCACCTCTTTTCATTGTTTCACTGAACTCTTCAGGATCTCATTCCTCTTTATCCCTTAGTTTCTGAGTATAATTATAATAAGAAAATAAAAATTTGGAAAATTCTGTGAGTTTCATTGCTTAATATATTATCAGCCTTCTATTATGATTAAAAGCAGCATATGGGGGCTTCCCTGGTGGCGCAGTGGTTGAGAGTCCGCCTGCCGTTGCAGGGGACACGGGTTCGTGCCCCGGTCCGGGAGGATCCCACATGCCGCGGAGCAGCTGGGCCTGTGAGCCATGGCCCCTGAGCCTGCGCGTCTGGAGCCTGTGCTCCGCAATGGGAGAGGCCACAACAGTGAGAGGCCCACGTACAGCAAAAACAAAACAAAAAAAACCCAGCATATGAACAGCAACATATAAATGCTAGTGGCTTCTATTACTTATTAAATAAAGCAAAAATTCTTACTTATAGATGTTTTTAGCTTACTTTAGAAATTTGAGGATCAGTGAAACATGAGATAATTCAAATGAATATTTAGTAACACATTCACTTTGGGAGGCTAGCAGTTTAGTTAGTAAGCCAACTAACCATTCTGCTAGAATCTTTGGTTTAGGAAACAGCATAGCTAGAAATACGTTCATGAGGAAAAGGCCATTTCTAAATCCTCATTTAATTTTCATACTGTCTTAGATCTTTTTTTATATTAAATGCTTGTCATTATCTTTAGTGCTAGGGGAGTGCCTAAGGACTGTTTATTTATTCTCAAGGTATTTCCGTCTTGAAGGGCAACCCAAAAAGGCTGGACATTTAAAACATGTGAACTCCTACACAAAAAAGTGGGAGAAATAATGGTATTTATATGTTAATTCCACGAGGCCCTACATTTAACTCTATTCCCTCTGGCCATATACCAGGTGGAAAAAAGCAAGGACTCCACTATTAAAAATATCAAATCAGATAGTTCCAGCTGGGGTTTCCTAATCATTTAAGAGGCAAACTATGAGGTCACTTTTAATATCTTAAATAGATAACTATCTTAGCATTTACTTTAGATATTAAATCTGAGGTGTTTATCTTTCCCTTACTGACTAGATTGTACCACTAGCAGTTTCTAGCTTTTTAGTATTTTCCTTAAGAGCTACATTAAAGGTTAATATGGGGTCAGTTTTCCCAAAATTATCTTTCCTAGGAAAAACCAATTCATCAAAATACTAATCCGAAAAGTTGACTCACTAATTGGATTTAAGTGCCACAGAACTCTTCAACACATTATTTTAATCAGTTTGTTGGAAAGATCAATTTTCTTACGGTTAAATGCATACAGAAATGAAACAACTAAATGAGTTACATGGGAAGGTTGGCACATCTCATTCCCTAGAGATCTTTAAGACCGGATTCTTAATTGTATTCTCTGAAATGGTTTGAGGTCTTTAAATGAAATTTGTCTGGAAGCAGGAAGATGGGATACCTATCCAGGCCAGTGTTTGTGGATCCCCATCTTTTGTTGACATTAATGTTCTAATGTTTAGTAGCTGGTGTTTGAGCTGAGGCAAGAAGTCATCCCTTTTTTCCTTTTAAAATTATTGTTTATTTAGTGCCATTTAAAAATAATGAGCAGAGTAGTTTGTGTTAGTTATGGTTGAGCCTTGAAAAGACAAGTGTTTTTTTTTTTTTGCAGTACACGGGCCTCTAACTGTTGTGGCCTCTCCCATTATGGAGCACAGGCTCCGGACGCACAAGCTCAGCATCCATGGCTCACGGGCCTACTCGCTCCACGGCATGTGGGATCTTCCCGGACCCGGGCACGAACCCGTGTCCCCTGCCTCGGCAGGCGGACTCTCAACCACTGCGCCACCAGGGAAGCCCAAGACAAGTTTTTTTAAAGGTGGCCCTGTAGGCCTTTTTGTATTGACTGCTATTAAGGACTATAGTGAATGTAAACTGTATTCACTATAGTGAATGTAAACGCAGGTTTTTAAGTTTAAAATTAAAGTGTTGTAAAAGGCTACAGTTCGTTTGAAGTGCAGGTGTTAAAAACTGAATTTTGCTATTCGTGCTTATGTAACATCTCCCACCCCTAGCATAGCGATGTTCGGATTCTGAATTAAAGGCTTACTCAGGCTGTAATATTTGTATATGTATGTATTTTATTTTCTTTTTCTTCATATTAGTCATTGTGGTTAGGTTATTTATTGGTCCTTGTGAGTCACAAGTATGTTTCTCATTCTCTAATGAGTCACCTAGCTACATACAAGTTTATTTTCTTTCCTTTCTAGATCTTTCACCTGAAAATAACTATTTTACTTACTTGGTAGGTTAAATTTTCAGTTTATACGTTAATTTTTAGAACTGTAAATATCAAAATAATACTCAGAAGAAGGTTCATTGATTTAGAAAACTTTTATTAGCACCTGCTCCAGTCTAGACACTCTGCTAGGCTCGGGTATTCAGTGACTCTGTATATCACATAAGGAACTTAATTTGGGGACAGGACAAAAATAAACAACTGCATGCAGAGGCATGTTACAGGTCCTATGATGGAAGTATATGTATATATCATCCACAATTGAGGCCCAGAGGGTGGTGGGCATTTGGGTACCCCTTGAGCATCATGTGGATAAGTTGGTGAACATAGGCGAGGTTATTATATTGTTCTGGATTGCAGCTCTTTGAACAACTGTACCTAGATAGTTTATACCTCTTTGTTGGAATGAGGTACTTATCTATTGGATCAGAAACAGAACTATATTGGCCCTGTCCAGTTCAACATTTGTATTGAAAACTTTGATAAATATGTGCTTTAAAAGTAGGTCTTGGGGGCTTCTCTGGTGGCACAGTGGTTGAGAGTCCGCCTGCCGATGCAGGGGACACGGGTTCGTGCCCCGGTCCGGGAAGATCCCACATGCCGCGGAGCGGCTGGGCCCGTGAGCCATGGCCGCTGAGCCTGCGCGTCCGGAGCCTGTGCTCTGCAACGGGAGAGGCCACAAGAGTGAGAGGCCCGTGTACCGCAAAAAAAAAGTAGGTCTAAAATCTGGTGTCAAAAGTTCCTAGTTTATGGGATTAATTCTTCTAAGCTAAATATAACTTTAAGTAATAACTTTATTCTCTTTTATGCAAAGATTCTGATGTATATATGTTGAGGCTGGCAACAACAGAACATCAAGATACATCAGCGTTACCAGAGAAGGCAGTATGATTCTTGGGCATTTTGAAAACTATTTGTGAAGGGCCTGTTATTTTCAGTTTCTTTCACATAAGCTATAAAGGAATCTGGCAGCTCATGAGCTTCTAAAAATGAGAATGCATTATTTCAAAGTGAGCTGATGTTGCATTCTGGAGTATTTAAAATTTGGTGCTAATTTGTGAGTCTGTAACAGAACTGTCGAGTGCAGTAATCAGTACATGATCTTACTAGCTGTGTGATCTTGGGCTAATTACTTGACCTTTCAGAGTCTCAGTTTTTTCAACTATAAATTGTTAGTAGCACCTACCTTCACACAGGAACTGGAACATAAAAGGAAATTGCCAAAGTGACATGGGAATAATAATACTTTAGGTATTTGTATCTATTAAGATCAATTTCGTTTGAGCTGTAAAAATAAAACTGCTTCTTCAACCTTAAATACGGAGAACATGAACAAAACTAATGTAGAAGAATGACACAAAATTTATGATGCATTCCATATTTTTTGCAAATGAGAAAAAATGTGGAGGAGTATGGTAAACAGTGATTATAGGAAGAGGGGGTTGGGTATATGATGGGGAACTTAAAATTTTAAATTTACACGTTATTTAACATTGGAATTGTTAACAATAAAAAAGTATATTCTTTTACAATAAAAAATAAGTTTTTGAAATAAAGTTTAGAAAACACTGTTTAAAAAATAACTTAAAAATATAAGAACAAACCTTGCCATTTTCCATCCCTCACTGGTGAGGGGTAGTGTGAATTGGGGATGATTATTCTTTGTTCTCCAAGAGGACTTGTCAGAGTCAGAACCTCCCACTGGGACCCAGTGACAAAAAAATAGATGAAGTACTTCTTTCCCAGATCTGTTTCTCCACCATTTGTATGCAAGATGGTGACCGCTTTGACTAGAGTCCCATACTGTTAAATTCCTTTTCACCTATAAATCAGCTACCCGCACCAACGGCCTTTTCTCAGTCATTGTGATTCTTATGCCCTATCCCAGTGTTCTCCAAAGTGTGATTTGCTCAAGATTACCCACTGAAGGAAAGAAAATAATTAAACTTGTTTCTTTCCTTCCTTTCTTTTTGATCTAAAAGTGTAAGCAAAAATTTGAGTTTTTCTAATAGTTAATTTATAGATAAACACTGGGCCTATCACTTGGATTGCATCTCAGAAGGTCACATGTCACCTATAGCATGTGAGGCCTCTGAAGGAAGACTGCAGGATTCCAGTAACACAAAGGAGCTAACACTGGTACCCCAACTCTCTGGTTCACTTTCAGCATATTGTAGCCAATTGAAGTTTACCGTGCCTGGCTAACTGGTTTGGGGGGATTATATTTATTAAAATAACAGACTGACCCTCAGAAAATGGACAAAGGATTTCTATCAGGAGACTATAGAATGAAGATAAAACTTAAGACATACGCACAACAAGAAAATGTTAACACTGACACTTACAGTGTGGGATCTTTGTATCAGCCATATTATGAAGTGGTGGTGGTGGTGGTGTTTTAATGATAATCCAATCAGATCTGACAAGATTTCAGTACTCCCCTAGCTAGATAGAAATTATCAGGAAAACTGTATGAAGTATGGATTTGCTATTGCTAATTATGGATCATTATTGCTAATTATGAATCTCTCCCCAAGTTTATATTTGCCTAAAGCTAATATTTACATGTATATAATTTTAAAATAAATAAAATATATACATATTGAGGTGCATACTCCCCATTTTTTTTTACTGGTAAAGTAAATCAAATTATCAAAAATGTTTATATGGCTTCCCTGGTGGTGCAGTGGTTGAGAGTCCGCCTGCCGATGCAGGGGACATGGGTTCGTGCCCCGGTCCGGGAAGATCCCACATGCCACGGAGCGGCTGGGCCCGTGAGCCATGGCCACTGAGCCTGTGCGTCCGGAGCCTGTGCTCCGCAACGGGAGAGGCCATAACACTGAGAGGCCCGCGTACCGCAAAAAAAAAAAAAAAAAAAAAAAAAAATGTTTGTGGATAGCTGCTCAACCCTATAGTTGATATATTAACTATCTATAGCTGTCATTATTAAGTGTATATATGAGGTTAATGTCTGTCTATTAACCCTATAGTTTATATATTTAAGTATTCTCTCCTTTTTGAAACATGTTACTTCCTTGAACCTCTAATGCCATTCATTTAGTTTTTTGGTTTTTTTTTTTAAGTCTCTTCTTCTCTCCCACCTAGAGTTCTGTCATGATCTTCAGCATTTCTGAAGGATAGTAAACAATAGGTATAAGTGAGATTTGCCCCCCAAAAACTGATTTGTGTGACAAAACCAAGAAGTAATTCCAGATAAGTTGTTTTAAGATTGTTTTAGGCAGTGCTGATTTTGAAATGTGTTTATAACCCCTGTGTCCTTACCTTGAGTAGTCAATTTGAAGAGGCCAGTATTGGATAAATTCTGCTGTATTTGATAAGAAATGGATAAATTCTGCTGTATTTGATAAGAAATCAACCCTAATGTTTCATAGTCAAATTTTGTGTATCTGTTTTTTTTAAATCTCTTTACAATGCATAATACCCACTGTAGGTTTGCAGTGTGTATGTGATGATATACCACATTAAAGAATAAGGCAGTATGCAGTAGTGCATTATTTTAGACTGTGAAGCTTACTTCCTTCAAGTACTGAAACTATTTTGACAACTTTAACAGAATCTTTGAAGCCTGTTTTTTTACATTCTTCCTTTTTCTTAATGGCACAAGGCCACTATTGTGAACGTCTATTACTGTGCTAGATTATAATGTGTTGTTTGCCACTTTCATGTTTTTGTTTGTTTTGCTTTGTTTTTTAATATATATTCTTCAGCCGTCAGCTGTTACTTAATATAACAGTTGTGCCTACTTCTAATAGTTCCAACAAACTTTTGTTTAGTTTGTCGCTTCTTATGTAATATAGACATGAAAACTTACAATCAAGATTGATAGAACTACAGATAACAGAAGTATCCCTGTGGTTATTAGGGAGCCCCTAAATAGTAAACCGTATGGCACTCATGTTGGAAAGATGGTATTTTATTCCTTCAGATAACTGAGTACTGTTTGTTTTTTTCCCCAAGTGGCGTGGGGTTTTTTGTTGTTTTTTTAAAATTTATTTTATTTATTTTGGGCTGTGTTGGGTCTTCATTTCTGTGCGAGGGCTTTCTCTAGTTGCGGCGAGCGGGGGCCACTCTTCATTGCCATGCGCGGGCCTCTCACTGTCGCGACCTCTCTTGTTACGGAGCACAGGCTCCAGACGCGCAGGCTCAGTAGTTGTGGCTCACGGGCCTAGTTGCTCCGTGGCATGTGGGATCTTCCCAGACCAGGGCTCGAACCCATGTTCCCTGCATTTGCAGGCATATTCTCAACCACTGCGCCACCAGGGAAGCCCCAAGTTGTGTGTTTTATAATTGCTTCAGTAATTCATACATTATATCATTTGTTTAAAAATTGAAAAAGCCCACAAACTTGATAGCCCACTCAAAATATTTTTATAATATACTTTATATAAAGAATGGTGATTTTTACATTTTTTTTCCTAAAGGCAGTTTACGTTCAAAGTAAACAAATGAAATTGAACGGTTGACAGTTCCTAATAGATGACATAAAATCTTTTGTGCTTATTAAGGCATTTTTTATATCAAGGCTCTACTAATTTTATTTGTAGAGTGGTTCCTTATATGCAGGGGGTAAAAGGGTGTTTGGAAAATGAAAGAGGTATAAAAAAACGCTGTGACAGTGTGTTTTGGGAGGTGTTGGTAATAATAAAAATAGCTGACTCAGCTCTTGAAAAGATATGTTTAATTTACTTCATCCATTTCTCCTACTATAAAGTAGTTCCCAGGAAGCTCCCAGGAGCTTCCACCATGGATTTTTTTTTTTCCTGCCATATGGTCTATAAAAACCGAAGGCTTTTAGTTGCCTGTTATACATAACAAGACATAGTGACATATTTGTTTCAAAATGTAAAACAGACTTTAATAGGATCTTTTTATGGCAGCAGTCAAGCTGTAGTCTATACACAATATAGTATTAAGCCATCTTAACACACAGTGTCAGTTAAAATCATGTTAGACTTTTTCTACAACGTGGAATTTTATCCTTCTATTGGCAGTTAGCTTATTCAAGTATTCCAGTACCTCTTGTATTGAATCTAATTATACACACACGTATACACATAAAAACCGCATAATCTTTTACTAGTTTTAACTAACAAGTTCTAGTCTGACCCTTTTTCATAAATTTGACTCTTTTTAATTTTGTCTTAACGTTTTTTCCTCTGAATTCATTCATATCAATAGGGATAGATAGATATAGATGAGGATATAGAGATAGAGATATTAGAACTAAATGATTTTACCAAGATCTAAGTCTGCTATTCTATTAATAGTATATAGCTGCTAGAAATAATATGGAAAAATACTGAGATTGGAAGGGCAAAAAAATTAATTATAGGAATCTTCTATATCTAGTTAAAGCCTACCTTCTTTCTGATTTATGCAGTAGAGCAATTTGTGATAGCAGAAGTTTAGCTTTGGCCCTAGCTTAGAAATATGTCAGGTTTTCAGAAGTTCTTTTGTCAGTTGTTTAGTACTGGAAACAATGTTTAAACTAGTGGTAGTTTTCTAGTCTAGCTGATGAAGTATTTTAGCACATAATATTGAATTAATGAACTAAAGGTAGTCTTAGTTTCAAGTTTCAGGTTCTGGATAAAAGGCGTCATCTGGTTACTTTTGAGAGAGGAAGAAAAGAAAATTTTGTTTTCTTTGATTGGACTGTTAGCTAGCCTTGGGCAATGTATTTGACCACATTCCAGCTTCTTTTTGGAAGGACACTCGCTTAGTGCTCAATCCTTAAGAGTAGATGTGTTTAACATGAAGTTGACTTGAAGAAAACTTCCTGATAATGGAAGGCCTCTTACTAGCGAGTCCAAGGGGGTGAGATAAGAGAACCAAGTGAGTCAGGGACATAGCTGGACTGTCTCAGGGTGGGGCTCTAGTAGGGGCAGGTCAGATTACTCCATGAAGCAATACACTGATCAGTAAGGAAGAGAAAACCTTCCTCATAGAAACATGTGAGATAAGTAGCAGAATTCTCACAAGATCTGAATTATATACTCAGGTATTAAGCTTACCCATGCAAACAGATGAAGCAATGGTAGGTGGCAGGCATACTGAAGAAAGATTCCCAGTATTAGAAGGCCCTTTTATCAATAAACTGAAGCAATGGTAGGTGGCAGTCATACTGAAGAAAGATTCAGCGACCCCAGATTCCCAGTATTAGAAGGCCCTTTTATCAATAAACTGAAGCCTCTTGATCCCCTCATGTCTCAGAGGAGTCTTATTTTAGTTCACCAACCACCTCTTTTACCATAATAAATTTTGAGTTTCTTCAGTACACAAGATTTTTAGCTAGATATTAGGTGATAGGTTTACTGCAGAAGATTTATGAGAGTGCAAGAGGTATGTGTACTGTTGTTTTTTTTTTTAAGGTAGTTGGTAACAGACATTATAGAACTCCAGGCAGTGTAGCAAAGTGAAAATTTTTCTGTCTTAGTTTACCATTTTTCACCTATTATCTTCATTATGATCCTTTTCCAACCCAAAGGTTTGTTGAAATGGATTGTAGTGTTCTCCTGTGTAAAATAAGTATTGTTAGATTTCTGGAATCTTGTCAAATCGCACCACAACTACTAAGGACCCAGTTCCTTTTCAGAATGAATAGACTTTTTCTTAGGAAAGTTATATCTTGTTGTTGCTTTGCTTTGTTTAGATTCTGGTCATCCATCTTGCAGGATTTTAAGTAGGGACTTGAGCCATGAGACCATAACACAAAAGTTAACTGGGCCTTATGACAGCAGGTAAACAGGGAGTCCAGGACAGATTTTCCTAATCCATTTTTGCCCTTTCTGTTACGTCAGCTGCCGCAGGAAGTCCACTCTCTCCCAGTTGTCACTTTAGCATTTTTCTTCCTTCCTTCTCTTTTCAACTCACTTCTACAGCTCCAGTTACCACCTGAGAGGTTTTTTTTTTTTTTAGTAAATTTATTTATTTATTTGTTTATTTATGGCTGCGTTGGGTCTTCGTTGTGGTGTGCGGGCTTCTCATTGCGGTGGCTTCTCTTGTTGCAGAGCCCAGGCTCTAGGCGCATGAGCTTCATTAGTCGTGGCACGCAGGCTCAGTATTTGTGGCACATGGGCTTAGTTGCTCTGTGGCATGTGGGACTTCCCAGACCCGGGCTCCAACCCGTGTCCCCTGCATTGGCAGGCGGATTCTTAACCACTGTGCCACCAGGGAAGCCCCTGCGAGTTTTAATTAATAGTTTTACATGGGGAATTGCCTTTGGCCTATTGAGCTGCCATCATACCGACATCACTCTCCAAGATCTGAAAGTTAAATCTTATCCTTTTCCACAAATGTACTATGACACAAATAATAAATTATCTCAGAATTTGAGTGTCTGGTGTTCAAAATTCAAGTTTGTTATAGAATTAAACTGGTCAGGAGATGCATTTATTTTATTCTTAGTATATATTAAGCTTCATATAGATATTCTTAACTAGAATTACACAATCCAATAGGCTATCTGTCACAAATCCAATGACGGTGTGTACTCAGAAACTACAGGCAATGAGGATTTAATCGCAGCACCCTAATGTCCTCTTATTACCTTGAAATCTTTTCAGTTGACCTTCTTATTATTTAATTCCATTACATACCAGTAATTGCATTTACTGAAGCCAGTGTTTCTCCTTATAGGAAATGCTGATCTTAGTAAATTTCAACTATAGGCAGGGAAATGTTCTTTAATAAATAATTGAGGACTTCCCTGGTTGTCCAGCAGTTAAGACTCCAACCTCCCAATGCAGGGGGCCTGGGCTCGTTCCCTGGTCAGGGAACTAGATCCCGCATGCATGCCGCCACTAAGAGTCTACATGCCACAACTAAGATCCCACACATGGCAACGAAGGTCCTGCGTGCTGCAACTAAGACCCGGTGCAGCCAAATAAAATAAATAAATATTAAAATTAAAATAAAATAAAATAAATAATTGAAAGACTTTTTCACAGTTCAGTGCTGGTCCTGTTACCTCTGATGTCTAGAGTATTTTATACATGGTAACTAAATTATGGAATCTGGAAAATCATCTCCTCAAGAAATCTCACAAGGTGTGCTACATAGTAGCTTATTGTAAATAGGTTAAAGAGACTGGCTTTATCTCAGGTGGCTTACTATGTTAAAGAAGAGTTTAATATATTCAGCTTCACTGTTGCAACACCAAATGAATTCTGACACCTCTGATGAGATGATTAAAGTTGGACATTTTTTTCTTTCGACAGCATTAACAAAGAGAGCATCATAGATGTGGAAGGTGTTGTGAGAAAAGTGAATCAGAAAATTGGAAGCTGTACGCAGCAAGATGTAGAGTTACATGTTCAAAAGGTAATTTTTTTCAAAATATAAAATTGTGTACAGAAATAGATGAACTAGTTCTTATCACTAGTCACATCAAGTCTATATGTTCTTTTTTTTAAATTAATTTTTGGCTGCATTGGGTCTTTGTTGCTGTGCGCAGGCTTTCTCTAGTTGCGGTGAGCAGGGGCTATTCTTCGTTGTGGTACACGGGCTTCTCATTGCGGGGGCTTCTCTTGTTGTGGAACATGGGCTCTAGTCTAGGTGTGCAGGCTTCAGTAGTTGTGGCACGTGGGCTCAGTAGTTGTGGTTTGCGGGCTCTAGAGCGCAGGCTCAGTAGTTGTGGCACATGGGCTTAGTTGCTCCGCGGCATGTGGGATCTTCTGGGATCAGGGCTCGAACCCGTGTCCCCTGCATTGGCAGGAGGATTCTTAATCACTGTACCACCAGGGAAATCCCTATATGTTCTTAATAATTAGAGTTGATGTAAAATATTGAGATTTATAAATTGCTTACTGACTCAGTTAGCTTTTGTTATATAACAAACCACCTCAATACTTAACGACTTAAAACAACAAAAACATTTATTTACTCATGATTCTGTGCAATTTGGGAATGAGGGTCAGCCTATCTGGGATGGCTCATCTGCACCACATGACATTGCCTGGGGTCACTGATATTTCTGGGACATCTCCCCGTGGCCTCTCCTCATCCAGAAGGCTTGCCCAGGCTTGTTGACATGGTACATCTACCATAGTCACATACGGAAAAGTATAAAACACATCTAAAAAGCTTTATTCACTATTATGAACCTATTTTGCTGTGAACTTTCTTTTAATGATGTACTTCTGAAGGTTGATTAGTTATACTAACTCTTAATCATTATATTTCCTTATAATCATTGTATTTCTAATATTTTATAGTATAAAGAAGTCAAGAGACAATACTATATTGGACTTACATTCCAGCAATAACTTTTTCATACAAGATTTATCCCACATCATTTTCTTAGACATAGAAACTAAAAATGCTCACCATCATTGACCTTTAAAATCTTATAAGTGAACTCACATGTATTTAATACTGTTGAAATAATCCTGCAATTTTGAACCTGCAGTCTCAGATCCAGGTCTAGTTTATATCTACAATATTCATCATTGAATTTCTCTTACAGAGTAGTCCTTTCCCACCCTTACCCCTGTGTGTGTGTGTGTGTGTGTGTGTGTGTTTAGGCACACGCGTGAGCGAGCACACATATATGGGATAGAACAGACAGACAGATGCAGAAAGACAGATTCATCCATACACAGTAATTTGGGAGTAAGGTTGTATTTAATTGAAATTGACTGTCTTGGAACTCTTCAAGACTTAGAAAATCTTGTATTTTTTACCGACCTAACTTGCCAAATTACTTTGTTCTCTTTGTGTAAGTCTTATTTCAAACTAACCCCACCATGAAGTCTGCAACGTAGTAAAGGCAAACTGACCTAAAGGTGTGCTGACCAAAAAAACAAACCCTATCTTCGAATAACATGTTTTTCAACACTTGAATAAATAAGATTTTAGTGAGTAGAGCAAGTAAATGTTTTTTTTTTTTAGATGTTAGGGGTAGGAGTTTATTAATTAATTAATTTATTTTTGCTGTGTTGGGTCTTCATTTCTGTGCAAGGGCTTTCTCTAGTTGTGGCAAGCGGGGGCCACTCTTCATCGCGGTGCGCGGGCCTCTCACTATCGCGGCCTCTCTTGTTATGGAGCACAGGCTCCAGACGCAAAGGCTCAGTAGTTGTGGCTCACGGGCCTAGTTGCTCCGCGGCATGTGGGATCTTCCCAGACCAGGGCTCGAACCCGTGTCCCCTGCATTAGCAGGCAGATTCTCAACCACTGCGCCACCAGGGAAGCCCAAGTAAATGTATTTTTAAAATATTCTAATTATCTAGTGTTTGGTTCAACCTTAATAAATGTTAAATATAAAGCCTAAAGAGCTTACCCACAAATTTTGCCTGAATAAAAATAATTATAAAGTATCTCACAAAGCATAAAATATTATATACTAAATAGAATTTTATAATAAGCAGTGACTCTCTTTTATCATTTATTCAGCCAGCAGTTACTGAGTGTATACTTTGTGCCAAGCACTATGTGAAGTTCTGGGGATGAAAGCGCTCACGACCTAATGAAGGAGATGATGAATTTCCAGTAGTTAGAAAAATGAAAGAGGTAGCTGTCCAGTTCTCCAGCTTTGCATTGGAGATCAAGTTTCTGTTAACTCGTCAAAGGGAAGCATGACAACTTAGGTATAGGGGGTGGTGACAAATAATTCTATTTTAATGCTATGAAGAGGACTGGAGTATCCTTCTGACACCTTTTCTTCAAGTGTCTGAGCTGAATGCTAAATGTGATTTACCAACTGGAAGAATATAATTTCCTTTCTGGAATTAACTAAATAAGGTCTCTTTCCCTCTTGTGCTTTAGCAGGTTTTCCAGGCATAGTTGGGAATAACTAATAGGGTAACATGTTTTTTTAAGAGTGGCTAAAAAAAACCCAAGCTCATTCTTTATGACCTAACTGATTTTTTTTTTTTTTTTTTTTGCGGTACGCGGGCCTCTCACTGTTGTGGCCTCTCCCGTTGCGGAGCACAGGCTCCGGACACGCAGGCTCAGCGGCCATGGCTCACGGGCCCAGCCGCTTCGCGGCATGTGGGATCCTCCCGAACCGGGGCACGAACCCGTGTCCCCTGCATCGGCAGGCGGACTCTCAACCACTGCGCCACCAGGGAAGCCCCCTAACTGCTTTTTAGCACTAAAACGTGCAGTTAGTGTGAGTTAGGGATTTTAACACCATAAAGGAACACTTTCTACAGCAGCTCCCAGCCAGGAGAGCAGCAGGAAATGAGCTATAACATACTTGATGAAAGAAAGCATTGAGGGATATTTAGAAAACGAATGAGGAAAGGAAAGAGAGGTACAGCAGAATTGAGCTGACTTTGGTCCTAGTGGTAGAAATGGCCAGATGCTGTTAACAATTATAATAACTTATTTGTTAATGGCTCTTTCAAACGAGCAAAGTGTTTTTTTATTCATTATTCCATTTGATTCTTACCGCAGACCTTATTTTACAGAAGACTGTTGAAGCGCTAGGTAAAGTGATTTGCCTAACAGCAGCTTTTATGTGACAAAGAGAGGCCTTAAGCCAGAGCCCTCGACTCCAGTTATTACTTATTTAAGACATTGGTGTGCACCTTAGAGTTTACAAAGTATTTGTACCTATGTTATCTCATTTGACTATTCCAGCAACCCAGGGATGTACACAGAAATATTATCCCCATTTTATAGGTGAAAAAACACGTACCATCTTTGATTTCAGCAAGTAGTTTCAGTTAAAGATGTATGCAAACATTGTTTCTCATGTTAAGTCAACTGTAGATTTTTTTTAAACACAAGATAACAGGTTTTGTGTGTTTTTTGATATTTTTGGTAATCTCTCACTTTCAGATTTATGTGATCAGTTCAGCTGAACCCCGCCTGCCCCTGCAGCTGGACGATGCCGTTCGTCCTGAGGTGGAAGGAGAAGAGGTGAAAATTACACTTTTGAAATAATGTGTTTCCTCTGTATGTTTAGTTTGCAAAACATTGAAAACTTGATGTGCTACTTTTGTAGGAAGTGTACCTATGAATTGATTTGAGCTTCATTTTTATTTAAACGTACTCTTACATTAACAATTCTCAAACTTTTTGGTCTCAGGATTCCTTTACATTCGTAAAAATAATTGACCCCACAAGCTTTTGTTTTTATAGGTATACCTATCAATATTTACAGTATTAGAAGTTAAAACAAAATTTTTAATATTTATGACATTATTAAAAATAATATAATTAGATTATGTGTCTGTGTATTCCTATATAAATAATAAAAACAGCAGTAACATTTTATGAAAAGTATTTTCAAAAACAAAAAATAATTTAGTGTCAAGAGTGACATTGTGTCACATGTCTACATTGTTGGTAATATCTGGCTCAATACACAACAATTAGATTTTCATATCTGCCTCTACATTCATTCTGTTGTGATGGCCACATCATGAAGCCTTTGGAAAATTTCTCAGTATAGTCAGGAAAAAATGAGAGTGAAAAGGTATTATTATGAAAAATAAGTGTGACTTAACAGACTCCCTGAAAGTGCATGGGGTACCTTCACTGGTGCCCTGAACATACTATGTCAGCTTTTATCTGTTCCTTCACTCTTCAACTAGCAGGTAAAATCCAGGGATCAATGAAGGTGCCGGTTGTTAATTATTCTGATATCCCAATAATGAGTCAAGGGGTTTGGGGGCAGGAGGTGGAAAAAAAGCATTAACCTCAATTCATTCTCATTTCTCTTCTTTCCAGCTCTTCCTTTTAAAAATAACTTCTCTCTAGCTCTACTTCTTGTATCTTGGATCTTTGATTTGGGGGTATAACATGAACACACGTGAACACACCTATTCTTACTTAAAAATTAACATGGCTTCTGCAAGTGTTGTTTGTGTCCTTAAAAAAATTAGTAAAATCTGTTTTTTCATCTTTTTTTTAGGAAGGAAGAGCTACTGTTAACCAAGATACAAGATTAGACAACAGAGTCATTGATCTTAGGGTATGCCTCATTTGTTTATTTAGTGACATGATTGTGCTGACATCAAGGTGGGCAAGGATACCATACCTGACTCAGGTTTATAGAAAAAATCGGCATTTGCCTGTATGTAATATGATAATACAAGAAGTAATTTACCTTTCTGACTGACTCTTCCCCTAAAAAGAATTGTAGGCAACAAGGAGAGTTGAGTAATAGTTCACAAGATACTGACTTGCTTCATGTTAAAATGACAAAGGAACATGAAGCTAATAAATGGTCTTGCTTCCAGGTAGTACCTGTTTCAAACAAGGTAGTCAGCAAGTGAAAACATAACCATTAATACCACTACAAAATTGTGAAGTTATGTGTACATTTTAGAACGACCAGGTGGAGATTAGTAGTTAATGCCTCAACTCTTTGAATTTGATCTGAGCACAGAGTTAATAATAATAACAAAGAAGTAGTTGGCCCTGGTGGTTTATATAGTAATCTCATAGGTCTTCTGTTTCCCTTTCTGGTTTGGTAACAAGTGAAAGAGTTCAGTGGTTTCATCATTGTAGTAAAACCAATATCATCTCTCTTTCTTAATGTTTGACCATATCATCTCCTTTACTTAAATAATCTACCTAAAACTTAAATGCTTTGTCACATTGAGTTCTTTCCAACCTTTCTGCCCTTATTGTACGCTCAATGTTTCACCTGATTATTTGCTTTTTGTCTGCTTTTACCTTTTCCATTTTAATTTATAGTATATAGAAAAGGCTAGCAATAATCAAGTCCTTTTGGTACTGCCTAGAAACCTCAGGTTTTTCATAATTTTGGCCACAGTACTTAGACGTCCTACTGTATTTGCTATTTGCTCACACAAGTTATTGGTTGTGCCTCTAGAATTTGGCCTGAAGAGTATTTTTCTTTGACCCACATTTTTTTTTAAATTTAAATTCATTGTCATCATTGAAAAACGGAGGGTTTTCGCATTAAATCTAGATGGCTTTTCTCAAAAAGTTGGAGGTGAACCCATCAATACTGGACCCATGTAGCAAAATTAGCTAGTACTCTATATTGAGCATTCTGTTCTCTACTGTGCTCTGCACCACCCAGGAAGTACCATTCATTCATTCCATTTGTTATTTGTCTGGCCCTTGTAAGCATTCACCTTTTTAACCCCTACTTTGACTTTACATTTTGGGAAGCCTTCTATACATAAGTAGCTTGAAATCTTTTACACACCTTAGATTATGTCTAAACTACTATCTAATTTAACTCCAAACCAGTTTTTTTTAATAGACTCTCAGTTTAGCAAAGTCAAGAGTTGGAGAGGTTGGAAATAAAGGGCAAAATTTACATTCTCCTTCTATAATACGAAAAATTCCAAGATATATCCTTATATTGATTGTCATGTAACCTAACTTTTCTCTCATATAGTGAATTGTTTTCTCTCTGAACTTTCCAGGCAGGTGACCTGATTAGAAAATGCTCCATCTCAGTTAATGTGTCAAATTGATTTAATTAGGTTTTTTTATTGTCTTATAGACATCAACTAGTCAGGCAGTCTTCCGTTTCCAGTCTGGCATCTGCCATCTTTTCCGAGAAACTTTAATTAACAAGGGTTTTGTGGAGATCCAAACTCCTAAAATCATCTCAGGTATGCTTTAAGATATTTCTCTTAGTTTTTTAAAATAAATTGCTTTCCCCCAAGTTGATTCATATTAGGTTTTGGTTTTGGTTTTTTAATTTGAGACTCCCAAGTGTCCCTTGAGGTTTATCGCCATGAGACTATTTTGAAGACTATGCTATATAGCAGCAATCACACATCACTAACACCAGTAATACTAAATCCCCTTATTTCAGGAGTCATTATGTGATAATGATTATAAAATGAGGCAATAACACATGAAGCAGTATTTTTATTAATGTAAGGTACACCAGAAACTACTTCCCTTATGTAGGTTTCTTTCTAATTGGTATTGCAGTTGTTTTTTGTATAAACTACATTGTAAAATTACTAAATACTACAGATGGGAAAATCTCATTAATTCTCATTCTTACATGAGAAACTTATATTAATCATTCTTAATCATTTAACCTTTTTAGAGTTACTTAAATAACAAGAAAAAGTATGTTATAATTTAATTATAAATTAAAAACTGAACATTGCATTATTGATAATTAGAAAATTATTAAGAATATCATATCTTTTTTTGTTTAAAAAAATTTTTTTACAACTCCAGATTAGCTTTAATAGATTTGAAATTGATGCAGAAAGAGAGCATATATATCCAAAGAAGTAAAATGGAGATATAGCCAAAGAAGTAAGTCTGTCCTAAATATAAACTGTTTAGAATCAGGTATAAGACATATATAGATTATGGTTTCTCTGCAATTCTTGATTTTCCAGTTTTTTTGTTTTGTTTTGTTTTAGTGAAGTACTTGAATCAGAAGTATAAACTTTTTACTGGAAGTTTGCGTTGATAAGCTTACGGTTAATTATAACGTGTTTGCATTTCAGCTGCCAGTGAAGGAGGAGCCAATGTATTTACTGTGTCATATTTTAAAAATAATGCATACCTGGCTCAGTCTCCACAGCTGTACAAGCAAATGTGTATTTGTGCTGATTTTGAGAAGGTTTTCTGTATTGGACCAGGTAAGGTTTTTGGCAGTTACGGTTTTCTCAAAATTCATTAATTGTACCATAGTAATGGTTTTAGAAACACATTTTACATAAAAACATTTTGAAAGCTTAAATCCTTTTATATGCTGACTACATAAACACTAGACTTTGAGGTAAAAATGACAAGGTACTTAGGTAGACATTCTAAATAATATATTTTGTTGTCCTTGATAGCTCCTTTACTACTGTTGTAAGTTTACAAATGTGCCACTGTTTATTTCACTACCAATTTTATTGCAAAGCTGTTCTGTTTTACTATTACCGTTTATACTGTTCTTAGTATTGATAATATGCTAAAGTCCATTAGAAATTACTACAAATGTCTGATATTTAATAGATTATATTAACATGTTTTTTAAGATATAGTTGTTACAAGTCAAACATGGACACATAATCATGTGGCAGATTCTTTTTTTTAATTAATTAATTTATTTATTGGCTGCATTGGGTCTTTGTTGCTACGTGCGGGCTTTCTCTAGTTGCGGCAAAGGGGGGCTACTCTTCATTGAAGTGCGTGGGCTTCTCATTGCAGTGGCTTCTTTTGTTGTAGAGCACAGGCTGTAGGTGTGTGGGCTTCAGTAGTTGTGGCTCGTGGGCTCTAGAACGCAGGCTCAGTAGTTGTGGCACATGGGCTTAGCTGCTCCGCGGCATGTGGGACTTTCCCAGACTAGGGCTTGAACTCGTGTCCCTTGTATTGGCAGGCAGATTCGTAACCACTGTGCCACCAGGGAAGTCCGGCAAACTCTTTTATGAAGCTAATTATAAGCAAAAACTAGCTTTACCTCATTCTTTAAAACTTACCAAATTACTTTATATATGTAAGTTTTTTGATAGCTTAATAAAAATTAAATACCTGCTAATAGAGAAACTGAGATCATTAAGTTTCTTAATTTTCTGAATTCATTAAACAATTATATGTTGAACACCTGCTGCATATACAGCCTTGCTCTAGGTTCCATGTACATAAGAGAAGAATCAACCAGCACTTCTCAAATGTTAATGTGCACATGAATCACCTGGGGACCTTGTTAAAATGCAGATTCTGACCAGTAGGTCTGTGGTGAGGTTTGAGATTCTGCATTTCTCACAAGCTTCCAGGTACTGCTGATGCTGCTGATTTGCAGAGAGACCATGCTTTGAGTGACAAGGGAATAAACATTGTCCCTGCTTCCAAGACAGAATGAGACATGCATACATAGAGCACTCACAGGGAGTAATCAAGTGATTTTCACAGCAAAAAATCAGATTGTGCTGTACAATCAGCAGATTGGCGTTAATTATATAGTGTAGATAGTGTAAAAAAAGGGAGAAGATGGAATTTGCTAGAGTCACCATAAAAGAGAATTCATACTGAAGTAGGTTCTAAGGACTGAGTGGGAGATATAGACAATGGAGATGACATTCTAGTCAGAGGAAGCAGGATGAGTAAAGTGCATGGGAGAAAATAAAAATAAGACTAGTTAATATTAAGAAATGGGAAATACAGGGTAGGACTAAATTATGAAAGCATAAAGGTTTTAGACATTTTGTCATTTTATGTCTTATTACAGTAGTCATTTGGGAACCATTTGTTAAGTTACTGAGGAAGGATGTGTTATAGGAATATCAGTCTTGCAGTGGTAAGAAAAATGGAGCAGAGCTAGAGTCAGGAAGACTGGAAAGGAGGAAAGTGCAGTGAGGATAATAAGAACTGGACTGAGGTAATGGCTAGAGTGTGTATAATGTTACTTCATTTGCACAGATTTCATTTAGCTTGAGTCCAGTTTTAATAACATTGAGAACTCACTATATTGAATCTATTTTAATTATTGAGAAGGCACTTCAGGACCTTGCATTCCCTTGGGATTTTCACTAGCCTCATTTATTAATTTACATTTGTTACAGCTTTTACGTGACTGTAGGAATTTGTAATGATCTTGCCGTCCATGAGAATGCTGAAACAGATGTCTTATCAAAGATTTTTCCAACCCTATAATGATAATGAAAATAGTGCCATTGGAGTACTAGTAAATAGGATTTGATATTTGAATCCCAATTTCTCCAAAATTTTAAACAACATGTACTATGCATTTCTTTTATTAATGTTACAGTATTCAGAGCTGAAGACTCTAATACCCACAGACATCTAACTGAATTTGTTGGCTTGGATATTGAAATGGCTTTTAATTACCATTACCATGAAGTTGTGGAAGAAATTGCTGACACTTTAGTACAAATATTCAAAGGACTTCAAGAAAGGTAAAAAATATATATTTTATAACCTTAGATGGGTATAATTTTCAAATTAGTTTAAGTTCTTCAAAATAAAGCAATTCTGAAATATGTAAACTAAGTTTTTATTGGGAACAGGAAAAAAAAGACTTGCCAGTTGGTTGATCAGTTGATTAGTGGAAAAATCCACACTCGAAATAGTAACTTCTGAATCCTAGCCAATTGGGACTACAGCTAGTTAACCTAATCTTCGTGGAGAAGTTTACCAGATCGTGAATTGCCTAACTATATTTGTTTTTTCCTCTATATTGACATCCTGAATTTCTCAGAAATAGAGCATATGTTACTTTTATAGCAGTTTATTATTTGGGAGGTAGTGTGGGGTTCAGAGCTTGGATTCAGCTAGATCCAGGTTGTGGGATCAAATCCCAACTCTGCTATTATCTGTGTGGGCATTGTGCAAGTTAACTCTGTGCCTCAGTTTCCTCTGCTGTTTTAAGTGACGATAATATTACTACTTAACTCAGAGGCCAAGAGTCCCTTTAGTCTTTCAGTTTCTGATCTTTACTGAATCTGTGTAAATTAAGCCTGTGTCAGGAATGTTAATTCTTAGATCAATTAATATTTACAATGAGTGCTCAGTAGAGATTAGAAACTAGTATACTGAAGGGACTTTCAGCTTATTTGGGCCTGGTGAATTGACATATTTATAGAAAATTATTAGGCATGTTCTGGGTGTTCAGAAAATTGAATTGTGTAAAATGTTCACTTCAGGTACACCCTCTAAACTGGCAGAATAGTTTCTCGCTCAAAAGGACATTGAAAGTTGTTTACTTGTGATGTTTACAATAGAGAAAATAAGAAGATGGAAAGCAAGTTAACTGGGATCAAGAGAGTCTTTTCTTTTTTTTTTTTCTTTTTGCCATACTTGTGACAGTACTGCCAGTATTAAGTTGGATATAACAGATTTATCTAGCACTTTGATAGCTGACAAAGGACTATATTTGAAATTTCTATTTGAAGGCCATTGATTTAACTATTAGTTGATGTATTTGGATATGCTTCATTAATACTTAAAGAGTTCAAAAATATTTTGAAACTTTTTTACACCATTGCAAGTCTAATGAGTAATTTCAAGAACATAGAAATTAATCATTGATCTTATAAAAATACTGTAGCATAGCACCAGTATTTTCCAGGCATTCTATTCATTGCGTTGTACCTTTGATGAATAGTTAATTGTAGACAGCCTTTTTTTTTCCCTAATGACATTTATTGTTTTCTTCCTGATTTTATTAATACAAGCAATACATATTTATTGCAGACAGCTAGAAATAAAGGCATAAAGTAAAGATTAACAGTCACCCATAATCCCACCCCCCAGAGATAACCAGCATTAACATTTTGATGCATTTTTAAAAATTGAGGTGTAATTGACCTACATCACTGTGTTAGTTCCAGTGCACAACACAGTGATTCTATATTTCTGTACATTACAAAATGATCACCATGATATGTCTAGTTACTATCTGTCACCATACAAAGCTTTTACAATATAATTGACTATATTCCTCATGCTGTAGATTTTATCCCCATGACTTTTTTTTTGGAACTGGAAGTTTATTCTTCTTAATCCCCCTTACCTATTCCAGTCATCCCCCAAACCCCCTTCTTCCACTGTGGTCTGCTAGTTCTCTGTGGTGTCTGTTTCTATTTTGTTATGTTTCTTAATTTCTTTTGTTTTTTAGATTCCCCTTATAAATGAAATCATTTGGTATTTGTCTTTGTCTGACTTACTTCGTTTAGCATAATACCGTCTAGATTCATCCATGTTGTCACAGATGACAAGATTTCCTTCCTTTTATGGCTAAGTAATATCCCACTGTGTATATATACACTACATCTTCTTTATTCATCTGTCAGTGGACACTTAGGTTGCTTCCATATCTTGGCTATTGTAATCATAATGCTGGAGTAAACATAGGGGTGTATATATATTTTTGAATTGGTGTTTTTATTTCTTCAGAAAAATATCCAGAATTGGAACTGCTGGATCGTACCTATTTCTGATTTTTTGAGTAACCTCTGTACTGTTCTCTATAATGGCTGTATCAATTTACATTCCTACCAACAGTACACAAGGGTTCCCTTTCTTCGACATTCTCACCAAAACTTATTATTTGTTGTCTTTTTGATAATAGTCATTCTGACAGGTGTGAGGTGATATCTCGTTGCGGTTTCGATTTGTATTTCCCTGATGATTAGCAACATTGAGCATCTTTCCATGTGTCTGTTGCCCATCTGTGTGTCTTCTTTGGAAAAATGTCTACTCAGATACTCTGCCCATGTTTAAATTGGGTTTTTTGGTTTTTGATGTTGAGTTGTATGAGTAATTTGTATATTTTGGATATCAACCCCTTATCAGATATATCATTTGCAAATATCTTCTCCCATTCAGTGGGCAGCATTTCCATTTTGTTAATAGTTTCCTTCACTGTGCAAAAGCTTTTTAGTTTTATGTAGTCCCATTTGTTTATTTTTGCTTTTGTTTCCCTTGCCTGAGGAGACAGATCCAAAAAAATATTGCTAAGGCCAATGTCATTGAACGTACTGCCTATGTTTTCTTCTAGGACTTTTATGGCTTCAGGTCTTACATTTAGGTCTTCAATGCATTTTGAGTTTATTTTTGTATATGGTGTGAGAAAGTCCAGTTTAATTCTTTGACAAGTAGGTATCCAGTTTTCCCACCACAATTTATTGAAGAGGCTGTCTTTTCCCCATTGTATATGCTTGCCTCCTTTGTTGTAGATTAATTGACCATATAAGTGTGGGTTAATTTCTGAGCTCTCTGTTGTCTTCCATTGGTCTGTCTGTTTTTGTACCAGTACCATACTGTTTTGATGATGGTAGCTTTGTAGTATAGTTTGAGTCAGGAAGCATGATACCTCCAGCTTTGTTCTTCATTCAAGGTTGTTTTGGCTGTTCAGGTCTTTTCAGTTTCCATGCAACTTTTAGAGTTATTTGTTCTAGTTCTGTGGAAAAAATGCCACTTTTATTTTGCTACGGATTGCATTGAATCTGTAGATTGCCTAGAGTAGTATGGTCATTTTAACAATATCAATTCCTCCAATCCATGAACATGGTATATATTTCCATTTGTTTGTATCATCTTCACTTTCTCTCATCAGCGTCTTATAATGTTCTGAGTACAGGTCTTTTACCTCCTTGGTTAGATTTATTCCTAGATATTTTAATCTTTGTAATGTAATTGTAAATGGGATTGTTTTCTTAATTCCTCTTTCTGATAGTTAAATATTATTGTATAGAAACACAACAGATTTCTGTATATTAATTTTGTACCCTGCAACTTTACTGAATTCATTGGTGAGTTCTAATAGTTTTCTGGAGGCGTCTTTAGGATTTTCTATGTACAGTATCATGTCATCTGAACCGGTGACAGTTTTACTTCTGTCTTTCCAATTTGGATTCCTTTCATACCTTTTTCTTGTCTGATTGCTGTGGCTAGGACTTCCAATTCTGTGTTGAATTAAAGTGGCGAGAGTGGGCACCTTTATCTTGTTCCTGATCTTGGAGAAAATACTTTTAGCTTTTCACCATTGAATATGATATTAGCTTTGGGCTTGTCATTATGGCCTTATGTTGAGGTATGTTCCCTCTGTACACACTTTGTTGAGAGTTTTTATCATAAATGGATATTGAATTTTGTCAGAAGGTTTTCTGTATCTGTTGAGATGATAATATGATTTTTATTCCTGAATTTGTTGGTGTGGTGTATCACATTGATTGATTTGTGGATGTTGAACCATCTTTGCATTCCTGGGATAAATCCCACTTGATCGTGATGTATGATCCTTTTCATGTATTGTTGGCTTCAGTTTGCTAGTTTTTAAGGATTTTTGCATCTATGTTTATCAGGGATATGGGCGTATGATTTTCTTTTTTTGTCTGGTTTTGGTGTCAGTGTGATGCTTGTCTTATATAATGAGTTCGGAAGTGTTTCTTCCTCTGGAATTTTTTATGAATAGGTTGAGAAATATATGTGTTAATTCTTCTTTAAATGTTTGATAGAATTCACCTGTGAAGCCATCTGGTCTTGGACTTTTGTTTGTTGGGAGTTTTTTTTATTACTGATTCAATATCATCATAGTCAGTTGGTCCATTCATGTTTTATGTTTCTTCCTGATTCAGTCTTGGGAGATTTTATAGGAGATTTTATAGGATCTCTAGGAGTTTGTCCATTTCTTCTAGGTTGTTCATTTTATTGGCATATAGCTATTCATAGTAATCTCTTACGATCCTTTGTATTTCTGTGGTGTCGATTGTAACTTCTTTTTCATTTCTGATGATATTGATTTGGGTTCTCTTTTTTTCTTGATGAGTCTGGCTAAAGTTTTAGCAATTTTATCTTTTCAAAGAACCGTCTCTTAATTTCATTGATCTTTCCTTTTTTTTTTAAGTCTCTAATTCATTTATTTTTCACTCTGATCATTATTACTTTTTTCCATATAGTAACCTTGGGTTTTGCTTGTTTCTAATTTCTTCATGTGTAAGTTTAGCTTGTTTGAGATTTTTCTTATTTCCTGAGGTAGGCTTGTATCGCTATAAACTTCCCTCTTAGAACTACTTTGGCTGCATTCTGTAGATTTTGGATTGATGTGTTTTCATTTTCATTTGTCTCCAGGTATTTTTTTATTTCCTCTTTCATATCTTCTGTAACCCATTGGTTGTTGAGAACCATATTGTTTAGCCTCTATGTATTAGTGGGTTTTGCAGGTTTTTTTCTTGTAGTTGATTTCTAGTCTCATTGCATGTGATCGGAAAAAATGCTTGATAGGAATTTAATCTTAAATTTACTGAGACTTGTTTTGTGGCCTACCATGTGATCTATCCTGGAGAATGTTCCATGTGTACTTGAAAATAATGTGCATTCTGCTACTTTTGGATGGAATGTTCTATATATATATACATCTGTTATCAAGTCCATTTGGTCTAATGTGTCATTTTAAAGCCAGTGTTTCCTTACTGATTTTCTGTCTGGGTGATCTGTCTAGTGATGTAAGTGGGGTGTTAAAGTCCCCTACTGTTTTGTGTTATTGTCAATTTCTCCCTCATGTTTGTTAATACTTGCTTTATGTATTTAGGTGCTCCTATGTTGGATGCATATATATTTATAATTGTTAGATCTTCTTGTTGGATTGATCCCTTTATCATTATGTAATATCCTTCTCATTTCCATTTGCATGGAATACTTTTTTCCATCCCCTCACTTTCAGTCTGAGTGTATCTTTAGATGTGAAGTGAGTCTTGGAAGCAGCATATTTGTGGGTCTTGTTTTTTTATCCACTCAGCCACTCTGTGTCTTTCGATTGGAGCATTTAGTCCATTTACATTCAAAGTAATTATTGATAGGTATGTTCTTACTGCCTTTTTGTGACTTGCTTTCGGGTTGTTTTTGTATTTCTATTTTGTTCTTTCTTCTTTTTGCTTTCTTCTTCCCTGTGATTTGATGACTATCTTTAGTGTTAATATGAATTCCTTTCTCTTTTGTGTGTGTGTATCTGTTATAGATTTTTGGCTTATCGTTACCATGAGGTTTATATATAGCAACCTATGTACATACATTATTATTTTAAGTTGATGATCTCTCAAGTTCAAATGCATTTCAACAACCCTGTGTTTTTACTCTCCTCCCCCACATTTAATGTTTTTGACATATTTTATGTCTTTTTATTTTGTGTATTTCATAACTACTTATTGTGGATATAGATGATTTTACTACTTTTGTCTTTTAACCTTCCTGCTAGCCTTATATGTGGTTGATCTACTACCTCTACCATATATTTGCCTTTACCAATGAGAATTTTTCTTTGTAATTTTCCTATTTCTAGTTGTGGCCTTTTGATTGTTTGTTTTTGGCTGCTCTGCGCAGCTTGCAGTACCTTACTTCCGTGACCAGGGATTGAACCCGGGCTCCCACAGTGGAAGTGTGGAGTCTTAACCATTGGACCGCCAGAGAATTCCCTAGTTGTGGCCTTTCTTTCCCCATTTGAGAAGTCCCTTTAACATTTCTTACAAAGCCAGTTTCGTGGTGCTGAACTCTTAGCTTTTGCTTGTCTGTAAAACACTTTATCTTTCCTTTAAATTTGAATGATAGCCTCCCTTGCCAGATAGAGTATTCTTGATTGTAGGTTTATTAACTTCAATTACTTTAAATATATGGTTCCATTCCCTTCTGGCCTACAAAGTTTCTGCTAAAAAGTCAGCTGACAGTTTTATAGGAGTTCCTTTGTATGTATCTAGTTACTTTTCCCTTGATGCTTTTAATATTCTCTATCTTTAATTTTTGCCTAATTACACTGTGACTTGGTGTGGACCTCTTTGGGTTGATCTTATTTGGGACTCTCTGTACTTCGTGGACCTGGATATCTGTTTCCTTTCCAAGGTTACGGAAGTTTTCTGCTATTGTGTCTTCAAATGCATTCTCTGCCACTTTTTTCTCCTTCTGGGACCCCTATAATGTGAATGTTAGTCTGCTTGATGTTGTCCCAGAGGTCACTTAAACTGTCCTCATTTTTTTTTAATTCTTTCTTTTTTTCTGTTCAACTTGAGTGGTTTAGACTACTTTGTGTCCCAGTTCACTAAATTGTTCCTCTGTATCAACTAATCTACTGTTGATTCCTTCTAGTGTATTTATTTGTTACTATATTCTTCATCTCTGTTTGGTTCTTCTTTATATTTAATAACTGTTAAACTTCTCATTGTGTTTATCCATTCTTCTCTCAAGTGAATTGAGCATCTTTATGACCATTACCTTGATTTTTTTTTTTTTTTTTTGTCACGCTGCATGGCTTATGAGATCTTAGCTCCCCAACCAGGGATTGAACCCAGGCCCCTGCAGTCAAAGCACCAAGTCCTAACCATTGGACCACCACCAGGGAATTCCCTACCTTGAACTCTTTATTGGGTAAATTGCTTATCTCCACTTCACTTAGCTCTTCTTCTGGGGTTTTATCTTGTTCCTTTGTTTTGAAAATATTCCAGTGTCACCTTATTTTGCTTGATTCTCTGTTTTTATTTCTATGTATTAGGTAGGTGGATTATGTTTCCTGATCTTGGAGAAGTGGCCCTATGTAGGAGACATCGTATAGGGCCCAGCAACACACTCACCTCTGTTCACCAGAGCAATACGCTCTAGGGGGTGCCTGCGGTATGAGCTGTGTAGGCCCTTCTGTTATGGCAGGGCTGACTTCTGTGGGCATGCTGGTAGGCTTGGCTGGCCCCCAGCCCAGTTGGTTGCCAAGCGCTACCTAGTGCAGAGCCTGCTGGTTACTGGTGGGCAGCACAGGTCCCAGGACTGGTGCTGGCCCACTATTTGGCAGGGCCCAATCCTGGGCCCTCTTGTGGGCAGGGCCAGATCCTAGGGTGGCTGGGGGCTTGGGAGGAAAGGGGTCTACAGCTACTACTGGCCTGCTGGTAGATGGGGCTTTATCCTTGTGTGGTTGGCTGCTTGGCCTGGGGCTTCCCAGGACTAGTGCTGACTGGCTGGTGGCCGGGCCTGGTCCATGTGCTAACAGGCTAGAGGGAGGATTCCAAAATGGCGCTTGCCAGCACCAGTGTCCTCACGATAGAATGAGCTCCCAAAAAAGGCTGCTGCTAACATCTGTGTCCCCAGGGTGAGTCCCAGTTGCCTTCTGCTTGTTTAGGAGGCTCTCCAAGATCAGCAAGTGGGTCTGACCCTGTCTCCTTTCAGATTACCACTTCTGCCCCAGGTCTCAGAGCATGTGAGATTTTACATGCACCCTTTAAGTGGATTTTCTGTTTCCCGTGGGGGCTTCAGTTCTCCCAAATGCAAGCCCCACTGGCCTTCAAAGCCAGACATTCTAGCGGGCTTGTCTTCCTGGTGCAGGATCCCCAGCCTGGGGAACCCGATATAGGACTCAGACCTCTCACTCCTTGGGGGGAATTTCTGCAGTTGTGATTATCCTCCTATTTGTTGGTTGCCTACGTTGGGGGTATGGTTGTGGACTATGCCACATCTCTGCCCTTCCTACCCGTCTCTTTGTGGTTCCTTCTTTATATCTTTGGTTGTAGAAGATCTCTTCTGCTAGTCTTCTGGTTGTTCTCATCAGTAGTCGCTCTGTAAATAGTTATTTTGGTGTGCCCATGGGAGGAGGTGAATTCAAGGTCTTCCTACTCTACGATCTTGGCCAGTCCTCCCAGCCTTTTCTTTTAACCTTTGTTCTCTGAAACATTTCAATAGAGTTTATTTTAAGCAACTTTTCATTCAGATAGTCAACAGAACGACAGATGTTTCCCTATAAAACAAAGTATCTTTTGAAACTATAATGAAGGAATAGAGCTTTTCTCATTTTCTTTTTACATTTATAATTCAAGGAGGTTTGTGAAACTCATTTATTTTAGGTATTGACATCTTCGCTACTTAATATTGGAATATGAAATTTCCACTTTGGTTTTTGTAACAACAGACCAAGCATGAATTGGGCCCTTGGGATTAAAATCAAATCTCTACTTACAAATTAGAGATTCAGACACCATTATCACTGGGCTTTCTCAGTAGACTTAACATGGCAACTTGGAAATAAAAGTCTTCTTTCTGTCTTCTATATAGCATTTAGGAATTTTAAGTTTCTATGTCAGTTGTAAACTGGGTTATCTGGCTTTTGTCCTATCCCTCTCCTGTTTATCATTAGTACTTATCTCTCACAGAAGAATATACAAATGTATTTTAACACATCGTTGACTCGGGGATTGTTGCAGAAACCAGCGCCTGTGGCCAGCGATTTGTTATGTAAGTGAATATTGAAACACCCACGTTTGAGTAAATATCAACTTTTTTTGCACTTAATGTATTTTTTTAATAAATTTATTTATTTATTTGTTTATTTTTGGCTGAGTTGGGTCTTTGTTGCTGCACGCGGGCTTCCTCTAGTTGCAGCAAGCGGGGGCTACTCCTCGTTGTGGTGCACAGGCTTCTCACTGCAGTGGCTTCTCTTGTTGCGGAACGTAGGCTCTAGGCGTGCGGGCTTCAGTAGCTGTGGCTTGCAGGCTCAGTAGTTGTGGCACACGGGCTTAGTTGCTCCACAGCGTGTGGGATCTTCCCGGACCAGGGTTCAAACCCGTGTCCCCTGCATTGGCAGGCAGATTGTTAACCACTCTACCACCAGGGAAGCCCTGCACTTAGTGTATTTATTTGAAACTTTGTACATGTCTTACTAAAGCATTCTAATATTTCATTAGAGTGTGATAGGCAGTATAGCAGTCAACTCTGTGCAGGGGAACAGAACATCTATTACAAATATACTGTGTTTCACTGCGCTTTCCCCTGGAAGAGCAGTCTCTACACTTTCTGGCGGCATTTTTTTTTTTTAGTCCTGTGGGTATTATTTCCTCTAGAATATGTGCTTTTACCTGATAGTCAACAAGGTGGATCTTTGTGGGGGGCTCTTTTAGAAATGCCACAGAAAGACCAGGTACAGGACTACCACTATATTCACCAGAATGGTCACTTACCCATTCTCTAGCTACTGCTAACAAAAATTGCTTGTAAGTCATTTTATTCTGTGCATTAATGCTACAGTTAATTTTAAATGCATTGAATAAACCACAATTACTCAAATAGAAACCCACTTTCTTATACCATTTTTGAGTTTTCCAGAGGATATTGAAGTTTGCCAGATACTGACCAGATTGATCAACTCCTTTAATATATTTATTATGCTCTAATATTCAGGTGGGCTTAGTTATCTAATGGCCAGTCCTCCTGTCTTCCTTTCCTGTAGATGCTGTGTAGGCATCATGAATAGTTGTCACTGTGTGGACTAGCCTCTTGTCTTTCCGTAAGAAGAATCACTTCTCCCGTCCGTAAGAATGTCATTTCTCCCCCTGTAGATTTTTAGATTTCTCCTTTAATTGGTGTGGTAGACCACGATTCTCTCTTATAATCCCACAAACTCTGGTTTTATTTTTCAACAATATTTCAGATGTGGACACACTGTTTTAATAATTGTCTTGGTAAACATGGTGCCATGAACCAAGGTGATTGTAGGACCGATAATAGTTTCTTGCAGTTTCTTTCCTTCACCCATGTAAATCCAAGGTTGCATATATATCCAGTTTCACTTTTGCTAACCATCCTGACCAAAGTTCCATATTTTGTTAAGTTTTCCGTGATGATAGGTTTTGAATCTGAGTCGTCCTATCCACTTTATCATTGCCTCCTCAAGTGATAGCTCTTGTTTGGGTATATAGATCAATTGAAATTTTGGTAGAAAATAATCCAAAAAAGTTTTAACTTTTGAAATTCTGTCTGCAGGAAGTAGAGTTTCTGAGTTATTGTTAAAGTGAAGAAATGTCATTATTTGTTCGAACCTTCTTCTTGTCATAATCTTTGGAAAGATAGGTGTTTCAAGTAAGGGATCAGTCGACCAATATTCTTTCCAGTGTGACTTTCTTATTTGTCCCATCAAAATTATTAATCCAAGAAACTTCATCATGTCACTATTGGTTACATCTGTCCATTTTAAAGCCTTATCATACTTTTTATATGATTTTTCATTCTGTGTACGATACAAGTTTGTTTGAGAAGCAACCAGCTTGAAAAAGTTGTTACCAAAAATTAATTCTGTTATTTCACTAACACTTTGTATGTTGTTACATTAATAGTTACATCTAACACATCTGTAAAATGTTATAATTTTCGTGAAATGTTGTCTTCAATCCACTCTTCTGTAGAAGCAAAGGAGCATTCTCTAGCACCTTGAGTTTCATTTTCACTTTCCTTATTAGGATCAATCACTAAGGTTTTTTGTCTTTTTGTTGGTCTGATATTCACGTCGTCTAAATCAGAACTACATTCTGAAGAACTGTCGTCTTCTGAGACACTAGTATATATGTCGCTCGGACAGTCAGAAAAAGTATCTGTATAAAATTCACTGAAAAATTCTTCTTCACTCAAAATTTTGTGATGTATCATTTTTGAAAATTTTATGGTAATAAACTTGCATTTATAATATACACAAGGTTGGAACAAAAACCTAATGGAGCAAAATGTGAATGATAATGACAATCATAAGCTGTCCTTGATCAATTTTAAGCTCTAACAACTTCGCACGGTGATGTTAATTGTATCACTCTCTAAAAACATATTGATACGTCTCTGGTCAATGACATATGGGTAACAAAAGATGTATTAATACATCTCCGGTCAATAATGTGTTAAAATATTGATATTCATATTTTTGTATTACCATTGATTAACATGAATAGGGGTTAATATCCAAAGCAAAGCAATTTAAAAATTAATTATTGGGGTCATCTTAACCCTACTTACATCAAGATTTGAATAAATCAATGGCTAAAGTTTATTACTTCCATTAAAATTTTAAGACTAATCAGGAAGTAGCAGTGTTTTTATTTCTACTGTTTTCATAGAATGTAAACATACTTTTTTCAATTCTGTTAATCATGGAAAATTCTAGATCTCTTACAAAAGTAGATAGACTAGCCTAATGAAACCCCATATACTCATCACCCAATTCAACCATTGTCAGTCCATGGCCAATTTTGTTTTACCCATTTCCCCCCTGCCCTCTTATTTTGAAGCAAACCTCAGCTATCATTTCATCCATAAATACTTTAGTAAAAATATACCTTTTCAATCTTAGCATCTTCCACAGCAGCAGTTTAGTGCAGTAAACATTTGTCTTGTGCCTCTTGTTTAGAAGGTAGACAATAAACATACTATAGTGATTATTAAAATGAGAAAGAAATAGGCACTCTCCTAAACAAACTTATGGTATAGTGGGAATGGGGGAAGATAAGTGTTCATTAATTTGGTCTTCCTTGATGATAACAAGTGTTATTAAAGTATTAAAAAGTCAGATTTTTTAATGCCTCATAAAATGGGTATTTTATGTTTCTAACAATGTGAGCTGATATGAATTATAAAAGTTTTTTATCCTTTAATGCCACTGTGATGACAAATGAGATTGAGAAATGGTGCTAAATATTTTTTAAGTATTTAAATTTCCTTATTTAACTTAATTTCTTGATAACAGTTTTTTTCTGGTACATACACTGTTTCAAAGCATGATTTTATGTGACATGAACAGATATTCAATACCTATCAGATATTTTTTCTTAGCTGCTGTTTCTACTACTGAAGAGCCTAAAAGTCCCTGAGGCAATTTCTATACTGAGGCTGATTTTACATGAAAGAGCTTTGCTCTAAAAGCATTTCCTTGTGAGCTGTCTCTGAATTCAAAATTGTTATCAGTGGAACCGTGGAACTAATAGTATATAGGCTCTTGGGTCCATGTCACCTGCCCGCTTGAGTATAGGCTCCCGGGACAGCTAGGAGATCTGTGGCAATGAGCAGGTTCAGCTGGAAAGGGCATGTTTCTACCCCAGAACCTGTTCAAGTTGTCCTTTCCTTATCACTGCACATATAATAACTCCCATGAAATGTTAAAAATGTTGCTTCTTTGTTTAAGAAAAAAATGTGTATTGAGTGTGTGGAAGAAGAAAAGCTGTATGTTCCTTATTTCACCAGTATTGGTTAAAAAATTTTTTTACATTTATGTATTGCCACAGTGACCTCATGTGGGGAAAACATTTATTTCACACATTTTTATTAACTCTTAATCATTGTACAAATAGGTTTCAAACTGAAATTCAGACGGTGAATAAACAGTTCCCATGTGAGCCATTCAAATTTTTGGAGCCAACTTTAAGACTGGAGTATTGTGAAGCATTAGCTATGCTTAGGGAAGCTGGAATTGAAATGGGAGATGAAGAAGATCTAAGGTTTGTTTGTCTTTGTGATTTTTAAAACTTTAGTAATTAGATTTAAGATACAAAAGAATAAATATATTGATGAATGATGGTTTTTTCACCCAGTTGATAAACTTCATTTTTATTAATTTTGGTATATAGTATCATGCTTGTTTTGTTCAATGTGTGATCTGAAATAAAATGTTATGTTTAGGGCTTCCTTGGTGGCGCAGTGGTTGAGAGTCCACCTGCCGATGCAGGGGACACGGGTTCGTGCCCCAGTCCGGGAAGATCCCACATGCCATGGAGCAGCTGGGCCTGTGAGCCATGGCCACTGAGCCTGCGCGTCCGCAGCCTGTGCTCCGCAATGGGAGAGGCCACAACAGTGAGAGGCCCGCGTACAGCAAAAAAAAAAAAAAAAAAAAAAATGTTATGTTTAATGTGGTTTGCCTAAGCTTCAGTATTTTTGTTTATAAACACCATTTTTGTGCATTTTTCCCCCTGCTTCATATTTGTAATGCTTTAAAGAAAATATAGGGCCTTTCGCCTGTGATTTTATCATCTAATATGTGAACTCTCTTTTGAAATCAGTGGTGTTAGAGGGTATAGACAACAGCCTAAATCTGTCCCCATACAGGATTAGCGTATGAAACTTTTAAAGATCTCTAAAAGTTATACAAGTCACTGATCTTTGATATAACTGTATTATATTATCTAAATTCAGATCAAACAATTTATAATTTTGAAATTAATTATATAGTTTAATAAAGATTAGAGATTTCTGTCTACTTATCTTTTATTCAAGGGTTCTTAAGTTAAAATATTTAAGCCAACACAATAATTCATATCAATATAGGAAGGGAGGGTTTTTTTTTTTAGGGTTTTTTTAAAAACATATTTCGCCCAAAACCCTTCATTTACCTTTATTTGTTTAACAAATATATATGTGTTTGTGTGTACACATATGTATATATATTGTTTTAATCATCCTGTACATTGCTAGATGACATTTTAAGGAAAACCATAAATCCTATAATTACTTTAAGTTGGATAATATTTTTGTAAGTATTTTGGAAATTTTACTTAAATAGGATAGAACTTAAAGTAGCAAAGTCCTGGCTATAGAAATGTAATTGGTTTATATATATACACTGTTACATTTTACTTGGAAGTACTGACTTTTGTTTTGTAAATCTTTGATAAAGAGTAAAAAAGGAGAGACCATTTTGGAGTAGAACCATTTAATGGCAAGAGAAGCCTATGTTGGTATGGTAAACTTTCATTATCTGTAATTGTAGGAAACTACTTCATCCATGCTATTTGTGAATCAGTGAATTGCTAAATTCTATTTATTTAAATATTATTGAGCAGCACCTACTAACTGTACCAGGTGCACTCATAACTGGTTTCCAGTAGTAGTTGCCTTTTTAAAAAGGAGCAGAATAGACAACTATGTATTTTGGCTAAATTTTTTATCCTTTGAGAACTTCAAATAGAAGAGGTTCCTTATTAACTTACAACTCTTTTAAGTTGCTGTTTGATCTTCAGACATCTGATTTCCTGTTTCTTTTTCAGTACACCAAATGAAAAACTGTTGGGTCGTTTGGTAAAGGAAAAGGTAAGGACTCTTGTACATGCTGGATTTCTTTTTATAAATTTGAAACATACCCTGGAACTAGAGAACAGTTGCAAGGGGGGCTAATCTTCCTAGAATGGTAATATTCCAGAATAAATAAAAACCAAGGGGGATAATATATTTTTTTTAATTCTTAGGAAAATAAAAAGTACTCAGACAGGCTTTGCCCAAATGGTATGATTAGCTCAGTATTTGATTTTTGTATAAGTTGTACTGAGGTACCTCTAAAGTGATGTCTAGGTCTGATTGTCAGATTAGTTAGAGAGAACCTCAAGATGATTTTAAATTATTTAGAAATGGTCTTCCCTCACTACCCTTGCTAATTCATGGGACTAGAGGGTGAATGAATTTCCTTTATGCCTCTTACATGAAAGCTACTTTCCTATCTCATTTTCTAAAATTCCAAAGAGGAGAAAAAACTAAACTTAGTGTGATCTTTAAAGAAATTAAGAAAATTGTGTAATTGAATAAAAACAGTCCTTGAGCTCCTCCTGCTGGTTGCACTCAAAACTGTTCAACTGACTGGGGAACTAGCCTGTTTGTGAAACTGCATAGTACTGAGTTTATACCTTTAAAATGATGTTTCAGTAGGGCCATTTCTAATTTGTCAGCTCTGTCGACATTCTCTCTATGCTCCAGTTTTAGGAAAAATGTTTAACATCAAAACAGTTGAAACGTGACTGGTTTCTTTTTAACTAAATGTAGGTCACATATTCTTTCTAACAAAAGTGTCATAATTTCATGTTAATGTTATTTATTTCAACTGTAGTTTTCATCTAAGAAAACTACCAAATTAGTATCTAAAATATTAGATATCTAAGTGAAAATTTAAATTACTGGGGGGAATAATCAAGGTTTTTTTAAGATGAATATAGTAAAAGACGTCAGTTTTTCCCAAAATAATTTATAGATTTAATGTAGTTTTTGTAAAACCCAATGAGATTTGGGATAATTTAACAAAAATAGTTATAAAATGCATCTGAAAAACTAAATGAGCTAGAATTGCAATGCAAAAAAATGAAAATCAAAGAAGTTTATCACAGCATAATTTTCAATGGAGGAGAAATTGTAAAGATATTACATGTCCAAAAAAAGAAAACGAAAAATGCATATTTGAACTATGATCGAATAGTCAACAACTCCTAAAAATTAAGTATATTGGAAGAATTTATAACATGGCAAAAGACTGTAGGATACAGGTGTTACTTGAAAGAAGCAGAATAGTTACTGTATATAGAGTGTAATTACAGTAATTTTGAAGAGCAAAACATGTATAAAAAAAGACAGTTAATTGAAATGGTAGCCTTCTTTTTACTTTAATTAAACTTCTTAAAAATCTGTTTTAATCATATTTATTCTTTTTATAGTATGATACAGATTTTTATATTCTTGATAAATATCCATTGGCTGTAAGACCTTTCTATACCATGCCTGACCCAAGAAATCCTGTAAGTAATTTGATTTTAAATAACCTGTTTGGGGGAAGAGGGAAAACTTTATTGTCACTGTGTCAAGTTGTACGATGGGAATAATGGTTTTCATTAGTAACTTGCAGTTTTGATGGACACGTTTTTATATGTATTGCTACTAGTTTCTGTCAGTCAGGTCAAAATGATACTGTGAAATTTGAATATTCTAGAAAATTAGTCTGCAGAACCTGTATTAAAAATAATTTTCATGTGTTTCTTTTTTTAATTTATTATTATTATTTTTGTGGGGGGCTGTGTTGGGTCTTCTTTGCTGTGTGCGGGCTTTTCTCTAGTTGCAGCGAGCAGGGGTTACTCTTTGTGGCACTGCGTGGGCTTCTCATTGTGGTGGCTCCTCTTGTTGCGGAACATGGGCTCTAGGTGCGTGGGCTTCAGTAGTTGTGGCGCAGGTGCTCAGTAGTTGTGGCACACAGGCTTAGTTGCTCCGCGGCACGTGGGATATTCCCGGACCAGGGCTCGAACCCGTGTCCCCTGCATTGACAGGCGGATTCTTAACCACTGCGCCACCAGGGAAGTTCCTCATGTCGTTTTTAAAGATATATGAGGAAGCAACACTATATAAACAACAAATACTATTAATAGATTTGAAGACTTTACCAAATCATTTTATTATTGACCTTGAACTAAGAATTCACATTCTATCCTGGTAGTTAATCTAAATAATGTCTTGTGGCATTTCATTGTTTTTCCTCTGCACTGGTTCCCCAACTTTAGTGGGCATCAGAATCACTTGGAGGGCTTTTAAACCACAGATTCGTGGGCCCCATCACCAGACTTTCTGATTAGTTGGTCTGGGGTGGGGCTTGATAACTGGTATTTCTGATAAGGTAATACTGAAGCTACCAGTCCAGGAATCACACTTTGAGAACCATTGGTTTATTGAAAGACAAGGAAAGAAGTTAAAACCTGATAAGGAATAGTTTGAGCTATGGTAAATTGATGTTCAATTTACTTTCCTTAAAATAATGGCGTTTTAAAAGTTAAAAGGACTAACACCTGTTGATAATTTGAAGTTCCAAAAGTGATCTCAAAATCATAGCACACTTAAAAAATTTCAGATGGTAAAGTGAAATAAGAATCAGCACTACTTCTTGAAAGAAGATATAATGTTCTGATTTGTTGTTGGAAGGTGTGGGAGAAGGGGAACATAAAATCTGATAGAGGCAAGGAAGAACTTATTATTCAACCGTCACTAGTTTAATCCTGTTTTAGAGAAACAAATCATGTGTATTGGAGCAGGTTCCATCATTAATTGTAGGAAAAAATGGACTTGCTCTTCATGCAACAAAGGGTGTTTTTCCACATATGTGTGATAGGGTGATAGCCACTTGAGTGGTATTTTTTTGTTTGTTTTTCCTGCAGAAACTGTCCAACTCTTATGATATGTTCATGAGAGGAGAAGAAATACTGTCAGGAGCTCAAAGAATACATGATCCTCAGCTGCTAACAGAGAGAGCCTTACATCATGGAATTGGTAAACAACTTAAATATATTGAGGAGGGCCGTGTATATTCTGAAAACAATAAATTTTAAAACCCTTTAAAGAATTTTCAGAAACAGTCATTTGTTTTAATCTTCATTGTACAGTAATTGCTTTTGCAATTTTTTAAAGCTAAATAAGATGATAAATTATGTGGGGGTTTTTTTATGTTTGTTTTGTAGATTTGGAGAAAATTAAGGCATACATTGATTCCTTCCGCTTTGGAGCCCCTCCTCATGCTGGTGGAGGCATTGGTAATATTTCTTTGTATTATGACAATATTTCCAACCCAGATTTCATTTGTCAAAGTGTTCATTCAGTTCTAACGAAATTTCTTCAGCATTAGACTCCAAAAAGTAAATTCTGTATATTGTTATTGCCTACAAATAAGTTCACAAGTGCTAAGTGTAATACAAATTTGAATTATAAGAATTTTTTAAGTGAGTTACGACTAAATGAAAATTTGATTTTGAGTATCCTCTTTTCTTTCTGTACCCATGAGTTCATTCAGGTTAGCCCAGATTAAAGCTCTCCCTCAGGTTAGTTCAGATTGCTACTAAATGTTTTTGTTGAAATGTAACATTTCATTGGCTTTTAGAACCACTTCTAGAGTATATGTAAGATGCTGCTCTGTGATTGAAAATGAGTAAATATTTAACTTACTCAACTTTTGGATGTCCGTATCAAAAACTCTTAAGTTTTCTATTGTTTGTTTTGGGGTTTTTGGTAAACAGGTAATATACTTACAAAAATTTCAAATTCAAAGCATATAGAAGAATGTACATTCACCTCCCTACAGAAAACTATTGTTTCTAGTTTCCTCTTTGCCTTTGCAAAGATAATCTTTAATATGCAAAGCTACATGCACTTTTTAAAATACATTTTTTATACAAATTATAGTATACTATATAAACCATTCAATACCTTGTATTTTTCACTTACTATATTTTGTAAGTTGTTCCTTATCAATACTTGAGCTTTTTCATTCATTTTTAATCACTACATAGAATCCATTGAAAGGATGCATGGTAATCTTGTTAACCAGCTTCCTATTGATAGAAATGTAGGGTATTACCAGCCTTTTGTTATTACAAACAATGCTACATTGAATATATACATAGTTTAAATTTCAGTGGGAAATTTATGGCTATTTTCTCTTAGAATATTGAATGATGCGCATTTTGCATGATATTTTACAGACTTTTGTAACTATGTAAATTTTCATCGTGCTTGTGAAGAAAGACACTTGAATGGTTATCAAAATACTACCTATTTTTGTTAATTAATATTTGAGTGGAAGATGGGATATGGTGATTTCTTTTTTTTGATTAGTGTTAGGTTACTATAATACAAGGTTCAAATTTACATCTGCAGATGTTTTTGAGTAAGGAATAGAAATATAAGTATTAATTATTTTATTTATATTACTTTTAGATGTTAAATGTATTAAACTTAAAAGTTGTTGATATATAAAAGTATTCTTTGACGTTGCCTTCTTTGTGGGATGTATTAGCCTGCTACAATTCAGTGAACTAGATATATCATATTGCACACAAAAAGTTTCATTTGCTAGTTTTGCTGTGTTTCCCAGGTGATACTTGATCTTAATTCTTGTCAGTAATATAGTATTTAAGTCACATGTCAAAATCAGACTCTTCTACATTCAAAACATTTAGTACAATAATGTATTATAGAGTCTTTTATGCTAGGAACCATCATGTTTCATGTGTATTGAATTATAATAAATTTCTGGTAACTTCTGTTAAATCAAATTTCCGTGAACAAGTTTATGACTTTCATCTTACACTGATGGCCTGGACTACATAATTAAAATCTGGTCTCATTTGAAAACATAATAATAGGCTTATAAAATATTTTTTGTTTGTTTAGATCATAAATTTTGGATATTTACATAGATTTTTGTAGTTCACATTTCACGGAATCCATACAGCTTAAGAATATCTCATTTAGTCCTTCCCACATACAGCATCATGTGTTTCTGAATCAGACCCAAAATATTCCATTTTAAACTCAAAATAATAGAAGTCATTTTTCTTCCTAACAAGGAAAAGCATTTTGTTGATCAGTGATATTATTTTGGTAGTTTTCAATAGGTAAGACCCTGGGAGATTTTCAGAAAATGAATTAATGATTATTTTGTTTTCTCCAGGGTTGGAACGAGTGACTATGCTGTTTTTGGGCTTGCACAATGTTCGTCAGACCTCAATGTTTCCCCGTGACCCCAAACGACTTACTCCTTAAGGAAACTGTTGCTTTTTATTCTTTCCAGTACCTGCTATTAATCAGGCTGTACCTTAGGTACTTAAAATATGCAATAAAATAAATGTCTTATCCAAAGTGCCATAATTACTTTTGGACTAATTCAGTATAGGTTACTTTAAAAGAGAAGATTTTTATAACTTTGGACATGCTTCAGTAGGAAATGGTTGAACATTTTAATGAAAAATTCATATTGTTATGTTAAACGTTCATATATTGCATTACTACAATAAATGTTAACAGCAGTTTTAAACAGTTAATATTGTGTAAATTTTCTTTTCTATATTGCAGTGGCTACAATATTAATGTCTTACATTTTCAATATTTGGTCTTATTTTTTTAAATTCTGATGTTGAGGTAAGAATTTTAGGGGAGTATCTGAGATTTTAATGAATGTATAATTGGCATATCATGGAAAATTAGGCAGAAAATATCAATTCTTAAAAATTGTGCTCAGAAATGTAAAGCAGGTGAGAATACTGGTTAGAAAATATACAATATAATACATTGTTAAATAATCTAAACCTGAATTTCAATAAAATTTTAAAGCTAATTATAGTTGTTTCTGTGTAACTTCATGGCAATGTGATTTTATAACTGGTTCTTGGCATTTATAATTTGGGAGAAGAAAAAAAATAGACATCCCGTTTATGTAAATGATTAAAAGCAAATGAAAACTGATATATGCATAACATGTATTAATCAAGAGGTAAATTCAGATGGGTGTAAGGATACAGTTCTTAAAGCTGAAAGCTTGGGTTGCTTTAATAGTTTATTTCACATAGATTAAAAAATACTGCAGAGGGGCTTCCCTGGTGGCGCAGTGGTTGATAGTCCGCCTGCCAATGCAGGGGACACGGGTTGGTGCCCCGGTCCGGGAAGATCCCACATGCTGCGGAGCGGCTAGGCCCGTGAGCCGTGGCCGCTGAGCCTGCGTGTCCGGAGCCTGTGCTCCGCAACGGGAGAGGCCACAACAGTGAGAGGCCTGCATACCGCAAAAAAAAATTTTTTTTTTTTAAATATTGCAGAATTTTCTGTTTTTGTTTTTAACTGGTACTGGCATTTCGTGAATGTCACTAAAATGCACTCCCACTTCCCTCCCAAAATGAAATTTCTGTTTAAGAATTACAGTTAGAAACACTTTTCCTCTCGAGTTTTAAATATGTTGATGCTGATGTTAATTTTATGGTGAACCACGCATAATGGTGAGGCACAAAATAATGTAATGCAGATATTTCCTACAGGAAAAGGAAAAATAATACAGAAAAAAGTAAGAGGTTCAGAAAGGTAGAACATTACCCTTGGATCATAAATATCTGCCCATTATTTTTTTTATTTTTTAAATTTATTTATTTATTTATTTATTTATGGCTGTGTTGGGTCTTCGTTTCTGTGCGAGGGCTTTCTCTAGTTGCGGCAAGCGGGGGCCACTCTTCATCGCAGTGCGCGGGCCTCTCACTATCGCGGCCTTTCTTGTTGCGGAGCACAGGCTCCAGACGTGCAGGCTCAGTAATTGTGGCTCACGGGCCTAGTTGCTCTGCGGCATGTGGGATCTTCCCAGACCAGGGCTCGAACCCATGTCCCCTGCATTGGCAGGCAGACTGTCAACCACTGTGCTACCAGGGCAGCTGCCCATTATTTTTTTAAAGTTAATTTATTTCACCATCTAGATTATGAGCTCTTTGAGAGTAGAGACTCAATTTTTATATCTTTCTTTCATAACCTACCAAAGTATCTTGAGTTTGGTAGGCACCCCAGAAGTGTTTAATACATTTAAGCTACACCAAGAATAAAATGAACTATACCTATTTTTTTCTGTATTGCATAATCCCCAAGCCCCAAAATAGTATAATAATAACAGCCCTAGAGCTATTCTTCTCAAGTTCATAGAATTATAGCTTCTTTCAAAATAAATGGTTTATAACATCTTAGAATGATGTAATCTTTGTATGTAATTTTTTTTATAAAGCATTTCAAACATGTCAACCAGATTAGAGCATGATAAAAAGGACACCCCTATACTTGCCACCAGGCTTTATCAAATCTTAACATTGTCATATTTGCTTCAGATATTTTATTTTCTTTTTTAGAGAAAAAGTAGTGGATACAGTTAAGGTTTCCCATTTACCCACCCTGATCCTATTCCTTCCTACCTAGTGTAACTACTATATCAATTCAGTGGGTTTTTTAAAACTCTTTTCCATGTTTTTATATTTTAACTAAATATTTGTTTCTATAAACATTGTCTAGTATTTTGCAGATTTATTTGATATGTGTATTCTGGGATTTTGATGGAGTTACCTTGAATTTATAAATAATTTGAAAAGACTTGGAATTTTCATCTATTCAGTCTACTAATGAGTGAACATGGTATATTCCTTCCTTTTTTGTTATTTTTTCTTTAATTGTGATGTTCTTTAATATCTTTCAAAATTACTTTTTAATTGGGAATTCCCTGGCAGTCCAGTGGTTAGGACTCCATGCTCTCACTGCCCAGGGCCCGGATTCGATCCCTGGTCAGGGAAGTAAAATCCCACAAGCTGCGCTGCACAGCCAAAAATAAATTACTTAATTAAATTAAATAAATTACTTTTTAATTTTTCGTTTATGCTAGAAAACCTTACCATTTTTTTTTCTATTGGAAATGGGACCTTGTTTTTCTCTTTTTTAAATTGTTAGGCATAAGAACACTATCGGTTATCAGTTTTTATTTACTTTTTTTATGCAGCAACATTCCTGAACTCTTATTAGTGCTATAGTTTCTATTGAGTGTCTTGTATTTTCAAAGTAGACAACCAGATGTGAGGAAGGATAGCATAGTAGTAAAAAGTATGGATTCTGTGGCTATACTACTTGGATTAGGGTTAGGGTTAAGATCCTGATTTTACTGTTTACTAGCTATGTAACCTTGGGTAACTTGCTTATCCTCAACTTTCCTTATTTTCATAATCCTATCTCATGGGACTACTGTGGGAATTAAAAAGCATGAAACTCTTAGAACACCACCTGGCACATAGAATAGTGTCTGGCAAATAAAGACAGTTTTAGCTCTTCCTGTCTAATTCTTGTGTCGTATTTATTTATTGTATTAGTTAAGCCCTTCAGTAGAATGTTGAATAAAAGCAGTGATGTGGGTGTGCTTTTCTTGTTTCTGAATTTTTTTTTTTTAAGTTGAAGCTGGGATCCATGTTCTTTTATTAATTTATTTTTTTTCTTTGGCTGTGTTGGGTCTTGTTGCTGCACATGGGCTTTCTCTAGTTGCAGCAAGCGGGGGCTACTCTTCATTGCAGTGTATGGTGCCCTTTATCAGGTTAATGAGTTTCTGTTAAGAATGAGTCCTGAGGGCTTCCCTGGTGGCGCAGTGGTTGAGAGTCCGCCTGCCGATGCAGGGAATGCGGGTTTGTGCCCCAGTCCGGGAGGATCCCACATGCCGTGGAGTGGCTGGGCCCGTGAGCCGTGGCCGCTGGGCCTGCACGTCCGGGGCCTGTGCTCTGCAACAGGAGAGGCCACAGCAGTGAGAGGCCTGCGTACCGCAAAAAAAAAAAAAAGAATGAGTCTTGAGTTTGTCAAATACTTTTTCTGTATTTGCTGCAATTTTTTTCCTTTAGTTTTGAATATGACAGATGATAGTAATACAAATTCCTGATATTTTTCTGGAATAAATACTACTTGATTATGATGTCTTATTTTGTGTCTGTACTACTGAATTAGACTTGCTAGTATATACAACAAAATTCATTCATCTTAAGTGTGTAGTTTGATGTATTTTGGTAATTTTATATAGTCAGGTAACCTCCACCTTAATCAAACTACAGAACATTTCCATTGCCCTAGAAAGCTCCACAGTGCATCTTTATAGTTGCCACCTCTGGCAACAAAGATCTTTTCTAGAGTTTCATATAAATGGAACAATATATAGTCTTTTGTGTTAGACTTCTTTCTTTAAGCATGATGTTTTTGAGATCCATCCATGTTGTTGCATATATTAATAGTGTACTTCTTTTTATTGATCAATAGTATTCCATAGGATTGATATGCCATAATTTGCTTATCTGTTTACCAGTTGATATACGTATAAGTAGCATCCAGTTTTTAATCTGTAGTGAATAATGGTGGTATGAACATTTGCTTGCAAGTCTGTGCAGGCCTGTTTTCATTTCTATTAAGTAAATACCTAGGAGTGAAATTTCTGCGAACTATAAGAAGGTATATTTAGCTTTATAAGATACTGCCATACATTTTCCAAAGTAGCTGTAGCATCTTACATTTCTGCCAGTAGTGAATGAGAGTTTAAGCTGCTCCACATCATCAGCAACACTTAGAAATGTCAGTCTTTTTTTTTTTTTGGCTGCATTGGGTCTTCACTGCTGTGAGCGGGCTCTCTCTAGTTGTGGCGAGCAGGGGCTACTCTTTGTTGTGGTGTACAGTCTTCTCATTGTGGTGGCTTTTCTTGTTGTGCAGCACGGGCTCTAGGCACGCAGGCTTCAGTAGTTGCAGCATGCGGGCGCTAGATCGCGCAAGCTTCAGTAGCGCCATGCAGGCTCAGTAGTTGTGGCTCGCAGGCTCAGTAGTTGTGGCACAGGGGCTTAGTTGCTCCGTGGCATGTGGGATCTTCCTGGACCAGGGATCAAACCCATGTCCCTGCATTGGCAGGTGGATTCTTAACCACTGCGCCATGAGGGAAGTCCCAGAAATGTCAGTCTTTTTAACTTAAGCTATTTTAGTGGTTGTATAGTAGTATCTCATTGTGGCTTTAATTTTCATTTCCCCTGTGATTAATGATGTTGAGCATCTTTTCATGTCCTTATTGGCCATTTGTATATCTTCTTTGGTGAACTGTCTTCATATCTTTTGCTCGTTTCTTTTATTGGGTTGATTGTCTTCTACTTGATAAGGGCTCTTTATATATTCTGAATATAAGTGTTTTGTCAAATATGTTTGGCAACTAGCTTCTCCCAGTCTGAAGCTTGCCTTTTCTTTTTTTCCTTAGTTTCCTTTCAAAGAGCAGAAGTTTTTGATTTTATAGTTGTGCTCCTGTGGTCTATTTAAGAAATCTCTAACTAACCCAATGTCACGTGTATTTTTTGTTATGTTTTCTTCTGTAATTTTAGTAATTTGAGCTGTAACGTTTACATCTGTTTTCCATTTCGAGTTAATTTTTGTCTACGGTATTTGTAAGGGTTAAGGATCTTACCCCCCACCCCTTCATGTAGATATTTAGTTGATCCAGACCATTTGTTGTAAAGACTATCCTTTCCCTGTTTAATTAACTTGGCACCTTTGTGGAAAAGAGTTAACCACATAAATATGGGTCTATTTCTAAACTCTGTTCTATTCCATTGATCTGTGTGTCTGTGCTTGCACCAAAACCACAGTGTCTTGATTTTTGCGGTTTTAAATAAATCTTGAAATCAGAGAGTTTAAGTCCACCAGCCTTGTTTCTTTTTCAGGATTATTTTAACACTTCTAAGTCCTGTGCCTTTCTATTTATATTTTTATATCATCAATTTCTTCAGAGAAGCCTGCTGAGGTTTTGATTTGGATGGCACTGACTGTATAGATCAGTTCGGGGAAAATTGCCATCTTAACAGTATTGAGTCTTCCAATCCATGAATATAAAACATTCCATTTTTTTTTAGGTCTTCTTTAATTTCCTTTTGTAATTTTTTTTTTAGTTTTCAGTGTACTAGTTCTGTGTACTAGTTCATCATACCTCTTTGTAAATCTAACCATGTGCTTTTGGAAAGAATGTGTATTCTGTCCTTGTTGAGTGTAGTGATAGAGTGTTTATAAAAAGTATTACTGGGTTTTTTGTCTAGTTCTTTCAATTGCTGAAATCAGACATGATTTTGGAATTGTCTTATTTCTCCCTGTAACTCTGTAAATGTTTGATTCATGTATTTTGAAGCTTTTTTATTAGGAATATACACTTATATGATTGTTATGTCTTCCTGATTAATTGGCCGTTTTATCTAATGAAATGCCACTTTATAACTCGAGTAATGCTCTCTCGTGAAATCTGTGTTATCTGATAGTAATATAGCCATTCCCATCTTCCTGTGGTTATTGTTTACATGGTACATCTTTTTCCATAATTTACCTTCAGCCCACCTCTGTCTTTATATTTAATGAGTTTCTTATAGACAACATATAGTTGGATCTTGTTTATCCATTCTAACAATCTACATTTTAATTGGAGAGTTTATCCCAAAAGGTTTAATGTAGTTATTTATATGGTTAGATTTGTATCTACCATTTTTTGTTTCCTCCTTGCCTCTTGTTTTTTTTTTTTTATCTATTTTTCCTTTCCTGTCTTTTTTTAAATGACTATTTCAATAGTTTTTAGAATTTCACTTTAGTTTTCCTGTTGGCATTTTAAGTAAACTTATTTCTATTTTTTTTTTAGTGACTGCTCTAATAATTATAATATACATTCTTAACATTTACAGTCCACTTAATAGTTGCTAATTTTATATTTAAAGATTTTATATCTATGTTTATATCTGTGTTCTTTTTCATGTTGTTCTCTTTCAATTTGGATATCTATGGCATATCAGTCTCTGATTTTTGAAATAGTTTGTTTAAGAGAGAGTTGTTTTTGTTTTGTTTTGTTTTTTGGCCAGGCCACATGGCTTGCAGGATCTTAGTTCTCCCAACCAGGAATCGAACCCAGGCCCCCTGCAGTGGAAGCACAGAGCCCTAACCACTTGACTGCCAGGGAATTCCCAAGAGAGAGTTTTATATTTAATGGAATAATGTTCATAGTATTCTCATGGTTTTTAAAAAAATTAATCTTATCTTTTTGTGCCTTTTCTCTCTAACTTTTTAAAATTATTGTCTTATTAGACATTTATCTATTGTTAAAATCTCTTCAGCTGACATTTTAAACTTTTGATTCTATTAATCCTCTCTATTTTTTGTATTTTAGTTCATTAATTTCTGCTCTTGTATCATTTTTCTTCTTTCTGCTTTCTTTAATTTTTTTTTTTTTTACACCATTAAATCCTCTTGTTGCCTACAAACAGTTTGCTGTCAGTACCGTATAGTTGTTTTTCCTTTGTAGATAATCTGGCCTCTTTCCTTGGTAGCATCTAACTTGCCTCTTTATCTTTGATATTCTACTACTTCCTTATGATCTGTTTGACAGTTATTCATCTTGTTCAGTATTCAGTGTGCCTTTTGTCTAGGACCCATATCTGTTTTCAATTACGGAAAATTCTCAGCAAGTCTCTCTTCAAATACTGCTTCTTCACCACTTTCTCCATTTTTTTTTTTTTTTTTTGGAAACTCTAAACAGCTAAATTTGGGCCTCTAACCATTCTATTGTCTCGTATTTTTCATGTTTGTCTCTATTCTGTGTATGGATGAATTCCTTGGTCCTGTCTTCTGATGTATTTAATTATTCTTCAAATATGCCTTGTCTAAAATTAACCTCATTTGTTGTATTTTTTTATTTCAATGACTATATTTTTCATGTCTAAAATTTTTAATTAGTTTTTATCTCATTTATGTCTATTTTTGTTCATACATTCTTTGGTGACAATTATGCCATCATTTGTGTCTTTCAGTTTTTTATTACATTGTACTACAAAATATTTTTGCCTGTGTCTAATTTTGTTTTTGTCTCTTCTTGACACATGTTTACATAGAAGGGGTTATCACATGTAAACTCATTGGACCATCTTGAGGAAGGTGACTATAATATGAAAGAAGAAAATAATGCTTAAACAATGAGTAGATGCTATCTCCTAGCACAGTAGTTTTTGTACTAAGTTGTTACCAGTTGACATTTGCAGTGGCTGAGTGTAGCAGGCTCCACAGGAAGTTCTGTCTAGCTGTTGCATGGAGCACAAAGCATTCTGCTAGAGTAGAGTCAAATTTGTAATGAGGCTCTTGTCATAGACCCATCTCTTGTATTGCATGACTTCCTGCATTTCAGATTTCTTTTTCTCCTTAACTTATAGTAACAGTACTTTCTGAAGTCAAACTTTGTTAACTCAAGCTGAAACATGTTTAAGACTTTTAAAAAATATTTTTCCTTTAAGTGACTGTTATATACAGTACATTACTGTATAGATGGATCAGATAGGAATATATTTTTCAGCACAGAAGCTCCTGTAAGCTCTGGAAGGTTTGGGGTTTTTTGTTTGTTTTCATTTTTTACCAGCTTTATTGAGATATAATTGACATATCTGGAAGTATTTAGACCATTACAGTTGTCTTGCCCATGGGTCAGCCTTCTTTTTTTTTTTTTTTTTTTTTTGCGGTACGTGGGCCTCTCACTGTTGTGGCCTCTCCCGTTGTGGAGCACAGGCTCCAGACACGATGGCTCAGCAGCCATGGCCCACGGGCCCAGCCGCTCCGTGGCATGTGGGACCCTCCCGGACCGGGGCACGAACCTGTGTCCCCTGCATCGGCAGGCGGACTCTCAACCACTGCGCCACCAGGGAAGCCCCAGCCTTCTTTTTTAATTAAAATTTTAATTAACTTTTTAATTAATAATTGACTTATAATACTAGATTCAGGTGTACAATGTACTGACTTTATATTTTTATACATTACAAAATGATCACCAAGATAAGTCTAGTTACCGTCTGTCACCATAAAAAGTTATTATAATATTATTGACTATATCCCAATGCTGTACATTTCATCCCCATGACTTACTTTACAACTGGAAGTTTGTACCTCTTAATCTCCCTCACCTGTTTCACTCATCTCCCCACCCTCTTCCCTCTGGCAACCACCAGTTTGTTCTATCTATGAGTCTGTTTCTGTTTTGTTTGTTCACTTGTTTTGCTTTTTAGATTCCACATATAAGTGAAATCATATGGTATTTGTCTTTCTCTCTTTCACTTATTTCACTTAGCGTAATATCTTCTAGGTACTCATCACGAAGGGCAAGATTTTATTCCGTTTTCTGGCTGAGTATTCCATTTTGTATATATACCAAATATATATACTGGAGGATAAAGAGGTTATACATATATATAATGGATAAAGAGAATATATATATATCCTCTTTATCCATTCATCTATTGATGGATGCAGGTTGCTTCCATATCTTATTATAAATAATGCTGCAGTGAACAAAGAGGTGCATATATCTCTTCAAATTGGTGTTTTTATTTTCTTTGGAAAAATACTCAGGAGTAAAATTGTTGGATCATGTGGTAGTTCTATTTTTAATTTTTTAAGGAATTTCCATACTTTCTATAGTGGCTATATTAGTTTACATTCCTACCAACAGTACACAAGGGTTCCCTTTCCTCCACATCCTCACCAACACTTGTTATTTGTTGTCTTTTTAATAGTAGTCATCTGACAGGTATGAGGTGATATCTCATTGTGGTTTTGATTTGTATTTCCCTGATGATTAGCGATGTTGAGCATCTTTCCATGTGTCTGTTGGCCATCTGTATAACTTTCTTAGAAAAATGTCTATTCAGATCCTCTGCCCATTTTTTAATTGGGTTTCTTTTTTTGATATTGAGTTGTATGAGTTCTTGGTATATTTTAGATATTAACCCCTTATCAGATAAATTGTTTGCAAATATCTTCTCCCATTCAGTAGATGGCATTTCCATTTTGTTAATAGTTTCCTATTCTGTGCAACACTTTTTAGTTTGATGTAGTCCCATCTGTTTATTTTTCTTTCCCTTGCCTGAGGAGACATATCAAAAAAATATTGCTAAGGTCAATGTAAAAGAGCAGACTGCCTATGTTTTCTTCTAGGAGTTATGGATTCAGATCTTGCATTTAAGTCTTTAATCCATTTTGAGTTTATTTTTGCATATGGTGTGAGAAAGTAGTCCAGTTTGATTCTTCTGGATGTAGCTGTCTAGTTTTCCGACCACCATTTATTGAAGAGGCTGTCTTTTCCCCATTGTATATTCTGGCCTCCTTTGTTATAAATTAATTGACCATGTAAGTGTGGATTTATTTCTGAATTCTCTGTTCATTCCATTGATCTACGTATCTGTTTTTGTGCCACTGCCATACTGTTTTGATGATGTAGCTTTGTAGTAGTTTGAAATCAGGATGCATGATAACTCCACCTCTTAAGATTCTTTTGGCTATTCAGGTCTTTTGTGTTTCTATACACATTTTTAGAATTATTTGTTCTAGTTCTGTGAAAAATGCCATTGGTCTTTTGCTAGGGATTGCATTGATTCTGTGGATTTCCTTGAGAAGTATGGTCATTTTAACAATATTAATTCTTCCAATCCATGAGCACAGTATATTTTTCCGTTTGTGTAATCTTCAGTTTCTATCATCAGTTTCTTATAGTGTTCTGAGTACAGGTCTTTTACCTCCTTGGTTAGATTTATTCCTGGGTATTCTATTCTTTTTTTATGCAATTATAGGTAGAATTGTTTTCTTAATTTCTCTTTCTTATAGTTAATTGTTAGCATGTAAAAATACAACAGATATCGGTATATTAATTTTGTATTCCGCAGCTTTACTGAATTCAATTCTAATAGTTTTTTTTGGTGGTGTCTTTAGGATTTTCTGTATATAATATCGTGTCATCTGCACACAGTGACAGTTTTACTTCTGTCCTTCTAATTTGAATTCCTTTTATTTCTTTTTCTTATCTGATTGCTATGGCTAGGGCTTCCAGTACTATGTTGAATAAAATTGGTGAAAGTGGGCAACCTTGGCTTGTTCCTGATCTTAGAGGAAATGCTTTTTTCACCATTGAATATAATGTTGGCTGTAAGTTTGTCATATATAGCATTATGTTGAGATATATTCCCTCTACCCACTTCATTAAGTGTTTTTATCATAAATGGATGTTGGATTTTGTCAAAAGCTTTTTTTTTTTTCTGCTGTTGTAGTCCTGTTTTACCATGTTGTTGTTTCATTCATATTTTTTATTTTTTCTACTAAATCTTTAAAATTTCTCTAATTTTATTTTATTTTTTATTCTTAGTTATTGTTCTGCACGCCCCCCCCCCCTTTTCTTTCCACGCCACATGGCTTGCAGGATATTCACTCCCAGGCCAGGAGTCAGGCCTGGGCTCCTATGGTGGGAGCGCCAAGTCCAAGCCACTGGACTCAGAGAACTTCAGGCCCCAGGGAATATTAATAGGAGTGAGTTCTCCCAGAGGTCCTCTTCTCAGCACCAAGACCTGGTTCCACCCAACTGCATGCTAATTCCAGTGCTGGACATCTCAGGCCAAACAACCAGCGAGACAGGAGCCCAGCCCCACCCATCAAAAAAAAATGAGACAACAAAAAAATATGTTACAGATGACAGAGCAAGGTAAAAACCTACAAGACCAAATAAATGAAGAGGAAATAGGCAACCTACCTGAAACAGAATTCAGAGTAATGAGAGTAAAGATGATCTAACATCTCAGAAATAGAATGGAGGCATGGATCAAGAAAATACAAGAAATGTTTAACAAGGACCTAGAAGAACTAAAGAACAAACAAATAGTGATGACCAACACAATATCTGAAATGAAAAATACACTAGAAGGAATCAATAGCAGAATAACTGAGAGAAGAAAGAATAAGTGAGCTGGAAGATAGAATGGTAGAAATAACTGCCAAGGAGCAGAATAAAGAAAAAAAGAAAGAAACAGTCTCAGAGACTTCTGGGACAACACTAAACACACCAACACTCAAATGATAGGATCCCAGAAGAAAAAGAGAAAGAGAAAGGGTCTGAGAAAATATTTGAAGAGATTATAGTCAAAACTTCCCTAACATGGGAAAGGAAATAGCCACCCAAGTCCAGGAAGCACAGAGTCCCATACAGGATAAACCCAAGAAGGAACATGCCAAGACATATTAATTAAAGTAACAAAAATTAAATTCAAAGAAAAATATTAAAAGCAGCAAGGGAAAAGCAAAAAAACAACATACAAGGGAATCCACATGAGATTATCAGCTGATTTTTCAGCAGAAACTCTGCAGGCCAGAAGGGAGTGGAAGGATATATTTAAAGTGTTGAAAGGGAAAAACCTATAACCAAGATTAATCTACCCAGCAAGGATCTCATTCAGATTCGATGGAGAAATCAAAAGCTTTACTGACAAGCAAAAGTTAAGAGAATTCAGCACCACCAAACCAGCTTTACAATAAATGTTAAGGAACTTCTCTAGGCGGGAAACGCAAGAGAAGAAAAAGACCTACAACAACAAGCCCAAAACAATTAAGAAAATGGTAACAGGAACATGCATATCAATAATTACCTTAAGTGTGAATGGATTAAATGCTCCAACCAAAAAAACACCAACCAAAAATACACAGACTGGCTGAATGGATACAAAAACAAGACCTGTATATATGCTGTCTATAAGAGACCAACTTCAGACCTACAGAAACAAACCTAAAACAATTAAGAAAATGGTAATAGGAACATGCATATCAATAAGTACCTTAAATGTGAATGGATTAAATGCTCCAACCAAAAAGACACAGACTGGCTGAATGGATACAAAAACAAGACCCATATATATGCTGTCTATAAGAGACCCACTTCAGACCTAGGGACACATACAGACTGAAAGTGAGGGGATGGAAAAAGATATTCCATGCAAATGGAAATCAAAAGAAATCTTGAGTAGCAATACTCATTATCAAATGAAATAGACTTAAAATAAAGACTGTTATAATAGACAAGGAAGGACACTACATAATGATCAAGGGATCAATCCAAGAAGATATAAGAATTGTAAATATTTATGCATCCAACATAGGAACACTTCAATATATAAGGCAAATGCTAACAGCCATAAAAGGGGAAACCAACAGTAACACACTAATATTAGGGGACTTTTAACACCCCACTTACACCAAAGGACAGATCATCTAGACAGAAAATTAATAAGGAAACACAAGCTTTAAATGACACAATAGACCAGATAGACTTAATTGATAATTACAGGACATTCCATCCGAAAGCAGAAGAATACACTTTCTTCTCAAGTGCACACGGAACATTCTCCAAGATAGATCACATCTTGTGTCACAAATCAAGCCTCAGTAAATTTAAGAAAATTGAAATCTCATCAAGCATCTTTTCTGACCACAATGCTATGAGATTAGAAATCAGTTACAGGAAAAAAACTGTAAAAAACACAAATAGATGGAGGGTAAACATGGCACTGCTAAATAACCAAGAGATCACTGAAGAAATCAAAGAGGAAATTAAAAAATACATAGAAACAAGTGACAATGAAATCATGACGACCCAAAACCTATGGGACACAGCAAAAGCAGTTCTAAGAGGGAAGTTTATAGCAATTCAGTCTCACCTCAAGAAAAAAGAAAAATCTCAAATAAACAATCTAACCTTACACCTAAAGCAACTAGATAAAGAAGAACAAAGAAAACCCAAATTTAGTAGAAGGAAAGAAATCATAAATATCAGAGCAGAAATAAATGAAAAAGAAATGAAAGAAACAATAGCAAAGATCAATAAAACTAAAAGTTGGTTCTTTGAGAACATAGACAAAATTGATAAACCATTAGCCAGACTCATAAGAAAAAAAGGGAAAGAACTCAAATCAATACAATTAGAAATGAAAAAGGAGAAATTACAACTGACACCACAGAATTACAGAGGATGATGAGAGACTACTACAAGCAACTATATGCCAATAAAATGGACAACCTGGAAGAACAAATTCTTGGAAAGGTACAAACTTCCAAGACTGAACCAGGAAGGAAATACAAAATGTAAACAAATCGATCACAAGTAATGAAATTGAAACTGTAATTAAAAACCTTCCAACAAATGTCCAGGACCAGATGGCTTCACAGGTGAATTCTATCAAACATTTAGAGAAGAGCTAACACCTATCTTTCTCAAACTCTTCCAAAAAATTGCAGACAGAGGAACTCTCCCAAACTCGCTCTACAAGACCACCATCACCCTGATACCAAAACCTGGCAAAGATATCACACAAAAAAGAAAATTACAGCCCAATATCACTGATGAACATAGATGCAAAAATCCTCTATAAAATACTAGCAAACAGTACCCAACAGCACATTAAAAGGATCACACACCATGATCAAGTGGGATTTACCCCAGGGATGCAAGGATTCTTCAATATATGCAAATCAATCAATGTGATACACCATATTAACAAGATGAAGAATAAGCCACATGATCACCTCAATAGAGGCAGAAAAATCTTTTGAAAAAATTCAACACCCATTTATGATTAAAAAACTCCAGAAATTGGGCATAGAGGGAAACTACCTCAACATAATAAAGGCCATATACAACAGACCCACAGCTAACATCATTCTCAGTAGTGAAAAACTGAAAGCATTTCCTCTAAGATCAGGAATAAGACAAGGATGTCCACTTTCGCCACTCTTATTTAACATAGTTTTGGAAGTCCTAGCCATGGCAATCAGAGAAGAAAAAGAAATAAAAGGAATACAAATTGGAAAAGAAGAAGTAAAACTGTCACTGTTTGCAGATGACATGATACTATATATAGAAAATCCTAAAGATGCCACCAGAAAATTACTGGAACTAATCAATGAATTTGGTAAACTTGCAGGATACAAAATTAATGCACAGAAATCTCTTGCATTTCTATATACTAATAACAAAAGATCAGAAAGAGAAATTAAGGAAACAATCCCAATTACCATTCCAACAAAATGAATAAAATACCTAGGAACAAACCTACCTAAGGAGGCAAAAGACCTGTACTCAGAAAACTATAAGATACTGATGAAAGAAATCAAAGATGACACAAACAGATGGAGAGATATACCATGTTTTTGGATTGGAAGAATATTGTGAAAATGACTATACTACCCAAAGCAATCTACAGATTCAATGCAATCCCTGTCAAATTACCAATGGCATTTTTCACAGAATTAGAACAAAAAGTTTTACAATTTGTATGGAAACACAAAAGACTCCGAATAGCCAAAGCAAACTTGAGAAAGAAAAATGGAGCTGGAGGGATCAGGCTCCCTGACTTCATATTATACTACAAAGCTACAGTAATCAAGACAGTATGGTACTGGCACAAAGACAGAAATATAGATCAATGGTACAGGACAGAAAGCCCAGAGATAAACCCATGCACCTATGGTCACCTAATCTATGACAAAGGAGGCAAGAATATACAATGGAGAAAAGACAGCCTCTTCGATAAATGGTACTGGAAAAACTGGACAGCAACATGTAAAAGAATGAAATTAGAACACTCCCTAACCACATACACAGAAATAAACTCAAAATGGATGAAAGACCTAAATGTAAGACCAGACACTATAAAACTCTTAGAGGAAAACATAGGCAGAACACTCTTTGACATAAATCACAGCAAGTTCTTTTTTGATCCACCTCCTAGAGTAATGAAAATAAAACCAAAAATAAACAAATGGGACCTAATTAAACTTAAAAGCTTCTGCACAGCAAAGGAAACCATAAACAACAGGAAAAGACAACCCTCAGAATGGGAGAAAATATTTGCAAATGAAGCAACTGACAAAGGATTAATCTCCAAAATATACAAATATCTCATGTAGCTCAATATCAAAAAGCTAACCACCCAATCAAAAAATGGGCAGAAGACCTAAGTAGACATTTTTCCAAAGAAGACATACAGATGGCCAAGAGGCACATGAAAAGATGCTCAACATCACTAATTATTAGCAAATGCAAATCAAAACTACAATGAGGTATCACCTCACACGGGTCAGAGTGACCATCACCAAAAAATCTACAAAAAATAAATGCTGGAGAGGGTGTGGAGAAAAGGGAACCCTCTTGCACTGTTGGTGGGAACGTAAATTGATACAGCCACTATGGAGAACAGTATGGAAGTTCCTTAAAAAACTAAAAATAGAACTACCATATGACCCAGCAATCCCACTACTGGGCATATACCCTGAGAAAACCATAATTCAAAAAGACCTGTACCCCAATTTTCATTGCAGCAGTATTTGCCATAGCCAGGAATAGCAACAACCTAAATGTCCATCAACAGATGAATGGATAAAGAAGGTGTGGTACATATACACAATGGAATATTACTCAGCCATAAAAAGGAACGAAATTAGGTCATTTGTAGAGACGTGGATGGACCTAGAGACTGTCATACAGAGTGAAGTAAGTCAGAAAGAGAAAAACAAATATATATTAACACACATATGTGGAATGCAGAAAAATGGTACAGATGAACCTATTTGCAAAGCAGAAATAGAGACAGACATAGAGAACAAACATATGGACACCAAGGGGGGAAAGGGGGGTGGGATGAATTGGGAGATTGGGATTGACATATATACACTACTGTGTATAAAATAGATAAAATAGATAATAGATAATGAGAATCTGCTGTATAGCACAGAGAACTCTACTCAATGCTCTGTGGTGACCTAAATAGGAAGGAAATCCAAAAAAAGAAGGGATATATGTATACATGTAGCTGATTCACTACATTGTACAGCAGAAGCTAATACAACATGGCAAAGCAACTATACCCCAATAAAAAATAATAATAATAATAAACATTGATCTATCAGGAATTCCCTGGTGGTCCAGTGGTTAGGACTCTACTCTTCCACTGCAGGGGTCACAGGTTCAATCCCTGGTCAGGGAACTAAGATCCAGCATGCTGTGTGGTTCGGCCAATAAATAGATAGATAGATAGATAGATGTTTCGGCCAATAAATAAATAAATAGGTAGGTAGATAAATAAATAAATATTGATCTAGGCAATTGACTATACTGCAGGGTATTCAACCCAAAGAAAACTATATTTTCTTACTATCAAGACCACATGGATTTGCACTTAATTTTTCTCTAAAATTCCTGTTACTCTTCATTCCTGCTGTTTCTTCAACTGGATTTTTTAAACAATTTGGTGTAGCAATGTGGAGTCAAAAAATGGCTGGAAAATAATTCTCAGTCTCAGATCTCCTCATCTGAACAGTGGAGTTAATGCCTACCTTGCAGAATTGTGAGGATTAAATGAGACACATAGGTAAAAGTTCTTTTACAGGTCCAAGACATAAATTGTATTCACTAAACAGGTGTTGTTAATGCTAAGGGCAGGCACCTGGTCTTAACCTTTCTGTAGCCCCATATTCAGAGCTTGGTTCTTTGGGACACTAGTCCACCATCTTCTCCGTCTGCTGGCTTTCCAAATAAAATCGCTATTTCTTGCTAGAACAACTTGTCTCTCAATTTATTGGCCTGTCATGCAGTGAGCAGTGCAAGCTTGGACTCAGCTCCCAGGTCAGCCAGGAGGCTGGCTGCTCATTGCCAGCCAGCCCTGGCTGGGGAACTTTGGGGGTAAAGTGCTAGCAGCTGCCAGGACCACTTGTCCTGAGGATCTTTCCTTCAAAATTCCCCGAAGTGACACCAGTAGCCCCAGTGTTTAGTAGTTGGAGCAAGGAATAGACCAACAGGCTTATTACAGTATGGTCTGCCTATATCCAATTGAAGTAGCCTTACATCCTTTCCAACCCAGAGACCAAGTCCTCCTTAAAACCAGGAGAGAACAAGGGCCTGAACTTCAGCTGACTGAAAGAGGGACACATAATGTTACTTACCATGCACTCATCTGTCACGTTAGCTGGGCTCACAGGAAACATACTCACCAGGCTCGCCTGTGAATGGCTGCAGGAAGGAAGAAATTAGCATATCCCCTCCAGGACTTTACCACCTCCCCTTTTAGTATAAAAAAAGCCTGAATTCTAACTCAGGGAAGATGGTTCTTTGAGACACTAGTCCACCATCTTCTCAGTCTGCTGAGAAGACTTTCCAAATAAAGTCACTATTCCTTGCCCTACCCCTGCCCCCCAAAATGACATGTGCCTGATATTAGTTATAAATTGGCTGGTTAATTTTGACAGTTCAGGAAAGAAGATGTTAATAATTAACCCAGGATAAAGAGGAGTTTTACACAGAAATTTTACTTTTATATTCACCTCTGACAGTGTATTGTATTCATTTAAATGTGAAAATGTATAATATATTTATTTAAAACACCAAAGTGTGACCCAAAGGCCTTCTTTAAAAATAAGCCATCTATAACAGGGAGCAAGAAAATGGGGACCTTACTCCTATAACCACAAGGAAGTGATTTCTTCCAGAAACCTGGGGAAGCTTCAAGGTAGATGCCTCTCCAAGGGTTTTCAGAGAAGAGGCCAGCTTGGTTGGTATCTTGATTTCAGCCTTATGAGACACTAAGCAGAGCATCCATCCAAGCCCCCCAGATTTATGATCTACAGAATGGTGAGCTAACAAGTGGATGTTGTTTTAAGTCCCTAAATTTGTCATAATTTGTTATGTAATAGAAGAAAACTAATACACTAGCTGACTTGGATTCAAATCTTAGCTTTGTCCTTTCTTCAATTTGTGATTGTGGACAAGTTACTTTATCTCTTTGTTTTCCCATCTGTAAATGGAGATAATAACGCACAGCCCAGAAAGTTGGTGGGAGGACTGGATTAGCTGCACTCGTGCTGGCACCTAGAAGCTGACACCTGCTACTTGTGAGGAAGAATCAGAATACCCGAAAGAGTCCCCCAAACTGGCCACCAGGTGGTGCCAAACAGGAACAGCTGAGTTTTCATTCTGAACGCCAAGCTGGACTAGGAAAGGGAAGCAGTGGGACAATGGGAGTGAGGCTGGCTCTTTATACCTATGACTGTTTACAACTCAGGTGTACAGAATCAAGAGAATTACAAAGGTAAACTGCAGAGAGATGCTATGCAATATGTGCAGAAGTTATAAAATGTAATGATTTACTTAAAACCTATGTCATTCCAAATGTATTTGAGGTAGTTTACAAAATAAAGCCATATATCAAAATAATAATAAGTAAGAAAATTGGTGAAAAGAAAAGAAAGGAAAACCAGGGATATACAAACTGTGTGGTATTAAGATCTTTTACCCATGCTAAGGATGGTTTTTGACCTTCCCAGTAATCACTGAAAGCAAGGACACAAGGACAGTATACAATTCACAGAGAAATTTGCTCAGAAAAAGCAGAGACCTGGGAGAGAGTCCTCACGTGGATCCTTACAAACCAGACGCCACATCATATTGGGAAAGATTTCTTGGAAAATACACCACAGACATTTATAGTTCCTTCTTGATGTTTCTTTGTGTGTCTTTTGCATATTTTAAATTCAAATTTTAGTATTTTTCTTCATGATTTTTATGGGTTTGTTATATGATAAGAATAGCGTTTTGTCATATTTGTTGTCTATCATATTGCAACAAAAACACCGAAGAGTTAATATCACAAATGTATTTATTTAATTTTGTTTATATTTTGACATGAGTTTTAAATTTTTAGGTAGTCTAATATATAGATATATATTTTCTTATTTATATATGTGTGTAAGGAATAGGTATACATATGTACACATATATTATACAATCTCCTATTACTTTATAGCTAGAATGCATTTTTCCACCTAGAGACCAGTTAAATTGCCTTTATTTTCTTCCAGTTTGTAATGGCTTAATTTAAAAAATTTCTGTTGCCTAAAGACTACTGAATTTCAAAACGCATCTGAGGTTCAGGCCAGCGTTCATAAGAACTGGAATGGGTAGTATTACTTAAGCAAATAAAAGGAAACCTTTTCTAAGAAAAAAAAATTTTAATAAAAAATAAATTAAAAAAATTAAAACAAGCCATCTAGGTAAGAGTGGTAGCCACCAGTTTGTGAAGTCTTGCCATTTTTTTAATATACTCTCTCTTCAAATCATTGTTTGTATGTACCTTGCTTAATTAAAATGAGCCAGACTCTTAATTGCTGCCCAGAAGGTTGGAGTAGTGGCTGCCGCTGTTTTTCATAGATTAAGATGTCATTATGGAAGGAAGAGATATGGGAACATATGTATATGTATAACTGATTCACTTTGTTATAAAACAGAAACTAACACACCACTGTAAAGCAATTATAAGCCAATAAAGATGTTAAAAAATAAATAAATTTTTTTAAAAAAAGATGTCATTATGTCCCTAGAGGAAGTAAATGCTCTATTTTCAATGTAGTCTTTAGGGAACTCTTTTTCCAGATAACTTTTTAAAACCTTATCTCTTAAAGATGTTCAACTTCCCTGGCAATCAAATTGAAACACCAGTGAGATATCAAACTGGCAGTGATGATAAGACATGCTTATTGTTTGCAACAGGATGGAGAATTGGGAACTTAGAGGCATTGTTGGTGGAGTGTAAACTGGCCCTCAGCCTGCCTTTCCGGAAGGCAGTTCAGCCGTATGTATCAAAATGTGAATGTGCACTGTCTTTGACCCTGTAAACATTCACTCTTAGAATTTATCCTAAGAGTACAGGTACTCAAAAAAGATGTTATAAGAATACTTACTGCAGCATTGTTTATACCAGTGGGAAAAAAATTGTTATCAACCTAAATTTCCATTAATAGGTCATTAAATAATGTTTTATTCATATTATAGAATGTTAATCAGTCATTGAAAAGCACAATACAGGCAGTCCTTGCTTTGCATAGTTGTGCAGGACCCTAAAAATGAACATACAAACCCAAACTGTGCAAAGCAATGTCAAAAATCAAAGGGGGAAAATATGATTGTTCTGTGACCTTAAAAATCTGTCAAGTATTAAAAATTCTCTTAGTGTTAGTTACAAGTGTATAGGGAAATTTAAAAATAGTAAAATTAATATTTACTTAATTGTACATTATAATTTAAAATATTAGAAACATTAAGAATTATAATTTTAGTCCTTTGTAAAAAAATCTATTAAGAGTAATTTGGACAGTGTTTCCCGTCTTCTTGTTTAGTATGGAGTGGCCACCTCTCCTATGTTTTGGTGAATTTTCATACTACTTCTTAAATTCAGATAAGCTTCTGACACTTTGCCCTTTGTACTTTCAATGTCATGAAATATCTCCAAGAGTTGTTTTACTGTGAAGTTTTTTGCTGTTATCACTTCATGTGAAATATCTTCATCCTCTCCAACACAGCCACTTTCTTTATTTATGTCAAGAAGTTCATCTAGCTTCATATCTGGAGTTTCTCAAATGGTGGCAGTGTCAACACTCCCATGTTCTCATTTCCTCTATAAAGCCATTTATGTTTGATTCAAATTTTACTCTGTTTCTTTGCTACACTTTTATTTTTGTTAGACAATTCCCACTTTCAATTATCTATTTTTGCAAAATATCACATGGGTTCATCAGTAGGAGACAACATAACTACCATGCTTTGCTCTCTGTATGAACTGAATAACGTGCAGTGATCAGTCACTGACAAGCTTTGAAAGAAGTGACATGATTGGTCACAGATCATGACAAACATCTGTTATTTACGGAGTGATATGTGGACTAAAGAGCTAGTAATCATGTTTGTATTTTAAGGTAACTGAAATTTGAACCATGTTGTTAGGGGACTGGTGTGATTTAACAAGACGGTTGAAACTGAAAATCGTACTTATCAGAAACATGCAAAACTAGGACTACATATATGTGTATTCATTGTCATTGAAAACTCTTCTTGTGAGCTGGACATTATTTGCCCCTTCTCCTCTCTGCTGTGTGCCCAGGGAAGCCAACTTCTATGGACTACATCAACCAGGTAACCTTCCCAATGTCTTCTAATTGGGTTTGGTCATTGGAAGCCACCAACAGGAGATCAGGTGGAGGGAGAAGAGAAAGATCAGGATATTTATTTTTCTTCTCTGCTGGGCTACATTTTGGCCTTGGCTGTTCTCCTCTCCTGAAGGCTACAGCTTCCATGGAGCAGAAGGTCACAGCTTCCTCCCTACAACCACAGCTTCTTCTCAGGTCCCATTGCTGCTCCCTCTCTTTGCCCCTTCAGGCCTAAAGTGGGTAATAGCTTCCTATGGTTGCTGGCTCTTGGATGCTTCACTATCCCTTCCTGGTTTCCTTTAAAGCTTCCCAAACCTTTGTTTATGGCCTCTTCACAAAACGCTCTTCAAGCATACTCCTCCTGAGTGTGCCATGTTTCCCACCAGGACCCTAGCCTAGATACCACGTCACACTGTTTATGGAAAACTATATGTACATATCCAAATATGTATATGCACTCCAAGAGAGGTCTGAAAGGATATAAACATAACATTGTATTTAGCCCTTTGCCTTTTTCCTGTCTGCTTTTAAAAATAAGTGGATTACATGTATTAATGGATTATTTGATCTTCAAAATAGTTATTCATTTCTCTAATTTAGTCAAATCTTTATACAAGTTTCCAAATTAACCACTCTACTTTTCTAACATACTCAGCCAGACATATCTTTGTATGAGTATTCTTTAAAGCTGTTCTAACAAAGAAGAGCTGATCGTGCAGCAATTCATATTAAGAAATTGCTGAACAGAGACAAGTTTTAGGAATTAAATGAGATTAGTTGTCGGTTTTCTTAAATAGGGTAACTCAGAACATGCTTTATGCCCTTACAGACTCCTGCACCTGGGCTGTGACTGGATCTAATTTGGGATAGCTAACATGTTCCAATTTGCAGGAAAACCGTAGACATGCACACATAGATTTATTGCTGCTCTGACTGGTTATTAGCCACAGCCTCCATATATCCAACTTAATATTTCCTTCAGAACCAGACGTAATTGTATTTTCCACCTGTGAGAAGCATTAAAATGCTAATTCCAAAGTTCTTTTGTTTTCTTATTACTCACTCGAATATTTAAAAAGGCAAAGCAGACATGCTGGGGCTAAACATATACACAAAATGGATTTTGAAAATGCCTGTGTGACTTTATCATTCGAAATGCTGAAGGTTCTGTGTGTTTGGGTCTTTTTTTAATTTTTATTTTAGGCGATGAGAAAGTAAAACATTTCTTGAATGTTTTTAAAGAAACCTATCATAGGGACTTCCCTGGTGGTCCAGCGGTTAAGAACCTGCCTGCCAGTGCAAGGGACACAGGTTCGATCCCTGATCCAGGAAGATCCCACATGCCATGGAGCAACTAAGCCTGTGAGCCACAACTACTGAGCCCACATGCCACAACTACTGAAGCCCACACGCCTAGAGCCCACGCTCACGCAACAAGAGAAGCCACCACAATGAGAAGCCCCTGCACCGCAACAGAGAGTAGCCCCTGCTCACCACAACTAGAGAAAGTCCACGCGCAGCAACAAAGACCCAGTGCAGCAAAAAAAAAAAAAGAGAAAGAAAGAAACCTATCATAGAAGAGCATCCTAAAAGAAGATCTGTTCCCTGGAATTCCTTCCCTTTGCCCTGACAGTTTACACAGCAGTACTTGCAGAATGCACCGTGCTGGTTTTATGATTGTGGATTAAAGAGATATTTCCTCCATAACATTTTTATGTTTGCCCCATTTTTTATAAGACATTCAAAAAGTGTAATAATAACAATAATATCCTAATTTATTTTTACTTTCTAAGTCTAGTATACATGGAACTAATAACTGTTGAACAGAATACTTCACACTTCGCTCTGACCCATCTATATGGAATGCTATCAGGTTTGAGTGGTGCCTAGAACAGGAGAGGGCTCTTAAGCAGGTCCAGGCTGTGGTTCAAGTAGTAGAACCTGCAGTTGTAATAGTATCAGTGGTGAGAAAAGGTACCATGTGGAGTTTATAGGAGGCCTGAATAGGAGAATCACAACATAGACCCGTTAGCTTTTGAAGCAAGGCTATGTCGTCTTCAGCAGAGAACTATACACCATTCAGTAAACAGCCCCTGGCTTGCTACAGGGCCCTGGTGGAGATAGAGCATGTGACTATAGGACATCAAGTGATCATGCAGCCGGACCTTCCCATTATGTGTTCTATCAGATCCACCAAATTATAAGGGTCAAGGCAATCCATCATAAGATAGTGGTTGGTATGTCTGAGACTGGGCATGAATAGAAAAGGGCCCAAGTAAGCCGGATAGGCAGGACTCCCAGAGTCCCTTGTCATCACCACTGTTGCTTCAGTGCTTCTCCTTGCTGAAACTTATGGCCGTGCATGGGGGACAAGGAGACTTCCTTAAGACCAGCTGGCAGAGGAGGAAAGGGGCCATGTTTGGCTCATGGCTGGGCTGACTCGGCAAGTAGCTGCTGCTGCTGCACTACTACCACTCAAGGGTGGCCTTGAAAGGCTTGAAACCTGCCCAGTACAGTGCCTCTGGCTGTCTGTTTTGTATGGAAAGAGAAGTGGTCCAATGTAAGACCATACATAACCTTTGTGGGCATCAGTGAATGGCTAGGCTGATTAGTCAGAGGCCAGGAAAAAGACTGGAAATTTGACAATAAGGAGGCTTATAGAAAAAGCATATGGATAGATCTATGGGCATAGGCACAAAATGTAAAGATCTTAGTAACACATGTTAATGCCCACTAGAGAATATCCACCACACAAGAGGCACTAGTAGACAGAATGTCTTGGCCAGTTGATGTCAGCCAGCCTCTGTTGTCAGCCATTGCAAGCCTGGCACAATAGCCTCGTGAAAGAGTAACCAGGTGGCAGAGAGAGGCTTTGAGCCCAGCATTAGTTTCCACTCACCAAGGCTGAGCTAATTACTCCCACTGCTAAATGTCCTTTAGGCCAGCACAGAAATCAATGCTGAGCCACAGTACGGCACCATATCTTGAGGAAACCAACCTTTTACTTTTAGTAAGTTGAATACATTTGGAACTTTCCACCCTGGAGAGAACAGCAATTCACCTTAAGTTGACTCAATGCATACATCAGGTTATGAGTTTTCCTTTCCTGCCCACATGGCATCTAGTAGCAGTCCAGGGGCTTACCAAATTTGATCCACCAACATGGAATCCCACACTAAAACTCAGACTGAGTCCCACTTTATAACAAAGCATTAGGCACCATACCATGGGATTTACTGATTGAGGAGTCTGGCTTCTGGTTAAAAACCTACGGGTGATTTTTCAGACCCAGTTACAAAAGCTCTACCTGACAGAGAAAGCTGCCCTCCCCGCACCAGAGTTGGTGCACGGTGAATGCACTGCAGTCTCTGAAGGGAGATGCAGTCAAGGATGCAGACCCCTTTGGCTGGTCATACTCCACATATTTACATCCCTAGCCCAGGCACCTTCATTCCTAAGTCTCTTTATCTGAGGCCTTGGGCAGAAGTCTTCTTTAGGCAGCTTTGCTGAGACCTCCTAATAGAAGATGGGTTGAGGGGGAAGTGGCAGGCTGGGGGTAAGGAGGGTGGACCTTGAAGATGTCTTTTCCCATTCCAACTCAGTACCCAGGACTTTTTCCCTCCGAGCCCTTCCCTCTGACCCCACCCTCCACCTCAGGATCCTAAAACTATCATAGCCTTTTGTTCAAGGCTTCCTCAACAATGAGATGACCCCCACATCTGCACGGATCCACCACTCATCATTCCGTGGGGGAAAAGGAACAGAGGAATCTGCTTTCTCTGGGTTTAGCCTCTTGCTTACACCATTACAATAAGCGCTTAAAAGTTTAGCTCTTTCATTTTTGGCTTATTTCATTATTCAGCTACTCAGACACTTGACAGTTTAGCTCTTTCCCAACTCAGCTGAGCTCCCAACACTGATCTATTACATACTGCACGCCCCCAGAAGCTTCAAGTCTTACAGAAGGACAGAGGGACCTTTTGAATGCTCGACCAAGGTGCCAGTGTGGAGATATTGTACAAGGAGGGGGTACCACCTCCAGCACATGTTATACACCTTAAGTCAACAACCACTGCAAGATGCACAGTGCCCATTAGGTAGAATACAAGGGTCCGGGATACAAGAGGTGAAAGGAGTGGCCCTGCTCACCATCTCTTCCAGTGGTCCACCTGGGAAATTAGTGCTCTCTTCCCCACAGAATGAGACTGTGTGGATCTAGAGGTCCTGGATTCTAGAGAGTTAGCAGTTCCACCAGGAGACACAATAGAGCCCCATAAACTAGAAACTGTAACTGCTGTTTGGCCATTTCAGGTTCCTCATGCCAGAAAGCAGGAGACAAGGAAGAGACACGATATTGGCAGGTTTATTTGATCTGATTGGCAGGAGGAAGGGCAGCTGGGACAGAAGAAAACGTTTGACATCAGATAATCCAGTAGGGCTTCTCCTCGTACATCTGCTAACCAGTTTTAGCCATGACCTGAGAAAGGTATGGTGACCAAAAGCTTAGGTCCCTCAAGTACAAAGTTCTCTGTCACTGCACCAGGTAAGCCACCTACAGCAAAGGTGCTGGCTGAGAGTCAGGGGAATCAAGAATGAGTGGTAGGGCTTCCCTGGTGGCGCAGTGGTTGAGAGTCCGCCTGCCGATGCAGGGTACACGGGTTCGTGCCCTGGTCCGGGAAGATCCCACATGCCGCCGAGCGGCTGGGCCCGAGAGCCATGGCCGCTGAGCCTGCGCGTCCGGAGCCTGTGCTCCGCAACGGGAGACGCCACAACAGTGAGAGGCCCGCGTACCGCAAAAAAAAAAAAAAAAAAAAAGATAAGAATGAGTGGTAGAGGAGGAGTCATGATGAGTACCAGTTGTAGCCTCAAGATCAGCTTCAGCTGCAAGGGCCGTCTTTCATCCTACTAACCTTCCTCTTGTAAGTTTCTCCAGGAAAAGAGCCAACCAGGATCCTGGAGATGCTGTTCCCAGATGCAGAGTTACTTACCATATGAAGCAAGTGGATCTGAGAGGTGCAAGCGTGGGCTGTAGTGGATTCTGTGATGTGCCACCCAGACACCCTCTTCAGGACCTCATTCACCACCAGCCACAGGAGTGCTGGCTGTTGAAAACTCACAGCCATATCCCTTTCTAGGAATTGCCCTTGACCGAAGGAAGGTGCTCCACCTAAAGTTACACTTCCTCCCCAAGGGCAGCCAGCATCCAATGACTGCTTGATGCTGGGGTCAAAGGCCCAGTCCCCTGCCTCTATGTGGGACAGCTCTGAGGGGCCATCTGACCTCCAGGGCTATCTGTGGGATCAGCTGAGGTCTCTGTTGCAACTGCATCGCAGTTCAATTTCTCCCTCTACCCGGTTGTGCTTTCCCTAACTCCACTAGGTATTGATCCCAAGAGCACTCCCCCATAAATCTCCTGCACAGAAATCTCTGTCTCAGAATCCATTTCTAAGGACTAAGACAATGAGGAAGATGTAGTCTCAGAGTTTCACCCTCTGTGTGAAATGCAACAGGAGAGCATACCCTTGTGTAAGCCACAATGGAACAATCAAAGAAATCCAGATTTAGTGCAGTCCATTGAACTGTATTTATTGAAAGCTGGTGAGGTTCCCCAGAAAATCGTTAGAATACATGTAAAAACTAAATGTGGTCTCATTTTTTCTTCTTAAATTGGCAAGGAGGGAAAAAATGGCAATGGTACTACCACAATGCTGGAGAGTGTATCATTTTTCTGGAGGACAGTTTGAAAACACATATCAAGAGTATTAAAATGCTTTCCCCTTTGACTCATTAATTCCTCAAAAAATCTAAAGATTTAAATTAAATTTGTAAAAATATACTACATGGGTGGACTTTATAGTAATCTAGATAGCCATTAAAATAATACTGAAATATATTGGGTTGGCCAAAAAGTGCCTTTGGTTTTTAAGTAAAAATAAAAGACACATTTTTCATTTTCACCAAGAACTTTATTGAACAATGTATTCACCCTTTTGTTCCACTACCTTCTGCCATTTTTCAGGCAACTTCATAATTCCATCTTCCCAAAACTTTTTATCTTTTTGAGCAAAGAACTGTTCCAGGTGCCTTTTACAGTCTTCTACAGAATTGAAATTTTTTCCATTAATAGAATTTTGTAAAGACCTAAATAAATGGAAATCCGAAGGTGCAATGTCTGGTGAATACGGTGGATGAAGCAGAATTTCCCAGCTAAGCTGTAACAGTTTTTGCCTGGTCATCAAAGAAACATGCGGTCTTGCATTATCCTGATGGAAGATTATGTGTTTTCTGTTAACTAATTCTGGATGCTTTTAGTCAAGTGCTGCTTTCAGTTGGTCTAACTGGGAGCAGAACTTGTTGGAATTAATCGTTTGGTTTTCCAGAAGGAGCTCATAATAGAGGACTCCCTTCCAATCCCATCATATACACAACATCTCCTTCTTTGGATGAAGACCGGCCTTTGGCGTGGTTGGTGGTGGTTCATTGCACTTGCCCCACGATCTCTTCCATTCCACATTGTTGTACAGTATCCACTTTTCATAGCTCGTCACAATTTGTTTTAAAAATGGAAATTTTTCATTACATTTAAGTAGAGAATCGCATGCAGAAATACAGACAAGAAGGTTTTTTTCGCTTAACTTGAATGGAACCCAAACATCAAAGCAATTCACATAACCAAGCTGGTGCAAATGATTTTCAACACTTGATTTGCATATTCTGAGTATGTCAGCTATCTCCCGAGTGGTATAACATAAATTGTTCTCAATTAATGTCTCGATTTGAGTGCTATCAACTTCAACTGGTCTACCCAACCGTGGCGCATCGTCCAGCGAGAAATCTCCAGCAAGAAACTTCGCAAACCACTTTTGACATGTTCGATCAGTCACAACACCTTCTCCATATACTGTACAAATCTTTTTTTTGCGTTTCAGTTGCGTTTTTACCTTTCTTGAAATAATAAAGCATAATATGCCAAAAATGTTGCTTTTTTTCTTCCATCTTCAATATTAAAATGGCTACACAAAAATTCACCAATTGTGAGGACTTCTCTGGTAGCGCAGTGGTTAAGAATCCACCTGCCAATGCAGGGGACACAGGTTTGAGCCCTGGTCCAGGAAGATCCCACATGCCGCGGAGCAACTAAGCCCATGCACCACAACTACTGAGCCTGTGCTCTAGAGCCCGTGCTCCGCAACAAGAGAAGCCACCGCAATGAGAAGCCCACGCACCGCAATGAAGAGTAGCCCCAGCTCGCTGCAACTAGAGAAAGCCCGTGCGCAGCAACGAAGACCCAACGTAGCCAAAAAAAAAAAAAAAATTCACCAATTCTGATAAGTCTTTTTTTAAATGCACGCTGATATGACAGCTGTCACATACAATCTAACAAAATTGTTTCGAATGAAGTTAAAGACACCTAAGTGCTACTAGAGCCATCTCACAGAAAAAAACGAATGAACCTTTTGGCCCACCCAATATTTATCAAAATATTAACCAATAATATTTCTGTGTGATACAATTTGGGGTGGCTTTTATTGTCTTTTATCTGTATCTCTCTGCCTTTATTTATCTGTACCCCTCTGAATATGTATTACTTGCAATTGTTAAAATTATAATTTATTATAAAATAAGGAATGAAAGATTTTTTTTTGCCTCCCCATAGGTTATCTCAATTTACAGAAAATATCCTAATTAGAATCCTCCATTTCAACTTTCTACTTTCATATCACTTTATATTTTATGTATTTTGGTATACTTGCATTTTTCTGCAATTTTTAGTTGTATTTATATCCTGCCTCCATCATTAGGTTGTAAGTTTCTAAGAGCCCTATCTACAGAAATGTCTGCCCATTGAAGGATACCCCAACACACTGATGACTGAAGGACAGGATTCATACACTGAGCTGTAGCACAGAAAGAACCAGTAGCAGCACGAAGCACTACAGCCCTTTGTTCCTGTTAATTAAAAATATAACAACAAAACCCACACATGCCACACACTCTCAGATATTCTAGTTGAAGCCATGCTAGGAATCAGACTAGCTGTCCTTATTGCCTCCCATATAACTGTGCAATGCAATGCTTTCTAAACATCGCTATCAGTCATACAACCCTCTATAACCGCGGAAAGGAGCACGGGTTCTTTTTGGTTTTGTGTTTCTTTTTTGTTTCCTTTCACTTAATTATTCACAATAACCTGGTGGACTTGCATTCAGATCAGAAAAATGTTTCGTTTGGTTGTATGTGAGCTGCTTGTAAGTGCCTCTTTTTCTGAGCTGCCTGTCAACCCACCAGTCTTATAGGCCCAGAATGAGTCTCCTGGGGCTGATAAAAGATGGATGATTAGCCCCTGATGCCGGCACAGCCTGCCACAACTGCACGTGAAAAGTATGCATCTCTTTTTGTCTTGAAGAATGGGTTGTAAAATTTCCTTTTTCAATTTCAAGCCAAGAAGATGGGTTTTATCTCTTTATAAAACACTGGGTCATTATTGGGCTAACTGTAACAGAAACAATTTACCTGGTTGAGGCTCAACAGCAAGAAGGAATGAATTCTATCCAAGTTTTCAGTGTGCTCCATTTCAGCCTGGCCCCCTAGAATATAAGCTACACAACAGACAGGCACTGCAGTATCAGTAGTACCTTGGTACTGATGCATAGTAGGTACTCATTAAATATTTGTTGCATGATTGAATAAATGAATGAATGGAGCAAAGTTTGGGGATTGCTGAGACTTTGGGGTACCAGGTAGCTTCTATTACCCAAATAATCATTTCTCACGGACAGACCGCCACCTGTAATTCTAAGCTCAGAATTTAACCCATTTGGCTTAAGGTTCTTATTTCACTTAAAATGAAAATGCCCTGTGCATTGGTAAGAGAATAAATTGGTACAACCTTATTGAAAACCAATTTGGCAGTTTAGGCAAATCGAAAATATTAATTCCCTTTCACCTAGGACCAGCCCTTCCAGAAATTTATCCTCCAGAAATATGCACATACAAAGAGGTTTATTGCACTGTTGTTTCTAATGGGGGGCAAGGGGAAGAAGGGAGGGGGAAAAACCCTAACGTAACCTACATACCCACATGTAAGGGATTGGTTAGGGGAAAGCAATTTAACCACTGACTCTCCTCTCCCATTGATCAAAGATTCTGTGTGACCTTGACTCCCTCTCTCCTCCAGGGTGCTTCTAAGAGGCATGAGCCAGTTCCTCTGTGGTGACAACAGGGAAACCTGAGAGGCACAGAGGGCAGGAGATACCATCAAGTGGCTCAGAGCGCTCATGGAACTGGAACAAGAGACACGTGAGGACCTGAAGGGGTACATAAGAGCATCTGATATAGTGGCTGTATGTTTTTTTACAGGAATGCTTGTCTTTTACAGATTCATACTGGATTGTTTACAAAAGAAATTATACAACGTCAGAAATTTCCCAAATAATTTAATGTCAGGAGAAGATGGTGGGGTTATAGATCCAATAAGATTGAACTAGGTGATAGATACATAGGGGTGCATAATTCTATTCTACTTTTTAATATATTTGAAATTTTATATAATAAAAATTTTTCTTAAGAAAACGTGCCCTTTGGTTTCTTAGAGATGTTAAGTCTTCCCAAGTTCCCAGTTTTAATCAGTCAATAAAAATGTTTGATATCAAGCCAAAAGATAACAGCCTGAAAAGAAAACCAACCTAATCACGCAGAAAACTACGTGTGCCAACTGGGAGATGGAATGTTTCCAGAGTTCAGAGAAAGGAGAGAGAACTGTAGGCTGGGAGGTCAGAAAGTCTCACGGTGGAGGTGAGACAGTAAGGAGACAGGTCTAATCATAATGGACACATATCCCATGTTGCCAAGGGGTCTCTGGGTCCCTGCAAATGGGAATGCCAGCCATATCAGCCCTACTTGGGTCCTCATAGCACAGTCCTTAGGGAAATGTATTCCTGGAACACTGGCATTTGCTCTTGGATCTCCTCAAGAACTCTGAAGTTAAGACATGCCTTGGGCCAAAGTTTCTCCCAGGCACATGTCATATCATTCTTGGTCTTTCCTCCCAAGTGGCAGTGATGTTTATGAAGCCCTTCATAACATCCATCTTCCACCCATCTCCAGCTGGTAGTCCTAATACGGTGAGTTGCAGAACACACTCACTTCGGCAGATGGCGATGTGCAGTTCTGCGGTGTGGTGGGCTAACCAACCTTTACTGGTACAGAGTACACAGTACAGCAGGCTACAGTGGTTCTCTTTGGCTGAGCACTCATAGGAGCACTCAAAGGAAGGTTACACACACCACACACACACACACACACACACACACACACACAACACACACAGCACACACATGCTATACCGTAGTGTATTTATGTCATCAAGTATATATATATATATATATATATATATGTCACCAAGTATACATATATATATACACATATATATATATATATATATATATTTTTTTTTTTTTTTGGTCTGGCCACACCACGTGGCATGCGGGATCTTAGTTCCCCAACTAGGGATCGAACCCATGCCCCCTGCAGTGCAAGCACGGAATCTTAACCACTGGACCACCAGGGAATTCCCCTACAAATATATTTTTATGGAAAATATTTTAGAGATAAATAGCGTTATAATGAATCAGTACTGAGGAGGGCTAAATAGAATATGAGTATGATATCTAATATGTGCCAGGCATATTTGCACATATTATGAAGCACTTTATACATATTATCTCTTTTAATCCTTACAATGACAGCCCTATTAGCAGGTTCTATTATTACCCCTCAGATAAAAACTCATTATACATATTATCTTATTTACCCTTTATAACGATAGTGCTGTTAATGGTTTCTATTATTGTCCCACAGATGGCAAACCTCTTGCACAGAGAGGTTAAGTAACTTACCCAAGATCACTTAAGTATTGGAGCCAGGACTCACATCCAGAGCCCATGTGCTTAACTGTTGAAGCTATGCCAATTACTCCGCATACAAAACGTCCTTCCAGGTACAACTGGATTCTGGTGCAAGGTTCTGAGTGAGTACTCCTTTATTGTACATACTTTTGTAGAGTAAAAGACTTCCCCATATTTGCCTTTTGGGGATGACAAGTAGGATTAGCTAAGGCCAATTTTCTTGGAGAAGGGCTATGTGCAGGGAAACTGCTAGCCCATCTAGTAACTCTGTGCAATCTGGAACAAAGCTCTCTACCAGGGCGATTGGCTGGGCTGGTAGTTTGACTGGGTTTCAGCAGCCTTGCTACCATAGGTGGTAACCCTGGCCGTACGAGTGGAAGAGGGTGTAACAGGAGGCCTCTGTGGAGTGAGATAACCCCTTCCATCGCAAATGGTGGGGGCCATGTAGTCTCCCCTCTTCTCCTCAGTTGCCAGAGGGAGAGAGTAACTGCTGACTGGCTCTCTCTCCCTGCACCTGTGCTCCAACAGCCAACTGTTTCAAAAGAACCAAAGCCTGTGTCAAGGGCCTCTCAACCCAGACAGAGCAGAGCACGTCCCTTACAATCCACTCTGTCTTTGTAGCCCAACTTAGTAAGGAGTGGTCGCCACTCATTCTGCTTCCTCTGCTCTCTTCACTCCCCTGCAATCTAACTTCCACCCCTCCACATCACTGAAACTCCTTCCGCCATGTTTAGTCTCTGTCCTCCTTGACCACTCTGCAGCCTTTACCACTGACAATGATTAGTTCCAGAGTCTTCTCTTTTGGCTTTTCAGATTCTCCTCCTATTTCTTTGGCTGTTCTTTCCCAGTCTCTCCCATGGCATTTTCCTCTTCAACCTCCTTTTTTTTTTTTGGCCACGCCCTGCAGCATGTGGGATCCTAGTTCCCTGACCACGGATTGAACCCAGGCCACCTGCATTGGAAGCGTGAAGTCTTAACCACTGGACCACCAGGGAAGTCCTAGGATGCCCCTCAGCCTCCTTTTAAATGCTGGTATTCCCCAGGGTCTCATGCTTGGACCTACCTTCTTCTCTTTCTTCAGATGCTCTCTGGGTGATCACATCTATTCCTAAGGCTGCCCTACCATCTCTTCTGAGGATTCCTCACTCTGTTTCTGCTGTCCAAATCTTTCCTAAACTTGAGAAGAAAAAAAAAGTTAATTTCAGCAAACCTTTGCTTATACAATTTTTGAAAATAAACTTCTTTCATTTTATAATGTTCTTTAGATAAATGTTGGCCAAAACCTCAGAGCTCAAGATTTAGGTCATTCAATGTCCAGAAATATCCACCCCATAACACTTAGCGAAGCCTGTCCTCATTGTAAATGAATTGGCTAAATCACACTTACTGTTCTGTTAGAAAAAATCCAACTTCGTTTTTCAATGCAAACAAAAATGTTAATATTGTTTCAAGAAATAGTCTTAAAAAACACTGGGAGAGAAAATCTGGAAGACATTTTGTAAAACTAATGATTAAAAGCAGTCAATTGATATTAAAATAATACCAATATAATTAAATTACCCATTTTCATAATAGCTATAAAAACAAGAATAAATTTATATGCTGCTCCTCTTTTCTTGAAGTATAATAATGTAATATAAGTATGGTCAAAATGACGTTATAATAAATTGAGAAATATAATGAAAGTTTTAAATATTTTTGCAGTAACTGTGTGTGTGTGTAATTATGGCACTCACCTTTGGAAAAAATTAAATAAGTATTACATAAATACAGGTAGAAACTGCCATCATTACCACTGCCCTCACCACTACTTTTGCTACACATTATGACCAAACTTCTCATATGTAAGTAACTAAAGGGAAGGCAAATGACTAAAAAGGCATTTAATCATGTACTGCTAAAAACGAATTGATCAGCAGCTAACATCTAATTCTCTTGTTTAGTTAATAAGAGGTAATATATATTACATATTTTATAAGATGAGGATTGACTTTATTTGGAAGAAAATATTTCATCATATGATTTGATAAATATATTATTGAATATTGTACACCACCTAAACCATGTAAAAATTTAATCTGCTGGTTTTATTCAAAATATATTGAAGTGTTGGTAATCAAGGAAAATATTACAATTAGCTTTAAAAGAATCAGCATCATCAACCTGTACTGCTACAGCCCGGCCAAAGATATGTCTCAGGAAAAAGAGCCCTTATCTTATAGAGATGCCTTCTGACATATCTACAGATGAAATGATATGATATCTAGGATGTGCTTCAAAATCATAAGGGAGTGATGAAAACTGTACTTTACCTCTATGGTCTTCCTCCCAAACCCCCTAACTACAGTCTAAACATGAGAAAAAATATCAGACAAATCCCAACTGAGGAATATTTTGCAAAATACCCGAGCTGTATACCTGAAAACTGTCAATGTCATCAAAACCAAGAAAATTCTGAGAAACTGCAAGACCAGAGGAGACTAAAGAGATAGGACAACTCAATGTAATGTGGTATCCTGGGTGGGATCCTGGAAGAGAAAAGGGACATTAGGGGAAAACTACTGAAATCGAAATAAAGTATGGAGTTTAGTTAATAATACTGAAGTTCCTTCTTTAATTGTGACATATGTACTGTGGTAATGTAAGATGTTAACAATAGGGAAAAATGGGCATAGAGTATATGACAACCTTTTGCAAGACTATTTTAAAAGACGATTCTAAAATAAAAAGTTTAAGATAATCACTATGGAGAGGGAAAAGCAGACGGGGTGTGTGGTTGGGACAGGATTGGCCACATGTTAGTGCTTATCGGGGTTACATAATGAAAGTTCATTATACTATTCTGTCTACATTTATGTGTGTTTGAAATTCTCTATTATAAGGTTAAAAAATACATACATTGTGTTGGGGGTTCCTCAAAGCCATCCTCAGGTTCAATGATTTGCTAGGAGGACTCCAGGACTCAGCATATAATCATACTCATGGCTATGATTTATTACAGTGAAAGGATAGAAAGTAAAATCAGCAAAGCGAAAAGGCACAGGAGGCAAAATCCTGAGGAGACCAAGCACAAGCTTCCTAGAGTCCTTCCCCTCTGGAGTCATACAGAATGCACTTAATTCCTTCCCAGCATCAAACTGTACACACATGTCTACCAGGGAAGCTCATTTGAGAAGCCTGTGTTGTTACTGGGGGCTGGTCACATAAGCACCGTCTACCGAGCACATGTCAAGATTCCAAACTGTCAGAAGATATTCAGTATCAACCACGTTGTTTGTAAAAAGCATTTCAGGCACAGTGAGCCATCCTTACCATTTAGGGAAAGTGTAATATCAGTGTAGGGAACTGTTTACCAGTCAAGTTCCCAAGTGCCAGCCAAAGGCCAACCTTGCAAGCAGGCCTTTCTAAGGATAGCAGTCTCAAGCTTACACACACACAGAGGCATACTACTCTCTGGGATACAGCTCAGATATGTTTCATAACTCACATCCTCCTCTTCTATGGAAGGTAGCTCCACTACCCTCACTAGGAGACCTCATCTCCTATTCTGGTCCAGAGGTGCATGTCTGAAGGGGAAAGGGAGGGCCTGTGAGGTGTAGAGAGTTGAGAAGAGCAAGTTCCAAGTTTCTCAGTGGGCACAGCTGTAAATTAGCCTGGAACTCTGCACTCCTGTTCTTTGATTTTTTCCTTCTGTACACGGTGCTTTAGTTCTGGGAAATCTACCTTGAGGACAGAAGAGGAAGAGAAGGGGGAAAAAGAAAAATGGGAAAGAAAAGAAGGAGGACTTTTGAGAGAATGAGACAGAATCTGGTCAGCAATCTGCTCCTAGATAGCTCCTGGATCCATTCTTGTGCCAGTGCAGAAGGGCTGTGAATATCATGAAACAGGTGAGTTTGAGGTTCTTAAAGTATATACAAGTGGTGATGTCTTGTAGGCAGGCAGATCTGGAGCTGGTGAAGGGCTGAAGGGTACAGGCCTGCAACGGCTCCCATCCCCTTCAAATGAAGCAATATACACACTAATACACTACAGCACACAAGTAATGAGTTTTTGGTTAAACCTTGTAAATATCTTGTGAATAGTGTCTTTCTCTATGTGTGTGTGTTAAAAGAATTACTGTAGCTTCATGTCATCCTGTTCGGCATTTAAAAAAATATATTTTTTTAATGTGCTTGGAAGCCTCAAAAAATGGAATTGATCCAGGCTTCTTGTAATTTTTTGGAGCCCCAGGAAACAGAACTGGTTGGTGATACAGATTCAGAAGTCATCAGCACCAAGGCCTTGGTAAATTGAAAACAAGTGAGTGAAGGGGATCGCCCAAGAGAGCTCCTTTATGGAAAAAGAGGGCTCTGGGACGAGAACATTTAAGGCACTCCCTAAAGAGGCGCCTACAAAGGAGGCTAACCAGGAATGGCCAAAGAGATAAGAGAAAAATCAAGTGAAACGAAGTCGGGAAAATATGGCAAAAGAGAGGGGAAGTCAAGAGGACACAAACCAAGAGTGCGTTTGAGAGGGGAAGTAATCAACAGCGTCAAATATTCGCTGATTTTTCCCGGTCAGCACCAACCAGAGTAATTCTGCCAACTCCCCTCTCTCCCCTCCCCCTGGTACTGTTACTACGTCACTTTTGACTCTTACAGGGTTTCAGCCGGTGGTTTACAGTTTATATCCTCCAATTAGATGGCTCAAGCAGGAGGTCGGAATCTTACTCATTTTCCTCTTCCATAAGGCATTACGCCTCTTGCTCAATTAATATAAGTGAAACTATTTGAAGAACATTTGAAAAACCACCCCGGGCAAAGATCTTACGTTTTAACTCGCTCCAGCAGCCAAATTCCCCCGGACACGAACAACTGCGCAGGCGCAGAGGCCGATCACCCGGCTTTCTCTGGTCTTTGCATTTGGCGCGAAATCTCCGTTTCGTGGGAGGGGCTGAGAGAGACGCCGCGCTCATTGGACAGGTTTGGCGCGAAATCCCCGAGCTCCTGCGCCACGATTGGCTCCGGCCTTCCGGCGAAGGGGCGGGGCAGAGGAGGTGCGCGCCGAGCGGCAGCGTCCGGGGAGAAGCAACTCTCTGCGGTCCAGTGAGGCGCCGGCGGCCCCTCAGCATTAAGCAGCGATGGACCTCGCGGCGGCAGCGGAGCCTGGCGCCGGCAGCCAGCACCTGGAAGTCCGCGACGAGGTGGCCGAGAAGTGCCAGAAACTATTCGTGGACTTCTTGGAGGAGTAAGTCGGAGGGCGCCCCTTACCCGCGGAACTTCCCCTCCCGCCCCTCGCGGCTTCCGGAGCCCGGGGGCGCAGTGGGCCCCGCGCGTGTTCGGGAACTGAGGGGTCGCGCGCCTCGGAGAGCGGGCCGCGGAGAGGAGGCTGGGCCGGCTGGGCTGGTTTCCGGGGGTGAAATCCATCTGGAGCTCTTCCGCAAACTCCTGCCGTGCGCAGTGCCCTGGGCCGAGCGCTTTAGGCCCGTCGTTCAGTCCTCACAGCCTGTAAGGCTGGTGGTCGCGTAGCCCCCGGTTCCTTGTTCGGACCCTGAGGCTGGGTGGGGATGAGTAACTCGTCCAGTTAGGCCGCGCGTCCTCAGGGTCGCGGGGGAGGCCGAACTGGCGTATGAATCCTGGCGGGGGCCTGACTGGGGTCCACCGAGGGCCTGGCAGCCCTGGAGCCCGTGGAGTTGAAAGGGCCGGAGTGAACCCCGTGGTTGACAGATGCTCGGGCGAGGGCCCGACCTGCTTATGGCGCTGAATGCACTTCCTCCGTCTCTTCCTTTCCTTCCAACCCTCCAAACCCCACTTTTCTTTTTTTTCTGTTGCCTTTTTTTAGGCTCCAGGCATCTCAAACCCCCTCTCCCTGGCTTTCAGCCACTGCCACCAGTTACTTTTCTTAGATTGTGCAGATATAGCTCTGCTTTCCCTGAGTGGGACTCTACCGCCTCCAGGAAGAAGTGGAAGCACTGCGGAATGTCTTAGGAAATTCTCTCTTTTTTTTTTTAAGAGCTCAGTTTTTTAATTTGATCATTTCTTGCATTTGAAGTTCTCCTCGATGACATCTTGGCCTGAGACTCTTTGCCATAGTCCTAAAAAAAAAAAAGTCATGCGGTTTTACTAATATTTAGAAACTCCACTAAGTTGTTAGCGCTAGTTATAGTGAAGCTTTTAAAAATTAGCACATGTCTTACGAAAATGCTTCCCATCCTCAAAATTTCTTTTAGCTATTCTCAAGGGCCTTAATGACTTCCACGTCTTTAAGGCTCATAACATGGCAGGAAATTCTTTTTTTTTTTTTTTTTTAATTGTGGTAAAACCTTTACCATTTTAACCTTTTTTTTTTTCTTGGCCGTGCCCTGTGGTACATGGGATCTTAGTTCCCCAACCAGGGATCGAACCCATGCCCCCTGTTTTGGGAAGAGAGTCTCAACCACGGGACCACCAGGGAAGTCCCCATTTTAACCTTTTTTAAACACAGAGTTCACTGGCGTTAAGTACATTTACCTTGTTATACAGCCATCACCAACATCCATCTCCAGACCACTTTTCTTCTTCCCAAACTGAAACTCTGCACCCACTAAACAATGATTCACCATTCCCCCCCCGACCCTCCTGCCCCTGACAACCACCATTCTATTTTCTGTCTATGAACTTGACTACTCTAGGTACCTCAGACTTGGAGTCATACAATATTTGTCCTTTTGTGACCAGCTTACTTCACTTAGCATAGTGTGTCTTTGAGATTTTCCATGCTGTAGCATGCACCAGAATTTCCTTTTGAAGGGTGAATAGTATATCATTGTATGTCTATACCACATTTCGTTTGTCTCTTCATCCATCCGTGGATGTGTAGGTTGTTTCCACACTTTTACCACTGTGAATAATTCTGCTGTCTTGTGAAATTCTGATAGAGTTAAAACCATAGTTTAACTTATATTACCCTACTTTTGGCAATGTTACTCTCTGCCTGACAGCTCTTCATCCTTCAAAGCCTAGCTAAAGAATCATACCTCATTTGTTAAACCCTAGAAACCTTTCAGGCAGCACCAATCCTTTCTTCCCTTATGTTCCCAAGCTGCCATTTTCTGTCATCTCTGGTAATATATTTACCTGTCAGCCGTTTCATCTGAATGTAAATCCCATCCTTAATCCCCCCTAGCCACCACACCACATTACACAGGTCCTCAGTTATGTTTGATTTTAACAAATAATGTAATTACCTTTGCTTCCTTGAAGTTTGCCATGCAGCTGACTCCTGGGCACAATGATGAACAAGACAAATAATCCCTGTATTTGTTGGGGAAAAAATGTTAACGCCCTCTCAAAATACCAACTTTGATTGCCATTGCTTATGGAATAAGATCCAAATTCTTCACAGCTGCCTTTTCCAGTTTGATCTTCCACAGCCATTCTGTCATTATCCACACTCCTCCCATACCCTTCCTGACTTTGCTACATACTTGCAAACATCTGTAGCCAATCTATCCACCACTCATTTTTTTTTTCTTTTAAATTTTGAAAGTCTTTCAACGCCGAATTGCAGTGTTACCTTTTATATGCATGAAGCCTTTGTAGATGTTCCTGTTAGGCAAAATTAGTTTATATTCCCCTGTTACATTCTTTTACCTCCTCCTTTTTCTTTTTCCTTTTTATTTTATCGTGGAAAGAACACTTAACATGAAATCTACCTTCTTAACAAAATTTTAACTACTGTGTTATTGTTGTACAGTAGATCTGTTAGAGCTTATTCATCTTGCTTGACTGAAACTTTATGCCTGTAGTACCTCCACATTCTCCTCTTCCTCCTACCACCATACCACTCTTTGATTCTATGAATTTGACTTTTGGGGGTTTTTTTTGGCCTCTCCCAATGGCTTGTGAGATCTTAGTTCCCTGGCCAGGGATCGAACCCCGGGCCCACGGCAGTGAAAGCGTGGAGTCCTAACCACTGCATCACCAGGGAATTCCTGAATTTGACTTTTAGATACCTCATATTAGTAGAATCATGCAATATTTGTCTTTCTGTAATTGGCTTATTTCACTTAGCACCATGTCCTCAAGATTCATCCATATTGAGACATTGCAGAATATCCTGTTTTAAGGTTGAATAATATTCTGTTGTATGTGTATACTACATTTTGTTCGTTCATTTGTCATGAACATTTAGATGTCTTGTCCCTCTTTTTAGTAGAAATGTCTCCTATGAGAGTGTCAACCCCAGCAGAGGGACGATGCTGTCATTTCCAGCCTGTGGTACCTCTGGCATAGTGCTTTGCAGATAGATATTTAGGTATTTAACAGTTAGAACATGCTGTATTTGAAGGAGGAATTGATTTTTTCTCAAAACTAATCTGCATGGTTATGTTAGAAGAACAAAAATCAAATATGTTCGTATGATACGCTTTTGGAAAAAACACACCAGCTTTACTTTGTGTGTGTGTATGTTTCCTTTTTCCTGAAGGTCTTAGGCGCTGAAGCACCTCATTTCTGTGTATTTATTTGTATTCTGGTTCATAAATCAACAGCTTATCTGTCAGTTTTCTCTTTAGAAATTAAATCTTTGGATTTTAACCTGTATTTCTTTCTTTTTTTTTATATCATTAATAGAGTTGGGTTTTTTTGAGTTTTTTTATTACTTATCACTTTTTTTAATATATGGCACATTCTTATTAGTTATCTATTTTATACATATTAGTGTATATATGTCAGTCCTAATCTCCCAATTCATCTCACCATCACCACCACCAACAACAGCCCCCTGCTTTCCCCCCTTGGTGTCCATACATTTGTTCTCTACATCTGTGTCTCTATTTCTGCCTTGCAAATGGTTCATCTGTACCATTTTTCTAGATTCCACATATATATGTTAATATACGATATTTGTTTTTCTCTTTCCAACTTAACTTCACTCTGTATGGCAGTCTCTAGGTCCATCCACGTCTCTACAAATGACCCAGTTTCATTCCTTTTTATGGCTGAGTAATAGTCCATTGTATATATGTACCACATCTTCTTTATCCATTTGTCTGTCAATGGGCATTTAGGTTGCTTCCATGACCTGGCTGTTGCAAATAGTGCTGCAGTGAACATTGCGACGCATGTGTCTTTTTGAATTATGGTTTTCTCTGGGTATATGCCCAGTGGTGGGATTGTTGGGTCCTATGGTAATTCTATTTTTAGTTTTTTAAGGAACCTCCATAGTGGCTGTATCAGTTTACATTCCCACCAACAGTGCAAGAGGGTTCCCTTATCTCCACACCCTCTCCAGTATTTGTTATTTGTAGATTTTCTGATGATGACCAGTGTGTGAAACCTCATTATAGTTTTGATTTGTATTTCTCTAATAATTAGTGATGTTGAGCATCTTTTCATGTGCCTCTTGGCCATCTGTATGTCTTCTTTGGAGGAATGTCTATTTAGGTCTTCTGCCCATTTTTTGATTGGCTTGTTTGTTTTTTTAATATTGAGCTGCATGAGCTGTTTATATATTTTGGAGAGTAATCCTTTGTCCGTTGATTCATTTGCAAATATTTTCTCCCATTCTGAGGGTTGTCTTTTCATCTTGTTTATACTTTCCTTTGCTGTGCAGAAGTTTTTAAGTTTCATTAGGTCCCACTTGTTTATTTTTGTTTTTATTTTCATTACTTCAGGAGGTGGGTCAAAAAGGATCTTGCTGTGATGTATGTCATAGAGTGTTCTGACTATGTTTTCCTCTAAGAGTTTTATAGTGTCTGGCCTTACATTTAAGTATTTAATCCATTTTGAGTTTATTTTTGTGTATGGTGTTAGGGAATGTGCTAATTTCATTCTTTTACATGTAGCTGTCCAGTTTTCCCAGCACCATTTATTGAAGAGATTGTCTTTTCTCTATTGTATATCCTTGCTTCCTTTGTCATAGATTAGTTGACCATAGGTGCGTGGGTTTATCTCTGGGCTTTCTATCCTGTTCTATTGATCTATATTTCTGTTTTTATGCCAGTACCATGGTGCCTTCGTTACTGTAGCTTTGTAGTATAGTCTGAAGTCAGGGACTTCCAGCTGTGGTTCCTCCAGCTCCGTTTTTTCCCCTCAAGATTGCTTTGGCTATTTGTTTTTTCCCCTCAAGATTGCTTTGGCTATTCGGGGTCTTTTGTGTCTCTATACAAATTTTAAGATTTTTTGTTCTAGTTCTGGAAAAAATGCCATTGGTCATTTGATAGGGATTGCATTGAATCTATAGATTGCTTTGGGTGGTATAGTCATTTTCACAATATTGATTCTTCCAATACAAGAACATGATATATCTCTATCTGCTTGTGTCATCTTTGATTTCTTTCATCAGTGTCTTATGGTTTTCTGAGTACAGGTTTTCTGTCTCCTTAGGTTTATTCCTAGGTATTCTTTTTGTTGCAGTGGTGAATGGGACTGTGTCCTTAATTTCTCTTTCTGATCCTTCATTGTTAGTGTATAGGAATGCAAGAGATTTCTATGCATTAATTTTGTATTCTGCAAGTTTACCAAATTCATTGATTAGCTCTAGTAGTTTTCTGCTGGCATCTTTAGGATTATCTATGTACAGTATCATCTGCAGATGGTGACAGTTTTACTTCTTCTTTTCCAATTCGGATTCCTTTTATTTTTCTTCTGTAATTGCCATGGCTAGGACTTGCAAAACTGTTGAATAAGAGTGGCGAAAGTGGACATCCTTGTCTTGTTCCTGATCTTACAGGGAATGGTTTCAGTTTTTCACCATTGAGAATGATGTTTGCTGTGGGTTTGTCATATATGGCCTTTATTATGTTGAGGTAGGATCCCTCTATGCCCACTTTCTGGAGAGTTTTTATCATAAATGGGTGTTGAAATTTGTCAAAAGCTTTTTATGCATCTTTTGAGAGTTGAATATTGTCAGAAGCTTTTTATGCATCTTTTGAGATTATCATATGGTTTTTATCCTTCAATTTGTTAATATGGTGTATCACATTGGTTGATTTGCATATGTTGAATCCTTGCATCCCTGGGATAAATCCCACTTCATCATGGTATATGATCCTTTTAATGTGTTGTTGGATTCTGTTTGCTAGTATTTTGTTGACGATTTTTGCATCTATATTCATCAGTGATATTGGTCTGTAATTTTTTTTTTTTGTAGTATCTTTGTCTGGTTTTGATATCAGGGTGATGTCCTCATAAAATGAGTTTGGGAGTGTTCCTTTGTCTGTAATTTTTTGGAAGAGTGTTAGCCTTCTCTAAACCTTTGGTAGAATTCACCTGTGAAGCTGTCTGGTCCTGGACTTTTGTTTGTTGGAAGATTTTTAATCACAGTTTCAATTTCATTACTTGTGATTGGTCTGCTCATATTTTCTGCCTCTTCCCAGTTCAGTCTTGGAAGGTTATACCTTTCTAAGAATTTGTCCATTTCTTCCAAGTTGTCCATTTTATTGGCATAGAGTTGATCTTTGCTGTTGTTTTCTTAGTTTCTATTTCATTTATTTTTGCTCTGAGCTGTATGATTTCTATCCTTGTACTAACTTTGGGTTTTGTTTGTTGTTTCTCTAGTTCCTTTAGGTGTGAGGTTAGATTGTTTATTTGAGATTTTTCTTGTTTCTTGAGGTAGGATTGTATTGTTATAAACTTCCCTCTTAGAACTGCTTTTGCTGCATCCCATAGGTTTTGGATTGTCATGTTTTCATTGTTATTTGTCTCTATGTATTTTTTGATGTCCTCTTTGATTTCTTCAGTGATCTGTTGGTTATTTAGTAACATATTGTTTAGCCTCCATGTGTTTGTGTTTTTTACGTTTTTTTTTCCCCTGTAATTGATTTCTAATCTCATAGCGTTGTGGTTGGAAAAGATGCTTGATATGATTTCAGTTTTCTTAAATTTACCAAGGTTTGATTTGTGACCCAAGATGTGATCTATCCTGGAGAATGTTCTGTGTGCACTTGAGAAGAAAGTGTAATCTGCTGTTTTCGGATGGAATGTCCTATAAATATCAATTAAATCTATCTGGTCTATTGTGTCATTTAAAGCTTGTGTTTCCTTATTAATTTTCTGTCTGGATGATTTGTCTATTGGTGTAGGTGAGGCGTTATAAAGTCCCCCACTATTATTGTGTTACTATTGATATCCTCTTTAATAGCTGTTAGCATTTGCCTTGTGTATTGAGGTGTTCCTATTTTGGGTGCCTATAAGTTTATAATTGTTTTATCTTCTTCTTGGATTGATCCCTTGATCATTATGTAGTGTCCTTGTCTCTTGTAATATTCTTTATTTTGTTTGTTTGTTTGTTTTGCGGTACACGGGCCTCTCACTGTTGTGGCCTCTTCCATTGCGGAGCACAGGCTCCGGATGCGCAGGCTCAGTGGCCATGGCTCACGGGCCTAGCTGCTCCGCGGCATGTGGGATCTTCCCGGATCGGGGCACGAACCCGTGTCCCCTGCATCGGCAGGCGGACTCTGTACCACTGCGCCACCAGGGAAGCCCTATTCTTTATTTTAAAGTCTATTTTACCTGATATAAGTATTGCTACTCCAGCTTTCTTTTGATGTCCATTTGCATGGAATAACTTTTTCCATCCCCTCACTTTCAGTCTGTATGTATCTCTTACAGACAGCATATATACGGGTCTTGTTTTTGTATCCATTCAGCAAGCCTGTGTCTTTTGGTTGGAGCATTTAATTCAATCACATTCAAGGTAATTATCGATATGTATTTTCCTATTACCATTTTCTTAATTGTTTTACGTTTGTTTTTGTAGGTTCTTTTCTTTTGGGTTTCCCACTTAGAGAAGTTCCTTTAGCATTTGTTGTAGAGCTGGTTTGGTGGTGTGGAATTCTCTTAGCTTTTGTGTGTCTATAAAGCTTTTGATTTCTCCATCGAATCTGAATGAGATCCTTGCTGGGTAGAGTAATCTTGGTTGTAGGTTCTTCCCTTTCATCACTTTAAATATATCGTGCCACTCCCTTCTGGCTTGTGGAGTTTCTGCTGAGAAATCAGTTGTTAACCTTATGGGAGTTCCCTTGTATGTTATTTGTCGTTTTTCCCTTGTTGCCTTTAATAATTTTTCTTTGTCTTTAATTTTTGTCAGTTTGATTACTGTGTGTCTTGGCGTGTTTCTCTTTGGGTTTATCCTGCCTAGGACTCTCTGTGCTTCCTGGACTTGGGTGACTATTTCCTTTCCCATGTTAGGGAAGTTTTCAACTATAATCTCTTCAGATATTTTCTCAGGTCGATTCTCTCTCTCTTCTCCTTCTGGGACCCCTATAATGCAAATGTTGGTGCATTTAATGTTGTCCCAGAGGTCTCTTAGGCTGTCTTCATTTCTTTTCATTCTTTTTTCTTTATTCTGTTCCTCAGCAGTGAATTCCACCATTCTGTCTTCCAGGTCACTTATCCATTCTTCTGTCTCAGTTATTCTACTGATTGCTTCTAGTGTATTTTTCATTTCAGTTATTGTATTATTCATCTCTGTTTGTTTTTTACTTCTTCTAGGTCTTTGTTAAACATTTCTTGCATTTTCTCAATCTTTGCCTCCATTCTTTTTCCGAGGTCCTGGATCGTCTTCACTATCATTATTCTGAATTCTTTTTCTGGAAGGTTACCTATCTCCCCTTCATTTAATTGTTTTTCTGCGGTCTTATCTTGTTCCTTCACCTGGTATAGTCCTCTGCCTTTTTATTTTGTCTATCTCTCTGTGAATGTGGTTTTTGTTCCATAGGCTGCAGGATTGTAGCTCTTCTTGCTTCTGCTGTCTGCCCTCTGGTGGTTGAGGCTATCTAAGAGGCTTGTGCAAGCTTCCTGATGGGGTGGGTAGAGCTGGCTGTTGCTCTGGTGGGCAGAGCTTAGTAACACTTTAATCCACTTGTCTGCTGATGGGTGAGGCTGAGTGTCCTCCCTGTTGGTTGTTTGGCCTGAGGCGACCCAGCACTGGAGCCTACAGGCTCTTTGGTGGGCGACACCAGGAGGTGTCTACTTCCCAGAACTTCTGCTGCCAGTGTCCTTGTCCTCGCAGTGAACCATAGCCACCCCCTGCCTCTGCCAGAGACCCTCCAACACTAGCAGGTAGGTCTGGTTCAGTCTCCTATGGGGTCGCTGCTCCTTCCCCTGGGTCCCGATGTGCACACTACTTTGTGTGTGCCCTCCAGGAGTGGAGTCTCTGTTTCCCCCAGTCCTGTCGAAGTCCTGCAGTCAAATCCCGCTAGCCTTTAAAGTCTGATTCTCTGGGAATTCCTCCTCCCGTTGCCGGACCCCCAGGTTGGGAAGACTGACGGGGGGCTCAGAACCTTCACTCCAGTGGGTGGATTTCCGTGGTAAAATTGTTCTCCAGTTTGTGAGTCACCCACCCAGCGGTTATGGGATTTGATTTTATTGTGATTGCGCACCTCCTACCGCCTCATTGCAGCTTCTCCTTTGTCTTTGGATGTGGGATATCTTTTTTGGTGAGTTCCAGTGTCTTCCTGTTGATGATTGTCCAGCAGCTAGTTGTGATTCCGGTGCTCTCACAAGAGGGAGTGAGCACACGTCCTTCTACTCCGCCATCTTGAACCAATCTCCTAACCTGGATATCTTGATTTAATATTTTCTAATCAACAAATACTAACTATTCCTTTATTGTTGGTGTGTACAGTTAAGATTGGAAAGTGTTAAATCAAGAAATTCAGATTTAAATCTGAAGACGTAATTTTGCTATGTTCCCAGCTTTGTACAAAACATTTTAAAGGCATTTTCTCATTTAATCTTCACAGTGATCTTAAGAGATAAGATGATGTTCTAATCTTTTTTATTATTTTTTTTTCAAACAGAAGAGGGACAGGTTTAGAATAGGTAAGTAACTTGCCCCAAGTTATACAACTACTAAAATGGGCCTGTCTGACCCTAAAACTGATGGTCTTTAACCAATATGCTGAATTATCAGGCATTCACATTCTTCTTTTTGCTGCCTAATTCTTAGGTTTAATCTGACTTGCATGTATCTACAGGTTCCAGAACAGCGATGGAGAAATTAAGTACTTGCAGTTAGCTGAGGAGTTAATTCGTCCCGAGAGAAACACATTGGTTGTGAGTTTTTTGGACCTGGAGCAATTTAACCAGCAACTTTCCACCACCATTCAAGAGGAGTTCTACAGGTTTGGTGTATTAATCTTCACTTTAAATAGACATGTAGCCTGGGAAGCCAGCTATTCTTAGAATGGAAGTGTTCATTTGTGAGGCAAAAGGGCAGCTGTCACAGAGGCCCTTCGATACACAGCCAGTGGTCATTTTAGTGCTGCTCTGAACTAATTTAAGCCTTTGTGGAGTTGACTGTTTTTCACATGCGAATGTTGAAAACCTTTGTTTTCTATGTAGTTTTTCCAGGTGTTAAGAGGATTGCTTTGTTTCAGGCTTCAGTGCTATTGCTATGTCATTCATTTAATCCACTCTCCCTCCCCATGACATATAAAATCCCTTGAAACATTTTAAAAGCTGAATGGTATTTTTTTGGCAGAAATTAGACATTAGGCTTTTGTTTTGCTTTCAATTGCTATGTAAAGCCAGAAATATCTTTCTACACAAAACTTAGTTTAAATAAAATCAGGTTAAAATAAACACTGTGGACTGTTATGAAAGAGAAATGAAGACCCAGGAGTAAGGAGTCACAGTCCTGTTCTTTTACCTGGTATACTGGGAGATGGAGAATTTGTCTCGGTGTTTCTAGTCATATATGGCTATCAAGAACGGTTAGAGGGATAAGCAGCAGAGTTTATTGTGATAGTATGTAGCAGGAAAAGTTGTACTGACAAGTGAGAGGGAAATAGAAAATCAGGGCTGATGGTGGAAACACCTGTGCCTGTACCTCATGCACAGACCGTGCCGCAGTTCTGTCTCCTGAAAGTAGCTGATTTTTCAGAGGACTTCCAGATCCTACCACTTAAACCAAGCTGCCTCAGCTATTTAAAAGTTAAGAGAACATGCACACTTCCATCTAACCAGTCAAGTGAAACGTTTCTGCCAACTTGCTCTCAAATCAGTACACAAATTCCTTCCCTGCCCTTATCCACTTCCTATCAATCAAGAATAAAACCTGGAAGAAAATAGTAGGCCTTGACAAGTGGGAGGCTGCCTTGCTAGGTAGTATACTGCCCAGGTGGTTCAAGTAGAGTCATCTTGGACAGAGGAGTGACCAGCTGTGTGCATGCTAAATGATTATTTAAAAATAATAGGTTTTCAGGAACAGCATTTTATCTTTGGTGTTTCTATTGTCTTAGATATATTTATGGTGGAATAGGAGAGGATTGAAGATGCTCTAAACCTGGATCAGATGATAGAAGTGTCCCACAGAGTTAAATTCTAAAGCTTGGTTGTAACCAGATGAAATTCCTTACTTTCAGCTGTTGGGAAGCATAAGGGGAAGGAGCCCTTGGTAAGCCTCTTGAAGTTGTCAGTTGATTTACTTTTTGTTTGTTTTTCAGAGTTTACCCTTACCTGTGTCGGGCCTTGAAAACCTTTGTCAAAGACCGTAAAGAGATCCCTCTTGCCAAGGATTTTTATGTTGCATTCCAAGATCTTCCTACCAGACACAAGTAAGAAACCCTTCTTTGAAAAAAAAAAATTCCCCAAATAGTATAGGCATCACTTAATTGTCAGAAAGCTCAGAAGGTTGTAGTCTTAGGTCTATAAAGAGTTATATCCAGGTCTATAAAGAGTTATATCCAGTTATCCAGAAGATTTAGTTTTGGAAAATATGTATTTCCAGGAAAATGGGATGGGAAGTATGTTAAGTGAAGCAATTTCTGGGGATTATAGTATTTTAGGAGACCTTTTAAGGGATGTTGAGGTGAAAAATTAGTGAGAAAATATGAAAACTGAGAACAGTCACAAAAATTAATGAATTGTCAAGAGCTTAAATAGCATAGCTTTTAAACTGTTTTCCTCTTTAGCAGTTATTTAAAGAATAAATTTGTTGGAGGAAATTGAAGTGATATTTTGAAAACTTAAACTACTAAAATTACTTATAAAATTACCAAGTTATTTAATATAAAATGGGTTTGTGAAATACAGTGTTTTCTAAACCTTCAAGTTCAGAAAAAAAAATTTTCCTATGATAATTTTTCCCAAGGATAACTTTACTGTGAAAATGCTTATTTAGAAATGTAGGTAAGAAAAAAATGTATTTGCATATAAAACAAAAATGGGATCATTGTGTTTTATAATTGTAATTGCATTTCTTTCATGTCCTTAGTTTTTCTTATTTATTCATTTATGTATTTTGTTGTGGATGCATGTACATTATACTTCAGGAATGGGCATGTTGACTAAATTATTCTTGTAGGAGAGTCCAAAGAATACCTTGTCTCTTATTTTGTTGTTGTTATTTTAAGCAGAAATTATCATTGAATATCCTCTCATTAAAAGTGAAAATTTTTAGTTTGAAAATGAATATTTAGTAATACAATATCTGTCTTTAAACAGAATTCGAGAACTCAACTCATCCAGAATTGGTTTGCTCACTCGCATCAGTGGGCAGGTGGTACGGACTCACCCAGTTCATCCAGAGCTTGTGAGCGGAACTTTCCTGTGCTTGGACTGTCAGACAGTGATCAAGGATGTAGAACAACAATTCAGATACACACAGCCAAACATCTGCCGAAATCCAGTTTGTGCCAACAGAAGGAGATTCCTGCTGGATACAAATAAATCGAGATTTGTTGATTTTCAAAAGGTGCTTATTAATTTCTTTTTAGATCAGATTCAGCCTATGCTAATAATTCACTTCTAGGCACTTGTAATTATTATAAGCTTACTTAGGCAATGTTAAACTCAGTTTTTATGTAAGTCAAGGTTCATCAAGTGTGACTACAGATTTAAGCTAAAAATTTGTAATGCAAATTTCAATTATCAGTATATAAATGTGTTCTAACCATTAATAACTTGGATTGGAAGCTCCTTCAGGCAAATAAAATGTATTTGTCAAAGAATAAACAGTAACCATTATTATTACTGTTATTATTGCAAGCTAGAGTTAGGAAAATTTTTGCAGAAGTAGAGACTTGTTGGTGTAAGACTTGGAGTTGGTGGTTAGGAGGGAGGAAGGCATAAATAAAAGGACAGGTGAAAATGGACATGCTTGTCAATAGCAATGAGGATTATCATGATTAAAGTAGAGGAACCAAATTGGAGATCATCTGAGAGATGATTTGGTATGAAGCATGGAAGTACTTGGAGCCTTAAATCTCAGATTGAGAAGGTTGGACCTATCTTGATAAGCAAGGGGATAAGTTTTCAGATGATGTGAATTTTAAAGGAAGATTAATGAGACAACTGTGTGTGGTATTTAACAAGAGACTAATAGGCAGTTGTAGTAACTGGGCAAGAGTTGGATGGTAGCAGTAAGAATGAAGGGGCTAAAGCTCTTCAGGGCTTAGTAACTCTGATATATGCAAAGAGAAAAGCTGCAGCAGCTCAAGCACTGGAGAATGAGTACCAGACTAAAATAAATAATTTATATTAAATTCAGTTTTTAGTCCTTACTTAGTTTTCTTGTTTTATTCTGATACTTGGTTTATAGGAAACATGTGTTCTTACCAACAACTTTGGGTAAAAGATGCTTTATATTTGATAAAGAACATGATATAACAACCAAATACAAAATATGAATTTAGGTTGGGTCTTGGTTTGGGGGGGAAAAAACAGCTGTAATAAAGGACATTCTTGACAACTGGGGAAATTTGAAGATGGACTAGATAAAGAAGTCATTATGGAATTAAATATTTAAATCTCTTGGTGTGATTGATGGTATTGTGGTTACATAGGAGACTGTCTTTATTCTTAAGAGGTGAGTGCTAAAATATTTAGGGGTGAAGTATCTTGATTTTTGCAACTTCTTTCAAATAATACAGTAAAAATATGTGTGTCTTAAGTAATGTTAACAGTTGTGTTGAGGTGGAGGGTATAAAAGATGTGAAATTTTTCATAAAATTTCCCTGACAATTTAGAGGAAGATGGAACACAGAACAATTATTTAAAGTCAGTTTGAACAAAGAAAAAAATACATGTTGTTTAATGACAGTAAAAGTGAACTTGAAGTTTTTAAGTAGATGTAATCTCTTACCAAATTGAAAGTTTTATGGTAGAGAATTTTTAAGATGAATGTTGGCACATGTCAGAAGTCTGCAAACTAGTAAGATAATTTAGGATATGTCGATATTTGTGGCATTTAATTTAGATTGCATGGCATTTGAAATAGATCTCTTCTCATCCTTGGCAATTTATTTGTCTTTGTTACAGGTTCGTATTCAAGAGACTCAAGCTGAGCTTCCTCGAGGGAGTATCCCTCGCAGTTTAGAAGTGATCTTGAGGGCTGAAGCTGTGGAGTCAGCTCAAGCTGGTGACAAGTGTGACTTTACAGGGACGCTGATTGTTGTGCCTGACGTGTCTAAGCTTAGCATACCAGGTCAGTAATCTGTGGCTCAAATTTAACAAATTCTCAGTTACCCGAACTGCAGAGTATCTAGCTTCTTGCGTCTTCCTTGTCTTATTTTTGGCTACCAATCAGAGGGTGAGCAAGGAACTATGATGAGAGTAAAAACAAATTGGTTTGCTATAAAAGCTACTGTTCTGAAAAATTTCAAAGCCTAACTGAAATATTTGCATTTATAGGTTTCATTTATTTGAGCAGTTTTGATTCTCAGCACCTTCAGTATTTGAGCTGTGAAACAGTCTATCATTCATTGTTTCAGGAGCACGTGCAGAAACTAATTACCGTGTCAGTGGTGTTGATGGATATGAGACAGAAGGCATTCGAGGGCTCCGGGCACTTGGTGTTAGGGATCTTTCATACAGGCTGGTCTTTCTTGCCTGTTGTGTTGCACCAACCAACCCGAGGGTGAGTCTTCTTAGTAGAATGGCAGAGCTTAAGAAAGGCATCCCCTGAGGCTGCCGCAAACTCAGTGTTAAAAACAGGGTTGGGTTGAGATTTGTTCTTTAGTTTTAAAACCAGATTTTTTCATGTCTGTCTTCCCGATCTTAAGGAAAAGTCTTATTTATTTTTGTACATAAGAGCTCAATGCTTTAAGAGCATTGGTACTATTATTATTCATAGTGGTTTTTCTGTTTTTGTTTTTCTGTTTTTAATTGTTAAAGTTCCTCTGTCACGTTCCTCGAGAAAGTACAAGTAGAAAAATTTAGTATCTGGGAAGTATAGTATACTGCTCTTTCTGAGAGTGATCGACCCCAGGTATTGTAGTTCTTCAGAGCTTGATTTTGTTCCAGGAGGGGAAAGCAGTGAGGAAAAGTTTGGAAAATGAGTGGTGAACATAATGTACTGTTTCTTCATTTTCATCTTCATATCAGTGATTAACATTTTATTATGGCTCATCTCATGAGCATCTAGATTCATTTAGATAGCAATACAAAACAATAGTGGTAGCTTTTTTTGTTTTTTTTAATCACTGGACAAATGACAAGCTCTTCAGTATCTTAACTTAGGCCATACTGGTTAGGAGATTTTTTTTAAAAACCTTTACAGTCAGCAGATTCTGAAGTTGACCTCCCAGGCTATATTTCGTTTGTGGTGATGTTTCTTCTCTTTCACATTATTTTGACTGTTTCTATACTACTATTTTTTTCCTTTCTTCTCCACCCCTCAGTTCGGAGGAAAAGAGCTCCGAGATGAGGAACAGACAGCTGAGAGCATTAAGAACCAAATGACTGTGAAGGAGTGGGAGAAAGTGTTTGAAATGAGTCAAGATAAAAATCTATACCACAATCTTTGTACAAGCCTGTTCCCTACTATACATGGTAAGAGTTCTATCCATTTGTGGCATAAACTTGAAATCAAAATAATGATTATAAAACAGCAACATGTGACTTCTTAAAACACAAAAGTCAGGTTATGAAAGTTTTTTAGTGGGTTTAGAAGGGGTTTTAAAAAGTCATTTATAAAAGGACAGATATTATACAATTCCACTTAAAATGAGGTACTTAAAACAGGTAAATTCACAGAGAAAGAAAGTAGAAAGAGGTTACCTGGTGAGGAGGGAAATAGGGAATTGTTGTTTAATGGATAGAGTTTCTGTTTGGGATGATGAAAAGTTCTAGAAATGGATAGGGGTGATGGTTATAAAAGATAATGAATGTACTTAATTCCACTGGACCACTTAAAAGTTGTGTATATTTTACCACAATTTTTTTTTTCCTGAAGGTTACTATTTTATTTACACAGATAGTTAAGGACTGGAAGAGAATAATGTTTGGTTTTTTTAATTGAAGTATAGTTGATTTACAATGTTGTGTTAGTTTCAGGTATACAGCACAGTGATTCAGTTATATACATATATATATTCTTGTTCAGATTGTTTTCCTTTATAGGTTATTACACAATATTGAGTATAGTTTCCCTTGCTATCCACTAGGTCATTGTTGGTTATCTATTTTATATATAGTACTGTGTATATATTAATCCCAACTTCCTAATTTATCCCCCCCACCTTCCCCCTTTGGTAACCATAAATTTGTTAGAGAATAATGTTAACTTAAACATCATTGGAAATAGATTATTCTTGACATGACTCTTACTAGGAAATGAACCTAGCAGAATTCTTAAATTATATTAAATTTACAAAAAAGTTCGGACTGCCCGCAGCAAATTCTATACATGAAAACATTTTTTTTTTTTTTTTTCTTTTTTTTGTGGTACGCGGGCCTCTCACTGCTGTGGCCTCTCCCGTTTTGGAGCACAGGCTCTGGAAGCGCAGGCTCAGCGGCCATGGCTTATAGGCCCAGCCGCTCCGCGGCATGTGGGATCTTCCCCGACCGGGGCATGAACCTGTGTCCCCTGCATTGGGAGGCGGACTCTCAACCACTGCGCCACCAGGGAAGCCCATGAAAACATTTTTATAAGTGTCTAACAACTGTAATCTACTTTTAACAAGTATCACTACCACAGGCAGGTAGTCAAATAAGTGCTCACTTACATTTTCTTTGGCTTGTTGATGCCCCTCTCCCATATTTCTTAAACTTGCCAAATACAGTTTTTCCAAGTTCTTTATTTTCTGAGTTTGTGATTCCTCCCATTCTGTCCTTAGTTCTTCTGCCAAACGAGTGAGTTGCTGATTTCTTCTCTGTTTTATATCTTCTCTTATTTGTAAAGCAATATCTCTTTCTTGTTCTCAAACCTGTAGCAATCTTAGTTTTCATCTTCTTTCATAATCTTCCTTTAAAATGAAGACTTCCTCATTAGCACCCAATCTCAGCCTGCTGGCAGCATACACCACCTTTCTTTTCATTTTCATGTAGTACTTTAAATCTGAAGGTTCCGGGAAACGGGACCCCGGACTCAGGAACTGTGGCTCAGACAGAGAAGGTCTCAGCGGCCGCCACACAGCAGCCTCCCGACAGTCGTTTGTGCGCCTGCAGGGCGGCCATCGCCAAGCCCTCGTCACTCTACCAGTTTTTTTAAATTTTTATTATTTATTTATTTTTCGCTGCATTGGGTCTTCATTGCTATGCGCAGGCTTTCTCTAGTTGTGGCATGCAGGCTTCTCATTGCGGTGGCTTCTCTTGTTGCAGAGCACGGGCTCTAGGCACACGTGCTTCAGTAGTTGTGGCACACAGGCTCAGTAGTTGTGGCTTGCGGGCTCCAGGGTGCAGGCTCAGCAGTTGTGGCACACAGTCTTGGTTGCTCCACAGCATGTGGGATCTTCCTGGATCAGGGCTCAAACCCGTGTCCCCTGCATTGGCAGGCGGATTCTTAACCACTGCACCACCAGGGAAGCCCTCTACCATAGTTTTTTTTTTTTTTTTTAAAAAAAGGTCATTTAGTCTTTTTTTCTGGCTTTAGGATAGAACTGCACTTGAGTATACTCTAATATGCCAGATTAATATCCTGATCTCATTTTTCTTTTTAGTTTTCGTGGTGGAGAGAGATTTCTTGATGTTTTTTGGCTATATTACTATTCCTATAGCTTGTGGTTTCTTCTTTCATATTTTCTTAGCTCTTGGTTACTAGCTGCTCACTTCATTAAATCCCCTTGTGTGTTGAGGATTTGACTAAATTTTCAGGCCTCATGCTTTACCCTTGTTTTTTCCATCCTTATCTTCCGCATTCAGTTGGAGTTATGGCAAGAATTCATAAGATTATGGGTACTTGGGGCTTCCCTGGTGGCGCAGTGGTTGAGAATCTGCCTGCTAATGCAGGGGACACGGGTTCGAGCCCTGGTCTGGGAGGATCCCACATGCCGCGGAGCAATTAGGCCCGTGAGCCACAACTACTGAGCCTGCGCGTCTGGAGCCTGTGCTCTGCAACAAGAGAGGCCGCCATAGTGAGAGGCCCGCGCACCGCGATGAAGAGTGGCCCCCGCTTGCCACAACTAGAGAAAGCCCTGGCACAGAAACAAAGATGCAACACAGCAAAAATAAATAAATTAATTAATAAACTCCTACCCCCAACATCTTTTTAAAAAAAAAAAGATTATGGGTATTTCTCTTAGGTATATACATATATTTTTAAGCTATTGGGATTTTTACAAATATTTATTTGTTTATTTATTTGCCTGTATTGGGTCTTAGTTGCGGCACGCGGGATCTTTCATTGTGGTGTGTGGGCTCTTCATTGCAGTGCACGGGCTTCTCTCTAGTTGTGGTGTGTGTGAGTTCTCTAGTTGTGGCACACGGGCTCTAGAGCATGCAGGCTCAGTAGTTGTGGTATCCAGGCTCTCTAGTTGTGGTGCACGGGCTTAGTTGCACTGTGGCACGTGGGATCTTAGTTCCCTGACCAGGGATTGAACCCGCGTCCCCTGCATTGGATGGCAGATTCTTAAGCATTGGACCACCAGGGAAGTCCCTAGGTATATATTTTTAATCATTGAAAATTAACCTTTTTTTCTACTTAAATATTTGGTCAATGAAATTGAACTGAAATTCTTTTATGTTAATAATCTTTTGTGGATTTTAGAGTGTCCTCCCTTATAATGAGTAGGTGTCAAATTTTATGTTGCTCCATTCCCCTGTAAACTAAACTGTTGCTACATAACAAATTATACCAAAACTTCATGGCTTGAAACAACAAACATTATCTCATAAAGTCTATAGGTCAGAAATTTGAGAGAGACTTAGCTAGGTGGTTCCGGCTCAGTCTTTGATGAGTTTGTAGCCAAGACGTCATCTGGGGCTGCAGTCATCTGAAGGCTTGACTTGGGCTGGAGAATCCACTGACGAGGGAGCTTACTCACTGCTTATGTTAGTGCTAGTTGTCAGCTGGAAGCCTCAGTTCCTTGCCACATGAGTCTCTTCCATTGAGCTGGTTCAGTGTCCTCACAACACAGCAGCTGGCTTCCCCCAGAGCCTGCAATCCAAGAGAGCAGAGCAAGGAGGAAGCAAAGTGCTTCTCAGGACCTAGTGTCAGAAGTTAAGACACCTTCACTTCTACCATAGGCTGTTTGTGGGAAGCAAGTTGCTAAGCCCAGCCACACTTAAGGAGAGGAGAATTAAGCTCCATCTAGAAAAGCGGATTATCAAATAATTTGTGGGCCATTTTAAAACTACCACACCTCCAACACATTTGTTTCATATAGGTTATGAGTCAGAGAAATTTTGTTTTTGGATTGGATTTTTAATTTTTTGCTTTTAAGGAGTGTTTTGTATAAATGTACCTAGCACTTTGTTGATGGAATTCACAGAAAGTCATAATAACTAAAATGGAAAAATGTTTCTTCTGGTATCACATTTCTAAAAATCTGGTGTTGTCTTTTTTTTTTTAATTGTGCATTTCCTTCTTATATTGCATTTATAAACAGTTCTCAGAAGTAGCTGTAAATCACATTCAGCATCTTATCTAATCCATATCAGTTCAATTAGCTTGTATTTATATTCAGCATGGGTCACTGTACCTGATACAAAAGAAGTAAGTCATGGACCGTTTCCTCAAACTCTTGGTAGAGCTGTAAGACTTGCCTGTAGAAAGAACTAGCAAATGTGGTAGGCTGTAGTGGACATAGTTTATTTATGGGGAGAGATATTTGAGGACTGTGACATGGGGAAAGGCTTTGTTTAGGAAGTAGGACTTACGGACAAGGAGAGGCTCTTAGAATGGTGAGCATTGCCATCTGTGATTAGGTGAAGACATTAGGACAGTGACTGGGTGACTTTACATTCACAGGACAAGAACCATATATTTTTACTCTAGTCTTAGCTTTTCTTCAGCGGTCTCTGCTCTTTGGTTGGTAAATATGCCTTTGTAGTTTCCTGTGAAATTGTTTAACCTCATGTTGAAAAATACCTTGGATTTTCATTTCAGGCAATGACGAAGTAAAACGGGGTATCTTGCTGATGCTCTTTGGTGGTGTTCCAAAGACAACAGGGGAAGGAACCTCTCTTCGAGGGGACATAAATGTTTGCATTGTTGGTGACCCAAGTACAGCTAAGAGCCAGTTTCTCAAGTAAGTGTTTGCCTGAGATAGTACAGCAGAGAAAACAATATGCGTAATTCCAGGCTTTCTGTGCTACCAAGAATGCAGTCAGTGTGCCCTTACCGGAGCAGGAGTATAAATTATGACTGTTGAATATATAACTCTCTTAGGTTAAGTACACCTTAATTTGTTAAGTAGAATGTAAGAACATTTTACAATTTTGGGGAATAGGGAAAAATTGTCTGTAATTCCAGTCCCACATAGAATTTTTTTAATCTTTGTGTAAAAGTCTTTGAATATATGAATATATATTCTCATGGTTGTAAGTCACAGCATACATAATTTTAATTTACCCTAAATATTTTTCCATGTTTCTTTATTTTCATGATTGTTGTTTTTTGTTGGTATAACTTACAAAATCATTCCCCTAGCCTGATATTAGACAATTTAACAGTAATTTATTTTAATAGTCAAATACAGTGAACATCATAATGTGTATAAGTTTTTATTTTATTATTTTCCTTTGGATAAATTCCTAGGCATAGGATTGCTGAGATTAAGAATACAAACATCCTTAAGGTTCTTAAAGAGGACACTCTTTCCAAAAACAGTGTGATAAAGATGAGACATTTTATGCTAAACCTATCAGTATGAGTACTACTTTAGCAATTTTTGCTTATTTTTAAAAGCTATAATAAAACACTTGCTTACTTTCAAACTTTTAAGAAACTTAGAGGTCAAGATAAGAGCAACCAGTTTTTGAGCACTTGCTGTGTTCTTGGTGCTGTGTGTGTGTGTGTGTGTGTGTGTGTATGTGTGTGTGTGTGTGTATGTGTGTGTCTGTGTGTGTGTCTGTGTGTGTGTGTTATGTCTTATCCTACCAGCATCCAGACAGGCATGTAATATTATTCTCTTCTTTTAGGGAGGCAATCAAAACTTCTCTGAGCCTCAGTAATTTGCCTAACTGCATAGAGCTGACAAGTGCCTCTAAGCCATGAATATTAGAACTTAGCATTTTGACTGCCAAGCATGTGCTCTTCATACTATATCAAGCTGCCTTTCCTTTATTTGTCTGGGAAATTTTTAACATGGAAATGTTCTAGAAGCTGAAACATTTTTAGTTGAAGTTTTATAATTAAATACTATTTCCTTCAAGTATATCAGGGACTGAGTTCTAGATTTGAAGGTAATAGTCCCGTGTTAAGAGAATTCTCTTTTTTTCTCATTTCCTCTGCCCCTGCCTCCCACCTCTCCCACCACCACCACAGAAAGATGTACTGCAGTGTTGCCTCTGAACAGTATTGTACACGATTATGTTTGCTTTTTAACAATATTAAGTCTTTTGATCCATTAATATGGGATATCTTGGTCTTCTTTAATTTTTCAATAATGTTTTGTAGTTTTCAGGGTATAAGCTTGCTCTTCTTTTATTAAACTTATTTCTAAGTATTTTATTCTTTTTGATGCTATTGTAAATGGAACTGTTTTCTTAGTTAAATTTTTGGGTTGTTTAATGCAAGTGTGTAGAAATACAATTACTGATCTTTTATCTTGCAGCATCGCAAGAACTGACTTATTAGTTCTAACTCTTATAGTGGATTTCATAGGATTTTCTGTCGACAAGATCATGTTAACTGCAAATGGTGATAGTTGTTGTTTCTTTCAAATCTGGGTGACATTTTCTTGCCTAGTTGCCCTGGCTGAACCTTTCAGTATAATGTTGAATAGAAGTGGCAAGAGCAGACCCCTAAATCTTGTTCCTGCTCTTAGGGGGAAAGCATTCAGCCTTTTACCATTATGTATGATGTTAGCTGTGGGTTTTCATAGATGCCCTTTACCAGATTGAGGGAAAGTCTCTTCTAGTTAGCTGAGTTTTTATCATGATGGCCATTAGATTTTTTGACATGCTTTTTCTGCATCTCTTAAGGTGGTTCTTATCATTTTTTAATATGGCATGTTATTGATTCTTAGATGTTAAACCAGCCTTGCCTTTTTGGAATAAATGTCCCATCTTGTTTTGTTTTCTTTTCTTTTTTTCGTTGTAGTTGTTTGTTTTGTTTTGTTTTTTGTTTGTTTTCATTTTAAGTGCAAGGCCTTCTAATAGATCATTTTTGCTGAACTGTTTATTATTGTTTTTGCCATGTATGAACTTCATCTTCCTTTAACAGGAATGGATTTGACCTATTTAAAAGACCAAAGGAGAAAAGGCTTTCTCTTTGGTCTATGGCATGTGTCTTTATGAATTGCTTTTTTTCTTAATGCCTCTTTCAAATGTTCTTTTAGAAATTTAAATTCTTACTTGACATAAGCCATAACCAGCTGATAATCCTGAAAAGGTTGCTTTGTAGTCATATATTAATGAATATGATAACCTTGAACAGGCACGTGGAGGAATTCAGTCCCAGAGCTGTCTATACCAGTGGCAAAGCATCCAGTGCTGCTGGCTTAACAGCAGCTGTTGTGAGAGATGAAGAATCTCATGAGTTTGTCATTGAGGCTGGAGCTTTGATGCTGGCTGATAATGTAAGAACGTTTTACCCTCTTGGATATAAAGAAATCAGAATATCCCCATCCCTATCAATAAAGGCCTATACGTTCCTATTAAGGAGATGTCCTCTTTTTAATAAGTACTTTTAGTAAATAATTCATGGTTTTATTAATCTAGAAATTGGGATTGTCATCATTAATTAGCACTTTCTGAACTTCTCTAGAACGTATTACTTGCCCTGAGCTTGTGTGTTTGCTGTGACTAGTACTTCTCAGCAGTTTTCCTTTCTAGACTGTGACACATCTATGAGTATATCTATTGCATTTTGCATGTATTTGTCATAGATCAGTTAGCTCTGTGAATGCGTGTAAATTGTAGCTATATATACTTATAAACATTATGTTCCAACTCCATCCTTCACTTTCCCAGCCTAAAGTCAACACTGAGGTAGTAACCCAGAATATTTTGACCCTGAGATTTATACAAGGTTTTGATGTTGAATAAAAGTGCAATAAGTAACTGCATGTTTTTAGTTTCACTCTTGGTTTAAAATGAGTCAAAAGAGTATGGTTCCCTCGAGCTCTGGGAACTATTGTACTATCTTATTCTAGTAGAGGGAGTTAGGATTGCTTACTTACCTATCTTAGTTGTTTAAAAGAACTGAAAGGTCTCTGTGGTAGCAAACTTTGAGTTTCCTTGCCGTTTGACATCTGAAAGGCAGTTTCTTATGCTAGGTTTGTTTGGTTACAGGGTGTGTGTTGTATTGATGAATTTGATAAGATGGAGGTACGGGATCAAGTTGCTATTCACGAAGCTATGGAACAGCAGACCATCTCCATCACTAAAGCAGGAGTGAAGGTACGTGTGTCCACTTCTGTTCCATTGCATCTTGCCTTAGCCTTGTAGATTAATGTAGCTCTAGACGATCACTTGGATAAAATGCATTACTTCAACATGAAATGCAGTTTACTGAAACGGAAAACACAGCCTTGAGGATTATTAATCAAGTCGATGGATTATTTAAATGAAAATAATAAGTACAATATTGTAACTAGCATTAGAGAGAAATCAAACTTTAAAAATAAAAGTAATACATTCAAATAGTTAAGAAAAATGTAAGCAATACTTTAAACCGTAAGTTAAAAAAAAAATCTTCCCCTCCAACTCCTAGCACCAATAGATTCTCAGAAGTATCTGCTGAGTTTATGTCCCTTTTAGGAATATTTTATCATAAATAAGCATAATACACATACAGTTTTGTTCCTTGTTCATTTAACTTCATAATTTTATTTTGGTAATCTTTCTATACCAGTATATATTAGATCCACTTGTCTTTTTATTACTCCATGATTTTCAATTGTACATACCCCAGTTTGGCTCATTAGACTCTTATAAAGAAGAGTGACATTCAGGTCATTTCCAGCCTTTAGTATTACAAACAATATTGTAAACATCCTTGTACATATCTTCCTGTACCTAGCTGCAAGATAAATTCTTAGTAAGAAATTGCTGGCTTAAAGGGTGTGCACATCATACCATCAACATCATATGGGAGTACCTGTTGCTATATATTATCAGACTTTAATTTTGATGATTCACTGGGTGAAAGATGATATCTTATTCTTTTGGTTTGCATTTAGTTCATTATGAATGAGGTTGAGCATTTTGTCATATGCCATTACAGTTGTCTTTTTAAACCTGTCACGATTTTTCCTTTTGTGGTCAGGCTACTCTAAATGCCAGGACATCCATTTTGGCAGCAGCAAACCCAATCAGTGGACACTATGACAGATCAAAATCATTGAAACAGAATATAAACTTGTCAGCTCCTATCATGTCCCGATTTGATCTCTTCTTTATACTTGTGGATGAATGTAATGAGGTAACTATGAGCTATCGCTCTGAGCTTCCTTTATTATTTCCAGTTTGAGTAATTGAGTGAGACAAGCCTGGAGGATGTACTCCTGAAGAACTGGTGCATGTGTTGTCACTGACCTTTCATTTCTCTCAGAGTGGCACAGGATTGGACAGGGGTTTATTAAGCAACTGAAAATCACTTGAATTGCTTGTTCTGCTTAATTGTGTTGAATATCAAGTTTTTTGGTTTTGTTGCTGTTTTTGTTTTGTTTTTTTTAAAGATTTATTACTTATTTACTTATTTATTTATGGCTGCACTGGGTCTTAGTTGCGGCACGTGGGATCTTTTGTTGTTTTGCACAGGCTTCTCTCTAGTGTGGCATGCAGGTTTTCTCTTCTCTAGTTTTGGTGCACAGGCTCCAGGGCATGTGGGCTCTGTAGTTTGTGGCACTCAGGATCTCTAATGGAGGCACACAAGCTCAGTAGTGGTGGCATGCGAGCTCAGTAGTTGTGGCGCGCAGGCTGAGTTGCTCCACGGCATGTGGGATCTTAGTTCCCTGACCAGGGATCAAACCCGCGTCCCCTGCATTGGAAGGCAGATTCTTAACCACTGGACCACCAGGGAAGTCCCCTTGTTACTGTTTTTTAATTCTCAAAAAAACAGTATTTCAGTTAATTCCCAACCATACTCTTTAAGAGGTTTGTTTTTTTTTTTTTTTTTTGCGGTACACGGACCTCTCACTATTGTGGCCTCTCCCGTTGCGGAGCACAGGCTCTGGACGCGCAGGCTCAGCGGCCATGGCTCACGGGCCCAGCCACTCCATGGCATGTGGGATCCTCCCAGACCGGGGCACGAACCCGTGTCCCTTGCTTCGGCAGGCGGATTCTCAGCCACTGCACCACCAGGGAAGCCCATGATTTTTATTAGATTTTTGTTTTTGTTCTTTCATTAAGGTTGAAAAGAATTGGGGTTCCAAACAAATTTTTCTTTTTCTTTTTTTTTCAAATTGAGTCATTTGTCTTCCTCTGTCTTCCTATCAAATTATTGCATGTGTCACATTTTTTTTCCTAATTGTGTAAGAGTGTTAAGATTGAATATAAAATTGCAGATTTAGGGACTTCCTTGGTGGCACAGTTGTTAAGAATCTGCCTGCCAATGCAGGGGACACGGGTTTGAGCCCTGGTCTGGGAAGATCCCACATGCTGTGGAGCAACTAAGCCCGTGCGCCGTAACTACTGAGCCTCTGCTCTAGAGCCCGTGAGCCACAACTAGTGAGGCCCGCACACCTAGAGCCCATGGTCCACAACAAGAGAAGCCACCTCAATGAAGAGTAGCCCCCTCTCGCTGCAACTAGAGAAAACCTGCGCGCAGCAAAAAAGACCCAATGCAGCCATAAATAAATAAATAAATAAATAAAAGAAATTTTTTTTTAAAAAACTGCAGATTTACTTACATTCTAACATGTCAGTATTAGAGTTATTTATACTTAGACTTAAATATTTAACAACATTGCACATCTCAGATGTGCACAGAAGTACAAAATGACCTTCTGTAGAAGGTCATGTTGTACTGTACTTTTAATTGCTGAGCATGGAGGTCCTACAGTACATTAGGTACAATGCATACCTCTTGCTTACGGCAAAATTTTAAATTCATCTAGATAAAATTTGCCTCCCATTAATGTGAATGTTTAGAGGGTTTTCGTTTTTTATGTTTGGGTTTGGTTCTTTTCCTTCACAAATCTATATAAATGTTTAACCCAGTCCCCTCCTCCCCATTGTTGGGCATTGTCTGATTTTCATATATTTCTGTCTATATATAATTTACTAAATTAGTTTTTTAGCTTTTTAATTAGAAATAATTTCAAACTTACAGAAAAGTTGCAGGAAATATAATAGTGCATATAATACTCATATACCCTTTATTCAGTTCACATTAACTTTTTGCCCTGTTTGCTTTACCATTTGCTGTGTATCTCTACTTTTTTTTTTCTGTACTATTTGAGAGTATTGCATATTTTTAGTGTGATTTTATTGTTTTCAATGTTAATAACGGTTCTGTGATGATCATCATTCGTATGTTCATAAGCGGCAACGTAATGTAGTGGCTAGGAGGATGGACTCTGAAACTAGACTCTTCAAATCCTTGCTCTATTACTAACTGTGTGGACAAGTTACTTAATCTTTCCAGGCCTCAATTTATTCATCTGTAAAATGGGGGTAATAATTATCTACCTAGTAAATTTTTTGTGAGGGTTGCATGAATTAATGCTTCTAGACACACTTAGGGCCCTAGAAATCTTATTCCTGCCATATTAAAGTCAGTAAATTCCTTCAGGAATAGTCTTAGAGTAGGGCAAAGGTATACATTTAAACTTTTGATTTTGGATGTGGTACTAAATTTTCATCAGAAACTTGAACCCATTAATACATCTTATGGTGGCATATTAGAGCTTGTTGTTAGCTATAAAAAATTTCTTAATGCCTGGGATAGTCTGGAGTGGATATTACTATAACTGATTAAAATGACTTTCTTATTTTGAATTAGGTTACAGACTATGCTATCGCCAGGCGAATAGTAGACTTGCATTCAAGAATTGAAGAATCAATTGATCGTGTGTATTCCCTTGATGATATCAGGAGGTATCTTCTTTTTGCAAGACAGTTTAAGCCCAAGGTAACCTGCCCTTTTGTACTGTAATTGGGCATAATAAGTATATGAAAGTGGCATTTAAACAAAAGCGTTGTATGGAAATTAACTGAACCTGACTTGTTTGGGTGTTTAAGGTCATTTGGTTGGTTAGTTGGTTGGTTTGATTTTGGTTTGGGTTTTCTGGTTTGTTTTTGGTTTTTTTTGAGAACAGTTTGTTTCCTCAGAGAGACTTGAGAAAGGGAATTTTTTAAAAGTCTGAAAAGTTCAATTTCTTTAACTTTTTAGGTATAATAAAAAGATTTTTATGGGTGAACAGTTTTGAATAACCAAATAATGTAGGATATCCTTTTATTTCAACCATTATTCCTAAGAATCTTAAAACTGCATGTGTTTAAATCAGTAGTCTACTGAATGCTCTCAAATCTGTCTCTGAGGGAAGCTTGTATTCCTCTAGGTTATTGTAATGAACATGAGTAACTTTTACAATACAGGATCCAGGGTGCTCACTTGGACATTTATTTTTAAGATAAACCTCCATAATGCATTTTTTTTGACATTTTCCTAAAGTAGAGTACAAAAAAAAAATTGTTTGATTCTGGTTGAGGTTTTTACACTCTTTCTGGCTTGACTTTTGGGAGTTATGCTTAGATTTTAATTATCACCTTCACTTAATATTGGGATTGACTCTCACTGTCCCAAGGGAAGGGTAAAGCACTTTTGTTTGCAGAGGCATTTATTCTCCATGACTACGCTGGTCCCTCTTGACTTTGGCATGCTTCCTTAATATGCTTAGTTCCTTGCTCTGAAAAACAGTATTCTTTAGAATGCCTCATTTTGTTGTTATTATTTAACTAATAATAAGGTATATATACAGTAGGGGATATGTTCCAAGACCCCCAGTGGATGCCAGAAACCACAGATAGTACCAAGCCCTATATGTACGATGTTTTTTCCTATACGTACATACCTGTGATAAAGTTCAGTTTATAAGTTAGGCACAATAAGAGAATATCTGAATTGCCAGCATTACTACTCTTGCACTTTGAGGCCATTATTAAGTAAAATAAGGGTTACTTGAACACAAGCACTATGTTACCCTAACAGTTGATCTGATAACCAAAATGGCTACTAAGTGACTAATAAGCAGGTAACATATACAGTGTGGATACACTGGATAAAGGGATGATTCTTGTCCCAGATGGGACATTGGACAGCATAAAATTTCATCACACTTCTCAGAATGGTGCACAATTTAAAACTTATAAATTATCTCTGGGATTTTCTGTTTAATATTTTCAGACTTCAGGTGACCACAGGTAACTGAAACCACAGAACGTGAAGCCACTGATAGGGGGCAGTATTATATATATTGACTTTTCTTTTTCCCAAAGACTGCATAAGTTAATTAACTGAGCCTCAAGAATAGCCTGAGCAGTAATCTGTTTAATGAGCTTTCGCATGTTGGGTATAAAAGTATACATTGTTTAGAAATGGTCATTTGCTTAAATACTAACTCTACTGTCTTCCTATTCATAAAATTAGTACATGGAATTCATAGTCCTCCTTTGTATTAGTTTCTTTTGAAAGGCATTTCAGTATTAATTTCTTGTCATTGGTTTCAAAGTTTTGACCTTCTTAGTTTCCCCAGAGTATCTTCACCTGGAAGGCTCTTAAACTTAATGTTTAAAGCTGCTCCCATTAAGTAGAAATGCTCTGACTTCACTGATACTCTGGAACAGATTTCTAAAGAGTCGGAGGACTTCATTGTGGAACAGTATAAACGCCTCCGCCAGAGGGATGGTTCTGGAGTAACCAAGTCTTCATGGAGGATTACAGTGCGACAGCTTGAGAGCATGATCCGTCTCTCTGAAGCAATGGCTCGGATGCACTGCTGTGATGAGGTATCAAAGTCACTCTAACATAATGGGAAAGAGAAATTGATTTGTTGGCTTACAAGCTGTTTTTATGTTTGGTATAAGACATACTAGCATTAGTTGCAGATTTATTTTTATATGACTATTGAGTGCTCATAGGATACATGACCCCTGACCCTGGGGTTTTCCCCTTGAAGAATGTTGCTGTCAACCATTTTTTGAATGTAGTAGTTAGATTAATGATAATGAGATAATCATGACATAGATTATAGAGTACATACATATAGAGGTGAGTTCAAGATTAATGCCATTCATTCAAGGAAAATTTGTTTAAATCCTACAATGTGCTAGGCCTGTGGGAGGGGATGCAGATATGATAATGTAGCCTCCAGTCTCCTAATAAGGGAATTCTCCTTTGTATAACATGTGTATATTAAATTGTTCTTTGAGCCCTGGGTTCTACAGGTACATGTCAGTGGGTATTTAGGGAGTAAATGGGGGGCAGAGTGGAAGGATGCCCTCATCTCTGCTTCAAGCAAACAAGCTCTGCTTTTATCTAGCTTTATATTTTAGACAGTGTAAGATTTTGTTTGAGGAAGGAGTTTGGCTGTTTTTCTTAATAGTATGATTGAGGTATAATTCACATAGAGAAAAATGTACAGCTTTGACTTTTTACGTACACCCTTGTGGCCACTCAGCTTATAACAAAGAAGGTTTACATCATCCTAAAAAGTTCCCTTGCACCCTTCCTTCCCCAGAAGTAACCACTGTTCTTACTTCATTCACCATTTCTATCTCATAGATTTCATTTTTTGGCTTTTTTCCTTTTGTCTAATTTTTCAAATTCTCTGATGTGGTACTTTACTGTTTACAAAATACTTTCACACTGTCTTACTTGTTATTCTTTGATTCTCCTGACATTTAGTGGACATCTTTGTAAGTTAGGAGATGAATAAAAGAGCCCCTATCTTCCATTGCTGATAGTTTGGTGGGAGCAAGACATATGTTTAATTAAGCATGTGAAATATGAGAGACGATATTAGATGGAGTGTCATCAGCAAAGAGTACAGAGATCAATGAATTATTTCATAACAAAGGTGGAGGGTTTGGGGAGATGCCAACATTTAAACTGGATCACTGAAGGGTGTATAGAATTTTGGTAGGAATTTTTAGAGTGAAGGTGGAAAGTTTAGAGTGAAGGGTATTGGGAGGAATATAGTGGAATCTGTAGAGAAAGAATAGGCCATGATGGAGGGGAATTCTTAAAAACCATACTAACATTTGTACCTTTTTTTTTTTCTTCATTGTAATGTTTCTTAAAATGAATTTCATAGAACTGATGTGTCTTGGAGAATTTCTAACAGATTTTTCTTTCCTTTTTTTGGTTTTTCAATAGGTAGTAAATGCATATGATATAAAATAAATATACATATATGCATATATATATACACAGATGCAGTTCCTGAATAAAATTGAGTGTTTTTGCATATATTTAAGAGCCATTTCTACTTCCTTTTATGATCATATTCTTTGTTCACTTTTTACTTTGTTTTATTAGAAGGCCTCCCCCACTCTAAGATTATAAAAGAATTTTCTCAGGATTTCCTCAAGCATTTAGATGGTTTCATTGTTTGTATTTAAATCATTCAAACATTTGGTATTTATCCTTCTGTAAGATGTGAGGTGTAAATCAGTTGATTCTTTTTCAGCTAGTTTCCTAGTTGTTCCAACACCACTTACTGAACAATCCGTCTTTTCCACACTGGTTTGGTATGCTTTTATTATATATTCTTGTGTTTGTTAGGATCTCTTTCCTGAATTCTGTTCCTATGCTGTCTTAGCCTCCTCTTGCATTAGTACCACAATATTTTAAATGTTCTCTTTTGTTCCACTGCATTGTTGCACTTTTGTTCCAATGCATGTTCCACTGCATTGTTCTCTTTTGGCTGTTGTGAACTTAATAGCCAGCTGGCTTTGTTTTGTTTTGGTTTTTATTGATGAGTGATATTCACTGTTTGAGGAAAGCATCCTAGGAACTTGTTTGGAAAACCCAGGAATTTTTGAACAAAGCACTAACCATTCTGTCTCTAGACTGCTGTTCTAATCTATAGATTCTGAACTTGAGCTACAACATTTCCAGCCTCCAGCCACCTCTGCTCACTTCAGACTGGCCCACATAATCCTGATTGGCAAGAACCAATTCCTTAATACCTGTCCTATTGCTCCTGAATTCAGTGTTTTTTGTATACTGACAGACTCCTTGGTTTGTCTGAAGTCAAGGGGAGATTCTGTTGGCATTCAAGGACCTCTCTGTTCAGCCCTGAAATGGGTTTTTCCTCCAGTTGCATGGCTTTTCCCTGTACTTGTGCTACTAAATGTATAAAGGTATATAATTATACCACCCCCTAGATTTTCCCTAATTGTTGAATATATTGTGAAATATGAAATACATTCACCCTTAAAGCTATCTGTCCATTTATCTTTATTTCAAAAATCTGAACATAGGGCCAGCATATACTTGAGCTCAGTATTTGAGGTGAAATTTAAATATGAATAAAATAAAAATAGTATACCCCCCAAAAAATTATTGATATTGAGAACATGTTAAATTTATATGTTAATATGGAGAATTGACTTCTTTATGATGATTTTTTCTAAGAAAGCATAATAGCGGTTAGAATCTAGATTATGCCACTATAAAAATCTCAGCTGTTTAAAACAGAAACAATTACATTTTTTTGCTCATGCTTCATGTTCATTTATGTTAGCCAGAGGCTCTGCGCTTCACATCGCTCAGAAATTCAGGCTGATGTAAAGGTTCTTTCTTGACATACACTTCCATGATCACAGAAGACAGAAAAGACAAGGTGAATCATATGCCATTTCTTAACCTTCTATCTAGAAATGACATGACACTGCTGGTCACATTTCATTGGTCAGAGGAATTAACATGGCCATGCCTAAGTTCAAGAGGTTAAAGCAGTGCCTTCCTTTCAGGTGTCTAGAATGACAAATGCAAACATTCGTTAACAGTTCTGAGTACCAGAGACCTCATTATCTTTCCACTTATGTCTTTTTTTTTTTTTTAACATCTTTATTGGGGTACAATTGCTTCACAATGGTGTGTTAGTTTCCGCTTCACAACAAAGTGAATCAGCCATACATATACACATGTTCCCATATCTCTTCCCTCCTGCGTCCCCCTCCCTCCCACCCTCCCTATCCCACCCCTCCAGGCGGTCACAAAGCACCGAGCTGATGTCCCTGTGCTATGCGGCTGCTTCCCACTAGCTATCTACCTTACGTTTGGTAGTGATATATGTCCATGCCTCTCTCTCGCTTTGTCACAGCTCACTCTTCCCCCTCCCCATATCCTCAAGTCCGTTCTCCAGTAGGTCTGTGTCTTTATTCCTGTCTTACCCCTAGGTTCTTCATGACATTTTTTTCCCTTAAATTCCATATATATGTGTTAGCATACGGTATTTGTCTTTCTCTTTCTGACTTCACTCTGTATGACAGACTCTAGGACTATCCACCTCATTACAAATAGCTCAGTTTCGTTTCTTTTTATGGCTGAGTAATATTCCATTATATATATGTGCCACATCTTTATCCATTCATCCGATGATGGGCACTTAGTTTGTTTCCATCTCCGGGCTATTGCAAATAGAGCTGCAATGAAAATTTTGGTATGTGACTCTTTTTTAATTATGGTTTTCTCAGGGTATATGCCCAGTAGTGGGATTGCTGGGTCATATGGTAGTTCTATTTGTAGTTTTTTAAGGAACCTCCATACCGTTCTCCATAGTGGCTGTACCAATTCACATTACCAGCAGCAGTGTAGGAGTGTTCCCTTTTCTTCACACCCTCTCCAGCATTTATTGTTTCTAGATTTTTCCACATATGTCTTTTGTTTCACTCAATAGGTTTTAAAGTTCATATGATTTTTGCATGTTTCTTGTTGAATTTATTTCTTGATATTTTGTTATTTTTGTGGGTATTGAAGGTAGACTTTTTTCATTTTATATTTTAACTGGTTGTTGCGTGTATATATGAACTATTGATATCTGTATGCTAGTTATGTACTATACTGATGCCTTTTGTTTGTAGTAGTTTTTCAGTTGAGTCTGTTGATTTTCCAGATTTTTGTTCTTATTTGCAAATGATAAATGGCATATGTTTTTCTTTCTATTCTTATTGAAAAAGAAACTTAATCTTTTCCCATATTTTCCACTAATTTACCTTTGCTGTTGTAATACAATGTCTAATAATTATGACATTGGACATTTTTTTCTTGTTCCTAATTGGCTCTGTGGCTGAGATACGATGTGTTTTTATCAATAGGAACTATACATTTATTATTATGTCTTGAATATTTTTATCAAGAAGATTTTTTTTTTTTGGCCAGTTGTCTTTTTAGTGTGTATAGAGTTAATCATGATTTTTTTTTCTCCTGGATCTATTAAAATGAAAAATAAATTAATAGACTTTCTAATGTCAAGCCTTCCTGGAATAAATCCCACTTTTTTTTAATGCATTTGGCTTGTTTGCTGTTATTTAGAATTTTTAAAGCAGTACTCATAAAAAACATTGATTCCATTTGTTTTTGCAGTCTGTTTTATTATCGTGGTTATTTCATTTACATTTTTGAAAGTTTTCCCCTTTTTTCTCTATTCTAGAATGGTTTTCTATTGCATTAAAATTATCTGCTATTTTACTGATATGAATTCTCAAGTAAAACTCTCTGGGTCTAGTGTATACAATTTGGGTGCATGGTTCTTAATTTCTGCCATGGAAGTCAGTCTTGTTTAGATTTTCTATCTCTTCTTGGGTCAGTTTTGGTAAGCTACATTTTCCTAGAAAAGTATCCACTACGAAGAGTTGTTTCAGAGTTTAATAATATCCAGTTAGAATAATATCCAGTTAGAATGTTTTTTTGGTTGCTTGTTTTAATTTTACTGCATTGTGATTAGAAAATGATGTCTATGTTTCTCATTTAGTTTTTTGGTTTTTTGGAATTTGGTTTTTTGGATGCTTTGTAGCCCAGAGCCCATTTCCATAGGTGTTCCATGAGCACTTCAATGGAAGGCCTAGTCTCTGTTTACAGTGTATATAATTTTATATATCTGTGAAGGGGGAGGTTACCTTATTATGTTACATAGGTCTTCTATTTTTTTGTCGGGTGTTTTGGTCTACTGTATCTTCTCTAGATTGAAAGTTAAAAGTCTCCTATGGGGACTTCACTGGTGGTGCAGAGGTTGAGAATCCGCCTGCCAATGCGCATGGGACAAGGGTTCAAGCCCTGGTCTGGGAAGATCCCACATGCTGTGGAACAACTAAGCCCGTGAGCTACAGCTACTGAGCCTGCGCTCTAGAGCCCGTGAGCCACAACTACTGAAGCCCACGTGCCTAGAGGCCGTGCTCCGCAACAAGAGAAGCCACCGCAGGGAGAAGCCTGGGCGCCGCAATGAAGAGTAGCCCCCACTCGCTGCAACTAGAGCCTGCACATAGCAATGAAGACCCAGTGCAGCCAAAAATTAATTAATTAATTAAAAGAAAAGTCTCCTATGAATAGGTTTTATTTCTCTACCAACATAGTTATTGTCTCTTTGTATTTATCCTTTTTTCTCCTATAAATTCTATTTTACTGATATTGTTGTTCTCTTAACTGATACATATATTTTCATTGAGATTTGTACCCTCTAACTTTGTCTCATTTATGCCTTTTGGCCTGAACTCCACCTTGCTTTCTTTGTTAGGTATACAGGTATACGTTTGCCTAACTTTTTACTATTTTTCGGCATTTCTGAGTAAGTTTAAGTGTGTCTTATATACATATACAGCATAGAGTCGGATTTTGTTTTGTGATGCAAAGAAAATTTATTTAGCATGTAAGTTAAACCCATTTACATTTATTGGTATGAGAGATAGGTTTATTTGGGTTTTCGTTTTTGTTTTCTTTTTATAGTTGACATGATTTTTCATTTTGTGGTCACTTTGCTTTTGCTTGTATGTGTAGTTCTGAGATTCAGAAAGTTATTTTAGTGGTTACTTTTATTATTATAACTTTATATTGTACCCTTAGTTCTCTATTGGTTCTCTACTATGAAGTGATAAAATTAGCATGTTTCATCTTCTTTCTTCTTCCCTTCCCTCCCAACCACCTGATTTTAGTAAATAATATTTTACTGTTTACCTTTGCACAGTCAGATATGCTTATCCATGGCTTGATTTATCATCTGTTACAGGTGAGAGGCAATCAGCAAAATTTTTTTTTAATTGGGATATAGTTGTCTTACAATGTTGTGTTAGTTTCTACTGTACAGCAAAGTGGAGTTCCCTGTGCTATACAGCAGATTCTCATTAGTTATCTATTTTATACATATTAGTGTATGTATATGTCAATTGCAATCTCCCAATTCATCCCACCTCCCCTTTCCCTCCTTGGTGTCCATACGTTTGTTCTCTGTCTTTCTGCCTTGCAAAAAGTTTGATCTGTACAATTTTTCTAGATTCCATGTATATGTGTTCATATATGACATTTGTTTTTCTCTTTCTGACTTACTTCATTTTGTATGACAGTCTCTAGGTCCATCCACGCCTCTACAAATGACCCAATTTCTGTCCTTTTTATGGCTGAGTAATATTCCATTGTATATATATACCACATCTTCTTTAACCATTCATCTGTTGATAGGCATTTAGGTTACTTCCATGACCTGGCTATTGTAAATAGTGCTGCAATGAATATTGGGATGCATATGTCTTTTTGAATTAATGGTTTTCTCTGGGTATATGCCTAGTAGTGGAATTGCTGGGTCATATGGTAATTCTATTTTTAGTTTTTTTAATGAACCTCCATACCGTTCTCGACAGTGGCTGTATCAATTTACATTCCTACCAACAGTGCAAGAGGGTTCCCTTTTCTCCACACCCTCTCCAGCACTAATTGTTTGTAGATTTTTTGGTGATGGCCATTCTGACTGGTGTGAGGTGATACCTCATTGTAGTTTTGATTTGCGTTTCTCTAGTAGTTAGTGATGTTGAGCATCTTTTCATATGCGTCTTGGCCATCTATATGTCTTTGGAGAAATGTTTATTTACGTCTTCCGCTCATTTTGGGGGCTATCAGCAAATTTACTCCCATCTCTTGGGTCTCCCTGTACCCCTCTATCTTCAGGACATATACCATTTACATTTTCTTCTGTCACTCTTGATTCCCACGTTTGTTTAAGTCTTAGTTTTGTAGCTAAATGTGTGCAAGGCATGATCATTGGAGATAAATTTGTTACGATTTCTAACTTATCACTTCACTGATTGAAAATTGGCCTTTTTTCAAGGGTTTGATGAAAAAGATGAGTTCATGGGAATAATATTCCCTGAGTGTTATGTTCAGCAGGGTTATTTGTAGTCTTTACCTGAATGACATCCAACCTCTGGCTCATATTTTCTTTTCTTAGAAATTTTTCTACTGTATCCTGACATCAGTTGTTCTTTGCGAAAATCTGAGGCCAGCCCTTGATTATTAATTTTTCCTCCATAAGTAGTTTGATATTTTTCTCTTTCCAAAGTATTTTCTCTTTCCAAAGTATCTTATTTTTGTAGACCAGTAAGTTTACTAGGATATGTCTTGATATTGACTGTTCTCAAATGGCTTAAAGTTTCATTGCAGGTGGTAATGTATTTAAAGGAAAAAAAAAAAGGCTGCTCTGCTGGGTTTATCTATTGTTATAGGGCTCAGCTCATTAGGAAGGGAGTAGATTTAGAGAGACTGTTGATTATTCATACAAAGACTTAAAGCAGTCTCCCCCTGCCCCCAAATAGACTTGTAATTTTTCTTCTAAGTAGGCTTTTTTTTTTGAGGCAAAACATACGTACAGAGAGTGCACAAATCACAAGTGTACAGTTCTGTTAACTTTCAATGAACGTATCTATGTAATCTATACCCAGATCAGGAAGTTGAACCTTCCTTACTAGCATCTATAAGAGCTACCCTTTCAGTTTGTTTACAGTCACTGCTACTGTTCTCTGAGGATAACCTTTTTTTTTTTTTCTTTATGGTTATATAGTATTCTAACCATACTTTTCCTGATGGTTAGTTAGGTTGTTTTCAACCTTTTTTCCCCTCCCAGTTGTGGTTAAATACACGTAACTATCAGTGAATGTTATCACAGTGATTGGCTCATTCTTCTATTAATGGACATTTGGATAGTTCCAATTTGGGTTCTTATGGGATGTGCAGGTCTTTTAGTTCATCTGATGTATTTATACGTACATTTCTGTTTGGTGTGTATCTAGGAGTGGAATCATTGGGTCATAGATTGTAGGTGTGTGCAGTTTAGTAAAGCCTGAAAATCAGTTTTCCATAATGGTTGTAACAATTTATATTCCCAGCAGCAGTGAATGAAAGTTGTCTACATTCTCAATATTGTTGGTCCTTTTAACCATTCTGGTGAATTTATGGTGTTCTCTCATATTTTATGTTGTGTAGAGGGAGAAAGTGAGAAAACCAAAATGCCACTGTAATTTCATATGGAGAAAGTCTGTTTGTTATATCAAAAAGACTGGCTTACTGATTTACTTCATCTTGATTGGCTTAGGTCCAGCCTAAACATGTGAAGGAAGCTTTCAGGTTACTGAATAAATCAATCATCCGTGTAGAAACACCTGATGTCAATCTAGATCAAGACGAAGATGCCCAGATGGAGGTAGATGAGGGCCCAGATGGCATCCATGGTGAGGTGTCTGTTCATGACTGTTCTAGAGTTAGGGACCAAAATGTTCTCTGAGATGTCATGGTAAAAATGCACTTACTGATGGTTGTGAAGTCTATTAGCAAAAGGGGAAAAAATGGATATTGAATTTTATTAACTGTTTCTAAGTTAAAATATAATTACTTGATATAAAATATATATGCTTGAAAGACTGAGAGAAAAAACACCAAAATGGAGACAGTGGACTTAATATTGCAAATGCACTTTCAGATTATGAAATCCTTTTATCTCCCAATCTTCCCATCCCTTCCAAATGGGTTTTTGTATTCACTGGTAGCATTTATAAATTTTCTAATTTATTTATACAATTACTAAATACTGAGTATAACTATATGGTTATAGTATTAAAATATAAGTATTTATACTTATGTATATAAGTATAATTATATTTATATTATTATTAATATTAGTATTAAATTATTTAATTTAATACTATATTATTATTTATATTTTATATATAGTTATATAATATATATTGTATATATAATATATATATTTATATATATAGTTATATAATTATAACTATATAATATAGCTATAATTATATAACTATATTTTTATATAATATATATATTATATAAATATATATATTTTTATATATTATATAAAAATATAGTTATATATATTTATATATATAGTTATATATAGTTATATATAGTTATATATATTTATATATATAAATATATATTTTATATATTTATATATATATATAATTATATATATAATATTTAAATATTATTTTATATATATATAAATATAAATATATATAATATATATAAATATATATATAAATATATATTTATATATAAATATATATATTTATATAATATTTATATAACTATATTATATATATAATTATATAACTATATTTTTATATATTTATATATAATATATATAAAATATATATTTATATATATAAATATAAAAAATTATATATTTTTACATAATATTTATATTTATAAATATTTTTATAATATTTATATATATTTTATATATTTATATCTAAAATATATATATAATATATAAAATATAAATATTTTTATAATATTTATATATATTTTATAAATATAAAAATTTTATATAATATTTATATTTATAAAAATATTCATAAATATTTATATTATATATATATAATATATATAATATATAAATATATATAATATATATATAGTTATATAATTATAACTATATAATATAGTTATAATTATATAACTATATTAATATTATTAATAGTAGTATTAAAATATAAGTAGTATATTTATAAACATTTAATAAGGGAGTTGGAGGCACAGAAAGAAGATTCAAACAGTTAATATTTCACTTAGGTCATGCTGATATCCCTGCTCCTGTGAATGGAATTAATGGCCACAGTGAAGACATGAACCAAGATGCTGTTCCAAAAGCCTCCTTAAGGCTGGGCTTCTCCGAATACTGCCGAATCTCTAACCTTATTGTGCTTCATCTCAGAAAGATGGAAGAAGGTGAGGCCATACATACTTAGTGCTGCTCACATGCTGAGTCACTTACATAAGCTGTATTCACATAAACAACTTTTTTTTTTTTGTCTAACATCTTTTTTTTCTTTAACATCTTCATTGGAGTATAATTGCTTTACAATGGTGTGTTAGTTTCTGCTTTATGACAAAGTGAATCAGCTAACAACTTCTGATTGCTAAAGATTGTGTTATTTTGTCAGAAGAGATGAGAAACTGTTAGACAAGCTCACTTTGGCAAACAAAATCTACTAGGGAATGTCAGCATATCTACCAGCCCAGACATTTCCCCACAAGTTCATTGTCAAAGGTTTATGACTCATTCTTATTAATGTCCTTGGCCTATTTTAATATTTGTGAAGCTGAATTTGGGATCTGATAATATATAAAGACGCACTTAACAAATGTTTTTACAGATGCAAAGTCACTTTTCCTTACAATGGGTTTGTTTAAAATGGATGGACTCCTAGAGTGTTTATATATCATAGACAAGTAATTGAAACTCAAAAGGCTATTAGCACAAGTACATTCCAGACTAGAAATGAAGTAAAATCCTCATTTCTCTGTAGGTAAAGTGTGATACCTGAACATTACTACCCTTCCTGTTCTTAACTGCTTTACCATGCTATCCAGGTTTTCTCAACCTGTAATTAGCCACAAGGCAGAAGGAAAAGTGATTAAATCAAGGGGTTGAACTTAAACTTCGGTTGGTGATTAACCATCAAAAAATTCTTATTTGACTGTCAGTATGCTGGCTTCCAGACATATTCTCATCAGAGTGTCCTAACTGCGATGGAGGAAGAGAACACCAGAGATTGTCTTAGCTTACTAAAAGATTTAAGCCCTTTAGTTTCTGCCCTCATTCCCCTGGGAACTGTGGACCAGTGGGAAGGAGGAAAGAAGGCAGTAAAGAGGCCACTAGGACAGAGAGGTTTTAGTTCCAGTCCCTTCTCACATAAAAAGATTTGGGAGCAAACATTCCTGTGTTCATGTTGTACTTATTCTTTCTCTCTCTCATGCAACTAAGTTTTAAACATGGCCAACCATCAATGGAGCAAAGATACGATTAGCACCCACACAGTGCATTCCACAGATAAATTCTAGGTCTTCCTCCTTTCCCTAAAAAAAGAAAAAAGACGCTATTCACCCAGCCAGGTAAGTTATTAATTCTCAGTCTTCAGATAGACAGCTGTTTTCTAACAAAACTTTATTTTTTTTAAAGTTCATTTATTTATTTAGGCTACTCTGGGTCTTCGTTGCCACTCTCAGGCTTCTCTGGTTGCAGCACATGGGCTCTAGGGCACGTGGGTTCATTGCGGTATGTGGGATCTTTGTTCCCCAACCAGGGATGGAACCCAGTCCCCCTGCATTGGGAGTGCAGAGTCTTAACCATTGGACCACCAGGGAAGTCCCCTGGCAAAACTTTAAACTGTAAACCAAAGAGATTACTTACTCAAAAGCATTTGGACAAACCACTGAAATTTCAGTACAACCATAATAAAACTTTTCAGAGGCATCATCAGTAAAGCTAAAATTTTCCTATTTTGATTTTGTATTTTATTAGCAATTTCTAAAATCAAGACAAATGAAGTTTTCTTTTAGTATACTTTATATCTGTGATAGTTTAAAATATTGCCAGGTTCCAACTTCTCTTGTGAATTTAGAGTTCTGGACTCTAAAGGGCAGGTAGTTCAGTCAATAAGGATAGACCTTGCTGGAATAAATTGGTAATTTTTTATTTTTGAGTGAACACCTATGGATTTCACTCCTTGGTTGACCTCAATTCCATAAAGTGTTCCCCTTTCCAAAGAGGAATAGTTGTATTTAAGCAGTTTTGCTTGCTGTGACTTCATTCCTAATTTATGCTTTCAACTGCTGTTGACAGATTATCATAGGTGGTGAAGCATGAGAAGGTGAAGGAAACACCTTCATACTTTGAAGTCGTTATAGCTTTAAGAAACTTGTTTCTTATAATCTCTATTTTTTTAGATTTTTCTTTTCAGGATAAAGTAAGGCATACTTTTTTTTTTTTTTTTTTTTTTTAAGGCATACTTTAATTCAAGTAATATTTTTCAGGCTTATAAGCTGGAAGATTGCAAATCTTATTTCAGCAGATATGTTTTCTGACAGATTGAAGGTTATCTAATCTGTACATTATCTTGTGCATGCAGACTCCAAGAATTGGCAATACAGTTTGCTACAAGGATAATTTAATCCTTTTTAAATGTATTTTTTGTTGTTACAGAAGAGGATGAGTCGGCATTAAAGAGGAGTGAGCTTGTTAATTGGTACTTGAAGGAAATCGAATCAGAAATAGATTCTGAAGAGGAGCTGATAAATAAAAAGAGAATCATAGAGAAAGTCATTTATCGACTCACCCACTATGTACGTATATAATTAAGCTTGCTGAGGTATTACAGAAGGAGTTCATGCCTCAAATCTTTGTAGGTTCATTAGATGTTCATTTATTTTGAATCATTAGGATCTAGTCAGAATTAGGAGTTGTGTAAAACAAGAGAGAATTATTAACAGTTAATTGACTTATTTCTTCTGCTAAAATAAGCAGAACTTAAAGCTGGTAAAGTGAATTTAGGGTCTTATTATTTGTGTGTTTTTAACCTTTGTTTTCCACTCTACCATAAACCTTTGAGCGTCCTGACCACTGTCACCTATTTTCTGCATTTTATCCTTCCTCATGTTATCTCCCCCATTACCCAGCTTAAAATCTATCCCATGATCACTTTTTTCTTATACTTTCAACTTCATTCATTCTCTTTTATATTACTTGCTTGGCAAAACTCCAGATTTGGTTCAATCTAATTCGTTTTCTATACCTATATCTATGCAGTTAAAAGTATCTGGAGAAAAGCATACAACCATGTGCCCACTTTTATTTTAAATTCATGACCACAAATCTCAAATGGACAATTCTTTACTTCTGTCTTATCAACGTCACAGTAGTACTGACCTCACAGTAGCACTGCCCGATGCTATTACTTTTCCCTAGGCAGTTCATTCTCCTACTCTCTTAAAGGACCATTACATACATACCTTCTCACTACTCCAATCAGTTCATTATTTTCAGTATTCAGCTTGTCAGCAGCATCTGTCAAAGTTGATCACTCCTGGTCTTCCCTGGTGGCGCAGTGGTTGAGAGTCCGCCTGCCGATGCAGGGGACATGGGTTCGTGCCCCGGGCCGGGAAGATCCCACATGCCATGGAGCGGCTGGGCCCGTGAGCCATGGCCACTGAGACTGTGTGTCCAGAGCCTGTGCTCTGCAACGGGAGAGGCCACAGCAGTGAGAGGCCCGTGTACCGCAAAAAAAAAAAAAAAAAAAAAAGATCACTCCTTCTAGAAATACTTTGTTCACTTGGCTTCTGAGTCACCATGTTCTCCTGGGTCTTCTCCTTCTCACTGGTTATTTCCTCTTATTCTCTTTTCCTGAGTCTTTCTCTTGTCACTTTTTAAATGAAGTATTATGCTTAGTTCCCAGACCTCTTTTCTATTTATATTCATTGCCTAAGTGATCTCATTTGGTTCTATGAATTAAAAACCATTTGTGATGACTCCCATATTTATATCTCCAGCTCTCACCTGTCCTCTAAATTGCTAATGTATGTAGCTAGCTGCCTACTTGCAAATTAATAGGCGTCTCATGCTTAATGTGTTCAAAACAGTTTTTCCTTGCAATGTTTCACTTACTCATTTGCTTTAAGCCAGGCACCTTAGAATTATCCTTGATTCCTTGACTTCTCTTTCCCCTCACAACTTCTCTCCTTTTATAAGCAAATCCTGTGAGCCTTGCCTTCAGTATCAGTATTCTCTGTTTTCTTCTCACCACCGTCACATCTACCCAAGCCACCGTGCCTGGACCTCCATGGGTGCCTCCTAACTGTCCTCCCTTGCAGTGGCTCTCTGCCCAGCAGCCAGACAGATCTTTTAACAAATCAAATTGTTTTAGTGCCCTTCCTTCTAGTCCTTCTCTCACATTTAGAATAAAATCCAGTCTCCGTACCGTGGCCTGCAGAACCCTACACAAGCAAGCCCCTGCCCACCTCATTCACCTCTTTTCATAGCCTCTTCCCCTTGCCCATTCTGCTTAGTGACACTAGCCTTGTCACTGTTCCTTAGACACACCAAGCATGAAGGCCTTTGTACATGCCCTTTGTTTCTTTGCCCATATTCCATCCTCCATTCTGAGGTCTGCTCAAATGTTACCTTCTCGGAGAAGTTATTCTTGCCTGGCCAGTCAAAATAGCCTCTTCCTTGCTGTCACCCCTTTACCCTGCTTTGTTTCTTCATAGTGCTTATCATTGCCTGGCAGTATAGTCTTTATTTAGGTGTTTATTTTGTCTCTCTTGTTAACATGCAAGCACCATGAGGACAGGGACTTTGTTTCTTTAGCCACTGTGTCCCCAGAATCTACAGTGGTGCCTAAGTCATAGAGGGCTCAAATACTTGTTAAATGATTGAATTTTTCTGTTCAAATGGCAGAGATTGCAGTTGACTTCACAATGCTCACTATATAAATATTATAGTTGTCACATATCAGGGTTTGTCATCTGAAAAATTATTTCCCTATAGAACTAGATGAGTCTATGGTTACAGGTGTGGGGGTGTGGGAAGAACTATTCCATTCAAAATTTAATGAATAATATGTATAAAAATAAAGCTAAACTGGGGTGGCGTTGTGCTCAGAGTTGTCTATCTAGTTAGTGGTGGGCAATGTGTTTGCATCAGGCCAGCCCTTCCCTCCCTTGTGGCCCTGGGATCAGTGTAAGATAAGATGGTCCATGCAAGAAATCCACATTTGGACACGTTGTGAAATTAACTGATCTAAATTGGGCTTACCTTTTTAAGTTTGACTCACCGCCTGAGCCAACTCAATACAGAAGACTAAGGAACTTGTACTGTGCTAATCAAATATGCTTCCTGTGAAGGTGTGTTAGTACATAGAGTGAGTGCTTGAAAGTGTCCAATCCCTCTTAGTGGAATTAGTGCTTATACTGTGGGCCTTTTCCACCTTCTTAGGATCACATCACTATTTCCTGAGTTCCTCTGTATGAGCCTTTGGTAGGAGCCTTTCTCATTTGTGGACGTATTAGACTTATAGTTACATCATGGCTTCAAATCTGTCATCAAGTTTATTAAGCCACATGGCATGTTCTGCTTTTTTTAATTAGTTAATAGGTCAGAGGGAAAATTGTTTCATGTTAATTATCTTTAGATTCTACTTCTAACTAAATTATGAATGGATGGTATATAAAAGAGTTCAGTGGCCAATAATTAAAAATTAACATAATATTAAGTGAAATTAAACACTTATCAGAGTGATAAACAGAATCATAAACATACTTATCAGAGGATTTTATACAATTGCATGATTGTAAAATTCATATGTTCTTTTTTGAAGTTATATTTATAAGTAGTTGATATATATGCTAGGGAACCTGATTAAAATCACAACGTCAGTCTTACTGATGTATTTCTTAATTTTTCAAAAGAAGTTTATGATATGAAAAAGTCTGTATCCTAATGGGAAGGTGACTTAGCAGAAGCTTGATATTGACTTTAAGATATAGTCCTTTTTCTGAGAGAGTTTCTGGGGGGAAATGAAAGAAAATGTTAGTCACAAATATTCAGAAGAAGGGTCAAGTCCAAGTCCTGTGTATCTTAGCATTCTTATAATACTGCTGGAGAACTGAGGACAAACGTTTGTGTTTCATAGGATCATGTTCTAATTGAGCTCACCCAAGCTGGATTGAAAGGCTCCACAGAAGGAAGTGAGAGCTATGAAGAAGATCCCTACTTAGTAGTTAACCCTAACTACTTGCTTGAAGATTGAGTTATTGAAAGTAACCAGAGAAACTGGCCTTCCACCTCTGGCGTGGAGTCTGGGTGGAGCTCTACTAGCCAGAGAAGTGCTTCTGGGAGTGATGATTCAGGAAGATTTACTCTGAGGAAGAAGAACCAAGTTGATTGCCTCATATGTCACATTCCTTTTATACCAACGCAGGTTTTATCCCTTTGTTTAGTGTGCTTCTTGCCTAAAAAAAGTTGGATTGCAATAGTGTGTCATTTCTATAACTGAGACCTTTGTTTTCATGTGTAGGAAAAGGTCTGTTGTTTTTGTTATGTGGTGTCTTATTGGAGAAATAACATTTTTCAATTGCCAACTACTTTTTTTCACCAAAATAACTTTTTCTGCAGTTGTCTATTGGCTTTATTTCTATTATAAATTATTGCTTCCATTTATTCATGAATATGAGTCTTTCCCTTTTTGCTTGATTCCTGGGGCAAAGGGGTGGAAATACGGCATTATGGTAAACATTTAAGTGTAGGTTCCTGTGAGGAGAGTCCTTATAAGAATTTGTTAGTGTGAAAGCTAAGAGGCCTTGGAGATGACTTTCCAAGGTTAATTCCAGTTCTCTTTGGTTTTTTTTAAAGACAGTTTATGAAAATAAAAAGTTTATTATACTTTTTGCATTACTCTTTAATAACTTTTTTAACTTATATATCCTAAGAGTAAGGTCTCAGAATTATTTTCTAACTGCTTTTTTAAGGGAAATACATTTTTTTTTAAGATTTTTTTTGATGTGGACGACTTTTAAAGTCTTTATTGAATTTGTTACAGTATTGCTTCTGTTTTTTCCTTTGGTTTTTTGGCCACGAGGTATGTGGGGTCCTAGCTCCCCAACCAGGGATCAAACCCACACCCCCTGCATTGGAAGGTGAAGTCTTAACCACTGGGCCGCCAGGGGAGTCCCCAATATGTCATTTTCTATATTACAGACCACCCTTAAATTTTATGGCATTTTTCCAGGAAAAGAGTTATTGCTGTTTATGATATTAATAGTCCCTGAGGCTTAGCTTTGATCAGTATGTACATGATGTAGCATTTCCTTTTGCTGCAGCTTTTGACAAGAGATGATTCTGGGGCCTGCGGGGCCAGTTGGGGAATGTTTATATGTGGTATTTGAGTTCACTAATACAAACCTCTCTCCACTGGTTTGTGTACAATAGGGTAAGGGAGACTGGAAATGGATAGAGAAGTTGCAGTTAGCAGCTGCAGGGTATAAGCTCCTGTGAAAACTATGTTCCTAATTAATGGAGGTAGGAGAGCCTGTTGGAATAAGGAAACTTCAGTGTACAGGATCTCAGACTTCCTGTTGAGACAGGAGAGTCTAGGATAAGGCATGGACTAAGGCAGGGACGTTCAGTAACAGGTGATAGGAAGAACAACGAGTAAAAACTCAGAAGACAGCAAGAAAGAGTTCCTTCCATGCACTGATTCCCAACTTGATAAAGAAAATGGGGTGAGGAGGTTCCGAAAAGAGAAACAACCTGACAGAAATTTGAACTTCAATTTGATCAAATACTGAACCCCAAAGCAAAGTGTGAAGCCCAGGGAAGATGAGTTCCTTAATGGTGAATCTGTCTTCTCCTCCCCAATTCTGTCGTTAGTGAAAGTAGGGGCTCTAAGCAAAGTGAGGCCATTAATACAACTAAAATCAGTTTTTACCCATCTGAATAAGTGTGCTTACTTTTTCACACACCCCCTTTCTCTACATGTTACTTGTCAGGGAAACGAAGTGGCTAATGGATGATGGAGCATGTATAAGATCTTTATGAAGAAAATTAGATGAGTATTTAGTAAGCAGATGTAACTTCTTTCTGAATAGGACGTCTTAAATATTGTAAGTTGTCAACTGATCCATAAATTTAATGTATTTTCAACCAAATGCCGACAGATGTCCATCAATAAGCAAATGACTACATAAATTGTGATATAGCAATGCTCTGAGTTATGCAAACTAAAATGAGGGAAATGAAGATGTTTGAAATGGAAATATCTCTAGGACACATGGAAAAGAAAATGTGCAAATAAAGCTGTGGAGCACCTAAATATATAAAGCAAGTATTAACAGACATAGACAGCAAATATTAACAGGATAGACAGCAAAACAATAATAGCAGGGAACTTTAGTACCCCACTTTCATCAGAAGGATAGATCATCCAGTCAGATTATCAATAAGGAAGCACTGACCTTAAATAACATGTTTAGACCAGATGGATGTAACAGACATGCAGAACATTCCATCCAAAAGCAACAGAATATAGACTCTTCAAGCACACATGGAAAATTCTTCAGGACAGATCATATGTTAGGACACAAAACAAGTCAATACGTTTAAGAAGACTGAAATCAGTATCAGGCATCTTTTCTGACCATAATGGTATAAAACTAGAAATCAACTACAAGAAGCCTAAAAATTTCACAAATATGTGGAAATTAAGCAACCTACTGAACAACCAATGGGTCAAAGAAGAAATTTAAGAATAATGAGAAATGAAAATGGAAACAACATACCAAAACTTACGGGATACAGCAAAAACAGTCTAAGAGGGAAGTATATAGGGATAAAAGCCTACATCAAGAAACAAAGATCGCAACCTAACTTGCTATCTTGGGGGGAAAAAAATGAAGCCCAAAGTTAGTAGAAGAAAGGAAAGAGCAATGAAACTTAAGAGCTGGTTTTTTTCTTTTTAAGATAAAATTGATAAAACTTTAGCTAGACTCACAAAAAAAGCCCTCAAAATCAGAAAGGAAAGAGGAGGTGTTACAAGTTGTACCATGGAAATACAAAGAATCAGATGTTACTGTGAATGATTGTTGGCCAACAAATTGGATAGCCTAGAAGTGGACTGCTAGAAACATACCTACCAAGATTGAATCATGATGAAATGTGAAATGTGAGTAGTCTGGTTAGTAGTGAGGAGATTGAATCAATAATCAAAAACCTCCCAACAAAAGTCCAGGACCATATGGCTTCACTGATGACTTCTACCAAACATTTAAAGAATTAATACCAGTCCTTCTCAAACACTTTCAAAAAATCAAAGAGGAGGAACCACTTCCAAATTCATTTTATGAAACCAGCATTACCCTGATACCAAAGCCAGACAAGGACACCTAAAGAAAAGAAAATTATAGGCCAATATCCCTGATGTACAAAATAGATGCAAAAATCCTTAACAAAACTTCAACAGTATGTTAAAATGACCATACAACATGATCAAGTGGGATTATTCCAGGATGCAAGGATGATTCAACATCTGAAAATCAATCAGTGTATTACACCAGTTTAACAAAAAAGGATAAAAATCATGGTCCTCTCCGTAGATGGGGAAAAAAGCATTTGGTAAAATTCAACATCCATTTATGATTTTAAAAAACTGTCAACAAATTGAATATAGAGAGAAAGTACCTCAACATAATAAAGGCCATAGAGACTTTCCTGGTGGTCCCCTGGTTAAGACTCTGTGCTCCCATTGCAGGGGGCCCGGGTTCGATCCCTGGTCGGGGAACTAGATCCTGCATGCCACAACTAAAAACGGATCCTGCACACGGCAACAAAGATTCCATGTGCCACAACTAAGACCCAGCATGGCCAAATATTAAAAATAAAGGCCATAAATGGCAAGCCCACAGCTAATCATACTCTTGGGGATGAGACAAGGGTGCCTGCTCTCACCTCTTATTCAATATAGTATTGGAATCCTAGCCAGAGCTAGGAAAGAAAGTCATCCAAATTAAGGAGAAGTAAAATTGTCACTATTTGCAGATGACATGATGTTGCATATAGAAAACCCTAAAGACTCCACCAAAAAACTTAGAATTGATCAATGAATTCAGCAAAATTGCAGCATACTAAATCAATATGCAAAAATCTGCATTTCTATACACTAATAAAAACTACCAGAAAAAGAAATTAAGGAAATAATCCCATTTACAGTTGCATAGTAAGAAAAAACATACCTAGGGATAAATTTAACCAAGGAGGTAAAAGACCTGTACACTGAAAACTATAAGCGTGGTGAAAGAAATTGAAGAAGACACAGATAAATGGAAAGATATTCCGTGCTTACAGATTGGAAGAATTAATATTGTTAAAATGCCCATACTATCCAGAGGAATCTACACATTCAGTGCAATCTCTATCAAAATTTCCATGGCATTTTTCACAGAAATAGAACAGACAATCCTAAGACTTGTATGGAACCACAAAAGACCCAGAATAGCCAAAGCAGTGTTGAGAAAGAATAAAGCTAGAGGTATCATGCTTCCTGATTTCAAGCTGTATTACAAAGGTATAGTAATTAAAACATTATGGTATTGACATTAAAACATACGTATAGATCAGTAGGACAGAATAGAGAACCTAGAAATAAACCCATGTATATATAGTCAGTTAATTTACAACAAAGGAACCAAAAATATACGATAGGGAAAGACGGTCTCTTAAATAAATGATGTTGGGAAAACTAGATCACTACCTTACACCATACACAAAAGTTAATATGGATTAAAGAGTTGGAGATTAAACCTGAAATCATAAACTTCCTAGAAGAAAACACAGGTGGTAGGTTCCTTGATATCAATCTTGGCAATGATTTTTTGGATTTGACGCTAAAGCAAAGGCAACAAAAGCAAAAATAAATAAATAGGGCTACAACAAACTAAAAAGCTTCTGCACAGCAAAGAAAACCATCAGTCAAATGAAAGAATGGGAGAAGATATTTGCAAATACTGTATCTGATAAGGGCTTAATATCCAAAGTATGTAAAGAATTTATACAAGATAACCATCTAAAATGGGCAGATAATCTGAATAGGCATTTTTCCAAAGAAGATATTCAGATTGCCAACATACATGAAAAGGTGCTCAACATAACTAATCATCAGGGAAATAAAGTCAAAACCACAATGAGCTATTACATTACACCCAACATAACTAATCATCAGGGAAATAAAGTCAAAACCACAATGAGCTATTACATTACACCCATGAGAAAGGCTATTATGAAAAAGGCAAAAAATAACAAGCGTTGGCAAGGATGTGGAGAAAAGAGAACTCTTGTGTAATATTGGTGAGAGCCTCTATGGAAAACATAGAGGTTTCCCAAAAAACTAAAAATAGAACTACCATATAAATCCAGCAATTCCACTTCTAGGTATTTATCTGAAGAAAATGAAAAAGCTAACTCAAAAAGATTGATGCACCCTCATGTTCATTGCCACATTATTTACAATAGCCAAGACATGGAAGCAACCTAAGTGTTCACTGATGGAAGAATGCATAAAATGTATATATATGTACAATCAAGTATTATTCAGCCCTAAAAAGAAGGAAATCTTGTCATTTGTGACAACATGGATGAAACTGGAGGGCATTATGCTAAATGAAATAAGACAGAAAGACAAATAGTGTATAATCTGTGTGGAATCTAAAACATTTTTAGAGTAACTTTTTAATTTATTCATTTTATTTTTTTGGCTATGTTGGGTCTTAGCTGCAGCATGCGGGATCTTTTCGTTGTGACACATGGGCTTCTCTAGTTGTAGTGCACAGGCTTCTCTCTAGTTGTGGTGTGCGGGTTTTCTCTGTCTAATTGTGGCGCGAAGGCTCCAGGGTGTATGGGCTGTGTAGTTTGCGGCATGCAGGCTCTCATGTTGAGGTGCGTGAGCTCAGTAGTTGTGGCATGTGGGCTTAGTTCCCCTGCAGCATGTGAGATCTTAGTTCCCCGACCAGGGATCAAACCCGTGTCCCTTCATTGGAAGGTGTATTCTTTACCACTGGACTACCAGGGAAGTCCCTAAAAAAATATTTTTAATAAAATAAAAATGAACTCATAGGTACAAAGGCTAGATTGGTGGTTGCCAGAGGTGGAGGTGGTAGGTGGGTGAAATGGGTGAAAGTGGTCAAAAGGTACAAACTTACAGTTACAAAATAAATGTCATGGGGATGTAATGTACACCATGGTGACTATAGTTAATAACACTCTATTTGAAAGTTGCTAAGAGAGTAGATCTTAAACGTTCTCACCACACACAAGAAAAAAATTTGTATCTATGTGTGGTGATGGATATGTTAACTAGATTTATTGTGGTGATATGTGTGCAGTGTATACAATCATGTTGTACACCTGGAACAAATATAATGTTATATGTCAATTGTATCAATTTTTAAAAATTAATTTTAAAAAGGAAAAATACAAGCTTTTCTTATAACTTTGTAGAAGAGGCTTTTTAAAACTATGTGTAAGCAGAGATGCCATAAGGAAAAAAATTAATAAATTTGACTACACCAAAGTTTAAAAATTAAAAACCAGAGCTACAGATTGGGAAAATGTTTTCTCAACCTATATACGAGAGAAAGGATTAATGTCCAGGAAAAATAAGCTGCAGATGAGAAGAATATACTATATATATGTTTCAATAGCTATGTATTTTCTCAGTTTATAATGGGAAAAAGATTATTTCCCAAAATGGATACAGAGCTGATACAAATCAATTTTAAAAATCATTCAAAATTATAAACACACTAATAATTTGATAATATTGTAATAGCATTGGTGGGTTTGTCTGGAATTTGATGTAATGCACTACTGGTAGGAGTATAAATCGGGACACTCCTTTTAGGGAAAAATTTGTCAGTACCATTAGAAGTTAAAATATAACTGACTACCCTATTACCCAGCAATTGTACTCTTCAATATTTTCCCTGAAGAAATAACCTATATATGTATAGAAAAAGGCATATACAATGACATTCATTGTGACATTGTGACACTGAAAATGGAAAATAACCTAAAACCTAATCAACAAATTAATGATTATGCAAGGTCACAAAGTGCAGCTTTCAAAAAGAATAAGATATATCAATATTTGCACAATGTGAAGATCTCCAAGTTGTGCTATATGGTAAAAATACCAGTTGTAGATCAATACTCACATTATAGTACCTCTTATTTTGTAAACTTGTTAGGTAAAAGTATATTCTTTATGTACATACACATGTAATAAATGGTGAATACTTTTTAGGAAGTAGCTGGGATTAGGTATAAGGCAAATGGAACTATTATCTAAATTTTGGGGATATTTATGAGAATGCATTTATTTAATATTTCTATAATTAATATAATATGCTTTTAGAGAGATAATGATTATAAACACAGGAATCTGAAAAATGATACATTTATATGAAGCTGTCAGGGCCACCTTGAAAATTCCACTAAGTGAAATAAAACTTTCTATTAAAATGAATATATATATACATTAACAAGACAATTCTAGGAAAAAGAATGATAGAAGAGGCCATGTCCTATCATAAAGTGAAAAGTACTACGCTACACAGGTATAAAAATTGAAATACTGTGGTACTGGCACAGGAATAGATAGACAAGGAGTAGAAAGTCTAGAAACACATATGTCTAGATAGATATTTCATTTCTGATAGTTGGCATTTCAAATAGTGGGGAGAGAATGGCCTATTCAGTAACCCATTAGAAATTGATAAACCTACCACACAGCACAAACAAAGTTAAAATTCAAGATGGGCTAAAGATCTAAAGATTAGAAACAAGAATATTAAATAATACATTTCACACAAGCTTTCAAAAATATGGTACCAAGTAATGTATTTTGAAGGACACTATAAACCAAATTTTAAAACTAACACTAGAGAGAAATTTTTTTTCTATCACATTTTAATACATGATATCCAAACTCTATTAAGAGTTCTTATATCAATAATAAGTTAATAAAAATGTACAAAGGATATAAAGAAGAAAAACAAGTAGCCAATTAACCTGAAAAGCTACCCCTCTAAACAGAAACAAGTGTCCAAAATATGAAGTTTTATAACAGGTGTGAGCAAACCAGAGAGATTTAGACACACTTCTAACTGTAGGTAGGATTTAAATTTGAAGAAGCCTGTTTTAGAAGACTTTGGATTACAATAAAAATTCCAAATGGGCATGCCATTGAGTCAGCAACTTAATTTCTAAGAATCTATCTTAAATAAAAGATATGTGGACAAAGATGTATAACTAAAGATACAGATATTAATTTGCAACATATTAAAATTAAGAACCAACCAGTGTTCAATACGCAAGAGGTTAAACTATGGTACAACCTTACTGTGGAATGCTATGCATCTGTTACAAAGAAGTGGGTCTACATATTCTGGTATAAACAGAGCTCCAAGCACTATTAAGTGAAGGAAAATAAAAAACAACTGAGGAATGCTACATAAGACATAATTCCATATATGTTAAATTATATATTTTAAATGTTATACACATGTATGTTTGCATTATATATATGTAATAATAGCTATCATTCAGTTGCATTGTTCTTAATATGCTAATGAATGACCTCATCTAAATCTCACAACCTATCTGTCACCATTATACAGATGAGGAAGCAGGCACAGAGAAATTTAGTAACTTTCGCCAGATGAGATTTAAACACTGGCATTCCAACTCCTGAACAGCCATTAATATGTACAGAGAAAGGAAACTGGAAGTAAGCACAGTGTTGAAAGTGATTACCCTATGAAGGGAAGGGAAGAGGGGAATTAGTAAGTTTTCATATATATTTCTGTATTGTTTGAATCTTTTACAAAATGTGTTCATCATTTACTTACATATTTTTATTTTATTTTATTTATTTTTAAGATTTTTTATTTATTTATTTTTGGCTGCATGGGGTCTTAGTTGCGGCACTTGGGATCTTCACTGAGGCATGCGGGATCTTCTGTTGTGGCACGTGGTGTCTTCATTGCGGCTCCCAGGCTTCTCTCTAGTTGTGGCATGCAGGTTTTTTCTCTTCTCTAGTTGTGGTGCACAGGCTCCACGGCACGTGGGCTCTGTAGTTCGTGGCACACGGGCTCTAGACGGGGCGCAAGAGCTCAGTAGTTGTGGCGTGCAGGCTTAGTTGCCCTGTGGCATGTGGGATCATAGTTCCCTGACAAGGGATCGAACCCGTGTCCCCTGCCTTGTAAAGTGGATTCTTTACCACTGAACCACCAGGAAGTCCCTACTTTTTTTTTTTTTTTTTTTTTTTATTGGCTGCGTTGGGTCTTTGTTGCTGTGCGCAGGCTTTCTCTACTTGCAGCGAGTGGGGGCTACTGTTCATTGTGGTGTGCAGGCTTCTTATTGTGGTGGCTTCTCTTTTGTGGAGCAAGGGCTCCAGGCGCGGACTCCAGTAGTTGTGTCACGCAGGCTCAGTAGTTGTGGCTCACGGGCTGTAGAGCACAGGCTCAGTAGTTGTGGCGCACGGGCTCAGTTGCTCCATTGTGTGTGGGATCTTCCCGGACCAGGGCTCGCACCCATGTCCCCTGCATTGGCAGGCGGATTCTTAACCACTGCGCCACCAGGGAAGTCCCTCTACATGTTTTTTTGTGTGTGTTTTTTTTTCGGTATGTGGGCCTCTCACTGTTGTGGCCTCTCCCGTTGCAGAGCAGAGATTCCAGATGCGCAGGCTCAGCGGCCATGGCGCATGGGCCCAGCCGCTCCGCGGCATGTGGGATCTTCCCGGACCAGGGCACGAACCCGTGTCCCCTGTATTGGCAGGCGGACTCTCAACCACTGCGCCACCAGGGAAGCCCCCCCCACTACATGTTTTTAAAGGAGAAAAAAAGTTTGGCGAGGAACTCACTTTTGTTCTGCTATGTAAATAAGTTTTAAAATAATTTGTAAGTAAGAAAAAATGTGGAGAACTTTTTTTCTGCAGACACTTCCCAGGTTCCTTGGCATAAATTGTGTGAGAAGTTTGAGGTTTTTGTGTTATCTCTTATAGTTTTAAATTTTTTTGATGTTACATAGGTGAATCACATACTGATTTTATTATCGTAGATAACCCAGTTACATAGTAAGTGTTTACAGTCACTTAATATTTTACAACCTCAACTGTAGTTATAAAGTAAGTATTCCACATACCTCCTAACAGTTCCTTGAAGATGGAGCTAGTCTGGCATTTAGTCCTTATTGTCCTCCTAAGTTTTTCTTGTTGGGGGTTAGACTGGGAATCTGATAGAAACTTCATTTCAGCTGCTGGTCCTCTAACCAGCGACTTGCTACACAACCTGAGGGGTCCACTGGGAAACCAGGATGCTCCCTTTGTAACAGGAGACAAAGAAATTTATGTTTGTCACCAGCCACTGCCCTCTTTCCTGCCAGAGTACTTTAGCAGTGTTCGTGCCATTATGATCACTCATTACAAAGTATTTCTGCCGTGGGCACAGCTACTCCCAGAAGGAACCTCCAAGAACCCAGACAAGGAAACAGTGCAGTGCTACCGGCAACTCCTTGAGGCCCTCAAGAGTGCTCAGCTTCAGCCCCTGGTGGTCCTGCACCACCAGACCCTTCCTGCCAGCACCGTCCAGAGAACTGAGGCCTTTGCTGATCTCTTTGCTGACTATGCCTCCTTCATCTTCCACTCCTTTGGGGACCTAGTTGAGATCTGGTTCACTTTTAGTGACTTGGAGGAAGTGATAATGGAGCTTCCCCACCAGGAATCAAGATCTTCACGTCTCCAGATCCTCACTGATGCCCACAGAAAAGCCTATGAGATTTTCCATGAAAAATATGCTTCTCAAGGTGAGTACACATGACCCAGGTGGCTGACCCACCGGCAGCCTTCATTACCCACCTTCCTCCACCCTCCTTAAAGCAGGACTCAGCATTTCTTTCCACTTACCTCCAATAGTCCCTTTGGGACTTCCCTGGCAGTCCAGTGGTTAAGACTCCGAGCTTCCACCGCAGGGGGTATGGGTTCAAGCATCCCTGGTCGGGGAAGTAAGATTCCGCATGCCACAAAGCACAGCCTAAAAAAAGTCCCCCATATCTATTTATTAGTGAGAAATTAATACCGTACTGAAGATTTCCCAGTGGAGGTTGGTAGGGGTGGTTTACATTGTACAGTGCCCAGCATTCCCTTTGAAAAATATCTTTTGAGCCCCCTTGCCCAATCTTTTTTTTTTTTTTAATAAATTTATTTATTTATTTTTGGCTGTGTTGGGTCTTTGTTGCTGTGCACAAGCTTTCTTTAGTTGTGGTGAGTGGGGGCTGCTCTTCGTTGTGGAGCACGGGCTCTAGGTGCGCAGGCTTCAGTAGTTGTGGCACGTGGGCTCAGTAGTTGTGGCTTGTGGGCTCTAGAGCGCAGGCTCAGTAGTTGTAGCGCATGGGCTGAGTTGCTCTGCGGCATGTGGGATCTTCCCAGGCCAGGGCTCGAACCCATGTCCCTTGCATTGGCAGGCAGATTCTTAACCACTGTGCCGCCAGGGAAGTCCCCTTGCCCAATCTTGAGTCTGCAGTATCACCGATTATCTTTCTGTCCTCCTTTCTCCAGTCCTGCATCCCTGACTCTTCCTACCATTTCAAGATTGCCCATCCTCTCATCCACCCCGTTTTCTTTTATTTATTTATTTATTTTTATTTTATGTGTGTGTGTGTGTGTGTGTGTGTGTGTGTGTTTCGGTCATGCCCCTCAGCTTGGGGGATCTCAGTTCCCCGACCAGGGATCAAACCCATGCCCCCTGCAGTGGAAGCCCAGAGTCCTAACCACTGGACCTCCAGGGAATTCCTGAGCCTCCCCTTTTTCTTATGCAAAGTGAGTTACATGTTCTAGTTGAAGCCTATATTCCAGCAGGGGAGACAAATACAAAGATAAAATAATAATATGCTGACAGATAGTGAGAAGAGCATGCTTACAATTGTCCGTATTCCTGCTTCATGGCTAGTTTAAGGTTCCAATTCAGTAGGCCCGGATGGAATCAGGACATTGATTTTAATAAATTCCCTAGGTGAATCTAGGCTAGGTACACCAAAAAATTGGTACACCAATTTTGAGAACCAATTTTGGATTATATATGCTTCCTGGTTTTTATTATATACTATATGTATATTTTTATGCATAGTATATAATACATCTGCATACTTGTATACTCTGCCTTTGAAACTTAACATATTTAATGAATATATTCTCATTTTATTAAAAACTCTTTGAAAGCATGATTTTCAGTGTTGTTACAGGTTCCCATTATATTAATGGATCATAGAGTTTAAAATATTCTTTCATTTTTGTATATAAGTTTATTTAATTTTCACTATTAAAAATTATGTTGGGCTTCCCTGGTGGCGCAGTGGTTGAGAGTCCACCTGCCGATGCAGGGGACACGGGTTCGTGCCCTGCTCCGGGAAGATCCCGCATGCCGCCGAGCGGCTGGGCCCGTGAGCCATGGCCACTTTTAACCAACATATGTTGGTTAAAAGCAAAATAACTTTTTGAAGGTGGGGATATTGAATAATATCCTCCAAACTGAAAAGGAACTTTGAGACCAAAAAGTGAAGCAGGCAACTTCATAAAATGCAATTATGGAGTTTATTGTGGGTAATTTACATATGGGTAAGATAGGGTGAACAGCGATCTGGAAGCATTTGCAGCTGCATTCCTTACTGCCAAAAGGGGCACAAGGGAATTTAAAGGGGCCAAAGCTAAAAATGCAGTCTGATTATTAAGGGAGAAGCACATCTGCACCAGTGGGACTGGAAGTTTTTCCATCCACTTGGGGGTCTCATGACCATTATTCCTTGAGGACCATTAACCATCTGTGTCAGCTAAAGAGCATTCTTCCAGTTCTTGTATCTGATGAAGACAAGGGTAAAAGTTGATAGGAAACTTATCTGGCTTGGGTGCATTACTTGTGAGTAGGCTAAAGCTCAGTCACACAGGAAGGGGAGGGGTTAGGACTGTGGGCCGAAGATGGAGCTGACAAAATAGAGTCAGTGTGGTTCAGCCACACAATAACTAACACCCATGGAGTGACCACTCAGTCCAGCAATTAAAATATAACAGAATACTGTGGTGATTTTGTAACACGGAATTATTGAATCACTATGTTGTACACATGGAACTAACATAGTGTTGTAGGTCAATTATGCTTCAATTTTTTAAAGAGTAAGAAAACAGCAAAAAATTATATATAATATATAATACATATATATAATATATATATTACACCACTTCACATCAATTAGGATGGCTGTAATAAAAAAGACAGACAGGGACTTCCCTGGTGGCGCAGTGGTTCAGAATCTGCCTGCCAATGCAGGGGACACAAGTTCCAGCCCTGGCCCAGGAAGATCTCACATGCTGGAGAGCAACTAAGCCTGTGTGCCACAACTACTGAGCCTGTGCTCTAGAGCTCAAGAGCCACAAGTACTGAGCCTACGTGCCACAACTACTGAAACCCATGCACCTAGAGCCCGTGCTCCACACCAAGAGAAGCCACCACAATGAGAAGCCTGCGCACCGCAACGAAGAGTAGCCCCCACTTGCTGCAACCAGAGAAAGCCCGCGCACAGCAATGAAGACCCAATGCAGCCAAAAATAAATAAGTAAATAAATTTATTTTTTTAAAAAAAGACACAATAACAAGTGTTGGCAATGATGCTGAGAAATTGGAACACTCATACTTTGCTGGTGGGAATGAATTATGGTGCAGCCACTTTGGAAATCAGTTTGGCAGTTCCTCAAGTTAAATTTTAGAGTTACCATATGACTCAACAATTCCTCTCCTAGGTATATATCCAAGAGAAATAAAAGCAAATGTCCAGACAAAAACGCATCACAAATGTTCATAGCAGTATTATTCGTAATAACCAAAAGTGGAAACAACCCTAATGTCCATCAATTGATGGATAAACAAAAAGTGGCATATCAGTACAATGGAGTATTACTCAGCCCTTGAGAGGAATGATGTACTGATTCGTACTACAACATGATAATCCTTGAAGACATTATGCCAAGTGAAAGCAGCCAGTCTCAGGCCACATATTATATGATTTCATTTATATTAAATATCCAGAGTAGACAAATCTATAGAGACACTAAAGTAGAGTAGCTATATCTGGGGCTAGAAGAGAGAATGGGAAGTGACTGCTAATGGTTATATAATTTCTTCCTGGGTTACTAAAATGTTCTGGAATTAGTGGAGATGGTTGCACAGCTTTGTAAATGTACTAAAGACCACTGAATTGTATACTTTAAAGCGATGAATTTTATGGTATATGAATTATATCTCAGTTTTTTAATGTTAAAAAATTAATTGGAAGGTTGAGAGTTTATAAAACAAAACAAACCATACCACAACTTATGTCTACTTGTATATTCTTCCCTATCTCATCTCCCATTCTCTCCCACCCCATCCCAGGTTACCACTGTGCTAAATATTCCATCCATTTTTATTAGTCTATGGCTTTCCCCTCTTCCCCATTTGGTGTCCGTAATGGAGGTACAAGGTCAAACGTTTTGAATAAAAATATTTAATTACAGAAAAATTGGGATTTTACTAAATATATTGTAGCCCCCCAAAATTCACCATGTTTTAAAAATATGTTTAAAAATTAAATTCCCGAGCTTCCCTGGTGGCGCAGTGGTTGAGAGTCCGCCTGCTGATGCAGGGGACACGGGTTCGTGCCCCGGTCCGGGAGGATCCCACATGCCGCGGAGCGGCTGGGCCCGTGAGCCATGGACGCTGGGCCTGTTTGTCCGGAGCCTGTGCTCCGCGATGGGAGAGGCCACAGCAGTGAGAGGCCCGCGTACCACAAAAAAAAAAAAAAAAAAAAAAAAATTAAACTCCCATTTACTGCTGATTAGAAAATAAACAAGGTGAAATGCAGTTCTGATTTTTTCCTAAGAATTTTTTTATCAGGGTATGAGTTACACACAGTGAAGTGCATAGATCTTAATTTTACACTTTGATTAGTTTTGACAAACCCATACATCCATGTAACCCATACCTTTATCAAGATATAAGACATTAACCAACACCTCCAAAAATCCCATTCCTGATCAATTTTATCCCTTCCTAATCAATCCCTACCCAAGGAACAACCACTGATCTGACTTCTATCAGCATAGTTACGAATGGTATCATAAGTATGTACTTTTTTGTTTGTCTTTTTTCATTTGGCATGTTTGTGAGATTATTTTGTTGCTGTATTAGTAATTTGCTCCTTGTTTCTTCTAAGTGGTGTTCTATCATGGATGTATCACAATTGAGGGGCATTGGTGCAATTTCCAGTTTTTATCTCCTATAAATAAGTTGCTATGAACGTTCTTGTACAAGTTTTTGCATGGACATATGTTTTCATTTCTCTTGGATAAATACCTAGGAGTGGAATTGCTGGATTTCAGGGGAGAGATGTATTTGACTTTCTAAGAAACTGCCAGTTTCCCAAAGCAATTGTTCCATTTTATACTCCCACTAGCCGTGTGTGAGAATTTCAGTGGCCTCACATCCTCACCAACGTTTGGCATTTTCATCCTTTCTATTTTAGCCATTCTGATGGTATCTCATTGAGATTCCATTACTTTTTTAAAAATATAGTTTCTATCCCAACTGCATGTGTGCTTAAACAATATAGTTTTCAATTTTGATTGGTTTGGTTTTGAGCATCATGAAAGAGTATTACACTTTTTGTAGTCCTCTAGGACTTCTTTTTTCTCCAACAAAACTGTTTCAAAAACTTATTCATATTGTTGAATATAGCTATAGTATCTTCTTTTCACTGCTATCTGATATTCCATTGTGGGACTAAGCCACATTTTATTGATTAATTCTCCTGCTTATGTGCATCAGCCACCAGAATGGCTACTATTTTTAAAAAGCAGAAGATCCCAAGTGTTGGTGAGGATAGAGAGAAATTACAACCCTGTGCATTGCTGGCCAGTATGTAAACGGTGTAGCCACTATGGAAAACTCTGTGGCAGTTCCTCAAGAAATTAAACATAAAATTACCATATGATCTAGCACTTGTGGGTATATACCCAAAAGAATTGAAAGCAGGGACTTGAACAGATATTTGCACACCCATTTTCATAGCAGCATTATTCACAATAGCCAAAAGATGGAAATAATCCAAATGCCCAGACAAGGATGAATGGATAAAGAAAATATGCTAGATACATACAATTGAATATTATTCAGCGTTAAAAAGAAATGAAATTCTGACACATGCTACAGCATGGATGAACCTTGAAGACATTATGCTAAGTGAAATAAGCCAGACACAAAAGGACAAATATTGTGTGGTTCCACCTATGTGAGGGACCTAGAATGATCAAATTCACAGAGACAGAAAGTAGAATAATGATTACCAGAGGCTGGGAGGAGGGGAAAATGGGGGAGATACTGATCATGGACACAGAGTTTCAGCTTGAGATGATGGAAAAGTTTGGGAGGTAGATGGTGGTGACAGTTGCACAGCAATGTGGATGTATTTAAAGCCACTTAAAAAAATTTTAATGGTAAATTTTATGTTATGTATTTTTACCACAATTCTGAAAAGTTCTTTTCTAATCTTTCTATATGTGTTATTATAAACCTCCTATTGATGTTTTTAATGTGCACCATGGGAAGGATACAAAAGAAGGTTCTTAGCAGAGAGTCAGAGGGAGAGCAGGAGAGTGAACATCCCTCTCACATAAGAGTAGAGTTGCACACAGCACCCACCTCTTGTACAACACTGGGACACAATCTACAGCAACACTTGAGTCCCCACCCACCTCTTGAAGCATTGATACTGGCAGTTCAATACTGTCCGTATTACTTTTATTGAAGCATTTAAGGCAAAAGAGAAAGGAGCAAACGGAAAGGGACTATTTTTTAATGGACAACGGCAATGGTTTTTGGAGGAAGAACTTCCCTTTGTGGTGGAAACAGAATTGAGCTTATCCTTAGTGAAATCTACTAATGCCTGTGAGGGACATGAACTTACACAGTGCTGTGCAGTGATTTTTCTACATGGCCTTGAAACAGTTAATTCTCAACCCACAGCAAATACTGACTTTGAGTTCTGTAGACAAGAATACTGACTTTTAACCATCTCCAGCAAAAATTCCAAGATAAATTATCTTAAGCCAGAGCAATTACCCCCCATTTCATTCCCAAGAAAACATGAAACTGCAAGCTTAGAATGAGAATCTAGTTTTGAGTAATCTGCATTTTACATTATTTTAAGAAGTATAGTTTGTGCTTGCACTGGGAACAGGTTGGGAACCATATCGGGAAGTTTATTTTGTATGATATGAGAATTTCTGGCACTTCAGGTACATTAGTTCACTCTGATTCTAAAAACAGCTTGTAAAGTCAAATAGAAGTGTTTTGTGGGTCAGTTGTGCTTAGGGATTAACTGTACTCTTGTGTCATGTCATTGATCCAGAGATAATACTAAATTGTACATTTTAAAGTGTTCAGCACAGTCTGAGAACATGTGTTCTATGTGAGCTGATGTGACGATAGACTGAAGCATGGAAATCTGTGGAATATGAAATGGCTCCATCGGGCACAATCACTGAATAACTGGCAAATATCGTTATCTTATCAGAATGAGGACTAAATGTCTCTGAGTGATATTCCCTTCTCAGGGGATTTCAAAGTTCCATTATGTTTATCAAAATAAGAACTTTGATAGTTGGCAGCGGTTGTTAATAGTGGTTTCATTGACTGGGGAGATCTTTCTCCTGTATAGAATTTGGATGCAGGAGAGAAGTCAGACATACAGTCTTATAGTTTAAGTCTCAAACTCTGGTTTCATTCAATTTTTGTTTACTGTTTCCAAAGCACAGGTCTGAGCACCTGCCTATGCACCCAGTCCTAAGCTTGCTGTTTGGAGGGCCTAGAGAAATGTTTAAGTTTGCCCCTCAAGGAGCACACAATCCAGCAGGAGATAAAGACTTATGCACATCAAAGAGTTAGATGGCATTGCTAACAACTGAGGAATCCCAAGTCCACAGCAGCGTGTTTCGAGTTGTGGTCTGAGCATCACTGCCTCAGAAGCACCCAGGAAGCTTGTTAAAAGGCACTTGCTCCTGGGCCCACCCCAGTGGGCTGACGAGAAGGACAGGTGATTCTGATGCACATAAGCTTAAGCACCACTGTTAGGTGATCAAATGTCAAAGCAAGTGGGTACAAGCTGCACAGATTTATATTTCCTTCATGCGCAGTAAGTGTCGAATGGACATTTGCACAGCAAAAAAGGACAGGTAACAGCAGTCCCCTGAGAATGCCCTGCCTTTCAAAAGTCCCTCCCCACTTGGAACTGTTAGCTGTTTGGAACCAATGGTTCCCAAGCTTTACTGTGTATCAGAATCACCTGGAGAGCTTGTAAAGCACGCAGAGACCAAGGTTTATTAGGAACTTAGGACGCAGTTCTCTCCTTTCCGCCTTTTACATTGCTCAGGGTTGAGGGAAGGAACTGCTTTTATTCTTACAAAAGACTTTACAAGTGTCCTGCACTTCACCATCCTGATTTACATGAAACACTCTTTAAAAGGACATTTTTAAATTTTTTTTTTAATTTATTTTATTTATTGTTTTTGCGGTACACGGGCCTCTCACTGTTGTGGCCTCTCCCGTTGCGGAGCACAGGCTCCGGACGCGCAGGCTCAGCGGCCATGGCCCACGGGCCCAGCCGCTCCGCGGCATGTGGGATCCTCCCGGACCGGGGCATGAACCCGTGTCCCCTGCATCGGCAGGCGGACTCTCAACCACTGCGCCACCAGGGAAGCCCAGGACATTTTTTAAAAAGCTACCTTGTTTTCTAAAATCTTTCAGCTAGGGTAAAATCATGTGAGTGATTTCTTAAGAAATCCTTTTTAAAGTCAGTGAACATGGAATAGAAAGGTCAAGAGGAAATGAGTTCGCCAGGGGCTTCTGGGGTCACAGGCTCCTTCCTCTCTCACCTTCAGCCCTTCCTCTGGTTGGTTTCAGGCCAAAAGCTCTCTGTCGTCCTGCGAGCCCAGGTGGTCTCCGAGCTCCTGCTAGAACCGTCTACGTCTGCACTTGCCAAGGTAATGACAGCCCAAAGAAATAGTATCTGTAACTTCTCAGGAAAGTTGCTATTTTAATTTTAAAAAACCAAGAGAAATTTTTGTCTGTTGGCTTGACATTCTTTTTTTTAATCTATTTTATTGAAGTATAGTTGACTTACAATGTTGTGTTAATTTCTGCTGTACAGCAAAGTGATTCAGTTATACATATATATATGTATTCTTTTTCATATTCTTTTCCATTATGGTTTATCACAGGGTATTGAATATAGTTCCCTGTGCTATACAGTAGGACCTTGTTGTTTATCCATCCTCTGTATAATAGTTTGCTTGACATTCTTACAAATGCCTCTTATGAGTGTTATGCATTCTCTAGATTCATAATTACTTTAAAACAAAATCCTATTTGTTGTAGCCCCAGCTCTCACTTGGTCAAGTGTCAGATTTTGCCTGCACAAAGAAGTCAAATGCCTCTGCTCTTGCTCTGACTTTTTATTAAAAGAGCTTCTTAGAAGAGAGGTCAGTGTTTTTAGCAAAACAGATACTAGGGTAAAGGTTTTTTTTTTTTTAAAAAAGTAATGTCCCCCTAGAGTGCCCATCCTGGTTTTGACCTCGTCTAAATACACCTTTTAAATACAATTTTAATAAGAAAAGTTAAAACATCTGAGAATTTAACAGCTTTGGCCCTTGTAATGTTGGCTGCTGGGCGGTATGGAACGCCCTCAGAGAAAACAACTGATTTCTGTAGTTGTGCAGCACTGGTGTCTGTGTTATGATGGAGGCCCCATATGCCAAGGTCCAATTTCAGATTTACCAGCTCAGGGATTTAAAAACCAGACATGATAAGGTTCTGAAATGGCCAGGTCCAAGACTGATTGTATGGCCATATTACCATCTAAATTGTTTTACGAGGGGCGATAATTGCTATCAGTTATGAGCTCAGGAGACCAAAGTGCTGATTGAAAAGTGTTTGTCAAGCAGCAGTCTTTGAACTGGTCTCTCTGCCCCCACTCCTGCCACGCATCTGGGCCACCTTCCGAAAGCACAGTTTTGTTCATTTCCCTACTGAGAAGCTACACTCCCCTGAATTGGTGAAATTCCTCAGGGCCTTCCAGAATATGGCTCACTCAGGCCTTCTTGCTCTCTGGCCTCACCTTTTTGTCCCAGCGTGTATGCTATTTTTCCTGCCGACTCTCCTGCATTCCCTACCTCAAGTCCTATCCTCCTGGCCTTCCTCAAATCTCTTCCAACAAAATTCTATCTATTTTTAACATCTGTGTGGATGTGCCCTCCATCAGGAGGCCTCTGTTAATAATACTCCCTCACTCAACCTGATGTGATCTCTCCCAGCTTGGAACCCTTAGCCACTTGTTTAGATCAGCGGTTCCCAAGCTTTGGTATGTACCAGAATCACCTGGAGAGCTAGTAAAGAACACAGAGGCCAAGGCTTAATGTGGAGGGTTGCCGTGGGCCTTCATAGGCTTCCCAAGTTCCCAGGTGAGTCTAATCCCCACCAAGATTTGAGGACCACTGATGTGGATTTTTCATATAGCACTTAGAACTTTCTGCCTGTTCTTCATATAGTCAGTGCATCTGTTAACACTCTGTATCAAGTTGGAAGCTTCTGTGGATCTCACTCATCTTTAAACCCAGCACAGTGACTTTCAAGGGTATGAACTCAATGATCATGTGCTGTATGGAATTGACAAACAAAGCAAGCGCTGATAGGGCAGAGGGGAAGGTTCGAGTGGAGCTCACCAGCGGGGAGCAAGCCTGTGGAATGTTGAGTAAACACCAGTGATAACTTGACTGGGAAAGCCATAGGGAACCAGAGGAGAGTCAGTTATCAAATGTCACAGTGCACTGGGTTGTCAGCAGATGCCATTATTGACGGTCTTTGTCCCAAGGGAAGAGAAGGGGAGAAGACAGGCAATGATCTGGTCATGGCCAGGATAGAAATGGCTCGCTGAAAAGGGTAGGGAGGGGATCACCGTGGTATCTGCATATGTTTAGACTCTGAATCTGTAGTTCTTAAAGTATATGCAGGCCAGAGACAGGGCAGAGGGGTATGTCCTTAACTGGAGCACAGACGGGGGTGTCCATGGACCATGAGAGTTCTGTTCTCCAGTAATAATGTGGACCAGGCTAAGGCCAACTGGGATGGACTTTAAACTGTGGCCTGAATGTAGCCAGTGACTATAGCCTACAATTAAAACAAAACCCCAAACCCCAGTAGGGTCTGCCGAAATTACTAAGGGGCCTGTGGGTGGGTGAGGGCTGCACTGCCTCCGTCCTGCAAAGTGGAAGGCCATGAGGAGGGTGCTGCTCAGGGCAGCTCTGGCCTCTGACTCCCTTCCTTCGTGCTCATCCACTTGGTGGAAACCCACCCTTTCTGGCATATGGTGCTTCTTTCATTCACTCACTCATTCAATTGTGCGCATTTATTGAGAGCTTCCTGTGTGCCAGGCACTTTGCTGAGTGCACACGTGATGTATTCCCCACAGCACGTAGGCACACCCCACACACATTCTCACTGTGTCCCCAGCTTTTCCTCATCCTGCTTTTCCCTTGGAAAATCCCACTTTGGAGTATTCCATTTAGTAATAAGGGGAGAAACAAAAAAAGAATACTTCTGAGCAGTTCTTTGTCTTGAAATTCCTTGTGCTCTGATGATCCTATTTACTTATTTCCAGGACGCAGTTGACTTCCTCTCTCTAGATTTATCTTATGGATGCCAAAGTGAGGCAGGTTTCCGGCAGAAGCTGAGTCAATTGCAGGTAATTTGAGCTGTTTTCCATATTGATGATGAATGGCAAAGTTTCCTGAGAGCATATTAGACATTTAATGCTTCAGCTGATGTGTAAACTGAACTTCCTCCAAGAGTCCATATACTTGCAGGGAATTCCCCAGCGGTCCAGTGGTTGGGACTCTGTGCTTTCATCACTGCCAAGGGCCCGAGTTCAATCCCTGGTCAGGGAACTAAGATCCCACAAGCTTCTCGGTGCAGCCAAAAATAAGTAAACAAATAAAAGAGTCCACATACTTGCAGAGTTGCATCTGGAGAGATTCCTATAGAGAACATCTGGAGGTTAGATAGTCTTCCCTGGAAAGGATAATGAGGGTTGGCTTGTTAAGGTAAATATTTACATGGATCCTCTGCTCTCTTGTGTAGAAAACTACTGAGAATCCAAATTCCAGTGTTCATTCTGAGATTAAAACAGACATTTCATGGATGTGGTCATGTAGATATTTATCCTGACAAGCCAACCCTCACTATCCCTCCACTCTCCTCAGAGCACCTGTACCCCCTCTCTGAGCCTCAGCTGCTGCTCCCCACTGGCACACAGGTGTCTTAGGGCCTGAGGACCCACAGCACATCCACAGGTTCTGAATTCTTCAGGAGGTACATGTAGGAGTCCCACGTTCCCTTCTCAGAAGAGGCTTTGCTCACCAGAGGCTTCCCCACTCAGCAGAGGGCTCCTGCAGCTCTCCAGTCCTGTGATACCACAGGCTGCCTCACTGCATATGGATCTTCCAGGGAGGGGAAAATCCTCGGTTCCCTTAGGAGTTTGGCTTTGCACACTGACCTGGCCCAGGGAAAGAACAAGACTACGTGGGTCACAGCTCCACTCACTGGTTCTGAGCGACTTACTTGGTTTCTCGGAGATTAAGGCTTGAGGCTCATTGTTACTGGCTGCTCTGAGAAAATAAAGAACCCGCCTGGCTTCTTTTTAAGTAGTTGCTATTGGTATTTCTCAGTGGCTGTTAACGACTAGAGGAGGAAAACTCAGTGTGGGAAAAATGACAAAACCCAACCTCCCCCAAAAAAGGTAACCTAAAGTGAGGTCAAACAACATGTCAGCCTAAAGATGTTTCTTTTGACACTGAAATGGCTAGAAATGGGAGAGAAATTATACCTGCTCCAATTCTAATGAAGATAGCTTCTTTTAAATTTCTTTATGGAGTATGTCAGATATATCCAAAGGTAGAAGGAAAAGTAAACTGAAGCCATCCCCAGCTTCAAAAGCTATCAACTCGTGGCTGATCTTGTTTCATCTATACCCTACCTTCCCCCTCTCAAACCAGATTGTTTTGAAGCAAACCCTAGACATCCATAAACATCTTGACAGTGGCACCTGATTGAGCTTCTTGTAGCAGCACAGGCCCCTGACATGAGCAGACTGCCTTGTTCCTGGTCCTAACACAGTGACTGGTTCTAGGAGGTACCTTGTAGCCTGAGGTGATGGCAGAAATTAGCCTGTCTCTTTGGTGGGGGTCAGTGTAGAGAATGGTCTATGTTATTGAAAAGTGTAGATTTTTCTCCCTCAAGTCTAGAGTCGGCTCTCTTTATTGACTGAGATGGCTAGCGGTCATTTCCAAAACCAAATTGAGTGTCGTGACTTCTCATCTTTAAAATCTGTCCCTGTTAACAAAAAACTTACTCTAGGCAGCTTCAGTTCACTTGCTGGCCTATATCATTTCAGACTATTGAGCCAAAAGTGGAAGTTTTCATCTTCAATCTGAAACTCCAGGACTGCCTCTCCATGAGGAAGAACCCAGCTGATCAGTTCTTCAGCCTTCTCACAGGTGAGTGGACCATCACTGGAGAGGTTTGGAGTGATATTTGGTGCACTGGCTTGTGGGGTAGCTATTTTAAAAGTCTGGGGTTCCAATGGGAGGAGCGACCAGAGGAGGGGTGGTCTGAGAGCCCATCCCAGATGAGTTTAGTGTCCCTTGTCTTCTTGTTGTTGGTCTTGATCCCTTAGCTCCCACTGACCCAAGAAAGGAGAGAGGTTCTGTACGAGGATGGTAAGGATGCCTTGGTCTCATGGAAATAAAGACCATCAGGCCTCAGATGTCAGGTGAAAGCATGGCAACTGCCCTGTGTCCATCTGTCCACTTCCATTACCCCTCCCTCTAAGGTCTCTCATCTCTGCCCCCCTTGGCAGGGCTGCCTCTCTCCCCTCAGCCACCTTACTTTTGTTCATTTCCCCATTACCTAATCAAAATCTTCAGGTATAGGACCCACAGCTCATGGAGCATCTCCTTGGTGTCTCTTAGTTCAAATTCTTGAGAGTGAATCTGATGGGTGGGCCATGTAATCAGAAGATTGCTCCTGGGACTTCCCTGGTGGTCAAGTGGTTAAGTCTCTGTGCTACCACTGCAGGGGGCACGGGTTCCATCCCTGGTTGGGGAACTAAGATCCCACATGCCACATGGTGTGGCTATTAAAAGAAGGAGAAGAAGAAGGTTGCTCCTGGTCCAATCCGGCCAAGGGAAAGTAGGAGGTCCACTAAGGCCTCAGGGGCTGAGGACCACTAGACACTCTGCAGGAAGGGCCAAGGGGCACACTCCTGCATGCCTGGATATCCAGTTCAGTCTCCCTGTAAGGTCAGAATATGGGAGAAGTTGGTAGTGCCCTTTCTACTACCTGTAACCAGTGCTGAGCTGGCTTCACAGACCTCTTGAACTGCATCCATGGATACCACTTAATAACTCTTGCCCTAACTCATCTTTGATGGTATAATGATTTCCGTTCTTAAATCCCATCACTTTCTAAATGGTTAAAATGGTCAATTTTATGTTTGTGTATAGTTTCTTACAAAAAAAATAAAATTCCGCCCCCTTCAGATATTTGAGTTTTGAGTCAGTTGTTCTCCTTGTTTGGTCTCCAGACAAGCAGCATTAGCATCACTTGGGAACTTGTTAGACATTCACATTCTAGAGCCCACCTCAGATCAGAAACTGTGATCAGAAACTTTGGAGTGGGCCCAGCAATCTGTGTTGAACAAGCTCTGCAGGTGATGCTGATGCACATAGAAGTTTGAGAACCACTGTTCTATCACTTTTGACTTCTATAAATCTTTAGCCTGTGGAATTTTCCAGAGGGGTTTGGAGCCATTGCTTGGGGTTTGGGTGTGGTGTATAAGTGAGGAAAACTGTTGATAGTAGTCATGCATATTGTTGGTTGGGCTTCAGGTAGAGTGAATTAAATGTCTTCTCTTACAGCCATAAGGGAAGAACAAGTGCTCACCATTGGGTTTGATCTTAGTACATTCCTGAGCTGTTCATCAAGTTCCAAGAAAAGGTAATGTTAGATTTCCTGTGGGACTACCAATAACTGATATTTGCAGAATACTCTGTTGTTCTTTCACATGTGTAAACACAGGGGACTGTTGTCATCTGCCTCTTGGACCAGTGAGTCCTTCGTGGCCATTCTAGAGACAAGAGATGAAGGCTTAGAGGGGAAAGCAGGGAGCAGTGTCTCTGGCCACCACACGGTTCTCCTCTAGTTCATCCAAGTGCACACAGCTAGCAGAGCTGGTGTTTAAACCCCTGCCTTCTAGTTTAGATCTTGTTGGAGGCATTGTGAGGTTGTGGACGAGCAGGCTGGGTTAATGATAGATCTGCCCATCCCTGAAGTTACGTGATCTGAGTAAGTAAGGTGAGTTCTCTGCACCATTTCCTCACACAAAATGTGAAACATCTTACCCGTGAGGAGATGGCATAGATAGGAAAGCCAGCTGTGCAGCAGGGCAGAAGCCTAAATCAGCAGTTTCTCAGGACAAAGGTTTTTTTTTTTTTCTCCTTTTTTTTTTTTTTTTTTTTGCAGTATGCGGGCCTCTCACTGTTGTGGCCTCTCCCATTGCGGAGCACAGGCTCCGGACGCGCAGGCTCAGCAGCCATGGCTCACTGGCCCAGCTGCTCCGCGGCATGTGGGATCTTCCCAGACCAGGGCATGAACCCGTGTCCCCTGCATCGGCAGGCAGACTCTCAACCACTGCGCCACCAGGGAAGCCCAAGGTTTTAAATTATTGTGGGATTGCAAATAATTTCTTTGCACATGACTAAAGTACCAAAATTTGTAAGTGACATACTGAAAAAAAATTAGAGTAGATTTGAGGTTATCTCCATAATTATATCATTCTCATGCACTTATATTCCAATGCGCTTCTCGAGAAAAGTTTGGTGTGGAAGCCAGTGCAGGGAACTTCCCAGAACCCTCAGCTCTCCGTGGGGGTATGTTACACACCTGAGCATCATATACCGTGTGTCAAGGAAGGACCAAGGCCCGGAGGCAATCACTAGCTTCCCAGACCTTCAGCTAGAGCTCACCTCAGACATTTCTAGCACAGCTCTGTCCAAGATCATAAACTTCAGTTGCCACCACCTCTTTGCACTTTTTCTCTTGCAGCATTTGGCTGTCCTCAGCTGTGTCTCCTTCCATTGTTCAGTCCTCTCAACTCACTTCAAATCAGCAGTTCAGATCACCAGACCCTAAGCAGCTGCACATGTCAAGCTTTGTGCCAGGAGTATGAACAGTATGATGAGCAAGTAGATCAGAACTGCTCTCTGTTCACACGTGGAGTCAGCTGAGGAGTGCTGGGCTATCTTTTCAGAAAATAAAACTCAAGCGGTCATAATAAACGTGGTACCCTGGGGACTTCCCTGGCGGACCAGTGGTTAGGACTCTATGCTTCCACTGCAGGGGCCACGGGTTCCATCTCGGCTTGGGGAACTAAGATCCCACATGTCACGCATGACATGGCAAAAGAAAAAGAAAGGGGGCACCCTGAGATCACAATGATTGCAAAACCACAAGATGACATGAGACACCGGCTCCAGGATTCTCTAACACCTTGATCTCTCAGTACCTTGTATGCAGGGAAGATCCAACATTGGCTAACGTTAAACCGAGAGTGGGGGCGGGGGGTTCTCACTCAGGTGAATGTTGAAGGAGAACCTGCAGGGGCAGGTGGAAGCGCGTCCTGAGAGGATGGGCATCATTTTCTTGTCGGAGTGTTTTAGGCCTCAGAAGTGAGACAGAGAGGCCCGCCAGTGATTCTAGCACAGAGTATGGCAGGAGATACAGCACTGCTCCCCAGAGGAGGGAAAAAGAGCATTACCTGGGATGCTCTGAGGTGCCTTAGAGTGGGGGGTGAGGGGTGGCTGAAGGAGGGGCACCTGGAGGGCTGGGCATAGAGACTTTCTGTGCTAAATCTCTTCCCAAGTTAGGCAAACCCAGGACTCCCAGCTCCAAGGCCTGTATGGCAAGTTCTGTGTTATGCAGGGGCAGTTTGTTTCTTCAAGACCTCTTCTTACCCAAGCCAGAAGGACGGTCATAGTCAGAAGGGTTGGGTCAGAACAGCTGAGTGGGCACCCCTCCATGCCCCTGGTGTGCTCCAGAGTCATGCATCTGTTTTGGGTAATCCACAACTATAGGCTATCATTTCCCCTCACCACTTTTCTACCAAATGCGGATGAGTTGATGCTTAATAAAATAGGAGGAGCTTAAGTTTGGAAGGTCCAGGCTCCACTCCACGGGAGGGAGGTCTTTCTGCAGTGTCTCCGTCACTTCTACCGGTTCTGTGCTCTGGGCCAACCTTGTATAAGTGTCAGCCCCTCGATGGCCCAAGGACAGGGAGATGCTCTTGTACTCCACTTCCTCTCTTCATGTGTGTTCTCTTCTCCAGGCCAAACACACCCACCTCCACCAATCCTTCCTCAAGGTTGCCCTCTGCTGGTGTAACTGCTGCATGTTATCACGCACTGCTTTCCAGCCTGCAGGACAGGACTCAGAGAAAACAATAAAGAAAGAAGGGACGGAGGGAAGGAGGAAGGAAGGAGAGAGAAGGAAAACAGATTAGAAGTAAATAGAATATATCAGACTTCATTGTGTTTGAGAATAGCATTTTTATGTTATGCTTTATTTCAGCTATGTTTATTTCTGATGTTTATTTCAGATACATTTATTTCTGAAATAAAACATAACATGCACATAAATGTCTACACATCTACACACATACATAGTGATATGTGGTTAAAAGCACAGATTCTGTGCTGTACCATTTGCAAGCTGTGTAATCTAGGAGGAGTTCTCATTTTTTAAAAAAACAAGATGTAAGTTTATTGATATAAATAAAGCCTGAAGATGGACAGTCTAGAGTGGGTAAAAATCATAAGGAATCCAGGCTCCTATCTTGTTGCTTTGTTATTCTTAACAAAACTTCTACCTCATGGTGCAGGATGGATGCTTGAGCTCCTGCCATTATGACCATAATCCAGGCAGCATGAAGAAGAAAGGAGGTGATAGTCAGGGTTGACATTTGAGTGGTACACATCAGTAGAGATGTACCATTCAATTATTGAAATATTTCTGTACCAGCTGGTAAGTAGCTGCTGGCCCCCTGATGCCCAAAGTTACTCATTTCTTTAAGTCTCAGTTTCCTCCTCTGTAGGAAGAAGATAAATAATGTAGTACTTATCTTGTACACTTATTTTGAAAATTAAATGAGATAATGTACATACATTTTTATCATAGTGGTCACCATAGAATCAAAAGTCTCAGTAAATTGAAGTCATTATTATTAGCTATGTTTTATAAATATACATTATAAGAAGAAAAACTTTCATCAGAACTGAAGACTGTATTCAAGGGTGATCTAATATAGCAAACAGTAGCATTGGTACAGTATTTTCACTCATGCAGGAGCAATGATAACTCACCTAAGAAGAGACAATAATAGTAATTTTCCCATCTACTTGCTGCCCATGACTTTGGGTCGGTGTTTCTGGAATCTTTACTGATTAAACACATTGTCACTGTTCATCGGTCTGGGGGCATTTGTAACTTACAGAGTCATTACTTATACTATGTCCCTTTATGTTACTTCACTCCTACAGCTGGTCTTGTTCTCTGACTGACAACCTGACCCTCCAGACTCTCCTGCAGCTGGACCCGGAGACAGTAGTAGACTCCTCTCTGCCCCACTCAGCCTATCAGAGAGTCTGGGAAATGTTTGCCAACCAGTCCAGGGCAGAAAGGGATGCTTTCCTGCAGGATGTTTTTCCTGAGGGTTTCCTCTGGGGCGTCTCCACAGGGGCTTTTAATGTGGAAGGAGGCTGGGCCGAGGACGGAAGAGGGGCGAGCATCTGGGACAGAGTCGGGCACCAGAACACCGGCAAGGGCCAAGCAACGCCAGAGGTGGCCAGTGACAGTTACCACAAGGTGGGCACTGACGTCGCCCTGCTTCGTGGCCTCCGGGCCCAGGTCTACAAGTTCTCCATCTCCTGGTCCCGCATCTTCCCCACCGGGCAGGGGCAGAGCCCCAACCTCCGGGGCGTCGCCTACTACAACATGCTGATCGACAGGCTGCTGGACTCGCATATTGAGCCCATGGCCACGCTGTCCCACTGGGACCTGCCTCAGGCCCTGCAGGATCGCGGCGGGTGGCAGAATGAGAGCATGGTGGATATCTTCCTGGATTATGCGGCCTTCTGCTTCTCCACATTTGGGGACCGTGTGAAGCTGTGGGTGACCTTCCACGAGCCGTGGGTGATGAGCTACGCGGGCTACGGCACCGGCCAACACGCACCAGGCATCTCCGACCCAGGGGTGGCCTCTTTTAAGGTACTTCCCATCCTTGCAATGCCTACTTGTTGGAAGAGAAAGGACATTGGGTTGGAAAAATGTTTATTTTACCTTCCCATCAGCAAGTCTTTCCTTTCTTTTTCCTTTAAAGGAAATCAGAGGGAGGGAGGGAAGAAACCATAAATTCTTAATCACCTTATTTGTCCAAACACTATTCTGGCACTTTAAAAATTGTTGCCACCTCCTCAGAACGGCTCTGATGGATGAGGGAATCGGGGCTTAGGAGAAGCAATTGGTCGTGATGACATTGCTAGTGGGTTAGCAGTGTGAAGCCAACATTTGAGCCCAAGTCCCTTGACTCCAAAGCAAGTTTTCCATGTCAGCCAGGACTCTTAATTGCAAGTGACAGAAAACCCAACCCAAACTGACTTAAACAAGGAGGGAATTTCTGAATTCTGGAAACTGAAGAGTCTTAGTTTTAGCTGATCAGAGTGGAGCTTGATTAGACCACAGATGATGTTACCAGGACTCGATTTTTCTTCTTCTCTTGCTCCCTTCACTGGCTTTATTCTTGGGCTGGCTGGTAGCCAGATGGCCACAATCCTTCTCTCATATTTCAAGATCAGCAGAAAACAGAAAAGACAGCTTGCCTCTGTTCTGGCGTTCCCAGGAAAGTTCTCCCCGTGCTCATGGTCTCTGCATGGGTCGCGTGCCCATCCCTGAACCAGTCACTGGGTCTAGGCTAGGGGACTGTGTGGCATTGATTGGTTTTGACCCAGGTCCCAGCTCTACCCCTCAACACACTGGCTGAGAGACAGGGAAGTGGTGGTGGGGGAGGGTGGTCTTTCCAGAGGGCAATCAGGGTATCATTTCAACAAGAAGGTGATGTGTATCCTTGAGACAAAATTTAAAATGGCTTAACATGAGTCCCATCCATCATTTCCCTTTTTCTTCAAAAGCTCCCAGGAAACCTACCAGCTTCCCTGGCTGCATTCTTCAGGACAATTAGTCTAGCTTTCCCCCAGCACCTTTTGGGTTCTCTTCTCTTCTGAAAGAGGAGCATTCACTGGGCCCCAGGCTAGATGTTAAGTGCCATCAAGACACTTAACTGTCCATTAGAAAATTAGAGAACAATTCAAAATACCCACAACGACAGTGAGCTGGAATACTGTGAATAAATGACTCAGTGAAATGCCAAAATATAACACTTAAGTCAAGGCTTCCATTCTGCTCTTGTTCAGCAAGTGACTGTACCCACGGAGACAGAGAACACTTCTGAAAGGGGAAAGCTTGAACCTTTCTGTTTGTCTCTTTGTTGTAAAACTCATCCCAGCCTTTACACCTTAGGCTTCTTATCCCTACAGCCGTGGCTCCTGAGACTTTTCTACAGAGACTTTTATGAGAAAGTCCACCTCATTTTTTTTTTTTTTTTGTGGCTGCGTTGAGTCTTCGTTGCTGCGTGCGGGCTTTCTCTACTTGCAGCGAGTGGGGGCTACTCCTCGTTGTGGTGCGTGAGCTTCTCATTGCGGTGGCTTCTCTTTTTGCGGAGCACGAGCTCTAGGCGCGCGGGCTTCAGTAGTTGTAGCACGCAGGCTCAGTAGTTGTGGCTCGCGGGCTCTAGAGCACAGGCTCAGTAGTTGTGACACACGGGCTTTGTTGCTCCGCGGCATGAGGGATCTTCCCGGGCCAGGGCACTAACCCGTGTCCCCTGCATTGGCAGGCGGATTCTTAACCACTGCACCACCAGGGAAGCCCCACCTCACTTTTCTCTTTCAATTCTTCCTTTTATTTATAAAACATTATGACACCATTAAGGAAAAACTTCCAAGAAAAGATCTTTTTCATAGTTCTACTAGTATTTCCTTCCAGTCATGGCTTCCTTACATTCATAGTGTAGTCACAGTGTGCACTCAGCTTAGTGCCCTTGTTTTCTTTTTGTTGTTGTTGTTTTTATTGAAGTATAGTTGATTTACAACGTTGTGTCAATCTCTGCTGTACAGCAAAGTGACTCAGTTATACACATACAGACTTTTTTTTTTAGGTATTTAGTCTTTATTCTGAATCTGATAGACAACAGTTATTTTTTTAATTTTTAAATTTCATTTAATTTATTTTTTTATACAGCAGGTTCTTATTAGTCATCAATTTTATACACATCAGTGTATACATGTCAATCCCAATCTCCCAATTCATCACACCACCACCACCACCCCCACTGCTTTCCCCCCTTGGTGTCCATACGTTTGTTCTCTACCTCTGTTTCTCATTTTCTGCCCTGCAAACCGGTTCATCTGTACCATTTTTCTAGGTTCCACATATATGCATTAATATACGATATTTGTTTTTCCCCTTCTGACTTCACTCTGTGTGACTGTCTCTAGATCCATCCACATCTCAACAAATGACCCAATTTCATTCATTTTTATGAAAAGGAATTGTATTCCATTGTATATATATATACCACATATTCTTTATCCATTCATCTGTCGATGGACATTTAGGTTGCTTCCATGACCTGGCTATTGTAAATAGTGCTGCAATGAACATTGGGGTACATGTGTCTTTTTGAATTATAGTTTTCTCTGGGTATTTGCCCAGTAGTGGGATTGCGGGATCATATGGTATTTCTATTTTTAGTTTTTGTGTGTGTGTGTGTGGTACCCGGGCCTCTCACTGTTGTGGCCTCTCCCGTTGCAGGATGCAAGCTCAGTGGCCATGGCTCACGGGCCCAGCCGCTCCGCGGCATGTGGGATCTTCCCGGACTGGGGCATGAACCCGTGTCCCCTGCATCGGCAGGCGGACTCTCAACCACTGTGCCACCAGGGAAGCCCTATTTTTAGTTTTTATAAGGAACCTCCATACTGTCCTCCATAGTGGCTGTATCAATTTACATTCCCACCAACAGTGCAAGAGGATTCCCTTATCTCCACACCCTCTCCAGCATTTGTTGTCTGTAGACTTTCTGATGATGCCTATTCTAACTGGTGTGAGGTGATACCTCATTGTAGTTTTGATTTGCATTTCTCTAATAATTAGTGATGTTGAGCAGCTTTTCATGTGCTTCTTGGCCATCTGTATGTCTTCTTTGAGAAATGTCTATTTAGGTCTTCTGCCCATTTTTGGATTGGGTTGTTTGTATTTTTAATATTGAGCTGCATGAGCTGTTTATATATTTTGGAGAGTAATCCTTTGTCCGTTCATTCGTTTGCAAATATTTTCTCCCATTCTGAGGGTTGTCTTTTGGTCTTGTTTATGGTTTCCTTTGCTGTGCAAAAGCTTAGAAGTTTCATTAGGTCCCATTTGTTTATTTTTGTTTTTATTAACATTACTCTAGGGGGTGGATCAAAAAAGACCTTCCTGTGATTTATGTCAAAGAGTGTTCTTCCTATGTTTTCCTCTAAGAGTTTTATAGTGTCTGGTCTTACATTTATGTCTCTAATCCATTTTGAGTTTATTTTTGTGTATGGTGTTAGGGAGTGTTCTAATTTCATTCTTTTACATATAGCTGTCCAGTTTTCCCAGCACCACTTATTGAAGAGACTGTCTTTTCTCCATTGTATATCCTTGCCTACTTTGTCAGAGATTAGTTGACTATAGGTGCGTGGGTTTATCTCTGGGCTTTCTGTCTTGTTCCATGGATCTATATTTCTGTTTTTGTGCCAGTACCATATTGTCTTGATTACTGTAGCTTTGTAGTATAGTCTGAAGTCAGGGAGTCTGATTCCTCCAGCTCCGTTTTTTTCCCTCAAGACTGCTTTGGCTATTTGGGGTCTTTTGTGTCTCCATACAAATTTTAAGATTTTTTGTTCTAGTTCTGTAAAAAATGCAATTGGTAATTTGATAGGGATTGCACTGAATCTGTAGATTGCTTTGGGTAGTATAGTCATTTTCACAATATTGATTCTTCTAATCCAGGAACATGATATATCTCCCCATCTGTTGGTATCATCTTTAATTTCTTTTATCAGTGTCTTATAATTTTCTGCATACAGGTCTTTTGTCCCCCTAGGTAGGTTTATTCCTTGGTATTTTATTTTTTTTTGTTGCAGTGGCAAATGGGAGTGTTTCCTTAATTTCTCTTTCAGATTTTTCATCATTAGTGTATAGGAATGCAAGAGACTTCTGTGCATTAATTTTGTATCCTGCAACTTTACAGAATTCATTGATCAACTCTAGTAGTTTTCTGGTGGCATCTTTAGGATTCCCTATGTATAGTATCATGTCATCTGCAAACAGTGACAGTTTTACTTCTTCTTTTCCAATTTGTATCCCTTTTATTTTTCTTCTTCTCTGATTGCCGTGGCCAGGACTTCCAAAACTATGTTGAATAATAGTGCTGAGAGTGGACATCCTTGTCTTGTTCCTGATCTTAGAGGAAATGCTTTCAGTTTTCCACCATTGAGAATAATGTTTGCTGTGGGTTTGTCATATATGGCCTTTATTATGTTGAGGTAGTTTCCCTCTATGCCCACTTTCTGGAGAGTTTTTATCATAAATGGGTGTTGAATTTTGTCAAAAGCTCTTTCAGCATCTATTGAGATGATCATATGGTTTTTACTTTCAATTTGATAATATGGTGTATCACATTGATTGGTTTGCATATATTGAAGAATCCTTGCATTCCTAGGGTAAACTCCACTTGATTATGGTGTATGATCCTTTTAATGTGTTGTTGGATTCTGTTTGCTAGTATTTTGTTGAGGATTTTTTCATCTATATTCATCAGTGATATTGGTCTGTAATTTTCTTTTTTTGTAGTATCTTTGTCTGGTTTTGGTATCAGGGTGATGGTGGCCTCATAGAATGAGTTTGGGAGTGTTCCTTCCTCTGCAGTTTTTTGGAAGAGTTTGAGAAGGATGGGTGTTAGCTCTTCTCTGTTTGATAGAATTCACCTGTGAAGCCATCTGATCCTGGACTTTTTTTTTTTTTTTTTTTTGGCGGTATGCAGGCCTCTCACTGTTGTAGCCTCTCCTGTTGTGGAGCACAGGCTTCGGACGTGCAGGCTCAGCAGCCATGGCTCACGGGCCCAGCCACTCCACGGCATGTGGGATCTTCCCGGACCAGGGCATGAACCCGCATTCCCTGCATCGGCAGGCGGACTCTCAACCACTGCGCCACCGGGGAAGCCCGGTTGGAAGATTTTTAATCACGGTTTGAATTTCATTACTTGTGATTGGTCTGTTCATATTTTATATTTCTTCCTGGTTCAGTCTTGGAAGGTTATAGTTTTCTAAGAATTTGTCCATTTCTTCCAGGTTGTCCCTTTTATTGGCATAGAGTTCCTTGTAGTAGTCTCTTAGGATGCTTTGTATTTCTGTGGTGTCTGTTGTAACTTCTCCCTTTTTATTTCTAATTTTATTGATTTGAGTCCTCTCCCTCTTTTTCTTTTTTTTTCTTTTTTTTTTTTTTTGCGGTACGCGGGCCTCTCACTGTTGTGGCCTCTCCCGCTGCGGAGCCCAGGCTCCGGGCACACAGGCTCAGCGGCCATGGCTCACGGGCCCAGCCACTCCTTGGCATGTGGGATCCTCCCGGACTGGGGCACGAACCTGTGTCCCTGCATCGGCAGGTGGACTCTCAACCACCACGCCACGAGGGAAGGCCTCTCTCTTTTTCTTGATGAGTCTGGCAAATGGTTTATCAATTTTGTTTATCTTCTCAAAGAACCAACTTTTAGTTTTATTGATCTTTGCTATTGTTTTCTTTGTTTCTATTTCATTTATTTCTGCTCTGATCTTTATGATTTCTTTCCTTCTGCTAACTTTGGGTTTTGTTTGTTCTTCTTTCTCTGGTTCCTTTAGGTGTAAGTTTAGATTGTTTATTTGAGATTTTTTTTGTTTCTTGAGGTAGGCTTGTATAGCTATAAACTTCCCTCTTAGAAGTGCTTTTGCTACATCCCATAGGTTTTGGATCATCGTGTTTTCATTGTCATTTGTCTCTAGGTATTATTTGATCTCCTCTTTGATTGCTTTAGTGATCTCTTGGTTATTTAGTAATGTATTGTTTAGCCTCCATGTGTTTGTGTTTTTTATGTTTTTTTCCCTGTAATTCATTTTTAATCTCATAGCATTGTGGTCAGAAAAGATGCTTGATATGATTTCAGTTTTCTTAAATTTACTGAGGCTTGATTTGTGACCCAGGATCCTGGAGAATGTTCCATGCGCACTTGAGAAGAAAGTGTAATCTGCTGTTTTTGGATGGAAATGTCCTATAAATATCAATTAAATCTATCTGGTCTATTGTGTCATTTAAAGCTTCTGTTTCCTTATTTTCATTTTGGATGATCTGTCCATTGGTGTAAGTGAGGTGTTAAAGTCCCCCACTATTATTGTGTTACTGTCGATTTCCTCTTTTATAGCTGTTAGCAGTTGCCTTATGTATTGAGGTGCTCCTATGTTGGGTGCATATATATTTATAATTCTTATTGTTATATCTTCTTCTTGGATTCATCCCTTGATCATTGTGTAGTGTCCTTCCTTGTCTCTTGTAACATTCTTTATTTTAAAGTCTATTTTATCTGGTATGAGTATTGCTACTCCAGCTTTCTATTGATTTCCATTTGCACGGAATAACTTTTTCCATCCCCTCACTTTCAGTCTGTATGTGTCCCTAGGTCTGAAGTGGGTCTCTTGTAGACAGCATATGTATGGGTCTTGTTTTTGTATCCATTCAGCAAGGCTGTTTCTTTTGGTTGGAGCATTTAATCCATTCACATTTAAGGTAATTATCGATATGTATGTTCCTATGACCATTTTCTTAATTGTTTTGGGTTTGTTTATGTAGGTCCTTTTCTTCTCTTGTGCTTTCCACTTAGAGAAGTTCCTTTAGCATTTGTTGTAGAGCTGGTTTGGTGGTGCTGAATTCTCTTAGCTTTTGCTTGTCTGTAAAGCTTTTGATTTCTTCATCGAATCTGAATGAGATCCTTGCCGGGTAGAGTCATCTTGGTTGTAGGTTCTTCCCTTTCATCACTTTAAGTATATCATGCCACTCCCTTCTGGCTTGTAGAGTTTCTGCTGAGAAATCAGCTGTTAATCTTATGGGAGTTCCCTTGTATGTTATTTGTCATTTTTCCCTTGCTGCTTTCAATAATTTTTCTTTGTCTTTAATTTTTGCCAATTTGATTACTATGTGTCTCGGCATGTTTCTCCTTGGGTTTATCCTGTATGGGACTCTCTGCGCTTCCTGGACTTGGGTGACTGTTTCCGTTCCCATGTTAGGGAAGTTTTCGACTATAATCTCTTCAAATATTTTCTCTGATCCTTTCTCTCTCTCTTCTCCTTCTGGGACCCCTATAATGCGAATGTTGTTGTGTTTAATGCTGTCCCAGAGGTCTCTTAGGCTATCTTCATTTCTTTTCATTATTTTTTTCCTTATTCTGTTCCACAGCAGTGAATTCCACCATTCTGTCTTCCAGGTAACTTATCCGTTCTTCTGCCTCAGTTATTCTGCTATTGATTCCTTCTAGTGTAGTTTTCATTTCAGTTATTGTATTGTTCATCTCTGATTGTTTGTTCTTTAATTCTTCTAGGTCTTTGTTAAACATTTCTTGCATCTTCTCGATCTTTGCCTCCATTCTTTTTCTGAGGTCCTGGATCATCTTCACTATCATTATTCTGAATTCTTTTTCTGGAAGGTTGCCTATCTCCACTTCATTTAGTTGTTTTTCTGGGGTTTTATCTTGTTCCTTCATCTGGTACATAGCCCTCTGCCTTTTCATCTTGTCTTTCTGTGAAAGTGGTTTTTGTTCCACAGGCTGCAGGATTGTAGTTCTTCTTGCTTCTGCTGTCTGCCCTCTGGTGGATGAGGCTATCTAAGAGGCTTGTGCAAGTTTCCTGATGGGAGGGACTGGTGGTGGGTAGAGCTGACTGTTGCTCTGGTGGGCAGAGCTCAGTAAAACTGTAATCCGCTTGACTGCTGATGGGTGGGGCTGGGTTCCCTCCCTGTTGGTTGTTTGGCCTGAGGCGACCCAGCACTGGAGCCTACCTGGGCTCTTCGGTGGGGCTAATGGCAGACTCTGGGAGGGCTCACGCCAAGGAGTACTTCCCAGAACTTCTGTTGCCAGTGTCCTTGTCCCCATGGTGAGCCACAGCCCCCCCACCCCCGCCTCTGCAGGAGACCCTCCAACACTAGCAGGTAGGTCTGGTTCAGTCTCCTATGGGGTCACTGCTCCTTCCCCTGGGTCCTGATGTGCACACTACTTTGTGTGTGCCCTCCAAGAGTGGAGTCTCTGTTTCCCCCAGCCCTGTCGAAGTCCTGCAATCAAATCCCACTAGCCTTCAAAGTCTGATTCTCTACGAGTTCCTCCTCCCGTTGCCGGACCCCCAGGTTGGGAAGCCTGATGTGGGGCTCAGAACCTTCACTCCAGTGGGTGGACTTCTGTGGTATAAGTGTTCTACAGTTTGTGAGTCACCCACCCAGCAGTTATGGGATTTGATTTTATTGTGATAGCACTCCTCCTACCATCTCATTGTGGCTTCTCCTTTGTCTTTGCATGTAGGGTATCTTTTTTGGTGAGTTCCAGTGTCTTCCTGTTGATGACTGTCCAGCAGCTAGTTGTGATTCTGGTGTTCTCAAAAGAGGGAGTGAGAGCATGTCCTTCTACTCCGCCATCTTGGTTCAGGCTCCCTAGATATTCTTTTTTAAGTATTCTTTTTTCATTATGATTTATCCCAAGAGATTGGATATAGTTCTCTGTGCTATACAGTAGGACCTTGTTGTTTATCCATTCTAAATGTAATAGTTTGCATCTACCAACCCCAAGCTCCCTGTCCATTCCTCTCCCTCCCCGCCTCCCCCTTGGCAACCGCAAGTCTGATCTCTATGTCTGTGGGTCTGTTTCTGTTTTGTAGATAGGTTCTTTTGAGCCATATTTTAGATTGCACATATAATATCACATGGTATTTGTCTTTCTCTTTCTGACTTATTTCACTTAGTATGATAATCTCTAGTTGCATCCATGCTGCTGCAAATGGCATTATTTTGTTCTTTTTTATGGCTGAGTAGTATTCCATTGTATATATGTACCACATCTTCATTATCCATTCGTCTGTTGATGGGCATTTAGGTTGCTTCCATCTCTTGGCTATTGTGAATAGTGCTGCTGTGAACATAGGGGTGCATGTGTCTTTTTATTTTTTAGAGTAGTTTCAGGTTCACAGCAAAACTGAGTGGAAGACACAGAGACTTCCCATTTACTCCCTGCCCCCACACATGTATAGCGTCCCCCGTTATCGACATCCCCCACCTGCACGGCAGATTTGTTACAATCAAAGACATATACAATGATCTATACACCGACACATTATCATTCTAGTGCCCATTTTTTACTTGAAATGTCATTAAACCTTTTCCATGTCATTACATGATCACAGTGATTGTTTCTGATGGTTGCCTAGTATTCCACTGAGCACCCTGCCCCAACACCAGCAAGCTTAGAAGGGAAGCCTTCCTGCCTTTTGGAAAGGAGCACACTTTGCTGTTGGAGATTAGGACCCACCCAGTTAAGAACTAACATTTGGGACATTAGAAGCAGTCAGGAGCTTCTCTTCCTAGAGCACGTTTTGGGTGTAAAATTCTTCAAACATAGGTGTCATCATCTTCACATGATAAAAAGGAAAAGAAAAAGGTGCTAAGCGGTAGCAAACCTCCTCCTGCACTCCAAGTTTCTGCTCTGTGCTGTATGTACACAGTTGCATTGAATCCTCCTGGATGGATCCATAATTACCCACTTCCTGCAGACAAGGAAGCTGAAGTCGAGGGAGAAGATGGTTTGAGTTTACTGAGCATGTTAGTGATAGAGTCAATATTCAGATGTAGGCTTGTTATACTCCAGATACCCCACCTTTGCCGTTTCTCCTGGTGCTCCACCAAGGAAAGATGTTGACATTTGTAAGACCATGAGTTAAGTCTACAGCAGATCCTGGTTGTGGTTTCTCTTCCTAGACTTCATTAAGTAGAAAGGAGAACAGGAAGGCTAGAAATAATTTCCCCCTCTTTTGTGTGTTAACTAAAGTGATTGCCCCTGCCAATTAGTTGTGGACTAGTCAATAAGTCCTTACTGGGACTTTCCTGGTGGCGCAGTGGTTAAGAGTCCGCCTGCCAATGCAGGGGACACGGGTTCGAGCCCTGGTCCGGGAAGATCCCACATGCTGTGGAGCAACTAAGCCCGCGTGCCACAACTACTGAAGCCCGCATGCCTAGAACCCGTACTCTGAAACAAGAGAAGCCACCGCAATGAGAAGCCCACACACCGCAACAAAGAGTAGCTCCCGCTCAACACAACTAGAGAAAATCCACACACAGTAATGAAGACCCAATGCAACCAAAAATTTAAAAAAAAAAAAAAAAAAAGCACTTACTGAGGACAGAGGCAGAGGAACTGGGTGATGATCCAGGCCTGGGGTCAGACTGCCTGTGCTCTCCCCTTCTCTGGATCCTGTGTTCCTCACCTGTATCATAGTAATAGTATTTGTACTTGCCACATAAGTGAGGATCACACAAGATAAGCCATTGACACCTGTTATTGTTAATGTGGTTGTGGTGCTGTCGCTATCGACCTGGTGATGGTGGTATTGACTTGTTGACACAGTTGTGGATGTTGCTGACATTGCTGCTGTTGACTTTATTAACTTGCTACCGTTACTGACTTTGGTGTCAACTTGCTGACATTGTTGTTGTTGACTTGTTATTGGCTTGTGGGTGCTGTTGTTGTCACTAAGACCTGTATTTCCTTCTTTCTTCCTCACAAGGTGGCTCATGTGGTCCTCAAGGCTCATGCCAGGGCTTGGCACCACTACAACAGCCAACATCGCCCACAGCAGCAGGGGCGGGTAGGCATTGTACTGAACTCAGACTGGGCAGAGCCCCTGTCCCCAGGGAGGCCTGAGGACCGGAGAGCCTCTGAACGCTTCCTGCATTTCATGCTGGGCTGGTTTGCACACCCCATCTTTGTGGATGGAGACTACCCGGCTGCCCTGAGAGCCCAGATCCAACAGACAAACAAACAGTGCCCCAGTCCTGTGGCCCAGCTCCCTAAGTTCACCGAGGCAGAGAAGCAGCTCCTGAAGGGCTCCGCTGACTTTCTGGGTCTGTCCCATTACACTTCCCGCCTCATCAGCAAGGCCCAAGGAGATACCTGCGTCCCCAGCTATGATACCATTGGAGGCTTCTCCCAACACGTGGACCCTGCGTGGCCCCAGACCGAATCCCCTTGGATTCGTGTGGTACCCTGGGGTATAAGGAGGCTGTTGCAGTTTGTATCCTTGGAATACACAAGAGGCAAAGTTCCAATCTACCTGGCTGGGAATGGCATGCCCATAGGGGAAAGTGAAGATCTCATCAATGATTCCTTGAGAATTGACTACTTCAATCAATATATCAACGAGGTGCTCAAGGGTAAGAATGTGGATATGCTGGTGATTGGAACGTGGGTGGTACTTCATCAAGTCTTCAGAGTTTTGTTTTGAGGGACAAAGACAGTCTCCCAAGAAAATGAAGCCAAAAAGTAGTATTTGTAGTAATAGTGTGAGTCCTTCATATCAGCCTCCTAACTCTCTCCCTCAAAGGCCTCAAGCCTTTACTTTTATATTGCTAGTGCCTACAGCGCTCCCTTCTACACTCGGCCTATCTGAGTCCTATCTGTCCATCAAGCCTCATCATCTTTTAACACATTTAGTTAACAAATATTTATTGAGTGCCCATTACATGCCAGACATTGTGCAAGACAGTAGGGGTATCATATTGAACCAACACCTTCTTTTCCCAGAGGGGACTCAGAGTCTACAGAGGGACACAGACAGAAAAGTGCAATATATGGTGATGATGGCATTACAGGGTGGCATGAGGACACTCAGCGTGGGACTCCAGCCCATTAAATCTTCCCCCATCGCTCCAGCCTGGCCTGATCTTCATTTCCTTTAACGGGGTATGAAATCTACATTCCACATCATTCACTTTTGTCCACTTAACCTATATCTACAGTCTCATTTTTACCTTATATGTCTTTTTATTTCAAGTAAAAAGGAGCGGCAAATAGGTTTCATCTCAGTACGTCAGTCCTAATCAACTGATAGTGGCTAGCTGTCTGCCTAGAGGGCTGTGTTGAGAAGATTTCGAGGCCTTGTCTAGAATCAAAGAGAAAGAGTTAAAAAGGGACCCCTGCCCTGGGCACTGCAGTAAGGAATGGAGACCTACATCCCACTGTTTGTGAGGTCAGACTTCACCTGTACTCTCCTCAGTATCAAGGAATCCCTTTAAGACATTATCTCAAGTGATCCTTGAAACGGCCTTGTTCAGTAAATGGGGGCAGATATTATCTTCATGGGACAACTGTGAAAACCTATGCTCTGAGAGATTAAATGATATGCCCAGACATCCAGTGAGTGGAGCCATAGGCCCTTCTGTTTCTGGCTCAGCAATTCCTTCTGCCCACTAACCTATGAGGCTTTTATTCATCTTTATGTTCCCAGAGCCTAGCACAGCGTGGGATAAAGTAGGTGCCTACTAAATTATTTATTGAGTGAATGAGCGACGTTACCTACCTCTTACACAGTCATCCACAGCTATTGCTCTGACTCCTGGTTGACTCACTAGAACATTTTTAATTCTTTCACAGTTCTGGAGGCCAGAAGTCCAAAATCAAAACGTCACTAGGAACACTTTCCATCCAAAGCCTCTGAGGGAGAATCCTTCCTTTCCTCTTCCAGCTTCTGGGGGATCTAGGCCTTCCTTGGCTGTGGCTGCATGACTCCAATCTATGCCTTCACCTTCACATGGCCTTCTCCCCTATGTCACTTATGATGATGCTTCACTGAATTTAGGACCCACCTTGATTAATCCAGGATGGTCTCGTTTTGAGATCCTTAACTTAGTGAATTATATTTGCAAAACCCCTTTTGCCAAATAAGGTTACATCGGTAGTACCAGGGGTCAGCACTTGGATATACCTTTTTGGGGACCACAATTCAAGCCACTGAATCAGAGAATACATTTTTTTAGGCTTTATTTCTCCTTTTAAAAACGGAATGCGTGATTATTTCATGTCAATATTACTAAACATAAAGAAGAAAAAACAAAAGCATATTTTTTAAAGATTAAATGATTTATGTATTCTGTATTAAACCAAGGAGTCCTGACACTAGCAGATGGGGCACTTTTTCTTTATTATTCATTTTAAGGTAGGGACACACCTTTCGATTGAGACTTATGGCCACAGATGTGGCCTGATGTTTTGTGTGGGTCTTACGGATTTTCCTTTTACTTGTTATGAGGAGGAAAAAGGGTTAATATCTTGGGGGTAACCCAAGTCACCTCCCGAACTTTCATGTTAAAAGGAAAACCTTTTAAAAGTAACATCAGCCCTTTGCAACTCTGTCATCATTTCAGACCCCAACCAATCCTTGCTTAACACACACCCTTACTTCTTGCCAGCTCCAATCCTAATTCTCGACAAACAATTTATGTAACCTTGCAGTTTTTGCCTTTATAAGCGTCCCCCATTTTATAGTGGAACACAATTCAAGTGCTTCCTGACTCTGTGTCTCCCGGGCTGCAGTGCTAACAAACCCCAAAATAGACACCTCTATTTTAAAAATAATAAAAATAAAAGGCAACATCAGTAACAGACTTTAAAACAATCCCAATTTTGGTTTTCTCCACAGCTGTCAAGGAGGACTCAGTGGATGTTCAATCTTACATTGCTCGTTCCCTCATCGACGGCTTCGAAGGCCCCTCTGGGTACAGCCAGAGGTTTGGGCTGTACCATGTCAACTTCAACGACAGCAGCAGGCCAAGGACTCCCAGGAAATCTGCCTACTTTTTCACCAGCATGATTGAAAAGAACGGTTTCCTCACCAAGGTAGTAAAAAGACTGCCACCATCCAGTAAAGCAAACGTCCCCCAGCAAATCAGAGCCTTCACGTTTCCATCCGAGGTACCCTCCAAGGCTAAAGTAGTCTGGGAAAAGTTCTCCAACCAACCCAAGTTTGAAAGAGATTTGTTCTACCACGGCACGTTCCGGGATGACTTCCTGTGGGGCGTGTCCTCGTCAGCCTATCAGATTGAAGGAGCTTGGGATGCTGACGGCAAAGGCCCCAGCATCTGGGATAATTTTACCCACACACCAGGGAGCAACGTGAAAAACAGTGCTACTGGAGACATAGCCTGTGACAGCTATAACCATCTGGATGCTGATCTGAACATGCTTCGAGCTTTGAAGGTGAAGGCCTATCGCTTCTCCATCTCCTGGTCTCGGATTTTCCCGACTGGAAGAAACACTTCTGTCAACATACGTGGTGTTGATTATTACAACAGGCTGATTGATGGCTTGGTGGCAAGCAGCATCTCTCCCATGGTGACACTGTTCCACTGGGACCTGCCCCAGGCCCTCCAGGATATTGGAGGCTGGGAGAATCCTTCCTTGATTGAGTTGTTTAACAGCTATGCAGACTTTTGTTTCCAGACCTTTGGTGACAGAGTCAAGTTCTGGATGACTTTTAACGACCCCACATCCCAGGCATGGTTGGGGTATGGCTCAGGGAAATTTCCCCCAAATGTGAACGACCCAGGCTGGGGACCTTACAGAATTGGCCATGCAATCATCAAAGCTCATGCCAGAGTCTATCACACTTACGATGAGAAGTACAGGCAAGAGCAGAAGGGGGTCATCTCTTTGAGCCTCGGTGCACACTGGGCAGAGCCCCAGTCGCCGGGGGTCCCCAGGGATGTGGAGGCAGCTGACCGAATGCTGCAGTTCTCACTGGGCTGGTTCGCCCACCCCATCTTCCGAAACGGAGACTATCCCGATGCCATGAAGTGGAAAGTGGGGAACAGGAGTGAACTACAGCACTTAGCCACCTCCCGCCTGCCCAGCTTCACTGAGGAAGAGAAGAGGTACATCTCAGCTACGGCCGACGTGTTCTGCCTCAACACCTACTCCTCCAGAATCGTGCAGCATGCAACACCCAGGTTAAACCCGCCCTCCTATGAAGATGATCGGGAGCTGACCGAGAGGGAAGACTCTTCCTGGCCCTCCACGGCAGTGAACAGAGCTGCATCCTGGGGGATGCGAAGACTGCTCAACTGGATCAAGGAAGAGTATGGGGACGTCCCCATTTACATCACTGAAAACGGAGCAGGGCTGACAGATCCGAAAGTGGAAGATACCAATAGGATATTTTACCACAAAACCTATATCAATGAAGCTTTGAAAGGTACGTGAGTGTTCATGTCCCCCTTACAAAATCTCCCAACGTCCACATGTCATGTGCCTGAAATGGTTTGGCAGAGTGGATTACACACCATCAACAGGTCTCCCTTTTATACCCTAATTCCATAATTCTTTCCCGGTCTGGGGTTACATATCCCTTTGGGAATCTGAAAAAAGCAATGGCCATCTCCCCAAATGTACACACAGGGTCCCACAGGAGTATTCTCATGGGTCCATTCATTCATTATTGAGCAACTACTATGTGACAAGTTCTATTCTAAGTGCTGGGGACACAGCAGTGAACAAAATAAACAACTTTCTGCTGACACGGAGCTTATATTCTGGTGGGTTCCATGCACCCTAGAGCAATAAACTCTTCTCTAATTCACATTTCTGTATTTAACTTCTAAAGTAGGCTGAGACTCTTGAATTTCAGACATGTCCCTTTACCCCAACAAAAGAATTTGATTTTGCAAAGATCAGTCATTAATACTTGCTATGGGGGCATCAGTGTTGACAAAAAGAAAGAGACAAGATGATCTATCAGGGCACACATTACTTGTGTGCACAAGTTGGTGGTTTAGGACTACCTGCAGTGAGGAGTCCTCCTGGTGTAAAGCTCTCCTCTGCTGTCTGTGGAACGTTCCCAGCCTACAGGCTCGACGGTGTCGACCTTCGAGGATATGCTGCATGGTCCCTGATGGACAGTTTTGAGTGGCTAAATGGCTACACGGTCAAGTTCGGACTGTACCATGTTGATTTCAATAACGTGAACAGGCCTCGCACAGCAAGAGCCTCTGCCAGGTACTACACGGAGGTCATCATCAGTAACGGCATGCCGCTGCCCAAGGAAGACGAGTTTCTCTATGGACAGTTTCCCAAGGGCTTCAGCTGGAGTGTGGCTACCGCTTCATATCAGGTGAGGAGTTCAGGACAATTCACCATCTACAGCAAACCTACTATGTGCCAGGCTCTGGGGTCAGGGCTGGAGAGGGCAGGTGGGAGCAGTGGATTTTTATAGACCTGTGGGAGGGAAGTACGGCTACCTTGCGAGGGGAGTCTGGGAAGCCCTTTTCCCAGACAGCTTGGCTTCTTCACATCCCCAAATTCAGGTGGGCCATCACAGTTACAAGGGCTGTGCTGAGATGGGTGTTAGCAGGCCAGATGGAGCAGGTGGAGCCTGGAAGAAATACTTAGGCAAAGACATGCAAATATGAAGATTCTCAGCTGGATGCCTTTATTTCTCACCTAGTCTCTTCCCAGCAGACAGTTCGATCAAAATGGCTATCACATGGGCCTGGGCGTTTTCTGATGTCCTAATAACATCATACCTCTACTTTATTCATGCTAAATGAAGCTCACTAATACAGAAAATATGAGGATTTACTTTTCCTCAGAAAAAAAAGAAAGATAAAAAACGAAGAGTGACTTGCCCAGGCAGTTAGGGGTGTGACCCTGCCTTACATCTTCTTCCTCCATTTATTTTCTTTGATACAGGAGTAGGGGTTTGTATTCTCAGTGTGGAACCTGGGTGGGGTCAGTGGTCTGAGCTGACTTGACTCTGGGTTGCTCAGCCCTTGGATTTTTTCTAGGTGACCATAGCTGCTGAAAATGTTTCTGAGGAAGGTGAAGGTAGCTACCCCCAGACGACCAGACTACCAAGGTATAATGAAGTCTCAGACCAAATTCTGCCATATCCAGACATATGTTAACTAAGCACACTAATACAGGAACTATTCATGTATCCTATTCCATGGCCTGGAGAAAACCTCAGCTCTTGGTCCTCTTCGGTGCTCTGGTCAACACTGTACATGAAAGGTGCACTTGAGGAAATGCCAAGATTTCAGAGACAGGATCCTGTTGCTCCAGGGAGACAGAATCTTCTGTAGCAGGGTTTCTCCAGCTGGGTCTGATTGACATTTGGGGCTGGATAGTTCTTTGTTGTGGGCCCGTCCTGTGCACATGTAGGATGTTTAGCAGCAAACCTGGCCTTTACCCACTAGATGCCAGTAGACTCCTCCCCCAGCTGTAACAACTAAAAAAATGTCTGCAGACATTGCTAAGTGTCTCCTCAGAGACAAAATAGTCCCTGGGTGAGAACCACTGCCCCACAGGTTTATAGCTGGACTTACTTATTCTAGGGCTAGGGTTAGGGACTTATTCTAGGGCACAGGTTGCAGGCCTGAATCATTTATTACTATGAGAGTTCACAAATGGTGATTTTCTGAGTTCATCATTGCTTTTATATTTATTAGGTGGCATTCAAAAGAAAGGTCAAGCTTTGTCTTTTCTCCTACTTATTTACATTTTACTTATATGTAAATATATATTGATATATATCATCAGTATGGCCTTGTGAAGTCCTATTTTTTTTCCAATGGGTTATACTTTTGCTATTATTATGTATGCAGATGCTTAAATCGTCCACCTTTTGCCTGGTGGATTGTCCTTTAGCTGGACCCTGTGTCCTTTTGACATGGCCCATCATTCTTTGAGCACTCTGTTAATTCTTTCTGGTGCAACAAGATGTTCCAGGCTCATCTTGTATCTTTTCTGCCCCGGCCCTGTAATCAGCCATTTCTCTAATGAGCCCTGGTTCCTTTTATTGGATAAGGGCATTTAGAAACCAAGACCTGGGTGCTAGGTGTGCTCACTGCTACTGGGGTGTCATTACTTCTAGGCCCGCTCAGTGGACAGAGCTAGGAAATGCATGTGTGTGTACACACCACACATACACACACACACACACCCATACACGTGCATATATATCTAGTTCTACATCCACCCAAATCTTTATGTTAAAAAACACAGATACCTCCATTGCAATCCAACTCTACAGGGTTAATGCTGGCCTTCCCACTTTTCATATTTGTATCTCTTTTCTCCAATGATGAGAAATCTAGTTCCTAATATCTTCAACATAGTCACTTATTTTCTTAGTCCCCCTGCATTAACTAGTCTCCCAACCACCAAGCCATCTCCTGCACCCAGATGGGCCACACGGGGTGCACTCCCGCTGACCTAGGGCCTGCCACTCTCAGAGGGGCTGTGCAGGCCAAGCCTGGACATGTCTTCTTGCTGAGAATGCCAGCACTACCTTAGCTGCAGCCAATCACACAGTATCACACTATATATGCTTAAGTGTTTTAAAGTAAATTATGGAAATTACACCTCTCAGACTACCTAAGCCCATAGGTAGGCATTTGCCCAGTGGCTTGTGATCAGTTTATAGGTTAGGTGGGAGGAGGAAAAGGAGGCACAGAAACAGTGATACACATCCTGATTAGAAACTCTGCCTCTACATCTGGCATCATTGGGATTTGTTTGGCTGTGATTGGGGTTGAGGCATGTGGAATTGTTCATTCAAACTTTTAGTGAGCACCCACCATACTCCAGACACTGCTGCATTGACTGCTGGGCCACCAAGATGAAAGACGCAATGCCTAGACCTCAGTCTTGTAGGAAGAAAGCCAGTCAGCAAGCGGATGATTGTGCAGTGCAGCATGACAGTGCTGTGATGTTCAGAAAGTATGTACAGGAAGCTGTAGGAGTTCAGAAATCGGGGGGTGGCAGAGAAGGTGATGCCGACTTATGTCAGGACTCACCCACTGACTGGGAAGGGCTTGACTACATGACTTGCTTAGACCATGTCTTGTCATCTTGAGATCGAAGGTGCGTGGAGAGCAGATGGCAAAGGGCTCAGTATTTGGGACACGTTTTCTCACACACCACTGAGAGTTGGGAATGATGACACTGGAGACGTGGCCTGTGACAGTTATCACAAGATTGCCGAGGATGTGGTCGCCCTGCAGAACCTGGGTGTGACCCACTATCGCTTTTCCATCTCTTGGACTCGCATCCTCCCTGACGGAACTACCAAATACATCAATGAAGCGGGCCTGAACTACTACATGCGGCTCATCGACGCGCTGCAGGCTGCCAGCATCCAGCCCCAGGTGAGATGGGGCCCTGACCTGGCCTTGGCCAAGTCCCCTGGGAGCCAGTTGGGCTGGAGAGAACATTTCTTGTGTGAAAAAAATGCTGTTTTCAAATTTAATTTTTGAATGATCAGTAAAGATTTTCCTTCTGCCGCTGACCTCTAGCCATGTTTCCCTCATAGGTGACCAAGTTTGCTGGGTTCTCATGTCCTTTTGTGTATGTGACCAGTAGGCATGTGTATATGTGTATGTATATGCCTTTTCCCCTCTTTTTTCCTAATGGTATGATACATACAGTTTGATACTTGCTTTTTAAAAAATTTTTTATTTATTATTTATTTGGTTGTGCCAGGTCTTAGTTGTGTCAGGCGGGCTCCTTAGTTGTGGTATGTGGGCTTCTTAGTTGCAGCTCACAGGCTATTTAGTTGTGGCACGTGGGCTCCTTAGTTGTGGCTGGTGGGCTCTTACAGATATTTCCATATCCATACATAGTTTCCTCATTTGTTGCTTTTTTGCTTTGTTTTAGTTATGTGGTAATCGTTTGTACCTTACTTCTCTAATCACTTCCCTATTAATGGACACTCTTCCCTGTGATGTTTCCACTCTTTTGCCATTATAACCAGCACTACAATGAGTAACCATAGATGCATAATTACACTAGGGTGGAAGTTTATCTGTAGGATATGGTTCTAGGAGCAGAACTGCTGAGGCAAAAGTGCACGTGTTTTTAAGCCATGAGTTATTATGAATAATAATACAGAAGCTCACTTGTGGGCTTCTTTACTGTCACCAAATCTTTTACATTTTACTTGGGAGCATAAGAATACTTCTCCTTTTCCCCTGGGCCATTTATGATAAACAGCTGGAGGGCACTAGTTCTATGATACTGTGTGTTTCCTCTGCTGTATTGATTGGAGATTATGCACTGCAGCCAGAGCATAATCTCCGCATTAACCCCTCCCCCCCACCCCCCACCCCAAAAGCAGAGATTTTTACAAATAAAAGTGCTACCTGGACTTCTCACACTGCTAACACTGCAGGAACAAATCATCCATGCGGCGTTTATTACAGTGTGTGTGACCACTAGCTGTGATGGAGAGGGGATGGCCAGTGGCTGCCCTGCAGGAGCCCAAGATCTGGGGGGAAACGAGCTCCATTACACATAACAATTCACAACATCAGAAAGAACAGAACTCAGGGCTTAATGATTTTGTAGTTCTTATTTTTTTAAATAGATTTAAAAATATTTATTTATTTTTGGCTGTGCCACGTGTCATGCAGGATCTTAGTTTCCCGACCAGGGATCGAACCCAGGGTCTTGGCAGCGAGAGCATGGAGTCCTAACCACTGGACCTCCAGGGAATTCCCTGTAGTTCTTAAGGGCATTGAGACACCGCAGAAAAGAAAAGTGCTGTGGCCGGAAAAAGCTTCAAGGAGGTGTGGGTCTTGAAGAAAGAGGACAGTCTGGGTGGGTGGGTGGGCAGGGGAAGGGCATTTCAGGCAAAGGGGGAGACTGGGCCTGAGCTGAAGATGGTTGGCAGCCCAGTGGAGACTGCGGACAGTGGAGACCCCCGGCGTGGCCAAGAGGGGGTGTGTCAGGAGCATCAAGGGAAGACCCGGAGAGAGGAAAGGCTACCACACGGACATGGCCATAGGGGCCCCTCTCCAGCAAAGGGTTCCCAGGTCCTCAGAAAGAACCTCCAGACAGATGTCCATGGGGATGCCCCTTTACAAGCAAAATGCCTCAGAGCCTCAGACTCTCAGTGCAGTCTATCCCGGCGGTTCTGAAGCTCTAGCATTTCTGATCCTTGACTACAACCATAGCTAACATTTGCTGAAGAGATGGCAGGATGTCAGCCACTTTTTGTGTCCTCTGCCATGTGATTTCGGCCTCACAACGATTCCGGGACATGGAGGTCTCAGGGCCTGAGCCTGGGGTCAGATGGCTGGTAGGTGGCAGAGCTGAGACTCAAACCCAGGCTTCTCTGATCCAGAGGTATGAATTTCTCACACTTCAACACTGCTGTCCTACCCTTCCGGCCAGAGAACCCTGAGGCTTATTTGTCACATCATTCATCCTCAGCTTTAGCAGTAGACATTTACGCTGGTGCATACAGCATCGCTGGCTTCCCATGAAAAGGAGGTTGATGGAAATGCTGATCTTGCTTTTTCACAGGTGACCATTTACCACTGGGACCTGCCGCAGGCACTCCAGGACATCGGAGGCTGGGAGAATGAGACGGTTGTACAGCGGTTTAAGGAGTATGCAGATGTGCTCTTCCAGAGGCTGGGGGACAAGGTGAAGTTCTGGATCACACTGAACGAGCCCTTTGTCATTGCTAACCAGGGCTATGGCTATGGGACAGCAGCTCCAGGTAAAGGTCCCAGACCCCCCCTTGTCAGCTCTTTGGAGTGTGGCATTCTCAGCACCACAAAGACATGAAATCCAGGTGGCCCTGGAGGAGGAGGCTACGAAAGCCCGAAGGCAGTGCTTCATAATCCCTGCCTTCTGCTCAGGGCTGCCTGGCAGGCAGCAGAGCTTCCCCCTTCTGACACCACTTTTGCTGAACATGAACTTCACGTCTCAATACATCCAAATGGCTTCATTGCTCTCTCTCTACCTCTGATCTGCCTCAGATAGGAAGCTGCCTGAGATCAAGGGTGTGGACTAATCAATATAGGAAAGGACAATACATCAGACTGTAGAGATCCACAGTGGTTTTTGCAATTCCAAAAATGCAAAAGTTTCCAATATATGATTTGGCTGACCTGGGCTTAACCTGACTTGAACCAATGTGAGGTGACATCCCACTTAGAGTGAACATTCAGAAGTTCTGCACGAGCAGTGCTCGTTTCGGCAGCACATATGCTAAAATTGGAAAAGTTCAGCAGCAGACGTATTAATGTCCTTAATCGTGGAGAGCTGTCCTGGGCCCTGCTGGGGTCATATGTAACTATGTTATATGCAACTTATTACTTTTCCAAGACACAGAAACCTTTTAATCCCAAAATACATCAAACCCTGGGTTTTTTGTTTTTTTTTAATTGAAGTATATAGTTGATTTACAGTGCTGTGTTCCTAAGAGTTTTTAATAAGGAATTGTGGACCTCTCCTTGTCCCTTGAGAACCCTCCAATTCTCTGAGCCTTAGAGAGTAAATTCGTGTTCATTTATGTGATTCCTTGGGATTACATGTAAAAGCTGGAAAGAGCCACAGGGAGATCTGCTTTGACCCATTACCAGATGTATCTCCCATTGGTCCTTGGTTGACACTTTGGTTTATCATTCCTTCAACGTATGAGAGGCAGCCTCTCTCATAACATTTGCTCTCAAGGAATCTCTGTGTCAGATGCTTCCATCAGCTATACTCTCCAACTCTTACTTTCACTGTGGGTCCCCGCAGAGTGCCAGGATGTCACCTCCTGAGGCACACACTCTTCTGGGTACTTTGCCTGTTACATATGAGCCACTCTTTGGGCGAGGGGTACAGAAACCAACACCTGTCAATCAAGTGCCTTCTCTTTGCCAGACACAGTACTTCTGGGTGCTTTGCACACACACTGTTTCATTTCCTTCTCATAAGAACTCTCTATTGCTCATTTTGCAGAGGAAGGAACTGAAAGACTGAATTACTCAACCCAAAGTTACCTGGCCAGCTTTAAAAAGTGGAGACAGGATTTGAATTCCATTCTTCCTCAAGCCAAAATCTTCAGCCTTTCTCCCAAACACGAAGAGGCCATCTATAGGCAGAAAGTGATATTCTTGGCCACATTTATTCTTCACTGACATCTCTGTGTATATTTCCAGGAATCTCCTCCAGGCCTGGCACTGGTCCCTACATTGCTGGCCACAACCTAATAAAGGCTCACGCTGAGGCCTGGCATCTGTACAACGATGTGTACCGCGCCCGTCAAGGTGGCATGATTTCCATCACCATCAGCAGCGACTGGGCTGAGCCTAGAGACCCCTCCAACCAGGAGGAGGTGGAGGCCGCCAGGAGATACGTTCAGGTCTGTTCTTCCTCTGGGCATTGTTCTTACTCTTGCTCTTTTCCCCGCCTGTCACAATCTAATGGAAACAGAATTAGACTGCGAAACAAAGATTTAGGAACTAGGCCCTGCGTTGCTATTACCTTATTCTGTGCTCTTGGGAAAATCATCTAAACTTTTTGTACTGTAGTCTTCTCATCTTTGAAATGGAGGTGACCTAACTACCTCATAGGTTTGCTGTGATCAAAGTTCTTTGGGGTTGTTTTCTTTCAAGTCTTAAAAAAATAATTTATACATATAGCTCTTACTGGATGCAACACTGGCTTGAAGCTAAATAACAGAAAGAAATTCTGCCTTTTCAATCTGTGGTTTGACTATAGGAGCTAATAGAACTGGGCTGCAATGTCACATTTCGCCTCTAGGTGTCACCATCTGATTTTACTTACTCTGCCTAAGAATTACCTTAAGTTGGGGGCTTTAGGTTGTGTGAAACTCATTAGCGCCCCGAATTTTCCATGAGCTTCACATAAGGATATGCATCTTTTGGTCATGGAATTTTGCTCCTGGGAAGTGGAGGCATAAGTAAGCAGGTCCCAACAACACGGCCCACCCTTATTTCAGCCTGGGCCCCTGCAAGATGAGAGAGAGAACGGTGCTCTTCATGCCATAGCTTTTCCCTGGCTCCTGCTACTGTCTCTGAAGAGGTCTGAAGGCACCCTCTACCATGTTTCAGCATCAGGAAAAAAAAGCAAGCTTCTCTCTCTCTCCAGATTGCTCCCCACTTTTAAAGGCTCTGAGGAGGAGTCCGCAGACAGTGGCATTTCTGAAAGGACACCAATGGCCTTGGTTTGCCAAATTCTTCACAAACGAACTTGACAAAGGTGGTCAAATTAAAAAGCGCAAACAAGAACTTAATGTCCCATTTGCTAGCCAGCTGGGGGGAAGGCCTTGGAACAAAATTAATTCGTTACCTCATTTCAGACTCACAGAACTGGTGAGTTAGAGCAATAATTTGTTTTCTGAAATCAAAACAAACCTCAGGAAATGTTAGGCTGTAGTCTCATTATCACAGCTCATCCGTGAACTGTGATCCTGCAGCTCAGGACTATGATACGTATGTCCCCTAATAAAATCAGCTTCCACAGAAACAATTTCTCACCTCAGAGTGAATTGAAGCTTCTTTTACCAGAGTATGTTCCAAGCCTCATCTCTGACTGGGAATGGAAGGCTGTCCTCACCCCACATTTCAGGAAGTAGCCAGCAGGTGAGGGGAGGATGTCGAGACAGAAGAAGCCTCTCAGGACCCACAGCGTCATAGCACTTGGTTGCCACATATATCCCCTAAGGGTAAGGATGGCCTGGACCTCATTCAAGAAAACAGACTGAAAAGTTCCTCACTTTGTGAGTCCAAAACCCATGAAGAATCATCCTTTGCCTGGGCAACCAGCCTTGCACCTGGTTCCTCCCAGAAGGTTCTGGTGGGTCCTTAGGCATGAGGATGGGGAAGGACCTGCTCTGTGGTAAGAGAGGAAATCAGGGCCTGGAGGCTTGGGGTCTCTCCCCCTCTTCTGCAGGACCCTCCTAAGGGCAGCCAGCTGCATTTGTCAAGTCCAGGGCCAAATCGGTTCACATCCCTCAAGCTACAGTGGGTGAGAACATTGCCCTTCCCACAGTGAGCTCCCAGCGGGGTGACAAGACCTGTGGGCATTTGAGCTGCAATATGGGAACAGCCGCAGAAGAGAGGCACGCTTCATACTGGGTTGGGGAGAAGGGGCCCTGGGGTCAGCGACGCCTGAGCCGGGAGCTCCGGTCTCCTGTGGGCCCGCCTGTTAATGCCGGCACTGACTGTTCCCCCTTACCCCACCCGCAGTTCATGGGAGGCTGGTTCGCACATCCGATTTTCAAGAATGGGGATTACCCCGAGGTGATGAAGACACGGGTCCGTGACAGGAGCTTGGCGGCAGGCCTCAACAAGTCTCGGTAGGTCCTGGCGCCGCCACGCACTCAGCCATGAGAGCTGGGAGGAAGTCTGCTCTGTGGTGCCCAACTGAGGCTCCTGGGTGTACGGCACAGTGATGAGAGCATGGCTGTTGGGGTCAGAGAGGCGTGTCTTAGGCGTGTCTGAGCTTCCTTGCTTGCCGGGAAGATTACACGCGAGTGTGTATGTGAATTGCTTAGCCCAGGACCTGGCATGGCTGTGACAGGCAGTTGAGACAAAAGGCAGTTGCCCTTATTATTATTCTTCAGAATAGCCAGGAAATCCGTCCCCAGGGCACCTACTTCTTAGCGACCCACCATCTCACTCCGAGGACAAATTCCCCAGCTCATCTTATCCTATTTCAGCACCTTAGGAGTGAATGTGGGTAGCAGTGGGTGACTCTTAGCCGAGTGCTTTTTGTCCTTTGGCCAGTGGGTGGCAATGGTTTGCACCGAGGCAGTCCTACTTCCGTCAAGGAAGTAACAGCAACGTCAGCAACAGCTAACATTGATCCATCTTCTGTGGGCACTTTCACTCCTATTTAAAGATGAGTAAGCTGAAGCACAGAGATTATGGCAAGACTGCCCAGCTGTTCAGTGATGGAGCTGGGATTTGAAAGCAGGCTGACTGCAGGGCCCGTGCTCGGTTTAAGAGTCGTCCGGCTGGGGATTAGAGGTGTGGTGTGGGGAAGGGGATGCAGTGCCCTGGCCTTCTGGGAACACACCCACAAGCTCTAAGGTAGCTCATGTGACCATAAGAAGGGGAGGCTAGGGTAAAACTTCAAAAGGCAAGCATTCCTAACACAGCCTTTGAGTCTTATACCTGTGAGGATGAAATAATCCATCCTGGCCCTTAAAACGCACGTGTGTGCTGGCCTGGTTAGGGTTAAGTCCTGCTGAGCCAAAAGGTCTGATCTGTCAACCCTGGTCTCCAACAAGCAACTGAGTGCTCCAGTCCATTAACACAACCTTGCTGAGCACCTACTGTGTACCCAGGCCAGGGCCAGGACCGGCAAGGTCCACACAAAGAGGGGGTTCCAAATATGGTTCCTCAAGTGCTGACACACTGGCTGGGAAGACAGTGACCTTCATCACTCCAAGGAATTCTATTCCCCAATTTCTTCATGCAAGGAAAACTCAGAGGAGATCAGGGCAGGCTGGGTAGACCCAGGAGACTTCACGGACAAGACAGGACATCAGCTGAGCCTGGGCCTTGAGAAGGAACAGCATTTGGGAGAGCAGAGGCCCTTCCATCCAATGGGGAGGCGTGTGAGCACCGGCCTAGAGGTCGGAATGAGTGGGACACCTGCAGCTGGAATTCGGGAGACTTGGCCCAGTAGCGGTGGGAGGGCCAAGGCCACATGGTGGCGGGCCTGGAGGCCGAGCACAGGGGATCAGCCTTGACGCCACGGGACCTGAGGAACCCCTGCTGGCTCCTGAGCGGGGAAGTAAAGGCGTGGGCACAGGGGCTTAGTTTTGCCCCAGTATTTCAGAAACCCCAGGGAGGGAAGGTTCTTCCCCAGGTTAATGGTAGCAGAAAGGTCAAGGTGAGGTGTCAGGCACCTAAGCAGGGCGTTCTCTAGGCAACCCTAAACCTGCAGCATGTAGTCAGGATTTGGCTGAGATGAACCTCTAAGTGTTGCACACAAGTGCATGTTGATTGAATTGTATAGAAAAGTCTCACTAAGAATACATGGAAAGAATGTCTACATGTGTATAACTGAGTCACTTTGCAGTACGGCAGAAATTGGCACTACACTGTACATCAACTATACTTCAATTAAAAAGAAAAGAATACAAGGAAAATGTTCCACCAGATGTTTAAAAAGAAAGTGCAGGGCTTCCCTGGTGGTGCAGTTGTTAAGAATCCGCCTGCCAATGCAGGGGACACGGGTTCGAGCCTTGGTCCGGAAAGATCCCACATGCCGCGGAGCAACTAGGCCCGTGTGCCACAACTACTGAGCCCACGAACCACAACTACTGAAGCCCGTGCACCCAGAGTCCGTGCTCCGCAACAAGAGAAGCCACCGCAATGAGAAGCCCGCGCACCGCAACCAGAGAAAGCCCGCTTGCATTAACGAAGACCCAACACAGTCAAAAATAAGTTAACTAATTTTTTAAAAAGTGCAGTGAAATCATGTGAGCAGAAAAGTCCAAATCTCAAAAGTTCAGTCAATTCAATTTGTAAAAGTATTTCCCCTACTAATGAGGATGACTTTGGAGAAAAATAGCACGCCTAAACAAACCACAGTAAAAACTTGCAACAGGAAGAGAGAGAGGGTCTTGCAACGCCAGAGGGAGGCGAGGTCTGTGGTCTGGTAGAAGGAGGCTCAGGTGCCTTCAGCAGCAGCTGGGAGGGCCTCTCCTTGCTCCCGGCCAGAGGCCCGTAGTCACCTCCAGGTACCTGAGTTTAGAGCCCTCCACCAACACCCCACAGCACGTTCTCTTCCCAAACCCCACGTCCTTAAGGGCCCTTTCCTTCCAGGCTCCCTGAGTTCACAGAGAGTGAGAAGAGGAGGATCAACGGCACCTATGACTTTTTTGGGTTCAATCACTACACCACTGTCCTGGCCTACGATCTCAACTATGCCTCTTGGATCTCTTCCTTCGATGCAGACAGGTAAGGAAGGGTGCCTGGAACAATCTTTGGAAAAGACAGCGAAGTGCTCCTCTTCTCTCACTTAGAGGCCTGTACAGCCTCTGAAACTGCCTCCTCATGCTGTATATCCTGGGGTTTTTGCAAGATGAGCCCCATCTCCTGAGATACCTAAAAAAACCTCTATCAGTCAGATAGTAATTCAGGCTAGGGTTTCCAAGATGCTTTCCATTTAAAAAGCAGACAGGCTTAAGAGTTTTTAAAAACATGAAAAAAAGGTTTTTTTTCTTTCGGTTTTCTTTTTTCATCAGATTTGTTTCACTTACCAGATGTTATTTCAGTCAAAATAACAAGCTTCTTTTTTCCTTTTGAGGGTAAAGGTTAAACTATTATTTCTGTATTACAAATAATATATGTTCACAGTAGAAACACTGGAAAGCAAGAACAGGAAATTCTTGTGTCATTTCAGAAGTGTGTGTGTGTGTGTATGGGTGTACTACCTCTCTATATATTTATATTATATACAGTTTATATAGTATATAGTTATACAGAAATGTTTATTACAAAAAATCAGGATTATTATGTGTGCACACTGTTTTGTCCCTCTTCTGACAAAGCATCTTTCCCCATCAGTAGCTGTGACTCTGTCTGGGTTCTTTCTTTGGAAACAAGCGCTGACATCCCCACTGCATCCTGCAACCACCAGAGTCAGGCTTGCTGAGCAGGGCTGAGAGGCCTCCCTGCTGGTCCCCGTTCACGCACCCACTCGACTCTTGCTGCCTCATGGGTCCTGGGACTGTCTCCCCAGGCACCTGTGCTCAAGCTTATGAAACACCCCACATGCAGTTCAGGTGAACAATAAATCCAGCTCCTGATAAAACGCAACGGTTTTTTTTCCTGAAGGATTTGGACGTTAAGAAATATCTAAATGGCTGTTCCTCCTAATGAAATGCATGAGCTTCTGTGCACCCCCGCAGAGCTCCCTCTGGCACAACCTGATGCCCTCTCCTTGCCCATCGCTGGAGAGAGAGGAAGGGTCTTGGGCACTTGAGGCAGGTCCCAGCATATCTACCCCATCATCACATGAATGGAGGCCCAAATACTGGTGCCTGTGGCCTGCGGGTGGCGTCGACCAGACGTAGGTGACTCAAGGGCGCCTCTTCTCTAAAGACAGCACTCGCATCCCATGGGAGATTATGGTAAGGGAAGCTCAGAGCCCTTTCACATCTAGTGTGAGGTGTGGCCTGTTAACAGAGCCGTGGAGGGTTAGATCCATGAGTAAGACCATTCCTCTGTACAGGTAGAAAGCAGAACAGAGAGCTTAGGTGGCCTGTCCAAAGTTACACCAGCACTGACTGATGCCACTACAACTAGTGAAAAGAGAATCCGAGGCCTTTTGACTCTTCTAGGTGTAGCTACGACTCTCGAGTCTAGGCAAAAATCTAGGTTTTCTTCCAGTGTAAATCCTGTTTTGTGCAGAGGGCCTCTTGGGATTTACAAATCGAGACCTAAACCTTAGCGTTTGAACTCGTAGGGGAGTTGCCTCCGTCACAGATCGCTCTTGGCCAGACTCTGGCTCCTTCTGGCTGAAGATGACACCTTTCGGCTTCAGGAGGATCCTGAACTGGTTAAAGGAGGAGTACAACAACCCCCCGATCTACGTAACAGAAAATGGAGTGTCCCAGCGGGAAGAATCAGACCTCAACGACACTGCTAGGATCTACTACCTCCGCAGTTACATCAACGAGGCGCTCAAAGGTATGCCAGGCCCCTGCCCTTCCTCCAAGTGCACCTTTCACTGCTGGAAACATATGCTAACGTCTGCAGTCAGGGCAGTACTGCATCCACAAGCCCGAGATGAGAAAGATGAGGTTTCTAGCTCGTTTTGGGTTTAAGCCTTTGGGGCTGCACACTAAGAGTCTTCCTTCCTAGATATAAGCTCAGCAAGCAAACCCTGTTGCCTGATACAGCTAAGACCCGAGTTCTTGGCCTGTCATTTGCTCTGCTTGATCCTCTGGTGTCAGTGTCCCTGAACAGCAGTGCCCTCCTGAGGACAGTCTGGGCGGGGGCCACATGGAATGGGCTGGAGGGGTTGTCTGTATGATCTTTTGTTCCCCAAGCAAAAGTTTGAGGCCCTTAGCTCAGCAGAACAACCTGGGATGGGACTATGACATGGAAACGGTAAGTAATGCTGAGTAAAAGAAAATGAGCAATGCAGCAGCAAAAAGAAACGATTAGAAAATCTTATTCCAGACAAAATATTTTCCGAGGGCCACTTTTCTATAGGGAAGAGCATTAACACTCTAAGGCTCTGTCCAAGACCAATAACCCATGATGTGAAGACAAGGAGGATTACACATGACCCAGGAGGATTAATTTAGTCTCTACCCATGTTCCTGACTCCCATTCAGGGCTGAGCCTTTCTAGAAAATGCAGGAGCACCCATGGAGGACCAGCTAACGATTCCTGCATGCAAAGGGTGGGCAGCTCTCTTAAAGAGCTGAAAAAAGCTCACCTTGACCTGCATGCAGGGACTGTAGGGAAGCTGTGGGCAGGCACGGCCTCAGTAGGCCTGGTGGAAAGGTGTCTTGGGAAGACCAGGGAAGCTCAAGCTGGGGCCTGTCTTTGGGCAGCTGTGCAGGATAAGGTGGACCTTCGAGGATACACGGTTTGGACTCTGATGGACAACTTTGAGTGGGCCACAGGCTTCGCAGAGAAGTTCGGTGTGCATTTCGTGAACTATACTGACACTTCTCTGCCAAGGATCCCCAAAGCGTCCGCCAAGTTCTACGCCTCCATAGTCCGGTGCAACGGCTTCCCTGACCCCGCTGCAGGGCCACACCCTTGTCTGCAGCAAGGTGAGACGTGGCTCTGGGAGGGACAAAAGCCAGAGGGTGAGGGGCGAGGGGGCCTGTTTCTATTTTCTTCTAGTTTACTACCCTCCTCTCTGCCTCTCCATCCCCTTCATTCATTCAACCAACATTTCTGTTCTTTGAATGCTCCAGACATTCTTAGGATGGAACAAAGGAATTAGGGTTAAAGTTACATCGAGAAACTAAGCTCTGGTCTGGGAACAGCAGGTCTAGATTCTTGTCCCAGCCCTACCACTAACTTGCTGTGCAGCCTTAGGCAAGAAACTAGGCAAACGCTGGGCCGATGCAAGGATCAAACACCGTGCCTGGCACAATGTAAGGTGGCCAGTGTTTGCTGAGTGACTGAAAAAGTATAAAGTACTATACAAATTAAGAGACAATTATCCAGTATAGATTATACTCTAATCACTCAGAGGGATGCTTCAAAACTAAAATGACGTGACTTCCTTCAGAGGCTCATAACTCAGTGTGAAGGATTCGTATCGTCACCTCCGCAACGTGCTCACCCTGTAGCTTCTCTACTGCAAGGATCTGGCTCGGGCTTAATCTAGGTTAACATACATCTGATAACTCCGTCTGTACCAATGCACACACTGCCTCTGTTGTCCTCTCCTAGATGCTGAGCCCACCGCCAGCCCCATGAGAGAAGAGGACGTTCAGTTCCTGGGGCTCAGGCTGGGTACAACAGAGGCCCAGACAGCACTGTATGTACTCTTTGCTCTAATGCTTCTTGGAGTCTCTGGTGTGGCATTTCTGTCCTACAAGTACTGTAAGCGCTCCAAGCAAAAGCAAACACAACCAGGTGAACAGGAATTGAGCCATAGTTCTTCACTCTGACCTCAAGTTACCACCTCCTCCAGTTCTGCAAAATAGGCCTAGTTTCTTTGAAGCCTTTGCCACCTCCAGGACCACTGAGGATCTTATAATTTACCCATAACAGAGTTTGTAAAAGTCTCTGCACTATTAGATACTAATTAAACTTGAAGGATTTCAAGTCCCTGATTAAAATGGAAATATCTCCACCGTGCCCCAGTATCAGGAATTCACGTGGGCATTAGATGACCCTGCGAGTGGCTCTTGTGGAAATAAGTAGATACTGAATGCGTCTACTGGTTCTGTGAGCCACTGAACTGGGCTGTTTTAATTTTCAGAGATTTTAAAGGCAAAAACATTAGTAAGAACCATATCAATCCTTTTCATAAAAAATCAACTACAATGTCATCTCCTGCCCTCTCTCTTCAGGCTCCCTCCCAGATGCTTACCTTGTGTTCCTCAGAAACTAAAAAAGGTGCTATTAACTGTGTCCTATCTATCTTCTATGGGTGCTTCTCCTTGAGAAGGCAGGTTCCACAGAAGTTATGACTGTCCGCTTGTATAGCTTCACCGCAGTAATCCTCTGCTGTTAGCTTTTGGAGGCCAGAGGGCCACGTCTCAGTGTCCCTGGCAGGCACATTTTGGAGACAGGGCAGAGGAAACACACCCGCTGCATTTGTGTGCTCATTCACAAAACATATGCTGAGTAGCAGCGAGTCTTTATCAATGCCCCTTGGAGGTGCTAATCAGACAGTCACAGTATGGAACACTCGAACTTGTTTAGTCTATATATTCTTCCTAGATATCTGGGAGAAAGTTTTTTTTTAAAATAGAGCAGTTTTCAATTGGTTTTAAAAGGCCAATCACACTCAAAATTTTGCTTCTTATAAGTGTTCCTTACCTGAATTGTATCTATAGAAAATTCCTATCAAAATGTTCCACTGCCGTGGGCCCCAACCTGACAGTCAGAATTGCAGGGCACAAGCATTTTTCTCCTACCAATAGACAGAAAAAGTTTATCAGATGGGGTGAAGATGGTTCTAAAAGTGATATGAGACATTCGTATAAGCTTTCAATTATACCTAAAGTCAATATAACTTTTTTTTTGGGGGGGGCCAGGACATGAAAAAGAATAATATAAAGTTTCACATGAAACAAACTTGAGAAAAGATCCAGGATAAATCTGGGGGGAAAAAGAATATAAAATATATTATAAAACTAGTTATAAAAAGTAGTTTTGAAACAGAGAGAATAGAAAGATCAACAAAGGAAAAGAGAGCCGAGACAAACCAGCCACGCATGGGAACAGGGTGCATGACAGAGGCGGCCTGCCAAATCAGGGGCGGGGGGCAGGTGGATGATGGACCACTCCATACATGGAGGTGGCTCACAGGTTAGCTCTTGAGGATGTTAGCCACAGGCGGGGAAAGGGAGCCACATCCCTTACTCGGATACAAGATGTAAATGTAAAAAAATGAAACCACGAGAATGCTAGAATAGATGGGTAAATTTTTTTTAAATTACTTTCTGAAATGGGAAATGTATTTTATAATCAAGACTTAAGACCCAGGGGCCATAAAGAAAAACGCTGATACAGGACCACATAAAAATTCTGGCAAGAAATTACCATCAACATACTCATCAAAAGATGAACATGGAGAAGATATTTATAGCATATGCTAGACAAAGGGCTAACTTTCTTAATATACGTGAAATTGTTATAAATCAGTAAGAAAAAGATGATAAACACAAAATGAAAGAAAACACAGGCAGTTCTCAGAAAATAAATCAAAATAACCAATAATATTAAAAGATGCTCACCTTCATTCATAATCAACACAATGCATATAAAATGCATACAGTTTTTCATTTATCATGTTGACAAAGATGCAAAAGTATAATACAGTGCTGCCAAGGATGTGGGGAAATCAACATCCTCCTACCTGTTAGCTGCTGTAAATTCACAGAGCCTTTACAGGAGGCAATTCCCCAGCATTTTTTATAATCCAAACTGCAAACACCCTTTGACTCAGTGACGTTCAAGTATACTTCCACAGCTAAGAAGACACCTTCCCAAAGATGTTCACTGTAGCAATGTTTGTAATAGAAAAACAAACACAAGCACAAAAACTGTAATAACCAATGAACGCAACCAGAGAATGGGTAAGTTTATCAAGTGAAATGCTTTGCGGCCATTAATGAGAACGAGGTAGCTATGTGTTGATGGGGAAAGATCTTCAAGACTGTGTACGTAAAAAAGCAAGATGCAGAGTAGTATATATATAATATGATCCCATTTATTTAAAAAATAAAGATTACATATTTGCTTATGTATGCATAAAATTTTTCTGAAAACTACAAAAGAAACTTAATAGAGGTTACTTCTGGGGACTAGAACTGGGGATAGGATACAAAGAGGAAGATGTCATTTTATAGCCTTCCATACGGTTTTGAATTTACCATGCACACTTTTTAAAATATAAAATTGATGAAGGATCCTCTTACTCAAAGACTGAATCATTCTTTTATGTACGTTTCTCTAAGAATCTCTATTTGATTTTTTTTCAAGGCAAACTTGGTTTTTTATTCACATATTGCTATGTTTTTAAAGACGACAAACCTTTACTGAAATGGGATGCTTGCTGGAGATGTTTCTTTTTCAAGCTTACTTTTTAAATTATGGAAGTAATTTCATTACAGAAAATTGAGAAACATATAAGGATGCAAAAAAGAACTAAAATTATATATAATCACTCTTACCACCATTAACGTTTGGTGCGTTTTCTTTACATTATGTTAATACATAGTACTACCTCTATATAAAATGTGTTTATAAAGCTGAGATCATACTGTACCTACAGCTCTGTATCCTGCTTTTTTCCCGGAACGCATAACAGGTACTCAATAAATACGTTAAACTGAATTGTTGAATCAGTATTGTGCCATTTCTCCTCAGCAAAAGTTAATTCTGCAGAAGGCATTTAGCTGGTTTCTAATTCTGAAGTAAAATAAATAAAACTTAACATGTTTATACCTAACTTTTGCCTGCACTTATGGTCATTCCTTCAAAAAACTTATTAGATCAAAGAGCATGAAATATTTAAGGTTTCTGACAATGTTTTTCAGAAAGATTATCCCAGTTTTCATTCCTACTAACAACGTACCTGGTCTCACTGTTTCCTTGCCAACACTATTACCATTTTTTAAAGTCACTGTTACTTCATTGGTGAAAAACGAAGTTTGCTCTGGGAAAATTTCTTCCTCCCATTACAAAATAAAGTCAGAGTCCTTCTATTCCAATCTAAACACAAAAGATTAGAAGAGGAACAGTCAAACTTACTCCCTCTTTCAAACATTCTTAGTGTCTCCACCACCATAAACATATAGTAGCACATTAGTCAGATTAAGAACCTAAAATTCTTAAGAATAACCAAATGAGCAAGAGGCAGATCTTAATTCCCTACTTCTTGTCCTACAGTACAGGTACTTCAATTCTTTGAAGAGTGATTATCATTATTGAGAGCAAAACTTCAGTATAAAGGTGACAGAGAACTAGTTGTAGACCAGCAGTTGTTTTGTCCGATGAGAACAAAGACCGTAACATTATGCAAACAAAGCGATGCCTCCCTGAATTAGGAGAGACAGTAACATAGCATCGGTGTGTGTCAGAAAATTTCTTCCTGCAGTGATATTTAAGATAAGGTGGTCACCTCCTTTCCTGGGATAGTTCCAGGGCAGTACAGTGGGGTAGGGGGGTATCAGAGACACATGACCTCCACACAGCCCTGTGCAACAAAAAGATGCTAGGATAACAAAACTTAAAGGAAAGATAAGATCATTCTGATTTTTGGAAAAGATTTTTTTATTCAGTGTTTAAGATTAAAAACTACAAGATTTTGCTTGCAGCTGATGAGCAAGAAGAGAAAAGTTAAACCCAAATTATCATCTGATTGGCTAGTTAAAACGCTCTGACTCAAAATCAAATTATTCAGTGACATACCAGTTACTTTGTGTGGGCTGAGGAGTTCTGGAGCAAAACAGCCCTAAACAAAACATATCATCTGAGAGCACAGGGCTAATGGGCATATGAAATACTAAACAAGAAAGCTGATAAAGGGAGGCCGTCGCAGACCTTTTGTTATTTTAGGCTTCTAGCAGTTGGTTACCATATACAAGGACCTAGCAGCCAGTTATTTTATCTCTTGACTTGTCTGAGGTTAAACAACTTTAACCCACTAAGCAGGAATAAAGAGACATTTTGTAGATGAGTTGGAAAACATAAAGCAGTCCCACTTCTCCAGCAGAATTTTAGTTGAATTAAATCGTAAGAGAAACAATGATTACTGCACATATTGTACTTGTCACACTACATCTGTTGAGTAGAATTTCCATTCCAAGTGTTGTTTTCATCTTCACCATCGTCTTGAGTCCTCAATCTGTATATCTTGCCCTCCTTTTTAAAGTCTTCCCCCCGTTTCTCCAGCACTCTTTTTCTGACTGGTTCCCTGAAATAACAAAAGAGGGAGGAAAGAAGATGATGATATAAAATGAAAACAGCAGTAAAACACAAAGCCATTTCTTTTAAACTGCCATTAGTATAGTTTAAGAAACGTCCACAGAGATCATTATATCTACTAATGCAGTACTAGACTTTATACATTTTTGGTGGTGTAACTTCATCTGTTCTCTAAGCCAAACTAGTCACATCATGTTGTCCATGTATTTCTTGGTGACTCACTAAGTTTTAGAAGACTGGGACCACTTGCCAACTAAATCTTTCCTTTATTATTTATGCAAGCTGATGTATCTACTAAAATATTTATTTATAACTTACACAACACCCTAGAGGCTATCCCAAACTCCAATCATAGCTTAATATACAGAAATGGTCAGTTAGCAATTTTCAATCCTGTCAGAATCTTTAAGAGTGATTTATTTCTGCATGGACAATTTAGAACAAACAGTTCTTCATCTGAAAATGGAAAGGAAACAGGTGAAATTTACGCTAATACATTCTCCAACACTGGAGGGGAAGGGAGAGAGAAAAACAAAAACCAGTGGTGGAACACGAAGCTTCACCTGCTCGGATATACATTCATCCCATCCTTTGCCCCAACCCAAGACCTTTTCCCTTACCTGAAATAAATTTTTGAAACCCACACAGCAAGCTCTTCTATATGACAGTAATTCAGGATGAAATGCTTCCATTCATTGCTCAGTAAGAGCTCTGAAATTCAGACCTAACAAGACCTAGTTTGAATGTTGTTCTAAAACTAGATAGAGAACAATTTCTCTGTCCCCACTTGAGTAATGTACTTGTCTTCCTGCTTAATAGTTAAGAAAGAAATAAAGGCTGCATCAGCCCAGTCACAATGTTAACACAAATTGTCATCTAGAGAGTCAACAGGACACAAGATTAGGGATCTCCTTACAGCAGACAAAGGCAAGGATTTTCATTACTTAACACATATGATTGGTGTGAGGATTTGCTATTAATGGCCCAATAAAGTATTGAACAATACTAGGTATATATTGTAATAAACTGTGCTATTAATTATTAGAAGGGGGTATAATCTCGAATTCTAAGAAAATACTTCCTGTAAACCTCTTCCAAATATGTAGAATTTTAACAGAGGTATGAGCTAAGATCATTAGTGTTGTCTATCAGTATTACCATTCAAACCTTGGCCATCTCCAACAAAAGTAAGGCCTCTTGGTTAAGGAACTAGTCCAAAATAACTCTCTGAAGAGTTACTTCATTTTCAAGTGAACATCCAGTTTGGTCCTTCTCTGAATGACCCAGAGGAGGCAGTTAAATTATCTACAGCACAATGATCCCTCTAAAGTAATCATACAAGATGACTAAGAAATTAATGAAGTATCTTGTCAGACAAAACATGGGTAACAAGAAAAGATATTACTGTTTAGACCTGAAAAAAATATGCCTTTTGTTATGGGATAAAGAGAATTCAATAAATGAAATAATAAAATCAGTAGCAGTGAAAGTTGCTTTCCATGGAATAGGTTTTAGAAAGATGGCTGAGAAAACTCAGGTATTGAGCTTCCCAGAACATGTTGGGTTTTCCCCCTTATATAGAGAAAAGGCAAAGTATCCATAACAAAATTTTTCATTTTGAATAAGGCATTGGGCATTACTAACATATTTTGCAAATGGGGAAAATACAAACAAATACCTTTTTTCTGAGTTGCCAGACGATGCAAGGTTTGAGGATTCCAATGATGCTGCTCTCACCGAGGTCTGTGCAGGAGGAGGATTACTGAATAAGAAGTTGCTAATCAATCTCCAGATGGCAAGGAATGGGTAAAGTACTGTCCCCAAGAATGTCCAAAAGTCGCCACTGGAAGAATGTACCATGGATGTAGTTGGTCTTCCTGCCTAAAAATTAAGAAAGAACCTAGATAAAGACAACATCGGCCCAACCACATCACACTCAAGGTTCCAGATAAACTTTTTTACCTGGAAAAGTCCTGTGGATTTTAGTTTACTGCAAGAAGGTAAAATTGCCATCTTTTGCTGTTTTTCAAGTGTGTAAACTTCTAGGAACTCCTGGAGCTCTTTTTCTTTAAAGGAGTAATTACAACACAGAAACTGGAAAGTAGTTTCTCAGTGAAATGAACCAATTATTTTGAAGAGAACTAAACTTTTGTAATGAAATTAACAAGTTTGATTTTAAAAGTCTTTCTTAATGATTTTTAAAAAGGGAAAGGTTCAGATCTCAATGAATACAACTAATCCTGATTACTGTTTTAGGTGTGGGGCTAAAGCTCAGATCTGGGTAAGCTACAGTAGTCCCCCTGCTTACCTGCAGGGGATACTTTCCAAGACCCCCAGTGGATGCCTGAAACCATGGATAGTACCAAACACTAAAGATACTATGTTTTTCCCTATGCATACATACCTGTGATAAAGTTTAATTTATAAATTAGGCACAATAAGGGACTAGCAAAATTGCCAGCATCATCAGTCTTGAGCTTTGGAGCCATTATTAAATAAAATTAGGGTTCCTTGAACACAAGCACTGCAGTATTTCGACAGTCTATCTAATAACCAAGAGGGCCAGAAAGCGACTAATGAGCAGGTAACATACAGAGCATGGATACGCTGAACAAAGAGATAATTCATGTTCCAGATGGGACAACACACCATTTCATCACACTACTCACAACGGCCCGCAATTTAAAGCTTATGAATTGTTTATTTCTGGAATTCCATGTAATGTTTTCAAAGTGCGGTTGGCCACGAGTAACTGAAACCACGGAAGGAGAAACTGCAGGTTAGGGGGCACTACCATATACTAACCAAGATATGGAAGAACCAAGCTCTCATCCCAGCTCTGGCACTTAAGGTGGCACCTTGGCAAAATTATTTAAGGTTCTGAGCCTTTTTTTTAATCAGAGATTAAAATATTGTTAGGATCAGATGGGATTAATATGTTTAAAAATGAATGTTATTTTTAGATTAAAATATTTTTTTAAAAATTGGTAAACAGTACTCATATACTCATACATAAATAAATGACACCAAGTCAGTAGATTAGGCAGATATTCTACATTTCTTTTCCTCTCCTACTGGTCGTTTTTTGTACATGAAAATAGGTGAGGGAAAAAGCTGAAAATTTATATTGTGTCTCACTAGCAATACAAATATAAAGCCCAGGATAATGGAACAATAAACTGATCTAACATTTTTTGATACTTTGGACTTTAATTACCCACAGTACACTTTTCACCTTCCCTTCCTCTAATTATAAGAAAAGATCAAGAGCAGAACAAACAGGACTATAAGAATAGAAAAAATATATATGCATATACATACTGGCAACAGTACCACTGAAGCACTTGGGGCAAGTTCCAAATCCAGTAATTTCTTTTTATAATCTTCTTTGGTAAATTCCCTCCTGGGAAACATTGTTGCTAATGAAAAATTACCGTAAGTGTTGCCAACGGTCTGTAACATAACAATAAGTTTTAAAACCTTACAGTGGAGCCTTTTTAAAGTAAGATATTACAAACTCATATGCATCCAAAATGACTGCTTTAATTTTAAAAGTTCACTTAAATGTAAAATCAAAAAACATTTATAAAAACTTTGTGCTTCAAAAAATAGCTGAAGGCTATCAAATCCAAAGAGTACTTAAAAGCTTTTAAAACTCAAAAATGACCATGAGGGTTTCCCTGGTGGCGCGGTGGTTGAGAGTCCGCCTGCCGATGCAGGGGACGTGGGTTCGTGTCCCGGTCTGGGAGGATCCCGCATGCCGCTGAGTGTCTGGGCCCGTGAGCCATGGCCACTGAGCCTGCGCGTCCGGAGCCTGTGCTCCGCAACGGGAGAGGCCACAACAGTGAGAAGCCCGCGTACTGCAAAAAAAAAGACCACGAAATAGCAAGAATATGTTTCCCAAGACTATATAAATATACTGAATAAAAATGAACAATTAGATATCTTAAGTATGACTGCAGTTTGCAATTAGAGTTTTCACTGTCCTTTGGCAAACTTACATTAATATCTCACAAATACCCATTTGGATTGTAGGTATTTTGTATTAAAAATCTGGAATAGACCAGAATTTCCCTCATATTATACATATGACAGGAGTTTTTGCCTCCTCGTCTCAGTAAATGGTCCATAATCAACCCATATCACACACATAATCCCAGGTCCAGGAATTTACAGTGGGCAAGCATCACAGTCACTTTCACAATGTTAAATCACCTATACTTATAAAATCTTCCAAAGGAAGAGTCTAATTTCTGTTTTTTGTAATTTTTTTAAATTTTTATTTATTTATTTATGGCTGTGTTGTGTCTTCGTTTCTGTGCGAGGGCTTTCTCTAGTTGCGGCGAGCGGGGTCCACTCTTCATCACAGTGCGTGGGCCTCTCACTATCACGGCCTCTCTTGTTGCGCAGCATAGGCTCCAGATGCGCAGGCTCAGCAGTTGTGGCTCACAGGCCTAGTTGCTCCGCGGCATGTGGGATATTCCCAGACCAGGGCTCGAACCCGTGTCCCCTGCATTGGCAGGCAGACTCTCAACCACTGCGCCACCAGGGAAGCCCTGTTTTTTGTAATTTTTTACTCTAGGTCATACTACCTCTCTCACTGTTCTCACTCAACATAAGGTCACAAAATTAGGTCACTGTACTGAGATGAAGTTCTAATAGGACTGATGCAATTAAAGATCTTTCTTTTTTACTCATGTGATTCCCTCTTCACTTACCTGTGGCAGAAGCACCCCATTTGGGGAGGCCCTAAGTGGGGCTCCAAGGCAAAAGAAGGATGAAAGAGGCTATCTGGAGTTGATTCTACTATAAAGCTTGGGGAAAGGGGTTATTAAAATAACTTTTTATACTGTCCAGCCAAGCTCACCAGTGGAAGAAGGCATATAACTTTTTAAGCATCCTTTTCTTGGGACCTGTAAGTGAGATGGCAGACTAAATGCAGAAGAGGTCTAGCAGAAAAGTCTGAATCCTAATTTTAATCTTGAAGTGATATGTAAAACAAATACCGGTGCGTGTAATAAGCCTAGATCCTAAAGGACATCTGATGCCTCATTTTGAAAAAGTAATCAATCAGAGAATAAAAACTAACTGGAAAGTACTCATATCTTCTCTTCTAAGATGTCAATTTCACCACCATTCAGATCTTGAATAAGGCCATGTTCTGGAAGTAAATTCCTGAAGAAGATACTTGTTGCCAAATAAAGATTATTGATCTTTAGGTTTGATCAACTGGCAGATGGTGGGAAAACTGCCAGCCCTAAAGCATTCTAAGCAACTTGCAGAAAATTCAGAGAGAGGACTAAGAAAAAATGCATCTTTTACAGAGGACAACTCCTTCAGATTAGACTTTTGGAAAATCACTCGCTTTTCATTCCTCCAACTGAATGTACTAAGCACTGAGAAAAGTTTCCAGAGTCTATTTTACAATAGCAGCAAATTCATCTTTTTACAGAACAAGCAGATATGCTGTTCCCATATGGCACTCATACATGACGGAAGCTCCACAACATCCCAGAGGCATCTTGTGCCTCGCTCCTGGGGATAAGTCATAACTTATTCATACTCTTCAAATCCTGACTGGAAAACTTCCCCTCCTACATTCTAATAACCCATTCACCTACCTTCATTACAACTCAAGACATAAATTTACCTGTGCAGCAAACTGCCTTGCTTCTTCTAGAGGAGCATCAGAAGGGAACTGATTCGTAAAGGAAGAACCATCAGGAAGACGGAATTGAATTCTCGCAACACTGCTACGAGAAAATGAAAATTTAAGTCAGCATCTTTACTTATACACATTCTCAAACGACATCATTAAAACTAAGAGAAAATGGAAGTGGTAATGTGTAATGAAAACAGGTTTTTATGGAGAGTTGGGGAGGGAGGATTGGAGGAAGGTGGTCAAAAGGTATAAAATTCTAATTTAAGGTAAATAAGTACTAGGGATGTAACGTACAAGACGACTATAGCTAACACTGCTGTTATGATATATAGGAAAGCTGTTGAGAGTAAATCCTAAGAATTCTCATCGTAAGAAAAGAGGTTTTTTAATTGTATCTCCATTTAGCCCATGAACAACAGGGGTCTGAGCTGCACAGGTCCACGTAGAGGTGGATTTTTTGCAATAAACACATACTACAGCACTGCACTATCCACGGCTGACTGAATCCATGGATGCAGAACCGTGGACACGGAGTCATACATGGAATTTTGACTACGCGGGGGTGGCACGCCAACTGCAACCCCGCACTGTCCAAGGGCCAAATGTGTATGAGAAGATGGATGTTAGCTGAACGCGCCGTGGTAATCATTTCAAAATATATGTAAATCAAACCATCAGGCTGTATTCCTTAAACTTATAGAGAAATGTATGTCAAATATTTCTCCAATTAGAGAAAATAAAAAGAAAATTGGCTTTTTTCACAGTCAAATCTCATTTATTATTTTTAACAACAGCTTTTTTGAGATAAAATTCACCTTTAAAATGTACAATTCAGTGGTTTTTAATACAGTCAGAGCTGTGCAACCATCACTACTATCTAATTCCAGAACATTCTCATCACCCCAAAAAGAAACCAAGCGCTTTAGCAGTCAGTCCCCATCCCTCCCTCTCCCTTTCCCTGGCAACCACTCATCTACTTTCTGTCTTTGTGAATTTGTCTGTTTCTGGCACTTCCTATAACGGAATCATAAGATGTGTGACTTGTTGGTAACTGGCTTTTTTCATGTAGCATTATGTGTTCCAGGTTCATCCAAGTTGTAACAAGGGTCAGTACTTCCTTCCTTTTTATTGCTGAAAAATATTCCATCGTATGCTATATACTATATTTTGTTTATCCCCTCTTCAGTTGATGGACATTTTGGTTATTAGCACATTTTGGCTATTATGAAGAACACTGCTATGAATATTCATGTACAGGTTTCTGTGTGGACATTGTTTTCAACTCTCTTGGATATATACTTAAGAGTAGAATTGCTTAGCATTTTGAGGAACTGCCAAGTTGTTTTTCCAAAGCGGTTGTACCATTTTATAACCCCATCAGCAATGTAGGAAGGTTCCAAATTCTCCACATCCTTGCCAAGACCTGGCGGTTACTTACTTACATTACTTACTTACTTATTTTTTTTCGGCCATGAGGCATTCAGGGTCTTAGTTCCCTGACCAGGGATCGAACCTGTGCCCCCTACATTGGGAGAGTGGAATCCCAATCACTGAACCGCCAGGGAAGTCCTGGTGGTCACTTTAAATTTAGCCTTCCTAGAAGGTGTGGTTTTGATTTGATTTTCCTAATGACTAATAATGTGGAGCATCTTTTCATGTGCTTATTAATCACTTGTATATCTTCTCTGAAAAAGTATCTATTCAAATTCTTTCCCCATATTTAAATTGGCTTGTTTGCTTCTTTGTTGTTGACTTTTTATATTCCAGTTACAAGTCCGTTATCAGATATATGGTTTGCAAATATTTTCTCCAATGTTTTTTTTTTTGGCTGCACTGTGTGGCATGCAGGATCTTAGTTCCCTGACCAGGGATCAAACCCGTGCCCCCTGCAGTGGAAGCGCGGAGTCTTAACCACTGGACCGCCAGGGAAGTCCCTCCAATTTTGTGGGTTGTCTTTTCACTATCCTGATGATATATGATATCCTTTGAAGCATAAAAGTTTTTAATTTCGATGAAGTCCAACTTATCTGTTGCTTTCTTTTGTCACTTGTGCTTTTGGTGTCATGTCTAAGAATCCACTGCCTATTCCAAGATCACAAGATTTCCTCATTTCTTTTCCTCCCAAGAGTTTATACTTCTAGCTTTCACACTTAGGTAGATGATCCATATGGTGTGAGATAATGGTCCAAATTTATTATTTTGCACATGGATATCCACTTGTCCAAGCAGCATCTGTTGAAGACACCATTTTCTCCCCCATTGAATAGTCTCAGTAAACTTTTCAAAAATCAGTTGATCATAAACGCATAGGTTTATTTCTAGAGACTCAATTCCTACTACAGGCATACCTCAGAGATATTGTGGGTTTGGTTCCACACCACCACAATTATCACAGTAAAGCGAGTCACATGAAATTTTTGGTTTCCCAGTGCATGTAAGTTATGTTTATACTATACTCCAGTCTAATAAGTGTGCAGTAGCGTATGTCTAGAAAAACCATGTACATGCCTTAATTAAAAAATATTTTATTGCTAAAAATGCTAACTATCAACTGACAACACAGAGTTGCCACAAAACTTCAATCTGTAAAAAACTGCAATAAAGCATTACCACAATAAACGAGGTATGCCTATACATCAACCCATATGTCCATCCTTATGCCAATACCACACTGTCTTGGTTACCGTAGTTTCATAGTTAAGTTTTAAAATCAGAAAGTTTGAGTCCTCCAACTTTGTTCTTTTTCCAGATTGTTTTGACTATTCTGGGTCCCTTGCATTTCCATATAAATTTTAGAATCAGATTCCTGCATAAATTTTGGCAAAAAAAAAAACAGCTAGAATTTTGATAGGGATTATGTTGCATCTGTAAACCAGCTTGAGGATTACTGCCATCTTAACAATATAGTCTTCTGATCTATGAAAACAAAATATCTTTCCATGTATTTAGTTAGGTCTTCTTTAATTATTTCAATAATGTTTTCTAGTTTTCAGTGTACAAACTTTACACTTCTGTTAAATATATTCTTAAGTATTTTATGACTTTCGGAAAATAGTTTTTATTTATTTTATTTATTTATTTTTGGCTGCACTGGGTCTTCATTGCTGCGCACGGGCTTTCTCTAGTTGCAGTAAGTGGGGGCTACTCTTCCTTGCAGTTCGCGTGCTTCTCATTGCACTGGCTTCTCTTGTTACAGAGCACGGGCTCTAGGTGCACAGGCTTCAGTAGTTGTGGTGCGCGGGCTCAGTAGTTGTGGCTTGCAGGTTCTAGAGCACAGGCTCAGTAGTTGTGGCACACAGGCTTAGCTGCTCCGCAGCATGTGGGATCTTCCCAGACCAGGGCTCGAACCCATGTCCCCTGTATTGGCAGGCGGATTCTTAACCACTGCGCCACCAGGGAAATCCCACTTGTTAATCTTCTAATATAGAAAATACAGAAAAGTACAAAGAACAAAACAAACGTTAACCGTAATCCTACTAGCAGTATGTACTGGAAATCTGAATTTTTGTCTTTGCAACACATTTTTGTTTGGGGAACTGCCTTATCCCTCCAATTCATTCATTCATTCGGGTATGATTATCAGTAATATTTCCTTATCTCCTTCAGCACAGGGGTGGGCATGTCTACTACCCCAACCAGCTGGCCTATACAAGTGGACATAGTGATTGGTACTAAGATGGCCACATGACCCAAGCAGGGCCAATCAGAATTCTCAGTGAATAAGAAAAAGGATTAGTCTTTCCTCTCTAGGATCAGAAGCTCAAGATCCTGGAAGGTGCCAGGAGGCCCTAGGCTCTCCTGACACTATCTAAAGAGTTTCTCTGAGAATAAAGCTAAGACAGAAACCAAGAGATTAAAAGGAGAGAGAAAAAATCCTAATAATATCCTTCAGATCCCTGGATCTGGTGATGCCTAACCAATTCTATCACTGTAACTCCCAGCTGCAGAGCCAACAGATTCCCTCTTTTGCTTAATCCTGTTTGACTTGATACTCTAACAAGTGAAGAATTCCAGTACACATGAGATAATCACTATAATCATTTTGATGTATGTGCTTTCTGTCTTTTAAAAAGAGATTTCTTCAGCCTTCTTTTAAACATCATGTATTTAGTACCATTACGCTGTACATTCACATTCAATGACAAATACCACTGGCAGCTGCCAAACTGATCAATATGTTCTTGCAGAACGATTTATTAATCCACAGAACACATCAGTGTTAAAAAGCAGCCCACAACTGCTTTTCTCCTCAGCTGCCATGTACACACATACATTGTAGCAGGAAATAAAGTACCTTCTTTCTTTTGTGGAAGAGTCTCTCTTGACTTCCATTTCTGCCTGTTTGGCTAGCAGGGCAGCAGCTTTAGCAGCTTCTACTTCTTCCTTTGTCTTTGCAAAACGAGCAGCTCTCTCTGCACGGTCCTTTAAAACAGTTGTTAGATACTAATTATATTTCACTGCCAGAAAGATCTAGTTACACATTTCCAAACATAAGGAACATAAATATGCATGAAATTCCTTAAGGCCATACATGAACTTCACCACTCTGATTCTGGTATTTTTTAGTTTTATCAACTTTCAGGGACCAGAGTTATTAGTAAACAAACAAGGACTTGATTTTGGTCACTATTCTCTCTCTAAAGTCCGGAACAAGGTCTGGCAAATAACAGATAATCAATAAATATTTACTGAATGAATAAATAAACGTACAATATTAAGTAGGGTGTAATATGTATTACAACTGCTTAATTCTAAAAGCAATTGTTGGGACTTCCCTGGTGGCGCAGTGGTTAAGAATCCGCCTGCCAATTCAGGGGACATGGGTTCGATCCCCGGTCCGGGAAGATCCCACATGCCACGGAGCAACTGAGCCCGTGCGCACAACTACTAAAGCCTGTGCGCCTAGAGCCTGTGCTGCACAACAAGAGAAGCCGCTGCAATGAGAAGCATGCACGCTGCAACAAAGAGTAACTCCCACTCTCCACAACTAGAGAAAGCCTGCGCACAGCAACAAAGACCCAATGCAGCCAAAAATAAATTAATTTTTAAAAAATAAATAAATAAAAGCAATTGTTGCAAAACTATCCTAAAGCTTGATGTGTCTAAATCCTTTGAATGTCCTAAAAAAGATGCTTATGACTAGCGGAGCCTGTGACGTTGCAAATTCTTAGCTTCTTTCCTGGGGAATCTTTGAAAACTACCTTTTCACTACTGATAAAATTCATTAATATAACACTGAGAAAAACTACTTACAAAAAATCATCTCAAGTTTAATCTTAACTGTATTTTAATTCAATACACAATTTCTAGGAAAAGAAAACAGAATTGGTATGCTCTGAGTCCCTAAAATCTACTATTTTCGTGTGCCCTGTCTGGTAGTAAGCCAAAACCATTGTGCATGAAAAAACAATTTCACTAATGTTCTAGAGTCAAGCATTAAAAATAAACTTAATACTCACCAGTGCAATCTGCTGTTTTATACGCTCTCGAGCTGCCCTATCTTCTGCCTTTTCTCTGTTTCTTTCCTCTAACATTCTTTTTGTTAATTCTTCTTCTTGCTTTCTTTTATAATCCAACATTTCTTTTCCAGTTTTCCTCCTCTCAATTTCCTTCTTAATCTCTCTCTGAATTAAAGAAAAAGTAAGTTTTATGAGTCAAAAACAAAATTTAATAATCTTCCCTTAATATTATTTTGTATGCAGGGAAAGCCAGTTGTAGGGTACAGCTAAAGGAACAGAACAACTTCACAAAATCTAGGGGTCTAGTAGAATATATTAACAGCATGGGTTAATGGTCAAATGTCTATCAATTTATAAGTCTTTGCCAGTGGTTCTGTTAAGATTATGATGTGGTCAGTGTCATTTGAGAAAAAAAACATTACAGGTCTTTGGCTTCTGAGGTGCCCTCTGAGGACAACATGGTAGTCATTTATTTAGCTTGAAGACCTGATAACCTTCGTGTATTAGAGCCCCAAAGAGATGACGGAGTTCAGATGCACAAGGTGAGAAAAAAGAATGGTGCACTAGAATGCAGCAACATCAAAGGAAAAATTCAGCAAAATATCTACGCATTTCTTTTTCACAAAAAGGAACTAAAACTCTGAACTGCATCAAACCAATTTTAGTTCAAGTCCCTTTATTCTTAGCATAAAGGATTTATTGCAGAGGAAGAAAAGATGGTCCAACCTATTCCTAGCAATTTATAAAAAGAACACAAAAAAGTGTACACTATGACCTTACTACAGAAGACAGATAATTCCCCTCACTGTGCTGCAACACTGAACTATATAACCAGGAAGCCATTCCAGGTTTGCCAAACTGAATAGGGAATCAAATGCTCCCTCACTTAAGGGAAGAGGAAAACAATGCCAGGCACATGCACTTTACCTGTTCTTCCTCTTTCCTTTTCTCTTCTCTCCTTTCTTCAAGTTTTTTGGTTAGTCTGTATTTTAAAAGTTTAAAAAATACATTAACTGAGATACATCATATTAATATAAATTACATTTAGAAGATTTCTTTAGCTAAAAACTGGGGAAATGTGGAGACAGACAAAAAACCTCCTGAAGGCAAAGCAACAACTTACCTACCTGGTCCCTGCCCCTAGGGAAATCCATGAGGAGTCAGTGGGACCATCAGAAGCCTCACTCCAGCTCTAAGTGCCTTACCTCCTACTTAACATTAGTTCCCATTCCTCCCAATTTATCAGATCTTGATTTTTTTTGTTTTGGCTGCGCCATGTGGCTTGTGGGATCTTAGTTCCCCGACCAGGAATTGAACCTGGGGCCTTGGCAGTGAGAGCTCAGAGTCCCAACCACTGGACTGCCAGGGAATTCCCTGAACATTTATTTGAAAATATGCATCTTCAAATACGTATGTATAAATCAATGACTTACAAATGCTTTACTTCTTACAAAGACATAAACAGTATTATGGCACAAAACTGTTAAAAAATAAAAGCAAAAAGCTGAAGGCTAACATTTATAAAAACCAGTAATTCCGAAATCGATTCTGAACTGTGAGAAACTCAGCAATTAAAAACTAATGATTCTGAAAGCAGACAGTGGTAATGGCTGCACAACCTTGTGAATATATAAAAACCCACTGAATTGCATACTTTGAATTTTATGGTATGTGAATTATATCTCAATTTTAAAAAACTAATGGCACTTTCTCTCAGAGGGATTTAGGTTACACAGGTATATGCATTTGTTAAAACTCAGTTGAACAACTTGTGCCAGAAATCAAGGGACGCTCAAAGAACGATGGTTTAGAACCCCAAAGAGATGATGAAGTTTAGGTGCACACAGTGAGAAAAATGAATGATGCGCTAGAACACAGCAACACCAGAGGAAAAATTTAGCAAAATGTCTACCGATTTCTTTTTTACAAAAAGGATGTCAAAAGGACATAAGGCCCAGGATGAAGAGGTTCCACTAACCAAATGTGAAGCAATCTGTGCATCAAAAAAAAATTGTAAGAGAAATTAACTGTAACACATTAGGGTTAAAAAAAGGACCCATGAAATATCTTACTGCTGACGGAAGTTATGAATTGGTATAACCACTCTGGAAAACTGTTCAGCCAGTATCTATGACCCAGAAATTCAGACTCCTGAAAATACACCCAAAAAATATGTTCACCAAGACATGTAATAAAAGAATGTTCATAGCAATTCTTTCTTAACTGACCCAAACTGAAAATAATTCAACAGTAGAATGGATAAATAAATTGTGGTACAGTCAATACACAGTCAATATAGCTATACAGTAACAAGCAACAATTTGAAGTGCTTACACAATTTTAATTATATGATCATATGACCCGGATTTTTGAAATGCTGTCTAAGCAGCTAATAGTTACTTCCCAATAAAAACTGTTTTGTTATTAAGAGCTTGTCAACATTTTATCTAATCTCAACATTAGTATCCCTTTTTAAAAGCTTAACAAATTTTGTGTATATGTATCTTCTAAGAGTGCTTTATAGTTTTTTTCAATTTAAGAAATCTCAAACAGCTGTAGACCCACTCTGTCCTGACAGGCTAACTATAAAAGTAATAATGCTCAATGAAGAAAACTTGGCAACCCCAGAACAAAGCAAAGAAAAAAATCTCGAATTCCAATTTCATAGATACCAGTATAAACACTTTGGTGCATATCTTAACATAACTTTTTTGGACTCATTATACTATATAACACATATACACCAATATGTGTACATATTTTTTAATTAAAAATGTCATATTATATTCTATTTACAGAACCGTCAGGCAGACACAAGCAGACACCCCTTTACATAAGAATGGAAACTATTGGGGGGAATTCTCTGGCTGTCCAGTGGTTAGGACTCTGAGCTCTCATTGCCAAGGGCCCGGGTTCGATCCCTAGTTGGGGAACTAAGATCCCACAAGCCATGCAGCGTGGCCAAAAAAAAAAAAAAAGGACTATTAAGTAATAACAGAAACTCCCCTTTCCCACAGGAATTAAATAGCACTTGATCTCACCCCACAATAAAGGGCTACCTGCCATGTTTCTTCACATCCCCCCCCCCGCAACTCTCGAAATCTTTTCCTGATTTTTCATTTTCACTTCACCCCAGGATCCCAGGGTGATGCAAGTAAGGGTGCACAGTGGTGGGCTTGGTGTTAGCAAAGCAGAAAGAAACAGAAGAGGATGAGCCCCTGGGACTCTGGTTCCCTACTGCTTTTCTTCCAGACACACACCATTTCTCATTGCTGTGAGAGATCTACCCTGCTTTGCACCTCCAGATTCTGGCCCTGCCCCAACTCCCATAAAGAACAATCACAATCTAGGTTTTGCTAAAATGAAGCGCATTTTTACTGAATCATGAGCTAACCCAAATACCCAATGTCAGCAATCATTTTGAACTCTGGTTCCCCATAACATCTATGTGAACAAGAAAATATCAAGTCTAAGTAATTTTTCTTAACTTCCATATTACACTGAATGATTTTTAAGTCAAGATTTTAAAATATTCCTGCTTATCCATTCACCATTAACTCAGTTATCTTTTAAGAATCATAGTATAAGACTATGATTTGATAATCACTACAAAATTAAAAATACTAAACTAGAAACCACAAGAAGTCAGAAATTTGATTATGAGACGAACTAATAACACATGACACTTAATAGACACCCACTTATGCAGAACCCAGGCTCAGTACATAGTCATAAAATTAGCTGAAGTTCTTGCCCATCTGGAACTTATCCTATGACACAGAGAGATAAAAGCAGAAGTAACAGATGGAAACACATATACCAAAATACTAGTGAAAAAGGGATTCTTAAAATTATCAGACCTAAAGCTGACTGACGACTTCAGAGATACAGAAGTTTTTACTTCTAGAATGTAGTTTTTATGGATACAAATAAGTTGGTCAGGTAATAAAAAAACTTCAACCTAGAATTCTGAAATTTCATTTGTGTAATTTTAGCTCTTATTCAAATCAATGAAATAACTGAAAACCACTGTCTTTCTAACAAAATACTATTTCCAAAAACAAAACCAAACCTTTCCACTCTGATGGTGAGCTCCTCTGTAGGTCTCTGATTTGAACATCCACCAGGCTCTTGAGACACAGTGGCCTGGCCTGAAATTTCTCCTCCTTAATTATTAAAAAAAAAAAAAAAAAAAAAAAAAAAGAAAGAAAAGAAATAAGAAGAATATTGCATTCAATGCCAATTTTTAAAAAGGTATATATCTTTTGGGTTACAACGTCTGTTAACAATCTTGTTTCTTAAACAATACATTTTTTCCCTAAGAATGGAGTAGGAGATAAGAAATGAGCTATTACTAGTGATAATTCTTACGACTGGATCTGGATACAAAAGCATATAAATGGGAAATAAGGCAGCTACCCAGCTGAAAGCCACTGAGCTAAAACATGAAATATTAATCTGGCAGTGACAGATATAACAAAAGTAGACTAAGCATGCCTGGCCAGGGGTAGGCTCTACTCTAAAGAAGCATGGTGCAATATCTTTGGTACCCCATAGGGTAGCCACTAGTCAGGGACAAATGGCTACTCAGCACTAGTAATAAGGCCAGTGCAGGTGAGAGACTAAATTTTTAATTGTATTTAATTTTAATTTAATTTAATTTAATTTAATTTGTGGCTGTGGTTATGGTATCCAATAGTGAAACTCTAGGGACTTCCCCGGCTGTCCAGTGGTTAGGACCCTGCACTTCCACTGCAGGTGGCACGGGTTTGATACCTGGTTGGCGAACTAAGATCCGGCATGCTGTGCATCACAGTCAAAAAAAAAAAAAGGTGGGGGGGGAATTCTAGAGGCCAAGTTTGATACTGAGTATCACTCTAGACTTATGATGACCCAAGGGATCTGCTTCTGCACACCACAATGATTCCTTAGAAAAGCTTTTTACATCTACACTAGTATTCTTTTAAGGATCTCCTGAAGGACAGAATTTTGTCCTGGCCTGCTGTAGAGGATAGCTATGGTCTGGTACTCCCTTTCAGAACCTCTGCTATTTCCTTCCTTACCACTCACCATCAACTTAATTCTTCTTTACCTTTTTGATCCCTGGAAGAGCATGGACTGCGGAGCAACAGAGTCTGGGCTGAATCCTGTTCTGTCACTTTAGTAAGTTACTTACTCTCACTGTACCTCTTCCGTAAAATGGGGATAGTAACCTCATAGAAATGTCATGAGAAGTATGTGTTAATAGAAGTAAAACGCTGAGACTTCTACTAGGACTAGCACATAGTAAGTGCTTCAGTTATCACAGCAGTAGTAGAAATATTAGAATTATTAAGCAGAACCAAAGGTACACATCTCTTCTTACCTCTGCATTCAGTGCATCACCTATGTAACTTGAAATCAGCCACAGTAGGAATATTTACACTTTGGAAATTAGCAAACACTACAAATAAGGGCTTTTTATCTCCCCCCAAAAAATAACGTTTTGTTAAATATTTACCAGCATACCACTGAATGAAACCCTTGGATAAGAAATGGTAACCTCTGGCAGCCAGTGTGTGTTCAGTAGGAAATTAATCACTTTTCTTTAGTAAATAAAATGAATGCCAAGGACATTTGTATCTTTTTTATTTTTTTGCGGTACGCAGGCCTCTCACTGTTGTGGCCTCTCCTGTTGCAGAGCACAGGCTCCGGACGCACAGGCTCAGCAGCCATGGCTCACGGGCCCAGCCGCTCCGCGGCATGTGGGATCCTCCCGGACCGGGGCACGAACCCGTGTCCCCTGCATCGGCAGGCAGACTCTCAACCACTGCGCCACCAGGGAAGCCCGACATTTATATCTTGATATCAGAAAAAAAATTTAAGAAAACTTCTGAAGATAATTTGTGGACAAGCTGAAAAGAAAAGTGCTGTGTGTAACTTAGGTGGATCTATGACTCATAAAAAAAGAAAAATGGATGGCAATAAGCTAAAACAACGGATAAAAATCCAAACACAGGGACTTCCCTGGTGGCACAATGGTTAGGAATCTGCCTGCCAATGCAGGGGACACAGGTTCAATACCTGGTCCAAGAAGATCCCACATGCCACAGAGCAACTAAGCCCGTGCACCACAACTACTGAACCTGTGCTCTAGCGCCCGCGAGCCACAACTACTGAAAGCCCGCGTGCCTAGAGCCTGTGCTCTGCAACAAGAGGCGCCACCGAAATGCAATGAGAAGCCCGCGCACCACAACGAAGAGTAGCGCCCGCTCACCACAGCTAGAGAAAAGCCCGCGCGCAGCAACAAAGACCCAATGCAGCCAAAAGTAAATAAATAAATAAATGTATTTTTTTTTTAAAAATCCAAAAACAATAAAAATTTACTAGAGGAGGTTCTGTCTTTAGGTTTAAGAAGACAACTGGAGGGCTTTCCTGGTGGTGCAGTGGTTAAGAATCTGCCTGCCAATGCAGGGGATGGGGCTTCAAGCCCTGATCCAGGAAGATCCCACATGCCGTGGAGCAACTAAGTCCGTGCGACACAACTACTGAGCCTGTGCTCTAGACCCTGGGAGCCACACCTACTGAGCCTGCACGCCACAACTACAGAAGCCCACGTGCCTAGAGCACGTGCTCTACAACAAGAGAAGCCACCGCAATGAGAAGCCCGCGCACCGCAACAAAGAGTAGCCCCCGCTCACTGCAACTAGAGAAAGCCCACGCCCAGCAACGAAGATCCAACACAGCCAAAATTAAAAAGATAAATTAATTTAAAAAAAATGATATATTGGACTCCAACTCAAACAAACTGAAAAACTTAGTGTAATGTAAATATTGCCTAGATAATTAATGATAAAAAGGAATTACTGTTAAACTTTCTAGGTTTCATAAGGGATAATGGTATTGTGGTTATTTTTTTAAAGTGCTTATCTTTTAGATACCAACATTTTTTGTTTTGTTTTGTTTTTGCTGTGCCATGTGGCTTATGGGATTTTTAGTTCCCTGACCAGGGACTGAACTCGGGCCCTAGGCAGTGACAGCGCGGACTCCTAACCACTGGACCACCAGGAAATTCCCAGTACCAACATTTTTAAAGATAAAATGATATAATGCCTAAGTGTGTTCTAAATAATAAATGGCAAGGAGACGAGGAAAGGGGGCATAGATGAAACAATATGGGCCATGAATCAAAAATAGTTGGGGGACTTGTCTGGCGGTCCAGTGGTTAAGACTCCGCACTTCCACTGTAGTGGGCGCAGTTTGATCCCTGGTCAGGGAACTAAGATCCTACAAGGCACGGGGTGCAGCCAAAAAAAAAAAAAAAAAAAGTTGGAAGATAGGCAATGGGTTCATGGGATGGGATTTCTTATACTATTTTCTCTACTTCTGTATATGTTTGAAATTTTCCATAATGAAGCTAAAAAAAAAAAAAGCTACAAAGAACTAAGATTAGAGTTGCTACTCACCTCGGATAAGACAGAGTCTAACAGTTTGAGTCTAACCAAATTAACTGCCTACTAAAACAAAAACATCAACACTCTTTGTGGGAATATAACAGAATCCAGAGTGTTATGTGTAACTCTTTAAGTAGCACTAAAGCACTCAAGTTAATGGGAAATTACAGAGCATCAAATTTCAGTTCAATAAAGGAAGAACTTTTCTAAAAACTAGGGCTTTGACAATAGAATAGGCTTCCTAGCAAGGCACTGAGCTTCCTGTCATTAAATGTATTCAAATAGAGGCTTGATGATTATCTATCCAGGATGCTGTAGCACGATCACCTTTTAGGATACTAATATTCTAACTTCTTAACTTATCTAACCCTACATTGCCTAATACAAAGCTATATTACACAGAACAACTCTGACTGTGCATGATCCCTAATATACAGTATAAAATTTCTCCTCTGCCTTTTCTATCAACCCCTCTGCAGTCACACCTCCTACTGCTACAAGCTCTATTTTACAATTAACTTTTAATTCTAATTTTAAAAGTGCAAATACTATTCTCTTAAAAGTAAATAGTATTTTATGTTATAAAAACAATTTCAAACACATCAGTTCACTTGGTCCTTTCAATATCCTCTGGCTGAGAAGAGATTTACAAAACTCATGAGTATCATAATGACAGTCCCTGAACCATAGCACAGTAGCAGAAATTACTACTATCAGCTGTTCTGGACTGTTGCCTATTTGGGTTTGAAGGACAGAGTCACTGACTTGATCCCCTTCTGCCACTAAATGACAAACATTAAATTTAAAGTTAAATGAACGTGCAGAGGGAAAATACAGTATTCTTATTTTTAAGGATATTAATCCACGGCCTTTATAGTGAAGTGGAGTGTTTAGTGTACCCAAAAGGGTACATTAAAAATTACCTGTTGCAGAATCTGACTTTGTATCAGAAGTGGGTGGTGTCTCACAGAGCTCTACATTTCTGGACTGACAGTTTTCAGAAGTGTTGTTATGTTCAAATGAGGTGGATGGAGTAGAGACTGAACTTTCTGACTGGCCTCTATCTGCCACTGATATTTCACCTTTTAACGAGTGCATCTAGGGAGAAAAAACATTGGAATTTAATTACAGATAAGAATCTAAGTTTACCATGGTATATGAGACCAAAACATGAGCAAGTCAATTTTTACTCCACAGAAGGGAGAAGTACTAAACTTTCCAAGTAAATCAATCTAAAATGTATAATCCTAAATATGACATAATCACATTATAGAATTCAACTGCAAGGTGGCAAGAGCACAAAAAGATATTTAAAGCACACTGTTGACTTTTCTTACAATTAGAATTCAAGGAAAAAAGTTACAAGCTATATTAGTCATCTGCCCAAAGTGGATGCAAGTGAGAAATTGAGTAAGGTCCTTAAAACAAGTCAAGCAATATACTGTTAGGGACTTTAATGTGACAGCAACTCCCTTTTGCAACAAAATAATAGTGACTGCATTATGTGGCTGGCTGAGGGAGAAAAAGGGAAAGGAGAATAAGAAGTCACTCGCGTATTAGGTATAGGCACCTCGAACTGCATAATGTTATTTTCAAAACCAGTCCAGAAAGACAGTATTTACTACCTTTTAATAGCATGGTTAGTTCCTGAATATTCAGAGTGGCTCCAAAAATATTCCAATGTCAAGTTCCTGACAAACCATTTACCCATGTTTATACAAAGAACATTCTGTTTCTTCTCACCTGCCGGACTTTGTGGATTCTGGTAACAAGTTCATCTGCAGGAACACTTCCTGCTATTACTTCCAAGGGAATTCCACTGTCTCCAATAAAGAAACTGGATGGAACACACACTACAGGATCTGTACAGTTTAATTAAGTCTAACAATTCATGGGAAACAAGAGAATAATTTTATGAAACACTATTGGTAACAAAGCAAAAGAAATCATCTTTGTGAATTTCACAATATAATCAGCTAACATGTTCACAAAATAATTTCAACTACCCTGTCACTATGCCTGTAGTGCATGTGATATGTGAATTATGATTTATCTATATCACATATATAAGTGAAAAACATCCACTACATTCCCCTCTATCATAACTTTTACATCTATCTTACCTCTTGCTAGCTACTTCTAACATTCCAACCAAACTGCATCATATTGGTCTCCAGCTATTCACAATTTACAAAAACTCCCCAAGGGGACTTCCCTGGCGGTCCACTGGTTAAGACTCTGCACTCCCACTGCAGGAAGCAGGGGTTCCATCCCTGGTCGTGGAACTAGGATCCTGCATGCTGCACGGTGCAGCCAAAAAAAAAAAAAAAAAACCAGCAAACTCCCCACGATTCCATTTGCTACAAGGTACTTACTGTCTCAAAGGACACTTAGTAATATAAAGTTTCCATAAACAAGAATGCATGAGTTCCTAAATAAAAACGAATAATTTCTAATTGTCATGAATCAACCAAAAGAAAGGAAACTCCTCAAGCAAAATATATATAAAACCAATTCTTCATGGAAAGGATACAGATCTGTGAAAATTGTAGGCAGGCTTCACTGTAAAACAAAATCAAACAGAAAATCACTAGATGAATACAAGTATTTCCCAAATATTGAGTTGTTTTTATAAAAATTTACTGTAGCAATTACAAGTATTTTTCTTAAACTATTAGTTCCTTTCATAGCCATCAACTGAAAGGGGAAAAACGTAATCCTTATCTCACAGACCTTTTTTGGTTTGTTTTATAATTTTCAGATTAAAGAGCACTTGTTCTTGCAACCCACACACTGGTGGCCAGATCTGGCACCTAAAAATCAACTTAGCATCTGCCCCATGTGGCTTCCTCAGCAGCAAGTATTTCTGAATACAGTATCTTAACTTGTAATAAGAAGATATTAATACCTGTGACTTACTTGTGCAAGTGGTAATACTTTTATAATAACAAAGGATTCAAAAAAACCTAAATATCCACCAATAAAAACTAATGAATCATGCAATTGCAAAAAGGATAAAGGTATAAAAAGGTATGTCAAACTACTACCATTTTTGTAAAAAAGGGGAGGAAAACAAATATATTTTCTTGATTTGGTTGCCTCCAGAGAAGAGAACTGGGTGGTCAGGGACAGGGATGGGAGAGAGACTTTACACTATAATACAAATAAAAGACACTGATCAATGTAGAGGAGTAATACCAAGAATCAAATTAATGCTTCTAAGAACCAGAAATTTGCTTCATTTTCTCTGAATATAAGGCATGATTATCATAAAAACATCTAAAAATACAAAAGTATAAAGAAAAAAATTACCAAGAATCCTACCTTTTCAGAAATAACCACTGTAAACTTTTGATGCATTTCCAATCTATTTTCAATGCAGGACATAACATAAACTAACATGTTCCTAGAACATTAGGTAGCTTTGTTACTATTATATAATAAATAAAATTTACTTTTCATAATTTAAAAGACACACTAGATTCTATTAGTAGACTGTCCAAAATGAAACAATTATCAACCATCACTATACACAGGTATCCCTGCATCTGCTAATAGAAATTTGTTTTAAAAAATACTGGATATATCAGTCTGTATATAAATCTCAACAATTCTGAAATTCTCATTTCTTCCACATTCCCAATAAACCTCTACATTCCTCCTGCCATTACTGACTCTAAAAGGTGCTTCTGGAAGAAAATGAACAATATCAATGACACAGTAGACTCTTAAAAAACGATTACAGCTCAAATGTATAGTTCAGTAACTGCTGCTGTTGTGAGGCAGACTATACTATGATTTGCTTTGTGATGTTTTGTTAATAAAGAAAATTTTTAAATAAAAAGTTTACAAACTTATAGGTAAATTTCTGAATATTTTAATCTTGACAGTAATTTTCATTTTGATATTACCGATATCAAAAGGACAGAACTACCACTTTAAAACTGCTAATGAATTAATGTTTCCAGGCATTTATCATTGATGGCATTATCATTCTCATAAAGAGAAACAACAGAGCATTATGTACCCTCTAATGGGAGAATGGAAGACTTACCACCATCTATGAAGTAGTCAAGGGGGAAAAAAACCTAACCTGAATCCAACTGTCAATTTACAGAAAATAGAGGACAGAGTAATAAACTAAATGACACTAACACAGCTGCAATACTGTAGTAGTACTGTAGGAAACTACATAACGAATGACCTGGTTTCCCAAGAAAATAAACTGCAAAGAAAAAGACAGAGAGACACAGAAGCGAAGTCTACAGAGTAAAAGAGACTTGAGAGAGATCAATGCATCACAATGCGTGGACCTTGATGGATCCTGAACCAAACTGTAATAAATTAAATAATAAAACCATGACTGATGAGAGAACTGAAAATTTGAACACTGAGTAGATATTTCAAGTTAAGAAATTAGATTCATTTTTGAAGTATTACAGTTATGTTAAAAAAATTAAGAAGCCTTATCTTTCAGAGACATACCAAAATATTTATAGATGAAGTGATTTGATGACTGAGATTTATTTCAAAATTATATGGGATGAGATGAAGTGGGTGAGGGAATAGATGAACAAGACTGACCATGAGTTGATAACTGTCAAAGTAGTTGACAGTACAAGGGGGTTCATTACACTACTCAAGCACTTTTGTGTGTGTCTGAAATTCTCTATCCCCCCACACAAAAAAAAAATTTAACGAGGGGCAGAGGGATGTATTAACAAAATAAAACAGACTTGTGGTTATCAGGTCCTACAATGGACCTGTAAATGTCCTTATTCTTATTGAATAAAATGGTTCCATTTTCAAAAATAGGATCCAAAAGAGTGGTCAACCTTTCAGAGATATTTCAGGACCACAGTTCCTTTGCATTACTGGTGCATGTCACATAGCTACTTGGTAGACCAAGAATTCATAAGTTTTTCAGTATGATATAATGATGAACTTGAAAAATGGCAATCAGAATTTAAGTCCCTAAAATGTCTTAGACAAAAATCAACATTCTTATAGTCTAAGACTATCACCATAAATCACAACCAAAGACAATGGTTAAAAAAATTTTTAATTACAAGATTAAAACATAAGCAAACCTTTTGGTATCGATTTTAATAGCAACAAAACTGTTTGAAGATGCTTCTGTCACTTTCTCATCTTCCCAACTTGCAGCCATCTGTGTAGACTGCTCATCATCACCTGTAAAACATTTCAAGCATTCTTAAAACATAAGGCCAGTATCTGCTGATTCTTTTCCCTGGAAATCTGGAACTTCAAATAAACTGTAATCTCACAAATAATATTTTCTACCAAATCTGAATTTTCCATAAATGAAAAGTGTGACTTATATGCATTGTTAACATTAATGAGGGCTTCCCTGGTGGCGCAGTGGTTGAGAGTCCGCCTGCTGATGCAGGGGACGCGGGTTCGTGCCCCGGTCCGGGAAGATCCTACATGCCGCAGAGCGGCTGGGCCCATGCGCCATGGCTGCTGAGCCTGCATGTCCGGAGCCTGTGCTCCGTAATGGGAGAGGCCCCAACAGTGAGAGGCCCGCGTACCACAAAAAAAAAAAAAAAGTAATGAAAAACAAAATACTGCTATTTAGATTATACGAAGTGTTTTCTAAATGAAGACATCCGAATTATGCTGCAAATATTATCACAATAATTAGAAGTCATGGGCAGAAATGTGACTACTTTGGCTTTTCTACATATGATTTTAGAAAATAAATGTACAATACTTTTCCTTTATGCAGCATCTTTCTGTTGAGTTCAGTGTCCTCCACACACACCCCACTTATTTTCCAGAATTCCTCCAAGGTAGACAGAAGCAGGTGCAATCCTGTCTGCAGTTTTGGACCTGTCTTTTGTTATAGGCATACTAATTATAAAAGTTACACTGATCCAAAACTAATTATGCTGACAGAATTCAGCACGGTGGCTACTTTGGTAGAGCTACTATTGACCGGGAAGGAGGATGAAGGAGGCTCTGGGGTCTTGGAAATATTTATATCTTTTTTTAAACATTTTTATTTTATATTAGAGCATAGTTGATTAACAATGTTGTGTTAGTTTCAGGTCTACAGCAAAGTGATTCAGTTATACATATACATGGATCTATTCTTTTTCAAATTCTTTCCTCATTTAGGTTATTACAGAACATTGAGCAGAGTTCCCTGTGCTATACCATAGGTCCTTGTTGATTATCTATTTTAAATACAGTAGTGTGTACATGTCAATCCCAAACTCCCAATCTATCCCTACCCCCAGTTCCCCCTGGTAACCATAAATTCATTCTCTGTGAATCTGTTTCTATTTTGTAAATAAGTTCATTTGCATCATTTGTTTTCAGATTCCACATATAAGTAATATCGTATGATAGGAAATGTTTATATCTTATCTGATAGTTACACAAGTGTATTCATCTACAAAAATTCATCTAGTTGTTCACTGAATATATTTCATTTAATATACTGTATGCCATACCTCAGGGACAAAATGTTTCAAAAGTTATACCTATCAAGAGATTATTTCCATTTTAGACTTGTAATATCCAGATTTTGGCATAACCACTTATTGGTGGGCAAAGGGAAACTTACCTGAGTTAAGTCACTGAAAATATTTCTGAGGTTAGCAGAGCTAAGTGCTTTTTCAAAGGTGAGCAACCTTTGCCAATTTATGCTTAAAAAGGCTTCAGGTCACATTTTTTGCTTTACAAAAATGAGATCTTTCTATACCTACTCTTTTGTAGGCCGCTTTCTTCCCATGTGTCTTCCCGCCTTCCCCAATTTAATCCACCCTTAGCCTTCCCCATTTCAGTTATCTGTTAATGGGTAACACCATCCTTTCAGTTCCCAGGCCAAAAAGTTTAGTTATTCTTGCCTTCAACTGACGGTATCTCCAAAATATATCCAGGGACTTCCCCGGCAGTCCAGTGGTTAAGACTCTGCACTTCCAGTGCAACGAGTGTGGGTTCGATCCCTGGTAGGGGAACTAATATCCCGCATGCTGTGTGGCATGGCCAAAAAATTTAATAATAATAATAATAATAAATATATATATATATATATATTTTAAAGCACCTTTCTTTAAAAAGTCAGATCAGGGACTTCCCTGGCGGTCCAGTGGTTAGGACTCCACACTCTCACTGCCGAGGGCCAGGGTTCAATTTCAATCCCTGGTGGGGGAGCTGAGATCCCACCACAAACTGTACGGCACAGCCAAAAATAAAATAAAATTAAAAGTCAGATTACGTCAACCCTCTGATCAAAATTCTACAATAGCTCCCTATTTCCCTCAGAGTAAAAGCAAAAAGTCCTTACAAATGACCTCAGGCCTTCAGTTACCTCTCTGACCTCATTTCCTTTTATTTTTTTGCTGTCCCTTTCCTTCCTATCCCTTTCCTTTCTATTCCTCAAATATTAAAGACATTCTTTCCATAGGTCTGTGTACTAGCTGTTTCCTCAGCCTGCAATATTCTTCCCCCAGATACCTACATGGTTAACTCTCAACTCCCGTAAGTCCTTGCTCAAATATTATCTTCTCAATACAAACTTTCCCTAATCACTACTTTAAAATTAAACACTTCAGGGAGTTCCCTGGTGGTCCAGTGGTTAGGACTTGATGCTTTCACTGAGGGGACCCAGGTTCAATCCCTGGTGGGGGAACTACAATCCCACAAGTCGCACAGCATGGCAAAAAAATAAAATAAAATAAAATTACACACTTCAGATATTCCCAAAGCTCCCTCATTTCCTGCTTTTTTTTTCTGTAATGCTTATCACCTTCTAATAGACTATGCGTTTTACTTACTATGTTTACTGTTTATTGTCTGTCTCCCTGCACTAGAATGCATGTTCCATGAGAGCAAGGATTGTTTTCCTTTTTATTTACTGATATAACTCAAATGCCTACAACAGAACCTGGCCTACAGTAAAATACCTGGAATATAGCAGGCTCTCAATAAGTATTTTGTGGAATGAACAGCTAAATTTCTGGTATAGTATCTTGGCATGCCTACAAAAACTTGACTAATGCTGCACAGTTAAAAACATTTTTTGTGAAATGAGATACAGGAATATTCAGTAATAAGGGGCTTGAGAAATCTGGCCACGGAAAAGTAGACAGGGACTAGAATGCACCCACAGACCAAGACCAAAAGAATGCCCATTAGCAGACCCCTAGATGTTGAAGCAGCAAACGGGAAAACTTTTATTTACAGTGAGATCATTCTGAGCACATCTTCAGACACTATGGGGTGAGGAGAGATGTAAAATTCCAAGTAAATGACAGGACTTTCAACCTAGAAAATAGCTATATAGGAACATTTTTACTAAACTTAGAGAAGGCTGTGAGGTGATAGGGATCTTTTTCATTCATTCTTTCTTTCATACATTCACTATTTTATTCCACATTTACGTTGTGCTAGGCACTGAGCTACAAACTAAATATAAAACAAGTGAGATACTGTATGCCCTCAGTGGAGCTTAAAATCTAAAGATACAAAACAAAGTACTTGTTTGGTCACCCTCTCTGAGGTGATATTTAAGGTAAGACCTAAAGGATGCAAGAGCTGAGCCATGCCACAAGCCAGAAGAGTTCACTACACAGAAGGAATTTCCGTGTAGGGAAAGGTCTGTGTAATTAGGAGTCTTGTGAACAACAGGGCGCAGGAGACAAGACGAGACTGAAGAGTTAAGGGTCCAGAGATGACGCCCACACTTAGGTTTCTCCAACTGGATGTAAGGTGGTGCCATTTACTTAGAACACTGGGGGAAAACAAAACAGGTTCAAGCAGTAATACTTTTAGTCTTGAGAATCCTGTGAGGCATCCAAGTGGGGATGTCAAGTTGGTGCCTGGAAGGATGGATCTGCCACTTCTCAGGCCCATGTCCTTCACTCCCTCACCCATGCTGTACGACGTAGATAGGGTCTCAAGTGTTCCAACCCCACTAGCAATATCTGTCCATGAGTCAGGCTACTGCAGCAGCAGCTGCTTGACCAAAAGTGATGGAAGACTGAATGGAATTACATTAACTCAGCAAGAGTTATCTTAACACTGCTGGGTGGGATTATTAATCGCCAACTTCAGTACCTTTAGTTTCTTATTTTTAATCAAATTATGAACTATGCTGTGGAGTTAGGTGGGCCAAAGATTTTAGGAGAAAACATTACATCCTTGGTGGTATGAGCAGTATCCAAAAGAAAAGCCACTTAAAAGAATAGTACAGGGCTTCCCTGGTGGCGCAGTGGTTGAGAGTCCACCTGCCGATGCAGGGGACAAGGGTTCATGCCCCGGTCCGGGAAGATCCCACATGCCGCGGAGCGGCTGGGCCCGTGAGCCATGGCCGCTGAGCCTGCGTGTCCAGAGCCTGTGCTCCGCAACAGGAGAGGCCACAGCAGTGAGAGGCCCGCGTACCGCAAAAAAAAAAAAAAAAAAAAAAAAAAAAAAGAATAGTACAAACTCTGAAGCAAAGAGCTGCAGACCCGACAATCAGTAACTCCAACCTAGAAAAACTCAACTGGTCAAAACCTAAAGGGTTTTTTAGTCTATTTTAACCAAAAAAAGAGGCATGAAATAGTGTCTGTCAGTCACGGAGATTTTAGCCAACTAGCAACACTAGTCAGTGAACCCACACCTCTACTTCAGAATCCTTGTCAGATTATTCTGTCTTCCCAAGAATAGAATCAAAATCTTCAGTTTGATTTCTTTCAACTTACACAGCTATAATACTTTGAAAATCCTTGTTAACTCGTTGACTTAACTAGTAGTAATCTCTCTAATCTCTTAACATCAATCCTACATATTCTTTAATTCATCCATGAAAATTTCAGTAAAATATAAACAATCTACCTAAAATGCTTCCCACTTGAGTGGTTATATGAAGCAAAGATTACCCTTAAGACCACTCCTTCCAACTATAAAGACTCCTTCCAACTATTATATCTTTTTAATTTTCAGTGAGTTGGTACATTACTATCGAGGTCTCAGACCTAAGAAAATCATGAGTTCTGGCTGTATTCTTCAAAGTCAAGAACAGAGGTCTAAGCAATCTATAAGTGTTGCAGTTTCATGACTCCACTGTCTACATACTCCTGGAGGGACACTAATCCTACCTAATCTTGGAAATTAACTTCCTAAAACTCTAGAAAAACCAACAGTATTTTCAATGAGTCAAAGGACTGACTCCTTCGGCAGATTGCTAACAGTCCTCCTGCAAACACTCAACAGTCACTGATACCCTAAAAGCATACGACAGGGCTTCCCTGGTGGCGCAGTGGTTAAGAATCCGCCTGCCAATGCAGCGGACACGGGTTCAAGCCGTGGTCGGGGAAGATGCCACATGCCGCGGAGCAACTAAGCCCGTGAGCCACAACTACTCAGCCTGCACTCTAGAGCCCTCAAGCCACAACTACTGAAGCTCCTGTGCCTAGAGCCCATGCTCCACAACAAGAGAAGCCACCACAATGAGAAGCCCGTGCACCGCAACGAAGAGTAGTCCCAGCTCACCACAACTAGAGAAGGCCTGAGCACAGCAACGAAGACCCAATGCAGCCAAAGATAAATAAAATAAATAAATGTATAAAAGAAAAAAATAAATAAAAGCATAAGATACATGCTCATCAGTAAAAAGTTAATTGAAGAATGTATGTATTATATATACACACAAAGCCCCAAAAATCTATAACTTTATTTTTCTATTGTAATAATTAGCACTACTGTTTCCAAATGGGTTTCCAAATATGTGTTAATTAAATCTAGCATTTCTTCTTTCAAATTAACTGGTTAGCCCAGGAGTGCCTTCTAGGAACCTTTGGACACTATCAAATGTGTTTTCAAAAAAAAAAAAAAAAAAAAATGTGTTTTCTGTTTACAAATATGACTACCATAATCCTAGATTTCCTGATTTCTACACCAATTTCAATAACTACCTAAATTCTACTACTGTTCAGCTTTTTTCTTGAGAAATAAAGAAGACACTCTTTTTTTTGGAAGCTGCTAAAAAAAAATCTGTCAAGACAAGATATAAATCCTTTTTGTGACACTGGTGTATGTCATTTAACCACCGTGGATGTAAGTTCCCTCGTCTATAAAATGGGCATAATAAGCCCTGTTCTACCAACTGCCAGGATCAACTGAGATTATATATGAAAAACACAACTTAAAATGTCATTAAAACTATTACTGTACTCTTAATAAGCATACTAAGTATCATTAATTTTCCTTTCCCTTTTTTTAAAAATAAATCAGGACTACTTTTTTTAAATAAATGTATTTATTTATTTTTGGCTGCGCTTCATCTTCATTGCTGCGCGCGGGCTTTCTCCAGTTACAAAGAGCGGGGACTACTCTTCTTTGCGGTGCAAGGGCTTCTCATTGCGGTGGCTTCTCGTTGCATACCATAGGCCCTAGGCGTGTGGGCTTCAGTAGTTGTGGCTTGCGGGCTCTAGAGCACAGGCTCAGTAGTTGTGGCACACGGACTTAGTTGCTCCGCGGCATGTGACATCTTCCCAGACCAGGGATGGAGCCTGTGTCCCCTGCACTGGCAGGCAGATTCCTAACGACTGTGCCACCAGGGAAGCCCTCCTTTCCCTTTTAATCCACTTATTTCCTTACAAGTTTACCGCAGTTACTTATTTATGTGACATATAACTCTAAAAAAGCGTAAGAGAATGTAAACTACTCCAGCTCTTCTAATTAACAACACTGGGCTTACATCTTACATTTTAGCATAATTTAAAACAATTCAAAATTCCAAATTTAATGTTAAATGAAACTCATATTCCAGCAACTTGCTCTTCACCGCAATGCATAAAGTTATAGGGCTATTATTACCTAGCCTTCCAAGTCATGAGTTAATGATGAATAAACCGTTACTAAACACAAATAGTTGAAATAATACACCTCAAATTAACGTAGTCACAAACACTGATTTGGTTCATGTAATGAGGACCAGCAAAACCTCACAGAAGCAAAGGTTTACGGTAAATCTAGAAGATTTCAGTAATAAAATACGGAGCAAAATAACCCAGAGCAACACGGCGTAAATGAGTTAGTACAGCTTCTGAAACCGTAGCTATGAGACTAGGAAGACAACAAAAAGAACCAAGGCTGGTATGTCTACTTCTTCTAAACAAATGGTTTTTTAAAAAAAATCAACTTGCAAGAAAGTAATTATTCCACATTAGATTCACCACTCCCATATCACTGTAAAAAAAAAAATCAAACCTATATAGACCTCAAAAGTTTGCGTTTCAGGAACATACGAAAGCCAGTAACCGTGAACATCAGGTGCTTTCTCTTTGTTGATTACCGATGACACAGCTTTCTTCCTGACAGCCCACAACTAATTACAAGTAAAACTGCCTGCCTAATGGCCCGGCTCTCTTCCCACCTACACACTAACTACACGGGCGTTAAAGCCTCCCCAAGTGGATTCTCGGGGTCAGAGCGCCCTACCAGGGGGGCCCGGGAGGCGGCGGTGGCGTCAGTGTACGCGCGGGGTCAGGCTCGGCGGGGCGCTGCGGGCTGAGCGGCGAGGGCCTGCTCCACCCGTCCCCTCGCCCCGCGCAGTGAGGTGACCGTAGGGCTCGGCGCGCTTTGGGAGCGAGGCCGGGGCCGTGCCTCCCGCCAGGGGCCGGGAGAAGCGGGCGGTGGGGGGGCCAATCCCGGTGCGCTCCAAACGGACGGGGGAGGAGCTGAGACGCCAGGGAGACGGGCAGCCCGGGCCTCTCGGCGTCCGGAGGAAAGGCTGGGGGCCCCTGGGATTAGAGGTAGGCCGGAGGGGGTGTCCCGGCCACGTCTCGCGCCCTCGCCTCCTTCACCTGCCACGAACACCACGAAGACCGCGCCGCTCCTCTTGGCCGACGCGATGGCAGCCGGAATGGCGCCCTGGAACCACAGCATCGCTGCCCTCGGGCACAGGCGCTCGCTCGGTGTGTAGTCGCCTCGGTCCCGGAGCTGGCCCCGCCCTCTCCGTCGTTGGGCCCCGCGGCCCGCCTCCGGCTCCGCACCGGCGCGCAAGCCCGTCAGCGGCCCCCAGGACGCGCGCAAGCGCGCAAGCCGAGGCGCGCCCCGCGACACATGACGCCACGCGTCGCCGTCGGCACCGCGCCCCCGTGCCTTGTCTCGTTGGCAAGTCGGTGCGTGCGGGCGCCCGCGAGGCCGCAGGCCCTGCAGTCGCGGAAGTGGAAGGAGGCAGCGGAAAGGATGACTAATCGCTAAGTGGCGGCGGCGGCGGCGCCTTCCTGAGGCATGACGGGAATTGTAGTCTTCTTAGGCTTGGCTCCTTTAATGTGGGAAATGTCACTGTGGTTTCCCGGGCACGGCTAAGGGGGCAGCAGTGAGAACCACTTCACAATCTATAAAGAGGAGAAGTGGCGCTAGTCACCGGGAGATGCCATTCTCGGCATTACTGAGACCTTAAATGTGGAGGAAATCATCCCCGCCCCGGGTGGAACCCTGCGTAGTGGGACCATGTAATTGTGTATTATGATTAGTGGTCATTGTGCGATAGGGTGGGTGTCTCTCGGTATAGAACTAAACGGGCTTTGTAGGGATTTACTGCAAGGCTTTGATTTCTATTGGACTTAATTTATCAGCTCAACCTTGAAGAAAAGAACCACAGTAGTCACCTTCTGTAATACCGTACAGCCCGTGTACCTGAGGGGAGGTATTGGTTGAACGCAGACCTTGAGTAATTTCATTGTGGTTGGTTAGAGATCATTCCAAATCGCAAAACGCTTAGCTACGCTGTTGCCACAGCTGCTTTCAAAAGTCAAAAGCAGAGAATAGATAATGATGTATTTTCCAGCTACTTTTCAAGGTAATACAAAAGAAAAGAATAGATAAGTTTGTTTACGATGACAGAGTACTGTGATCAAGATAGGGCACTTTGTGGTTGGTTGCCATTAAAATGAAAACTGTTCATACTTAATACTTTCTTGAAATTACATGGTCTCTATTAACTATTGGCTAAAGCCTTGTATGGTTTATTTAAAGTTGCATACGCTATTATATTAGACATCCTACATCATTAAATTTCTCTTACAGCAGTACAGTCATTTAACAATCCTTGCAGGGTTAAGGAGGAGCTACATCTGAAAATATACCTTTCCTACAAATATTTAACCTAAAAATAGCTAACATTCTTTCCGATTTTTTTTTTTTTTTTTTTTGGCTGCACTGGGTCTTCGTTGCTCCGCACGGGCTTTCTCTAGTTGCGGTGAACGGGGGCTACTCTTCGTTGCACTGCGCGGGCTTCTCACTGTAGTGGTTTCTCTCGTTGCGGAGCACGAGCTCTAGGCGCGCCGGGCTTCAGTAGTTGCAGCACACAGGTTCAGTAGTTGCAGCACTCGGGCTGTAGATGTGCAGGCTTCAGTAGTTGTGGCACGCAGGCTCAGTAGTTGTGGCACATGGACTTAGTTGCTCCGCGGCCTGTGGGATCTTCCCGGATCAGGGATCGAACTCTTGTTCCCTGCATTGGCAGGCGGATTCTTAACCACTGTGCCACCAGGGAAGTCCCTCTTTCTGATTTTTATTTACACTTTTCCAACCAGGCCTCTCATACAGTGTTATTATAAACCGAAATATAATGCTGATTACAGACAGTTGCTGCTTACATAGGACACCATGCCTCAGGAAGAATTAGAGTTAATCTTCAACGTCAACTTTAAATGGATTCCTTGTGATTCCATCAACATATATATCCTTTTGGTAGAGCAATGTCTTTATTTCTAACGTTAGAATTAATATTAGAAGAATCATTCATAGCCTTTCACTCATTCATCAACTATTTATTGCTCATCTGCTACGAACTAGGCATTGTACCTGGCATTGATAAGAAGGTGAGGCAGTCAGACAAAGGCCCTACCTTTGTGACTGCACAGTCTAAAGAGGAAGACAAGTGATGATGCATGCCACAAGAGGGGAAATTCTGAGTGCTTCAGAAATGTGATGATGTGACCCGACATGGATAGCAGGGTTAGAAAAGACGTTTCTGAGGAGATGGCATGTGAGGGGAAATCTAGCTAGGTGAAGGAGAAGACCATTCGAGATAGAGGAAACAGCAGTGTGAAGGCTCCGAACGAAGCAAATGAGAAAGTACCCTTGAAGAACTGAAAAATGTCCAGTGTGACTAGAACATACAAAGAGTTGTATGGTGTAAATGAGGCTGGAAAGATAGCAAGGTTAGCTCATCCAGGGCCTTGGAAGTCATGTTAAGGATTGCAGACATTTTTCTAAGAATTGTAGAAAACCATTGAAGAATTTTAAACTGAGGAGTTACACATAAGATGTGTGTTTTTAATATGCAGCTATGCTGCAGTTTTAGTGGATTGTATTGGAAGTGGAAAGGGTGAAAGTGAAGAGACTGGTTAAGAACCCAGAAGTGGGTGCTTTTGAGAATTCTGGAAGCGGACCCAATAGGTTTTGTTGATCAATTAGCTATGGAATTTGAGGAAGGAGGAGTCAAGAAGAGATCTTGGGTTTCTGTTTTGAGAAACTGTATAGAAGATGGTAGTGTGATAGGGACCACTGAAGGAAGAGCAGGTAGGTGGGGACGTGGGCATGAAGATGTGAGTTCAATATTATTAGCCATGTGTTTGGAGTGCTGGAGAGACAGCAGGAGGAGATGTTAAGTAGGCAGATAGATGTCAGGTTGGGAGCTCAGAAAACTGTTCTTACCGCGAGATAGGAATGTGAGATTTCTCTACATACAGGGGATAATTGAAGCTCTGGAGGATGTTCTCACTTACGGTGTGTGCAAAATGAGGTAAGACAGAGTTATGACGGAGGTCTTAAGACCTCCGACATCTATAGCGTTGTGTAGGAAAGTACAAACCAGTAACAGAGACTTAGGAAAGGTATGGGGGTATGTTGAGGGGGGAGGGGGAGAATGGGAGCTTGTGATACCAAAGAAGCCAAGGGTAGAAAGATTTTTGAGAAGGGAGTGGGAAGCCGCTGTGTTGAATGCTGCTCTCAGGTCAAGTTAAATAAGATTTTTGAATGTCCATTGTTTTTAGCAATATGAAGGTGATTATCAACTTAGCAAGAGGGGTTTTGATGGGTTCTTCTGTGTGGAAGCCAGATGGCAATGGGTTGAAGAGTAAAGGGAGATAGGGAGGGGGTGTCAGTAATTGTGAAGAGAAGGAGGAAGAAAGGACATTAGCTGGACAGGGATTTGGACTGAGAAAAACAGCTTTTTTAAAGATTGGAGAAACTTGTACCCTATCAAGTATTGATGGAAAGGAGCTAGTCTTGGAGACATTGAATACACAGGAAACAGGGAGGCCCCTAGGAAGATGAGAGGGAATATGTGATATATGGCAAATTCTGCTAATAGCCCACCCAACAATCATGCTTCTACCACGCCCCCCATTTTTCTTTGCTGGCAGAGTTTCCCCACTGAGAGGGAAACTGCTAGATAGCTGTTTTTGTTTGTTTGTTTTTTTTTTTTTGTGGTATGCAGTCCTGTCACTGTTGTGGCCTCTCCCGTTGCAGAGCACAGGCCCCGGACGCGCAGGCTCAGCAGCCATGGCTCACGGGCCCAGCCGCTCCGCGGCATGTGGGATCCTCCCGGACTAGGGCACGAACCCGTGTCCCCTGCATCGGCAGGCGGACTCTCAACCACTGCGCCACCAGGGAAGCCCCTAGATACCTGTTTTTTTCAACCTCCTCTTAGAGCCAGTAGGACTTCGTGGGAAGTGGGGATTGGGGTGGAGGCAGTTCTAGGAGAAGTTTTCCTTAAAAAAGAGACACATGGAAGAAAGCACAACCCTTCTCCGTGTGCCTATGCTACCTGGTACTGCTATGGCTAGAGGAACGACATTGCCAACTCTCTGAGAATGGTAGAATGGAACATGGAAAGCACCCGTGTCTGTGATGACTCAAGTCCTGTCTTGTGGGAGAACAACTGTCCTCATAGGTTAGGCTATTCTGTAAGTTGGATATTGCTTCTTGTAATCACCACCATTCTAAACAAACTGGGATGGGATCCAGAGCACAGGCAGACAGAAGAGATACCCTTTCCATATTAACAGGAAGAAGAGTGGAAAAATAACTTTGGACATAAAGAAGCTTATAAGTTTCAGGACAGTAAGTTGAGGAAGTTTTCATCCAAATGCTGGACCCTATGAAGGAGAGGTCATTTGCTGCGAGTGATGGAGAAGGTAAGGAAATTGGCGCCTTGAAGTTCGGAGCAACGTCTGAAATAATATTGAGGAGTGTTGAAAGGCAAGGGCCGAGGGAAACAGTGTGCCAGGCAGTGCTGAGGGCCCAGTGAGATTGGTGGCCCCAACTTTTCCCAGTTGTGTGATTTTCTTCAGTGATCACTCAGTTCCTGGGGTACAAGCGCTGAGGATGTGGAGACTTGAATTTACATAGGGCCTAGACAGCACGAGAAAGGACAAAGGAACAAGGAAATTGAGGAGATTAGCAAGAGTGAGTGATGTGATGGACCAGGGAATCTAAGCTGAGTACGAAGGCAAGTGAGTGCAGAAAGGAGACCATGGATACCAAAAATAAGTCAGGTTGGGGGCAGGCAATGGCCTGGAGGGCAAGGAGTAGGCAAGAGACTCGTCAGCAATATGGGATTTTATTTTAATTCTATTCATTTATTTTTTGGCCACGCCGCGCGGCTTGCGGGATCTTAGATCCCTGACCAGTGCTCCCAGCAGTGGAAGCGCAGAGTCCTAACCACTGGACCGCCAGGGAAGTCCCCAGCAATATGGGATTTTAAAATGGTCAATCTTCTGGGTGCGGGGGAAAAACAAACCTAGTCAGGAATTATAGAAATTCCTGATTTCTTTGCCATTCTTGAGCTTAGAAGTCCAATATTGTCGAATTCAATGAGAAGTATCCCTTACTGAATCAACATGCCCTTCTTTCTTCCGTCACAGAGAGTGAAACTAGAGCGTCCTCCCTTTACTCTGTGTGCAACCAGCCACAGCAATCTGTCAGTTCCTTTATGTTATCTGAAATCCTTTCCATTTCAATGTAGTGAAAAAACAAAACAAAACAAAAAAAGTGGGCTTCCCTGGTGGCTGAGAGTCCGCCTGCCGATGCAGGGGACACGGGTTCGTGCCCCGGTCCGGGAGGATCCCACATGCCACGGAGCGCCTGGGCCCGTGAGCCGTGGCCGCTGAGCCTGCGCGTCCGGAGCCTGTGCTCCGCAACGGGAGAGGCCACAACAGTGAGAGGCCCGCGTACCGCAAAAAAAACCAAACAAACAAACAAAAAAATCAATGTAGTGGATGCTATGCTGCCCCGCCCAAAGCCCCACTTCACAGCCATGGTGCTCGCTCCGCCAGCTGCTGGGACGTCGGCTGCTGAAGGCTCTAAACCGCGTCCTTCTCTGAGAGTTGCGCTCAGCTGAGGGCACAAAGGCCTGGGACGCTTGCCTCATTAGGCTTCTGGAGAGCCTCCAGTCTCCAGCCGTCCCCCTGGGATTACCCTAAGCCTCTGTTACCTCTGCATTTTACCAGGGTTGTTACGGATGTAATTTACTCACTGACAAACTCCCCGCAAGCAGATCTTCTCTCAGTCACGGAACCCAAATGAGGCAGAACCCCAGTCGCCTGAAAGACTCATTCAGCTTTCCTCACTGCTCTTTCTGCTTTCTTTCCAGGGCATCCCACAAAATGATGTCACAGCCAACTTCCCTGCCCTCCCCGCCCCCATATTATTTTCAGCATTTTTGTTCAGCTTAAAAATCCTTACTAGCTCTGTAGTACCTCTAAAGTACAAATTCTGTAGCTCAACGTTCAAAATCCTCTACAACTTGGCTCCAACACTGCTTTTCCAACATTCGTTCTTCTACTTCCCCACCTGACCTCTCTGGGCCAACCAGACTATTCTATCCGCTGTCTATCCAGGCCATGTTCCTTGCCATCTCTGCTTTTGTTCATTGGTTCCTCTTGCATGGAACTCTCTCCTTTCTCTCAGTCAACACATATTTGAGTGCCCACAGGGGACAGGCTGTACGCCAGGAGCTTGGAAGAGAAATATTGGTTGACTGAAAGATATTATCTTTGCCCTCAAAAAGCTTACAGTCTAGCCACTGGGAGAAACCGATCCGTAAATAGGTGACCATAATACGTCGGTTTGGGTAAAATGAAAGAACCATGTATAGGGTATTAGAGAGAGGGAGGGAGGGACAGGGATGGCCTTTTGGAGGAAGTGGCATCAGCCCTGTTTTTCAAATGGACCTGAATCACTGATGGAAATTATAGCTCAATTTTACAGTCAGACCCGCTGAGCAGAAGCTTGTTTATTGGTGTGCAGCTGGCAACCTATGAAATGAGTTATGTCCCGTTCTTTTCTGTTCTTTTCCAAGCCCACCACTCCACCTCGTTCTAGAGATAAAAGGCTTCCCATGAGCTGGGTTCCAAGGATTTATGGGCTTCTTCGGTGCAGAAAGATGGGCCTCACTGCCATGAGCTCTTCTCTGAGGGACGGTAGACGCCGGGCCTGTTCCCAGGTCTGGAGGCAGTGAAGATGAAGACCAGGTTTCGGTTGGTGTGTCTCTGACCATTGGCAGAACCCCAGCCCAACAGCCTGACCCACCTGCTTGGCTCCAGTGTGAGTTCTCAAAGTCCAGCTTCTTGTCACCACAGACAGACAGGTGGTTCACAGTCGTTCTGGGCTGAGATGGGGAACCCTCCCAGTTGGCTGACCATGAATTCTCTGGCTTTCTACCTCTCCAATCTGTCAGTTCTCCTCTGTGACCCATTCCTATGTGCTGCTTCAGGTTTGCCGACGGAGTTCCTGTGGCCCTTTACCCAGCACGGGGGCAAACCACGGTGGCTGCTGTGTCACCAAGCTGCTCAGTGCCAGCTTCCGTCTAAGAGACTGGAAGACAGCTGGTCAGGGAAAGTGGCACATCTGGAGTACAGTTTCTCATGGCCGTTCTATCCTGTGAATATTTTATTTTATATATATATTTAAATTCCTGGGTTTATGCTTTTTTTCCTCCAAAAGATGAAAAGCAGCAGCTCTACTTAGTTTTCTTTTCCCCACAATGCCTTGCGTCCTTTGCAGACTGAATGAGTTTTTAGGGTCATGAGGTTAAAGGTTCCCCACTACAAAGGTTTTATTTCAATTTGCACAGATTTATTTCATGAGGTTAAAGGTTCCCCACTACAAAGGTTTTATTTCAATTTGCACAGATAAAAACCCATCACAAACTGAATTCTTAACTCTGGTCACTCAAATGTATTCCAATATTCATAGGAAGGTGGAAGGTTCAGTGCCAGACTTTACCATTGCTTGAAAAGGAAAGCAAACTGTATTTCTTACTGAAGCTTGACATGTAAATCCCACACCATGCTTTTAAAAAAAAAAAAAGACATTTTTTTGTTCCGTAGAAACTTGCACCTGTTTACCACCAGAGGACGCTGTATGACTTACATATTGCAAAGCTACTTATATAAAAAACATGTAAAGGAAAAAAATAGTCTCTGTTCTTGCTTTTTCATGAGTGAAAAAGGGGAAGCGTAAAAAAAGTAAGTTGCTTATGGAAGGCATACTCACTCACCTATAGACCAAGAAGAAGATACTTTAGTTACTGTACGAGGCTTATAGATGCACATGAAATTTAAAAAGGAAAGAAGAGGGACTTCCCTGGTGGTCCAGTGGTTAAGAATCTGCCTTCCAATGCAGGGGACGTGGGTTTGATCCCTGGTTGGGGCACTAATATCCCACATGCCGTGGAGCAACTAAGCCCTCAACTAGAGAGCCCGTGTGCTGCACCCTACAGAACCCCACAACTAGAGAGAAGCCTGCGCGCCACAACAAAGAACCTGTGCGCTACAAAGAAAGATCTCGTGATCCCACGTGCTGCGACTAAGACCCGACACAGCCAAAAATTAAAAAACAAATAAATATAAAAAAAAGGGAAGAAGAAATATTTGAATATGTTGTAAGCTTCACTCACAACAATCAAATTTTCATAAGTAAAGACAGGGTGGCACTCCTCTCTCGCTTCTCCTATAGATCCAGGTGAATAAGACAAATAAAAAATGGCAGTCAAGGGACTTCCCCGGTGGTCCAGCACTTAAGACTCCAAGCTTCCACTGTGGTGGGGGAGCGGGTTCGATCCCTGGTCAGGGAACTAAGATCCCACATGCCACATGGTGCGGCCAAAAAACAAAACAAAACAAAAAAAATGGCAATCAACACAGACATAGAGAGTAGATTTGTGGTTTCTAAAGGGGAGGGGGTGGGGGAGGGATGGACTGGGAGTTTGGGATCAGCAGATGCAAACTATTATATAGAGAATGGATAAGATGCAACAACATCTGGATAAGATGCAATGGATAAGATGCAACAAGGTCCTACTGTATAGCACAGGGAGCCATCCTGTGATAAACCATAATGGAAAAGAATATGAAAAAGAATGTATATATATATACATATATATGTATAACTGAATCATTTTGCTGTACAGCAGAAATTAACACAACATTGTAAATCAACTATACTTCAATAAAATAATTTTTTAAAAAAAATGGCAGTCATTACTTTGGCAAGGCGTAAAGCAGTAACATAAGCAGTTAAGCCCATGAACCCTGGAGTCAGCTGCCTGTTTCAGGTATACAGCCAACACTCACTAGCTGTGTGACCCTGGGCAAATTTCCTCACCTCTCTGATACTTCAGTTGCCTCGCTGTAAACTGAGATAATAATAGAATTTACCTTTCAGGGCTACTGTGATGATTAAATAGGAACCCTTGTAAGTGTTTAGCAAGTGCTTGGCACGTGATAATTAACTGCTTTACAAATGTTAGCTATTATTTCTCCCTGCCTGCCAAAACTGTGCTTGAGAAAAATATACATGTGCCTTTCAGGATTCAAAGCTTTTGACTCAGCCAGATCATTTCTTCATTTAATCACGAGACAAATATTTACTGAGAAAGGCACTGGTGGGAGCTGGGGATGTATTAGTAAACAAAAGCCATAGATGTTTTTCCTGCCCTGAAGATTACATACTGATGGGTAGAAAAATATTAAGGAACTAACTGGCCAATTACTCATATAATTACCATTGTGATTAATGCTTTGAAGAGAAAGTACAGGATATTATTAGAGTTATTACTGGCAGAAGTGACTTAGTCTGGAAGACTGAATTAAGGAGCTCTGGAGGAAGAGCAGGCTATCTGAAGGAAGAAATACTTGAGGTGGGATGTGAAGTGTGAGTACAAATGAACAGAAATTGGAGGGTAGCGGGGGAAGAATAAATGTTCCAGGCAGAGGGTAAATTACACGTGGGAAAAAAACAATCCTCATATTTCAGTGGCTAAACCCAAGAAAGGTTTATTTCTCATTCACTTCACGTACGAATGTCAGTCAGAGGCATAAGGGGGTGGTTGTGCGAGGGGTTTTGCCCCATCCAGTCGTTAAGAACTCTTGAATCCTCCCATTAGTGGCTCTTCCTTTTCCTGGCATCCCGGAGATCTCCCTGACATCCTATACGTGCAGCCAACAAGCAAATTTCAATGTCTACATATCACCTGGAGATCAGGTTAAAAACACAGATTCTGGGCTTCCCTGGTGGCGCAGTGGTTAAGGATCCGCCTGCCAATGCAGGAGACATGGGTTTGAGCCCTGGTCGGGGAAGATCCCATGTGCCGTGGAGCAACTAAGCCCGTGCGCCACAACTACTGAGACTGCACCCTAGAGCCCACGAGCCACAACTACTGAGCCTGCACTCTAGAGCCCGTGCACCACAGCTACTGAGCCTGCGCCCTAGAGCCCACGAGCCACAACTACTGAGCCTGCACTATAGAGCCCGTGCGCCACAACTACTAAGCCTGTGCCCTAGAGCCTTCAAGCCACAGCTACTGAAGCCCGTGCGCCTAGAGCCCGTGCTCCACAACAACAGAAGCCACCGCAATGAGAACCCACGCACAGCAACGAAGACCCAACGCAGCCATAAATAAATAAATTAAAAAAAAAACAACAACCACCACCACCACCACCAAAAAAAACACACAGATTCTGATTCAAGTTGGTCTGGGGGTGGATATGAGATTCTGCATGTGTATCAAGCTGTCTGGTGATACTGACCACTGCCTGGTTTCTAGCCCCCCCACTCTGATTAGCAAGAGCAGGGAGAATCTCTTAGAAGGTGTTGGGGCCAAGCACAGAGGGGCATGCATCATTTCTACTTAAATTTCACTGGCCAAAACTCAGACACATGGCGCATCTAGGTGCAGGGGCTGGAAAACCTAGTCTGACAACGTGCCAAGGAAGAGAGACGTCCACCTCCTACCACAGTTTGCTGAAACACTAACCAACCTCTGCCACAGATGGGGAGAATCCCAGTGTCTGGCAGAAGATCACCACTTTACAGAACCCAGAGACAAGACAGCATGGCATGTTCGAGGAACTTAGGGAAGTCCAGTGTGACTAGAACCTAGGCAGGGAGAAGGCAAGTGCCAAGTAAGCCTGGAGACGTAGGTAGGCAAGGGTCAGAGCATGCAAGACCCGGGAAGTGATAAAGATTTTGGACAGTGAAAAGTCATGTGGCTAGTGCAACCGAGGAACTGAATTGCTATTTTATTTAATTTTAATTAATAAATTTAATAAATTTACTAGCTACATGTGGCTTGTAGCTACCATTTTGGATAGCACAGCTTCAGGAATTGGAATAAAATGTTTACGTGGGAAGATAACCAACAACACTTCACTTGACAGTATAGGATCAAAACAAAATAAGTCACATAGTACAGTATACACTATGTTATACTGCAGGATAGAAGAGATTGCAGATGAAGACAGTTTATCCTGATATTGAGAGTCCCTGCATCCAGCCATACCCGAAGCATCTATCCCTCATCTTTTCAATTACAGTGAGCCAATAAATTCCCTTGGTTACTTGAACCCCTTTGAGTTGGGTTTTTATAACTTTAAGCACTATAAACAGTACAGTGTCTACATGTAAGCGTTCAAGAAGCATCAGATGTTATTTATTTATTTTTTTTGTGGTACGTGGGCCTCTCACTGCCGTGGCCTCTCCCGTTGCGGAGCACAGGCTCCGGACGTGCAGGCTCAGCGGCCATGGCTCACGGGCCCAGCCACTCCAGGGCATGTGGGATCTTCCCGGACTGGGGCACGAACCCGTGTCCCCTGCATTGGCAGGCGGACTCTCAACCACTGCGCCACCAGGGAAGCCCCCAGATGTTATTTTTATCTCAGTAGACTTGAGTAACCAGGTAAAATCCCAAATGGAGTCCTGACAGGTAGAAGATAATAGCGCAAACAGCAGAATCCACTCCAGCCAGTTTAAACAGAAAAGTAATTAATTCAAGGTTACCTGCTCACAGACCCTCAGGAAGATGAGACTGAGCAGTTTTGAAATCTCCTGGGATTACACACAAGAACAATCCAACTATGGATACAACGAGGAATTCTGTGTAGAGCCTGCTTCCTCCCCTGTTCTCTTCCTAATCAGATTCTTCCGGATGTGAGGGTGGCTGGTGGAGCCCCAGATTGCACGTCCGGATCACAGCTTTTCTGAGCAAAAGTGAACTTGAGAATTGAGTCATCCCAGCTGCTCTTTGGGGGTAGAAAGACTTGTAATGTGGGATTTGCCCAAATATAGGAAGGGTATTTAAAAGGTCTAAATCTGACAGATGACCACAAAGGATGATGATGTCTTGGTGAAAGTGGAATGTAGGATAATGTAGACAACAATTGAAGAGGAATAGCTCAAGGATATATTGTATTGATGTGACATTGCAGGGACCCAAATTGAGTGTTTTGTTGGCTTTTGTCGAGCTATTTGAATAAGCTTTTTCCGTTTTTTCATGTGGGGTTAATAAAGCTAGTGATACGCCCCAGATGTATGTATGATTCCCAACTACTTGTGAGTTTTCTCATAAACAAGATTAATAATAACCTCCTTCTCCCAGGAGATCAATGCAAGTCCCAGCTCTAGCCATGTGGTTTGAGTTATTTATCTGAAAATAGGAATGCCTTAGTGCTTTGCTACTTAAAGTGTGGTCAAAGTACCAGCAGCATCATCGACTTTTGCAATCTCAAGCCCCACCCCAGACCTACTGAATCAAGATCTGCACTTTAACCAGATTTCCCAGGGGACTCATATGCACATTTTATTCCACTTCCTCATGTGACCAACCAGCCCATCTCTGAAGACCAGCCCCTACCTCGCCCCAGCCCCAGCCATTAAGGAACTAAGCTAAGTGCCAAGATAGCCAGAGCAGGGCATGTGAATCATGTTTCTGTTCCAGTTCCCTCCCATCTCCTGACAGCACTTAGGGGAAGAGGTCCAGACCAGATTAATAACCAGGATTCTCCTGATTCTCTCTCTCAAACAGTCAACAAATATTTGTTGAACAACTAATGGGTACTTGGGAATACAGCCACAAGCAAGGTAAGATCTTTGATCTCATGGAATTTGTATTCTAGTAGTACAGACAAAATAAACAAAAGATCTGATAGTGATGATAAGCAGAAAATTGAGATAAAGTGATTGTGTTTGGGTGGCTACATTAGACTGGGTGGCTCATAAAGGCTTTTCTGCTGAAGTGACATTTATATGAAAGATAAAGGTGCTGGTCAAGAACAGAGCATTCCAAAAAAGAGGGAAAGAACAAGCACAAATGTCCTGGGGTGACATAAGATCAGAGATGTAGGCAGGGCCAGATTGCGTTTTGTAAACCAAGATATTTTAATAATAGGAGGTCACTGAGGGATTTGGGGCATGGGAAATGACGTAAGTTGATTATCTTTTAGATCATTCTGGCTCTGTGAAGATATGGGAACAAGACTGGAAGCTGCGAGACCGGTTAGGAAGGCCATTTCAGCTCAACACAGGATGATGACAGCTTGGACCAGGGTGGTGGTAATGAAGATGAAGAGAATCCTCAGTATCCTGAGGGAAACTTCAGGATTTGGTTTGGAGGCAAAGTCAGTGGGGACTTTTTTTAACTTTTTTTTTTTTGTCTGCGCTGTGTGGCTTGCGGGATCTTAGTTCCCCGACCACGGATGGAACCCGTGCCCCATGCAGTGGAAGCATGAAACCTTAACCTCTGGATGGCCAGGGAAGTCCCTCAATGGGGATTTTTATTGGGTATTTGTGCTTGTGGTAAATTGTTTCCAAAGATGACTGCAACCATTATCTTCCATCCTACATGCCTTTTTGTCACTTCTCTCATCAAGAGGTAGGGTTTATTTCCTCTGCTGTGAGTTGACCCTATGACTTTATTTGGTTGTGCCAGGTCTTAGTTGCGGCTCGCTGGCTCCTTAGTTGTGGCATGCGAACTCTTAGTTGCAGCATGCACGTGGGATCTAGTTCTCTGACCAGGGATCGAACCCAGGCCCCCTGCGTTGGGAGCACAGTCTTAACCACTGCACCACCAGGGAAGTCCCAACCCTATGACTTTTTAAAACGACATCTGGGACTCCCAGACTGTTACCCCAAAACTGGGTTTGCCTCTTGGTGCGTGTCCAGCCAAAAGACACAACCAAGACAAAGACTGGGAGAAGGAAGGATTTATTATTGCAGCAAATAAAGAGAACACCAGGGATCTTTCCCAAAGCAGTGTCTCCCCAAACAGTAAAATTGGGTACGTTTTAAGCTAAGGGTACATACATATTCGTGAAAGGGCTTGTGCAGAGAAGAATTCAGCACAGACAGAACTGGGGCAAAGGTTGACTGAAGTCATGAAGGTCAGGAAAGGTCAACATCATCATTCCATCCTCCACCTGGGTGGGAGCCTTACTTCCTGCAGAACTCAAAGATATGTTTCAGATTGCTAGGTACATCCCTTGAAGAGGAAATAGGACTCTATTTTATCAGTGAACTATTCTTTTTCTCTTTTTTTTTTAAAGATTTAATTTTGTTTTTGGCTACGTTGGGTCTTTCTTGCTGCGAGCAGACGCGAGCGGGCTTTCTCTAGCTGTGGTGAGGGGGGGGCTACTCTTCGTTGCGGTGCGCGGGCTTCTCCTTGCTGTGGCTTCTCTTGTTGCGGAGCACGGGCTCTAGGCGTGCGGGCTTCAGTAGTTGTGGCTCGCGGGCTCAGGAGCTGTGGCTTGTGGGCTGTAGAGTGCAGGCTCGGTAGTTGTGGTGCACGGGCTTAGTTGCTCCGTGGGATGTGGGATCTTCCTGGACCAGGGATCGAACCTGTGTCCCCTGCACTGGCAGGTGGATTCTCATCCACTGTGCCACCAGGGAAGCCCCTGAACTATTGTTTCTTGACTGCTTTTCCTTTGTTTATGCATCATCTCTTGGGTTCCAGTTGATCTAGTGGTTGAGTGCTGGACAGGGGGGTTGAAATTCTGCAAGACAGCTCAATAAAGTGCTCAGGCTATCTTTACCATTGAAATAGAACTGGGAGTCTTTACTGATTTATTATCTTTGCTACTGTCACTTCTCTTGCCTGTTAACAGTTTGTTCTTTTGTTTCCTTAAGATCGTTATTACTGAGACCTGTTCAAGGGCAAGCATTGTGGCCAGGTTTACATCAAAAATGGCTTAGGCCAAAATGGCTTCTCTTATGTCAAGAAAGCCATGCTGGTTGTCTTTCTCCAGGGACCCCCTACCCTGTCTGCTTACAAGACCAGGTTTTAAGAGGCCTTTAATTATTCCGTCACAGAAAAAGAAAGAAATCCTGCCGTCTGCAACAACATGAATGAACCTTAAGGAAGTTATGCTAAGTGAAGTAGGTCAGAGAAAGACAAATACTGTCTGATCTCACTTACATGTAGAATCTAAAAAAACCCTGAATTTATAGAAATAGAGAATAGATTGGTGGTTGCCAGGAACGGGGTTGGGAGGAATGGGGGAAGGAAGTCACAGGGTACAAACTTCCAGTTGTAAGGTGAGTAAGTTCTGGGGAGTCAATGTACAGCATGGTGACTTATTTATAAAGTCCAGGCCATGACGCTGGAGAAAGCTATGTGGACAGAGATGCCTTGGAGGATGAGATACCTCGAGAAGAGAGCGTCCACATGGAGAACGGAGGCATGGAGCCCAGACATGTGAGTCCACTTTGGAACTTCCAGCCTAGCTCAGCTGATAGCAGGTGGAGAAGGGCCAAGCTGTCCTCGTTGAGCCTGACCCATAGGATTGGTGCTTTAAACCACTAAATTTGGGTGATTTGTTAAGCAGCAAGAGAGAACTGAAACAATGCTGTGTTTTTTGTTTGTTTGTTTTTTTGGGGGGGGCTAATGTAGCTGATGATTTATCTATTTCAATGCTTCCCCCTGCAAAGAACCAACATCTTCAGTTTTCTGATTAGGTCCTACAGTCTTTTCCTTACACTCCTCCAATACTTTTATGCTGGTGAAATCAAACCAAAATGAATCCAAGTGTAGACACTAAAAGGGAAAATGACTTACACATATGCAAAATGCAGCCGGAGCACATGTGGCCAAGGGGAAAATGACTTACACATATGCAAAATGCAGCTGGAGCACATGTGGCCATGGGGGTAGATTAAAAAGGGCTGCTGTGTCTGCCTGTTTCTCAGGCTGTTGAGGACTATAGGCTGAATGAGTGCACCTAAGTCTCTGGTTCTCTTTTAGCATCAGCTCATAAAGGCTGTGAGAATTCCAAGCAACACAGGGCCTGCTTTGAACCCTGCCACCTTCACGCTAGCGCAACACTGGTCACTAGTAGAAGATAGAATCTGTGCTCATTGCCTTTAAAGACAATACATACCACATGTCATTATCTGCTGGGCAGGCAGGAGACTGGGAATGTGGGGATCTAGCCGCCTTCACACAGGCCCTGTGGCTGGCCTCTGCTGGTTTTACACTCGCATTTTTTCTGCTGCTGATGATGTGGAGAACCCAACTCTCTCTGCTTCCCGAGGTAGCTGTGGATGTGCTGGCTTGACTCTTCCCAAGCCACTCTGGCACTGTGGGCTCTATTGAGACCTGTAGGTTTCCACACTATTCACAGGTCACAGGTCCCTCCCTGGTGGAATAAAAAAAAAAAAAAAACCAATTTCTTAGCTTGGGGGAGGGTTCAGATCCCTACTTTGTTGTCAGCTCAGATGACAAGCTAATTCTTTTAAATTACTGTTGGCAAACACACTTTGTACTCCAGATTCACAAAAACATACCCAATATATCCATGTTCTTTGTGGACCAAAGGCTTAAAAACCCGTAAGCCAGGACTTCACCGGTTCGAGCCCTGGGCTGGGAAGGTCCCACATGCTGCAGAGCAACTAAGCCTGTGCACCACAACTACGCAGCCCGCACTCTAGAGCCCGCAAGCCACAACTACTGAGCCCACGTGCTGCACCTACTGAAGCCTGTGCACCCAGAGCCTGTGCTCCACAAGAGAAGCCACCGCAATGAGAAGCCCGAGCACCGCAACAAAGAGTAGACCCCGTTCGCCGCAACTAGAGAAAGCCCATACACAGCAACGAAGACCCAGCACAGCCAAAAAAAACCCAACAAAAACCCGTAAGCCATATTCTCAGTTTTCTAATACGTAAGGTAGCAGAAATGCCCACAAAGTTATTAAATACCCTCTATCATCCCCCAAGGGGCTGCTGGAGCTGCTAATATTGGCACGGGTAAGAATAACTCATCTTACTGATAGAAGTACTACCTTCCCCTAAATATGGTCAGTGCTCTGGGAAAACCCACAGCCAGGACTGTGGGACATCTGAAGCTGCCTGTAGGAAGGTTTAGGGTATGGGCCAAATCACACCTTTAAATGCCTCCTGTGTGTGCTTCTTCCTCCCATCGTTTTTCTATAGGTGAAATCAGATTTTAGATCGAAACAGGAGAATATACTGTAGGGAATGCGTGCATAGTTTTGTAACGTGTGTGGTGGTGGGGCGATGACAACAGTATTCCCATGTGACTGTCAGGGGACAGGGGTGGAGTAGCCTTGCTCCGCTTTCCTCTGGACAGTCTTCAGCTCCTCCAGGGTAAACCAAGGGTCTAGAACAAAACTTTAGGTGTAACGTACAGCACGATGACTCGTCATTAATACTGTGTTGTACATTTGAAAGTTGCTAATAGATCTTTAAAAAGTCCAAAAAAAAAAAACCTTACATAGGTTTACCAGGCTTACTACTGCAAAAGTTAAAGAGAATATTCAGAGAATTGAAATAGACCATAGGATTGTAGTTTTGTTTCCACCCCCATGATTAAATAATAATTCTTGCTGCAATGTTGGCCCTAATTACATGTCCTCTCCATCTCTGACTCTCTACAGTCAAAAATTAAATTCACCAGTCCTCGAAAGTGAGCGATTCTCACAGTCCTCATTCTTCTTTCTCTGTGTATGGCTCCTTAATCTGACATGGTTTAAAGGCAGCTCCCACTTCTCCCAGGAGCACAACATTCATAATTGGAATGCACCAGCCTGTGGGGAAGTCCGGGATTCCCCGGGACGAAGTAGGGCTTTGCGAATGCTCTAGAAGGAGTGAACATCTGCACCAGAGCCTGGTTCGCACCTACTGCTCTTGAGTTGCAAAGTAAACCCCTAGCCTGGGCTGGAAGCCAGTCAGGCTGATGGCTGACTGCCCTGCCTCCGACCCCTACTCTGGGTTTCTCAGCGGTTTGACTTTGCTGGGCTAACAAATGGTGAAAGCTTTCTATAAAGTATTTGAGTTAAACGGGACAACTGGGTGCTCAAAATACCAGCTAAAAACACAAATTCTTTACCGAACCGAACATAATGTTCTATTTTCATTGTAGATGAAATGTTCTATTTGTTCCTATTTTCATGTTCTATTTTCTGACTATAAGTTTGTTCATACTCAAAATTGTCTACAATTGACTGGAATTAACTTATGAGAGAACGAAATGACATGAGTCATACCCACAAGAAACACTCTGACAGAGAAAGTGATGCTTTGTAGAATATTTGTAAAACGAGGCAGTTTACTGTCTTTCATCTTCCTTAAGTCTGAAATTGAAATCTTCAAGACAGGTTAAGTCTTCAACACTGACTCTCATTGAAAAACATGATTTTAATTTACAAAAGACAAAGTGGGTATACATTTGTAAACATTTATTCTCTTGAACTGAAAAAGGCTTGCATCAGCACACATTGTACAGCCTTGCGAATTGAAAAAAAGGTTCCTTGTTCATAAGTGCAATGAATCTTTGATGTCCAGTGATCCGCTGCAAACAATGAAAACACATTCTAAACCACTTGAAGAAGTTTCCAGCATTCATCAAATGCATTTCCTCAGGTGACAAAAAAAATCCACAAGGAAGGGAATGAAAATAAGTGGCATTTAATTATTGGAGGGAGATGTAAAAAAAAAAAGTGGAAGTATTTTCCTGCCTAGAATGATTCCTATCCCCCTTTGAACCTAAGTGGTTTGATTAAGAGGCATTAAGAACATAATTTAATTTACCCTTAATATTCATACGACCTAAGTGAATAAGGAAAAGACCCTACGAGGGAGTTCTATATTTTCTGGAAATTGTTTCTGTGTTTAGAGATACAGGGGAAGAGTAATTTTCTATTTGTGGGCTCTCCTTAGTCACCCTCCAGCCCCCCAAAGACAGTGCATGGTTGTGACTGGGTTATTACACTCCTGCATTCTTTTTCCCCCAAATTCTATGTTGGGTCACACTGTGCTGGCTGCAAAAAAAGAAATACAGGTTGCAACTGTTTGTAATCATTCTGAAGAATAATTTGCTGTACAATAGAGCTTTGGATCTGATACAAGAATTCAGAAATATAAAACAAAATAACTATAAAAGTTAGGAGGCAGTTGAACAGCATTTCCTCAGAAAAAGCTGCTAACTCTGTATCATTCCGATGTGGATTCCTACAGTCATTTGGGGTGAACTTTCCCCCCTTGGCTGGATCACTGGCCTGTCTTCAGAAGTTGTTAACGCCATGACCACACATCCTAGGAGTCTCTATCATGTTAACAGAAGCTCCAAATACCAAGCCAGTTAAAGATGGGAGAGGACGGGGGAATCACAAAGGCCATGGGTACAAGGTGGCTGTTACTGAGAACTTGCCCTTTCCAAAATGTGAAAGTCATAGTGCTTCTTGCTCGTTCTCAGCTTAAACTTGTTAACCGAGTTAATCTGTTTCTTCAGAGCATTCTGCGCGGCGGAGATGGAGGGGAATGTGGCTAAGACAGTGTACGTGGAGGCCAAGTCACTGGGTTTAGAGCGTTCGGGGTTGACAGTGCTGTCCCCGCTGCCACAGCAGAGGGGGTGACGACGCAGCTGGGGCTGGGACTGGGGGTCCCGGAGCCACCGGATCTTGGCGCCAATTTTAAAGAGTTCCCCAAAAAGCTTCTCGGCTTCCATGCGAGTTATTCCATCTGGTAGTTCAGTAATTTCCAAGACCTTCCCAACAACTAGAATGGAAAAGGTGAGCAATTAATAACCCCTGTTACCCACAGGTGGGCAAAAAGTACTGCAGACACAAATATGACACAGGAAACGAACATAACTTTCTGAAACCACTCAAATCCACAGAGTTATACGTGTTATGGCTGTCTTCTAAACATTTCCTACCTACTCCTCAGGCGGTCACACTGGCAGCCTCACATACAAAACGCAGCCTGTGCAGTGGCGTCTCCAAACTAGGTGTGTGATCCTGGGCACACAGGTTCCTGAACTTCAAATTCCCATTGTAAACCTGCACAGGATCTTTAAAAGAGCACCTGCCCTAACGCCCCCAAGGCTGTTGAAAAGCAAGTTAAGGTACCGACTTGAAAACACCCTGCCATAGAAAGGCAATGTATTTTTTCGTTCAGCCTGTCACCTAAAGGGTGTAAGGACTATTTCCTTTCTCAAAGAATACAGAGGCAACGCGTTTCATCCTACCTGTTCCTCTCTCACATCTCTTTTGAATCCTTTTGGTCCCTTCACCCCTCCTAAACCCACCTGTACCTCAGTACTCTCAAATTCTGAAAAGAGACGGAATCAAAAGAACACGTTCAAGAACCCTACATTATAGATGGCATAATTTTCTAAGACTTTGTGCAGGACTCTAGAAGAGGAAAACCCGTTTCTGTGGTGTGGCAGTTTTACAGACTGTCAGGCCAACAGTTTGTAGAACCACATCCGGATGCCTCTTGGGGACACACCTGCTTCTCCTGCACCAAGGTCGGTGGATGCAGCTTTTTTAGCTTGTTTCCTTCCTCGGTTTCCATGCCTGCTGCCAGACTGACCCTGAAAATCCACAAACATGAATAATAAGGTTAACGATGCCGCAAAACGTGATTGCGATTGTTCGACCGCTTAACGCATAACCATACTCACTCTGGGTTTTCTACTTCAGCCGAAAAAAAACCCAGTTCCAGGCCTTCTGAATTCTGCCTCGGCGGCAGGGGTACTTTGGCCTGTCACTATCACCAGTCACTTGCCGAACAGTCTTTGTAAGTGAGAGCGCCCAATGGCCTCCACCGCCCCCCAATATGTGGACTGCAATCAGGGACCCCTGCTCCACCAAGCGGCCCACCACCTTCTCCCTCTCTCTGCTCTCGGACAGGCCAGGGCAACACCGATACATCCACTGGCCCAGGCACACAGTTCTCCTTAGTGCGGTGCCAACTCGGGGGCCAGGGCACTCCACACTCTCAGCAACAGAAGCATGATGCTCGCCAACAAAGCCCAGGAGGTCAAGACAGCTGGCTCTCACACCTGTTGGGCTGGTATGTGTCCGTGCAGAACAGCAGGAGGGTTGTACTGCAGGGGCTGGCCAAGTAACGGGTATCTGGCATCTCCTGAAAGTTGATAAAAAATGATTTTTACGTTTTCCTCGGGTATGAAGTACTTCTCAGTTTTCTCAGCTGTCTCGGGATGAGACGGGGAAACATGTTTAGTATAATAAAATAGTGTAGGTATTGACATATTTTTTTAAAAGAATTAAAAGCCTCCATCTAGCCTTTAAAGAGCTGGGGTAAACTTCTGAAAGGACTAAGGACTAATAACAATGGTTATGAGGGAGGTTAAGTGGTACGAGCTGGGGAGACAGGTTAGCACGGAGAGAACAGCTCTGTAAACCTTAACGTTCTATGCGAAATCCACCAAAGTAACTGTAATAGCTCATTACGCCCACTTGAGATGCTAAAATCCGCATTTTTCTCTGATGCTTAAAAATTAACAGAAGTTACATTTCAGGGGATGGAAAAAAACCTTGGAAAAACATGAAGCTCTCTATCTCTCCAAATTCATTATTACTTACTATAAACATATGCATTTATACATATACATATCCTCATGCAAACATTTTTCTAGGCTTAATCAATGGGTATATTTACATTCTAGGTCTTGGGTCTGCTCTTAAGCTCTCTTTAAATGAAAGTCTGTAACAATATTTATAACGTAAACTTGCTTAGAAAGACTGGCACAGTTCCTCAGTGTTACTCATGAGCAAGCAACCCCTTCCTAAATCAACAAGTGAGGGCTAGTCAGGATGGAGATACTCCAATTATTTTCTTTCACGCATGAGTGCCTATAAGTCATCCCGTGGAAAGGGCTTCATAAATGCTGACTGCAAAAGCCTTGTCCTGGAGAATAATGTTCTCATTTGTTATATTCTCATTTTATTTTAACTGTAAATCCCCCAATGTAGCACGTTCAGTGTCTGGAGAAGGGTTATGCGTAGCCACTAGGACAGCATCTTCAGGAAATCATACAGTGCTTCTCCTGACACTTTCCTAACAGAGAGAACCAAGGCATGAACCTCCTGCCACTCTGTGGGGCTCTTTTCTTTCTTTTATTTTTTTTTGCGGTACGCGGGCCTCTCACTGTTGTGGCCTCTCCCGTTGCGGAGCACAGGCTCCGGACGCGCAGGCTCAGCGGCCATGGCTCACGGACCCAGCCGCTCCGCGGCATGTGGGATCTTCCCGGACCGGGGCACGAACCCGTGTCCCCTGCATCAGCAGGCGGACTCTCAACCACTGCGCCACCAGGGAAGCCCTGTGGGGCTCTTTTCTGATGAACACTTTTGGGGTGCTTGGGCAGCTCCCTGGCAGAATACACCCAGGACATACTTGCTCCATCCCAAACAATAGTTGAAGGGAAGATATGACATGGAGGTTTAGCACTGAGATCAGAGATGCAATTTTAAGCATGAAGATGTATAAAAACAGTTGCAAAGAAGTCAGAGTTGGGTTTCCCTGGTGGTACAGTGGTTGAGAGTACGCCTGCCGATGCAGGGGACACGGGTTCGTGCCCCGGTCCGGGAGGATCCCACATGCCACGGAGCGCCTGGGCCCGTGAGCCGTGGCCGCTGAGCCTGCGCGTCCGGAGCCTGTGCTCCGCAACGGGAGAGGCCACAACAGTGAGAAGCCCGCATACCGCAAAAAAAAAAAAAAAAGTCAGAGTTAAGTTCAGGCCTATGGAGCAGTATTCTTTGCAAATACAGAGATGAGACTGTAGTCAGCAACAGCCATAGACCCCTCCTGGTAGGCTATTACTGCCACATACTGTTTCAATCCACACACCGTTTCAATTTATTTTTTTATAACGTGCTTTATTTTTCTAGTTTATTAAAGTTATTTGGCTTTGTAAAAAACGTGGAAATAAGAGAATTATAAAGGAGAAGTTAGAGACCACCCTGGTAATTCCATTACTTCTAACATTTTGGTGTGTATCTTTCCAGTCTTGGTTTTATGTACGTGTGCTTACACATGTATATATGTGTGCATTCTGTAATTCTTTGAAAAACCTGAGATATAATTAACGTAAAATAAAATACACATCTTTAGTGTTGGGTCTGATGAAATCTAACTATTGTAAAAGTTCATGTAACCATGACCCAGAGAGAAGAGTATTTCCATCTCCTTGGAAGTTCCCTCAAGCTCCTTTCAGTCAATTCCATATCTCATTCACACCACAATCTGAGTGCTAACATCGTAGCTTAGTAGCCTATAGTTGGATTTCATAAAATTAGAATCCTGTCTTCTTTTTGTGTCTGGTTTGCTTTTTGCTTAACACGACTTGGAGATTCATCCGTGCTGTTGCATGCCAGTGGTTTGCTTTGTTCATTTTTATTGCTGAGCTGTAAGGAATACTACAGTTTTTTTATCCAACCTCCTGATGGTGGACATTTGGGTCACTGTCCAGTTGGGGCTGTTATAAGAAAATAAGGTTGTTATAAATGTACTTGTACAAGTCTGCACAGACATGTCTTCATTTCTCTTGGGTAAATACCTAGGAGTGGAACTGCTGCACTGTTAGGTAAGTGATTAACTTTGTAAGAAACTGCCACATCTTTTTCCAAAGTGGTCATATCATTTTACACTCCCACACGAATGTGTGAAAATGTTGGTTGCTCTGTATCTTCACCAACATTTGGTTTTGTTAGTCTCTTTGACTACAGCCGTTCTAGTGGGGGTGAGCGGTATTTCACTGAGATTTTAATGTTCCTTTCCCTAATGAATGATGCTGAGCACCTTTTCAAGGGCTTATTAGACATCTGTTTATCTTCTTTTTTGAAATGTCCATGTAACTTGTTCCTTTTTTTTTTTTAACATCTTTATCGGAGTACAATTGCTTTACATTGTTGTGTTAGTTTTTGCTGTATAACAAAGTGAATCAGCTATACATATATATATATATATATATATATATATATATATATATCTCGCCATATCCCTTCCCTTTTACGTCTCCCTCCCTCCCACCCTCCCTATCCCACCCCTCTACGTGGTCACAAAGCACCGAGCTGATCTCGCTGTGCTATGCGGCTGCTTCCCACTAGCTATCTATTTTACATTTGGTAGTGTATATAAGTCAATGCTACTCTCTCACTTCATCCCAGCTTACCCTTCCCCCTCCCCGTGTCCTCAAGTCCATTCTCTATGTCTGTGTCTTTATTCCTGTCCTGCCCCTAGGTTCTTCAGAACCATTTGTTTTAGATTCCATATATATGTGTTAGCGTACAGTATTTGTTTTTCTCTTTCTGACTTACTTCACTCTGTATGACAGACTCTAGGTCCATCCACCTTATTACAAATAACTCAATTTCGTTTCTTTTCATGGCTGAGTAAATATTCCATTGTATACATGTGCCACATCTTCTTTATCCATTCATCTGTCAATGGACACTTAGGTTGCTTCCATGTCCTGGCCATTGTAAATAACTTGTTCTTTAAAAATCACTCACTGTACTATGACTACTTCCCCTCTTAATGATTCTTTAAGACATTATTTTTAGATTACTGTATAGAATTACTTATATGGAGATATATACATCCATAATCTAATCAATCTCCTTACTAATGGACATTTAGATTGTTTTTGAACTTTTCTGGCATAGAATAAACTCTTCTGTGCATAAACCATTGTGTGCATTATCCTTAGGATAAATTCCAGGAAATAAAATTAATGGTTTCCATGTTATTTTATAATCATCTGCTTGAGTTTCTGTTCCTCCAACTAGACTGAGGGTTGATGACGATGAGGTCTTGGCCTTATTCTTCTTTGTACATCTGGGGCACAGTAAGTCCTCAATATTTGTTGAATAAATTTTTGAATAAACTCTTGATATTATTCGTCTAATATAGAAATTAGAAATACAAAACAGATACCACATAGCCTATTACTACTACAGAGGAATGGAGCTGAAGAATAAGTCAGTCATTTTAATTCATCATGCAATTATTATAAGTAATTAATAAATTAGGAATTAATTAATTAATTTTTTGGGGGGGGCCAGGCTGTGCGGCATGCTGGATCTTATTTCCCTGACCAGGGATTGAACCCGTGCCCTGTGCAGTGGAAGCGTGGAGTCTTAACCACTGGACTGCCAGGGAAGTCCCAGTAATTGATTATTAATTGTGATGAAACCTTAAGGTTAGGAGAGTGAATGGTAATAAATAAAGATGCCTGAGTGAGGTGAAAATGCAGTCCTGTGGAATAATGAAAGGTAGTGGTACCAAGTAAATCACAAAGTGCCTGGGAATGGATGTCCTAAAATTCTCTGAGGCTGTGACTAGCTTTGTGCACACTTACCTTGCCCAGGGACAAAGGGTCTAGAAAACTGGGGTATGATGGAAAGTGGTGGTCCAGAGGGACGGACAGTTTTCAGGGTAGACAGCTGAGCTGGTGCTGGCGACTGAGCTGGTGAAATAATGGGACTACTGAGTTGAGGACTGTGCTGCAATTATATCAAGAAAAAAGGTCAGCATTTTAGGCTTTTTGCAAATTTCCCTTTGGACAGAAATTTTTACTCTTTCTGATTACAGATATGTACTTGTTACACCACTGCAATGGCTACTTTGTTATTAAAAAAGTTAAAACAGTATAGAAATTTATAATTTCCAATTCCCAAGGATAAACACTGGTAAACTGTTTCCATGCACATGCATCCATACATCTGTTTTACAAAAATGGAAACAGATTATACATCCTATTTCTGAATCTTGCTTTTGTACCTTTACAATAATATCGTAGATACTTTTCCATCAGAGAATATACACATCTACTTCATTCTTTTTTTCATATTAACTGTTTATTTTCAACTTCATCCTTAAAACAGTTGCAAAAATAGTCCAAAAAATTTCAGATTTCCCTAATGTTAATATTTTATTATATTTGCTTTCTCTCTCTATATATAGTTACTTCTTTTCTGAACTATTAGAGAATGAGTTGCTCACGATACCACTCTATTTCCAACATAATTAGTGTCTATTTCCTAAAAACAAGGACATTTTCTTAAATAACCACAGTGAATTATCAAAATCAGGTGACTAACGACATAATATCACATCATTTATATAATTTATTCAAATTTTGCCAACTGTCCCACTAAGGTACTTTATAGCAGAAGAAAAAAAGAAAGAAAACCTTCCTCCTTCTACTACAGAATCCACTGTAGAATCAACTGCTGCATTTAATTGTCTTGTCTCTTTAACCTTCTTCACCTAGAAGAGTCTGTCTTTCTTCTCTCTCATGATTTTGACATTTTGAAGATCAGTTTCTGAAGGTCACTCTGAAGACCAGTTATTTTGTAGAATGGCTCTCAACTTGGGTTTGCCTACTGTTTCCTCATCAAAAAGCTTATGATATACATTTGGGGAAGGGAATTCCAGAGAAGTGATGTTGTGTCCTTCTCAATGCATCCTGTGAGAAGGTACATGCCATCCATTTGTCACCACAGTACTGGTGATGTTTCTTTTGACTGCTTGGTTAAGGTGGTGTCTGCCAGGTTTCTCCATTGTCAAGTTACTATTTTTTCCTTTCTAGTTATAAATGTCTCGTGGGGAGATCATAATATCTCTGAACAGAGACAATTTTACTTCTTCATTTCCAACTGGGACACATTTTATTTCTTTTTCTTACCTAATTGCATTGCCTAGAACCTCCAGTACAATCTTGGTTGGTGAAGATACTTCGTATGATATTTACCTTTTAAAATCTGTTAAGGCTTGGGGACTTCCCTGGTGGCGCAGTGGTTAAGAATCTGCCTGCCAATGCGGGGGACACGGGTTCCAGCCCTGGTCCAGGAAGATCCTACATGCTGCGAAGCAACTAAGCCTGTGCGCCACAACTACGGAGCCTGTGCTCTAAAGCCTGTGAGCCATAACTACTGATTCTGTGTGCCACAACTACTGAAGCCCGCATGTCAAGAGCCCATGCTCCACAACAAGAGAAGCCATAGTAGTGAGAAGCCTGCATACTGCAATGAAGAGGAGCCACTGCTCGCTGCAACCAGAGAAAGCCTGCACAGAGCAACAAAGACCCAATGCAGCCGTAAATAAATAAATAAATAAATTAAAATAGATAAATAAAATCTGTTAAGGCTTTACATGTGGCCTAACAATAAAGTCTATCGAAGAAGATGTGCAGTGTGCACCTAAGAGGAATGTATATGCTGTTGTTGTCAGGTAGTCTGTGTATGTTTGTTAGATCTAGTTGGTTCACTGTGTTTAAGCTAATTTTTTACTTATCTTCTGTCTGGTTGTTCCATCCATTATTGAGAGTAGGGTATTATGTCTCCAACTATTAATGTAGAACTGTCTATTTCTCCCTTCAGTCGTGTCAGTTTTTGCTTCATATATTTTGATGGTCTGTAATTAGGTGTGTAAGAGTTTAGAATTGTTATATCTTCTTGCTGTATTGAACCTTTTATTAATATATAATATTCTTTGTATCTTGTAAAGTTTTTGGATCTGACATTAGCATAACCACCTCTGCTCTCTTTTGGTTATGATTTGCATGAAGTATCTTTTTTCATCCTTTCACTTTCAATCTATTTGTGTCTTTGGATCTAAAGTGAATCTCTTGTAGACAGCATATAGTTAGATCATGTGTTTTTATCCATTCAACCAATCTGTCTTTTGAATGAAGATTTTAATCCATTTCCATTTAAAGCGATTACCAATCAAGGGGGATTTAATTTTATCATTTTGCTATTTGTTTTCTGTATGTCTTATTGCTTTTTGTCCCTCATTTCCTGCACTACTGTCTTCTTTTGTGTTTGCTTGATTTTTTTTGTACTGAAATGTTAAAATTCCTTTCTCATTTCCTTTTGTATACATCCCATAGCTTTTTTCCTTCGTGGTTACCTTGGGGATTACACCTAACATCCAAAAGTTAAATATAATGCTCAAATTTGAATTTATACTAGCTTAACTTCAATAACATACAAAAACTGTGCTCCTCTGTCTCTACCCCCTTTGGTTGCTGATGTCACAAAATTACATTTTTATACTCTATGTGCCCCCAAACAAACTTATAATTCATTCTTTTTTTTGGCCGCACTGCATGGCAGGCAGGATCTTAGTTCTCTGACCAGGGATCGAACCTGTGCCCCTTGCAGTGGAGGCGCAGAGTCTTAACCACTGGACTGCCAGCAAAGTCCCAAACTTATAATTCTTTTAAGTGCATTAGTCTCTTAAATTATGTAGAAAACAAAATGGGGAGTTAGAAATCAAAGTTATAATAACACTGTCTTTGAGATAATAATTGTTTAAAAAATATTAATCTCTTAATTCATGTAGAAAGCAAAAAGTGGAATTATAAACCATTGGAACAATACTACTAGCTTTTATAATTGCCCATGTACTTAACTGAGAGCTTTTTCCCCCATATGGCTTCATGTTACTGTTTAGCATATTTTCATTTCACTCTGCGGGACTCTTTTGAGAACTTCTGGCAGGGCAGGTCTCAAATTTTGTTATCTAGGAATTCTTAATTTCTCCCTCACTTTTGAAGGGCAGTTGTTTTTTTTTTTAAATTTATTTATTTATTTATTTTTGGCTGCATTGGGTCTTCATTGCTGCACATGGGCTTTCTCTAATGCCAGTGAGTGGGGGCTACTCTTTGTTGTGGTGCGCAGGGTGCGCGGGCTTCAGTAGTTGTGGCTTGCAGGCTCAGTAGCTGTGGCTCACGGGCTCTAGAGCAGAGGCTCAGCAGTTGTGGTGCATGGGCTTAGTTGCTCTGCGGCAGGTGGGATCTTCCCGGACCAGGGATTGAACACGGGTCTTCTGCATTGGCAGGTGGATTCTTAACCACTGCGCCACCAGGGAAGGCCCTGAAGGACAGTTTTGCTAGATATAGGATTCTTGGTTGACGGTTTTTCTTCTTGTAGCACTTTGAATATATCGGCCTGTTGCCTCCAGTCTCCAAAGTTTCTGATGAGAGATCTGCTGATAATCTTGTGATGAGTTGTTTCTTTCTTGCTGCTTTTAATATTCTTTGTCTTTCTAAAAATTGATTACAGTATGTCTCAGTGTGCATCTCTGAGTTCACCTTACTTGGAGTTTGTTGAGCTGCTTGATGTTTACATTCATGTCTTTTATCAAATTTGAGAAGTTTTCAGTCATTATTTCTTCAAATATTCTCTCTGTCCCCTTCTCTCTTCTCCTTCTGAGATACCCACAGTGTTTATGTTGGTCCACTTGATGGTGTTCCATAGGTTCCTTAGGCTCTGTTCACTTTTCTTCATTCTTTTTTGTCTGTTCCTCAGACTCGAATCATTTACATTGTCCTATCTTCAAGTTCTCTGATTCCTTCTTTTGCCTGCTCAAATTTACCAATGAATTCCTTTAGTGTATTTTTTCATTTTAGTCATTGTATTTTCAGCTCTAGAATTTTTCCTAAATGGCACAGAAATTTATTTAATAATTTACCCACTACTGAATATCAGACTATTTTCAGATTTTCAGTGTTACAACAGAGAAGAAAGAAATATCCTTGCAAACATATTCTTGCATGTTTCTTCCACAATTTTTACTAGACAAAGTTCTAGAAGTGAATTTGTGAATCAGAGGCCTTCCACATTTTGAAAAACGTCACTAAACTGCACTCCAAAAAGAGTTGTATCAATCAATTTACCAAGAGTCACAAGAGAGTTTACAACTGGATATATTTGCCAACACTGCAAATTAATAGTCTTCCTAAATATCCCAGTTATACAGATAAAAAAACTATTTTTATATTTTTATCTCTTTAATGGCCACTGGCCATTTATAGTTTGTGAGCTAGCCTATAAGTGACCGTTGCCTTTTTTATTTTGATATGATTTTGTCATGTGCCTTGACAAATTTTTTTAGTTTGTCTTTAAAAAAAAAATTAAAAACCTTTCAATGTTGTAGACAAACTTTCAAGTATATAAAAGTATATACTCATCATAGACAGATGAGTATAACAAACTTCCATATACTCATCATCCAGCTTTGATTGTGATATCCCCTGCTTTTTTTCTTACTAGACAATTTAAAGGAATTCTCAGATTATCACAGCATTTCACTTGTAAATATTTCAGTATATAAATATTTCTATCTAACAGATAAGAACTATTACAAAAAACCCCACCTTTATCATACTAACAAATTTAACATATTTAACTGTCCACTTTTTGCCCCAAAATGTCTTTTGGCTGTTCAGTATCCAAGGAAGATCGCCATATATTGCATCTGATTTTTATAACTCTTAAGTCTCTTTTATTTATTTATTTATTTATTTATTTATTTGCCGTACGCGGGCCTCTCACTGTTGTGGCCTCTCCCGTTGCAGAGCACAGGCTCCAGACGCGCAGGCTCAGTGGCCATGGCTCACGGGCCCAGCCACTCTGCGGCATGTGGGATCTTCCCGGACCGGGGCATGAACACGTGTCCCCTGCATCGGCAGGCGGACTCTCAACCACTGCGCCACCAGGGAAGCCCTTAAGTCTCTTTTAATCTACAACAGACTCATTCTTCATTTAAAAATGCCATTTATTTGCTAAAGAAATAGGCCAATTTATCCAATAAAATATTCCACTGTACATATAAATTGCTTTATATTTTCTTCCTTTATTTTCTGTAAATTAACAGCAAGACTTAGAGAGGCTTGATTAGACTCAGGTTCAATATATATATATATTTTTGGCTGCACTGCACGGCTTATGGGATATTAGTTCCCCGACCAGGGATCAAACCCATGCCCCCAGCAATGGAAGCTCAGAGTCCTAACCACTAGACTGCCAGAAAATTCCCAGGTTCAATATTTTTGACAAGAGTATATCATAGGTGATGCTTCTAAACCACATTAGGAAGCAAATAATGTTTGGTTGGCCCAATTTAATTGATGCTACAATTGAACAGTTGCTTCAAGTGCTGTCTGCCTAATCTACCCATTTTAAAGTTCCCCATAAATCGTTTCCTAATGTTTCTGGCATTTGCTGATGATGTTTCCCTGTTCATTACTTTAACAGGATTCCAAAATAGTGATTTTTAAGTTCTATCATTGCTTTTAAATTTATTAGTTGTATTTCTTCTATGATGAAGAGCATTCCCTCATCAACTTTCTGGCTACAGTAAAATACAGTTCAGACGGGAAAGGTAGGATAACAGCTTAATTCATTTTCTTTACCAAATTTCAGATCTAGTTTATCTTCTGAATTTTTAAATTAAAAGGATTTAAATTATGCAAACGTTGGGAAACATATTTAAATATTGAAATAAAGTGTCTGGATATAGAGAATGTTCAAACTTCTTTACTAATCTGTTTGAGAAGATTTCAAATTCGGCATCAAGCCTTATAGGTTGGTCAACCTTATGTAACTAAATATTGAAAGTTTTAAAATTATAATAAAAGAAGCATCTTACCTGAACAATATTGTCTATACTGCTAAATTCCACACACTTCTGTCCTCTCTGGTGATCACAGTAGTATTTGTTTTGCTTCCACAGTGGGGGTGAATGGGCACGAGACTGTGGATTGTTCGGTACACTGAGCTGCATCATCACCATTCCGCCACCAGCTGGTGGAGGTGGCACAGCTGAAAATCAGAATCAGGACACTGCAATTAGCAAACTTTAGCAAATAGCTGGTATCTTTAAACACCAAGATAATGGCAATAATTTTACATCTCTGAAAAAAATTTTACTGCTATTTATGCAAGCCAGATTTAAACTCTAATGCTTATACTACAAGTGCTGTCTTTAAAAAGACATTGAAATTGACTCTGTAGACCTAAACATCTCACTTATCCTCAACATAGTAAGTCAGGAAAGTCCAATTATCTACAACAAGACCTAGTATAGAGTAGGACAATTGCGATATGATCTACAAAAGTGCTTAATTTTTAAAATAAATTCATTTTCAAACGAGCATTATTCTAAATACATAAAGGAACACCCTGGGAAAAATCAGTATCCTATAGAAATTTTGACATACAGAGAAAAGTCGTCTTTTGAGTGAATCAGTCTCATGCGGTGGGAAAAAGTTTGGGATACAGGAATCAGAAAGCACAATTTCAGTGCCCTGAAATGTCCTATAACTCTGGGGAAATTATTTTTCCTCTTTTATTGTATTTTCTCATCTGAAAAAGGCTAGGAAGACCTCCTTGGCTGACTTTAAAGAGTTATAATAATCATATGCATGTACAAACACTGCTAGCTGTACAGTACCTGTGGACTACAATATCTACGTTCTTATCTGATTTATTCCTGCCATGGCACTGGTACTGCAGCACTACTAGTATTCGGAATGTAACTCTGCTACTCACCACTTCAGTGTAAGGTAAGGTGCCCTGTGCCCCACCTCCCGGGCCACTGTTTGCATTGCAGTAATCGTAATGGTAGTTTCCAATTCCCCAGAAATAGCACCACACTGACCTGTCTAGGCACACCACAGAAGGGCTGACTGCTTAGGAACATCTCAAGGTTCTCATTGGCCCAGCAGCCCATGCTGATGCAGCCACTATTAGTCATGTATTTGATAATCATTTATTGTTTCTCTGCTTCTTTGAGATTACATATGTCAACAGATCATTACAATAAAATATGATAAAGGATTGTTTAAGACACTATGGAAGCAGAGAAAATGAAGCAACAAACTCTGTTTTAAGGACTGAGGAAGGCTTTGCAGAAGAGGTGATTTCTGAGTCAAACTTCAAGGATAAGCAGGATTTTGGCAAACTGGATGGCGGACAGGCATTCCAGGTGGAGGGAAGAACAGGTACACAAGTATCTTTGGCATGAAAGAGCATAGTATATTCTACAAATAGAGTTCTGTATGACTTGAGCATATGTGTATAAATAGAAGGTTTAACTGCTAGGGAGTGTAGATGGAGAATCTATGCAAATTTTTAATTCAGAGGAATGACATGAAGAGACATCTGTTTCAGGACAGTGATTCTTGAACTGTGTATATATGTGTGCATGTGTTGTGGAGGAGGAAAGCTGGACATGGGGCAACATGAAATAAGCAAAACACATAAGAAATTACTGCGAAGACATGAAAAGAACTGACCAAAAGTAGAGGCAGTGAGGAAGGAAAGATGGTACCAGCTTTGAGGAAATGGTGAAGCCTGAGTGTGAAAGGGGAGAACGGAAGAGAGTTATAATTTTGCCATTTGTATTGGACCCTAGATAGAAGGTGAGGAAAGGGAGGCAGGAAGAGGGAGAAATATTAAATCTAGTGCCCCGGACACATCCCTGAGTAGGAATGTCCAGCAGGCAGTTGGCTATGTGGTCTTGTCTCGACAGAAATAAAATTTGGGAGACACTGGCAAAAAGCCGTTGTTGAAACCGAGGAAGTGGCTGGACTTCCGAGGAAGAAGCTGAAGAGTAATGAGAGATGGTATCCCAGAGAACATCACTACTTATGAGGCAGGCAGGAAGGAGAGCCTGAGGAGGAGAATCGGAGAGCAGCGGCAGTGGTAGCAGGGGAAAAGGAAGAAGTGGGCGGAACCTGTTAGCTCTGATTTCTCATGGCACCCTGCATACTCTGGGTACATCTCAGCACCTAACAAGTTGAAAACCTTTATCTAGAAATGTCCAAGGAACTTATTTCTCAAATGGACAAACCACTGCCTTCTTTTTTTCCAAATGTCTATTCATACCTGCACACTGGTGGCCTTGAAGCTGCTGGGAATTGCATGGTGAAGTAGTTCGAGGCAACTGTACTTGTTCTGATCCTGGAGGTTGCAAGTAACCCACTGAGGAGCTATGGGGAAAAAAATCAAACATACAAAAAAACACAGCACAATGAGATGGAGATGACTGTAAAGATTCTTTGAATGAACAGTCCTATAAATTTATTTAAATAAAATTATTTTTCAAGTAGGTCAGCTTAGTAAAAGTCAAAACTAACTCTTTTCTAAACTGAGAGTTATAAATAATTACTTTTTGGATAAAAATCACCTTGTTTTTGACAATAACACAGATTTTTAAAAATAACTCCTGATTTCATTGCTCTTATTCTTTTACGACTTATTCTAAATATGATTTTTGTACTGTTCAAATAATTATTTTAAAAAGAAGAAAAATAACTCACTAATTTTACAGAATAAAAAGGTACTTTATTTGGATCTCACTAAGCTATACTTTAGAAGAGAGAATATGCAGTTAGACAATGATGAGACTCAGAAAAAAATACGTTATTCTCTAAAAAATGTGCTATCTAAGGACATAAGGTACTATCTAAGGAATAAAATAAACAATAGAACATGATTCTGACATATTCTAATAGAAATACTGACAAAAATAGAAGGCTGTTATTGTAAAACCATTAAGCTATTACTGTATTTTTCAATGGTTAGTCTTTGAGAATCAAACTAATATGGGATTTGTCGTAATATGTCTTTAAAGTTTTCTCCATTTAGCAATTTCAAGAAAATAGTGAAAATCATAGAGCAATACCGTGAATTCTTTCTGAGAATTCTCAAGGAATCAGAAATCTTAATTTATTATAAAACCCTGTTACCACCCTTTTTTAATCATTTAAATCAACTTTCTTTACATGGTATTTTATTTCTTAATCTAGCTTTAACAACTTTTTGCATTTACATCTCACATAACTGCATCAAAAATACTACATTAGATCCAAGTACTGAATTACAGAAAATACAGGGAGACATGTTAAACAACACCATGATGACACAATCAGTCAAATCCAGACTCTGGGACACTCTACAAGACAAATGTGTGAAAACATAAGCAGTACTTGTGAGGTAGCTGGTAATACAAAGACCAACTGGATATTGGATATAATTAAGAAATTAACTGTTAAATTTTTTAGAATGTGAAACAGTACTATTAAGTTAAGTAGGTTTAAAAAAACCTTTTAGGGATACCTATACTGAAATACTCGTGAATGAAAATAATATGATACCTGGGTTTATTTCAAAATAATATGGGAGGAGGATGAAATAGAAGTTTAAATGAAAACAGATTAGTCATTAGTTGATAAATGTACAAGCTAAGTGATGGGTACATGGGGGTTCAGTACACTTCTGTTTACAATTATGTGTATTTAAAAATGTCTGTAGGGACTTCCCTGGCGGTCCAGTGGTAAAGAATCTGCCTTCCAATGTAGGGTGCGTGGGTTTGATCCCTGGTCCGGGAACTAAGATCCCACATGCTGTGGGGCAACTAAGCCCGCGTGCCTCAACGAGAGAGCCCAAGTGCTGCAAACTACAGAACCCACGTGCTCTGGAGCCCTTACGCCACAACTACAGAGCCCACGTGCCCTAGAGTCTGCATGCCACAACTAGAGAGAGAAAACCGCACACCACAACTGGAGAGAAGCCCAGGTGCCACAGCTAGAGAGAAGTCCACATGCTGCAAAAATGAGCCTGTGCACCACAACCAAAAAAAAAAAAAAAAAAAAGAAAGAAAGAAAAAAAGATCCTGCACACCACAACAAAGACCCGAGGTAGCCAAAGGAAAAAAAAAAAAAGGGACTTCCCTGGTAGCACAGTGGTGAAGAATCTGCCTGCCAATGCAGGGCACACGGGTTCGATCCCTGGTATGGGAGGATCCCACATGCCTCAGAGCAACTAAACCCAAGCGCCACAACTACTGAGCCTACACTCTGGAGCCCGCAAGCCACAACTACTGAAGTCCGCACGCCTAGACCCCATGCTCCACAACAAGAGAAACCACTGCAGTGAGAAGCCTGCACACCGCAACGAAGAGCAGCCTTCGCTTGCTGCAACTAGAGAAAACCCGCACACAGCAACGAAGACCCAACGCAGCCAGAAATAAATAAATTTATTAAAAACAAACAAACAGGGCTTCCCTGGTGGCGCAGTGGTTGAGGGTCCACCTGCCAATGCAGGGGACACGGGTTCGTGCCCCAGTCCGGGAGGATCCCACATGCCCGTGGAGCGGCTGGGCCCGTGAGCCATGGACGCTGGGCCTGCGCATCCGGAGCCTGTGCTCCGAAACGGGAGAGGCCACAACGGTGAGGGGCCCGCGTACCGGAGAAAAACAAAAACAAAAAAACCCAAACAAACAAAAACATTAAAAAAATGTACCAAGGAACTTAAAAACAGTCATATCTTATGATCTATTAATCCCACTCTAAAGACCCTATAAAAATGAAGAAATTCAAGTTGCTCACCAGGGTTAATAAATTATTGTATATTCATAAAATCAAACATTAAAAATTATATTTACAAAGAAATTTTTAATGACGTGAAAAACTCTACACCACACGAACAAAAAATATCCAATAGTATCACAACTATGTTAAAACTACATACAAAGACTTCCTTGGTGGTGCAGTGGTTAAGAATCCGCCTGCCAATGCAGGGGACATGGGTTTGAGCCCTGATCCGGGAAGATCCCACATGCTGCACAGCAACTAAGCCCGTGTGCCACAACTACAGAGATCGCGTGCCACAGCTACTGAAGCCCGTGTGCCTAGAGCCCATGCTCTGCAACAACAGAAGCTACCACAATGAGAAGCCCGTGCACTGCAACAAAGAGTAGACCCGCTTGCCGCAACTAGAGAAAGCCTGCGCGCAGCAACAAAGACCCAACACAGCCAAAAATAAATACATAAATAAATTTATTTTAAAAAACCAAAAAAACTACATACGAAAAGAAAAAAGATTGAGAGAATAATATGAACATGACAGTAGCAGTTAACTTTTCCAAAAATGCACACAGGCATTTAACAATTCTAATCACTAAAAATACCCTATGGAAACTGCCCGAAAAGTTCAACTTTTAAATGCTGCATCAGGGATTTAATATCAACTAATAATCTGAATCTCCTTCAGAAGTCACAGTATGCCCTGTGAAGACAATTACACTGATCTTCTGAAATATAAGTCACCTTCAATTCATTTGAGGGGTAAACTTCAGTCAGGTTCGCTGTCTCTGGAAGAAAATATTAGCTTTCTGCCTTATAAGCTCTTTGCAATTCAAGGTGACTTCTACCTTATGTATTTTTGTGATGAGGATATCTAGCTAGGACAATATAAACAAACCCTCAACCAATTAGAATTTGACCAAACTATATGCTCAATTAACGAAAATAAATGCCAAATAAAACTTTTATTGAACAATATTTGGAGTTTTCCTTACATGCAAATGGCCAATTTTTCTAGGCTTTCTGGTTAAATGTTTATATTCCTAGAAGTATTCATTTATAGCTCACCTATTTCCAATGTGAAAGATTAAAAAAAAACTGAGTACACTAAAAAACAGAGAAGAGAAAACACTTAAAAGCAAAACAGAAATGGTGTAGGGACATCTGGGATAAGATTGTTGTGTTCACTGAGAACCGAATCTACTTTGTGTTTCCCGGCAGCTAAGACAAGTTGGTGAACCCAGAGGATACTAAGACTCTGCCAGGAAGACAAAGGAAGCAAACATTTAAGCCTCTGGCAGACGCTGGGTTACAGGCATATCATAATTGTATTCTATGTTGAATTTAAAGCACGTAGTTAATTATAGAGGAATTTAGTCCTTTGATAGAAGACATGAAACGCAGTTCATAATTTTACCAGCAAACTGAGAAGCTGACGGGGAAATCTTGCCTGAAGAGAGGATTACTTCCTGTTAAAAAATAGGTAGGATGTAGAATTACTTGCAGTAAGGGCTAACATTTTCCTTAAAATGAACTTTGTAGTTTTCAAGTACTTGAATGAGACCCAAGGGTCTGCACTGCACAGTTCACATAAAAGATGCCTTTGGCTTGAGAAATATAAGGGTAGCTATTATCAAACACAATCAACCACAAAGATATCTGTGGTGCTCCTGGGAGAATGACTGAGTTTGAGAAGGGCCATACTCTAACCACCCCACTAGTATAAACTGGTTATTATCAAGCAGCTCTGTCAGTGCAGAGCTAACGGATGTATCACTTTAGTAGCTCACTGAAGTGGTTACAAACATTCACCAAACAGTAATTTTAGCTTTAGTATAGCTGATCCTAAGGTGCTCTTTTTAACAATTACTTAGCTGCTTATTAAGTCTGTGAGACCGTGAAATTGTCACTGGCACTGAGGACGATGCTTGTATGCCTGTGTGATACAGCTGAAGAACAGGTATCCCATTCCTCAAACAGCTTCATAAAATCTTTTAAATATAATTTCAAAAGACAGGATGCCAGAACAATATAATTTCTTCTTTTTTGAATCAAATTTCACCAATTAGAGACTGACTTCTGGCATGACAGCATGAGTTTACCCGTCTGCTCTCCCCACTGAAAGTGGTGAAAGCTATAAAAAAGCAACCATTGAAACCCTATGGAAATGATCCTAAGGATGAAGAGCAAACTAGAAACATCTATTCAAGAACATGTATGAAAACTCAGTAAGAAAAGTGAGTTTGGGGCTTTCCTGGTGGCGCAGTGGTTGGGAGTCCGCCTGCCGATGCAGGGAACACGGGTTCGTGACCCGGTCCGGGAAGATCCCACATGCCGCGGAGCGGCTGGGCCCGTGAGCCATGGCCGCTAAGCCTGCGCGTCCGGAGCCTGCGCTCCGCAACGGGAGAGGCCACAACAGTGAGAGGCCCGCGTACCGAAAAAAAAAAACCAGAAACAAACACGAAAAGTGAGTTTGATATCTGAACCAATACTACTCCTTCCTGCCCCTCCCAGTTTAGTGAAGTACAGACTCTACTCCAGACAGCTGTAGCCAAGAACACAGAGCTCCCTCTCCCCACAGCGCCAGAGGGAGGATTTCTTCCTAGGAGGAGTGGTATGTCAGCTTTCTCATCCTGCCCTCAGGTACCTGTTGCTGAAGCTAAATCTGGGGTGAATGAACATGAGAGGCGGGAACTCCTTTCCACCCAACCTCCACTTGTACAACAGAGGGTCTACTGTGGGTGTGATATGCAGAGAATACTGGGGCCCTGGCCTGATCACCCTTGCCCCAGCTCCTGAAGTGGTGATTTTTCACACTAGGAGAGGTAAGCCAGTGATCCTAGGCTGTGGTCTCCCCACCCTCTACCAAGTGCTCAGCTCACAGGATAGGGTGTCACTTTTAGAGAAGCTAATCACTGTCCAAACCCCCAGCTTCTGAGCCCTGGCTCAGAGATTTTTCTGGGGAGAAAAGAGGCTATAAAACAGCACCTAATGTATTCTCCAAAGAACTGTCTTTTTAAAAATTTATTTATTCATTTATTATTTTTGGCTGCGTTGGGTCTTCATTGCTGTGCATGGGCTTTCTCTAGTTGTGGCGAGCGGGGGCTACTCTTCGTTGTGGTGCATGGGCTTCTCATTGAGGTGGCTTTTTTTGTTGCGGAGCACAGGCTCTAGGCGCACAGGCTTCAGTAGTTGTGGTATGCGGGCTCAGTAGTTGTGGCTTGTGGGCTCTAGAGTGCAGCCTCAGTAGTTGTGTGCACGGGCTTAGTTGCTCTGCAGCATGTGGGATCTTCCTGGACCAGGGCTGGAACCCGTGTCCCCTGCATTGGCAGGCGGATTCTTAACCATTGCGCCACCAGGGAAGCCCTCCAGCTTTTTTTTTTTTGTTTGTTTGTTTGTTTTTGCGGTAGGCGGGCCTCTCACTGCCGTGGCCTCCCCCGCTGCGGAGCACAGGCTCCGGACGCGCAGGCTCAGCGGCCATGGCTCATGGGCCCAGCCGCTCCGCGGCATGTGGTATCCTCCCGGACTGGGGCATGAACCCACGTCCGTTGCATCGGCAGGCGGACTCCCAACCACTGCGCCACCCGGGAAGCCCTCCAGCTTTTATTAATTACAAATAATACTGCAGTGAACACCTTTAGCATTATCTTTGCACCTTTGTGCTGGTATTTCAACCAGATAAATTTCTAGAAATAGAACTACTGGATTAAAGGTGGATTCTTAACCACTGCACCACCATGGAAGCCCCAAAAGAACTGTCTTTAATTGCAACAGAGTGGGACGAAGTTCAAGCCTACAGATGCTTTCAGGAACAGTGATAATTGTGGTAAAGACAACTGGGAGGAGATTCAAGATTCAGGCTAAACTGTAGGCTTGCTAGTTTGCAAGAGGGAAACAGGTAAAAAGACAGCAGGAATGAGCCTTCCTTATGTCAGAATAAAAATCAAATATTGACTACAGAAACTTTTTCTTCAAAGGAGACAGATTTTGATTGAATTACTTTGTAGAGCAATTTGTGAGTCAGTTCATTATTGAAAACAACAGGGTAATCAGCTAGCAGTTAGTGGATGCTGTCAAGGAAAAAGAGAAACAAGAGTCCAACCGAAACCACTGTGATTCCAGGATGACTGTGAGAATACCCAAAATAGTTTTCCCTGCTTGAGGAAAAAAATCAGAGGCTGAACATTTGCTGGTGGTGGGAGGTTTAAATAGACTTCATTAAAATAATCCAGTCAGTCACTAAACAAATTAACACGTGAACAACAATAACCAGACCTGCTACAATACATTATCTAAGATGTCTAATTAAAAAAAAAATTACAAGGCATGAAAATAAACAGTAAGGTGTAATCCATACTTTGGATGCAAGCAGGGAACAGAAACTGCCTGTGAGAAAGAACAGATTTTTCACATTTATCAGAAAGGCCGTAAAGTAGCCATTACAGACATGTTCACAAAACTGAAGGAAACCATGCATAGGGAAGTAAAGAAGGAATGGTGACAAGGTTGCATTAACAAATAGAGAATATTGGGACTTCCCTGGCGGCACAGTGGTTAAGAATCCGCCTGCCAATGCAGGGGACACGGGTTCGAGCCCTGGTGGAGGAAGACAGATTAAAAGAGATTATATAAGTTAAAGAACAGAGAGAAAAAGGAACACAGAAAAAAGAGCTTCAGAGAAATGTGGGGTGTTGTTAAATAAACCTACACATGTATAATGGGATTATCAGAGAGGAGAGAAAGCAGCAGAAATGACATTCCAAGAAATAATGGCTGAAAACACCCCAAATTTATTGAAAAACAATAACCTACTCATCCAGAAACCTCAACAAACTCTAAGCAGAATAAATGCAGAGATCCAAAGAGATACCATAGTAAAAATGCTGAAAGTCAAAGACACGCAGCAAGAGAAAAATGACTAGTTACTTATAATGTAACCCCAGTAAGATTAACAGCTAACTTCCCAGCAGACAAGATGAAGGTCAGAAGGCAGTGGGAAAACATATTCAAAATGGTCAAGGGAAAAACCTGTTAACAAAGATTCCTATATCCAGCAAAGCTATTTTTCAAAATGATGGCAAAACTAAGACTTTCCTTAGTAAATACAAACTGTGAATTTGTTGACGGCAATAGGCACTTTACAATAGGCACTAATTAGAACAAACACAAAAAGATAAAGAGTACAGTATTATGGACTGAATGCTTGCATCCCTCCCAAATTCATATGTTGAAACCCTAACCTCAATGTAATGGTATTTGAAGATGGGGCCATGAAGAGGTAACTAGGTTAGATGACGTCATGTGGGTGGAGCCCTGGTCCAATGAGATTAGTGCTCTTATAAGAAAAGACATCAGAGAACTTGCTCTTCCTCTGCTTGCACAGGCTGAAGAAAGGCCAAATGAGCCCACAATGAGAAGGTGGCCATCTGCAAACCAAGGGGAGAAGCCTCACTAGATATCAACCCTGCTGGTACCTTGATCTTGGATTTCCAGTCTCCAGAACAGTGAGAAAATAAATTTCTGTTGTTTATGCCACCCAGTCGTTATGGAAGCCTGAGCAGACTAATACAACCAAGAACAGGTAATTATGTAATTGGAAAGACTGTAGAAATGCATATTTTCCCTCCTTTCTTCTGATTTTAGAGGCAAGTGTATAAAATAATATGTATATAATATAATGTTGGGCCTATAACATATACAAATGAAACATATTTGCCAATAATAGCATGAAGAATGTGGGTGGGAACAAAGCTGTATGGGCGAAGGAAATGCGTACTGATGGTAAGGTAATAGTTATAACAATGTATTGTGTTTGTAATATTAATATAATATGTATAACAAGAATACCAGAAAAAAGGGGGGAAAGAGAATAGAGCAGTGTAGCAGTAACTTTTCTTTATATCACTAGAATTAAACTAGTGTAAATCAGAAGCTGACTTGGATAAGTTAAGATATATATCGTAAACCCTAGAAAAACCACTAACAAAAATCCTCTAGAAAAGTAAAATAGAAAGAAAGAAATTAAAATGCTACATTAGGAAATATTCATTTAATGCAAGAGAAAGCAGGAAAAGGAAGAATAAAAAAACAAACACAGGAGATAGAAAACAAAAAGCAAAATGGCAGACATAAGCCAAGTACATTAATAATAACATTAAATGTGAATGGATTAAATGATTCCATCAAAAGACAGAGATTGTCAGGATAAAAACTGATCCAACTATATGCTGTCTACAGGAGACACAAAGGCTGAAAATAACAGGATGGTAAAAGATATATCACACAAACAGTAACCACAAGAAACCTGGTATGTCTATATTAATATCCGACAAAACAGACTTTAAAACAAAAACTGTGTGAGATAAAGAAAGCAATTCATAATGAAAAAGGGTCAGGGAAATATAATAGTTGTAAACGTATCAGCTCCTAGTAAAGGAGCACCAAAATACATGAAACACACACTGAAAAGAATGTAAGGAGAAATATACAATTCAATGATAGTAGCTGGAGATTTCAACACTCCACTTGCCTTTTTTTTGGCCGCACCGTGTGGCTCGTGGGATCTTAGTTCCCAGACCAGGGATTGAACCCAGGCCCACGGCAGTAAAAGCAGGGAGTCCTAACCACTGGACTGCCAGGGAATTCCCAACACTCCGCTTTCAATAATGAATAGAACAACAATACAGCAGATCAACAAGGAACAGAAAACCTGGACAATACTATAAACTAATCAGACCTAAGAGACATCTACAGAACACTCCATCCAACAATAACAGAATATACAATCTTTTCAAGTGTACGTGGAATATTCTCCCGATAGACCATATGCTGGGCCATAAAATGAACCTCAGTAAATTTAAAAGGATAGAAATAATACAAAGTATGTTCTCCAACCACAATGGAATGAAATTAGAAATAAACAGCAGGAAAAAACTTGGGACACACACAAGTAAGTAGAAATTAAACACCACAATACTATGTTACCAACAGGTCAAAGAAGAAATCAAAATAGAAACCAGAAAATACTTTGGGATGAACGAAGATGAAGATACAACATGCCAAATCTTATGGAGTGCCACTAAAGCAGTGCTTAGAGGAAAACTTATAGCTGTAAATGCCAATATTAAAAAAGAAGAAAGATCTCAGATCAATAACCTACACTTCCATCTTAAGACATTGGGTGGAGGGCTGGGGGACAGATCACCAAACCAAAAGCAAGCCAAAGGAAGTAAATAAGAAAGATTACAATGGGAATAAACAAAATAGAGAACAGAAAAACAAGATGAAAATCAGTAAAACCCAAAAGCTGGTTCACTGAAAAGATCAACAAAATTAACAACTTTTTGTTAAATTGACCAAGAAAAAAAGAGAGAAAACTCAAATTATCAGAGTCAGAAATGAAGAGGGGCGATTACTAGACTACAGAAATAAAAAAGATAATAAAATAGTATGCAAAATTGTATACCAAGAAAATAGATCAAATTCCCAGAAATATACCAACTGCCAAAATGAACTCAAGTAGAAACAGATAATCAGAATGGATCTATAACAAATGAAGAGATTGAAGTAGTAATCATAAAACAACTTACACACACACACACACACACACACACACACAAGCCCCTGCATAGAAGGTTTCACCATTGAATTCTATCAAAAATTTAAAGAAAAATTAACAATAATTCTTCATAAACTCTTCCGAAAAACATAGAAGAGAACACTTCCCAACTCATTCTATATTACCCTAATACTAAAACCAGACAAAGGCACCACAAGACCACAGACCAATATCTCTTATGAATATAAATGCTAAAATCTGACCAAGTGTGATTTATCCCAGGAATGCCAGGGTCTTATAATATCTGAAAACCAATTAATGTAATACATTATATTTTCTCAACATGATACAGAGTACCTATGAAAAATCCACAACTAACATCTTTATTAAGGTGGAAGACTGAATGCTGTCCAGTCACGAAGGAGACAAGGATGTCAGCTCTCACTACTTGTATGGAACAGTGTACTAAGCGTTCCAGCCAGAGCAATAAGGCAAGAAAATGAAATAAAAGGTACCCAAATTGAAAAGGAAGAAATGAAACAATTTCTTCACAGATGACAAGATCATGTATATGGAAAATCCCAAGAAATCTATTTAAGAAGTATTATAACTAGTAAATGAGTTCAACAAAGTTGTAGGGTACAGGATCAGTACACAAAAAATAATCTGCATTTCTATACACTTCCAATGAACAATCAAAATGAAATTAAAACAATTCCATTCATAGTATCATCATGAAGAATAAAACACTTAGGAATAAGTTTAATAAAACAAGTGAAAAATCAACTCTAAAAACTACAGAAGCATTGTTGAAAGAAATTAAAGATCTAAATAATTGAAAAACATCCCATGTTCATGGAATGGAAGAATTAACATAGTTAAGATGCCAATTCTCCAAATTAATCTACAGATCTGACACAATCTCCATCAGAATCCCAGTTGACTTCTTTGTAGAAATGGATAAACTGATTACAAAATTCATATGGAACTGCAAGGGACCCAGAATAGCCAAAACAATCTTGATAAGAGAACCAAACTGGAGGACTCACACATCCTGATTTCAAAACTTCATCAATACAGTGTGGCACTGGCACAGGATAAACAGATTAGAAGAGCAATCTTCTACTTAGTAGAGCAATCTTAGAAGAGCAATCTTGACAGTCCAGAAATAAACCCAGACATCTATGATCATCTGATTTTCAATAAGGGTACGAAGACCATTCAATGGGGAAAGAACAGTCTTTTCAAGAAATAGCACTGGGAAAACTAAATAGTATGTGCAAAACAATGAAGTTGGATGCTTGTCTCATACCATATAAAAAATTAACTAAAAATGGATCAAAGATTTAAATGTCAGACCTAGGGGCTTCCCTGGTGGCGCAGTAGTTGGGAGTCCGCCTGCCGATGCAGGGGACATGGGTTCGTGCCCCGGTCCGGGAGGATCCCACGTGCTGCGGAGCGGCTGGGCCCGCGAGCCATAGCTGCTGAGCCTGCGCATATGGAGCCTGTGCTCTGCAACGGGAGAGGCCACAGCGGTGAGAGGCCCGCGTACCGCAAACCACCCCCCCCCAAAAAAAAAAGATTTAAATGTCAGACCTAAAACTATAGAATTCTTAGAAGATACAGACATAAATCTTGGTGATCACAGACCTGGTAATAAATTCTTTGATATGATATCAAAAGCATGAGCAACAAAAGAAAAAAAGATAAAATGGACTTCATCAAAGTGAAAAACTTTTGTACTTGAAAGGACTGCATCAAGAAAGTGAAAAGACAACCCACAGAAAGAGAGAAAATATTTACAAATTATATACCTGTTAAGGGACCTGTACCAGAATATATGAAGAACACTTACAATTCAACAATAAAAAGACACACAACCCAATTAAATTGAGCAAAGGATCTGAATATACATTTCTCCAAGGAAAATATACAAATGGCTTAAAAAGCACATGAAAAGACATTCAGTATTATTAGTCATCAGGAAAATCAAAATCAAAATCACGAGATATTACTTCACACCTACTAGAATGGTTATAATAAAAAAGTCAGATAATTAACAAGTATTAAAGGATGTGCAGAGGACTTCCCTGGTGGCACAGTGGTTAAGAATCCACCTGCCAATGCAGGGGACACGGGTTTGACCCCTGGCCCAGGGAAGATCCCACATGCCGCGGAGTAACTAAGCCCACGCACCACAACTAATGAGCCTGCATTTTAGAACCCGAGCGCCACAACTACTGAGCCCGCACACCACAACTACTGAAGCCTGCACACCTAGAGCCCGTGCTCTGCAACAAGAGAAGCCACTGCAATGAGAAGCACGTGCACCGCAATGAAGAGTAGCCCTCGCTTGCTGCAACTAGAGAAAGCCCGCGTGCAGCAACAAAGACCCAACGCAACCAAAAATAAACAAAATAAATAATTTATATTAAGAAAGAAGCATGTGGAGAAATTAGATCACTCATGCACTGCTTATGGAAATGTAAAACGTTGCAGCTGCTTTGGAAAACATCATCCTCAAATGATTAAACATACAGTTACCACATGACCCAGTGATTCCACTCCCAAGTATATACCTAAGAGAAATGAAAACAGATGTCTACACAAAAATGTACAAACTAACGTTTACAGCAGTAGTCAAAGGTGGAAACAACCCAAATGTCCATCAACCGACAAATGGATAAACACAATGTGATATATCCCTACCATGGAGTATTATTCAGCTATAAAAAGGAGTAACCTACTGGTAATATGCTACAACATGGATGAACCTTAAAAACATTACGCTGAGTGAAAGCAGCCAGTCACAAATGACTACACATAATTCCATTGATATGAAATGTCCGTATCAGGGAACTCTACAGAGACCGAAAGTAGATTAGTGGCTAGGAGATGATGGTGGTGGTGGAGGGGTTGGAGGGTGATAGCTAAAGAGTACGGAGTTTCCTTTTTTTCCCCCTTCATCAGTATATTCACATTAAAATTTTAAAAACTGTGATGAAATACACATAGCATACAATTTATCAACTTAATCGTTTTAAGCATATAGCTCACTGCCATTAAACACATTCACATCGTTTCACAATCATTACCACCATCCATCTCCAGAACTCTTCATCTTGCATAACTGAAAATAAGCCCATTAAATGGCAACTCCCCATTCCTCCTTTCTTCAGCCCCTGGCAACCACCATTCTACTTTCTGATTCTATTCATTTGATGACTCTAGGTAACTCAAATAAGTAGAATTATACAGTATTGGTCCTTTTCTGACTGGCTTACTTCACACAGTTTAATGTCTTCAAGATTCATCCATGCTGTAGCATGTGACAGAATTTCCTTCCTTTTAAAGACTGAATAATATTCCACTGTATGTGTACACCACATTTAATTTATCCATTTATCTGCTGACGGACACTTGGTTTGCTTCTACTTCAGGGTTTTGTTTTTTCTTTATAAATTTATTTATTTTATCTTTGGCTGTGTTGGGTGTTCGTTGCTGCGTGCGGGCTTTCTCTAGCTGTGGCAAGTGGGGGCTACTCTTCGTTGTGGTGCGCAGGCTTCTCGTTGTGGTGGCTTCTCTTGTTGCGGAGCATGGGCTCTAGAGCGCAGGCTCGGTAGTTGTGGCGCGTGGGCTTAGTTGCTCCACGGCATGTGGGATCTTCCCGGACCAGGGCTCAAACCCGTGTCCCCTACATTGGCACGTGGATTCTTAACCACCGCGCCACCAGGGAAGCCCTACTTCAGGGTTTTTGTTTGTATTTCCGGAGAGAAAAATGTTCTAAAATTGACTGTGGTGATGGTTGCTGCACATCTGTGAATATACGAAAAACTATTAAGCAGTACACTTAAGTGGGTGAATTGTATGGTATATGAATTTTACCTCAATAATGCTGTTTACAAAAAAGATAAATAAGGAAATAGTAGAACGGACAAAAACGGTGCATATGTAAAAGGTACACACAAAGAAGTCATATTATATGAAGTCACCCACAAAATGGTTGATGATTTAGGAAAAGTAATAGTATTCAAAACCCTACATAAAAATGTCATTGCTATCATTCATCTCTTCTCTTTATGGTTTTGCAAATATAATGACTGTTATTTCAAATTATTATTATTTTTGATGGGAGAATAGGACCCAGTGTATTCTTCTTAAGCAATAATTAGTTCACTTGAAAAGCAAGTCTCACATGTGCTACAGTTTTTAGTGACTACTAAAGATGATGTCATTGAAAACTGATGAATATTTGGCAAGGTGTGCTTTGGTTTTCTGCCTTTTTAAACCATCTGACGTCTTACTGCCAGTGATAGTCAAACAAACTTCCTGAACTTAATAACATTGCTTAGTAGACATGTGCTGTGTTCCCTGAAGATGCTGTAAGTAATCGATATAATCCATTTGGGGACTATAGTAGTCTGGGTATCACACGTTTAATTCTTTAATAATGAATTAAAGAGACTGAAGCGGGTAACAAAAAACAAGCACTCTGAATCTCAATAGTCCCAATGACTGATTCACCATCTGTGACAACCTGAGCAAATTTCACCAGAATTTAAACCAAATTTAATCAGCCTAGCAGAAAAAATAAAAATTAAAAATGAAAGTAAACTATTCAAAGGTTACTCCATATTTCTCTTGGATCATTTTTGTTGGATTTTCCTATGAATAACAACATTTTTTACAACTTGTTTTTGGAGCAATTTTAATTTTGGGGGTGGATTATATTTGTGGTAAACCTTTTAGAGGTAGAATTACAGAATAAAAAAGTACAGCAGTTTCATGTTTTGTTAAATATCATCAGACTGATTTATAGAATCAGTTTTCATATACCTAGCACCCAGCAATGTTTGTCTCTCTGCTTAGTGTTAACTGTTTTGTCCTCCTTTTTTGGTTAAGGTTGCCTTAGTTCTCATTTCTTAAGATTGTTGGGGAGAGTGAACATTTTCTCATGTGATAATTTATTATTAGTTCTTGTCAAATGGGTAAACTACTTATTTCCATGAATTATTTGTGGAGTTCATTCTAGAACTCTACAAATAATTATCATTAATATTATCATTCTAGAACATACAGAAGTGATACAGATGTTTATAAGCTTTTATCAGACATCTGTCACATTTCCTCACATCTTGATGCTTTCTTTTTGAAATCTGTCTTAATGTAACTGTGCTGAATCTTTATATCAAAACAACCTTTAAAACATTCATCTACTCTTTGATAACGCACTTCATATCTTGAATCCTAAATCAGTGAGAAAAATAAAGCAGTCAGAAAAGTATTTTCATAAACTCTTCACCACACCTATCTACATACTAATATCTGAGCCCATGCACTCTGCTTTTCCTCCATTTACCATACGCAAATCCTCTGCATTTTATTTATGGCTAACCGACTTTCCGTTTGAGTGTTTACTCTCATCCGCCTTGAGGACCTTACAACTCTACCCTCTCTCTCCTATAGCAACACACCTCTTTCTGGTGTCTTTCATTTCAGCATGCAAACACTTCTTTTTTCAATTAATAACAGGACTTTCTTAACCTCATTTTCCCCTCCCATATACTACTGAAATTCAATGCTCCCTTTAGGGATGCAATTCTCAAAAGTTGTCTCTATTTAGTGTCTCCAGTTCCTCTCCTCCCATTCTCTTGCCCCTTATCTCTTAAAGTCTTCCCCCATAGTTAATGATTTTATTACCTATTTAGGGGTTTGAAATATATATACAACAAGAGTACCCAGAAATATATTATACATTTTAAAGAATTATAAGATGAAGAACTATGTAACCTCCATTTGGATTAAGAAAAGAACATCACTAAGTTTCCACAACTTTCCTCACCATGTACCTCTAACTATTGTATAGCAGTGCTCCACACGTAGGTTTAACTTTTTAAACAAATTGTTTCTGAAGGTGTTTTTTTTTTTTAAATTACTGAGGTTTGAGAATTCTTCATATCCTCTCTACAGAAGTACTTTTTCAGATATTTGATGTCCCAGTCAGTATATTGTTTGACTTTTCATTTTTATTCTGTTGTGTAGCCAGTTTCCATCTGGTATAATTTTCTTACTGTCTGAAAGACTTCCTTTAACATTCCTTGCAGTGCAGGTAAGCTGGTGATTAATTGTTTCAGTTTTTGCATGTTTGAAATAGTCTTTATTTCATATTTGTTTCTGAAAAATATTTCTACTGGTATAGAATTCTGTTTTTTCTCTCATAACCCCAAATACAGATGTTGTACCACTGTCTTCTGGCTTGTATTGTTTCTAACAAGAAGTCTATCGAAGTCTTATCTTTGTTCCTCTATATGTAACGTGTCTTTTTTTCTCTGGCTACTTTTACAATTTTCTCTTTATAACGTTTTGAAAAGTTTCCTCCATATTTCTTTTGCCTGAGTTTGTTGAACTTTTTGGATATGCAGGTTTATGATTTTCATAAATTTTGAAACATTTCAGCCATTACTATTCAAATATTTTTTTGTCCGCCCTTTTTCTCTCTTTGGAGGATGCCAATTGCACATGCATTAGGCCCCCTGAAAAGCACTGATGCTCTGTTCATTATTTCCTAGTTCTTCTTCCTGTCTGAATTTTATACTGGCATTGTTTCAGTCAGTTTCAATTGACTGATTTTTCCTCATTATTGGCCTTATTAGTTTCTCACTTCCTTGCATACTTCCTAATTTTTGATTGGATGCCAGGCATTATGAATTTAACCTTGTTGACTGTTGGATATCCTTGTTTTTTTTTTTGTTTGTTTTGGCCGTGTTGGGTCTTCATCGCTGTGCGCAGCCTTTCTCTAGTTGCGGCGAGCGGGGGCTACTCTTTGTTGCAGTGAATGGGCTTCTCACTGCGGTGGCTTCTCTTATTGCAGAGCACAGGCTCTAGGTGCGCAGGCTTCAGTAGTCGTGGTGTGCGGGCTCAGTAGTTGTGGCTCGTGGACTCTAGAGCACAGGCTCAGTAGCTGTGGGGCACGGGCTTAGTTGCTCTGTGGCATGGTATCTTCCAGGACCAGGGATTGGACCTGCGTTCCCTGCATTGGTAGGCGGATTTTTTTTTTTTTTTTTTTTTTTGCGGTACGCGGGCCTCTCCTTGCTGTGGCCTCTCCCGTTGCGGAGCACAGGCTCTGGACACGTAGGCTCAGCGGCCATGGCTCACGGGCCCAGCCGCTCCGCGGCATGTGGGATCCTCCCAGAACGGGGCACGAACCCGTGTCCTGTGCATCGGAAGGCGGACTCTCAACCACTGCGCCACCAGGGAAGCCCGCAAGCGGATTCTTAACCACTGCGCCAGCAGGGAAGTCCCCCTTGTATTTTTAAATAATATTTCTGAGCTTTGTTCTGAGCCACAGTTATCTGGAGACAATTTAATCCTTTTGGGTCCTGCTTGTTTAAGGCAGGACCAGAGCAGCTTTTAATCTAAGGCTAATTGTCCTCCACTACTGAGACAGTATTCTTTTAAGTCCTCTACTCAATGCCTCATGTGTTATGAGGTTTTGACATACTGGCTGGTAGGAATTTAAACTCTTCCTGTCCTTGTGTGAGCTTCAGGGATTGTTCTGCCTGTTCCTTTTGAATGGCTCTTTTCCCTGCCTTGGGGAGTTTTTGCACATAAATGCACCAGTCAGCAATCAACTAAGACTCAAAAGGGTCCCACTTAGATCTCCAGAGCAACCTCTTTGTAACCCTCTTCTCTTCAGTATTCTGCCCTGCAAACTCTAAGCCACCTTGGCTTCCTGGGACTCCTAATTCCATCTCCTTAACTTAGACAGAGGGTCTTGCTTGGGTTCCTCCTCCCTGAGATGTGGCTAGGACACTCTCCCCAGGCAGCAAGCTGGAGCAATCGGAAGACTCACTTGTTTGTTTTCCCTCTCTCAGGGTTTACTGTCCCTCACTGCCTAATGAAAACTGTTGTTTCATGTATTTGTCTCTAGTTTTAAAGTTATGGTAGGAGGATAAATTTGGTTTCTACTACTCTATCGTGGCTGGAAATGGAAATCAAGAGGATGTAGGTTTTTAAGATCCTTTCATCAACATGTCTGATATTGTCCCCAACACTGATAAGTAAAACACAGGAGTTGCTTTACACAGGAGTGTGAAACACAAGAGTTGTTTTACACAGCAGTATAAAACACACTCTCAAGGAATAGAAATTATTCACAAAATAAAATAAATAGAATATGCCAAAGGGGCACTTCCAACACAAACCTTTTCTGCTTCCTAAACTTGGAGTATCTCAGGGGATCGCTTGTTATCTAGGTTACCTATGGCCTGAAGAAATAACAAATAAAATGGCAAGCCATTCAAATTCTTGGGCTGTGAAGAAAGGATGGATTTTGAGAAACAATTTGGAAAAGCTTAAAATTTACTTGAGGAAGAAAGCTGTAAAAATCTAACGAATAATTCAAAAGTGGGTGGGAAGATTAAGAGATGTACTCCTTTTTCCTTATGTTTAAAAAAAAACTAACTGAATTTCTCCTTACATAAGTTCTTTCCCTTCTGTCTTTCAAAAAAGTACTACCTATTTTTGAATAAATATTCTTCTTGACCTTTTATCTGTAAGACTTCATGAACTGCAAAACTTGTAATTTCCTTCTTAGAGTTCTTTATTTGTTATTTTGGCCACATTGTGGGGCTGGCTTATTTATTCATTACAATTTATTTATTTATTTATTTTTGGCTGCATTGGGTCTTTGTTGCTGCATGTGGGCTTTCTCTAGTTGTGGTGAGCGGGGCTACTCTTCGTTGCGGTGCACGGGCTTCTCATTGCGGTGGCTTCTCTTGTTGCGGAGCACGGGCTCTAGGCACGCAGGCTTCAGTAGTTGTGGCATGTGGTCTCAGTAGTTGTGGTTCATGGGCTCCAGAGCACAGGCTCAGTAGTTGTGGCGCATGGGCTCAGATGCTCCGCGGCATGTGGGATCTTCCCGGACCAGAGATTGAACCTGTGTCCCCTGTCTTGGCAGGTGGATTCTTAACCACTGCGCCACCGGGGAAGTCCCTGGTTTAATTTTGAAACCAGAGCTTATGAACAATGTAATTAAAAATATAGAAAATATAATGTTTAGAATATATGATTCCTAACAAAGTTCACATATTATGTGTACACTGAAAAATAACTTGAATGAAGACACCAAAATTTAACAGTGATTATCTCTGAGTGGTGAGATTGTAGCTGATTTGCTTTTTCACCCTTTTTTACATTTTGAAAATTTTATATTTTCAAATTTTCTACAATGACTCTGTATTGTATGTATAATCAGGAAGACCCAAACAAGTTAAATAGAGAAAACACTCTTTTAACAGACAAAATGTAGATGCAGGAGAATTATTTTGCCCAATAGAAACTCACTGAGAGAGACTGAAAAATGAAAAGATTTTTGCATGAAATAGCACCTCTCCTCCTTATTCTTTAAAGATATCTACTTAAAAATTATTAATCTAAAATAGAGACTTCCAAAAAAATAAAATAAAATAGAGACTTCCCTGGTGGTGCAGTGGTTAAGAATCCGCCTGCCAATGCAGGGGACAAGGGTTTGAGCCCTCGTCCGGGAAGATCCCACATGCCATGGAGCAACTAAGCCCGTGCGCCACAACTACTGAGCCTGCGTTCCGGAGCCCGTGAGCCACAACTACTGAGCCCGCATGCCACAACTACTGAAGCCCGTGCGCCTAGAGCCCATGCTCCGTGACAAGAGAAGCCACCGCAATAAGAAGCTTGTGCACCTCAACAAAGAGTAGCCCCTGCTCACTGCAACTGGAGAAAGCCCACGGGCAGCAAGAAAGACCCAATGCAGCCAAAAATAAATAAATAAATTTATATTAAAAAATTACTATTATCACTCATTTTTGGTGAGTTTACAAGAAATGGAATAGCTATAAGCATCCTCTTCCCTTCCTATTTAAAATTATTTTTGTCCATATAACTTAATTTACTAATTAATTTTGGTGATAAACAAAAGCTGTTATATCCAATGAAGAGAAAATAAACATTCTGAAAAGGCAATGTTTTAGCACCAGAAGTAACTTTCTCATTACATTTTATTTCTCTAGGCTAAGTGTTAACAAATTCCCTTTTAATAACAACAGAAGTAAAAGTTCACTAAAACATGTGGTTCAGATTGAGACTCTGTTATTGACAATTATTTCAAAGGATGGCTGAGGCAAACAAAAAACCAAAATGCAAAACTAGAAGTTTAGGAGAAATTAAAGGAATCCAAAACAGTTCCAGAAGTAGGACAAAGGGGACACTAGAGGGATACTAGTTTACAAAATGAGGAAAAACAGACTATGCAGATGGAAAAGGGAAAAAGACTTAAAAGTAGGTTTTCTTTTTCATTATTTCATAAAGATTCTGTGAAACCTTTTTTTTAGAGTTCTGAAAAATAAAGGTTACAGTCTCTTCAAGTTCCCCTCTCTGTACGCTGGCGCTTTGAGATTGCAGATCAAAGACAAAAGTATATTCTCCTTTTGAGTTTCAAGATAAAAATGGGCAAATAAATGGTAATACAAAAAAAACCCAAATGGGAGCATTTTGAAAATATTATCCAACTAGCCTGCCCATTTTTGCAGACTGTAGGAATGAAATTAGATTTTTCTCTACATCATAGACAGAAATACCATGATTTGTTGTAAAACTAGTTTCTCTGACCGGTACATGGCTTGCTGAAAGTGACAAGACACATGATTTGTATCAGGCCATGCTAAATCCTCATAGTACACATAACAACACAATCCAATCCAAACACAAAATTGCCTCAGTGATAACTGATTGGTTGAGCTGAAAGTAAAGATAATTCAAATTCCACTTTTCTGCATAAGGAGCCGCCACAAGAAAATGGATTGCTAAGCAACTCAAGCTAAGGAAGACATTTTTCAGAACAAAGGCTCACTTAGTGTTCTTACAGAAATCTTATAATCTGGTAATGTTTTAGTATAAACATGTGTGTTTGGATCAGGACCCTATAGCTTAGAGTTTAAGATATACTTTCCCCCTGTGAACAAACTGAGATTTATTATACTTGCTGGTATGGAGTAATCGACAGAGTTTTACCTTAGGACACTGGGTCTTGGATGAAATTTTACAATGACAGATATTATGACTTTCTTGCAAATGTGTAAAATATTACTGGTTATGGAGACTTGTGCATAGCTGAAGTGTACAGATGAAAAAAAGGGCTGGTTAGCATAGGTCAGTGAGTCTCAACTCTTATTGCCAGAAGAATCACCTGGAAGGCTTTAAAAAATAATGGGAAATTTTAACACAGTATAAATTTCTATTTTCAGGACTTCCCTAGCAGTCCAGTGGTTAAGACTCCGTGCTTCCATTGCAGGGGATGCAGGTTCAATCCCTGGTCCGGGAAATAAGATCCTGCGTGCTGCACAGTGAGGCCCCCCCAAAATTTTTTTTTAAATTTTCACTGTGCAGCAGCTCTACCACAAAAGAGCTGGGGCTCATCATTGTATAAAACTCCAAAGTTGCCTGTGAGATTTCAACCAACTTGTTTAAAAAGCCTGGGCCTTTTCAGTTTGTGGTATCCACAGAGAGGAGGAAATATGTGAGTTCCTCAGGTGTGTATGTATGTGTGTTTATGACAACAAATAAAATGAGAGTCAAGTCCCCATTTTCCCAAACAGATTCAATGAAGCAAGTACTGCAACCCCTTCTTCACCTCTAAATACCATCTGTAACCATAACTGGGTGACAGCCTCTTATCAGCAATTCTACCTTCAGACTCCTTATTAAAAAGAGCACCAAGGCTACTCTGGCAACCTTACAGAAATGTCATGAGAATAAATGAAAGACTGTAATCCACTCTGAACAGCAGACTAAAAGTACCCAACTCAAAGGAAGACTATTTTTTTTTTTTAACACATTAGGCTTATCAGAGAAGCTTCTGTTCTTTTAAGTTAAGTGGCTAATGGAATACTTCACGACTTGCTTTAATATAGACCTACTATCATTTGCTTCTCATATGCCTCCCTCCTCTTACTGATGAAAAAGGAGCTCCCCAGAGCCTGAAAGATTCCAGCAAGATATTTTGCTCTTGAAGTTATGTACAGGAAATACATTCTCCCCAGACTCTTACAAAAACCTTAAATATTAACACATAAACGCTCTTAACTCTAAGATCTATGGCCAACTATTGATTCCACTTAGGTGAGTAAAAGGAGACTGGCCTACTACTTTCAGGCACATGAGAGAAAATTTGATTCTCCATTGGTTTACATATGGAATGCCTTGCTTATACTGATTTTGTTAAAAAAAAAAATGCTAGATAAATAGATTGTATTGTAGTTTTTCTATTCTAGATTAGAGAATGATCTCAGGTAATGCCCCTTAGGCAACTTTAAAATTAGCAACAGACCACAATCCTGATAAACAATGAGGAGCTATAAGATTAGGCTTTTTATTCATACTCACCTTAAATTATTTTGTTGGCCAGGTGGAATGATGCTATAGTAAACTGGCATTCCTGCTGTAGGCATAGATCCTTGATTAGACTGATTAGGGAACATAACAGGCTGTTGATAAGTCTGATGGGCAATTCCTTGAGAACCTTGAGGCAGTGAAACCTAAAATTTGAAAGGCAATTTAAAGGCAAAAAACGTTCTTTAAAACCTTGCAAATGTTAATGTCTCCAGCCTCCATAAACTTTCAAGTGTGAGCAGTTAGGAATAAGGTAAAACTGCCAATAGGCTGTCCTGATAAGTTAGTTACAGCATTACCACTTTATTTCAATGTTCCTTTTAGCTGGTTATTGTTTTTGGCTAGCATTTATCAATAGTACAGTAGGCTAGGAGTTATGACTCACATCCCAAAGTAGAAGTTATCTTATTATTTTTATTTTAAAAATTTATTTATTTAATTTTTGGCTGCGTTGGGTCTTTGTTGCTGCACGCGGGCTTTCTTTAGTTGCAGGGAGCCAGGGTTACTCTTCGTTGTGGTGTGCAGGCTTCAGTAGTTGTGGCAGGCGGGTTCAGTAGTTGTGGCTCACGGGCTCTACAGCACAGGCTCAGCAGTTGTGGTGCACGGGCTTAGTTGCTCCGCGGCATGTGGGATCTTCCCGGACCAGGGATCGAAGCCATGTCCTCTGCATTGGCAGGTGGATTCTGAACCAATGTGCCACCAGGGAAGTCCCAGAAGTTATTTTAAAAAAGAAACAGTTTCCAAATAAGGATGACCCTTTCACATGGAAAGAGTAATGCAATTTACCTCAGGTAGAGCGAAGTAAAACTCAGATGGGGTACTAGTGAGATACATTGGATCAGAAAGTGTGAGCTCTGAAGCTTAAGATATCTAGATGTGATACTGACTCCATCAATTTTACTATATATGTGACACTGGGCAAACGACTTAACTCAGATTCTGAGGCCCCAGAGTTCATTATCTGCAAAAAGAGGATGCCACCTCCACCTCAGGAGGGGTATCATCTCCATTATAATCTCCATTTACAGGATCTAGCACAGCAGGCATCTGATGAACAGTGGATCTTTCAATTCTCTGTTTTCCACATTCATCTACATAGAAACCACATGAACATAATCAGGACTTCCCTGGTGGTGCAGTGGTTAAGAATCCGCCTGCCAATGCAGGGGATACGGGTTTGATCCCTGGTCTGGGAAGATCCCACATGCTGTGGAGCAACTAAGCCCGCGAGCCACAACTACTGAGCCCTCACGCCACAACTACTGAAGTCCACAGGCCTCAAGCCCGTGCTCTGCAACAATATAAGACACTGCCACGAGAAGCCCGCGCAACACAACCAAGAGTAGCTCCCGCTCGCCGCAACTACAGAAAGCCCGCGCACAGCAATGAAGACCCAACGTGGCCAAAAATAAATAAATTAAAAAAAAAAAAACACAAAAAAACACATGAACATAATGGATTCATTTCTCTAGTTTCCAGTTTCTAAAATAGAAACCACAACGGCATAATGGTTTTGTAATTTACAAGTGCACCACATTAGTTGCATTACAATGATTTTGGTAAATAAAGCCTGTGTAAAAGCTTCTGATGATGATGTCAGCAACAGTAGTAACAGTGATGACAATCAAAGTTAACATTACCGAGTACTTACTACCATGTTCAGGTTCTGTTCCAAGAACTTTATGTATATTATTACATCAAGTCTTCCTAACAACCCTAAGAAGTTACTTTTATCATCCTTGTTTTATAGAAGGGGTTAAAAATTGAGGTTAATAACTTGCCCAACGTTGTATAGCTAGTAAGGAGAAAAGTCGGGGTTTGAACCCATGCCCACTGGCTCCAGAGCCTTAGTTCTTTAACCACTTTATCATTCTCTATACCTGGGCTCTGTGATTTATAAGTTGATGATTAACTTCTAAGTCTTGCCTATATAACATGTTTCTAAACTAGTAACTAGTTCTTTCAAAATACACAGTAATCTCTTAAACTACTTTCAATTTGGCTCAGCAGCAAAGATAAAGTTGTTGGTTTGATTTATCCAATTTTTTATGACAAAATATATTTCAGTCTTTTTGTCTACTGAGGCAGTGTAACATCCTAAGATTATTTCTGATTCTATCTAAGTTAGTGTATGTGCAAGATCTAGGAAAAATGGCAACTCAATCTAGATGATTTAAGCTACAGAATAAATTTGTAACTAGTGGTAAAGAAAAAACTGAAGTACCAAAAGAGAGGAAACCGTACTTGAGAATGTACAGCCGCAGAATATACTCTACTGAGTAGATGACTTTTCAGGTTTATTATTTATTTGTTAATTTAAAATTTTATTTTTATTTTTTCAGCCGTGATGCATGACTTGCAGGATCTTAGTTCTCCGACCAGGGGTTGAACCCAGGCCCTTGGCCGTGAAAGCAACGAGTCCTAACCACTGGACTGCTAGGGAATTCCTTCGGGCTTATTTTTTAGATGACAGTTTATTACCACCTAGCTTATCTAACCAAATGTAGTAGGAAGCATGAAGCAGCCTGTCATTCACTGCTTATCAGAGCAATACATCTCACAGTCATTCACCCAGTGGAAGGATTACATGAAATACCATGAGAAAATAATTTATAACTTGTAAAAAAGTATGCTATAGAAATGAAAATAATTGTCTTAGCTCTGAAACACTTTCAGTATCTAGCTCCATTTTTAAAAACTACACTAACGAGGATGTAATTTATTTTAAACTTATATTTCTTTTTTTTATAGTTAATCCATCAGTTAATTTTCCAGTGTTAAACTAATCTTTCTTTTATTTGTTTGTTTATTTATTTATTTAGTCTAGTCTGCACCGGGTCTTAGTTTTGGCACGCAGGATCTTTAGTTGCGGCATGCGGACTCTTAGTTGCAGCATGCATGCGGGATCTAGTTCCCCGACCATGGATTGAACCCGGTCCCCCAGCACTGGGTGCACAGAGTCTTACTCACTGGACCACCAGGGAAGTCCCTAAACTTATATTTCAAGGGAGATCTTATTTACACAGTGCCTGGGCATCTAACAGATGCTCAGCAGACTAGATTAGGTAGCATGACCAGGGTCCTTGAGAAGGGAGAGCTCCTGGCTTGGTAGTGATCCTGTCTAATATCTAGCTACAGAAGAAATAGGGGATGGGCAGTCTCATGGGCCTCGGTTTAAGCAGGGTGGACTGGAGTAAAAAGCATGGAGGATTTGAGAGAAAAGAAAGATATAAAATCTAGTTTCAGGATGTATCTTCTTTTTTCCTTAGTTGCTTTCTATTATCAAGGGGCTTCAAAAGTAGACATATTCTTAGTGCTCAGAAGTCCTCAACAATTCCACATTTTACATTTTAATTACAATTTTCATTTTCTGCAATTACAAGAATATGCTACCTCCTTTGCTCATATCCTTCCCCATCCTCAGAATGCCTTAACTAATTTATGCCCATAATTTTCTTTTAAGAGCTGATTAAAGGTTTATACCTTTCTAGAAGACTTCTGTATTAAGTCCCTAACCTATTCATGGCCATATTTCACAATTCCTTCACTTAGTGGTCTGTATATTATCATCAATTTGTTGACCTGTGTTTAGATGTACAATTTATCTTCCCAGCTAGATTATTTTTACCTTGTTGAGATGAATGACAACGGCCTTTGGATTTCTTAACATTCGAGTCAGTTATGGGAAACCATGAGGCTAATAAAACAAACTCACTCACAGGTTATTCCAGAAAGGTAAAGGAAGGTAAAATAAATTTCTGGAAATGTGCCATAGATGGGCTAAAGAAATCTGACTTATTCATGAAACAGTAGGTATTTCTACTTTAGAACTATAAATTAAAATCCATGACATTTTCAATACATGACATACTCTTCCTTTTCTTGATTTAGTGAGGGGGAAAAACGTCAGTTCCAGCATGGGAAATTGCACATCCTTCTCTATTCTATAAATACTGACTTATAATCTGTACTGTATTTCATATACCTACCTCTACCTTTATTTTTCCCTCCCATTCCATTCTCAAGAGATTTTCTAAGGAGCTGAAGAATAGAATAAGACACTTGCTCATATATTGATACTTATGTATTGAATAGCTGGAAACACAGACAATGCCAGAAAAATCTACTTCTCAAAATTAATATGGTTCAGATATTTTTTTCTAAGTTAATGAAGTGAATGAATGATGCAATAACTGAGGACAGAACAAAGCTGCAATGACTAATAAAACTCTTAAGACTATAAAGTTATGTATTACAGAAGCATTTTCCCCATATTAAAAGGAGAAGAATGTAGCTACACATTTTAGTTATTCAAAATCCCCTCTACCCAACGCAGGTAAGAGCGACCACGTACCTGATATGATGGCACTGAAGGATAGGGGATGACCACTCCTTGAATCTGATTTCCAATGCTGTTCGGCTGGCCACCAACTAGGCTCTGACTCTGGGGTTGCTGAACTCCAACTATCCCCTGGTAGTTTTGCTGCTGGTTGGGCATAACTTGATAACCTGTAATGGCACAGTGAGTTAAATCCTGCTTTGAATTTAATTTATTTCACTAGCAGTATGTTTTTGTATTTTAAGCAAGTACTTTGTGTTCTAAGATGACAGAGTTTTGTTTAAACAGCAAGTCTCAAAAATCTTCTGTTATGAGAGCTAATATTTAAAAGGTTTACTATGTAGGTAACCCAAGTCAGCTACCCTCTCCGCCCTCCCAAAATAACACTCAAATAAAATTTGGGTACAAAGATTTCCTTTGCAGTTGAGGAAATTTATAGGGCCACAGACTTGGTTTATATACACAATTACTAGTTAGTGTATAGTACAGTCTGTTATTAAAAATAGTTTCTGTGGGCCAGGACTGGCTACATAATTTGTGGGGTCCAGTGCAAAAGCAAAATGCAGGGCCTCTTGTTAAAAAATGGAGAGTTTTGAGTTGGTAGTAGTAGAACTCGTCCTTCTGGAGACTGAAAATAATGGCAGGGGGGAACCACTTTTATAGAATAGTTGTATGTTTGAAAAACCACACTAAGATACGAATCCTTATATTAGGAATGTGTCAAGGGCACAAGGAAAAATGTAGTAACCTAGCAATTTTTAAGGTTATTTCCTTATATTATTAAGATCACTTAACAGAGGAACAGATCATTAGAGAGGTTAAGCAATCTGCCCAAAGTTCACAAATCAAAAACCTAAGGGACAGTTCTTCCTAAACTGAAGGCACTGTTGGTAATTTAACTAGTAAGTTAAGAGTATAAACATACTTTTATTAAGTGAATTTATCAGTTATTTAAACAAGAATCCACAATGATAAGCTTTGAGTAGTGAATATGAATTGTACAATATGTGTCTCCTGACCCTAAGAGGATTCCTTTAAGTAAACCAGTTAGCTCAAGACTTATGTAAATTACTAAAAACTACCACAAATCCTTTTTTTGTTTTTTTTTAAAAGAAACCAGATAAAAATAACTAACTGGCCTTCTAATCAGGGTATCTAAAAAGCTTCTACAACGATAAACCAAACTATGGCATTGCCTATACAAACTTCCACAACTAAAGGTCAGCGAAATGATTTCTCTGATAGCACCATAAATCTATTCTGCTACCTTATAAATATCAAGATTTCATCTCCATCCTTATTAATTCCTAAAGCAACAGGAATGGCAAAGATCCCATCTCAGGTATTGATTGTAGACAAGGGTATCACTCACTGAAGTTGCCTGGAAGCCTCAATGATTCCACTCAATGGCTAAATAATTGAATAAATTCTAACATCAACCTTCTCTAAAGATATGAATACAAAACATATCCAGTAACTAAGCAACATATTAACAACAAAGTAAAAATCAAGTACAAATCCAGTTATAGTGAATACTTTAATAGTGAAGGGTTTTATAAAATGATGCTATTTCTATGGCAACAGTGCTTTATTGCCATGTTTCAAATGAGTTCTCGCCAATCTAGCTTTCCCAAAAGCTGTATATTACGGTCCTTATGTGTAATAAAGTGATTGTTAACATGCTGTTTCTGAAACATTTCTCCCTGTGAAATTCCTATAGTCCTCAAATCTGGTGGTAAAGAAGCTTCTTTCTTTCTTTTTTTTTTTTCCCGGTACGCGGGTCTCTCACTGTTGTGGCCTCTCCCGTTGCGGAGCACAGGCTCCGGACATGCAGGCTCAGCGGCCATGGCTCACGGGCCCAGCCGCTCCGCGGCATGTGGGATCTTCCCGGAGCGGGGCACGAACCCATGTTCCCTGCATCAGCAGGCGGACTCTCAACCACTGCGCCACCAGGGAAGCCCAAGAAGCTTCTTTCTTGCTCCTTAGCCTAATAATTAACAACCAACCCTATTTTCAGTTTACCAAATAACAAGTATTTCAAATTCATACTCAAGTCCAAATATCATCGAAACGTACACTGACACATTTCCACCCCTAGGAAAAGAAAGGGCAGGAATGGAAATGGGATGTGAAGACCTTTTTTTGTGTTGGAAACACCACCTCTCATCCACACATACATCTATTGCAGGGTCAGAATTTGGGCTCAGCTCTTTATAGACTGGGAAAGTAACTTCTTACAATGGTCTTGTCCGAATTACAGTCCACTAAAATTAAAAAGAAAAATGTGACCACCTAGCAGAATTCACTGTAACATAATGTGACTTAAATACCTTGACTTAAATAGTCACATCCCCCTAAGAAACTCAAGTGTTTTTCAAACTATTTTTGTATTTTATTCATTGCCAGTATTTGGAGGTTCACCTTGTTTGCCTCCTGCCTGCAACTCCCTCTGATGAAAAGAAATCTGACACAGAAAACTTCAATACATAGCTATAGATTTCATGACACAGTGGTCTAATGCAGCATCACCTGGACACTACATCATGGAATTTACACCGATAAATTTCCAATGGTATTTTAGATTCTTTAATGCAACCTTAACTCCACTAATATCCATTCCTACAAATGTATATATATATATCTCCACACAAACATCACATTTTGAAAATGTGCAACATAACATAAAATCTAAAACATCTGACTCTAGCACCTCATTTGTCATAGACGGTTATGTAAAGATGCTGTGAGCTCAAGATGTGCCTGGAGGGTGATAAAAGGTGAGTGAAACACAGTCCCTATCTTTGAAATTAGGCATTCTTAGCCAAGACACCATAACAGAAGAGCAGAATAAACAGGGCATTATGAAATTAAGAGGGAGAAGTTAATCCTGGCTGGTATTCACAGAGGAAGTAACATATGAGCCTGGACTTAAAGAAAAGGTCTGGACAAAGTAAAAAACATATTTGAGGAACAGGGAAGAAAAGTGGAAGATGAAGGCAGAATATTGGTGGAGAACCAGAGATTTTACAAGTAGAAAAGCAGTGAGAACAATTAAGAGGTTCCAGATTTTAAAGACTGTGAAAGTAGAAAAAATAACTAATATTAGTACTTCATTCAGAAGTAGCACAAATAAACTGGGAACATGTTTTTAAATAACAGTGGAGCTAATAAAAATAAGAATGTCAAACACATTAAAAGAAAATACCTTCCTAAGAAGCTCTCTTATTAATCTTCTCATAATTTTGTTCATTGCCTCATTCCATATTTCTTTCTTTTTTTTTTTTTTGCGGTACGCGGGCCTCTCACTGTTGTAGCCTCTCCCGTTGCGGAACACAGGCTCCGGACGCGCAGGCTCAGCGGCCATGGCTCACGGGCCCAGCCACTCCGCGGCATGTGGGATCTTCGCCGACCGGGGCACGAAGCCGTGTCCCCTGCATCGGCAGGCATACTCTCAACCACTGCGCCACCAGGGAAGCCCTATTCCATATTTCTTAAAACTCAACAGGTAATATAAAATTGTTCTTGTTAACTGTTCTCTCATGGCTTGTGTACACGTTTAAAAAACCCCCCAAATAGAAATGGTGTGCTTTTTAAGGGCAGGGTTAGAAGCTTGTAACACCCTACCCACCCCGTTAAAGGAAAAAAACCCCAAAATATCCATATCGGTTATCAAGCAAATAAGCCAAAAAAGTGGGCACTTAATATTTATACTTACTAAATAAACAGCGAGGAAGAACATATTCTTAACAGAATGGAATCAAAATAATACACGCTTCTACACAAAACCAGGCTGACTGAGAATGAATGGCCAGTTTCTCACTGTCCACGTTTAGTGAATGGCATTTGATAGCAAAAGCAGTACTTAAGTTTTAAGATAACATGTTTATATAATAAGGTTAAACATATTTGCCTTTTCATTAAAATGAAACTTAATCCCATGAATACAAATCACCTCAGTCTAGAATCATGGATCACTCATTACGCCTCTCCTTAAAAAATGCATAGCATGGGGCTTCCCTGGTGGCGCAGTGGTTGAGAGTCCGCCTGCCGATGCAGGGGACGCGGGTTTGTGCCCCGGTCCGGGAAGATCCCACGTGCCGCGGAGCGGCTGGGCCCGTGAGTCATGGCCGCTGAACCTGCGCGTCCAGAGCCTATGCTCCGCAACGCAATGGGAGAGGCCACAACAGTGAGAGGCCCACGTACCAAAGGAAAAGAAAAGAACTGTTTTAGTTCATATCTAATATGTAAAGCTTGAAATGAAGGTTTAATTTGAACACTGCTGGGGAAAAAGGGACATTAAAAACACCTTTGAAAAAGCTTTATTTGATTATAAAATAGGTTTTCATGGAAGAAAATTTGGAAAATACAAAAAAGGGGAAAAGTCAGGGTGGAAAAAACCATTTTTGCATAACAGTCACTTGTAGATAATCACTATTTACATCTTGTATATATGGTTAGCCTTATTTTCCCTGCATAGATAGCAACATACATACCCACTTACATTGTTTATAGAAATGGACCATATGACACATTCTGTTTCAAAACCTTTCTCCATGCAATGTCTCCATAGCTAATCAATAGGGCTTGTACAAAGCTATGGGAAGGAAGCATTTAAGTAAATTTTCTTAGAACATATTTAGACCTCAAGTTAACAATAAAAGGATGAGAAAAAAACTCAGCTGATCTGAACTCTCTACGGCCTTTTAGGAGGAAGGCATGTGTCAAGAAGATTACAAGACAAAAAGACCAAGTATTTTAGGACAAATTATGGCAGCTTCTGGTTTCCATTCTGCAACCCAGCCCAAACACAAATTTAGCCCAAATCCCTAAGCATTTTCATTCAGAATACTACATAATTATCATTTCTTCGATAGCAGGACGAGGCAATAATATTAGCTAACATTTACATGACATTCACTAGGTTTTAGGTACTGTTCTAAGCACTTTCATATGCTAACTCTTTTAGTGCTCCCAATCTCATGAAGTCTTACTATCTCTATTTTTCAGATGAAAAAAAACACAAAAGCACAGAGAGGTTCACATTTTGTCCAAGGTTACCAGCTGTTAAGTGCTGTAGCTGGGATTTGCACATAGTAGTCTGATTGTAAACTTTACTTTTCTCAGGGAAAAATGCTGAAGTAGAAAGAGTACTACAGTAATACTGCTCAAATAAGCAGAACACTTAAACACCTGACCTCCTTCCATTTTCTGAGAATTTTGGTTAATGAAGACTTTTACTGTAGTTTAACAGAAGTTAAACAGAGTCTAAGTCTTAACAGAAATTTAATTACAGGAAAACAAAGAATTATTGTAAATAGTCAATCAACCAGGAAAGTTTTTTTTTTTCATTTGAAGATTATTTATGAGTATTAAGTGTTGTTACCTAAAACAGAATCAGAGTGAAAGGTGGTTGAGCAGTTAGTCCAGACTGGGGCTATACAAACTTCCGGGCTGAAAACGAGACCAGGTGTCACAGGGTTTCCACTACTCCCCAGATGCATGGTTTGTGACCTCTTTATTTCAGGGTTACATTTCTTTGTCTCATTATAAGAAGATTTCACATGTATATAAAACAACTGGGAAGGGGAAGAAGATGCTCAAATGGTGACATATTTCAGGTTCCATGTTCCCTGGTCTGGGTCTCTCACTCAGCCTGAGCATTTCCATGTCAATCTCCAATGTTCCTCTTTGGGTTTTTAGCTTTGCTATTTTACCTCAAAGGCTGCCTTTACTCAAAACGTATACTCTCCTGCCATATTCCGGATGAGTATACAGAAGATTTCTCCAGCAGAATTTTCATATATGTGGCTCTCCTCTCCATCAAGTTGAACTGCTTTGCCAGGAAGTGAGCTTTTACCAATGGGGCAATGCCAGCTTTAACCTGGACACTGTGTATATAAAGGGGCATGTCCTGTAACAGGGGTGAGCCCTTCAAGTTCTTGTGAAGCAGTGGCTCTTTTCTACATACTGAATAAGCTTTACATTCATTTTTACATTCCAGGCAGGAAAACCCACCAGGTTTGAGGTTTGAACCACACTGAACAGGAAGCTGTCAGGGGCTGAGGAATCTAACTTAAAAAAAAAAAAAAAAAAAAGCAAAAAGCATCATTTAACATTTGATACATTGTATGGCTGGTATCCCAGGAAGGAAATTCTACTGGCATTAGGACAAGTACCTGAACTGTTTTTCAAGAAGTCGTGATGTTTGATCACTCATTCCAATACTTAACGACAAACAACAGTCCAGTGACTAGTTACAAAGTATACAATTTTAGAGTATACTCTCTAAAGAACATGATATTAAATGCTGCAAAAAGATTACTGGACTTTTTTTGAATGACGTAAGACCATGGGATCTATGTTGGTTATTAAAGTTACTATAATCACAAGCAAAACTAGAAATATTCACTTGGAAAGCACTAAAAAAGACAAGAAGTGCACAACATCATTCTACTAATCCAATTAAAGATAAGCCCCTTACTATTGTTTATGCAAGACAAAATCATTAATAGTTTATTAGCAACATAAAGGCCCATGTAATTACAGACATGCCTCACTTTATGCACACTTGCTTAATAAAATTTACATCTTAAAGAACTGTTCAAGTTGCTTTAAACCTGTGTTTAAACATTCACGCTGCAGAGCATCAACTGTTACAGTGGCACTTATTAGAGAAGTGGCACTGTGCTTCAGGTTCATTATCTAAGTATTCAGACCAAAGGAAGGGAGGGACATAGCTCTGATAGTTTCAAAAGTATAGTTTGAAGACTGCCAAGTATGAGAAAAAAATCCAATGATCTGGAAAAGAGGGAGAAGGTTGAAGATTAGGAAGGGTAAAGTAAATTCCTAGAGAATGAAAAGTACCACTATGTTTGAAAAATGCTACAAGAAGAGTATTTCCAGTATTCTGACGCTCAATACATCCCCAACTTGGCTACTACCTAAATTATTCTTTCCTCAATAAAGTGTGTTTCAGTACATCATAATTAAAAAAAAAAAAATCCTTCCTGTGATACATCTGGATTTAACCTGGGTGTAAGAGGAAAATAGAATATCTTTTATAGAAATTTGTGAGTATTGTGGGATAGCATCTATTTTGTAAAGCAAGCAATGCCTATATTAAGTGATACCAAACAACAGAATATAAACACCCAGATCTCAATATAAGGTATTATTTAACACTGACATTCTCCTTTGTTAAAGGACTGCACTGTGGCAATATTATCCCGTTTCTTCCAGCACTTTCAGAGGAAACCACAATCAATTTTGCAAGCTGAGAGAACTAGGACAATATAAATTGATGGCTCAGGCTCTTCCCCGGAGGGCTCCAAAGAATATTCTATTTTTAACTCTCTTTCACTTCAACAGAGAAGAGAGCAAGAAGGGAACACAGTGCTCAGCAGAAAAGTATTGCACCGGCTTTAACAGGCTAGTTTTATTTTATACAGGTGATCTCAAATAGCATTTGTGTTAAAGGAAAGCATTCTTAATAATATGGATTAGACATAATTAGAAAGATAATAAAAGAAATTGAAGAAGTGCTTAGTCAGAACAGCCATTTAATAAATCTAAGGTTATTTCATTTAACAGTATTATTAAATTTTTTCAAGATTGAATTTGTACAGCAGAAGCACTGTCAGGGTAGATTCTTCCTTTTTTGGATGAGCCATTTTGCCAACTTTAAATTTAATTGTAACTAGGTATCTACAAGGCAGTTTGTGAGAACTGTTTCCAAATCACCAAAATCTCAAGTTTGTAATCTGGTTTGTCTTATGTTTGCGGCACTATCCTAGTGAGCAGGCAAGTTCAACTAGGGATAGTCTGTTAGGTGAATGTGGAAGGACACACAGCTGCCAGCACATCTTTGCTATTCTTCTCCTCTATCACCCTCTGCTCTCCTACTTCTGTGCCTGAAATAAACATAAATACAAACATAAAAACAAATCTAATAAAAACAGCCACACAGAGGTTATAGCTCACAGCTATTTAAATGACAGTCCTGTGGAAGAGGGCATACGACTCAAGGAAATCTGTGGGTACTTACCAGATACATTTGGCTCCAGTTGCGGCAGGTTAATGGAGAAGGGAAAAGGGAAATAGGTGGATTTGTAGGTAATATACAATGTTTAAGTCTGAGCTGGTCAGGCAGTGCTAAGAAATGTTTACAGAAACAATGAAAAAACAAGGATAGTCAGCGCTACTACCCAGCAATATAAATACAAAATTCCTATTACTCAAGTCAAAAGTTGTCAGTAAAGAAATTGACTGTGTAGATAGAGTCCCTATTTGACATAAGTAAATCTCTTATCAATATCACCCCTCCTCCACTTATCCAATAGGGCCCTTTCTTCCTTGCTTGCCTTTTACACCCTGGTTACTTTTAAATTTGTGCCCTGCAATGCTGCCAGTATTCTGTGCACCTTACAGACTATTTAACCTGAAGTGTTCCTCCTGTGGTTGTGGTTCATCAGGACCCTACTGTAGTCTGCTGGTTGGAAAGCTAAGATTAAAGGTATAAATGCATTGATAATCTTTGAATTTAACAGAGGTTGCAAAACTAAAATGATATTTAGTTCTATGAAGTCATTTTGCTTCCCACATGCATACAATATCACAGTTTGGAAAAAAATTAAATTATATCCCTTCAAATAGCTTCAAATGCGTTTACATGTCTTAGGTCCATTTAATGGCATGCATAATAATATTCCTAAAAAGTTATTTAGCAACAGGGAAAGAGATGTATTTGACTTTCCCTAATGAGTCTGGCATGCTTAAGACATTAAACTTTTAAGAAAAGCTCCAATCAAAATTAATCTGCCATTCAAATCCGCTTTGGAAAAGAAATTAAAGCAATAGCTTTCATGAATTTTTAAAAGATAAATATATTAAGCCAAGGTTGTCACTTAAATTCAAATCCCTATTTCTGAGTATGATGCATGATTAAAAGGCATTACAATTAATGGAAAATATAAGCAAATGTTAATATACTTTAATACAGCATTAAAAAGAAAAAAGAAAAAAAAAAAAGGGCAGTGGAAACCTGAGTAAAAAGAAGCCAGGAAGCAGCTGAAAAAGAGACCGGTTCACTGTGAGAAATGTAAACCTCTCAGACAGTGCTACGGCCCCGAATCCAACAGCTCAGGAACAAGGCCAATTATTGCAAAATATTCAACATATATGGTGAAGCTGCAAACTTTTCAAAAGAGTCATAAGAATGAAAGCAGCTGCATAGAAAACAGCCAGGCCTCATAAACCTAAAATCTTTGCTACAATTACTACCTGCAGGAAAAGTTTCTTTATAGTATACCAAGCTTCTTATATGTAGTATACTTCATAGTATTCAAGCTGTAAATTTTATGATAAAGGGTTAAGATAACAAATCCATATTACTGCAGCTGGCAAGTAACCAGATCTTTTGAGATCTTTGCTTGTATGGCTCCAGTTTTGACAGTATGTCACTAAGCTACTGCACACCAGTTCTCCAATGTTCCACCTTTCTGAACTAGAAATGACTCACATAAGACAGACACACAGAATCATGGAATTTTAGAGTACACAGAGGCTTCAATAGACGATACAGTAAAACTCCTTTACTTTGCAAGTGAGTAAATGGAAACCCGGAGGCTTTAAGTGATACACCTAATACCACTTAAATACAAATAAGGGTTGTCAGGATTTGACTCCTATTTTGTTTTCTTTCATGTTATATAATACATTGTCCAAAAGGCCTTATGTAGCCAGAATTTCTTCTGCTTCTGTTGACAGGGGCTGACTCAACCTTGTTTTAATGACCATAGTAGTTTCACATTCATAACAAAGGATTTGTACATTTATTCCCCAGCAGTAATGTTAGTACTGATTTCAATTCAGTCCCCATAATACATGGGTTTATTGTCAAGGAGATCAACAACTACTGCAGTTCTCTGGTACACACTTGCATGGAAGACCAAAGGCATTTTATCCTTGAGATATTTCCCCAACCTCCTTCCTGCCCCCAAAAGGGAAAATAACAAAAAATCCTATATTTCTATTGCCCATACCCTACCTGATCTAAGAATATTTGATTCAATTGGGTTCGTTAATTTAGGGCGAAATTTCTTTAGAGTCATATACAAACATTTAAGAATTATTTTTTTGTATGTACCTCAGTGAAAAAAAATTGTTCCAAGTTTATCAATGCTTTCATCATTTGGCTGAATTATTAGTTTCACCCTTTTATGTAATAAAACAATATGCTTCTTGACTAAATGTTATTTGACAAGAAAAAGAAAAGTAAGGGATGTAACAAATTATTTCTAATTTTAATCAGATGGGGATGGTGGAATGTAGAGAAATATTACAAGGAAAAAAAATAAAAAATGAAATCCAAAAAGTATGATGTTTGCATATAAAAATGTAAATTACTGAGAAATTGCTATAAATCTGTACAGAAAATCAGAACAAAAAGTTCCTGTGTCCATTTCCCAGTGCATTTCACTTTTCTGTTAGGAGACACACAAACATAAACGCACATTTTTTTCTGTCAAGTTTGACATAAAAAATAACCATTGGCTAACAATAAAAAAATCTTTAGATTATATAATCATCCAACTCCTACTAATTCTACAAAAAGGTTCAGTATAATTACCAACACAATACGTGGCACTGGCACAACTGAACTTTTTCTTTAAAGGGAAATTTTCTCTTCTACTTATTAGCATAACAGCATTTCTTTCGCTTTCATGTAAGGGTGCTCTGAGGATTTATTTCTCTTCTATTCTTCAAACTGAATGACATGAAACCAACTCTAGTTATAAAGTGTTATATTATGACTGACTGACTTTTTTTTTTTGCAGTACATGGGCCTGTCCCATTGTGGAGCACAGGCTCCAGACGCGCAGGCTCAGTGGCCATGGCTCACGGGCCCAGCCGCTCCGCGGCATGCGGGATCTTCCCGGACCAGGGCACGAACCCATGTCCCCCTGCATCGGCAGGCGGACTCTCAACCACTGAGCCACCAGGGAAGCCCATGACTGACTCTTAAAGAGTCAAACACAATGTCAAAAGTCATTCAGACACACGCACTTTTCTGTGCCTGTACTGTCTAGATGCAATCTGACTTACTGTTTCCTTCCTTCTCACCATAACCAGCATTAGGAAAAACCCCACAATTGAAACATCACCGATGACAAACATATGCCATCTGTCATGTAGATATTTTGGCCCTGAATTAGGAGGCGTAGCATTTACAGTTGCTGTCCATTAAGTGGGAATATTTTTGAAAGAGAGGCAATTGTATGAGCACACTGGTCCTACCTGTGATTAAAAGTTTTAATTTTGTAGGCAGTTTGACAATGGAGAGGAATAAAAATTTTGCCATGAAAAAGAACAGAACTAAGAAGCCCACACAAATACGGAACAAAGTTTCTTTGCCTGCCTCATTAATAGGGTGTACTCATGAACTAATAAGTTAATTAGTCACATGCAAGATACTTGAATCAGGAAAGTTAAGACAAATTTTTTTTTTTTATTATCATAACATTAGCTGTATTCTGTATTGTAATTTTGGAAGAAAAAAATCATGACAATTATGATGTGAAAAGTCAGTCATGGAGGCCCAGGAAAACTTAGGAAATAATTTCTATTAGAATAAAACAACAATGTATTTAAAGTTAGTGAGCAGTGTCATCACCAATGTGCCCAGGTATAAAGGACAGCTTCTGATGCCTTTCAAAATTAGAGAATATACTAGTTTAAGTTATTTGAAGTGGAATGTATTATTAAAGTTTAGGAACAGAGGACAAATTCTAAGTTGGCCAAAATGACCACTGTATACACTCAACAGCCTTTGGAAGAACATTTGTCACACATACAATACAAGGCCAGTAACATGAAAAAGGGAAAAACCTACACATTAAGTACAAGACAACTCCTGAGAGCAAGACTGAGGACCTGGAGGTTCCCCTGCTGGGGAGATATAAATAAGAGTAATATCTGGTAAAGGAAGTTGATGACTCACAATGATGAGTGAAGACTGCACAAGTGAGGAGAGGCAAGAACACTTCTCATCAGACCGCCCAGTGCAGATGTCTTTCTCCTGAAACTGTGGAACCCCTCAAGAGTTCCACACATTATCAAGAGCAAGAAACTGCGTAAGTAGCGGTGGAGCGTTATGTGGCCTCAGCTAATCATGCTGACATAGTCTGAGCACCTTCAAACGGCGACAAGCAGCTAAAAAGGATTCAAAGAAACCAATAAAAATTCTCCTTCAACACCTAGAGTTATAAAAGGCTGAAAAGAATACCTTATTAAACATCTGGGGCAGAAGTACACATGTAGGTGGGAAGCATAGAGAGGAATGAGTTCAGTCAAATTAGTAAGGTAGCTTTTATACTGAGATCACAGTTGTTTCCACGGAATGCTTAAAGAAAATTTGAAAGGGGCAAAAGAAAAACTATCTTTTCAGTTCTAATATGTTTGATATGCTTAGGATTAGACTGCATTTGGTTTAAAAATACCTTTCACTATACAACCACAAAAACAAAACACAAAAAAGATGTGTAAGAACTTCATTCCTTTTAAGGCACTCCTGCGGAGACTAAGACATCAAAATATCTTCACTAGGCTAGAGTTCTCAACCAAACTTAGGTCATTCTGGTCCTTGTTTTTGGTTAGCTGTTCAGCAGACATCTTAACTTGCCTTGTCTGCCTTTTGCTGTTTACCACAGGTGGATTACCAGGCTGTAGAGGAGGCTTCAGCTACAATGGCAGTGAGTACCTGGAAGCTGCTCACCTGGTACAATCTTCTCATTATGGCTTCCAACTCTTTAGTATAGAAACCTGACACTGTGGTATTCCCTGGAGGGTGCTAAGATCGGCCCACTCTTTTCATCTCACTGGTTTGCATATGCATAGGTATATGCACCTATCTGAAACCTTTGACAGACTGAGTGTGGCAGTATCTTAACAGTAAGACTGAAATAAAAGCAGGATGAAAAAACAGCAATACCGAACGCTAAGAATTCCTAACCTCACATACTCACCTGCCTGCTGTGCAGGCTGTGGCAGTGGTTGGTTTAGATGTGAACTGTAATGGACAGAAGGGACTGGGCGATACTGAGGTTGACTGGAGTGGTAGTGGCCTGGAGCACAATAACAGGCTGGCATCTAGGATAAACATTAAGGAAAAAAGAAAAAATCAATTTTACTTTTGCAGCAGAATTTTTTTTTTCCTGCCAGGAACATTGGAGTGTAATGAGTAATAATTCTCCCAAATAGTAATCATCTGAAAATGGGTTTTCTTAGCTTTAAATTTACCTGAAAAAAATTTTTTTAAATTTCAAACATAGTATACATAACAAAACACACCTACCAATTTGCCCACCGATCAGATTTAGTAGATTTAAATTTGGGGGCCATATTTGTTTCAGATTTTTCTCTCTTTTACCAAGTACTACTGAAATAGCTATGGCTCACTCCAACATTCCTTTGCTCTATATCCCATAGAAAAAGCATTATCCTGAAGTTGGTATATATCATTCCCATAAATGTTTTTAAGCTTCTAGTGTGTGTGTAATGTTATCCATACATACAATTGTTGAGAATTTTAAAAGTGTACATTTATGGTACTCTATGTAACTTCATGCAACTTATTTTGCAATTAACATTGTTTTTGAGCACAAATCGCTAGCTCATTCAATTTAACTGCTGAACAGCAATCACCACATAAATAAGCCAGTTTATCCATTCCTACACTAATGCACACTTGCACTGGTTCCATTCTTTAATTTTTCTCATATTTCTAATGCAAATTAAAATGCCAATACAAATTTTAATTTGTCAATTATACTTAATAAAGCTGGAAAAATGCCAATAAGGCTATCTTGATTTAGTTTTCCCTCCAGAGCTATCTGTATCAGCTGTGAATTTCTCTAAAAGTTATCTGATCTGGTTTGGGATGAAGAATAAACAATTAATCTAGTGATATGGAAGTATGTGTTAACTTTATTAGGTTCACGGGTTCTCTTAGGTTCTGCTTATCTGACTGGGTTACTTCTAAAAGACCAGAGATCTGTGGAAATCTTAAAGAGTGCCCATTTCATCTGGAAACCAGCCAAGCACAGAATTCCTGGATCAGTTGTAAGCCAAGAGCTGCCTAAATTTTCTGTAATATTCTTCTGTTTTTGAAACATAAGACACAATATACATGTGATCCCTTAATTTTTCCTGGAGGTATCAGCAAGCAATAGATATATCCTGATTTCGGATCTAATCCATTATTATACTTTTCAGTATGTGTGATGTGTATAAATAATACATTCTTCCTTTTCTCCTAATTAAAAAAAAAAGATACTACTAAGGCAAAAATTATAACATCAAATTTTTCTTTATAATGTATACACATGCAATATATATGACAACAATAGCACAAACAATGGAGAGAGGGTAAATGGAATTATACTTTTAACATGACTAGTACATTTTTCTTGGAGTTTTATATGAACTCAAAGTAGATTTTGATAAGCTAAAGATACCTATCATAGTCCCTAAGGAAACCACATAAGCACAAGATTCAAAGGGCTGTAGACAAAAAGGCAACAGAAGAGATAAAACAGAACCCTGAAAGAATTCAAATAATATAAAGGAAGGAAAGCAAGAAGACAGGAGTAAAATATAGATATGACAAATGGAAAACAAATAGCAATGCGGCATACCTACATCTAACCATGTCAGGTGATATATTAAAGATAAAAGGACTAAACACTCCAATCAGACTGAATAAATCAGCAAATACCAACTATATACTGTATGTGAACAACATACTTTAAAGGCTGCAAATAAGAGGATGGAAAAAGACATATCATTTAAGTGCTAATCAAAAGAAGCCACTAATATTAAAGTCAGATAAAACAGGTTTCAAGGACTTCAAGATCGAAGTTGGAGGACTCACACTTTTTTTTTTTTTTTAACATCTTTATTGGGGTATAATTGCTTTGGAAGACTCACACTTTCTGATTTTAGACCTTACTAGAAAGGTACAGTAATAAAACAGTGTAGTACTGGCTAAAGATATAAATAGTGTAAAAATGAGAGTTGAGAAATAAACTCTTACACTTATGGTCAACTGATATTCAACAAGGGTACCAAGATTATTCAGCGGGAAAAGAAAAGTATCTTCAACAAAGGATGCTGAAATAAGTAGACATACACATGCAAAAGAATGAAGTTGGACCCTTACCTCATACCATATATAAAAATTAACTCAAAAGAGATACATGCCCTAAATATAGGAGCTAAACCCATAAAACTCTTAGCAGAAATCAGGGATACGTTTTTATGACCTTCGGTCTGGAAATGGATTCTTACATATGACACCAAAAGCATGAGCAACAAAATGAAAAGATGGATAAAGTGAACTTCACCAAATAAAAAAAAAACTTTTATACATTAAAGACATTATCAAAAATGTGAAAAGACAACCTACAGAATGGGTGAACATATTTGTAAAACACACATCTGATAAGGGTCTAGAATCCAGAATATACAAGGAATTCTTACAGCTCAACTAAATGACAATCTGATTTAAAGACAGGCAAAGGACTTACACATTTCTCCCAAGATCAACAATGGCCAACAAGCACATGAAAAGATGATCAATATCACTAATCATTATAGACATGCAAGTCAAAACCATGAGATAACCACTTCACGCCAGGATGGCAATAATAATAATAATAATAATAATGGTAAATAACAAATGTTGGCAAGGATGTGGAGAAACTGGAACCTTTATACACTGCAAGTAGGAATATAAAATGGTTCAGACACCATGGAAAACAACCTGGCAGTTCCTCAAAAAGTTAAACATAGAATTATCATATCATCCAGTAATTTTTTCCTAGGTATGTACCCAAAGAAATGAAAACAGATACTTGAACAAATCCATGAACCTACATGCTCATAGAGCACTATTTACAATAGGCAAAAGGTGGAAACATCCCAAATTCAATAATGGTTGAAGATGAACAAATTGTGGTATATATATAAAATGGCATATTATGCAGCCATAAAAAGGCATGAAGTACTCATACATGCTACAACATGGATTAACCCTGAAACATTATGTTAAGCTAAAGAAGCCAGACACAGAATATAACGTATTGCATGACTCCATTAATATGAAGTATCCAGAATGGTAAATCCATTCTTTATAGAGAATAAAGACTGATGGTTGCCAGGGGCTGTGGGGTGAGGGGAATGGGTATGAACTTTTCTTTTAGGGTGATAAAAATGTTTTGGAACTAGACATAGGTGATGGTTGCAAAACATTGTGAATGTACTAAATGCCACTGAATTGTTCACTTCAAACTGTTTAATTTTACGTTATGTGAACTTGATCTAAAAAAACAAAACCACAGGGCTTCCCTGTTGGCACAGTGGTTGAGAGTCCGCCTGCTGATGCAGGGGACACGGGTTCGTGCCCCAGTCCAGGAAGATCCCACATGCCGTGGAGTGGCTGGGCCCGTGGGCCATGGCCACTGAGCCTGCGCGTCCGGAGCCTGTGCTCCGCAACGGGAGAGGCCACAACAGTGACAGGCCCGCGTACCGCAAAAAAACCCAAAAACCGAAAAAACAAACAAAAAACCCCCCACAAAACACTGAAATAATAGAGTACAAATTCTTTTCAAGTACAGACAAATCATTCCCCAAGAGACTACATGCTGGGACATGAAATAAGACTCAACAGGTTCCGAAACACTGAAAGCTAAGAGTAGATTCCCTGACCATATGCGACTAAAATAGAAATTGGTAACCATAAGCCCCAAACATTTGGAAATTAACATGCTTCTAACGTAAATCATGGGTCTAAAAAGCCATAGGGGGACTTCCTTGGTGGCACAGTGGTTAAGAATCCACCTGCCAGTGCAGGGGACACAGGTTTGAGCCCTGGTCCAAGAAGATCCCACATGCTGCAGAGCAACTAAGCCTGTGCGCCACAACTACTGAGCCTGCACTCTACAGCCCGCGAGACACAACAACTGAAGCCCGTGCACCTAGAGCCCATGCTCCGTAACAAGAGAAGCCACCGCAATGAGAAGCCCGCACTCCGCAACAAAGAGTAGCCCCTGCACGCTGCAACTAAAGAAAGCCCGTGTGCAGCAACGAAGACCCAATGCAGCCAAAAATAAATAAATAAATAAATAAATTTATAAAAAACAAAACAAAAAAACCTTATATTAGTAATAGTTCAAATAGAAAATGAATAAACAAAACTAATGAAGCCCTAAGTTGTTTTTCTTTTTTCTTTTCTTTTCTTTTTTTTTTTTTTGTGGTATGTGGGCCTCTCCCGTTGTGGAGCACAGGCTCCGGACGTGCAGGCACAGCAGCCATGGCTCACGGGCCCAGCCGCTCCGCGGCATGCGGGATCTTCCCGGACCAGGGCACGAAGCCGTGTCCCCTGCATTGACAGGCGGACTCCCAACCACTGCACCACCAGGGAAGCTCTTCTAAGCTGTTTTTCTTTTAACATCATCAAGAGAATTGATAAACCTCTAGTTAAACTAATAAAGGAAAAAGAAGACTGAAATTACTAATATCTTTAGATCCTGAAGATACTAAAAGTATAAAAAGGGGATATTACATATGAGCAACTTTATGCCAAAAAGTTTCACAACATAAATGAAATTGATACAAACTACCATCCAAAATGAAAAGGAAATTGTAACGGCCCTATATCTAATACTAAAAAATAAGAATTCATAATTTAAAAACCTTCCCTGCAAAAGAAATCCAGGTCCAGATGGATTCATTAGTGCAATTCTAGCAAATATTCAAGAAGAAATAACACCAATTCTACATAAAATCCTTTAGAAAATAAAGGAGGGAACACTATCCAACTCATTTTGAAGTCAGTACCACCCTGGGTACTACAACCTGAAAAAGACATTACAAGCAAACTACAGACTGATATCCTTCATGAACATACATGCAAAAATCCATAAGAAAATACTAGCAAATTGAACGCAGTGATATATAAAAAAGATAACTATATCATGATATATATATCACTACATATCGTGAGGTATGTTCCAGAAACAAAAGGTTAGTTTAACATTCAAAAGTCAAAGTAATTTACTGTATAAGTAGACTAAAGGGGAAAAAACCCCACATGATCACCTCAATAGATGCCAAAAAAATTTTTTTACAAGATTAATATCCATTCATGGTAAAGACTCTTAGCAAACTAGGAATATTAGAAAATTGTACAAAAAACCCCACATATAGTATCACAGTTAATGATGAAAGACTGAACGCTTACCCTTACGGCTGGAAACAAGGAAAGCATATACACTTTCAAAACTTATATTTAAGTTAATACATGGATTCTAGAGATTTTTACTTCCCTCTGTTGTGTTGAAAGTATTCAACATAAGGGCTCCTAGCTAATGTAATAAGGCAAGCAAAAGAATCAAAAGGTATATAGATTGGAAAGGATAATATATGTAGAATAATCAAATTTAGAAAGTCCACAGGATAAAAGATCAGTATATAAAAAACAATTATATTTCTACATACTAGCAATGAACAAATAGAAAATAAAGTTTTAAAATAATCTCCTTTAGAATATCACCTTAAAACATTCAATATTTAGGGATATATTAAAAAAATACGTGTAACACTTGTGTGATGAAAACTACAAAATACTGTTGACAAAAAATTAAGGAAGATCTAAATAAATGGAGAGAGATACCATGTTCGTGCATTGGACGATTCAATGGTGTTAAGATGTTAATTCTCCCCAAAATGATCTACCTCTTCTTAAAATGTATCATTTTATTTTTATAGTGCATTTACTTTACTGTGTTTCTCTTAAGCTAATCAGAACAAGAAAAACTTCTCAGAGTCAGAAGGAAACTCAAAGATCACATAGTGTAACCCTCCAACTGAAGTGTCTACATGTCATGTGGTTGTCTAGCATGCACTTGAAAATCTCCAAAAGGGAAGATGACTACAAGCTTTGCTTACAGGTTCTCACAAATCCTATCCATGCGAAATTAAAAATAAGCTCTCTAGGGGCTTCCCTGATGGCGCTGGGGTTGAGAATCTGCCTGCCAATGCAGGGAACACGGGTTTGAGCCCTGGTCTGGGAAGATCCCACATGCCTCGGAGCAACTGGGCCCGTGAGCCACAACTACTGAGCCTGCGCGTCTGGAGCCTGTGCTCCGCAACAAGAGAGGCCGCGACAGTGAGAGGCCCGCGCACCGCGATGAAGAGTGGCCCCCGCTCGCCGCAACTAGAGAAAGCCCTTGTGCAGAAATGAAGACCCAACACAGACAAAAATAAATTAATTAAAAAAGAAAATTAAAAAAAAAATCTCTCTAAAGTTAAAAGTGATCTTAAATGAGAGGCTTCCACAGGAGAGAAAAGATGAAAAAGCAATGTACCTGTGGAGAGGGCTGTTGAATATATCCTTGCTGCTGGAGCACAGGCTGGCTGACAGGATGACCAGAGGCAGAATAGCCAGCAGTAGGGACTGGCTGCCCAGGTGGTAGTGGAGGAGGAGGCGGTGGCGGCGGTGGTGGAGGGGCTGCTGTCATGATATAACCAGACTGCTGTGGGGACTGAAGAACAACAGTGGACTGGAACATGGTGGCGTGAGGATCAGAACCATCTGCAGATGGCTGGCGGGCAAGACTCATGTGGCTAAACTGAGACCCAAGGTTGTCCTGCTAACAAAGGGAGAAGTCAGAAATCAGTAAGCTTTCCATACATAGACCAAACTTATCAAAGAAAAATACTTCACATATTTTAAGAAGAGTTGCAGTAGTATATATTACGGAAATCATGTATCTACAACAGACATGACTTAATAGAAGAACAGCTACAAGAAAATTAGAACTCTAAGGCAGCAAGGTAGGACTATTACAATGCTATCATTGCAAATTACTCATAAAATATATCTAACGGAAATGTATAGCATGCAGAAAAGAGTAGGGTGTAACATTACACAATAAAAAAATGAAAAGACACTATCTAAATGAAGACTAAAGGCACACTTTTATATTATACAATTAACATTTTCTGAAAGGACTTCGAAGACCAGGAGTCTAGCAGCGCATGGTACTAATTACTCTTTACTTTAAATCGGTGCCCTTCTTCCCAGAAGGCAAGATTCAGGTTCTATGCATTTCTGTATCTCCTCCCATACCCAACAATCAAATATACTAGCAGAAATGAAATAAAATATATAAAATCTACCCTCCCTGATGTACACTCTAATCTCTCAACAATAATTTGGTCATAAACTCTTCCATAGTGTTTATCCTTAAGTCAGATGTTAGACAAATATAATCCAAATGACAGTTTCCTACTGCTTTTGCTACTTAAGAGAGCCGGCAATGGTGCCCAGCCAAGAAAGAGTTACGATTTATATGCCATCTGACAAATGTTTCTCTGACTCAACAGCATAAGGATCAATTCTGACTAGTCTACATAATATCACTGATATGACGATAATGGGGTTAAAAAGGCGTTCCCTTGCTCCCAAGGAGCCACAGACTGGCGACAATATGTACCATATTTTGTTAAGAGGGAAAATTTGAAAAAAAGTTACTTAAAATATTGTGGTAATTGAGTTGTTAGATCAAAGCTGTTGACATGTCTGCAATTTCTATAATCTGCTGGTTTCTGCAAAGTAAATCAAGGCTATGGAGATGATAAAGGGACTGAAAAAAAAGGGAACCTGACTTAGTGACTGAAAGTATATGGCTTTACTCTTCTCAAATGGTTGCTCTGACAGAGTCTAGCACTATTCATAGAATTCAATGAATAGTTTCAGAAGAGGAAAATATACTTACAAATACCTACTAGCTGTAATTACAACGTAATATGGCCAAATATTTTAAAAAGAGATACCATAACTATATACCACCATCAGAGTCATCTTGGTAAAAAAAGTCATTTTCTTAATCCAATGATCTGCCATTTTTCCAAAACATTTTTGAGGTTTTTATGGTATTTCTAAAAATGTTGTCAATCTTCTCAATGCTGGCAAAATTTCATTTTTTTTAGACTGAAAGTGATTTTCGAAAATCATTCAGAGCCAAGGCTGGTAAATAAGGTTGCCTCAAGCTTAAAACAAAAACATCCCCAACAAAACAAAACATTTCTAAAAAGTGGCAAGTGATTTTAAGATATAGCTTATAATTTAACCTGGATGTGATTTCAAAATGTGATGGCCAGATAGTCTGAAAAATAAGAGCATCACTGGGAAAAGTATACTGGTGGTTAGGCAGATTCATTTAAAGGGAAGGACATTAACACTTATTGAATATCTATTTCATGTTAGGCACTATGCAGGAGGTACTTTATATGGTGCCCTCATATGCTCAGTAACTAGAGAAGGTCACACAGAGAACACATGGCAATGGTGTATCTGAGTTCTTACTGAGATGTATAACTTGGGGCATACTTTGGATTAAATGAAGTACCATCACTTTTAGTCACAGATTACATATCTAGAGATCTTCTTTGGAAATATACTAAGGAGGATGTCTTATGTAATTGGAAGCTCCAATTCACCCTAATGACTGATACTAAGTCTACTGGACCTGGGGCACTGGGGAAAGAACAGAAAGCCTAAACCCAGATGAAAGCTGCCACCCCAGGACCGCACAGACCTGCACTGGCCTCAATGAGAAAATTAGCTAAAACATCTTAGGACTTGAAAAGGGAGGAAAAGATTAGGCTTTATACAATCACTGTGATAAGCCAATATAACAAATATTTTATGGAAGAGAATAAATTATTTCTAATACAGGTTAGAAATGCTTTTTCAAAATGTATGTAACCCTGACTTTAGAAAATCATAAAAGAACATATCACATCAATCACATTCACAAGGATTCATCACACATCCATCCACAGAAACAACGCAGGAGGTGAATAGAGATATAGTACCACGGAGTATTGCTGGGTGGGTGAGACTGGCAGGAACGGGGATGGGTAAGGGGCTGTAGAGTACTGAACAGGCTGTGAAGAGGGCTGCAGAGGACGAATAGGCTAAGGAATAACAGGTTGGCAAACAATGTTAATGTCGGAATAAAATGTTAGAAGAATTGCATAAAATGGAAAGTTAACTTTTTTTGGCAATAACTTAAAACGACAAAGTCACCTAAAATACAACATTATAGGAAACAACAAAAACAATACTAAGCGAAGAAACTCTACATAGAAAAATTTTGAGAACATACATTTAAATTTAAAACATAATTAGAAAGATAATTTTTTTCATAAAAGTATTTATTAGATTCACTGCAACAGGTAATTTAGACATTTCAAATCCTATTATCTAACAAGACCCCTGGGTTAAGTCAGTAAAAGCAAAACCATTTATCCTTACTTCCTGGTTTGATGACGGGGCTGTTCTACTTAGCTATGTAACACTAAGTAATAAAAGAAAAACTTCACTCACTCTTATTATCAGACAGTATATCTTACATAATACCTATGGCCAAGTATCCTCTCTATTTGATAAGGTATGATTAGATAACTCTTTTGGGACCAAACTGCCTAAATTTTAGCAATTTTTAAACAAAAATGTACTGTGAGTACCATTAATAGCCTAAAGAAAACACACACATACATATAAGCACGTGCACACACACACAAACAGATCTTTTTACATAAGGAAGATAAACACAGTTTTCTTCTAACTAAAAATTTTTATTGAGAGAATATTAGGAGCTGAGAAACTACACTTGGTCTTTGAACAACTCAGGGATTAGGGGCACTGACCCTCTGCACGGTCAAAAATCTGTGTATAACTTATGGTTGGTCCTGTGCCTGCAGATTCTACTCCACAGATTCAACCAATCACAGATCATGTATACTGTAGTTATGTATTTAGTGAAAAAAATCTATGTATAAGTGGACCCTCGCAGTTCAAACCCATGTGGTTTGACAATCCACTGTAATTATTTGAAATTCTTTTTACTAACGAAATACTCCTGCATTTCAGAGAAAAAAAATTTTAAGTTTTATGTTTCCCAAGGGCACTCAAAACACAGGTGTTCTGAAACATGAAAGAGGTTTCAATCCTTTCTAAATTTTAGGGAATACAGCTGGCCATCTATAGGCTAATAATGGCATTTAGTTTCCCAGTCTTACATTTATATAGTTTATTACAAAGGACAATATATATATTGGTTTAATGACTATCATAATCTACCATTCAGGTGGCAATCAGGTTAAAGGAAATTAAGTGACCTGTATACAACCATTTAAACAAGCACTGGAGGAACCCAAGTCATTTTATCTAATGAAAACTCTTAGTTTTGGTTACAATATACATACATGAATCTCCCTGGACAATAACTCCAAACAGTATACTTTAGAAACGCAAAATTAACTAAATAAGATTTAGTTAATTTTGGGAACTAAAATTAACTAAATTAACAGGGAATAATCTAGATAAGGAGAAATTCTTAGGACTAAGACGTATAATGATGAGTTTGCCCTTCCACCACGAAATCAACACAACAGTTTCTGGAAAAAATGAAAGGCTTAGATTAGTTTAGAATTCCACAAAAAATTCTAGAGCTAACATACTAAAAAAAGTATAAGCTGAAAATCTACAGAGTAGCCACTGGTTCCTCACTAACCTCTTGACTAGAAATTAGCAAGCTTCCTAATGGATGACAGCACATATCACACTAAATGAGGTGTTGTGGCTTTAAAACTACCAAGTACAAGCTATATAATGTGTTATTAAGTCAGACAACCATTAAGACACAACTTTCTTCCAGAAAACGTGACCTACTAGGTCAGTGTCAGATGAAACAAAAGCCTTAGTCTGCTGGGGCGTAAAAGAAACAAGAACACTGTGAGCACTAAGGGTAGGACTTAATGTCTGCTAGAGTGTCAAGTGGTAATGAGAAAAATGTGGGCTAGAAGACTGGCTGATCAAAGTGAAATTCTGACACTACGTAGAAAAGAAAAAGCGCTAGCACTTCCTTTTTCCTACTTAAATTGCAACTGGCTGTAAAATAACATCCACTTAAAGTGACTGGTTTCAAGAACGCAGCCCATTTGAAGGCTTTGGAAATCACAGCATTACTGTGTTTGGTTATTTGAAATTTCATGGATGGATTATCTCAGTGTGCAAGAGATCGCTACTGAGTATCATTTGTTCATCAATTCTCTATTCTTGTATTTGACGAAGAATTACCAGAAACACCTGAAGCAATGCCAGGAAAAACAGCCATGGAGTTTGAGGCATACCCCAATATTTCAAGTTATAGTCTATTAAGACAGCATTTCTTTTTTTTTTTGCGGTATGCGGACCTCTCACTGTTGTGGCCTCTCCCGTTGCGGAGCACAGGCTCTGGACGCGCAGGCTCAGCGGCCACGGCTCACGGGCCCAGCCTCTCCGCGGCGTGTCGGATCTTCCCGGACCAGGGCACGAACCCATGTCCCCTGCATCAGCAGGCGGACTCTCAACCACTGCGCCACCAGGAAAGCCCTAAGACAGCATTTCTAAACTAAGCTGCCTACATCTTCACTTAGGACTGTCTTTTAAAGCTAAATCAGGCAAAGCTATTTCTAAGAGATAATAATCTGAAACATATAACCACAGATTAAACCCTTAGGATTTTTTGAAGGTGCCTGACTAACATTATTTCCATTGAATTAAATCAAATGAAAATCAGCCCTATAAAGCTCTTGGTGAAATTCACAGCACTGCAAAGATGACCACACAATAGCAAATGAAAGGGAAACACTTCAAGACCAAGTTGAATGAAACCAAGGCAGAGAAGGCCAGGGAGGGAGTTTTATGTAGTTTAATATGTACCTGAGTGTATGTAATCAAACGGGGTTGGGAAGTAGGTATGGGAGTCTTTGGAAGTAGTTTTAGACAGTTTCCTCTACATATATGAATTCATTTGTATGGTCTTGGAAGTGCATCAAACACCTTGAAGTCCTACTTCAGAGAAACTGCCTTGCCCAGTATTACAAGTCTTAATTGCCAGAGCAATAATTATTTGCATTAGTTTAAAAATATTTGATAACTTTATCAAACTGCTCATACATTTTTCACCCCTGCAGTACAAATATAACTTGTGAATAAAACTAATGAAATTTCTCCAGTTCAAGTTTATCACTATACTTCTTTCTCAAAACATTACTCTGCATGTTCTCACCAGTGGAATATTTAGATCGTCTTCCAGGGAAAAAGAGGTGCAAATAACTGTACAAACTGCCTTTGATATGCTACACAACCTTTAAAAGATAGAATGAAAGTAAGAATTTACACTAGTATAGTCAAGTTCAGCAAGAATGAGTAACACATCTACAGGGGAAAAGCTTGAATGTGAAAATGCATGTGTAAACTCTAAACATTTATACAAATTCAAGATATTATTAAGAGCACTACTGAGAATTCTACATCAATGTTTCTGTCTTTATCTTTCACAGAGCAGGTGGGGTGGAGAGTACCTTGTAGCGAGGAGAGTCAACTCAGTTTCTTCTAAGTGCTTGATCTGTTGAATCTTAGAACAACTCACTTTGCTCACTGGGGTAATGAACTATCTTAGTTTTATTTTTTATTCCTCTGGTCCCTTGCCTGCTGTTGTGAAATGCAAGGTATAAAATACTCACCATACAGGGTCGTGAGATAAATATTTCCCTTCCTTCCAATATATATTCTGTTTTCATTAGCAGAAAAGCCCTTGAAGTTAACCTCTCTTCCTACGAGCGATGAGTAGGACATCACTGGTGGAGAATACTAAAGTTCTAAGAGACACTTACTTGGGCTCTCTCGATTATAATTAGTGATTTTAGTCCCAAATATGCAAAGGCAGGTGAACTTAGCATTGTGTAATCGTGGACGTGTGCACCTGTGAGAAGATGTGATGGGCTGCTTGCTGCTGAGGTGGCAGTGCTGGCAGAGGCGGCTGTGGAGGTCCAGGCACTTGGGCTCTAACTGGCTGTTGAGTCACAGGAGGGCTACACACAACTGGACTCCCATCTGGGTTTAGGAAGGGCTGACCTGAAAATTTTAAAAAGGAAGAACAAAAGATCATTTACGATGGAGACCGAATATAGGTCGCTCTACAGACAACTTACAGCACATGTCTGCAGTCCTGATTCATAATTCCAAAAGCGTCAAGGTTCTGGAAACCAAAAGCTTTTCTTACCTTGGAAAGCAAAGCCTGATCTTACACGAGCCTATTAATAGTCTTTATATTTCCCACTTAGAGTAAATATTCAAAATTTTTGCTGCGGTGTTTTACTATGGGGGTGCCGTGCCAGAAACCACTTGAGTTGTTTTATACTACACAGTATTTTCCAAGAAACTCAATTCTGAAACACATCTTGCTCAAGGGATTGAGTTACAGGATTGTGTAACATTTCAGTTTCAAGGGGAAAAAAAAATACTTGACTTTGGGATACTGGAAATTTATTAATTAGCCTGTTAGATGGTAAGAAATATCTAATTTACAGGTCACACTGCATATATTTAACTAGTAAGATTAAAAGCTGATGAAAATTAAAATGGTTGATAACTTCAAATTTCAAATTGTGGAGTTGATGGCAGTGTCCTTATTTTATAACTTCTAACTTGTTAAAAGCAGAAAATAATTTAAAAATTCTAAATAATTTTCTAAAAAAATTTCCTTTCACTTCCAATGAGCTTTACTCATAGGTAAGAAATAAAACGAGAGAGAACTTTAGTACTGATCTTGAGGCTTATTCTTATTGGTTACCAATTACGGGAGGAATACTTTTAAGTAACTCTCTACACATACATTCTAAACAAGTTTTTCTTATTATGCAAAGTAATATTCTTAGAAATAACTAACAAATACAGAATAACTAACAAATACAGATCAGAAAGTAAATAAATTCCCCATAATCTTATCATCAACAATTTGGATACCTTCCTTCCAGACTTTTTCAATGTACACATAAACAGATTCAAAGAGTAGTATTTTTCCTTGCTATACACTGAATGATTTAAAAAAACACACTAGATTATTAAAAAAAGAAAGAAAGAAAAATGAAAGGACTATGTGAAATAAAGAGATCATTGACTACATACCCTTTTAGGATGGGAAGAATATCTATGTGTCTTAAACTGCCTTCAAAACATCCTCTCTTTTTTTAAAATAAACTTGTGACATATAATAAAATAATATTTGGGAAAGCAGAATACACTGTTCCATTGCTGTCAAGTGGAAAAAGTTCTCCAAAGTCAAATTATTTTCATCAGTTAATTTCCTGATAATTTATGTGATGGTTATAGATAACTAAAAGCAAGCCATGCTGGATATTTGTTGATTGTTATAAATAATTTTGAAAAAAAAAATGGTAGAGAAGACTTGAGTGAAAGCATGTTTAAAAGTAACTTAAGGATTGTGTGAAAAAAGCTGGATGTGTGGTGATGCTGTTCTCAAAAACAAAGAGATCACTTTTGGGCTAATTTAAAATTAAGTATACAATTTAATTTCAGGTTGCTTAGTTTCTCATTTCTACTCAAATGAAGCTTCCACGTTACCAAAACCATGTTAACTAATATTCTGAATTAAAAATAATAGAAAATAGTAAAATATTAAATCATCTTATATTCTGCCCCAGGAAAACAAGAAGTTTAGTAATATAATAGACTTGAAGGATCAGAAGATAACGGTTATAAAGCAAAAACTGAGTTTCTGAAGAGTCAGTTATTTACGCTAATTCCATTTTTACAACAGAAACAAAAGTTTGAATACTTTATCTTAAAAAAGAGATGCAAATGAAATCTGAAGGTAACAAGTTCCCAGCCATGGTTTTTTCTACAACAAACAAAAGGCAGGTTTCAGAACACTCAGAGATTCTGACACACCTTGCCCAACTACTGCCATGCTGATATGATCACATTAGCTAAATCTGAATCTTTAAGGTTATTGAATGACTTAAGGTGATTTTCATTATCTTACCATATGATTGGGCTATGTTATTTTGATTAGAAACCAAAACTTCTTGCCATTAAAAAAAAATTTTATTTTCTCAATATAAGTCATTTTTGCCAATATACATAATGAAATGTATTATGACTGCAGTTTCTTAATCTCTCTGAAGTTCAGTTTCCTTATCTGTAAATGTAGATTTCACCTACCTAACAGGGTTGCTATAAGTAATGTATTTAAAGCACATAATACAGTACATGACACATGATAAACACTCAATAAATACAAAGTACTATCTAATTGCAAAGAATGTGTTGTCAATATTAATTCATAACGACTATCTATTTTCTTTCACTACTAATAAGATGTTCTTTAGCTTTTCCTAAGTAGAAAACAGTTACCATATTCAGAAGAGCAATTACTTATGGGTTCTTTCCACCGCATTACGTAAGAAGTAAGAGCTGCTAACGTTCTCCTTCTTCATGAAATGCATACTATTTTTCCCACGGTAAAACTGTTCTATCAAATAAAGTTCTTTCAAAGGTGGTTGTCCCATTTCTAGGAAATGAATTGTTTCTTAATTATTTGGCCTAAAAGATGATGTCATGGATGTCACAAGGAGAAAAATACTTTCTGATATAAATGTCTTTTAACATTCTCTAGCATAAAGTGTTTTTATTAAAGTTCTAGGGAAAATGCTAATCACACATGAAATATAAAAAGCTGACAATGCATATACAGATAATACATTTAATACATATTCTTTAGTTTTCAGATAACTCCTGATATCTCAACTGAAATAAACCTTTTTCTGGATACCAACCTGTTTGTGGGTTGATCAGAATACTGCCAGGTGGTATGCCTGTCGCTTCCAAGGGAAGCAAAAAGAAGCTAGTGCTAGGAGATGCGACTTGCCCATTTAGGCCACCATCAAAGGAAAGAGAACTATGAGTGCTGACAGTTGGATAGACGACAGGTGCGCCATGAGAAGACTGGCTGAGAGCTGTACCTGGAAGAGGCTGCTGGATGTGAGAGAGAGAGCCCGTAGATGACCCTACACTACCAGAAGACTCAGAACCTAGGGGAGGAGTAATGAAAAAGAGGGAATTTTTTAAACCTCATATAAAAACGCAGGTTTTAAATAAGTAACAATAAAATTCACATTGCATAACATGCAGTTACCACATGAAAGCATGAACTATTTTTGACTTACTGTACAATTTTGCTTCCCCTCTCCACCAAGAACATGTTTAATACAGCAAAACTGATCACATAAGTTGCAAGAGAAGTCATAGCCAAAGCATGCAACTAAAGCAAGTCTATAATACTGGGTTGGCCAAAAGATTCGTTCGGTTTTTTTCCGTAAGATGGCTCTAGTAGCACTTAGTTCTCTTTAACTTTATTTGAAACAAGTTTGTTAGACTGTATGTGACAGCTGCAGTTAAAAAAAAACTTACCAAAATTGGTGAATTTTTGTAAAGCCATTTTAATATTGAAGATGGAAGAAAATAGCAACATTTTCGGCATATTATGCTTTATTATTTGAAAAAAGGTAAAAACGCAACTGAAACGCAAAAAGAGATTTGTGCCGTGTATGGAGAAGGTGCTGCGACTGATCGAATACGTCAAAAGTGGTTTGCGAACTTTCGTGATGGATATTTCCTGCTGGACGATACTCCAGAGCTGAGTAGACTAGTTGAAGTTGACAGCGATCAAACTGAGACGTTAATTGAGAACAATCAACGTTATACTACATAGGAGATAGGTGACATACTCAAAATATCCAAATCAAGCCTTGAAAATCATTTGCACTAGCCTGGTTATGTGAATCGCTTTGATGTTTGGGTTCCACGTAAGTTAAGTGAAAAAAACCTTCTCGACTGTATTTCTACATGAAATTCTCTACTGAAATGTAATGAAATCGGGTTTTTTTTTTTTTTTTTTTGCGGTATGGGGGCCTCTCACTGCTGTGGCCTCTCTCCCGTTGCGGAGCACAGGCTCCGGACGCGCAGGCTCAGCGGCCATGGCTCACGGGCCCAGCCGCTCTGCGGCATGTGGGATCTTCCCGGACCGGGGCATGAACCTGCGTCCACTGCATTGGCAGGCGGACTCTCAACCACTGCGCCACCAAGGAAGCCCCGAAATCGTTCCGTTTTTAAAACACATTGTGACGGGCGATGAAAAGTGGATACTATAAGATAACGTGGAATGGAAGAGATCATGGGGCAAGTGAAATGAACCACCAACCACACCAAAGGCCACTCTTCATCCAAAGAAGGTGATTGTGTAAATAGTGGGATTGGAAGGGGGTCCTCTATTATAAGCTCCTTCCGGAAAACCAAACGATTCACTCCAAGAAGTACTGCTCCCAGTTAGACCAAATGAAAGCAGCACTCGAAGAAAAGCGTCCAGAATTAGTCAACAGAAAACACATAATCTTCCATCGAGGTAACGCAAGATGGCATGTTTCTTTGATGACCAGGCAAAAACTGTTGCAGCTTGATTGGGAAGTTCTGATTCATCTGCCGTATTCACCAGACATTGCACCTTTGGATTTCCGTTTATTTCAGTCTTTACAAAATTCTCTTAATGGAAAAAAATTTCAATTCTCTTGAAGACTGTAAAAGGCACCTGAAACAGTTCTTTGCTCAAAAAGATAAAAAGTTTTGGGAAGATGGAATTATGAAGTTGCCTGAAAAATGGCAGAAGGCAATGGAACGGTGAATATGTTGTTCAATAAAGTTCTTGGTGAAAATGAAAAATGTGTCTTTTATTTTTACTTAAAAACCGAAGGCACTATTTGGCCAACCCAGTAACAGCAGCCACAGACAGCCACAAAAAACACATTACCCACATTCCCAAAAGGACAAAGTTATGTATATTTTTACCTTTTAGATTAACACCTAGGAATATACAGATTATAATTTTTCCCCCAGGACAAAGAACTTAGCACAGCCAAATGCCCAAAACCTCTTATATCAGAAACCCCTTATCTATAAGAACACAGAAAGATTAAGAGTAGTGTAGGAAATATCAAAAATGATAATTCTCTATCAAGAGAAACAACTGTCAGGTTTCACTGCAGACTTTCATTTTCAGCTCGTAATCATAGCATCTTCCTGTAACGTAAAGTCAACTTTCAATTTTTTATCATAGCAAGGGACAAAGGTAGAATAAAAATATTCCAAGTACTTACATTAGCATCAGCTTAAAATTTATTTCTCACTGTACTTAATAAGCTAATTTGATAATTTATTTTTAACTGCTTTCCTGCCTCCAATCTACTTTTCTATTATACAGAGACTGAAGAAGTCACCGACTTTCAGTATAATGGCTTAAGGTAGACAATGAGACAATGAAAGAAAAGAAAAGATTTTGATGATGTAAATAGTTAATTAGGTTTTGAATAACAGAATTGACTCTGGGATGGAGAATTAATTTTTAATGAATGACATAAACAAATATGATACACTACAGCGACTGCCTCGGAAGGATAACTTCTATTTTAAGTTGTGCCAAAAATGACTATCTCCAAGAACTATATGAAAAAAAGTTTTTTCCTAATAAAAGAATTAAATATTTATTTTCATCTCTGAAGATAATATAGATTATAAATAGTACATGTTCTAAAAATGTTTTAGGGACTTCCCTGGTGGTCTAGTGGTTGAGAATATGTCTTGCAATGCAGGGTCACTGGTTTGATCCCTGGTCAGGGAACTAAGATCCCACATGCTGCTGGGCAACTGGGTCCGTGCGCTGCAACTACTGAGCCTGTGCAGAGCCTGTGCAGTCTGGAGCCTGCGCACCGCAACAAAAGATCCCACGTGCCATAACTAAGACTCGATGCAGCAAAAAAATATAAATAAATAAATTTAAAAAAATGTTTTCATTTGGCTGTGTGTCTAAATGACTTTCTCACAACACATGAGTAGTTTTTTTTCCTGTTATGATGACATGATGACTGACCGTTTATCAAATAAATGCATATTTGGTACATATGCATATTTCTTATATTCATTTACCTATCTTTAGCAAGAGTCTATCATATACACTAAGACATTTTAAATATACACATTATAAGTTAAAAAGATGACAAGTGCAATTCACAAACCTTAAGAATTTAAAGTACTGAATTACAGTCAGAGATGAGAAAAATTTACTCTGTCACCTTCAAATTTACACCTCTCCCTTCAATTGTTATCTGTGTAAAACCATATATCTAGGCTTTACCCGAAAGGATAAAGAGCCATTTCTGCTGATTTTCATGCTTATTTTGGGATACAAATAAAGATCCGTGAGGATCCTAAAAGAGACATGAACTTTAGTATCGAAGCCAGTGAAAGTGAAAAGAGAAAAATGCTAGGAGCCTAAAAGTTATGTAATCTAAAAGCAAAGAAGCTAGTAGAATGAGAATGTTATTGAAATTTCTACTTATCCATAATTACACTGTATTATATTTCTTTAGTTTTTAAATTCCTCAAAAACTCAGCAGTTTTATATGTTTTTTTGGAATGGCAAATGAACTTTATCATGAAATGCACTCAATAATATGATAGTATTAGCTGAATTTCAGCTAATGACAGTATTAGCTGAAAATGCAATCAATGTTAACTAATCCTAGGTAAGGAAAGATGCCTTCTGTAAATCTCTCTCACACAGAGAATAAATCCTAATGTCAGTAAACGTGTTACCTCTTAAGTACTTTGGAGGTGCTCAATGTACTGCTGGTAGGAATCCTATATTTTAGGATAATTACAGAAGCCACATGATGAATAAAGACCTAAGACAACATTAGGGAAACTAATGTTTTGACTGCACAGTTCTAGACAGATATTTATACCTGTTTTTGAAAGCCTGCCTATGCTTTTGCTGCTTCCAGAACTATCACCTCTTGTCAGAACTGAAATTCCACTGAAGCTGCTGGCTTTGGTTACAGCGGGCTTGAAGTTTCGGAGAGAGCTGTCTGAATCTGTGCTGCTCCAGGGTCGTGGTTCAGAGTACTTCAACTCGTTCTCAGTGCTGCTCTGATGGCTATTTGTTGATCTCCCTGAAGAATCTTTATTAACTCTGTAATTTAGAAATAAAACTTTGAGAAGCTAATAGAGACAAAAAGGAAAATTATTTAAAAAATGCTTTAAATATTCAATACTGTGTACTGCACGAAAACATGCTTCCAATACCTAAATATCTGGCGCCTCTGCTGGGTGCTACTAGCATCCTCGTCTTGGATTCTGTTGGCATTTTCATAAAACATTTTTATTTTTTTTAAAACATTTTTATTTTTATTAGCATCAGTGAGACACTTAGCAAAACAAATGTTAAAAAGCCCCTCACCTTTTGTCAATAATATAATTCTCTTGGGAACACAGGGACTAGAAAGAAAGAACAGATATAAAAAGTTGAGCATTTGTCGGATAACGCCATCTGGAACCTAACGATGACAACAAAAATCGTGTAACAATTTTAAAAAAGTAGTTACCCTCACCCCTCAAATCAAACATGGTGATAAGTTGCAAAATAAGTGACAATGAAAAATTATTTTGGCTTGGAGATACTATGCTTATTTTTAACAGATACACATTTTTGAAGCCATTCATTTTTGTTGTACAAAGTAGCTTGAAATTCAAATATCTAACAAGTGAACCCATTTTCACTATTACATATTCGAAGTATACACCTGTCTGTAGATTCCACCTCCTTCACTCAACAAATATTTTGATCACCTGTGCTTTGGCAGTAGCTGTCAATGTAGCTTACAGCCAAAATCCTCCAGTGCTATTAACCTAACTCAGGCAACCATCTGTTTTGCATCTTGTATTATTACAACAGTCTTCTAGTTTTCCAGCTACCAGTTTTGCTCTTTTCATCCAATTTAAACAGCAGAAGCCATAGCTATCTCTCTAAAATATCAATCTGATCACGCCTGTTCCCTCCTTAATAGCCCCCTTCGTTCTAGCACAGGGGTCCACAAACTACAGTCAGCTACCTGTTTTTGTAAATATACATTCATCAGAACACAGCCATGCCCATTCATTTGTGTATTGTCTATGGATGCTTTCATACTAAAATGGCAGATTTGAGTTGTTGCAATAAAGACTATATAGCTTGAAAAGCCTAAAATACTCATTATCTGTCCCATTATAGAAAAAGTTTGCTGACCCCTGCTCTAGCTAAAAGCCCCAACCTCCTTAACTAGCTTTCAGGAGCAAGTCACCTGCTTCCTGCTTATTTCTCCAATTGAAACGTCCCTCAATTCTTGTCACCTAGGCTACAATCCAGGTACTCTGAATCTCTCAATTCCTCATGTGTCAAGTTCTCCTTTATCTCTGGCTCGCTGCAGATGTTGACCCTGGACACGGAATACTTCACTCCTTCAGTTCTTCTCTTGGAAGCTAACTCTCCCTCTCACTCCTCAATTCTGGTTTGTGGTGCTTCTCTGCTGTGTTCCTTATTTTACCTTCACGTTTCTATACAAATCACACACCATGTTGTCATTATCTGAATACTCATCATGGGTAAAGACCTCATCCATCTTACAAACTAGAGAGAGGAAATAGATCTAGGTTAGGCTCTGAGTTCAGAAGACATGGGCTGAAATCCCAACTCTGGCATTTTCTAGCTGGATGATCCTTGTCTATTTTCCTTAGTTTCCTGGAGCCTCAGTTTACTTATCTATAAAATAAAAACAGTGATAGTATCTACCATATATAGGGTTGTTTGGGAGATAAATTAATGTAAATGTCCATGGATATGTTCTCCAGTGCCCAGCACAGCACCTACTATACATGATCAATAAGATTTGTTGAATATTATAAAGTTTTAACTGACAGTCTAGATTTTAATGTCATTTATGTTTTTTTTTTTTTTAATACAGAGCTAACTTCTATCTCTGGTGGTATTAACACAAATTACATATATTCTTTTTTTTTTTTTTTTTTTTTTTGTGGTACACAGGCCTCTCACTGTTGTGGCCTCTCCCGTTGTGGAGCACAGGCTCCGGGGCCATGGCTCACGGGCCCAGCTGCTCCGCAGCATGTGGGATCTTCCCGGACCGGGGCACGAACCCACGTCCCCTGCATTGGAAGGCGGACTCTCAACCACTGCGCCACCAGGGAAGCCCTACATATATTCTTATATCCTTGACTAGTACCCTGTACTGCACAGAGCAGGTGCTTAACAGATATTGGTAAAATCAAACTGATTCTCCCTTAAATATATGTGTAAAGTAATCAGCCACTTAAAAGATCTCTTCCAGGACTTCCCTGGTGGTCCAATGGTTAAGACTCTAAGCTCCCAAAGCGGTGGGTGTGGGTTGGATCCCGGGTCAGGAAACTAAGATCCCACACACCGCACAGAGCAGCCAAAAAACAACAACAACAACAACAACAAAGATCTCTTCCATATAATCACTTATAAAGTAGAAAACAAATATTAAACTGAAAAATCAATTAGCTGTATTTTAAAAGAAGAAACAAGTTATTTATCAAGAAAAGTCCACTAACAAGTAGGATTTAGAGTACATGATTTTGTAGACAGTGACCAATGTTCTAAAAATCTCAACTCTGTGAGAAGTCTGGAAGAAAAAAATATTACATAAACTATATACTCAGTCTAATATACTACTCCTTAGTCGATCTGCTTTCAACTTTTGAAAAGTTTATACAACTGGTGCAAAGTAGTATTTTATAAACTACTAAATCATTAACATGAACAAGACAGACTGCAGTATTTCTAAAGGGGTGACTTTATATGTAACAAATGTAGTTAGAAGTATATGTGATCAATAGATTGAGGGAGGAGTGAACCCCTATAATGCAATTAGCATATATTTACACATGAAGAGCTAAATATAAGTTAGAACATACATCTTGGGAAAATATTCGGTCTCTAGCTCTCTGGTACTCTTCTTCTCTTTCTTCTATAGATTTGCTTCTTCTGTCATCTTTCAAACGTATTCTCATCTGAAGAAAAGAGAACAATTAATCTTGGGAAAATGGTCTGCTGGTATAAGTCCAGCACCTATAAAAATGCTCTAGTCATGCTAGGTTACCTGGTTATCATCTTTGTCAAAGCTAGAGTTATCTCTCTTGAGGATATATCGTTTCTGAAAGTCTTCACCTTTATCATCCTTAATATGTTCATTAAATTTCTGATCAGGTCTAAAAAAAAAAAAGCAAAAACCAAGGGAACAAAAGAGATAATACAAAATATTTACAGAAAAGTTAAATATAACGCTTTATAGAAGGTGATAAATATAAGTTACCACTCACTAGTGCCATTAATAGATACTTATGTTATCTCAATTACTCCTCAAAACAATCTTATGAGAAAATATTAACTACCCCATGTCATGACTGAAAGGCTGTATGAAATACATTGTGGGCTCTGGAATTTGACTGCTAAGGTTCAAATACTCAGCTTTAACACTTAGTTGTGCTTTAGGACTTACACAAGTTACTTATTAACCTTTATTTCCCCTAGTTTCCTCACTTGTAAATAGGAATTACAGTGTACCTACTTCATATGGCTGTTGTGAAGATGAAATGAATTAATAGGTGACCAGCACTTAAAACAGTAAACACTCAGTAGAAGTTTGTTATTATTATATTACTGAGAAAACTGAGGTTCAAATGGTTAAAGCAAGGGTCCAAGGTCAAAGGGCAAGTACATGACTGAGCCATACTTGGAGCCCTGGTATGTAAGACTCAAAGCCTGTATATCATCTTTGCATTGCCTCCTCTAAATCTAAGAAACAATTCTGGGACAAAGAAAAAAGTATAGCACAGTATTTTATGTTACATTCCTATAGTACCTGGTTTGGTGTTAATCAAATATTTTGTGGCTGAATTTAATAAAGCTTAAGAGACTACTTCAAAATGCAACCAAGTTACCAAGAATTCATAATTACAGCAGGGTACATCTTTGTTTTATATTAATTGAAATAGGTTAAAAAGAGAAGTTCCTTTTTGAAGGTTAATGTTACAACCTAAAGAAATGATTATGAACTCTTAACAACATATTTTATGGCTGATTGGCCGGTCTTTCCTCTATGGAAATGTTGCAAGTTCTGCTGAGATCCAGAAGACAGACAAGGTTGTTGCCCTTGGAAAATTACAATTATATAAAACTTCACTTTCTGAAATGTATTCTCAGCTTCAACAAATTAATCCATTCAACACTCTTGAGATGTAATACCATCCTATTATAAAACTGAAATATGTGATATATAAAAAATATATTTAGAGGAAATAAAGGCTAACTGAACCCCTAAGCAATTTTTTACATATACTTTAAATATATATTATGTAGTCACATAATATATTATGAATACCCTAAATAAATTTCTAAACCAAATAAACCTCAGTAATGACATTTTCAGCAAACTTGACCAGATATTTCAATATGTAGTAATCAAGTTAACACTTCTGAATATTTGTTTTAACCTAGTGAATTTTTAGTAAAGTACTATATCTACCTCCTGTCAAGTGATGCAAAAGATTTTTTAAAAAAATAAATTTATTTATTTTGTTTATTTATTTTTGGCTGCATTGGGTCTTCGTTGCTGCGTGCGGGTTTTCTCTAGTTGTGGTGAACGGGGCCTACTCTTAGCTGTGGTGTGGTGGCTTCTCTTGTTGTGGAGCACGGGCTCTAGGCGAATGGGCTTCAGTAGTTGCGGCTTGCGGGCTCTAGAGCGCAGGCTCACCAGTTGTGGCGCATGGACTTAGTTGCTCCGCGGCAATGTGGGATCTTCCCGGACCGGGGCTCGAACTCATGTCCCCTGCATCGGCAGGTGGATTCTTAACCACCGCGTCACCAGGGAAGCCCGATGCAAAAGATTTTAAAATGAGAATTATGGGGCTTCCCAGGTGGCGCAGTGGTTGAGAGTCCGCCTGCCGATGCAGGGGACACGGGTTCGTGCCCCGGTCCGGGAAGATCCCACATGTCGCGGAGCGGCTGGGCCCGTGAGCCATGGCTGCTGAGCCTGCGCGTCCGGAGCCTGTGCTCCGCAACAGGAGAGGCCACAACAGTGAGAGGCCCGTGTACCGAAAAAAATAAAAATAAAATAAAATAAAATAAATAAAATGAGAATTATGTAAGTAAGCTGAAGAAATCTCTATTTTAAAATATACTTAGATAAGTGAAACAGAGCACATCTCCACATAAAGCGATACAGAGAACTAAAGAGAAAAATAAAAGAGTAAAAAGATTTCATGACCAAACTGATAAGAAAAAGATTGCTTTCTTTAGGAATTTGAAGGATTATCTATTTAGTTCTGACAATGGCAGTATGTTGTTATTTATTTGTCCATGATTGCCCCATTTACTTATATCAACTATTTCTGTAGCTGTTCAAAATCACATTTTCTTATTGAAGGAATTTGTACTTGGGTGAAAAAAGAGATGGTTATACCAATATGAACTATAAGATTTAACCAAGAGCCTGGCAACTTTTCTAAGAGCAGCTGGATCCCCACACCAAACAGCATTAGCAGGCATTTCAGCTAACCTTAAGACTGTCTTACCTCTGTCTTTTATAGATGCCTGAATTTACTGCCCTGCAATCGCCAACTTCCCGCTCCAATGAGACAGCCCAGTGGACACCGGGTTGTTGACATCCACAACACCACTGGTTCAAGGCTGGAGCGGGTAATCTGCCTATGAGGAAAAGGCAAGTTTGTTTTTATTCATTGTGGAGCAGATCTCTAAGGTTTTCTGATTTACATCCTTCTTCATATTCCAGAAGAAATAAAATAAGAATACAGTGTAACGTCAATGATCTGAAATGTCTAGTAATAATTACGCTATTGATCCATTCTTAAGTACATCATAAACATCTGCGTTTAGCTAAACTTTTCATGATCTGGATAAAGAGAACCTTGACATCACTTGCAGCATTCAAATAACTGAGGTTACACTGTATTGAAAACCTTAGAGAGTCACCAGTCGAAATGTTAGTCAAAATGCCTGCTAATGTACACATGCTTGGGCATCCAGCAGCTCTGAGTAATGTTGAAAGGTACTGGTTAAATGAAGTAGAGTTCTGTTCACCTTAAGTCCAGCTCGTAGGTTATGGTTACTATCCAACTTTAGCCATGATACAACTAACTAGGAAAAAGCTGAAAGATGAGGATATTTTCAAAAGACTGAAAGACAGGCATAGGAAAATTAAATCAGATTCCCATTTGCAGGTAAAATTTAATGCCCCTGAAAATATGGGATCCTTTTCAAAGACATCTGTCTTCATTAATTTAATTTTAGTTGTAGTAACAATCATTTAAAAATACTAGCTTCCACCAATATACCTATTTAGTTGACAAAATACTATTTGAAATGGAAGAAAACCAACTTAGTCAAGCAAACAATATGACAGCTACAAGGGTAAAGGCCATTATAACAAAAAGGAAATTAATGAATTTATTTATTCATTTATTTATAAACCGTGCAAACTGAAGGGTTCATAATAGACAGAACCCTGAGAAGTCTAGCTTCAAGGAAGGAAGAAAAACAATGAACTGAAAAGCATTATTTATGGCATCTGAAGCTGTCTGCTGCTCATTATCACAGATCCACTGCCGCCACATATGAAATTAATATAGAAAATTCTTTTGATAGGAAACCACCGCGAAGTATAATGTTAGCTGAACTCAACTGCGTTAGCTTCACAAATAGGCCTCTGCATTGGGCCTTTTGCTCCCACATATCAGCACTGATTATCTATTTCACCATACTGTACAGGTATCACTTTTTAAAGCAAATGATTCCTCTTAACTCCTTAAAATTTCTTCCTCAGTCAATTACACATAGCCCAGAAGGGTACAAAACATTATGGATGATACTGGATTAACCAGTAAGTCTCACCGTCCTGAGATTTGTGGAAGAAACGGAGCAAAAACAAAGGTGGAAAAGACAGTAAACTGATAGAAAATTAATTAAATGTAAGGGTGTTAAAGTTTGCTCTCTTTTTTTAAAATTTGCCTGAGGTTGGCCACAGGTAACTAAATTATATTAATTCAAAAATCCGCAAGAGAATGATTATTAAACATTACTGATATTATGACCTTTGAGGGTTTTTTAAAACCCATCCTCATTCATCTGTCTTATTTCAGTCCAGACTGGTGCATTTTACACCTTGTGAGTTAAATCTACTTTTTGGTCCCGTCACATACGGTTGTCACGAAGCTGAATTAGGCTGCTAAAACATGTGGAAAACCTGAGATAAAAGGTGCTACAGAAAGATAAAGTAGTATCAAACACATAGATAATATATAACTACATTTCTTGATACTTACATTCTTGTATTGCTAGTTTTGTTTACTATGACAGACTTCCCACTCTGATCAACATTGTGGTCTAATCCAAAGTAAGCAGCGACTCTGTGTAATAGCATCCTATGGTAAGATGTCATTGGGGGGAATTTTTTACGTGGAGACCTAAAAGTAGAAGAAAAACTAATTTAGTAAATCTTAAAGAACTGTGATGACAATTTATTTTCTTGTTAAAGGTTAGGACTTACTCATTATTACCAATGAAATCTAAAATTTCTTGTTCCAATTTCAACAGCATCATTCTGTCCCTGAAACAAAATATGAAAACTCTTATATATAAAATTTAACACTGACCTAATCATACCATAAATGTTGAATTTACAGGGCTATTTTTGGGGGGGGGGGTAAAACCTGTATACTGAAGAACATCACAAGCTTGATGCTAGAATGTTTACATGCTTTCTAAAAAAAAGTAATATTTTAAAAGATGACTTTTAAAAATTTTATGGAAAATTTCACACATACACAATTGTAGAGAGACTATCATCCAATTTCAACAATTACCATCATGTGGCCATTCTTAAAACAGATATATCTTGATCTGCTAAATATTACTATATTAGATTCTGTTCTGCAAATGTATGGATTATAACAGCATATTAGTCCTTACTTCCCTACTCAATAAAGCTAAGAGGTAGCAGGAAAACAGACATCTTTAGTCAGGCTCATGACTTTGTTATTCTGAACTCCATAGAAACAGTACTCTAAAGAACATGCAATGCCAGTAACAACAGGAATACTCCTATGGGAATCCAATGCTAGTTTATAAATGGAACTATAGCAGAGAAGTATGAACTATATTACTAACTCTAATTCAGAAGGAGAGGACTTTTCAAATCATTCTGAAAATCACTATTATATATTTCTAAGACTTTGGGAATTTTTCCCACAAAGAATCAAAATGAACCAAAGACCTCCAACATGTAAAATAAATAGGGACGCTAGGGAACACCTGCACGTGCTCCTTTAGACCACTAGGGTCCTATTTAGCACACTTACAAAATAAGTTACTGGTACCACTCCCTTTCAAAGGACCTCCCTGCCCACACACCAAGAACATGGCTCAAGAGAGTATTCCTATGCTCACTGTAAATGTCATGCGCATGTGGGAAAAACAAAACAAAACAGAAACAAAAAAAACCCCTCAAAGAACCTTAAAGCTAGAAGTAGCTTTACAAATCATTCAGTTCTGTTCCTAAAATTTTATAGATCAAGAAAACTAGGCCAAGAGGTTAATGTTTCCCTCCCAAATAAACACTATATAGTAGATCCCTCTCAAATTTTAAAAGGAAACAGTGCCCTTGCTTAAGTTGCCCGAAAGTCTATACATCAGCTCTGAGTTTGATCTTTTCTCTATATTGTGGAAGAAGTCTTATAAAAAACTGAGTAATATTAACCATACATATTTTTATATCAGTTGAAAAAAATCAAGAGAATAACATGCCTATGTGGTGATTTCAAACCCAAAGCTGAAAACACGATTACATTTTAACTCAAATTCTAGCAACATTCAATTCTGCCCCTAAACCTGTTTCTCCTTCAGTATTCTGCATTATCAGCGTGGCACTACCTTTCACTTGGTATATTGTACTAGAAGCATTTTTGGCCCATTACTGTGCTTTTAAAAATCCTCCTATGCAGTTAATTACTATTGCAAAATTTATCTATCTTCAATCTATTTTTCTTCTATTTCTACTGCCACTACCCTGGATCCAAGCAATCAGGATCTCTGACTTGACTACTGTAATAGTAGTGTATTATCTCTCTGTATCCTCCCTTGTTCCCTCCTAATCTGTTCTACCTGGAGCATCCATAACAATCTTTTAGAAACACACATGTGAACACAAGTCATGGCCTTGGTTAAATATTTATCACAGGTTTCTCACTGCTCATAGGTTATAACTGAACACCTGTAATGTGGCCTACAAGGTGGGCATGATCTGGTCTTCATCTACCTCTTTAGCTTCTTTTCCTGCCCCTTACTCACAAAACTCTTATCATTTTAGCTTACCCCTGTAATTGCCAAGCTGGTTCCTTGAACAAGCTGTTTCCTTTGCCTAGGACAGCTTCTTATATTCTTTCTTAGAACCTGTTTCTTTCATACCTTTAATAGCGTTTATCACAATTACCATTATATAGTTATTTGGACTATAGAGAGGAGCTCAACAAATGTAATTGTGTGGAATAAATTATTCAGATTATTTCATCCATGTCTTTTAATATTTTTTTCCTTAAAATGTTGGGGGAGGATGGGAAATTTTTACTTCATAAGGTTTCCCCCAAAAAAGGACTTATTTACTTAACTATAAGACCCTCTTTTCTTCTAATTTTTTGGGGGTCAATTTGTCTTGAGATGATATAATTTTCAGTAACTTTCCTAATGTATTTTATATACTTGTTGCAGGGGAAAAAAAAAGGAATCTGAGGCAGGCAACTTATTCAGCATTCATGAAACAGTGCATTTAAATTTGTTTCCTCTGTTTGAGCTCAACAGCAGGCCTAAGATATGTGAAATGTTCTTCAGTGAATGAACTGGCATTGAAAACAAATTTCTGTTGTCTCCATGAAAGTAAACAAAATCTAACGATTTTACTAGCTATTGATACAAATTCAGGTTTTTATTTTTTTTTCCTTTCGCATGTAGATCTATGGATTGCAGAGGATTTTCTATTATTACCTGGGCCATTTATTTAAATAAGTTCCCGTACTTAGTTTACGAAATTTTCAGTTAGTAAAAAGTAGAACTTGTTAGGAAAATAGCTTTCCTAAGTTCTCAAGATTTACACTTCCTGCCTGTATCATATAGCTATGTATGTATATGATACATGTATGTATGTATATGATACTATGTATGTATATGTATATGATATATCTATAGCTTGGTCTAAGTTTCCAAATTTTCAAATCTGTAATCAAGGTTAGATATTTTGGTAATGGCCATAAGTTGAAAATTAATAATCCTTTATAGAAGCATTACATACATCAAACTAACAGATCCACAAATTCCTTTTCTTAAGGCATAAGGTTTATTAGCGCATGAACCTAAAAGTAGGCATGCATTGAACTTATCATATAACGTTTAAAAATAGACCAATAAATGCTGTCTATTTATTAAAGAAATAATAAAAACAAAGATCTCAATCAAACTGACCAATAAACTACTATCTAAAGTGAAAATGAAGGGGCAAGAATCTTTTAGTTACCAGTGCTCTAGTCATTATACCAGAACTGACTTTAGAGAAAGTGTGTGCAGCTGGTATACAAGTGGCAAATAAAAAAGAAGAAAACAACAATGCTTCCATCTGACCACCCCCTTCCCAATGTTCCACATGACCTGGGTCAAATATCTGCAACAGGCAAGAAATAAGATGATTCAGACATTACCTCCAGTAAAAGTAATTTTAGGAAATATTTCAAACACAGAACAATTGTACGATATTCCCCAGAACAATACAGTTTACTTTTACAATATCCATTCTCAGGATTTATCCATGGGGCTGCTCCCCTCCATTAGCGATGTAATATAGTTGCCTATATTGTCCATGTTTCTTTAGTACACTGTGGAATTTACACAAAACGGGTATAAAATCAATACAAAAACAGGTATAAAAACCATGTGAGTGAGTGTAAACTCTATCTTGGACAACTTCAGGTTCCCGGGTTCTAAACTAGTAATGAGTATTATTATAGTTTCCGATAATATTTCTTGAAACAGGAATTCCAGATAAACTGTTATTTAACACCTGAGGTTAAGTTTATTCATGGGGATGAGAACAAGATAAAAGATTAATGATCTGAAGAAAAAATTTGAAATAAAACATTAGCTAAATTTTAGTATCACTAAAAGTAAATCTGCTTAACATTTAGAAATCTCTGAGCAACAATCTTGAAAGCTCTAATGGAAATTTGCCAGACTTATTACTAATTTTGTGCCACGTATATCTGGCAATTAATTGTGTGTTTCATTGAGAGAACACTGAGCTATCACTTAGGCAAATTTTGTTTCTCACAAAATTTAACATTAGCTACAACTTTCTAATCCACACTGACATTACTAATAACTTATTCATTAGCCATTACATGAATGATTCACCTATATATTTATTCAAATAAAAATGCATACACAGAAGGATTAAAGTTGTAATACATGCTACACAACATGGATGAACCTTGAAAATATTATGCTAAGTGAATGAAGCCAATCACAAAAGACCACATACATATGATTTCATTCACATGAGATATCCAAAACAAGGAAGTCTGTAGAGACAAACTAGATTAGGGTTCAGGGCATAGAGAGGTGATAGCAAAAGCGTTCAGGGTTTCTTTCTGGGGTGATGAAAAAGTCCTAAAATTTATTGTAGTGATGGTTGCACGTATCTGTGAATATACTAAAAACCATTAAATTGTACACTTTAAAAACACATATGGGGCTTCCCTGGTGGCACAGTGGTTGAGAGTCCGCCTGCCGATGCAGGGGACGTGGGTTCGTGCCCTGGTCCGGGAGGATCCCATGTGCCGCAGGGTGGCTGGGCCCGTGGGCCATGGCCGCTGGGCCTGCGCATCCGGAGCCTGTGCTCCGCAACGGGAGTAGGCCACAGCAGTGCGAGGCCCGTGTACCGCAAAAAAAAAAAAAAAAAAAAAAAAAAACCACATATGCAGATAACTTTAAAATTTTTTCATTTATAGAGGAAAACAAGAGAATTGCACAAAAGAAAAATATTTTGGAATGTATAAATATAGATTTCTATATTTGTCCTTATTGATGTTTCTCCTACAGGTTCAGAAGAAAGAAAAATTCTGCCTGTTTAAGATCCCATCTTATTTTACACAAACTAGCTATGTATTTTCTACCATGCTCCTATTCCTTAATCTATTGAGTTCTAGTTTCCACCATCCTACCGCAAATGAAATGGTTTGTTAAAATAGCCAACAACTTCCTAGTTCCTCAATCTAATGGATTGTTTCATTTTACCTTTCATGATACTGTTGCCGATTGGCTGACTTCTAAGACAAGCGTTCTCATGATTCTTTTGCAATCTTTAACACCCATGGTCTCTTCCTTCACATCTACCCTTAACACGTTGCCTTTCCACAGAACAAAGCAAGAGTCACTTCTACTGAAGACTGATGGCTGCCGATAACAGCAGCCAGGCTCATTTACCTGAAAACCAGAGCCTTTTAACTGCTGACACACTTCATCTCACTGTGGCTTTCCATCAGGCACCTCAAACTATACTTATTTATAACAGAACATACCTTACTCCATTCAGGCTTGCCCTTATTTACTTCCCCTGTTAATGGAACTAGCTGTCAGTCCAGCCAGAAATCTAGCAGCTGTTCTGTTCTGCTCCAACGTGCCACTACTCTTCCATATCCAAATAATTACCAAGTCCTGCCACGGTACTTCTTAGATGTCTTTCGAATGTGTCCCTTCCTCTCTATTCTTCTCTGTGTTCGTCAACCCACAGTCCTTGCTTATGATCTTGGCCCCTCACTGACAAAGTAATCTTTCTAAAACATAAATCTCATTATAGCATCACCCTTTTGAAAATTCACCCTTTTGAAAATTCTGTCATGACTCCTCAACGTAGCATGCCATACTCAGTATTTCTCAAACGATGAACTACTGGCATCTCAAGTAAGGCTATTTTTCGTCGATCATTGCATCCCTAGCTTACCAGTAGCATTCCTTACTCATTCACCACCCCAGTGTGTTGGTACTATCCTAGGTTGAGGACAACTGCATAACCTGCTTTCATTCCTCAACAACGCCCTCCGCCTCATTTTCTACAATCACTTGCCACATGCCTCCCTGCTAGAGCCAGAGTGTACAATCTCGTCTTTGCTTGGATATGCCACCTCTCTCTCGTACGACCGTGCCCTGGCGATGCTCTTGTCTCCCTCGTGCCGCTCATGTTCCAGTTTAAAGCACTCTGAATTCAAGACTCAGCTCAGGCATTATCTTTTCAGTGAAGCCTTCCCATATCCTTTCAGAGGTTGGGATCCCCTCCCTGTGCTTTTAAAGCACACTGAAAAACTTCTTTTACAACATCTATTCTATTTTAATTACATATCATGGGTTTTTTTTTTTTAGCACACAGACAGTGAATATTTTAGGGTCAGAGATTATATTTTGTTCATCTTTATATCTACAATGTTTAGCACAATGCTTAGCACGTGATATATACCCAAGAAATGCCTGTTCAATGGACTAATGAATTCACCTTTCAGTTGGGACCGCTGAGGAATAAGTTTGCGGAGTTGGCTGACTTCTTCCTCACCTCACACTTATACATCTTCAGCCCATATTACAGGGAGACCACTTTTCAATTTGGTGGGTCCCCTTTTGGGGTTTATGTTAAATGTAAAATAGGAAATCAAGATGGTACTGAAACAATAAATCCTGAATGAAATTAAAGGTGTATCTTGAAGCAAGACATGAGATAAGGCTCAATGATACTAAAGAGTTGTTTGTTTTCTTTCATGTGCACCTACCCAATGAACTGAAGATTTCACAAATTTTTACTACCACTCTGGGAAGCTAAAAATTTCACAAATTTTTACTACCACTCTGGGAAGCTAACATTCTTAACCTTCAAGTCTTCTACCCCATGAACATGTTGGTCAGATATTTTGTGGATAAACCTCTCTGTGGGGAGACTGCCTCACTGGGGTCGATGACCTGTCAAAAAGCTAAATCTATTTATCTAGTACCTCGGCAAAACAAAGGACTTCACAATTAGTTAAATTTGTGACTCAAATAAGCACCTTAAAAATCTTTGGGTTGGAGGTTTATAAACTAAGCAAGAAGAAACAAAAATTCTGCATTCAATTAAGTCCAAAAACTTGTTATAAGTGAATACACTAAGTTATCTGGTTGAGTGCTTTATCATGAGGTATATTTCTCTCTCTCCTATTTCATGATTAATGATAACTCTTCATCTCAATTAAGAGTCAAAATAGCTTGGTGATTCTGTATTTTCCCAAATTCCTAAAGAGTATGAATTATCTTTATATCATGGTGATATACATAATGCCAAAAGATATTTATACATGTGCATATAGAGGCCAACAACATCTTAGCCCTAAGAAACTAAAATGTTTCTGGTGTACTTTAAATATTTTAATCTTATTCTAACTCAGTAATGAAAACATATATAACAAAATTATGGTACTCTAGAAGCAATGTAAACCTTATAAATTTAATTTTTACCTGGGATTGTTTTTTAATGTATTTACTAAAAATTCATGTAGATCTATGCCAGTTGAATCAGTGTATTCTTGACTGGAATCTAAAAAACAACAACACAAAAACCCAGTATAAAGTTGTTTGAAACAAATCCCTTTCCCTTTACACATGATGTATATTAAAATAAAATGAGATGCCCCACATTGAAAAAAAACTGACAAAGTAGGAAAATGGAATTTATGATGAATTCAGATGACCACAATTTTGCTACTCCCATATAATGAGCATGACACGGATTTACGTAACTGTATGTCTATGTACATTCTTAAAAAAATTTATCTCTCAAATGTGCCAGTTTAATTTGTTCTGAATTCTTAAAGATCCTTTTATATACTCACCACAGTCCTCATATTCAAAAATGTCTCAAGCAAAAAATCAGAATGATTTAGACAATTAACTACATTTGAAGCAAATTGAGTCTGTTTAGTTCAGTTACAAATATAAGTGCAGGCAATAATTTGGAGATAGGCAGGAACTGTAGCTCTGAAAGAATATTTAATTAGATTTGATCGGGTCTATCACAAAAAGCTCGCTTTCAAAATGTTTCTTTACAAACATTCATGTTTATTTCTTCCCCTTAAATGTAATAGCCTTATGCTGTTTATAAAACTGGTCAACATAACTGGGTCTATAAATTAAAAAAGCATTTTTATAGACTTGTAATGATATATGATGAATTCCCTTAAAATTTATTATAAAAGATAAACATTCTAGGTTTCCAAGAATATTCTTACTGGATACTGAACATTTTGGCATCAGCTCTCTGTATCATAAGGAATTAAAAAAAAATAATATTTTTAGTGGAATCAGTATTCAAATTATAGTGATTCCATTATTTCAATACAAGAGACAGACCAATAAGTGATCATGACAGTTATCTTCCTTGGTGACTTTTGCATGTGTTGCAGTTTTTTGGCTAAAGCATCTTACTGATGTTCAGCAGAACTGCCTTATGCCATTTTGCACAGAACAGTATCATCCCTTCGGTCTGTTCGAGATCATTTTTAATAGAAATACACTATGTAAAATTATTCAAGGGGTAAAGGATGGAATTATCGACAGTAAAACTAAAATTTTGTTTAAAAAACACAGAAATAAATTGCAAACCTCTTGATAACATTTTTCTGGGCAACTTATCACTGGCTTTTTCTTTTTCTGCTTCATCTTTTGAGGGCTTCTCCTCTTTTTCAAATGATTGTGTTAACTGGATCTGAATTTTCTCCTGTTGGAAGGTAAAATCAGTTATTAAGTGAAAATATAAAGTGATTCAGTTAATACCTCACATTTGTATTTTTTTGAGTAATACAAAATTGTATGGAGAAAAAGATTTTTATTTTATCCAATTAGATTCTTCAAACTAGAATACAACTTAAAATATTTTTACCGTTTTAATCAACTCTTGATAAAAAAATGTTAAAATTAAGGCTTTGAGTTGAATTTATCAATTGAAACATATCCTGAAAATTATCTTAGAGAAAATAAATGTTTTTTTAAGAATAGTTTAAATGAATCTACTTGTAAAACCCTTGGAGGACAGAACAGGTCTTTTTAACCTATTTTTTTTTTGCAGTGGAGATGCCACAGTCAAGCAAAGTATGACAATTATCATCAATCATGACAATAGGAACATATGAGTCAGGTCAACACTTATCAAAAAATACTTTGAGTGTCCATTATAATCATATTTCTTCATTTTCTTGCCATATAAAACTGTAAATAAAAACTTTCCAAAACCAAATCCCCCACTTTGCTTATTTCCTATTTGAGCCTACTATCACTGTTCCTCCTTCAATCACCACAAAGTTGTTTTAGAAAGATTTCAAACAAGATTGTTTTCCTTAGTGATATGTAATATTTACTTGTAAAGTAACCATATTCTCTAAGACTGAAAAGGAGAACTACGTCTACATTTTATTTTTGAAACAATGTCATTACATGCAATTTCAGAACCCAAAGGAATTACTGGAAATTAATTCATATAGCTCAAATAGATAAAAATCACATAGCTCTGTTTATTCAGGCAAACTTATAAAGAAAGGCAGACTAACTTCCAGACCATTTCTACTAAAGATAAAGGTACAGCCTATATGCAAGCTAAATTACTGTATACAGTTGTTCTTTAGAGATGAAAAATATTAATCAATTACTTCGCTTTTCTAGGTGAGGGTTGGTGGTGACGGTAGGCGCAATAAGTCAATATTGAAGAAGATATAAATTTCAGGAATCTTAAACTTGCAGCCACCAGGATTTCTATTACCCATTTTCTCCCCACATAATTTTTTTCAAAATAGTATTTGGCAGAAGAATTTCAGATCAAATACATACATATTTTTTCCTATGGTGTTGCTGACTGCTATTTTCATCTTTTTTCAACTCTGCTTCCCATTCCATCCCAATTCAAGGTTGTGCTCAGGATATAGGACAAAAGCTATGCACTGGCAATTTCCACTAAAACGATGAACACCTGCTTTAAGCCCTCCTTTGTCTTGTTTACCAAATCTCATACGTTAATCAATGTCATACGTTCATCAACCAGTCATTTTTCTCATTATGACTCATTTTCTAATCCACTTTCCTCATTCTTTTTTAACTGTAAAATAGATATTTAAAAATGAATCCCAGAACTATGCTTCAGAAGTAGAATATTTAGAAGTTCTCCTGACTTACAGCTTCTCTATTGCTGTTACTCAAGGATAATCCATAAAATCCAGGTTGGAAGAAAAGATTTCACATTTACAACTTCACTAAAAGGCACTTATAATGACTATCAGATTTCATTTCCAAATTCTCTTTCTAAAGTCACATATTTTAATTACAGATATTAAACTATTTATCAAGATGAATTGTATTTAAAAATCCAGTATGCATAATGTACTGAGGCTTGTCTTCAGTTGGTACTGAGCCCTTGTTTTCAGTAGCAAATAAACAAGACATATTTTAAATGCCGAAGTCCTTATACACGAACTCTCCTGACTATAAATAACTCAAATGAGAGCAATATCTCCATAGGTAGCTGTAATTCCTTTACTCTTCACTTTGTAATTGACATCATTTATTGAGGTCACTTCCCTCTCATTAGCTGTCATCTGACACAAATGACATCTCTCTTTTAATTGCCTCTCAACCTTTGGAACAATGAGTTTTATTCCAGATTAATTCCTCAAAAATCACATTCTGAAGCAAGCATTATTAGTTGGAAAGTATCTCTGCCATCAAGGATTTGGTACTAGTACATTTTACAAGAAATAACTTATTTTCCAATTCCCAGTCAGATGCAATTTAGTTAACTCAAGACTGGGAAAAAGACTTTCTATTAAAAAGAATATCTTTTGTTCAGAGAGGGTAATAATAGGTTATTATCCCAAAAGAAAAAGTTAACTGTATCCAAGAGAAATTGAGAAAGACTATATTACGTGGAATAACTGAACTCTGGCATAACCATCTTATTCATTATCCAAATGCTGTAACTCAGCTGTTTTGAACAATATATACGTTAATATACAACATATACTCCTTATATTAATTTTTTCTCATAAATTTTCACTAGACAAATCTATGCAGTACTATAAGAACCCTCTCCCCCCTTCTGCCTCCCACAATAAATTTTTCAGATAGGTGAAATGTACCAAATAAAACCAAAGATCATGTCTGTTACAGTTTTTCTCAAAAAAGGCACCTTTTCTGGACTAACAGTCTTATGAATGCCTGACCCTTCTCATTTCCTCTATCTCCTTGGACTAATTATTCCAAGAGGCTAAGATGGTGTAACATTTTGGTCAACAAAACAAAGAAATTAATTTTCAAAAAACATTACATTGCCAACTGCTCCACCCCGAACAGGTGCATTCTTTACTCTGAATGTACAAAAGAACTTTTAAAAATCAAAAGTAAATTTTGAACCCTATGTTGCTTGACACTTGAACGAATTTCAAAGGAAACTGATATTAAGTGCATTGACAATAAATAATCTATCAAAAAAGTCCTTTTGTTATAATTCAGAGACAGAGTTGTAGTGCTTTTAAAAACAGAACACATTCTAAATATGTGACAACTATCTTCAGTATCTATAGTAGGCTTTTGACGTCATCATCTTCTAAATCAAGGCAAAGCATAACTGTCTTTGCTTGAATTAACAAACGTACAATTAGCATTAAAAAAAAAAAGACATACAACCTGTCATGGCTTTTTTTCTCTTTTCCTTTATTCAGTCATGTGTCTTAACCACAAAATTGCCTCAATTCTTTGGAAACTAATTGTTGGAATACAGAGGGATTTTAGGTTATTCAAACTCTTAAAAAGTAGAACAAGCCACAAAGAGCCAAAGTTATCACATTGATAAACACTGGTAGAGGGTCCAAAAATAATTATATGTAAATGTCCAAATGTAGAATAAGACAAAGATCAATCCATAACTGAGATTAACAGAAAAGTAAAGTCATAGCATTAAAAAGAATATAAAAAGCAAAAAACCAAACTATTTGCTTGAGCCTTGGTAGTTCTATACTTGGCAAACATAGACAGAAGAGGAATTAGAAATATTAGACAACTATTAGAGCCATGCTAATATGAAAACAGACTTCACCACGCATTCAGGTTAAGTAAAATGGTATGTAAGCAGAAGTCTTAGGTAGTCTCCTCTTTACACTCAAGAGGTGTTTGACAAATTTCTAAAACCCAAAATCAAATTTGGGCAAATTCAAGGGCAAATTTCATCACAATCACATTAACTGGAAGTAGTACTTTAATATAACTTTTCCATAACAACTTATAATTTCCCTTAAAGCCATATTCTCAGTTAATTATATGATCTCTAAGTTTTTCCAGTGAGAAATCATTGCACTAAGCCTTAGACTTAGTAGTTTCACTTAGTAAAAACATATATAACACACATACATGCACATCCAAATTTTATTTAACATTATGAAAAAATTTTCTCCAGGAAGTAGGTTTTTCCACAACTTTAAATAATTAATTTTTTTCCTTTTTTATTTTGCTTATTGCTTTTTTTTTTTTTTACCTGGTTCTCCTGTGATATCTCTGCTGTAGGGGGTGGTGGAGATTCTTCACACACTGCAAGGCTCCGAACTAGCTTTAACTTTGAGCTTGACTAAAGAAAAGTATTTAAAATTAACACTACATTCCATAAATCTAGGGCATATCCAAAAGCCCCCTAGAGTTTCTTAAGTTTCTTTATAATAGTTTCTGCCATGTACAGACGTAGGTGAAATGTGCAAATTAAATATATCATTAAATACCATTAAAACCTTTTGTTATGAGGGAAAACAATAACTGCAGTTTTGAAAATAATAGCAATAGCAAGAATGGGAATAACTCCAATCTCAAAACCCAAAGAATGATGAGAAAGCCATTTTCTCTACAGATGAAGAACCATTAAAGATATAAAAGCAGTGCACAAAAGCGACTAGGCAAGACAAAAAACCCAAATAAAACAAAATAAGCTTTCTGCCCCAAAGAAAATATGACAAAACTAAACTGAATGCAGTGCTCTATGAAAACAAAGATTCATCAAGCATGAAGGCCCTTGGCATGCCAGCACAAAATATTTACTATACCTTAGACCTTTTTCCTGTCTGTCCAAATGACTGCAGTGGCCGCTGAATACACAAGAAAGATTTGTATTAAATTTCATACTGAAACAAAAGATTGCTTCTTAGTTCATAATCCTAAACCACAGAGAAACTAACTGCACAAAGAATGGAAAACGAGGAAATCAAAGTTGGTTTCAAGTAAAGAAGTACTGATTCCTCCCAAAAGCACACTTGCAGAAGATTCTCTAAAATCCTTCTGTGGGTTGGCATGTCCTTTAAGTGAGCAAATAGCCACAATTTCTGTGTTAATTGAGCTAAATTGAATTTATAAGGTAAATTCTTAGTAGCAAAATAAAATATACTTCTTTGGTATTCGATAACATATTACACTTTAGCCAAGGTTAGGGGGAAAAAACCCCCACAAAGTCCTGAGGAATTTTAAGTGGCTGTGCTCAGCAAAGTTCCAAACTTACTAAGGAGAATGTTTCAAATGCCCATTGAGTCAGAGTACAACCACCTCTCTACTGAGTCTTTTCAGCACTGTACTTCATAGTACACCCCCAGTTTACTAGCACAGACTCCTACTTGCCTAATCTAGGGTAAGGCAATGAAGCAGAAATGAAGAAAAGTGGGCAAGGTTCTAATATGTATCCTACTTGCCTAATCTAGGGTAAGGCAATGAAGCAGAAATGAAGAAAAGTGGGCAAGGTTCTAATATGTATGTTCAGCTGGACCACCAGATCATCAATCACGCGAATAGGGAACTCACTGGGGTGAGTAGCTCTAGTCTGTGATACCAGGCTTTGGCTTGGGAAAGCAGCTGAAGTCCCTGTGAACCGAAGCCAGATAGGTTTTCTTTCCTTCCACCTCCTTCTAATCTACTTGTTTAACACCAACCCCAAACAGTACAAGGTCCAGGTATCTATCATTTACATTCAATGCCAGGGAGCCAGTTTGGTATCAAACATAAAACAAAGTCCTTAATACCTAGATGAGTATGCTTCACATATGAAAAAAAGCCACCATTTCATTCTAACATCCGAAAAAAACTTCCTTGTAGACCAACAGAAATGAGAATCTACAGTACCAGGGTGTTGTCTCCCATTTTGAGGCCAAAGTTCTTGAGATAAGAAGCACTATATTCTTGGGAATTTTGACCCTGGATTATCCAACATTAAAAATCAGCAGTAACAACAACAAAATGAAAATTAAAAAAAAAGAAAAATGATCTTCTGTTTCTTACAGAGAAGAAAATGGTACAGATGCATGAACAAATGCACACGGCATTACTGCCTAAGAGAGCTTTTACATGTTGGTTCTGTCTTCTCTATTTACTCACTTCTTTAATCAAGAGGATTTCTGTTACTCGCAACTAAAAACAGAATTAAAAGAAGTTATGTTACATAGAGTAAGGGTTTACAGGAAAAAAAAAATCCGAGAAAAGTCAATAGATGAATACGAGCAAAATGCACATGACTAAATGAGTTCTAAGGCAGCAGAAAAGAATTTACGATTTACTCCGGTCCTCTGCTTTAATCCCTTGTAATTCTACGTATCAAAGGCATAGCACTTTCTCTTAAAAGTTTTTTTTAAAAATAAGAGAGATGATTAACTGACAAGTAAAAGCTGCATTCACATGTAGGACTGGATTTCAATTTCTGGCTTTGCTTCTTACGAATAGGTGACCCTGGTCAAGTTATTTCAGTTTACTTTTACCGGTATAAAAGTTAATATTGTTTGTATTAATTCTCAAGGTTCTTGAAAAGGTTCAGGGAAAGGGTAGATTAAAAAAAAAAGGAGGGGGGGTTGGGGGAGGCTGTATATTGTCCCTACAGTAATGTTTTAGAATTTTCAATGACTTACACATGCATTAACCGTCTCAGTTTTAATTCATAAGAAAACTTTGATGAAGGAAGATTAAAAAAAGAAAAATCGGGCTTCCCTGGTGGCGCAGTGGTTGGGAGTCCGCCTGCTGATGCAGGGGACGCGGGTTCGTACCCCGGTCCAGGAGGATCCCACGTGCCGCGGAGCGGCTGGGCCTGTGAGCCATGGCCGCTGAGCCTGCGTGTCCGGAGCCTGTGCTCCGCAACAGGAGAGGCCACAGCGGTGAGAGGCCCACGTACCGAAGGAAAAAAAAAAAAAAGAAAAAAGAAAAGAAAAATCGAAGAGGGGTAAAATTATCTCACTGTGACTTAATATGTTCTAAGCTCCTGCTGTAAGCCACTCTGTGCCAGGCACTAGGCCTATAAAGATGAATAAGACACAATTGTTGGTCTCAAGAGCCTTATAGTCCAGTATCAGAGTTACTAAATAGTAAAACAGAACCCAAGATCTTTAGAATCTTAGTCCTGTGTACTTAATATCACACACCTATAAAAAATCTTGCTGTGAGTCAAATACTACTTGTGAGAGGGAGAATTCTAAAGATGGCCTCCTAACAGGCCCCTCCTCTGGTAATTTAATCGAACTCCAATCTAAAGAATGTTGTGAAGGGATTCTGCAGATGTAATTAAAGTCCCAAATCAGTTGATCTTAACATACAGATAATTCAGCTGGGTCTGACCCAATCAAGTGAGCCCTTTAAAAGCTGAGAGCATTCTTCTGTTGGGAGTGGGGCGGCAGATCAGATTCAAAGGGTGAGAAGGACCTGACACTGCACAGCTGGCTTTGAAGATGGAGGGGACAGATGAAGAGGCCTCCAGGCAGCCTCCAGGGGCACAGAGTGGCCCTTGGCCGACAGTCAGCCAGGAAACATGGACCTCAGACCTCCAGCTGCAAAACACTGAGGTGCCATTGTTGTCGGAATGAGTGTAAAGACAAATTCTTCCCCAGAGTCTTCAGATAAGGGCCCAGCCTGGCCAACCCCTTGGATTTCAGCCTTGAGAAACCCTAAACAGAACTCAGCTGAGCTCAACTAACTTCTAGTCTACGTAACCGTGAGCTGATAAATGGGCATTGTTTTAAGCCTCTAAGTTTGCGGTAATATGCGACGACGCAGCAACAGGAAACGAATACACTGCTATATAAGTAAACTATAAACTGCCAAAGTGGCATTATTCAACAAAAATCACTTATTATTTCATTTCAAACAGCAAAGAGCTGAAATTACATAATAAATACCAGAAAATCTACCATACACACATGCACACACAACAACAAAGCAGAGAAAACAAGTTTGGCATTAAATAAGAATAAATTATTTTTTAAATGAATTTAGTTATTTAAAGCATGCCTTTCACTTTTCTAGCCCCATTTTTTTCCTTTAATTTTTGACCCTGGATTAAGCAGGTTACATATATTTAGATTAAGCAGGTTACATATATTTAGATTAAACAGGTTACATATATTTAGATTTTACCCTAGCCCAAGCCAAGTCTCCTTCTCAATTTTTTTTTTTACTGTGGAAAAATACACAGGAAATTTACCATCTTAACCATTTTTAAGTGTGCAGTTCAGTAGTATTAAATATATTCATAATGTTGTGTCACCATCAGCACAATCCATAGCCGTAACTCTTTTCATCTCATAAAACTGAAACTCTGTACCCATTAAACATTAACTCCCCATCTCCTCTCATTCCAAGCTCTGGCAACTACCATGCTACTGTCTGTCTCTATGATTTTTTTAAAATTAATTAATTAATTTATTTTTGGCTGTGTTGGGTCTTCGTTTCTGTGCGAGGGCTTTCTCTAGTTGTGGCAAGCGGGGGCCACTCTTCATCGCGGTGCGTGGTCCTCTCACTGTCGCGGTCTCTCTTGCTGCGGAGCACAGGCTCCAGATGCGCAGGCTCAGTAGTTGTGGCTCACGGGCCCAGTTACTCCGTGGCATGTGGGATCTTCCCAGACCAGGGCTCGAACCCGTGTCCGCTGCATTGGCAGGCAGACTCTCAACCACTGCGCCACCAGGGAAGGCCTCAGTATTGACTCTTTTCTTGGAAATACCACATTCTCTCTCTGGAAAATGTGAACTGTTCCAGTAACTTTCTTCCCGCTGTCTGCGAGGACAAGATCAGCATGTCACTGCTCTCGGATTTATGTTTCTGTTGTATACATCACTGGGGGCCTGTGATCCTGGAAGATGCCAAGGGGCACTAATCATTTGATTAGAGTAGCTTCCACAGCTTAACAGCTGTTTTCAGTGTTGTTCAAAGTTCTGCCCACAGACCTGTCAACAGGCAACACCTGGGAGCTTGCTGAGGTGCAGAATCTTGGCAGTCTCACCCCACACCTTCTTCAATCTCTTTTGTGGTTTTACAGTCTTCATCCTTTGCCTCCTTAAAGGTGTTGACTTTAAATGGATCTGGCATCTCTGGCTCTGTGGCCCCTTCCCTCTTGGGTGTGCAGTTCATAGCAGGCATCCCCGGGCAATGGGGTGTCCTGGAGGTTGGGCTGGGGATGAGAAAGCTCCCTTGGCTGGCCCCTTTGGTGCCCTAACTAAGAAATCATCTCCAAAACCAAAGTCATAAAGCTTTCCCTCAATGTTTTCTTCTAAGACTTTTAGAGTTTTATAGCTCTTAGGTTTTTGATCCATTTTGTGTTAATTTTTGTTTATGGTCTTAGGTAAGGGTTCAACTTCATTCTTTTGCATGTGGATATCTAGTTTTCCCAGCACCATTTTTTAAAAGACTGTCCTTTCTCCATGGACTTGGCACCCTTGTCAAAATTCGTTTGATCATATACGCAAGGACTTATTCCTGGGCTCTCTAGTCTATTCCACCGGCCTATGTGTCTGTCTTTATGCCAGCGCCACATTGTTTTGATTACTGTAGCTTTGCAGTAAGTTTTGAGGTCATGAAGTGTGACTCTTCCAGTTTTGTTCTTTTTCAAGACTGTTTTGATTATTCCGGGTCCTCTGAGGTTCCATATGAATTTCAGGATGGGGTTTTCTAGTTCTGCAAAAATGACATTTGGGTTTTGATAGGATAATTACATTGAATTTCTAGATCACTTTGGGTAGCATTGACATTTTAACAATATTAAGTTTTCCAATCCATGAACATAAATGTGTTTTAATTTAGTTATGTCATCTGTAATTTCTTTCAGCAATGCTTTGTAGTTTTCATAGTACAAGACTTTCAACTCCTTGATTAAGTTAACTTCTAATTATTTTATTTTTTAATGCTATTGTAGATGAAATTGCTTTTGTAATTTCCTTTTCAGATTGTTCATTGTTAGTGTATAGAAATGCAACTGATTTTTGTGCACTGACTTTGTGTCCTGCTACTTTACCTGAATTCATTTATTAGTTCTAACAGGTTTTTTTTCGAACATGTGTGGAATCTTTAGGGTTTTTTTTTTTTTTTAAACTTTTTTACATTGGAGTGTAGTTGATTGACAATGTTGTGTTAGTTTCGGGTGTTAGGGTTTTATACATATAAGATCATGTCATTTTCAGAGATAATTTTACTTCTTCCTTTCCAATTTGGATGGCTTTTCTTTCTTTCTTGTATAATTGCTCTTAGAATTTCCAGTACCATGTTAAATAGAAATGGTAAAAGTGGGCATCCTTACCTTGTTCTTAATCTTAGAGGAAAAGCTTTCAGTGTTTCACCATTGAACATGAAGCTCAATGTGGGTTTTTCATATATGGATTTTATCGTGTTGACGTAGTTTCCTTCTATTCCTAGTTTTATGAGTGTAAAAACAAAAAATCTTAATAGGTTGTTGTGTTCGATTATGATGATCAGGTTACCTCCCCCCCCCCACCCCCATTCAGTTAATATGGTATACTGCATTGGTTGATTTTCATATGCTGAACCATCCTTGGAACCCACTTGGTCATGGTGTGTAATTCTTTTCATATGCTGCTGAATTCAATTGGCTAGTATTTTGTTGAAGATTTTTGCATCAATGTTTATAAGTGATAGTGGTCTGTAGTTTTTTCTTGCAGTGTCTTTGTCTGGCTTTGGTTATCAGAGTAATGCTGGATACATAGAAAAATAAGTTACAAAGTATTCCCTGCTCTATAATTTTTTGGTAAAAGTTTGGGAACTATTGGTGTTAGTTCTTCAAACACTTGGTAGAATTCCTCAGATCCAGGGCTCTTCACTGTCAGGAGATTTTGATTTTTTGATTCAATCTCCTTATTAGTTATATGTCAATTCAGATTTTCTGTTGTGATTTAGTCTTGGTAGGTTTCGTGTTTCTAGGAATTTGTCTATTTCATTAGGTTATCCAATATGTTGGTTTGCAATTGTTCACAGTACCCTCTTTTAATCCTTTTTATTTTATAGAATAGATAGTAATGTCCATACTTTCTTTTTTTTTTTTTTTGCGGTATGCGGGCCTTTCACTGCCGTGGCCTCTCCCGTTGCGGAGCACAGGCTCCGGATGCGCAGGCTCAGCGGCCATGGCTCACGGGCCCAGCCGCTCTGCGGCATGTGGGATCTTCCCGGACCAGGGCACGAACCCGTGTCCCCTGCATTGGCAGGCGGACACTCAACCACTGCGCCACCAGGGAAGCCCCATATTTTCATTTTTATTTTAGTAATTTGAGGTTTTCTTTCCTGGGTTCTTTTTTTTTTCCTCTGGTTCTCTCTTTTCTTCTGGGTTCATCTAGCTAAAGGCTTGTCAATTTTGTTGACCTTTTTGAAAAACCAACTTTTGGTTTCATTAATTTATCTCTATAGTATTCTTTTCACTTTTAACAGAATTTCATTCATCGTCACAGTAAAAATTTAGCAGCTCCTTTAGCAGACTTTTACTACTTCAGAAAGATCCTAATTAAATTAGAATTTATAAGGCTTAGGGCTAAAGATGTCAATTTATAATTTACATTGTTTGATACTACAGTATAGGACAGGAATTAGGCCAATAAATGGGTTCAGAATATGAAACATCCCTAATATAATTTCAGTTTGAAACTGATATTAATACACTGTCAGAGCTACTAGCTCCTTGCTTAGAGAAAAACTGAGGTTCAATAATAAATGGTTAAGGTGTAATATTACAATAAACACAGACTGCTTTTTAACATACTGCTCTGTAGATCAACTTCGAGGGCAAAGAAAAACAAACATAACTGATGATTTCAGTACTTTGGTCTTTTGTTTACAATAAAAGAACTTTAAACAAATTTAAAATTTATTTCAGAATATGGATCTGGAAGGATCCTCAAAACATTACCCATGTCTTAATTGCTATCCCAAACCAGAGACCTTTACAATTAATAACAAAAGAAGCAAAAATCTAAATCCATGTAGTCAACTTAATATTAAGGAATGATCTATAGGTTTTGTTTTCTAACATTTCTTTGCTTATCATAATGGCTCTGTCTCTCCTTTTTTTTTTTTTTGGCTGCACCATGCAGCATGAGGGATCTTAGTTCCCCAACCAGTGATCAAACTCATGCCACCTCAGTGGAAGCGTGGAAACCTATCCATTGGACTGCTAGGGAATTCCCCATAATGTCTCTTTTGGTCTAATGTTTTCAGTAATCTTCCTTGCTATCTTTGTACCGCTAGGACGAGTTTAGATCTGTTTAAAGTTTATTACGAAAGAAAATAAAGGAAAGAAAAACAAAAGCACTGAAATCATGAACTATGAGATTTACGTATTGCTAAGGAAGAAGAGAATAATCTTTATGAGTTGTACTGTGTTTTCATAAAACTAACTACCAATCAATATCACTCAATTAATAGTAAATCTAACTTATTTTAAAAAGAGGATCATTTTTTATTTGTAATTATTATGAACAAAATTAATGATAACAGTTGACACCTTTCAACTAAGGCTCTTAATATACTTTGAAGACCTTACTAATTCTCACTACTTTTCAAGATAATGGTAATTATATATTTTTAATAATTTTTTTGATGTGGACCATTTTTAAAGTCTTTATTGAATTTGTTATAATATTGCTTCTGTTTTATGTTTTGGTTTTTTGGCCCCGAGGCATGTGGGATCTTAGCTTCTCAACCAGGGATCGAACCCCCACCCCTTGCATTGGAAGGCGAAGTGTTAACTGCTGGACCGCCAGGGAAGTCCCTAATGGTAATTATTGAGAGAAGATAATGAATTGAAGTGTAAATGTCAGCTAAAGGTCAAGAATAGTAAGAACAAAAGAGGCCAGGCTGATATTTTCCACCGGAATAACAGAAAACAACAAAGTTTTCTGAGTTGACAGAGTGGATTTTTAAAAAATATCAATAAACTGACAAACCACCCCCAATCACTAATTTGTTTATACCATTTAATGCTCTGGGCAAAAAGGCACAGGATTAAAAACCCAAAGGCTGTGGAATCTAAAATTGATACAAATGAACTTATTTACAAAACAGAAACAGACTCACAGACTTAGAAAAACAAACTTACGGTTACCAAAGGGGAAAGGGGGGGGGGAGGGATAAATTAGGAGGTTGGGATTAACATATACACACTACTATATATAAAAGAGATAACAACAAGGACCTACTGCACAGCACACAGAACTCTACTCAATACTCTGCAATAGCCTATATGGGAAAAGAATATGAAACAGAATAGATATCCGTATATGTATAACTAAATCACTTTGCTGTACACCTGAAACTAAACACAACATTATAAATCAACTATACTCCAACAACAACAACAACAAAAATCCAAAGGCACAGGATTAAACATCTAAGGTAAAGTCCCTGGAGAAAGTCAAGGACTCTGGTTTATAGTTACCCCGTATATTAAATGAAGATAAAGGATCTTACCATCCACCATCCTAATGATGATATATGTGAAAGTTATTGGAGGAAGTAAAAATATTATGTAAAAGCATTCTACATCTGCAAGATGTGGGGAACATCTTCTTTATACATGTCATAATAAAGCACTGTGAAAAGCAAATGTGCTAGCTATCATGTGTATATATCACCCAGGTTCAATAGAAAGAGCACCAAATCATAGAAATAATTAGAAAAGTAAAATGTAGTATGGGAAGTCAATTTTAAGTTTTAAAAGTTGAACTCATTAAATACTTTTAAAGACAAAAGTACAGTACACAGATAGGGAACTTAATACAAAGAAAAAGTACTGTATTGAAAATTTTGGGAGCTTATGTCAAGAAATAAATTTTACTTTTTTTTAATTACTAAAGAAAAAAAAATCTGATGTTGCATGACAATAAAGGGATCAATCTGAGGAACAATATAGTTGTGCTACTGCTAATAAATAATTAGTAACGATTATGATGATGATTATAAATATCATATTACTAACAGCATCTACCATCTGTTGGGCTTTTACTATGTAGCAGGTACATTACATACAGCCTTTTATCTTTGAGGAAAAAATAGTTAAGATTTGTATGATTTTACATGGACATAATCTTACTGAGCCCTTTAAACAGAAACTTCTTTACATGTTTCCTCAATTAAGGAATTTGATGCCCACTAACCTCACTGTTGGAGAAGTGTGGTCTCCCCCCTGAGCTTTTCTGGTAACCTTATTAGACTGTCATTGCTTTCCTGTCCCTTACTTGCCCTATCCTCCCCTTTTCAAAGAAATACATTGGAACTAACTTGGGGAATACAAGATGTAAAAGTCTCATGTTAATTATCACAGGGCTTGCTATAGAAGCTGAGAATATACTAAACACCTGCTTCAACTGATTCTGTGTATAGAAAATTCACTCATATATATCAGAAGCTGTTCATGCACTCTGGCACATGAGGCCTACTTGTTAACAAGAATCAGTTCTATTATTTCCTCCATAACAAGGGTTACCAACACAATTTGGACTCGCCATCCTACTGTTCAGTAGTTTGTGGGAAGAGGGATCAATGTTTGAACTGCTCCGAAATACGTTTTGGATTGTATTTATAGGTACATGTATACAGATGATCATTCCTAGACAAAGCATTTGTCAAGTACAAAGATACAATTGTCAAACCATGGGAAAGTTGAGTTTGAACCTTAGAGCATAAGATTCCTAATTTTACATTTCAAATAAATGGCAGAAATAAACACAAGTAATTTACCCTAAATTTAATGTGAAAAATCTATCTCTGAGAAAAATCAAAACACAACGACCACATGATTAAGTTATACAAAGGAAACCAAAGCAAACACTCCCCCCACCCATTTATCCCATGTTAAAGGTTAGTGGTAGTCTAACAAATTAAGATTTTTCTGGATTTAGAAACCTGACACCTCACTACCCCAAACCTTCCAAATATTTAATAATCATACAAAGTCCAACATATCACTCAAGATTTGCAAGAGGAATGGTGTGTGTGTGGCAACAGAAAAATTACTAAGCAAAAACCCTTTGTACAATTACTTGGGACCATATCAACAATTCAGAACAACTCCAAAGCAATTATGTGGGAAAGTGAACTTCTTGACATTAATGCACACATACTGCTTGAATTACTTCTAAAGCATTCTTAAGAAATTCTTAAGAAAGTAATCTTAAAAATTCTCTAAAAGATTATAGTTTCAAATAAAACTGAATAAAAAACACAATTAACATTTCTGAAGAATAGAGAGTCACAGAAGCGAAATTATTTATAGAAGAAATGGTCAAGGAGCTCTAGGAGATAATATCTGCTTGGAACCATTCAAGGTGATGCCTAATGTCTGCTGGCCTCTCTCCAGCTTGATGAAATTAATATTATTATTACTTTGGTTTATGCAACTTTATTGAAGAAAAATCAATTAGTAGCAGAGCTATCAGTTTATCACTTATCCATTGACAACTTGCATCATTTACTCAGTGTTATATTAAACAGTGTATTGGAAGATAGATTAGCTAATAGCTCCAAGCCTCCTAACAATGTAAATGAAAATTACAAAATGTGTGAGACCCTATTTTGGAATACAAAGAGTGTTTGACTTCCAATTTCCATTCTCTGTAGAACAAGAGCAGGTCATTCCCTTATTGACATGCATAAAACACATCACATTTTCCATTCTGCTGATGCTATCAATTCAATACCAATTCTCCAGCCACATCAGTTATGAGCATAAAGTATATCATGTAACCTCAAATCTCTAACAGTGGAAGGTTTAAACAAGAATGGATGCTGCTAGAATAATGCTGCTTCCTTTGATGTGACAACTCAGCTTCCACCTTCCTCCCCCTCAGATGATTCTTCAGCACATTAGAGCAGTGAGGAATGGTTTTAGTCTCATAACAAAGTTAGAGTGAAAACACTGGCCACATAATACACATGCTCCATTTTTTTAAAAAAAACTTCTGAATCTTGGGTAACTGTTCTCTTGTAACTACTTTACAGCTTCTAAAAGCACTTACTGCCCAAAGCTGGAAGAACGTAAGTATTCTCAGATGAGCATGTGAATGAATGGAGGGAGGTAAACAAAACATGAAATGAAAAAAGATGAGGTCTGATAGGGGAGCAGCCAGATAAGAAAATAATAAAAGGGACCATAATTTAAAGTTTATTCCAGTTGTAATGAAGGTTATTCTGACTTTAAGGTAGCATCACATGGCATACTTCTGAGTCCATTCCTGAGACAGCCTGCTGTACTTATCTCTGTTTTATAGATCCATGCAATCTCTGGCACTAGGGGATCATCTGGGTTTGGATCACATAGCAGTGAACAAATGAAGAACATTTTATGTAAACGTTATCCTTAACAAACAGTAGAAAATCATAAGATTTCTTTATAGTTTTATACTATGACATCCCTTCATTTAAAAATGAGTTTTTCTAAATAAAATATTAAGGGGATGGTCACGAAATTAAGACTTGGAAATGGATGAAATGTATGCTTCCTTAGGAAAACACTTCCATTTCCCTAAGTCACTTTATTTATTTTTTCGGTACGCGGGCCTCTCACTGTTGTGGCCTCTCCCGTTGCGGAGCACAGGCTCCGGACGTGCAGGCTCAGCGGCCATGGCTCACAGGCCCAGCCGTTCCGTGGCATGTGGGATCTTCCCAGACCGGGGCACGAACCCATGTTCCCTGCATCAGCAGGCGGACTCTCAAACACTGCGCCACCAGGGAAGCCCCCTAAGTCACTTTAAATATTACTATGCTGAAGGAAGACAACAGATATAAATTATATTCACGGTAGCTGACTTTCAGAATGATAGAGAGGAAACCAGAGAATATATTGACTAATTCAAAATTCTTAATAGGGAACCTACATTAATTGGTATATACATCTAAAATTTGAGTAAAAATAATAGTTGCTATTTAAAATTAAACCTTCAGGCAGTATCTTAGAGGTAACAAAAGAAGATGAAATGCCTAGTAGTATTTTTTTTAAAAAGGCATTTCATAATAGGTAACTCCCTATTAAGTTAAGAGGTAACTGTATATTAACTGGATTATTTTTTCAACAAGACACTCTATTCCCTGTTGATTCTTAAAACAGCTGACTTTATTTTACATTATGCGAAAACAGAATGACAATTTTTTTCTAGTTTTATATACTTCATTCCTAATTTCCATTACTTAAATCTCTTCTCTGTATATTATTCCAACTGTAAGCCCCTTGCCAGACACCTTGCACAGAGGCATCTTGGACTTCAAAATCTCCAAGCAGAGTAAATATACCCACATACAGTAAATTCTTGATAAACATTTGAGTAAACAATGAATATAGCATTCAGTGGATTAACATACAACAAATTCTCATATTCTCCTTGTTCCTCCCCCAGTCGTTATAGTCACCATACTATACGGAATGTGATGTCAGAGACCAGGCCCATTTTTCCTTGCTACACTATGTCCTTGCCATGGAATAGGTTTTCAGTAAGTGTTCGGGGAATGCATGAAATTCTCCTGTAGTATGAACAACTGGGCCATGATTCAAGAATGGTCGTCAAAACGTTTTTGTGCTTATTGCCAAGGGCAACACAACAGACATGGTAGGAAATGCAATACAGGCATACCTCATTTTACTGCACTTGGCAGATACTGTGTTTTTACAAACTGAAGGTCTGTGACAACCTGCAAGTCTATCGGCACCATTTTGCCGACAGCATTTGCTCACTTTGTCACGGTTTGGCAATTCTCACAATATTTCAGACTCTGTCATTATTATTTTATTTGTCATGGCGACCTGTGATCAGTGATCTTTGATGTTACTACTGTAATTGTTTTGGGGTGCATCAAACCACATCCACGTAAGACGGCAAGCTTAACCAATGTGTGTGTGTTCTCACTGCTCCACCAACTGGCCAGCCGTTCCCGTCTCTCTCCGTCTCCTCTGGCCTCCCAGTTCCCTGAGATACAATAACACTGAAATCAGGCCAGTTAATAATCCTATACTGGCATTTAAGTGTTCAAGTGAAAGGCAGAGTCACACGTCTCTCAGTTTAATTCAAGAGCTAGAAATGATTAAGTTTAGTGAGGAAGGCATATCGAAAGCTGAGACAGACTGAAGGCTAGGGCTGCTGTGCCAAGCAGTCAGCCAAGTTGTGAGCATAAGAGAAAAGTTCTTGGAGGAAAGTGCTACTCCAGTGAACACACCAATGACAGGAAAGTGAAACTGCCTAACTGCTGATATGGAGAGAGTTGTCTGGATAGAAAATCCAAGCAGCCACAACATTCCCTTAAGCCAAAGCCTAATTCAGAGCAAAGCTCTGACTCTCAGCAATTCTGTGAAGGTTGAGAGAGGTGAGGAAGCTGTGGAAGATTAAAGCCAACAGAGGTTGGTTCATGAGGTTGCAGAAAAGAAGCCATCTCCGTAACATAAAAGTGCAAGGTGAAACAGCAAGTGTGATGTAGAAGCTGCAGCAAGTTATCCAGAAGATCTAATAGCCTCCTACTGGAAAAAGATGCCATCTAGGACTTCCATAGCTAGAGAGGAGAAATCAATGCCTGGCTTCAAAGTTTCAAAGGACAGGCTGATTCTCTTGTTAGGGGCTAATGCAGCTGGTGACTTTAAGTTGAAGCCAGTGCTCACTTACCATCCTGAAAATCCTAGGGCCCTTCAGAATTACACTAAACCTACGCTGCCTGTGCTCTATCAGTGGAACAACAAAGCCTAGATGATAGCACATCTATTTACAACATGGTTAACTGAATATTTTAAGCCCACTGTTGAGACCTACTGCACGGAAAAAAAGATTCCTTTCAAAATATTGATACTACCACTCACTGACATTGCACCTGGTCACCCAAGAGCTCTGATGGAGATGTACAACAAGATTCATGTTGTTTTCATGCCTGCTAACACAACATCCACTCTGCAGCCCATGGATCAATGAGTAATTTCAACTTTCAAGTCTTATTACTTAATAAATACATTTTGTAAGGCTATAGCTGCCACAGACAGTGATTCTTCTGATGGATCTGGGCAAAGTAAATTGAAAGCCTCTGGAAAGATTCACCATTCTAGGTGCCATTCAGAACACGTGTGATTCATGAGAAGATGTCAAAATATGAACAGTAATAGCAGTTTGGAAGAATTTGATTCCAACCCTCCTGTATGACTTTGAGGGGTTCAAGACTTCAGTGGAGGAAGTAACTGCAGATGCAGTGGAAACAGCAAAGGAACTAGAATTAGAAGTGGAGCCTGAAGACATGAATGAACTGCTGCAATCTTATGATAAAACTTCTAACAGACGAGGAGTAGCTTCCTGTGGGTGAGCAAGGAGAGTGGTTTCTTGAGATGGCATCTACTCCTGGTGAAGATGCTGTGAAAATTATTGAAATGACAACAAAGGATTTAGAATATTTGATAAACTTGGATGATGAAGCAGCAGCCAAGTCTGAGAGGATTTGATTCCAATTTTTTTTTTTTTTGGGGGGTACGCGGGCCTCTCACTGTTGTGGCCTCTCCCGTTGCGGAGCACAGGCTCTGGACGCGCGGGCTCAGAGACCACGGCTCATGGGCCCAGCCACTCCGCGGCCTGTGGGATCCTCCCAGACCGGGGCACGAACCCGTGTCCCCTGCATTGGCAGGCGGACTCTCAACCACTGCACCACCAGGGAAGCCCTAATTCCAATTTTGAAAGAAGTTCTGCTGTCGGTAAAATGTTACCAAACATCATTGCATGCTACAGAGAAATGGTTTGTGAAAGGAAGTGTAAATTGATGCAGCAAACTTCACTGTCTTATTTTAAGAAATGGTCACAGTGACCCCAACCTTTAGCAACCACCACCCTGATTAGTCAGCAGCCATCAGCGTCTAGGCAAGATGCTCCACCAGCAAAAAGATTATGCTTTGCTGAAGGCTCAGATGATGGTTAGCAGTTTTTTTAGCAATAAAGTATTTTTAATTAAGGTCTGAACCTTAATTAAAAGTTCATTACGAATTAATACATAATGCTATGGCACCCTTAGCAGACTACAGTAGAGCATAAACATAACTTTTATATATGCTGGGAAACTTCGTGTGACTTGCTTTATCGTAATATTTGCTTTACTGCAGTGGTCTGGAAACGAACCTGCAGTAAGTTCAACGTATGCTATAATCCAAATTAATCGCTTGTTGATAAACGTGACCTGAAAGAGGGAACATTAGGTGTAGAAAAGAAACTAGAAGGAAATCTTTTACTCTTTCAATCACAAATGCAATAGAATTTAAGCATTTTCTCTGATCCAACCAGGATACTGGCATTCTGTCATCACTGAGTGTACTGACTGCAAGCATGAGAATTTTTTGCAAGTGCTATTACTAAAAATGACTAGAAAAATTATGTTATTCCTCTAAATTTCTTAGATAATTACCACCTTACTATACTGAATCAGTGGGGCCTAAATGCTTTTTTACTGCTGTATGAGTTGCTATCAATTTCTAACACATTTCTGGCATATAATGAAGAATAAAATTTTTGACTGAATGAAGGAATGAAATAACCTTTAAAAGAACCTTCTTAAATTATTCTACAAAAATAAGATATAAGTTTCGGCATGTAGCCCTCAAGGTCTTTAGGATGTAGAAAGAATGACAGAATATTTTCTCCAAAAATGAATTCTTTATTCATAGGGTTAAACTGAAACAGAAATGTTTGGCTTCCCTGGTGGCACAGTGGTTGAGAGTCCGCCTGCCAATGCGGGGCACACAGGTTCGAGCCCCGGGCCGGGAGGATCCCACATGCCGCGGAGCAACTAAGCCCGTGTGCCACAACTACTGAACCTGCACTCTAGAACTTACGAGCCACAACTACTGAAGCCCGCACGCTTGGAGCCCGTGCTCCACAGCAGGAGAAGCCACCACAAGGAGAAGCCTGCACACCAGAGAGAGGAGTGGTCCCCGTTCACTGCAACTAGAGAAAAGCCCGCGCGCAGAGTTTTATGCCTCCTCCCTTGAATCCGGGCAGGCTTTATTGACATGTGTCATCAAAAGACAACAGCGGAAGTGACATTCTGAGACTTCTGAGCCTAGGTCAAAAGAAAGCTTGCAGCTTTGCTTGGCTATTGGAACATTCTTTCTGGAACTCTGAGTTGCCCATAATGAGTCTGATTACCTGAGCCTACTGTGCTGGAGGGACCACAGGTAGGTGCTCCCAGTTCCAGCTGAACCTACATTCCAGCCATTCCCACCAAGGGGCCAGATATGTGAGTGAAAGAGTTGTGGACCTTCCAGGCCAGCCCACCTGCCATTTAAATATCAGTGAGGGATCTCTTTTGACGCCTTGTATGAGAGAAGATTCACTCAGCCAAGCCCTTGTGCCAAACCCTGACTCACAAATCATGAGATATTAAAAAACAAAATGTTGTTTTAAAATTGTGAGCTTTGTTTTGTGATCAGCTGTTGTATAGCAATAGATAACAGGAACACTGAGAAGTGAACACTGTGAGTACTGCTTGAAACAATTTTTATCTACCTTGAATCTGTGGACCAACTCATCAATTTCTATCCATGCCTAGAATTAAAAGCCTTCTGAGGGGTTAGTTCTAAGTCATCATACATGTGTAGCATCAAAAGCCTCAAGTGACCTTTTCTTCCCCACCAACCTCTTTTCTCAGTCATAGTTGATCAATTGCTTCCCCTAGGGTTGTTTTTGCCAATACAACTCCTGCAGTTTCAATCTCTCTAATTCTAATCTCCTCTAATCTTAGGTTATTTTCGACTCTCACAACACGGATAGGCGCAGAATGGAACGAAAAAGTATAAAGCCACTAAAAAAACATATTGGCCACATACAAATAAAAAGAAATATATTACATGATACAAGCAAATCAAAGAGCTGGACTCAACAAGCTAATCCAGATGACTCCAAAAAACAGCTGGTAGGCGTGTCGCTAAAGGTCAACTTACCCTTTTACAATTCTGAAAGTGAGTTTTGTATGAAAAGTATAATTATATATAGAATATTTAATATTTGTAGCCAGGGGAAAAAATCCTGTTTACCTGCAAATCAATATTGTTGTCAATGCAACGTTCATTCTTCTCTGCCAAAATCTTCCCATAGTTTTCAGATTTGATAAGATTTTCAACTCCGGTTGTATCTTTCACTTCTGCCTCCAAATCCTTCATTGTTTCAGTTTCATTTTTTACAGTAACAGTATCAGACATCCTCATTAGCAAAGGTTATTTTAGAATTCTACAGGGAACTTGAAGCCTTAGCAAGCAAGAAAAAAAAAATTAATTCAGTTTGAAATATTTCTTACATTGAGTTAGTGCACAACATTGACTAAATGCCTTCTATGTTCCAGGAATAATGTAAAATATACACGGATAGAAGCAAAATTCCTGCTTCTAAGGAACTGTAAAATACAGTTTAGTGGCAGACATATTCAAAAATAAAAAATCATAAAACAATGAGATAAGGGCTATAATAAGGGTATGAGGTGATTTTGATGCGCACACCACTTGTGAAAATTCCCAAGAAACATTAAGGAATAAGCCCTATTGAGATGTAAGGTAATGGCTGGAGAATTATAAATGCATATTTAGATGACATCAGAAATCTTTTTCTCTGAAGGGATATTATAAGTATTACCCTGTGAAAAAAAATTTTCCTGTCATAGCTTTCATCTAGATTTCTGAAATTTCTAATTTGTTACATTAACCTGCAATTCCAAAAGGAAATAACTTAAAAAATAGACAGTAACATTCTATACAAAACACAGTTGTGAATCTTCACTAATAACTGTTCAGCGTTATGAATCAAGCATTGAAAACTCTCCTGACTCATGTGATTCAGGGCCAAACAACACATATGGGCTCTATAGATCAGATATATAAGATGCCAATATATTTCATATCTTTAGTGAGTTTAAGACAACAATGGGGACTTTACACTGAATATCAAATAGGAATGTATCAGATAAAGCTGTCATTTTAGGACATGTGAGAAATGTGAACCTGAACAGCAGAACTTGATGTAAACCACTCCGTTTTTTCTAGCCTTATTGAGATATAATTCATATATAACAATGTGTAAGCCTAAGGAGTACAACGTGATGATCTGATACACTTATATACTGTGAAATGATTAACATAATCCATCACACCACATAATTAAATTTTTGTGTGTGTGGTGAGGACAAAGACGACTTATTTCAAAATGCATCCAAAAAATGTAGATGAATTGATGGAGAGGTAGAGGGATGGATATAGATGGACAGATGCAGGTTAAAGCAAGTAAGATAAAATGTTAACGATAGAATGCAGGGGTGGTTAAATGGCTGTTCACCGTAAAATTCTTTCAACTTCTCCGTATTTCTGAAAATTTCTTAATAAAATCTAGAAGGGGGTGAAAAAAACAGTAGAACTTGTCTTTCCTATATAGAAAATTCAAGAGTTCCTTTCCTGAAAGAATGTTTTGCAACTAAGTATCTAAACAGATTTCAGGAATCCATAAATACATCTGAAAAGCTTAAAAAAAAAAAAAGTCTTCCTTAATTATATCCACACCAAAGTTAAGTGGTTCATTCTCAAAACAGTAAGGTGACTAAGGCGGGAGGGGGTACTTAAGTACTCTTGGCTCCTTGCTTTTTGTATATGAGATTTTGAAAGAAAAAGTGAGATGTTTTTCTCAAGTGACAAGACAGGTTACCTGATGTGTTCTATGGATTTGGGATTGTGGTGTCCCACAAAAATAAAATAAAATAATCCAAGGTTCTTTCTCACAGTTGTCAACCAGGATGTCAATTGTCTTGACCAATTTGGAATCTGGCAGGAGGAGTCCCATGTCCTTGTCACCACTGTAGATTCCTGGACTGAAATGGACTGTCTTGGATCAAATATATCATTCCTTTCAGTGGCCTAAAATTCAAACAAAAGAAAACATTATAACAAAATAGCCGAGGGAAATGAAACACTACACAGTAAATTGGAAATGAAAAATATTACTGCTGGTGACTTTATTATTTTCTTGTCCTAAACAAGAGCCAGAACACTTAATTACAACCAATTCTGACATGCATTGGTTTTGTGAGCCTGGGTAAACCATGAGGCCACCTAGAGAGTTTTGCAGTAAAAGCAGAAGGAAGAAGAAAGCAAGGGAATGTATTAAGAACCAAGTATGTGGTCTGTGTTGTAAGGGAGATATAATTTTCGTTTTAAAAGGTTTTACCAAGATCAGAACCAGGAACACTTGCCTCCAAGAACTATGATTTTTAGAGTTTCTTCCAGAGCTACAACTCTATGGACTTAAGACAGTAATTCTGAAAAATAATCACATTCCAGGTTTTTAAAAGTCCAAAAGAACAAAAGCTATGATAAGCCATTTAACATTTTCAAAGAAACGCACATTGCCTATAAAGGGTGGCGTGACTATTTATAAAGACATCTGAAAGACTAAAGCCAAAATTCTCTCAGTGTCATCTGTTTTGAAAGTTAGTTTCATTTAAAACTTTTCTGGTGCAAGTGACTACATAACAGCAAAAAAACACTCTAAAAATCCTATATAGCTCTTCCATCTTCCTTTGACAATTTTGTTGTCAATGAACACAACAGCACAATTTTAAGGTGAAACAACTGAGCAGAATGAGGTCCAAGTATCAAGAGATAAAATACTAATACTGCTGAGCATGCATCACAGAAGAATTCACATCTTATACTAACTCTTCAAAAAACAATTTTGAAATGGAATTATTTAGAACCCTGATACAGATACACATTAGTTTTCACATCTCAATGTCACTCTGTTTGACTACAGGATAACAGAAAAGGAGGTATCATAAACAAATGTCAAAACTGTTTTTAACTGACATTGTCATCTCAATATGACCAAGATTCTGGGCCACTAAATCAAATGGCTAGGCTTAAAAAAAAAAAAGTCCACCCAAAACAAACCAAAAAATACTTAAATATAATTTTTGTCATTAAAAAATTTTTCTCTCATAAAATGGTAGACACAAGATGGCAGCACTCACTAAGCAGCCAAATTCTTTGTGTTCCTGCACACTTTGGGATTTAATCATGAATCCTTTAAAATCGAAATTCTAAAGAAGCATGGTTGTATCCATTTAAGAAATGAATAAGGCATCACTAAGGTAATAGCTGCAAGGGGTAATGAGAGAGAGGCACAATGCGAAAAGGTGAACGTATCAGAAGATCCTCTGAGGACCTGTGCAACCTTAGGGATCACCGAGTCCAATCATATAATTTACCATGCAAGTTATTAGCACCCAGGAGTATAATAAAATGACTTGTCCAAAGTCATACAACCAATCTGTAAGACCAATACTTGCTAATAAGCCACACCACTTGACCACAGATTAATGAATGCTGCTGAACCAAATGGCCAGTTATTGCCTGGGAAGGAGACAACTGGTATAATAGAAAGATCAAATGCATTAGCCTTAGACCTGAGTTTAAATCCCAGCGCTGCCAGTTAACGACCTCGGTAAACTGCTTAATCTCTCTGAGTCACAATTTTCTAAACTGTAAAGTGGGGAAAATATACTTAGCTGATAAACTGTTAGAAGAACTGAATGGTTTAAATGTAAAGCACTCGCCACAGCCTCTCTTACACAGTGGGCGCTCCAAAAATGTTAGCTTCCTTCCATGGCTAGAACCGCCCTAGGGCAACAACTGGCTGAGGCTTAGTCCGCTGTGTCCTGGCAACACCCTGCATGATGGGAGACTGACAGCAGGCCCACCACAGGTGCACAGGGGCTTTGCACACCTCAGGCCTCCTCGTGCATGTACCCTACAAAGCTCAGCAGAGGAGAAGGACGAGCGTTTGTGTGGATGCGCTAAGTTACGGGAGAAGTGCAACAGCCTCAAGGGGCTCTCACTAGCGCCTTCTCATTTAACGTCCAAAATTCACATAAGCTTTGCATTCTTCTCATGAATATTAATGTCTTTGTCTTAAATACAAATGTTTTCCTCTCTAAATCTTTAAGCAAAAGAGGTATTCCAGCTTTCTGGTCTTCGCTAAAACAAAATCCCTTTTATCTTGGCACAAGGCCTACACTTTTACAGTTACCTGAGGCTGTGTGGACGTGTAGGCGTCAAGTACATAAAGGCACAGACACATCATATTACATCTCTGCCACAACACTTAGGAGTGAATTAAATGCATCCTAATGTAATAAATAGTTATATAGTAAGTCAAAGTGATTAAGGAACTTAAATGAATCTGGTAGGTTTCTACAATAGAAAGACAAGAGAAAAAAAAAGTTGGCATTTATTAAGTGCATACATTTGAGTACCTACAGTTAGTGATATTTAAAAACTGAGTTTCTCAGACTCTGTTTCAACCTAAAAGAGATGGATATATGTGCTCAAAATTCATACTCAACTTTGAAAAAACATTCTTCCATTCGGTAACATGTTACTTATTAGGGACATACCAAAGATTTCATTACATACAACTTCTGTGCTACCAGGTAGCCAACAAAAGAGAAATGCCACATGTATGTATGTAGACATAATAAAATCTTCAGAACCTTAGGCACAAAAAGGTTGGCACCCCCTCAGCACCATAAGCAAAAGGGAATTAAAGGGAAAACTAAAGATTATAACCTAAAAAAAGTAAAACTATAAAAGTACAGGAAATATAGGAAATGTTTTAAAATTACTGGGTGAAAGAGTCCTTCCCAAACATGATGTAAAAATCTAGAAGCTATCAACGAAAAATAGTAACAAAACTTACAATGACGTTTTAATATATTTCTGTACAACAAAAATATAACAGAGATTAAAAGGCAAATGATGTAATAAAAAATATTCCCAACACAGAAGTGCCAAAATCTGTAAAGTAAACAAGGTCTTAAAATCAAAGAGAAAAGGAGAGAGAAATGGGAACTGCAATTTACAAAAGAAACACAAATAACTACCACCCAAACTACTCATAAATAGCTCACCATGTGCAGGTACTGTTCTAATACCTAATTTAAAGCTCACAATAATTCTAGAAAGTAGGTTCTATTAATATCCCTGTCTTACAGATTAGGAAACTAAAGCATGGAGAAGTTGATTCGTCCAAGTTCAAATAAGTCACATAGCTGGTAAGAGTGGGATATGAAGCAGGATATGAACTGGGGCAGACAGGTGCTCCACTGTAAGCTGTAAGTGGAGCACCACTGTAAGCTCTTACCCACAGTGCTGTATCATCATTCAGGTGTACCAAGAAGAGGAGCAATTTGGGCTTACAGAGCATCTTTATTTCAAAAATACTTAGAACGTGTGGTAACGGTAACGTGTTCAAGACAGAAAGTACTAAACTTATCCTTTTCACATAGATAGCAGCTATGTACTACTGACTTCTTATCCATCGTCAGTCAGGCTAATCACTACTGAGTTATCAGAACTGTCAGGTAATCATCCACTTTCTCTTATTCTCTCTATCTCTTGTGATCTTAAGTATTAAACTATGTAAACTTGGCTGGCAATAAGGATTCAATTTGTGGCAAAGGAACAACATGAAGCCTAGGAGCTTAACAAACGATAACTATGCATAGTTAAGTGCCTTCCTCCAGGTAACAAAGCAGGGCAGAATTAGGATCAACATTTGGAAAGTATATGCAGTCTATGAATGAATAGTTTCTCCAGTGAAAATGTCAGATACAATTTTCGGCAATAAAAATGAAACACTGATACTGCTAATTCAAAGGATCACCTTATTCTGCCTATGGCCTAATATTTGGTTCTACAGCACAAAAGAATTGAAGAATTAGGCAATCAAAAATAATATTCTAATATTATTAGAAAAAATATTCTAATTTCACACAATGAAAACCAGTTTATTCTAGATAAAACATAAAAAAAAATTATTTAAGGGAATTCCCTGGCAGTCCAGTGTTTAGGACTCTGCACTTCCAGTGCCAGGGGCCTGGGTTTGATCCCTGGTAAGGGAACTAAGATCCCACAAGCTGCACGGCACACACACACACACACACACACACACACACACAAAGTTAAATTTTGGGGGGGGAGGAAAGAAATGTGGCCCTACAGGTAAAAAAAAAAAAAAAAAGGAGTTCTCTTCACATGAATATTGGGGTGGAGGGAAGAGTCACATCATTGAAGTTACCTGAATAGAATTTGGCAAAGCACACAGCATTGTTCTTCCCTTATTCAAGGTCATTTCATTAGACGGACACAATGCTGTATTTCTTCCCTTAGAGAAAAAATGTAATCAGGCAGGCACATTTATAAAATAAACCAAACGCACAAAACCAACACACAGCTTCTCCTAAGATTATGAATTGACACAACGAATTGGCTAATAGCCTCTAGGGAGAAAGGTGGAAACCCCCCCCACTGTTTATGCTCTACTTAGAAATGGTAGAAATTCACATTCTCAGAGTCAATCACTTGTCAGTTACTTGAACAAGAATACAAGCAGCAACATTTCAAAATGCTAAATGTCTATGTGATTTATAAACAGTTGCTGTCATCCAATAAAAGTTTACTGAGTAACCTCAGAAAGTAGTACAGCTGCAATAAGTATTAGCTATACTATTTAAAATGACCAAAAGAGAAAAGAACTACCTTGACCTGAAAGAGTTTGTTAAACCCAAATGAGGAGGTTAATAATGACACTTATCAACAAATACATAAAATAATTTTCAGAGGATATTTAAAAAGAGAAGAAAAGGCTTGCTAAGTTTAAAGACTGGGAGGGAATAATTTATTAGTGGAGTCCTACCATATTACGAGACAAATTACTTTTATGTAAAAAGTTATATGGCGATGTAAGGTGTTACAAATTCATTGCATTCTGAGTAGAAAAATAGAGAAGGAAAAAGAAGCCCATTTAACGGAAATAGAACGTATGAACTGAGGTTGAGGACAAAAAAATGTGATGATAGCTAGAGTTGGCAGGGCATGGTGAAACACTCTCAAACACTGTGAGTTCACATTAGTAAACAATTTGTGATAACGAAGTTTAAATTCCTCCTATTCTGTACCCAACAGATCCACTTCTGGATCTACACAGTGAAGAGACTCATACACGTACATGAGCAGACGTACAAAAATATTCACTGAATTGTTTTATTTTAAAGGATGGGAAAGACCAAATGTCTACCAATACGGAAACTGATTAAAATAAAAAGCTTAACAACTATGGTATACCCATATTGCACGACACGCTAAAACAATTAAAATGAATGGACTAAAGCTATATCAATACAAGTCCCCAAAAGAATGTTAGACTGTTTAGTGAAAAAGCAGAATGATCTCTATAATACAGTGCAACTTAGGTAAAAATTTTAAAACCACACAATCATGAATGGGAAGGATACACACCTATTTCATGTTAGTAATTCTCTCTGGAGAAAGAATGGGTTTCTGGTGAGATAGTAAAGGGGTTTTAATCATGTCTTTATTATTTTATTTCTTAAAGAAAAAATCTGTAGCAAACACAACAAAAGGTTAACATTTGCTAATTCTGAATACTAGGTACTGAATGTTTGTTATAATTAAGTACTGAATTTTTTTTTTTTTTTGGTCTTGACATTTTTTTCATTAAAAATGCTCTAACAACAGGAGAATAACATCAAAGGGTGGATGTATTTGAAGTTGAGAAGTTTGGTATTGATCTCATAAGGGACAGAAAGCCTGAATAATAGAGGAGCATATTTTAAGGGAAGCCATGGAGAATTATTTTAGCTACAATATAGATGGACTGTGTTCTAGCAGGTAAAATGTTATGAGAATTGTGATGGAAAGTGACTACAGAGTTTAGACAAAGAATTAAGAGGTGAAGGCTGAAAAGGGAAAAGGAGATTTCATTCATTCATTCTCATCATTTGGTTGGTTGCTCTAAGTGCTGAGGATATAACTGAGCCAGGCAGGCAGGATCCCCAGTACTCATGGTGTTTACATTCTACTGCAGAAACAAAATAAGACAATTACTGATTGTGATATGTGTGTTAAAACCAATAGTATTAACAACAAACTCTTAAATAGCTACTTATTATTGATGAAGCACTATTCCCAATGCTTTAACTGTATTATTGATATTTCATTTAATCCTTATAACTACCCTTCAGATAGGTGCTCTTACTGTCTTCATTTTACAAGTGAGGAAGCTGAGGCAGAGAAAAATCAAGCAGCTTGCCCAAGGTTGTATGACTATTAAGTGGCAGAGTTAGGATTTGAATTCAGGTAGTCTGGCTCCAGAGCCCCTGCTATTAGCCACTACCTATATATACTGCCTCTAGAAATGAAGAGGTTGATATAACAGAAAGTAATTAACTGGGGGAAGCCAACTGGATACAGGGGTGGTCAGGGGAAAGTTTAGGGATGCGACAGAATAGTTATGACAGGATACAATAAAGGTGTAGGTGTGCTTGCTACCCACTAACAGGAAACACAGGAGGGGAAAAAGAGGATTTGGTGCAGAACAATAATTTCAGTTTTGTATACAGTAAATTTAAGGTACCTTCAGGACATTCAGGTGGAGAAATCTAACCGGGAGTTGGATGATCAGGTGCTAAGGACAGAAGGCAGGGCTGATGCTATTTACTGGGTAGAACCGCTGTATAGATGGAAGCTCTGAATTATCAACCTAGATGAAGTTGCTGAGAAACCACTGAGTAAGAAGATTAGTGGCCTTGGGATAGAATCCCTGCGGAATACCAAACCTTTAGGAGATAAGCAGGAAGGTGGAGGAACAAAAGGAGTCTACTGGATTTGGTAACAAGGTTAGCAGGAGATGCAAAGTTAGGGGAAGGCTGTCACGATAGAAAGCGTGTAGCAAAGAGAAAAGGCCACTAGAGAAAGGATGGAGAGAGGCTGGAGGCTTAAAAGGCAAAAAGGGCGGGACTGAGAAGGAAAATCTGAAGTGGAAAGAAATGAAGAATTGGGGTCACAAGCACAAATGAAGAGATATGCCTTACAAGTATTCACTGTCCTCAGAAACTGAAGGGAATGTGACAGGAAACTGAGGGAATTCATATCTAATATAAATACTTTCTCTATTTTACCTAGAACATTAATTTGCTAAAAGTGAGGAAGCTGGGACAGCCATGGAGTTTTGGAGGAATGATGGGTGAGGATAAATATTGGAGTGAGTCCATAGGGGGGCCTCATTATGGCTGACTCCAATATCCAGAACTGTTTAGGCACAGTCCTCCCAGGGGGAAGTCTGTAGATGACAAGACTGGAGGTTTCTGAGATTCTTTAACTGAAGTCAGTGCAATGGAAGTAACTGAAATGAGACAGCTCAGGTCCTACTTGGCTACTGGACAGGCTAATGTCCTTTCACAGCCATTTCCAGATCTGATGTTATATCACCGTATATACAGCGCTTAAGAAGCCAAATCAAAACGTAAAAAGTTGGATGTTAGGTATGCTAGAGCCCTAAAAGAAGACTTTCTATATTTTTATGTAGTGGGGTTCTAGTCTGAGATGAAGCAGAAGCTAAAGGAAGTGTTTCCATTAGAGAACCAAAGCAGGGGACGGGGGGAGACAGACAGCTCGTGGTGCGCAAGCAATCGAGGCAAGTACATTAGATTCTAGCGAATATGGCACCCTGAAGACTCATCATATTAGGGAGCTCTAGGAGACAGAACTTTTGGCAGGGACATGAGCCCATTTATGGCAAGCACTAGCAAAAGCGGCAGCGAGCCATGGGCCAGAGAAGTACAAAATTGAAAGAGCATGGAAGGGCTGTTCAGGAGCTAACGAGATACCTTGGAGAATGCTGGGACAACTTGGTGAGATTCGGAAGGTGTTTAGATATTGGCAGATGAAGGTAAGAGACAATGCAATAAAGTCTGGGCCATTAATGTAACTCTGTACCTGAAGGCTTTATAAGTTACCTCCTAACAGAGTGCTAGTGAGGGGGAAATGTATTTTGCCTTAAACTCTAAACCTATCATGGACCATATCGGGAGCTCCCTACCTATATGTTAAATGCAGGACTGAAATAAATCAGGCTGTGATAAGACCTCTTGGCACATAAGAAGATTCCCTTTAAAGATCACGTGGAAGAAAAAAGACTGGTCTTACCATCTGATTGTGCTTTGGGAAATAAAGAACATTCAAAGGTTTAGATTTCCGAAACTGAGCACAGATAATGAGGATGTGAGAGGAGAAATTAAGATAATGGGCATGTATGAAGAGAGAATATAGATTTTTGTTCCATATTGAATTTGAATTGATTATAATTCATTCTTTACATAGTATATTATCTACTTAGAGATGCTTTTAAGCTATGGAACCAGCTAAAGGGAGCTATTTAAAGGGAGACACATCTGTTTTTTTTTAAGTTATTTAAAAATTTTTTTTATTTTTGGCTGTGTTGGGTCCTCGTTGCCACGCGCAGGCTCTCTCCAGCTATGGCGGGGGCTACTCTTTGTTGCGGTGCGCGGGGCCCCCAGTGTCGTGGCTTCTCTTGTTGCGGAGCATGGGCTCCAGGCGCGTGGGCTTCAGTAGTTGTGGCTCATGGGCTTAGCCGCTCCTCAGCATGCAGGATCCTCCCGGGCCAGGGCTCGAACCCACGTTCCCTTCATTGGCAGGCGGACTCCCAACCACTGCGCCACCAGGGAAGCCCAAAACATCTGTTTATTCAGCCTTGACTTCAGAGTTATCTCTTATAATAACGAGAACCAGAAAAGTAAATTATTTCCCTAATAAACAATACCAAAGACACTACCAACAGTTAGAAAATAAAATATTGTGTAGTAAAGCATTTGGCTGGCCTTTGTCCCCGGTTCCTGGGAGGTAGTTTCTAAATTTTTGGAATTTTGGGTAATTCCCTGGTGGTCCAGTGGTTAGGACTCAGTGCTTTCACTGCCTTGGCCTGGGTTCAACCCCAGGTCAGGGAACTAAGATCTCAAAAGCCATATGGCAACAGCCAAAAAATAAGTAAATTTAAATTCTTGGAATTTTTGGAGTGAAGGGAATACTGATGGTGGGTCCTGATATTTTATGCTAATGAGGTAACTTATGGTGGGGCCCCTACATAATTTATGCTAATGAGATGACTCAGGATGGGGATTGGCCACACCTGAGAGACTAACCATGTGATTAGAAAGTTGGGGCTCTGAGCCAACATGATATCAGCATGACCTCTGGGAAGGGAAGGGGGGAGATTGAGAGATTCAGTTCAACTGACTGGCCAATGATTCAATCAACCATGCCTAAGTAATGAAACACTAATAAAATCTTTGAATGCTGAAGCTTGGGTGAGCTTCCCAAACTGCAATATCCTGTCACATATCTCTGTACTGGGAGGGTAATACATCCTACCTCCACGGAGAGAGGAAAAGGGAAGCTTTGCATTTGGGATCCTCCCAGACTTTGCCCTATGTATCCCTCCCTTTGGCTGGTTCTGATTTGTATTCTTTACAATAAAACTGTAATCGTTAAGTACAGCGCTTTCCTGAGTTCTGTAAGTCATTCTAGTGAATTTTTCAAACCTGAAGGGGTAATGGGAACCTTCGAATTTGTAGCCAGTTGGTCAGAAGTGAGGGTAGACTTATGGAGGACCGTGCCCTTAACCTGTGAAGCTTGGCCTAACCCTGGGTTACTTAGTGTCACAAGCCATTGCAGTTATCAACCTTTTGCATAGTCTAGTCTCATTCATTACGTTCTTGCCAATGTATTTTGTGCTAGGTTATGATAATTTTGTGCTACAGATATGATGTCTGTAGTTTACAGTTCCTGAATGAAAGTGAATATCATGAGCATAATCCTAGTTTATTCAGCCATTCCTAATGCCATCAATGAGAAGGCATACCTTTATACAGACTGTGGCAAGTCCCAGGCCACTCTATCAGAAGCGTTCTGTGTTTATGGTATTTTAGCTAGACTCTGATGTGGTGTTCCCTTTACTCCTTCAGAACCCTATTTCACTTGATTTTTTTTTTTTCCTCTGTACTACAAATATAACTAAATGAATTTATCTCTACATACTCTTTATCCATGACTAGCATTTCATTCTTATCACAGGATCACAATGGAAATTCTTTGCAGGCCTTAAAAGTATTAAGCTGTCATCAAAGAGTCTTTGCAAAATTCATGCTGGGCTCCTGACACATTTATCTAATCCACCCGAAGGTTCTTTGATGGCTTAATGTATTTCATCAACATGTGAAACTTCATTTTCTCTAGCATTTGAATCACTAGGTCTAACATGACCCACTTCCTCCTTATGACAAAAATGTTTCCATTATAGGATTTTAATTTAGGTTACAATTGGCAGGCATTCTGTTTTATAACTACTAATGTGCCACTCTTCACTTCTTGAACTGCCAACTACATTCTTTCTAACAAAGGATCACAACCCTCTTTCAAGAAAGCACCTAGGGATTTTGTTCAGGGGAAAAAGGCTCAAAAATGTTTTATTTCTTTTCAGTCAAAGAGCATTTCATAGTCAGTAAAAATAGCTTAAAAACAGCTTGAGGTAGAACAGGTGTTGTCTTTCAGTGGCCATGATCTACCTTCATACTCTATAAAAGGATGTGTATAACAAAGTGCAAACACTATTATAGCTTGAAGATGCTGCTGCTAGGCATGCGTGAACACCGCTGAGAACCTCCCGGTCTCTAGAAATTCACACTATCCACTATACTTGTACAGTGAGCAGATATAACTTCTCTTTAAGGTACCTAAGGTTCTGTCCAATTTAATTGGTTCAACTTCCTATGGCTGTGCACAAAATGAATAGATCCAGTGTAATACGTTTCACATTGAATTTTTTAATGGCTTGCTTTCATTATTCCTTAAGCTATGTCCACTACATCATACTGTTTTGGCAGTTATTAATATTTAATAAGTTTCTTTTGCTTTCTTTACAATTGTGTCACTGGAATTCAATGGGGGCATTCAGTCTACAATTTTTGTTGTCATTCATTTTCTACCTGTTAAAAGAAGTTGTGGTTTAGCTAGCACTTTCAAAGTACTGAGATAATGAAACATTCTGCTCTCTCTCTCTGGTGATCCTATATTATAGCCTGCCATCAGATGTGCTTGGTAATCAGCATTGCATATGTTCAAACTCCTTGAAAAAAACAAAACAAAACAAATGGTGTATGATTTTTGTGTAAGTGCCTGTTGCTGAAAAAGGAAATCATATACTCTTCTATTTGAAAATAAAGGAAAAGAGAGATGTCAAATCAGCATAGTAGATTAAATAATGATTTATAGATACCATAAAGCAGTAATTCTTTTTTTTTAACATCTTTATTGGAGTATAATTACTTTACAATGGTGTGTTAGTTTCAAAGCAGTAATTCTTAATTATTTTTAGACCATAAAAGAATCCTGCTTGAGAAACTTATTAAACCCAAGGATCCTTTCTGCAGAGATGCAGCACTCAGGGACGTGTATGTTCACAGATATTTGGTTTGGTTTTAGGGGTTTTTGGTTGTCTAGAAGCACATACATAAAGCCTAGTTAGCAACTGTTGTTTTATATTTTATATATGCATGTTACATACAACATTTTTACATGTGTGTCATATATGATATAAAACAAGGGTTGTTAATTAAGATTCATGTGTAGGCTCTGGAGAAACACACACACATACCCACACATGCACATGTATACACACACACACACACACATACATACACATATATATATTTTACACAAGCTTGTAATTTTCAAGTGAGAAGTTGGGGCTGGATCGAGAGATATTAACTGGTCTTCAAGCTTTTCTCTAGTTACTAAAGTACACCTGTGGAACTCTAGGGCTTAGAGGAACTTAATTGAGAAAAATCATTGTATTAACTCTATTAAAGATATCTTATATCAATTAGAATGGGGGTTGCTCAGCTATGGAGGTGTGACAAGAAGATTTGCAGAGACAATGTTTTTTGTTTTTTGTTTTGGTGCTATTTCACTCCTACCCCATGCCCCACACGACCAGGAGTCTGATTATACAGCACAGACAAGAACTATGACAATCAGTAGAGGCACCAAAAGGATGTAGAGAAGTGCTACATAATTTCACAGGAGGGAGGGTTATACATGAAAGTGACGTTTAACTCAGCTGTGAAAAAGAATTTCATCTTATACATCTTTCTTTGTTTCTTAAACATGTATAACTTGTTAACTGCAAATTTAATTGTGTTCCCTGATAGCTCTATGTGAGTTATACAAAACCACAGTGCCATTAAGACATACTATGCCTTCATCAACTTGCCGTCTTAATTTATTTTACAAAACAAAATAAAAACAATATGATGACATTTGCTAGGTTTGTGATTGTGTAAATAGGTAAATGCTAAGTGAATTTCTGTTCCTCAAACTATTTTAAATACGGAGATACAAGGCACAAAATCTTGAGAAAAACATTTTTTAAATGTTAAAAATCTTTAAAAAATACACATGGGACTTCTCTACTATTTTTGCTATTTCCTGCGAATCTACAATTATTTCAAAATAAAAAGTTAAAAATCCCAACATATATCCCCGGTAACACATTTGGAAAATACAGAATGGTATATTTTTTAAAAAAAGCCATATAGGTATAAAAAAATACAAGTTTACCTATAACCTGGAACACAATTATGAAGTAGATATTGTCTTAAGAATCTTGAAAAGTGAAAATTCTAAAACTGCTTTCTAAAAAAACAGGAAAATTAGTAGAAAAATCATTTAAGAGAAAAAGAATTCCCTTTAGCAGTCTAAAATGTGTATCTTTGGAAGGCAAAATATTTTAAATGACAATTTCAATATATGATCATTTCAATCCACTTATAAGGCCCGAAACATAAATTTAAAAAAATTAAAGACATTGAGGAAAGGGTAAAATCTGTTTATTTAAAATATATTTATTACCCAATAGTTTCTTTTAGTAAGTGCAGAGTTTAACATAAATTAAAATGCAACCAGTAACTGCTATTAAATAACCAAAAAACATTTAAAGTCAAGTGCAAATTTGGTTCTAATGAAAACTGAAAACCTGTACGACAATGAAAATTTGGAGAGTGCAAGTGTGTGAGTGAAGCTTGGACGGGAACGAGAAAGACCTGGGGGTAGGGTGGAAAAGGGAGCAAAATGCCAAGAGGGAGAGAGAAATGGAGGCAGAAAGACTAACAGAACAGCAGCAAGAAGACTGGAGACACAAACAGGGACAGAGAGGCAGGGAGAAGGCAAGGCACGGAGGAGTAAAAGGAGGGTGAGACAGGAGAAGGAAGGGGTGGGGGACAGACAGAAAGACGGAGGAAGGGGCACAGTGGAGGGCATACCAGAGACAAAAGGAGAAAGATGGACAAGATTAACAGAGAGGGAGAGGGAGAGATAGAGACAGAGAGAGGGAAAGGGAGAGGCAGATGCAGAGACAGCTGGGCAGTGAGAGGGAGACACCCACAGAGAGAGGGAGATACCAGGGAGAGGGACAGAGTGAGGTGAGCAGAAAAGGAAAGACAGACAGACAGACAGAGAGACTGATTCCGTCAGAGCGCGAGAGGGACTCTGAGACTCCAGACAGCAATGACAGAAAGGGAGACAGACTGAGACAAAGTGGGAAAGACCAAAAGGCCAGTGGAGGGAGACAGAGGGAGAGAAGAGACAGACAGCAAGGGAGACAAACACTCAGAAACACACACACACACACACACACACACACTCTCTCTCTGTGCAGGGGGGCAGAGAGAGGGAGACATAGAAAGAAACCTAAAGAACAGAATAAATGAAAAAGAGGAAAGATATTTAAAAAAGAGAAAAGTGGAATGCAACAAAGGATGGATAAAAGCAGCTGTAGGTAAGAACTGAGAGTATGTGCTGTTAATTTTCATTTTTTTCTTTCGTAGTTCAACACAAAATTTAAAATCTGAAGCTTAAAAAAGAAATGATGATGAAATTCTCCTGGTATTAGGTTGAAATAATGTATCTAATAAAATTCAACATAAAATTTAAAACCTGAAGCTTAAAAAAGAAATGATGATGAAATTCTCCTGGTATTAGGTTGAAATAACGTTATCTAATAAAAAAACCCTAAATTTAATAATAGCTATTAATATTTTCATGATCCTAATTACTTACACAGTTGGGAATGAGAAAGAAACAAAAGAAAGAGGAGTAATGATATTCAGCATTGAATAAAGGCCATTTAGTGAGTTTCCTCTTATTTCCTCTAAAAAAAGATGAGTTATTTCTCAAGATCAAAATAATTGTTACATATTGGAGAGGGGTTTGAAAACATCACAGCAATTCCAAATACTGTTAACATTTCGGCTAAATCCAGGTAAAAAAGCAAGCAAAAGTCTCAAAAATCTTCCAAACAAGTCGATTATATACTAATGGACATATTTTAGTTCACCTGTATGGCACGATTCTGGTTTTGAAGAATTATGAAATGTCAAGATAAATGTCAAAGTTTTTAGATAGTACGGTTAGAAACCAGATAGTTCTCAAAAATTAGTTTGGTTTTAGCACTTGCACTCTTTTGCAATGTGATATCTGATTATGCTAATCAGAGCAAGGACAAATCTAGGTTTTGCTGTTATAAGCACTTTAAAAACTATTCTACCCCTTCTCCCAAAAAGGAGTACAAAAATTAACATAGATTTTGAAAATTAAGGTTCTTAGCTTTTTAATTTCCAAGAGTCTCATCCACACTGTATTTGTTCCACAATGAAAATTTTAAGATGAAAAAACCACACAGCATGTCTGTTTTGAGATGAACCTGAAAGAGAAGTCATTTTCCCGACTGACAAATTGTTCTTCTATACAGAAATACCAGTGAGCACTCAGGTAAACCATTCTATCAACAAGGTACGAAGAGTATCACAAATCTGGGGGGTAGGGGAGAAGAAACTTGTACTACAGCTGAGAAGTAAACGAATCCTAATTCTATCAGTCTAAACAAACATATCTTTGCAAAAATAAACAAAAACCACTTAAAAACATGCTCTCACTTTGGACACAGTAAGGATGTTTACCACACATCTCCCTAGCAGAAATTAGGGTACTAAGCGAGCACGAGTAACTCTTCATACATTTGATTACCTTTTGTACACATTATTAAGTGAATTAAGAGGCACATACCTTCATCGTATTGGTATTTGCTTCATCATACAGAGTGAATGAAGATGTACCTTCCATAGTATCTGTAAACTGATGCTCTGCATTGCTCCTCTACAGAGCTCACCACACACACAGCCGGCTGATTAGTCAGGCATTGGGAGACTGCTGCGGGAGTAGACTAAAGCACTTGCCGAGGACTCAGAGACAATAGAAAGTCAACAGCTGTATGTTATGATGTCAGTAACACTCTAGCCAGTCACCAACCAGAATATCTGAAATGCATCGGAAGCTATATTGAGCTCTTCATTAGCAATTCAGAAGCAATGATGCAAAAGCCCATGAAACTGTGCAATGTGCTAAGACTACCAGGATTTTTGAGATTTCTCGCTATTAAATTTTTGTTGCATGCTGATGACAAAAGTTGAGATAATTATGTTTTCCCCTAATTCCCTAAAGAACAAAATGTATGGAATCTAGGCATGGTTAATATATCAGATTTTTAATAACTCCGTCTGACACTTTTAATGCCACTAACAAAAAGCCTTAAAAAAACAAAACTCAAAGACAATCTGCCTACAAAGGCTGACATCCCATGATAGTTTTCCATCTTCAAACTGACTTAACTGTCACAAAGAAAGAAAATGCATTAACAGCACAATTCCTTATTTCTTAATTTGTTTCTGCTAAAATTAAAATGAACTGGCTTAATCTGGCAAGAGCATTACTTCTTCATACCAACAGATGGAGACAGCAATAGAACTGTGATCAGAAGACAATTCTGCCTTGTGTCAGATGCTTGTTGTCTATATTAGCTCAAGTGGCAGACTTAAAAGAAAAGGAATTAACTGAAACTCAGCGTTCAATAACTATGAGAATAAAAACAAAATAAAATGGGAAAAAAACCTAATTGTGTCTATTGGGTAAAATACTGAATAGACAGTATTTTACCCAATAAAATAATGGATAAAGCACATGCCTCTGTCTCGTATTTTGTAAAACGAAGATCATGCTTTCCATAAACATACAGGAATGCTCCAAGGATCCTGAATCAGACAAGACATACATTACCTATACTATCTGAAGAAAAAATGTATACCATTAACCAGAAATAATACTTTTCTCTGCCACTAAAAGGTTAAGTCTTACAGAGTTTATGTAACTCTTAACATATCAGCAGTGCTCTGTATATCAGCTTAGCAAATGGCAAAAGAAAAGACACTAACTTTATAACTAGAAAATGTTATTGCTTTTTCAAAAATAGGCTATATTTTAGACCTATATACATAGATTTAAGTTTATAATATATATAAACCCACAAAACCTTCCCCGACTAGTCAAACAACAAAGGTGGTAAGACAGTGATTCTTGTCTGAGAGATTTCACATTAAAGTTTCCCAAAATACCTATTTCCCCAGTGTACCATCTTTTACCATGTCCTGTACTTTTTGGCACTCATCTACTTGTAAGAGGTTAAAAATCAAGTACCAGCCCAAGTACCCAAAAAACAAATAACCAAGTCCCCGACTATTCCATAAATGGTTACTGCTTCCATCAAAGGACACAAATGATATTTTCTCAGATAAAATTTTTGTTACTTATGAGAAATATAAATTCAAGGCAGCTTTTCTTAAAAACCATAACAAAAGCTCTTGTTACGAAACAAAAACAAACTGAAATGAATAATGAAGGAACCCACTTTCACTGTAGCAAAATTAAAATGAGTATTTCTACTAGTCAAAAAGGTCAGGATAAATCCACTTGTATACATGGATGATAATATTTCAAATGATTCTATTTATCTTTGAGCTTTGGAAATTGTTAGGCCTTATCAATTCAATTAACTCTGAATTAGTGAAAAATCATAATTAAGAATACTTTAAAATGTAGTTGCATCACTGTCAGGTAGAGGCCTCCCTCTAATTCTGAAAGGAAAGGACTTAGCTGTCAATAATGAATTCCATCTATAGTGAACCATGAATTTAGGAACAACCTACAACTTGCCCATAAGACACAAAATCTTCAACATTCTCTTTGGATACTACATCATTAATTATGTAAATTAGCTGTCTGTACCCTGTAAATGTTCAACATAAACAGTAGTGACACAGATTTAGAAAGGTTTCTTACAATATCTTGGGACTGCGCTTACAACTTGCTACTAAGGTCAGGTAATAGAGGAAACTCTCAAAGAATAAATCCTCATTAAGAACAATATGAATTAGTAAGATTTAATTTTTTGCTTGCACCTCAAATTTCATTCTGTACTTCTTAGAATGCTCAACAACTTCCTCTGCAAAAACATAAGCACACTGACTCTATTAACACAGTATTTAAGTGTAGTTACAAGGTAAAAACATAATTCCCAACTGAATTATAGGAACTGGGGCAACTATGGGACTAATAACAGAAATTTAATTTTCTGAATCTAATTACTGACACTGCTGATAAACTTTCTTAATTTTTTGGTGCCTGAGCTCTTAGGAGGTGACTTTTTAAGTGATCAACCTTTAAAGGTGAAAACAACATTTGAACTTACTTTTCTCACATATTTCCTAAGACATTCTAAATAAAAACAGTAAATGGGGCTTCCCTGGTGGCGCAGTGGTTGAGAGTCTGCCTGCTGATGCAGGGGACGCGGGTTCGTGCCCCGGTCCGGGAAGATCCCACATGCCACGGAGCGGCTGGGCCCGTGAGCCATGGCCGCTGAGCCTGCGCGTCCGGAGCCTGTGCTCTGCAACGGGAGAGGCCACAACAGTGAGAGGCCCGCGTACAGCAAAAAAAAAAAAAAAAAAAAAAAAAACAGTAAATGACTACCATAACCAAGGGCCATCTTACAGGAGCTAATTTTTTTAGAAATTTAGCATTTTCTTAGAAGTAGAAAATCAGTATTTTGCAACCACTAATGTAATAATTGATTCCAGCAAGGCTCATGAATAAATGACAAAAACCTACCAGATGAAAGATTGTTATTGAAGAAGATAATCTTTGGTTACCATTAACTTTTAATTTCAAAGAGAAAAAGTTGTGTTTACAACCAGCAGACTCTACCTTAACGAAGTGAGCAAGTTTGAGCAAGTTTAACATCACCAGTAATAAGACAGGCTAACATTACATGCCTCCTGATGTAATGTAATAGGGGACAAAAAAAAATCACCTATACAGTACTCCTCTGAAAATATTTAAACTGAATCTATCATGAGGAAACAATCAAACAAATTTAGACTGTGGACCACTCTACAAGACAGCTAGCTTGAACCCTTCAGATATCAATATTATAAAGAAAAAAAAATAGGCAAAATTATAACAGACTAGAGAGACATGATAACAAAGTACTACATTTGAGTGGATTCAATATCATAAATATCATAAAATGTGGCATATATAGTATGCCAGGTAGTAGTTTGCAAATATTAGTTATTCCTCATGACAATAATCTTAAAAGAAACATTGCCTCCCTACCCCAAGTTTTAAAGTTGAAAAGACAGAGGCATAAATGGATTAAGTGATTTTTCCTGTGTACTGTTAGACCCAAGATGTGAGGCTGGATTTAAATTCTACAGCCTTTACTCTTAGTTGGTACCTATTTCCTCTCTATGCAGAAATTAAGACTAAATAAATATTGGCTCAATTATGAAAGACCTTTAAAATCAAACATCAGAGTTTAAAACAATACTTCCAATTCACTGAGATAATTCAACATCAAAGCTTAGAATCAACATAGTTCCTGCAAACCTAAGTTGAGGATAATGAGGCAGAGAAATTAAGAATGTAAATTGGGGGCTTCCCTGGTGGCGCAGTGGTTGAGAGTCCGCCTGCCGATGCAGGGGACACGGGTTCGTGCCCCGGTCCGGGAAGATCCCACGTGCCGCGGAACGGCTGGACCCGTGAGCCATGGCCGCTGATCCTGCGCGTCCGGAGCCTGTGCTCCGCAACGGGAGAGGCCACGACAGTGAGAGGCCCGCGTACCGCAAAAAAAAAAAAAAAAAAAAAAGTAAATTGGGAGGTTCTTATAACAATCTAGATATAAGATGACTATGGTTGGGGTAAAATGAAGACAGCGGAGAGACACTTCAAAGCAAAACCTGGTTAGTCATGAATGACTCATGAAAGAGAAGGTTAAGTCAAGGGTAATCCAAACACTTTAAAAACTGGATAACTGAAAGAACATTATGAAAGAACTAATAAGAAGTAGGGCATTTAGCATGGGAAACTGGTATAGGGGCAGAAAAACCACTAGTTTCTCATCTACTCTTGGCCACCACCCACCAAAAGCAAGTAAACAAACAAGCAAGTAAGCAAATAAACAAGCCCAATTATCCTCTTCAACTCAACATGTGAAGAGAAGATTCTACAGTGGTTAAGGAAGAACTGAGACATTCCCCAATTAGTCAGAAGAACTGAATCAACATTTCATAACCAGTGGGATATCCAAAGTGCCAGCCTCACAGACCTCTGCAGACAATTACAGAAATAAGGTATCAAGACAGTTAAGGGTATAGTGAAATATTCCATGTGCAGGAAACAGAATTGGAGTCATGATTATAAGGCAGGATTTGTGAGATTCTCCCTGCTATAGATCTAAGGGCAAACAGGACAAACTGCCCTCAAGGATCTTACAAACCTACTTTCTGAGTATCTGGATTCCACCCCCTACTGCCAATATCCTAATGTAGGCAACCATTATTTCCTACTTGGATTTCCCCAAGAGGCTTCTTACTGGTCTCTAACCTTTAAAATGCTATTGCCCCCTTCTCATTTATTCTTTATACCACAGACGGTCTAGAGAAAGATACAAACATTATGACAACAGTGTGGGTAAATGCTAGGACAGGATGCTACGGAAGCACCTAAGGGGGCACTGAAGGCTTGTTCTGGAGGGTCAGGGAATGTTTGTGGAGGAGGTAACATTTAAGCTATCATTTGAAGGAATTTGCCAGGCAAAGAAGTATTAAGAGAAAAAGAAGGATGTGGGGGAGACAGAACATTATGAGCAAGGGCCAAAAAGCATAGGATTGAGTGAATTCGGTGAACTGAAAGTAGCTCAGCAAGGCAAGAGCTTTAAGTGCAAGGAAGAGTGAAGCAAGAGTTTTTAAAATGAGGCTGAAAGATGGTAAGTAGGAGCAGAAGAGGCAATGCCTTGAGAGAGAAGTTTAACAGGTGGAACTTTTCCTGAGGCTGAATAGGGAGACAATGTAGACTATCAGGTTAGTGGCATGAACAAATTCTTCCCTTAGAGTGACAGCTAATGCCAAATAAACGAATGAGCCCTCTAAGAAGAGTATATAGAGAGAATAAGCAAGGAGTAGATGGTTGACTCCTGAGGAATAAAAATAAACCCTATTTAGGCCAAGTTTCAATAATATTGCAACAAAAATATCCATAACAGACACAGGTATCTTGTGAATCTATTCAGCCTAGTTCAAATAGCGAGAGTCCTGATAGCAGAGGTGTTATCAAAATCTGTTTGCTGAGTTTGGGTATCAAGAGTTCAGGCAGCAAAGAGATACTTGGACCTCAAGCTCTTACTTACTTTTTAAACTTGGAAATAATTTTAGACTTCCCAAGTTGTAAAAATAGTAGAGAGCATCTGTATATACTTTCATTCAATTTCCCCTAATGACAACATGTCACACAATTAGAGTATAATTACTGAAATCAGAAAATTAACACTGATAGAACACTATTAATTAGTAACTAATCTACAGATCTTACTCAAATTCCTTAAGCCAAGGAATTCTCCAGTTTCCCACTAAGGTCTTCTTTCCTGATCTAGGATCCAATCCGGGATCTCATATTACACTGTCATGTCTGCTTACTCTCCTCCAATCTGTGACAGTTCCTCGGTCTTTTGTGACCTGTATGCTTTTGAAGAGCACTGGTCAGTTATTTTGCAGAATGACTGTCAATTTAGGTTTACCTTATGTTTTCTCATGATCAGACTAGATTGACCTCATTATGCATTTTTGGCAAGAACACCACAGAAGTGAAACTGTGCCCTTCTCAGTGCATCATAATCACAGTATACATGATGCTGATATATCTTACAAATGGTGATTTTTACTTTGATTACATGGTTAATGTGGTATCTGCCATGGTTTTCCTACAGTTACTGTTTTCCCCCTTGCAATTAATAAGTATCTTGTGGGGAGGTATTTTGTGACTTTGAAAATATCTTGTTTCTCATCATAATTTCTATCACTAATTAGCATCCATTGATAGTTCTTGCACACAATAATTATTACAGTGCTGTCTGCCTACTGGTGATTTTAATTTCCCTGGAATTCGATTGTAAGAAAGTGCTGTCCCTTCTCCCTATTTATTTACTTCTATGTATGAATGTCTGGATATGTATTTTATTCTGTGGGTTAAAATCCAATATTCCCATTTTTAAAATGACTTTCTGGTACATGATGTTCCAGGCTCATCTTGTATTTTCCATACTCCAGCCTCAGACTCAACCACTTCTCCAAGGATCCATGGTTCCTTTTTCTGGAGAACACTATTTAGAGAAAACCTGGGCACTAATGTGTTCACTGTGACTAGGGTCTCACTGCTCTTTGTCACTCTCAGGATAGAACTAAGACATGTACACTAACACACACATTCACATGTCTATGTTTATTTCTGAATTCTGCATCTGCATACATGTTAAAAATCATGGGTTCATATGGATACCTCCAACTCCAAAGAAAACAGTATTCATTATTGCTTATTTCCTTAACTATAACTTCCTTATCCAACAGAGAAAAAATGTACTTTCATTATCTACCATATATTCACTTATTTGTTCAAACTCAGTATGCACAAAGACAGTTTCAGAATTCCTAAACAATACCTTTGTGAGAAACACATTTACCACATAGAGTACAATATTTGTTCTTTTAATCTTCAGCCCTAGAGTACATAATCAAAATCCTGTTTTCCAAAGTTACTTAGTTCCTTTCTTCCCCACTCAAGTCAGTGTGATTTTGTCATTCATTTCTAATACAGCTAGGTTCATTTGTTAGTGTTTGTATTCCGTTTTAGAATCACCACCCACCAAACATGTATCCAGGTTGACTTTTACTTATTTTTTGGAGGGTATGTGAAAAATTATGAGTTCTAAGAGTCAGAGTTATACAAAAAAGTGTTGCTCCTCTTTGCTCCCCAGTGTCTTGTCCCCATTATTGCTAATCTTTCTACCCCATTTCGAACCCCTTCCCTGTAGGAAACCAATTTTATTAGTTTCTGGTTTATCATTCCTGGATTTCTTTTGCAGGAATAAGCAGATATCTGTATATACATCTCCCTTCTTACATGAAGAATGGCATATTACAGATACTCTCGTACTTTACTCTTCACTTAACTACACCTTAACAGTTCAGAGACTTTCCTCATTCCTTCTTACAACTGCATAGTTCTTCAATGTGTGGCTGTAGCGTAATTTATGCCGTCATTCTCCTGTATGAGCAGTCAGGTTATTTTCAGTATTTTGCAATTACAAACACTCCTAAAATGAATAAATTTGTGTACATGCAAGGGTGTCTTTAAAGAAGATTCCCAGAAGTGGGACTGCTGGGTCAAAAGTGCTTTGTAGATTTATTAACTAAACTATTGCCAATCGCCCTCCAGAAGAAGGGCTGTTGCCGGTTTGTATTTCTACCACCAGTGTATGAGAAGGGTGCCTACTTCCCAACACTTTTTTTTTTGAATTTTATTTTTTTATGCAGCAGATTCTTATTAGTCATCAATTTTATACACATCAGTGTATACATGTCAATCCCAATCTCCCAATTCATCACTCCCCCCCCAACTTTCCCCACTTGGTGCCCATACATTTGTTCTCTACATCTGTGTCTCTATTTCTGCCTTGAAAATCGGTTCATCTGTACCATTTTTCTAGATTTCACATATATGCGTTAATATACGATATTTTTCTCTTTCTGACTTACTTCACCCTCTATGACAGTCTCTAGGTCCATCCATGTCTCTACAAATGACCCAATTTCGTTCCCTTTTATGGCTGAGTAATATTCCATCATATATATTTACCACATCTTCTTTATCCATTCGTCTGTCGATGGGCATTTAAGTTGCTTCCATGACCTGGCTACTGTAAAGAGTGCTGCGATGAACACTGGGGTGCATGTGTCTTTCTGAGTTATGGTTTTCTCTGGGTATATGTCCAGTACTGGGATTGCTGGGCCATATGGCAATTCTATTTTTAGTTTTTTAAGGAACCTCCATACTGTTCTCCATAGTGGCTGTATCAATTTACATCCCCACCAACAGTACAAGAGGGTTCCCTTTTCTCCACACCCCCTCCAGCATTTCTTGTAGATTTTCTAATGATGCCCATTCTAAACGGTATGAGGTGATACCTCATTGCAGTTTTGATTTGCATTTCTCTAAAATGCAAATCAACATTAGTGATGTTGAGCAGCTTTTCATGTGCCTCTTGGCCATGAAAAGCCAAGAGGCTTTTCATGTGCCTCTTGTCTTCTTTGGAGAAATGTCTATTTAGGTCTTCTGTCCACTTTTGGACTGGGTTGTTTGTTTTTTTATTATTGGCTGCATGAGCTGTTTATATACTTTGGAGATTAATCCTTTGTCCATTGATTCATTTACAAATATTTTCTCCCATTCTGAGGGTTGTCTTTTCATCTTGTTTATAGTTTCCTTTGCTGTGCAAAAGCTTTTAAGTTTCATTAAGTCCCATTTGTTTATTTTTGTTGTTATTTTCATTACTCTAGGAGGTGGGTCAAAAAAGATCTTGCTGTGATTTATGTCAAAGAGTGTTCTTCCTATGTTTTCCTCTAAGAGTTTTATAGTGTCTGGTCTTACATTTAGGTCTTTAATCCATTTTGAGTTTATTTTTGTGTATAGTGTTAGGGAGGGTTCTAGTTTCATTCTTTTACATGTAGCTGCCCAGTTTTCCCAGCACCACATATTGAAGAGACTGTTTTTTCTCCATTGTATATCCTTGCCTCCTTTGTCATAGGTTAGTTGACCATAGGTGTGTGGGTTTATCTCTGAGCTTTCTATCCTGTTCCATTGATTTATATTTCTGTTTTTGTGCCAGGACCATATTGTCTTGATTACTGTAGCTCTGTAGTATAGTCTGAAGTCAGAGAGTCTGATTCCTCCGGCTACATTTTTTTTCCCCTCAAGATTGCTTTGGCTCTTCCCAATACTCTTGCAACAGAATGTGCTATCATTCTTTTTAATTTTTCTCAGTTGGATAGATAAGAAATGTTATCTCAATGCTGTTTTAATTTGTAGTTCTCAAATTTTGAGTGAGATTAAACTTTTTTGTGTGTTTAAGGGTTGCATCAATATTTACATTGTTCATGAGTTCCTATCAGGTCCTTGCTCCTTTGTCTCAATTTTTTTTTACCCCTTAATTATTAAGAATTCTTATATGGTAGGAATATTAGCCTTTTTTTCTATGGTATATGGTGAAAATATTTCTCCTAGTTTTTCAGGTCTTTTGACTTTTTTCATGATGGTTGTGCCATACAAAATTTTCTTATTTTTATGTGGTTAAATTTACCAATCTTTTACTGCTTCTGGATTTTGAGTCACAGTGAGAAAGTCTTTCCCTAAACCAACATTAAAGAAGAAAAGCCATGTTTTCTTTTAGTACTTGTATGGTTGGTCTCTTTTTTTTGGCTCCCCTTTGGGGCTTGCAGGATCTTAGTTCTCTGACCAGAGATTGAACCGGGGCCCTCAGCAGTGAAAGTGCAGAGTCCGAACCACTGGAAATCCCAGGGAATTCCCCTGTCTCTCTTTAACATTTAGATTCTTAATCTATTTGGAGCTGCTGCTGCTGCTTCTTTTTTGTGTGTCGTAACAGCTTCATTGATATATAATTCAAATACCACACAATTCACCCATTTAAAGTATCTAATTCAATGTTTTTAGTATATTTATAGGGATGTATAACCATGACAACCAACTTTAGAACATTTTCATCACCTCAAAAAGGAATACTGTACCTTTTAGTAGTCTTTCCCCTTTCCCCAGACTCCCTCAGCCCCTGGCAACCACTAATCTACTTTATGCTGCTGTAATTTGCTTGCTATGGACATTTCACATAAAGAAAGTAATACAATACGGGGCCTTTTGTGACTGCCATCTTTCACTTAGCATAATGTTTTCAAGTTTCATCCATTTGTAGTACCGGTACTTTTAATTGCCATATAATATTCCATTGTATGGATATACCACTTTTTGTTTATTCATTTATCAGTTGAACATTTGAGTTGTTTCCATTTTTGGCTACTATAAGTAATGCTATGAATATCTGTGGACACACTTTTTTGTTGAGTTTATTCTTGTGCAAGATGTAGATCTAATTTTATCTGTTTGCAAATGGCTACCCAGATACGCTGGCACCACTTGTTAAAAAGTTCATCTCTACCTCAGTGATTTGAAATGTCACTTTTATTGTTTCCATGTGTACCTCGGTTTGTTTCTGGGCTTTCTATTCCACTGCTCTATTTGTTTATTCATGTGACAGTAGCACACTGTTTTTAACTGTAGAAGTTTTATAGTGCATGTTTTAATGTCTGGTAGGGGTAGTCCCTTCTGGCAATTTTTCTTTTTATAGTCTCTATCTGGCTACTTTTGGATGGTTTTTTCCAAATATAATTTAGTATCAGTATTGTCTAACTTCATTTTTTTTTTTAAAAAAAGTACTTTCACTGCAACTGAGTTAAATTTAGAAAAAAGGAGAACGGACATCTTTATAATTTTGAGTCATCCTATTTTTGTGGCTTTCAAAAATGTTAAAAATTTCTTCATATAGGTTTTGCACATTTCTTTTTAAGTTTATTCCTAAGTATTTAATCTTTGTCGCTATTGTAAGTGGAGTTTTCACTACCATTATGACTGTTAAATGCTAACTGTTTTATATGAGGCTATTGTATATGAGGCTATTGATTTTTCTAAGTTAATTTTATATCCTGCTACCTTACTGAAATCTTTTCACTGTTTGAATTAGTTTTACCAGTGATCCTCTACGGGTTTTCTAGCTATACTAGCACATAACCTGCAAAGAGACAGTTTTACTTCTTTACCCATTATCATACCTCTAATTGAATTGGTTAATACCTACATAACAATGCTGAATATTAGTGGAGACAGTGGGCATTTACCTTATTTTTGTATACTGTGGAAACACCTCCACTATTTCCCAATATATAAGATTTCTGGCTTTAGGATTAAGATATAGATTTTTTATTATTTTAAAAAAGTATCCTACAATTCCTATTTTCTTGAGTGTGTTTGTGTGTGTGTTTTATTTTTATCATGAATGAATTTTTTGAAGACTTTCTCAGCCAGTATCTATAGACAAATTATTTTTTCTTCCCAAATCTATTAATATGAAGTATAATTATTAATGACTAACACTATTATTTTACTTAATATTTTGTATCGGTATTCATAAGGGATATTGATTTGTGGGGGGTTTTTTTGGTACCGTCAGGTTTGAGTATCAATATTATATTTGCTTCATAAAAGGAACTAGGAAGGTTTCTATCACTTTCAACACCCTGGGACAATTTACAAAGCAGTGGAACTATCTGGTCTTTGAAGGTTTGGTAAAATTCTTCTGTGAAACCATCCGGACCCGATGCTTTTTAGTGGGGTAATTTCTTAATAACATTCTTTATTTCTTCTATGGAAATTGGTTCATTCAAGTTTTCAAACTCAATCTTGGTAATCTGTATTTCCCTAAGAAATTATTCATCTAGGTTTTCAAATTTATTGTTGTGAGGTCTACGAAGTAATATCTTGTGATTTTTTATTATTTATTTATTTGGCTGCACTGCACGGCTTGCGGGATCTTAGTTCCCCGACCCAGGCCCTGGCAGTGAAAGTGCCGAGCCCTAACCACTGGACTGCCAGGAAATTCCCTATCTTGTGACTTTTAAAATAAAAAAATTGTTTTCAATAACTATTTTCAACCTTGTTATCTTACTTTTTGCATATTTATGCTTTACTCCTTTACATGATCAAAGTAGTGATTTGTCTATTTTGATAATTAAAAAAAAAAACATAGTAGGGCTTCCCTGGTGGCGCAGTGGTTGAGAATCCGCCTGCCAATGCAGGGGACACAGGTTCGAGCCCTGGTCTGGGAAGATCCCACATGCTGCGGAGCAACTGGGCCCGTGAGCCACAACTACTGAGCCTGCGCAACTAGAGCCCATGCTCCGCAACAGGAGAGGCCACGACAGTGAGAGGCCCGCGCACCGCAATGAAGAATGGCCCCCACTCGCCGCAACTAGAGAAAGCCCTTGCGCAGAAACCAAGACCCAATGCAGCCAAATAAATAAATAAAATAAATTTTAAAATATCATAGTGTATATTAATTAGGTCTACTGTTTTTCTATTCTCTCATTAATTTCTACTTTTTTTTAAAAAAATTATTTATTTATTTACTTTTGGCTGCATTGGGTTTTGCTGCTGTGCGCAGGCTTCCTCTAGTTGTGGCGAGTGGGGGCTACTCTTCATTGTGGTGTGCCGGCTTCTCATTGCACTAGCTTCCTTGTTGTGGAGCACAGGCTCTAGGTACGCGGGCTCCAGCAGTTGTGGCACGTGGGCTCAGCAGTGTGACTCGTGGGCTCTAGAGCACAGACTCAGTAGTTGTGGCGCACGGGCTTCGTTGCTCCGTGGCATGTGCGATCCTCCCGGACCAGGGCTCGAACCCGTGTCCCCTGCATTGGCAGGTGGATTCTTAACCACTGTGCCACCAGGGAAGTTGTGTTGAGCCGGAAATTTACCTCACTTATTTTCATTTTTAAAGATAAATTTGTTTATTACTATGGCTTTTCTTTTGCACACTATTTTACTGGGATGTTTTACAGATCCCTATTTTTAATGGTGCCCTCTTTTGTCAATATTGCAAAGTTCAGATATTTTAGCCAATTGTTTTATTCCAAGGGGAGAAGTTGGTTATGAATCCTACAATTTTGTGGCTCTCTGTCTTGCTGGATTATGAATTTCCTCCCTTTGCTTTATTCTCCCTTCACTACCCACCTGCTGAAGGGTGCTTCTCCCTTCTTTGTGTGCCTTTTTGTCTCTCCTAGAAGCTATGCATTTTGAAGGCTGCCCTTTTAAACTGCATGCATTTTTAAGTCCCCTCCCTATAGTTCCTATTCCAATCTAGATCCTTTTTTTTTCCTTTTAGAATTTTCAGGGTAAACTTAGTCTTTCTAGCTGAGTGTTTAGATCAAGCTTAGCTTCCCTCTGTGTTTTGCCCCCTTCTTTTTTTCAATCGAAGTATAGCTGATTTACAATATTATATTAGTTTTAGGCGTATAACATATTGATTCAATATTTTAATAGCTTATACTCCATTTAAAGTTATTACAAAATAATGGTTATATTTCCCTATGCTGTACAATGTATCCTTGTTGCTTATTTATTTTATTCATAGCAGTCTGTATCTTAATGCCCTGCCCCGTTATACCCCTCCCCCTTCCTTCTCCCCACTGGTTATGTTCTCTACATCTGTGAGTTATGTTCTCTACATCTGTGAGTCTGTTTCTGTTTTGTTATATACATTAGGTTTGTTTTTAGCTTTTAGATTCCACATATAACTGATAACAGACTATTTTTCTTTGTCTGACTTATCTCACTAAGCATAATACTCTCTAGGTCCATCTATGTTGTTGCAAACAGAAGAATTTCAGTCTTTTTTATGGTTGAGCTTTTTTTTTTTGCCTTTGCTTGCCACGAAGTTTTGTGGCAGGCAGGAATGGAGTAAGAGTGTGAGAAATCACATGCTGAATTTGGTAAAATCTTTTTTTTACTTAAAGCTATTTTGAAGTCTGAAATTCTCTCAAATTATGCTGTCTTTAAATTTTTCTTTTTCTATACTTTAAAGGAAAATTGGGAAGCAGTATCTAGATGACCATCATTGCCTTCAGTTACCTGGAAGTCCTTGACATTTATATTTGGTAACAGCTTTAGTGAGATATAATTCATATATCACATAATTTGGCCATTTAAAGTGTACAATTCAATAATTTTTAGTATATTCAGAGAGTTAACTATTATCACAATTTTTAAACATAAAAATCATCCCATAAAGAAAACTTGTACTGTTTAGCCATTATCTCCTAATCTCTCCACCACTCCCCCACCCGGCCCTAGACAATCACTAATCTACTCCTGTTTTATAGATTTCCCTATTCTGCAAAGTTCATATAAATTGTTTTCTCTATCAGTTGATGGAGGACATTTGAGTTGTTTCTATCTTTTGGCTATCATGCGTATGCTATGAACATTCATTACGAGTTTTTGTGTGGACGTATGTTTTCGTTTTTATTGGCTATATACCTAGGAGTCGAATTGTTGGGTCAAATGGCAACTGTGTATTTTCCCAAGTGGTTGTACAATTTAAATGCCCACCAGCAGTGTAGGAGGGGTCCAATTTTTCTATATCCTTGCCAATGTTTATTATCTTTTCAATTATAACCATTCTAGTGGGTATGAAATGGTATCTCGCTGTGGTTTTTGATTTGCATTTCCATTGATGGCTAATGATGTTGAGTATCTTTCCATGTACTTATTGGTCATATGCATATCTTCTTTGGAGAAATGTCTATTCAGATCATTTGCCCATTTTAAAATTAGGTTATGTGTCTTTATTACTGAGTTGTAAGAGTTCTTTATGTATTTTCCACATATAAATCCCTTACCAGATAAATACTGCAAATATTTTCTCCATTTCTATGTCTTCCTATGTCTTTTCACTTTCTTAATGGTGACATTAGAAATACAAAACCTTTTAATTTGATGAAGTCTAATTGATCTCTCTGACATATTTGAAAACAATTTCCAAAAAAACATTGTATACTACTCACTAACTAAAAAGTACATACTAACTCTAGGAATTCTGGTAGCATGAACATGTTTAAAAATTTTTTTTTTGGCTGCGTAGGGTCTTTGTTGCTGCACGCAGGCTTTCTTTCTCTAGTTGCGGTGAGCGGGGGCCACTCTTCGTTGTGGTGAGCGGGCTTCTCATTGCGGTGGCTTCTCTTGTTGCCGAGCATAGGCGCTAGGCACACAGTCTTCAGTAGTTGTGGCTTGCAGGCTCTAGAGCGCAGGCTCAGTAGTTGTGGCGCACGGACTTAGTCGCTCCATGGCATGTGGGATCTTCCTGGACCAGGGCTCGAACCCGTGTCCCCGGCATTGGCAGAAGAATTCTTAACCACTGCGCCACCAGGGAAGCCCAACAGCTGCATCTTGATGTACTCTGGGATACTCCACTCTGCCACTGTGTATCAGATGTGGCAGCACTTAAGGCAAACAGGGAGCCCCTGGCCCTCTCCTCTGCAGTGGTAAAAAGACTACACTTTGGGAGTAATAAGTAAAGCTTATGTGTATATGCTTGCGCGCGCGCACGCGCACGCGCACACACACACACACACACACACACTCTACAATTACCCATCTTTGGGAATAAATCTGTAAATATGACTCCAGAGTTGAACAGTATCCAAAGAACATGGATATATAAACTCAAGCAGCGATTACTAATTAATTATATTGAGCCCTAACTGGACCAAGTCTGAAAGAGAAGCACAGATTAGGCTACAGCATGGACTACCAGCCTAGGGGATACAGATTGCTAGCGTACTGCTGATTTATAGCAAGGGATTCATATATCCATCTACATACAAAGCACTACTACTGACCTTTTTTGAACTTAAAAAGAAATTCTTTCACACTTGAAAAAGCTGAGAACCTGACTTTGGAGACAAGTAGAAGAGCCCATAGTGCCAATCTCAACAATGGAGAAAGCATTTCAGCCAGGCCTACACTTGACTGCTTCCTTTCCTATGACACGTATATTCCTAGCAGACCAGCTAACCAATCAACTCACTTTAATCTGAACCCCTGCTTGTCAAACAGCCTTCTAATTACAATCTGGCTAGTCCATGCAGATTAATCTGAAGAGAATGCAGTGGTAATGCTGACAGGAGCAGAACTCAACTCTCACAGTAAATTAATAACTGACATTCACATTTATTCAGTCTCTATAAACTTCATTAACATATAAGACCTGAGTGTTTGCTTTACTTTATGTGATTCTACAAAAACAAAACTTTTGAGTTTTCAAAGCTGAGGCCCCAATTACTAGAGCTGTGTAAATCCATCAACATAAATGTGCTGTGAGGTCTTGTGGCAGTACCACTCTTACCCCTAACTCATTCCCTTTCTAATAGTGGGAACATGTAAAATAACAAAGAGTTTTACACATATCCTAGATCAGTATTCCAAAGAAACTGTCAAGTTTACAAAGAAAGAAAATCTTGTGTTCTATGTACTTAAACAACAAATGTTTAGCTCAGGGAGAGTAGAAGTTGTTTAGGAGACCATTTCAGATAAAATAAGATGCAATGGTGGTATCTGAATCTCAAATTAGTTAAGAAAGTTTTCTGCTCATTGTACCATTATCTACAATAGTCAAGATATGGAACCAACCTAAGTGTACATCGATGGATGAACAGATAAAGAAGCTGTGGCATACATATACAATGGAGTATTACTTAGCCATAAAAAAGAATGCAGTCTTGCCATTTGCGACAATACGGATGGAAATTAAAGGGCATTTAAGCTATGTGAAATAAGTCAGAGAGAGAAAGACAAACACAGTAGTCCCCTCTTATCCATGGGTGATACATTCCAAGACCTCCAATGGATGCCTCAAACAGTAGAAAACCCTATATATACTATGTTTTTTCCTATACTTACATACCTTTGATAAAGTTTAATTTATAAATAGATACAGTAAGAGATTAACAACCATAACTAATAATAGAACGATTAAAACAATATACTGTAATAAAATGTATGTGAATGTAGTTTTTCTCCTTAATTAACTTCAACTCTGCTGGAAAGTGGCACCAGCTTTTTCACAGCAGGCAGCCTCTCCAGTAACTTTTACATTTTTCAGTCCACTTAATAATGATTAAATGTACAACATAATGATTAAGTAAAGACTTAATCATTATGTTGTACACCTGAAACTAATATAATATTGTATGTCAATTATACCTCAATAATAAAAGGAAAGTTTTCAATTTTACTATACATATATCTGCATTTAAGTCTCAAACATCTTTTTATTGCACAAGGCAGTAATTTAGCTTATTGTTATTGTTGAGACTGTAAATAATCTTCAGTTAGCTCTGTGCAGTAATAATTATCATTAAAGGATATTTCTTATTTTGCAAATAAAGATGAACATACCTGTGAAAAACAGGCAAAGAAATAAATAGCTATTTCACAGAAAAGAAATTAAAGATTTTTATTAAAGAAAAGCCATTTAAAAAAAAAAAGCATTTTCCACTAGCAATGACAGATGAGAACTCTGCCTCTGCCAAGTGAATGGAGGGGCCAGAATAACTGACATTCTCATACACTGTTTGTGGGAGTGAAAAATGGTCCAAACTCTTTGTAGGTCAATTCAGCAGTATATATCATCAAAAGTCTCATATTGAACACACCTTTGATCCAGGGAGACCACTTAGAGGATTTTATCCTAAAGAAAGCATTACAATGTACATGATAGCGCTGTATAAAAGAATGAAAAACTGTGAACACTACAGGACTGGCTGGCTAAATGGAAATACACTCAATAAGCTGCAGAAACTCATTTGTTGGCAGCCAAGATGATGACATTTTAGGTGAAAGAAAAAACAAACCAGTTCATGAAACAGTATGTACAATATGATCTGATTTTTTGTTTAAAAAAAAAGAATGACTTATTTAGTGATAACTGTTTGCCAGGGAATATGGAAAATACATTTTTAAAGGTCTGGAAGAATATATACCAAATGTTAATGGTTTTCTCTGGGTGACAGTAACTTACTGGTGGTTAGTTTTCATAGTTTTGTTTATATTTTCTTATTTGTCTTCCATGGATGTATATTATGTATTTATTTATAAAATACCAACAAGAATCTATATGCTAGGATCTATACTTAGGGAAATGTGACTCTTTCAGATCTACCTTATAGCTGTCTCTTATTTGTAAGTACAAGACTTTGCACATAGGAAGTAAGCAACTGTACATAACTAACTTACTGCCTAGGTAGAAATACAAAATACACAGGATAACACATAATACAGAGCCAAACTGTAAGCATTAAAAATGATCTTAAGCCTAGTATTGGGTGGCTAGCTTATTTTTAGTGATTGGTCCTCTTTCTCTATACCAGGGTTTTAAAAGTATTCCACTGGGCTTTGGGTACTTTCCCACTCAGACTCAAGTTTATTTCAAAAACAGTAATGATTAACATTTATCAAGCGCTGAAAATGTACCTGTTATGATTTTATATCCAATACCTTGCCAAAAACTTAAGATGGTTAACGAAGAGCCAAAGAGTATATACTTTATAAAATCACTCCCACCAAAAGGAAGACAGATGCTAACCATCAAAATAGCTAATAGGGATACTTGACTGAGGATCAGATTTGAGTCTGAGTGTTACAGCAACAAGGGCAAAAGGGAAACAACATAGTCACGCAGTTCTCATTCTCAGAAAATGAGGAAATGTACCAAATCCTTCAGAACAGAGAGAATTTCTTTCTTTAAATTAAAAGGTAATTCTTATATTTGCTTCTGCAGTGCATAAACAAAAATTAGATTATATGGCCCTTGCACAAGGATGACACACACATTCATGAAATATTCCCATCCTAAGGATTTTAGATTTCCAAATATCATCTCATAGACTACTTGCTGATGTAAGAGATAAACGAAGGAATCAGGGTGCTATCAGCCAAACAAAATGGAACACTTTTATACAAGACATTTCTGCCAATCATTGCCAGAAGTGAATGATCAACAAGATAATCATACAATTTTTTGTCCAAACTGGGCAGAGTGAAAGGGGGTATGTTATTTTGCTGGACAACAGGTGTAAACTGGTACATGTGGTCACCCTAGTTTTCAACCTAACAGCAAATGGTAAAGGTAGCAAGTAAAAGAAGGAATAGTTCATTTATTTCCACCAGAAATTAAGTGAAATGAACAGTGAACACCAACTGAAGTTGAAACAGGATGTTTACTTTTCCTACAGTTGAGTTTGTCCCAGGCAAACAAGGTTAGGTTATTAAGGATAACTGGCTTTAAAAAGAAACCTGCTAGGGACTTGCCTGGTGGCGCAGTGGTTAAGAATCCACCTGCCAATGCAGGGGACACAGGTTCAAGTCCTGGTCCGGGAGGATCCCACATGCCACAGAGCAAGTAAGCCCATGCAAAACTACTTAGCCTGCGCTCTAGAGCCCACAAGCCACAACTGAGCCTGCGTGTTGCAACTACTGAAGCCCGCGAGCCTAGAACCCATGCTCCGCAACGAGAAGCCACTGCAGTGAGAAGCCCGCGCACCACAACGAAGAGTAGCCCCCACTCGCCACAGCTAGAGAAAGTCCGCGCACAGCAACGAAGACCCAATGCAGCCGAAAATAAAATAAATATATAAATAAATTTATTTAAAAAAAAAAGAAAGAAACTTGCTAAAATCAGGAATAAGGTAGGGATAAAGAGGTGAATGCACCTAGCCAACCTAAAATTTGTTCAACTGTTCAGGTTTTCATAAACCTGAAAGTGTAAATAAGACTGAAATGAAAAGTTTTATAAAACTAAGAAGATAAAATTTTTCAAAAGGGACTTCCCTGGTAGCACAGTGGTTAGGAATCCACCTGCCAATGCAGGGGACACGGGTTCAATCCCTGGTCTGGGAAGATCCCACATGCCGCTGAGCAACTAAGCCCGTGCACCACAACTACTAAAGCCTGCGTGCCTAGAGAGTGTGCTCCGCAACAAGAGAAGCCACCAAAACGAGAAGCTCGCGCACTGCAATGAAGAGTAGCCACCGCTCGCTGCAGCTAGAAAGCCTGCACGCAGCAATGAAGACCTAATGCAGCCAAAAATAAATAAATTAAAAAATTTGTTAAAAGAAATTTCAAAAGTCTAGGTATTGATAAGTGATCTCCCATTTTTCAACAAATGATGTTAAGAATTGGTAAATGTGATATCAATCCCCAGGAAAATTATTACAAAAAAAGCAACTAAAAAATACATGATCACTAATTACTATGAACTAGCACAGAGTAAATCATGTAATACTAAACCTTGTATTTTTTTTTGATAGGGTTACTATATGGTTAATATACTACAGACTATATAATTTATGATTTCAGAAAAGTTACTGACCAAATATCCTATGGAAATTTGCCATACTGGAAAATGCTGGCTAGAAAGATCAAATGCAAAGCTAACATTCACTTTTTGGAGCAAGTGCTTAAAATGCACAAACCTTGAAAATCTGCTATCTCAGCCTCATCCAAAGCCTGGATGCCCATATGCCTTATTCTACAAACAGCCATTAGTCATCCTCCGTGAAGACACTGAAAGAAAACTAATAAAAGATGGATTTCATTATAACCCCTTGAGTATCACCATATGACGTCCAATGGCCTGTTTCTCTTTAAAAATAAATATCCATGATTCCTTTAATCATCTCCTCTGTGATATGGTTTCTAGATTTTCCTGGTAACCAGTCCTCTGGACTAACTTTGTCAATTTTTCCTTTAAAACTCTGTTGCCTTTAATTGAATAGACGTGGTTGGACTTGCTCCCAGTACAACAGAAAGGTAACCTGACCTAAACAAAAAGCCATGTCTACAATTGGATTAACTTCTTAATTGTCATTTTACTGTTATAAAACAGTAAAGCTGAACAATTAAGATGACAGTCTTTTTCTCATGAACTGACTCAATTATCTAACCATGTGTGCAACTGATTTTTCTAAACTTAAATGCAGTTTATCATATTCTAGTTTACATAACTTTTACTTTGAGCCTATTTTTTTTATTGTTTAATATATTATTCTGTTTTCTTCTAAGTTAACAGAGCAGAGAAGACCTAAAAACTATCCTAGGATAATAAAAAGCTGCCATAAAGTGTAAATTTATCAAGAGGTAGAAGGGGAACCAACAGATAAAATGGAATCAGGACTCTGGCTCACTAAAAAGAGAATAGTTTCTCTCACACATGGAGTTGTCCAACAGTGGAATAGGCCATTTCATAGAGTGTGCAGTATAGAGACTCCTGACATCAGAAGCATTCTTCAGGAATCTGCTGGGGTTAGGGAGTCAGATGAGATTACATGTGTATTAGGCAAGTATGTTGTGATAATTAACACCTACAACTCACTGGGTTAATACAAAGACTTTTGTCTCTCACTACATGTTTGATACCAGTCAGGTGACTGTCTAGTACAGTTAGTAACCTAGGGCCCACGGCTTGTTTTCATATGTCCTTTGAGCTACAAATGGCTTTTTCATTTTAAAGATTTGTGAAAACAATATAAAACAACAACAACAAAAGAATGTGTGACAGAAATGGTATGCGGTCTGCAAAGCCTAAAATATACCATCTGCCTTTCATACGGTGACTTAGATTCGGCTACTTACATCTTGTGGCTCTTTGCTTCTTTCTCAAAGTGGCTCTGCCATCTCAACACCTAGCCTCCACTATGGTCTCTTCTCACACTCCAGAATGAGTCATGCGGCACCACCTAACTGCAACGGGGCTGGGAAGTGTGCTGTTCCAGACGCCCAAGGAAGCAGAAGAATACCGGCATGGGAAAGCACTGTAAGTCTCCGTCACTGCTTGTATACTTTATTCTAACTCAGAGATTCTATGATTCTATATATTTCAACTATAATTTTCATTTTTAGTATGAATCTTAATGAAGTGGTTTTAAAATTGATTTAGAAAGAACGTATCAAAATATCACAGCTGGTGGTAGAGTAAAAATGCTTTATGTTTGAGTTAGAACTAAGACAAAGGAACCTAAATATCATCTGCAGCATGTCTAGATTAAATTCTTTAGTTTGCATAGCCTTCAAATTTTAGTATGGCCACAATGTTACTAATGAATCATAAAAACCTGAAATTTTAAACATTACATGACTGGAACAGAAGAACTGATAAGTCTTGCAGAAAAATACTTATGTGTACTGACTTTGTAAATGAAAATAAAATAAGTTCTATGCCATTACCGCAGGGAAAACTTCGTAATTTGGTCATTTCAAAATCTCCTCACTTCTCACTGAATTGATTTAGTAAGTATGGAACAGCTGCAAGCTGAATTATACATGATGATAGTGAAATATTTTATAGATTGTTTAGCCATATCTACTGGGCATACTAAAAGACATAAATTAGAGTATCTCTTTTTCCTTTAGTCTAGCAAGTGGATGTTCCATTACTTTTAAGAAGACTTCATTTACACAAGCATACCAAGCATTAAAAAATTAGTTCAGGGCTTCCCTGGTGGCACAGTGGTTGAGAGTCCGCCTGCCGATGCAGGGGACACGGGTTCGTGCCCCGGTCCGGGAAGATCCCACGTGCCGCGGAGCGGCTGGGCCCGTGAGCCATGGCAGATGAGCGTGCACGTCCGGAGCCTGTGCTCCGCAACGGGAGAGGCCACAACAGTGAGAGGCCCGTGTACCACAAAAAAAAAAAAAAAAAAAAAAAAAATTAGTTCATAGTTCAAAATTGTTTTAAAAATCACACGTAAGTCAACATACCTACTCTATTCCAATCTGTCAGGCACAGGAGGAAACTATATAAATATAGTAAGAAATACTTAAAAATGACAGGAAAAAAAAAGGAAATTAATTGTACCAGAATATGCTTTTATACTAGGAAGACAGAAAAACAAATTTAAGAGTGTACACCTCACAAGCAAATCACAAAAAATGGGACTGCCCTTACATAAGATGTTAATAATCAACTGTCAATATGCAAAATGAGGAGGGAGGTATGAGAAATTAAATAAGAGGATGCACGAAAATATTTAACTCAACAAAGCTCACCAATATAACTATGAGAAAGCTAAAAACTTGAAATTGACTTCACCTGCACATTTCAAAAGGCTAAAGGGCTGTCAGGGCACAGTTCAAATATTCATTGGGATAGAGCTTTCAACTTACTAGCAATAAGAGACAATGAACTACGAAACAACAGTCTAAAATATTAAATTACAGAATTAATGGAAAAAATTACAAAAATCAAGGAAATCAGAATACAAAATGAATCCAGTGATTTTTTCCAACATCTCAAAACATTTTAGGGGACAAAATATTAAACTGCTATTAAAGAATGAAAATAAGGATGACAAGTAACATATTTTGTGAAATCATGAACACCAGTGATAAAGGTATCTTGGTTTTCAGGTTTCATTAAACAAATGATTTTAAAACGGAAGTAGATTAAAAAGTAGTAACCTCTAAGTTTTGTGTAATTGTATTCTGCCTTTCAAAGAAGTCTTTATGAATTTTCCTTGAAGAAAAATTCTGCTAAACATTTCTATTAGGATGGCCACAGGTATTATTGGAAATAACCTGAAACTGTTTAAAAGTATTTTTTAAAACATGATTATCGCTTTAAAGATTTAAAAATACATTTATCCACCTTAAAAATGGAAAATACTGACCAAATCACCATGAAGTATGTTCAGGGACCTTGGCTTTATAAAACTAAAAATTTCTCCATTTCCCTTGGCAACCAATTCCAAGAACAATACTTAGTACTGAAATTTCTTCCCTAAATCTCCCTAAGCTACATTTTAACCCCATTTTCTGTACTCAGTGAACAATAATATATACATTATCAATAAACAGCCCAAGTATTACAGTTCCAAAGACCTCCAATAAAAAATTTTAATTGTTGGACTACTGGCCCCTCATTTCTTTAGCTTCCATTCCAAGGTGGTGAAAGGATGGGGACAATAAAGATGACAATGACTCACACTTGAGTGTGGCACAGCAGGTGCTATGGTCTAAATGTTTGGTCCCCCTAAAATCCTTATGTTGAAATCCTAATCCGATGTGATGGTGTTAGGAGGTATGGCCTTTGGAAGGTGCTTAGGCCATAAGCCCATAATTCATGGAGCACTTATGAATGGAATTGGGGCTCTTGTAAAAGAAACCCCACAGTTTCCTAGGCCTTCTACACTGCAAGAAGTCTGAAATCTATAACCCAGAAGAAGGCCTTCACCAGAACCCAGTCATACTGGCTCCCTGATCTTAGACTTCCAATCCAAATCTGTGAGCAATACATTTCTGCCGTTTACAAGCCACTCAGTCTGTGGTATTGTTATAGTAGCCCAAACTAAGACAGTGAGTGCCAAACACATGTACGTGAATTAAGCCATTTAATCCTCAAAATAACCCATTGAGATAGGCATCAATATATATTTATCCCATTTTACAGATGGGGGAAATAAAGGCAAGGAGGGTTTTGTAAAATGCCTAATGCCTTAAAGCTATCAAATAGAGGGGGCAGGATACTATTCAAGGTATTCCAAGTCTAGTGAGCTGTGCTGTCTAATAAGGTACTTACTAGCTCATGTAGCTGTTTAAATTTAATTAATATTAAATAAAATTACAAATTCAGTTCTTCAGTTGCACCTGCCACATCTCAAGTGCTCAGTAGACACATGTGACTAGCGGCTACCATGTTGGACAGTGAGGATATGGAACATTTCCATGATTGTGCAAAGTTCTATTGGACAGTACTGATCTGTCTGCAGTCTTAGTCAGCACATAATATACCTTTCTTGTATGTGAAAAGTGGTATGTGCTTACAGAATTGTCATTACACTTGAACGAATTAAACTATAATTCAATATTTCTACTGTTTTGTTATTCCTCCCCACCCCAACTCATTATCATTTAATGACATCTACCACACTGAATCTCTTAAAATGTGTACTTCTCCAGCACTGTAGACTCCAGGCCTCAATGTGAAGAAATATAGGGCTAATGTATTCTAAGATCTTATGTCAAAATTTATTTTGGACTGTAACATACCTTCATTTATGGGTCCATTATTTTGTTCAATGAATGATGACTATATATATATACTATCCTCTGTTATTTCTGTCTATTGAATGCCCTGTTCCTCTATTTCTTCTATTTCACCACTCATCAGTGGCCTTACCCTGCACTTGACTCAACATCCACTTCCAGCCCCAGGGGTGAGAACATGACCTAGGCATATACTATACACCATGAACTATACTGTACACATTTCAGGGTTGAACTTGTGACTTAAGTTGGGTCATTTAGAATGTGCCATAAGATCTTCCTTGTCACCAGCTCATTCCTACAGGGATCAACAGCTCTAAGGACCAAGTAAGCCAGGATTTATAGGCAACCAGTTTTTCCTGGTAACATGGATGAAGTGTCTACCGAATGCCTGCAGAGAGGACATAAGAGGCAGATAATAGCATTTGAGGCCTGGACATAGCATTCATATGAGTTATGAATTTCCCCTTTTGTTGAGTTAGTACGCTTTGGATTTCTGTTGCTTATAATTAAAGGAACAAGAGAAAACTAATAAGAGATGAGTTCAAAGATCTTTGGTATTGTGTGGGAAGGACAATAAGACACTAAAGATATACTTAGGTTAAACATGAATGGTTAAAAAGGGTAATCACTAAAAGAAATAAAAAACAGAGTGCATAACTTCCACATTAGTAAAGCAAAAGCAAAAAACCCAAAAAACAAAAAAACAGAAGCAAACCAACAACAATAAAATACTATCTTAAGATAACTATATTGCTAATTACCACTAATAAAGCCCGTGTACCACAACTACTGGGCCTGTGCTCTAGAGCCTGCGAGCCACAAGCACTGAGCCCGCGTGCTGCAACTACTGAAGCTCGCACACCTAGAGCCCATGCTCTGCAACAAGAGAAGCCACGGCAATGAGAAGCCTGCACACCACAATGAAGAGTGGCCCCCACTCGCCGCAACTAGAAAAAGCCCACGAGCAGCATCAAAGACCCAATGCAGCCAAAAAATAAATAAAAATTTTTAAAAAATGAACTTATCCCAGATTTATAGACTAAAATAATTATAAAATAGCCAGCTAACATAGGTATCTGAATTTTGGTATCAGCATTTCTTAGATGCTTGACACTTTTAACCTGAGTATGACTGAGTTGTAAAAAATCAAGTTGTAAGTTTATAAGCCTTCTTAAATGTCTATTAAGGCAGAATTCGAATTGAGAATTAAAAAATCTTGTAATTATACTATACTCTTAGATTGATTTATTAAGAATTGACTGGGGACTTCCCTGGTGTTGCAGTGGTTAAGAACCCGCCTTTCAATGGGGGGGATGCAGGTTTGATCCCTAGTCAGGAACTAGATCGCACACGCATGCTACAACTAAGAGTTCACATGTCACAACTAAGGAGCACATGTGTCGCAACTAAGGAGCCGGCCTGCCGCAACTAAGACCTGGCGCAACCTAAAATAAATAACAAAATAAAATAAATTTAAAAAATAAACTTATTAAAAAAAAGAATTTACTGAACACTAGTTAATCTGAAAACCACATATACTGAGTATTTTTGCATGTCTAACGTAGACCTCTGGAAACAGCATGAAGCTATACAGTATTTAATTTTATTTTGATAAATAGCTTCGATAGTTGCTAAAAAAATACTAATACTCCTCATTATATTATTACTTTACGAAGGACCTAATATTTAGGCTTCTAGTTACATGTACAGCACATTTTAACACATTTTGTGTGTCATTAAATAAAATAGAGTCTGATTTTTAAAAAGTATTACTTAAAACTGAAGCCCAAGAAAGCTATGATAAAAACAAAACACACCTACAACACAACAAAAAAAACAAACAACTCCATTCAAAAATGGGAAAAGAAGGGGATTTCCCTGGTGGTGAAGTGGTTAAGAATCCTCCTGCCAATGCAGGAGACACGGGTTTGAGCCCTGGTCTGGGAAGATTCCACATGCCACGGAGCAACTAAGCCCATGTGCCACAACGACTGAGCCTGTGCTTCAGAGCCTGTGAACCACAACTACTGAGCCCACGTGCTGCAACTACTGAAGCCCGTGCACCTAGAGCCCGTGTTCCGCAACAAGAGAAGCTACTGCAATGAGAAGCCCGCAGACTGCAATGAAGAGTGGCCCCCGCTGGATGCAGCCAGAGAAAACTCGTGCAGCCAAAAGTAAATAAACAAATAAATAAATTAAAAAAAAGAAAAAAGGGAAAAGGAACAGAAATGTCTCCAAATTAAATATACAAATGGCCAAACAAGCACATGAAAAGGTGCTCAACCTCAATAATCACTAGGGAAAACGCAAATAAAAACAACAAAGAGATAACACTTCACGCCTATTAGGATACCTACTATTAAGAGAGCAGAAAATAACAAAGAGTAGGTGAGAATGTGGATAAACTGGAACTCCTGTGCATTGCTGGTGGAAATGTAAAATGGCGCAGGCACTGTGGAAAATAGTATGGTAATTCCACAAAAACTTAAAAACTGAATTATAGACATACCTCAGAGACACTGCAGTTTCAGTTCCAGACCATCATAATAAAGTGAATATTGCAGTAAAGTGAGTCAAACAGACATTTTGGTTTCCCAGTGCACAAGTCATATTTACACTATATTATAGTCTAGTAAGTGTGTAATAGCATGTCTAAAAAACAATGTATATACCTTAATTAAAAAATAGTTTATTGGAACTTCCCTGGTGGCGCAGTGGTAAAGAATCCGCCTGCCAAAGCAGGGGACACGGGCTTGATCCCTGGTGCAGGAAGATCCCACATGCTGCAGAGCAACTAAGCCCATGTGCCACAACTACTGAGCCTGTGTGCCACAACTACCGAGACTGCATGCCACAACTACTGAAGCCCATGCACTTAGAGCCCATGCTCCACAACAAAAGAAGACACCACAATGAGAAACCTGAGCACTGCAACGAAGAGCAGGCCCCGCATGCTGCAACTAGAGAAAGCCCACGTGCAGCAACCAAGACTCAACGCAGCCAAAAAGTAAATAAAAAATACTTTATCACTAAAACATGCTCTCATCTGAGCCTTTAGCGAGTTGCGGTAGTAATATCAAAGATCATCATAACAAATATAATAATGAAAAAGTTTGAAATATTGTGAGAATTACCAATAAGACACAGAGACAAAGTGAGCAAATGTTGGAAAAATGGTGCTGGTAGACTTGCTTGACAAAGGGTTGCCACAAACCTTCAATTTGTAAAAAACGCTTATGTGAAGTGCAATAAAAAGAAGTATGTCTGTAGTATATGATCTAGTAATTCCACTTCTGGGTTATATACCCAAAAGAACTGAAAATGAGGTCTGAAAGAGATATTTGTACACCCATGTTCACAGCAGTATTATTCACAATAGCCAAAAGTGGGAAACAACCCAAATGTCCATTAACAGATGAACAGATAAACAAAATGTGTTATATACAGAAGACAGATTATTATTCAGCCTTAAAAAAGAAGGAAGGAAATTCTGACACATGCTAAAACAGGATGAACCTTGAGGACATTATGCTAAGTGAAACAAGCTAGCCACAAAGAGACAAATACTGTATGATTCCACCTAAGTTACCTAGAGTAATCAAATTCATAGAGACAGAAATAGAATGCTTGCTGTCAAAAGCTAGGGAAGAGGGGAATGGGGAGTTGTTTTTTAATAGGTATAGAGTTTTGGTTTTGCCAGAGTTCTGGAGATTGGTTGCACAATGTGAATATACTTATTCACAAAACTGTACACAAAAATGGTTAAGATGGTAAATTTTATGCTATGTGTATTTCACTACAATAAAAAACAAAAACTTTTCACCCATCAACAGTATCAAGATGTTTTTTGCCCTATGTTTAGGACTGCAGACACACAAACTCATAAAAGTAAATGAGAGCACATATTAACTATATATTAGTACCACATTCCAATAAGATTGTACTGGTATACAGATAATTGGAGTCGAAATACACATAAATTTCACACACATATATAGCTCATACATGTGAAATAAGGAATTACTGGATTTAAACATGTTGAAAGGTTGGGATTAATAAATCAGATACAGGAATCCTTACCACAGCAGAGAGCTTCAGCCTTTCTTCCTGCCACCACACACCTGAGAGCCCAAGAGATATAATATACTCCTTTCTGAAATCTTCTCAAATGGGAAGAAAGAAAAGGTATCATTTGAAAGACACTCCCTCCTCTTATCTCCTTGAGGGAAAGCAATCTTTTCCCTTCCCATTTAAAATTTGTCTAATTCTAGAAGTACAAAGAAAAATGCACAAATGACAAGTTTGAGAACAAATAATGGAAGGAGCAGGAAATGGGATCACAAACACAGGTCATTAAGCTTCTTAAGGGCAAGTCAGAATTCTACCCTAGTCCTTACAGGGTCTCCTAGAAATCCTATCATAGTCCCTGGTACACAGTTAGGGATCAACACATTCTAAAGAGAGCTGGAGTAGGTTTGAAGAAAAGGGACACCTCTTCAGTTGAGACTGGTAGAAGAAAAAAGAGGAAAAGTATTGAGAGAGACTTTTAAAGTATCCACGGTTAATTCGGTGACCCCAAAACTATAATAAATAGCCCCAATATCTTCACTAAGAGAGGAGAGAAATTTATGTATGAAAAAAAGGGTAGGAGGTGGCAGGCGACTTAAAGAGAGAGAAGAAAAGACAATCCGTAAATGCAAGTTTGGAAATACAAGAGAGATAGTTATAAAAGGATTACAATCACCAAGTCAAAGCAGAAAGTAATTAACACTTTTTAAAAAGGTTAAACCTGCTTAGTTCTCTATCTTCTTTCAACAGCCCCCACCTATCAGAAAAAGCCTAAAAAGAAGACCATGTGGATGACCCAGAAACGAAGCTCGGGACACTGGTCTCAGTGAAGTAAGACAGCAGGGAGAGTTTACCATGAAACAAAATGGGTGAGCAGCTGGCCAGCCCTCCGAAAAGGTTCTTTAGTGAGGTAATTTTAATATGGCTTGATAGAACAAAAGCATACTACCAAACCTTTTTTTCCGGTTAGTATTCTTTAGACTCGGCAATTACATTACCAGTTCCTTCTATGGCAGAATTCAAAACAGGACCATGTTAATCAGCATAGTTTTGAAAATCAATTCTCTTAACTAGGCAGAAGCACAAGTTCCTCAAGTAGCCCTGAAGACATGCTTCAGCCTAGAGGAAAAAACTGAGAATATCAGGAAGGATAAGGACAGTTCAGCGCTCATGCTCATATCAACTAATGCCAGTGTTGAGACTGGGATATGGTATTCATGGGATACAGACATTAGGAGTAAGTCATCAGCTCATTCAATAAAGTTATCTCCCAGCTATCAGACTGTAATCGCTTTTTATTGGAGACATGAAGGAGAGAAATTTTATGCAATTTTATGCAAGCCAAAGTTTTGACAGAATTTTATCTTGAAGTGGAATATCTCTGAATTTTTGAAAAGGAAGTTTATATTTCTAAATCTGTTTCTAAGTAATTTTTCCTGAGCTGTAAGTTTGATCTCTACTATTATCTCAAATCAATACAAGATATCTAATTAGATTCAAATCTACAAACATTTATTAAGTTCAATTGTGTACAAGGTATTATGATCAAGCTGACAAAGTTTTTGACTCAGGTAATTTTAAAATGGAGCAGTGTCTCTGACTGGGTGTAGGGGAAAGGCAGGTGGTAGCAGAGGTTAGGGTTGTGTACATGATGAACTACACATAATCAAGGTACACAGTAATAACTGATATGAAAATGACACCCACACACATATATATAATGCCACAGGAAAACACATGGGAGAGTACACTTCTGGGTTGTTGTTTTTTTTTTTAACATCTTTATTGGAGTATAATTGCTTTACAATGGTGTGTTAGTTTCTGCTTTATAACAAAGTAAATCAGTTATACATATACATATGTTCCCATATCTCTTCCCTCTTGCATCTCCCTCCCTCCCACCCTCCCTATCCCACCCCTCTAGGTGGTCACAAACCACCTAGCAGATCTCCCTGTGCTATGCGGCTACTTCCCACTAGCTATCTATTTTACGTTTGGTAGTGTATATATGTCCATGCCACTCTCTCACTTTGTCACAGCTTACCCTTCCCCCAACTTACCAAGTGGATTTGTAATGACTTATTAGATTGAGCTCCTCCGGGGCAAGAGTACATATCATTGATTTTTGTATTCTCAAAGCCAGGGCTTGGCACATGGCAAGTATTCACTAAATGATTTTTTCAAGGAATGGCTGATTAAACAAATGAGTGAACAATAGAGTGGAATCAAATTAGAGAGTCTTAAATGCTTATTATTTTCTTCCATAGGAAATTAAATGAAAATAATTTATGCCGTGTCACATTTAAGGGACAATTAATTCCTAGGAAATAAAAGAAGGGTAATATAATAACAAAAATGAAAATAGAAAATTAATATAAAAACCTAAAAATATTAAAAGCACACAAATTCCAGTGATTTACCACTGTGAAAAAACCTGCACTATTAGATTCTCACAACCCTTTAAAAGTAAAGCATTTCCACCACTTAGGGTCATGAATTCAGCTTTAAGATAAACAGTTGAACTGTTTATGTCTATTTCTTCATATTTTAAACACAGTTTTTATTTGTACATCTGAATTAAGAAATCAAACAATGAGATGAAAATAGGAAAATACTCTTCTCATTTTACCCTCAACTCTACATTTATAACTTCTAGGGATTCTTTGACATTCCAAAAAAGGCGGGGGGATATTCTTAAGCTGAATGTGCTTTATTCTCTAAATATATATATTTTAAAATAAAGGTCAAGAAAGTAATGACAAGGACCTACTGTACAACACAGGGAACTATACTCAATATTTTATAATAACCTATAAGGGAAAAGAATCTGAAAAGGAATATATATGTATGTATATGTATAACTGAATCACTCTTTTGTATACCTGAAACTAACACGATATTGTAAATCAACTAAACTTCAATTAAAAAAAAAAGTAACGAAACAGTATAACTTTGGATCATCACATACAAGGAGGACCCAATATGTTTGAATCTTTCAGGACTCCAAATGTTGTCTACGATTCATATTACTTGAAAACTCATAATATTTTCTAAATTAAGCCATACTCTAATTCTATAATAGTAATGATATATCTTTCTCTCCCTCTCTCTTCTGGGTCTGGTTTTATCACTTTATTATAAGTAGAGAGATTTAAAAATACTTAGAAAAATAAAGAGGTGATAGATTGACTATCGAAGACAATTTAAAAATAAATTTCCTGACAACCACAATGGAAGTAGGAAAGGAAAAAGGTCTACAGCATAAAGAGGAAGAGGTGACATAGAAACACAGAGTCCCAGTAACAATAAGGCAATGAAATCTGTATCAACACTATCTTGCTCAAAAGAATCTCTAGTAGTTCCCCTTGACTCAAAGGACACAAGTCAATCCTTCAGTTTGGTATTTAAGATCCTCTACTATTTTGCTCAAATTTAACTTTCCACTGTGATTTCCCCTCATCCATTCTAGACCACAGCCAAGCTAGGCAATTCACCTTTCATCACCTGTACTCACCGGTGCTCCTCTCTTTATCTAGAATGCTCTTCCACCCATTTTTGCCTGGTCAATCACATCTATTCTCCAAGCTCTAGCTCAAACTCCTACTTACTGTTTGCTCTACGTTTTCATGATCGACTTTCTTCCTCACAACTTTCCCTCACCAATCCAGTCCAGCCATTCGTTACTCTTTGGAACTTCTCAAGCATGTATTATACCATGTCCTTAATCGGTCATGTAATTATTTGCTCCATTCGCTCAGCTAAATGTGTACAAATGAAAAGTCACTAGCTCTTGAATTTTAGAGAGAAGAGTACCTGCTCTATAAATATGGACAAGTCTTAATAACAACTCAATGTAATCTTCTTCCCGTGCATAATTCGCAATGATTTCCTCAAGTTAAATTAATGGGTCATTTCATTTCTCTACTCAGTGACTGTATCCTTAGAAGACAAATTATAATGGCAGACTTGCCAGAGTATCAATTAGAAAACCAGCACATCTTCAAAGTATACACTTTGAATACAGCTGATTGTACATCAATTGTACCTCGATAAAGCTTTTTAAAAAAGTTCCTCCCCCCATCCAAAGAGTTTCTGGATGAGCTACTACAGTGTGGGTACTTAGATTTAAGGCTGTGTTGCCTGGTATCATAGGTAATAAGTTAGCTGAAGTTTCCGGTAATGGAGACATCATGAGGCAACAGCTATGCTGGGATACACATAAACTCCTACCTTTTAAGCCATTTCCTAACTTATTTCTTAACTCTGTTGCATTGGTGCTAAAAGGTAATCAATCATATAAGCAAGTATGAATGGCTCAGCACAAGACCCTCCACAATTAATGCATACTACTTTATACTGAGTCAAATGTGTTCACTCATCTTGAAGACAAAAACTGTACAATTAACAAAAAAATATATCTTAAAACCCAGATGGGCATCTCTGACACCTACTGTATAGATATAAGTTATGTACTTACAAGTGCTTGGCTTACAAACAACCCTATGTGCAAATATTACCAAATCTCACTGACCCCCAAATAAATAAAACCCAACAGTACTACATTCTATCTTCCTTCTAACATAGCCTCAACGTCTGAAAGTACTTCTGCCTCCCTCCATCCCCATTAATTCTTTTTTTTTTTTTTTTTTCCTGCGGTACGCGGGCCTCTCACTGCTGTGGCCTCTCCCGTTGGCGGAGCACAGGCTCCGGACGCGCAGGCTCCGCGATATGCGGGATCTTCCTGGATCGGGGCACGAACCCGTGTCCCCCGCATCGCCGGGCGGACTCTCAACCACTGCGCCACCAGGGAAGCCCCATCCCCATTAATTCTTGCTCCTAGTTCTCAGGTATGAAGAACACCTTCATGAATTCTCTTACTCTTACCTAACTCAAAGGAAAATATTATTGAGAAGCTCAGCTTTGTTCACTGCCTCTTACTAGAGGTCTGTCCTGAGATCATCCTACTTTCAGTAAATTATTTCACTTTACTTACTGTCTCATACCCTCCGGCCCCTACAAGCCAGTCCAATGTGCATGTTGATACTCCTCCCCGATCATCACTTTAAGGAGATGGGTGGTGCTAGGCTATCAGGTTAGATTATTTCTCTCCAATTTTAACTTGGAACTCACTGTCCCACTAAAACAATGATAATGGGTTTTGGGTCATAGAGCAACACCAGCATTCTGCTAGAATGATACATTCCAAATGTGCTTGACCCTGAAATTGCTAGAAACATAGCTTCACACCCCTTTCTTCTGGAGCTTCTAATTTAGTAGATAGCAAGTATGTATTTAAGTAAGTACTCTAGGTTAATTGTCAGTAGGTTGGCCGTATATAATTTATCATCCAAATCAGGGCATACTTCAGAGTGAAAGATGGCACTTTTATAATTAAGCCAGGACAACAGGCATAAACTGGGACTATCCCAGGCAAACTAGTAACTGCCCTATTTATCAGTTAAGTTTGGAAAACACTAATGAATCACTCCAATTCTCCAATACGTCTTGGAGCTAATCCTTTAATGTGTTTGTATACATACTGGTATTTTATATGGAATACAGTGCCTATATACTGATTAACTGTAGAGTGCATAAGAGTTACACAAACGACATTTAGATATCAAAGTTCACATAAAATCAAGTGGCCAATAAGAAGCACGGGAGAAGACTCTCAACAACTTTAATAATTAGAGAAATGCAGATCAAAACCACAAGGAGATATTACTTCACATCCACTAGGATGGCTATAATCAAAAAGACAGACAATAATAAGAACTGATGAGCATGTAGAAAGACAGAAATCCTCTTATATTCCTACTGGGGATGGTGCAGCTACTCCGGAAAACAGTTGATGAGTTCCTCAAATGGTTAAACAGAGTTACCATATGACCCAGCAATTCCACTGGTAGGTATACACCCAAGGAAAATGAAAACATATGTTTATACAAACACTTGTACAAGAATGTTTATAGCAGTGTCATTTATAATTGCCAAGAAGTAGAGACTACGCAGATGTCCCTCAACTGATGAACTGATGAAAAAAAATGTGGTATATTCATGTAGTGGCATATTATTCAGCCACAAAAATGAATGAAGTACTGATTCATCCAACAACATGGATGAACCTTAAAAACCTTATGCTTAAGTGAAAGACAGTCACAAAAAATGACATACTGTGTGATTTCATATATATGAAATTTCCAGAAGAGGCAAACCTATAGAGACTGAAAAGTAGATCAATGGTTGTCTAGGGCTGCAGGAAGGGGAAAAGAACATGGAGAATGATTGTTAATGGATATGGGGCTTCTTTTTGAAATGATAATGTTCTAAAACTAGATTATGGTGATGTTGCATAACTTTGTGAATATATTAAAACCTAATGAACTGTGAACTTAAGTGTATTTTATGGTATGTGAATTATATTTCAATAAAGCTATATTAAAATATCAGCATAAAAAATTCAACATTGGCCAATAAATTTCAACATGATTTATATGTCAGGTTTTATACTAACTCTTTAAAAAGCCCACACCAGGGGACTTCCCTAGTGGCACAGTGGTTAAGAATCCACCTGCCAATGCAGGGGACAAGAGGGAAGGTCTTTTAAGTACGTAAGTAAATAGTTTTAAGCGACTGGCAGTTCTAGGAGTAACATTATAAAGTCTAGAAGAACAAAGTATGGAGTCTGATAGTAATTTGTCTGACAAGCTATCTATTTTGAAATATTCCCCAATAAATGTGCCCTTATTACATTCTGGGACTAAAAAAATAGGCACATTAAGTGACCTGATTAATTCCTTTATCCTTGATATAGTATAAAACTGGACTTGCAGTATAAAGTCCTGGCTAGGCCATTAACTGGTTATGTTAACTTTGGTTAAATAATTTAATATCTCTGAAGTATAGGATGCCAAGTGAAAAGCTGTGTGAGAAATGAGGGCAAGACAAAAATGCTTGTATTTAAATTTTACCACAGGCTATGTAAAAGCAATTCAATTAATGGTTATCTGACCACCAACTTTCACTTGGTTCTCTATTGTGCATTTAGAAGGCGTAAATCTCATGTAATCCTTGGAACCTCATATATTTAATTAAAAAGGCCACCCACTGAGACTCAGTTTCTACTTTATCATAGTTCCATTAATCCTGTCTTATCTTTAAGCAAATTTGTCCAAAGACGAGGGGAAGAAGAGGAGGACAAGTAGGATGAGGAGAAAAAGGAAATGGAAGCTGCAGCCATTTATAATACGGAAATTCTGACTCAAGTGGATCCCAGATTAAGTCGTGAGCTTCTTGAAGGCAGAGGTATGTCTTTAAGAAGAACAGAAGCAATTTAATTACTAGCCATTTCTGTGATCTTAGTGTAACTTTCACAAACAAGAACACCAATTATCCCTTACTAGCATTTCTGCAAGCATTTTCACAAATGCCACATAAACCAAGAAAAAAATGACACAAGAAAAGATAAACAAGCCCTTTCTAAAATTAAAGGATAGGCGTTAGATGCAAATAAAGTAGTTATAAGCTTCATTTAACATTTGAGTCAATCCTCTTAACACTATCATTGGATTTTCCATTTTAGTAGTAAGGTAAATGCAACCGAAAAGTTGTGTAGCTGTATGCAGTTTTCAGAAAAGCCATGAAGTAACTTTCGTATGCCACAAATACAGCTTGAATACTATACTAAAAACCACTTTACTTTTTTTACTTGAATTAAATTTCAAAATCACCATTCATTAAAAAGAAAATTAACACTCACAAAAAGCTGTGGTATGTGTACACTGGATATTATAACAGTATAAAATCCTTTGTGTAATGCGGTATGGCAATGGGAAAATGTCATTCTTAATTTATCATATGGATTTAACAAAACTTAAAGAGCTACAAAAAACACTCCATGTCATGAATATAAAATTTTAAACTTGGGGACTTCCCTGATGGCACAGTGATTAAGAATCCACCTGCCAATACAGGGGACACGGGTTCGAGCCCTGGTCCAGGAAGATCCCACATGCCATGGAGCAACTAAGCCCGTGTGCCACAACTACTGAGCCTGCGCTCTAGAGCCCATGCACTGCAACTACTGAGCCCATGCGCTGCAACTACTGAAACCCATGTGCACTAGGGCCCATGTGCCGCAACTACTGAGCCCATGCACCGCAACTACTGAAGCCCATGTGCTCTAGGGCCCGCTTGCCGCAACAACTGAGCTCGTATGCTGCAACTACTGAGCCTGCGTGCCACAACTACTGAAGCCCGCGTGCCTAGAGCCCGTGCTCCACAACAAAGAGAAGCCACCACAATAAGAAGCCTGCACACTGCAGCAAAGAGTAGCCCCCCCGTTGCCACAACTAGAGAAAAGCCTACTTGCAGCAACAAAGAACCAATGCAGCCAAAAATAAATTAATTAATTAAAAATTTTCTTTTTAAAATGTAAACTGCCATTCCAAAATTACAACAAATAGAAGTAATAATCTTTATTAAAAAAGCAAGTGGGGACTTCCTTGGTGGTCCAGTGGTAAAGAATCCGCCTTCCAATGCAGGGGACGCGGGTTTAATCCCTGGTGGGGGAGCTAAGATCCCACATGCTACGGGGCAACTAAGCCTGCGTGCCACAACTACTGAGCTCGCATGTCTCAACTAGAAAGCCCGTGTGCCACAAACTACAGAGCCCACACGCTCTGGAGCCCGCGCCACAACCAGAGAGAGAAAACCTGCACGCCACAACCGGAGAGAAACCCGCGGGCCACAACAAAAGATCCCACACGCCACAATGAAGACCCAATGCAGCCAAATTAAAAAAAAAAAAAAGCAAGCAAAACGCATTCATAACTGAAAAAGTCATGCCTCTCTGGATCAAGGACAATTCACATACAACGTCAGACTAACATATTCTTTAAAAACTTCTATCTCTAAAATTCAACGACTTTATATGCTAAAGTACTAACTTCTAAGTAAAGACGCTCTTAATTACACCTAATTACCTAAAGTCAATCAGTGGACTAGAAAAAACAGGTTAATTTTAAAGTTTCAACAAAAATATAAAAAAATTTTAAAAGAGGGGATGATTTTAAATAATCTTCTTACCTGCTCTTTATATTACTGAGAACAGCAAGAAATCACATAAAGTATGACAGTATTCTCAGCTAAGTTATGAGTTAATTTTGTATTAAAAATTCAAGAGTTAGGAAAAGAATGGAATAAAGAAGAAATGAAACGGGACTTCCCTGGTGGTCCAGTCATTAAGAATCCGCCTTCCAATGCAGGGGACTCGGGTTTGATCCCTGGTCGGGGAACTAAGATCCCACATGCCATGGGGACAACTAAGCCCGCGTGCTGCAACTACTGAGCCCGTGTGCTCTGGAGCCCACTCGCCACAACTTGGGAGAAGTCCGCATGCTGCAACGAAAGATCCTGCATGCTGCAACTAAGACCTGATGCAGACAAATAAATAAATAAAGAAGAAATGAACCAATGTGTTTCTGTGCAGTATATTGCATGTTAGTATGTATTTCTTATTTATTTGTTTGTTTGTTTATTTATTTATTTATGGCTGCCTTGGGTCTTCGTTGCTGCACGCGGGCTTTCTCTAGTTGCGGTGAGCAGGGGCTACTCTTCGTTGCAGTGCGTGGGCTTCTCATTGCACTGGCTTCTCTTGTTGCAGAGCACGGGCTCTAGGCACGCGGGGCTCCAGAGCGCAGGCTCAGCAGTTGTGGCGCACAGTCTTAGTTGCTCTGCAGCATGTGGGATCTTCCCGGACCAGGGCTTGAACCCATGTCCCTGCATCGGCAGGCGGATTTTTAACCACTGTGCCACCAGGGAAGTCCCAGCACGTATTTCTAATTTGAAGATTTAAAACTTATTCTCAAATACTCTTGTTAGTCGCTTCATTTACAACTAAAAATCAGAAAGAGCACACAGGTGGCCATCAACAGAATAGAAACATCAACTATATATTTACTCAATAAAATACTGTTCTAGTATAAAAGAAACTATTCATACAAGCAACAACTTGAATAAATTTGAAAAACATGCTGAGTGAAAGAAGCCTTACACAAAAGAATACATATTGTATAATTCCATTTATGTAAGTCCTAGTACAGGAAAATGTAACATATGGTGGAAAAGAATCAGAACTTTTGGTTCTTGTTTCGTGGGGTGATGATACTGTTCTATATCTTGATAGACAGGGATGTATATAATTTGTAAAACTCACTGAATGGTATGTTTGTGATTTGTGCATTTTTCTGTATGCATATCTACCTATAAAAATGTAACCAAATACTGAATTCTAGTTACTTATATGCAAGCCAAAGTGTTCAGGACTGAAGTATACTGATCCTTGCAATGTATTTTGAAATGCATCAAAAAATAAGATTGATAAAGGATAAAGTTAATAGAACAAAATGTTAATAATTATAGAATTGAGTCATCCAAAAAATTTTGTATGCTTGGAAAATTTCATCAGCATATCTGTGAAAAGCAACCTAGATGCCACAAGACACTAGTGCTATGTCTAAGTACAAGGGAAAAATGATTTTGAATTTAGCATTCCATACTACCAATCAGGTATGATGGCAGAATACAGACCTCAGGCATATAAGGTCTCCAAAGCTTTACTTCCTAAGCAATCTTTCTTAGGAAGATACTTCAGGCTACTATCAAGCAAAATCAGTGTAAAAATCAAGAGAGAGGAAGGATCCACAGGATCCAGCGAACAGTTGATTCAACCTAGGAGCGCAGTGAAGTCAAGTCCCAGGATGAGAGCAGGATACAGAATCCAAGAGAAAATCTCTGAAGGAAAGAGGCCTCCATGAAACAGACATTGAATAACTTTGAGGATATGTTGATGGTACATTATTATTTGTCAATCAGGAAAAAAAGAAAGAAAATTAGAAACCCCAGGAAAACTGAAAAAACACCCTCCAAAAAACCAGGAAATCCATGCTTCTAATGTGTAACAAAACAAATTGACATGGATTTTGATGAACTGATGGAAGCTTAAAAAAGAATCCATTTGGGCTTCCCTGGTGGCACAGTGGTTGGGAATCTGCCTGTCAATGCAGGGGACACAGGTTCGAGCCCTGGTTTCGGAAGATCCTACACACCGCGAAGCATCTAAGCCCATGCGCCACAAATACTGAGCCTGCGCTCTAGAGCCCGTGAGCCACAGCTACTGAGGCCCGCGCACCTAGAGCCTGTGCTCCGCAACAAGAGAAGCCACTGCAATGAGAAGCCCGTGCACCGCAGCGGAGAGAGGGCCCTGCTAGCGCAGCTAGAGAAAGCCCGCGGGCAGCAACGAAGACCCAGTGCAGCCAAAAATGAATAAATTAAATAAGTTAATTTTTAAAAAACTAGTAAAAAAAAGAATCCATTTGACTTTTGATGCTAAGAACATTCTAGTTCTCTTCAAGTGACTCATCAATTCTGATAATAACAGTAGATAAGGGAATAATGATCAATTACAGATCCACTGTACTGTTTGATTTTTTCATGTATGCATTGTTTTGATTTTTTTGAAGTTTAAAAAATATATAAACTTTCCAAAAAGTTAAGTTTAGAAATGTACCAAGTTCTACAATAGCTCAGCTTGTCAGTTTTCTATTGCAGTAAAAACAAAAACAAAAACACCCAAAACAAAACAAAAGTTTACAATCTGTTGAGTGTACTGAATAAACATGAAATGTTTTTGATTTCGAAAGACACAGAAGTTGGCGATATTACCTGAGTAGAATCACTCAAATCTAAGCATCATTTTTTTCAAATCTACTTGACTGTTATCAAAATGATCTAAAAATAGGTTTTAAAAGTGTCCACCAAGACTTTCATTTCCTACGGTCATACCACCTTGAGGAAAACAAAATCTAAAATCACAAAGATACCATTACAGTCTAGTTGCCTGGTTCTCTGACAAGATCTAGTGTGCTTTGAAGACTAGCTGTAGATTCTCTGCCCACAACAATATGGAATATAACCCAGCAAATCTAAGAAGGGCGCTAAACAGCTAGGGGGGGGTATAAAGGGGCAAAGTACCTACTGAGGACATCTGTAGGATTAGTCCTCCAATTTCTCTCATTTTAGACAACAGGGCCAAGCAGGAGGGTCTTGGGCCTGGGCAACTAAAGTCTCCCATCCCTACCAACACTTCTGTTCTCTGGGGGTGTGAAGGGAGGGGGAGAAGGACAGGTGACTGATATTGATGCACCTTTATGATAACATTTCAACTGTGTCTGGGACCAGCTGGATCTCCTCTTCTCTGACTACGCTGTCCTTCCCTACACTCCCCCGCCAATATATATATATTTATCTCTACCATATAGACATATAGTAGAGACAAGTCCCTTAAGAATGCAGTCCTGTCACTAAAATAGTTCAAGTAAAGGCTACATGATTATCTGCTTGATTTTCCCATCATGTAAGGTCCCCACAAGAGCTTGCTCAAAAAGGCATGAGTCGGATATGTACCCATCTCCCCATTCTAATACACCCTGAAAGAAAAAAGGAAAGGAAAAGCAGCTAATTTTATGAAAAGCTGCGCAGGTAACTGTCACTGGACTGATCCTTGAGAACCACTGAAGTTGGACCAGATGACCTCTCACATTCCAATACAACAATTTACCTACTGGTCTATGTAAATGCAGGTAATTGTAAGAAAAACTACCGCATCTCTTGGTTTAGCACTGAAAAGACAGGAAACCTTTGATAAGTGGAGATTAAAGATTTGGGTTTAGACTTTGCAAATGTCCCTTAAAACTCAGTACGTTTGGGATTAAGAGGATCTACAGTGGAAATGATTCACTTAGCTAGTAAATATGCATAGTTGACAGCCCCAGAGCCACACTCTAGAGTGTTCTTAGTGTACTTGTTCCTTTAAATCCTAACTGTCTTTGGGAGAACACTGCTGAACTTCAGTAAACAAGTGTAATTTCCGTCTCCATCCAAGTATGCCCCCGTGCCATGGCCTTTGTACTTTCTGTTCCTCCTACCCAGAATGTTGTTCTTCCCTCACATGACTCGTTCCCGCATTTCAGTCTGGTGTTTGTTCCAATGTCAAGAGGTCTTCCTGACCAACCTGTCCAAATTGGACCCCACACCTCATTCTGTTTCTCAACCTGCTTCGTAAAAAAACTGCAATAATGTCTATTTGAAATTTGGTTCAATATTTATAGAATCACTGAGGATTTGGAATCATTTATATTTTAATTCAATTTTATTAATTTTAACTGGGAAAATACATTCTGAAGAACCATTCTCTAATTTAAGGGCAGAATTTTTGCATTTTCCTTCATTCTTCCAAAAGTTAATAGCAGGACTGCAGTAAGGCAACAAATGGTCTTAAAGGAGACATCAACTTACTCTCCCATTTCTTAGAAATTCCTTTACCCTTTTTGTTGGCTCTTCTCTTCTGTACTTGTTTGCTATCGTAATATGTAGTTAAAAGGACTGACAGTAGAAAATTTTCTGAATAAAGTTCAGCTTTTAAGTAAATACTATACAATGAACCAAATTTACATGAAGGTTACCATGCTGTGGTATGTACACTTTCAGTGGAAAAAAATCAGCTAATCCTATAGAATAGAGGTGGACAAATATAAATGAAAAAAGACAAGCCTCAGTTCTTTGGTGGTCTTTACATACCCAAATCTTTACAGGCATGATCTTGTTTCCTCCCTATAAAAACCCTAAAAGGGAGTGTCATTATCCTCATTTTACAGAAGAAGAAAGACTGAGAGGCTAAATAACTTGCTCAAAAATCACATCAGCTGTTAAGTGGCAGACTTATGACTTTCACCAAATTTCTGAGTTTCCAAAGATATTTCTTTCCACTGAACAAGCTGTTCTCAAAGTATGGACCAATGACCACTGCAGATCATCAAAATGCTTTCAAAGGGTGCACGAGGTCCTCCTCTTTTACCCTACGTATCTGTATGAGGCCAAATTGTCTTATGTTTCTACCAAAACCACATATCATATTAGAGTGAATGCAAAAACATATATGAGAACCCGGCTATCTTCTTATAAACCAGACATTATGGAGATCTGCAAAAATGTAAGACAATGCCATTCTTCTCGTTATGTTTTTGTTTTGAAAATATATTTTTCGTAAAATATGATACAGTTATCCCTCAATATCCATGGGGGATTGGTTCTAGGATCCCCCTTGGATACCAAAATCCATGAATGCTCAAGTCCCTCATATAAAATGGCACAGTATTTGCCTATAACCTTCATATATCCTCCGGTATACTTTAAAGTCATCTCTAGATTATTTATAATACCTAATGCAATGTAAATACTACGTAAATTGTTGTAAACATAATATAAATTCTATATAAATAGTCTCCCAAACATGGCGAGCTGTTTTGTTTTTGGAACCTCCTGGAAATTTATTTTTTTTTAAACTATTTTTCGACTCACTGTTGGTTGAATCCATGTATGTGGAACCAACAGATATGGAGGTTCAACTGTATTTAGGTTAACAAGCAGTAAGTTTATTACTTTTCAAAAAATGAATCACTAAATAGTAAAGAAATCCTCTCAATATTGTTAAAATGGCAATATTCCCCATATTGCCAAATTGACCTACCTATTTGACACAACCCTATCAAAATCCAAGCTACTTTCTTGGCAGAAACTGGCAAGCTGATCTTAAACTACGTATAGAAATAAAAAGGATCCAGAATAGCCAAGCAATCTTGGAAGAGAATAACAAAGTTAGAGGACTCACATGTCCCAATTTCAAAACTTTTTTACAAAGTTACATAATCAAGTATTGTGGGACTACTGGCATAATGACAGACATATAAATCAATGGAATATGTATCCACCTAGAGGGATGGGATAGGGATGGTGGGAAGGAGATGCGAGAGGGAGGAGATATGGGGATGTAGGATATGGGGATGTATGTATATGTATAGCTGATTCACTTTGTCATACAGCAGAAACTAACACACCACTGTAAAGCAATTATACTCCAAAAAAGATGTTAAAAATAAATAAATAAATAAATAAAATGGAATAGAATTGAAAATTGAGAACTAATCTTCTACAGTTATGGTCAACAAAGGTGCTAAAACAATTCAATGGAGAAAGAATAACAAATGGTGCTGAGATTAAGAAAAAAAAAAGGATACCTGCATGTAAAAGAATGAATTTGTACTCCTACCTCACACCATACACAAAAATTCATTCAAAATGGATCAAGATCAACCATATCACAGAAAGTGTACCTTCCCCAAATTGGTGGCCTACAACTTGTACTTCTGACCTCCTCACAATCTTCCCACATTGCTTTAAAACATTTAATACTTTTGTATGAAAAGGTTCATGGTCGCATTATAACCATAGTATAACTTAACAAGCACTAATATCATTTTCTTCCCCCAAATTATACCTCATTTGCTGTCTTTACAAGAGAACAAAATTTTTTATTTTGTTTTACAGATGATCAATTGCTTAAAATGCAATTATTTAGTTGAATAATGAATGTACAGCCTCCCTTGACAAAATCCTTTTCTAGCAACAGGAAAATGAACAATATAGATGACTGATATCAGATTCTTTCTAGTTCATATGAAGTGAGCTTGTAAAGTGAAAGGCAGCAAGCCCTAATAAAATAAGAATGAACTGGCATTTAGGGGAAACAAGGCATATAAAATGAAAATGGAAACTGCGTGTTGGGTATGCTTGACGTAGAAATATTTCTGTTGCATGCAGATGTACATGAACAATAAGAAATGTATGACTGGTATTTTGCAGAGGATATTTGTTTAAAAACAGAGGCTTTGGGACTTCCTGGTGGCGCAGTGGTTGAGAATCTACCTGCCAATGCAGCGGACATAGGTTTGAGCCCTCGTCCAGGAAGATCCCACATGCTGCAGAGCAACTAAGCCCGTGTGCCACAACTACTGAAGCCCACGTGCCTAGAGCCCGTGCTCTGCAACAACAGAAGCTACCGCAATGAGAAGCCTGCACACCACAACGGATAGTTGTCCCCGTGCCACAACTAGAAAAAGCCCACATGCAGCAAGGAAGACAAAACGCAGCCAAAAATAAATTAATTAATTAAACAAAACAAAACAAAAAACAGATGCTCTTTTCCCAATACTATACAGGAACATACATATAAGTAAAGGGTATTTTTTTTCTGTAATTGACTTAATAATTTTAAAATAATTATAGATTCACATGAAGTGTAAAAAACAGTACAGCAAGCTCTCATGTACTCTTCATCCAGTTTCCCCCAATGATAACATTATACAGTTGGCCTTCCATATCCATAGGTTTCATATCTGTGGATCCAACCAACAGACTGAAAATACTCAGGAAAAAAATTTCAGAAAGTTCCAAAAAGCAAAACTTGAACTGGCCGTGCACTGGCAACTATTTATGCAGCATTTGCATTGTAGTTATCAATACAACGACTTAATAGCATTTGGTATTATAAGTAATCTAGATATGGTTTAAAGTATATGGGAAAATGAACATAGGTTATATGCAAATACTATGCCATTTTATACAAGGGACTTGAGCACTTGTGAATTTTGGTATCCAAGGGGAGTCCTGGAACCAATTCCCAGTGGATAACATGGGATGACTGTGTAAGTGTAGTTCAATATCAAAACCAGGTATTGACACTGATATAATCCACAATTTTATTCAGATTTTACCAATTTTACATGCACTCCTTCGTGTGTGTTTCTATGTAATTTTATCACATGTATATAGATTTATGTAACCACCACCACAATCAAGATACAGAGCTGTTCAATCACCGCAAAGATCCCTCATGTTAACCCTTTAGAGTCACAACCACCCTTATCCTCCCACCCCATCCCCAATGCTTGGCAACCACGGATCTGCATTCTAATTTTTTCATTTTGAGAATGTTATATAAATGGAACCATGTGGTTATCCCACTTCAAGATTGTTTTTTTCACTTGGCATAATTCCTTCAAGATCCATCAAGTTGCTATATACTAGGGTTTGTTCCTTTTTATTGCTGCATAGTATTCCATGGAATGGATATAGCATATGTTGTTTAACCATTCAGTCACTGAGGGGTATTTGGGTTGTTTCCAGTAAAAAGACACTTATTTTTAAACACAGAACTTCTGTAATAAGCTGCTTCCCCAAGAGGACTTTTAACATGAAGGCCTTATGCTCATTTAAGCCATTGCTTTGCATATAGGTACAGATTTTTTCCCCCCACAACATGAAAACTTAAAGAAAAAAAACCCTTTAAATCCCATAGCTGCCCTCCCCAGTGAGGGCCAAGACAACAAAGTGAAATCTGCAGTTAGTTAAACTTCTAACTCAGACTGTAAGGTGATATTTTATACCAGTATGGAACTTCTTTCATGTAGAAGGCAGATTAGTGAAGTTAATTGCACAAGCAGACCACAAAAGTAAATTATATCTGTCACTGATCAAGCTAAAGTTGGGAGAAGTCAAATTATAGTACTTTAAACTCTTAAGACAAGACAATATCAAATTATTGACTTTTAAGAACAAAGGTCAAGAGTTAAAAATGAATGTAGTTTATGTTCCATACTTAATTTCTTTTGGAGAGAAAGTAGCTTTAGGGAGTTGTAGATGAAAACTTTAGTCAAGCAGGCTACAAGAACAATCATTTAAACATGTTATGTGGTCTAGTATTTATGAAATAAGAAGGCTCAAAAACGTCACAATTTGCTTGGAGAAGTGAGCTTACAGGTAGAAATTAAGAAAAAAGTCGCAAATCTACAACTCAGATGGCGAAGAGAATAACAAAAATCATGAAGTGTAGGCTTTCAAAACTCATAGGAAAAAATTTCAAGTTAATAGGTATGTGTGGAAACTAAAAAGGTAAGAAGAGGCAAAATAATAAAGGATAAAATCTGGGAATAAAAAAACAAATTGCAGGAAAATAAGGTAGAGAACTAGTTTTGAGCCAGGATTAAATAACTCATCTCTTATTTCAACCACCCGCCAATAACTACTGAATTAAATCCTAGAAAAATACACATACTTATCAGGTATAAGCAAATCTGTTACTATGTAATATATCCTTATTTGGAAAGCAAAGTTAACTTAATAAAATTGTTTGATTATATGATTTGACTCTTTGCCCATGTCTGTATTACTAGTAAGCATTATCAGAATTCACAGGGATCAGGTGGGAAAATTATTTTACTCCTTCAGAAAAAGACTACTATTATACCGAGAACAAACTGACACGCTCCCTTCTCTTTATAATAACATCTTAGTTTATTCATCTTAAGTTATAAGTAGTAAGTTATCATCACTGTATGTAGATATGACTGAAAAGATAGTGTACTGATTCTGTGGTTTGGAGCAGCAAGTGCTATCTGAAAAGTTCACTACCATTTGGAACCACACCTTTTTGACATACAGGCTGCCCAACATATTTACAATAGATCATGAAAGTGTTAATAGTGAGATTTTCTAATGCAAATAGCAACAATATAATATAAACCTATCAGTCTTAAGGATTTATTATTGTAACATTTTCAAGAATGGAAAAAATAAAACTGTTATCAACTCTCAGTGCTTCTTTATTTCTAAGGAATTAAAACTTAACATTAGGGACTTCCCTGGTGGCACAGTGGTTAAGAACCCACCTGCCAATGCACGGGACACGGGTTCGATCCCTGGTCTGGGAAGATCCCACATGCTGCGGAGCAACTAAACCCATGTGCCACAACTACTGAGCCTGCGCTCTAAAGCCTGCAAGCCACAACTACTGAAGCCCACGTGCCTAGAGCCCGTACTCTGCAACAAGAGAAGCCACTGCAGTGAGAAGCCTGCGCACCACAACGAAGAGTAGCCCCCGCTCACTTCAACTAGAGAAAGCCCGTGCGCAGCAACGGAGACCCGATGCAGCCAAAAATAAAATAAATAAAAATAAATATATTTATTTTAACCCACAAAACTTAACATTAACTCAAATGGGTATAATTATGTGTTCTATAGTGCCAGTACAAGAACATCTCTTTCATTACTTGGCAATTCTTGTCTTCTGCATAATATTTGAAAAAGTGTATTTCAATTTACAAAATTTTCTACGCTGCTGCCATTTAATGTCCCTCGAAGGAGCATCCAACTGTACTGGGTTCAGTAACTTCGGAGGTCCACCATAACATTTATATATTTCAGCTCGCTATTCAGCATAAGGTGTAGCTGCCTTGAACACTGGCCTGGAATTACTGTCAGAAATCTTCATAATAAAACTGTTTTCAGGCTAACTTTAAATTTGTCTCACTGTACAAACTCCAAGGACACTATTATGTGTGAAGACCCAGTATGTTTTCAAAAGTGCCTGGGAGGAGAAAGGAACAGTGTGTCTGGCATGTTGTACCACAGAAAAGAAACACTTAAGAACTGGTAAATAATGAGAACTAAAAACAGCAACAAAACAGTAGTAAGTCTATGGCCATAACGAATTCAAACAACTTGCTTAATCTTCACACCATAAAGAGTTCAACGGTTGCTTGCCCCTGGTAGCACAATGAATGTGGAAAGCAACTATATAAACTTGATCTTGAAACATGAACTAAATAAAATTTAAAGATATTATAATGATTTATCACTAAAATAATTTACCACACACTTTTATTCCAGATAATCCATTTGAAATAGTCAACAAACACCTGCATTTTACTGCAAAATAGAAAAATCTCCTATAGGGACTTCACTGGTGGCGCAGTGGTTAAGAATCTGCCTGCCAATGCAGGGGACACAGGTTTGAGCCCTGGTCCGGGAAGATCCCACATGCCACAGAGCAACTAAGCCCGTGTGCCACAACTACTGAGCCTGCACCCTAGAGCCCACGAGCCACAACTACTGAGCCTGCAAGCCACAACTACTGAGCCTGCACTCTAGAGCCCACGAGCCACAACTACTGAAGCCTGTGCGCCTAGAGTCCGTGCTACGCAACAAGAGAAGCCAACACAATGAGAAGCCCACGCACAGCAATGAAGAGTAGCCCTGGCTCGATGCAACTAGAGGAAGCCTGTGCACAGCAAAAAAACCCAACGCAGCCAAAAAATAATAATAAAAATAAATAAAACAACAAAGACTAGATGTTTCCAAAAAATTATTTTAAAAAAATCTCCTGTAAAATAAATAACTCTTTTGTACCTGATGATCAATTTCCCACAAACCTTTCCCTTTGAAAATGGCTAATTACAAACTGCACTTAAAGTCACAGCATAAACGAAAATCCCCACAGTACTCCTCACTAACAGAACATGTTCTGAGGCTCCAACAATACTGTGTGCATTTGAGAAACAAACTCATTCTCTTAATGTGTGAAAATAACAATAGTTAATATTTAACATATTGATACATACTATGTGTTAGGCACAATGTGAGAGGCTTTACATACTTCATCTCTAATCCTCACAACTCCGTGAGTTAAGCATAACCACCCCCATTTTATAGATGAGGAAACTGAACTGAGGCTCATAGAGGGGTCCTGCAGCTATTAAGAGAATACAGATGCCTCCTACATTTTCATCACCTTTTCTGTACATAAGGCACGTGAGATCTGAAAGCATTATAGTAATTTATCAATTACCCAAACAAGTTTTAGAAAATGCTATGCTGAGTAATGTATGCTATGGGTACTTTTTGGGGGGAGCTGAGGGGACTCACCCTTCAGGGTTATACTCAGGGTTTCATTTTTTAATTCTAACACACCATCCAAATTTCTTTCAGGTCCTGAATCTGTTGATCTATGTCAATTCTCTATCTAGGTATATTAGTTATGGAATATGGAAGATCATTAAACCATTTTAGTCTTCTCAGACCCTGAAGAAATGGTCCAATGCTTAGTCAAAACTCAGCTATTTCTTCAGAACCCAAGTTTATTCTGGTAACAAGTAAGCCTCAGGACTGGGCCCGGGGTTTTACCTCTGATTACAGACATGTCTACAACAAATTATAGAATCCATTATTTAAGAACATATTCACCCCCCACAAAGAAGCAAGGGCTGAGAAGATGAGCACTCAATCAACGCGTGAGAAAGAAGCATTCCCTTTCAAATATGGCCAAATATGTCAAATTTTGTTAGCATTCCCTCTCAAATATGGCCAAATATGTCAAATTCTGTTAAGCTGAGGTGTGTCCAATTAACCTAGTCACACTGGTATCCTACTATGTTAAATATCACACAGATTTTACTGTTTCAAATATTACAAGTAGGTGGGCTGCCAGTTTGACTTTAACCATCTTTTCATTATTCCAAAGTTCTTGTAATCATAGACATTTAGGCTAAAAGGAGAGGGTTTCTTCAGAATTACAATCAGGCAAACCATAACCTCAGAGATATATACATACATGCATATACATATATACAAATATACACATATATATATACACACACAGTTTTTTTTTTCACGAAAATCATATTAGAAAAATCATCTGCTATTTACTAAGCTCTCTTTGTCTTTTACTTAGTTGACTTGCTACCCCAATTATACGCGGGACCTGATAGCCTCAACAGTTTGTTTCTGCATAAGAGCAGAGGCACCCTCCTCTGCACCTAGCAACAAAAAAAGAGAGCGAGGAAAAACTTCAATCACACAAGAATCTGGGGGGCAGGGCCTAAGGCTCACCCATAATGTGTGTAAATCTGATCCCCGAAGTCCGTGGCACTGACAGTCATTCAACTTTCTTTGTAATATTCCCATTGTGCTTTTTCTGGTACCACACGCAAAATGCACCACCTAACATTTCACCAAACGGTCGGAATGCCTTACTTCCTTTCTAAAAATTCTCGGGGTGCAAGGCCGGGGGTGACGGCCGTGGGGTGGGCCGGGGAGCCTGAGGCACCGGCGCCAGCCACCCGGGAGAGCAGAGCCACGCACGGCACCCGCTCCGGGCAGGCCTGCTGTGGCTGGTTCCCGAGTCCCTAGGGCTGCAAAAGCAAGCAGCAGCAGCCATGGCAGGGACTTGGGAACCTTTCCCCTGCCTCCCCCGCTAGGCCTCGAGGGGTTTGCTTTTCACATGGCCCCCGGGTGGGGGCGGTGGGCACAAGGTACTGGATGCAGATGCAGTCGCAGCCGCAGCGGCGGGCCAGGCGAGCCGGGGCTCCCTCGGAACCCGACCTCCCGGCGAGGCTGGCAGCCGCAGCACCTCGGCGGGGCCCTGACTGGAGCGCCGACCGCTCGGCGGGGAAGGCCACCTTCGCACACACCACATCTTCTCCCCTGACTGCCTCCTTCTCCGTTAGCGCTACCGGTTGGCGGGCGGGGGAGGGGAGCGAAGCGCGTTATTCCCGGGGAGCTGGAGGGGGGGGAAGGGAGGGCATCTCTTACCCGCGTTACTGAGGAGGAGGAGAAGGAGGAGGCGGTTGGAGCGCGGCGCGGCGGGGCGACGGCGGGGCTGGGTGGGTGCAAGTAAGAGTCTTACGAAAGGGAATTAACCCCATCACCAGCCCGGACACCGGCTCCAGCGGCAGCCACGGCTGGCAAAATCCCGCCCCTTCCCACCACGCACTAGCCCCGCCTCTTCGTTCTCTTTGAGGGACAGTAGACAAATCATAGGTTGTACATCCTCGGAGTGACATGAAGATCATCCAATCACGCCTGAACAAACTGCCTTCTCTCCACCCCTTCATCTCCTCCCGGGCCGCGGGAGAGCCAGGACAAGTCTTTCTCCACCCACAAGGGAAAAAGAGCCAATCGGCTGTAAGTATCCGCCCTTGAAGGACGCAAAGGACAACCAATGATAAACCTAAGAGGACAGCCATTTTGCCCACTTGTAAAAGAGCCACCTTTTCCCACGAGTCGGAGCCCGAGGTGGGGGAGTTCTGGAAGTTTTTACTGACCTGGAGGTATTGGAAAGACAAACATATTTTTTCAAGGAGTATTTATATTGCTTTATAGGAGTAAAGGAAAATTTTCGTCCTCCATGTGGTGGGAAGTGGGGACTGCTGCTTAAGGACTTGGCTCCTCCCCTCAGCAGTAACAGGCTCTAAGCCGAACACCTGGTTCTCCAGCCTCAGCGAGGAAAGGCGGGGTGATTGCCCTCTTCGGCTTGCAGCCGACTACAGTTCCCAGCGTGCTTTGCCTCCGCCCATTTCAGCTCATCCGTTTGCTTCCCGCGAGGCCTGACGGGAATTGTAGTTCTTGGGCGGTACCCACGCCGCCTCATTGGCCAATGAGAAAGGACAAACTTTTGAATGATTTGGAGTTTGGGGCGGGGAAGTAGTCGCAGGGCTGTGGTGAAGCCTTTTCACCAACCTAGCAGAAGAGAGAAGGGTTACAAGCGAAAGGTAGTCGAGGAAGAGTTTTCTAAGAACGCCGTAGGAGTTTTAGATTCCTGGTATTTAGACTCTCTTACTTTCAGTTTGTGTCTTTGAAGTGACTTCCGCTTTGCGGCGGACACAGGCCAAACCTGTGGCGGGAGTTGGAGATTCTGCAGCGAATACACCAGGTGTGGCCGTCTGGGAGCGGCGTGGCGGGCAAGTTGGTAGTTTCTTACGTGAGAGATAGCTGAATGGAATTTAATTGCATTTTAATTAAGAGTGGGTGAAATGGGATGGGGGGAGGGTAGTTCCCAAGTCCAGAATGCCATGCTCCACCGCACTCTTCACTCCCCGAGTCTCACTTTTTTTGTCTTTTGAGTTGCTCAGGATTAGACTGCACCCATATATTTGTGGAGGGTGCCTCTAAAATCTTCACGTCTTCAGTTTGACTAAAAAGAACCGGTTCAGAAGTTCTGAGCTAACTCCTCCCACTCTTACAAACCAACTTCTAAAGTCTGGTTCGAAGGAGAAACGCTACAGAAGGGCTCACGATTGATAAGAATCGTCCCATTCTTTTTTTGGTTTGTTTGTTTTTAATGTAAAGCATACATTAAACAAGTGTCGACAGGTCATTAGAAAGACGTTGGAGCCAAAAGCCTAACAAGCTTAGCACGTTAGGCCCTGGTTTATGCCCCCCCCACCCCCGCCGTCGGGGGACAAAGTTGAGTGTGTTTTTACTGTTGGACGTTCCGTTTGAGGTTACTTGGGAAACTCATTGAACAAAAGAGATGCAGGTGTTATCAGGAAAGGCCTTCCCTCCCCAAACCTGATGGCTCTCATTTTAAACTCTTGCCAATCATTTTGACTGAGACTTTCTCAGATAAATTCTAACTCAATTTTCCCTGCGGTTTCACTAAGACTTTCTCTTAGAAATCATCTTGTAAATATTTATTGAGCACTTATACTGTATTAGGCACTATGCCAGACTTTGCGGGGAGAGCAGTGCCAAAAAGACAGGCTCCTCGTCCAAAAGTAGTGAGGAAAACAGGCCAAACAAAATGAATCGTAGTGTTACTTGTTCTTCTAATCTCTCTCTAAACTAAGTCAAATCTTCATTAGTCATGTTTTGTAGTTACTTTTTCCATTCTACTTGTGGACTGAAATAAGCATATTTTCTTTATTTTTTTTAAATTGAAGCACTAATAAGTCTGTGTCCTATACTCATGAGTTGTGTTTATGCATCATCTAGATGGTAAATTTTATGTTGTAATCCTTCTAGATATAGGAATGTAATCATACATTTCAGCCACAGTGTTCTGGTTCCACCAAAGAAAGTGTTGACTCTTGCTTTTTAATGCAGCTGGGAATTTCATACAATTAAACAGAAGAGTCTTATATAAATGCTTATTTTTTTTTGTCGTGAGGGCTTCTAGTGTAAATCAAGTCAATAAATAGTAATGGCCATCATTTTATTGAGTGTTTCCTCTGAGCCAGGAATGGTGTTAAGTGCTTTCAGTACATGTTCCCTTCAGCAATGGGCAAGTATTGTTCTGTGATGTTTTATACTTGAAGAAGTTGGAGTTCAGTGAAGTTCAATAAGACTTAAAAAAATTTTTATTGTGGTACAGTTGATTTAAAATGTTGTGTTTGTTACTACCGTATAGCACAGTGCATCAGTCATACATATACATATATCCACTATTTTTTAGGTTCTTTCCCCATATACGTCATTACAGAGTATTTAATAGAGTTCCCTGTGCTATACAGTACGTCCTTATTAGTTATCTATTTTATATATAGTGGTATGTATATCAATCCTGATCTCCCAGTTTATCCCTCCCCACCCTGAATAAGACTTTAAGGCCTTGATTAGAAAATTTTGGAACTGAGATTCATATCCAGATCTGTCTCATTCCTGAGCTCTTAACCACTGCTGATTTCTGTCTCTCAAATATTTATTGATCCCCCAATATGTGCCAGGCATATAGTGAGAAATGTGAAATTCCATCCTAGGATTCTGGAACCAGTGGTGGCAGTCACTTCCTCTTTTGAGCTATCCTTTGGCATCACCTAATACATACTCATTGTATTTAAAAATACAGGAAAATATAAAAAAGAAAGTAATCTGTATTCCTGTTAAAGATACGACTATTAAATCTTGCTGAATATCCTTACAGATCCCTAATAGGTACAGACGTGTGTATGAGTAGTATAATACTACTTTGCTCTTTTTTAAAAAAAATATTTATTTATTTTGGCTGCGCTGGGTCTTAGTTGCAGCATTCAGGATCTTCGTTGCCTTGTGAGGGATCTTCATTGCATCCTGCAGGATCTAGTTCCCTGACCAGCGATTGAACCTGGGTCCCCTGCATTGTGAGTGTGGAGTCTTAACCGCTGGACCACCAGGGAAGTCCCCTACTTTGCTCTTTTTGTAAACTGTTTTTGATTCAAAAATAGGCTGTGGATATGACTGAAAATCAGTAGCTTTTTAAAAAATAAATTTATTTATTTTATTTATTTATTTTTAGCTGCGTTGGGTCTTCGTTGCTGCGTGCAGGCTTTCTCTAGTTGTGGTGAATGGGGGCTACTCTTCGTTGCAGTGCTCGGGCTTCTCATTGCGGTGGCTTCTTTTGTTGCAGAGCACGGGCTCTAGGCGTGCAGGCTTTAATAGTTGTGGCACGCGGGCTCTAGAGCGCAGGCTCAGTAGTTGTGGCGCACGGGCCTGCATTGGCAGGCGGATTCTTAACCACTGTGCCACCAGGGAAGTCCTCAATATCAGTTTTGATGGCTCTCTGGTATTACATTGTATGTTTCTAACATAACCAGTTCCTAGCTGATGGATATTTACATTATTTTTGATTAACTTCTTTTTTGATTGTGCTAAAAAATATATAAACTTTACCATCTTAACCAATTGTAAGCGTACAGAACAGTAGTGTTAAGTATATGCACCTTGTCATGCAACAGATCTCTGGAACCTTTTCATCTTGCAAAACTGAGACTCTGTACTCGTTGATCAACAACTTTTCTTTTCCTGCCTCCTGCAGCCCTGGCAACCACCATTCTACTTTCTGTTTTCTAAGAGTTTGACTTTAGATGCCGCATATAAATGGAATCATGTAGTATTTGTCCTTCTGTGACTGGGTTATTTCACTTAGCGTCATGCCCTCATTGTTCATTCATGTTGTGGCATATGACAGGACTTCCTTTTTTTTTTTAAGGCTGAATTAATATTCCATTGTTTGTATACACCATGTTTTATTTATCCATTCATCTGCCAGTGAACATTTAGGTTGCTTCCACTTCTTGGCTATTGTGAATAATGCTGCAGTGAATGGGTGCGTATATCTCTTCAAGATATGTTTTTAGTTCTTTTGGATATAGGTGTTCTTTCGGATATATGTATATACGTATGTATACTTCTGGGTGTGTATATATATATATATACACATGTATTATTCACTTATTTTTGGCTGCGTTGGGTCTCCTTTGCTGTGCATGGGCTTTCTCTAGTTGCGGCGAGAAGGGGCTACTCTTCGTTGTGGTGTGCAGGCTTCTTATTGTGGTGGCTTCTCTTGTTGCGGAGCACGGGCTCTAGGCACGCGGGCTTCAGTAGTTGTGGCACGAGGGCTCAGTAGTTGTGGCTCACAGGCTCTTGAGCGCAGACTCAGTAGCTGTGGCACACAGGCTTAGTTGCTCCGTGGCATGTGGGATCTTCCCAGACCAGGAATCGAACCTATGTCTCCTGCATTGGCAGGCGGATTCTTAACCACTGTGCCACCAGGGAAGTCCCGATATATACATGTATATACATGTACACGTACATGTATATGTATACTTCTGGGTATGTATATACACGTATGTATACCCAGAAGTAGGATTGCTGGATCAATTATTAACTTTTAAAAGCAATGCTGTCATGAACACCATTTTTGTATGTTTGCCTGATTATCCCTTAAATCTAACTTTTTAGAAATAGTATTATTTAGTGTTATTTATTAATACAATACTCTGTAATTCCTAAATTGCTCTACAGAAAGGTTATGCCTATTTTCTTTCCTAACAGTGTGTGAGAGCACCTGTTTCCCATCTTTTATTCTATCCAGTATGATTGTGAAAAGTGATCCCTCATTTATTTAATTCTGTCTAGTTGAATTCTGTTTATGTTGAGCATCTTTATGTGTATATTGTCCATTGTTGTCTACTCTTTTTTTTTAATAAATTTATTTATGTATTTATTTTTGGCTGGGTTGGGTCTTCGTTTCTGTGCGAGGGTTTTCTCCAGTTGCAGCGAACGGGGGCCACTCTTCATCGCGGTGGGCAGGCCTCTCACTGTCGTGGCCTCTCCTGTTGCGGAGCACAGGCTCCAGACTTGCAGGCTCAGTAGTTGTGGCTCACGGGCTTAGTTGCTTCGCGGCATGTGGGATCTTCCCAGACCAGGGCTCGAACCTGCGTCCCCTGCATTGGCAGGCAGATTCCCAACCACTGCGCCAGCAGGGAAGCCCTGTTGTCTACTCTTTTGAATAGACTGTTGTTATCTATCATAGTCCCTTAGTAATTTTAAAGAAATTACTTCCTAGGTTTTTAACTCCTTGTCATGTATTTTGCCTTTATTCTCATTTTGAAATTTGTCTTTTTAACTTTTTAATGCTGTTTTTCTATGACATAGTGTAAATTATTTTAGTGTAGAAATTTATGTCTTTTCCCTTAGGGTTTCTAGATTATTTGTGATGCTTAGAAAAAGCTTTATGATGATTAGAAGTAGATAATAAAACATAATATGTATATATAATTTTTATTTGTTGTTACATTTGGTTTCACAATATATATACACTTGGTTTTGTTTGGATTCTCTACTCTTTCATTGTTCTGTCTTTTCTGTGACTTGTACCATACCCATTTTCTTAATTTCTATAACTTGATAGTATGTTTTGATATCTGGCATGTGTGGTGTGCTTCCACTTTTTTAGACATTGTCTTGTCCCTTGTCACATTTTCTTGTATTTTGGTGTCATTTTGTCAAATTAAAAACAAACATCTGAAAGAAACAAAAGAAAACAAAAGAAACATCTGAAAGAAACAAAACAAAATAAACATCTGCACTTTTATTTTTTAAATTTTTTGGCTGCTTCGCGTAGTTTGCCAGATTTAGTTCCCCAACCAGGGATTAAACCCGCGCCCCCTGCAGTGGAAGCGCGGAGTCTTAACCACTGCACCACCAGGGAAGTCCCAATATCTGCACTTTTATATTTTAACAAAATACAAATTTAACTTTATATAGATATGAAATACTACTTAAAGGCAATACAGAATTTTTCTTAGTACGGTCAGTGTTCAATGAGGCATTCTGTGCTTTGTTAAAACATGTTTTTATTACAGAGTTGAAGGTAAATGGTGACAGTTTAAGAGCACATCTAATTTTTTAAATTATATAATCATGTTTTAGGGCTTCCCTGGTGGCGCAGTGGTTGAGAGTCCGCCTGCCGATGCAGGGGACACGGGTTTGTGCCCTGGTCCAGGAGGATCCCACATGCTGCAGAGAGGCTGGGCCTGTGAGCCATGGCCGCTGAGCCTGCGCGTCTGGAGCCTGTGCTGCGCAATGGGAGAGGCCACAACAATGAGAGGCCCGCATACTGCAAAAAAAAAAACAAAAAAATTATATAATCACTTTTTATACAGAGACTAACATTTTGTAGGTGGCTTTCTGTAGGACCTGCTGACTTCTGGATTCTTATCTCTATTTATAACTGCTTATTCCACTGTACCTCATAGCCTTTTCAGAGTACTTCAAATTCATCATATCCCCTAAATCTATTCCTCTTCTCTTCTCCTTTCCTCTCTATCTCAGTTGTTTATTTGGTCAAGAAATATTAACCATCTACTATGAGAGGTATTAGATAATGGTCAAGAGGATGGGATCCAGGCTGCCTAGGCTTAATTGTGCTTTCTGCCTTGTACTACTTGAGTAACCATAGGCAGATTACTTTATCAGGTGTCTTTGTTTCCTTATCTGTAAAATTGAGATAAAAGAAGTCATAGGCCATTATGAGGCTTAAATGACTTAATATATGTAAAACACCTGAAATAGTGCCTGGTACTTAGTAAGTGTATGTTGGGTTTTGTTTGTTTGTTTTATTTTTAGTAGAATAAGTAACTTTTTCAATATATTAATCTCCGATAAATCTCATTCCTATGTACAGAAATTTCAAGTTTGTAAAGTATAATTCTTTGGTTCTATAATGGAACATTAATTAAGACAAATTACTTTTAAAACACATCACTTTCAACCAGAATAAAAAGGGTTTTGTTAATATTGTTTCTGTTGACCTGGCTGATGCTAGAGTACTGAAGTAAAACAGTGTTAAACAGGACATTTGTGGTCCTTGACATTATGAAGGCATTCTAATAGGAGGGAGTAAACAGATGAAAATAATTGCCAATCGCAGTTAAGTGCTTAAAGGAAACGAATTGATATTAAGGAAAATGTAGGAGAGTCCAGTTGGGAACTACTGCAGTATTCCAGTTGAGCACTGATGGCTTGGGGTTGGTGATGGCAATGGAACTGGAAAGAACTGAATAGATTTGAGATATATTGGGGGAATAATTAATAATAAGTGGATGTAATTTGGTGGTTAAGAAGCAGAAATCAAGAATGAACTCAGGTTGCTGGTTTGAGTAACTTGCAGGGTTGCACTGTTACTGAGAGATTTGGTCACGGAGCACACAATTTGGTAGAGAAATCAAGACTTTGGTTTTGGACATTTAGGCTAGAAGTGTCTATGTATGGTCAGGCCACTTAAGATGGTTGTTCTCTTGCTCTCTGTACGTCCCCTGCTCCATCCCTGCATGCTTCACCTACACTCAACTCACCTGACTGACCTTCCTGTGAGTATTTCCCCCAGGCCCCAGCTAGTGATTGTTCTTATCAAAGGGGCAGTGAGGGGCGCGCCAGTAGTGGGACTGGTTTCCTTGGTAGCTAATGCCCCCACCTGCATCAATTCCCCTATAACTGGTAATCTCCCCTAACCCCTGGGAGCGATTACTGCCACCTTGTCCTGCCCACCTTGCACTGTAGACTATTGCTCCAGGACCCTGCTTCAGACATGTAAACTCCCCCATCCATTAAACCACTGATGCCTCTGTTGCTGACTCCAGGCTCTTTCTTCGGTCTTAAAGCTGGGCAAGTGCAGACCTTGTAGGCCTGCCAGGTGCAGCCCAACACTTTGAGATTTTCAAAATGTCAGGTAGGTAATTAGATGTAGGAGTCTGAAGCTAAAGAGATTATAAATTGTACTACGTGGACTATTTGTGGCAGCCTTCGAAAAGGTTGTCCATTCTTCCAAATTTGACAAGGTAATCTTTGTAAAGTAGCAACTTGGTTAAACTCTGGAAAAGGCTCCCAATTTCTTACAGACTAAAGTCCAAACTCTTTTTAGCATGGCATATGAGAACCTCCCTGACCTGACCTGTTTTTACTTCTTTACCATTTATCACAAAGCATCTTATTTTTTAGCTATACTAAACTGCTTAGTATTTTCTGAAACTGTGGTATTGGAAGTATGGCTTCTTTCTCCCTAGAATATCCTTATCTTTATTCTCCACCGGCAAATTCCATTCTTCCTTCAAGTTTCAATTTAAGAGTTACATCAGATATTTAAATAAGGTGTACTATGTTCCAAGCATTTTTTCTCCTAACTGAAGCCTTCTTTGATTGCTTGCTACCTTAGAGGATTCAACACTCCCACTTATGTGTGGTATTCTTATGCATACTTCTTTCATGTGTGCTTATTGCCTTGTGTTGCAATTATTTGTTTATAACTCTTATTTTCATCTTAGATTCAGCTGGAAGGTAGGCTACAATGACACAAATTCATCTTTGTTTACCTGGTACTCTCTGTGATACCTATTATATGCCTAGTACGTAATAGATACTCAATAATTAGTTGTTGAATGAGTGATTTTAAGAGGCAGTGTTGCATAATAGCAAAAATTCAGACTTTTACATTACTAACTGGTGATAACTTATTTAATATCTTTGAACCTCAATTTTCTTGTCCTTAATGTGAGGATAATGATACTTATCTTTCTCAGTTGTTTTGGGAATTACAGGAGATTTCCTAAAATTTCCCAGTGTACTGCCTCACAGAAAGAGATCAGTCAATAAGTGGGAGTTATTTTATCATTATTCTAAAAACAGTTGCCTGTAGAATGAAAGACTCTAGGGTCCTTGCTTTTTTTCTTCTTTATTTTTTCCCTTTTATTTATTTATTTTTTAATCGAGGTATAGTTGTTTAACAATGTTGTGTTAGTTTCTACTGCACAGCAAAGTGGAGTTCCCTGTGCTATACAGCAGATTCTTTTTTTTTAATTTAATTTTATTTATTTTACATACAGCACGTTCTTATTAGTTATGTATTTTATACATATTAGTGTATATATGTCAATCCCAATCTCCCAATTCATCCCACCACTACCACCCCCACCCCGCCACTTTGCCCCTTTGGTGTCCATACGTTTGTTCTCTACATCTGTGTCTCTGTTTCTCCCTGCAAACCGGTTCATCTGTACCATTTTTCTAGGTTCCACATATATGCCTTAATATACGATATTTGTTTTTCTCTTTCAGACTTACTTCACTCTGTATGACAGTCTCTAGATCCATCCACGTCTCTACAAATGACCCAATTTCATTCCTTTCTATGGCTGAGTAATATTCCATTGTATATATGTACCACATCTTCTTTATCCATTTGTCTGTCGATGGGCATTTAGGTTGCTTCCATGACCTGGCTATTGTAAACAGTGCTGCAATGAACATTGGGGTGCATGTGTCTTTTTGAATTATGGTTTTCTATGGGTATATGCCCAGTACTGCGATTGCTGGGTCATATGGTAATTCTATTTATAGTTTTTTAAAGAACCTCCATATTGTGCTCCATAGTGGCTGTATCCATTTACATTCCCACCAACAGTGCAAGAGGGTTCCCAATTCGCCAAACCCTCTCCAGCATTTGTTGTTGGTAGATTTTCTGATGATGCCCATTCACCTGGTGTGAGGTGATACCTCACTGTAGTTTTGATTTGCATTTCTCTAATAATTAGTGATGTTGAGCAGGTTTTCATGTGCTTCTTGGCCATCTCTGTGTCTTCTTCGGAGAAATGTCTATTTAGATCTTCTGCCCATTTTAGGATTGAGTTGTTTGTTTTTTTAATATTGAGCTGCATGAGCTGTTTATATATTTTGGAGATTAATCCTTTGTCTGTTGATTCGTTTGCAAATATTTTCTCCCATTCTGAGGGTTGTCTTTTTGTCTTGTTTGTAGTTTCCTTTGCTTTGCAAAAGTTTTTAAGTTTCATTAGGTCCCATTAGTTTACTTTTGTTTTTATTTCCATTACTCTAGGAGGTGGGTCAAAAAAGGTCTTGCTGTGATTTATGTCAAAGAGTGGTCTTCCTATGTTTTCCTCTAAGAGTTTTATAGTGTCCGGTCTTACATTTAGGTCTCTAATCCAATTTTTTTTTTTTTTTTACATCTTTATTGGAGTATAATTGCTTTACAATGGTGTGTTAGTTTCTGCTTTATGACAAAGTGAATCAGTTATACATATGTTCCCATATCTCTTCCCTCTTGCGTCTTCCTCCCTCCCACCCTCCCTATCCCACCCCTCCAGGCGGTCACAAAGCAGGGAGCTGATCTCCCTGTTCTATGCTGCTGCTTCCCACTAGCTATCTACCTTACGTTTGGTAGTGTATATATGTCCATGCCTCTCTCTCGCTTTGTCACAGCTTACCCTTCCCCCTCCCCATATCCTCAAGTCCATTCTCTAGTAGGTCTGTGTCTTTATTCCTGTCTTACCCCTAGGTTTTTCATGACATATTTTTTCCCTTAAATTCCATATATATGTGTTAGCATACGGTATTTGTCTTTCTCATTCTGACTTACTTCACTCTGTATGACAGACTCTAGGTCTATCCACCTCATTACAAATAGCTCAGTTTCGTTTCTTTTTATGGCTGAGTAATACTCCGTTGTATTTATGTGCCACATCTTCTTTATCCATTCATCTGATGATGGACACTTAAGTTGTTTCCATCTCCGGGCTTTTGTAAATAGAGCTGCAATGAACATTTTGGTACATGAGTCTTTTTGAATTATGGTTTTATCAGGGTATATGCCCAGTAGTGGGATTGCTGGGTCATATGGTAGTTCTATTTGTAGTTTTTTAAGGAACCTCCATACTGTTCTCCATAGTGGCTGTACCAATTCACATTCCCACCAGCAGTGCAAGAGTGTTCCCTTTTCTGCACACCGTCTCCAGCATTCATTGTTTCTAGATTTTTTGATGATGGCCATTCTGACTTATGTGAGATGATATCTCATTGTCGTTTTGATTTGCATTTCTCTAATAATTAATGATGTTGAGCATTCTTTCATGTGTTTGTTGGCAGTCTGTATGTCTTCTTTGGAGAAATGTCTATTTAGGTCTTCTGCCCATTTTTGGATTGGGTTGTTTGTTTCTTGTTATTGAGCTGCATGAGCTGCTTATAAATTTTGGAAATTAATCCTTTGTCAGTTGCTTCATATGCAAATATTTTCTCCCATTCTGAGGGTTGTCTTTTGGCCTTGTTTATGTTTTACTTTGCTGTGCAAAAGCTTTGAAGTTTCATTAGGTCCCATTTGTTTATTTTTATTTCCATTTCTCTAGGAGGTGGGTCAAAAAGGATCTTGCTGTGATTTATGTCATAGAGTGTTCTGCCTATGTTTTTCTCTAAGAGTTTGATAGTTTCTGGCCTTACATTTAGGTCTTTAATCCATTTTGAGCTTATTTTTGTGTATGGTGTTAGGGAGTGTTCTAATTTCATTCTTTTACATGTACCTGTCCAGTTTTCCCAGCACCACTTATTGAAGAGACTGTCTTTTCTCCATCATATATCTTTGCCTACTTTGTCATAGATTAGATGACCATAGATGCAGGCGTTTATCTCTGTGCTTTCTATCTGGTTCCATTGCTCTATATTTCTGTTTTTGTGCCAGTACCATATTGTTTTGCTTCCCATAGCTTTGTAGTATAGTCTGAAGTCAGGGAGCCTGATTCCTCCAGGTCCGTTTTTCTTTCTCAAGATTGCTTTGGCTATTCGGGGTCTTTTGTGTTTCCAGACAAACATGAAATTTTTTGTTCTAGTTCTGTGAAAAATGCCAGTGCTAGTTTGATAGGGATTGCATTGAATCTGTAGATTGCTTTGGGTAGTAGAGTCATTTTCACAATGTTGATTCTTCCAATCCAAGAACATGGTATATCTCTCCATCTATTTGTATCATCTTTAATTTCTTTCATCAGTGTCTTATAATTTTCTGCATATAGGTCTTTTGTTTCCTTAGGTAGGTTTATTCCTAGATATTTTATTCTTTTTGTTGCAGTGGTAAATGGGAGTGTTTTCTTAATTTCACTTTCATATTTTTCATCATTAGTGTATAGGAATGCAAGAGATTTCTGTGCATTAATTTTGTATCCTGCTACTTTACCAAATTCATTGATTAGCTCTGGTAGTTTTCTGGTAGCATCTTTAGGATTTTCTATGTATAGTATCATGTCATCTGCAGACAGTGACAGCTTTACTTCTTCTTTTCCTATTTGAATTCCTTTTATTTCTTTTTCTTCTCCGATAGCTGTGACTAAAACTTCCAAAACGATGTTGAATAATAGTGGTGAGAGTGGGCAACCTTGTCTTGTTCCTGATCTTAGTGGAAGTGGTTTCAGTTTTTCACCATTGAGGATGATGTTGCCTGTGGGTTTGTCATATATGGCCTTTATTATGTTGAGGAAAGTTCCCTCTATGCCTACTTTCTGGAGGGTTTTTATCATAAATGGGTGTTGAATTTTGTCGAAAGCTTTTTCTGCATCTGTTGAGATGGTCATATGGTTTTTCTCCTTCAATTTGTTAATATGGTGTATCACATTGATTGATTTGCGTATATTGAAGAAACCGTGCATTCCTGGGATAAACCCCACTTGATCATGGTGTATCATCCTTGTAACGTGCTTTTGGATTCTGTTTGCTAATATTTTGTTGAAGATTTTTGCATCTGTGTTCATCAGTGTTATTGGCCTGTAGTTTTCTTTCTTTGTGATGTCTTTGTCTCGTTTTGGTATCAGGGTGATGGTGGCCTCGTAGAATGAGTTTGGGAGTATTCCTCCCTCTGCTATCTTTTGGAAGAGTTTGAGAAGGATAGGTGTTAGTTCTTCTCTAAGTGTTTGATAGAATTCACCTGTGAAGCCATCTGGTCCTGGGCTTTTGTTTGTTGGAAGATTTTTAATCACAGTTTCAGTTTCAGTGCTTGTGATTGGTCTGTTCCTATTTTCTATTTCTTCCTGGTTCAGTCTCGGAAGGTTGTGCATTTCTAAGAATTTGTCCATTTTTTCCAGGTTGTCCATTTTATTGGCATATAGTTGCTTATAGTAATCTCTCATGAACCTTTGTATTTCTGCAGTGTCAGTTGTTACTTCTTCTTTTTCATTTCTAATTCTATTGATTTGAGTCTTCTCCCTTTTTTCTTGATGAGTCTGGCTAATGGTTTATCATTTTGTTTATCTTCTCAAAGAACCAGCTTTTAGTTTTATTGAACGTTGCTATCGTTTCCTTAATTTCCTTTTCATTTATTTCTAATCTGATCTTTATGATTTTTTTCCTTCTGCTAACTTTGGGGTTTTTTTGTTCTTCTTTCTCTAATTGCTTTAGGTGTAAGGTTAGGTTGTTTGGTTGAGATGTTCCTTGTTTTTTAAGGTAGGATTATATTGCTATTAACTTCCCTCTTAGAACTGCTTTTGCTGCATCCCATAGGTTTTGGGTCGTCCTGTTTTCATTATCATTTGTTTCTAGGTATTTTTTGATTTCCTCTTTGATTTCTTCAGTGATCTCTTGGTTATTAAGTAGTGTATTGTTTAGCCTCCATGTGTTTGTATTTTTTACAGATTTTTTCCTGTAATTGATATCTAGTCTTATAGTGTTGTGCTTGGAAAAGATACTTGATATGATTTCAATTTTCTTAAATTTACCCAAAGCTTGATTTGTGACCCAAGATATGATCTATCCTGGAGAATGTTTCATGAACACTTGAGAAGAATATGTATTCTGTTATTTTTGGATGGAATGTCTGATAAATATCAATTAAGTCCATCTTGTTTAATGTATCATTTAAATTTTGTGTTTCCTTATTTATTTTCATTTTGGATGATCTGTCCATTGGTGAAAGTGGGATGTTAAAAGTCCCCTACTATGATTGTGTTACTGTCAGTTTCCCCTTCTGTGGCTGTTGGTATTTGCCTTATGTATTGAGGTGATCCTATGTTGTATGCATAAATATTTACAATTGTTATATCTTCTTCTTGGATTGATCCCTATATCATTATGTAGTGTCCTTTTTTGTGTCTTGTAATAGTCTTTGTTTTAAAGTCTATTTTGTCTGATGTGAGAATTGCTACTCCAGCTTTCTTTTGGTTTCCATTTGCATGGAATATCGTTTTGCACCCCCTCACTTTCAGGCTGTATGTGTCCCTAGGTCTGAGGTGGTCTCTTGTGGACAGCATATATACGGGTTTTGTTTTTCTATCCATTCAGCCAGTCAATGTCTTTTGCTTGGAGCATTTAATCCATTTACATTTAAGGTAATTATCGATATGTATGTTCCTATTACCATTTTCTTAATTGTTTTGGGTTTGTTATTGTAGGTCTTTTCCTTCTCTTGTGTTTCCTGCCTAGAGAAGTGCCTTTAGCATTTGTTGTAAAGCTGGTTTGTTGGTGCTTAATTCTCTTAGCTTTTGCTTGTCTGTAAAGACTTTAATTTCCCCGTCAAACCTGAATGAGATCCTTGCTGGGTAGAGTAATCTTGGTTGTAGGTTTTTCCCTTTCATCACTTTAAATATGTCCTGCCACTCCCTTCTGGCTTGCAGCGTTTCTGCTGAAAGATCAGCTGTTAACCTTATAGGGATTCCCTTGTGTGCCATTTGTTGTTTTTCCCTTGCTGCTTTTAATATTTTTTCTTTGTATTTAGTTTTTGATAGTTTGATTAATATGTCTTAGCGTGTTTCTCCTTGGATTTATCCTGTATGGGACTCTCTGTGCTTCCTGGACTTGATTAACTATTTCCTTTCCCATATTAGAGAAGTTTTCAACCATAATTTCTTCAAATATTTTCTCAGTCCCTTTCTTTTTCTCTTTTTCTTCTGGGACCCCTATAATTCAAATGTTGGTGCATTTAATGTTGTCCCAGAGGTCTCTGAGACTGTCCTCAATTCTTTTCATTCTTTTTTCTTTATTCTGCTCTGCAGTAGTTATTTCCACTATTTTATCTTCCAGGTCACTTACCCGTTCTTCTGCCTCAGTTATTCTGCTATTGATCCCTTCTAGAGAATGTTTAATTTCATTCATTGTTTTGTTCATCACTGTTTGTTTTCTCTTTAGTTTTTCTAGGTCCTTGTTAAACGTTTCTTGTATTTTCTCCATTCTATTTCCAAGATTTTGGATCATCTTTACTATCATTATTCTGAATTCTTTTTCAGGTAGACTGCCTAATTCCTCTTCACTTGTTAGGTCTGGTGGGTTTTTTCCTTGCTCCTTCATCTGCTGTGTGTTTCTCTGTCTTCTCATTTTGCTTAACTTACTGTGTTTGGGGTTTCCTTTTCGCAGGCTGCAGGTTCATAGTTCCCGTGCTTTTTGGTGTCTGTCCCTAGTGGCTAAGGTTGGTTCAGTGGATTGTGTAGGCTTCCTGGTGGAGGGCACTAGTGCCTGTGTTCTGCTGGATGAGGCTGGACCTTGTCTTTCTGGTGGGCAGCTCCATGTGTGATGGTGTGTTTTAGGGTGTCTGTGGCCTTATTATGATTTTAGGCAGCCGCTCTGCTAATGGATGGGGTTGTGTTCCTTTCTTGCTAGTTGTTTGACATAGGGTGTCCTGCACTGTAGCTTGCTGGTCGTTGAGTGGAGCTGGGTCTTGGCATTGAGATAGAGATCTCTGGGAGATTTTCATCGCTTGATATTACGTGGAGCTGGGAGGTCTCTTGTGGACCAGTGTCCTGAATTTGGCTTACCTACCTCAGGCACAGCCCTGACGCCTGGCTGGAGCACCAAGACCCTGTCCTCCACACAGCTGAGAATAAAAGGGAAAAAAGAAAGAAAGAAAGAGGAAGATAAAATAAAATGAAATAAAATAAAGTAAAATAAAGTTAAAATTAAAAAGAAAAAAATGATTAAAAATTTTTTAAGTAATTAAAAAAAGAAAGAAAGAAAGAAGAGAGCAACCAAACCAAAAACCAAATCCACCAATAACAAATGCTAAAAACTATACTTAAAAAAACCCAAACAAACAAACAAAAAAGGACAGACAGAACCCAGGGCAAATGGTAGAAGCAAAGCTATACAGACAATATCACACACAGAGTCATACACATACACACTCATAAAAAGAGAAAAAGGGAAATAAATATATATATCGTTGCTCCCAAAGTCCACCTCCTCAATTTGGGATGATTCGTTGTCTATTCAGGTATTCCACAGATGCAGGATTCATCAAGTTGATTGTGGAGATTTAATCCGCTGCTTCGGAGGCTGCTGGGAGAGATTTCCCTTTCTCTTCTTTGTTCGCACAGCTCCCGGGGTTCAGCTTTGAATTTGGCCCCGCCTCTGCGTGTAGGTCGCCTGAGGTCATCTGTTCTTTGCTCAGACAGGATGGGGTTAAAGGAGCAGCTGATTCAGAGGCTCTGGCTCACTCAGGCCGGTGGGAGGGAGAGGTACGGATTTCTGGTCGAGCCTGCGTCAGCAGAGGCTGGCGTGGTGTTCCACCAGCCTGAGGCATGCCCTGTGTTCTCCCGGGGAAGTTGTCCCTGCATCACGGGACCCTGGCGGTGGTGGGCTGCATAGACTCCCGGGAGTGGTGGTAGAGGTGTGGATAGTGACCTGTGCTTGCAGGTGCTCCTTGGTGGCGGCTGCAGCAGCCTTAGCGTCTCATGCCCATCTCTGGGGTCTGTGCTGATAGCTGCGGCTCTTGCCCATCTCTGGAGCTCCTTTAAGCAGTGCTCTTAATCCCCTCTCCTCGCGCACCAGGAAACAAAGAGGCAGGAAAAAGTCTCTTGCCTCTTCGGCAGTTCCAAACCTTTTCCCGGACTCCCTCCCGGGTAGCTCTGGTGCACTGGCCCCCTTCAGGCTGTGTTCATGTAGCCAAGCTCAGTCTTCTCCCTGGGATCTGACCTCCGAAGCCAGAGCCTCAGCTCCCAGCCCCCGCCCACCCTGGCGGGTGAGCATACAAGCCTCTTGGGTTGGTGAGTGCTGGTCAGCACTGATCCTCTGTGTGGGAATCACTCCGCTTTGCCCTCCGCACCCCTGTTGCGCTCTCCTCCATGGCTCTGAAGCTTCCCCCCTCCACCCTCCTGCAGTCTCCGCCCATGAAGGGGCTTCCTAGTGTGTGGAAACCTTTCCTCCTTCACAGCTCCCTCCCATTGGTGCAGGTCCCTTCCCTATTCTTTTGTCTCTTTTTTTTTTTTCTTTTGCCCTACCCAGGTACGTGGGGAGTTTCTTGCCTTTTGGGAGGTCTGAGGTCTATATCAGTGTTCAGTAGGTGTTCTGTAGGAGTTGTTCCACAGTAGATGTATTTCTGATGTATTTTGGGGGAGGAAGGTGATCTCCAAGCCTTACTCTTCCGCCATCTTGAAACTCCCTCTGTTGGAAGATGTTTAATCACAGTTTGAATTTCATTACTTGTGATTGGTCTGTTCATATTTTCTACTTCCTCCTGGTTCAGTCTTGGAAGGTTATACCTTTTTAAGAATTTGTCCATTTCTTCCATGTTCTCCATTTTATTGGCATAGAGTTGCTTGTAGTAGTCTTATATGATGCTTTGTATTTCTGCGGTCTCTGTTGTAACTTCTCCGTTTTCATTTCTAGTTTTATTGTTTTGAGTCCTATCCCTCTTTTTCTTAATGAGTCTGGCTAAAGGTTTATCAATTTTGTTTATCTTCTCAAAGAACCAGCTTTTAGTTTTATTTATCTTTGCTATTGGTTTTTTTGTTTCTATTTCATTTATTTCTGCTCTGATCTTGATGATTTCTTTCCTTCTACTTACTTTGGGTTTTGTTTGTTCTTCTTTCTCTAGTTCCTTTAGGTGTAAGTTTATATTATTTGTTTGAGATTTTTATTGTTTCCTGAGGTAGCCTTTCATTGCTATAAACTTCCCTCTTAGAACTGCTTTTGCTGCATCCCATAGTTTTTGGATCATCGCGTTTTCATTGTAATTTGTCTCTAGGTATTTTTTGATTTCCTCTTTCATTTCTTCAGTGATCTCTTGGTTATTTAGTAACGTATTGTTTAGCCTCCATGTGTTTGTGTTTTTTCCGTCTTTTTCCATCTTTTTGATTTCTAATCTCATAGTGTTGTGGTCGGAAAAGATGCTTGACATAATTTCAATTTTCTTAAATTTACCAAGGCTTGATTTGTGACCCAAGATGTGATCTATCCTGGAGAATGTTCCGTGTTCACTTGAGATATGTATGTTCCTATTACCATTTTCTTGTTATTGGTTTGTTTTTGTAGGTCCTTTTCTTCTTTTGTGTTTCCCACTTAGAGAAGTTCTTTTATCATTTTTCGTAGAGCTGGTTTGGTGGTGCTGAATTCTCTTAGCTTTTGATCGTCTGTAAAGCTTTTGATTTCTCCATCGAATCTGAATGAGATCCTTGCTGGGTAGAGTAATCTTGGTTGTAGATTCTTCCCTTTCATCACTTTAAATATATCATGCCACTCCCTTCTGGCTTGTTGAGTTTCTGCTGAGTAATCAGTTGTTACCTTATGGGAGTCCCCTTGTATGTTGTCATTTTTCCCTTGTTGCTTTCAGTAATTTTTCTTTGTCTTTAATTTTTGTCAGTTTGATTACTGTGTGTCTCGGTGTGTTTCTCCTTGGGTTTATCCTGCCTGGGACTCTCTGCACTTCTTGGACCTGGGTGGCTATTTCCTTTCCCATGTTAGGGAAGTTTTCGACTATAATCTGTTCACATATTTTCTCTGGTCCTTTCTCTCTCTCTTCTTCTGGGACCCCTATAATGCGAATGTTTTTGCGTTTAATGTTGTCCCAGAGGTCTCTTAGGTTGTCTTCATTTCTTTTCATTCTTTTTCCATTATTCTGTTCTGCAACAGTGAATTCCACCTTTCTGTCTTCCAGGTCACTTATCTGTTCTTCTGCCTCAGATATTCTGCTATTGATTCCTTCTAGTGTAGTTTTCATTTCAGTTATTTTATTGTTCATCTCTGTTTGTTTGTTCTTTAATTCTTCTAGGTGTTTGTTCTTTAATCCTTCTAGGTCTTTGTTAAACATTTCTAGCATCTTCTTGATCTTTGCCTCCATTCTTTGTCTGAGGTCCTGGATCATCCTCACTATCATTATTCTGAACTCTTTTTCTGGAAGGTTGCCTATCTCTATTTCATTTAGTTGTTTTTCTATGGTTTTATCTTGTTCCTTCATCTGGTACAAAGTCCCCTGCCTGTTTATTTTGTCTATCTTTCTGTGAATGTGGTTTTCCTTCCACAGGCTGCAGAATTGTAGTTTTTCTTGCTTTTGTTGTCTGCCCTCTCCAGCAGGTTCTTATTAGTTATCTATTTTTTACATATTAGTGTACATATGTCAATCCCAGTCTCCCAATTCATTCCATCCCCCACCTGCCTGTCCTTGCTTTTAAAATAATTAGACATTAGATATGGCAGTTTTTTTAAAGCCACATTAGTGATTTCTAAAACATTATATAATTTTATAGTTTACTGAAATTGATCTTTTATCGTTTTAGAATATTTAATTTTAGTAACAAAATGTGATTTTAATTTATCAAATTTAGTTTGTAGCTTACTGACTGACATTCCATAGCTATATCAGATAAAACATGTAAGCTGAATGTATACTGTTATGTAAGCATGAAGTATGTTTAGATATGAAATTTACAAGTCCCGATCAAATCTGAATAGTTTCTAAGACTGAGTATATGATTTTGTGTGTAATCGCTGAAGATATTTGAGTAGGTAAGAGTCATCTTCATTGACTACCTTTTTAAGCTCATAATCAAACTGTTGTTGTTGTTAGTCTGTGTGTAACTGAGCAGGACCCTATGGGGCCTTCCTGGGACAGACCGCTCCCCCATATCCTCTCCTTTAGCTCCTCTATGAAGTATCTATATAATAGTATCTGATACATGTTTCCTGAGCAAATGGGAGAAATTAACTACTTGATGACCATGAGTACATAGCCCCAGGCCTGTAGGTGCCTAAGGATTGATAATGTTAACCCCTGTGACATGGCCCTGTTACTTCACCATCAACCAATCAGAGAATTGTACATGAGCTGATCACATGCCCTGGGATGCCCCTCTGTCAGTGTGCCTTTAAAAATGCTTTGCTTAAACCCATGGGGATTTCAGGTGTTTTGAGCACTAGTTGCCCTGGACTACTTGCTTGATGTCCTACAGTAAATGCCATGCTTTCCTTCATCACAACCTGGTGTCAGTATATTGGCTTTACTGCATGTCAGCATGTGGACCCAAGTTTGGTTCGGTAACTTGTGGTTTTTGGATCCATGTAGAGGTGTCCAGTAGACCTCCATATTCACCATTTGTGGGAACTAGCAATTTATTCAAGCTAAATTTGTATTTCCAATAAGGAACTTGGAATTACTTGTGTTAATACTTGGTTACCTCTGTACTTACTTAACTTGGGAAAGGTATTTACTGAGGTTACTAGATTCTAGTCCTCCTCCCTCACCTCTGAACAGCTGCTTCCTATTATCAGTGGATGGAAGAAGAGAAGGAGTGAGTAATCAAATCTTTTGTCATAGGTCACCCAAGATTTAAGATATGTTATTTTTACAACATTTACTTGTGTCCATGTAGCTAAGTTGCCATAGTAATTAGGATCATTTCCACTAACAATTTTTGTTTGACTAGGATGAATTTATAAAACTGAATTATCTATATTAACTGAAATTGTTTTTTGGGGGGGTTTTTTTTGGGTTGTTTTTTGCGGTACACGGGTCTCTCACTGTTGTGGCCTCTCCCGTTGCGGAGCACAGGCTCCGGACGCGCAGGCTCAGTGGCCATGGCTCACCGGCCCAGCTGCTCCGCAGCATGTGGGATCTTCCTGGAGCGGGGCACGAGCCCGTGTCCCCTGCATAGGCAGGCAGACTTTCAACCACCACGCCACCAGGGAAGCCCTGAAATTGTTTTTAAGTTGAACAGAAGATTTGATTGTTACTATGTATTAGGAAGAACTTTCTATAGTAAGCCTCGTTTCTAGCTTAGAACTTTCTATGGTATTCTAATACCCTAATATCCTAACGTGGGGCCTTCATCCATATACAATAAACTACCTTGTCTAATCTTAATCACTTTTCAAACTGTGTCCCCATTTTCCCTGCTATAACTTGAACTTGGCTTACAGTCTTTCTGTCTACCTACATTCTGACTTCTACATTCGAATGTACAGCCCAGCTGATGCAACATGTCAGTTTCTTAGTTCCTCGACTGCCATATCTCCTGTCAACTTTATTTCCACACTGGTTCAGCCATGTACTCCAGTGGTCCCACCTTATACTTTTTCATCTCTAGGAACTATTCTACCTCTAGACTGTCTAATCATGGTCCCCGTCCTTTGAAGTTTTAATATAACAAATAATATTGGGTGTATAGTGCCAGGTACTGCTCTAGGTGCATGGAATACACTAGGAAACAAAACAGACAGAAATGTCTGCTCTTACAAAACTTATGCCTTAGTGGGGAGAGACAATAAACAAAACCCATAATAAATATGTAATTTTATAGTTTTTACAAGTTGATGAATGTTATCAAGAAAGAAAAAGTAGAACAGGGGAGATATAAAAGGGAGTTCAATTTTTTTCTGTTTTTTTGTTTTACAAAATTTTAACTTTTATTCTCAAACAACTTAAGACTTATTAGAAGGTCCCAAGAATTGTGCAAAGGACTCCCATATGTCGTCAACCCAGAATCAAATGTTGTTAATATTTTGCCACATTTACTTTAAAATTTTCTCTCAAAAGTATGTAACACTTTATGAATTTGTGTGTCATCCTTGTGCAGGGGCCATGCTAATGTCCTCTGTATTGTTCTAATGTTAGTGTATGTGCTGCCCAAGCAAGCACGAGAGTTGGAATTTTAAATAAGGTGGTCAAGTTAAGTGTTCATTGAGAAATTGATATTTCAGGAAAGACTAGAAGGAAGAAAGGGAAGTAGCCATGCAGGTATGGGGGCAGTGCGGGAGCAGGGAGAGTGGTTTAGGTAGATGGACCAGCTAGTATGGAGTTTGACAGAAAGGAAAAAGTGAGGTAGAGAGGTAATAGGAATAGGGTAATAGGTGATTGGCAGATTGTAGAAGGGCTTATAAACCATTCATAGAGCTTTTCCCCAGTATAATCAGGAGCCACTGAGGACTTCTGAGAAGTGATATGATCAGACTTACTTTTTTAACTAGGAGGTAGAGGTGGAGGTGGTAGGGAATGGTGGGATTCTGGGTTTATTTTGAAGGTAGAGCCAACAGGAGATGCTGATGGATTAGATGTGCAGCATAAGACAAACAGTGAAGTCAAGGAGTTGGTGTGAGCCACTGGAAGGATAGGAGGGGGAAGGCCCTGGATGGAATATAGTTTGAGAGAAAGATCTGGAGTTCATTTTGGTCATATTAAGTTTGAGAGGCCCATTAGACTGCTAGGTAGGTATGTCTGTTTAAATATACGAACAAATCTGAAGTTCAGGAGAGGTGTGATCTCCATATATAAATGTGGGAGTCATTGGCATAGAGGTAGTATTTAAAAGCCATGAAACTAATGAGATCTCTAAAGGACAGATCAGAGGATACTAAAACCTGAGCCCTGGTACACTCTAAGAGGACAGGGAGATGAGGAAGAACCAGGGAAAGTTTAGACTGAGGAGGAATGATGTAGGATAAAATCCATGAGGATGCGGTGTTCTAGAATCTAAGTGAAAAAAAAGTCATTTAATGAGGAGGGAATGATTTCCTGGTAGGTCCAGTAAGATGAAGACTGAGAATTCCTTCCTGCTGTCTTCCTTTTACTTCCAATTCAGGGCATTTGTATGTTAAGAAGCCTTCCAAACCCCCAAATTTGAAAACTGAGTTCCTCTTATATGTTCCCTCAACACCTAGTATCAATACATTTTCTATAGTATTTCTTCAAAATTGCATCTGTGTTCTATGTTATTATATATCCAGAGCCTAGTGCAATGTCTGTATCATGTAAACACTCAAATATATTTTTGTTGAATACATGAAAGAATGAAATTCATTAAATGGTTATTTTTTAAGTGTAATTCTTTACAGGGCAAATATTCTGACTTTTTAAAACAATTTTTTAAAATTTATATTTGGCTGTGTTGGGTGTTCGTTGCTGTGCGTGGGCATTCTCTACTTGTGGCAATTGGGGGCTACTCTTGGTTGCGGTGTGCGGGCTTCTCATTGCAGTGGCTACTCTTGTTGCAGAGCCCAGGCTCTAGGTGTGTGGGCTTCCATAATTGTGGCGCCCAGGCTTCAGTAGTTGTGGCTTGCAGACTTCTAGAGCGCAGGCTCAGTAGTTGTGGTGCTCGGGCTTAGTGGCTCTGTGGCATGTGGGATCTTCCGGATCAGGGCTTGAACCTGTGTCCCCTGCATTGGCAGGCGTATTTCCAACCCCTGCACCACCAGGGAAGTCCTCTGACTATTTAAAATAGATATTTTCACTGGGATTTAGTCCTGAAGCAGAGATGGAGCATTCTTGTGTTAAAAAGGGAGCAAAGACCCAGTTAGATGTCTTACCTCTGCCACTAGCTGCATGATCTTCTTGGAGTTTTATCTCTTTGGTCCTCATTTTCCAAAACTTTTAGATCCATTGGTATGGGTTAAGCCAGTGTGTTGCTTTTTCCATTTTTTAAAATTAAAGTTTTAATTTTGAAATCATTGTATATTCATATGCTGTTGTGAGAAATAATGCAAAGAAATAATGCAGGTACAATCCTGGGTACCCTTCACCTAGTTTCCCCCAATGGTAATGTCTTGTAAAACTATAACACAATATCACCACCAGAATATTGACACCATCAAGATAGAGAAAATTTCCATCCCACAGGGATCCCTCATGTTGCCTTTTTAGAGTCACAACCTCTTCTCTCCTTCCCTACCTTAACCCCTGGCAACTACTAATCTTTTCTACAATTTTGTCATTTCAAGAATGTTATATAGGGCTTCCCTAGTGGCTCAGTGGTTGAGAGTCCGCCTGCCAATGCAGGGGACACGGGTTCGTGCCCCGGTCCGGGAAGATCCCACATGCCGCGGAGCAGCTGGGCCCGTGAGCCATGGCCGCTGAGCCTGGGCGTCCAGAGCCTGTGCTCCGCAGCGGGAGAGGCCACAACAGTGAGAGGCTGGCGTACCACACAAAAAAAAACAATAACAGAATTATCTCCTCAAAGTACATAATTTCCCTCACCAGCCATTTGCTTATTTCCAAAATAAACTTCTTGGTAGTATATTTTAACAATATTTGATTCTCCTCAACACAGTTCCATTGTTTACTTAAGAATGCATCAGTAAATTCCTATTGAATTTACCTTGTTCCCAGTAGATTACACAAATGCCATCTTTAGCTTAAAATCTTAAAAGATTGAGAAAACTTTTCTTTATTCTCTTGTCAAGTGTTGCTTATCAGGATAACTGCTTAGAAAATGAGTTCTCCTAAATTTGCTTTCGCTAAATCTCCTTAGCCAATAGTTATTGTGTTGATTATTTTAGTAACATGATATTAAAAGTTATATATTGCTGGTTCCACCTTAATGCCCCCCCAACCTTACTAAAAGTAAACTAGTATGTATAGATTGAATAAAACCTTTTTTGCTGAATTTCTAACCTAAATCCTCTACAGTTTTCATGATTAGAAAGATATTTATTATAACTGTTAGTTTCTTGATAATTTAGAAAGAAGATTAAGCCTGAGTCTTCTACTATTAATGTAATGTTGGTTACAGCTGACCTTTTGCAGCACATGAACGTGTATGACTGATCTACATACGTATTTTTCATTATAAGTTTTGTACTTTAGAAAGATAATATAAATGGGAAAGCGCTTTTTACAAATGTCTTTATTTTGAGTATTAACTAAAACATTCCTTTTCTATTAATTAGATTGTACCAGTACATATTTTTAAGTCCTTTATGTATTCAAGTACCTATTTGAATTATCAGTGAGCCAGTCACACCATAATTTTAGTTTAATTGAAATTTTTTCTATACATTTCTGTTCTGTTTTAGACATCTTCCATCTTCATATTTAAATAATTATTTTTTCTCTTATTTGTTACGCTATTAAAACATTTTTTTATTAAGATGGCTTTAGTTTCATTGTTTATTTTTACTAATATAGTATCTGATTCAGTCCTCATAAAATAAATCATATAAGTTGCAATGTGACCTCAACATAGCAGATATTTTTTTTCTTGGAGTATTTTTAAAATTTTTTTACAACTTAAAAAAAGTAAAGATAATAGGTAGTAGAATCATTTTTGTATATTTTTCTTAGCTTCTTGCCAGTGTTCCTCACTAAAATTTGATATCCCTTATCCTACTCACTCTGAAGGGCTTCTGGAAAGTTGACATGGCTCTTTCTAATGCTACTACCCTTAACAGGATAAATTTCACTTAATCCCAACTCCTCTGAATTTTGACTTTCTAGATTGAAGTCTGGAATGGGTATATCTGATTAGCAAAATCAGTAGCTATAAGGAAGGCTGGGAAAGCAAGAATCTGGTATTTCCAGCTTTATTATCGGAAGGTGATAATCTGACTTCCACTCATATTTGTAATGTAAGGAAATTTCTAAACATAACAGGGGTCCCAGATGTTGAGTGGCTGCAAAAAATGATATAAGTTTACTATCTCAAGGTGTCTCCCAATATATGTATTCACTCTTGTGCCCTACCTAGAGTTCCAGAGTCATGTTTTTTCAAGTCTATTTGGCATATCCACTTCATATCTTACAGTCATCTCAAACTACATATATTGCTAAAGAATTTGTTGATTTTTTTTTCCTCCCCATCCATTTGTTCGTTAGCCTTTAAGCTCTCAGTAAATTGCACAACTCCATCATGCTAAATATATCAATACATCTTGATTTCACATTTCCCTTATTCTCCACATGTACTCCATCAGCAAGTCCTGTTTGCTTTACCTCTGAGACATTTCCCAAATCCAGTTCCACTGCTAAAGATGATTTTTGCCATGTCTTTTGCAGCATGATAATAGGTTTCTTGCTTTCATGCTTTCCCCTTTCTGAACCATTCTCTATTCTCTCTGTCTTTTAAAAAATTTTTTGGCCACACTGCACAGCTTGCAGGATCTTAGTTCCCCGACCAAGGATCAAACCTGTGCCCCCTGCATTGGAAGCACAGAGTCCTAATCACTGGACTGCCAGGGAATTCCCCCCATTCTCTGTTCTTTACTCAGAGTTTTATTATTGCTATTGAGAAGGTGCTAGGGATGCTGACTCATTGGTGCTTATGAGGACCTTATCAGACAAGTGTGAGTCATAAATCATCTCTTAAATCCAGTTGCCATTGAGGCGGTGGGGGCTTTGTGGACTGGCAAAGTCCTATAGGAACATTTTCCCATGCCTTTCTATTGATAGCTTTGTCCTCCTCTTGTAGTTTTTGAAATGTAAGTCAGATTGTGTCACTCCCCTTCTTAAAACTTTCCAGTAACTGCTATCCAGTACGACTTTCAGTGAAGAACGAAATGTTCTATGTTCTATGTGTGCACCGTTCAGTATGAGAGCCACTAGCCATATGTGCCTATTGAGCACTTGAAACATGGTTGATGGAGGAACTGAGGAACTGAATTTTTAATTTAGTTAAATTTAAATAGCTACATCTGCCTAATAGTGTATTTGACAGCACCTCTCCTTTGGCTTCCCTTCATTCTTAAAGTGGAATCCAAAGTCCTTATCAAGAACTTCTATGATCTGACTCTTGGTTATCTCAGTAACTTCATCTCATATCATTCTCTTCGTTGGTCTAACCACATTGGCCTCTTCTCTGTTTCTAGAAAACACTAAGCCTTTTCTCAACTCAGGGTCTTTTTACTTATGCTGTTTGCCTGGAGTGCTCTTCTATCAACTTTGAACCTGACTGGTTCTTTCATATCCTTTAGACTGTAGACCAAGACCAAGTATCACCTAAGAGTGGCCTTACCTTGTCATCCTGCCTAAAGTGGCCATTACCCTCTTAAGTTTCTTCATAATACTTGTACTATACTGTAATTAATCTTGTTTATTTATTTGTTTATTTTCATCTCCCCCTCAAGAATGTTAGTTCTGTGGGGGTGTGATCCTTGGTTCTCTAGATCGTGGCATGTAGTACTTATTTGTTATTAATAAATACTTGTTGAATTCTTGAGATTCTTAAACATTGTACACAGAGGTTCATTACTTTTTTGGGGGGAGAGGGAGGCTAAAGTTTTATAAGTCTGCAAATAATTGAGAATTAAAGCAAATTTGTTTTAAAAATGAGACTATATATAAACAGATGAATGGTTCAATCTAAATACGAAGTGTTATTATTAGAGAAGCTTTATAGTTCAGTGATTTAATAGGACTTTTCTTCTTACAGCATTCTAAGAATTTACTGATATATGAAATTTTTATGTGGTGGAAAATTAAAATTATAACTGTGGAAAGCCACTGGTGAGGAAAGTGCTAATCAGGCAGAGTTGTTTCTTTTTGAATTTTATTTTTCTTTTTGAATTTTATTTTCTTTTTTTTAATACAGCAGGTTCCTATTACTTATCTATTTTATACATATATATAAATGTATATACATTTATACATGTATATATGTCAATCAGGCAGAGTTTATACTGTGGATTCAAGTGATTAAAGAATTCATTTTAATATTTAAAAATCAATCTCATTCAATAATATTAAGTTAATCTAATTATAAATTTGGAGTTGATGCCTTTGTGCTTAAAAAAAATTTTTTAATGCAATTTAACCTCATTCTTAGAAAATCTAGTATAATATGAAAATGAATACCTATTAAAGGATTAATTATAAAAGGATTCATCTTTCTGTAACAAATTCATCCCTATTTTAAAAATTATTTAGTTTGTAAAAATCTAGTTGATTTATAACTTTTTATAATACGTTTATTGCTTAAAATGGGTATGGCTACATCATGGCTCAATTAGAAATGCAAATGAAGTAGAGTATGCTGGTTCTTAGTGCATTAAGTAATTGCTTTTGGACTCAGTGCTTTGAATTTTCTTAATAGCTTATTCTGGGAACATGATTTAACCAATTTATATCTAGTATGTCAAGGCTATTGATAAGTGCTTTCATATTATTATTTATGTTTAATTCTCTAATACACTTAGTAATATCTCTTTTCCCCACCCCTCCCTCTTGTGATTTTTTTGTTTTTAGGATCATCATGCCCAGAGGTCATGACACAAAAAAGTCTCTTACACCTCAGATTTCTTGTTTGACAAGTGAATCTTATAAACAGCTGGATTTTTTGCCTGACAAACTAAGAGCAAAGCTGCTTCCCTTCCAGAAAGATGGCATCACTTTTGCCTTGAGAAGAGACGGCAGGTAAAGTACTTTTTTCAAGACATGCTAAAATGCTAAATCCCTGGCAAGCGAATAAAAAAACAAAGCTTTGTGAAAAAAAAATCTTTTTGTGTATACGTAGTCTTCCCCGTTAATTTTTTTTTTTTTTTTACTGGATCATGAAATAATAATTTCAGGATATATTTTATTTTGCCTTCATTCTTGAATGATACTTCAGTTGGCAATACAGCTCTACTTTAATAGCCTTTTTTTTCTTAGCACCCTGAACACTGTATTCTGCTGTCTTCTGGCTTCCATAGGTGCCATTAAAAAGTGTGCTCTCAGGCTTCCCTGGTGGCGCAGTGGTTGAGAGTCCGCCTGCCAATGCAGGGGACACGGGTTCATTCCCCGGTCCGGGAAGATCCCACATGCTGCGGAGCGGCTGGGCCTGTGAGCCATGGCCGCTGAGCCTGCGCGTCCGGAGCCTGTGCTCCACAACAGGAGAGGCCACAACAGTGAGAGGACCATGTACCGCCAAAAAAAAAAAAAGTATGCTCCCGAGTATCAAAATATTATCCTACAGGTGACTTATTGATTACAAAGAGAAAAATTACACTTAAAATGGTCAAGGTTGGTATCTCCGATTAATGGTACAGATACCGGCATAATGTGGTACACAGGAGGTCTATAACTTTCTTTTTTTTTAAGTTATTTATTTAATTTATTTATTTTTGGCTGTGTTGGGTCTTCGTTGCTGCACACGGGCTTTCTCTAGTTGCAGTGAGCAGTGCGCGTGCCTCTCATTGCGGTGGCTTTTCTTGTTGCGGAGCACGGGCTCTAGGCATGTGGGCTTAAGTACTTATGGCATGCAGGCTCAGTAGTTGTGGTTCGAGGGCTGTAAAGCACAGGCTCAGTAGTTGTGGCTCATGGGCCTAGCTGCTACATGGCAAGTGGGATCCTCCCGGACCAGGGATCAAACCCGTGTCCCCTGCATTGGCAGGTGGACTCTCAACCACTGCACCACCAGGCAAGTCCCAGTGTATAACATTCTTACGTGGTGTTCTTCCCAGAAATATTTGACCTGATAATCCTGAGGAAACAATCAAACCAGTTCAGCATGTGGGACATTTTTTCAGGACAACTGACCTGATCTCTTCAAATGATTAAATGTCATGGAGAACCAAGGGAAGTGGTGGGAATGTTCTAAATTGAGAAGCAACCTAAGAGCTAGAACAACTGAAAGTAATGCATAAACCTTGATTAGATCCTGAATAAGTAAAAAGAAAAGCTTTAAAGGTCACTTTTGGGTTAACTGGGAAAACTTCATCTGGACTCTATTGGAGTGCTGTTATTGAATTAATGTTGATTACCTTAGATGTGGGAATGGTGTTATAGTTGAGTATAAGAATGTTCTTGTTCCTGGGAAATGCATGATAAAGAATTTGGGGATGAAGAATCCTGCTATCGGGCTTCCCTGGTAGCGCAGTGGTTGAGAGTCCGCCTGCCGATGCAGGGGACACAGGTTCGTGCCCCGGTCCGGGAAGATCCCACATGCTGTGGAGTGGCTGGGCCTGTGAGCCATGGCCACTGAGCCTGCGCGTCTGGAGCCTGTGTCCCGCAATGGGAGAGGCCACAACAGTGAGAGGCCCATGTACCGCAAAAAAAAAAAAAAAAAAAAAAGAATCCTGCTATCTATAGCCTATTTTCTACATTTTCCTAAAAGGGAAAGTCATGTATATGTTTAGAGAAACTTTGAGGAGGTCAGCCAAAATATTAACAGTGTGAACACTTGAGTGGTATAAATGTGTTCATTGTATTATTCTTTTTGACTTTTATGTGAGTTTGAAAATTTTCAAAAAAAAAAAGAATCAGTCTAATTTTCATTTCTTTGTAAACTATCTTTTATCTGTATCTGATTTTAAGATATTTTTTTTGTCTTTAGAGTTCTGCAATTTTGCTATAATTTATTCTATATGGTTTTCTTTTTTTTTTTTTTTTTTTTGGTATGCTGGCCTCTCACTGTTGTGGCCACTTCCGTTGCGGAGCACAGGCTCCAGATGCGCAGGCTCAGCGGCCATGGCTCACGGGCCCAGCCACTCTGTGGCACGTGGGATCTTCCTGGACCGGGGCACGAACCCGTGTCCCCTGCATCGGCAGGCGGACTCTCAACCACTGCGCCACCAGGGAAGCCCGGTTTTCTTTTTATTTATCCTCCTTGAGATTATTGTATGTTTTTAATCTGAGATTTGTGCCATGTTGATTCTGGGAAATTCTCACTCTTCAAATATTGATTCTTACCCATTCTCTTTATTTTCTTCTTCTGCTACTCCAATTAGACTTATACTTGTCCATTTCACTTTATCCTATGCTTCCATTAATGTCTCATATTTTCTATGTCTATCTGGGCTACATTATGGCTGTTTTGTTGTTGTTGTTTTAAATGGGGTTGACCAAAAAGTTCATTCGGGTTTTTCTGCAAGATGTTACAGAAAAACCCACACGAACTTTTTGGCTAACCCAATAAATATTTATTTATTTTATTTATTTATTTGGCTGTGCTGGGTCTTAGTTGCGGCACACGGGACCTTTGTTGCCATGTGTGGCATCTTTTAGTTGTGGCATGTGGCATCTTTTTTTTTTTAGTTGTGGCATGTGGGATCTTTAGTTGAGGGCTGTGGGATCTAGTTCCCTGACCAGGGATTGAACCTGGGTACCCTGCACTGGGAGCTTGGAGTCTTAGCCATTGGACCACCAGGGAAGTCCCTATGGCTGTTCTTAAGACCTCTCTTATAGTTTATGATTCAGCTTTTTAATCTGTTAACTCACATATTCAGCTTTAAAGGACTTTTTTTAATGATGAATAACATATGGAGAAGTGTGTGCAGATCATAAGCATATAACTTGAAGAATTTTCACCATATAGCCATCACCACAATCAAGAAATAGAACGTTACCTGCATCCCAGAAACCTTCCTTTTGCCTTCTCCCAATCACTACTGCCTCCCTCCTTTCCAAAGGTAACCACTATCCTGATTTCTCACACCACAGATTACTTTTACATGTTCAACTATGTTAATTGTAATCATCCATATGTACTCTTTTTTTAAATTTATTTATTTAATTTATGTATTTTTGGCTGCGTTGTATGTATTATGTTGTATGTATTATGTATTATTTTTGGCTGCGTTGTATGTATTATGTATTTGGGGCTTCTCATTGCAGTGGCTTCTCTTGTTGTGGAGCTTGGGCTCTAGGCACGTGGGCTCAGTAGTTGTGGCGCACGGGCTTAGTTGCTCTGTGGCATGTGGGACCTTCCCAGATCAGGCTTGAACGCATGTCCCCTGCATTGGCAGACAGATCCTTAACCACTGTGCCACCAGGGAAGCCCTGTATGTAGTCTTTTATGTCTGACTTTTCTCATTCAACATCATTGTGAGATCCTTCCATAGTGTCGCATGTAGTTGTAATTGGTTCATTCTCATTGCTATATAAAATTCCATTGTGTAAATATACCATAATTTATTTATTCATTGTACTGTTGATGAGCACTTGGGTTGTTTCTAGTTTGGAGCTCTTAAAAATAACAATGCTATGAACATTCTTAGACAATTCTTTTGGTAAACATATATACACATTTCTGTTGTGCATATACCAAGAAGAGGAATTGTTGGTCATAAATATGCATATATTCCACTAAGTAGATGCTGCCTCTGTTAGTTTGTCAGGGATGTCATAATGAAGTACCATAACTGGGTGGGTTGAACAACTGAAATTTATTGTTTCATGGTTCTTGAGGCTAGAATTCGAAAATCAAGGTGTTGGCAGAGTTGATTCCTTCTCAGGACTGTGAGGGAAGGATCTGTTCCAGGTCTCTCTCCTTGGCTTTTAGATGTGTATCTTCTTCCAATGTCTTTTAACATCATCTTCCCTCTATTTGTGTCAGAAATTTCCCTTCTTATAAGGACATCAGTCATATTGGATTTGGGCCCACCCTAATGACTTAATTACTGATTACATCAGTAATGACCCTATTTCCCACTTTCTGAGGGACTGGAGCTAAGACTTCAACATATGAATTTTGGGGGACACAGTTCAACCCATAACTTGGCCAAACATTTTTCAAAGTGATTTAACCAATTTATACTTGTGTCAACAGTGGATAAGAGTTCCATTTGTACCACAGCCTCACCAGTACCTCATATTGCTTATCTTTAGTGCCATTTTAGTTATTCTTATAGGAATATAGTGATAGCTATTGACTTTTCATGTACATTTTTCTGATGACCAATGAAGCTTAACACCTTTTCCTATGCTTATTAGCCGTTTGGATATCCACTTATGTTAAGTGCTTGTTCATGTCTTATCCATTTTTCTCCTGGGTTATCTGCCTGCCTTTTTCTTATCATTTTGTAGAGACTTATCAGGTTTATATTCTGGATGGGTCTTTTGTATCTGTGTTGCAAATGATTTTTCTCAGGCTATGGCTTGCCTTTTCACTCTCTTAATTATGCCTTTTGATAAGCAGACATTCTCAAATTTAATGTCCTGTTAAATATTCTTTATTGGTATTGTCTTTTATGGCTGACACTTTTTGCATCCTATTTAAGAAATCTTTGTCTATTACAAGGTTGTGAAGATAATTTCCTGTGTTTTCTTCTAAAAACTTTTTTGTCTCTTTTTTACATTTAGATCTACAACCTACTTGGGTTTTTTGTTGCTTGTTTGTTTGGCCTTTTGGTTTGTGGGATCTTAGTTCCTTGACCAAGGATTGAACCCGAGCCCTTGACAGTGAAAGTGTGGATTCCTAACTGCCAGTCCGCCAGGGAATTCTCTACAATCAACTTGGAATTGATTTTTGTATATGTTATAAGGTAGAGGTGATGGTGGATTGATTGGTTATATTTATTTATTTACTATTGTATATGGAATATAATTGAACCATTACAATTTATTTATTTATTGGCTGTGTTGGGTCTTCGTTGCTGTGTGAGGGCTTTCTTTACTTGTGGTGAGTGGGGGCTACTCTTCGTTGCGATGCGTGGGCTTCTTATTGCGGTGGCTTCTCTTGTTGTGGAGCACAGGCTCTAGGCATGCGGACTTCAGTAGTTGTGGCACACGGGCTTCAGTAGTTGTGGGTCACGGGCTCTAGAGCACAGGCTCAGTAGTTGTGGCACACAGGCTTCGTTGCTGTGTGGCATGTGGAATCTTCCCGGACCAGGACTCGAACCCATTTCCCCTCCATTGGCAGGTGGATTCTTAAACACTGCACCACCAGGGAAGACCTATTCTTCCATTTCTTTAATTGCCCTCCAGTTACTTCATCTCAATTATTCTTTCCCTTATTTCTTTTTCAGTAAATTTTTTGTAATTTTCAATATATGGTTCTTTCACATATATCATTAACTTTATTCCTAGGTATTTAATATTTTTGGTGCTGTTATAAATGGTCTTCCCCCCGCCTCCTGCTGATTTTAAGGTTTTCTCTTTGTTCAGCTATCCAAAATTTTACTATGATGTGCCTAAGTGTGGTTTTCTTTGCATTTATACTTCTTAATCTGTGGGCTGATATCATTCATTAGTTCTGGATAATTCTCTGTTGTTTTCTCTTCAACTGTTATTTTTGCTCATTTTTAATACTCCTTGCCTCCAGTTATACCTATGTTAGACCTTTTCTCAGTGTCCCATATATCTCTTACCTTCTCTTTTTGTATTTTCTTATTTTAAATTTCTCTGCTTCAGTTGGATATTTTTGTTTATCCATATTCTTGTTAACTAATACTATCTTTTGCTGTAAGTTAATCTATTGGATTCTCTTAAGGAAGAGACCATCACTCAAAATATCTTAAACCAAAGCCCACACAATATGTCTGACACAGGGAATTACCTGGCGGTTCCTTGGTTGAGAACTCTGCACTTTCACTGCTAGGGGCTGGGATTCAATCTCTGGTTGGGGAACTAAGATCCCGGAAGCCGTGTGGCATGGCCAAAAAAAAAGTCTGAAACAAAGAAGTTGAATTTATTACTTGCTAAGCAAGGGAGAACTGTGCTCCTTGGACATGGCTCTCCAAGCAAAGCAAAGAGTTAGTATTGTATCTGGTTTGGGAGGAAGTCTGTAGACTGTAAAAAACAGGAGTGTTTAATGACTTGCTGAATTTCAGAGTATAGATGAGAGATTAGCCGACTAATGTCAAAGAACAGTCACTCCGTTCCTTTCTTGAAATTGGAGAATAGGAACATTTTATTTTCTGTTCTTAATGTCACGTAGTGTATTTTTAAGCCCTAGAATATCCAGTTTCTATCTGCCTCATTATGACGTTGGTATCTTGTTTCTTGCCAACTTTTAATTTCATCTCTTATTTCTGTAAATATCTAGAATATACTTATTTTACATATCTGAAGTGCTTTGGAGGCTAATTTTACCTTTTGTTATTATTGTTGTTCATGATAGCTTATTTCCCAATGTATTTGCTAATTAAAAAAATTTTGTTTTAATAATTAGGTAATCTTAGTCTCTGGGAATTTTGAGAAACCTAAATAGTGAGTAGATTCTTTTAGGAAGGACTTACAAAGTTAAGTCTTTGGTTTAAGGTTTTCCAGGTCACATAGGCAGTATCAAATTCATTTTTAGGTAGGCTTATGATTATGAATTTTGATCATTAATTTTCTCCCCATGCCAAACCTTAAGTTTCCTTATTGGCTTTAAAAAAATTTTAGGTATAATTAAATTCAGTAAAATGCACAGATTTTAGCTGTACAGTTCAGTGAATTGTGATATATGTATACTTCTGTGTTTTCAAACACGTCAGATACAGAATACTTCCATCACCCAGAATAGGCCTCTTTTTAGTCAACTCCTTCCCCTTGAATTAGGCAACCACTGATTTGATGTCTGTCACCAGAATGTATTGTTTTGTGTTAGTTACTTGATGCTCTCTTAATTTTTTTAAGAATTTATTTAATTTACTTACTTATTTTTGGCTGCGTTGGATCTTCGTTGCTGCTTGCGGACTTTCTCTAGTTGCGGCGAGTGGGGGCAACTCTTCCTTGCAGTGCACGGATTTTCTCATTGCGGTGGCTTCTCTTGTTGCGGAGCACGGGCTCTAGGCACGTGGGCTTCAGTAGTTGTAGCATGCGGACTCAGTAATTGTGGATCGCAGGCTCAGTAGTTGTGGCACATGGGCTTAGTTGCTCCGCGGCATGTGGGATCTTCCTGGACCAGGGCTAGAACCCGTGTCCCCTGCATTGGCAGGCGGATTCTTAACCACTGCACCACCAGGGAAGTCCCTCTCAATATTTTTTAACTTTTTACTTTGAAATAATTTTAACTTATAGAGAAGTTATTAAGAAAAGTATAGAAATAACTTTCATATACCTTTTATCTAGTTTAATTTTAAACATTTTGCCACTTTTCCTTTACCTTTTTTTAACATTTTATTTTATATTGAAGTATAGTTGATTAACAATGTTGTGATAGTTTCAGGTGTACAGCAAAGTGATTCAGTTATACATATACATGTATCTATTCCTTTTCAAATTCTTTTCCCATTTAGGTTGTTACATAATATTGAGCAGAGTTCCCTGTGCTATACAGTAGGTCCTTGTTGGTTATCCATTTTAAATATAGCGGTGTGGACATGTCAGTCCCAAACTCTCTAACCCTTCCCCCCCACCCAACCAAAAGTTCGTTCTTAAGTTTGTGACTCTATTTCTGTTTTGTAAATAAATTCATTTGTATCATTTCTTTTTAGGTTCCGCATATAAGTAATACCACACTGTATTTCTCTTTCTCTGTCTGACTTACTTCACTCAGTATCACAATCGCTAGATCCATCCATGTTGCTGCAAATGGCATTAATGTCTGAGTAGTATTCCATTGTGTATATGTACCACATCTTCTTTATCTGTTCCTCTGTCGATGGACATTTAGGTTGCTTCCATGTCTTGGCTATTGTAAACACTGCTGCAATGAACATTGGGGTTCCTTTAATTTTTTATTCTCTCTCCCTCTCCCTCTGTCCCTTTCTTTGTCTCTCTCTACACATACACACGCATATTAGTGGGTTTTTTTTTCTGAATCACTTGAGGGTAGGTTACATGTATCATGCTCCTTTAACCTACAATATTTCAACATTGTGTGTATTTTTTAAGAACAAAGATATTCTCTAACATAGCCACAGTACATAATCAAATTCAGGAAATTTAACTTCTATGCAGTTCTTTAATCTACATATCTGTTGTCAATTGTACCAATAGTATCCTTATAGCATTTTTTTTCTTTTAGCGCAAAGATCCAGTCCCAGATCAGCTTTTGCATTTAGTGATATCTCTTTCTATCCTTTATTGTAGGACAGTTCCACAGCCTTTCATGACATTAGTATTTTTTTTTTAAAGAATATAGACCTGTTTATTTTATAGAATGTGTCTCAATTTCTTTAATGTTTTCTCATGACAGGATTTAGATTAGTCCTTTCTGGATTGGTACGTAAGTGAGATCAAGGTCCTGTCCTTGTCACGATATTGCTTTTGAAGGCACACTGTATCTGTCAGCCTCTCACTGGTGGTATTAATTTTAATTGCTAGTCAAAGTGTTGTAGTTTCTCTACCATATATATAGTTACTATTTTTCCCTCACTCAATTGTTGCCTATTTAACAAACAACTAACATGAGATGTTAAGACCATGCAAATATGCTTCTCCTTATTTGATTTTTTCCTCTTGGATTTGCATCCATAGATGATTCTTGCTTAAAATAATTTTTGCCATGTAGTTGTTAAAATGTTGATTTATTGACTGGCATCCTGCTTTAAGGAACAGCCCTCCTCTGCCCAGCAATCTCTTTCTTTCTCTCTCTCTGCCCATCCATCTGTCCTTCCCTCCTCAGTATGGGCTCATGGAATCCTATATATTGAATGAGTTATAATCCCTTACTCTACCATAGCTTACGTTTGTCTTTTTTGGAACTTGGTATGAATGGAAATCATATAATTTATGTGTGTCTGACTTCTCTTGTTCAACATGTTTTTGAGATTCATATACATTTTTTTGATCTCTGAATGTAGGACAGTTATTTTATTCATTCACTTGCTGACAGACATTTGGGTTGGTTCTAATTTAGGAGTCTTATGAATAAAGATGGTATTAACATTCTTGAACAAGTCCTTTTGTGGACATGCTTTTTCCTGCTAGATTTTAGGGTAGGTATATCTGTTTAACTTTGTAAGAAAACTGCCCAACTTTTTTTCCAGCCCATCAGCAATATATGAGAGTTCTCGGTGCTTGAAGTCTCAGCCTATATCATTTTAGCCATTCAAAATTAATGGATCTTCATGTGGTAGGTCATTGTATTTTAATTTGTGTTTTCCTAATGACTAATGGTGTTGGCATCTTTCCCTGTGCTTATTGGGTGTCTATCTATATGAGGTAGTTATATCTTATATTAATGTTTTACCCATGTTTTAGTTGTTGTCTTTTTTTTTTTTGGCCTCTCTGCATGGCTTCTGGGATCTTAGTTCCCCGACCAGAGATTGAACCTGGGCTGTGGCAGTGAAAGCACTGAGTCCTAACCATTGGACTGCCAGGGAATTCCCAGTTGTTGTCTTTTTACCTCTGATTTGAAGGAGTTTTTTTTATACTCTGCATAAAACACCTATGCCACATACATGTGTTATGGGTAGTTTCTCCCAGTCTATAACTTGCCTTTTACTTTTCTTCACAATATCCTTTGATCAACAGAATTTTAGAATTTTGATAAAATCCAGCTAATCCAGTTCTTATATGGTAATGCTTTTTATGTTGTCACCAATAAGTCTTTTTTACCCCACAATCACAAATATGGTCTCTTATGTTTTGTACTGGAAGTTTTATAGTTTTAGCATTTGTGTTTTGATATATGATTTATCTCAAATTAATTTTTGTATATGGGGTGAGAAGAGAGTTCTAGGTTCAGTTTTCTTTCACACCGATATCCAGTTATTCCAGCACCATTTGTAGAAAAGTCTATATTCTTTTCCATAAGTTACATTGGTGCCCTTGTGGCACAGCAATTGACCATACATGTATAAATCTACTTCCTGCTGGTTTCCTTTTGCTTATATCTCTCTTTCTATTGTCACCCCTTTTCCACTTTCATTTATGTTGTAGCTTTCTTAGGCTCATGTTTTGTTTAGGAGCCTCACTTCCACTGTTCATTTTGTGTAGATCTAAGACCCTATTCCTATTGCTCTGCTTGGCTGTTAAATCTTAAGGTTCCTTGTTGATGGTGTCTGTAGACACCTTCATTGTGACCCATGGCTTTATTACTCACCTGTTACTCTGGGTTTGACTTTCTCTTTTGTTTCTGGTCATTGTAAATATTTTTTTTACTTTTCTTCAGGCCAGCTTTGCATTTTAAAATATAGTATTTTATCTAATTTCCATATTTCTAGGTATTTGCAAAGGAAAGGGCTTTTAGAATAACTGAACCACCATAGTACTGGGAGCATGAATTTTACTGTTAAATCTTCATTTGGGATTATACTCTGTGTCATTCATTATATAATAGCCTTATTATACAATTACTTTCCTTTTGTACTCTAATCTTGTATAATTAATATTCCAACAACAATTTCTTTCTCACCATAATTTTTTTGTAGTGTACTTTTAACCATCTTTCTATTTTCAACATTTTTGAGACACTTCCTTTAGATGCTTTTTAAAATTTCAAACTCAGATTTCACTTTGTGATTCAGTTTGTCTTTTCTCTTAAGTATTATTAAGCTTACTTTCATTCGTTGACATTAGAGCTATGCTTGGTCTTAATTCCGTCATCATAGTAATTGTTACTGTTTCTGTTCCTAAAAATATGTTACTATATAATCACTTTGTGAACCACCAAATATATTACTATGTGATCCAAGTTTTCTTCTGTTTAGTATGTGCTTTTAGTAATTTGAAAGGTATAGACTTTGAATCCGCTGGTAATCTTTATAACTATAACTTTGTATAATATACTTGTATCTCCATTTTATTAGGCAGTGTTTTCTTATTCCCAGTTATGTGTAGTGATAGTTGGTATGTTGCCTTTTTCTCTTTCTATCCTTCTTTCTCAGCACATCATATTAATTGGTTAAATTATTTTTCTGATGTTACCTTTGTATTTTAAAAGATATTTATAATTTATTCTACAATATACTTAGATTATTTTCTTTACCAACTTTATGTTTTTATTTTTTTTTAATTTGGCCACGCCATGCAGCTTGTGGGATCATAATTCCCTGACAAGGGACTGAACCCGGTCCCCGACAGTGAAAGCGAGGAGTCCTAACAACTGGACCGCCAGGGAATTCCCCTTTACCATCTTTAAATGATCTTTGCCTTTTTCCCCTCTTACCTCTTGTTAGGTATGTAATTTCGATGTTGTTGTTGTCTGTAACTGTTACATTCTCTTCTGTATGCAGATTATTTAAACCACTAAGTGATTTCATGCCTTCCCTTCAGTCCATTTTGTTTCTGCACAGTGTTCTTTGGTTGAAGTTATCTCCTCAAAGTTTTTCAGGACTAAACTAATGGGAAACCAATTCCCCAGTTTCTTGCATTTTAAAAACGTCTTTACACAGAGTTTATACTAAATGAGGAAGTGGCTGGGTAAGAAATTCCTCAGTCTCACTTTCTTTTCTGGTTGATGTTGTAGGCGTTGCTCCACTGTTTACTGTAGACAAGCTGAGGGCCGCCTGGGTTTTTTGTTTTCTTCTTAGAGATGATTGATTTTTTTTGGTTTCACTACCCATTTTGGCAGTCCAGTACTGGAATATGTCTTGGTGTTGATGCATCTATATCTCTTTCTGGATGGGCTATATTATTTTAATGTCCAGTTTACACTTTTCTATCATTTCTGGGAATTTTTCTTGAATTACATGGAGAACAGTTTTTCAGGGCTTTTATTTTGGTTTTCTTCTTTGAAGCCATCAAGTATGCTTATGTTTTTTGATTGATTTTGACCTACCATCTCTATCCTTTGTATTTTCTTTCATAATTTATTTTTTCTCTAAAACACTTTTGGTCTGTTCATTCCCTTTGAAAATTTTCTTTCAGTCATGTCCTATGTATACTTTCCTGTTTTTTTAGCAGTGCCTATTCTCTTTTCTGCTTCCATTTGGTCTTCATTTCAGTGGTGTTTATTTTTCTTTTACTTCTCACACCTGTCAGTTCACATTTAATTTCTTTGTTTTTTAACATAACTTCATTAAGTTTCTGTACCTCTACTTTATATATCTTGTGTTATAGAGGTAATTAAAGTTTAAATTTGTGGCACACCCTTTAACTATGATTTTCATCTGCTTCATAGGTACTTTTTTCTGTGTTTTTCCTTTTGATTTCCATTTTGTTTCCTTCTTATATTCATAGCATCAATTTTTTTAAGAAATTACTGCTCATCATTCAATAAGGAACATTTTTCCTGAGCCTGCTATTTGCGAAAGATCACCTCAGAGAGGGCTACAGTAATGTTCTAGACTAAAACCTATTCTCTTTACGACACCATTTTTAAAAAATTATTTATTGTTATTTTTATTTATTTTTATTGAAGTATGGTTGATTTATAATATTGTATTAGTTTCAGGTATACAGCATAATGATCCAGTGTATTTGCAGATTATATTCCGTTATAAGTTATTATAAGATAAAAGGTACAATTTCCTGTGCTATATAGTATATCCTTGCTGCTTATCTAATTAATATATAGTAGTTTGTTAATCTCATACCCCTAATTTGTCCCTTCCTCCTCTCTCCCCTTTGGTAACCACAAATTTATTTTCTGTATCTGTGAGTCTGTTTTGTATATACATTCATTTGTATTATTTTTTAGATTCCACATATAAGTGATATCATATAGCATTTGTCTTTCTCTGTCTGGCTTATTTCACTGAGTATAATATTCTCTAGGTCCATCCACATTGCTGCAAATGGCAATATTTCATTCTTTTTTGTGGCTGAGTAATATTCCATTGTATGAGAGAGAGAGAGGGAGTGTGTGTGTGTGTGTGTGTGTGTGTGTGTGTGTGTGTGTGTGTGTGTGTGTGTGTGTATATCACATCTTCTTAATCCAGTAGTCTGCTGATGGGCACTTAAGTTGCTTCTGTGTCTTGGCTATTATAAATAGTGCTGCTATGATCATTGGGGTGCATGTATCTTTTTGAATTAAGTGTTTTTGTTTTTTCTGGGTATATTCCCAGTAGTGGAATAGCTGGATCATATGGTAGTTCTATTTAAGGTGTAGTTAAGGTAGTTTTTTTAAGGCACCTCCATACTGTTTTCCACAGTGACATAGTTACATTCCCACCAACAGTGTACAAGACTTCCCTTTTCTTCACATACTCTCCAACATCTGTTATTTGTAGACTTTTTGATGATAGCCATTCCGATAGGTGTGAGGTGAAACCTCATTGTGGTTTTGATTTGCGTTTTTCTAATATTTAGTGGTGTTGAGCATCTTTTCATGTGCCTATAAGCCATCTGCATGTCTTCTTTGGAAAAATGTCTATTCAAGTCTTCTGCCCATTTTTTGATTGGATTGTTTGGTTTTTTGATATTGAGTTATATGAGCTGTTTGTATATTTTGGATATTAACCCCTTGTCACATGAATCATTTGCAAATATTTTCTCCCATTTTGTAGGTTGTCTTTTTGTTTTGTTGATGTTTTCCTTTGCTGTGCAAAAGCTTTTAAGTTTAATTAGGTCCCATTTGCTTATTTTTGCTTTTATTTACTTTACTTTAGGAGACTGAGCCAAGAAAATATTTCTACTATTTATGTCAAAGAGTGTTTTGCCTATGTTCTCTTCTAGGTGTTTTATGGTTTCATGTTTATGACAGTATTTCTATATGTAATTTATTTCTTTTGATTATATGACCTGAGCAAAAGAAATCCACATAGCAGGGTAACTAATGGTATAAAGACTCTCAGTCCTCTCTTAGCCTCTCTGTGCTACCTCCATTTGGGGTTTCATCATTGAGCTCTGGCCTGGGGTTTCATCATTGAGCTCTGGCCTCCTCTGATTTCTGCTTGCAGCCAGACTGGACCCAGGGATATGCTGGCTGCTGGTCAGTCTGTCTAGCCTGTTGTGTTGACTTGCAGAAGGGATTCTTGACTTGGCAACACAAGCGTCCCCCTCACTTTGGAACTGCGTCGTACTGTTTTGTTTTGTTTTCCTGAGCTGTGAAGCCAGAAGTGTTTTTTCTAGATACACTCCTTCATTTGTTGTTGTCGTTGTTTTATTTTTTGGCCACGTGGCATGTGGGATCTTAGTTCCCCAACCAGGGGTCGAACCCGCAACCCCTGCAGTGGAAATGCAAAGTCTTAACCACTGGATGGCCAGGGAAGTCCCTGTTGTTGTTTTAGTATTTAATATTTTGGGTAACCTATCCTTGTTTTGTCTAGTTTTCAAAGATGATAAATAATCATGAGTTATATTTTTGAATCTGTGCTCCACCAAGCTCAGTGTTAGGTACATTGCATAAGTAATTATTAAGTGATTTTTTTTACATATGTATTTTTGTCTGGTTATGTGTATACAACATGGCTGAAAATAATTGACAAACTTATTAATATGTGTAGTTTTTAGTATATGGTTGAACAAGAAGAAGGTTTGCTGTAAATGTCATTTACTTATTCACATCTGGTAAGATATAAGACGACTGTCAAAGAATTATTAGGCTTAGGCTTGTACACTGTCTCTGGTACCTTCATCATTAGTTAATACTCATGTATAGATGGTGTTCTGAAATAAACTGATTTTCATTTCTTATGGAAATCCTGGCAGAACCATTTGTTTTAATTATTTGTCTGCATGGGGGAAGAGAAGACTTCGTGGTATTTAAGGCTTTTACCAAAAGTATGAGATGATGTTATAGTCATTTGTATTCTTTAAAGGTATCACTTGACAATGTAATTTGTTTCATTGTTTTCGTTTCTTTCCTAAAATTGAAAAGTATTTTGTTATAATACCCATTTAGATATAGTGCTTTTGTAGTGTTAAAATCCCTACTAGTTTGGCTGAATATAGATTGAATTTTTGCATCAGTGAACAAAAATGTTGAAACACCTGGTCGTTTTGCTACAAGAAGTTTTTTTGTTAAAGTATTTTAATATTGGGCTTCCCTGGTGGCGCAGTGGTTCAGAGTCCGCCTGCCAATGCAGGGGACGCGGGTTCGTGCCCTGGTCCGGGAAGATCCCACACGCCGTGGAGTGGCTGGGCCCGTGAGCCATGGCCGCTGAGACTGCACGTCTGGAGCCTGTGCTCCGCAATGGGAGAGGTCACAACAGTGAGAGGCCTGCGTATCGCAAAAAAAAAAAAAAAAAAAATTATTTTAATATTATGGTGTATATCACCATGCTTATCATCTCAATAAGATAAGGATAACTAGGTGAAGGTCTGAATGAACCTTGAAGTTGGGTATAAGAAAACTGAAGAAATAAGTAGCAAAAATTTACTTATTAATTTCATACAATCTGAGTAATCTAATTCATAAGAAATGAAATCTTGACATTCTAAATAGCATTAATTTGAGTTGTAGAGCGAAGTCATTGTTTTGCTCCCTCCCCAGGCAGTGAGGGCCCTATAACAGTATCTAGAGAGAGATTTGGCAATGTCAAAAAGCTTTATTGATGCATATATCAATAGGTATAAATTTTGCATAAGCAAAAAGAAACAAAACAAAAATAAACAAGTGGGACTGCATCAAAGTAAAAAGCTTTTGTACCGCAAGGGAAACAACCAACAAAATGAAAAGGCAGCCTACCAAGTGGGAGAAAATATTTGCAAATCATATATCAGATATGGGGTAGTATCCAAAATATATTAGGAACTGATACGACTCAAAAAACAAATAATCCAATTAAAAAATGATCAAAGGACCTGAATAGACATTTTTCCAAAGAAGACATACAGATAGCGAACAGATACATGGAAAGATGCTCAGCATCACCAGTCATCAGGGAAATGCAAATATAAAATCACAATAAGACATCACTTAATACCTGTTAGGAAGGCTTTTATCAAAAAGACAAGAAATAACAAGTGTTGGCGAGAATGTGGAAAAAAGGGAATCCTAGTGCAGTGTTGATGCAAATGTAAGTAGGATAGCCATTGTGGAAAACAGTATGGAATTTCCTCAGAAAATTAAAAGTAGAACTACCATGTGATCCAGCAGTCCCACTTCTGAGTATATATCTGAAAGAAATGAAATCGCTATCTGGAAGAGATATCTGTACCCCCATGTTCATTTCAGTATTATTCACAGTGGACACCGTAGCCATGTGGAAACAACCTAAGTGTCCATTAATGGATGAATGGATAAAGTTGTAACAACATGGATGAATCTTGATGGCATTATGCTAAATGACATTAATTCAGACGGAGAAAGACAGATACTGTATGAACTCACTTATATGTGGGATCTAAAAACACTGAACTCATAGAAAGTAGATTAGTGGTTTCCAGGGGCCAAAGAGTGGGAGGAAATGGGGAGTTGTTGGTCAAACGGTACAAACTTTCAGTTGTAAGATGAATAATTTCTGGATCTAATGTATAACGTGGTGACTATAGTTAGCAGTACTGTACTGTATGTTTGAAAGTTGCTTAAGAGAGTAAATCTTAAATGTTCTCAGCACACACACAAAAATGGTAACGATGTATGGTGATAGATGTGTTAACTAACCTTATTGTGGTAATCATGTCAAAATATGTATGTATATCAAATCATCACATTGTACACCTTAAACTTACAGGTTATATGTCAATTACATCTCAATAAAGCTAGAAAAAATAGATATAATTTTTATAGATGATCTTAACTGCTACTTTCATTTTAGATAAACCTACTTAATCAGGCTTTTTATCTACCTGCTTTCAGGCTTTTTTATGCTTTGAGGAATAAAGTTAAGTGTGCTTATAGATCAACATGTATGCTAATTTCTGTTGAAGATACAGTTTCAGTTTCTTAACATTTGTATGTTCACTGGAGTAACATTTTTAATTTCCTTGAAGAACTTTTCCTTTGCAGTCACAACTTGACTAACTGGTGCGAGAGGACTAGGATTCATCCTGTCTCGGCTTTTGACATGCCTTCCTCACTAAGTTTAATCATTTCTAGCTTTTGAGTTAAAGTGAGGGACGTGTGACTCTTTCACTTGAACACTTAAGAGGCTATTGTAAGGTTATTAATTGGCCTAATTCCATGTTACTATGTCTCAGGGTCTAGTGAGACTTGAGGAGAGAGATGGGGAATGGTCTGGTTGGTGGAACAGTCAGAACACACTCAACATTTATTAAGTTTACTGTCTTGTGTGGACGTGGTTCATGGCATCCCAAAACAATTACAATAGTAACATCAAAGATCACTGATCAGTGATCACCGTAACAAATAAAATGATAATGAGGAGTATATTTATTAAAATTTCCCCACTTATCATAAAATGTCTTTCTTTGCACTGTTGGTTTTTTTGAATTGTTTCTAGACAAGGTCCACACATTGCATTTGGTTGGCTCTTTTAGATCAGCAAATCTATAGGAATATTATAGTATTTTCACTTGTAAACTTGCCTTATTAACCTTTTAAATTTTTCCTTGGTTGAGCTGCAGTTTATTTTTAAAATAAGGGAACATTCTATGATGAATTTAAATATCCATCAGCACTTTGTATTTTTTCATGAATCCTCAAAACAACCTAATGGAATAAAGTAATATTTTAATGGCTGCCTTTCCAGAAATTATCTATGTAGTGCCTACTGTGGTATTGTGCACTTAATAACACTGGTGTGGAGCTGAAGCAGCATGTTCTTTGGCCATAGCTGGCCTCATGGTCTTCCTGTTTCACCCATTCTACCATTATGATCACAGGCATATTCTTAAAAGTCTTTGAAGCTGGGAATGATAACATGATGCCCAATTCAAAGAGATACTCAAATATTTGATTGAATTATTATGAATTGCTTATTTAAATATTCATGAGTAGATGAATTATCTCTGGAAACCTCAGGGTTTCAGAATGACTGCAGACACAAAAGTAGACACAGGGCAGGAAAAGCATACTCTAGAAGTGAAGACAAAGTAACTGAGACCCCAAAATTAAGTGAACACTTCTTGTGTAAGTATAGACTCAAAGCTTAGACCTGATTAGACTATTGTACATAGAGGAATAGCAGATTTTTATCAGTAACAAATCTTTTTTACTGAAAAATTAGACTTTTGGGAATAGTGACAAAATGAGAATTTTACATTGATCACTAGTTACTGTTTTGGGCTGCAGTTAAAACTGGTCACTGGGAGAGTGAGTGGTTGATTTCAATCATCACAAAAGGAAGAAACCACCAATGAAGTGCAAAGTAAAACAGCCCTTTGGTCTGCAGAAGAAAAATTCCACCGTTCTTATCTGAGAACGGCCATCAGAGGCAGATGGCCGATTTTCTTCTGTGAGTCCTGGTGTGTGAGTGGAGGGTGTGGTGTGTATTTGGACCAGTACTCTCTCGAGTTGCATCTCAGTTCTGGGTCTATGATACCTTGCTGGGGTGTGTGTGTGGGTGTGTGGGTGTGGGTGTGTGGGTGTGTGTGTTGGGCTGGCCAAAAAGTTAGTTCGGGCTTGTCCAGAAGATGGCTCTAGTAGTGCTTAGTTGTCTTTAACTTTATTCAACAATTTTGTTAGATTGTATTGTGACAGCTGTCATACCAGTGTGCATTTAAAAAAAAAATCAAAATTGGTGAATTTTTGTGTAGCCATTTTAATATTGAAGATGGAAGAAGAAAAGCAACATTTTTGGCATATTGTGCTTTATTATTTCAAGAAAGATAAAAACGCAACTGAAACACAAAAAAAGATTTGTGCAGTCTATGGAGAAAGTGCTGTGACTGATCAAACGTGTCAAAAGTGGTTTGCGAAGTTTCGTGCTGGACGATGCTCCATGATCGGGTAGACCAGTTGAAGTTGATAGCGATCAAATTAAGACGTTAATTGAGAACAATCAACATTATACCACAAGGGAGATAGCTGCTGACATACTCAAAATATCCAACTCAAGCATTGAAAATCATTTGCACCACCTTGGTTATGTGAATTGCTTTGATGTTTGGGTTCCACATAAGTTAAGCGGGAAAAAAACCTTCTTGACTGTATTTCCACATGCAGTTCTCTACTTAAACATAACAAAAACGTTTCGTTTTTAAAACACATTGTGACGGGCAAGGAAAAGTGAACACTGTACAATGTTGTGGAATGGCAGAGATCGTGGGGGAAGTGAAATGAACTACCGCCAACCACACCAAAGGCCGGTCTTCATCCAAAGAAGGTGATGTTGTGTATATGGTGGGATTGGAAGGGCGTCTTCTATTATGAGCTCTTTCCGGAAAAACAAATGATTAGTTGCAACAATTAGACCAGCTGAAAGCAGCACTCGACAAAAAGCATCTGGAGTTAGTCAACAGAAACCACATAATCTTCCATCAGGATAACACAAGACCGCATGTTTCTTTGATGACCAGGCAAAACTCTCACAGCTTGGCTGGGAAGTTCTGATTCATCTGCCATATTCACCAGACATTGCGCCTTCGGATTTCCATTTATTTTGGTCTTTACAAAATTCTCTTAATGGAAAAAAATTTCAATTCTCTGGAAGACTGTAAAATGCACCTGGAACAGTTCTTTGCTGAAAAAGATAAAAAGTTTTGGGAAGACGAAATTCTGAAGTTGCCTGAAAAATGGCAGAAGGTTGTGGGACAAAAGGGTGAATACGTTGTTCAATAAATTTCTTGGTGATAATGAAAAATGTGTCATTTATTTTTACTTAAAAACCAAAGGAACTCTTCGGGCAACCCAATATATATATCTCCTCCCCCACCTTTTTTTTTTTTAAGATTTCTATCTCAGAACAAATAATGTCTGACGCTTAGATGGTTAACCTTCAGTTTATCATGGTAACTGAACTGTATAGAAACGAAACCATAGGTATTATTGAAAATATTTCAGTATCCATTCATTTGTAAGAGGAAATTCAGGGTTAGAGTTAGGTTGAGTCAAACATATGGCAGAATCCAAAGGATTCATATTGTTTACTCAAACTGGAATGAAACTAATTGTTCTCTGTTTGTTCCTGTAAGTACATTTGTCTGCAGGCAAGGTAAGGTTCCTTTTTAAAAGGGCGTGGTTTTGTGTTGGGAGCTCTGGAGCTGAGAAAGTGAGGGCTACTGCTCTGGGCCACACTGCCACCTGGGGGCTAATAGGAAACTCTGTCACGGTGTTGTAGTCAGTGCCAGAAATCTTTGAAATTGACCCTGGTTCTATTAAGACAAATACCAAAACACCATTATCTGTAGGCACCAGTATAATGCTGTTGGCTTACCTAGTAATGTGGTATGATACAATATTATAAAAGCATGTTTAAAAATTTAATGTGATACTTCCATATTACTTTTTTTTGCTGTCTTGTACTTTTCCCCTGTATTTTAAGATATTACTATCTTGAGACAAAGTTAATGTACATTTCCTGGATCCTTTTATATGTATACTGCTACTTAGTACTTATAAAGAGTATTATATACATACTGGTAATAGTTTCCAATTTATACCATAAAATTGATTAGTCAATGAATGTTCTTTTCCTAGCCCAAGTATTTTGAACATATGTAAGCATTTTTATAATGTTGATATGTATGCAGTTACTTAATTTAAATGTTTTTTTCTGAAAGGTGATTTTCTTTTATTAAGTATAATGCCACTGGATTATTTGACACTTTAAAATGTATAGCTGAAGAACAAAAATTGTATGATTCCACTTATATGAGATGCCTACGATAGTCAAATTCATAGAGACAAGAAAGCAGGATAGTGACTGTCAGGGGTCAGGGAGAGAAGGGAGAGAATTGAAGTTAGCGTTTAATGGGCACAGAATTTCAGTTTGGGATGATGAGAAAGTTCAGGAAATGGATAGTGGTTGGTGATGGTTACACAACAATGTGACTGTACTTTTTAAAATTTTTTTGGCTGCATTGGGTCTTCGTTGCCATGCATGGACTTTCTCTAGTTGCGCCGAGCAGGAACTACTCTTCCTTGTGGTGTGCGGGCTCCTCATTGTGGTGTATTCTCTTGTTGCAGAGCTCAGGCTCTAGGCACGCGGGCTTCAGTAATTGTAGCACCCAGGCTCAGTAGTTGCGGCACGTGGGCCCTAGAGCGCAGGCTCAGTAGTTGTGACTTGTGGGCTCTGGGGCACGTGGGCTTCAGTAGTTGCGGTGCGCAGGCTCAGTGGTTGTGGCGCACGGGCTTAGTTGCCCCGCGGCATGTGGGATCTTCCAGGACCAGGGATCGAACCTGTGTCCCCTGCATTGGCAGGCAGATTCTTAACCACTGTGCCACCAGGGAAGTCCCTGTGACTGTACTTAATGCCACTGAATTGTACGCTTAAAAATGGTTAACATAATAAATTTTATGTTTTATACACTTTACCACAATCGAAAATGTATTACTATACTAGTAGTGTTGAACGGTACCCTTTCTTAGGGCATAGGAAGGAGTAGGTACATGAATTTAATTTGAAAAGCACATGTTAGGTGCTAGAAGCTTTACTTATAGAAAGCTAGAATCCTATTAGGTATATACTTATTAATAACTTTCTTTTACCCATTAAGAAACTAAAGCTCAAAGAGGTTTGTTTGTAACAAATTTACAAACAGCCTACTGTTTGCTCAACTCAGGATAATTTATCTGAAGTACAAAACTTCTAAGCTAATAAAAGATGTAGCTGAGGCTTGGATCTATTTCTGTCTCATTCTAAGGCGGGTACTCTTCCTATTTTATTACCTTGCCTTCCATGAGAATATTTCAGCTTCATGTCACAGTGAAATACTGACATGGCATTCTGTTATACTATAGATTCTGACATGTTACGGTTCAAGACTGGAAACAGAAAAATCACATAGCAGCAGTGGGAGCACCCTGAGATAACCCCAAGCTGTGTGTAACATCTGTGGGCTTTAAACAGTTCATGTCTAATTTGAGTAGACTGTGTATGGTGGAAATGACTCATGTACCATGAGGTCATCTATTACAGTATTTTTTATTTTGAATTAATTTCCTATCAGATATAAAGTCAGTGCTTCTCTTGAGAATACCAAGAGTCTCTAAGGGAAGAGATTCACTCTTGTATCTATTTGCTATTTTAAATTGCATCCTTCATTCCTATCTGCTTTTCCTGCTTTCCTTTGGGAGACGCCTTCCTTCCAACGAAAGAAAATGAAGGTTTTCTCATCATGATAAATAATTTAATAGAAAATGTCTCAGTATAATTAAGATTTTCAAACTCTAGTCATAGAATCAGTGTTTTCCAAAATACTATAAACAAAAGACTTTTAGAATAAACAACAGGTAATGATCTGGGCAGTCCCTTTATATTTGTAGTAATCTTATTTCGCATATGTACCTTTCCAATTACCCTTCAGAAATGGAATATTTGATATACCGTAAAACTAAATCAATCCTACTTCTCTTGAACCCTAGCCTCTCACTGCTGTTGCCTCTCCCGTTGCGGAGCACAGGCTCCGGACGCTCAGGCTCAGTGGCCATGGCTCACAGGCCCAGCCGCTCCGCGGCACGAACCCGGGATCTTCCCGGACCGGGGCACGAACCCGTGTCCCCTGCATCAGCAGGCGGACTCTTAACCACTGCACCACCAGAAAAGCCCGAACCTTAGTTCTTTAACTATCCTTAGTAGCCATGGAAGTAATCCCCCCCGTAAGAGTGTAGTTGCTAAATCACTGCCTAATTACTTGGTTTTCTTTATTTACAAAAATGAATAATATTTGGTAAAATACCTAGATTTTAAAATGACGTTATGTTATCTGATTACAGAGAAACAGTTTACATATTTTCTTAACATATTCCGCAAAACACTTACAGTACTGAAACACTCTGGAATGCTTCTTTGGAAGCCAAGGAGCTTGTTGCTGACATAGTAATAATTTGGTTGTTTGCACATTTTATAAAATATTAAAATGTAAGTTACCATATTCCTTAAATAACTCATGGTGAGATGTTATCTCTGAAGTGTTGGCTTGTGAGTAGGAGGGAAATTATATGTTACAGTGTTATATAAAACTGACTCATATGAGTGGGTAAAAAATCCTGAGAATACCAGGACACCCACACTTGCAAAAGCCAATATGTGCCATTTCTCTTTACACCATGTTCCAGCAGGCTGCTTAAGTGAGCTGTATTCATTAAAGAAATTGCTATACTTTCTTTCATTGCCTTGGTGAAAACTTCCTGTTAAAAAAAGTGAAATAACATTTTTTATCCTTTAGGATAAAAAGTTTGATTCAGTATTTGAAGTAATTCACTTCTCTGTGCTTGTGTGTGTTTTTTGTTTGTTTGTTTGTTTGTTTTAATTAGGTAAAATCAAGAGAATAAAGCACACCTACTTTTGGAATATTTTAGAATATTTATTACATCCTAAATAAACACAATTACATATTTTTTAGCAAGTAGTATTCCAGGTCTTGATAAACACCTAAACAGCTAACTCACGCAGTTTTACTGATAGTGACAAAAAGAGAAGAATGTTACATTGATCAGTAGTTAACTGTTACTTGGAGCAGTTAAAACTGGTCACTGGGAGAGTGAATGGTTGATTTGTAGTAACATTAAATATTCTTATATATATATTTGTTGTATTATCCAAAATGTTGTTTTGGTAGGTTTTCACAAATTATATTTTGTTTGTATGGAGATTTTTTTGTTGTTTGATTTTTAAAGACTGCTTTCTAGGTTCTTTCACTACATGCTAACTAAGACTTATTGTTTTTTGGAATTCTCTTTCCTCTTTTAACCAAGATTCTTTGTCCAAACTCAGAATCTCAACCAATACTTAAAAAAAAAAAAAAAAAGTTTTTATGTTGTTGACAAGAATGCTAACTTCATTTGAAAATAACAGAAGGGCAGCTCTTGCTGTGAAACAAGCCTCTAAAGAAACACTTAAATTTATGTTATTTAATTGTTTTAAGATCTCTGCAATGGTGGTGGTGTTATCCCAACTATTTTGAAGAGGAAGCTGTAGCTTTGAGAGATAAAGTAACTTGCCCATCTAATGACATAGTTGGGATTTGAACCTAGATGAAACCTCTGTTCTCAATTTTTCTTGTGTTATAACCATAATATATCTACATTTGTACATAAATCTTTTTATGAGAGGTGTTTTGCTGCTGCTTACAGATGTACCATATATGTGATTTCTATTACATTGCATGCCTGTCTCAGACTTTGTTTTAAAAAAAATCTAACAAGCAATTCGTCTCCTTTATCTTCTCAAAAAGAGATTCTATTCAAACTGATGTCTATTATGATTATTATGGATACATTTTTTAAATGAATTTAAAATTATTAATCATATTCTTAATCTGATAATGATTAAAATAACTCTCCTTATGGCCAGATAGTTTTTTATCTTAGGATGTTCATACCTCATCATGTAGCTAAAATAGTGATCAAATAACCAATATTATTTTTATGAGCTGCTTGCTTTAGTAAAGAGGAAGCACTAAAGTATTTTAAGTAACTTTAATTTCTGTGATATATATAGATATAGATATATTAAGTATGTATATATGTTTATTTTTGTGTGTTTGTGTGTGTCAGATAAAATTTTAATTAGGGTATGTTGCACATGTAGAAAACTATTGATTTGCCATTCTTTCAGAGTCTTGTTTTTAGTCAATGAAAAGTTAATTTGATCAGCACGGACCTATAGAGGTTTAATTTTAAATTATAATCAATTGTACTTGTGGTGGTCATTACTCAGATTCATGTAGAATCATTATTTTTTATCACTTACACTTTAATTTCTATGATCTCATTTTAGATGTTACTCCTACTGTATGCAGGTACATATGTCGAGGTGGATAATTCTTGATGATTTTCTCAATGTTGAGTATTACCAGATAGGAGTAGAATTCAAGCTGTTTATGACAACTGACCTTAGTTCTCACCACCAAATCATTGTGTGCAAATATGTGTTTCTCAGATCTGTGAGAAATTTTTATTTTGTCATTTTATTTTGATGATAAAAAATAAGTTCCATAGGTAAAAACTAATTTCCAGAATGAATTCCCAATTGGAATGACTTAGAATTAGAATTGGACTTTGTTTCTCAAACAGGGTCCAACTACCCAGTTTGTGAGGTCATTTCAAATAAATACCCATTGAATGGCTCTGCATTGGGCACAGAGAGAGGCCCGTGAAATGCAGAAATGAATAATACAGTGTCTTATCTTCAAGAGATACACTGCCTAGGGCTTCTCTGGTGGCGCAGTGGTTAAGAATCCGCCTGCCAGTGCAGGGGACACGGGTTCGAGCTCTGGTCCGGGATGATCCCACATGCCTTGGAGCAACTAAGCCCATGTGCCACAACTACTGAGCCTGCGCTCTAGAGCCCATGAGCCACAACTACTGAGCCCGCGTGCCACTCCACAACAAGAGAAGCCACCACAATGAGAAGCCCACACACCGCAACGAAGAGTATTCCCTGCTCAGTGCAACTAGAGAAAGTCCACACTCAGCAACGAAGATCCAACGCAGCCAAAAATAAATAAATAAAATAAATTAATTAAAGAAAAGAAGGAAATACACTGCCTAGGGGTCTTCCTTGGTGGTCCAGTGGTTAAGCCTCCATGCTTCCACTGCAGGGGGCATGGGTTCGATCCCTGGTCAGGGAACTAAGATCCCACATCCCACATGCCGCATGGTGTGGCCAAAAAGAAAAAAAAGATAAAGAGAAATACACTGCCTAATAGCAGAAGATACATAAAGAAATTTTCTTACAGTGTGATAGATGTCACAGTAGAAGGATGTTCAAAGTATAGAGGGGATACTGAAGGAAGATGGGAGCATGGAACAAAGGTGGTTTCAGAATGTTTCTCAAGGGACTAAGCTAGGTTTTGGGAAGGACAAATACACATTTACTAACAGAGTGGAATACAGATAGGGAGTTGTAATTGGATGTTTCAGCAAAGCGAACAGTGTTTAGGGAAATATCATATGGAAGAAGAATCCACTGTTGTTCCAGAAGATTATTTTAAAGATTTTTTTTCTTGCTTTGCAAGTGCAGTAACAGAGCATTTATCAAATAGTACTTGCACTGATCTAAGTTTCCAGCCATCTGTGATCATTGCTAAGTATAAATGGTGGCACTAATGAAAAATAAAGCAACTAGACAGCAGGTAATAAGAGGGAAATGGAAGGATAAGATGCCTGGATTATCTGCCAACTTTTTATACATAACTATACTATAGTTCACTGAAAATTTAGCCTTTTTTTTTTTTTTTTTTTTTGCCGTACGCGGGCCTCTCACTGTTGTGGCCTCTCCCGTTGCGGAGCACAGGCTCCGGACGTGCAGGCTCAGCGGCCATGGCTCACGGGCCCAGCCGCTCCGCGGCATGTGGGATCTTCCCGGACCGGGACACTAACCCGCGTCCCCTGCATCAGCAGGGGGACTCTCAACCACTGCGCCACCAGGGAAGCCCTAACTTTTTTTTTTTTTTTAAGATTTAATTTTACTTTTTTTTTTGGCTGCATTGGGTCTTTGTTGCTGTGCATGGGCTTTCTCTAGTTGTGGCAAGTGGGGGCTACTCTTCGTTGCAGTGCATGGGCTTCTCATTGCAGTGGCTTCTCGTTGCACAGTACAGGCTCTAGGCGTGCGGGCTTCAGTAGTTGCAGCATGTGGGCTCGGTAGTTGTGGCGCACAGTCTTAGTTGCTCCACGGCATGTGGGATCTTCCCTGACCAGGGATCGAACCCGTGTCCTCTGCATTGGCAGGCGGATTCCTAACCATTGTGCCACCAGGGAAGTCCCTATACGTTGTTTAAAGTATAAAGCCTGTGCAGAATTTATTTATTCAACTCATGTATATTGAGCTGGTGTCCCTGCTTTAAAAATCATTATCCCCACTTTACAATCCAGAAAACTAAGGTACAGAGGTGAAGTAATTTTCTTAGTAGTGTAAAAGGAGGAGCCAGCATACATTTTGTTTCCAGAGAACTTGTTTAAAGAAATTATAAAAAGGTCAGTGGGGCTGGAGTAGTGGGGGTGAGGGAGGCACGAAATGAGGCTGGACGCTTGGCTGTGAATATAGAGAGGCAAAGTAAGGACCATAGAGGCATGCTTGTTTGTTTTTTAGGTGGGTAATTCTTAGCATGTGTAAATGCTAATAAAAATGATCCAGAAAAGGCAGAGAATTAGAAGGCACAGATGACAGAAAGGATAATCAATACTGAAGTTTCTGAGAATGTAAGACAGGGCAGGACCCCTCACAAAAGGGAAAGAAATGAGCATGGTACAGATACAGGTGAATCAAAGTTGGTGTTAGGAAGTTAGAGGTGGTTAATATATCACATGTGTCAGCCTTTTGGGATGCTTTACTTGTGCACATTATCTTTAACTGATCTCTGTGATATACCTGAAAGAACAACCACATTCAGTTTAGAAGCGCTCATCTGGGAGTCTAATTACAGAAGAGAATGGGACAGGAGGCTTGGTATTTGGGAGTCTTAAGGGGGAAAGCTGTGACTGCATAGCACAAGGGGGAAAATGAGGTAATACTCTGCTCAATTGTTTATATGGAGAATGAAAACCACTTAGCACAGTCTCAAGCTGAGTCCAGGAGAAAGTGTAACAAGAAATACAAATTAAGCCATAGGAAGAGTAATTGGACCGAGAGAGACATAACGTCTCCAGTTCATCTACTTTAAAGGAAATGAAAACCTCGTATCTACAATAATAGTGATAGCATTACATTGAAAGAATCTAAATTTTTCTAAGAGCTTCTATATTCTATATACAGTAACTTTTCAGATCATTGAATAATAGAATTCTAAAACTGAGGGGTCCTTGTATACTATTATTGTCCATTTAATAGAACAGATAACTGAGACCCATCCATAGAGGTTAAATGATTCAGCTAAGATCTGAAACACAGCTTTTAGTGGCAAGGTCCAAACTTGAACCTCAGGTTTCTAACTTACAGTTTACTGTTCTTTCCACCATACCATGTGGCCTCCCATTTCAACACATTATTAAAACTATTTTTGCAAGGCCCTTATGTGCATTTGAAGATCCTCACCTCCAAACATTTTCCCTCTTAAAATAATTAATTCACCCATTCTTCATGTGTTTTGTTTTTCTTCTTTATTATCCTAGTAACTCTCCTCTGAGTTCTCAGCATTAAATCGATATTTCTCTTCGACTGTCTCATTTAGATTGTCAGCTACTTGGTCTGCAAAATATGTTAGATGAAACCATCAACTTTTTTTTGCTACTCAATTAATATTCATGATGTGTTAAGATAAATACTCTCAGTGAATATGCTATTTCCTTATTAACTTACATTTCAATTACCTTATTTTAAAATTATATCAGGGCATCTTTTTTTTAATTTTTGAATTGTATTTTATTTACTTTTTTATACAGTAGGTTCTTATTAGTCATCAATTTTATACACATCAGTGTGTACATGTCAATCCCAATCGCCCAATTCATCACACACCATCCCCAACCCCTCGTGGCTTTCCCCACTTGGTGTCCATACGTTTGTTCTCTACATCTGTGTTTCAACTTCTGCCCTGCAGACCAGTTCATCTGTACTATTTTTCTAGGTTCCACATACATGTGTTAATATACGATATTTGTTTTTCTCTTTCTGACTTACTTCACTCTGTATGACAGTCTCTAGATCCATCAACGTCTCTACAAATGACCCAATTTCGTTTGGGCTGAGTAATATTCCATTGTATGTGTCTACCACATCTTCTTTATCCATTTGTCTGTTGATGGGCATTTAGGTTGTTTCTATGACCTGGCTATTGTAAATAGTGCGGCAATGAACATTGGGGTATATGTGTCTTTTTGAATTATGGTTTTATCTCGGTATATGCCCAGTATTGGGATTGCTGGGTCACATGGTAATTCTATTTTTAGTTTTTTAAGGAACCTCCATACTGTTCTCCATAGTGGCTGTATCCATTTACATTCGCACCAACAGTGTGAGAGGGTTCCATTTTTTCCACACCCTCTCCAGCATTTGTTGTTTGTAGATTTTCTGATATGCCCATTCTAACTGGTGTGAGGTGGTACCTCATTGTACTTTTGATTTGCATTTCTCTAATAATTAGTGATGTTGAGCAGCTTTTCATGTGCTTCTTGGCCATCTGTATGTCTTCTTTGGAGAAATGTCTATTTAGGTCTTCTGCCCATTTTTGGATTGGGTTGTTTGTTTCTTTAATATTGAGGTGCATGAGCTGTTTATATATTTTGGAGATTAATCCTTTGTCCATTGATTCGTTTGCAAATATTTTCTCCCATTCTGAGGGTTGTCTTTTCATCTTGTTTATGGTTTCCTTTGCTGTTCAAAAGCATTGAAGTTTCATTAAGTCCCATTTGTTTATTTTTGTTTTTATTTCCATTACTCTAGGAGGTGGATCAAAAAGGATCTTGCTGTGATTTATGTCAAATAGTGTTCTTTCTAAGTTTTCCTCTAAGAGTTTTATACTTCCCGGTCTTACATTTAGGTCTCTAATCCATTTTGAGTTTATTTTTGTGTATGGTGTTAAGGAGTGTTCTAATTTCATTCTTTTACATGTAGCTGTCCAGCTTTCCCAGCACCACTTATTGAAGAGACTGTCTTTTCTCCATTGTATATCCTTGCCTCCTTTGTCACAGATTAGTTGACCATAGGTGTGTGGGTTTATCTCTGGGCTTTCTATCTTGTTCCATTGATATGTTTCTGTTTTTGTGCCAGTACCATATTGTCTTGATTACTGTAGCTTTGTAGTATAGTGTGAAGTCAGGGAGTCTGATTCCTCCAGCTCTGTTTTTTTCCCTCAAGACTGCTTTGGCTATTTGGGGTCTTTTGTGTCTCCATACAAATTTTAAGATTTTTTGTTCTAGTTCCGTAAAAAATGCCATTGGTAATTTGATAGGGATTGCACTGAATCTGTAGATTGCTTTGGGTAGTATAGTCATTTTCACGATATTGATTCTTCCAATCCAAGAACATGGTATATCTCTCCATCTGTTGGTATCATCTTTAATTTCTTTCATCAGTGTCTTATAGTTTCCTGCATATAGGTCTTTTGTCTCCCTAGGTAGGTTTATTCCTAGGTATTTTATTCTTTTTGTTGCAGTGGTAAATGGGAGTGTTTCCTTAATTTCTCTTTCAGATTTTTCATCATTAGTGTATTGGAATGCAATAGATTTCTGTGCATTAATTTTATATCCTGCAACTTTACCCAATTCATTGATTAGCTCTAGTAGTTTTCTGGTGGCATTTTTAGGATTCTCTATGTATAGTATCATGTCATCTGCAAACAGTGACAGTTTTACTTCTTCTTTTCCAATTTGTATGCCTTTTATTTCTTTTTCTTCTCTGATTGCCATGGCTAGGACTTCAAAAACTATGTTGAGTAATAGTGGTGAGAGTGGACATCCTTGTCTTGTTCCGTAAAGGAAATGCTTTCAGCTTTTCACCATTGAGCATGATGTTTGCTGTGGGTTTGTCATATATGGCCTTTATTATGTTGAGGTAGGTTTCCTCTATGCCCACTTTCTGTAGAGTTTTTATCATAAATCGGTGTTGAATTTTGTCAAAAGCTTTTCCTGCATCTATTGAGATAATCATATGGTTTTTATTCTTCAATTTGTTAATATGGTGTATCACATTGATTTGCATATATTGAAGAATCCTTGCATCCCTGGGATAAATCCCACTTGATCATGATGTATGATCCTTTAAATGTGTTGTTGGATTCTGTTTGCTAGTATTTTGTTGAGGAGTTTTGCATCTATGTTCATCAGTGATATTGGTCTGTAATTTTCTTTTTCTGAAGCATCTTTGTCTGATTTTGGTATCAGGGTGATGGTGGCCTCGTAGAATGAGGTTGGGAGTGTTCCTTCCTCTGCAATAGTTTGGAAGAGTTTGAGAAGGATGGGTCTTAGCTCTTCTCTAAATGTTTGATAGAATTCACCTGTGAAGCCATCTGGTCCTGGACTTTTGTTTGTTGGAAGATTTTTAATTGCAGTTTCAATTTCATTACTTGTGATTGGTCTGTTCCTATTTTCTATTTCTTTCTGGTTCAGTCTTGGAAGGTTATTCCTTTCTAAGAATTTGTCCATTTTTTCCAGGTTGTCCATTTTATTGGCATAGAGTTACTTGTAGTAGTCTCTTAGAATGCTTTGTATTTCTGCAGTGTCTGTTGTAATGTCTCCTTTTTCATTTCTAATTTTATTGATTTGAGTCCTCTCCCTCTTTTTCTTGATGAGTCTGGCTAATGGTTTATCAATGTTGTTTATCTTCTCAAAGAACCAGCTTTTAGTTTTATTGATCTTTGCTACTGTTTTCTTTGTTTCTATTTCATTTATTTCTGCTCTGATCTTTATGATTTCTTTCCTTCTGCTAACTTTGGGTTTTGTTCGTTCTTTTTCTAGTTCATTTAGGTGTAAGGTTAGATTGTTTACTTGAGATTTTTCTTGTTTCTTGAGGTAGGCTTGTATAACTATAAACTTCCCTCTTAGAACTGCTTTTGCTGCATCCCATAGGTTTTGGATTGTCGTGTTTTCATTGTCATTTGTCTCTAGATATTTTTTGATTTCCTCTGATTTCTTCAGTGATCTCTAGGTTATTTAGTAACGTATTGTTTAGCCTCCATATGTTTGTGTTCTTTACACTTTTTTCCCTGTAATTCATTTCTAATCTCATAGCATTGTGGTCAGAAAACATGCTTGATATGATTTCAATTTTCTTAAATTTACTGAGGCTTGATTTGTGTTCCATGCACACTTGAGAAGAAAGTGTAATCTGCTGTTTTTGGATGGAATGTCCTAGAAATATCAATTAAATCTATCTATCGTGTCATTTAATGCTTCTGTTTCCTTATTTATTTTCATTTTGGATGATCTCTCCATTGCTGTAAGTGAGGTGTTAAAGTCCCCCACTATTATCGTGTTACTGTTGATTTCCTCTTTTATCGCTGTTAGCAGTTGCCTTATGTATTGAGGTGCTCCTATGTTGGGGGCATATCTATTTATAATTGTTATATCTTCTTCTTGGATTGATCTCTTGATCATTATGTAGTGTCCTTCCTTGTCTCTTGTAACATTCTTTATTTTAAAGTCTATTTTATCTGATATGAGTATTGCTACTCCAGCTTTCTTTTAATTTCCATTTGCATGGAATATCTTTTTCCATCCTCTCACTTTCAGTCTGTATGTGTCCCTAGGTCTGAATTGGTCTCTTGTAGACAGCATATATACGGGTCTTGTTTTTGTATCCATTCAGCAAGGCTGTTTCTTTTGGTTGGAACATTTAATCCATTCACATTTAAGGTAATTATCGATATGTATGTTCCTATGACCATTTTCTTGTTTTGGGTTTGTTTTTATAGGTCCTTTTGTTCTCTAGTGTTTCCCACTTAGAGAAGTTTCTTTAGCATTTGTTGTAGAGCTGGTTTGGTGGTACTGAATTCTCTTAGCTTTTGCTTGTCTGTAAAGCTTTTGATTTCTCTATTGAATCTGAATGAGATCCTTGCTGGGTGGAGTACTCTTGGTTGTAGGTTCTTCCCTTTCATCACTTTAAGTATATCATGCCACTCCCTTCTGGCTTGTAGAGTTTCTGCTGAGAAATCAGCTGTTAATCTTATGGGAGTTCCCTTGTATGTTATTTGTCATTTTTCCCTTGTTGCTTTCAATAATTTTTCTTTGTCTTTAATTTTTGCCAATTTGATTACTATGTGTCTCGGCATGTTTCTCCTTGGGTTTATCCTGTATGGGACTCTCTGTGCTTCCTGGACTTGGGTGGCTGTTCCCTTTCCCATGTTAGATAAGTTTTCGACTATAATCTCTTCAGATATTTTCTTGGGTCTTTTCTCTCTCACCTCCTTCTGGGACCCCTATAATGCGAATGTTGTTGCCTTTAATGTTGTTCCAGAGGTCTCTTAGGCTGTCTTCATTTCTTTTCATTCTTTTTTCTTTATTCTGTTCTGCAGCAGTGAATTCCACCATTCTGTCTTCCAGGTCATTTATCTGTTCTTCTGCCTCAGTTATTCTGCTATTGATTCCTTCTAGTTTAGTTTTCATTTCTGTTATTGTATTGTTCATCTCTGTTTGTTTGTTCTTTAATTATTCTAGGTCTTTGTTAATCATTTCTTGCATCTTCTCTATCTTTGCCTCCATTCTTTTTCCGAGGTCCTGGATCATCTTCACTATCATTATTCTGAATTCTTTTTTGGAAGGTTGCCTATCTCTACTTCATTTAGTTGTTTCTCTGGGGTTTTATCTTGTTCCTTCATCTGGTACATAGCTCTCTGCCTTTTCATCCTGTCTGTCTTTCTGTGAATGTGGTTTTTGTTCCACAGGCTGCAGGATTGTAGTTCTTCTTGCTTCTGCTGTCTGCCCTCTGGTGGATGAGGCTATCTAAGAGGCTTGTCCAGGGCATCCTTTTAAAATTTTAATTTTAACCTTTATTTTTCTTCATTTAGGTATCTTTTCATTAAAACCTTTTAAAGTCTAAAAATGCAGGTCAAGTGACAGTTCATCATCATTCTCAGATGTAATCAAACTGGCTATTCCAAGGGAACTTTGGTGAACAAATGCAGAAACGACATTTCATATTTTTCTGAATTCTGTTTTTTTCTTTTGGTGGATTGAATCAATTTGCAGAACATGAAACTGAATATGTATGTGAAGTTGAAAATAAATGTTTAATGACTCAGTCTTGTACTCCTGGATGTAGATTTCATTAAGTTCTTATATGAACAGATGGGTAGGATGATGACAGAATTAGGTAACTGCCAGTTAAGGGGGAAATGTTTATATGAACTTTAAAAAGCAACAAGAACTAAGGATTTCTGAATCTAAGATGTTTTTGCATGGGTGTCCTTTGATAAGTCTGCTTAGGATTCTTTTCCTCAACAATAGAATGAAGAGACTTATCCACGTATGCAGGAATCACTACATCATACCTACTATGCACCTCGAACCAGGGGATACCATTCCACTCCTAACCTTTGTTTATCCTCTTCTCGTTCTGCTCTTCTGTGAACTGCAATAACTTCTCCCACCCCATTTTTAATTCCTCTTGATGCTAGTTTTTACTCAGGCTGAGGCTGTTTCTGAGCTCATTCTGCTTGCCTGAACTACAGAAGCTTCTAATTAAATGGTATTGGAGTGGTTTGTACACTTTTCTTCTCAAGGAGAGCCAGTGTCCCAACACATCTAAATAGTCTACCATTTAGCAACTCTCATCAGCTTTTAAAATATTAAGTGGTAGAAAGATCCTTATACTGCAGGAGTTAGATGCCTGGCATATCCAGGCTGTAAAATCAGCATATGTACTAGTTAACGTTCTTACTGTAGGTGCTTCTGAACCGCCCCTCAAGTTTTTATGAAATCAGCTTGCAGGGGCCAGGCAAGTGACACATCCCAGTGTGGCAGGTTGTTTGCAAAGTAGCACATACATCATTTCTCAGGGGGACAGCTGCTACTCGGGTTCAGCCAGTTGTCATGTCAGAGGACCCATTCAGTGTTGCTAGATTTCCCAGTTTTTCAAAGATGTTTTGTGTGTGTGAAATATTCTGTTTTTTACATATTAGCAACTAATGTGAATTTCCAAAAAGCACTCTGGGGCTGAAGCAAATTCTCCTGTAAGCCTGACTGCCAGTTTGCAACCTCTGTTCTAAGGAGAACAGTGTGACATGGATCTTGGGCCTCCACACTGCCTCCAGTGCTACCAGTGCCATTTTACCCTGGCTCTGAAGACACTGGAGGGCTCTAGGGCTGTATAGGAGGAAGAAGAACAAAAGGAGGTGAGAACGTATTTGGTTAAGTTGTATTACCTTAGATGTTATGCTTTTTGAAGAGGAAAAGTGTTAAGCAAACGCCCATTTTCCTCTGAGAAACACTTTTTTGGGGTAAGTTTAGGTCAAAATGATAACAGCTTAATTTGGTTTCAAAAACTGACCTTACTTCTTTGTTGAAATTGACTCTAGCACATCTTTGAGATTTCCTTTGAGATAAAAATAATTTAGCCCTTTTTTCTTGTCTCTTTTGCTTCCTATAATGATGAGAATTGTAGATATTGGCATCTTCCACAGATGCAGCAAACTTTAATGTGTAGAAGCTCATGATTTTATAAATGGATGGATTTGGAACTTTTCCTTCCAAGGTAAAAGTACTTATTTTCTCTGAATTAAACCTAGTTCCCAAACTTAAGACTCTAAAGTCAGTATTGGTAGCCAATTCCTATGTCAATCAAGAGAAACTTTCTGATATATTTTTATGGGAAAACAGAAGGAAAAGTAGGGATAATTGGCATTTGTAAGCAAGAGCTAATGCAGTTTCTGGAATGATAAGAACATTACAAATGACCGAATGAAAATTTCTAGTTACTTATGTCATTGTCTCATAAAATTGTTTTAAATGTTTAATGTAGATCTTTTCAAATATGTATATGTGTGTGTGACAAGTAGATCCCCCAAGCCCAATTCCGCCACTGGATTTTTTTTTTTAAAGCAAATCACAGGCTTTTAAATGCTATGTGTGGTTGTATGTGTGTGCTCGTCTTAGTTATATGGAATCATAGTTATAAGTTGTTTGTATAACTGGATGCACCCTTTGGGAACATGTTTTTAAAGTTACCCTTGGGGTCTCATTTACAGGCAGGTAGGAGTTTTGTAGTATTTGTGGTCAATCGAAGTAATGAAAATGCCTTTGCGAGATTTGTTGGGGAGAGTGTCTATTGGTGCCTTCCTGTTTTTACCCAGTAGTTGAAGTGTTTATTAGTGGTGGTTTATTCACATGTATGTATAAGTGTATCTCTCTGAAGATTGAATAAGTAAGGTAATTTTTTGGTTTTATTCTACTTTAAATTACATTCGCCTTCTAATTTGAATTCACATCTAATTCAGTCTTTTCCAGGCTAAGAATGTTTATTGGATTCTTACTTTGCCTGGAGACTCTGCTAAATTATTTACAGGTTTTAAGTTATTTAATCCTTTTGACAATCTTTTTGAGACATAAACTATTGTCCAGGTTTTGCTGATGAATAAATTGGGCTCAATGAATTTGATGTTTCTCAGCCAGAAAATGGCAGCACCCCTATTTGAATAGTTTGACATCAGAACATCTTTTTCATCATACCCCAATGCCAAAGAGACTGTTCAGAGTTGTACTGTCATTATAAGTACAGTATTTTCAGTTTATAAGCTCACAGCTTTAGACCCATACTTACAGTACTATACTCTAGTATCATGATTTACTATAATATAAATACTGATTATACTTACCTATAACAAAAAACCCTCTTTATGAACTTGTCTCCAAATCTAATTTACAGGCATTTTGCTTACCACTTAATTGGTTGCAAAGGTCAAACCTGCCATTGTTATACATAGTATAATATGTGAGTCACTTATACATCAACCATCTAGGAGTGATGATGGTAATCATTACAGGTTTTCACACTCATCCTTAATGAGAGTATCGACCTCAGTGATCATTTTCAAGTCTATACTCTGTCACTATCTAATAGAACTTGCTGTGATAAAGGAAATGTTCTATATCTATGGCTGTCCAATATAGTACCTGCTAGCTAGTATGGCTTAAGAACTTAAAATGTGGCTAGTGTGACAGAAGGGCTGAATTTTAAGATTTTATTTAATTTTAATTAACTCAGATTTAATTTGGCTAGTGGCTACCATAATGGACAGCATAGCTCTAAGAGATTATAGTTTGTATTTGATATGATTTATATGTGTTATAAAATGTGTTTAAGACAAAAATAGAGTGCTTAAAGGAATTTGGTCTTGAAAAACCTTATTGGAACAAGGAGCATAGTTTATCAAATTCAGCACCTAATATCTTTGAAGAAAATGAGAAATTGCCCTTACTCAGATACCAGAGACCTTTGGAATTAAATTTTCTTCCATTTATTTTATGTAAAAAATCATCAAGCAGGGGGACTTCCCTGGTGGCGCAGTGGTTGGGGCTCCATGCTCCCAGTGCAGGGGGCCCGGGTTTAATCCCCGGTTGGGGATCTAGATCCCACACGCATGCCGCAACTAAGGAGCCCACCTGCCGCAACTAAGACCCAGCGCAACCAAATAAATAAATAAATATTTTTAAAAATCATTAAGCAGGAAGTTGGAAATATTATTTAACTGATAATAATGCTTCTGGTTGGGTGGAAAATTTTAAGTTCACAAGTTGTTAGCCATTCAGTCAATTTACTATTTAAGCAGTAGACAGGAAAATAAAATTATCATTGCAGTAGGGACTTCTTATGGCTACATTTATAAAACATTTTGAAATAGCAAATCTTAGATAGGTCAGGAAGAGAATTTTAAAAATCTCAAATACCTAGATTCTCCCACCCCTCACTGATCACTTTCCCACCCTCTGAATAGTCTGATGTGTTCCCTTACTGTTTTGAGTGACTTTGTATAATGAGAAATGCTACTGATAGTGGTGGTGTGCCTATGAGGATGATGAAGACAAAGGGGAAGTAAGTCTTGATAGCCAGAGTTTTAAACTTTAATATTTGGGATGAATCAACTAAAGATTTGTTGTTTGAAATTCTTTCCATTTTTAACTTAATTTTTTTTCATGGCCACTGTCAGATTAGTGTAAATAAGTCAGGCTGCAGCTTCTTTTTTCTAAGTTGTTTTCCAGAGTTGGTACTCCAGAAGATTATGTTGTCATTGCAAATAGATCCTGCTAACAATGACTATGTTGTAAAAAGTTTTTCTTTTTTTAAAATAATTAATTAATTAATTTTTGGCTGCTTTGGGTCTTCGTTGCTGCATGGGGCTTTCTCTAGTTGAGGTGAGTGGGGGCTACTCTTCGTTGTGGTGCACAGGCTTCTCATTGTGCTGGCTTCTCTTGTTGCAGACCACAGGCTCTAGGCTCACAGGCTTCAGTAGTTGCTGCACGCAGGCTCAGTAGTTGTGGCTCACGGGCTTAGTTGCTCCACGGCACGTGGGATCTTCCCAGACCAGGGCTCAAACCCGTGTCCCCTGCTTTGGCAGGCGTATTCTTAACCACTGCGCCACCAGGGAAGTCCAAAAAAAAGGTTTTCTTCATTAGGAGAATTTCCAGATATGTTATGCTTCTGAAACTGGATGAAAACTTTTTTCTTTATTCAGTTCTTATTTTTAAGATCTTTATTTTTTCAGATTTTGAAAGACAAGTAGAAATGTAAAATAGTGTATGTTTTTTAAAAAAATCAAAGAGATAAACATAATTCCTTGGTGAAGCAAAGGATCCTGCTTTCTTCTCTCAGGGTCTCTCTTCAACAGAGTAATAATAAGGCATTTTTAATAGGAATTTATAGTAATATTCATTCTCCTCTGGGCATGCTTCTTTCTTTTTCCTTTGATTTGAGCTTCAAACTTTGCTCTGGACAGATTGAGGCACTAACACAGTTAGTTAGAATAAGCTGAAAATGTATTAAAATGAGATGAAGAGATAAGTTTTATTAGCATATTGATGGTATTGCAGCCCAAAATATCTCGTGTATATGTTTTAATTGAGAGACGAATGAGGCAGAAAGAGTTAACAAAGTAGAATGATTATGTTTCTTCTATAACTACCAATTCCATCATTACTGTGCTGTGGTCCTCTGAAATGTTAGAATCTGGGAATCTGTCTGTCATGTATATAAGAAGTAGTTGTGATAGCTTTCATTTGGTTTTGTTGTTGTTGTTGTTACTCAAGGAGAGATTATAAAGAGTAACATGGTCAGGAGGGAAAAGAGGATCCAATAAATCTAGATTAGAATTCCCCAATCACAGTGTCTGTTAGACTAGCTATTAAGAGATGTGGATTCTAGTTTTAGTTCTAATGCTAATTAGGTTGTATTGACCTTGAGTAGGTGACTTAACCTCTCTTGATCAGTGTTGTATTTTTCCCTTCAAATATGTATTAGGGTTCTCCAGAGAAATAGAACTAGTAGGATGATATATAGATATCCCATTAGTTCCCCCTGCCCCCCATTTCTCTTGCTCTCTCGAGATTATTATGAGGGATTGGCTCATGTGATTATGGAGGCTGAGAAGTCCAAAGATCTGCAGTTGGCAAGCTGGATTTCTAGGAGAGCCAGTGGTGTAGTTCTAGTCCAGGTCTGAAGGCCTAAGAGCCAGAGGAATCAAAGGTGTAAGTTCTAGTCCAAAAGTCATAGGTTTGAGGCCCAAGAAGAACCAATGTTTCAGTTCAAGTACAAAGACAGGAAAAAAAACATTGTCTCAGTTTTAAGGCAGTCAAGGCAGTAGGAGTTCTCTCTTACTTACAGGAGGGTCAGCCTTTTTATTTTATTCAGGCCTTCAACTGATTGGATAGAACCCACCCAAATTAGGGAGGGCAATGTGCTTTAGTTAGTCTACTGATTCAAATTGCTAATTTTATCCTGAAACATCCTTACAGACATACCCAGGATAATACTCAACCGAATGTCTGGGCACCCCATGGCCCAGTCAAGCTGACATATAAAGTTAACCATCATACTATTCCCTTTTTCTCCCATTTTAAGATGAAACATTTTAGTACATTCAAAATAATATATGTAATGTGTTGTTTCTAATAAAGCAAAATAATAAAATTAGCATTGTCAGCCTACAACCCAAAATAGAATATTAGTGATAGTATTATGTTTAGTACAGGGTGGTTTTATTTTGCTTTGCTTTCATATGACGGGATTAGAATTGATCTCTATTTCCTCATTATAAAATTTTTTGATTCCAAATAATTTTTATTGTTCTTTGCATCACTTTCTTTTGTCCTCAGTAGAGTCCAGCGTCCCTGAAATACCAATCTAATAAGTGATTGAGCAATTAACATAGTAGATAGTAAAAATGGTGATTTTTCTCTGAACTCTAGACTTATTAACATCTTTCTATTTGCATGTCTAATAGACATGTCAAAACACAATATATCTAAAACAGATCTATATTACAGATTCAATGCAATCCCTATCAAGATTCCAGCTGCCTCTTTGTATAGAATTGACAAGCTGATCCTAAAATTCATATGGAAATGTAAGGGGACCCAGAATAGGAAGAACAATTTTGAAAGGGAAGGATTCACATTTACCTATTTCAAAACCACTAAAAATAAAATCAGAAACAAAAGATATCACAGCAATACAAAGGATCATGAGACTACAGTAAACAGTTAAATGCCAACAACTTTGACAATCTAAGAGAAATGGATAAATTCCTGGAAACATACAACTTACCAAGATTAAATCATGAGGAAATAGAAAATCGGAACAGACCACTAGTAAGGAGATTGAATCCCAACAAACAAAAGTCCAGGACCAGATGGCCTCACTAATGAATTCTACCAAACATTCAAAGAAGAATAAATACCAGTTCTTCTCAAATTCTTCCAAAAAATAGAAGAGGAGGGAACACTTCTAAACTCATTTTATGAGCCCAGCATTACCCTGATACCAAAACCAGACAAAGACACTGCAAGAAAAGAAAATTACAGGTCAGTATCTCTGATGAACATAGATGTAAAAATCTCAACAAAATATTAGAAAGCCAAATTCAACAATACATACACCATGATCAAACAGGATTTATTCCAGGGATGCAGCAATGGTTCAACATCTGCAAATCAATCAATGTGATACACCACAGTAATAGAATGAAGGATAAAAACCATAGTCATGGGCTTCCCTGGTGGCGCAGTGGTCGAGAGTCCGCCTGCCGATGCAGGGGACATGGGTTCGTGCCCTGGTCCGGGAAGATCCCACATGCCGCAGAGCGGCTGGGCCTGTGAGCCATGGCCGCTGAGCCTGCGCGTCCGGAGCCTGTGCTCCGCAACGGGAGAGGCCACAACAGTGAGAGGCCCGCATACCGCAAAAAAAAAACCCAAAAAAAACCCATAGTCATTTCAGTAAATGCAGAAAAAGCATTTGACAAAATTTAACAGCCATTTATTATAAAAACTCTCAACAAAGAGAGTGTAGAGGGAACGTACCTCAGTATAATAAAGGCTATATATGACAAGCCCACAGCTAACATCATACTCAAGAGTGAAAAGCTGAAATCTTTTCCTCTAACATCAGGAACAAGACAAAGAAGGCCACTTTTATTCAACATATTATTGGAAATCCTAGCCAGAGCCATTAGAAAAGAAAAAGAAGTAAAAGGCACCCAAATTAGAAAGGAAGAAGTAAAACTGTCACTATTTGCAGAAGGCATGATATTATGTATAGAAAACCCTAAAAACAATACCAAAAAACTGTTAGGACTAATCAACAAATTTGTAAAGTTTCAGGGTACAAAATTAATATACAAGAATCTGTTGCATTTCTATACACTAATAATGAACTATCAGGAAAGAGAAATTAAGAAAATAATTTTATTTACAGTTGCATCAGAAAGAATACAATACCTTGAGATAAATTTAGCCGTGGAAGTAAAAGACCTGTACACTGAAAACTATAAGATATTGATGAAAGAAATTGAAGAAGACACAAAGAAATGAAAAGACATTCCATGCTCATGGACTGGAAGAATTAATATTGTTAAAGTGTCCATACTACCGAAAGCAATCTACTGATTCAATGCAGTTTCTATCAAAATTCTAATGGCATTTTTCATAGAAATAGAACAAACAGTTCTAAAATTTGACTGGAGCCACAAAAGACCCCGAATAGCCAAAGCAATCTTGAGAAAGAAGAACAAAGCTGGACGCATCATGCTCCCTGATTTCAAACTGCATTTCAAAGCTATAGTAATCAAAGCAGTATGGTACTGGCATAAAAACAGACACACAGATCAATGGAATGTAGTAGATCCCAGAAATAAACACACGAATATATATGGTCAATTAATTTATGACCCAAAAAACCCCAAGAATATACAATGGGAAATAAGAGTCTCTTTAATAAATGGCATTGGGAAAACTGGACAGCCACCTGCGAAAGAACGAGTCTGGACCACTATCTTATACCATACACAAAAATTAACTCAAAATGGATTAAAGACTTGAATGTAAGACATGAAACCATAGCACTCCTAGAAGAAAACATTAGGTGATAAGGTCCTCGACATTGGGCTTGGTGATGATTTCTTGTATCTGACAGCAAAAGCACAGGCAACAAAACCAAAAATAAACAAATTGGACTATATCAAACTAAAAAGTTTCTGCACAGCAAAGGAAATCATCAACAAAATGAAAAGACAACATACCAAATGGGAGAAAATATTTGCAAATTGTATATCTGATAAGAGGTTAATATCCAAAATATATAAGGAACTCATGCAACTCAATAACAAAAAAACCAAACAATCTGATTTAAAAGTGGGAAGAAGGGCTTCCCTGGTGGCACAGTGGTTGGGAGTCCGCCTGCCGATGCAGGGGACATGGGTTCGTGCCCCGGTCCGGGAAGATCCCACATGCCGCGGAGCGGCTGGGCCCGTGAGCCATGGCCGCTGAGCCTGCGCGTCTGGAGCCTGTGCTCCGCAACGGGAGAGGCCACAACAGTGAGAAGCCCGCGTACCGCAAAAAAAAAAAAAAAAGTGGGAAGAAGATCTGAATAGACATTTTTCCAAAGAAAGATGCTTACCATCACTAATCATCAGGGAAATGCAAATCAAAACCACAATGAGATATCATCTTACACCTACTGGAGTGGCTTCTTTCAAAAAGACAAGAAATCACAAACGTTGGTGCGGATGTAGAGAAAAGGGAACCCTTGTTCACCGTTGGTGGGAATGAAAATTGGTGCAGCCATTATGGAAAACAGTATGGAGCTTCCTCAAATTATTAAAAATAGAATTACCATATCATCCAGCAGTTTCACTTCTGGGTATTCATCCGAAGAAAATGAAAACACTAACTCAAAAACATATATATTCTCCTGTGTTCATTGCAGCATTGTTTACAATAGCCAAGACATAGAGACAACCTAAGTGTTCATTAATGGGTGAATGGTAATGAAAATGTCATATATAAATCTTTATATTTATACACACACACAATGGAATATTATTCAGCCATAAAAATGAAGGAAATTTTGCCACTTGTCACAACATGGATGTACCTTGAGGGCATTATGCTAAGTGAAATAAGTCAGATTTGGAAAGACATATACTATATGATCTCACTTATATGCAGATCTAAACAAAAGCAAACAAAAACAGAAAAGCAAAACCAAAACAGTAACAGCAGCCAAAAAACTCAGGTTCATAAATACAGAGAATAGATTGGTGGTTGACAGAGGCAGGGGATTAGGGAGGATGGGAAAAATGGGTGAAGGGGTCAAAAGGTGTAAACTTCCAGTGATAAAATAAGTAAGTCATGGGGATGTAATGTCCAACATGGTGACTATACTTAATAATACTGTATTGCATATTTGAAAGCTTCTCAGAAATTAGATCTTAAAATTTCTCATCACAGAAACCAAAAATTTTGTAACTATGTATGATGACAGATGTTAACTAAACTTATTGTGGTGATCATTTTGTTATATATATTTACAAATATCAAATTATTATGTTGTACACTTGAAACTAAAGTAATGTTATATGTCAATTACATCTCAGTAAAAAACCCAAAAAACTACTGCAAGGCTGCAGTAACAAACACTATGTGATCTGACATAAGGAGAGACATATAGATCAATGGAATACAGTTGAGAGTCCAGAAACAAATGCATACATCTATGACCAGATGATATTTGACAAGAGTGCTGAGACTATTCAGTGGAAGAAAGAATAGTCTTTTCAACAAAAAATCCTGCAGCAACTGTTAATCTACATGCAAAAGAATGAAGTTGGATCCCTACATTACACTGTTACAAAACTTAATTTCTCACAATGGATAAAAGATTTAAACATAAGAGTTAAAACTATAAACCTTTTAAAAGAGGTATAAATCTTTGTGACTGGGAAATAGGAAGTTTCTTAGATGTGATGATTAAAATATGCAACCAAATAAAAAATAGATAGACTGGATTTAATCAAAATTTAAAACTTTTGTTCTTAAAATGATACCTACAACAAAATGTAAAGATAACCTACAGAATGGGAGAAAATATTTATAAATCATGTATCTGATAAAGGACTTATATCAGGAATGTATTTTTAAAAACTCTCTTTTTTTTTTGGTTGTGCTGCACAGCATGTGGGATTTTAGTTCCCTGACCAGGGATTGAACCAGTGCCCCCTGTATTGGAAGTGCGGAGTCTTAACCACTGGACCACCAGGGAAGTCCCTAAAAAACTCTTATAACTCAACAATGAAAAGATAAATTGCCCAATTTCAAAATGCGGGAAAGATTGAAATATACATTTCTCTAACAAAGATATACATATTGCCTATAAGCTCATGACAATATTCTCATCATTGCAAGTCCCACCCACTAGGATGTCTATAATAAAAAGAAGAGACAGTAATAAGTGCTGACAAGGATGTGGATGAATTAAAACCCTTGTGTATTGCTAGTTGGAATGTAAAATGGTGCATCCACTTTGCAAAACCTGTTTGGCGGTTCATCAAAATGGTATACATAGAGTTACCATATGATCTAGCTTTTACATTTCTAGGGAGGTGCCCAAGATAATTCAAAATATGTATACAAATACTTGGGTACAGATGTTCATAACAGCATTATTTAAGAGATCCAAAAAGTAGAAACAAGCCAAATGTCCATCAGCTGACAAATATATAAAAATAGTAATGTATTCATACAATGGAGTATTACTCATCTTCAGAATAATACACTCTACAGCATGGATGAACCTTGAAAACATGCTGATTTAAAGAAGCCAAACCAAAGGCCACATATCATGATTGCACTTATAGAAAATGTCCTGGAATGAGATAGTGGTGATAGTTGTACAACCTGTGAATATGCTAAAACCCACTGAATTGTATAGTTTAAAGGAGGAAATTTTATAGTATATGAATTACATCTCAATTTAAAAATACTGAATTTACTGATTTCCTTCTCAAACCTGCCCCTTCTGGTCCCCGTTTCAAAAGTTAAGGACAATTTGAAGGGTGTTCTGATGCTAGAGGTGGGGATTATTGAATCAGAAGGAGACCCAACTGCACTCAACAGAGTGATAGTTTGAGGTTCTCTAGGAATAGACTGTATACCTCACTCCTATACTTTCCACCCATCCAACAAACTTTGACCTGGCATCAAATAATGCAGTGGTTTAACTTCAGGTGAATCAGTGAGTGTAGCTTTCTTGGAAAAATCGCCAAAGCTTTAGATGGCTGGCAGCCCCCAGGATGAATGAGAACTTCCTTACCCACAAGTTTAACTATTGACACAATCTGCCCCAGAGTACCTCCTATCTCTCCTCTGAAAATAGACTGTCATAAATAGTGCTTTAACAGAATGGCTACGACAAGACTGTTAGCTGTTCATCCCAAATTCATTTCTTCTTGGGTATACAGTTAGACTACACTTCACCTTCCTTATAGGTGAAAGTAAGGCCATGTGGCTGAAGTCTAGGCAATGAAATATCAGCAAAAGACACTTCCCAGCTGTATTCCTTTACTGTCCACTTCTGCCAGCTAGATGGAAAGCCTAGGTAATGGCAGATCCTCCAGGAGCCTGGGTCTCTGAGTTACCACACGGAGGACAGCTGCTTGCCAACCAGGAACACCCCTCTCCTACTCCTGTCTGGTTAGAAAATAGTTCCTTTTTTGGTTTTATTCTTACACACTGTGGAGTTTATTTGCTACTATAGCCAGACCTACCCTAACTAACACATGGACTGATTGCAATTCTAACAAAAAATAATGACAAAACAAAGAAAAACCACCGAAGTAAGTATTGTGACAGAGGCGTGTTGGTGCTGGAAATTTTTATATTCTTATGCATATTGTTGAGCTTTGTTCTAGGACACAGCTGATTTACTTGGAAATGATTTGATTCTTTTAGGTCTGTTTTTAAAGTTTTGTCAGGTAGGAAGGACCAAAGCAGGGTTTTATTCTAGGGCTAATTTTGCCTTACTATGAAGCAAAACCCTTCTGGATACCATTATCTTTGTGAATTATGAGCAGAAAGTATGCCTGATTTGGACATTGTTCTGCCCCAAAATCTCAAATGATTCCCTGGACTCGGGTAGTGTGCTTCCAGGCATGCCTTGATCGGTACTTGGCTAAAGAGAGTGTCTTCTGTAGATGACTTGAGTTCTCTCTGGGCAGCTCTTTCCTCTTTGGTACTCTGCCTTGTGAAGCTTAATCTTCTTTGTCTCCCGAGACTCCCAGCACCTTCACAACTCAGGGACACTGTGGAGACTACCAAGCTCTGACAGCGTCCCTATTGGAAGCTCTCTCCAGCAGTAAGCTTTGGCGCTTGTACGGCTTAAATTCTTTGATTTCTTTCAGGGATCACTGCTTTTTGTTGCCTCATGTCCTATGTCTTAAAAACCATTGTTTAATTTATTTTGCGTGTTTTTTGGTTTGATTTAGGTAGGAGGATAAATCTAGTCTCTTTTATTCCATCTTGACTAGACCTCTTTCTGTACTTTTTTTTTTTAATTTGGCCATGCCTTATATGGGATCTTAGTTCCCCGACCAGGGATCTAACCCACGCTCCTGCATTGGAAGAGCAGAATCTTAACCACTGGACGGCCAAGGAAGTCCCTATACTTTTTTTTTTTTAACTTTTTTCTTTTTATTTATTTATTATTATTATTTTTTAAATTTAATTTTAGCTGCGTTGGGTCTTCATTGCTGCACACGGGCTTTCCTAGTTGAGGTGAGCGGGGGCTAATCTTCGTTGTGGTGCACGGGCTTCTCATTGCGGTGGCTTCTCTTGTTGCAGAGCACGGGCTTTAGCCACGCGGGCTTCAGTAGTTGTGGCACGTGGGCTTCAGTAGTTGTGGCACGTGGGCTTCAGTAGTTGTGGCTTGCGGGCTCTAGAGTGCAGTTTCAGTAGTTGTGACGCACAGGCTTAGTTGCTCTGCAGCACATGGGATCTTCCCGAACCAGCTCTAACCCATGTCCCCTGCATTGGCAGGTGGATTATTAACCACTGCGCCACCAGGGAAGCCCAGTCCCTATACTTTTAAGAATAACAAAAACAATATGAGAAGCCTCTGAAGATTTATTGTTTCAGTTTATATGGTGGCTCTTCCCCTTACTAGCTATTTGTTGAGCAAGTTACTTAAGCTCTTGTGCCTCAACTTCCGAATCGATAAAAGAAAAATGTAATTGTTTACATCATAAGGCTTTTGGGTGGGAAGAAATTTTTCTCTACTCTTCTAGTTTCTTCTGGCTGGTCTAAGAATTAAATTGACATGAGACAGATTAACAGGAGAAAATCAAACAAAAGTTTAATTACATGTTTACATGGGAGAGACCCAGGAAAACTGAGTAACTTGCGAAAATGACTGAAACTCTCACCTTAAACACCATCTTCAGCTAAAGAGAAAAGAGGATGTTGGGGTAGTGGTTTGGGACTTTAGAGGGGAGGAAGGCATTTCATGTGGAGAAGAAAAAGCAAATGTTTGATAAACAAATGTTTGCTGGGCTGAGCAGAGACAATGGGACACAGAGTGGACTCCCAACTCTAGGCCCTGCCAGAGTTTCTCCCACCACATCTAGCACATGTTCTTTGCAGATATCTCTGCAGATATGTGCCTTTTATCTAAATTCTTTAGGCAGCTAAGGGGGAGGTTAAATGAAAGTCTTCCTGAGTCTTATGTTGCTTAAAAATAATTAGCCTGAATTAACCCTCATGCCAAAGAGACACATTTTTGGGGTGGCACATTTTGCTCCCCTACATTGTGTTTGTGAGAATTAAGAGTTAGTACATGTGAAATGCTTCAGAAAGTGACTTGCATATAGCTCTGAATAAATGAGTTATTGTTATCATCGTAGAAAATTTCTAATGCCGAAAAACTCCGACTTTGGAGTGAGAGGGATCTTTGTTTCAGTATCAGCTCTACTACTTACTGTGGTCTTATGTAGCCTCTATTGATCTCATTCTGCTCATTACAAAAAAGTGGATAATAACATCTACTCATTAAATACTTGTATGGATGAAATAAAATGATAATTGTGAAGCACTTGGCCCAGTGCCTGGCACAGAGTAAGTGTTCTGATTGTTATTCTGATTATCTATTGCTACATAATAAATTGCCGCAAAGCATAGTGGCTTAAAACAGCAGTTAGTGTTTTATCATCTCTCATGATTCAAAGGTTTGGCTGGGCCCAGCTAGGTAGTTCTCACTCAGGGTCTCTCAGGCAGCTGCAGTCAGACAGTGGCAGGGCTGCAGTCTTCTTGAAGGCTTTCATAGTCCCATGTCAGGCAGTTGATTCAGGCTCTTGGCTGAGATCTCTCCACTTCCTCACGGCATGGTAGCTGAAGTCCAAGAACAAGCATCCCGGGAGGATGAGGTGGAAGGTGTATCACCTTTTGTGACAGCCTCAGAAGTCACCTGGTGTTCCCTTGTCTACAGTCATAGACCAACCTAATTTTGAGAGGAGAGTCAACATCACCTTGCAAGAAGAACATGTGTGTAATGGGAAGTACTGATGCAGTCATTTTTAGGCAGTACAGTCTGCCACAGTTAGCTATTTTTCATGTGCATGTTTACATATATGCGAACATTTTACATAAAATGTTGGTGCTCTCCACCCCTAGCACACAGACTTTTTGAAGTTTTCCATCTAGGCTCTTTTTTTGTAAGGTCTCTTGTCCACATCCAAAGTACCTCATGGCCAGCAGGTTGTATTAGCATTCTTCTAGCTTCCAGTTGAGACTTATAACTCATTAGTCCTTCATCAGTGCACCAACTCCATCTTTTGAGGCTAATGCCATAATCCCTTCTCATTGCTATCATTTATGAACCCTTTGATCACTCCTCTGTGTTTATGCAGGATATGTACATGAGGGTGAGGGGTACGTCTTGGGGACCATCTTAGAATTCTGCCTGCCACAAGCCTCTTGAGGAAATTTTTACTTTAGTTATTGTACTTTTCCATTCCAGATTTTCCGTTTGGTTATTTTTTATAATTTTTATTAAGATTTCTTACTTGAGCAATAGTCATCATATTTTCCTTTAATTCTTTGAACATATTTATAATAGCTTCACTTACTTTGTCTGCTAAACTTGGGCCTGCTCAATTTTCATTAACTAATTCTTTCCCCCTGTTTATTTGGATGCCTAGTAGTTTTTGGTTGAAAACTGTCCCTTTTAGATAATATAGCAGATTTAGATTCTGTTTTATATTTGTTACATAGTATACAGCCCAGTGTTTCTGCTCAATGATTTTATTTTTATTTTTTTAACCTAGATTCCTAGGTGTTGTCTCTCTGTGTGTATAGTCTAGTCATCAGCCAATGATTTGGGTGGAGATTATGCTTAAACACCTTGAACCTTAAGGCTTCCACCTTCTGCCTATCAATTTGTATATGGGTTGAGGTACTCAATTCTAAATTGCAGTCAGTTCTCAAGCTTTCTTTAGTTTTCACTTTCCACCAGGCTCTCTCACATCTCCCCTGCGCATGTGTCTGTAGTTTCCTCGTCAGCCAGGGACTGTGTGGAGAACTCATCTCAGTCCTTTTATGACTCTCATTTCTAGGATTCCCCATTAAATTTTTGGTCTGTCTGCTGCTCGTCCCAGCTGGGACCACAACCTCGGATGAGTAGAGCGGATATTCTCTGTCCATTTCCATCTAAGTCTACTACTTTTTTTTTTTTTCCATTTGTATTTTTTATTAATAGGGTAATATACATTCAAGGCAGAATACCAGTATGTTCTTACTTAAGTATTAACAAGGCTGGCATGTAATGCTAATTCCGATATATTTGTTATACAATGAATACTTAAAATGTTTTTCTGATATGTTATTTTATATCCCCGTCCGTTGCTTTTCAAAGTTTAATCACTAGGTAAGTCCGCCACTTTTAAAGGGCATGGGGTTTTTCGTCCTCCACCTCTAATTGAGTTCAACCCCTCTGGTTTTCACTGCCAGCCTATCATGGTAAAACTGCTGTCCTTAGAGTAGTCAAATTCATAGAGACAGAACATAAAATGGTGATTGCCAGGGACTAGAGGGACAGGGGGAATGAAGAGTTTTTGTTTAATGGGTATAGAGTGTCAGTTTTGCAAGATGAAGAGTTCTAGAGATTGGTTGCACAGCAATAAGAATATACTTAACATTGTACACTTAAACTGGCACACTTAGGTTGATAAATTTTATGCTATATGTATTTTACCAAGTTAAAAATTAAAAACAAAGAAACTACTGTTCTTGCCAACAGAATTTGGGAGAGTGGAGGGTAGTGCAGATGGGACCAGCCTCAGGCAAAAAGGCCACGGTCTTCTGCTGTTCTTACCTGAAGCTTTAGTATGATTTTAAGCATAAATGTTCTCAATTTGTTTTCTGTATCAAAGTACAGCCCTGAAATGGTTGTTTTTTAAATTCTGTCCAGTTGAATTATTGATTTTTGTGGAGAGGAATCACTGACCTTTTCACCGCACCAGAACTGGATATTACTTCCTTGGCTGCTCCTTCTTCGTGTCTCCTGAGGGTTCTTACTCATTATTCCTTCTTCTGAATGATAGTGTCCTAGAACATAGTTCTTGGGCCTTTTCTCTCTCTTTTTTAATGCCTTCCCTAGGAGATTTCATCAAGTCTCCACATTTTAAATATTAATCTGTATGCTGGTAGCTCCCAAATTTGTAACTCCCGACCAGACTTCTTCCCTACTCTCCAGACCTGTGTATCTACCTGTCTGTATGACATCCTACTTAGATGTTTAATAGACATCCCAAACTTAATAAGGCTGAAACCAAACTCCTGATATGTGTTGTCAGAAACTGGCTTCTCAGTCTACCCTATGTCAGTTATTGATGTCTTTATTCTTCTGTTTCCTCAGGCCAATAACTTTGGGTTGATTCTTGACTCCTTTCTTTCATACTGTAGGTCCACCATGTCAGAATATCCTGTCAATTTTACCTTCAAACTAGTCACAGAGTGTGATCGTCTTCTCCTCATCCTTACTGGTACCACCACTTTCAGGCCACCATCATCTGTACCTGAGATTATTAAGTAGGCTTCCAACTGTTTTCTTCTAATGGTCTTTTCCTCCTATAATATGTTCTCAATAGGGCATCAGAATGATCCTGTTTAACGTTAGTGGGATCCTCTCACTTCTGTTCTCAGATTCTCCTAGTGAAGCGTTTCTCATTGCACTCAGAGTAAAAAACCAAAGTCCTTACCAAGACTCACTACATCCTACAGAATCTTGCTCCTCCTTACCTTTCTAACCTCATAAGCTCCTAACCTCCCTCCCTCAGCTCACTTGGCTTCCCTAGAGCTGCAGACATGCATCTGTCTCAGATCCTTCTTATTCATTTTCCTTGCACCTGGAATGGCCTTTCCTTACCACACTTGTCCTCATGCCCTAGCTTCCTTACTTGCTTTAGGTCTTTATCCAGAATTCACTTTTGCGCAAGGCCTTCCTTGGCCACCCTGTCCAAATTTCCAAGCCTTCTTCCACATTATTTCTTATTCTACTTTCTTGCTTTATTTATTTATTTATAGATGTTGGGGATAGGAGTTTATTAATTAATTTTTGCTGTGTTGGGTCTTCGTTTCTGTGCGAGGGCTTTCTCTAGTTGTGGCAAGCAGGGGCCACTCTTCATCGTGGTGCGCGGGCCTCTCACTATCGCGGCCTCTCATTGCGGAGCACAGGCTCCAGACGTGCAGGCTCAGCAGTTGTGGCTCACGGGCCTAGTTGCTCCGTGGCATGTGGGATCCTCCCAGGCCAGGGCTCGAACCCACGTCCCCTGCATTAGCTGGCAGATTCTCAACCACTGCGCTACCAGGGAAGCCCTTTGCTTTATTTTTTAACCTTAGCACTTATCACTAGTTAATGTACTATACACTTAATTAATTTTGTTTACTGTCTGTTTCCCTCACTAAAATTTTAGCCCCATGAGGGCAGACTTTTTTTTTTTAAACTACCATCCTAGAACCTAAAATAGTGCCTAGCACTTAAGCTTGCAATATATAGAATGTTCATAGTGAAAGTTGAAGAAAGGCATGCAATTCCAGAGTAAAAGGTCTCCCTGAGTACCAAGGAGAATGAAGGAAACACATTCTTGGGAAATTTCAAAATATCAGGGTTATAAAAAAGATCCCAAAAAACTTCTAGAGAAAAGAAATGGAAGTCTACAAATTAGCACATTTGGATGCTAGAAGGCAAGACAGTGGGACAATTTTATCAAAGTTTTGAAGAAAAATGAATTTTAACCTAGAATTCTATACCCAAGCAAACTATCTAAAATGTGAGATCCAAATAAAGTCATTTTCACACGTGCAAACGTGTGAAGATAAATGAAGAGGTAAATGACGTTTATCTCTGAAATAGCTGAGGATTTTGTTTATCAAAACAAGGATGAAAACCAAGAGAGGATACAACAACCAGTGAAACTGACCCCAAAATCCAGTGATTACAAGCTCCAGATGACATTTGTTCAGCAGTCAAGAAAAACAATTAGGTTAAAGTAGGAATTTAGTTGTGTCCAAGAAGACTGTGGGAAACAAATGATAAATTAGAATCAATAAGAGGCAGGATAATATTGGGACTGTGGTAAAATAGTATGTTTCTTATCTCAATAAAGACAAGAAAGATGGTCGGAAAGTTCAGAAAAAACAAAAATAACTAGATAAGAAAGTTAGTGTCCGGATAGTAGGTAGACTCAAAGTAATATGATTCTGAGAAATTAATAGAAGAAAAGAGATTTCTTCTGACCTTGAGGTAGCATGGAAGAGAAGGAAATGTACTGAACATACTGCTTGTTTCTACCCTAAGCAGTGTTCATATAAACCCTGATATCGTACATGTTGTATATTGTTTTTCAATTTTTAAATAAAGAATTGGCTTTGTAGCCAAAGCATGAAAGTCACAGTTATAGTCATAGAATATAACCTAAATTTTATCAACCTAAGAAATGTTAAAAAAAAAAAATTAGATGTGACACAAGTTGGGAAGGATGGGCACAACTGTTATTTCTAAAACATTCATTTTACATGGTAGTTCTCAAACTTTGTTGCATATTAAAATCACCACAGAAGCTTTCAAAATCTTGATTCCCAAGCATCAAACTGCATCATACCAATTAAACCCAAATCACTAGGCATCAGTTTGTTTGTTTGTTGTCTTAAGTTTGCCAGGTGATTCCAAAGTGTAATCAAATTTGAGAACCAGTGGTCTAAAGTTCATGGAACTAGAACTAGAAGCCACAGTTTATTTTCTGAAGTTACAAATGTGACAAGTAGTAGAATTCTTCTTATAACTATTACCATTGGACAAAGAAGGAGAAGGTGAGGTTGGAGGGTGGTGGAAGTGAGCCAGATTTTCCTTAGTGGAAAGCCAAATCTTTGGTGATGAATCAGGGTTCTGCATTCTGTTTCCAAGTTAGTCTGTTAGTCATTTTATTTCACTTGCAAAGAGGAAATGTCCCTTTAGTCATGTTCCTAATTTTTTAAGAATCTGTACTGTCTTTTTATAAATAGTTTGAATTAATTAGAGCTAGATCAGTGAGGTCATTATGAATACATTATTATCTGGATGTTAAAATCAACTTCCTATGGCAAACATAGAGTACATTTTTTTAAGTGAATAGGTACAGTTTTCTATAAAAGACATTTTTTAACAAATGCCATTTCCTCTGCCAAACATTTTAGACAGAAGGTTACGTGTAAATAGTGTTAATAGTCCTTACAAACAAAACTTTCAGTATTTCAATGAAGTCATTTGTCTTTCTTAGCAAACAACTTGGGCAGAAACTCAACTTTTTGAATGCAACGTATAAAATAATTATGGTTTTTTGTAAATTTAATAGTAATAGGAATGTAAATATATTCCAACCTTTTCTTCTCTAATGGCCTCAGCCTTTATCAACCTTGACAATGCATTGGAATCCCTTGGGGAGCTTTCAAAAGTCAGTATCCTGTTTTTAAAACTTCTTCATTAGGAATTATTAACTAGAGCCTGGTACTCAGACCTCAGAGATACTTTTCTAGTCAAGCTAGAGTTAAAGAGTATGAATTTATGATTTTCTTTTTCCACAGACGTTAACAGATAATATCTGGAGTTGATGAATAATGAGATTGCAAGATAAGTATATTAGTACTTAAGATTATCAAGGTTGCCTTTTGGGAATGGTATTGGAACTGGGGGGTGAGGAGGAATGAAGGTGGGGACAGTTGTTCTTCATCATAAGTTCTTCTGTACTATGTGCTTTTTAAACATAAAAACTATGCTCATGAACACTTTGATTAAATTAATGGTTGTAAAAGTATTGTTCTCTTACATCTTTTTCCTTTCCTTTTTTTCTTTTTTGGCTGTGTTCAGTCTTCGTTGCTGCGTGTGGGCTTTTCTCTAGTTTCAGCGAGTGGGGGCTACTCTTCGTTGTGTTGTGTGGGCTTCTCACTGCGGTGGCTTCTCTTGTTGTGGAGCACGGGCTCTAGGCGTGCAGGTTTCAGTAGTTGTGGCTCGCGGGCTCCAGAGTGCAGGCTCAGTAGTTGTGGCGCACAGGCTTAGTTGCTCTGCGGCATGTGGGATCTTCCCAGCGAACCCGTGTCCCCTGCATTGGCAGGTGGATTCTTAACCACTGCGCCACCAGGGAAGTCCTCCCTTACATTTTGAAATAATAAAATGTTCTTTATGAGACTCACAATTTATAAAATAGACATATTAGGATGTTTTTGTTTTGTATTAAAAAAATAATTCTAAAGTTTAAAAAAAAGATCCTTATAAGAAGTTTCTTACTGATTTTTTTTTTTTTCTTTTTGTGGTATGTGGGCCTCTCACTGCTGTGGCCTCTCCCCTTGCGGAGCGCAGGCTCTGGACGCGCAGGCTCAGCGGCCATGGTTCACGGGCCCAGCCGCTCCACGGCATGTGGGATCTTCCCGGACCGGGGCACGAACCCGTGTCCCTTGCATCGGCAGAAAGACTCTCAACCACTGTGCCACCAGGGAAGCCCTTACTTATTTTTTTAAAGTAAACATTTTACTAAAGTATATCATACATATAGAAACTGTCCTCATCTTAAGTTTTCACAAGGAGAACACTCCTGTGTAACCAGCATCCAGGTCAAGGATTCTATGTTGCCTGACTCCAGGAAGCCCAGGGTGTGCTGTCTCCAGTCACTGGCCCCTCTTCCAACAACCACAGTCTTAACTTTGAACACCATTCTATAGTTTTTGTTTCGTTTTGTTTCTGAACATTATATAAGTAGATTCGTACATTATATACTCATTTACCTTTGGCTTCCTTATGAACATTATGTTTGTGAAGTTTATTAAATGGCAAAACAGGATTGGTGATAGTAAAACTCTGGGTATGTTTAAATTAACCTATGTCTCTTCAGGTTTCCCAGTAGCCTGGGGGATAATCAAAGGGTAAAGAATAACAGGCTTTGAAGCTGTTATTTGAGCTGTGAAGCAAACTCCATCCCTGAAATACTCACTTCTGGCCCTGTGTTTAAGGTGTACCACTGCACCTAGTTAGCTCCTAAAGTACCTCTCCACTCGCTCACAAGCCAGTATTTTAGGACATGCCATCCAATTCTGGCTTTGCTCTCTAATTCTACTTCTATTCTAATTTACCTCTTCAGCCTTTGCACCGTTCAGTCTTCTCTTTGTTACTCATAACCTTCTTATTTCATTTTTGGGGGGCAGCTATTGGACTTTGTTCCCCTTGCCAGAGGACTCATATCCGTTTGTCAATGTTTGGGGCACTAACAGATGCTTCCTTATGGTCAACCATGACTGAGGTTGCCTTGTGTCAATTTTCCACCCCAAAATGTCTTTACTTGCCAGATTCATCTAGAGTTTTTTTTTTTGGGGGGGGGTGCGTGAGTTGCTGCAGGAATTGAGGGATCTTAGTTCCCCGACCAGGGATCGAACCCGGGCCCCCTCCAGTGGAAGCACCGAGTCCTAAACACTGGACCACCAGGGAATTCCCCGTCTAGAGTTTCTAATTGGAGTCTGAGAATTTTAAACTTCCACCACAGGGTGAGCCTATCTTGGGTGCTTTCTGAAAGGACAAAGTCAGTGTGTCCCATCTTTGATCAACAGCTCATTTAACTTTGATTTCTATCTTAGGGGATTCAGTCTTCTTTATCAACATAGAATACCCTGTGATCTGCCTCAGTTCACCTAGACCTGCCAGAATTCCAGCCCAGGGTATACGGGTTGGCCCACCAACCCTGGCACTTGATAAGATCTCCCCAACTGTAAAATATGCAAAATCTCCTGTTTCATCCAAGAATTTCTCCTTGAAGCAGGGGTGAAATCAGCACGTCAGTCTAGTGTGGACTTATTTTCCAGAGGCACAAACTCCTAATGCCAAATAGCTATGGGCTGTTTGGAATCAGAGAGCGTCTCCCCCGGTACACTTGAAACAGTGACGTAGAACATTCTTGCCAGCCTCTAGAATAGGAAATTGCCCTATTATTGAAGGTATAGCCCTTCAATTCCAACTTTCCACTTTTCTATTTGCTCCTTTCTGGCTTGGGTAAGGCGTTTCTGGTAAGACTTTCCTACTTTTCAGACATTCCTCTTTGGGCTAACTGGAGCCTGGAAGAGGGGAAGGGATGGAAGGGTAAGTTGGTTTAAAGGTTAAGATCTACTCAGTGCCCAGTGCTACCACCTGTGAAAATGCCTGGCATCCATGAATGTTATCAGTCCAGCTTGTCAGCTACCTTTACCTCTTAAAACTACAAGTGTACCAAACTTTAGGTCTACGTTAGTATTGTCAGAAAAATCTTTCTGATACAATCTCCTTTTACTGTAGTTTTTAGATTTAGGTTTTAAGTTGATGGCTTATCTTGACTTAAAATTTTAGAAGGAAAAAAGCAGTATCAATTTTACAACTTGTCGAGAGCACTAAAAATCCCCATTTTCATATAATGTTTCATATATTTGAGTGAATATTTATTTTTATTAGTTATCTGTTTTATACATATTAGTGTATATATGTCAATCCCAATCTCCCAATTCATCCCACCACTGCCCCCGCCACTTTCCCCCCTTGGTGTCCATACATTGCACCCATCTAGGTCAACACAGAGCACTGAGCTGAGCTCCCTGCGCTATATAGCAGGTTCCTCTAGCTATATGTTTTACACATGGTAGTGTATTTATGTCAAACCTAATCTCTCAATTCATCCCACCCTGTGTCCGCACGTCCATTCTCTACATCTGCCTTTCTATTCCTGCCCTGCAAATAGGTGCATCTATACCATTTTTCTAGACTCCACATATATGCATTAATATACGATATTTGTTTTTCTCTTTCTGACTTACTTCACTCTGTATGACAGACTGTAGGTCCATCCACATCTCTACAAATGACCCAATTTCATTCCTTTTTATGGCTGAGTAATACTCCATTATACATACATATATATATATATATATATATATATATATATATATATATATATATATACACACCACATCTTCTTTATCCGTTCATCTGTCGATAGACATTTATGTTGTTTCCGTGTCCTGGCCATTGTAAAAAGTGCTGCAGCGAACATTGGGGACTTTTTGTGTGTGTGTGTGTGTGTGTGTGTGTGTGTGTGGTACGCGGGCCTCTCACTCTTGTGGCCTCTCCCGTTGCGGAGCACAGGCTCCAGACGCGCAGGCTCAGCGGCCATGGCTCACGGACCTAGCTGCTCCGCGGCATGTGGGATCTTCCCGGACTGGGACACGACCCCGTGTCCCCTACATCGGCAGGCGGACTCGCAACCACTGCGCCACCAGGGAAGCCCTGGGGACTTTTTTTAGCTTTATAAATAATCTCAATAATTTGAATCACACTGACATCTTTATTACAGTATTGGTTTATTTATTGCAATACTTTTAAAAGATAAGTTAATTGAAGTATCATTTACATATAATAAAATTCACCCTTTTAAAGTGTACAGTTATATGTGTTAAGACAAATTTATGCAATTGTGTAATCACCACCAAAATTAAGATAGAGAAGACTTCCATCACTGTAGGAAGTTCCCTTGCTCTGCTTTGTAATCAATCCCCTCTCTTAACCTCTAACTCCTGGCAACAACTGACCTGATTTCTGTCCCTATAGTTTTGTGTTTTCTAGATTTCCATATAAATGGAATCATCCAGTATGTAGCATTTTATGTCTGGCCTCTTTCACTAACGTAATACTTTTGAGATTGATTCATTTGTTGAATGTTTCTTTCCTGTTTTGGGGGGGAGTTTTTTGATGAGTAATATTCCATTGATTGGGTATACCAAAATTTGTTTAGCCATTTACCTGTTGATGGGCATTTTGGATTGTTTACAGTTTTTCATGATTATGGCTAAAGCTACCCTAAACATTCACATGCTGGTGTTTGAGTGGGGTATGTTTTTATTTTTTGTATAAATACTTAGGAGTGGGATTGCTGGGACATACGGTAAATATAGGTTTGACTTTATAAGAGACTAATGCACTGTTTTTAAAGTGGATGTATATTTTCCATTGCCACCAGCAAATATATGAGAGTTCCAGTCACTCTGCATCCTTGCCAACATTTGGCATTATACATCTTTTTAATTTTAGCCATTTTAGTAGGTGTGTAATGATATCTTATTGTGGTTTTAGTTTGCAGTTTTCAGATGACTAATGATGTTGAGCACATTTTCGTGTGCTTACTGGCCATCTGTATGTTTTTGTTGATAAAGTGTCTTTTCAAATCATTTGCCCATACAAAAATTGGATTATCTTCTTCTTATTGAATTATAAGTGTTACTTATATATTCTGGATACAAGTCTTTTGTTAGCTATTACATATTCTCCTAGCCTGTGGCTTGTCTTAGCTTTGTCTTTTGAAGAACAGATATTAATTTTGATGAAGTCCAATTTACCAGTTTTTCAGTACTTTGTGCTTTTTTTGTCTAAGAAAAAGCCCAATCCAAGGTTACAAAAATATTTTTTCCTATGTTTTCTTCCACAAATTTAATACTTTTAGCTCTTACATATAGTTCTATAATCCATTTCAACTTCATTTTTGTATATAGTGTGAGATATAGGTTGAGGATTTTGTTTGGCTTTTGCATATGCATGTACAATTATTCTACCACCATTTCTTGAAAAGACAAATGTTCTTTCCCCACGTTACCTTTGTTGAAAATCAATTGACTGTGTATGTGTGGGCTTATTTCTCGACTCCGTTGTGTTCTGTTGATTCATATATATATTCATATATATCGCTATGCAAATACCACATTGTTTTGATCATTATAGCTCTATAGTAAGTCGTGAAATTGGTTTATTCTTATTATGGGAAAAATAGTATTGAGCTGAAAATTTTCTATCTGTAGCTTCTTCCCCCTGGTTCTGTGTATGCCCTCTAGAATAAGATTACTTCCTGTTTTATATGACAGCTCCTCATTTATTTGAATAAATGTTCACAGATTTTAATTTGGACTATAAGCTCTAGACCTTTCCATCTTGGGACATCTTTGTCTTTTTATATTCAGAGCTTATCACTTTTTAGAGCTCAATAAATATTTGTTGAACTGAATTAAATTGAGCTCTGGAATAATTGTTCATTAGTGTCCTTAAAGCAGGTTACTTGAATTCAACATAGTGAAAAAGCATAGTTCTGGTGATATTCATGTCATTAAGGAACCATGGTTCTTTTGATCAAGAAATGAATCTTTCTTGGGCTTCCCTGGTGGTGCAGTGGTTGAGAGTCCGCCTGCCGATGCAGGGGACACAGGTTCGTGCCCTGGTCTGGGAAGATCCCACATGCCGCGGAGCGGCTGGGCCCATAAGCCATGGCTGCTGAGCCTGTGCGTCCGGAGCCTGTGCTCCGCAACGGGAGAGGCCACAACAGTGAGAGGCCCGCGTACCGCAAAAAAAAAAAAAAAAAAAAGAAATGAATCTTTCTGGATAATTGCATTGTAACTTGTTTGTTTTTACCCACTGGAAAGATCTTGATTTAATTTTGAGTTCTATCAAAGTTTTCTGTGCACATAGTTTAAAGAATCAGTAGCTCTTATAAGGCTCCTTATGAAAAATAGCCACATCCTGATATCCTCCAGCCTTCCTCTCCACAGTTTGCAATTCCCCAGTGCTGTCAGTTTCAGTTCTTTCAGTCTTTGGTTGTTTACACCATATCTGTAAATAGTGTGCTTATGTTGCAACTTTTTTTTTACCCAACAAGTCCAATTTACCAGGAAGTTTTAATATGTTTGCACTTAACTTCAAATTACATAGAGCCACAGAGCTACAAGGAAAAAATAGACAAATTCACTGTCATGATAGGAGATTTAACCTACTGCTGTCATTCACTGACAGAGGATACCTCTTTCAGAACCAGTAGACCCCCCCACCCCGCCAAAAAATTAGTAAGGATATAAAAAACTTAAATAACGTGAGCAGCAAATTTGATTCAACAAGCAGATATATAGTCACTGTAGTCCAAAACTTTAAATTACAAATTATTTTCAAGCACACCTGGAACATTTTTAAAACTGACCACATTGTGTTATAAGGCAAATTTTAATAAATTTCAAAGTATTAAAATTATACAAAGTATGTTTCTTGACTTGTAGTTAAGCTATAAATCAGTAACAAAAAAGTAACTAGAAGTTATGAAAAATACTACCTCTAAGTAACCCCCCCAAAAACAAATCACAATTGGAGTTAGAAAATAATTTGAACTGAATGATAATAAAAATATTATTATCAAAACTTGGATGTGACTAAAGCTGTGTTTACAGGAAAATGTATATATAGTCCTTTTTTTTTTCAAGGTAACAATAGTGTTGTTTTTTTTTTTTTTTTACTTTTTTTTTTTTTTGGGTACGCGGGCCTCTCACTGTTGTGGCCTCTCCCATTGCGGAGCACAGGCTCCAGATGCGCAGGCTCAGTGGCCATGGCCCACGGGCCCAGCCGCTCCGTGGCATGTGGGATCTTCCCAGACCGGGGCATGAACCCGTGTCCCCTGCATCGGCAGGCGACTCCCAACCACTGCACCACCAGGGAAGCCCTGTTTTGTTTTTTGTTTTTTAATTGCACATGTCTATAAACCTAAAAAATAGGTTTTCTCTTTTTTTTATACAGTAAGTTCTTATTAGTCATCAATTTTATATACATCAGTGTGTACATGTCAATCCCAACCTCCCAATTCATCACACACACACCCACCCCCCAGCGGCTTTACCCCCTTGGTGTCCATACGTTTGTTCTCCACATCTGTGTCTCAACTTCTGCCCTGCAAACCAGTTCATCTGTACCATTTTTCTAGGTTCCACATATATGCGTTAATATACGATATTTGTTTTTCTCTTTCTGACTTACTTCAGTCCGTATGACAGTCTCTAGATCCATCCATGTCTCCACAAATGACCCAATTTCGTTCCGTTTCATGGCTGAGTAATATTCCACTGTATATATGTACCACATCTTTCTTATCGATTTGTCTGTCGATGGGCATTTTATTTTCCAGTTTTAGACATTGTCTATTGGGTCATTTTCATACTTTCTGCTAGACACTGGCTGGGCCAATTCAATATGGAAGCTCATTTCCTTAAGTTGGGAAATTATAAAAGAATTATTAATATTAACATTATTTATATTCTTCTGGTTTTCTCCACATTATTTTTTTCTTTTCAGCTTTTTCCTTGCTTTTTTCCCCCACATTATTCAGATATTGGATGTCTTGAGTTGGTTTTCTGATGTTTTTATCTCTTCTTTTCTGTTTATCGATCGATTGTCCTCCTTTTGCCCTCCTTTGTGAGAATTTTCCTTAACTTTGTTTTCTAGTTCTTCTATTGAGCTTTTAATCTCTGTTATTATCATTTTTTTAAAGTCTTTTAAAAAATATTTATTTTATTTTTGGCTGCGTTGGGTCTTTGTTGCTGTATGCAGGCTTTCTCTAGTTGCAGTAAGCGGGGGTTACCCTTCGTTGTGGTGCACGGGCTTCTCCTTGCGGTGGCTTCTCTTGTTGCGGAGCACGGGCTCTGGGCACGTGGGCTTCAGTAGTTGTGGCACGCGGGCTTAGTAGTTGTGGCACACAGGCTTAGCCGCTCTATGGCATGTGGGATCTTCCCAGAGCAGGGCTTGAACCCGTGTCCCCTGCACTGGCAGGCAGATTCTTAACAACTGCGCCACCAGGGAAATCTCTGTTGTTATGTTTTTAATTCCCAACACCTCTTTTTTGTACTCTGAGTATTTTTTTTTAATAAATAAATACATTTATTTATTTTTGGCTGCATTGGGTCTTTGTTGTTGTGTGTGGGCTTTCTCTAGTTGTGGCGAGCAGGAGCTACTCTTCATTATGGTGTGCGGGCTTCTCATTGCGGTGGCTTCTCTTGTTGCAGAGCATGGGCTCTAGGCACTCTGGCTCAGTAGTTGTGGCTCGTGGGCTCTGGAGTGCAGGCTCAGTAGTTGAGGCGCACGGGCTTACTTGCTTCTGCGGCATGTGGGATCTTCCCGGACTAGGGCTTGAACCTGTGTCCCCTGCATTGGCAGGCGGGTTCTTAACCACTGTGCCACCAGGGAAGTCCTCGGAGTACTTTTTCTTACTAGCATTCTCCCCCACTCCCCCATTAGCATTCTGTTCTTGATTCATGGGTGAGATCTCTTCTCCGAGGATATTAATGATGACTTTTCTTGAGTCTTTTTCTTTTTAAATAGTCACTGTTTCCTTAAATTTGCTTTCTTTTTGTGTTTTGAATTCTGTCTTTCATATTATTAGCTATCCTTAAATGTCTAGTGATCTATATCTTTTTAATGATATACTCTGTTTCACCCTCTCCAGAGGATAAACTCAGAGTTTTGATAGAGTGTGGGAGGACGTTGTGTCAGATAAACTCAGAGTTTTGATAGAGTGTGGGAGGGCATTGTATCAAGTAGGGGATCTGGGAGTTTAATTGTTTAATAAACTTCTGACCAATCATCCTGTTTTCTTCCCTATATTCACCCTACTTGCAGAATTACCTTGTTCTGCCACTCTGAACTCTTTGGGGGTTCTTCAGTGCTAATCAAGTTGCTTTTCAGCTTTATGCTCTGCTGAAGTAGGGGTCCACTTGTCAGATCTGCTAAGACACTTTTCAGTTGTTCATCTGCTTTCCACCTTCTGAAATTTGCTTGCTATTTCTCCTTCTGTCCTGTGGGTTTATGTCTTCTAAAGAAAATCTGTTTATTGTCATTTTAAAATAGGCCTACTCTGATGAAGAAATACGAATGATTTCTAGTTTAAAGATGGCATTTGAACATACTCATGTAGCTCTGTTCCTTCTTAAAACTTCTCTTTAATCAGAGATCCTTCTTAATTTCTTCAGCCAAGAACCCAGTGCTACTCTAACTTTTTTTTTTCACACACACACACTGTATTTTATTTTTACAAGAGATAAATAGACTGACACCAAGCATTGTAAATGGATGACCACAACAAAAGCAACAATGATTGCAATTACCAAACACGAAACACACTCACACTATGTCATAATATTGACATTCAGTCCAGGAATCCTCCACTGTAACAGCTCCTTTACTTTGCAGTGAAAATTGATTTGTGTATTTTTTGCCTCTGAATCCTTGTGGGATTTTTTTTTATTCAAACAGAAAGTCACAAAAATTATAAGCATCCTCATCAGTTCACTCAGTCCCATGTAATTAATTTTTTTTTCATCTTGATCTTTTGTTAGCACTTTTATGAATTCATCAGTTTTCCATTAGAGTTCTGAAAATGCTTATTCATTCAGTTCAGCAGTATAGTCAGTTATCAGAAACCTGTACTTGTCAGTCTTTTCCATGAATTCCTTGAAGATGAAACCCTTAAAATCATCACGTTTTTCATTAGTAACTGTGATTACATGTGGGCTCTTGTGGGCTTCCCTTGCCTGTTCCCTGCTGCACTCTTGCAATGTGCTGGTTGCTATACTTTCAATATGATATTCTGTAGCTTTACAGCCCTAGATGAAAAGTGATACTGAAGTTACCATTTAACAGTATCTGCCCTCCCACACACACACAAAAAAAAACGAAAGAGAGAGAGAGAGAAGACATTTATGCTTAGGGTCATTGTTTTCCCATGTAGCAGAAGTAGCTATTTTTTCGTATCTTGCACATAAATACTCGTGGTATCTTTTGAGAGCTGTACCATTAAGTATCATGGCCTTTTGCCCTCCACATTTTGTATGCTTATTCTGAATTTCATCTCTTGGTTTCTGATTATTGTTTTCTGCTGTTAAGGGTATCAAATTCTGTGCTATATATTTCATTGCATCCTTTTACCTGTATTCTTCTTCCTTTTTTAATTAATTATTTTTTATTTATTTATTTGTTTATTTTTGGCTGCATTGGGTCTTCATTGCTGCACGTGGGCTTTCTCTAGTTGCGGTGAGCAGGGGCTACTCTTCGCTGCGGTGCACGGGCTTCTTATTGTGGTGGCTTCTCTTTTTGTGGAGCATGGGTTCTAGGTGTGTGCGCTTCAGTAGTTGTGGCATGTGGGCTCAATAGTTGTGGCTCCCGGGCTCTAGAGTGCAGGCTTGGTAGTTGTGGTTCATGGGCTTAGTTGCTCTGCGTCGTTTGGGATCCTCCCGGACCAGGGCTCGAACCCTTGTCCCCTGCATTGGCAGGCAGATGCTTAACCACTACGCCACCAGGGAAACCCCTTCTCTTCTTTTTAAAAAGAAAGTAATCTCTTAATTTGTCATGTCTTTTACTGATCATTTCTTCTTTGATTTTTTTTTTCTTTTACCTAAAATGACTGACTTTCATGGACCTAACCTACCAACTACAGTATTTCCTCTAAAGTGGTGAAAACAAGCTAAGGTATTGGGTGTACTTATTGAGTCTTCTGCTTGTTACAATTGCATTGGTTGGTTGTTTCATTTCCAGAGGGAACCTCTTTGATTTGAGAAGGGCCTATGCCTAGTTTTGAAGATGATTCTGGAAAAGATAAGGGTTTTAAAAAAAATTTATTTATTTACTTTTATGGTAATATGGTAATACATGTACATGGAACAACACTAAAAAGGCACAAAATAATGCACAGTGTAAAGTTTTTCCTCTCTCTTTTACCTGCTCTCTGAGCCTCCCAAGCCCCCATTTCTTCTTCTCAGACGTTATCACTGGAATCATTTTTTTTCTACACCCTCTAGAGAGCTATAAATATTTATGCATATATGCACATAGATCGTAAATGTAGTGTTTTTACTCTTGCCACGTCTACTCAACGTAGTACTGAAGGTCCTAGCCAGAGCTAGGACAAAAAAAAAAAAGGAAGGAAGGAAGGGGCACTCAAATCCAAAAGGAAGAAGTAAAATGCTCTGACATGTAGGTGACATGAAATGTAGATGACATGATCTTATGTATAAAAAACCCTAGGGAGTACACCATAAAATTGTTAAAATAAGGAAACAAAGTTGGTAAAGTTGTAGGATACAAAATCAGTGTACAAAATGCCATTGTGTTCTATACAGTGCCAACAAACTTTCAGAAAGATAAAATCCCATTTACAATAGCATCAAAAAGTATAAAATATTTAGGAATAAATTTAAACAAGGAGGTGAAAGATCTATACATTGAAAACTATAAAATATTGATGAAAGAAACTAAAGAAGACACAAATAAGTGGAACTATATCCTGTGTTCATGGATTGGAAAAATTGTTAAAATGTCCATACTACTGAAAGCAATCTACTGATTAAATGAAATCTGTATCAATATTCCAACGGTATTTTTCACAGGAATAGAAAAAACAATCCTAAAATTCATACGGAACCACAAAAGAACTTGAATAGCCAAAATAATCTTGAGAAAGAAGAACAAAGCTGGAGAAATCACACTTACTGATTTCAAATTACAGTTGACCCTCGAACAATGCAGGGGTTAGGGCACACAGTCGAAAATGCTTGTAACTCATAGTTTACCCTCCACATCCACTGTTCCTCCACATCTGCGGATTCAGCCAACCTGGAATTGTGTAGTACTGGAGTATTCACTATTGAAAAAAACCCATGTGTAAGTGGACCTGTGCATTTCGAACCCGTGTTGTTTAAGGGTCAATTATGTATTACAAAGCTATAATAATTAAAGTATGATGCTGGCATAAAAACATACATATAGACCAATGGAACAGAATAGAGAGTCCAGAAATAAAGCCATGCATATGCATTCAATTAATCAACTAATCTTCAACAGAGGTGCCAAGAATATACAGTGGGGAAAAGATAGTCTCTTCAGTAAGTGATGTTGGGAAAACTGGATGTCCACATGCAAAAGAATGAAATTGGATCCTTAACTTACACCATATACAAAAATCAACTGAAAATGAATTAAAGACTTATTCATAAAATCTGAAACTAACACTCCTAGAAGAAAACATAGGGGATAAGCTGCTGGACATTGGTCAAGGCAATGATTTTTTTTGGATTTAACCACAAAAGCAAAAATAAATAACTGTAACTACATCAAACTAAAAAGTTTTACATAGCAAAGGAAACCATCATCAAAATGAAAAGGCAAACTATGAAATGGAAGAAAATATTTGCAAACCATATATCCATTAAGGGGTTAATATCCAAAATATATAAGGAACACAAACATCTCAATAGCAGGAAAACAAATAACATGATCAAACAATGGGCAAAGGACTTTAATAGATATTTTCCCAAAGAAGACATACAAATAGCCAACAGGTATATGAAAAGGTGCTCAACTTCACTAATCTTCAGGGAAATACAAATAAAAATCACAATGAGATATCACCTCATACCTTTTATGACTGCTGTTATCAAAATGTCAAAAGATAACAAGTGTTGGTAAGGATGTGGAGAAAAGGGACACTTGTGCACTATTAGTGGCAGTGTAAATTGATACACCCATTATGGGAAATAGTATGGAGTTTTCTCAAAAAATTAAAAATAGAACTACCATATGATCCAGCTATCCACTTCTGGGTATATATCCAAAGGAAATGAAATCACTATCTGGAAGAGATATTTGCAGTCCCATCTTTATTGCAGCATTATTCACGCTAACCAAGATAAGATAGCCATGCATTGATGGATGAATAGATAAAGAAAATATTATTTCTATATATAATGGAATACAATTCAGCTTTAAAAAGGCAGTTAGTCTTGCCACTTATGACAACATAGACAGACATGAAGGACATTATGCTAAGTAAAATAAGCTAGACACAAAAAGACAAATAACTGCATATTTCATATGTGGAATCTAAAAAATGCAAAAGTCAAACTCATAATAAAAGAGAATAGAATGGTGGTTACCAAGGGCTAGGGAGTGGGGGGAGAGGGGAGATATTGGTCAAAGGGTACAAACTTTCAGTTAAAAGATGAATAGGTTCTGGATGCCTAATACACACCATGGTGTATATACTTGAAATTTGCTAAGAGAGTAGATCTCAAGTGTTCTCACCACATACACACAAAAAATGGCAACTGTGGGAAGTGATGAATATGTTAATTAACTTGATTGTGATGTTATACGTATATCAAAATATCATATTGTATATCTTAAACATGTAATTTTTACATATAAACCATACCTCAAAAAGCTGAAAAAAGAAATGTGGTATTTTTCTTTCTTTTTGAATATATTGACAATTTTCTTTTTCTTTTTTTTTTCAATAATAACTTGTTATTTCACAGTGACCCCATTAGAGCAAATCCCCTGACACTGTGCATCTCTTGGACTGTCCCCTGCCCACCCTGCCCTTCAGTGTTCATGCTGCTCATCCTTAGATGGAGAGGTTCTCCATTATTGAGTGTAACTGGATTCCAGTCTTCAGTACAACTGGGCTCCCAGGGCAGTTATTGTGTTTCCATTTACTAATTCAAAGGCAATATTCTGTAGTCGAATTTTGTTTGGTTTGGAAACAACTGATTCAGCAGTCTCACAGATTATTGTAGTCCTAAATGTCCATCTAATAAGTTTAGAAAAACAACTAATCACCAGTCCCTAGAGTAGAACCTTTGCTCGTTATCACCACACTGCACACAAGAGACTCTGTGATACTTAAGGGAAAGGGGAAGGTGGAGAAAACCCTCTGCATTTGGTCTTGCTTAAGTCCATTCAGTCAGTGGAGGAATTCCTACATCCTTGGTCTCTAACCTTACACTCCACTGGGTGAGATCTCTTGCCAAATCCTTTAATATGTGTTGGTTTACTATACTTGAGAAGGTGAATTTCTCTTTCTCTTGTTGATTTATATATCGAACATTTTGGTTTCAAGGAGTTGTTGCTTTATGGTAAAGTTCAAGAAATTGAAATTGTGGCATCTGTGGTCAAGACGTTTTCTTTATGGTACCTTTCCTACTCTTCTAGATTATATTGTATATATGCTTTGCATTCACTTCACCTTTCCTTTGAGCCTGGTCTGTCTCTTGCCCCAGAGCTGAACTCAGCAGAGAATCGATCTACACACATGATCACCACTACTTCTCTGAGGATTCAGCTGACAATTTTCTTTCTTTTTTAAAAAAAATTTTTATTGAAGTACAGTTGATTTACAATGTTGTGTTAGTTTCAGGTGTACAGCAAGGGGAATCAGCTATACATAAACGTATATCCACTCTTTTTTAGATCCTTTTCCCATATAGGCCATTACAGAGTATTGAATAGAGTTCCCTGTGCTATACACTAGGTTCTTATTAGTTATCTATTGTATATATAGCAGTGTGTATATGTCAATCCCAATCTTCCAATTTATCCCTCCCCCCTTTACCTGCTGGTAACCATAAGTTTGTTTTCTACATCTGTAACTCTGTTTCTGACAACAGTTATGTTTAACCCAGCACAACGTTTTTCTAACAGTTGCCTCTTACCAGTGCATCAGAATTGCCTGGAAGCTTACTAAGAATACATATTCCTGTTCCAGATATACTGAATAAAGACTCTTTGGGGGGAGGGGATGGGGTTCAACATGGGAATCTACATTTTATTCAGTTTTCCCTGTGGCTACTACTGTCCTAAGTATTTTTAAATTAATTTTTATTGAGGTATATTTGCTTTACAATGTTGTGTTAGTTTCTGCTGTACAGCAAAGTGAATCAGCTATACATATACATATATCCCCTCTTTTTTGGAACTCCTTCCCATTTAGGTCACCGCAGGGAGCTGAGTAGAGTTCCCTGTGCTCTACAGTAGGTTCTCATTAGTTATCTGTTTTATACATAGCAGTGTATATATGTCAATCCCAATCTCCCAATTCATCTCACCCACCCACCCCTCTTTGGTATCCATACATTTGTTCACTACATCTGTGTCTCTATTTCTGCTTTGCATATAAGTTCATCTGTATCATTTATCTAGATTCCACATAAAAGCGATATTATACGATATTTGTTTTTCTCTTTCTGACTTCACTCCGTATGACAGTCTCTAGGTCCATCCACATCTCTGCAAATGGCACAGTTTCATTCCTTTTTATGGCTGAGTAATATTCCATTGTATATATGTACCACATCTTTATCCATTCCTCTGTTGGTGGACATTTAGTTTCCTTCCACGTCCTGGCTATTGTAAGTAGTGCTGCAGTGAACATTGGGGTGCATGTATCTTTTTGAATTATGGTTTCCTCTGGGTATATGCCCAGGAGTAGGATTGCTGGGTCATATGGTAGTTCTATTTTTAGCTTTTTAAGGAACCTCCATACTGTTCTCCATAGTGGCTGTGTCCATTTATATTCCCACCAACAGTGTAAGAGGGTTCCCTTTTCTTCACACCCTCTCCAGCATTTATTGTTTATAGATTTTTTGATGATGGCCATTCTGACTGGTGCGAGGTGATACCTCATTGTAGTTTTGACTTGCATTTCTCTAGTAATTAGTGATGTTGAGTATCGTTTCACGTGTTTGTTGGCCATCTGTATGTATTCTTTGGAGAAATGTCTATGTAGGTCTTCCGCCCATTTATTGGATTGGATTGTTTTTTAGTAATATGGTATTTTTAAACAACAACCTCAGACAGTGTTAGATCTTTACGGTGCATTCAACAGATGGCATATTAAGTATGCCATCAACTAATATTCACAGATTTTAAAAACACGTACCATGTTATGGGAAAGAAGACCAGAGACTTAGGGTTTAGAGTAGGAAGGAATGAGAGTGAAGACATATAAACTGTAGTTGTTTGACTATCACACCTCAATTCCTAGATTGGATTTTATAGTCTTTCAATTTATGTTCTTAAAAGCATACAAGATTAGCAGATTTTTTTTAGGCACTTTAAGTCACAAGATGATGATGTCAAAATGTTATAAAAATGTTATTTTGCTTAATATTCTGTGATGTTAACTTATAATTGAGTTGGGTGTTATTTATAAAGAATGCTGGTAATATGCTTTTGAAAGAGAAAGATCTCAGTATTTGGTCAGAGAGAGTGAAGCGGAAGATTCTTTTCGGTTTGAGACAACTTTTCTCTAATCGGTTATCTCTGTAACATTGTTGCCGTTTTTATATATAGGGTCTGATTTCTTTTCTTTTTCTTTCTTTTTTCTATTTATTTTTTTGGCTGCTTTTGGTCTTCATTGCTACGCACCGGCTTCACTAGTTGCAGTGAGTGGGGGCTACTATTCGTTGCGGTGCACGGGCTTCTCATTGCGGTGGCTTCTCGTTGCAGAGCACAGGCTCTAGGCATGTGGGCTTCAGTAGTTGTAGCACATGGGCTCAGTAGTTGTGGCGCATGGGCTCTAGGGCACATGGGCTTCAGTAGTTGTGGCATGCGGGCTCAGTAGTTGTGGCTCGCGGGCTGTAAAGCGCAGGCTTAGTAGTTGTGGCGCACGGGCTTAGTTGCTCCACGGCATGTGGGATCTACCTGGAACAGGGCTCAAACCTGTGTCCCCTGCATTGGCAGGCGGATTCTTAACCACTGCGCCATCAGGGAAGTCCCTGATTTCTTTTTTCTACTATTATTTTGTATTTCCTCAATTCTGAATTTATAACAATTCTGTTTTTACACTCAAGTATAGTGCTTTGAATTTATTCCCTATAAAATTTACATCTATTGGTATGTGCTCTGTGTGTTCACTCTTCTGATAAATCCACATTTTGTTTCTTCATCCAGTCTTAATAGAAGTGTTTTATGTATCAAGCTAAATTCATAGCCCATTGGCACTGTACCAGAAACTTCCTTCAGGTCACCATGGATGTATTCTAAGATAGATATTTGCAAACTTTTTCTATAAAGGGCCAGATAATAAATACTTTAGGCCTTGCGTGTCATATAGTCTCTGTCACTAGTACTCACTTTTGTTTTTGTTGCACAAGAGCAACTATTGATAATATTAAATGAGTAAGCAGGACTGTGTTCCAATAAAATTTTATTTTCAAAAAAAAATTGATAGGCCAGATTTGACATATGGACGGTAATATGCAAACTCTTGTTTTAAGGGAGTGAGAATTCTCTTTAATTGTTAAGTGCTGAGTTCTCCTTTAGAGTATAACCCAAAGAACAGTACTATAAGAATATTCTGGATTATCTGAATAACTAGTTTAAAATCAGGCATTTGGTACTCTGTTTTGCATTTAGGGTTGTGTGAGGCATCTCTCCTCCCACATACATCCACACCAAATACTTCTTATTATGGAATGCTGAATGAATAAAGGTTTTTACAACACTTGGAACAGAGAAAAGAGAATAATTGAGGTATCACCTGGCAAAAAGGGGTACATGCATGCAGAACATCATACTCATGATGGAACTGATTGATTTTTTTAGCTTCTGAACTTTAACATATCAGTAACCATGATAGTCCATATGAAATGAAGAATTTTTCTCCTCTTAATTATAGTCATAGTTATATACCTGTTTGATACAGATTTCCATAACACCTCAGAGTTGACTTGATATTTATGTGATTGAGGTGTCTACAGTGTTTCCAAATCACTTCTTAAACTTGGCCTTGGAATTTGTGGCAGAGCCTGATGTTACTTTCCCCAAAACCTTTATTCCCTTTTTCCCTCACTGACACAACCCAACCCTGGTGGGGGGGAGTGTCTGAATGACCAGCTAAAACCCCACTTTTCTAAGCTCCATTTCAACTAGGAGTGGTTATGTGACACAGTGTAGCCAATGAGACATTAGTAGAAGTTACTGAATAGGGATTCTGGGAAAACCTGTTAAAATGGGGTCAACCCAGTTGGCATGTATCCTTTTGTCCTCTTCCTTTCTTCCTGCATCAAACAGTGATGCCAAACCTGGAATTGTCACAGCTATCTTTTGACCTGCCAGGAAGAAAGAACAAAAAAATTGTAGAGGTGTGGCTCTGACATCTTGGCTGCTGCTCCAGCATGGACTACTAACTCCAAGCTTCCTGTTCAGTGGCAGAAGGGACGGAGTGAGGGGGAAAATAGGCCTACCTATTTTGGTCATTACTGTTTGGGTTTATACTTTGTGCAGCTGTAAATTCTCTCTCATTAAAAAAGTAAATACATGGGCTTCCCTGGTGGCGCAGTGGTTGAGAGTACACCTGCTGATGCAGGGGACATGGGTTCGTTCCCCGGTCCAGGAGGTTACCACATGCCACGGAGCGGCTGGGCCCGTGAGCCATGGCCGCTGAGCCTGCGCGTCCGGAGCCTGTGCTCCGCAACCGGAGAGGCCATGACAGTGAGAGCCCCGCGTATTGCAAAAAAAAAAAAGTAAATACAGGATATGGATACAGTTTATATATTAAGTAGATAGAAAGCTATTTCTTTTCACCGTAAAACCCCAAAGCATCAATTCAGTTTCTGCAAAATGACACCATCTATCGTATTAAATTAATATTGCTAAGTAGAATTATTTTTATTTTGTGGTTTATTCTTCATTTTGTAAAAGTGTTCTCATTTTAAAAATACTTTCTAAACTCTAAGTATAAGGAATTTGTACCTAGTTTTGAGTTTGTTCTTATTTGACATAAAAAATTCTTAATTAACAGTAAGTTTTTTGGAGAATATTTTCTTTTGAAATGAGCTTGATGATTACTCAGATATGAGGACCTGCTTGAGGCATTCATTTTGAACCCAGCCAATATATTTTTTTAAGCATGACTTGAATTTAATTTAATTTAATTTATTTATTTATGTATTTATGTATGGCTGCATTGGGTCTTCAGTGCTGCACTCAGGCTTACTCTAGTTGTGGCGCGCGGGGGCTCCTCTTCATTGCAGTGCATGGGCTTCTCATTTCGCTGGCTTCTCTTGTTGCACAGCACGGACTCTAGGCATGCTTGCTTCAGTAGTTGTGGCATGCGGGCCCTAGAGCGTGAAGGCTTCAGTGGTTGTGGTGTGTGCACTCAGTAGTTATGGCACGTGGATTCTAGAGCGCAGGCTTTGTAGTTGTGGCGCACAGGCGTACTTGCTCCGCGGCATGTGGGATCTTCCCAAACCAGGGATTGAACCTGTGTCTCCTGCATTGGCAGGCAGATCCTTAACCACTGCGCCACCAGAGAAGTCTGAACCCAGCCAATGTTTTAAACCTTTTATTTCTTCAGCTGTGCTGTTCGGCACGCAGGATCTTAGTTCCCCAACCAGGGATCAAACCCGTGTCTCCTGCAGTGGAAGCTCAGAGTCTTAACCAGTGGACTGCCAGGGAAGTCCCTCTCAATGTAACCTTTATTGAACATGTGGATAGAAGTGACTAATCCCCTATTTTTGCCTTACAGTCTTTACCCCGAAAGGGTGCATAACATTAGTAACACTTAGTACACTTATGGCTTATATGTTTGTGTCCTGGTCAGACCAAGGGCCTAGCACTATGTGTGGTGCTCAAATGAATACTTGGTGAATGACTAAATGAATATTTTGTGTTTGGTGGTTATTGAAACTGAAAATCATTTTTGATATATACTTGCCTTAATTCACCCTCACATCTCCACAAGATAGAGACTATAATAGAAGTGCTCAGGTTTTATTAACATATAATTCAATAAGTCCAAAAACTAGGCCAAAAGGAATTTGTAAACAAAAGGTTATTGTCCTACCATATTCTGAGAGAGCTCTCAGTTTGTAATAAAACTATTTAACTTATTCCTCCATCTACCTAGCAACATTTAAGTATCAGTGGTGCACATGTCTTTATTAAGGAATTCTAAAACTGTAAATCATTTTTACTACTTATAAAGTCTCTTTAGACTAGATCACGCAGAGCTGACTTACTTCTTAGTTGCTTTTTTATATGAACTATGTTTTTGTTTTTAACTCCAAAATATTGTAATGAATGTTATTGTCTAATTAAGCCCTAAAAATTCTCCACTAATTACTGCAGGAATAATCAACTGTTTTGACCTGCAGTTTTATAAACAAGAATAAATAATTGCGTCGAAGCTAATATGTGGTATAATGGCCCAGTGGGAATTATTATACATCCTGAAAACAATAATAATTCTCTCAAAACAGCTGAGATACACCTTTTTTAAAAACAATTTAGGAGGATGCAGAGACTATTTCCTGTTTTGCTCTTGTAAAAGTTATAGGGTAATTTTGTGCTAATGAAGTCAGACTAACGAAGCATAATATTTTCAAAATATTATCATGCATTAGGGACTAGTTTAATTTTTAAAAACTCATGAACAGGAAAAGCAATTCTTCTTAAAACTTCTTTGGTCTTTTGGTATACACAAGGATTTGTTTATAATACCCCACATCTCTTATGTACCTTGAAATTATTACCAGGCTTTTATATCCTTCCTGTATGTGTTTCATAATAGGTAAAGAACTAACACAAAAGAAAACACTAAATGTTATTTTAACCTGTTTTTCAAATATGCAGCAGATGTGGGTTGCTTCACGTAAAGTCTTTCTCCTTTTCCTTCCCTGTCAACAGACTCTAGAATTCTTTGGGTATACCTTCCATGTGCCTCTGAACATTGGTGGGTAAGGATATGTTGTCTAGAGCTACTTAGGATGACACAGTAGAAAGATGACATGAGTTACCTACTGAATTTATCACCTGGAACCATCCCACCCTAGATTTCTTGCTATATGTTATATGATATATTAATTATCTTTAGCAATTAAGCCATTTTGAGTTGTTTCTTTTCTTGCACTGCATCCTTATGGAAACAGTGTTTATAAAACCAGTTTTTAAAGTCAGTCAAATTTCCTTCCATTAATAACGGCTAAACTGGAAGCTGCTGTCCTCTGTATCTTCCCTTTATTCATTGCCAGTATTTACTTACTGACAGTGAAGATAATTATTTGGATTTTTTTTTGGTAAGTTTATTTTATTTATTTATTTATTTTTGGCTGTGTTGGGTCTTCGTTGCTGCTCATGGACCCTCTCCAGCTGCGGCGAGCAGGGGCCACTCCTCGCCGCGGTGCGTGGGCCTCTCACCACGGTGCCCTCCCCTGTTGCGGAGCACGGGTTCCAGGAGTGCAGCCTTCAGCAATTGTAGCACGTGGGCTCAGTAGCTGCGGCTCATGGGCTCCAGAGCGCAGGCTCAGCAGCCGTGGTGCATGGGCCCAGCTGCTCCGCGACATGTGGGATCCTCCTGGACCAGGGCTTGAATCCGCGACCCCTGCATTGGCAGGCAGGCTCTCAACCACTGCGCCACCAGGGAAGCCCTATTTGGATTTTATTGAACAGAACTTTTTCTTTTTTTTTAAATTTATTTGGTTCCGCTGGGTCTTAGTTGCAGCAGACAGGCTCCTTAGTTGTGGCTTGCGAGCTCCTTAGTTGCGGCTTGCCATCTCCTTAGTTGTAGCATGCGAACTCTTAGTTGCAACATGCACAACATTCCCTGGGATCAAACCCGGGCCCCCTGCATTGGGAGCTCAGAGTCTTAACTCACTGAGCCACTAGGGAAGTCCCTATTGAATAGAACTTATCATCACCATCATAACAGCAGTAAAGTTTTTATGGTATTCCCTTTACAAAGTACTATCTTACCTCATTTTATCACAGCTCAGCTTACTTGGCTTAGTCGTTTCATAAAACAGATGAGACTAAGAAGCTGGATATAGAGGTCTAGGATATATTTAATTATATGCTTGCAAATAAGAGCAGTGCTCTAAGCTTTTACAGAAATGCAGCAGACCGATTTGATATGCAACCAAAATAAATACTGTTGTTTTGTAGTTTTTATTTGTAACAGAAATTTCCGACTCAAGGGTAAGAATCACAGACTCAAATCAGTTGTTTAAATAAACCCTCCAGAGGTTTGACTGTTTTTTGTTTTTTTTTAAATCTGGGGCTTAATTAGCTTTAGTTTCAAATATAAACATGCATTGTATGTCATAAGAACTTCAGGATATTCCGGGAAAAGAGTCCAAAAAGAGGTTTTAAATGTGGATCTATCTGGAGTATATTGTAAAAGCCTTAGGTACAGATTTAGGAGTTGTATATGTGTGATACTTAAAACTATGAGAATGGATGATAGCTTTAGGGATTTAGGTAGAGCACAAGGAGAGAATGACTAAAGACTGAACACTAAAGAGGGTGGGTGGGGCTTTCCTGGTGGCGCAGTGGTTGAGGGTACGCCTGTCCATGCAGGGGACGCGGGTTCGTGCCCCGGTCTGGGAGGATCCCACATGCCGCGGAGCGGCTGGGCCCTTGAGCCATGGCCACTGAGCCTGCGCGTCCGGAGCCTGTGCTCCACAACAGGAGAGGCCACAACAGTGAGAGGCCCGCGTACCACAAAAAAAAAAGGGTGGGTGGAAGAGGAGGCACCAGGGAATGGGGCAGAAGATGAAAGCTAGGAAGAGAGTCAGGATCGCTGGGAAGCTGAGGAGAGCTTTTGCAGGAAGTGGTTGTTCTATCCCAGACACCAAGAAGAGGTCAGGCTAGATGAGAGCTGAAGCTGAAGGTGTCCTGACCACATCTACTTGCCATTTGCCAAAGCAAAGAATGTTTTTCTAATTTTCAACCTCAATTTTTTCCTTTTATCATGTTCATGTTAGTATCATGTTACAATATTATATTGTGCACTTTTGGGATTTTACACAAAATCAGTAAAGGTGTAAATCTTACGTTATTATTTGTGACATATAAATACCATTGTGGGGCAATTGTACTCCAATAAAGATGTTTAAAAAATAAATAAATAAATAAAAGTAAAAAAAATATACATGTATATTTATATACACCTGCACACATACCCACACATATAATAACTTGTGCTTACAAAGACTATTTCCAGAAGGCTACCCGAGAAATTGGTTACTTTATTGCCTTCAGAGCAGCCAAACATCTGGGACATCCTTGAGGAATAGGGGTTGAAGAGAGATTTTCTACTTTTGTACCTCTTAAATCGTGTGCATATAATGTATCTCCAATTCCAAAAATAAATAACATTAAAGCTAAACAAATAAAACAAAGGCCATTTTATCACGTTGAACTTTGATAATTATGGGGAAAAGTATTTTAAGACACTGCTGTGGCTGGAAAAAATGTTATGACTTGGTCCTCTGAACTCATGGTCCCTGTAGCTTGGTCTGTAAGGGAGAGTGGGTGGATTTATTAAAGTAACGTTAAGTTAGCATTGGTCAAATATACCATAGTAAAGAGTGGTATGGTAGTATGTTATCAACCATATATATATATATATATTAAATTGTTGATTCCTGCTAATGGACAGTTAGCAAAATCCAGTAGCCAAAAGGTCAGTATTCTCCTTGGGGTAATAGCCCACTTCTGAAGCCAAGAGATGCATGGTAATTGATTAAGCAGATCCTGTTTTCTCGTACTGAGTCCTGAATTCTGTACTTATGATTCAAAACAGAGTTAGAGCATTAAATTCTCAGTGTAATCAAAATATTCTCTTGGAGAGTTTTTCTGTTTTCTTTTTACAGACATGATTTATTCAAAAGAGATATGGGTGTTAATTATAGAAAACGTGGTGTTTTAATATAAAGAAATTGGAGAAAAGCATCAGGTTAAACATAAATTATTCAGTTCTATGAGTATTAGATTAGAAATTTAGCTGGTATGTAAAGTGATTGTCAGGAAAGTATACTGCTGTTCAGTTTTCTCTTTTCTATCTGTATAAGAATTTGGGTTAAAAATAGCAAACACTGAGCATGTGCATCATAGATACAGCTGCTGCAAACACCAGAGGTATGGATGCCGTGATACTGTAAGTGGATGATTAATGTAAGGGGCCTTAAGGTTTTGTTAACAGCTCAGTGAAATGAAAAGTTGCTTTTTGATGTCTGCAGCCAAGATGGATAAATTATGATTGAAACAATTAACAATGAATTTGGAACAAAGAATAATTTATTTTTTGTAAAAATGGAAAACTGAACTGCTTGTAAAATTCAGATAAAATTGCATAGCTGTTGGCATACCAAACCAGGTTTAGCAAATACAATGAATATTCTTTAATGAAGGAAGTTTTCTTTTTAGCTGTAGGTTAAAGTCCCTATAATTCAAATTGTATTTGCCATTTCCCAATGGGAGAAAAAGCTGTTTTTATTTCCTTGGATATAAAGTAATTATGGACAGTCCTTCATTTACAAAGTAGACTTTAGTTTCATTCAAATGCGATGTAAAATTTTTATGAAATGAGAAATTGGATTAGCTCTATTTTCCCTTTTTATATTATGGTCTCCATCAGTCATCTTTCTTGTTTCCCTTCTCGCTGTTGACTCCATGCCCACTGTTCAGGTTTCCAACATGTTATATAGCTACTGCCCTATTTTTAATTTTTCTTTTCTTTTTGCTACCAAACTTCCTTTCTGATTACTCTGTATCTGTCGCCTCCCTTTTTTACTATCCACAGTCCTCCTAACAAGTGAGGATTGCACGTGAGCTTACAAGTGAGCTCCTGATAACTTAGTATGGTGGCCTTTTAGCCCTCATCCTTGGCAACATCTTCGTGGCGTTAGACACTGTTAACGCATTTACCCTGTGGTGGATGTGTTTCCCCTGGACTTCTTAGTCCCTGCTCCTTGTTCTCCACCTCCTTGAATACTTTTAGTTCCTTCCCTTTGCTTTTGAAGTAAGAATGTTTCCCGAGGATCTAGCCATGAAAAAAATTCCCTCCTTTTTACAGTTTACACAGGAGAATCTCATTCATTTCTGCTTCTGTTATCATCTTCATGCATAGCTACCTTCTTATTTTTATTTATTGTCTTGACTTGATTCCCAAGTTCCTGATCCACAGATGTTGCACTCATAGAGCCAATAAGATATTTATGGGATTATGTATACTATTCTATCTTTAAAAAATCTTCTCTGTACCCTAGTTTTCCTGCTGGCTACTACCATATTTCTTTGCTTCCTTTACAGGATAATTCCTTAAGACAATAATCTCTACTCACTCTCTCCCCTTCCTCTCTTCCCATTCTCTCTTGAACCCATTCAGGTAGGGCTTTTGTTCCCTACTGTTGTATCAGAGTTGCTCTTGTCAGAGCTATGAATCAAATGATCAGTTCTTAGACCTCATTTCACTAGACTTCTCAGCAGCATTTGTTATAGTCGTTCATTCTCTCCTTCTCAAAACACTTTCTTAACTTGGCTTCTAGGTCACTACATTCTTCTTGTGTCTTTCTACATTACTGGACAGTCCTCAGTTTCCCTTGCTGGATCCTTCTCCCTTTCGTGACCTCTGATTGTTGGAGTGCTCCACGGCTCAGTCAGTAGCTCTCTTCTCTTCTTCCTAGGTGATCTCATTTAGTCTCCTGGCTTTAAATATCATCTGTTTGGTATTCTGCTTTAGAATAATTTTAGTGTCCCCTCTCCTTTGTTACCTCCCTTCAATTTTGCACATTCAGATTTTCAGAATGTGTCCCTTCCTCTAGAGTCCTTATTTAGAATACACATCATCCATTAAATTCATACATATTGCTCACCAGATTTCCTTTTCATCTTCTCCTATCTTGAATCTGTGTTAAGGTGTTTTTATTGTTTGGCTATTTTTCTTAAGTATGTTTCCTCAGATGGTTTGCTTGAGTGATATAATCTTGGAGATCTTGGTTAACCTCAAATATCTTTTTGTCATCCCTTTTAATTAATGGGTATCTCAGCTGGATATAAGATCCATGAGTTCTTCTGCTTTCCTTTCAAGTAGTCTAGATTAGCTTCCATTGTTTTTTAGTCTCTGGTGTTGATGATAAAATTCCAATACACTTGTTTTTTCCCTTAATGATAATTGTTCTTTCTGTCTGAATACTTACAAGGTTTTTTTCTTTATTTATAAGATTAATGAATTTTATAAGGATGTGAGTAGATACTTGTCTTTTCTCTTCAATTCACCCTGAAACATGGTTACCCTTTTCAATTATCCACCAGAGGTGTTTCTTTAGCCCAGAGAAATTTTCTTTTATTATTTACTTAATTGTTCTCTCTCCTTCATATGGTGTGTCTTTTCCTCTTTTGAACACCTATTTTTCACATTAGTTTTCTGGATCTATCCTTCAAATGTTTTTGTTTGTTTGTTTTTTTCTTTTCCTTCACTACTTCCATTTATTTAACTTTCTGCTCTGTGCTTTGAGATAATCTTTGCACTTCATCTTCTAGTCTGCTCAGGTGTCAATAATGATCACATTTTTTTCAAAATTCATTTACTCATTTTAGTCTGGAAATCATGGAAGAGAGTGTGTGTGTATGAGTGTGTGTGTGTGTGTGTGTGTTGCATTAGAATTTACTTAGGTGCTGAAACAATTTTTGTGTAGGTTTTTATCTTTTCTAGCACTTCTCTTTCACTAGATATGTGTTCTGATTATTCACTTGTATTCTGCTTTTTCAAATGTTTGGGCCTCTCACATGATCTGTTATTTTTCTGTGATAGCTCATTGGAAATCAGGTCTGGTTGCTGAACTGCCCTTAATAGCAGGAATGCCAGAGGTCGGGATAGATGTAGTGCCTAAAGTTGAAGGACAGCCCCACTAGAGATACCTGAAGGAAGCCCAGTGCTCTCTGATGTACTTGAACTGCCCTAGTTTCCAAAGTCAGGAAAGCCCACTTGTCTCCTGTTAAAATCCAGCATATCCAGAGGGCTCCAAGATACTCTTACAACTGGGGTCTTCAGATACTTGAAAGCCAAGCCAATCCAGCTATCCACAGCCCTTAGTTGTTGCCTGGGGCTCTGATGCTGCTTTTCAATCAGTTAGCCACCCACAGGGCAATTTAGTTGCATACCAGTTCTTCACTAGAGTCATAAACCTTATCTAGCAGCCTTCAGGTCACAGCCTCTGCTTCTCTTTAGAAAGTTAAGGAACTTGGAGTTGGGCATAGAGGAAAACAAGCCACAGTCAAGTTATCATATTACAGAATACCCTGGATCCTTTCTCATTCCAAAGCCATTACATTCTAATGAGTCTCAGATTTATTATATCTCCAGTTCCCTACCATTCCCCCAACTCACATATCCAGTGGCCCACTCAACAGTTCAACTCGGGTATCTGATGGATATCACAAAGGTTACACGTCCAAACCGAACTTTGGATTATCATCTCCAAACCTACTCCTCTCCCAGCCTTTCCTGTCTCAGTGAGTGCATTACCCCCATTTTTCAGTTAATTGCTTAAGACAGTATCTTAAGATTCATTTTTCTCTGTCTCTCATTTTATATCCACATCCCAATCGATCAGCAAATCCTGTTGGCTGTACTTTCAAAATGTACCTAAACTGACCACTTCTCACCTCCGTCATCTCTACCATGCATCCATCTATCCTTTTTCCTTTCCTGGTCTACTTCAGGTGCCTCCTGACTGCTTTCTGTGCTTCTGCTCTTGCCCTCTACAGTTTATTCTCTAGAAGGCAGAGTAATCTTTTTAAAAGGTAAAATGTTGCTTACTTCCAAAGGTTTCTAATAAAATCTAGACTTCGTGCCATTGCATATAAGGTTCACCGTGGTCAGGACCCTAGGCGCTTCCAACCTTATTTTCTACCATTTTCCATGACTCAGTCCACTTTAATCATGTTAGCTTCCTTCCTCCTGCTTAACTACATCATAACCATCTTATCTCAGGGCTCTTGCACTTGCTCATCCCTTTGCTGAGAGTACCCTTCCTCCAGATTTTCTCATGATTCCCTTCCTCATTAAATTTGTGATTTGTTCAGATCTGTTGGAATTGCCTTATCATAAAGATTATTCCTGACCACCCTATAAAATAGCTCCTCCCTTATTTCCCTATTCCACCTACCCTGTTTTAGTTTTTTTTAATAGCATGTATCACCACTTGAATCATTTATTTGTTCATTGTCAGAAATTCTTCCAGTCACCCTCTAGGAGGGAAAGACTTTTAAATTCACTGCTATATCCCTAGCACATAGGACAGAGCCAGGTACATAGTAGGCACTCAATATATCATATATACTTGAAGTGACATCTTTTCCAAATTTGAGTTGGATTTTACAATGAAAAAGTAGGTATATGCATGAATCTTCCTGGAAATAAGTCATATTTTTCAAAGTATTGCTTTTTAGTTTTCTGCTTTTTAGGCTTGTTTGCAAAAAATGTAATAAACTTTTTACTCTTGCATATGTTTTAAATTTCAGTTAAAGTATTTGTGTTTTATTTTTCCATAAAAATACTTAATATGTAACCTGACATCTTTTTTCATTTTAAGAACGAAATTCCATTTTACTTGTAACTTATTCCTTAATGATATATTTATTACCAAATTATTAATTTGTGTCTTATGTTAAAAGAAACCATGTAGTATTGTATAATGTCAAGGCCATTGGGAATAAAGGAAGGAAAAAATACAAATAGGGACTTTTTTCCTCTCTGATTTTTATAATATTCCAGTATTTTTTTTACATTGCCTGGAAATCCCCTCAGTTAAGAGAGAGGTTTTTCTCCTTACAATGTACTCACTGTTTCTAAGGGACCCCTCATGATCTTGACCATATCTGCTATTCTTTCTCTTTGCTCTTTGGTTTTTTCTTCTACTTAGGACCTCAGTTTATGTCCCCATCCTCAATTTTCAGTGGATAGAATTTACTTCTATAGGTTAACAAGAAAGAACAGAGAAGAGAGAACTCAGTAAAATAATAGTAGGAACCAAAATTCAGCTTGAAAATAGGCTTAGCGTGTATAATATAGCGTATATACTTTTACCTATAACATGCTAATGCACTTTAATACAGCATTCTTCTAATCTCTAGGGAAGACCAATTTTAAGGTTTATTGGTACGGAGGGAAGTCATTGGTACAGAGGGAAGTCATTGGTACAGTCACTTGCCATTTTGCTCACATTTTGAAGGGTCATTGTAGCTGTCGCCATTGGTGGGATGTAGGAAACAGTACACCTGAAACTCTAACACTCCCACATCCATATGCTGTTGGCAGCTGGAGAGTCTTATAAATCAGCAATGGCCCATTTTCTCATGCACACTTATAAACACCTCTCTCTGGCTTAGTACTTTAACATTTGTAAACTATTTTGTGGCAAGCGACTCGATCAGAACTTTTTAAATGGCTGACTTTGGTAATTAAGAGATTAATTTGGTTTTATTTTTATTTTTTCCAGGTGTATGGTGGCTGATGAAGTAAGTGTTTTCATGATTTTTATGTCTTTTATAAAATTCCCCAACCAGTTTTTGTTATCTGTTATTTACCCTGTGTTCTCTGTCTTTCATATGACTATATATCTGTATGTGGAGAGGACAGTGGGAGAGCGAGGGAGGGCGGGGCATGGGGGCAGCAGAGAGAATAAGAATGAGAAAGAGAGAGTGTGCGTGTGCACATGCGTGTGCAAGTGCCCATGCGCAAGGCATGCATTTGGAACATGTTAGTGTTAACATTAGTGATTCAAAATTCTATATTTTTGGCCTCAGAAGCATGAATGCAGCCCCAAATGAAACTGAACTCTTTTCTACTTGTCATAATGTTGCTTGCTTAGAAGCTGAACTTTTAAGATTTGGCTCTAAAGGTTATTGTTGATTGTTTTGTATGAGTGTGAAGCATAATGTTAAAATGGCATTTTACTATTACTAAACAATTTGATACCTTTAAGGGGCATGTACTCGTATACATTCATATTCAGGTTTTTTCACTGAAATGGAAGTTCTTGCTACATAAACTACAATACTCTTTACATACATTCTCAGAATGATGTAGATCAATAAAGTTCTAATTTTTAATATCATTTTGGAAAATGTGTTGCTGTTTTCATGATGTCTTTAAGGATAACAGCAAAACATATACATTTAAAAATATAATAGAGGTGAGGAAAATGGATACTGAATTTTTTAAAAATATAAGTGAAACCATAAAAGATTCTCGCAATTAACTGTCTTTTAGTTTTAGTTACATGTAGACTCACCAGTGGCTTATCTCCACTCTCTCTTCTTCAGGAAAAAAATGAATAAGAGTATATATGCACATGATTGCCAAGCAGAAGGTTCATATAGGGTTTCTTAGTTCATGCTGATTTATAATTACTGAAGTTTTTAGTTTGAACTCTTCATTCTATAGGCATTTGTTTAGACTAGATGTTATAGTTAGAAACAGTCATTGCCTGTGAAAAACTTCAACAGTGTAATTAAAGAGACAGGACATAGACATTTGGAAAACAGTAGAAATTTCTATTTTGGAACAGGATGCATTCCAAAAGAATCTTCATAAATTTATAAATTTGAGAGTCCAAAATGACTAGAAGAAGCTTATGTTTTTAATCCCTGAATATGTTTTCACCAAATAGGAATATAAATTCATCCTCCAACCTCCAAACTAGGCATAACCATTTTATATAATATGTATAAAATGTGTGTGTGATATATGTATGGATGTGTGTATCAATAATTTTTTTTAAACAGACCAGTTTTATGTCCACGGGAAATATACCATAATGTGTAACATTATCTTGATAATTTCCCCAAGCAATTCATGGGGAACATCTTAGTGGCTATGACATTGCATTGCTACCTTGTTCTTCAATTTGATGTTGTAGAGATTTGAATAGGCCTTAAATGTGCAGAATCATTCATGGATTGAATTTGATCAGCACCTTAACTCTTCTTAACTTTTATATTCTCCAACAAACTCCTGTCTTCTCCTCAATTGACATTAGACTAAGGATTGTGCATGATGAGTTCATGATGAACCTTTTAGCCAACAAGAGTTTTTCTTTATACCAATCACTTTTCATCTCCTATTATTTACAGTTACATTTGTCACATGTTGAGTGATTTGTGCTTGTCTTTCAAAACCATTCTTATTTTTTTACTTAATAAATTTAAAAGAACCATTTAATATTTTCTCAGTACTTAAAAGAAGATTCCACTTTGTGTCCCTCATATCTCCTTTTTTTCACCAGCATTTTAAAGACTCTCATTCTTTTACAACTATTTGACTTTCCGAGGTTTATTATGTCAAATCCTATCAATAAGGTTAATTAAGGAAAAATCCTCAATTTTACACATAAGTACAAAAAACAGGCCACAGAAGTAACGTAATGATGTACAATTCTAAGATCACAGCTCAACAGCACTAATATCCTCTGTTTTTGGTTGAGTTGAAATGCCATTTCTGTGGAATCTTACTGAGTTAGTGTGGATGAAAGTGAGTAAATTAAAAGTCTTGAAGTAGAAGGAAACTTGTATATATGTAAATTACATGAACTCTGGTTTGACCTTCATTTTATTTTCTAATACTGTTCTCCTTCTCTTGCTCTTATCACAAAATGGTAGTGAAGTCATAGGAGGAAATGCAGTTTATAATTTGGAGGTCAACCAAGTTTTGATTTTTAAATTAAAAAATATATTTTGACGGCTTCCCTGGTGGCACAGTGGTTAAGAATCCACCTGCCAATGCGGGGGACACAGGTTCAAGTCCTGGTCCGGGAAGATCCCACATGCTGTGGAGCAACAAAGCCCGTGTGCCACAACTACTGAGCCTGTGCTCTAGAGCCCACGAGCCACAACTACTGAGCCCATGTGCCACAACTGCTGAAGCCTGCGTGCCTAGAGCCCGTGCTCCTCAACAAGAGAAGCCACCCAATGAGAAGCCTACACGCCACAATGAAGAGTAGCCCCCGCTCACTGCAACTAGAGAAAGCCCATGCACAGCAACAAAGACCCAACTCAGCCAAAAATAAAAAAATAAATTAATAAATTTATTTTAAAAAATATGTATTTTTTGATATAATGAATATTTGACTCATCAAATAGCTAAAAGCTTTAGGAGAGCAATATTACATCTCTGTTATTGAACCTACTTTTTTTTTTTTTTAAGATGCTTGAATACCCACTTAGAGTATTGTGTAATTTAGTTGTCTGCTGTGATCTTTCCTCCATAGCTTTAGAAGCAAATGACTTCCTTCACTGGAATAACTCCCCTCTCTTCTAGTATTTTTCTACTATTGTCTTTTTCTAATGTATTCAATCTTCGTGGAATTAGGTAATCTATCTACTGTATACGAGGTAGTCATTAACCTAAAATGGGAATGATGACAAGTTCTGTTTAATTGTCTAATTGTGTGATCATTGAGTATTTCAATTATAAAACTATATTTCAGATAACCAACAAAGCTACAACTTTTAATAAAACTAACTTTGCAAACTTAGCTTAAACTGTTTTAAATCCTTTTCCCCCTTCTTGGTTTAATGTAGTCAAGCGTTGTTTCAAGAACCGTGTAGTAAATATACAGAAACTTGTGAATTTGTATTCCGAATTTAGGTCACAGTCTGTAGTGAGGCTGTTGCACTATTATCTTTACTGTTCTTTAATAATTTTTTAACCACTGTGTCCTTGTTCTATTGAAAATTATTGAAAATTTTTATTCATAAAAAGATTTTAAATATGAAAAATAGTTTCATATTAACACAAAACAGGTAATTTAATTCAATATACATGAGGAAAATATCAAACCTATATACTTACTACCTTATTTGTCAAGTATCTAAAGGCTATTATTCTTTGCAGAAACCGAGCATTTAGAAAATTTTTGTCATGTTCATTTTTACTTAAGAAGATGGGATTCACATCCTAGATTTATATGAACAGCCTAATAATTGTGTCCTTATAGACAAAATGCTGTCAGTACATGGATTCTGTCTTGTCTATTGAATCTATTATCAAAGTCAGAAGATTCTTATGTGACATTTTTTGTTAGTACTCTACTTAAGTCCCGCGCCCCTGCCCCCACCCCCAGCTTTTCCCTAAGTTTCCTTCCTGTTACTTGAGAAAACATTTGGAGTTGGGGGATGGTATACCAAATAAAGTATTGCTTTCCTTCCTTTTTCAAAAGAAAAGGAAACCATTTGTCAAGGCTAAGCTACTTGGCTTGGCTTACTTTGTGGCTATTTTGGGATTAATAGATATATATTTGGAACAGAGACCATAGAGTTGTCATTATGGATGCTTTTCTTTTGGTCAAGGTGCTTCTCTAGAAGAGAAGTTTGGAGGGGAGAGGCTGTGGAACCTGTTGAGTGCTCGCAGAAGTTTTTCTGTAGGCTGAAGTTTGAAAAGCCTTGTCATTTTCTCTGCAGGCAGAAATCTGTAGGTGTCTGGAAACGCTGAAGAACCCCCTCGGGAAGATTATTTCTATCAGAAGACCTTAAAATTGATATTGTGATATAGTCTCTGCCAACATTAACTTTATAGGTTTGAGGACAAAGAAATTAAACTAGACATGAAGAATTTTAGTTTTCCTTTTATATAAGCCTACCTTGGTTTGACAAAGTGAGCTGAGGTGATAATTTTTATTCCATTTGCTTCTACAAATCCTTGTTCCCCTTTACCAGACCCAAGTTGAATTGAATACTTTCCCCTCTGAGCTTTTACTCTTTCTGATTCATAACCCCTCTTTGTTGGTGGTCCATTTCTGTTGAATGAATGGACTGATTAAAGAGTTAATACTTAATTAACACATATGTGCCGGGTTCTGTTTTAGTGATTTACATGTATTAATTTATTTCATCCCAGGACAACCCAACAGAGTATTATGATTATTATTACCACCATCATTTTCCAGACGAGAAAGCTGAGGCACAGGTATATTAAGTAAATACAGCTAGAACATGCTAGGAGCTGATATCTAACCTAAAATAATTCAGCACCCAAGTCCATTATTGCTATTCTATACAAAGTCTCCAGGTACTAGACTTTCTGTGTTTTTGTGTGTGTGTTTTTTTTTTTGCGGTACGCGGGCCTCTCACTGTTGTGGCCTCTCCTGTTGCGGAGCACAGGCTCCGTACGCGCAGGCTCAGCGGCCATGGCTCACGGGCCCAGCCGCTCCGCGGCATGTGGGATCTTCCCGGACCAGGGCACAAACCCGTGTCCCCTGCATCGGCAGGCGGACTCTCAACCACTGTGCCACCAGGGAAACCCACTTTTTGTGTTTTGAAACAGGATTCTTAAGTACAGAAGAATCTGCAAGACATAGTGCTCAAATGAATGAAGCTGAATGATATAGGTGATGGCATTTGTGCAGCTGAGACGGTCTATATTCCTCTAAATCAGTATCATTTGACTGCTTCCTTCCTTTCCTCATTTTTAAGGCCAGCTTTACTATTTTTTGAATGTCCTTTTTTAAAAATAAGTTTTAAATTTTAGAACAGGTTTAGTTTTATAGAATTATTGTGAACATAGTACAGAGAGTTCTCATATGCCTCAAAGCCAGTCCCCCGTTACTAGTTACTTAGATTAGTAATGTCTCAATTAATGAACCAATATTCATATACTAGTGTTGTTAACTAAAAACCATACTTCATTTAGATTTCCTCATATTTTCACTGATGTCCTTTTTCTTTTCCAGGATTCCATCCGGTATACACATTACATTTAGTAGCCATGTCTTAAATAGACATGACAGATAGCCAATAGCCTTTCTTGGTTGTGACAGTTTCTCAGACTTTACTTGTTTTTGAAGAAGTTTACAGTTTTGAGAGTTAATGGTTCAGTATTTTGTAAAATGTCCCTTAATTGGGATATGTTGTCTGATGTTTTTCTCATGATCAGACTGAGGTACTGGGTTTTGGGCAAGAAGACCACAGAGGTTAAGTGCCATTGTCATCATGTCATACCAAAGGTACATAATATCAATATGACTTATCACTGTTAATGTTAATCTTGATCACCTGGTTTGATGTAATGTTTGTCAGGTTTTTCCCCTGTAAAGTTACTGCGTTTGTTTTTTTTTTGGTCCCTTCCCATACTGTATTTTTTGAAGGAAAGTAACTATATGCAGCCCATACTTAAGAAATGGGGATTTATGCTCTACTTCCTTAAAGGCAGAATAAATAAATACATAAATTATTCAGAATTCATTTGTTCACTCACTTACTTTATCTTGTATTCATATCAGTAGGACTCACAGATATTCACTTTATTTTGTTGCTAAAATGGTTCCACCTTTGGCCATTGGGAGCTCTTTGAATTCACTCCTGTGTCCCTTTGAATTGCCCCCTTCATTGTAGGCTGTTCTGTTTGGGGTTTTGTGTTTTGTTTTCTTTGGCTTTTCAGCATTTTCTTACTTTCTGGCACTACAAGATGCTCCAGTCTTATCCTGTATATTTCCTACCCCAGTACTTGAATCACGCATTTCTCCAGGATACCCGGGTTCTTTCTATTGGAGAAAGATATTAGAACCAGATCTAGGTGCTAGGTGTACTCATTTTTACCGGGGTGTCATTTCTTCTAGATCCTCTCAGCTGACGGAGCAAGGAGATAAATGCATGTGTTCTTACATATGCGTGTGTATGTACATATTTATGAATATTTATCTATGTAGCCATCTGTATCTGTATTTAAGCTAAACATGAGTTCCTGTTGATGTCTCCAGTTCTAATCCATCACCACATGGGTCATTCTAACTTCTTCCCTTGCTTAACTATATCCTCCTACTCCATCACTGAGTATCCTAGTTCCCACCATCTGCCATTCATTTAATTAATTATGCACTTCTAGTATACATGCGTGGTGGTTTCAGTATTATTAACCTGTACCCCGACAGGAAGGAAAATTATCAACTAGAGTACAGTGCTTAGGTACAGTTCCTTTTACCTTTATTTTTACAGATTCCATTCATTTTCAGAATTATTTTAAGTCAGACCTTATTCCTTTACTCTATTCAGTGAGGTTGTTTCATATACCTATAATACATTTAAATTATTGTATCACACTTCCCATTCCATCATGGGACCCTCTGACCTCCTGAATTATTTTTTAATTATTTGTATACATCAAAATGTACTTTTTGTAATGCAAATTTCTGTGGATTTTCACAAATGCTTAATGTCTTGTAATCACCATTACAGTATCATGTAGAATAGTTTTACTGCCCAAACAATCCCCTGTGCTTCACTTATTTAATTCCCTTCAGACCAAAACCCCCAATAACCAAAGATGTATTTAATGACTCTATCATTTTGCCTTTTCCAGATGTCATATGATTGGCAGCATATAGTTCGTAGCTTTTTCAGACTGACTTTTTTCACCTAGCCTATGCATTTAAGTTTCAGCTGCGTCTTTTTGTGGCTTGATAGCTCTTTTAATCAGTGAATAAAATTCCATTATATGGATGTACCACAGTTTGTTTTTCCATTCACCAAGATGAAGGGACATATTTGTTGCTTCCAGTTTTGAGGATTATGTAGGTGTTTGTGTGGGTATACTCAGTTGAGTAATTATCTAGGAGTCCAGTTGCTGGATTGTTATGTTAGTTTCCTAGGGCTGCCATTAAAAACTACCACAAACTTGGTGTCTTAAAACAACAGAAATTTATCCTCTCAGTTCTAGAGGCTAGAAGTCTGAAATCAAGGTGTCAGGAGGTTTGGTTCCTTCTGAGGGCTCTGAGGGAGAATCTGTTTAATGCCTTTCTCCTGGCTTCAGGTGATGGCCGGCAGTGTTTGGCATTCCTGGGTTTGTAGGTGTATCACTTCAATCCCTGCCTCTATCTTCATGGGGCATTTTCCTTTTGTCTATGTCTCTTCTCCTCTTGTAAAAACATCAGTCACATTGGATTAAGGGCTCACCCTACTGTAGTATGACATCATCTTAACCAATTACATCTGCAACAACCCTATATCCAAATAAGGTCACATCCTGAAATACTGAGGGAATAGGGCTTCAATACATCTTTTGGTAGGGGGTGGGGGGAGACACAATTCAACCCATAATACATGGTGAGACTATGTTCACTTTTGTCAGAAACTGGCAAACTGTCTTCAGAAGTGTATCATTTTGCATTCCCACCAGTAATGAATGAGAATTCCCCTTGCCCTGCATCCTTACCAGCAGTTGGTATTGTCAGTTTAAAAAAAAATTTTTTTAATTTTAGCCTTTGTACTGGGTATAGTTATATTTCATTATTTTTTAATTTGCAGTTCTCTAATAACATATGATATTGAGCATCCTTTCATTTGTTTATTTTCCATCTCTAAGCCTTCTTTGGCAAGGTCTTTGTTCAGTTCTTTTGCCCATTTTTTTATTGGATTATTTCTTTTTGTTGTTGAGTTTTAAGAGTTCTTTGTATATTTTAGGTACAAGTCCTTTATCAGATATGTGATTTACAAATATTTTCTCCAATGCTGTGACTTGTCCTTTTATTCTTCTAAAAGTTTCTTTCACAGAGCAGAAGTTTTTACCTTTAATGAAGTCCAGCTTATCAATTTTTTCTTTCATTGATTATCCTTTTGGTCTTCTACCTCATTGCTACACCCAAGGCCACCTAGATTTTCTCTTTTGTTGTCTTCTAGAAGTTTTATCGTGTCACTTTACACTTCGGTCTGTGATCCATTTTGGGTATAAAGATATGGATGTGCAGTTATTCCACCAACATTTGTTGAAAAGAGTATCCTTTCAACACTGAATTAGCTTTCTTCTTTGTCAAAGATCAGTTGACTTCATTTGTATGGGTCTATTTCTAGGCTCTCTCTTATGTCCCAATGATCTATATCTATTCTTTCACCAGTACCACACTGTCTTGATTACTGTAGCCTTATAATAATACTTGAAATTGTGTGGTGTGATTCATCCAACTTTGTTCATCTTCTTTAGTACTGTGTTGGCTATTCTAGGTCCTTAGTCTTTCCATATAAATTTTAGAATCAGTTTCTCAGTCTCTACAAACAGCTTGCTGGGATTTTGACTGGGATTGCATTGCATTTATAGGTAAAGATGGGAAGAATCTATAGATCTATAGACCAAGTTGGGAAGAAACTTTAACGATGTGAGTCTTTAGTCCATGAACATAGACTATCTCTCCATTTATTTAGAAATTCTTTGATTTCTTTTCTCATCGGTAATTTTCTTTCCTTTTTTTTTGTACTGAGGTATAATTGACATACATTATATGTAGTTTCAGGTATACAACATAATGATTTGATATTTGTATATATTGCAAAATGATCACCACAGTAAGTCTAGTTAACATCTGTTACCATACAGTTACTAAATTATTTTTCTTGTGATGAGAACTTTTAAGGTATACTCTTTTAGCAACTTTCAGATATACAGTGCATTATTATTAATTACAGCCACCAAGCTGTACATTACATCTCCATGACTTATTTATTTTATGACTTGAAGTTTGTACCTTTAGACCCTCTTCACCTATTTAATCCACCCTCAATCCCCTGCCTCTGACAACCACCAATCTTTTTTTTTTTTTTAATTTATTTTCTTGGCTGCGTCAGGTCTTAGTTGCAGCAAGCGGGATCTTTCATTGCAGTGCGTGGGCTTCTCTCTAGTTGTGGCGTGCAGGCTCCGGGGTGCGTGGGCTCTGTAGTTTGCAGCACGTGGGCTGTCTCCTGGAGGTGTGCAAGCTCAAAAGTTGTGGCGTGTGGGCTTAGTTGCCCCCCGGGCATATGGGATCTTAGTTCCCCGACCAGGGATCGAACCCGCGTCCCTTGTATTGGAAGGCGGATTCTTCTACCAGTGGACTACCAGAGAAGTCCCTGGCAACCACCCATCTGTTTTCTGTATCTATGAGCTCAGTTTTGTTTTGTTTCCACAAATAAATTAGATCATACAGTACTTGTCTTTCTTTGTATGACTTATTTCACTTAGTATAATGCCTGTAAGGTCCATCCATGTTGTCACAACTGGCTGAATAATATTCTGTGTGAGTGTGTGTTTATATATATATATATATATATATATATATATATATATTTATCTCACAAATTCTTTATCCATTCATCTGTAGATGGACACAGGTTGCTTCCATGTCTTGCCTATTGTAAATAATGCTGCAGTGAACGTGGGAGCACATGTATCTTTTTTAGTTAGTGTTTTCATTTTCTTTGGATAAATACCTAGAATTGAAATTGCTGGATCATGTGGTAGTTCTATCTCTAATTTTTTGAGAAACCTTCAACCACAGTGGCTGTACCAATTTTTTTCCCCACCAGCAGTGCAGGAGGGTTCCTTTTTCTCCTCATCAACACTTGTTATTTCTTATTTTGATAATATCTATTCTAATAGGTATAAGGTGGTATCTCATTGTGGTTTTGATTTGCATTTCTCTGATGATTAGTGATGTTGAGCATCTTTTCATGTACCTGTTGGTCATCTGTATGTCTTCTTTGTACAAATGTCTATTTGGTCTTTTGCCCATTTTTTAATTGGGTTTTTGTTTTTGTTTGTGGAGCCTTTTTTTGCTGTTGAGTTGTAGGAGTTCCTTATATATTTTGGATATTAACTTATTAGATATGTGGTTTGCAAATACTTTCTTCCATTCTAGAGGTTGTTGTCTCATTTTGTTGATGATTTCATTTGCTGTGCAGAGCTTTTTATTAGTTTGAGATAATCCCACTTGTTTATTTTTGCTTTTTTTTCCTTAGCTTTTGGTGTCAAATTCCAAATCATAGCCAAGACTGATGTCAAGGAGTTTACCCCCTATGTTTTCTTCTAGGAGTTTTATGGTTTCAGATCTTACATTCCAGTCTTTAATCCATTTTAGGTTAACTTTTGTGTGTAGTGTAAAATAGGGATCAAAATTCATTCTTTCTTTTGCATGTGACCATCCAGTTTTCCCAACACTATTTACTGAAGGGCCTGTCCTTTCCCCTCTGTGTATTCTTGGTTCCTTTGTTATAAATTAATTGACCATATAGTCATGAGTTTATTTTTGGCTCTGTTCTGTTCCATTGATCAATATGTCTGTTTTTATGCAAATACCATACTGTTTTGATTACTATCACTCTGTAATATAGTTCAAAATCAGGGAGCATGATGCCACGGCTTTGTTATTTTTTCCCATGATTGCTTTGTTTATTGGGGTCTTTTGTGGTTTCAAACAAATTTTATGATTGTTTTATTTTTGTGAAAAATGCCATTTTAATTTTGATAGGGATTGCATAGAATCTTAGATTGCTTTGGGTAGTATGGACAGTTTAACAATATTAATTCTTCCACTCCATGAGCATGAAATATCTTTCCTCTTTTTGATGTCTTCTGTTTTTTCATCAATGTCCTAATAATTTTCAGTGTACAGGTCTTTCACGTCCTTGGTTAAATTTATTCCAAGATATTTTATTCTTTTTGATGCAATTACAGGGTTTTTTCCCTTTATTTCTCTTTCTGACAGTTTGTTGCTAGTGACTAGAAATGCAACAGATTTTTATATATTGATTTTGTATTCTGCAACTTTACTGGGTATGTTGATTAGCCCTCACAGTTTTTGGTGAGTCTTCTGGATTTTCTATATATAATATCATATCTACAATCTATATACCTTTTGTCTCCTTTTCTTGTCTTTGTACTAGCTAGGTCTTCTAAAACAGTGTTGAGTAGGAATGGTGAGACAAGACGTCCTTGTCTTGTTCTCAGTCTTAGGAGCAAAGTGTCCAGTTTCTCACCATGAAGTATGATGTTAGCTGTAGGTATTTTGTAGATAACTCTTTATCAAATTGAGGAAATTCCCCTGGGTTCCTAGTTTTCTGAGAGCTTTTATCATGATTGGGATTTGGTTTTTGTCAGCTGCTTTTTCTGCATCAGTTGATAAAGTCATATGATTTTTTTATTCTTTAGTCTATTGTTGTAATGGATTACATTTATTCACATTCAAGTGTTGGTGAACCAGTCTTGCATACCTAGGATAAATTCTACTTGGCCATGGTATATAATTCTTTTTTATACATTCCTAGATTTGGTTTGCTAATATTTTGTTAAGGATTTTCACATCTATGTTCCTGAGAGGTATTGATCTGTAGGTTTTTGGGTTTTTTTAAAATAATATCTTTGTTTTTGGTGTTAGGGTAAAGCTGGCCTTGTAGAATGAGTTAGGAAGTGTTCCCTTTGTTTTACAAAGGCCAAAGCTGAATCAAATGAAAATAGCTACTCTTTACTGCTGCCAGAGTTGTATTCCTCAAATTCTCCATTTCCCCCTGTTGCCTATAAAGTAAAGCACTACATCATAGTCGCTACCTGTGTCTTCTATTCTCTTCTCCCCTTCTCTGGCATCAATTCTAGTGACACTTCCATCTCCCTACCTATTATAATATCTACCACTTATTATAAATGTTATATTAGATAGGTTAATCTCTCTGAGCCTTTGTTTCTTTATATACATTTGGGAGTAATAATACTTTTCTTATGAGATTACTTACGTAAGGAACAGGAGGAATATATCTCAGATATTCCTTTCCCCTATTCTGTTCCCAAACACCATGACTTTTTAAGCTTTGCTATCTCTATATATGCTGTTCTTTTTCTGATTAATTCCTTTCCTTTTGTGTCCCCATCTTTCCCCAAGTTCACCTAACAAAAGCATCATTTAAAACCCTCTTCAAATATCACTTCCTCTGTGTCACCGTCTGTATCACCAGCCTTTGAGCCTCTTGGTTCCTATGTGCTCTCACTTCTACTTTAGTTTGAATCATGTTCTAGTGTACTTTACTGGTTCTCTCCCAAAGATTGGAACTCCTAGGACTCAAGCCATATCTACGTAGCAGTGTCTAGGGAATAGTAGATTTCCAGTTAATGCCTTCTGAATGAATGAATAAGAGAGAAAAAGAGAGAGAACTTCTTTTGTCTCATTAATTGTTGTTGTTGGTTTGAGACCTTTGGACTCATCTCAGATAAGCATCTCTTTATCTGAACAAAAGGGACATCTTGTCTATAGTCACCAGTACTTTAAATTATGTCCACTGCCACCCACCTCCAGTTATTCTTGTGGCATGGAGATAATGGAGAAAAGATTCCTCTAAGTGGGATTTGGAGGTTGGGGTCTTTTTTTTTTTTATTTTTTTTTTATTTTTGCTGTGTTGGGTCTTCGTTTCTGTGCGAGGGCTTTCTCTAGTTGTGGCAAGCGGGGGCCACTGTACATCGCGGTGCACGGGCCTCTCACTATCGTGGCCTCTCTTGTTGTCGAGCACAGGCTCCAGACATGCAGGCTCAGTAGTTGTGGCTCACGGGCCTATTTGCTCCACAGCATGTGGGATCCTCCCAGACCAGGGCTCGAACCCGTGTCCCCTGCATTATCAGGCAGATTCTCAACCACTGCGCCACCAGGGAAGCCCAGGGGTCTTTTTAAAAAAACTATTAAAATGTCTAGCATAGGGCTTCCTTGGCAGTTTAGTGGTTAAGACTCTGTGCTTCCAATGCCGGGGTCACCTGTTCGATCCCTGGTCGGGGAACTAATCCCACATGCTGCGCGGTATGGCCAAAAAGAAGGAGAAAAAGAAAATCAACTTAAAAAACAACAAATGTTTAGCATTGAGTTGTCTTGCTTCCTTCTGGTCATCCTCAGTTTGAAATGTTTTTATCTTGAACACTTGAAATGTATAATACTAATGCAACTGATTTCATTTTCAATTTTAAAGAAGTTTACCCTGATTTCTTTAGGGAATGATGTAATTTTGCTCAGGGCTCCTGCTGTTTTGCACAGCCAGGCTATTGCAATGTTCTCTCCATAGTCTTGGACAAGATTCAAAATGAAATGCAGAGGGGACAGCAATGGTGAGTTAAACCGTACCCAGATAGAGTCAGACACAAAGCGTTTTCCTGGAATATAATGTTTATAACTCACATAAGCATTGAAAGGCACAAAGCACTAATGCCATTGTGTCACCCTAAGGCACTTTTATTATATAGTAATACTTCAAGTACATTGTAAGGAGGATGTTGCAAACGTTCCTGCCTCACCAATTTTTATTAACTGAAATGTTCTTAATGGGATAGAAATTATTTAAAATCTGGAGGGGAGGTTAAAATTAATTATCACCCCATAATCTGCTTCTTTTTTTTTTTTTTTTTTTTTTAAAGTAATGGACTTAAGTTTCCACAGAACTTGAACAGCCCTAAGGGGCCACATCTGCACTGGGAATTGGACAACAATTCTGCTCCAGACTTTTCATAGATAGCAGCTAGGGATTGGTATCAATCCAAGTCTTATTTCTTTACATTAGAAGATTTTAAACATTTTTTTCTTTAGCCATTGATTAACCTACCTTTTACCCCTGTATATTATTGAGGGTCTTCTATTTGAAAAATTATTATGAATATAGATTAAGAAACATGTCCACTATCTGAGAAGCTTTCAATCAGGAAATGAAGGTTGTGGAGTGTGTGTCTCTGTATGATATATGTAAAATGTAGACTACTAGAAATATTGGAAATTAAGTTTACAATATAACCTCCATGGTACTTTTGTGGAAGGAAACATTAATTCCAGCTTGATTAAGTCAGAATGCTTTGTAAAGGAGGTAGATTTAAGGTGAGTCTTACAGAAGAGGTAAGTATAAAGCCAGCACTGAAAAAAGGTAAATTGACGAATTTATTGACTTTCCGGTGTTTGTGAGCTGTATTTTCACAGAAGTGAGGTTGAGACTCGAGGGTATGAGGCTGTGAAGTTTCTGCTTTACTTCAGCTACAGCTGCCTCACTTTTTCTCCTTGATAAATGTTGAGTTTCTGTGTAATGTTTTATTTGAAAATGGCTTACATTGCTTTTTAAAAGTTTAAAAACTGCTTTTCTCGATTCTTTAGTGTCTTCTTTTTCTATATTACAGTGATGTGAAGTATGTATCTTTCTTAACCTTTATCTAACTTTATTCATAAGTGATCCAAAAATTTTCAATAGAATGAGTCAATCTTTGGCATTCTCTGCAAGTTTTAATCACATTTTCTTTCTCTCAAGCTATAAAGTTAATTCAGAAAGTTAAACTAGACACAGGGGAACAAGGTCGTGAGGAAAGGAAAGCTTGGTGTGCTGCCTCCATTTCTTCCACCTTCAGTCTTTGTGCCTTTCACAGTTTCCGACAGAGCTGTGCTGGGACAGACTGTCTGGAGGTTCACAGCCCCTGTGGTGCGTAGGAGCCACTATGAGGAGGGTCCAGGGAAGTATTTACTATTCTAGTGGAAAACAAGTAGAAGTTACTACTTATGATCACTTTGTACTTTGGATCTGGATTTGCTGAAGCTTTCTTTGTAGTAAGACACCAACTGCTTAAAAAATAATCCATGAAACACATATGAAAAGGAGTATTTTAAGAGGTGCACTCTCTTTGAAAAAAGATCTGACTCTTGAACTTGATAAATGGAATATTTATAAATGGAATGGAATATTTATAAATGGAATATTTCCTGCCATATCAATAAACAAAGGATGTCACAGTCACCAGTGATTGCAGCCCTCCAAAGTGAGCTGGTGAGCCCCGAGGAAACTCGGGACTGAAAAAAATACCTGCCATCTAGCAGCCATCAGACTGCAGCCATTCCCTGCGGTGAGCCCTGAGGAAACTCAGGATGTGAAAATACAGGTCCCAGATAGCTAAGGTGCACATCAAAGGGATGATTTCTGTGAGCCCAGACTCTTGGATCTTTCCATACATAGAAAAGCGCTAAGTTCCTTAACTTGAGATATCTGGTTTTCTTTATTTAAGATAGTCTTTTGACGTCCCAGTTACTTGCTCTTTGTTGCAAAACTCCTATATATCCTGGCTCCTCCCCCCACCTCTTCAGGAGCAGTTTCTCAGAGTTATCTGAACCGCTGTCTCCCGGACTTCAGTCTTCATTTTCCCCCAAGTAAAACTTAACTCACAACTCTCATGTTATGCATATATTTTTCTTAATTCAACAAACTCAACATACTAAATATGTTTGTAAATAAACTTAAGGCATTAACAAAAGAAAGAAAATTAAACTACTATATGTATATACACATTTGTATATATACATATATATATATTATTTTTTAAATTTTTATTTATTTATTTTTTTGGCCACGCCACGTGGCCTGCAGGATCTTAGTTCCCCGACCAGGGATCGAACCCGGGCCATGGCAGTGAAAGCACCGAGTCCTAACCACTGGACCACCAGGGAATTCCTGCCTACAATATATTTTTTAACAATGATAATATTTTCCTGTTGTTTTATAGTAAATGACATATTTCCAGAGAGTAAAAGTTTATAGAACGGCGAGGCATTCAGTTTTTTTTGCCATGACATTTGAAAGCATAATTTAACTTTTTTTTTTTTTTTTTTTTTGCGGTACGTGGGCCTCTCACTGTTGTGGCCTCTCCCATTGTGGAGCACAGGCTCCGGACACGCAGGCTCAGCGGCCATGGCTCACGGGCCCAGCCGCTCCGCGGCATGTGGGATCTTCCCGGACCGGGGCACGAACCCGTGTCCCCTGAATCGGCTGGCAGACTCCCAACCACTGTGCCACCAGGGAAGCCCAATTTAACCTTTTTTTAGTTACTCAAAGTTATCAACTACTGAGACAAGTTAGGCCCTTTACTTAAATCTCTTAGACTGTTTTAAGTTATGTGTTTGCTTCTTTTTTGGCTGTGCCGTGCGCCATGTGGGATCTTAGTTCCCTGAGCTGGGCTCGAACTTGCACCCCCTGCAGTGACAGCGCAGAGTCTTAACCTCTGGCCTGTGTCTGCTTCTTAGTTAGTCTTCATTTTTGCTACTCCAAGGCCTTTTGCTTCCCTGTCTTAAGTGAGTTTACACATAAAATGAAATGACTCTTTATATATTTTTATTAATATTAGTACTGAGGCTATTAATGATAAATAACATTAGAAAAAATAAATGAAGTAATATCAGCTATTCCTTCACTTTTCAGTACACTTTTATTTAAAATCCCTATTTTAGGTTATTCATAATATATCAACTTTTCAATTGAGTTTCTTTTAAAATTTTACCATTAATTCCTAACATTCATTAATTTTTTTTTTTTTTTTTTTTGCGGTACGCGGGGCTCTCACTATTGTGGCCTCTCCCATTGTGGAGCACAGGCTACGGACGCGCAGGCTCAGCAGACATGCCTCACCGGCCTAGCCGCTCTGCGGCATGTGGGATCTTCCCGGACCGGGGCACGAACCCGTGTCCCCTGCATCGGCAGATGGACTCTCAACCACTGTGCCACCAGAGAAGCCCCATTACTTTTTTATTCCAACGTTTTTATAGTATTTTAAATTCTCTTTACCTTATTAGTTTATGACAGAGTGTTCAAATGAATCTAATGAACTGTTTTCTCTACTTTTAACATCACTAGCATTTCGTAAAGTCAAGTCAAGCCCAGGTTAGATCTTAACATATGCAACTTCTCCGTATAAATTAACTTTTATTATTTATTGTTATACTTATTAACACTTTGCAAGTAACATTTATTTTGATTCTAAAGCCAATTTGAATTTGTGTCATAAGACAATTTTCTTAGATAACATTTTCACTAAAATTTCTGAAGTTCAGATATATACATTTTCTCTAGTCAGCTGGTTCCATAAAACCAGAATCAGGGGCTTCCCTGGTGGCGCAGTGGTTGGGAGTCCGCCTGCCGTTGCAGGGGATATGGGTTCGTGCCCAGGTACGGGAAGGTCCCACATGCCACGGAGCGGCTGGGCCCCGTGAGCCATGGCCGCTGAGCCTGCGCGTCTGGAGCCTGTGCTCCGCAACGGGAGAGGCCACAGCAGTGGGAGGCCCGCGTACTGCAAAAAAAAAAACAAAAAAACCAGAATCAATTTTTTATTTTGACATGGATAATATTTAATAAATGAGGACTGTGACTAGCATATGATTCCATTATCATAATTTTGACATATCTCATTTCTTTTTATGGAGTAAAATTGAATTCCTTATATAATAATTGACGGGCTGTGCACTTCTGAGCATATTCTGTATATAGATTCATTTAAGAAATTTGGAGCCATTATTAGTTCTAGTAGAAGACAAAGGAAGAGAAAGATCACAGAAGTTATTCTACAATATATTTAGTTATATTGGGAAAACAAGGCACATCCCTATCCAATAAAAATGTTAGAAACCAAATATATTTCACTTTGCTATATAATACTTCCCTGGGGTTCATGTGACATTGCATTGTAGGAGAAATTATCTGTAACTCTGTCTAATACAGAAACAATCTATACAAATTCCACTCTAGAGGGAAAAACTTTATAGTTTGGACCCAGGAAATTTTATCTTGATGTGGGTTGGTTGATTTTTAGCCCCCAAAATCATCTCTTTAAATATTCTCTAAACATACAAAAATTAATTTTTAGGCATTTAATGTTTACAAACATTCCTGGTTTTCTCTTTCTTATTTCTTAATAGTCCTAGTGTTTCTTTATTGCCTAAGCCAATTTAAACAGCAATTTTTATTTTTGATAGCATTCCATGTCTTTTCCTTAGAATGACAAATTGATTTTGCAGCCTTATTGGATTCACATTCTTGTTTCCTTTTCAGCAAATAATGCCTAATCCCAGTCTTTGATGATCATCCTTTACTTTTTAACCTTTGACAGCTATCTACCCAACTCAGTAGGGCTCTATTTTTAGTCAATAGTGGCATTTTGGCAAGTGGTAGAAGATGTGATTAGCATTTTTTTTCTTCTTGCTTGTTTGCTTTTCATTTTATGTAACCATTTATTATTCTTTTCTTAAAAAAAAAACTTACCTTATGAAGGCTTCCTTTTTACTTCCTTTTTATTATAATATATGACCCATTTTAAATGGGTCTCAGTTCTGAATTTGAGTAGTGAATCTCTGACATTGCTTAATTTACATTTTCAAAAATGACTGGATTGAAATTTCAGTTTCTTTCTAATGGTTCTAAAGTGATTGCTATGTGTCAACACAAGAATGACAGATTAATACAAGTACTACTGAAAACATTCTAATAACCTCGTAAAATTTTTTCTCTGAATCTTTTGATTGATTTGCATTTGATTTCTTATTTTGAAAGCAAAAGTAATTTTCTTCTTGTCAGAAATAAGTGGTGACCTTATTTATTTACTTCACTTCCACCACGATTATATAAATGAAGAAAATATTATTTTAATATACTGTCTGAATTTCAACATGAGGTTCTTTATTCTTTATTCTGATGTTGTCTTCAAATTAATTATAGTGTTACCACATAAAAAAGGATATAAAACACCATGCTGTAATTATTTACACTATCCAAGTAAAGAATTGTTTTCTCTTTTATAAAATCTCTGGTCGAGTTGATCTCTGATCATTATTGGCAATAATCAATTTGCCAAGTGCAAATGTTCACTGTCTTTCTTTTGTTTCTTAGTCCTTGTTTTCATATACTTTTGAAAGACTCCTTTGTTTACATTTGTGATCAGCATATTCATAGCGTTATTATACAACATGGATAATTTTGTATTTTTCATACATTTTTCTTCCCTTAAATGCACTCTTTTTGATTTCTCTGTTCATTACAACTAGAAATTTTAGTGATATAAGTTATTTATTCCTCCAGTTGTTAAACAGTTTTGTTTATAATGGCTTAAATATAGTGCTTTGCTTACCTGAAATAACAGATAATCAAATTAATACACAAATTAGAATCCTTTCCAGAGCCTTTATTAAACTTCTGAAATTCTTTTTCTATTAAATTGTTAGTTTATCTAAATAGATTATGAAGTTAGAAGCCAAATTCTGTTTTTGTTAGTTATTCTAAAAGCAATTATACTCCAATAAAGATATATATATATTTTTAAGTTATTCTGTATACTATATAGCGAAATAGAAAGCACTGTGTTTATACTGCCTTAGAATTGGAGTTGAAAATCAGTTAAGGAACAAGGTTCTCCAGCAATTAATAAGAAGTTCAAGAATAAAATCCTGAAAACGTTAAGTTTGGTTTTTCTCTTTTTTTTCTCCTGGGGAGAAAATGGCAAAAAATTAGGCAAAAGCACTCTGAGATATTTTTCTCTAAGGTTTAATCTTTAGAGTAGTTATTCTCAAAATGCAGCCTGAGAGCCATCCCCATGAGAATTGCTTTAGGGGTCCTTATTTTAAAAGTCCAGTTCTTTCAAGTCAGGATTTGGGGATTTGGTGCCTTAGAGTCTGAATTTTTAACTAATATCCAAATGATTCATAAGTATAATAGATTTTAAGAACCTAGAACATTACCAAAAGATTGGATCATGTTTTCTTTTTTTCCTTTTTTCTTTCTTTTTTTTCCCCTAAGCATCTATAATTGTGCTCTTTGTGTTGTTTTGGGCTCTCATTTTCAAGAAATTGCCAAGGCACTAATCCTAATACATATGGAGAAAATGTAAAGAATCTTACTAGAGTTCACTTACGTGATTTTTTCTTTTTTTTTTTTTTTTTGCGGTACGCGGGCCTCTCACTGCTGTGGCCTCTCCCGTTGCGGAGCACAGGCTCCGGACGCGCAGGCTCAGCGGCCATGGCTCACGGGGCCCAGCCGCTCCGCGGCACGTGGGATCTTCCCGGAGCAGGGCACGAACCCATGTCCCCTACATCGGCAGGCGGACTCTCAACCACAGCGCCACCAGGGAAGCCCTCTCATGTGATTTTAATATTACAAAACAGATTTTTTAAGATATGAAAAATATATGGAACATCTACTTCTGAACTATCGAGCATTATCAATCTGTATTATTCTATCATGAACTTTTTAAAAAAATTAATTAATTTTTGGCTGCATTGGGTCTTTGTCGCTGCGTGCAGGCTTTCTCTAGTTGCGGTGAGGGGGCCCGAGTCTTCGTTGTGGTGTGCGGGCTTCTCATTGCAGTGGCTTCTCTTGTTGTGGAGCATGGCCTCTAGGTGCGTGGGTTTCAACAGTTGTGGCACACGGGCTCTAGAGCGCAGGCTCCGTAGTTGTGACTCACGGGCTTAGTTGCTCCGTGGCATGTGGGATTCTCCCGGACCAGGCTTGAACCCATGTCCCCTGCATTGGCAGGCGGATTCTTAACCACTATGTCAACAGGAAAGCCCCATGATCTTTTATTAATTCAAATTGTACCTTAGGAGTAGTAATGGTTGAATGATAATACATACACATCTGAACTTGTTACATCATAGTTACCTCATTTTTACTATCTTGTGACCATTTTAAGATTAAATATGAATGTAGAGGAGGAAAAATAATTTTTCCTCTACGCTTCTCAATTCTTGGTTGAGAATCCCTGTAATAAAATACAGATTAGCAAGAGAAAAACGAACAGGAGTTTATTAACATGTATACAGGGGAGATACCTAGGAAACATGAGTAAAATTCCTTAAATGGCCCAAGCCACCACCTTAAATACCATGTCCAGCTAAACACAAAGGAAATAACGTAGGGGCCAGGGGTGGAGGAGGGGTTTTATAGGAAGTTTCCAGGAAAAGCATGGTTAACAAGTGTAAGATTTGTTATGTGGATTTGTCAGTGCCTTCTTCATTGGTAAGAGTTTCTTGTAATTTAAGAGTCATCCCTCTATTCCAGGTATGGAGAGGGAGATGCCCTTAAAATAGAGTTTTCTTTTATAAATTTTCCTTTCAAAAGGGTAACTTCTACTTCATCTTCAAAGCTTTTCCTGTGTGTGCTATTTTTCAAAAATATAGCACAGAGTAATCCTTATGCCAAAGAGGCATATTTTGGGGTGGCATATTCTGCTACCCTTCAATGAACATCACAGAAGATTTTGACAGATTGCTGCCCGCATTACACGTATAACTCAAAATTCTTCTAAAATATTATAGTCTGTGTTTATTGTTTTCCTTTCTGTGTTCTGTAGTTCAAAACATTGCGATTGTTCTTTCTTTTATTGAGTGAAATTGTTTTTCCCCAGGAAACATAAATTATTCCTTATACATTTTCCCACTTATTCCCTTGAAATGAGTAATATAATACATAGCCTCCACACTGTTACAGATTGAAAATCCAAACATATTAGGAAAAGTGACTTACTCTGAGTCTCGACCTTATCATCAGCAGAAATAGGATGAGACATCATGCAACCCTAGGCTTCTACATTTTTTGCTTCTTCATTTTTCCTTACGTGTGAGTTTTACCATTATTTCTTTTGGAAGAGTTCTTCTTTCATTCTGCACTTAAATATGTGCGTTTAATTCATGTTGCTCCCTCTCCTTATTCCTCTCCCTCCTCCACCACCCCCCACCCCACCTAAACGTCAGAGTACTTTAATAGACTGACTTTGTTATAAGGTCACAGTTGATGACCAGATTTTGGCATAAACACTTAAGTGGTTTTTTTTGGCGGTACGCGGGCCTCTCACTGTTGTGGCCTCTCCCGTTGCGGAGCACAGGCTCCGGACGCTCAGGCTCAGTGGCCATGGCTCACGGGCCTAGCCACTCCGCGGCATGTGGGATCTTCCCGGACCGGGGCACGAACCCGTGTCCCCTGCATCGGCAGGCGGACTCTCAACCACTGGACCACCAGGGAAGCCCAACACTTAAATTTAATACTCAGAAATTTGCTACTTCTTGAATAGCCTCTTGCATATTTTTAAAAGAACTTTTCTCTCTGTCTTTTACCATCCCCCTCCAAGTAATATTTTTTCAGACGGGATATGTACACTGCACGGAAGACTTAATACGAGCTCAAAGTCAGCATTTTCCTTCCGGTCCTACCCCTGCAGGCCCTCCCTCCAGTGGTAACACTATCAGTAGTTCCTTCCATCCTCCCTCCTTCCCTTCTTCCCTTTCTTCCTGCCCCCCCTTCTCTCTTTCTTTCTCCCCTCTTCCCTTCTCTCTCTCAATACTAACTGGATCATATTTACCATACTATTTTTCTTTTCCACATACTATTTTGCAGCCTATGACTTACCAGCCTTTCCATATCAGCATATAGATCTATTTCATATTTTTAAATGATTAGATAATATCTCATTGTATGGAGGTACCATAATTTCTCTAACTGGTCTCTTCTTTAATGATTCAGCATACTATGCAAGTATATCCCTGAATAAAGTCAAAGTATTGGACTTGCTGGATGGTCAAATCACTATTTATATCTACAATAGTGTACAAGTGTAAATTTCTCCAAACTTGCTCCAACACTGTTATCAAACCTTTAGTTTTTATTCGTCTTATTCTGTAGGTGAAAAAATGGGTTCTCAAAGTTTTGATTTCTTCATGCCTAAGTATGAGTGACCTTGGGCATCTTTTGATGGTTGTTGAACGTACTTTACATATATGAGTGGGTTATTCAGTTCTTTTCTCCATTTTTCTATTGGATTGTTTGTCCTTTTTTTTTTTTTTTTTTTCCTTTCTGCTAGAAACTTTTCATAAATTGAGGAACTTGGCCTTCAGTCATTTGTATTACAATTCTGGGTTTTTTTTGGTTTCCACATAGTTCTTTTTGTATTTTCCTTTATGCTTTTTGGAGTTGATATAATGAATTTAAATGTCTACTCTGTTTTTATTTTTATTTCTACACATCTTTTTTCTATCACTTTTATATGTGTTACTTCTTAGTGTGTATATATTTTTTTTGGGGGGGGAGGGTGGGGCATGCCATGAGGCATGTGGGATCCTAGTTCCTCGACCAGGCATCAAACCCACGCTCCCTGCATTGGAAGGATGTAATCTTAACCACTGGGCCACCAGGGAAGTCCCAGTATATATATATTTGATCTTTCTGGAAATTGACTTCTAGTGAGAGGTGAGGCAAAGACCTACTTGTATTATTTTTCCAAGTGGTTAGTGTAGAGGAGTAAAAAGTTTTCCCTGACCCTCTTAGGGTCCCTGGCTGGCTGTGAAAAGTAAACTGACAAAGACAGATAAACAGGAGTAAAGCATACAAATTATATTGAATTTTTTCATATACATGAGAGCCATCACAAGAGAATGAAGACTCAAAGAAGTGACCAGAGCAGGAAGTTTTTATACCTTTCAGACAATCAGACAATAAATTTGTGAAGAATTGGCCAGGCAAAGGAGTTTGGGCTAGGAGTAGTAAATGGTGAAAATGTAACTAGGAAGATAAGGGTTAGTTTAACAAAGTTTGTTTGTAGATTCCTCTGGTGCCTTCCTGGACTGATAAGAGTCTGTCTCCAGGAAAAGGAAAATTTATTTCCTGCCTTTAGGTGGGAAGGAGGGAGTTTTTTCTGCATTTAGTACTTCCTAATTGCCTTCAGCTCAAAATAATTTTTATGTCAGAGAGGCATGTTTTGGGGCAACATATTCTGGTTTCTTTTATTAATTAATTTTCCTAACATCATTAGTTGAATAAACCATTTTTTCCCCCAAAATGCCACCTTTATCACATGCTCAATTCCCATATATGTCTTGCTTCTACATTCTCCTCTGTTTCATTGCTCTGTTTTGAATATTCCTTCGAAGGACCAGACTTTTTTCATAATAATTTGGAAGTAGCCACTTACCAAAATTCTTTAGGTGATACTTAGGTATTACTACCTAATAGTAATTAGGTAGTAATAGTAGATATTACTACTATTACTTTTGGAAGTAATTACTAATAGTAATTTTACTATTCCAAGTTAATTCCAAGTTAATTTTACTATTAAAATTCCAAGTTAATTTTACTATTCCAAGTTAATTTTACTATTAACTATTAATATTTACTATTCCAAGTTAATTTTACTATTACTAATAGTAAAAGAATTACTAATAGTAATTCTTCTATTAATTCTTTTGGTTTCTATGTATGTGGTCACATTATTTGCAACTAATAAACTTTTTGCCCATCTGTTCTAATGTTTATATTTGTCATTTCTTTCTCCTGTTTCTGATATTGGTGGGAACGTTTTTTCTCCATTAAACATGGTACAGCCTTTTTGGTTGAGATACGTACTTTTTTCTAATGTGAAGAGATTTTCCTTTTAGTAATAGTTAATAATAAAGAGTTTTATCCGAAATTAAAGTCAAATTTTATAGTTGCCTTTTCAGCATCTAAGGATTATCATATGACATTTTCCCTTTGATTTATTAACATTGTGAATTATAGTAACAGACTTTCTTACACTGAAAAGTTTTTTTATTCCTGTACTTGAACTCCTCTTGGTCATGTTATTTATTCTATTAAAGGTCTACTGAATTCTATATTCTTAGTCTCCTTAAAGTGTTTTCTCAATAATCACATGTGAAATTGATCTTTGATTATCTTTTGTGCTGCCTTTCATGTTTTAGTACCCATGTTTTGCTGACTTTTTAAAATAATTTAAAGAGAATTTAGAAGTTTTTCTCCTTTTAGTACTGTCTGGAATAGTCTAGAAGCATTTCTTCTTGGCCACTCCTTTTAAAATATAGGACAGCCCTCTTGTCCTTCCTCTCAGCACAACCGACAATAAGTCATAGAGCAGTAACTTTTTTTTTCCAGTTTTTTATTTGAAAGTTACTTCGTCTTTACAGAAGAGTTGCGGGAATATGAATAGTACAAAGAACATCCCTATACTCTTTACTCAGATTTGTCTGTTGATAATACTTTACCCCATTTGTAAAGCTGTGACTTTTAATAAAATTTCCTAGAGACTTGGTTAGAATAAAACTACAACACTAAGGGTGTAGCAGTTAACTGCTAATACTAGAAATAGTATTCTTCAAGCACATTTGCTCAGATCCAGCCTCTCTGTCCATTGCAGAGGCTTCTCACTGCTTCACTTTTTGCTATCCCTCTCATGGGCATCATGAACCGTGCTTTGGAGTACAGGCCTACTCGAGTTTACTCAAGTGCTTCAGCCTCAACTCAGTGTCTTTGTCTTTAGAGAGAGAAGATTTCTGCCCTGTCCTGCTGCCCTCTAAGGCCTACTTCCTTTCCAGCCTCACATGATCCTAGTGTATTTCCTTCACGGGAAAGCTTGCTTCAATCCATGAGGAAGAGCCAGACCATCAGGGAAGTGTGACAGCACATTTCCCAAAGCGTAGCCTATTCATTCTTGAGTAAAGAGAAGATCAGGCCTGTATGTCCATATTCCTGTGGTCTGTTTCCTGCTCCTAGTCCCGTGTGAGACAAGAGCACATGAATGAACACACACACACACACACACACACACACACACACACACACACTCTCCCTCTCTCTCTTTCTCTCTTTCCCCTTTAAGAATAAACAATAATTTTCAGATATACCATCTAAACCTCTATATAGGAAAGAAAATTAAGAACATTTAAATACTTCTGCTAAAACATACACTTCCTTAACAATGATAAATAATAGAACATAGGATTTCAGTCTAACATTTTTCTATGTCGGTTTCTTTACTTAATTTAGTTCCTCATTAAGATTTAAAATCTACATACCTTAAAAGTCCTCCAAAGGGGTATCTTCTAGAACAAATAGGCCACCTATTCTAAAGACAATCCACAAGCTGCTTATAACTGTAAAATTGGCAAAATTTCTAGTTTCAAAAAATTTTCAATCAGCAGGCATCTTTTGTATACAATTGCTGTATAAAAGCCATCACAATACAAAAAATTGAAACTGAAATTCAATGTGTCAGTTAGGATCATTGTTATTTAGTTGCTCTTAATTTTATGGAAAGACATTTAGAAAACCTAAAATTGTTCTCCTCAGTATAATAGTGATTCGTTATTTTGAAAATATTGAAAAAATGTTCTCTTGAAGTTAATGTATTCTTTTTAATTCTTCCTATGTAGTTAACCTAAACAGTTGTATTATTACTGAGTCAAGGCTTTTGTTCCAAGTAGGTGATTTAGGCTTAATCATTATGAAACACTGGACGGTTCCACTTTAACAGATTCTGTGGTAGTTAGAGCTCAGAGCTTTGAACCACCTATACGTACATAATTAAAAAGTTTATTTCTAGGGGAAAAGTAGTTTCAGCCAATTATTTTCCTATTGATAAATTTTATCTAGAACTCAGCTATTCTATGCTATGTATAATTTCTTTCCTTAATGGGAACATGAAATTACACTAATATACTTTTATTTTTTAATTTGGAATCATGTTTTGTTAGAGTTTGTCCTATCAAACTTTATCTTCTGATGGTGCCCAAAAAAGGAAAAATCAACAGCAAATATTTAAAAAATAAATACCTAAGAACATTAGCAACTGATTATCTTTCTAATTTGTAGAAGTCACTATTAGTCATTTAACTACATGATCTTTTAACAAAGAGATGATGAATAGAAGATTTGGGGTTGTTACCATGAAAAATAACTAGATAAAAACTAATGGGAATTTCATTTTTTAGGTGAATTCTCCAACCAGGATAGGGTATTATCTTCAGGTAAATCAGATACCTGAATCAGGTATGCAGATTCAGAAATTCATTCTTTTCAGTGATTCCAAGTTAATCAGATTCTGAGATTTTTCATTCAAGCTAACGAAACTCAAGGAAAACTTTTCATTTAGTTCACAATGCCTGCTTATTGATGTATATTGAGGAATGGCTTTCCTTGGCTGTTGTCACCCTAAAGAGGCAGAACGGACTCTTTCACCCAAAATTTGGTTCAGATGTCTAGAATGATGATACCGCACAGATGTCAATAGGATGTGAAAAAGTTTATTTACTCACATACTGCTTTCCAGGGAGAGCAGGGTAGGCTCCTAAGCAGGTATGAAAATAGCTGGAGAAAACAAGGAAAGGAGACTGGCTTGGTTTTTTTTACTGGGTTTAGTGTTGCTATGAACATCCCCGTGCATGTATATTTTTGAATTAGAGTTTTCTCCAGTTACATGCTGTGAAGTGAGATTGCTGGGTCACATGGTAACTCTATTTTTAGTTTTTAAAGGAACCTCCATACTGTTTTCCATAGTGGCTGCACTAATTTATATTCCCACCAGCAGTGTAGGAGGGTTCCTTTTTCTCCACACCCTCTCCAGCATTTACTATTTGTAGACTTTTTGATGATGGCCTTTCTGACTAGTGTGAGGTGATACCTCATTGTAATTTTGATTTGCATTTTTCCAATAATTAGTGATGTTGAGCATCTTTTCATGTGTCTGTTGGCCATCTGTTTGTCTTCTTTGGAGAAATGTCTAATTAGATCTTCCACCCATTTTTTGCTTTGGTTGTTTGTTTTATTGATATTGAGCTGTATGAGCTGTTTGTATATTTTGGAAATTAATCCCTTGTCGGTCACATCATTTGCAAATATTTTCTCCCATTCTGTGGGTTGTCTTTTCGTTTCTTTTATGGTTTCCTTTGCTGTGCAAAAACTTTCAAGTTTAATCAGGTCGCATTTATTTATTTTTGCTTTTGTTTCCATTACTCTAGGAGACAGATCCAAAAAAATACTACTGCAGTTTATGTCAAAGAGTGTCCTGCCTGTGTTTTCCTCTGATAAGAGTTTTATAGTATCTGGAAAGACCTACATCCTTGATCTCAGTAGCAGACAATATTAGGAAATTTTGGAAACTAGTTTATCAGTGGGTGCCTGGCAGGCCAACACAGAACACTGTTAGTCACACTAAGTGAAGAGCACCAAAGTCCAGGTAGGCAGGTGATTGGCACTAAGTAAATTTAGCAACAAGCAAAAGGTAAGGACCTGGTGATAGAATCTGAGTCCCAGAGAAAGAATCCTATTTCCCAGGATATCAGGGAAGCAAAACAGACCCCTATTTCTAGAGAAATTGAAATTAAGAAAATGAGTGATGAAATCATGGAAGGAAGCAAAACCAGGGACTCATAACTAGGGCACAGGTTCGTGGTATGGTCTACACACACAAAATAAGGCCATGGCTCAGTTCCTGGAACTGTGCTCATGGTCAGAGTTGTTGCAGGAAAGAAGCAACACTAATGATCTCAAGCCAGGTGATGATCTATAATTCTTAAATTTCTACTGCCTTGGAACTAACTTGGTCCCAGAATTTTGTTTAAGTGGTTTCAGCTCTGAGGATTGGCAGGTTTTGAGGACAAGGAAACATATCAGTCATTATACTCTATATTGGTGCATAATTACTCTTTGGTTCGGATTTACAAAACTAAGTTATGTGAAAGCTTGTTCTTTTCTCTTAGGGCTAAGATTTACCACTAGGTGAATCTTAAATTTGACTCTGCAGGCCTAAAGGTTGGGTTGTGTGCTACTTCTTGGAAAGAGATATAGAATATTAAGGTGTTAAATTATTTAATTTTATAATAAAATATGTAGGGTGCTTTGTGTATGTGTGTGTGTCAGTTCCTAAGTTACCTTAACCTGTTAACAAGCCCTGCCGAACTTATCCTCAATTTTACTCTTAAAATACTAGGTAGAAAAAATGTTTTATCTTCACCTGCATCTTGTTTCAACACTGAAAGCTTTTAGACTTTGTTTTGACTCTGTACTTGAATGTTATGCCTCAAAACTTTGAAATGGTAACTAAAAATATAATTGCTCTTGGACTAAATACTTTTCAGTTACCTTCCTCCCTTTTGTTAAAAATCGTAAACACCTTTCCTGTGCCTTGGTCTTGCCTGTCCCAGAGAATTTAAAGTCCTTGATTTTTATTTAGTCATCCATTCACTCATACCTTCAAATAATGTCTGAGCACTTACTATATGCCAGGTCAGAAACAAAATCACTTCCTGCATTCCATTTACCATGTTTCCATAATGGAAGCTTGCTAAAAGTCCACAACTTTATTTTTCTCTTTTTTCTTTCATTTCACTCAGCATTTAAAACTTATTTTAAATTGTTTTATGTTTCTGTCTTTTTTCTCCTTGAAGAGTCTTGTAAGCAGGGTCTATGCCTTTTAGTCTTTCTCATGGTTCATAATAGTAACTACTTTTTTGCAAAGACAGGATTATTGAGGTATAATTCACCCTTTTAGGTAAATTCACTTTTTTTTTTAATTGAAGTATAGTTGACTTACAATGTTGTGTTAGTTTCATGCACACAGCAAAGTGATTCAGTTGTACTTATACATATGTATATGTATATATCCATTCTTTTTCAGATTCTTTTCCATTATAGGTTATTATAAGATATTGAATATAGTTCCCTGTGCTATACAATAGGTCCTTGTTGTTTATCTGTTTTATATATAGTAGTGTGTATCTGCTAATCCCAAACTCCTAATTTATCCCTCCCTTCTAAATTCACCTTTCTTAGTGTACAGTTCCATGAGTTCTTCCATGCAGGCATGTAACTGCCACCACAAGATACAGAACAGTTCAATTAGTCCCCAGATCTTCTCACATGCTGCTGTCCTCCTCCCACCCCACAGCCCCTGGGTGTGCTTTCTGTACCTGTTGTTTCGTCTTTTCCAGAATGACATAAAAATGGAATCATGTAGTACCTAGTTTGGGGGTCTGACTACTTTCACTTAGCAAAATGCATTTGAGATTTTTTTTTTATTAGAGTATAGTTGCTTTACAATATTGTGTTAGTTTGTACTGTACAGCCAAGTGAATCAGCTATACGTATACATATATCCTCTCTTTTTTGGATTTCCTTCTCATTTAGGTCACCACAGAGCACTGAGTAGAGTTCCCTGTGTTATACAGTAAGTTCTCATTAGTTATCTATTGTATTTTATTTTTTTAAAGGAACAAACACTATTTATTTATTTAATAAATTTATTTTATTTTATTTATTTTTGGCTGTGTTGGGTCTTCATTGCTGCACGCAGGCTTTCTCTAGTTGCAGCAAGCGGGGGTTACTCTTTGTTGTGGTGCATGGGCTTCTTATTGCAGTGGCTTCTCTTTGTTGCAGAGCACGGGTTCTAGGCGCGCTGGCTTCAGTAGTTGTGGCATGTGGGCTCAGTAATTGTGGCTCGCGAGCTATAGAGCGCAGGCTCAGTAGTTGTGGCACACGGGCTTAGTTGCTCTGTGGCATGTGGGATCTTTCCAGACCAAGGATCGAACCTATGTCTCCTGCATTGGCAGGCAGATTCTTAACCACTGTGCCATCAGGGAAGTTCTCTATTTTATACATAGTATCAGTAGTGCATATATGTCAATGCCAATCTCCCAATTCATCCCACCCACCCCCCTTCCCCCTTGGTATCCATACGTTTGTTCTCTATGTCTGTGTCTGTTTCTGCTTTGTAAATAAGATTGTCTATACCAGTTTTGTTCCTTTTTTATTGCTAGATGGTATTGCATTGTATAGATTTACCACAGTTTTTATTCATGCACCAGTTGAAGCACATCTGGGTTGTCTCCAGTTTCTGGCTATTATGAACAAAACCACTATAGACATTCATTTAGTAACCAGGTTTTAAATGGGAACAGCTTAGAGATCAGGCAGTGTGATATAACTGTGAAAACAATCGAGACAGCAGTGATGTGGGCTTTCATACTACTTTTTCATCCAGTTAACTGTGAACTTCAACAAATAGTTTAACCTCTCTGTACTTACTTCTATTGTAAAATGTGCATGATTTAGGACTTATTCTAGCTTTAAAATTACATGATATTGTACTGTATAGGTATTTACTCTTGTGTTCTCCAAGAGGAGAATTATACATGGTCACATACATCTTTGTAAAATTAAGTTGTATGAAATCAGTATAACTAATTTTTTTGATATTTGAAATTGAAGTATAGTTGACTTACAATGTTGTGTTAATTTCTGCTATACAGCAAAGTGATTCAGTTACATATGTACATATTCTTTTTATATTTTCTTCCATTACAGTTTATCATAGGATATTGAATATAGTTCCCTGTGCTATACAGTAGAACCTTGTTTGAAACCAGTGTAACTACTATTTTAAATTAGTGGTCCTTTTGTCTCTAAGTTCAATCACAAATGACTTGAAAATAATATAATTTTCTTAATAAATTTTAAATGTCATGATAATCTTGAGCTCTTTATTAACTGTGTAATCCAGATGATTTTACATTGGAAAATTATTTTGATAATACTTTTAAATAAAATATTTGATAAACATTTTCTTTCAAAATATTTTAGCATTTATTTATTTTTAATTTAGATGGGTCTAGGAAAGACAATTCAGGCAATTGGCATCGCTTACTTCTATAAGGAGGAATGGCCACTTTTAATCGTGGTCCCTTCATCTCTGAGGTACCCTTGGACAGAAGAAATAGAGAAATGGATCCCAGAGCTGGGCCCAGAAGAAATCAATGTTATCCAGAATAAAACTGATGTTGGGTAAGAACAACTTTTTAATCTTTAAGAAAAGAAAAGCCCTCCTGTGTGTATTTAGCATATAGCCATGTTTAGAATGAGATTATCACAGAATTTGGAATGAAGAGAGTAATATGGCGAATTTTATTTTACACTTTAAAATATGAATTATTTATCTAAAACCCAACTGTGTATTTGATGTCATAAGCTCCTTTATGGTATATTTTTAAAGTAAATGTAAAGTATACATGCTTTAAAAATATATGAATATACCTATGCTGTATATACCTTAAATTTACTTTAAGCAGACTATTTTAGGGTTGAAAAACAAATTTTACAACTTTTCAAGGATTAACTTGAAGATTTTGAGCTTTTATTATCAGCAACTATGGCTGGGTTTGCTTTCTAAGTTGTTAGTATGCAAGTTTTATGTATAACTGAAAATTAATGTTAGGCAATTTTACTTTTTTATTTTAATTTATAATTTTAATATTTTCTATATTGAAAATATTTATTTTGTGGTTATTTGAAGTCCTTACTCTAAAAATCAGTCATAGTATAGCTACTGTATTTTTCTCCTTTTGTTTTCTAGCCATTGGAAAAAACCAATCAATTTGAATAAACCAATCAATTTGAATATTAATAATTTATTACACTGAGTTTCTGGGTGAATCATGCAAATTATCATGTTCTCAGAAGTTGAAAATTACCAATTTCTCATCCACAAATAAAAAACGATGTACCTACTAGAAATAAATGTTAATACTTAGATTTTTTTGTGCGTGTGTGGTAGTATTCTACTATATTGTATTCTCTAAGGTTGTAAACATAAAGAGTGTTTGTAGAAATAAAGGTGGCCTTTGTAAATGTGGAAGGAGGACCCAGATAAAATAGATGGCAGCCTTTTTCTCTTTCAACCTTGGAACTCTAATTCAATGAAATATGTCTTCCTGGGCCGAAGAAAATTTAGACCCTATTTGCATGGTCAAAATAAAATGTATGCAATAATTATAAATTTTCTCTCTTACAATAAAACTGCATAAAATTTAAGACAAGAATTTAGAGAATGTAGAATTTATTAAGGCCTTTATAGTCATTTTCTGTAGGCTATACCTTATTTAAAAGTTAAATTTAAGTATTTTTAAAATATTTCTCCTCTATCATTTTTAATAGCATTTAGGTCTTCTAATTTTTATTGTTATTTTGGAAATATATTGCGATTAAATAGTGGCTAGTATTTTTATTTAAATAATAGTTGGGATATGTTTGATAGTACTACAACCCTACAGTGTAACTTTTCTGCAGGACGTTAGCTAAGGGCAGAAAAACTTACCCAATGTCTTCCAGGTACTTAAAGAAAACAGCTTTAGGTATATAGCAACATGTGGCAACATGTATTTACTGCAAATACATATACCTCCTTTTGTCATGCCAGTTATTCCTGGACTGTCCACTAGTCAAGATGTAGCAGGATAGCAGCTACAGTGACCTTTGAAGCCCTTGTCTTCTGTATATTGCTCTTAGTATATCTAAGTGATATTAACCCTAAAATTTTCTTCTGCAGCTTTTTCTGGTATTTGAGTACAGTAGGAAATTCTTAAGACTCTATATTAAGTAGATTTATCCAGGAATTAAATGTAGTTGTCCTTAAGAAAAAAAAATTCATGTTAGTACTGGCTCTTTAGGAGATCTGACTTTTCTGTTAGAGAGTAGAGAACTGCAGAAGACTGACACTGTCATGTGTTTTTCACTGGTGATATAGAAAACACAAGAGTGATATGTTTTATTGTTAATGCATTTATTTGTATAATTATTTCATTCTACAAACTCATTGGGAGCGTAGCATTGTACATACAAAGCTGAAAAAGACACATTTCCTGTCCTCAGCCCATCTTATGATATAATAAGGGAAATAAATATATAAATGAATAATTTCATTACAGTTTGATAAAGAATATTATAGATACGTGAATTATAGAGATAGTCCAAAAGATCAGAGATAACTTTAGCCCAATGTGTCTCTGTGTGAGGTGGTACCCTCCTCCTCTTTTCCCCACACTCTGTCACCCCAGGGCCAGGACCTCACTTGTTGTCAAAATGACAAGGACTCTATTGGCCTTTAATGGGAGGGTTCAAGAATGTGAAATGCCCTGAAGTGTTCTGGACAGACCTGTAATACTAAGTATCATCTTGCTCGAAATCACAACAGCACCTCAGCTGAAAAACACTGCTATCCTGTTTGTGGGAAGGCTTCATTGAATAGTTAACTAATCTTTGAGTATCTACTTTTTTTATGCATGATTCTAGGTGCATGGAAGCAAATATTCTCAGAAAGTAATGTACTTATCCTAGTAAATGTGGCTACCTGGATGTCAAAATATTCCAAAGACCAGTTAACCAAAAATTTGGTTTTGTTAACCAAATTTAAAATTTGGATTCTGATTTGTCATATTTGAAGATGGTAAAATCTTAAGAGATACTGGGTTTCAGCGGTAGTACCATCTCTTCTTATTTTTCCTCTTCTTTCTCCTCTGTGTTTCTTCCCAAAGAAATGTATTTTTTTAATGATAAATTGGTTACTAAAATATTTTTAAAGTCCATGGATTTTCTTTTCTAGGAGAATATCGACCAGCAAAGTGACAGTTCTGGGTTATGGTCTTTTAACCACAGATGCAGAGACTTTGATAGATGCACTGAATAATCAGAACTTCAAAGTAGTTATTGTAGATGAATCACACTACATGAAGTCCAGAAATGCAACTCGCAGCAGGATTTTATTGCCAGTAGTACAGAAAGCCAAACGAGCCATTCTTCTTACAGGAACTCCAGCACTTGGAAGACCTGAAGAGGTATTAAAATCCTTATACTCTGGGCTTTAAAAAAAGAATTGAATCAATCACTGTTTTTTGCAGTTTTTAATTTTAAATCAGATGCCTCAAAGGCCATAAGAGCACATTGGGAAATTCTAGATATCTATTTATAGTTAAATATATCTTTTACCATGACTGTTTTTATCTGTTTACATGTGAACCATAGCCATGCTTGCAGGTATATATAAAAAATAGTTTTTACCGTCATTATAAGATTTTCATATTTAGTACACATTTGTAATATTCTTCACACTTGTGTTCTAATGGTTCTTCTATGGTCTCAGTTTTCATTTATCTAGTCTATTTTACATTATAAGCTCCTTATGACTGGTGTTGAATCTACTTTGTATCTTTTATACTGTGTTACATAATTTCTCTCTGTTCCTCTTTCGCTTCAAAATCCACATTTCGGAAGGTAGACAGAAAATAGAACTTATATGAAGACCAGATAGGGTATCCACTTTGAATGGAGGGATAAGGCATTTGTTGGATTCCCTATTTAGCTTTTACAACTCTAAGAGGCAGATGGGGTATGGAGGGCTGAGAGGAAGAAATGAAGGGTGAAACACTCTAAGGGTCAGTGTAACCTAGGGAAGCACTGTCTATTAAGGTACACTTAGTCATAGAAAAAAATATGAGCCTATTGTCTGGTAGGGTTGTTGTAAGAAATAAAGGAAATATTGCTTCGAAAGTACCTTGTCATGTGCCATAGTAAGCACTCAACTAAGGGTGTCCATTGTTATTTTTGATTCTTAAGCCAAGCCTGAGAAACAGCTATTGCATCGCATCTCTACTAGTATTACCAAGGCTCTGCTTTTGTTCTCCACCCTGGGAGTCTTCTGAAATACACATAACAGTACATAGACTGTGATGGTATAATTCTCAATTTTACCTTTTATATTTTTGCTCTGGATACTCACTGGAAGTGGGAGAGTGGACCCCAAGTAATTTACTTACGTTCCAAAATTATGTCGCTGAATAATGGGGTTTATTATGTCTTAATATAAAATGTATCATTTAAGAAGGAGAATGTATAAAAGATATATGTATTTTAAATGATAGTAGTAAAATGAATACTCACTTACTGATTACCTACCGTAAGAAAGAGAGCACTGACAATACGGTAGTGGCCCTTGTGTCCCATGTGATTACATGCCAGTCCCTTCACTCCTCACCCAGGATAGCCACTATTCAAAGCAAGGGTAATTCCTGGTTTTGTGGATCACGATGGTTATACAAATTGGGGATGTTTGGGACTCTTTAAGAAAAAACTATAAAATTACAAGTTCTAAATTAGGAATTCTGAAATTGGTATGAGTCCTCCAACTTTGTTTTTCTTTTTCAAGATGTTTTTGGATATTCTGGGTCCCTTGAATTTCCATATGATTTTTTTTGTAGAACTTGGCATTTTTTACAGAGAATCCAGCTTAGATTTTCATAGGTATTGTGTTGAACCTGCAGATCACTTTGGAGTGTATTGCCATGTTAACAGTATTAAGTCTTCAAATCCATGAACATGAGATATCTTTCAGTTTATTTAGGATTTAATTGTTTTCCAACAGTGCTTTGTAGTTTTAACAGGATAAGTCCTATGCTTCTTTTGTTAAATATTTTATTCTTTTTGATACTGTTGTCAATAGAATTGTTTTCTTAATTTCATTTGTAGAATGTTCATTGCAAGTATTTAGAAATACAATTGATTTTTATGTATTGATCATGTATCCTGAAACCTTGCTGAACTCATTTATTATTTCTAGTAGTTTTTAGTGGACTCCTTAGGATTTTTTGTAGACAGGATCATATATACGTTACTTTAATTGCCCTGGTTAGAACTTCCAGTACAATTTTGAATGGAAATGGCAAGTATGGCATCTTTATTTTGTTCCTAATCTTAGGAGGAAAGCCCTCAGTCTTTCACCTTTAAGTATTACCTGTGTTACCTGTGGCTTTTTGTAAATTTCTTTTATCAGTTAAGTTCCTTTCTACCTCTTGTTTATTGAGTGTTTAATCATGAAAGGATATTGAGTTTGTCAAATGCTTTTTCTGCATTTATTGCGGTACTTATATTTTTTTTTGTCCTTTATTCTATTGATAGGGTGTATTATAATCATTGATTTTCAGATGTTAAACCAACCTTGCATTCTAAGATAAATCTCACTTGGTCATGATATATAATCCTTTCATATGTTGCTAGATTCAGTCTGCTAATATTTTGTTGATGATTATTGTGTCTATATTCATAAGAGATATTGATTTGTAGTTTTTTTTTAAATTATATCTTGGTCCAGTTTTGTTATTAAGGTAATACTGGCCTCAAAGAATGAGATGGAAAGTGTTCCTTCCTCTTCTATTTTTTAGAAGAGTTTGCAAAACATTGGTATTACTTCTTTTTTAAATATTTGGTGAATTTGATGGTGAAGCTATATGGGCCTGAACTTTTCTTTGTGAGTCGATTTAGGTTAACAACTCATTCTCTTCATTGAATAATGTCCATTCAGATTGTTTCTTTTTGAGTCAGTTTTGGTACTTTGTGTCTTTTTAGGAATTTGTTCATTTCATCTAAGTTACCTAATATATTGGCATACTATTGTTCATAGAATTCCCTTATAATTTTTTGTATTTCTGTGAGGTTGATAGTGATGTCCCCTCTTTCATTCCTGATTTTAGTAATTTGAGCCATCTCTCTTTTTTCCTTGGTCGTTGGAGCTAAAGTTTTGTCAATTTTGTTGATCTCTCCAAGAACCAACATTTGGTCTCATTGATTTATTTCTCTGTTGTTTTCCATTCTCTATTTTGTTCATTTCCATTCTAATCTTTGTCATATTATTCCTTCTGTTTGTTTTGGGTATAGTTTGCTCTTCTTTCCAGTGTTTTAAGGTTAAAAATTAGATTATTAATTTGAGAGCTTTCTTCTTTCTTAATACAGACATATACAGATATAAATTTTCCTCTAAGCACTGCTTTCATTGCATCTCATTTTTGGTATGTTATCTCCTCAGTTTCATTTATTGCAAAGTCTTATCTAATTTCTAAATAATTTCCCTTGTGATTTCTTTTTTGAACAATTTGTTATTTAGGAGTATGTTGTCATATAAAAAGGATGTAAAGCAACAAAGCCACTTTGGAAAACACTTTGACAGTTCCTTAATAAATTAACAATCAAATTACTATAGTACCTAGCAATTCCATTCCTAGGTATATACCCAAGAGAACTGAATATACAGCTGTTCACAGTAGCATTATTCATGATATCCCAAAAGTGGAAAAAAGCCATTGTCCATAACTGCTGAATGGATAAACAAAATACAGCCATAAAAGAAGTAAAGTACTAATATACTCTACAACATGGGTGAACCTTGAAGACATTATGCTAAGTGAAAGCCAGACACAAAGGCTACATATTTTTTTATTCTATTTCTATAAAATGTCCAAAATAGGCAAATTCTTGGAGATGGAAATATATTAGTGGTTGCCAAGACCGGAAGAGAGGGGAAATGGGAAATGACTAGTAATGGGTATAGATTTTATTTTTGGAGTGATAAAAATGTTCCAGAATTAGATAGTGGTGATCGAGGTACTTTTTTTTTTTAATATTTATGTTTGTTTGTTTGTTTGTTTATTTATGGCTGCGTTGGGTCTTCATTGCTGTGCACAGGCTTTCTCTAGTTGCGGCGAGCAGGGGCTAGTCTTCGTTGCGGTGCACAGACTTCTCATTGTGGTAGCTTCTCTTTTTGCAGGGCACGGGCTCTAGGCACGTGGGCTTCAGTAGTTGTGGCACGCGGGCTCAGTAGTTGAGGCTCGCAGGCTCTAGAGTGCAGACTCAGTAGCTGTGGTGCACGGACCTAGTTGCTCCGCGGCATGTAGGATCCTCCTGGACCACGGCTTGAACCCGTGCCCCCTGCATTGGCAGGCAGACTCCTGACCACTGCACCAGCAGGGAAGTCCCTGGGGCACATTTTGAACATACTAAAAGCCACTGAATTTACACTTTAAAAGTGTGAACAGTAAAAGTGGTATATGAATTTATATTTCAATAAAGCTGTTGTTTTTAAAAAGCATATTAACAGTGAGACACTACTATGTGCATTCTATTAAAGTTATAAAAATGAAAAGATTTTATGATACTATTGATGGGAGTATAAATTGGGACCATCTTTTTACAGTGCAGCATAGTAACATCTATCAAATTTTTAAAAACATATACCTTAAACCCACCTGTTTCATTTCTAAAAATGTACCCTATAAACCCATCTAATATAAATGCAGATGGGGAATGGATGGATGGATGGATGGATAGATAGAGATGATTGATAGATGTAGATGTAGATACATATACCTACACCTACATATATTTACGTATTTGCACTCATACACATAGACTTACACCAAGTTATTAATTTTTGTAACTGCATAAAAGCTAGAAACAGTCTATATGTCCATTATCAGGAGACCTTTAAAATATTTTCCAGTACGTCTACATAATAAAGAGTTGCTATGCAGCCTTTAAGCAGTATTTATTATTATTATACATTGCTTATATAATTTTTAAAACTAAGTAAAATTAGGTATATATGTACTTTAATGATGTCTAAGACATGTTTTGAGGGACAAAATTCGAGTTGTGTATGTTATATGATCCTCTTCGTCTGAACAGAAGAGAATATACAAATATGCATATATAGGCATACAAAATATAGAAATGTATATTGAAGAAAAGGATAGCAGTTATTCCTGAAGAATAGGATGGCATGGTTGGGTGGATGGAGGGGAAGGAGGAGCCTTGATGAAAAAGAGATAGATTTTCTTTTCTACTTTTTACTATTTCATTAACTGGATTTATCGTAGTAACTAATTTACTTGAAAATATTACAACATATTGAGAACACTTGTATTGTTACAGCTTTTTATGCAGATTGAAGCTCTCTTTCCACAAAAATTTGGAACATGGACCGAGTATGCCAAAAGATACTGTAATGCACATGTCAGGTAAGACAAACTATTTTCTGTAAGTTTCAATCCTCACATATTTACCATGAACATTAAGCTCTGTTAGTTATTCTTTGTTCCAATGTTTTTCAAGCTTGTGGTAGTTATGGAATAATTTGAAGTAAAATCTTGGGTGGATGACCCATATATAAAATAAGTAAAAGGAGTAGATAATGGCAGTTTGTCTTTCTTTATTTTTTACCTTTCAAGTATTTCATTTTTAAAACTATTTATTTTTATTGACTAGATGGATGTGCACATTGCACAAAAATGAAAAGTAAGTGCCCATTCCACCTGTGTTTCTCAGTTAAACATTCTCTTCTGGAGAAGGAGTATCCTTCTGGAGATACTTTATATGTGAAAAAGCACATGTGGTTATGTGTGTATAATGTTATTTCATTTTATTTCTACATATATAGTATTGTAATGTACATACACACTGTTCTGCAGTTTGCTGTCTTCACCTACTATGTATTGGAGATCCATGCATATCAGTTACTAGAAGAGCTTTGACCTTTCTTTTTAAATGCTGCATGTATTCTACTGTTTGGATGCCCTGTAATTGATTTATGCAGTGTACTATTAATAGACATTTATTTGTGGTATATAACTGTTGCATACAGTGCAGCAATGCATATCCTTGCACGTGTTGAGAGGTAGTATATTATAGTGTCAAAGAGCATGTAAAACTAGAGCTAGACCACCTGTGTTTTATTTTCATATTCAGTGCCTACCAGATGTTTCATTTTAGGAAAATAAATTTACCTCCCTATCCCTTAATTTCTTCAGCTCTAAAAACAGAATAATTATTCCTTCCTCAGAGTTATTATGAGACTTAAATTAGCTTATATTTATAAAGGCTTGAACAGTGACTGGTACATAGTGAGCTCTCAATAATTTTTAGGTATTTTAATATTTCATGTAATATACATGGGAATAAACCTGTAAGATAAATTTATTAGAAGTGGAATTGCTGGTAGAAAGGGCATTTGCATTTTTATATTTTTTAGACGTTTGCAAATTATGCTCCACAAAACTTATACCGATTTATATTCCTATCAGCAGTAAGATTGTCTCTTTACCCACACCTTGCCAACATATTCAAATAGAAATTATTTTGTATTGCCAGTGTGATTTGATAGTAATTTTAATGCACATTAGTCTTCTTGCACATTACTAAGTGAAGCTGAACATTTTTTTCATATATGTAAGAGTCATTTGTACTTTTATCTGTCAGTTATCTGTGCTCTTTGCCCTTCATTCTACTAAGCTTATTAGGTTTTTTTCTTATTGATGTACTGGAAATCTTTATATATTGTGAGCATCAGGTCTTTATCTGTGATATGAGTCCCTTATCTTTTTTGTCAGTATGTGTGTGTGTATTTGATTTTTTTCTTTTTACAATTCCCTCAAATATCCCTATGTGGTTGTGATGTTCTGATGCCTTTTAAAGGGCTCTAAAGCACAGAGATACAAAGAATCCTTCCAAATTGTTTATGTGAAGGCAGTTTAACACTGATACCCAAAATCAGAGAAGATAGCACACACACAAAAAGAACCAAGGCTCTTTTTCTACTTAAGATTATAAATGCAGAAATAGTCAATATTAGTATAAACCAGATACTCATTAAATGGCCTAATATATTAACCATATGCAAATGGAATCTATGTCAGGAATGCAGCCATAGTTTAATATTAGGAAGTCTATTAATATATTTAGCCATGTTAATAATGAAAAGGAAAAGCTTCATTTCATTTTCCCCATTTATGCTGAGATAGAATTTAATAAAGTTCAGCATACATCTTTTTTTTTTAAATAAATTTATTTATTTGTTTATTTTTGGCTGTGTTGGGTCTTCATTGCTTCATGTGGGCTTTCTCAGGTTGCAACAATCAGGGGCTACTCTTTGTTGTGGTGCGTGGGCTTTTCATTGTGGTGGCTTCTCTTGTTGCAGAGCACAGGCTCTAGGTACACGGGCTTCAGTAGTTGCAGTGGTGGGCTCAGTAGTTATGGCTCGCAGGCTCTTGAGTGCAGGCTCAGTAGTTGTGGCGCATAGGTTTAGTTGCTCCGCGGCATGTGGGATCTTCCTGGACTGGGGCTCAGAACCCGTGTCCCCTGCATTGGCAGGTGGATTCTTAACCACTGCACCACCAGGGAAGTCCCCAGCATTCACCTTTGATTACAGTTTTTAATAATTTTAAGTTATTCATGTGTGATATTTATATACATATCAACACATATAATATATACGTTTATGTATCTGTATGTGTTTTAATCCCAAAGCCACCATCACATGAAACACTAAAACCAAGGCAAGGGTGTTAATTGTCACGCACTTTACCTTTATTCTGCAGGCATTAGTTCAACTACTCAAAAGAAAAATAAGAGGTAAAAATTGGAAAGAAGGGCTTCCCTGGTGGCGCAGTGGTTGGGAGTCCGCCTGCCGATGCAGGGGACGCGGGTTTGTGCCCGGGTCCAGAAGGATCCCGCGTGCTGGGGAGCGGCTGGGCCCGTGGGCCGTGGCCGCTGGGTCTGCGCGTCCGCAACGGGAGAGGCCACAACGGTGAGAGGCCACAACGGTGAGAGACCCCCGTACAGCAAAAAAAAAAAAAAAAAAAATGGGAAAGAAAAAGGCAAAATTATTATTATGTGCAGCTGATATTATTTATTTAGAAGACCCAAGACGATGAGCTCAAAAATGTTCAAAACCAAAGAGATTTCATTAAGGTGTCCTAGCACAAAGTTATCATTAAAAAGTCAGTTGTCTTCCTCTACACAAATAATAATAAATAGTTTTAGGATATAATACCAAATAGGTACAATGGTAGATATTGTTGGGGAGCCCTTAGTTATAATTCTTGCAGATTATAAATGTCAAACGTCTGTCTACATGAAACAGATATATTAATATATTAATTACATTTTGGGGACTAGCAAAACCTAACTGGTCAGAATACATTTCTTTTTTTGTTTGTTTTCTGATTAGGACTTGTCACATGACATTAGAAGTGTTAGAAGTGTATACCTGTCCTTTTCTTGCTTATTAATGTAGACATTGTTTCAAAGAAAAGTTTATGAAATGCTTTATGATTAGAGAGATTGTGTTCTATTTCCTGTTTACGAGAGAAAGCCATTTCAAGATTATCATCATGCTTCTCAAGGCATTTTCTTTCAGATTCCATTTCAAAAGTTTTATGTTATTCCTGTACTTCTTTACCTCGAAAGCCCTATGGTTTCATAGACTCTGATTCAGATCAAGGCACTTCTTGGCATTTTAAGTTAGTCTATGGAATGTTAAATTTTTTTCCATAATGTTTGGATTCTATGAAGTTGTCATTTTCACACTATAATTTTGCAGAAGCCAAATTATGGTTATTCAGTTCTAGACCCTTATTTTATACTTGAAATGTCATGACTATATTAAAAATAAAATTAAATGAAGTTTGAGTAAAAATGTAACTTTACCTTTGTAAAGTTTATTAAATACATAAGTAATGGTAAACAGAAGTATACTTACATGAATGTGATTTTGAGATGAGAAGTCTAGGTGTAGGTAACCACCTACCTGGTTTGCTTTGAGAGGAACAAGAGAAAGTATTACTCAATCAGAGCATCTCATATCCAAGATTCCTTACATCATTCACTCTACTAGGTTATATTTAGAAGAAGCTATAAATACAAATATGACTTGGAGAAGGCAGCACATTCAGTTTCAACCATTAGCACGTTAGAGCTAGAAAGACTTCACAATCATGCAGTCCCCCTCTGTCATTTTATAGGAACCTGGCAAGGTTAAATGGCTTGTCCTGTATGTGACTTCCTGTTACATTTTTTTCACTTTTCCTGGCAGTAAGAAAGACTTTGGCAATGGCAACTTTAAAAAATGTTCCTCTACATAGAAAAAAAGGACACATAGATAGTCCAACCATGCATCCCGTTATTAGCAGCCACCTCCCTGATGTCATGCTTAAGGTTAAGAATATCTTTATAGTAATTTATCAAAATTTCTGAACTTTCTTTACAGCTGATATTTTGTGCCCATTCTACCTCTTAGGAGAAATAGTTGTCTAAATTTTTATGAGAGGGAAAATCCTGGGTGATAGTACATATAAAGGTATGTATAGTCATTCTCCAAAAGTGTTAATTAGTAGGTCATGTCAGCTTCAAGAAAGCTGTCTTTTATGGAAGTGCACGGTACCTTGTCGTTAGCACTGTTGCATTTAATGTTCTAATCCATGGCTAAATAGAGGTCAGGTCTACTCCATTTGCAAATGGCTCGAATCTGAGAGAAATAGTTAATATACTGGATGGCAGAGATGAGTTTGAAAACTAACTAGATAAAAATTAATAGGATAAATTCTGCACTTAGGCTTAGAAAGTCTGCTTTGTGCGGAAGGGATTTGAGAAATCCTCACCTTTTATCAGTAGTTCAGTTCAAAAAGACTTCTGGTTTTAAATAATGCTAGGCTAAATTAAAGTCAAGTGTCTGTCATAACTGATAAAAATAAAGTAATATTAGGGCACACTAATCAAAGTAGCATCTAGGGTAAGGGATGGTTCTACTCTGTTCATTGATTAGACTATCAGGAGTATGGTCTAATTTTGAATTAATCCATTCATTCAAAAAATATTTATAGGGTACTTGTTACATGCCATGCCATGTGCTAGGCATCAGGTATGCATTAGAGAACAAGACTCAAGTGGTCCTAGCCTTCATTGAATTTTCTAGTCAGACGCTAACTAGATAATTATAGTTGTGATGAGTGTCATAAAAGGGAAGCAAAGGATGTTATGGCAGAGTTTAATAGAGTGAACTAAAAGTAAGTCAGAGAGGACAGAAGAGGCATCCTGTGAATAAGTGATATTTATTTGCATTCCAGGAAGAAGAATTTTCTGTGGTAAGGCTCAGAGCAAGAGAGACTGCTATGCCTTTGAGGAACTAGAAGAAGTTCAGTTCAGCTTGAATATTCTTGAGTGAATTGAAGAGAGGGTCTCAAGGCAAGATGGAGTTAGGCAGGGGTCATATTATACAGGGTCTTGTTCTTCATCATAATAGCAGTAGGAAGGCACTGGAGGGTGTTTTGTGTTGTTATTTTAGTTATCACTATTGTGGGGTTTTTTTTATTACACTAAAATATACTTGAGGAAGTTTATCATTTTAACCATTTTTAAGTTTATAGTTCAGTGATATTAAGTACATTCACATTGTTGTGCAGCCATCACCACCATCCATCCATCTCTAGAACTTTAATGGGCACTGAAACTGTGCCCATTAAATAATAATTTCCCATCCCCCCACTGCATGCATGAAAGGACACGCATGATTATATTCACAAGTTTTACTTGTTATTTTTTAAGACAACATTTTCACATGGTTCAAAATTCTAAAGCGATAGAAACGTATATACTTTGAAAAATCTTCCTTTCACCCCAGTTTCTCTCCCTTTAGGCAACTGTGTGTAGTTTTTAATCTTTCTGCATAAATTGTGTGCCTTTTCAAGCAAATTCCTATTTTTTACTAGTTGTTATAAACATACACGTTGTTTTGTACTTTACTTATTTGTCCTTTCTTTGTATACCTAAATACCTTCAGCCTTTTTATGGCTTTATGATATTATTTACAATATCCATAGTTTCTGGGCTGGCTAGAAGTTGAGGGAGTTTGCATACTTTTATTTTCTCTAGGAAACTGGAAAAGTTTCAGAGAAATGGAAAAGTTGAGGGTTAAAAGTTTGATGAACGTTGACATGGTGTGAGATTTTGATGAATATTGATATGGTGTGAGATTTTGCTGAATGGGGGAATGAGATAATGAGATTAGTGTGGTAGAATTGGTGCAGCACTGAATAACCAATTGAGATCAGCAATTCTAGATTTGTACTGGAACCAGTCTTCTCTAAGGTATATTTCCCCGCAGCGTGGGTAGAGGCTTGGAAAAGGCTTATAGTTGGGTCGATCCAAGATTTTTTCTTTTTTTCACTAGCTTGCAATGCATGGACTGTGGGACAAGGGAAATTATACTATACTGATAAAAACAAAGGTAATGTATGGACTCGGAAATCAAAGTAAGGTGAGGAAGGATGTGAAGACAGGAAGGTTATTGTGGATATGGTAAAAGTTGACTTAAAGGTCCTGATGAGATAGTAAAGCTACAGTGGGTGTGAGTGAACAAGAGGGCTAGGAGGACGGAGGTTCTAAAGAGTGGAAGGTCTGAATTTACCAGGTAGAGCTCTTTTTCAGGATCGATGATTGCTGTGGTAGTAGAATGATTGGAGTGGATTTTAGAAGGTCACTGGAGACAAGGAATACAAGGAACTGAAAGGGAACTAAAAGTCACATTTTAAGAAGCATGTTAACAAATGAAAACATATCTGGGAAAGGGTTCCCGGAATAATGAGGGGATTTCATATTCAGCTCTACAAATGCCTAATATTATTGATTGCCTGCTATATTTAAGACATTATTTCAGAGCTGCCGGCAATACAAAGATGAGTAAGATGTAGTACTTGATCTTAGGAAGCCTATAGGAATTTGAAAAAGAGAAGACCTAGAGGGAATAAGTCTTTAAATACTTAAAGATCTGTCATGTTTTAAAGGAATTAGACTTTTATCTTTGTGGTCTCAGAGAGTAACATTATTATCAAGGAATGAAACTTAATGGGGAGGTAGATTTGGGCTTAATATAAGAAATAGTAAAATATTCATATGTATATATGACAAGAAGACAATAAAATATATAACACCATACAATAAAAATGGAATGGAAAAATAACATAATCCAACTATACTAACAAGTAAATTGTTTTCATTTTTTTATTTCTATGCTTGTCCATATATCTAATAATTTTTACATAGTTTTAAAGTTTAACATAGCCTACATGTGATGCTGTCATCTACTGTTTTCACTTAGTTATCATCTTGTCTCATGCTTTAACATTGTCTTTATAAGTTATTTTATTTATTTATTTATTTTTAGAGCTATACAGGGACAAGTTTTTATACACTGTTAAAATGAAATTTGTATTAATCTTTACATCAACTGTAACTCAATAAAAATTTTTTTTTGAAAACTTGAAAAACACTATAAACCTGGCAGACATCTATCGAACGCTCCACACAACAGCAGTAGAATACACATTCTTCTCAAGTGCACACGTAAGGTTTTCCAGGATACACCATATGTTAAGCCATAAAACAAATCTCAATAAATTTACAAGGATTAAAATCACAAGTGTGTTCTCCAACCACAGCGGAATAAAATCAGAAACCAATTACAGAAAGAAATTAGGGGAATTCACAAATATATAGAAATTCAACATGTTCTTAAGTAATAAATGAGTCAAAGAAGAAATCACAGGGGAAATTAGAAAATACTTTGACATGGGGGCTTCCCTGGTGGCGCAGTGGTTGAGAGTCTGCCTGCTAATGCAGGGGACATGGGTTCGAGCTCTGGTCTGGGAGGATCCCACATGCCGCGGAGCAACTGGGCCCGTGAGCCACAACTACTGAGCCTGCACGTCTGGAGCCTGTGCTCTGCAACAAGAGAGGCCGCGATAGTGAGAGGCCCACGCACCGCGATGAAGAGTGGCCCCCGCTTGCCACAACTAGAGAAAGCCCTCGCACAGAAACGGAAGACCCAACACAGCCCAAAATAAATAAATAAATAACTTAATATAAAAAGAAAAAAGGAAATACTTTGACATGAATGAAAACGAAAAGATAACATATCAAAACTTATGTGATTCAGCTATGAACACTGGGTGCATTTATCTTTTAAAATTAGAGTTTTTGTCTTTTCCTGATAAATGCCCAGGAGTGGGATTGCTGGATCATATGGTAACTCTATTTTTAGTTTTTTAAGTAATCTCAATACTGTTTTACATAGTGGCAGCACCAATTTACATTCCCACCAACACTTTAGGAGGGTTTCCTTTTATCCCCACCCTTTACCCTCCAGCATTTATTATTTGTAGACTTTTTGATGGACTAGGAATATTCTCTTTCCTCAGAGAGTAAATAATTCATGAAGGGTTGTTTCATGGAGCTATATTAGTTTTTTTAGGTAACAAAGTGAAAGATGAGAACTTCTTAATGCAAAATACAAAATTTGAAACCCTCAAGTTAGGTTTTTGTTGGTTTGTTTCTATTTTTTAATATTTTTTTATTTTTTTGAATTTTTGAATTTTATTTTATTTATTTTTTTTATACAGCAGGTTCTTATTAGTCATCCATTTTATACACATCAGTGTATACATGTCAATCCCAATCTCCCTATTTTATTTTTTTTAATTTCTCTGTTTTATTTTTTAAATATTACTAATGTAAAGATAGTTTATTGCTTTTGTGAAAAGGATTCATACTTATTTTATCAAATCAAACAAAGAGAAAAGAATTTTAAAATCAGTACAAATTAACTGAACTCTCACTGTCCAGAGGTAACCAGGACTAATTTATTATAGTGACTTCCCCTCTAGATAGCTTCTCTGCTTAGCTACATAAGGATAGGTAGATTGGTAGGGAGATAGAGAGGCAGTTTTATATAAATTGGGCCATAGTATGCATACTCTTCTGCAATATGCTTTTTCATTGAACACAATTTTTAAGATGTCTTTCTATATCAATAACTAAAATACAGCTTTTTTATTGGCTATATGGTATGTTATTTTATGTATAAGATACTACGCTATGTATTTTAGATGTATTACCTTTAATTCTTTAAACAATCCTACATGATTGATATGTCCATTTTATAGATGAGTAAACTGAGACTTGAAAAGATTAAGTAACTTGTCCAGATCACAAAACTAAAAAGTGAAAGAGTAGTAATTTAAACACCCCATGTCATCACTTTTCTGTTATTCCTTTTTCAGTATTTGAATTATTTGGTAATTCAGTATCCGTGTTTATATGATTGGCTAAATAAATAGACTAAATAGACTAAATAATATTGTTCTCTAATAAATCAAATAGCTGACTCTTCCTTTCTTGGTCAACTTTTTATCTTTAATTATTCCCTTTTATTCCATCTTTTGGTTTTCTATATAGCTATCACTATTTTTTTTCTTTTTTACCTCAAAGACTTCAACAGATCTGTCAACTTCCAAAAGGCCATACAAGCTCATAGAATTATCTTCTTTTTTTTTTTTTTTTTCCTTATTTCCTGGAGGCCTCCCTCCCACAGCCTCCTGTTCTGCTCCACTCTGGACTGGTTTTTCTTTAGGCATGGTGCAAAGCTGTCTTTCTGAATTTTCTTTTGCCGTTCCATTCCTGGATTCGATGACTTTTGTTTCTTAGTTTATTTTCTGGTCTTCTTTTTAATGTTTTATCATGGAAAAATTTAATATATGTAAAAGTAGACAGAACAAAGTAATGAGCCCCCCATGTACTCTTCATGAGCATCAACATTTGTCAGCTTATGGCCAATCTTGTTTTAGTTATAATCTCATTTACCTCCACCACCCTGTATTATTTTGAAGCAAAGCCTAGACATCACAATTTATCCATAAAATGTTTCAGTAAATATACCTAGAGAGTAAGAACTCTTTTTTAAAAAAAAAATTAATTATTATTCCATTATCATGCATAAAAAGATTAAAATTAATAATGATCCCTTAATAACATTAAAAACTCAGTGTTTCAATTCTCAGTTATCTTGTGAATATCATAATTGTACAGTTTTTTAAGTTTTTTCCCCATTGTTTGAGTCAGTACTCAAATAAGGCTCACACATTACAAATGATAGATCTCTCTTAATCTAAGTCTCTCTTAGTCTCCAAGTTTCTCCTCTGTTTCCTTGTTTATTTGGTTAATTTTAATTTGTTGAAGAAACTAAATTGTGTCTGTAATCTGGATTTTGCTGCTTGCATCTCCATGGTGTTATTTAACATGTTCCTCTGTCCTCTGTATTTGATATAGAGATTTCAATTTTTTTAGCAATTCTACTTTTCTAGGGATGTTGTGTTCTTCCATTAGAAGGCCTGTGATATCTAAGGACTCTCTTTTTGTCATGTTAGTAGCTATCAACATTCAGTACATGATTTATTAAATCATTAGACATTGCAAAATGGTGATATTCTAATACTCTTTGTTCATTTATTACCTGACATGCCTCTATAAAGGAACCAACCATGCCTCATCCACTATTTGGACACTCAGTGGTTCTCTTTGTTTACAAAAGGCAGGATAAATGCTTAGTTTTTCCTTTTTATTTATGAGTGTTCAAAATAATAAGTTGTTTTGCTAGCATTCTCTAATAGTGTCCAGTGAGGGCTTTTATTTTTTGAAATTAGTAAAGTTAAGTCCTTTAACTTTGTTCTTTTTCAAGTTTGTTTTGGCTACTCTGTGTCCCTTGCACTTTCATCGAAATTTTAGGATCAGTGTGTTGATTTCTGCAAAGACGTCGTCTGGAATTTTGATAGAGATTGCATAGTATCTATAGATCATTTTGGGGAGTTTTGCCACTTTAATAATATTAAACCTTCCAACCTATGAACAGAGATTTGTTTCCATTTATTTAATTTTTAAATTGATTTCTATGGTGTTATGTACTTTTCAGTGTATGATTCATAACATTTATCTTATTTTGTTTTTTTTCATACACTAGCAGGTTGAAGAAATTACCTTCTAATCCTAGTCTCTTGAGTGCTTGAGAGGTTTTATTTTTATCTCATATTTTTTCAATCCATTTTATTTATTATCTTTATTGATGGTCCGATTGTCCCACATTTGACAAAAGGGACTGTCTTCAATATGGTACTTTTGACAGAACCCTACTAGTCTTTAATTGCTTCCTTGACATCTGATATGACCAGATGTTACAGGGTCATTTGTACATTTTTTTTCCTTTGTTCCTCTTAGCATATTTCCTGTTTTTTTCTGAACACATAACCCTGAATGGTTTCCTAAGAAATGTGCACAGAAAGTACATTTTTTGAATCTTTATATGTTTGCTTATAGATAATCTCTTGATTTTTACATTGGTTGGGTATAGATTTTTGTTTTGGAAATCATTTTTCCTCAGGAATTTGAAGCATTTCTCCATTGTCTCTAATAACCATGGTTGCCATTAAGAATCATAGTGCCATTCTGACTTTTGATCCTTTCCATGTTTCATATATTTGTCTTCCGCCCTATTCTGGAAGCTTGTAAGATTATCCTTTACCCTGTTACTGTTTAATTTCATAAATATGTGCCTAGGTTTGTGTTCTTTTTTTCAAATGATGGACACTAATTGGTCCCTTTAATCTCAAAACTTGAGTGCTTATGTCTGGGAATTATTCATTTTAACTTTTTCTTTCCCTTTCCTTCAGTGTTTCTTTCTGGAACTCCTATTATTTATGTAATATTTGTCCTTTAACTTTCTTATTTTTATTTTTTGTTTTACTTTTTTGAGAGATTTCCTCCTTTATAACATGGTTCTTCTGTTGAATTTTTGTTTTAGCTAAAGAAAAGAGCTAAACTATTATGAATTGTTAGCCATCCTTTCTTACCCTTTCTCCCCTTATTCCCTGTAGTCTTGTAACCTCCTCTTTTTGGATGCTTGTTGTTGCTGGGTGGGTTTTCGGTATTATTTTGTTTTATTTTTTATTTTAAAGTTTTCTTCTGTTTGCTGCATTTTATGTTTACTCTGAATTTTTTTTTTGGTATTGTTTTGGTCTTCATTGTTCATATTGGAGGCTCTCCTCAATATCTTAATGGCCATTCGTATTAAAAACTGATGTTAAAAAGCTCATTAGAAGAGCTTTTTGACTAGAAAAGGATGAGCTTTTCATTGGGGAATCCCCAAATGTCATTATGTGGAGGACATCTTTCTGACCTTTTACATTTTTAAAAGAAACAAAGAACTGTCCATTCTTCTGCTGTGAGTGTTGCGGAGGTTTAAACCTGGCTACCATGTTTTTGGCATGAACAAGGGAAGGAGAATAATGTACTCAATGCTTAGTATGTAGACTTTATCTCAATCTATCTGGTTTCCATATGGCGCCTTTCCCCCACCTTCTCCTGTTTTTGGTTTCCCTAGGTTAAACTTTGGTTCAATTTCTCTTGTAGAATAAAACTATAATCTCATGGTGGGGGATAGTAACAGGGTGGCATGGGATGGGGAGAGAATCAGGGTATGTCACCATGCCTTATACAGTCTTTCAACCAGTGTCCCCATTTTTAGCTATCATGTCACACTTATCCCCACCTTCTAAGGTACCTGATCTTTTTAATTCCTGAGACATTCTGGGATTTTGTGGACACCCCTCTTTAGGTCCTTGGTATTCAGCTTTCTCTGTTTTGTTAGCTTCTTCACTTTATTTTTTGCTTCTAGAAGTATGTTCACATTGTTTGCTGTTTCTCTTTCATTCTGTTTGTCCTGGTGGGTTAATATATCTTTATGTCTTTGGACTCATTTTGATTGAGGATACTATTTGTGTTCAGTTCACCATGTTTTAACCAGGACATCTCCTCTACTTACTTTCCCTTTTCCAAAAATTGCTTGAAATCCTCGTCTTCTGTTTCTCTCTCTCTCTCATTCTCTTTGTTCTTATTATGTAATACATTTTATTTTTTTTTAATTTATTTATTTATTAATTAATTTATTTTTGGCTGCATTGGGTCTTCGTTGCTGTGCACGGGCCTTCTGTAGTTGCGGCGAGCGGGGGCTGCTCTTCATTGCGGTGAACGGGCTTCTCATTGCAGTGACTTCTCTTGTTGCAGAGCACGGGCTCTAGGCGCACGGGCTTCAGTAGTTGTGGCACGTGGGCTCAGTAGTTGTGACTCTTGGGGTCTAGAGCGCAGGCTCTGTAGTTGTGGCACACGGGCTTAGTTGCTCCACAGCATGTGGGATCTTCCCGGACCAGGGCTCGAACCTGTGTCTCCTGCATAGGCAGGCAGATTCTTAACCACTGCACCATCAGGAAAGCCCCTGGAATACCTTTTAAATTCCTTTCCTTTCATGTTAGAAGGGTTTTCATAGAAACAAGTAATAAATATGATTAATTTGCCACATTTAACCACATGTACCTTTCCAAACTCTGGTTGTTGCTTCGGTTTTTGCTTGCTAAAGAATTGCTCTTCTCAAGAACTGTGGGGTGTATTCATTAGTCAGTTCATCCATTTATTCATTAATTCATAAGCTACTTATTATATGTTAGGCACAATGCTAGGTGCTAAGAATGCAAAGATTAATAAGATATGGTCCTTGCCATTAAGGAGCTTACACTCTGGGTATTCATGATTCTAATCTCAGATTTTCATGGTGTTTCTAAGTTACATTAAAATTTTGAGTTATTTTGTGACATAATATATTTTCATAGATCCAGGGAGATTTTTAACTTGCTCCCAAATTTATCTAAATAGCCAGAAAAACAGTTCTTGGACTCATATGTTTATCTCTGTAATTCCAGAAGTACTTTATTTAGGTGAGTAGTTTGCCTCAGTTTATTCACCTGTTTTTGGTCCTGACCACAATTACTTTGATGATTCAAATACATCTTTTTTTTTAAATGGGTGCAAAGTAGTATCTCATTGTGATTTTTAAAAAATATTTATTTATTGGGGCTTCCCTGGTGGTGCAGTGGTTAAGAATCCGCCTGCCAATGCAGAGGATACGGGTTCGAGCCCCAGTCCGGGAAGATCCCGTGTGCCGCGGAGCAACTAAGCCCGTGTGCCACAACTACTAAGCCTGTGCTCTAGAGCCTGTGTGCCACAACTACTGAGCCCACATGCCACGGCTACTGAAGCCCGTGCACCTAGAGGCTGTGCTCCACAGCAAGAGAAGCCACTGCAATGAGAAGCCCACGCACTACAACGAAGAGTAGCCCCTGCTCGCCACAAATAAAAGAAAGCCTGAGCACAGCAACAAGGACCCAATGCAGCCAAAAATAAAATTAATTAATTAATTTAAAAAATTTATTTATGTATTTTGGCTGCGCCAGGTCTTAGTTGCGGCATGTGGGATCTTTTTTAGTTGAGGCATGCAGACTTCTTAGTTGCGGCACACAGGCTTCGTAGTTGTGGCATGTGGGCTTCTTAGTTGTGGCATGCAAACTGTTAGTTGCGGCATGAATGCGTAATCTAGTTCCCCGACCAGGGATTGAACCTGGGCCCCCTGCATTGGGAGTACGGAGTCTTACCCACTGGACCACCGGGGAAGTCCCTCAAATACATCTTAAGATTTGGTTTGCTTAAGAAACACAAAACATTACTTCCATCTATGTGAATTTCTTCTACACATTTGAACTCCTTTTCACTGAATTGATTCCTAGTGCTTCAGAATCTGCTATTTTACAGAGCTCAAAGAGCTTTACTAACAGGAGATGAACACACTCTTGAGAAGCCATCTGTCCCATGCACGTGGCTCAGCTGCATCTGAATTCCTATACTCTCTTAAACCAATACAGCAGCCTCTTTTTTCTTCCTGCAGTTTCAAGTTTAGAGCACTCGATTGTCCAGTTATACTGGTAAACATGTAAGGTCTTCTGAGCAGCATATTTTATCTCAGGACACTGGGCTTTCTAAAATTCTTGATCTCTACAGTTAGTTCCCTAAATGTTAAACATTTCCAAAACCAACTGTCTGACTGCATTGAAGAAATAAATTCTTCATGTTTCTTCCGGCATTTTCCATATCTTTCATTCCATCAACTGACTATGGTTAGGGTGAAAAAAATCACAATTTGTTGATTCCTCTTTTCCACAGCTTGATTACATTGTAATGTACAGTCTGCTCTTTTCATGGTGATACCTTTCTTGAGTTTCAGAGCATCCTAATATTTCAGGATTTGGGAACAAGTTTATGTTTTATTTATCTAGACTGTTGCTCTTTATCAGTTCTATTTGTAAGTTCTCTTAGTGTTTTCACTCTGAATAATTCCAATTTTTCATTCTATTTTCCTATAATAGAACTTCCCTACTTCATTTTCTCCCTCTGGCATTTTTTTTTTTTTTTTTTTGCGGTACGCAGGCCTCTCACTGTTGTGGCCTCTCCAGTTGCGGCGCTCAGGCTCCGGACACGCAGGCTCAGCGGCCATGGCTCAAGGGCCCAGCCGCTCCGCGGCACGTGGGATCTTCCCAGACTGGGGCACAAACCCGTGTCCCCTGCATTGGCAGGCGGACTCTCAACCACTGCGCCACCAAGGAAGCCCGCCCTCTGGCATATTTACATTAAATTATTCCCATTTCTAAACATTTTCTAGTCTGTGGTATTCTTCTTGGGTGATAGAACCAGAACTACACACTGGATTACATATATGGTTTATCATTATTTAATATGAGAATGGAATATTCTAAATTTCTCCAATTTCTATCATTTGTCAAATTGTTTAGTTGTTAAACACTCAAATATTGTAGTGGGAAAACAAAATGCTACAGCCACCTTTAGAAAAAAAGCTTGGCTGTTTCTTATAAAGTTAGATATGTATAAACTATAAAACATTAAGGAAAAAATGAAAGATTTAAATAAGTGAAGTGGAATACTGTGTTCATGGACTGGAAGACTCAATGTTTTTGAAATGACCTTTTTTCTCAAATTGTTGTATAGATTCAATGCAATAATAATCAGATTACCAGTAGAATTTTTACTATACCATGCATTCTGCCTCCCGCCATGACTATGATGCCAGCCCAACTGCCTCTACTTCATCTCCTTTTGTTTCTCTTATTTTGTTTTCTCCCTTTGTTTCTCTGTCACTCCCTTTTACAACCTTAGTCCTTCCCTTAATTAACTAATAGTTGGAATTCTCCTGTACTGTGTCTGCTGAGCCCATTTTACAAGAATAGAGCATTGTTTTCTAGATATTGAATGAGAGGAATTGACTGAGTGGAATCCAGCTTTCCTCAGAATGTCCTTAGTCTGGTGACATAGGTCTTGATTTGCTTTTATGGTCCAGTTTATTCAGAATTAAGGTGTCATGAGGGTAAGCTCTGGGAGGAAGGGATTTTCTCATTAACGTCTCATGAGTTATTTCTTGGGAGATACAGAGTCTTTTGTTTGTGCAGCACCTTCTTGGATCATGTGGAAAAAAAGAGATATGGTGAACTGAAGATTGTATGTTAAATCTTACTTTCTGCTTGTCCTGAGGTATAGCTTACTGCCAGATTCTGTTGAATTTCTTTCTTTCTGCTGTTTTTTTCTAGGCCTTTGTTAATTCTTTTTAGGATCAGTCATCCAAGTCAAGGTTGATAATGTGAGGTTGGCTTAACACCTTCAGGGCCAGATTCCAGGGTCAGGTAGGGAAGCATGGATTCTCAAGGGCTCAAACGAAGCTCTGGGCCTCTAGACTCTTTGACATTAATTTTCTTCCCGGGTCCTCCTTAGTCTTGTCAGAAATTCCAGTTTTGTCCTAAGTGTTCAGGAACAACCAGATGGAAGAGATGCACAGGACAAGGTATGGGGAAAGGTTGTGGAGCTACCATGCCCTCTCTAGGTGCTCCACTCTCCCTGAAATCTCCATGTGTTCACCAACCTGGAAGCCTGGTAGTCAATTGATTTTTGGCAAAGATGCAAGGCAGTCCTATGGAGAAAGTTGTCTTTCAACAAATGTTTCTGGAACAATTAGATATACAAATGCAAAAAAAAAAAAAAAAAAGAAAGAAGGAAAAGCAGTAGCAGCAGCTCAGTTCATTTCTCACACCTTATGTAAAATTTAACTAAAAATGGGTTTTAGAGGATTCTGGAAAGTGGTGCGGTAGGAAACATCAGGAATCTGTCTCCCCACCTAGACAATAATTGCACTGGCAGAGTCTGTCTGATGTCAGTATTTTGAAAATCTGGAGTATATTGAAGACTTGCAACTTCCAGGGGAAGACTTAGATAATAAACTGTGGTTAATTTCAGTCAATTCCAACTCTTGCCACAGTAAACAGCTATCCATCGCCCACCTCCAGCCTCGTGGCAGACAGCTATATACGTGTTCCTGGAGCAACTTGCACACAGCTTGTGGGAGCCAGGCTGGGCACATAGGCCCCTGTTCTCCAAATTATCAAAGATCTGTACTCTGATCACTGATTGCTGCTTCTGATCACGGAAGTGCAGATGAAGTGGGAGCATCCATTGTTGTTTCACCTTTCCCTGTTATTGCAAGCCCTTTCCCCTCCAGGTTATGTCACTTCCAGGTAATTTAAGAGGCTAGTGCCATTTACCTCCTCCCTTCACTTTTCTGTTTTTCCCCTTTTGGGGGCCAGACATTAGGACATTCAAAAATAACTATATACATGGGTTACATTTGAAAGGGACCACATATGCCCAGGAAAAGGCACAGGATCAGAAAAGAACTGAAAAGACCTTAAGTTTATACCTCAGGCGGATCCTTAGCACAGAGACAGTCTACAAAAATTAAAAAAAAGAAAAAGAAAAATGAAAAACAAAACCACAATAAGCAATAACAACAACAACAACAACAAAAAACAGTAGAACATGGGGAAGGGGAGAATCTGGTTTATAGAGTTACCATATTATTAGATTCAAATGTCCGGTTTTCAACAAAAATATCACAAGGCATACAAAGGAAAAGGAAAGTATGGCCCATTCATAGGAAAAAAATAAAATAGAAACTGCCCCGGAAAAGACCTGATGGCAGATCTCCTAGACAAAGACTAAAACAACTGTTTCAGAGATTCTCAAAGGAACTAAAGGAAGATGTGGAGAAAGTCCAGAAAATGATGAATGAACAAAATGGAAATATTAATAAAGAGATAGAAAACCTAAAAAAGAATCCTAAAAAGAAATTCTGTATCTGAAAAGTAAAATAACTGAAAGGAAAATTTTCCTAGAGGAATTCAAAGGCACATTTGAGCAAGCAGAATTAAGAATCAGAGAACTTGAAGATAGGACAATGGAAATTTTCAAGTCTGAGGAACAGAAAGAAAAAAGAATGAAGAAAAGTGAACAGAACCTAAGGGATCTGTGTGAACCATGAAACAGAGCAGCAGGTGGATTGTAGAGTCCCAAGAGAAGAGAGAAAAAAGGGGCTGAGAATATTTGAAGAAATAAGGACTCAAAACTTCCCAAATTGGATGAAAGGTATGATTATAAACATCCAAGAAGCACAATAAACTCCAGAATAAGATAAACTGAAGGTGGCGCATATCCAGATACATTATAATCCAGCTTTCTAAAGACAAAGACAAAGAGAATCTTGATAGCAAGAGCAAAGCAACTTGCCACATAGAAGCGATCCTTAAAATGATTATCAGCTGATGTTTTATCAGAAACTTTGGAGGCCAGAAGGCAGTGAGCTCATATTACCATATGATTCAGCAATTTCACTTCTGGGTATATACCCAAAAGAATTAAAAGCAAGGTCTTGAAGAGATATTTGTACCCTTGTTCATAGCAGTGTAACTCACAATAAGTTAAACATGGAAGCAAACCAAGTGTCCATCAACAGACAAATAGAGTAGCAAAATGTGGCTTATACATCCAGTGGAATTTTCAGTCTTAAAAAAGAAGGAAATTCCGACATGTGCCACAACATGAATGAACCCTGGACATTATGTTAAGTTCAATAAACCAGTCTCCAACAGACAAATACTGTATGATTCCACTTATATGATGTACTTAGAGTAGTCAAAATCATAGAGACAGAAAGTAGAATGGTGGTTGCCCTGGGTTGCGGGTCAGAGGGAATGAGGAGTTACTATTTAATGGGCATAGAGTTTTGGTTTTACAAGATGAAAAAAGCTGTGGAGATGACCTGTGGTGATGGTTGTATAGCATTATGTATTTATTTAATACCATTGAACTGTTTACTTAGTAATGGTCAAGATGGTAAATTTTATATTATGTGTATTTACCATAATTTAAAAATTGAAAAAATCAATTAAAAATGGATTGTAAACTAAAAATATAAAACCTAAAACTATAAAACTCAAAGAAAATAAAGGAAAAACACATTGTGACCTGGGGTTAGGCAAACTTTTTTTTATATAGGACACAAAAAACATGAACTGTGAAAGATAAAAGTGATGAATTTTACTTCATAAATATTGAAAAGGTCTCTTCCAAAGATACTGGTAAGAGAATGAATGGACAAGCCACAGAGGAGTAGAAAATATTTGTGGGAATTTCCTGATGGTCCAGTGGTTAGGACTCTGTGCTTCCACTGCAGGGGGCATGGGTTCCATCCCTGGTTGGGGAAGTAAGATCTCACATGCCCCTCAACGTGCCAAAAAAAAAAAAAGGTACACACACACACACACACATACATATTTGTAAAGCACATATTTGATAAAGGAATATATATTCATATATGTCTATAAAATATAAATTTTAAAATATAAAAAGGAATTTATAAAAGAATATATCAAATAATATATCAAAACTCCATTATAAAAGAAAGAGAAAAAATTTTTTAATGGTTGAAAGAGAGGCCTCACCAATAAAATAAGGTGAGGTCAAATAAGCACTTGAAAAGATGCTCAACATCATTCGTCATTAGAGAAGTGCTAGTTAAAACTACAATAAATACCAGTACACATGCATTAGCACAGGTAAAATTTTTACAGACTGACAATACCAAATGATGGTAATGTATGATGCTGAACAACTGAAATTCACATACATTGGTGATGGGAATGCAAAATGGCATAGGAACTTTGGGAAAAAGTATGCCAATTTCTTATAAAGTTAAGCATACACTTAACATACAACCCAGCGATCCCATTTTGGATATTTAGTCAAGATAAATGAAAACATATGTTCTTTCAAAAATATGTATGCAAATGTTTACAGCAGTTTTATTTATAGTCACTTAAAACTTGAAACAATCCAGATGTCCTTCAACTGGTGAATGTACAAACAAATGATAAAATATCCATGCAGTGGAATATATTACTCACAATAAAAAGGAATGAACTACTAATACACTCAATAACATAGGTGAATTTCAAATGCAGTATGCAAAGTGAAAGAAATCAGATTTAAAAGGCTGCATACTGTATGATTCTATTTATGTACCATTCTGAAACGTGCAAAACTGTAGGAGCAGAAAACAGATCAGTGTTTCCCAGGAGCTGGGAGTAGAAGAAAGGGATTGCTGCAAAAGTACACAAGGGAACTTAACTTCTAAAAAAGAAGTCAGAGGGTAATTTCCAAAGTCCAAAGTTAACTCTGTGTGTGCGCGCGTGTGTGTGTTCATGAACACAGATAAGCATGCATGTTCTTTGCCATAAACTTCCAATTCCATCATCATAAGCTAATATCAAGTGCCTATGTAGAAATGCCTCTTTTTAATTATACATGGTCAAAAAGACAGATACAAAAAAGTTTATGTTTATTGTTTAGAAAAGGAGAAACGAGTTTTTACTTACTTTGTAAATATGAATGAGAAAATGGCTATATTAATTCCAAAAAAGTTTTAAAGGTTCATGTTTCCTAACTTCTTTAGAGACATTTGAAATTTTGTTGTTGTTGTTGTTAATTTTAGGTTGTTAGGAATTACATTTTCTTTATGTTTAAATGTTTAATTATACCCTAAGGCATACTGCTGCTGCTTGGTCTTTAAAAAATATTTTTTTCTTATTCATTTACACCTTTCCTCTTTCATGTATACACCTTCTTTGCCATTGTACTTACAGACTTGTTTTATAATTTTCTTTCCTTCCCATAAAACTAATGAACCTTAAACTTCAGAATCACTCACTTACATAGAGGCCCATTTCAAGGCTCTGGGAAGGACTTCGGCAATTTTCACAATTTTGTGTCCTGTCAAATTTATAGATGTAGGCTACTTTAATCTCAATAGATTGAAAGATCTTTTTTCAGTCCATCATTTATATATATATATGTATTTTTATATATATGTATGTATATATACACACACATGTATATATATATTTGTGTGGTGGTGTTGGGTGTCAGCGAGCATTTTCTGGATCAGGCTAAGAGGAAACTCTATTGGGGGTACACTTAGTTTGAGTTTATGTGGTTCTCCGTAATTTCCATTTTTAGGTATTTTTAGGTGATAGCTAGCCATCCCAATGTAGGAATGGCTTCCAGGAACACGCACAGTGAAAGGATGGCAGTTGTACTGCAGTGTGAGCTTGTCCTCTGGCACTCACGCTGGAAGGATATAAGTAATGGAAGACAAGCAAGGTTGAAAGGTACAGAGCCAGAGGATTAATCTGTAAATAATTCCAATTCTTACAGCTCATATATAGCAGAAACTTGATGGAAGTTTTTTCAAATTTGACAATTCCAAAAAATTTTACACAACATGGTAATGATAAGTTATGAACCTGAAAGAAACTTTTAAAAATTATTAATAGAAAATAAAATTTGGTCATCCATGCTTGAGTAAAGTCTGAATTATCCTATTTCTTTAAAGAATATATTACAGAGGCAATCAAAGGGTAAGCAGTGGAAAATGTGGGAAAAGCATTATAGATGTGTGTCCAGTTAACTAATAAAAATGTGTTCTTTTCCTGGATTTGGAAACAAGTGTAGGTGTTTATAAACATTTTTTTAAAAATAAATTTATTTATTTTTATTTTTGGCTGCATTGGGTCTTTGTTGCTGTGCACAGGCTTTCTCTTGTTACGGCGAGTGGGAGCTACTCTTCGTTGTGGTGTGCGGGCTTCTCATTGCAGTGGCTTCTCTTGTCACGGAGCACGGGCTCTAGGCGTGCAGGCTTCAATAGTTGTGTCACACGGGCTCAGTTGTTGTGGCTCGCAGGCTCAGTAGTTGTGGCTCGCGGGCTTAGCTGCTCCGCGGCATGTGGGATCTTCCCAGACCAGGGCTCGAACCCGTGTCCCCTGCATTGGCAGGTGGATTCTTAACCATTGAGCCACCAGGGAAGCCCGTATAAATTTTTTAAATTGTGAAATTTGTTGTGATTTTTTTCTGAATTGAAATTTCTTAATTACAAAAGCATTATTTGCTTATTATAAACAGGTAGACAAAGTACAGGCATACTTCATTTTATTGTGCTTCTCGGATACTGTATTTTTTCATAAATTGAAGGTTCTGGCAACCCTGCATCTAAGCAAGTGTATCAGCACCATTTTTCCAGTGGTGTTTGCTCACTTCATGTCTCTGTGTCACACTTGGGTAATTCTCATAATATTTCACATGTTTTCATTATTATTATAGTTGTTATGGTGTCTGTGATCAGTAATCTTTGATGTTATTATTGTGAAAATATGACTCACTGAAGCTGAGTATTTTTTAGCAATAAAATATTTTTATTAGGGTATGTACTTTTCTTTTAGACATAATGCTGTTGTGCACTTAAGAGACTACAGTATACTTTTATATACAACTTTTGTATGCAACTTGTATATAACTTTTATATACACTGGGAAACCAAAAACTTCGTGTGACTCGCTTTATTGTGATATTCACTTTATTGTGGTGGTCTGGAACTGAACCCACAGTATCTCTGAAGTATGCCTCTAAAAACAAAATGGGAGTTAAAAAAAAAAGTTTTTATGTCAACCCTTTTAATCCCCACCACCATTACCCCCAAGATTAGCAATGTTATATTTTGCTGCATATTCTTCCAGCGCTGTTTCCATTATTATACAGACATACACATGTACACACACATATACATATACATAATCTTTCGTATCAAACATATTACTCTACAACTTCTGTTTTTCATTTATTGTATACCTTTGACATTTTTCTAACTCCATACATATTAATCAACTGCTTCTTAATGAATAGTTGCTTAATAGTCCATGTTTGGCATGACCTACATTTTATTCAACCATTCCCCCAAAATAGTGGACTTTCACATTTTATGCATTTTAGAAACTAAAGATCAGGAAAGAAATGGCTAAGACCTAAAGTCAGGAATGTTTCCTAGTCCCAGAATCTCCTGCTTTTGTACACCATACTCCCCAACACACACACACACACACACACATACACACACACACACACACACACAAATACAAATTTGTTCTTTTTACTTCATTAAAAAAAAGCCTCATAGACCTCTGAAAATTCCTTGGCCTTAGGCACTTAAAAGCTCCCCAGCCCAAGATCTCAAGCAGTCTGACATCAGCACAGGCACCCTTAGCTCAGAAGATCTGTTGCCCTAGTGGGCTTTGGGGAGGGAATCCTGGAAATGTGCAGGGTAGAAGCTGAAATATGCAACACCCCCTTTTTTAAATTAATAAACTTTATTTTTTAGGAGCAGTTGTAGGTTCTCAGCAAAATTGACTAGAAAGTACAAGGAGTTCCCATATACCCCCTCTTCTCACAATGCACAACCTCCCACACTATTGAAATTCTGCAACACAATGCACATTTGTACTATCATTGAACTCCATTGACACATCATTATCACCCTATGTCCACAGTTTACATTAGGGGTCACTCTTGGTATTAAACATTCTATGGGTTTTGACAAAGGTGCAGTGGCATGTATCCACCTTTGTTAGAATAGTTTCACTGCCCTAAAGATTCTCTGTGTTCCACCTAATCATCTCTCCCTCCCCTGTAAGCCCTAGCAAGCATTTATCTTTTTAGTGTCTCCATAGTGCCTTTTCAAGAATGTTATTTGGTTGGAATCATATAGTGTTGCCTTTTCATATTAACTTCTTTCACTTAGTTATATACATTTAAGTTTCTTCCACATTTTTTCATGACTTGATAGTTCTACCATTTTGCATTCCCCCCAGCAATGAATGAGATTTCCTATCGCTCCACATCCTTGTCAGCATTTGGTGTCATCAGTGTTTTGGATTTTAGCCATTCTAATAGATGTATAGTGGTATCTCATTGTTTTAATTTGCAATTCCCTAATTACTTATGATGTTGTAAATCATTTCATATGCTTACTTGAAATCTGTGTATCTTTCTTGGTGAGATGTCTGTTCAGGTCTTTTGCCATTTTTTAAAAAAAAAATAACTTTATTTATTTATTTTTGGCTGCGTTGGGTCTTCGTTGCTGTACACAGGCTTTCTCTAGTTGCGGGAGGGGGGCTACTCTTCGTTGTGGTTTGCAGGCTTCTCGTTGCGGAGCATGGGCTCTAGGTGCGCGGACTTCAGTAGTGGCAGCACGTGGGCTCAGTAGTTGCGGTGCACAGGCTCCACGGTGCAGGCTTAGTAGTGTGGCTCATGGGCTTAGTTGCTCTGCGGCATGTGGAATCTTCCCGGACCAGGGTTTGAACCCGTGTCCCCTGCATTGGCAGGCAGATTCTCAACCACTGTGCCACCAAGGAAGTCCTGCCATTTTAAAATTGAGTTACTTGTTTTCTTATTCTTGGGTTTTAAGAGTTCTTTGCACATTTTAGATAATAGTCCTTCATTAGTGTGTCTTCTGCAAATATTTTTCTCAGTCTGGAGTTTATCTTTCCATTCTCTTCACATTGTCTTTCAAAGAGCAAAAGTTTTAATTTTAATGAAGTCCATCCAGCTTATCAATTATTTCTTTTATACATCATGCCTTTGGTATTGTATCTAAAAAGTCATCACTATACCATGGTCTAGCAACACTATACTACTTCATGAATAGTGCAAGTATCTTATATTAACAAAATAATCCTCATTCTTCCCTTTAGTACCTTGTATCATTGCTGTCACTCATTTCAGTTATACATAAGCATATAGAGAGAGAGATAATGGAATACACTGTTGCTATTATTATTTTGAGCAAACTGTGATCTGTTAGATCAATTAAAAATAAGAAAAATAAAAGTTTTTATTTTACTTTCACTCATTCATTCTCCAATTCTCTTGCCTTCTTTATGTAGATCTGATATTCTGACTTACATCATTTTTCTCTTTCTAAAGGTCTTCATTTATTTATTTATTTTCTCTTCACAGGGACTTTTATTTTTCTCACTTGGTTCTTTTTTTTTTTTTTTAACATCTTTATTGGAGTGCAATTGCTTTACAATGGTGTTAGTTTCTGCTTTATAACAAAGTGAATCAGCTATACATATACATATATCCCCATATCTCCTCCCTCTTGTGTCTCCCTCCCACCCTCCCTATCCCACCCCTCCAGGTGGTCACAAAGCACTGAGCTGATCTCCCTGTGCCATGTGGCTGCTTCCCACTAGCTATCTATTTTACATTTGGTAGTGTATATATGTCCATGGCACTGTCTCACTTTGTCCCAGTGAAGATCTTCATTTAATATTTCTTGCAAAGCAGGTCTTACGAACAAATCCCCTCAATTTTTGTTTGTCTGAGAAAGTCTTTGTTTCACCTTGACTTTTGATGGATAATTTTGCAGGGTACAGAATTCTAGGGTGGTGGGGTTTTCTCTGAACACTTTAAATGTTTTACTCTACTCTCTTCTTGCTTTCGTTTCAGAGGAGAAGTTATATATAATTCTTATTTTTGCTCCCATATATGTAAGGTGTTTTATTTTTTTCCCTGACTTCTTTCAGTGTTTTTTCCCTTATTTTTGATTTTCTGAAGTTTGACTGTGGTATGCCTGGGTGTAGTTTTTTGGGTGTTTATCCTGCTTGATATTCTCTGAGCTTTCTGGATTTGTGGTTTGGTATCTGACTTTAACTAGGGGAAATTTTCAGTCATTATTATTTCACTCATAACTTTCATGATTATGAGTCTGGGGCTGACAATTGAGAGGGTATGAGATAATAGGAAGAACTAATTTCCCGTATTTAGTGATGTTTTATGACTATCATCTAATCTCATAAGACTGATAAAGCATGAGAGAATCCTGGTTTAGTATTGTATTTCCAAGCTGAATTTTTAAGAACACTTAAAAACCGTAACAGGGACTTCCCTGGTGGTCCAGTGGGTAAGGCTCCATGCTCCCAGTGCAGGGGTCCTGGGTTCAATCCCTGGTCAGGGAACTAGATCCCACATGCATACCGCAACTAAGAGTTTGCATGCAGCAACTAAGAGTCTGCATGCCACAGCTAAGAACTCTGCATGCTGCAACTAAGAAGTCCACATGCTGCTACTAAAAAAGATCCTGGGGACTTCCCTGGTGGTCCAGTGGCAAAGAGTCCACCTGACAATGGAGGGGATGCAGGTTTGATCCCTGGTCAGGGAACTACAATCCCACATGCCATGTGGCAAGTAGGCCCACACAGCACAACTAGAGCCCACGTGCTGCAAACTACAGAGCCCATGTGCTCTGGAACCTGTGCACCACAACTACAGAGGCCACGTGCCCTGGAGCCTGCCTGCCACAGCTAGAGAAGAGAAAACCCACACGCTACAACCAGAGAGAAGCCCACGCACTGCAACAAAGAGCCTGTATGCCACAACTAAGACCCGACACAGCCAAAAATAAATTAAATAAATAATAAATCTTTAAAAAAAAAAAATCCTGCATACTGCAATGAAGACCTAGTGCAGCCAAAATAAATAAACAAACAAATAAATAAATCTTAAAAATAAAGTAAGAGTTTATGGTATTGGAAGAGGGAAACATCATTGCTCATATTTTTCTTGAAAGTTTTTAAGGAAGGGAATAATATAATTTGCATTTTAGAAACTAAACTTAGGGTTGTGTGGGAGCAATTAGAAGGTAGGAGATGGAGTAATTCATAACTACCAACGTGCCTTGGTGTATACCTATCCAGGTAAAGAGAATTTGACTGTATGAGGAGTTCTGTTTAATACCTTTTTTTAGCTTATGAGCTATTTCTTCACATTTTGTTTGTGGTAAGAGTCACTATTCCACCATCTTTGTAGCTGTGTTGTATTGCATGTCATGTTACATTTACCTTCATAATACTTACAATTTTCTAATTTAAGGCATTTAAGATCTTGTGCATTCATCTTCCTCAAATGTTGTGGGGGTTTTGTTTGTTCGTTTACTTTACTTGGTCTTTATTGCTCCTCGTGGGCTTTTATTTATTTACTTTGTGTTAAAGATTGACATGCACAAATATTAAATAACTTTTTTTTCTCAGAACTTAGTCATACATATATAGTACATAATAGGTGTAAATGACCATAATAAGAGCAGGGAAGTAGTAGTATTGTAGAGCAGTGTTTCTCAACCCTGTTGACCTTAATGCCCACGTTTTGTAATAAATATTGTGTAATGCTCCCCTAATACTGAAACAAAATACATAGATATAATAATCTATGTCTACTGGTAATTTTTTAAAAAACTAATACAACCCAGCATAACACAGGGGAAAAATAAAAATTATGCAAACTAAAATAATATGAATTTTTGAATGTAAATAGATAGGAGCTTTTCCATTTGTAATTTTCCTGTTTCTAGTTGTGGTCTTTTCCACCTAGAGAAGTTCCTTTAGCATTTGTTGCAAAGCTGGTCTGGTCGTGCTAAATTCTCTTAGCTTTTGCTTGTCTATAAATCTTTTGATTTTGTATTTTCTTGATTCGTGCCTCTATTCTTTTTCTGAGATGTTGTATCATCTGTACTATCATTACTCTGAATTCTTTTTCAGGTAGATTGACTCTCTCCACTTCACTTAGTTGTTGTTCTGGGGTTTTGTCTTGTTCCTTCATCTGGGACATATTCCTCTACTCTCTCATTTTGTCTAACTTATTGTGATTGTGGTTTCCGTTCCTCTGGCTGCAGGGCTATAGTTCTTCTTGCTTCTGCTGTCTGCCCCCTCATGAATGAGGCTGTGTAAGAGGCTTTGCAGGCTTCAGCGGGGAGGGACTGGTACCTGCCCACTGGTGGGTGGAGCTGGTTCTTGTCCCTCTGGTGGGCAGAGCCATGTCAGGGGGTGTGTTTATTGGGAAGCTGTGTGCTTAGAAGACTTTAAACAGCCTGTCTGCTGAAGGGTGGGGCTGTGTTCCCACCCTGTTGGTTGTTTGGCCTGAGGCGTCCCAGCACTGGAGCCTGCAGACTGTTGGCTGGGGCCAGGTCTTGGTGAGAAAATGGTGGCCTCCAGGAGGGTTCACACCAATGAGTACTTCTCAGAACTACTGCCACCCGTGTCCTTGTCGCTGCAGTGAGCCACAGCTGCTCCCCACCTTCACAGGAGACCTTCCAATACTAGCAAATAAGTCTGGCCCAGTCTCTTATGAGGTCACTGATTTTTTCCCCTGGGTCCTGGTACGCACGAGACCCTGTGTGTGCTCTCCAAGACTGAAGTTTCTGTTTCCCCCAGTCCTGTGGAATTCCTGCAGTCAAACCCCAGTGACCTTCAAAGCCAGATTCTCTGGCTGGGGAGCTTGACGTGGGGCTCAGAACTTTCACTCCTGTAGGAGAATTTCTGTGGTATAATTATGTTCCAGCTTGTGGGTTGCCCACCTGGCATGTATGGGATTTGATTTTATCACAGTTGTGCCCCTCCTATGTCTCATTGTGGCTTCTTCTTTGTCTTTGGATGTGGGCTATCTTTTTGGGTAGGTTCCAATGTTTTTTTGTCAATGGTTGTTCAGCAGTAAGTTGTGATTTTGGTGTTTCTTTAGGAAGAGGTGAGCTCACATCCTTCTACTCCACCATCTTGTCTGTATAATCATTAGATAGGAATGACTACACTGGAAGTCAATTTTAAAAAGAGTGAAATAAGTATATTTATATACTGGATTTTATTGAATCTAAGACAGCCTTGATTATAATATGCACTATTATTTTACATACCATTGAGGGAAGAACTGCTACAATTAAACTAATAGATCTCTGTGAATTTCAGAGATATTAAAGGGGGGAATCTGAATCATAAAATTGATGAAAGTTGATGTCTGTATGGAATCATTATAAACACTTGCTCTACAAACACAAGCTAATATAGCTGTGTGTGTTTGCAAGGCAGCTACTTCAGTGTCACTGTTGCCAGTGACATGATTTTCCAAAGTGGCAAACAACTTTGGGTTAATTTTCTAATAAAGCAAAGTACAATATCCTTTTGCATTAACAGCATTTATGGTTCCTAGAAAATCCATTTTATATTAACACTGTACCAAAAATACTTTGTCCTTACAACCCTGATTCTTGATTCTTACTGCCTTCTCTTAAACATAAAACAGCAGCTTCATGGCTTTAACCCTGCTCTCATCTTTACATTTTTGTTCTGTTTCTGGACTACAGAGGCATTTACCTTGTCTTTATCCCCAAATGTGGATTTTTGTTTTCTCTTTATATTTTACCTATCCTGAGTTTGAAGCAAAGAGGATAAATCAAAGCCTGAACTTACTGACCCTATTTCCTTGGAAGTCTTTTTATTTGAAGTTTAAAAACTATTGCATGTGTCACTTTGATTTTTTAAAAATTCATTAAGAATATAGTTCTAAAATAAAAACCAGCAGCTAAATGCCATAGGCAGCCATCTATACAAAAGTAAGTTTTGAGTGGCTACAATAAAAGTAGATGGTGAATAGCTCCTGTTAGGGAAAGACTGGTCACCTTTTTTTATTCACCTTTTTTTATTATTGGGCATGTTGTACACTTGCCCAATGACTTGCAAAGGTGGAGAATGTGCTTAAGAATTCATTTTAATGGCAACAAAAAAAGACCCAACATCTTTTTCTCATTTTCTGTAGTCCTAAACATTAGATTTTTTTTCCTGTTCAGTTTATTTTTCCAGTTTTATTAAGATATAATTGACAAAAATTAGATTTTTTTTCTTTTTTTTTTTTACCGTGAGGTCAAAATGTACTTAAGTATCTTGATTGTGAATGGAAAAATGGTGACAGAATCGGTTATTGGCAAGTATTTTTCCATTTTCATTAGTGTATAAAGTTTTAATATAAATATGGAGACATAAAGCATTAAAAAGTCAAAATATTTCAATAAACAATACATTTCTTATTGATGACAACTAAGTGGTGTCTGTCATTTTATCATACAGTAGTTCCATCCATTCACTATACTTTTCTAATCAATTCTACATGCAAATACATGATTTTAATGTTTTTGGTACTATTCCTGTGTGTTTGCTATCAAAATACATTAAACTAAAAAAAAAAACAATGTCAGCCAAGTTCCAGGTTTCTCAAAATGACACTGTTTGCATTATATACCACCAAATCCCACTAAAATGAATAGTTATTTAATTTTTAATATTAGTAATTATAATACAACCTAACAGGAATTTTTCCTTTGTTAATTATTCTCTAGTAGCTATTTTTAGTAGTATTGGCCCCTGGAAGATGATTGGGAATTTTGTGGATTTGTGTGGGGTTGTCACAGTGATTCAGGGATGCCATTAGGCCAGCTGTCCTGATGCCTAAGTTCAATAGGTCCGCTCGATTTAATACCTACCCCAGTGCTTGGTGCTTCCAACTCCTGGTCTTCTCAGAGATCTAGAGGATAAGTTCCCTATTGCAAACATTTTAAGTTGTAGCTTACTTTCTTTTGTCGGGTCAGCTACCGCTTGTCTGTCTGACTTAAACGTTTGTTGAAATCACTTATCCTCTGATGTTTTCTCTCCCATCTCTCTTTCATAGGGCATTTGTACCTTTTTTTTTTCCTTTGCTGTCAATCCAGTGGTTCAAAGGAAGAAGAGATCACCAAGTGATCTATCTGCTGTGCTTAACAGTTCAATGGGAGATAATATTGCCTCCTAGAATTTGTAGAAATCATTTTAGTTGGTTTTGGTTGTTACGTATACTGGCTGGTGTACTTGCAGTTAGTGCTTATTTAGGGCTAGATCTGCTAAACACACTGCCACGTGTGAGGTCATCCAAAATGCCAGTGGTATTCATAGTTATCTGTTCATCCCACCCTTTTATTAACTCAGTATAAACACTATGTTTAAACACTAACATTTACTACAGCTGAGAGTAATGTGTAATCTTATTCATTACTATTTCTAAAGCTGAGCTTTTTGAAACTAATTTGCATTCAAAAATAAAAGTAAAGGGACTTCCCTGGCAGTCCAGTGGTTAAGACTTCGCCTTCCAATGCAGAGGGAGCTGGTTCGATCCCTGGTCAGGGAGCTAAGATCCCACATGCCTCGTGGCCAAAAACACCAAAACATAAAAACAGAAGCAATATTGTAACAATGGTCAGGGAGCTAAGATCCCACATGCCTCGTGGCCAAAAACACCAAAACATAAAAACAGAAGCAATATTGTAACAAACTCAATAAAGACTTTAAAAATGGTCCACATCAAAAAAGAAATCTTAAAAAAAAAAAAGAAATAAACAGCGTCATGGCTCCTTATTAAAAAGAAGAACATACTGGATAAATTGTTTTCTTACTCTAAAGTTCAGCTTTGCTACATGTGTTTTCTTTATATTAACAGATATTTTGGTAAAAGACCTCAGTGGGATTGCAGAGGGGCCTCAAATCTTAATGAACTTCATCAGCTATTAAGTGACATAATGATTAGAAGATTAAAGGCTGAAGTTTTAACCCAGCTGCCCCCTAAAATCAGACAACGTATTCCATTTGATCTTCCAGCAGCGGCAGCCAAGGTGAGAACCCGTGTTTGATTGAGAGTCTTATTTGAAATCATTTTAAATTATACTGTGAAAGATAGCACATATTTCATTTTTCACAGAAGGAAAAGTCCACTTTCTTAAAATAGGTTTAATTAATAGAGCCATATGAATTGGCTTTGTATCATTTCAAGAAGAGAGCAGGAAGAATTTAAATTTAGTCATCAAATAATGTGAAAAGATTTAGTATCTTAGTCATTTAAAAATATATTTCTGCTAAATAGAGAAAAAAAGCACTTCAACTGCAACATAGACTTAGTATTAAGAATTCTAAGGGAGACGCAAGAGGGAAGAGGTATGGGGACATATGTATATGTATAACTGATTTACTTTGTTATAAAGCAGAAACTAACACACCATTGTAAAGCAATTATACTCCAATAAAGATGTTAAAAAAAGAATTCTAAGTATATGAAGGGTGTGAAGCCCAATAATTATCAAGGAAAGTTCTTTTTCTTGCTGTAGGATTTTTTTTTTTTTAAAAGTACGAGTAGCTGTCTTCTAGGATAATTTGGATCCAGCCCTCTGTTCTTGAAATCCTGAAGCTCTGTGATCATGTTGTAAGATGTAAAGTTCAGCATATTAGAAACCAGAATTGGTAATACAAGATTAGATAATCCTTGTCTACATTTACTTTTGGGGAGTACAGTGCTTTTATAGTCTCTGAAATTTCTTCAAATCTGGATATAACTTTGTCAACAGAGACTGTTTATTGCCTTGTTTTGTCTTGAAAGCTGAGACTAAGAATTTTGTAAACATTGAGCAATATATTATTGGTAAAATAAAAACGATCTGATTTTCTGTATCCATTATTTTAACAAAAGAAAAATAAGAGTTAATATATGACTATGTTACATTTTATTTAACTAATATTCCCCGTCTTTATGCTTATTTAAATAAATTCAATGCTTTTAGTAAAAAATGCTTTGCTACCATATATATTTTTGCTACTGTGAGTTCTTTAAGTTTTTGTTTTTAAATAAAATTTTTATTTTATTTAAAAATTTTCTTAAATTTTTATTTTTACTTGACTACATGCTTCTCTGTAAGAGAAGGCTGCAGTTGTTTGATATATGATGTTAGCAAAGGGCTTGGTTTCCTCCCACACCTTGTCATTGCTTTCTGTCATTAGCGTAAACACGTGTCTGACCTACATCCACACTGATTGATGTTTTTTAAATCAACACACTGGCACCTATGGGAATTTTTCTTCATATATATATATATTTCTGTATAAAAAAAATAAGTAGGACATAATTCATTATTGCATTAATGCAATGCATTCTTTATGCTGTATTTCTAAACATTATTTTCTCCTACATAGGAATTGAATTCCAGCTTTGAAGAGTGGGAAAAATTAATGAGAACTCCAAATTCAGGTGCCACCCAGACTGTCGTGGGGTTGTTTACTCGCATGTTTAAACAAACTGCTATTGCCAAGGTACTCATTGCTGGGCCATCATGTGTTTGTCTTGATACAAATTATTTAATGTATTTAATTTTTTTTAATTATGTAGCTTATTTGCATACTGCAACATGTCTTTGCCATTTAATTTTTAATCTCTATTATGGAAAAATTCAGACATATTCAAAGTAAACAGTAGTATAATGAACACTATTATACCTGTTCATATATCGATCCTTTTCTATATATGGGTATACTTTGATGAGGGAGTATAATATATATCACACTTTCCCATTTAAAGGATTTATATATATTCATGTTTGTTGCCAGCTTTTTCCATGGTGCTCCTACATAATTGCTACAAATAATCTTTTTTTATGTAAGTCAATCATTTTTAATTGGTATTATGTTTTTAGATCCCTACAGATAGATGTGTTCACATTCTGTTTGTCCAAAACTGCAAATTAGAGTTTTTAAATCTCAGTATGACTCTCAAGTAGACGCATCACACATTGTCTGCTGTTTTTACCGGCATGGTTGAACTTATACATACTAATGAGTGTCATCTTTCTCCAATTCTGAGATCTTTTATAACATAATTTTTTTTTTATTTTATTTTTTATTTATTTTTGGCTGCGTTGGGTCTTCGTTGCTGCATGCGGGCTTTCTCTAGTTGTGGCGAGCGGGGGCTACTCTTCATTGTGGTGCACAGGCTTCTCATTGTGGTGGCCTCTCTTGTTGCGGAGCATGGGCTCTAGGCACACAGGCTTTCAGTGGTTTTGGTTCGCGGGCTCTAGAGCCCAGGCTCAGTAGGTGTGGCGCACGGGCTTAGTTGCTCCACGGCACGTGGGATCTTCCTGGACCAGGGATGGAACCCACGTTCCCTGCATTGGCAGGCGGATTCTTAGCCACTGCACCACCAGGGAAGTCCCTATAACATAATTTTTTTTTTCTATATAACATAATTTTTTAAAGAGAGGTTTATTGAGGTATAATTCACATACAGTGAAATTTGTCTTTTTAAAACATATTGTTTGATGAGGCTTGACAAATACATATAGTCAGTTACCACTACAATCAAGGTAGAGAATATTTGCATTACCCCCAAAAGTTTCCTCATGCACCTTTGTAGTCATTTCTGTCACATCTCCCTCTAGACGTTGGTGGTCACAGATCTGCTTTCTATCACTATAGTTTTGAATTTTCCAGAATGTTGCAAAAATGGAATCCTATAGTATGTAGCCTTTTGTCTGGCTTATTTCACTTAGCATAAAGCTTTTGAATATTGATCCATTAGTTTTTTCATTTATATTGCTGACTGATATTCCAATGTATGGATACATAAATATTTATATATCTATATTAATATAACAATTTTTAAAAATTCCTTTACCACATAATGGCCATTTGGCATAGTCTCAGTTTGGGCTATTGTGAATAAGCCTGTTTTAATCATTCATGTACAAGTCTTTGTATAGACGTATTTTCATTTCACTTGAGTAAATAGCTGGAACTGGGACTGCTGGGTCATATGGAAATCATAGATTTAACTTCATAAAAAGCTGTGAAATTGTTTTTCCAAGTGCCATATTTTTGCATCCCTACTGGCAATGTGTCAGAGTTCCAGTTGTCCTATATCTTTGTTAGCACTTAGTATTGTCAGTCTGTTTAATTTTAGTTATTTTTCTCAGTATGTAGTAGTATCTCATGATTATTTTAACTTGCCTTTTCTTAATGACTAATGATATTGAGCATATTTTCATGTGCCTTTTAGCCATTCATTTTTTTTTTTTTGGAAAAGTGTTCATATCAAGCCCATATTTATATTGGGTTATAAGAGCCCTTGATATATTTTGGAAACAAATTCTCTAACATATATGTCATTTCCAAATAATTCTTCTAAGTCTGTAGATCCCATTTCTGTTTTATTTTTATATATATATGTAAATTTATTTATTTTATTTTATTTATTTTTGGCTGTGCTGGGTCTTTGTTGCTGCGCACAGGCTTTCTCTAGTTGCAGACAGTGGGGGGGCTACTCTTTGTTGCGTTACTCAGGCTTCTCATTGTGGTGGCTTGTTCAGGGTGGAGGTTCAGTTTGTTTTCTGATTTTGTGGGGGGTTTTTTTGTTTGTTTGTTTGTTTGCATATGGATTTTCGGTTGTTCCAGCACTCTTTGTTGGAAAGACAGTTTTTCCCTCATTGAGTTATCTTGGCACCTTCATAAAAAATCACTTGGTTATATATGTATAGGTCTGTTTCTGAACTTTCTATTCTGTTTCATTGATCTATACATCTGACCTTACAGAATACTACATTGGCTTGATTACTCTACCTTTATAATAAGTCTTGAAATCACATGGTGTTCACCCCTACTTTATTCTTATTCAAAATTGTTTTGTCCCTTATAAGTCCTTTGCTTTTTCTTACGAGTTTTTAGAATTAGCTTAAGTATGTACAATTTTGATTGGAATTGTTTTGAGTCTATGGATTAATTTGTAAGAATTGACTTCTTTTTTTAAATTGAGATACAGTTGACATACAACGTTACATTAGTTTCAGGCGTACAACACAATGATTTGATGCTTGTATATATTGCAAAATGATCACCACAGTAAGTTCAGTTAACCTCCATCACCATGTATACTCACAAAATTTTTTTCTTGTGATGAGAACCCTTAAGATCCACTTGTTTAGCAACTTTCAAACATGCAACGCAGTGTCATTAACTGCTGTCACCATGCTGTAGATTACGTCCCGTGACCCATTTATTTTATAACTGGAAGTTTGTACCTTTTAACCTCCTTTGCCCATTTCACTCACTGCCCCCAGCCCCTTGCCTCTGTCAGCCACCAGTCTGTTCTCTGTATCTGTGAGCTTGGTGGGGTGGGGGTTGGAGTTGTTTGTTTTTTAAGATTTCACATATAAGTGAGATCATAAGGTATTTGAGTTTCTCTGTCTGATTTATTTTGCTTATTAGCATAATACCCTCAACAATACATGTTGTTGCAAATGGCAAGATTTCTTTCTTTATTATGACTCAATTATATTCCATTGTGTATATATATACATACCACATGGTTTTTTTTTTTTTGACTGCTTTGGGTCTTCTTTGCTGTGCGTGGCTTTCTCTAGTTGCGGTGAGTCGGGGCTATGCTTCATTGCGGTGCGCGGGCTTCTCATTGCAGTGGCTTCTCTTGTTGCAGAGCATGGGTTCTAGGCATGTGGGCTTCAGTAGTTGTGGGTGGCGGGCTCTAGAGCGCAGGCTCAGTAGATGTGGTGCATGGGCTTAGTTGCTCCATAGCATGTGGGATCTTCCCGGACCCAAGATTGAACCCATGCCTCCTGCATTGGCAGGTGGATTCTTAACCACTGCGCCACCAGGGAAGTCCCCTATATACCACATTTTCTTTATCCATTTATACATCAGTGGACACTTATGTTGTCTTGGCTATTGTAAATAATGCTGCAGTGAACATGGGGGTGCATATATCTTTTCGAGTTAGTGTTCTCATTTTCTTGGCTAAATACCTGAAAGTGGAATTGCTGGATCATACGGAAGTTCCAGCTACATTTTTGAGGAACCTCCACACAATTTTCCATATCAACTGCACCAATTTTCATTTCCACCAATAGTGCACAAGGGATCCCTTTCTATACATTCTCGTCAGCACTCGTTACTTCCTCTCTTTTTGATAATAGCTGTTCTAACAGGTGTGAGGTGGTATTGAGTATTGACTTCTTAATATTATTCAATCTCCTGATCCATGAAGAGAGTATCTCTGTCTTTTGATTTAGGTCTTTAATTTCTCCCAGCAACGCTTTCTAGTTTTCTTGAATACATTTTGTTAGATTTATTTCTAGGTATTTCATGTCTTTTTATGCTCTTGTAAATAGTACTTTTTTTTTTGTAAATAGTACTTTTAAATTTAAATTTCTACTTTTTCATTGCTAAATACAGGATTTTCATTGATTTTTGTATATTGGTCTTTTATTTTGTAACCTTGCTGCACTCACTTAATAGTTCTTATGGCTTCTTGGTAAATTCTTTGGGATTTTTTACATAGACATCATTTTGTCTGCATGTAAAGGTACTTTTATTTCTTCCCTGTAATCTGTATGCCTTTTATTTATTTTTGTTGCCTATCACATTGAAGGAACAAAAGTACAATTTTGAACAGAAGTGGTAGGGTTGAATAGCCTTCCCTGCTGCCAGTCTTAGAAAGAAAGCATTCAGTCTTTCACCATTGATTATGATGTTATCTTTAAGATTTTTACTGATGCCCTTTCCTAGGTTGAGAAAATTTCCTTCTTTTCCTAGTTTGTTGAGAGGAGAGATGAGACATATAAAATGTTTTCCTTTGGCAGAGCAGCAGTAAGAACGTAGCTACCATAAAAGTGGATAAGAAGAAAACAGATAAAATGTAACAAAATTATAAAAGCTGAGCATAGGCTGCCATGACAGTCCAAAATAATAGGAGTTCCTGACACAGGGAGTCCATACTCACTCACAAGCTTTATTTCCATTGGCCTCTACCACATGCTGACTAGGAGATGAGAGAGCACCCCTACTGGTAGCGTACAAGCACAATACCCTACCTATTTCCTGGACCCTTTTCTCAACTCACACTAATCAAAAGCCTTAAGCCACTGTGAGAGAGGTAAAGTCCCCCTCCCCGAGCCTCCAAAGTCCAGTTCAGGATCAGCTGCTTCTGGGGGCTGAACAGAAACAAAAGCCATCTACACCTGGGAGTTGGGCAGGAAACCCTATTGAAATCAGGACCTTTATTAAGACAGAAATCTGTTACTACTGGAGGAGAGGCAGGAACCTCTGTCCTGCCCAGGACCACCCACAGTTATATGACATAGTTTGGTTGTCTTAGGGGAGCGGGACAGAAACACCAGGAAAGCCACACCTCCAAGACTCAGCTGGAGCAAAGGGCCTACCTTATACTGATGTGCTACCTGTAGATCCAAGAAATCTTCCGTCCATTATCATGAACTGAACAATGAGAAACCATCAAGATTAATGTAGTACTGGGGGAGAGAGATATCCCTCTATAGTTCAGGCATGCAGGGACTGCTGAAAGCTTAGAGTGCAGTTGGGACACTTAGAAGAATTCTTGGCACACACTTTCACAAGGTAGAAGCATCCCACTATTGCGGACATTTCAAATTTGTGGTGCACTGAAGGTAAAGCAAGAGAACTTAAATAGAACTCAGTATTGACTAGATTGTTGCAGTCCCTCACATACTATCACCTTGATAGAAAAAGAAGCATGCCCTTTTTTGGGTGTAAATATAATTTATCTCCGTCTGTCCTGTTCTTCCACACATAATTTCTAGTATTTAATAGAAATTATGAAATAAACAAAAAAGCAATTTAAAAAAACATCATCCATTGTCAAAGATAATGTAATCTATAAAGCCAGATGGAGAAATAACTCAGATTTTAGAACTGTTAGACAAGGACTTTAAGAAAGCTATGAATAATATGTTAAAGGAGCTAGTAGAAAAGGTAAACAACATAAATGAAAAAGATGGAAAATTTCAGAAGAAATATAGAAACTGTAAAGACAGTAAAAGGAAAATGCTAGAAATAAAAACATAGTATCTGAGAAAAAAATAATTCTTTCAATCAGCTTATAAACCAATAGTTGAGATAAAAAGTAATAATAAAAAATGTAAATCATAAAAAAAGTAAACTTTTTTTTTTAATCCAAATTTCTTGAAGGGTATCTAGCCCCCATTTCTTTTTTTTTTTAATACATTTATTTATTTATTTATTTTTGGCCGCATTGGGTTTTTGTTGCTGCGTGCAGGCTTTCTCCAGTTGCAGTGAGCGGGGGTTACTCTTAGTTGCGGTGCGTGGACTTCTCAATATGGTGGCTTCTCTTGTTGCGGAGCACGGGCTCTCGGCGTGCAGGCTTCAGTAGCTGTGGCATGCAGGCTCAGTAGTTGTGGCTTGCAGGCTCTAGAGCACAGGCTCAGTAGTTGTGGCACCTGGGCTTAGTTGCTCCTCGGCATGTGGGGTCTTCCCGGACCAGGATATTTATCTTAGAGAAATGAAAACTTGGGTTTACACAAACATCTTTACAAGAATTTATTTATAATAACCCCAAACTTGGAAACAACCCAAATGTCCTTCAAACAAATTGTAGTACATACATATAATGAAATACTCCATTAAAAGGAATGGACTATTGATAAATGCAAAAGCAGTATACTTAGTGAAAGAAGCAAATATCAAAAGTTTACATATATCGTGGCACCATTTTTATAACATTTTCAAAATGGTAGAATTATAGTGATAGAAAATATCATTATTCCAATGTAATTTTCTGGTGTTGATATTGTACTATAATTATATAAGAAGTGATCATTAGGGGAAGCTAGGTTAAGGGTACATGGGAACTCTGTATTATTTTTGCAGCCTCTCATGTATCTAAACTTTTTTCAGAATAAAAAGTTTTAAGTGGTATATATATAGTGGACACAATAAAGTAATCTAATGACAGAAAAAAAATTCAAGTTAATCCAAAAGAAGAAAAGGAAGATAAAGGAACAAAGAACAACTGCATCAAATAGAAAGCAACTTACAAAATGGTAGATTTAAATCCAGTTTTATCAATAATTGTATTAAGTGTAAATGCTCTAAACCCAGCAATTAAAAGACAGGAATTGTCAGATTGCATAAATTATATGATATCTATAAGAAGTTCTCTTTAAGTACAAAGGCTAAAGGTTAAAAATAAATGGATGAAAACAATAATCAAAAGAAAGATGAAGTAAATATATTAATATGAAATGATGTAGGCTTCAGAGCAAAGAATATTACCAGGATTAGAGAGGAAACTTACATAAAGATAAAGGAGTCAATTCTTTCTGACTCATAACAGTCAGAAATATGTGCATATCTATTAACTAAAACTTTTTTAGAAAACAGAAGAGGAATAAATATCTCTCAAATAATTTTATGAAGTGGAATTACTCTGACACCAAAACCACACAGACACATCAGAATAGAACTACAGACCAATATCCTTTATGAATATAAAAATCCTTAACAAAATGTTAGCAAATTAAATCCACCAGTATGTTAAAAAGTATTTATACCAGCAATGTAAGGTTTGTATAACATTGGATTAATTAATCACGGTATTTCACCACATTAACAGAGTGAAAATGGAAAACCATTCAATTATACCAATGAAAACATTTGATAGAATTCCACATCCATTCATGATAAAACATCTCAGCAGACTAGGAGTAGAAAGGGACTTCCTCATCCCAGTAAAAGGCATTTTTGAAAAACTTACAACTAACATCATAGTTAATGCTCAAAGACTGAATGCTGTTCCCTAAGATCAGGAACAAAATAAGAAAGTCTGCTCTCACCACTTCACTTCATCACTTTTGCTTCAACATTGTTTTCATAACTGTGCAATAGCCTAGAAAAAGGAACAAGAGGTATGCAGATTGAAAAGGACAACATGATTGTCTACATAGAGAATCAAAGAACACTTCAAGCTACTAGAACTAATGATTGAATTTATCAAGGTCACAGGATTCATGTTCAAGATACAAAAATCATTTGTAGTTCCATATACGAGCAATGAAAAATTGGAAATTGAAATTTGTAAAATACAATTACAATAGCATCAATAAACATGAGCTAATTTTGGAATAAATTCAGCAAAAAATATATTCAGTGAAAACTATGAAACATTGTTTAGAGAATGTAAAGCAAATTTAAATGACAAGATAAATCGTGTTCATAAATCAGAAGATTTGATATTGTTAAGATGCCTGTTCTTTGTAAATTAATTTATATACTCAATACAGTGTTAATCAAAATCCCTGTAGTCTTTTTTTATTGAAATTGACAAACTGAATGTAAAATTTATGAAGCAGTACATAAGGACTTACTGTAGCCAAAATAATTCTGAATGAAGTTGGGAGACTCACACCACATAATATAAATACTTACTATAAAGTTACAGTGATAAAACTTTGTGATATTGGCATAAGAATAGACATTTAATGAACCAGAAAAGAGAGATCAGAAATAGCCATTCATATTGATTGTCAACTGATCTTAGGAAAGGGGACAAGATAACCCAATAGGGAAATGATAGTCTTCTCAGCAAATGGTACTAGGACAATTAGATATCCATAAGAAGAAAAAAAGAGCCTTGATCGTTATTTCACACCATACATAAAAATTAACTTGAAGTGAATCATAGACTTAAATATAAAAGATAATTTATAAAACTTTTAATAGCATACATATTTTAAAATATCCCATCCTTTGGGTAGGAACATTTTTTAGATGGGATGCTGCATACTTTAAAGGAAAAACCAATGGGACTCAAAACTTTAAAATTTGTGGTGTTTAAAATTATTGTGTATGAAAGACACTGCTGTGAAAATGCTAATGCAAAATATAGATTGGAAGAAAATATTTGTAATACATTCCACCTGTTCCATTTTCCCATATCATAATTTTTGGTTTTATCAGTGTTCATTGTTTACAGTATAATGACTGTTAAACATTTCACAGTTGAGCTATAATTACATTTCCTTGACAACTATTGTTTTTCTTAGAGTTAATAACTATCTTGTTTTTTGTTTGTTTGCTTGCTTACTTAGCTTTCTTTGTACTTAGTACTGAGTATAGAATGCTGCTTAAAGGAAAAGAATATATATGAGAACCTTGTAGATAATTTCCTGCGTGCATAAGAAACCCTAGTTGGAAGTCAGAAGTGTTGATAGTCAATAGGAAGTTGCACCTAATTCCTAGGATCCTTGAAGAAAAAGAAAGGAGATGAAAAGTCAGTTGTCCCAGATTGGAATATATTCCCAAAGATTATTGGTAGCAGAAGGCTACCCCGACTTCCTACATTATAGATGTAGTAACTTTGAGGGGAGGTATCTGGTTATTACATTTAATATTGTTTCCATGTGAAAATGTGTTTCAGAGTTCTCCCAAACCTCTTTGTAAATGAACTTCTGAAATACCACAGATTATAAATTGGTTACTATGTTGTGTGCGTACTAACAGTTGAAGCTTCCTTTCTTTGGCTAAATGTTTTCCTAATTCAACAGACATTTATTGAGTGCTTACTATGTGGCAAGGATTATGCTTGGTGCTAGAGAGGCATGGTGAACAAGACATGGTGTAGATTACCTCTACACTATGGAACTATGTAGTAGGAACTATGTAGTTCCTACCTCTCAAGGAACTTGGAGTCTCTTGGGGAAGACAGTAAAAGTAAATGTTCAACTACAATAGAGCATATTTAGGGCTTAAAAAACAGAATATTTTGGAAGGACATGGGAGAAGATACTTGGCCAAGTCTTGGGGATTCAGGAAAAATGTTCCAAGGAATGAAAAAGTTAAGATTTAGCAAACCAAAATGGAGGGGAGTGAAATGGGAATGGGATGGAGCTGATGGAATGTATTTCAGCACATGAATCATTTGTGCAAACTCACAAAGATTAACCAGGAATGGTATATTTAGGGAACCAAAAGTAGGTCATGGCAAAAGCCTAGTATGTCAGAGAGGAATTCTGAGAGAGACTAGGTTGGAGACCACAGAGAGCAGTACCACATCATGAAGGTCACTGTTCACAGTGTGTAATTTGTCCTAAGGGTTCTGAGCAATCAGATATTGTGGAGTAGAGTAAAATGATCAGATTTGCGCTTTAGAAAAAGAACTGTAGCTACAGGCATGCCTCATTTTGTTGAGCCTCACTTTATTGCACTTTGCAGATCGCATATTTTTTTACAAACTGAGGGTTTGTGGCAGCCCTGCATCCAGCAAGTCTCATTGGCATTATTTTTCCAACAGCATTTGCTAACTCGTGTCCCTGGGTCACATTTTGGCAATTCTCTCAATATTTCAAACTTTGTCGTTATTATTAAATTTGTTATGGTGATCTGTGATCAGTCATCTTTGCTGTTGATATTGTAATTGTTTTGGGGTGCCTTGAACAGTGCCCATATAAGAGGGTGAAGTTAACCAATAAATGTTGTGTGTGTTCTGACTGCTCACCAGCCAGCCATTCCCCCATCTCTCTCCTTCTCCTCGGGCCTCACTATTTGCTGAGACACAGCAATATTGAAATTAGGTCAATTAATAACCATACAATGGCCTTTAAGTGTTCGAGTGAAAGGAAGAGTTGCATGTCTCTCACTTTAAATTAAAAGATAATGATTAAGCTTAGTGAGGAAGGCATGTTGAAAACTGAGATAGGCTGAAAGCTAGGCCTCTTGCACCAAACAGTTAGCCAGGTTGTGACTGAAAAGGAAAAATTCTTGAAGGAATTTAAAAGTGTTACCCCAGGGACTTCCCTGGTGGTCCAGTGGTTAAGACTCCTCGCTCCTAATGCAGGTGGCTTCGGTTCAATTCCTGGTAAGGAAACTACATCCTGCATGCCACAACTGAAGATCCTGCATGCCGCAATGTAGATCCTGCGTGCTGCAATGAAGATCCTGCGTGCCGCAACTAAGACCCGGTGCAGCCAAATAAATAAATGCACATATATATATATATAAATAGACATTAATTATTATATATTATTATGTGTGTATATACATACATAAATGCATACATAAATATATATTAATTATATATGTAACTCCAGTGAACACACAAATGATAATAAGAAAGGAAAACTATCTTACCGATGATATGGAGAAAGTTTTAGTGGTCTGGATAGGAAATCAAACCAGCCACAACATTCCCTCAAGCCAAAGCCTAATCTAGAGCAACGCCCTAACTCTCATCAATTCTTTGAAGGCTCAGAGAGGTGAGGAAGCTACAGAAGAATACAGTAAGTCCCCTACATACGAACCTTCAAGTTGCAAACTTTCAGAGATGTGATCATGTGTTCGTGTGTCCAGTCACGTAAGTTAGTTCACAGTCTGGCATACATTATCACGTGCATGCATCCTCTACAAGTGGTTGTGCTTTTCTGTACTTTACTGTACAGTCCTCTGTAGAGTACAGCAGTACAGTATCTTTATTTCCAGCCCAGGATGTCCGGAAGCAAGCGTAAAAGCAGCAGTATATAGCCAATTGTGTTAGTTGAGTACCTAGGCTAACTTTGCTGGACTTACAGACATGCTCTCAGAATGGAACTTGTTCATATGTAGGAGACTTATGTAGTTTGAAGGTAGCAGAGGTTGGTTCATGAGGTTTAAGGAAAGAAGTCATCTCTGTAACATAAAAGTACAAGGTGAAGCAGCAAGTGCTGATGTAGAAGCTGTAGCAAGTTATCCAGAAGCTCTAGCTAAGATAATTAATGAAGGTGTCTACCTTAAGCAACAGATTTTCAGTGTAGATGAAACAGCCTTCTACTGGAAAAAGATGCCATCTAGGACTTCTATAGCTAGAGAGAAGTCAGTGTCTAGGTTCAAAGCTTCAAAAGACAGGCTGATTCTCCTGATAGGAGCTAGTGCAGTTGGTGACTCTAAGTTGAAGCAAGTGCTCATTTACCATTCTGAAAATCCTAGGGCCCTTAAGAATTTTGCTAAATCTACTTTGCCTGTGCTGTATAGATGGAACGAGAAAACCTGGTTGACAGCACATCTGTTTACGACATGGTTTACTGAATATTTTAAGCCCACTGTTGAGAACAGTGCTCAGAAAAGATTTCTTTCAAAGTACTACTGCTCATTGACAATGTACCTGGTCTGATGGAGACATAAATTGAGATTCATGTTGTTTTCATGCCTGCTAACACAATATCTATTCTGTAGCCCCATGGATCATGGAACAATTTCAACTTTCAACACTTAATCTTTAAGAAATATATTTCATAAGGCTGTAGCTGCCATAAATAGTGATTCCTCATTTAGATCTGGGCAAAGTAAATTGAAAACCTTCTGGAAAGGATTCACCATTCTACATGCCATTAAGAACATTTATGATTCATGGGAAGAGGTCAAAATATCAACATTAACAGGAGTTCGAAGGAAGTTGGAGTCCAACCCTCCAGGATGACTTTGAGGGGTTCAAGACTTCAGTGGAGGAAGTAACTGCAGATGTGGTAGAAAACAGCAAGAGAACTAGAATTAAAAGTGGAGCCTCAAGATGTGACTGGATTGCTGCAATCTCATGGTAAAACTTTAGTGAAAAGGGGTTGCTTCCATGGATGAGCAAAGAAAGTGGTTTCTTGAGATGAAATCTATTCCTGGTGAAGTTTGTTGAAATGACAAAGGATTTAGAATATGACCTAAATTTAGTTGATAAAGCAACGGCAGAGTTTGAGAGGATTGATTCCAGTTTTGAAAGAACTTCTGCTGTGGTAGGATGCTATCAAACAGCATTGCAGGCTACAAGGAAATTGTTTGTGAAAGGAAGAGTCGATTCATGCAGCAAACTTCAGTGTTATTTTAAGGTACTGCTACAGCCACCCCAACCTTCAGCAACCATCACCCTGATCAGTCAGCAGCCATCAGCATCTAGGCAAGATGCTCCACCAGCAAAAAGATTATGACACGCTGAAGGCCCAGATGGTTAGCATCTTTTAGCAATAAAGTATTTTTAAATTAAGATATGTACATCATTCTTTTAGACATAATGCTATTGCACACTTCATAGACTACAGCATAGTTTAAACATAATTTTCGAACACACTGGGAAACCAAAAAATTCATGTGACTCACTTTCTTATAATATTTGCTTTATTTCTGTGGTCTGGAACTGAATCTGCAGTATCTCCAAGGTATGCCTGTCTGTGGAGAATGCATTGGGAGGAATAAGCCTGTAGGCAGGGAATCCAGTTGGGATGCCGCACTGGTCACCTAGGTGATCTGAACCAAGGGTAGTGGCTGTACCACATCTTAACTGGAAAGAAAGAATAATTCAAAATATATTAAGACATTGGTGTTCGACTGAATATGGAGGAGAGGGTAAAAGCCTACTAGATTTTTTTGCTTGGCCAACTGGGTTGATGTTTCTGCCATTCACGGAGACTGGGAGAAACAGGAGATACCTTTTGTGCGTAGTTCCCCATTCAGTATGATCTGTGCCAAATTCACAAGGCTCGAGCTATGAGGTAATAGAAGATTTGTTTTGTACTCTGCAGCATCATATCGGAAATGCTTTTCTTTTTATTGAATCACTTGAACAATTAAGTCGAGAAATTTAAGGATAATTTGAACTATCTAATGATAGTTTATATAAATTTGAAAATCTTGATGAGAGTAAGAAGGAACATTTAAAGAAAATGAGTTTTCAAGTAAATGCATTTGTGTGATTATACTTATAGGATGTGCTATTTTATTTTATTTTATTTTATTATTTTATTTATTTATTTGGCCGCGCCACGAGGCTTGTGGGATCTTAGTTGCCTGAGCAGGGATCAAACCCGGGCCCTCAGCAGTGAAAGCAGGGAGTCCTAACCACTGGACCGCCAGGGAATTCCCCAGGATATGCAATTTTAGAGGCATATACTTAATTACTACCTAAAGTAAAGTGAACTCTTCATGATTTGTGATATTTAATTTTTTAAAGGCTATAACTTCATAATAAATAACATGTAAAGTGTAAAATCTTGTTCTTGTCAGATCTTCTGAGGAAGCAAGTACTTCCCACATCCATCTATATCACTGTTGTAACACTGTCCATTCATTGTGGTTAGGGAGCAGTGGGCTAGAAAGGACCTCTGTGGGTCATCCGCTCTTACTTTACTTCAGGCAGAGTTATGCATAAAATCTTCCAGACAAATGGGTCTCCATCTATCCTAGTTTTATAGATCTCCAGGACAGGTTTCTTTGTCTGCTCTCATCTTTTCTCTTTTTCTTATATCCTGCAATGTCTTAGGCAGATGGGAATACAGTACCAGTGTTTCAAATTAGGTCATGTCAGCAAATTAGGTCATATTAATCTGATAATTTTTCATGTATACAGTGTGATACTATGTAATGGTGTTGACATGTCATCCATGTGCTGTATAAACATTTATCCTGTTCTGCCTTTTGAGATTAAGTACTTGTACTTCTTTGGGGGATAGAGGCTGTATAAGTTTTAAGTGTGTTTGTTTTTACATTATTGAGATCTCTTTTTCAGATATTTCTTAATAAGAAATTTAATAATGATAATGGTAAGCAGTAAATGATAATGATTAACACTAAACAAAGGAAAAGACCGTAAAATAATAAATGTTACTAGTACAAAGTCAGTTACTGAAGGATCTCAGATAATTATAATTACTTTTCTTCCTCTGTAACATTATTTTTATTTCTCTGTAATATTTGTTGAGAATATAATCGATAAAAATGAACAGATTCTTTTTTTTTCAATTGAAGTATAGTTGATTGACAATGTTGTTTTAGTTTCGGCTGTACAGCACAATGATTCAGTTATATATGTATACATTCTTTTTTGTATTCTTTTCCATTATGGTTTGTCACAGAATATTGAATATAGTTTCCTGTGCTACACAGTAGGAACTTGTTGTTTATCCATTCTACAATAATAGTTTACATCTGCTAGTGAAACTCCCAATCCATCCTTCCCCCATCCCCTCCCTTCCTCTTGGCAACCACAAGTCTTGAACAGACTCTTTAGATTTAGGATCAGCCTAATACTCTCCTAGAAAAAAACAGATGTAAGTTGTATGTGAACTCTCGGTTATTTTCTGGTACTTTGTAACAATGTCTCATTTTTAGAGAAAACCATTTTAAGAGAAATGCCAGTTATTTTTCTATGAAAGTGATTAAGTCAACCCATAATTTTAAATTTCCTGTCACTGTGGGGATGGCAGCATTTCTTAGTGCCTTAAAAACTTTGCACAGGGAAATTGCTTTAAACACAAAGCACATTTTCTGTTTGCTGTGTTGCCTCAGCCGCTTAAACAGGTAGAATCCTACTTATAATATGCAGTGAGGTATAATGAGGTCACTGCAATGTTCCTGCCACACAGGGACTGGGATGTCGTGAGACTAGGGTGCCTCTTCCTGAGCCAATTGTTTTGTTTAGGAAAGGGTGTCTGGCTCTGAACCGGGCACTGTAGGCCCCTGTTTATTAGTAAGGAGATGGTCAGTAATAATAAAGGGCAAATAAAACAATGATATTATCTTTTTAGAGCAGGAAGGAGATGGTATGTTAGCTACGTGGCTATGTGGAATGGAGGAAGGCTTTAGTAAAGATGTGGAAATATCCACTTGAGAAGGAAGAGTGGTTTAGGTTTTTGGGATGGCAGGAATGGTTAAGTCTGGATCACAGGCGGAGGGATTTGCCTTAGAGAAGAGAAGAAATACCTCTCTTGTACAAAAGGAAAGGAAGTGATGATGAGTAAAAGTAAGGAAAGGTAACAGAATTCTCACGTGATGAGTTCTGTTTTCTCTGGGCAGTGGGAAGTTTGAGAGCTAAGAGGCATAGGTTCTGATTTCGAAGAAAGTGGCAAAGGTTGAAATTGTTCTTGCAGTTTACTGGAGGAATATAGTAATAATAAGAGCTAACACTTTTACAGTGTTACCACGTGCCAACTGTTCCAAGCATATTTTATGCACTAACTCATTTAATTCTTACCACTCTAAAGGTAGTAAGTAATTTTTATCCCCTTTTATACGTTGGGGAAACAAGGCACAGAGTTTAAGTGACTTGCTCAGGGACCCTTAGATTGTAAATGACGGAGGCAGGATTTGAACATAGACAGTTTGGCTACAGAGTACGTGCACTTACCCATCATTCCACTAGGATAGCAGAACATTTAATATTTGTCAGTGACCATGGGTTTATGGTGACTCCTGTTTCCCTATTAGTGATTTTTTAGCATCCCTGTACAGGCATAGAGAAAGAAGATATAGAATTTAGAAGTCTATACATTCTGTATGTTATCATTTTACACACCCAAAGAAGATTTATTCTTGCTTAACTTCAGTTGTACAAAGTTGATAACCTTATTGACATGATCGATGGATGGAATTTAGAAAGAAATTGAGAATGTTTCTCAAAATTGATTCAGTTTTTAAAGAATTAGATTAGCTCTTTTGATCAATGACTTTTATGATCAAATTCACATGAAATCAACCTTTATGAAGAAAGTTAAGTTCCTAATACTATTGCCTTTACTTTCTAACTTTGTCTAAATTTGGTTAACCCAATGGAGTAGGTTATTCATGGGAATGTTCTCTCTCATCCATCCTTGCCAGATAAATAGATTAGATAGAATGATTAGGTAGAACAATTGCTTTATTATATCTTGTTCCAAAAAGTTTTATGGAAAGGTTTAGGATCTCAGGTTCTTTTGTAAAATTGTGTTGGCTAAGGTATTAAATTGGGGTTACTCTCTTCTTACATACGGTATCATAGCCCTTCTGTTTCTCAGTGTAAAATGGGCTGCTTGCAAAACTGGGCCAGTGTCAAAAGATTAGATGTATTAGAAGTGTTAGATTTCTGTTTACAGATGGATTCATAAGCATGCCTAGAGATAAGAAAATCATGCTTCTAATAGTTCACCCAAACTATTTTTGGAAGTTTTCTATGGGGAAATTTTGGCATGGGGCTCTGTAAAAATGTCCAGAACACTGATAGAGTATGGAATGACCATTTTCCCCTGAAGGCTGTCTTCTACCAGATTTGAAAATATTTTTTCAGGTTGATGGAATGGTTTCTAAATTAAGAACCATTGGCAACGGGAAAGGGATAGCAGAAGACAAATTGCTAGCCTTTCTTTGTGATGGTCTGCAGGGCAAGTAGGGAGGTGAATAAGCAATGCATGTTCTCTTTTACTTGTTACTTTCCTTTCTTCATTTAAGATCATTTTAAAGGATAAAAGGTAAGTTATCACAAATAAATTAATAAGAAACACTATAAGGTGAAATAGATAAGTGAATAAAAACAAGAGAGGTGGGACTTCCCTGGTGGTGCAGTGGTTAAGAATCCACCTGCCAATGCAGGGGACACGGGTTCGATCCCTGGTCCAGGAAGATCCCACATCTGCGGAGCAACTAAGCCTGTGTGCCACAACTACTGAGCCTGCGCTCTACAGCCCACTAGCCACAACTACTGAACCTGTGTGCCACAACTGCTGAAGCCCATGTGCCTAGAGCCCATGCTCCACAACAAGATAAGCCACCACAATGAGAACCACACGCACCGCAACGAAGAGTAACCCCCATTTGCCGCAGCTAGAGGAAGCCCGCGTGCAGCAACAAAGACCCAACACAGCCAAAAATAAATAAAATAAAATAAATAAATTATAAAAATGAAAGAGGCAGAGAGGATATCAACTGATGAATGGACAAATAAAATGTGGTATGTCCACACAATGGAATGTTATTTGGCAATAAAAAAAAGAAGTTAAACAGTGAAAAATGCTACAGTGTGGATTAAAACATTATGCTAATAAAGAAGCCAGTCACACAAGACCACATATTATGTGATTCCACTTATATTAAATGTCAAAATAGTCCAGTCGGGCTTCCCTGGTGGTGCAGTGGTTGAGAGTCCGCCTGCCACTGCAGGGGACATGGGTTTGAGCCCTGGTCCGGGAAGATCCCACATGCTGCGGAGCAGCTAAGCCTGTGCGCCATAACTGCTGAGCCTGTGCTGTAGAGCCTGCAAGCCACAACTGCTGAGCCTATTTTCTGCAACTGCTGAAACCCGCGCGCCTAGAGCCTGTGTTCCGCAGCAAGAGAAGCCACTGCAATGAGAAGCCCGCGCACCGCAACGAAGAGTAGCCCCCGCTTGCCACAACTAGAGAAAAGCCCACGGGCAGCAACGAAGACCCAATGCAGCCAAAAATAAATAAATAAATATATTAAAAAAACAAAGTAGTCCAGTCCATAGATACAGAAAATAGATTAGTGTTTGCCTACAGCTAGGGGTGATCCAGGGACCTGCAGTGGGGGTGGGGTGATTGCTAAGAGATGAAAGATTTTGTGCGGGGTAATGAAGATATTCTGAAGTTGTGGTGAAGGGTGTACGACTCTGAATATACTAAAGGCTATTCAGTGCTTTCATCAGTAGCCTCCATAGTAGCCTCAGGGTGACCGCTGCAATTCCTGGTATCAAGTGCAGGCCATATGTCCAAAGCAAGGAAGAGCTTTCCATAATGTCCCTTTTGTCAGTTAGGATTTTTTTGAAACCTCCAGCAAACTTCCCATGTTTCTTACTAGTCAGAATCACTTGCAGGGGGAATGAAAGTGCTAGGCTTGCTTAGACCTATCACAATTCACCTCTTGTTGACTAATAAGGGCTTAAAGAGTTGTCCTTAAAGTATGTGCCCACCAGATATCTAAACAGAACTGCCGTTTAGTCTGGGGCCTGAGGACTTCAAAACTTAAGGAGAAGCTTCTTTTCTGATCCTTGTTAAAACAGTAAGGAAGACTTGGAGTCAACTCTACTGCAGTTGAGGAGAGAGATCACTCATTGCTGAACACAGGGAGAGGTGGGGATTTATAGCCAACAAGCGGGATCAAGAGGTTGGTGGATGGAAAATTACTAAGAGGAGACATCAAGGGTAGGGGGATTCTTGCTAAACTGGTTGTTCCTGCCAGCAGCATGTGCTTGTCTGGAAGATTAAACTATGCATGTCTAAGTACGCAGGCTGGTACAGTGAAACTATGAATGGCTCATTAAATCATTTATGGTTTCTTTGGTCGCTCACTCTCCTATTTGGATAACCGGTGATTCTAGAGCTCCTTGCAGCGGGGTTGTCTGCACTTGTCAGTTTGAAACCAAGGCCAAAACAGGTTTCTTGCTAAAAGAAGGCGAAGGAATTAGCTATCAAAAGTGGGGATGAGGAACTTGATCAGATACCAAGAGTCGATCAGGTGTCAAGTGTGGAAGCATTCTTGATAAACTGACTTAGCAGGATTCTTGTGAAGACTGGGCCTGGCAAGGGCAAGACAGAAGGCCAAAGTTGAGGCCTAGTCAAAAACAGGGCTCAGAGAAGCGTAACTGAAGTTCGGTCAAGGAGAAAGTCTTTGTCACAGCTCCAGTTGGGTGTTGTTTTCTTTTTTCACTCTTTCTCAGTCTTATTTTGTGATTAAAGGCTGACAACGTAAAGTACCTTTCATCAGGTCTTTAATGCAATGTAGGTTTTTCTTTAACTACTTTTACTTCAAAATATGATGTACACCTATTCACTGAAAAAAAAATGTAGAAATAAATTGTACAACATATTCTCTTTATTTCTGCATTTCTTTAAATGAGATGAAGTGTGTGGTCTTCATTAATTATTTAAATTAGAACTTTGACTCACAGACACAGTACTAACAGATCAATTTCAGTAAAATAAGATGGAATTGTGAACATGGCAGCTTCTACAAAACCTGAACCAGTATAATCAAAATGCTGACCATTGACAGAACCTGCCATTCCTATATAATATGCACTTAAGATACTTTAAAAGCAAATTTCTGCTCAGATACCTTAAAATATGACAATGCAGTGACTGTTTTATTTAGAATAGAATCAGAACAGGGGAAATGCATGTATAGTTAATTTTAAAATGCAAACCTGTGCAGTCCCCAACCTAAGAACCCGAGAGAATCCCGAAGTTCCTTTGTTACGTAGATGTTTTGGTTCTCCAAACACATTCTCTCCTAGGAAGCAATGTCACAATGATGGTTAAGTTAACAGGTTAGTCCCGAGAGACTGTTTAGGCCATTGAACTTTATATAATTGAACTTTATGTTAATAGTAACCATAAGCCTTTCTGAACCTGTGATTGGAAGGAATAGGGAGTGGGGGCTTGAGCTTTGGCATGAGCGGTTTCTAGTTGTACTGAGGAGGGTTTGATGTTAGTGGAGGAGACTGGCAGAAACAGCTTGCTTGTGAAGAGGTGGGGAATGCATCTGAGACTAGGGGTACAGTGATTATATAGTTTGTAAGTCTGCAGTGGCTGGTAAATGAATGCACCTTAAAAATACTCCAACTTGATATGTACTTTTTGAAAGGCTTATCACAGTAAATATAGCTCTTTAGGCAAACATGCAGTTTATTAAAGTGGTTCAGTTACCATGGCAACATATCTGGAATTTATAGCTCCTTATTTTGAGAGGGCTTCATTTCTACTTTCTGAGGCACTAAAGTCCAAGGCTAAAGTTCTTAACAGCCTCCAGTCTCATTGTGTGAATTTTTATTGTTTAGAAAACTTAGACATACAAAATTTAGCTTGCAGAATCAATCTTGTGACTTCATAGTCATATGCATGAATTTTAAATAGGTATTTTTCAATTTCAGAATGCCCCCGTTTTAAAATTTTTTTAGTTATTATCAAAGCTACATATGATCATAATTTAACGAGAAGAAATAGACATTTCCAAAAATAATGGTCCCCTAAACTTATTATTCCCCAGAGGCAACCACTTTCTTTTCTTTTAGCTGATTTTTTGGGGATTTACTTCAAATCCCTCAGCAATGTGTTTATCTTGCTTCTTGGTGTGTATTACTGCTTGCTTTGTAATTTGAGCTGTCATCTATTGGCTTCCCAATATGGAAGATACAATTTTAGCTCTTTCACCCCTCAGCCCCACCCTCACACCCAGACCTTTCCCCTATTCCCATTCTTCTAACAAAGTGATAGGTAGGGAGGTAGGTAGATTGATAAATTGACAGATCAATCTATCAATAGAAAGAGTTGAAGAGATACAGTTTTACTAATTTTATAGAAATGTATACTAATTTTGGCTTGATCACTATTCACCATGTATATTATTAGAACCATGTTTATAATATTTACAGATGAACCGTGTAATATACTATCGATATACTATGGATATTTTCTTTTTTCTTTTACAACTCATTTTCACTAATTCATCCTCAAACTTTACCTTAGTCGTTCAGTCTTCTCTCAGTACCTGTAAACATTAGAATTGCATTAATTTTATCTTCTTAAACAAATCTTCCCTGCAGCATTTGATCAGCTGCAGTCTGGACCATTGCTGTTTGGATCTGTTGCAGAGCTCTCATCCAGGGGTTTTTCTTTATTTCTCCTGTGTGCTGAATTACCTCTTTTTTTTACATATATATTACTTTCTTTATTTGTTTACTCCATTGTTTGGCTGGACCACATTCTCTAGTAGCCTCCCAAGAAAGCGTGTATTGGAGGTAAATTGTTTGAAACCCCTGCATATTTGAAAATGGCTTTGTTCTACTTTTATATCTGATTTTTCATTTGGCTGAACATAAATTGTTAGTTAGAAATCACTTTCTCTCAGAATTTTCAGTATTGATGTTGAGATATCCAGTGCAATTCAAATTTTTTATTTTGTTTTGTTCGTGAAATCTATTCTTCCCCTCTCTGGAAGCTTAGAGAATCGTTTGTTTGTTCCCAGTGTTCTAAAATTTCATGATGATGGGCCTCGCTCTGGATCCATTTTCATCCATTGTGAAGGATCTTCAGTGGGCATTTTACAGTTTCCATTTTGGAAACTTACAGCTTTAAGTTCTATAAAATATTCTTAATTTTTTTATTATTTCCTTTTTTTCTGTATTGTTTTCTGGAACTTTTATTTTTCATATATTGCCCTCATGGCCTGGTTCTATAATTTTCTTATATTTTATATTTTCTGTATTTTTTTCCATCTACTTCCTGGAAGATTTTCTTAGCTTAGTAACCAGTGCATTTTTAATTTCTGCTACTATATTTTTACTCTTCAAGAGTACTCCCCCACCCCCCCAACTCTTCCCTTTTTTGTAGCATCCTGTTCTTGTTTTATAAATGTAATCTCTTCTAGTTTTTTTCCTCTCTCTGCATAGTTTATCTGTTCATATAGGTTGCTTTCCATAAATGTCTGGTGATCCTTGGTTGTTTGCTTATATTTACAAGTAAGACATTAAATGCTGACTAGAAGCTCTTCGTGGATATGTCTTGTAAACTATGGCCTTCAATAAAAAGTGATCTGATTGGGATGTCTTGTTGAGGAACCCCAATATCAATATCTTTAGTCTTTTGTCTTTGGTCAGATATTCTAGAAAAGGATCATTTTATATGATTCTGCTCCCCTGCCTAGACGACATAAGCCTGTTTGTCTGTTTTGGAGCCCTTGGGGATAAGAAGGGGAAGGGGGAGGGATAGATCTCAGCCTTTATTATGTAACTTTCATTTAATTCCCATGATTTTTGCAGGATGACCTACCATCAGTGTAGGATTCCTCCATCTAGATGCCCTCTATTTTGCCCTTTCCAGAAAATAAATCTATAGTTTTCTGCCAGGATGGATTGGGAAGTCATCTATTATGTAGACTACGTAGAGAAAGGATATGGATCAGTGTTGCACATATTCAGCTACTTAAACAATCTTTCAAACAATCCTCCTGTTTAGCCACACCCCGATCCTCACTTCCAGAGGTGACATTTCCTGATCACTTTCAGATCACTCCATTTTAAATCAGGTACTTCTCAACACTCCGTACTGGCAGCTTAAGAACTGTCAGGTTGGCTAATCAGTTACCAGGCATCTGTCTACTTTTTAGCTTCCAAAGTTTTGTTGCTATTGATCTGTCTCCAATTTTCTTTTTCTCTATACATTTTTCTATCATTTAAATATAGCACTGAGAAGGAGTGGAGGTTAAATATATTCAGCCTGCTATCTTTTCCCAAAATGTCTAACTAGTTTTTCACAGTTAAGAGACACTATATTCATGTTTTAAATTTAATTCATGCTATCCACTTTAAATTTAACTCCTATTTAATTCATCTCATATTGATTTCTTACTCTTAATTGGTAACCTGGCCTCAAGTTAACTAAGAAAACCCTATTCAGTATGAACTTGTTTGATTTTTCTCCCTTCTACCTCACAATTTTTTTGTATTCCTCCCTGTTCTCTCTTGTGCTCTTAATCGCATTACTCCAGCCTCTTCTGAGAACTTCTCCATCCTAGAGGCAAGCTAAATCCCCGCATTTTCCATTTCTCTTAGCCTTTCTGCACCTTCAACAACCTATTTGTAAACCTACCTAAGTTTCTTAGTTTAAAAAAATGAATAGCCCAACTTTTCATAATCTTTAAACTTCAGCCCAGCTTTCTTACTTTTTCAGTCTTTCCCACACACAAAAAAAAGTCATTTGACTTTTTATCTTCCATTTTCTCCTTCACTCTATTCCACTTAGTCTTCTATATGAGCCCTTTTTTAAAAAAATATTTATTTATTTATCTTGACTGTACTAGGTTTTCATTGCGACATGTGGGATCTTCCTTGCAGCATGCGGGATCTTTAGTTGCAGCATGCAGGCTCTTAGTTGCGGCATGCAGACTTCTTAGTTGCAGTATGCATGTGGGATCTAGTTCCCTGACCAGGGATTGAACCCAGGCCCCCTGCATTGGGAGGGCAGAGCCCTACCCACTGGACCACCAGGAAAGTCCCTATATGAGCTTTTTTTGAAAATTACTTTCTAAACAAAACCACTAACCCCTTCCTGGCCACAGCCAACTTGACTACCTACTTTCCTTTGAGACTCTTTCCCTGTCTTGTTTTTTAAAATCTAATTCTTATCTTGCTCTTGTTTTACTTCTCAGTTTTTTTCCCTCTCTTGTCCCTCTTCTTCCGTGTACTCCTTTACTTGTGGGCTTCTACTTTAAGCTACCTAGAGAACAAAACAATGAAAAGTTCATAGAAACTTACTGATTTTCCAAGTTTTTCTTGCTTTATTAAAGAAAATGACATGATTTTTTAATAAACATTTTTATGACATTAATAAGGTTTAACTTTTAATATTTAGGCAGGTGCTGTAAAGGATTATATTAAGATGATGCTTCGGAATGATTCGCTTAAATTTCTGGTTTTTGCACATCATTTAAGCATGCTCCAAGCTTGCACAGAAGCCGTCATAGAAAACAAGGTATGTTACCATAATTCTATAAAGTACTTCTTAGAATGCAGGGGGGTTTTTTGTTTTTTGTTTTGTTTTTTCGGTACATGGGCCTCTCACTGTTGTGGCCTCTCCCGTTGCGGAGCACAGGCTCCAGACGCGCAGGCTCAGCAGCCATGGCTCACGGGCCCAGCCACTTCGCAGCATGTAAGATCTTCCCGGACCGGGGCATGAACCCGCGTCCCCTGCATCGGCAGGCAGACTCTCAACTACTGCGCCACCAGGGAAACCCTAGAATGCAGTTTTTAATTTACTAAACATCAATTGTAGTTTTATAACTGAGCTTTTTGGCCTTCTTTAGATGATGGGATGGTATTATATCTATAAATTATTATTATGTATTTTTATTGCAGTTATACTAATATTATATTTCTGTTGTATTGATAATATACTATTAAGTTTTCCCTTTTATACCAGTCATAATTTTCCACTGATCAAATTATCTGGATTGATTAAAATATGCTGCCTTGATAGGCTATAATGTGAATTCTGGTTTTGTTACTGGACCATTTGAGATTGGTATAGGCAGTTAAAATTTTTTGTTTACCAACATGGTGGCCTTAGAATGTGGGTGATTTTGAAGGGAAAAAAGAATGATTTCAGCCAATTTTAGTGCCCAGCCGCAGTCATACCTTTTAAACTTCCAGGCAGCCTACTCTATAGAATATGATTATTAAGATTTAATGTAGGTGGGTTTGAAACATATGCCCAGGTAAGCGCCACCAAACCTGCTGGCCTCACTGCATTCTATTCCGTCCACCTTGTTTTCCAACAGCCCTATCGGCCACAGCATCTGCCATTTTTTCTTTCAGAGTGTAAACCTGGTTACATCCAGTGTAAACGTGTCATATGTGCTAAGGGCTTCCAGAGGTGCTCTGAATCGGCCAGAGAAAGTTCCTGACAAATTATATGAGCTTAATATACATGTAGCAGCAGAACCACTTGCCTGTGCAGGTGGATATTTTAAAGGGAGGAATAAAGCCATATTTTTTTTAAAACTTTGTATACATATTCAAGCATTTGCTAATATGTTCATTAACATTACCAAAGATGTAATTCTAGTGTTTTCTTCATAGAAAGATTTATGATAATATGATATAGTAAAGTGCTGTATATTAAAAAATGCTTTATCATTATCACATTGTATCTGTGAAACACCCTCCGAGGAAGAGATAATTAGCCTTAGAAATAAATTTTAAATGATTGAACAGTAACGTTAGATTTTTTATTCTGATTCATTACACCTTAAAACCACCGGAATCTTTTCTAAGTGTGTCTCTTCCCACTCCCACTTTACTGGTATGTTTAGAATCCCATTTAGCGTCACTAAGAGTTAAAAACGTAGGTAAAACTCTCCCTAGCCTGACAATGTGTTTTCTTTAGAAAGACCCTCAAAAGATTCTGTAATCTCCCTTGATGGATATTAAGTGGATCACTGGTCAATTTATATCTGTTTTGTGAAGACATAGAAAGTTGATAAGGGGCATTCTATTTAATGATTAACTTGATGATTCCCTTATAAAACTGAGTATTTGTTTGTCTCAACTATTTAAGGCAACGTTTTCCATAAAAGTGCATATAAAAATGAGGCAATTTGAAATTCAGGGCTTATATTTGTTTTTACAAAGTTGAGTAATAAGTTCTTTTTAGCTATTCTAACACACACTGATTGCTCCTTTTTCTTAACTCACATCGTTCTTAAAAGATAGCACTGTTCAGTTTAGCATTTAATGTTTCCTCACTTTGTAAAAATGTATTTGGGTGTCTTGGTTCCCTACCTCAGTGGAGATGACCATGTCACATATTTCTTTTAAGTTTAATAATGTGAGAAAAGAGAATTCAAATGGTACATTAAAAAAAATGTTTTCCCAGTTAATGTTGCGACATTTCCGGACTACTCTTCATGAATCCCTAATACATGGGCAGAATCTTCTTTTTCTTTTCTCACATGTCTGACTTTACTTTTACTTTGGAATTAGTGATCCTGTTACTTTAGAATTAGTCTGATCCATGATTTAAAGTTTGCTTATTAATTTACATAGAATGTTACTGATAACAACATTAGCTTAATCCAGTAATGATTATAGAGCTCCTGTTATATATGTGGCGTCACACCTGGCATTGATGGTATGAAGATGAACTAGACATAGATCCCACTCTCAAGTAGCTTAAAAGATTTAAAAATACAAAATTGTTATAAGAAGCTTTAAAGAAATCTGGTTAAGATTCTTCTTGTATTGGCCTTTCTCACCTCCTGAGATGACCCACACTCTGTCTGGGGAGTGTGTTTCTCTCTGAATAAATCCGCTTCTTGCCTATCACTTTGTCTCTCACTGAATTCTTTCTGTGATGAGACATCAAGAACCTGAGCTTCATTAAGTCCTGACACCAGCTAGACCAACTCCCGCTCATCGTCAACACCATTGCGGATGCCTTCTGTGCTGTTTCTTAGCAACAACTTTTTGGGCACTATCATCTGGTTGGGAGACTGCCTTGGAAGGGATAACATTTAAAATCGATCCAGGACTTCTACTACTGAATACATATTTCAGAGAAAGTGACACAGGAACACAAAGAGACAGAGACATCTGTGAAGGTATTCCCTGCAGCACAGTTTGCAATACCCCAGAAGTGGAAACAACTGTCTATCAAACAACAAATAGAGTACTATGATATTAGTAAAAAAAAAAAAAAATTCTTCTTGTGTAACATTTACTAACCTGTCATCTTCACCACTTTCTGTTTTATTATGTGAACATAAAAATAAGCTGTAAAATATGTATAATAAGATGGATGCATAGGAGCTTGTCCTAATTTTGCCATTTCCCTTGTTGTTGGTGGTAGACTCGTTACATTAGGATTGATGGAAGTGTCCCATCTTCAGAAAGAATACATCTGGTTAATCAGTTTCAAAAGGATCCTGAGACTCGTGTGGCTATTCTAAGCATTCAGGCTGCTGGTCAGGTAAGAAGTTTCAGGTCTAAATTTGATAATGAATTGTTGAGATGATAAAAATGTCAAGATGATTAACCATAGCTATAACTTTATATCTGGTGTGATAAATATTCATTCTGCTTTGGAGAGTGCTAGAAAGTGTAACAGAAGGAGACCTCAACACCTCTGACTAAGCTTCCTAAATTTTCAAGGAGATAATTTCCTAAAAGAATATAGCTAGTGTGATTATAATACTTTTCCATGATCTTTTCCTTCCTTTGAATTTGCGTAGACTTTTCTCATCCCTTTCTTTATAGCACTTATCTTTGGTTGTTTTCATCAGAGTCTGTGAGGCAAGGTGGCCTGAGGGAAGAGAACTCTTCTGTCTTTCTGAACTTTTCATAGAGTGCCCTTGGTTTGTCCTTTAGAGTTAGGTTTGGCTGTAAGTAAATGAAAACCCAGATTAAGAATGACTTAAATCACAAAGTTTTATTCTCTGATATAGGCAGTCTAAGGCTAGCATGGTAGTTTCTTAGCACTTAGGCCCCTTCTGGTTTTCTGCTTTACCACTCCTAGCAGATATCTCTTTTTTTTTTTAATTTAATTTAATTTTTTTTATACAGCAGGTTCTTATTTGTCATCCATTTTATACACATCAGTGTATACATATCAATCCCAATCGCCCAATTCATCACACCACCATCCCCACCCCCCGCGGCTTTCCCCCCTTGGTGTCCATACGTTTGTTCTCTACATGTGTGTCTCAATTTCTGCCCTGCAGACCGGTTCATCTGTACCAATTTTCTAGGTTCCACATACATGCGTTAATATACGATATTTGTTTTCCACTTTGTGACTTAACTTCACTCTCTGTGACAGTCTCTAGGTCCATCCACGTCTCTACAAATGACCCAATTTCATTCCTTTTTATGGCTGAGTAATATTCCATTGTATATATGTACCACACCTTCTTTATCCATTTGTCTGTCGATGGGCATTTAGGTTGTTTCCATCTAAGAGGGCTGCTAGAGCTTATCCATCACATCTGCGATCCAGGCAGTTGACTGGAGAAAGGCATGCTGTATCTCACTGGCCTGCAGTTAGTCCCAGGGCCACAACTAACTTCAAGGGAAGTTGGAGAAAGTAACTGTTATTCCAATTAGTCATATTAAACATCAGGTGTCACATTACAAAGGGATAAGAAAAGAATAGATATTAGTCTCTGCCACCCTGTGTAAGAGGGGATCCTTCTGGATGTCTTTCCTACTAACATTCTAAAATATTTTGATATAAATGTCTAAGCCAGGATATTTAACATAGGGAAAAGTAATTGAGCATATTGCTGTTAAATATCCAACCTGCTACATGGCATATCTGGCAGCTTCTGTGGATTCCGGAATCTGGACCAGGGCCAAAGTTCTCCTTTTACCCAGCTAACTGATGTATATAAAACTGTATATATAGTGAGAATCCATGAGGATGAAGAAGTTCTAGAACTAACTCACTAGGAGTTCTAGCCAAAAGGAGGGTTGTCTCAACACTTTCCTCATGTTGGATTAAATTTCCAGTAATCTAGTTTTATATCTGTTAGAATATTTCAGCCATAGAGAATATCATCAAAAAGAGCTTAAAAGTAGAAATGGAATACTGATAGCTCAGGAGAAGATAAGTAGGAGGAAGCTGGGCAGGAGAGTCTTGGAGTGGCCTGATAAAAGACTTTCTGAAATTAAGATTTTGCAAGGCACTCACATTTTATTCAAGGCTGTATTCCTGAAGACCTTGTATAGTTCAAAACTCATATACTTGAATACTAATATCTTCATAGCAATAAAGGAAAGTATTGTAGAAAGGGCTTTGTTTTGGAGGTTTGTGACTCTTCCATTGTAATTTAATAGCACCATTTTTTTTTTTTTTTTGGCCATGCAGCGCCACAGGTAGGATCTTAGTTCCCCGACCAGGGATCGAACCAATGCCCCTGCAGTGGAAGCACGGAATTTTAATCACTTACTGCCAGGGAAGCCCAATTTAGTATCATCTTTGTGTGACGTTGATCCTGCCAACGTCAACGTGGATTCTTGTATGGTCCTATGATACTTGTTACACACTTAAAGGTGTCCATCTTTAAATATCAATACTACTTAATTTTTCTGCATTATCTCTCAATGTGTGGCATTTTATATCCTAAACAGCAGCACAGTTTAGCATGGTGTGTATTTGACTCTCTCCATGTTTTTATTACTTCTAAGTTCAGCTTGAGAACTGGTGCCGCCATTTAATGAATGCTAGTATGATGGTATGTGATATAAAAATACTTCAAGTTAAAATAACAGCACAGCGGTCACAACAGTCACTTATAGAAGTTCCAGTACACGTGAACAACAGCATAGATTGGATTAGGTGACACTTCGAAAGTATAGTAGGTATTTCTGCTGACCACCTAATATCACTTACCACTATGTAGCAATAGCGTAATTATGGTCCACATTTCGCTCGGCCTATCCACTTTAAAGTCATGCATTTTTGACACATTTTTAGTTTGAGGAGATTTGCATTATTTCATATATTAATTGTAAAACAAGACTTAGTTAATATTTTTAATGTTACACTATTTCAAACTGATATAAAATGCAAAATGCAGTTGTGTTTTATACATCAAGATACAAGTCAGTAAATGTCAGAGTCTTTGGGATGCAACATGAGAAATTCCATAGAAAGAAAAGAGTGTGACTGTAGACATGATTTTCTTGCTTTATAGAACAGCAGTATGAATTAAATGAATAGAGGATGTCATTGCTGTCATAGTTGCCATGGATACCATGTGTTAGAAATTATATTCTCATTTATAATATATTTTATTAGATTTTCCAGTGGTAATGTGAATCCAGTCTTCATCAGAGGTTCAAGTGATTTTATTTATATATGTATCCATTAAACTGACTTTTGAAATATTGAAGTACCTTTTAAATGTATTCTTTGTAGTTCACCTGGCTATCTTGCAATAAGCAGTCTTCATTTGCCTTTCATGAATTAAATTTTCTTAATTTGGCTTAAAATGAAAGACTCATTTGTTTTTAAGTCCTTCAGTGTTCTCTTGTCCATTGAACATACTCAAAAGACTTTATTATATATGGTTCTATGCTAAATTCTCAGTTTATTTGCATCTCAGTTTCTTTATTTTGCTTAGGGTTTGACATTTACTGCTGCAAGTCATGTTGTATTTGCTGAGTTGTATTGGGACCCTGGACACATAAAACAAGCAGAAGACCGTGCTCACCGGATTGGACAGTGCAGTTCTGTGAATATTCACTACCTTATTGCAAATGGGACTCTAGACACCCTTATGTGGGGAATGTTGAATCGCAAGGTAAAGCTTGAATTTAAACCAGGTTACCACTTACTCATTATTACCCATAGCCTGCATGAGTTAAGAGGCTGAGTTTTAGTGTTTTCAGGCAAAGGATATCGAAGTACACTAAGATATTGATGTTGATAGGGACCAAGTCCAGAAAAGGCTTCAATTGGTAGTACTCTACCTGCTATCCTCAGTAATGAGAGACAGACATGAATTTATGTGTGTTCCTATTGTCTTCCAAGCCCTTCTTCTACCATTTTAGCAGCTAGGGGAGGAAGAGCTAGTAAGGAACTAAAATGCTTTCAAACCCCTTAGCTTTTTGTGAGCTAAGAATAAACCCTTTTTCAACAGGATTCTTGAGTTCCGGGCTAAATTTTGGACAGAGGACAGCCTGTACCCGGATTCTAGCAAAGGTATTAGGGATGTTGCTTGCTCCGTCCACTCAGCTGTCTCTTCTCCCCAACCTTGAGGGATGTTTATAGAAAGGACTTGACTAAGGTCTAGAGGATGGCTTTCAAGCACTGAGTATAGATATTCAAAATGGCCAATCATATGTATGTTCAATTTCAAAGTTTATAAATATTAGAATAAAAGTTTTTATGAGAAAAGCAAATAGTATAGCTTCTCTAGTTAACCTTTTCCTCATTAAGCATAGGAATCATTGACTTGGCAATTTGGTTGTAATTATAAATAATTATATTACTAAAGCCCTTGATAAGTTGAAACAGTAAGATTTTCTTTATTGGATTGCTTGTGATTTAAATGCAAAATCAAGTTACTACTTAGTAAATGTCAGCTGTGAGGTGACCTGTTGTAAAATTCATATATTTTATCATCTTACAGGCTCAGGTTACAGGGAGCACACTGAATGGTAGGAAGGAAAAACTTAAGGCTGAGGAGGGTGATAAGGAAAAATGGGATTTCCTGCAGTTTGCTGAAGCTTGGACTCCAAATGAAAAGTCTGAAGAGCTCAGGAATGAAATGTTGTTCACTCATGTAAGATTATATGACATTCTTTTCAATTGTTTTTAATATATAACTTTATCATATATTGTTTTAAATAGCAATTTTCAATCGTTCATGCTATTGAAAAGCCTCCACATAAAGGTGGAAAAACTCTAAGAACTAAAAGATGACTTTGATTATAAGGAGGCTGCAACAGTGGCTTGTATCTTCCAACAGTTATAGATCAGTGCTTACTGTTCATGTCCTTAGAAAAACAAGCTAAGTAGAATCCAGCCTTAAGAAGAAAATATGGGAGACTATCTCTGTGACCCTGAGGGTAGGGAAAGATGTATTAAATTTGCCACAAAAAGTAACATACACAAGTCACATACTCAGTAAAGATATTTGCATTACAGTGTCCAAAGTATATAAAGAATTTATACAATTCAATTAGTAAAGCAAACAAGCCAACAGAAAAATAGGCCAACAATGTGAGCATCAGAGGAGACCAGAATAGGAAAAAACATGAAAAGAAACTAGCTTCACCAAAATAAGACAAATTCATAAAGGTACCCTTTTCTCTTTACAATCAGTATGTAATCTATGGTGTGATACTTTGAGATCACGTGACTATCCTGTTCCCCAAACTTTCACACAATGGTTTTAGCATTCATTGATCTTTGCCTGAACCAGTTTTGAAATAGTGTTTTTTCCAATTCCATCATTGCTTCTTTATTTATTAGCTGTTCTGTGAAGAAAAGCTTTTCATTTAAAAAAAAAATACCATTATGAACTTGGGGATTCTATTATTATTATTTAGTGTGTTATAATCTTTACCTTTTTTTTTTTTTTAAAGATCTGGTTAGTGGAAGCTCCTTTATTTTATTTTATGTTTTGGTTTGGTTTTTTTTGTTGTTGTTTTTGGGGTTTTTCTATTGAAGTATAGTTGATTTACAATATTGTGTTTCAGGTCTAAAGCAAAGTGATTCAGCTATATATATATATATATATATATATATATATATATATATATATATATATATATATATATATTCAGATTATTTTCCATTATAGGATCTTACAAGATATTGAATATAGTTCCCTGTGTTATACAGTAGGATCTTGTTGTTTATCTATTTTATGTATAGTAGTTTGTATCTGTTAATCCCATACTCCTAATTTATCCCTCCCCTCCCTCCCTTTCCCCTTTGATATTCATAAGTTTGTTTTCTATCTGTGAGTCTGTTTCTGTTTTACAAATAAGTTCAATTGTATTATATTTTAAATTCTACATATAAGTGATAATCATATGATACTTGTCTTTCTCTGACTTACTTCACTTAGTATGATAATCTCTAGGTTTATCCATGTTGCTGCAAATGGCATTATTTCATTCTTTTATGGCTGAGTAGTATTCCACTGTGTGTGTTTGTGTGTGTGTGTGTGTTTGCCACAATTTCATCTGTCAGTGGGTATTTAGGTTGCTTCCATGTCTTGGCTATTGTAAGTAGTGCTGCAGTGAACATTGGGGTGCATGTATCTTTTTGAATTAGAGTTTTCTCCAGATATATACCCAGGAGTGGGATTGCTGGATCATATGACAACTCTATTTTTAGTTTTTTGAGGAACCTCCATACTGTTTTCCATAGTGGCTGCACCAATTTACACTCCCGCCAACAGTATAGGAGGGTTCCCTTTTCTCCACACCCACTCCAGCATTATTTGTGTGTGTGTATATATAGTATTATTTGTGTGACATATATATATATACCACATATAAGTGATATCATATGATATTTGTCTCTCTCTATCTGACTTACTTCACTTACTATGATAATCTCTGGATCCATCCATGTTGCTAAAACTGGCATTATTTCATTCTTTTTTTCATTTTTAATATGGCTGAGTGATATTCCATTGTATATTTATACCACATCTTCTTAAACATGGGCATTTGGATTGCTTCTGTGTCTTGGCTCTTATAAATAGTGCTTCTGTGAACATTGGAGTACATTATCTTTTCCAATTAGAGTTTTCGTCTTTTCCAGATATATGCCTGGGAGTGGGATTGCAGGATTTCTTATTTGTTGACTTTTTAATGATGGTCATTCTCACTGGTGTGAGGTGGTACCTCATTCCTACAACCAAACAATTCCATTGCTAGGGATATATTCTCCTGCGTGTGTATAAGGGTACATGTATAAGGATGTGTACCAAGTCATTTTTTAGAATGCAGAAAATTGGAAACAACCAAAATGCCTTTCAGTAGGAGAATGGCTACATAAATTGTCATAAGATACTACTTAGAAGTTAACATGAATGAATTAGGTTTATATGCATTAACATGATCAGATTTTGAAAACATAATGTTAGTTTTTTAAATGCAGAGCATACACACAAATATTATGTATTTATGAATACATATATATGTAATAATATATATAAACAAAGATTGGAAGAATACATAATAAATTTATTGCCTCTGGAAGAGGAGGAGAATGGGTCTGAGGAAGACTAAAAATGTGGTAGCAGCTTTATCAGAAATATTTTATTTCTTTCATTTTAAAAAAGTATCAGAAGTAACTATTACAATATTAGTACTTATAAATTTTGAATGGTGGGTATATGGATATTTGTTATATTCTCTGTACAGTAACAGATGCTTTTTGCAGGCCATATATAAACTGAATAAGAAATAATAGAGAAGCTTATAGTCATTCAAACTGTCTGCTTTTTTTCCTAGCCCTTCTGGAGCAATATAGTGTGAGAGTTATGGGGAGTTTAATTTTAATTTTTGAAAAAATGGATCAGATATTATAGGAATGAAATTGAAGTCTGTACACATTTTCTCATAATGCAAAATTAAAATTTTAATGTCAAGTTTAGTTCCATAAAAACATGTTTTTTATGTGGAATCTTACTAAGTTTCTTATGTATCCTATTTGGAGGGCTAGTATATTTTTCTTTTCTAGAACACTAGAATGCCATTCTGTCAAATTTGCTAAAAAAATAGAAGAATTATTTCTAAGACATTTTTCTTTTATTTTAAAAACTTTTCTTTTAGTAGTGCTTATTATATTATATTTTGGTCTATAAAAATCAATAGATGTCATAGGTATTTAAAAAATATAACTAAAACCATGACTTGTAGCTGTTCTTTCTCTAAAATTCCCTGTTGAACTATGTCTGAGTTAGTTTCTAAGATAAATATTAAGAACTTGAAACACATCTTCCCACATTTATACATGTTTATTGTTTTTAAGTGTCTCTGAAGAAAAATGTATATCTGTGTACAAAGTTTAAAAAAAAAATTGCCTAGTCATCCTTACCAAATCTTGCTTTCCTGAATTAGGTGTTTATCTTTCATAGTTCAGTGTTACCTTGCACAGATTTCTCAATGCATGTCTTTTACACAGATGGTTTTATATAAACTGGAATCTTGTAATGTGGAGACCATTTGTTCAGTTTGCTTTGTTTTGCTTTGTATTTGTTTTTGTTTCTTTGTTTGTTGGCCAGGATGTGAAGTGTGTTTTAAAGGACCTTAGGTGAGGTTGCTGCTCATCGGTTTTTGTCTTTATACCCTCCAGCTTCATGCATCTTAAGAAATGTTCAATTTGTTGAGAGGTCCTAAGGAAATTTAACCAACATGTTTTTCTTCTGAATGTTGCCAGAATTTCAGCATTTCCTATGGGAATTTTTCTATCTATAATGATGTCTTTCAGATCCTTTTTTAAAGCCTTTAAAAAAAATTGCCTACATTTAGCATTTTTAGGATACTTCCAATTTTGCCGATTAAACTTTGCCAAATTAACTAATTTTGCCCATTGTCATCAAAAACTTGTTTAACTAAAATGTTGATAACAGTTCTAACTGGATGGTTTTTAACAGCTTATGAATATTTCTGTAGTGTCAGCATTTTAAGGAACGTTCATTTTATCTCTGTCCCGGCATCTGGCTGCTGCAGCTGGAGGTTAGAGCTGGGGCAAAGAAGAGGGACCTTCCAAGGCCAGAGGAACAGACTATGTGTTAGTCAGTGCATGGCTCAGCCCAGGCCGTCAGCTCTAGAGAAAGAAAGACTAGGAGGCTCAAACAGGAGGAGACCGGGGTGCGGAGAGTGAGTCTGCAGGGCAGGGAGAGGATGAACTGAGGCAGAAAGAGTCAGGAGACTCCAGGTCCTTGGGTCCCTAGTTCCCCATAGTCTTCTTAACCCTCCCAGTATCATCACATTCAAAATGCTGTGGACTCTATAAATGATTTTTTAGAAGGCCAATAAATGTGGTAAATTTGGCAAGTTGGTCTTCAGTGAATTGGGTTTCAGGTGGATTGACTTTCAGCATATGGGCTTTTGGCAAATTGTTTTCTGTGAATTAACCTAGAGCTAATATTAGTATGATTATGGGTCCTGGGGACAGAGAGACCTCTGGTTAGGAAGAAGAGAAGGAGGATGAGAGAATATTTTCCTGAAAAAAATTTTTATATTAGTTTTGCTCTTTCCTGCCTTCTTTCTCCCCTGGGGTTCATTCAGAGCGGCATTATTTTTGTCTCCCTCCTCTCTTAATCAGAATTCTCTGTCTGTCACATAACTCAGCTAATTTATTGGGATTAAAAAATGTATGGAACTGGGGCTAGTACTCTACCAGTATATATGGATATAGGTGTACTGGCTGTTAAATGTTAAGTATTTTGGTAACGGTCCATAGCCACTTCTTCAGTCCCTTCACTGCACTCCCTCACCCCACCGCTAGGGCCTCCTGGACCTCCTTGTTATCCTGCACAGCATGGGCCTCTAGGAGTCTGGTTCATACCCCTGCTGTAGCTGTTGCTAAGTATTTAAATAACACCCTGCATGGAATTAATCCACACAAATGTATGAGTCACAATTCTTTACCGATCCTAGATATATTTACATTTTTAAAGCAGTTATTTATTAACCCAGATGAAACTCAAATTGAAGTCCAACTCAAATGAAAAGAAATAATTCCACCACCACAAGGAAAGCCTAGGTGGCTATCCCTTTAGTAACCAGTCCCGCCTGGGAGTCCATCACCAGGGTGACTGTCTCAGATGCAATCCACTTTCTCAAGCTTCTTCCTTTATTCTACGTTTGAATGTGCATGGCTTCTAAGTACTCTTGGTTTTGCAGTGTTTTGATTTTCCTACACTGGCTTCCATGGAGTGATAAAGTAGGGCATCTCCAGATGGAAGGAGAGAAAGGTATGAGCTATATTATTCTATATTGTCATTTCCAAGTAACTACAGGCTGTTTCTGAATAAAATAGAATGAGTGGAGTATTCAAATAGGAAGCCTGCCTCTCTAATTTTCATTTTTTCCTGCCATCATCTCAGGGGTATCCCTTCTTTTAGCCATAGCTGTGGGAAATTGGGCCCTTCCGTTAACCTCTTTAGGACCTTTTCTGGTCCTCTTTTGGCCCATAATGGATAAGAGCCAGCAGCAGCATTTATGCAGCCATTTTAAGTCCCTAGATCACTAGATGGCTTCTGAGGTCCCTTTCATTTATTTTATATATATATAAAATAATGTATCTGAAGAGAAACTTGGTGTGTAAGAGACTCATAGATAAGTAAAAGAAAGGACTCTAACCTAATATGGGTAACAAGTCCAGCTCCTGTGTAGGATAAATCTTCTTTCTGCTTGGTTTCTCTTCTCCAAATCTCGCTGAGCCAGAGCTGCTTCCATTTTGTTACTTCAGACAGTAGTTCTCTTTCCATTTTGGAACAGATCTCTAGATAGTTCCCAAATTTAGCCACACTGTGGTCTCTGCTTTCCCTCAGCAGTTGTTTTCATTTTTGTAGGCTTTTAGTTCAATTATCTCCCGATTTTCCTTTCTTCTCACTAGCCTCTCCCTGGTTGTCTCATCTTCCTTTCCTTGTGGTAGTACTTACATCTTTGACCTGGCTCACACCCTGCCTTTTCTCTGTCATAATCATTCTTAAGTCCCCTGGTCTGCTGTTCCCAAGGCCACCTAGAACATTCTTCACCCAAAGCAAATTTACATTTGAAACACCCATATTTGCATTAAAAATATACAGGATGATTACTGGTCTGCTGAAAAAAAAATTCTATGTAGTTGAAAATGAACTCTTTTTTTTTTTAATGTATTTATTTTATTTATTTTTGACTGCATTGGGTCTTTGTTGCTGTGCGCGGGCTTTCTGTGCGCGGGCTTTCTCTAGTTGTGGCGAGTGGGGGCTACTCTTCATTGCAGTGCATGGGCTTCTCATTGAGGTGGCTTCTCTTGTTGCAGAGCACGGGCTCTAGGCACGCGGGATTCAGTAGTTGTGGCACGTGGGCTCAGTAGTTGTGGCTCGCGGGCTCTAGAGCACAGGCTCAGTAGTTGTGGCACATGGGCTTAGTTGCTCCATGGCATGTGGCGTCTTCCCAGAGCAGGGCTCGAACCCATGTCCCCTGCATTGGCAGGTGGATTCTTAACCACTGCGCCACCAGGGAAGTCCCTGAAAATGAGAACTCTTAAGCATGCTGTGAAATTTAAAAATATGCCCCAAAACTTCAAAAATAAGCTTTACATTTTTTATTAAATGCCAGCATTGTACAAAATGTTTGTTTTGTTGTGAGCTAAGAAGTGCAAATAAGAAATTGTCTCATACATATAAAAAATAACCTTGTTTCCCACATATGGTCTACTTTAAAAAACAGTGAAAGCAAAAAGAAAGTTGACCACAAGAGCTCTATATTCATGAAGTATAAATCATTCTTATCCCAAATCTCTTGTTTCTCAGTATGCTAAAACACTACTTTCTTGAAGGTAACACATCTTAAATTAGAATATTTATTTAATATGTATTTTAGAATTCAAACCATTATGTAAACATGATGTAATTAGTTTGCATAATTGCCTAATAATAAGAACAAGAGGGTAGCCTCATTGTTATGGATAGAGACATAAATCTCTCTGTCACAGCTTACATCATATAGTGCTATTATTAGGCATTTTTCTTGTTTACCTTTATGACTTCATTTCACTCAGTGAAAATAATTAACATGTACTGAGTATTCCCCATAGCCACTGTGCCAAGCCCTTAACACTCATGACCTTATTTAACCTTCACAGCTACACCATAAGGCAGATACTGTTACCATGCCCCCACTAAAGCTCAGGAAGATTAAATTGCCTGCCCAAGTTCATACAGCCAGTAAGTAGCAGAGTTGGGATTTGAACTCAGGCCTTTTTGCTGCAAAGTCTACCTTCATAACCTTGCCAAACTATACTAGTTGCATTAGAGTTAGCCCATTGTGGATCAACAGTTATTTGTGGAATGAAAAGAACATTGAAACACTTCAGTTTGGTTAGCTAGTGTTTATGGGATGTTTACTACTGTTACGGACCAGGGTTCTTGGCCTCCTTAATCAATAGAAATTGATCAGAGGCCAGACAAGAAATTCAGGCAAGGCTCTATTGGGGCCCCTGCTGCAGCAGGGGCGGGAGCGGGAACAAGCAACAGCTTCCCTTGCTTGCTCGCTCAGGGGGAGTGAGCTGGATCCTTATGTGGGGTGAGGGTAGGGGTGTGTCCAGGGGTCAGGCTGGAGTGGGGGCTTAAGTGGTCTGCCCACCCCTTCGGTGGTGTTTTGTGTAGGGAGCATGTGCAGTCGCTGCTTTTGCGCCCAACCCCCTGCTTTTGCTCCCGGCTCTTCAGAAGTGGCAGTTGGGCTTTTTGGTCTTTTTGCATCTTGGTGTCCATAATTTGCCCCAACTGCCATGCACACAGTTATTTTTAGTTTCTTATAGTTTCTTTGTATTTTGTTGCTGGAGGAAACGTTTGTTCAGGTGCAAGCATTGCAGCAAAGGGTCCCAGGTCCCATGTCCCAGCCTGTCTTACTATGTATAGGGTATTCAAAGATTATTAATTATATAAACAGTTATTAAGATTATTATGTATAATTCTTTCACGTTGCTGTACAGCAGAAACTAACACAACATTGTAGGGACTTCCCTGGTGGTCCAGTGGGTAAGACTCCAAGCTCCCAGTGCAGGGGGCCCAGATTCGATCCCTGGTCGGGGAATTAGTTCCCACATGCATGCCTCAACTAAAGATCCCACATGCCACAACAAAGATCCCGCATGCCACAACTAAGAGCCGGCACAGCCAAGAGAAAGAATCATCTTTCTCAAAAAAAAGAAAGGAAAGAAACTAACACAACATTGTAAGTCAACTATACTCCAATAAAAATTAATTTTAAAAAAGATTATATGAAATGCAAATCAAAACCACAAGGAGATACCACTTCACACCCACTAGAATGACTAAAATTAAAAAGACAGACAACATGTATTGGCACAGATGCAGAGAAATTAGAACATTTATACACTGCTGGCAGGAATGGAAAATGGTGCAGCCATTTTGAAAAACAGCCTGACAGTTTCTTAAAATGTAAAAACACAGATTTAATGTATGACTCAGCAATTCTGTACTCCTAAGGGAGTTGGAAACATATATCCACATAAAACCTAGTACATAAATGTCATAGCGGCATGCCTCATAATAGCCAAAAAATTGAGAACAGTCCAAATGTCTATCAGTTGATGAACGGATAAACAAAATATGGTGTATATATATATATATATATATATATATATATATATATATCTCCATACAATGGAATATTATTCAGCCATAAAAAGGAGTGAAGTTCTGATGCATGCTGCAACATAGATGAATCCTGAAAACGTTTTGCTAAGTGAAAGAAGACAGACACAAAAGGCCACATGTTGTTTGGTTCCATTTATATTTAGTGGCCAGAATAGGCAAGTACATAGAGATATAAAGTAGATTAGTGGTTGCCAGGGGCTTGAGGGAGGGAGGGATGGGAAGAGGCTGCTTACTTGGTATGGGGTTTCTTTTTGAGGGTGATGGAAGTGTTTTACAATTAAACAGTGGTGATGGTTACATAATTATACAAAAGGCCCTGAATTAGACACTTTAAAAGAGTGAATTTTATAGTATATAAATAGATTACATCTCACTAAAGCTGTTATTTTCTTTTTTTCTGTTTTTCTTTTTTCTTTTTTTTGGCTGTACCACACTGCAAGCAGGATCTTAGTTCCCTGACCAGGGATCAGACCCGTGCCCCTTGCAGTGGAAGCGCCAAGTCTTAACTACTGGACCGCCAGGGAAGTCCCTAAAGCTGTTATTTTAAAAAGACTATATGCTAGGTGCAAAGATAAGGAAAACAGCTAACTTTATTTTGGAGCTTACTCTGTAACTGGGAGAGATGATCATAAGCAAATCATTTTAATGCAATATAATAAATGTGAAAATAGAGATATATAACCAGGCTCTGGAAACATAGGATAGAATAAATAAATACTTGGGGCATGTGGGAAAGTTTCCCTTGAAAAACATCAGAGCTGGATTATGAAGAATGAGTTCAAAAGGAGTGGGTCCTGGTTCAGGCAGAGGGACCACCAAAAGCATGCCCCAAAGCCCAGTGATAGGAACAGACGTCCTGGGAATGGGAATTCCATGCAAATGTGTGAGTGCAGGGCACACTGAGAAGTGAGTCAAAGGAGAGGAAGCCTGAACCTTTGGCACCAATCAGATGGAGTGGAGCCCACGCATGCCATGCCAAGAAGTTGCACTGTATCCTAGGGAAGTAGTGTAGTGTCATCAGAGGCTTTTAAGCAGATAAATAGCATGGTCAGATTTCTGTTTTCTCAAGGTGCTCCTCGTGGCAGTGTGGGAAATGAATGGGAGGGAGAAGGGACAGAGATTCTTGGAGGCAGCGGGATCTGGGGAATGGATTTCTTCTGCCCTCCCTCCCATCCAGTTTGAACCTGTGGTAAAGGGATTTTCTGTTTCCACTCCTCAGGGGTTTCTCCCCAACCCCAGAGGAGGAGTTGTTAATCTCATTTTTTTCAGCCTGAGAACTTGGGCCACAGTTCAGGGCTAGTGCTTCACAGAGGCATGCTTCTCCTGTACTATGTCTCCACCGGAAGCAGGCCCTGTAGTCTTCTCTGTTCGATTTGGGGTGAGAAGTAGGAAGTCCCATTATGGCCTTGGGTTCTGGTTGGTTTTTTTAATGTACCTTTTACCAAATTTTACTTGGGTGCTTTTAGGCACTTACACGTTTATTACTAAAGCCAGTTCCTTTTTTTTTTTTTTTTTTTTTTGCTGTACGTGGGCCTCTCACTGCCGTGGCCCCTCCCGTTGCGGAGCACAGGCTCCGGACGCACAGGCTCAGCGGCCATGGCTCACGGGCCCAGCCGCTCCGCGGCATGTGGGATCTTCCCGGACCAGGGCATGAACCAGTGTCCCCTGCATCGGCAGGTGGACTCTCAACCACTGCGCCACCAGGGAAGCCCCAGCCAGTTCCTTTTTATTCATAAGGCTATTACTATATAAAAGTCTCCTTTGTCAGGGATTCCCAACCGGGGTATGGGGCACTAAACTCCACCCTGAACTCCTAACAGTGGTAGTAGGAATAGAGATAGAAAAATGCCAGACATTTCAGAGGTAGAATCATCATAGTGAGGCCTAGGAGGTACCTGTCTAACAGCAGCAGGTACAGGAGGAGTAGAAGGGATTGAAGCAGGCATTTAAGGGAGATGCCATAACCAGAGGCATGCCAGTAGGTAAGGGCAGGACAAATGGAAGCCATAGGAAGTGATCCAGTTTAGTCTAAAACTGGAGAATCCATAGCAGAGGACTTCATATTAATTTGGTAAACAGTGAAGAGCAAAGAGATTGTGATGGTAGAAGGTGAGCAGGCTTACGGGCAGAGTGAAGACCCTGCTCAGGCCCCCTGGAGTTTGAGGAGCCTCTGAACCACTCAGCTGATGTCTGTGAGGCATTTGGAGGTCAGGCCTAGAGCTTAGGAGAGAGATTATGGCACGTCGGCCCTGATGAATTTACCCCTGTCCGTCATGTTCTAGTGATCCGTGCACTGTGTTATATGTAATATTTTGCTGTGAATTCTAATTGCCCTTATTGAGGTGGCTGTTACCAAAGACATTTGCCTGCACTGCTTTTTTTTTTTAATTGATTTATTTAATTTATTTATTTTTGGCTGTGTTGGGTCTTCATTGCGGTGTGCGGGCTTCTCATTGCAGTAGCTTCTCTTGTCGCGGAGCACAGGCTCTAGGCGCACTAGGGCTTCAGTAGTTGTGGCATGCGGGCTCAGAGCTCTAGAGCACAGGCTCAGTAGTTGTAGCGCACGGGCTTAGTTGCTCCGCAGCATGTGAGATCTTCCCAGACCAGGGCTCGAACCCGTGTCCCCTACATTGGCAGACAGATTTTTAACCACTGCACCACCAGGGAAGCCCAGCCTACACTGCTTTTGATGTCATCTTTAAAAATAAGTAATAACATTTTCCTTTTTACCACTTTGGTTTTTTAACCAGAGTGTTGTTTTATTTTGTTTGCTTTGTTTTCTCTATGCCCACAGAGAAAAACTTGTTGTGCCTACGAGTGGATCACTGCCAAAATTTTATTTAATTAGTACACGGGGATGGACATTGTGTGAAATCTGAAAAAGTCATTTCTTTTTTAGGAGAATTTAAATTCATTTTTCAGTTAGATGACTGAAACCCTACTTTTGTCACTGTATATCCCCTGGCTTGTTTAAATGTTAGTGAAGCCTTTTTACTTCCAGTTCCAATCATCAGTCGCCTGCCATTCAAGAGACCCGCAAGATGTCCCAGTCACCCATTTGTAAACGGTGGTTTTGTTAATTCTTTGGGGAACAGGAGAGGAAAGACATGAGGCAGTACTGGTTTCTCCCAGAGCTGCCCTTTGATCAAAGTCTATTAAACCCGACACCAGTGCTCTTGTTGGTGACGTGTGCTGCACTGGAATGGCACCAGGCTTTGAAGTGTTTTATTGTGTTTTATGAGTTTAACCAGATTTCCTTTTCCTCTCCTTCAGTTCTAATAACAGACTTTTAATCCTATCATCATGGCCAGGGGATTTGTCTCTAAAGAGCAGTTGTTTACCATGGTGCAAAACAGAGCAAATGTATTAGGTCCCTGAACCTTTCAAATAAACACACGCATTTTGCCACCTTAAGCATTTTGCAGTTTTTATTCCCAGCACTTCTCACCAAAAGCAATATTTCTTCTTTTGCTTTTCAAAAACAGTATTGAACAAAAGACAGGAACACAGTAACTGAGTGTCAGCTGTATAACTGAGGGCAGGAATATGTTCTTCTGTTTTCTACATTTCTTATTACACAGGCATGTTGACTTAACTGTATTTTCTCCAAAGCCTTGTGATAAAAATCACTATAATCTTAGATTGCTCCTCTTATTTAGAAACACTTACTTTTAAGTTCCTTATTCATCACACATTAAAAGGGTCACTTAATACAGTTTCTTTACAAATAGTCATGATTTACTGTAAGATTTATTGTAAGATAATTTACAAATATCTTGCTATCTTTAGTAATTTAACCAATGGACCAACAATTTCTTCTGACAAGGACAACAGTAAGCTAAAAACAAAATCAGCTGGCTGAATCTTCTTTACCTCTTGTCTGAGGATGAAACTCGATTTTCATTAGTCCAGAGCTGCGGCACCGGAGATGATTTCATTCAGCTCCTTGGTGATGACAGCTTGGCGGATGTGAGCTGGATGGACAATTTCAGGGGTTTCTCAGGCTCACTGAAGGCCTCTTGTGAGAGGCCCATGGATCCCAAGTTAAGAACTCCTATTCAGTAAACCTTTTAACCCTTCTCTGTTCCCACCTAATGCATGTAATTATCGTCAGGATGTGTCCCAGAGATTTTCTCACCTATTTCTCTGTCAGTCATAGCCATTGAATGTCAGAGAAACCTAACCAACCAACTTCCTGCCTGACTGCTCAGAGGCTTCAATCTAAAAACATACAACTGATAATATAGACCAGGTTTCTAATTGATTATCTCAAAGGAAGTCTTTATTATTCCTGTTAGGCCTTATGCTTCTGCCAGCCCTGTGGCTGGGGCACTAACTCGTAAGGTCCACTACCTGTAACCACATTCATCATTGTGCAGTTTAGCCATCATAACATTAAAGTCTACTGATTAATCTTGTCCTCTCCTTTTTCTAAAATTATACCTCAAGTGTATCCTTTGGTTCCCAAAATTATATAAAATGATCCCCTTTCCACCCACGGCTCCTTTTCTGTATTTTATATTCTCCAGTCTCACTTTATTTTTACCCAAGCAGCCATGATTTCAAAATTGCCCCCATACTGGCTACTCCCAGGCACTGTAAGTTAACCCTTGTTGTGGTGGAGGTATACATCAATTTCTGATTGCTGTCAGTCACTGCTAACCTTTACTCTCAACCTGCTTCTGATACATAATGGGAGTTTCTCAAATGCTAATTTCTAAAATTAGTCACTGCTTACATAGTAAATGAAGTTATTTTTAAAACGGCTTAATTAAATAGCTTAATTAAAGAGGTCAGCTGTAAGACCTGATATTTTAAGGCCCTGAGAATTTTTTTTAAGATTTCTTAGGTTTTGGGGAGGGTTGTTTTTTTATAAACAAATCTGAAATAATCTTTTTAATTTTTATTTTTTGGTGGCGGGGAGATGGAGGGATTAAAACGTTTTGGACAGCTGGAAACAAATCCTTTAAAATGTAGCATGGGACAAAAGATGCTGATGTTATTATTCAGCATAGGTGACAGTGGCCTGCTTTATATATTTTATTTATTTTACTTCTTGTATTCTTTGTTTTTGACATTTTATTTAGCTGTTTTACTTGTTCCTCTTTAAAAAGCATATCTAGGAGAAGGGCCAGTTGAGGGAGTGGGGTAAGGCAGTAAACTGAAAATAAACATATTAACTGGAAGACTCCATTATCAATGGTGAAATCCTTAGCACCCTTCTCCTGATCAGCCCCCAGGTCACTGGTAGCCAGCATTGTATCCTTCCGGCAGGAGATTGAAGGACTCCTTTCTGGAGAAATTGACTGGACCCAAAAAAGACTATGGAGCCTGAAAGGGACCCCCTGACAAACAGTCACTGATGACCTTTAGTGAGGTCCCCCACTTGGAATTTCCAATGGCATTTTAGTGTCTTATTCTTAAATGTGAATGGACAGTGAAGGCCACCAAGTTTGGAGGAAATCCTCTCATGGGTGATGCAGAGACAAAAATAAGCATGCAAGACAAGAAAGGATACAAAAGAAGCAGAGATGGTGTAATGAGCTGAAGTAAACAAACAAAGAGCCTTTCATTGATATTCACAGAGAAGTAAAAGAAATTACTGCACCCAAGAAACAAGAACAAGGAAAGGGAAAAATCAGAGAACGAGGAAAAGCTCTTAGAAATTGAACTTGTAATATCAGAAAATAATAATCTGACAAGGATGGAAAGGAAGATAATGAGGAAATCACACAAAAAGTAAAACAAAGAGAAATGGAAAAGTGTGCAAAAAAGTGAAGAAGATCAAATGATCAGTTCAGAAGATTTTGCCTAATAGGAATTCCAGAAAGAAAAGACAGAGACAACACAGGAAGAAAAAATAATATAAGAAAATCTCCCAGATCTGAAGGACATGGGTTTTTCTGATTGAAATGCTCCCTGAGTACCTAGGATAATGAATGGAAACCAAAACACAGGCACACTAAAGCCACTACTCTCCTGGCTTTTCTACCCTTCTTACTGTTCCTTCTGTTCCCTTCCTCGGTATCTCTTCCTCCTCGTTCCACCCTTAATGTCCCTCTGCTCATGTCCATGACTTTTACTTTTTCTTACTTCCTCCTCCCTTTGTTCATGACATCCAGGCCTCTGACTGTAACCACCTCTGTATGTCAGTGGTTCCCACATGTGCAAATCCAGGTGTCTCTTTCCCTTGAACTCTGGACCTGCTTCCTGGAACTCGCTACCCTGGCACACACCAGTCCTCACACATGTCTAAAAATGAACTTTTATTTCCTTACCTCTTCTCTTTTTGTCTTCTAATGAGCCCATTTATCTTCCTATATTCCCTATTACAGTAACTGAAAATGTCATCCCTGCAATGGAGTCCGAGTATCACTGTGGTCCCCTCCATCTTCCTCACCCCTCACGTTCAATCAGTATGTCCTACTCTATCTACTTGGTGATAAGCCCCATGTGTCCTAAGTTCCTAGGCAACCCTCCTATTCCTTCATTCTTATGTATGAGGTCATTGGAAATTTGAGGAGGAAATCTGTGGCATGAAAAATGTGAACAAAAATAAACTAATACAAGAATTGATCATAGAGATAACTTTTTAAAAACTAATTTGTAGTTTTAGATTTGAGATGACATTGCAAATATAAATAAAATCAGAATACTATTTAAAAAAAAAAGGAACAAGAAGGAACTTCTAGATATTAGAGGGAATTCCCAGTGGTTAGGACTCAGCGCTTTCACTGCTGGGCCCCAGGGTTCAGTCCCTGGTCGGGGAAGTAGGAATCCTGCAAGCCACGCACTGCAGCCAAAACAAACAAAAAACAAAACAAAAAAAGAACACAGATGTTAAAAATATGACTGCCAAACTAAAATAATGTTATGGAAGGGTTGAAAGATAAAATAGAGCTAAACGCCAAGAGTTTAGAGGGTAAAAAGACAAAAGGAAGGAAAATATGAGAACAAAAGATGGCATAAATATCTAGGTTCAACATTCTGCTAACAGGAATTCCAGAAAAAGATAAAAGAGAAAATGAAGAGGAAGAAACTATCAAGGAAGAATAGAAGTTTCTAAAAACTAAAGATGATCAATACTATACAAAATTAATAAGGTGTTCAGGGTGCTGGGCAGAAAGCATATAGATATAGATGACACAGATAGAGATATATAGACATTGATCATTGTGAAATTTTAGAATACCAGGGATAAAAAGGCCCCAGAAGCCTCTAAAATGAAGAAAGAGTTTGCAGCCTACAAAGGAACATTGTCAGTATCATCAGATGTTGGAAGAAATAGAGCAATGTCTTTAAAGATTTTGAAGAATTGTATGCCCAACAAAACTACTGAGAGTTAGGGCAAAATCAGGTCATTCATTTCCAGACATGTACAGGGACTCAGAAAGTTAACCTGTCGTGTAAAATCATTGTGGTTTAACTAGAAATAGCCGGTAGAATTTGTTCACATTTGCTGAACATTTGCCAATATTTTCAAAATTCTATAAGCTCTCTTTGCAGTCCTATTATATGGAATAGAACATTCTCTTTAGATGCATAACTCTCTTTGTATCCTTGTTACTTTTTTAACACCAAACTCCATTAGTCTGATAATCTCTCTGCTTTCCTCCACCCTTTCTTAGAATTTCCCTTGTGCATTGTTTTAAAAATCTTGTCTTATTGATTTCATTCTTTATATTTTAATCTAAATTCTGTAACTTCCACAACTTATTAGATAACTTTTTAATAGTATATGAGAATATATAAATAACAGTCATACAAAATCAAAGTTGTACATTATTGGGGGGTGGTACCTTTTTTCCTATAATATATGTTTTAATTTTACCAATATGGGAACAACATAAATATTCCTTCTTCTTTTCTTACCTTTTTAACCTTTTTTGAAATTAAAAAATTTGTGATTATATATAATCGTAAAATTTGCCATCTTAACCATTTTTAGTGTATTATTCAGTGACATTAATTACATTCACAATGTTGTGCAACCATCACCACTATTTTCAAAACTTTTTTATTACCCCAAACAGAGACTCTGTAACCATTTAGCAATAACTCCCTGTTTCCCTTTCTTACAGCTCCCGGTAACCACTAATCCTTCTGTCTCCATTAATTGGCTAAATCTTTCTTATGCAACACTACTAAGAAAGAAAGATAAGATTTATTATGTAAACTACCTCTTTGCAATATTTGGATGTCATTATCTATAGTGTCTGTCTCTGTAATCTATTGTGGCATAACAAATTACCCCAAAACTTAGTGCCTTAAAACAACAATAGTTATGTATTATTTCTCATGGTTTCTGTGGATAAGGAATTCAACCAGGGTACAATGGAGATGACGTATCTGCTCCATGAGGACTGGGACCTTTGCTGGAAGATCCCGAGACTGGGAGCAGGAAACATCTGAAAGCCTCTTCACTCCCATGTCTGATAATGGATGCTGGCTGTCACCTAGGGGCCTACATGGGACTGTCAGGTTGAATACCCATACATGGTTTCTCCATGTGGCCTGGGCTTCCCCACAACATGCTGGCTATGTTTCAAAGGCTAGTGTCCCTCCCAAAAGATACAGAGAAGAAGAGACAGAGTGCCAGCAGCCACATTAGCTTCTAGAACCTAGCCTCAAAAGTCACACAGTGATACTTTCACTGCATTCTGCTGGTTGAGACTGATACAAAGGTCCACCCAGGTTCAAGGGAGAGGAACACAGACCCCACCTCTAAATGTAGGTGTGTCAATGTCACAAGTACACGAAATGGGATAAGAATTGGTATGACCATTTTTGGAAATGCAGTCTGGCACAGTGTGTGTCCACCATGGTACCCAATTCAGGCCTTAGCAGGACTGCTCTAAAATTAACTCCTTTAATTTACCTTAACTGCTGGCTAATCATTTGTGGAGATGGGTATCCTCCTTTCTCTAGGAGATTGAGATTTACACATTGAAAAGAAGATGAAAAACATGAGACAGTGAAGTTGCTGTTCTTAGAAAAGAGAGATATATTTCTTAAAAAGATAATTACTAAACTGTGTCTATTAAAGAAGCTGTTCTAATTGATATCTTTTTTTTTAATTGATATCTTTAATGCTATTTGAAAAATACTCCCTGGTCAGGAAAGTATTTTAATATGAAAAACATATTGTTTATGAACATTGTTCGTGTTTATAGTTTGGTCATGAAAACATTTTTCTAGGTCTTGATTGACTTGAAATTTTTAAACACACAGTTGCCTCCTTTCCTTGACATACATCTAGAGCAGATAGTTTATAAAGTATATTTTTATTATATAACTCATATAGCCAAGTTACCTAACTTCTCTAAAGCTTTAGTGTCCTCATCTGAAATATGGGAAGAATAACAGTACTAATACCTGCCTCACAGAGCTGGCATGAGGATTAAATGAGTTGATTTATGTAAAGTACTTGGCACATTGTAAGTGCTAAAAAAAGTTAGACACAGAAAGTATATGGAGGTGTTCGTGGTATTCTACATGTATGGATATATGAAGAGTCATTGCATGATTGAATTCATTTCCAACAAGAGATTCAAAAGATAAAGGAATATGGCCAATGAAAAGAGTTTGTTAACCTGTTTCATTTAGGAAGAACATACTCAATAGCCTCTTAATTTAATACCTTTATTTTTCCTAGTTTGAAAAAGAAAAACAGCATGATATTCGATCATTCTTTTTACCAAACCCTAAGAAGAGACAGTTGGTGACCTCCTGTGATGAATCAAGGGTATTCCAGGAGAAAAATACTGTAGTACCTGCAGACCTTGGAAAAACAGCTACAAGAGCTTATGAAAGTGATCTTGAACCTGAAGCTAAAAAAATGAAATCAGTCACCACCGATGACCACTGCAGTCCCCTGGAGGAGAAACCATCCCAGCCCGGGCAGACCAAAGCTCTGCTCATGGACAGGGTCTGTGAGGCCAAGGCCCAGGCCACCACTCCACCCCTTCCTGGTGAGGGCTGGCAGTGTGCTGTCTGCACCTATATTAATAACTCAGTGTTACCTTGCTGTGAAATGTGTGAGAATCCTCAGGGCAGTGCCGGTGAGTACACAGAGGGCAACCATGAGGGGGGCTGTCAGTGGTGTCCTCAGATAACCTGTGCTTTTAGAGACAACTGCTATCATCAGAGATCTGTGTGACTGGGTACCAACTTTAGCTTTTAAGCTGGAGGAAGAACTTCACATAGTGAAGACTGTGAATTTATCCCCTTGTGGAATGTGAAAATCTCCCAGTTCTGTCAAGAATGTATATCCCCCAGCGTCTGTGACATGGCATTAATTTGGCACAAATGGACATTTCTGATTAATGCCAACAGGATGTGAATTCAGTGGGCAGGAATAGAAGCTCTGTTGCTATGGCAGCAAATATGCCTTATAGTCATAGACCTGCTGTTTTCTTTCTTTTGTAGATAATACTCGTTTTTAAATAAATTACAGATTATTATTTTTAATAGCAAAATGAATCCAGCGTAGCTTCTTTGCCTAGTAAAATATACATTGTGCCAATGTTTCTTCCATGACAAATCATAAAAATTCCTCTATAGATCTTCTTTTAAAAACCAATTTCCTGTCTATTTTATGAATTTATTCTTTTCTAAAACATGCTATTTAAAACTAGAAATCATAAACATACCCCAGAGTATATTTTTCTAGCATGATATGCCATTTTCTGATGTTTTATTTTTGAAATGATTATTAACAACTGTGGTTGTCTTAAGAAAAGATCATTAGTATTCCTTTTGTTTCCAATTTTAGAGACCATTTTTATGGCAACTGAAAATGCCAAGTTGACCGTTTTGGAAACTGGAAAAGATCATAAATAAAATAAAATTTTATCAACTGTAATAATTATACACATCCACTTTTCCATCTTATGTGAATTATTCTGAGTATTGACATTAACGAAGACTCAGCAAAGATAGAAGCTCTGATGCTCCAGTTCCTTCCTGCTTTCCTTGCTCTCCTCTGCCTTAGTTTTGATGTGAAAGAAAATGTAATCAGTAGCTGAGTCTTTCCTCCTTCAATTCTGGGTGTTCCTACCAAAACTGACAAGTCTGCCATCTGGGTGGTTATATTTGTAATGTGGACACCTGTTGTCTATGAACTAAATTGGAGCCACAAGCTTATTCCATATAATATCTCCCACAATTTGCATTATCTCATTCAATTTCCAACTGCTACAGGCAATAAAAATAAAATATCTCGTGACTACAAAATAATATCAGTTCACATGAAGTCTATAAATTGAGTGACTGAGCAATAAAAATCATAGTTTAATAGGGTTTTTTCTTTTTTTTTAATTTTTGACTGAGTTGGGTCTTTGTTGCTGAACGTGCGGGCGTTCTCTAGTTGCGGCAAGCGAGGGCTACTCTTCCTTGTGGTGTGTGGGCTTCTCATTGCGGTGGCTTCTCTTGTTGCGGAGCACGGGCTCTAGGCATGCGGACTTCAGTAGTTGAGGCTCACGGGCTCTAGAGCGCAGGCTCAGTAGTTGTGGCGCACGGGCTTAGTTGCTCCACGGCATGTGGGATCTTCCCGGACCAGGGCTCAAACCTGTGTCCCCTGCATTGGCAGGTGGACTCTTAACCGCTGCACCACCAGGGAAGTCCTAAAAGGGTTTTATAGTTCTGATTTTTCTCTGTGATACTAAGAGCAGCAATGAAGATTTCTAGAACCATGATTTAATAAGCAAACTGTCAAGCAGTCTAAGAAAAACAAAACACCTTTTGTGAATATGAAACAGTCTGATTAAGAGCAATACATATTCTTTCTTTTTTCTTTAAATCAATCTATTTATTTATTTATTTACTTTTGGCTGTGTTGGGTCTTCGTTGCTGTGCGCAGGCTTTCTTTAGTTGCAGCGAGCAGGGGCTACTCTTCGTTATGGTGCGCAGGCTTCTCATTGCGGTGGCTTCTCTTGTTGCAGAGCATGGGCTCTAGGCGCGCAGGCTTCAGTAGTTGTGGCACACAGGCTCAGTAGTTGTGGCGCATGGGCTTAGTTCCTCCGCAGCATATGGGATCTTCCCGGACCAGGGCTCGAACCCGTGTACCCTGCATTGGCAGGCGGATTCTTAACCATTGTGCCACCAGGGAAGTCCCCAAGAGCAATACATATTCTAAGTAATGGTGATATTACTGTGTATGATAGTTATAATTATTAGATTAATACTACTGCAGTTTGACATAATGATTTCCAACCTTGGTGTGGTTGCATCCCAAAAGCATTAAAAAGCAGAATTAATTCTAATCCATCTACATTTTAGTTTAGTTTATTATTTTAAACTTTTTATTTTATATTGGAGTATAATTGGTTAACAATGTTGTGTCAGTTTCAGGTGTATGACAGAGTGACTCAGTTATAGTATACATGTATCCATTCTTTTTCAAATTCTTTTCCCAATTGGGTTGTTACATAATATTGAGCAGAGTTCCCTGTGCTGTACAGTAGGTCCTTGTTGGTTATCCATTTTAAATATAGCAGTATGTAGATGTCTATCCCAAACTCCCTAACTATCCCTCCCCCCCATAATTCATCCAAATTTTTAAATCAATACCTGCCATATAACAGTTTGAGGAAACAGTGGAATTCAAAAACTTAAAGGAGCAATATTAAGATATAGGACTGGAAAGTCCTATAAAGGTTGCTAATGCAGTCTCTAGTATGTTAGATAAAATTTGGTATAATATACATTGAACACTAGTATTGTGCTTTGTTCTTAACAGCTAGTGCTTATACTCAGCATCTTATAGCTCATATGCCCAGATTGGATGTATCTTGAATTCCAGATTGGATGTATCTAGTGGCCTATGTAACATCTCCACCTGGATGTCCAAATGGGTACCTCAAGCTTAACTTGTCCAAAATGGAATTCTTGATTCACCACCACCACATCTAACACTAAATCTTCTCTCCCCCCATCTTCCCCACATCGTGTTAAAAAAACCTAGAGGCAGCATCTTTGATTCTTCCCTCTCCTGCCACTTCATGAAGTTCTGCTAGTATAACCTCTACAATATATCTTGATTCCAGCCACTTCATCTTCACTGCTACCGTCCCACTGGAAGCCACCATCATCTCTCTCTCAGGACCTCAGAAGCCTCCCTGAGGCTGGTCCTTCTCTACACAGCAGAGTGATCCTTTAAAAACTCAGATCATTACATTCCTTTGCTTAAAACCCTTTAATGGCTTCCAGTTACACTAAGAATCTAATCTAAGAATACAGGCCCCCTGGGGCCAGGCTTCCTAGATTCCTGAGCAGCTCTCAGCTCAAAAGGGCCTGCTGACTTTTCTCCTCCTACCCCATCCCCTTACTCACTCACTCTCTTTATCTGAAAAGATCCTATTTGTTTACCTGTTTATTTCTGCCCCTTGGAATGGAATCCCCAGGAAGCAGGGAAATTTCTGTCTTGTCTTCTGCTCTGCCTCTCCAGCACCTAGAGTAGTACTTGGTCTTTAGTGACTCCCGATGCATGTTTTGAAAGAAAGAACAAACATTGTTGACTTTGTTTCTTTTTATAAAACCTAGCTGTGACTTTTTTTTAACCTTACTTTTCTATATTGGGCTTAGAGTACATAATGACTTTACCTAAATGTAAATTATTTGTTTGATTTTAATAAACAAATTAGTTTATTTGTTGTATAAATTTGTTCTACAAATAGATAGCCTCCACCACACCCAGTATAAAAACAGAAACGAGAAAGATGATTCTCGGAAAGACACCTCCGAAAAAATATGGACTAGTTCTGACGGGGAAAAACAAGTCCTTGCACATTCAGCACCTGAACCGTTAGCTGAGAGCCAGGAAGAAGTTTCAAAAACTGAGGGTGAGGACAGACTCACACCCCAGCCAGGTGATGGTAAGTCTTGCTTCCATTTCCAGGATCCAAATAATAACCATATACGTAGACACATAATACTGTTAGTAGACTTGCGATTACTACCTTGTTCCAGGTTCCTTGTATTCCCTTTTGTATTAAAAATACCAACTACTTGTAACTACATACATAAGCACCAGATGGCTGGAAGAGCAGAGCTGCTGACATTCAGATGTTACACAGAGAGCTAAACCCATACGTGGCCGCATGTACTATCTCAGGCCTGTTGCCCGGCCTCCACCGAGCCTGGCCCATTCTCCCGGTGAGAGGGTGGTTTTAATGTTTGGGGGTTCCTGTGGACCATGTGGATTGTTGTAAGATTGACAGATTATTAACAGCCACTTAGGAGGTCATTAACCCTTCACACATGAATTTCTTTTAAATGGCTACAATTAATTGGCATATTTTATATTTAGGGTTTTGAAGGTTTTTTTTTTTTTTAATAATTTCAAGACTGTGTGAATCATGACTGTGTTTGGAACCAGCCATGTAGTGTCTCAGATTTATTTACTTTTTTGTTGTTTCCATTCATCGTTTATAGCTGTGATGGTTGGCAAATACCAGCCTATATGTCATACATCACTCTTTATGGGCCAACTGGCAAAAGATTGTGAGTACTTTTGGGTTATTTTCTTTGTTACTCAGTTGGTGACCATAGTAACCCACAGGTTGATGTTCTCATTATAACAACCCCAAAATGGTTGGGATGGACTGTCAGTTTTTCTTTTAAGGTAGTTGCTGTTAAACATAGATAATTTAGAGTTGGGTTCATAGGTCTTAAATGAAATGTTCCTTTAAGTATTTTTGAGCTCAGGGCATCCTCCTTTCTTCTTTACTCAGCTTTCCTTTCCTCTAATTCCTCAAGGTCTTCCCAGAACTGTCTTACAATGGATCCTGTTTAGATCTGTTAATTTTAACGGCCTTTAAGTAGACAATGTAGACTCAGACTCTTTGTCTCTAGTTTCCTTGTTCTTGCTGTGACAGTCCCTCCAGTGCTGATGAAGCTGTTGCTCTAGGATAGCGTACTGCTCAGTTAACTAAACATCAGACTCAGAATCAGCAACTGGCAATTGTCATCAGCTGGGCCATGAGTCTCTCCATCTATGGCAGGGAAATACTGGCATATTAGTTACAAATTGGTCCCTTGATAAAGATATATGTTAGCTTTACTTACACATACTTTTCAAAAATCACTAGACTTTTATTTATTTATTTATTTACCGGAGTATACTTGCTTTATAATACTGTGTTAATTTCTGCTGTGCAGCAAAGTGAATCAGCCACACGTGTACATATATCCCCTCTTCCTTGGGTTTCCTTCCCATTCAGATCACCACAGAGCATTGGGTACAGTTCCCTGTGATATACAGTCTGTTTTCATTAGTTATCTTTTTTTTTTTTTTTTTTTTTTTTTTTTGCGGTACGCGGGCCTCTCACTGTTGTGGCCTCTCCCGTTAACGGAGCACAGGCTCCGGACTCACAGGCTTAGCGGCCATGGCTCACGGGCCTAACCGCTCCGTGGCATGTGGGATCTTCCCGGACTGGGGCACGAACCCATGACCACTAGCATCGGCAGGCGACTCTCAACCACTGCGCCACCAGGGAATCCCCATTAGTTATCTCTTTTATACATAGTAGTGTATGTATGTCAATCCCAATCTCCCAATCCACCCTACCCGCCTTTTCCCCCTTGGTATCCAAAAACCACTAAACTTTTAAAAATTCTGTTCTGCTATTGAAACTTGCATTGACCTCATCCAGTAGACAATGCCAGCATTTCCCCCATACCTATTCCCTCTTCTCTCTCTCTCTTTTTTTTTTTTTTTAACTTCTCAAATCACTGGACTGAGACCGCCACAAAAGCGATATGCTTCACGTCTACTCACTAACATGAATTTCCTTGAAAAACAGAAGGAAGACAGAGAAGGCACATTATAGTAAAATGCTTCTTCTATCCACATATGCTCTTTTAGAACCAGAACGGTATATACCATGCTGGAACTGTAGTTTCGTTCTAACTGGAATTCTAGGGGTCTGGAAGGATGGCTGTATCTTCAAAAGATGCATTATCTGTAGTTTCAAACCATTAAATTATACTTCATGAAAACAATGAAAAGAAAAATATGTCCCCTAATGTAGCTACTAGCTACCAAGAATGTCAACTGACTTGGAGTTGTTCTCGTAATTCTTTTTATCAAAGAATGACTTCTGATCTTTAAGCATTAATGCGTTAACCGTAGTTCTTCAAATCTGGAGACACAGTGATTATGAGATGCACTTACTTTATGTACATTAAAAAAGAAAACAACTCTGTCAATTAAGCTACGACACAATAAATTAATGATAGCCCAGACCAGATCATAAGACCCTCTGTTGCTTTGACATCACTTGCATTTGTTCTGAGGGATCTGGCAGCTTCTCCTGCCTTCCCTTGCCTTGCTTGGCATGTAATAGACAACCCTTTTGCACATTTCAGTATTCAAATATAACACATCTTTCTCTGTTTGCAGTGATCTCCCTTTCTTAGGTCCCGTGAAGCACTTGGTTATTCCTTGGCAAGAATAAGAAATTTCTCAATGAGAAATTCTGGTTATTCCTCTGGTGATATATAGTTGCTTCTTTAATAACAAATTTATGCTCTTCTGCTCTGTGTCCGAGTTTTTTGTATACATGATAACTTTTCATTTCAATCCCAAACCATAGTGAAACATTTTGAAGACATTTTAAAGGTAATTAAACTTAATACTCAGTAACAACAATGCTTGTATCTCAAGTGTAGTGTCAAAGTGACAACGATATTGTAGTTATGACTAAGCTTATGCTCAGGCAGTGACAACTTCCTCACAACTGCCACCTGGCCAACCATGGTTGTAAAATGCCACGATTATTGACTGTAAGACATGCCAATTTCAGAGATGTTAAAGTGTGGGGAAAAATGTACATTTTGAATTTATGAAATATGGGAATAATCCACAGTCCAAGTTTGTAAAGTGACTGATGCCTTGATTAGAAAAATTAAAATAGATGACATTGCTAAATAGAATCTCAAACAAATCATAGACTTCTAGATCTGGAAAAATACCTTAAAAGGTCACTGAGGAGCTATGGCAGAGGTTAAGAGCACAGGCTCTGGAGCCAGATTACTGGTCTCTTACTAGTGGCTTTGGGCAGATTAATGTGCCTCAGTTTCCCCCTCTGTAAAATGCACTACTTAATTTCTGAGAGTTGTTAATATGTGTACTTGGAACAGTACCTGGCACATTTTAAGTGCTTGATAAGTGCTAACTGTAATTATTATTTAGATCTGCTTGAATAACCCTATTCCTCTTGCAGAATATATTGGTCAGTAGGACTGAGAAAGGAAAAATAAAGAGGGATTATCAGAAAGGAGGCTTCTCCACTCATCTCCTTTTGTGAATGTGAGGCACCAGGCCATAGGCCATCAGTCATTTAGGTGGCCCTCGACACAGCTGTATTGCTGCTGATAATCAAAATGGTGCTCCTTCAGTCTTAACTTAAACCCTCTCTAGCAACAGGAATAGATTCTAGAAGCCTTCAAGATCGATAAGGACTCTTGAGGGGCAGGAAGCTCTCCCTTATGCCTGACTCTTATCTTTTTAGCGAATGCTGAATTTCTTTTTTTCTTGTTGGGTCATTAGCAACAGTTCAAAGCAACTGGTTACCACATAAGCCAATCTGCTCTTAGATGGCCTACCATGTTTTATTTCACACCCAGACACATGTACGTTGTCAAATATGTTGATATATTTGTTATAGCCATTTCATCATCCTAACCCACAGAAGATTAGAATAAGCTGTTTTGGACAGAGGGCAGATTCACCTTCAGGTTCTTTTTTATCTTGTTTATTAGAACAGTTGAAGAGTACGGACACTTTGCCAGTGTGTGATACCTTAATGTTTTGTGCGAGCAAGAACACTGACCGGATTCACGTCTATACTAAGGTAAGCATCATGTGGATTCTGGAAACATACATAAGGCTTCCTTTTTTCATGTTTCAGTGGAGATAATTAATTTTATTAGCAATGAGATAGGCATCAAGTTCTTTTCCTCCTTAAAGCTAATTTTCAAATTCCTCTGTTAAATCTAAAGGCAATGAGAGGTAAACAGCATAGTAGTTAAGAGTGTAGACTTCAGGGCCAGGGTGCCTCAGTTCAAACCTGTCACTGACTGTGGAATCTTGGACACAGTACTTAACTGCTCCGTGCCTCAGTCTCCTCAACTGTAAAATATGGAGGAGTTGTTGCCAGGACAAAATAAGCTAATTCCTGTAGGGGACTTAGCGCAGTGCCTGGCCGTCATGAGCTCTCACTTAGAGTTGGCTCCTGCACTGATCCTGCAGCTACAGCAGCAGTAGCGTCTCTACAGAAGCCTAAGCCTGCCCATCCGTGTGGAGTAAACCCTAGGAAGCTTTAACAATATGATTGCTCCGATTCCCGCCATAGCCCGGGTTAGCAGCACTCAGACTTTTCAGGACCTCTCTGCACTCCTAAAATTTGTTGAGGACCCAAAGAGCTTTTGTTTATGTGGGTTATATCTATTGATGTTTACTGTTTGAAATTAAAATGGAAACACTTTAAAATATTTGCTTAAGAGTAAGTCCATTACATATTTATAGAAGAAGCATATTTTTATGAAAACGAATTATATCTGCCAAAACAAAAACAGTGTTCAGTGAGGAAAGTGGCATTGTTTTACAGTTTTAGCAATTTCCTCTGAAGTCTCAGTAGAAGACAGTGGGATTCTCAGATCTGCCTGTGCATGGGAAACTTCACTGTACATTCAAAAGAGAATGAGAGTGAAAAAGGCCAATGATGTTGTACTATTATTATAAAACTCTTGTGACTCTCTGGATCTTCTGAAAGGGTCTTGCAGACCATGTGAGAATCTTTGGTCGAGAATAACTAGTGTGAGTGTTTGAGAGAAAAAATTGCTAAGATTATGAACACTTTTGTTTGTTCTACGGTTTCAAACCTCTAATCTTCATAAGTATAAAATAGTATTTGTGCGTTTTTAAACTCATGGGTCACCCTATTGAAAGAATGCCTTTTTGGTCTTGTTTTGTTTTGTTTTGTTTTTTGGCTGTACCACACGGCATGCGGAATCTTAGTTCCCCGACCAGGGCTAGAACCCTCACCCATCCTGTCCTCCACAGTGGAAATGTGGAGCCCTAACCACTGGACTACCAGGGAATTCTCAGAATGCCTTTTTAAAGATAACTTAGGTTGGAGCTGCCCAAACTCAGTTATGGGTTTTCTGCTAAACCAAATATTAGATACAGATAGATGGTGTACCACGTAATAATCTTCAGTTCTAACTGAATATTAGAAGATACTGCTAGAAGATTAGAGATGGCTAGGATCCTGAATACCAGAAGCCCCAGGCAGCCTCCACTGTGGGACCACCACCAAGAGCGATACTGAGAATGAAGACAGGACACGTTCCCCTTAAAGGCTTGGACTTTGGTCCACCATGTGGAACCTCTAGACTCGGGGAGCACCAAGCACCCCTCTGCTCACCTAGAGACAGGTCTAAGTGCCTGCACTTCCTTGTCCCCTCATATGGGGAGTTCCAGGCTGTGCTTCTCAGACCATCATGTCTACCTGATCTGAGAATAACAGAGAACGGATCCCCCAGGTGCTGGAAGGTCCAGAAGCCGGAAGGCGGACCCCAGGCAGAGCACGTACAGGAATTCAGAAGCCCTTAAACTTTTTACTCTCAGTGAAGCCTCTGCATCCTGGATCATCTGATCAGGGTGTTTCCCCCTTGGGTGGCGACCGGAGAGAAACTGCAAACTCCTGGTAGAGAGTGGAGTGTGCCCACCGCCGGGCAAATACCGTGGCCTCCCTGACCCACATTCTGGCTCGAACGCCCCACCTGTGCACTAGTCTCAAGTGCATTTTTATGACTCTTCTAAATACTTACATGTCCCCTTGCCATGAAATGTTGTTCAATCAGTTTTCTAAACCTGAGACACTAAGCAGATGAAATGTCAACAGGGATTTTCACAGCTACAGGAGAGTTCAGATGAAAGCTTTCCTTTTTACCTTAGGAGATCTGAAATAAAATCTAGAAACAGAAATTTGGATAAAAATCCTAGTTCAGTGCCTAAAAGAGCACCCTTTAAAAGGAGGAGCAGTAACAGATGTTTAGCATCTTATGTCATGTTAATAGTATACCTCTAAAGAACTGTTCATTTCAGCCAGAATCCCGTGTCTAATGCAGAGTTTAGAGTAATGATTACATATCTAAACTTTTAATCACTATGTAAGTACTTTTTGTATGTTTTTTCCCCCAAAGTGATGTGGGAACTGTAACGTTACCTTTTGGCTGAGAGAATTCTATAGAATGTGGGTTCAACTATTGTTTATACAGTAGATATCCGTATACAAAGATTCTTCTTTCCCTTTGTAAAAGAAATACTTCATGTTTAAACCTCGTATTTGACTGACCACACCCCTCTGCATGGGATCGCTTACCCTTAAGATTGAATGCAGTGAGGACACCCAGAGGGCGTGAGAGCCTGGCCCTCCTTCTCCACTCAGCGTTCTTTCAGGGGAGCTGTGTGGGTGGAATCTTGTCTAGAATGAGCCTCCTCAGTTTATCTTTTAGGAGACTGGGCATGCGATGCCATAATAGAATTCTTTACTTTTAAAATAATTATTAGTGCCTACAGACAAAATGTATTAATATTGCCTTCCTAATCTATAATCAGGATGGAAACCAGATGAACTGTAATTTCATTCCTTTGGATATAAAATTAGACCTTTGGGAAGATTTACCAGCAAGCTTTCAGCTGAAGCAAAATCGCTCCCTGGTAAGAATAGTCCTGCGCGTTTGTTCTAAATGAAAATTTGTTGAGTGATTTTAATGACCTTTTTTGAGGTTAATAAAAGCAGAGCACTTTATGGCCCGTTGCAGAGTCAAATCACTGGTTGCATTTTAATCAGTCCAGGCAGTGCCTATGAATTACCCCGGTGCTAAGAATAAAATGAAATCTGTTTCCTTGGCGAATGATCACACCTAGGTTTCCTGTTTCTGTGTATAGAATCATCCTCACATCATTTAATTTCTCATTCACAGGATTAGCAACTGTGATGTTTGTATCTGACAGAACCACCTTTTATCTTTGTAGATTAAGTTCTAACACTGACAAGCTCTGAGAGCAGGGATAATACCACGTGGGGTGACTCCATTCGTTGCTGCAAGCATGTGTGTGCAGCCGCAGGCCACATACCCATTGGGGAGTCCTTAGTTCTCCTCTGTGGCTGATTTATCTTCACTGCTAAGAAGGGTCAGCATCGCAGGGGCTGAGCCAGCAGGCAGTGTACCACTTTTTACAAGAAAATAGTGATTATGTTTTTGCCCTTTGAGCGGAAATGAAACATTGCCCTTGGTTGGCTGCACCTGTCTCAAAGGAAAAGGTAGCCATGAGCTCTTTTCTTTGGTATCATGTAATCTTGATTCTCAGATTGCCAGAAAATAACCAATTACCTATAACTGACCAATAAGTAAGAGTAATGGCAACCCTAATAAAAGGTGCCAGATTTATTATTGATGGCTTCTTTCCTGTGAGAATTTAGGTAGTCAGGTACAAGCGATGCTCAGATGTTGCACTGTGACTGTCACCACCACAAGACCCACCGTCCCCAAGACCAGTTTTGCCTCGGCCACTGTTGGGGTGTGTCTTTCCAACAGCCAGACCACTTTTGGTCTCTATGTGCATTAAAGACATAGGCTGAGTGTCCTGAAGCGTGCCTTTAGAGAGTCTATGGCTTAAACGAGACCTATGCAGAACTGGCCATAGATAGTTCACAATAAAGATAGGAAAACTGCATCAAATTGAAGGAAGCCTTAAACTGTGAAACTCAAAGCCTATTTGGGGGATATAATAAAACATCAGTTTTCAGATGTTATAAGTAGCCTCACTTTCAAAGGAAGATGCCTGGCGAGCTGTACACTCTTTTCATTATCTCATTTTCTGCCAGATTTTGAGGTTTGTTCGAGAATGGAGTAGTCTAACTGCTATGAAGCAAAGGATAATCAGGAAAAGTGGGCAGCTGTTCTGCAGCCCAATTCTTGCTCTGGAAGAGATCACAAAGCAGCAAACCAAACAAAACAGTACCAGGAGGTATGAGTTGTCTGTCTTTATTTCGTACTTTATTACTCGTCATAGTTATTTCTACCGGAGGGTCTAAGGCATTTTATTAACCACTAATGAGATCCTGATGAGTTAAGAGAAAATTATACATCAAATGACAGCTTATATTTTGTGAACTTGATCATATCTGCTGGAAAGGATTCAAGTTGTCTGGGGTGGGGGGGGTCTTGCTCACTATGGGTCCTGCTCGTCAAGAGAGAGGCCAGAGTCCCAGGTTGATCTGACCTGTGACCTGCCCAGCCTGGGCTACTGGTTGACAAGAGGAAAACATTTCCCTGATATAACAGTGGAACCTGCCTCTGGGCCCCATCTGCCCTTCATTCTTGGAGTGTGAATCTTGGGTACCATGCAGCATGGGAGCTGGTTCTGTTTGATGTACTACCAGGCAAGTAGCAGAAGGTTAACAATTTTCATGCCCATGGTTGGAAACAACGTAATAGGAAAGGTTAAATGTCTCACATTTGTAACTGTCTTGCCTTTATCATTATAGGTCCCTTTCTACTCTCTGCACACTACCTTTCCTTTCTTGGCATCATCATCATCTTTGCCTCACTCAGACATCCCCTTGTGTGATCTGAAATCCCCATTCTCTGTAGACTCTTGTTCAGCATGAAGCAAAGATTCACAGGGAAAGCAGTCAGCCATTCTACACCCCAACTCTTGCTTTGGAAGAGATCACAAAGCACCAAACCCAACAGCAGCATTGGCAGAAAAAGCCCCTTCCTTTAGCTCTTGCTGTCTCCATATACCTGTACTCTCTTCATCCTCACATTCCATCATTTTATGATCTCTAGCTTTTTCCATGCACACAGGTGAAAAAAATCCATCAATGCGATGTGAAGGGGTGCAGCTGGTTAACTACATTATATTGCAATACTGTGAAAATCTCTTCAGCTGTTTCAGGATAGAGCTGTGGTATATTCATATGCGAGAACAAGGAACGATGTTTGTGATAAATTGTTAAGGGTAAAAATAAGTATAAAAAAGGATGGAGACACAAACATATAATTGCTATCATTGACATAGTAAGTGTCGGGGAGGATACCTTAGAAACACGTATCAGAGGTTTCTCTAGGACTTTGTTCTCAAACGGGCAATTTCTTCTCTGGGTAGCAGTCTTGTGAGACATTTTTAGATTTTCACAATTAGGGGATACAACTGGGAACATCTAGTGGGTAGAGGCTGGGATATTGCTAAAAATTCTGCAGTGAACAGGAACAAACAAATAGTTACTGATTTCAAAATGTCACTAGTGCACTGTTGAGAAGTTTTACTCTACACCATACGATTAGAAGATTTGTGGAGATGGTAGGGACTTTATACTTTTTGCTGGGATTACAAACTCATGTGAGTAAAAACAAAGCAAGGAACTGTAAATGAATGAATGAGATCAGGTGTAAAACTAGAAAAGGATGGGGTAGGGAGCAGAGCTATAGCAAATTAGAAAGTACATAACCCATCTAACGTCACTCAAATTCAGATTAAAAAATAAAACACTGTAAGAGTCAAATAAAGCCTTTTGACTCGTTGGATATATCCATGAGCTGCCAGTTTTGGACTATCGCCTCAACTCTTTATACTGGTTGAATTTTCCCATGAGTGTGTATTGCTTTATGTAAAAAATACATTAAAAATATATGTGTGTATTTATACATACACACAGAAACCTACACATACATATACACACACACTTAACAAAAAACACGATGCCTGTTTTACTTTTCTCAATACTTCTTCCAGTCCTCTCCTTTTTTCATTTTTATAACCATAGTCTTAGTTGAAGTATTGGTCTTCTCTTTACATGATCATAATACCCTTCCTAACTGAATTTACAGCATGCCCCATTGTTTCTTCTCCAGCAGACATGGAAGCACCACCTCAGAAAGAAGGCTGGTCAGGTGTAAAAGCAAAAGTCATAAAATCAATATAAAACCAAGTCAGACACACAGTGTTATTTATAAAAATATATGTAGGTGATATATTAAAGATAAAACTATGTTAACAAGCAGCGGAGTAAATAATCAGATTTGTATTTTAAGAGCTCACTCTGGCAGCAGTTGGAAGATTAGACTGAAAGGGCAAGACTCGAAGGGAGACAAGTGGCATTAGCTTCCTGTGGCTGCCGTGACAAATTACCACAAACTTAGCAGCTTAAAACAACAGAAATTTATTATCTCACAGTTTTTAAGTCAGCAGTCTGAGTTGGCTCTACTTGTTTCTCTGCTCTGGATTTTACGAGGCTGAAAAAAAGATGGCTGGGCTCTTACTGATAGTCTGGGAAGAATCCATTTCCACACGCATTCAGGTTGTTAACAGAATTCAGTTCATTGTGGTTGTAGGACTTAGGTTTCCTTGCTCACTGTCGACTGGGAGCCACTCTCAGCTTCTTTTTAGTTCTAGCACATGGGCCCCTACATCTCAGGATCAGAAGTGGTGTGTGAAATCCTTCTCATGCTTTGAATTGCTCCCTGTCTTAAGGTCAGCTAATTCATCACCTTAATTACATCTGCAGCATCCCTTTACAGCATTACCTAGATAAGTGTTCAATTGAATACCAGGGAACAGGACTCCTAGGGAGCTATCTTTAAAATTCTGCTTACCACAGACGTTAAGAGACTATTACAGTAGACCTGGAGAAAAAAGATGAGGGCTTTTATTGAGGCGTTAGAAATGGGAATGGAGGAAAGAGAGTAAAGAGATGTGTTACAGAGGTAGATCTAGAGACCTTGGTCACTGATGAAAGAGAGGTGGAGAGAGGGGGCTCCAGGGACATGGACTTAGCAGAGCCATGAAAATGAAACATGTGCACCTGCAGAGGGGGATGCTTTGAGGAAGCATGCTGATTCTGGCTGTAGAACCCCAGTAAGTCTCAGTAAACTGGAGTAACTGTGTCTCTCTGAAAGCAGGTATGAAAGATGGGGCTACACAACAGCATTGATTGGAAGTCTATATGAGGAGCAGTTAGACATTGGATGCCTTGCCTTCCCACTGTCCTCTATAGAGAAACTGAACAAGAGAGGCACCAGTCTTGGAAACACCAACCTCAGTGGAGATAAATGGAGAGGCGTTATACTGGAAACTACACTCCCCAGGTCCCTTTCTTGGCTCAGCTGCCATACCAACAGCCACATTTTACTTTCTAGGCATGAGATTAGAGGATTCATCTCTGAAAAGATGGAATGGCTTCAGAATAAAGACACATATATACTAGTTTTCAGGAATTCTCCCAAAAGCAATGGCTAGAACTCCCAACATGATTATCCTCCAGTGGCATCCACTCATTTGCAGGCTGCGTCCAAGCTCAGAGTTTGTAGTCAGCTTTTGAGCAGCTCACTCTTAAATATAAATAGAAGCCAAGATCACCAGCCATTGTTTAGGTTCCTAAGTGGGTTTCCACTTGTCAAAGGGCAGGTCTGATTCACTTGGAAACCTGTGGGTTTAGAATGCCAAATTTATCCTCTAGCCACAGCTGATCTCTAAAGCAAGTCAACAGCCTAGAGCCCAGCACTGTTTTTTTTTTTTTTTGGTTGTGCTGGGTCTTGGTTGCAGCAGACGGGTTCCTTAGTTGCAGCATGTGGGCTCCTTAGTTGTGGCATGCATATGGGATCTAGTGCTCTGACCAGGGATCGAACCCAGGCCCCCCGCATTGGGAGCGCAGTCTTAACCACTGCACCGCCAGGGAAGTCCTGAGCCCACCACTCTTCTCATTGGTTCAGGCCACCTTCCAACTCGCTCCTCTTTTATTGCAAAACTTGCCATCTCCTCTGATCACCCCCATCCAGGAATTACTTGAGTAGACAGCATTCTTCCTTCCCTATCTGTCAAAATTCGGATTTACCATAATCCTTTTGAAAGTTGGTATGCTTACATGAACTTTTTGGCAAAACTCAATGGAAAATTAAATATTGGTAACGCAGCTACGTTTGAAAAGTTGCCAGCAACCCACTTTGGGGTTGATTGATCCATTTCTTGTGGTTTCCAAAAATTTGTACTTAAACCTCTCATAGGAAGTAACCTCTGGTTATTTTTAGTTCTTAAATCTCTGAATAGATTTCGCAGCATATTTTTTTTTAATTAATGAATTAATTTATTTGTGGCTGCGTTGGGTCTTCGTTGCTGCGCACGGGCTTTCTCTAGTTGTGGCGAGCGGGGGCTACTCTTCGTTGCGGTGCGCGGACCTCTCATTGCGGTGGCTTCTCTTGTTGCGGAGCACGGGCTCTAGGCACGCGGGCTTCAGTAGTTGTGGCTCGTGGGCTCTAGAGCGCAGGCTCAGTAGTCGTGGCACACAGGCTTAGTTGCTCCGCAGCATGTGGGATCTTCCCGGACCAGGGCTCAAACCCATGTCCCCTGCATTGGCAGGCGGACTCCCAACCACTGCGCCACCAGGGAAGTTCCAGCTTTCTCAGCATCTTTTAAAGTTACTAAATTAAGCTTCTAAGCTTTTAAACATTGAATAATCCCTGAGGCAAGGCTTAATATCCCATTGCCCATCAAAGCTAGAAGCTTTTGAGTTCTTTTAGAATATTCTGGAATACTTTAGCAAAGTGCTTTTGTCAAGGGAATGAAATGGTTGAAGATAGGAGGGGGGAGGGAATTTAGGAGCTAAAAGGGCAAGTTAAAGAATACTTAAAGAATTCACTGTGATTCTTTTTTTTGCTTTAAGAAAGACACACAAGTAGAAATGCCAACATGTGAAAAGATAGTCATCCTTCCTCTTAACAGAAGAAATGCAAATGTAAAGCTATAACAAGATACCTATCACCATTAGCAGAGGTATTTTTAACTGATATACCTTGTGCTAGTGAAAGTGTGAGGAAACGGGCTCTCCATTGCTGGTGGATGTATAAATTTGTACAAAACCAGAGGAGAACAATTTGTCAAAATCTGTCCAAATTTAAAGCACCCAAGATCTTTGACCCAGCAATTCTACTTCTGGGAATTTATTCTACAGCTACTTCTTGTGTAGAAAATAGCGATATTTGGGATGGGGATATTTTGTACAGCATTGTTTGTGATAGCAGAGACTGGAACAACCTAAATGGACATTAATCAGAGACTGGTAAGATACATCATATGGTTTGTCGAAATGATGAAATAACATGCAGCCATTTAAAAAAATAGGGCAATTCTATGTGTGCTAATATGGAAAGGTCTCCAAGATGTATGTTTAGGTAAAAAGAGCAAGGTGAAGATTAAAGTGTATATTATGCCACCATTTGTTTTTAAAAATAAAAAGTATAATGGGGAGTGACTGCTAATGGCTATGGGTTTCTTTTTGGGGTGATAAAAATGTTCTGGAATAAGATAGTGGTGAAGGTTGTACAGCCTTATGAATATACTAAAATGCACTGAATTGTAAACTTGAAAATGGTAAATTTTATGGTATGTGAATTGTATGTCCATAAAAATACAAAGAAAGAAATAAAAGTTATACACATAAAAAATGAACTATTTCTAGAAGGATGTATTGAAAATTGGCAACAGAGATAGTTTGGGGAAGGGGGGAGAAAAGGATGGGAATGGAAGGGAAACACTGTTCACCATATAAAGCAGTGCGTGCCTTTAAAATTGTGAAATATGTGCATGTATCACCTCATCAAAAAATTAATAAACTACTTTATAAAAAGGAGGAATTCTATTAATTACTAAATCTACTTCAACAACATAAAAGCAAATTTCTAAAATTTTACCTGTAACTGCACAATTCCATTGTGATTTAACTTGAATTTTATTGTCAAGTTACCAAATGAAGAAGTATTTGAGAATATGAAAAAAATGCATGTTTAAAGTAATTTTTAAAGAAAATTGCAATAGGTGTAAACTACTAGAGAAACTAGGCCATGCTAATTAGAAGGAATTAATTGGGTAATTGCATTTCACCTACTTAAATTCCCCCGTCACCTTTAATTGGAATAACTTTCCTCTTTACTTCCAGTCCCTAAACCATTATGTGGTATTGATAGTGTTGTGTAATAAGGTTCTGAATCCCACATCAAGAGTGGCTTTATTTCAGTGGAAGATTCCATAAATTCTATATGAGCTGATAATAATGGAAACAACCTTAAGATTATAGACAATGTGATTGAATCTAGTTAACTAAAAAGAGAATCACTTTATCTGAATACACTGATACACTGTTATAACTGATTAAGGTGATGTGAGGAGCCTTGAAGAGAAGACCAATAGGGAGGTGAAAATCCAGTTAGAGATTTTCTGCACAGCTTGGCAAGCAGTTTACTTACGGCTGTCAGTGGTGCATGTATTTGATCATTTCTTATTCCTACACCCACGCCTTTTTTCCCCTAAGCGAAAATTTGTCCAAAGGATATTGAATGACTCTTGAATTTCTTAGAAAAATAAATCTTGAGAAAACTAATTTGGAACAAAGAGATGTGTTTCCTACATGTGGAGACCAATGTAGAGGGAAAAAATTCCATTCCCTAATTTAAGTATTAGCACAATGAATAGACTCATATATTTCTTTTTCTCCTATTGCTTTCACAAGGAGAAATGTGAACATGAAATAGAGAAACTCTTATAGGAGAGAGGAAATCTACTTCACATGTATTTGTTTTAGATACATAACCAAAGAAGATGTTGCTGTAGCCTCAGTGGACAAGGTGAAGAATGATGGGGGCCATGTCCGTCTGATCACAAAGGGGTCCAGGCCAGGGGTCCCTTCTACAAAGTAAGGGGTTTTTTTTTACTTGTCGGGCATAGTAGTACTAAGACTATTCCTTTAAATTTATGCTTTCATTTTTGTAATAATACTTTACCTTTGTGTGGCTACTTTACAGGTTACAAAAAGCTTTTACAATGTAATAGCTCTTCTGTCCTCCTAGCAACCCTGTGAGGCTCCTGATGCCCTCATCTTAGAAATTAGAGGTAAAGAAGGATCCTGCAGGTGGGTCAAGTGACCTGCCCCAGGCCACTAGATGCTAGCAGAGCTGAGGTCAAATCTGGGCTCTGCCGCCCAGTCTTGAGTTCTTACTATCATAAAAAGTTTTCTTTTACCGCTCTAACAAACAGCCATGGAAAATGAGCAAAGCAGCTATTGTAATTCCCATGTAGGACTTTTCAACAAAACTGAGTAATGTACCTTTTCCTTTTATTCTAACAAATGGAGTTTATGTCCTACCATGTTTCATCTCTAATTTTAATTCTGTCGACTCAGTTTACCCGTAGGAGGTGCGTATTTAGCAAGTCTCCTGTTCTAATTCCTATCAGCACTCTTAACTCCCTGGCTCTGTCACTTAATGGATATGAATGATCTTTTTCCTGAAGGCCAGCAGAGGCCGGAAGACAGTGTTCCTGGAAGCCTTGGTAATGGCCTCTCGGTCCTAATGGGGTGTGTGACCTGACACGTCTAGAGAGCAGGGTAGCCACTAACTTTAGCTGAGGTTTGCCATCACCCTGTCCTTTCCCAGCCTAAAGAAGCATTTTCTAACTTCTCATTTTCCTTCTCGAGAGTCTGAGTGTGTAACTTGAAGACATCTAAGTTCCCAAGAGAGGCAGCATATTTGTTTGCAAATTTATTTTTTTGAACGCAACATTCTTTCTTTTACTTGCCGTGGAGTAGAGTGTGCCGACTATAGCTATTTCATTTCCACACTGAATCACAAAATCTGTGGGCCCCATATTTACTGTTTATCAGTATAGAAACTTTGAAGACCTTTAAATGAAGTAAAAATTACTTTGAATAGAGTAAGCCTTCATTAGTTACCTAATCAATATTTTGCTCATTCTAGAGAATTTTTTGAAGATGGAGCTTGTGTCCCATTTCTAAATCCCAGCACAGCCCAAGCTGATCTCACTGTGAAACCTTCTACATCCAAAGGCTATTTGCAAGCTGTGGATAATGAAGGAAATCCACTTTGCCTTCGCTGTCAGCAACCCACTTGCCAAAGTAAGCAAGAGCATCAAGCAAGTGCTTGGGATTCACGGTTTTGCTCTCTGAAATGTCAGGAGGAGTTTTGGATTCGATCTAATAACAGTTACCTGCGGGCCAAAGTATTTGAAATTGAACATGGCGTGTGTCAGCTATGTAATCTGAATGCACAAGAACTCTTTTTACGTCTGAGAGATGCCCCTAAAAGTCAGAGGAAGAATCTTCTGGATCTTACCTGGACCTCAAAGCTCCCATTAGAACAGGTAAATTATAATCATGTGACTGATAGAAGGCAACATTGCACTGAGTGATGAATACTGACTCACTTTCTTTTTTTAAACTTTTTAATATGGGGATTTTCAAATACATATACAAAAGTAGAGAGAATGATGGACCCACATACCCATCACCCAACTTTAACAGTTATCAACATTTTGCCATTCATCTTCATCTGTCCCTCACCTCAATTCTTTCTCTCCTGGAATTATTTTAAACCAAATTCCAGACAGCGTTTCATTTCACCCTTAAATACTTTCATTATGTATGTCTCACAGATAAAGACTTTCTTTCTCCCTCCCCCCCTTTTTCTTTCTCTCTTTTATTATTTATTTATTTATTCTTTTAATTGAAGTATAGTTGATTTACAATGTTGTGTTAGTTACTACTGTACAGAAAAGTGACTCAGTTATACATATATATACATTCTTTTTTTAATATTCTTTTCCATTATGGTTTATTCATCATAGGTCTGTCTCTCTTTTAAATATCCCAATATCCATTATCACACCCAATACAATTATAATTCCGCAGTTATAGTAAGTCCGTGTTTGGTTTCCCATGTTCTCTCAGAAATGTCTTTTTTTTTTTTTTTTGCGGTACACGGGCCTCTCACTGTTGTGGCCTCTCCCATTGTGGAGCACAGGCTCCGGACCCGCAGGCTCAGTGGCCATGGCTCACGGGCCCAGCCGCTCCGCGGCATGTGGGATCTTCCCGGACCGGGGCATGAACCCGCGTCCCCTGCATCGGCAGGCGGACTCTCAACCACTGCGCCACCAGGGAAGCCCCAGAAATGTCTTTTTACAATTGCTTTCTTCAAATTAGGATCAAAATATGACCCACACATTGCATTTGGTCATTACGCCTTTTATGTTCCATATAATCTGTAATATCACCCCAACCCTTTTTTACACCATAAATTGTTACATTTGCCTTTAGGATTTCCCACATTCTGGATTTGTCTCCCTGTATTCTCATGATATTGTCTGACATGTTTCTCTATCCCCCTGATTTCCTGAATAATGGTTATAAGATCTAGAGGTTTAATTAGATTCTGACTAGATTATTTTGGGAAGAGACCTTAACAGATGGTACATTGCATTGAGAGGCACTTATGGTATGCTTGTTCCACTTTTCATGGTGTTAATATTGAATGACAAGGGGTAAACAGATAACCCCCAAAATGTAGTCGTTACAATGAGAAGAAAATTTATATATGTTTATCCCATTGTAAAATGTAATTCATGGCAAAAATAGTATTCTTAGCACACTATTCTCAGTATTTACTTTGACTCCCAAAACTCAGTTGGATTTCCAGTGTTGTGATCTGATAAGTACTAAATTTCAAACTAGAGCAAAATGTGTAATTTTGTAGTAAGCTTAGTTTTGAAAAAAATCACTCTCCGTCTGCTAAAATATTGGGTCAAATCTTATAAGTCATATATAAGTCAAATCTTATATTTTTATTTACCTAGTATTGCTGAATCATGACAGAATTAATAAGCATTTCTGCAAAGATGAATTAGCATGACTTTGTTAGGGAAATGCACTCTTCCCCTAATGTTATCCAGAGTTCCTGAAAGATCCTTTGGTCTAACTGGTGAGGGTCACGTCACACCCATCCCGGAGGTGTCAGCCAGACTCCAGTTGCTTGCTGCTGCCTCCATGTGGAGGCTTCCGGAAGACACACAATGAAATGACTCAAGAACATCTTGAAAGCAGTCTGTCCAAGAATGCAGAAGTTACACAGTACACATCTAAAAGAGAAGCGCTCAGAGAATCAGGAGCACCGCAGGGCCCAGGTGGAATGACCAGTGGGAGAGGGAGTGATTCTTTCTGGAGGTGAGTTTAGGATGTTGAAGACTGGCCCCAAGTGATTCCGAATTGCTGGGAAGAATAAAGAAGCACCTTCTGGATCACAGGATCTGTCAGAATGGAGACTGCTCGGCACAGAAGAATCGGTTACAAAAGACAGAACCAAAATGGATTTTTTTTCCTAAGAATATGCCATTTGCTTGATGCACAAGACTGCCACATGAAGTCTCCTCCCACAATGCCAACCTCAAAAATAAAAATCATTATATATCTTCTAACAGAATTTGGGAAGTGCAGTGTAGAAGAGACAGTCAGTCCATCTGTAACAGAGTTAAGGTGGACAAAGGTTACTGCTCCAATTTGCTGCTTCCTGGGGCTGCTCTTGGGCCAGACACTGCTGCTAAGGTCCCTGAGCCATCCATGGGCCTGACAACTTTCCTAAAGCACTTTAGAGCTATGTCACAGATTCCCATGGCCAGCAGCCTTGAAGTCGATTATAATATCTTCCTTGTTCAAGACCAAGGAACAAGGAAGATATTATAATATCGTCTTCACACTCGTCTTTGTGATATTTAAACAACTCTACACTGCTACGTTGTGAGCTGGTTTTACTACCTCAGATAAAATGCTAAAATACATCCCGTTTGAATGTAGGTTATTATTCGTTAAATATGAAGTATGCATATATGAACTGGCCTAAATAGTGGCTGCTTTAAATGAACATCTCTGTTTATTCCAAATATGCAAGCAATAGAGATTTGTTCTAGAAATTTGATTCCAGTCCATGTAACTTAGGAGGTTCCCAGGTAATAGCATAAAAGTTCTGGGTGATATCTGTTAATATTAAACTGTCATTGGTATACTAACAAATGCATTTAGGTCAACAATTAAAAGACGAGTCAGTAATATTCAGAAGTTTTTCATTTCTAATCTGTTCTTTTTTTTTCTTCTCAGTTTTGTTTTAGTGACTATATAAACTAGCTCAAAGGTGCAGAAGCAATTGATTTTTCCCAGTCTGTCAGAAGGCTTGGTATTTTATACTTGCTTGTAATTTTTTCAAAATGGGTTAGGTAAGGGGGGGAAAAAACCTTTTTCAGAAACATATTTTTTATTGCTTTCAAATTGCTAACCTAGAGGGTTTTTCCTACTCACAATAAGAGCTATAAAAAAAAAAAAAGCTAAACCATCCTAATGTATTTTTCCCTGTGATTCTGCTGTGTGAACATGATTGCACAATGCAAACCCAACAGTTCCCACAGTGTATGTTGAAAATTGCTGATCTTGTGTTCTTATTACAGCTTAATGAAATGATAAGAAACCCAGGGGAAGGGCATTTCTGGCAGGTGGACCACATCAAGCCAGTGTCTGGTGGAGGAGGACAGTGCTCCCTGGACAACCTGCAGACCCTCTGCACAATCTGTCACAAAGAGGTCAGTGAAGCTCGCAGACACATTTGACTCCATCTTGAGATATCAAATTGAAAATTGTGCATACAGGTGTGGAAGATTACGTGTGTGAATCTATATCCCTAGTCTGGGATCCGAGATTTATTTTATTCTTTTCATCACTTAACACTTGAGTTTTCTCTTGGGGCCTATGCAAGTTCTCAGTCACAGATGAAAAACAAACTGCTTCCCTTTCTATTCATTCTAGGACCAGGAAATTTTCACCACCACCTAGAAGAAAATGAATACAACTTACATATTGCATAGTCTTGAAAAGATCCAGATCCTCAAACTAGAAGTTTAGTAAATGGGGACAGTGACATATGTTTGCATCTGCAGCTAAATATGTCCTGAAATATCTGAGAACATTAATAAATTATCTCTAGGACCAACTCAGTTCAACATGCAAACATGACACTGCTGACCTAAATGTGAAACCTGTTAACCTTGGTACATCTTGGAGCAATTACCTATTGCTTAAGAGGAGAAGAAGAGAATGACATAATATTGTCTGTCAACTAGGATGAATTTTTAACAGGCAGTTCAGCAAAAGGTCATAGGATCTGCCTCTTGAGATATAATCTTAGAAAGAAGCACACATTCAATATGCAACTTTGTATCCAACTTTTTTTTTTAATTATGGCAACATTTAAGCATTTTCCCATTCCCATGATAAGCATTCAGTGTTTATCATCTGAAATGGCTGCTATTGTCCTGTTGAATACGTTTCTACTTTGGTTTATTCAGCCATTCTCATACTGATGAACATTGAAGTTGTTTACATTTTTTGGTGCATATACACAATGCTGCCAACCGTGTTTTTCTGTATATAATTTTTTACATTTTGAGGTTGTTCCTTTAGATTCTCAGATGTAAAAATCACTGAGTCAAGTGTTTAGATATTTTTGAGACTGTAGGAGATAAATTTTCTCCAAGCTGTTTTCCAAAGGACTACGCTCATATACGCTCCTTCCCCCCCCCGGCACTGAACGGGAGTGCCCGTTTAACTGCACTTGTTATTGCCGATGCGGTGAGAGAAGAATTATTGTGTTTACAAAAGACCCTGATGTTTGTAAAAATGCTAATCAATTGTATTTACACCTTTTTTTTTCTTTCATTTTTTGGCCGTGCCATGCGCTATATGGGATCTTAGTTCCCCGACCAGGGAGCAAACCCATGCACCCTGCGTTGGAAGCGTGGAGTCTTAACCACTGGACCACCAGGGAAGTCCTACACTTTTGAGAACTGTTCAGCTCCTTTGCCAGTGTTCATATCATATGAGCACTTTCTTAGTCTCCTTTTAATATTTCAGATTCCTCAATTTCTCCACAAACATAATATTTACATAAACGGGATCATCTCATAAGCAGGGCTTTTTATTTATTTTTAGTTTTAACCTTTTTTCTCTCCTTACCCCTTCCACCTGGATCACTTCACATGTACATGGACTTCAGCTGGGGAAAAAAAGTCATCTGATTTCTCAGCTGTGCAAATTATTAGCACATTCAAGACCTATAAGAAAATGAAGATATAGCAAAAGAGAATGTTGCACCCTCTGTAATCACTTTTTCAGAGTCTTATGAAAAACTTTATTTGTGGGAGCAGCAGAAGAATCCAGTTCTGTTCTATCTCGTTTTGGTTTTTTGCGTTGGCTTGGCTGTTGGGTTGGGAAAGGCTTCAGAGCCTAGAGAACAGGAGGTGGGTGGGCCCTGCACACACTACAGTCTGGGAAATTGCCATGTGGGTGAGGGGAATCATGGCCTCCCCTAGTCCACAAATGAGGTATTTACCATCTCACTGGGTAGCAAGACAGCCCCCAAAGCTGTGCATTTTCTCCTCAGCATCTGGTCCTAAGTGAACCTACGACCTCAGAGCTACTGGAGTCCTCTGCTTGTGGCTTAGTAACCCCCTCATTGCAAAGCACTGGTAAATGAGTGTGTTGATAATGTATATTTTTTTAACAGAATACAAAGAGTTTTTGAGGTTCTGTAGCCAGTACTTTTTTTTTTAACATGTGTACACATGCATTTTTTTTTTAACTCTTAGAGAACTGCAAGACAAGCCAAGGAAAGAAGTCAGGTGAGAAGACGATCTCTAGCATCAAAGCATGGATCAGACATCACACGATATTTAGTAAAGAAATGAAGTATCAACATTTTTGAATAGAAGATTATGGTTCGTATGTGGAGAATTCAACATAAATTATTTTTCATGTTAGTGTAATTTTTTTTTATCAATTTATTTTATTTTCTTGACTGCGTTGGGTCTTTGTTAATGCAAGCAGGCTTTCTCTAGTTGTGGCGAGCGGAGGCTACTCTTCGTTGCGGTGCGCAGGCTTCTCATTGTGGTGGCTTCTCTTGCTGCGGAGCACGGGCTCTAGGCATGCGGGCTCCTGTAGTTGTGGCTCACGGGCTCAGTAGTTGTGGCTCACAGGCTCAGTAGTTGTGGCTTGCAGGCTCTAGAGCACAGGCTCAGTAGTTGTGGCGCATGAGTTTAGTTGCTCCGCGGCATGTGGGATCTTCCCGGACCAGGGCTCGAACCCGTGTCCCCTGCGTTGGCAGGCAGATTCTTAACCACTGCGCCACCAGGGAAGCTCTCGTGTAATATTTTAAGAATGAAAATTTTCAGAACAAAAATCAAGACTTCGACTTCCCTTTTCATGTTTAAAGCTTTTTGTGTTCAGTAGCTTTTGAAAGTTTTAACAGAAAATGAGATACAATACTAAATATTTCTATGATCTTCTTGATTTTGTGCAGACTCTCGTTTCGGTAAGGTTTTGTTAAGCTTTCAATTCCTTTGTACCCTAATTACAGTATTATGCATAGATTGTTTTTGAAAAATATACTCTCGATTACTTGAAAAACGCTGCTGGATTAGTATTGGTTCTGGACTGCTGTGTGTCTAAATGGAACATTGTAAAACCATAAGGGAAATTTCAGAGGCAAATCATCATTATTTAGGACTTCTGGGCCAATTGTGACCTGCCTGCTTAGTATGCAATAGAGACTCTTGTTCACTAAATGCCTCCAAAATGGGACTGGGGTACACATTTTGAATGTTGTCTTCTTTGTTTTATTTCTTAGCCAATTGTCTATTGAAAAGATGCTTTTGAAGATAAGCTAATTGGACCCATGGTGTTTGTGGACAAATTCAGGGGTTCTGGCTAAAGTAATTGTTAAAAATGTTTAAAAACTGAAAACAAAATGCCACTTAAACTTCATTTTTTAATTAGTTTGTTTTAATGCATAAATCTAGGCATACTGTCAAAGCACCCTTTGTCTCCTGGTTACCATTTTTTGTTCTTAAAATCCTGTTTTATTAAAAGTGTATTCCTGGAACCTCTTTTAAAAGGAATGATGATGATAAAACACTTTATACTGAAACATGATCAGATGGAGATATATGTTAAAGTGCAAGGGTAATATTAAAATGTGACTGATTAATATTCAAAAATAAAAGAGTGATGGTAAAAGAAAACCAAGGCATAATCCTGCAGTACGTCAGAATCATGAGAGCAAAGTGTCAGAACTCCACAAAATACAGGGCCAAGGAAGAACTACATTCACAAAAGTCCTGTTTGTAAATACTGTTTGGATGTAAACCACATTAGTTTGAGCACTCTTTAGTTTTAATTAGTAGCTAGTATTTTACAACATAGAGGACTTATTTTTATAAATATTATACAATCATGAACCTTACGGAGTTTTTATTAAGTTTACAGTATTTCATTGTATGAGATCCAATAGTATCGTTCATTTTATAAATTAGTTGGTCTTTCTTTGGCCTCCTTTCTGCTTTGCTGGTCAGGCTTTTTGCAGTTTTCTGCCTCATTACCAGGGTAACCTAGGATTCCTCACAGCTGAGAGCTGAGAAGCCAGCACACTGCTTTTCCTCCAGCATGAGGTGTCTGCAAGTGAGACTTTGGTCTAAGTAGGTCAGATTTGAGTGGAGCTTGCTCTTTAGATCAAACTAAAGTGGTAATTCTAGGGAGAAAATTCTTAGATGTAGGAACTGTATGATGGTTTGAGATGGAATGACCCATGAAGATGGTTTCTCTATTTGCCAGATTTCAAAATTCCAACCAGTTAAAAATGCTATAAGAGCATCAAAAAAATTAAAGTAGTTAGGAATATATTTAACCAAGAAGGTGAAAGATTTGTACACTGAAACTACAAGTCTTTGGCGAAAGAAAATGAAGAAGAAGACACCAACAAATGGAAAAAATTCCACATTCATGGATCAGACAAATAAATATTGTTAAAATATCCATACCACCCGAAGTAATCTACAGATTCAATGCAATCCCTATCAAAATTCCCATGGCGTTTTCAAGTAGAAAAAAATCGTAAAATTTGTATGGAACCATAAATGACCCCAAATAGCCAAATCAGTCTTGAGAAAGAAGAACAAATGTGGAGGTATCACTCTTCTGCCCATTTTTTGGATCGGGTTGTTTGTTTTTTAGATATTGAGCTGCATGAGCTGTTTGTATATTTTGGAGATTAATCCCCTGTTGGTTGTTTCATTTGCAAATATTTTCTCCCATTCTGAGGGTTGTCTTGTCTTTTTATTTATGGTTTCCTCTGCTTTGCAAAAGATTTTGAGTTTAATTAGGTCCTGTTTATTTTTATTACTCTAGGAAGTGGATCAAAAAAGATATTGCTGCGATTTATGTAAAAAAGTGATCTGCCTGTGTTTTCCTCTAAGAGTTTTATAGTGTCTGGCCTTACATTTAGGTCTTTAATCCATTTTGAGTTTATTTTTGTGTATGGTGTTAGGGAGTGTTCTAATTTCATTCTTTTACATGTTGCTGTCCAGTTTTCCCAGCACCACTTATTGAAAAGACTGTGTTTTCTCCATTGTATATTCTTGTCTTGTTTGTCATGGATTAATTGACCATAGGTGCATGGTTTTTTTTTTATTGAATTATAGTTGATTTACAATTTTGTGTTAGTTTCAGATGTACAGCTTCAGATGTTCAGCAGAGGGATTCAGTTATACATATATGTATATTCATTCTTTTTCAGATTCTTTGCTTATATAGGTTATCACAGAATATTGAGTAGAATTCCCTGTGCCATATACTAGGGTCCTTGTTGGTTATCTATCTTATGTAGAGTAAGTAGTGTGTGTATGTTAATCCCAAGCTCCTGATTTATCACTCCCCACCACGTTTCCCCTTTGGTAACCATAAATTTGTTTTCAATATCTGTAAGTCTGTTTTGTAAATAAGTTCATTTGTATCATTTTTAAAATTAGATTCCACATGAGTGATATTATATGATATTTGTCTTTCTCTGTCTGACTGACTTCATTTAGTATGATAATCTCTAGGTCCATCTGTGTTGCTGCAAATGGCATTATTTTGTTCCCTTTTGTGGCTGAGTAATATTCCATTGTAAAAATGTAGCACATTTTCTTTATCCATTTCTCTGTCAGTGGACATTTAGTTTGTTTCCATGTCTTGGCTATTGGAAATAGTGCTGCAATAAACATTGGGGTGCATGTATCTGTTTAATTATGGTTTTCTCCAGATATATGCCCAGTAGTGGGATTGCTGGGTCATATGGTAACTCTATTTTTAGTTTTTTAAGGAACCTCCATAGTGTTCTCCGTAGTGGCTGTACCAATTTACATTCCCACCAACAGTGGAAGAGGGTTGCCTTTTCTCCACACACTCTCCAGCATTTATTGTTTGTAGACCTTTTGATGATGGCCATTCTGACTGGTGTGAGGTGATACCTCATTGTAGTTTTGATTTGCATTTCTCTAATGATTAGTGATGTTGAGCATCCTTTCATGTGTTTGTTGGCAATCTGTATATCTTCTTTGGAGAAATGTGTATTTAGGTCTTCTGCCCATTTGGGGATTGGGTTGTTTTTTGGGGGGTTTTTGTTTTTGGTATTGAGGTATTTGAGCTCTTTGTATATTTTGGAGATTAATCCCTTTGTAGTTTGCTTTGTTTGAAAATATTTTCTCCCATTCTATGGGTTGTCTTTTCGTTTTCTTTATGGTTTCCTTTGCTGTGCAAAAGCTTTTAAGTTTAATTAAGTCCCATTTGTTTATTTTTGTTTTAATTTCTGTTACTCTAGGAGATGGGTGAAAAAAGATCTTGCTGTGGTTTATGTCAAAGAGTGTTTGTCCTATGTTTTCCTCTAAAAGTTTTATAGTGTCTGGTCTTACATTTAAGTCTTAATCCATTTCGAGTTTATTTTTGTGTATGGTGTTAGGGAGTGTTCTAACTTCATTCTTTTACATGTAGCTGTCCAGTTTTCCCAGCACCACTTATTGAGGAGACTGTCTTTTCTCCATTATATATTCTTACCTCCTTTGTCACGGACTCATTGACCATAGGTGTCTGGGTTTATTTCTGAGCTTCCTATCCCATTCCACTGAATTTTGTCAAAAGCTTTTTCTGCATCTATTGAGATGATCATATGGTTTTTATTGTTCAGTTTGTTAATGTGGTGTATCACACTGATTGATTTGCAGATACTGAAAATAAATAAATTTTTAAAAAATCTATTAAGATGATTTATAGCCTAGTGTACATATGATCTACCCTGGAGAATGTCCCATATGCCCCTGAGAAGTATGTATATTCTGTTATTTTTGGGTAGAATGTTCTGTATATTTATGTTTGATCTAGTTGGTTTATTGTATTGTTTTCTTTCTCCTGACAAAGAAAACAAGTCTTTGTCTTTTTGGGGGTTTTTTGGCTGCATTGCGTCTTTGTTGCTGCATGCGGTCTTTCTCTAGTTGCGGCACGCGGGCTTTCTCTAGTTGTGGCAAGCAGGGGCTACTCTTCATTGTGGTGCACAGGCTTCTCACTGCAGTGGCTTCTCTTATTGTGAAGCACAGGCTCTAGCTGCGCGGGCTTCAGTAGTTGCAGCATGCGGGCTCAGTAGTTGTGGCGTGCAGGCTCAGTAGTTGTGGTGTGCAGGCCCTAGAGTGCACAGGCTTCAGTAGTTGAGGCATGTGGACTCAGTAGTTGTGGCGTGCAAGCTCTAGGGTGCGTGGGCTTCAGTAGTTGAGGCGTATGGGCTCAGTAGTTGCAGCGCACAGGCTCTAGGGCACGCAGGTTTCAGCAGTTGTGGTGCGTGGGCTCAGTAGCTGTGGTGCCTGGGCTCTAGAGCACAGGCTCAGTAGTTGTGGCACACAGGCTTAGTTGTTCCACAGCTTGTGGGATCTTCCCAGACCAGGGATCGAACCCATGTCCCCTGCATTGGCAGGCAGATTCTTAACCACTGCACCACCAGGGAAGTCCGTAAGTCCTCTAGTTTTGTACTTATCTTCTCCCTGTCTTTTCTATCCATTGTGGAGAATGAGATATTGAAGTTTCCAACTATTATTTTAAAACTGTTTCTTCTGTCATTTTTTTGCTTTATGTATTTTGATGTCCTGTTATTAGATACATTAATGAAGTTTATAATTATTTTACTTTCTTGTTCTATTGAATCTTTTAATAATATATAATATCCTTCATTGTCTTTTGTAACCATTTTTGATTTAAATAATACTATTTTGTATGATATTATTATAGCTGCCCCTGCTGTCTTTGGTTGCTGTTTGCATGGAATATCCTTTCCTGTCCTTTCACTTTTTTTTTCCTTGGTCCTTTCACTTTTAACCTGTTTCTGTCTTTGGATCTAAAGTGAGTCTTATAAACAGTATCTAGTTGGATCATTTTTGTTTGTTTGTTTCTGCCAGTCTGTATCTTTTGTTTGTTTTTTTTTAAATTTTCTTGAAAAAGTCTCACTGTATTATTTGGTTATGTCTATTCTGATTTGTTTTTTTTGACAATACTTATGGCTTTGAGACTGCTGATTTTTTGTTTTTACATCTCTATTGGAGTATAATTGCTTTACAATGGTGTGTTAGTTTCTGCTTTATAACAAAGTGAATCAGTTATACATATACATATGTTCCTATATCTCTTCCCTCTTGCATCTCCGTCCCACCCTCCTTATCCCACCCCTCTAGGTGGTCACAAAGCACCGAGCTGATCTCCCTGTGCTATGTGGCTGCTTCCCACTAGCTATCTATTTTACATTTGGTAGTGTATATATGTCCATGCCACTCTCTCACTTTGTCACAGTTTACTCTTCCCCCTCCCCATATCCTCAAGTCCATTCTCTAGTAGGTCTGTGTCTTTATTCCTGTCTTACTCCTAGGTTCTTCATAACCTTTTTCTTTTAGATTCCATATATATGTGTTAGCATATGGTATTTGTCTTTCTCTTTCTGACTTACTTCACTCTGTATGACAGACTCTACGTCTATCCACCTCATTACAAATAGCTCAATTTCGTTTCTTTTTAAGGCTGAGCAATATTCCATTGTATATATGTGCCACATCTTCTTTATCCATTCATCCGATGATGGACACTTAGGTTGCTTCCATCTCCGGGCTATTGTAAATAGAGCTGCAGTGAACATTTTGGTACATGACTCTTTTTGAATTATGGTTTTCTCAGGGTATATGCCCAGTATGGGATTGCTGGGTCATATGGTAGTTCTATTTGTAGTTTTTTAAGGAACCTCCATGCTGTTCTCCATAGTGGCTGTACCAATTCACATTCTCACCAGCAATGCAAGAGTGTTCCCTCTTCTCCACACCCTCTCCACCATTTATTGTTCCTAGATTTTTTGATGATGGCCATTCTGACTGGTGTGAGATGATATCTCATTGTAGTTTTGATATGCATTTCTCTAATGATTAATGATGTCGAGCATTCTTTCATGTGTTTGTTGGCAGTCTGTATGTCTTCTTTGGAGAAATGTCTATTTACATCTTCTACCCATTTTTGGATTGGGTTGTTTGATTTTTTGTTATTGAGCTGCATGAGCTGCTTGTAAATTTTGCAGATTAATCCTTTGTCAGTTGCTTCATTTGCAAATATTTTCTCCCATTCTGAGGGTTGTCTTTTGGTCTTGTTTATGGTTTCCTTTGCTGTGCAAAAGATTTGAAGTTTCATTAGGTCCCATCTGTTTATTTTTGTTTTTATTTCCATTTCTCTAGGAGGTGGGTCAAAAAGGTTCTTACTATGATTTATGTCATAGAGTGTTCTGCCTATGTTTTCCTCTAAGAGTTTGAGAGTTTCTGGCCTTACATTTAGGTCTTTAATGCATTTTGAGCTTATTTTTGTGTATGGTGTTAGGGAGTGATCTAATCTCATTCTTTTACATGTACCTGTCCAGTTTTCCCAGCACCACTTATTGAAGAGGCTGTTCTTCCGCCAGTGTACATTCCTGCCTCCTTTATCAAAGATAAGGTGACCATATGTACGTAGGTTTATTGCTGGGCTTTCTATCCTGTTCCATTGATCTTTCTGTTTTTGTGCCAGTACCATACTGTCTTGATTACTGTAGCTTTGTAGTATAGTCTGAAGTCAGGGAGCCTGATTCCTCCAGCTCCATTTTTTGTTCTCAAGATTGCTTTGGCTATTTGGGGTCTTTTGTGTTTCCATACAGATTGTGAAATTTTTTGTTCTAGTTCTGTGAAAAATGCCAGTGGTAGTTTGATAGGGATTGCATTGAATCTGTAGATTGCTTTGTGTAGTATAGTCATTTTCACAATGTTGATTCTTCCAATCCAAGAAAATGGTATATCTCTCCATCCATTTATATCATCTTTAATTTCTTTCATCAGTGTCTTATAATTTTCTGCAAGCAGGTCTTTTGTCTCCTTAGATAGGTTTATTCCTAGATATTTTATTCTTTTTGTTGCAATGGTAAATGGGAGTGTTTTCTTGATTTCACTTTCAGAATTTTCATCATTAGTATATAGGAATGCCAGAGATTTCTGTGCATTAATTTTGTATCCTGCCACTTTACCAAATTCATTGATTAGCTCTAGTAGTTTTCTGGTAGCATCTTTAGGATTCTCTATGTATAGTATCATGTCATCTGCAAACAGTGACAGCTTTACTTCTTCTTTTCCGATTTGGATTCCTTTTATTTCCTTTTCTTCTCTGATTGCTGTGGCTGAAACTTCCAAAACTATGTTGAATAAGAGTGGTGAGAGTGAGCAACCTTGTCTTGTTCCTGATCTTAGTGGAAATGCTTTCAGTTTTTCACCACTGAGGACGATGTTGGCTGTGGGTTTGTCATATATGGCCTTTATTATGTTGAGGAAAGTTCCCTCTATGCCTACTTTCTGCAGGGTTTTTATCATAAATGGGTGTTGAATTCTGTTGAAAGCTTTCTCTGCATCTATTGAGATGATCATATGGTTTTTCTCCTTCAATTTGTTAATATGGTGTATCACGTTGATTGATTTGTGTATATTGAAGAATCCTTGCATTCCTGGAATAAACCCCATTTGAGCATGGTGTCTGATCCTTTTAATGTGCTGTTGGATTCTGTTTGCTAGTATTTTGTTGAGGATTTTTGCATCTATGTTCATCAGTGATATTGGCCTGTAGTTTTCTTTCTTTGTGACATCTTTGTCTGTCTGCTTTTGGTATCAGGGTGATGGTGGCCTTGTAGAATGAGTTTGGGAGTGTTCCTCCCTCTGCTATATTTTGGAAGAGTTTGAGAAGGACAGGTGTTAGCTCTTCTCTAAATGTTTGATAGAATTCGCCTGTGAAGCCATCTGGTCCTGGGCTTTTGTTTGTTGGAAGAGTTTTAATCAAGTTTCAATTTCAGTGCTTGTGATTGGTCTGTTCATATTTTCTATTTCTTCCTGATTCAGTCTTGGCAGGTTGTGCATTGCTAAGAATTTGTCCATTCTTCCAGGTTGTCCATTTTATTGGCAGAGTTGCTTGTAGTAATCTCCCATGATCTGCAGTGTCAGTTATTATTTCTCCTTTTTCATTTCTAATTCTATTGATTTGAGTCTTCTCCCTTTTTTTCTTGATGAGTCTGGCTAATGGTTTATCAATTTTGTTTATCTTCTCAAAGAATCAGCTTTTAGTTTTATTGATCTTTGCTATCGTTTCCTTAATTTCTTTTTCATTTATTTCTGATCTGATTTTTATGATTTCTTTCCTTCTGCTAACTTTAGGGTTTTTTTGTTCCTTTCTCTAATTGCTTTAGGTGCAAGGTTAGGTTTTTTATTCAAGATGTTTCCTGTTTCTTAAGGTAGGCTTATATTGCTATAAACTGTCCTCTTAGAACTGCTTTTGCTGCATCCCATAGGTTTTGGTTCGTCGTGTCTCCATTGTCATTTGTTTCTAGGTATTTTTTTATTTCCTCTTTGATTTCTTCAGTGATCACTTCATTATTAAGTAGTGTATTGTTTAGCCTCCATGTGTTTGTATTTTTTACAGATCTTTTCCTGTAATTGATATCTAGTCTCATAGCGTTGTGGTCGGAAAAGATACTTGATACAATTTCAATTTTCTTAAATTTACCAAGGCTTGATTTGTGATCCAGGGTATGATCTGTCCTGGAGAATGTTCCATGAGCACTTGAGAAAAATGTCTATTCTGTTGTTTTTGGATGGAATGTCCTATAAATATCAATTAAGTCCATCTTGTTTAATGTATCATTTAAAGCTTGTGTTTCCTTATTTATTTTCATTTTGGATGATCTGTCCATTAGTGAAAGTGGGGTGTTAAAGTCCCCTACTATGAATGTGTTACTGTTGATTTCCCCTTTTATGGCTGTTAGCATTTGCCTTATGTATTGAGGTGCCCCTATGCTGGGTGCATAAATATTTACAATTGTTATATCTTCTTCTTGGATCGATCCCTTGATCATTATGTAGTGTCCTTCTTTGTCTCTTCTAATAGTCTTTATTTTAAAGTCTATTTTGTCTGATATGAGAATTGCTACTCCAGCTTTCTTTTGGTTTCCATTTCCATGTAATATCTTTTTCCATCCCCTTACTTTCAGTCTGTATGTGTCTCTAGGTCGGAAGTGGGTCTCTTGTAGACAGCATACATATGGGTATTGTTTTAGTATCCATTCAGCCAATCTGTGTCTTTTGGTGGGAGCATTTAGTCCATTTACATTTATGGTAGTTATCAATATGTATGTTCCTATTCCCATTTTTTTAATTGTTTTGGGTTTGTTATTGTAGGTCTTTTCCTTCTATTGTGTTTCTTGCCTAGAGAAGTTCCTTTTGTTGTAAAGCTGGTTTGGTGGTGCTGAACTCTCTCAGCTTTTGCTTGTCTGTAAAGGTTTTAATTTCTCCATCAAATCTGAATGAGATGCTTGCTGGGTAGAGTAGTCTTGGTTGCAGGTTTTTCTCCTTCATCACTTTAAATATGTCCTGCCAGTTCCTTCTGGCTTGCAGAGTTCCTGCTGAAAGATCAGCTGTTAACCTTATGGGGATTCCCTTGTGTGTTATTTGTTTTTCCCTTGCTGCTTTTAATATGTTTTCTTTGTATTTAATTTTTGACAGTTTGATTAACATGTGTCTTGGCATATTTCTCCTTGGATTTGTCCTGTATTGGACTCTCTGTGCTTCCTGGATTTGATTAACTATTTCCTTTCCCATATTAGGGAACTTTTCAACTATAATTTCTTCAAATATTTTCTCAGTCCCTTTCTTTTTCTCTTCTTCTTCTGGAACCCCTATACTTCGAATGTTGTCCCAGAGGTCTCTGAGACTGTCCTCAGTTCTTTTCATTCTTTTTTCTTTATTCTGCTCTGCAGTAGTTATTTCCACTATTTTATCTTCCAGGTCACTTATCCGTTCTTCTGCCTCAGTTATTCTGCTATTCATCCCATCTAGAGTATTTTTAATTTCATTTATTTCATTTATTGTGTTGTTCATCGTTGCTTGTTTCCTCTTTAGTTCTTCTAGGTCCTTGTTAAATGTATCTTGCATTTTGTCTATTCTATTTCTAAGATTTTGGATCATCTTTACTATTACTATTCTGAATTCTTTTTCAGGTCGACTGCCTATTTCCTCTTCATTTGTTAGGTCTGGTGGGTTTTTATCTTGCTCCTTCATCTGCTGTGTGTTTCTCTGTCTTCTCATTTTGCTTATCTTACTGTGTTTGGGGTCTCCTTTTTGCAGGCTGCAGGTTCGTAGTTCCCGTTGTTTTTGGTGTCTGTCCCAGGTGGCTAAGGTTGGTTCAGTGGGTTGTGTAGGCTTCCTGGTGGAGGGGCCTAGTGTCTGTGTTCTGGTGGATGAGGCTGGATCTTGTCTTTCTGGTGGGCAGGTCAACGTCTGCTGGTGTGTTTTGTGGTGTCTGTGGACTTATTATGATTTTAGGTAGCCTCTCTGCTAATGGGTGGGGTTGTGTTCCTGTCTTGCTAGTTGTTTGGCATAGGGTGTCCAGCACTGTAGCTTGCTGGTCGTTGAGTGAAGCTGGGTGCTGGTGTTGAGATGGAGATCTCTGGGAGATTTTCACCGTTTGATATTATGTGGAGCTGGGAGGTCTCTTGTGGACCAGTGTCCTGAAGTTGGCTCTCCCACCTCAGAGGCACAGCACTGACTCCTGGCTGCAGCACCAAGAGCCTTTCATCTACACGGCTCCTCAATTTGGGATGGTTCGTTGTCTATTCAGGTGTTCCACAGATGCAGGTACATCAAGTTGATTGTGGAGCTTTAATCCGCTGTTTCTGAGGCTGCTGGGAGAGATTTCCCTTTCTCTTCTTTGTTCTCACAGCTCCCAGGGCTCAGCTTTGGATTTGGCCCCGCCTCTGCGTGTAGGTCACCAGAGGGCGTCTGTTCTTCACTCAGACTGGACGGGGTTAAAGGAGCAGCTGCTTCGGGGACTCTGGCTCACTCAGGCTGGGCGAAGGGAGGGGCACGGAGTACGGGGCGAGCCTTTGGCAGCAGAGGCTGGCATGACGTTGCACCAGCCTGAGGCACGCCGTGCGTTCTCCCGGGGAAGTTGTCCCTGGATCTCGGGACCGTGGCAGTGGCGGGCTGCACAGGCTCCCGGAAAGGGGATGTGGATAGTGACCTGTGCTCGCACACAGGCTTCTTGGTGGCGGCAGCAGCAGCCTCAGTGTCTCATGCCCCTCTCTGGGGTCCGCGCTTTTAGCTGTGGCTTGTGCCCGTCTCTGGAGGTCCTTTAAGCAGCGTTCTTAATCCCCTCTCCTCGCGCACCAGGAAACAAAGAGGGAAGAAAATGTCTCCTGCCTCTTTGGCAGGTCCAGACTTTTTCCCAGACTCCCTCCTGGCTAGCCGTGGTGCACTAACCCCCTGCAGGCTGTGTTCACGCTGCCAACCCCAGTCCTCTCCCTGCGCTCCAACCGAAGCCTCTGTATCTTTTGATGGAAGGGTTTGATCCACTTATATTTAAAGTTATTACTGACACTGATGTCAGCATTCTCTCCCCTTTAATTTATAATTAATCAGACATCTATAACTAACCGAAAAAGAGTACCTCTGCACATCATACCAGGAAACCCAAGAGATCATCCATATGTGAACCCAAATGTGGGTGGATTGTACCACGGAGGAAGCTGTGGAGCAAGAGGAGTTGCAGTGTAGCCAGCAGCAGCACAGAAGGCAACAGCAGGTCCAGGGGTTGGTGGCACAACCTCTTTGGCAGAGTGAGTGAAGAATGGAAGCAGTGAATGGTATCTGTCTTGTTGCACATCTGCAGCTAGAGGGATCTGCTGCTCTCTGAGGAGAGACCTCAGTGACTGGGAGGAGAGAAAGGAAAAGGAGGTAGTAGACAAGAGAACTGAAGAAAAGTGTCTACTGCTGTCTGCCCCAGGATTCTGGCAAGACAACCACCCACAATCCTCTACAACACTCCCACTTGAGGATGCCCCTACTGAGCCATGGGCACACCCAAAGCTGCAAATGCTAAGTACAAACCTCCTGCCACTCTTCCACCGCCCCCCCTTTTTTTTTTTACCACCACCATTTTGTGTGTGTGTGTGTGTGTGCTTCCAGCCTTAGTGGCAGGTAGCTATTAGTTTTGTAGACTTCTATATCCAATTCCTTTTCCCAGGTTTGGGAAGTTCTCAGCTATTATTTCCTTAAATAAACTGTCACCCTCTTCCCCTTCTCTTCTCCTTCTGGAATATCCTTATTCTTTTGTTGGCTTTTTAATGGAGTCTGATTGCTCTCATAGGATTTTTTCACATTTAAAAAAGTGATTTCTCTCTCCTGATTCATTTCTAGTTTTCTATTTTCCAGCTTACTGATTCTCTCTTCCATCTGATCTGCTCTATTTCTAATGCATTCTTCTTTTCACTTATCAAGTTCTTTAATTCCAGAATTTCTGCTTAGTTCGTCTTTTAAAATTTTTATTTGGTAAAGTACTCCTTCTGTTTATTAATTTTATTCTTGAGATCATCATATTGCCTTTTACCAACTTTACATTGGTCAGAATGGCCATCATCAAAAAGTTTACAAATAATAAATGCTGGAGAGGGTGGGGAGAAAAGGGACCCTCCTATACTGTTAGTGGTAATGTATATTGGTACAACCACTATAAAAAGCAGTATGAAGTTTCCTTAGAAAACTAAAAATAGACCTACCATAAGATCCAGTAACTCCACTCCTGGGCATATATCTGGAAAACACAAAAACTGTAATTTGAAAACATACATATACCCCAGTGTTCACAGCAACACTATTTCCAATGTCCAAGACATGGAAGCAACCTAAATGTCCATCAACAGATGAATGGAGAAAGAAGATGCGGTGTGTGTATGTGTGCGTGTGCGTGTGTGTGAATTTAATGGAATATTACTCAGCCATAAAAAAGAATAATGCCATCTGCAGCAACATGAATGGATATAGAGATTATCGTGTTAAGTGAAGTAAGTCAAAGACAAACATCATATGATATCATTATTTGTGGAACCTTAAAAAATGGTATAAATGAATTTATATATAAAACAGAAATAGACTCACAAACATAGAAAACAAACTTATGGTTACCAAAGGGGATAGTGGGGAGTGGGGGGAGGTAAATTAGGAGATCGGGATTAACAAATACTACTATATATAAAATGGATAAACAACAAGGACCTACTGTATAGCACAGGGAACTATACTCAATATCTTATAATAACCTATAATGGAAAAGAGTATATGTATTTTATATATATATATATATATATATATATATATATAAAACGTATTAATATATGTATAACTGAGTCACTCTGCTATACATTTGAAACTAACATAACATTGTAAATTAACTATACTTCAATAAAATAATAATTTAAAAAGAAGATATATTACTGTAAATATACAGGCTCCCAACTCCCAAGCACCAAAATATATTACGCAAATAATAACAGATATTAAGGGAGAAATAGACAACAATACAGTAATTGTAGGGGACTTCAATACCTCTCTATCACCAATGGATAGATCATCTAGACAGAAAATCAACAAGAAAATACTTGAATTGAACCACACTTTAGAACAAATGGACTTAATAGATACACAGAACATTCTGTCCAACAGCACCAGAATACACATTCTTCTCAAATGCACATGGAACATCCTCTAGGATAAATCATATGATAGGCCACAAAAAAAAAAAATCTTGCAAATTTAAGAAGATTGAAATCATCCAGCTATCTTTTCTGACCACAATAATATAAAACTAGAAATGAGAAAAGTGAGAATATCTACAAATATGTGAAAACTAAAAACACACTTCTAAACAACCCTTGGGTCAAAAAAGAAATGAAACTGGAAATGAAAAATTATTTTAATACAAATGAAAATACAACATACAAAATATTGTAGGATGTAGCAAAAGCAGTTCTCAGAGGCAAGCCTGCAGCAAAAATTCATACAGTAAGTGATAAGCAATATCTCAGATAAACAACCTAACCTTACACCTCAAGGGACTAGAAAAAGAACAAGTTAAGCCCAAAATTCGCAGAAGGAGGAAAATAAAAAAAGAAAAGGTATAAATGAGATAGACACCAGAAAAAAAACAATAGAAAGGAACAACAAAAGTAAGGTCGGTTCTTTGAAAAGATAAATAAAACTGACCAAACTTTAGCTGGACTAATTGATGATGAAATAGAGAAGACTAAAAATTAGACACAAAACAGGAGACATTACAACTGATACTGCAGAAACACATAGAATCATAAGAGACTACTATGAACAATTATATGCTAACAAATTACATAACCTGGAAGAAATGTATATATTTCTAGACAATATAACCTACCAAGACTGAATCAAGAAGAAAGAGAAAATCTGAACAGACCAATAATGAGTAAAGAGATTGAATCAGTAATCAAAAATTCCCCACACAGAAAATTCCAGAACCAAACAGCTTCACTAGAGAATCTTAACAAACATTTAGAGAAGAATTAGCACCAATCCTCCTCAAATTCTTCTAAATTACCGAGAAGGGAACACTTCCAAACTCATCCTACAAAGCCAACATTATGATACCAAAACTGGATAAGGATACCACAAGAAAAGAAAACTATAGACGAATATCCCTGATGTATACTGATGCATAAATTCTCAAAAAAATTAGCAAACCAAATTCAAGAACACTTTAAAAGGATTATGCACCATGACCAAGTGGTATTTATCCCTGGGATGCAAGGATGATTCAACATATGCAAATCAATAAGTACATCACATTAATAAAATGAAAGATGAAAATGAAGTAATCAACTCACTAGAAACAGAAAAAGTATTTGACAAAATACAACGCCTTTCGTGATAAAAACCCTTAACAGATTAGGTATAAAAGGAACATACTTCAACATAATAAGGGCCATATATCACAAACCCACAGCCAACATTTTCTCCAACTCAGTTGAGAAAAACTGAAAGTGTTTCCTCTAAAATCAAGAACAAGACAAGGATGCCACTCTCACCACTCCTATTCAAAATAGTACTGGAAATCCTAGCTAGAGCAAATAGGCAAACAAAGAAATAAAAGGTATCTGAATCAGAAAGAAAGAAGTAAAATTTTCACTACTTGATGATTATGTGACCTTATATATAGAAAAATCCCAAAGAGTCAGTCATAAAACTGTTGGAATTAATCAATGATTTTAGTAAAGTGGTTGAATCAACATACAGAAAGCAACTGTATTCCTTTACACTAATGATGAAGCATCTGAAAAAGAAATAAAACTGTCCCATTCACAATAGCATCAAAAATAATAAAACACTTTAGAATAAATTTAACCAAGGAAGTGAAAGATCTGTTCAATGAAAACTACAAGGCTTTGCTGAAAGAATTTAAAGACGACACAAATAAATGGAAAGACATCCCTTGTCCATGGACTGGAAAAATTAGTATTGTTAAAATGGCCACAGTACTCAAAGCCATCTACACATTCAGTGTAACTCCCACCAAAATACCAAAGCCATTCTTCACCGAAATAGAAGAAACAATCCTAAAATTTGTATGGAACCACAAAAGACCCCAAATAGCCAAAGCAATCCTGAGGAAAAAAAGAACAGAGTCAGAGGTATTACAGTTCCAGATTTCAAATTATACTACAAAGCCATAGGAAGGAAAACAGTACGGTACTGGCACAAAAACAGACACACTAACCAGTGAAACAAAATAAAGCCCCCAAATCATATCCTGCTATATACTGTCAACCATTATTCAACATGGGAGCCAAGAATACCCAATGGATAAAGGATAGTCTCTTCAAATAATCTTGCTGGGGGCTTCCCCGGTGGCACAGTGGTTGAGAATCCACCTGCCGATGCAGGGGACACAGGTTCGTGCCCCGGTCCGGGAAGATCCCACATGCCGCGGAGGGGTTGGGCCTGTGAGCGATGGCCACTGAGCCTGCGCATCCAGAGCCTGTGCTCCACAGCGGGAGAGGCCACGACAGTGAGAGGCCCGCGTACCGCAAAAAAACACAAAACAAAACAAAAAAAATCTTGCTGGGAAAAGTGGAGAAATACATGCAGAACAATGAAATTGGACCCCTGTCTCATACTGTTCACAAAAATTAACTCAAAACGGATCAAAGACTTAAACATAAGACCTGATAACATAAAACTCCTAGAATAAAACATAGGGAAGAAGCTCATCAATAATGTAACTACATTGGGCTTCCCTGGTGGCGCAGTGGTTGAGAGTCCGCCTGCCGATGCAGGAGACACGGGTTCGTGCCCTGGTCCGGGAAGATCCCACATGCCGCGGAGCGGCTGGCCCATGAGCCGTGGCCACTGAGCCTGCGCGTCTGGAGCCTGTGCTCCGCAACAGGAGAGGCCACAACCGTGAGAGGCCCGCATACCAAAAAATAATAATAATAATGTAACTACATCAAATGCAAAAGCTTCTGCATAGCAAAAGAAACAGTTAACAAAATGAAAAAACCTACAGAATGGGAGGAAAATTTTGCAAACCATATATCCAATAAGTGGTTAATATCCAAAATATATAAAGAACTCAGTAACAACAACAAAATCCAATTTTTTAAATGGGCGAAGAACTAACTAGACATTTTTCCAAAGAGGATATCAAAATGACCAATAGACACATGAAAAAATGTTCAACCTTACTAATCGTCAGAGAAATGAAAATACCACAATGAGCTATCACCTCACACCTGTTAGAATGGCTATCATCAAGAAGAGACAGCAGGTGCTGGTGAGGATGTGGTGAAAAGGGAACATATATACATTGTTGGTGAGAATGTAACTTGGTCCAACCATTATGGAAAACAATATGGAGGTTCTTCAAATGTTAAAAGAATAGAGCTGGAGGTATGCTCCCTGACTTCAGACTATACTACAAAACTACAGTAATCAAATAGTATTGTACTGGCACAAAAACAGACACATAGATCAGTTGAACAGAATAGAGAGCACAGAAAAAAACCCACACACTTAAATTCAATTAATCTACAACAAAGGAGGCAAGAATATACAATGGAGAAAAGACAGTTTCTTCAATACATGGTGCTGGGGAAACTGGGCCACTATGTGTAAAAGAATGAAATTAGAACATTTTCTAATACCATATACAAAAATAAACTCAAAATGGATTAAAGACCTAAATGTAAGACTGGAGACCATAAAACTCCTAAAAGAAAACATGGGAAGAACACTCTTTGACATAAATTGTAGCAATATTTTTTTAGATCTACCTCCTAAGGCAAAGGAAACAAAAACAAAAATAAATAACTAAAACGTAATTAAACTTAAAAGCTTTTGCACAGCAAAAAGGAAAAGACAACCTACTGAATGGGAGAAAATATTTGCAAATGATATGACTGATAAGGGGTTAATATCCAAAATATATATACAGCTCATACAATTCAGTATCAAAAAAAAAAAAAAAACAGAAAAAAGAAACAAACTAAAAGTGGACAGAAGACCTGAACAGACATTTCTCCAAAGAAGACATACAGGTGGCCAACAGGCACATGAAAAGGTGCTCAACAGCATTAATTGTCAGAGAAATCCAAATCAAAACCACATGAGATATCACATCACACCTGTTAGGATGACTATTACCAAAAAGAGAAGAGAAAACAAATGCTGGTGAGGATGTGGAGAAAAGGGAACCCTCAAAATACTGCTGGTGGAAATGTAAATTGGTGCAGCCACTGTAAAAATAGTATGAAGATTCCTCAGAAAACTAAAAATGGTACTACCATATGATCCAGAAATTCCACTCCTGGTTTATATCTGAAGAAAATGAAACAATCAATTCAAAAGATATATGCAACCCAAAGTTTCTAGCAGCATTATTTTCAATAGCCATGATATGGAAGCAACCTAAGTGTCCACCAACACAAGAATGGATAAAGATGTGGAATGAATACACACACACACACACACACACACACACACACACACACACAATGGAATACTACTCAGCCATAAAAAAGAATGAAATTTTGCCACTTGCAACAACATGGATGGACTTGGAGGGTATCTTGCTTAGTGAAATAAGTCAGAGAAAGTCAAATACTGTATGATATCACTTACATGTGGAATCTAAAAAATAAACTAGTGAATATAACAAAGAAGAAACAGACTCACAGATCTAGAGAACAACCTTGTGGTTACCAGTGGGGAGAGGGAAGCGAGGAGGGTTAGGGGATCAAGAGGTACAAACTACTATGCATAAAATAAATTAGCTACAAGGATATATTGCACAGCACAGGGAATGTATAATAACTATAAATGGTATATAACTTTTAAAAATTGTGAATCACTGTGTTGTATACCAGAAACTTATAAAATATTGTAAATCGACTATACCTCAATTTGTAAAAAAGGAAAAAATTAAAAATAGAAATATGATCCAGCAATTACTTTTGGGTATATACCCAAAGAAAATGAAAACAAGATTTCCAGGAGATACTTGAACTCCCATGTTTATTGCAGCATTATTCACAATAACCAAGATATGGTACCCAAATGCCCATCAACGGATAAATGGACAAAAAAAAGTGGTACGTATATACGATAGAATATCATTCAGCCATGAGAAAGGAGGATATCCTCCCATTTGTGACAACATGGATAAACCTTAAGTACATTATGCTAAGCAAGGTAAGTCAGAAAGTACTGAATGATATCATTTATATGTGAAATCTAAAAAAAATTAAACGTGTAAAAAAACAGTGAAATGGTCATTACCAGGGGATGGGAATAGGGATAAGAGTGATGGTGTTTAAGGGTACAAACTTGTCAACAAGTAGTAAAGAAACCATAGTGATCTAATGCACAGTATAATGAAATGAATATAGACAATAATTTTGTACTATAATTACGTGATGTGAGAAGTAATAGCCTCATCAGCAATCATACTACAATATGTAAATGTTTCAAAGTAACATGCTATATAACTTAAACTTACACGATGTCGTATTGTCAAATTTATTCAATAAAAGTAAAAATAAAGTATCATTTGTTATTTGTTTTCTATATACCTTATAGCTTTTTGTCCCTCAGTACTTGCATTATTGTCTTCTTTTGTGCTTAGTGGATTTTTTTGTAGTGAGACATTTTAATTTCTTTGTGGTTACCATAGGGATTACATTTAACATCCTAAGGTTCTAACACCATCTTAACTTCAATAACATACAAAACTGTTTCCATACAGCTCCATTCCCCAACCCCTTTCAGTTACTGATGTCACAAAATTACATCTTTATGCACTGTGTGTTCAAAAACGTAGGCTAATAATTTTTCTATGCATTAGTCTTTTAAATCATGTAGGGAAAAAAAGTGGTATTCCAAACCAGAGTTACAATTTACTAGCTTTTATAATTTCCCATGTATTTATCTTTACTATAAATATTTATTTCTTCATATGGATTTGAGTTAGTGCCTAGTGTCCTTTCATTTCAACCTGAAGGACTCCCTGTAGCATTTCCTGCAGGGCAGGTCTACTGGTAATGAATTCCTTCAGCTTTTGTTTATCTGAGGGTGTCTTAATTTCTCTCTCATTTTTGAAGGACAGTTTTGGCAGATGAAGTATTCTTGGTTGACAAGGTTTTTTTTCTTCTTCTTCTTCTTGCAGCATTTTAAATATATCAACCCACTGTATACTGGCCTCTCAGGTTTCAGATGAGAAATGTCCACATGATCTTATTTAAGATCTCTCTCTTATATGTGATGAGTCACTTCTCTCTTAATGCTTTCAAGACTCTCTCTTTGTCTTTGTCTTTGACAGTTTGATTAGAATGTGTCTCTCAATGTGCACCTTTTTGTGCACATTCTACTTGGTGTTCATTGAGCTTCTTGGATATTAATATTCGTGTATTTCATCACACGTGAGAAGGTTTTGGCCGTTACTTCTTCAGATAATCTCCCTGCCCCTTTGTCTCTCTGTTCTCCTATGTGACTCCCACGAGGCATATGTCCATCTTCTTTACAGTATCTCACAGGTTCTGCAGGCTCTATTCACTTTTCTTCAGTTTTTTTTCTTTCTGTTACTCAACTCGATAATTTCAGTCATCTTTTCTATAAGTTTCTTTCTTTTTCTTTCTCAAATCTGCTTTTGACTCCCTCTAGTGAATTTTTCATTTCAGTTATTGTACTTTTTGGTTCCAGAATTTTTTTTTAGTTCCTTTTTATGTCTTCTCTTTACTAATATTTACAAATTATTCCTACATTGTTTTCTTGACTTTGTTTTCATCTTCCGATAGCTCTTTGAGCATCTTTAAGACAGTTGTTCTAAAGTATTTTTCTAATAAATCCACTATCTGGTCTTTCTCAGGGATGGTTTCTGTTGATTTAATTTTTCCTTTGAATTGGCCATACTTTTCTTGTGATATTTTGTTGAAAATCAGACATTTGAATTATACTGGTAACTCTGGAAATCAGATTGTCTGCCTGCTCCAGGGTTTACTGATGTTTTTGTTGTTGTTGTTGTTTGGTGCCTTTGTGCCAAGGATTAGCCTGAGGTATAAAGTCAGGGTCTTCTCCTGTCTTTTCTGAGCCTGCACCTTTCCCTGGATATACACAATGACTTTCTATGGATATTCAATTGGTTTTGAATGTCCTAGTCCTTAAATGTCTAGTGCCCAAAAGGGGAGAAAGGGAATAATGAATGAGGGAATAGATAAGCTCTGGGTCTTTAAATCCCCTGTAAGTCTCTTCAGATGGTGGGACTGGAACAATGGCTGCCCACCATAGTGTCTGTATCTCTGCAATCAGAAGCAGCAATCAGAACGCAGATCCCTGATATTTGGAGGACAAGGTTCTTGCTGTTCACCCTGGCTCCCATAAGCTGTGCACAGGCTACTACAAGTACATGTGCATGGCTGCCTCTGGTGGGGGGATGGTAGTGGTTGACGGGGAGCCACTGATGTGCTAAGAGGTGAAATTAACCAAAATTAACCACAATTTACTGTCAGGGCTTCCCCTGGAATTTGCAACTTTTGAATAGACTGCAGAGGTCTAGAAGAGTCACATCAGGCAGATTCTGCCGGTATAGTTGTCTAGGTAGGGAGATGGACTCCTGGCACTTCCTACTCTACCATCTTCCCTGATGTCACTCCACATATGTAACTTAAAATTTCCCAGTAACCACTTAATAAAGCAAAAAGAAACAGGTAAGTACTTTAACAATATATTTAACCTAGTGTATCAAAAATATGATTAGTCAGTATGTAATCAACATAAAAAATTTTATACCGTCTTCAAAAGTGTGTATTATTTCATACTTAGAGAACATCAATTCAGATGGTAAATTTTCAACAGTTTGAAATGTTGTACTACCAAACCAAAAATGTATTTAACAGAAAAATATTTTATATTGCTTCAGTTTCTCAATTTAAATTAAGTAAATTTAACACAATTTAAAACTCAGCTCCTCAGTTGGAGTAGCCATGTTTCAAGTGCTCAGCAGCCACAGGTGGCAATGGCCACTATATTGAACAACCCAGCTCTAGACTCTCACCTTATAAAAAAAGGAGATTTGTGAAGTTAAGTTTGGTTTGGCTTTACTTTCTGTTCTTTACTGAAGGGCTTTCAGTTCCTTCTTTTTTCAAAATGCCCACTGGATTAGGATGGAGCCTTCCCTTGTAAGGCAAGCATGAAATGTGTAGACACCTGGGAAGCCACTGTTGAAGCAGAAGCCTCCACAGGGAAACCCTGTAGCCATCCTAGAGGCTGCCATGCAGCAAGTGAGTGAGTTGTATCTTCCAGGCATAAGGTTCTATAAGGGACTGGAGTCCACACAAGTCATTGGTACTTGTCTTCCATTCTAGAAGCAGCAAGGCTTTCACTTTCACACTCAATCTAGCAAGGAGCCTGTCACTTCTGAATAACAGTGCTGGTAGCAGCTCAGCTTCATGTTACAACCCTGAAGATGTTTTGCTCTGTTTGGGGGGGATCATGCTGTGAATATCCATGTGGAATCCCAGTTGCTTCCAGGAAAGTTGTTTATAATACTGCCGAATGGGCAAGACAAAGAGAACTTCTGCATTTTTTTTTTCTTTTTAAGGTAACTAACCCAATATGGTAAGCCTCAGCAAATGCAGGTTAAAACCATAATAACATTTCACATGCATCGAATTGGTAAAAAAAATTTATCTTTGTCAGGACTTCCCTGGCGGTGCAGTGGTTAAGAACCCGCCTGCCAGTGCAGGGCACACGGGTTCGAGCCCTTGTCTGGGAAGATCCCACATGCCGCTGAAGCAACTAAACCCATGCGCCACAGCTACTGAGCCTGCGCCCTAGAGCCCGCGAGCCACAACTACTGAGCCTGAGTGCCATAACTACTGAAGCCCTTGCACCTAGAGCCCATGCTCCTCAACAAGAGAAGCCACCACAATGAGAAGCCTGCGCACTGCAACGAAGAGCAGCCCCTGCTTGCCACAACTAGAGAAAGCCCGCGTGCAACAACAAAGACCCAAAGCAGCCAAAAAATAAATTAATTTTAAAAAATTTATCTTTGTCAATATCAAGAGCTAGCAAGAATATGGAGTAAAAAAAAAATCTCATCCAGAACTAGTGGGAGTATAAATTAGTTCAACCACTTTGGAAAACACTGTGAATCATCCAATAAAGTTGATGGTGCAGATCCCTCACCAGGTACATACACTAGAGAAACTGCGTGTGGATGAGGAGTGGCCCCAGAATGCTCACAGAGCACTGTTTATAATAGCGAAATATCTGGACCACCCGAATGTTCTTAAAGAAGATTGGATAAACTGGATATGTTCCACAACAAAACACTATACAGGGCTTCCCTGGTGGCGCAGTGGTTGAGAGTCCGCCTGCCGATGCAGGGGACGTGAGTTCGTGCCCCGGTCCGGGAGGATCCCGTGTGCCGCGGAGCGGCTGGGCCCGTAAGCCATGGCCGCGGAGCCTGTGCGTCCGGAGCCTGTGCTCCGCAACGGGAGAGGCCACAACAGTGAGAGGCCCGTGTACCGCAAAAAAAACAAAACAAAACAAAAAAAAACACTATACAGCTGTGAAAATTAATAAACTTAGGTTATGTACGTCAACATATGAGTGGTTATCACAAATAGAAACTACAATCCAAGCAAGTCAGGAAGACTACACACACTTTGATTTCATTTATATGAAGGTCAAAAACACACAAACTTGATAATGTGTTGGGGAACACTAAGAATGTGTTTAACACCACATTCCTGTGTGGTGAAAGTATAAAGAAAAGCAAGGCATGGCTAACAGAAAACTCACAGAGAGTGATTACATTTGGGGGCTGGAGGAAGGGGCATGTGATCAAGGAGAGGACAAACTCAAATACGTATGTGGTTACGAATAGCAAGTTTTCTGTCTGCTCAATGATCTATTCCAAGATAATTACTGAGAGATTCTGAATTCACCAATGAGGTGGCAGTACTACATTTTCAGGTTCTGCCTGGAAGACATTCCTATAGGCCTATACGTGAGTCTTATTGGCCTATACGTGAGTCTTATTGCTCTGTCATGTGGCTGAATGACCTACTGACCATCTCTCATTATTTCAGGGAAATATGTTACAAGAGTTTTTTGGGGTAAAGATAGATGACCTTTCTAAATGTCTCATGTAAATGAGACATGTCCATATGTGCTGTATCCTGTTTAACTATTCCTGTCGCTGGACATTTAGGTTGCTTCCATGTCCTGGCTATTGTAAATAGTGCTGCAATGAACATCGGGGTGCATGCATCCTTTCAAATCATGGTTTTCTCTGGATATATGCCTAGGAGTGGGATTGCTGGGTCATATGGTAATTCTGCTTTTAGGGGTTTTTTTAATATAAATTTAATTTATAAAAAGACCCAAAGGCTGTGTTGGGTCTTCCTTGCGTGCGGGCTTTCTCTAGTTGCAGTGAGCAGGGGCTACTCTTCATTGAGGTGCATGGGCTTCTCATAGCAGTGGCTTCTTTTGTTGCAGAGCATGGTCTCTAGGTGGGCAGACTTCAGTTGTTGTGGCTCACAGGCTCTAGAGCGCAGGCTCAGTAGTTGTGGGCCACAGGCTTAGCTGCTCCACAGCATGTGGGATCTTCCTGGCCCAGGGATCGAACCCATGTCCCCTGCATTGGCAGGTGGATTCTTAACCACTGCACCAGCAGGGAAGTCCTGCTTTTAGTTTTTTAAGGAACCTCCAGACTGTTCTCCATAGTGGCTGTACCAATTTACATTCCCACCAACAGTGCAGGAGGGTTCCCTTTTCTCCACACCCTCTCCAGCATTTACTGAATATTACTCAGCCACAAAGAGGAACGAAATAGTGCCATTTGCAGAGACGTGGATGGACCTAGAGAATGTCATACAGAGTGAAGTAAGTCAGAAAGAGAGAAAAATATATAATATCGCTTATATGTGGAATCTAGAAAAATGGTAGAGCTGAACTTATTTGCAAAGCAGAAATAGAGTCACAGCTGTAGAGAATAAATGTATGATTACCAAGGGGGGTTGGGATGAATTGGGAGATTGGGATTGACATATATACACTGCTATGTATAAAACAGATAACTAATGAGAACCTACTGTATAGCACAGGGAAACCTACTCAGTGCTCTGTGGTGACCTAAATGGGAAGTAAATCTAAAAAAGAGTGGATATATGTATACGTATGACTGATTCACTTTGCTGTACAGCAAGAAACACAACATTGTAAAGCAACTATACTCCAATAAAAATTAATTTTAAAAAATGAGACATGTCCATGTAAATGAACTAAGAGATTTAAAAAATTACTGTTCAGAACCAAAACCTTTTTTTTATTGTATGATACGTATAAAAAGGTGCATATAAGACATTGCCATATGGCCTTTAGCCGTAGGTCTCATCCTGTGTGACAGAAGAGGAGACACAGAGGGGAGGGTGAGGTCAGGTGGCAAAATGGCAGACAGCCCTGACTCCTGGAGTGGAGAGGCTAAAGGCAGGTGTCCGCATTTCCTAATCCTCCCTACTAATCCCTTTGAAGTTCCACCGTCATAAGATCCAGAATTGTCCCCATCCACATTTAAGCCAGGGTAGATACCTAAGCCGCCAAAAACTGGCATCAAACTGCCTCATGGACCAGACAAGTTTGGATCTGACAGCCAGACCCCCAGAACTGGCCGGCAGGTTGGGCAGGCTTGCTCGTCATTTCATTTACCTCTCAGTCACACAGTCCTACATCTCACGTGACTGAAACTTTCAGTTCCCACTGAGTATACTATTTTTTAAAATAGTGAACAGCAGTGAACTCACCACCTAGCTTAAAAATAGGCTATCCCCAGTACCTTTAACGCCTGTATGCTCTTCCCGTTATCTCCTTCCCTTCCCCACAAACAGAACCACTGTCCCCAGCCGCAGTTTCTGGCTCAGCAGGTCTGGGTGGCTGGAGAATGTGCATCTCTACAAGTTCCCAGGAGATACTGATGTTGCTGGTCTGGGGACCACACTTTGAGAACCACTCCCGACAGCACACACCCAGGAACAGATTACTGGGCTGTAGGGTATGTACTTGTTCAGATTTTATTAGGGAATGCAAAACTATCTTCTGAAGTTGTACCAACTTACACTCTTGCCAGCAATAGGTAAGAGTGTCTGTTGCTGGAAATCCTTGTCAACACCTGAGTATCATCTAACTTTAAAATTTGTGCCCATCTGGTATGTGTGAAATGGTATCTCACTGTGACAAATCTCTTTTTCCAGTCTGTAGTTTGTCTCTCATTCTTTATGGTGTTTGTTGAACAGAAGTTCCCTTATTAATATTAATGCAGCCAAATTTATCAGTCTTTTCCTTTACGGGTCATATTCTTTGTGTTTTATTTAAGAAGACCCCCCTACTCTAAAAATTTAAAGCTACTTTCCCACATAGTATTCTAAACATTTTATATGTTTTCCTTTTACATAACAGTCTTCAATCTGCCAGGAATTGATTTTTGAGTATGGAGTAATATATGGGTCCAATTTCATTTGATGACCTCTTGTCCAAGCACTATTTATTGAATATCCCATCATTTCCCCACTGATCTGCCTTACTGTCTCTATCAGAACTTAAGTGTCCTTATATGTCTGGGTCTACTTCTGGGTTTCTGTCTGTTCTGTTGAACTACTTTGAGTCAATAGCATACTCTTTTAATTACTTTAACATTATGGCGTCTTACTATCTCATATAGCAAGACCTCCTAATTTATTTTCTCCTTTAAAAAGCTTGCATATCTTTTGCCATATTTATCACTAGGTAAATAATGTGTTTTGCTATTGTAAATTGTATCTTTTTTAAAAATTAAAATCTGCATATGTGCTCGCTTCGGCAACACATATACTAAAATCTGCATCGTATGCATTTTAAAAGACATTTATCCAGAATTTCAGTTGCTATGGGTATGGTTTTTCAGAGTATCTAGGATGCCATTTTCTTTATCTTTCCTTAAACTTTAATTGCACTGATTTTGTCATACATAATAAAAATATCACTAGATCACTACAGCATCTAATAAGGAGGATTCAGATTTGAAAATGTATTTCCTAAATCAGCTCAGTGACTGTTCTGACAAGTTCTTTCCTGAGAATCGACCACACATAGCTTTGGTCATTTCTCTCCATCAGAACGTGGTGGGGAGGAAACGTTAAGGTGGGCAGAAGGGGGATGGGGGATTCATAACGTCTATCTAACACAGATAACTTGGCCTAGAAAACCAAAATGGCAAAATATTTACAATGGGTGAATCTGGGTAAAGGATCTACAGGATTTCTTTGTACTATCCTTGCAACTTTCTAAGTTTCAAAAAAAAAAAAGTTAAATAGAAACCTTCAGGAATAACTAAAATCATAAACCCAACCATGCTGGAGTTACAGCCACACCATCTTCTAAAGGATTCTTTCTGGTTCATGACCCTCCTAAGGGGGCAGTAAGCATGTGATATCCATGAACATTTCTCACCACAGCTGAAGGGACAACCCAAGGCTGGCCCACAAATTATGCCTAACAGGCTGGATGAAAAGGTGAAGTGGGCTGATTGGATGCTTCTCTATGGAACTAGAAAAGTGAAAGACCGAGCTAGTTATCAACAGAAGGTGGTATTGAAAAGTGGTGATGTAGAAGCTGGAGAACTTGCCATGGACCCTGAGCAAGCGGAAAGTCCAGAGGAATCAAACTGGACAAGAGGAGGAAGCCAGCTCGTACAGGGACAGAAAGACAGTTACTCGGAGCCAAGTCACATTCACGGTCATACACTAGGGTGAGAAGCCAGGAATTCCTGCTGCAAAGATTCTCTAGAGCTGACCCAAATCCGAAACCCCAGACTCTAGACTCCATGTGGTCAGGCCTATGATGGCTCAGTTTCATTTCATGGCCCTCACTGCTCCCCATGAATCCTTACTTCTGGTCTTTATTGCTTACAACCAAAAGAACCCAACTGCATCCCTCTAACCAATACTTTTCCGCATGAAATTGAAAAATATGTGACCTTTAATGATGATGTAAATATAAGCCTGAAGTCATTTATAAAGTTCTGCCACTAATGCTGTATTATATTCATTGTGTTTAATTACATCACTAACCAACCAAAAATTTGAAAACCACTCTTTAATTTAAAGCCAGCCTGTCTTAGCTCAAGCTGCTATAACAAAATACCTAAACTGGGTGGCTTATCAACAAGAGAAATCTATCTCTCACAGTTCTGGAGGCTGGAAATCTGAGATCATGGTGCCACCATGGCCAAGGTCTAGTGAAGGCCCTCTTTTGGGACACCAGCTGCTGACTTTTCACTGTGTCCTTATACGGCAGGAAGAGGGGGAGAGTTCTCTGGGGTCTCTTTTATAAGAACACTAATCCCATTTGTTAGGGTTCCACCCTCATGACCTAATCACCTTCCAAAGGACCCCAACTCCTAACACCATCACACTGGGGATTAGGATTTCAACATATGAATTCCAGGGGGACACAAACATCCAGTCACCCTTTTACTAAATCTCTTCCCCCTCTAGCTTGCTTTCTTTACAGAGCCAGTTTTTCTCATGGAACCTACGTGAACATGGAGAGGCAGATGCTGGGTGGTCAGCTAGAGTCACCCACTAGCCTTCTTATTTCCAGAAATGATTCAAATCCGTGCATCAGCCTAGTGACCACACGTCATGGCTACCTCAAGCTGCACCCGAGACATGCATGTGGACTGAACCTTTGACCTTCCCATGCATCTGGCTAGGCCCTTCAGCTCTCAGACTAGCTGCTTCCACCCTGCACAGCTCCTCCCATCACTAACCCTGAGAGTACGTACGATGGTCATAGACAAACCTAGAACTGTCCTCTCCACAGAGGTGGGAGGAGGGCTAGGAGAACACCTGCGCCCATGGGCCTAAGTATACTTCTTCAGGCCAGGAACATCTTGTGTGCAGTAAACCCTTGGAGAGGATGTGTAGTTTCAGCTGGGTGTTGCTCATTTTTCACAGGACTGTTGAGTATTAAGCTAATGTGCTGTGTTCCCACCTGGAAGCAGCTCTCTGCCATGTCCCACAGGTTGCACAGGCCTTTCTCCCACCACAGGGTCTGAGAATGTAGTCTCTGGGGTCTGAGTTCTCTGATCCTTTTAAAAGTGTTTTTTCATTTCAGTGATAATCTAAGCGATGACTACCAGCTATTCTTGCTCCTCTGAAGATTGGGGTGCCTACGTCCCCAGCTGAGATTACTATCACAGTGCTGCTAAGTGAGCCAAAGGCAATGCCAGGGTCTGCAAGAAGCTCGTCCTTTAAGAGGCACCGTACATTGTTCATGTTTGAGAAACTCTGGAGTAGTTTATTTAACTGTGGGAGATGATCTGCCCTAAGATCATGTATAATGTGGCCATTTGCAAAGGTTTCAGATGACTTCTCAGTGGTGAGGGTCCCCTGTCTCCTGACTCTCCCACAGGACTTGCTGGGTCAACTGTTCCCATTACAGCCCAGGGAGGTCTGTCTCAACTCCTCCCAGCCTAGAGGTGGGTCACCTTTCCCCACAGGTGGTTGTGCACCAGCTTCCAGAAGTGGTTTTCAACCAGGACGCTGTTGGGGAATCCCATAAACACAGGAAGGAAACATGTCTGGCTCTCCAGCCAGATTGGCAAGACCTGAAACGCCCAGGCTCTTTGGACAAACTTTTTTTTTTTTGGCTGTGTTGGGTCTTCATTGCTGCGTGCAGGCTCTTCTCTAGTTGCGGCGAGCGGGGGCTAATCTTCGTTGCAGTGCGAGAGGTTCTCATTGCAGTGGCTTCTCTTGTTGCAGAGTATGGGCTCTAGGCGCACGGGCTTCAGTAGTTGTGGCTCGTGGGCTCAGTAGTTGTGGCTCTCAGGCTCTAGAGCGCAGGCTCAGTAGCTGTGGCGCACGGGCTTAGTTGCCCCGCGGCATGTGGGATCTTCCCGGACCAGGGCTCGAACGCCGGTCCCCTGCATTGGCAGGCAGATTCTTAACCACTGCGCCCCCAGGGCAGCCCCCAGATTTGCTTTTATAGACGTTCTTTGGCTCAGCCGAGCCCATCCTGTTGGGACTTCACTGGCCCCGTCACACCCATTTCAGGGAAGCCTCCAGATGGCCGGCCAGGAAGGAGCCTTTCAAACTTATGCAAGACACTTTCGCCTCCCCAGTTTGACAGGCACCCCCCACATAGGGGATGAGCCTGTCACTTGTGTGCTTAAGAATAGGGGTTCACTGCTTGTGGTCATTCCCCCCCACCCCGACCACTCTTTTGAATATCCTGAAACAATAGGAATGAAGAATATCAATTAAGATTATTCCTAGGCTCCTGAATCCGCTGCTGAACACGTAAAACCCTGGGCAGAGAGGAGCCTCCGCCACTTAGCCAGGACAGGATGGGGCAGACAGGATGTCCAGCCAGCTCCTGAGGCCCAGGGTCAGCCCCGGCCAAACAGGAGACGACTGGGCCCTCTCCCCATGCCACCCTCCCGCCATGACGTTATGCCTTCAGCCCCAGAAATAGTAGAGGACGTTTGGGAAATTCACACTCTAAAAATATTTCCTTTTTTCATGTAGGCAAGATAACACAGGAGTGACAGTGGGTTACTAAGAATGCCGTTCCCTCATTATGTAACACGGACAAAAATAAAGAGTGTTCTGGGCCAAAAACAGGGCTGAGAAAGAGGAATGTGAATAAATAGCACTGACAAGTCATTATTTACTCAAACTGTCAAATGGCTGAAGAACCTGAGGAAAGTTCTGATCCACACTGACACATCACTGTGTCATATCATGTGACTACGGAGGGAGCCCAGGTCAGCGTCCTGACAAGTGTTTGTAGCGGAGGCCGCTCAAGGAAAGGTAAGTCGTGCAGTGCACACTCCCTCCCCCGTCATCAGCCAGCGGTAAGACTGGGGCTCCCGGACGCTGGGAGCACTGGGCTCCCTCGCGAGACTGCAGCCCATCCTGTCAGGTGACAGAGGGTGCAGGTCGCACTGGAGCGCCCAGCCGGGTACCCTCGCTGGAGGCTGTCATGCCGCCAGGTGGCTGGTTACGAGCCACGGGTCCCTCTCCCAGCAGAGCCGCTGCCCCTCAGGGGTCAGAGCAGGGCGTCCAGACTCACCCCGGCTTTCACTGCCCACCACCCCGGCTTCTCCAAGTCCTGCCAGTGTCGCTTGCTGAACCTCTCACCCCCTCACTACTGCCGTGGTCAAGGCCACTGCCATCTCGTGCGGGGATCACCATGGCGACCACTCTAGTTCCTGATGGGTGAGTCTCGTCTCACACCTCTGTTCCTCTACTGAAAACCTTCCAGAGCTTCTTTGTTCTCACTCAACAAGCTCCAAACTCCCCAAAGGGGCATGTGAGGTGCTGAACTGGCCGCCGCTTCCCTCTCTGCTCTGGCCACACTGGCATCGGGGCTGGGGGCCTCTGCAGATAAGCCTGCAGCCTGGAACGAGCCAGGACTCTTCCCAGGTTCCTGCCCCAGCCCTCCGCCTCGATAAAGTCTACTCAGCCTTTAACTGTAACTTCCTCCATGGAGCCGGGTGCCAAGGAGGGGGAAAGGAATCAAAAGAAAACCACTCGTTTGATGAGAGGGTAGGAGATTTCGAAGTCCCTCTCTCGTTGCGTCATCTCTATGAGCACCGGCTGCCGGACGTGTCCTCACGTGAAAACCAGAGCTTGTAGCCAACAGCTAAGTGGTCATTCGTCCACAGCTGGGCCACTTAGTACAGCTAAGTACCTGGAGCATGCTGGGCACTTTTCAGATATTATCTTGTTTAGTTTTTGTAACACCCCATCTTGCAGAGGAAGAGGTTTGGCGTCTTGTGGCTGATAAAAGCTGGGATTTGACCTCTCCTGAGCCAGGTCTGTGCTTCTGCCATCAGGCCCAGGGCCTACCAGCAACTAGAGGGGCACGTATCCATCTGGATGTCTTTTGAACGACGCTTTTAGGGGTTGAACTGTGACCCCAGTGCCCGTCCAAAAAAGTAAGATATGTTGAAGTCCTAACCCCAGTACTTCAGACCGTGACCTTGTTTGGAAATAAGGTCACTGCAGATGTAACTAGTTCAGGTGAGGTCATACTGGAGCAGGATGGCTGGTGTCCAAAAAAACAGACACAGACTCAACGGTGGGGTGGAGGGACACTCTGCCATGTGATGACAGACGCAGAGACAGAAGCACTGCAGCTGGGAGCCAAGGAACAAGGATGCCAGCAACCACCAGCAGCTAGAAACAGGCAAGGCAGGCTCCTTCCCTACACGCTTCAGGGAGAGCACCGTCCTGCCAACACCTTGATTTCCAACTTAGAGCCTCCAGAACTGTGAGACAATAAATTTCTGCCATTTTTATGCCACCCAGGTTGTGATACTTTGTTACCGCAGCCTTAGGAAACTAATACAGTGACGAATTCTCTTTTTCTCTCCTGGGAAATACTTTTTATCACAGGCCTGCTCAGTACTATAGACGGTCAACTCACCAGCTTTGAACCCAGCTAACAGCATCTGCAGCACCAGCCGGCCCAGCCTGCACATGGCTCCCTCACAGGCCATTCGTCTACCTTATTCTGGGACAAAGATGGAGACAAACCTGCAAACTTAAACAAAAAATAAACATTCTATCATGGTTTTGCATGAAAAAAAAAAATCCAGCTTTTTTTTTTTCAACCTGATAGGGCAGATATGTACCTTCCTTTGAGAGGCTCACTCAGCCACAAAGCAGCAGAGGAAAATGTGCCTCTGAGGCGACATTAAGATCTCTGCCAGGAACTGCCAAGGTTGGCCTCGGGGAGGGGACGAGAGGGGCGCGTCCCCAGAGACCCAATCAGAGACTGAGCCACGTTCCTGTCCTCTCCAGGTAGGGGCCAAGCAGGGGCCTTTGGTCCGGCTGCCCTCCTTGGCAGGTAAGCTCAGCCCAGAAATGATCCCTGCAGTAGGCCAGCCTTCATGGGGCAATTTATCCACGACCACCAGTCAGACATCACAAGCTCCCAGGGGAAAAACTGCTGGCAAAGAAGTTGTGTTAATATGAACTAGCTTTATTTTGTATTTCAAGAATTAGGCCAGCCCACTTTCACAGGCTGATGCCAAGCTCCACTTCTCAGAGCTAGAGAAATGCTGGCAGCAGCCTTTGGCTTTCAGGAGCTAATATCCTGCGACACTCTGGTTTTATGGTGCCCAGTGACAAAGAAATTGAGTTGAGAAGATTCAAAGACAAGTTTTGCCACTGAGATGCATTCATTCGTTCACTGTTTGCTGAATGCCAAGTCCTATCCATGACCCTGCATGCCCAGAAGAAATGCGCAGGCAGCAAGAGCGGGTTACAGTTGGCTTGAAACAGACTGAACTGGCTTCATGCTCTTGCCCTCTCCCTTATCCTACCCTCCTGCACCCACCCCCTACTCACCCAGCTGAGTAGTCCTTCAGTTCCTGGCAAGGAAGAGTACACAGCAACCAAAACCCCATCTGGTATAGGGAGGAAGTGTTAAGTGCAGCACTGGTTGGCGGGGACACGAATCTTCCCACCCGGTGGTCACCTCTGTTCTTTCCCAGTAAGAACTGTATTACCTCTCTGATTGCATTTGTTACTCTGCAAGCACAGGTACGCACCAGTCAGTGCTTAGGCCGCATCTTACTCAGTGTCTCAATGGCATTTGACCCAGGTGATCAACTCCCTCCTTCAATTTTTTTTTTCCTTGGCTTCTAGAACATCACACTTCTGGCTTTCCTTCTACATCAGTGGTTACTCCTTCCCTGTGTCCTCTGGCCGTCCTCCTCCTCTTCCTGATATCTGGTTCAATCCCCAGACCATCTCTTTGCATTATGTTCACTTCTGAGTGGTCTCATACTGTCCTATGGCTTAAGTACTGTATCTGAATTTCCCAATTTATAGCACAAGCTCTAACCTTTTCCTTAAACTCCAAACTTACACAATCACTTCTAACTGTATTAATTATCTATTGCTGTATAAAATGGCCCCCAAATTCAGAAACTTAAAATAACAAACATTCTCTCACGGTTTCTGAGGGTCGGCAAACCACGAGCAGCTTAGCCTGGCAGTTCTGGTGCAAGGTCCCTCAGGAGGCTGCAGTCTTCTGAGACTGGGGAGAATCCACTTCCAAGCTCACATGGCTTCTGGCAGGAGCCCCCATTCCTCAGGATGTGGGCCTCTCCCTAGGGTCGTTTGCGACCTGGCAGTCGACTTCCCCCAGAGTGAGTGATCCGAGAGAGAAAGCCACTCTGAGACGCATGTCTTTCCTAACCTAATCTTGGGAGTGACACACCAACACTTTTTCCGTGTTCTTTTCACCACAAAGCCCAGCTCTGGTACAATTTTGGGGTGGAGACTACACAAGGGTGTGAATCCCAGGAGGGAGGAGGCGGGGAGCCACTGCGGCCACCCCAGACACTGGCTCCCCCAGGTAGATCTAATTGTTAGCTCAGAGTTAGCAAGTCCTAACTCCAAATCTTTATTCGCATCCTCCCCGCAAACCTGCTCTCCCCTCAGCCTTCCCCATCTCAGTATGTGACAGCATCACTCGGTTACTCAGGCCCCAAACTTCCAGCTCACCCTTGACTCTTTCTCATACCCTCAGTAATTCCGTCAGCATATTCTGTGCATTCTGCTTCCAAAACGTGTACCAAATCTGATCACCTTTTACCCCCTCTGCTGCTACCACTCCAGTGCAAACCATCAACACTCCTAGTTTCACTGCTTGCACCCCTGCCTCTGCAGTGTATTCTCCACACAGCAGCCAGAGTGAAGAGTTTCCAAATGTCAGATCATGACACCATGCCCCACCCGCCCGCCCCCTTCAAAATTCTCCACTGGCTTTCCCTTTCAATCAAGAAAACAAATCCCAACTCCTAATGTTTAGTGTGATCTGGTCTTTGCATGTTTGCCCAACTTTCATTTCTTCATCCTTTTCCCTCCCCTACTCTACTCCCTGGCCACTCTGGCCTTTTCTCGGCGCCTCCGACATACCACGTTTACTCATACCTCTGCCTTTTTCTATCCCGTCTGGGGTCATCTCCCAGGCGCCCACAAGGCCAGCTCCCTCACTTCATTCAGGTCTCTGTTCAATGTCACTGCTTCACAGGCCTTTATCACCTGTCCATAAACCACTATCCCCCCACTCAGGTAATTTGATCATACTTATCCCTTGATGTAAACGCCATTGAGGGCTTTTTACCTGTCCTGTTCACTGCTGTATCCCCATCGCCATCGCCTAGGACAGTACCTGGCATATAGCTGGCATTCAATAAACGTCTGCTGAACTAATGAATGGAATATAAAAATAAATGCTTAGAGAGTTTTAAAAATCCCATCCTGAAGAAAAATCTGGATTACTATGGTGGTATAGGGACACATAAAGTGGGAGGGCCCACGTGAGGACACTTCCTGTTGGTTCCACAAGCACTTGTCAGGCTCTCTGCAACATGTTACAAAGCACAAAGGAGGGGGAAAAAGCCACTGATGATATAATTGCTACTTTCCAATTTAGTACCAGATCTAGGACATGTAAATACCTCTTAGCCTCTCCAATCCATTTAGAGAGGTGGGTCTAAAACCCACCACGTCACTCCCTTGCTTCAAACTCTTGACTCACCAGTGCCCCAAAGACACGGCCCTAACTTCTTGCTGTGGTTTACCCAGAACTTCCTCATCTCACCTCAGTGACCTCACCATCTTCACATCTTGCCTCTTTCTACTCTGGGTACCTCACCCAGCCAAACTGAAATGCTGGCTATTCTCCAAAGATACATTTTCCTTTGCTCCTGGGTTTTCTGCACATTCTGTGTTCTCTACCCGTAACAATCTTCCTACGCCCTCCTGTATCGGTTCATTTTTGCAGCATAAAAGACCACGCCAACTCTCTCTTCCTTCTGCAGGCTTCTTTGCATGTCTCACAGCTCCCAGGAGGAAGAGAAGGCAAACCTCAACGTGCAAATACTTTTCAAGTCTCTGCCTGTGTCACGCTTGCTAACACCCCATCGACCAAAGAAAGACACGGCAAAGTCCAGAATGAAGAGCTGGAAAGATAAAGTCCACTTCATGGGAGCAGCGGCACAATCACAATTAGGGCAAGCGTACAGGGACAGGGAAATAACTGTAGTTCTTCTTTGCAAGCAATTTTCCATACTTCCCACCTCAGCTCCTACTTAGAAATCATCTCCTCTAGAAAGATTTCCCTGATCCCTAAAGCCTGACTGAAAAACCTCTCCCATAACCCCTCATATTCACTATTTTTAAAAACACAAATTTATTTATTTATTTTTGGCTGTGTTGAGTCTTGCTGCTGCACGAGGGCTCTCTAGCTGTGGCGAGCGGGGATTACTTTGTTGTGGTGCACGGGCTTCTCATTGCAGTGGCTTCTCTTTGCTGCAGAGCACGGGCTCTAGGCACACGGGCTCAGTAGTTGCGGCATGCGGGCTCTAGAGCGCAGGCTCAGTAGCTGTGGTGCACAGGCTTAGCTGCTCCGCAGCATGTGGGATCTTCCTGGACCAGGGCTCCAACCCATTTCCCCTGCGTTGGCAGGCGGCTTCTTAACCACTGCACCACCAGGGAAGTCCTCTATTCACTATTACTGCATGTATTAGTCTCCACTACCAACAAATGAATGAATTACTAAATAAACACTGGACCTCTAGTTCATACCGTCGAGTTGACTGCACTCTCCGTTTTATAGCAATGTTACCTCAGTCTTCCCTACCTGATGGGAAGGTCACTGAAAGGAGGGAGTATGTTCGGTTTCTGTTTTACCTTAATTGCCTAGTACAGTACCTGATACGAAGTAGATACTTTAAAATATCTTAAAATCAACAAACACATTAACTATAATAAAAGTAAAATAGGATGTCGTTAAAAAAGGCACAAAGTGTTCCTGAGATCCCTGCAAGACTCAGCAAGCTGCAAATATTTAGGAAAATCTGAGACAGCATAAAACTAATTGAAATAAGAACAAAATGCCCACTGGAGGGGAGAAAAGAAGAGAAAATTAGCCAGAGAAAGCAACACCTTCCCTTTTATTAGATTCACAACGCCTTTTTAAAGTCCAACCTCTCTTTGAAAATTTTTTTTTGTTATTAACTTCCTCATTAGAAAGCAGACAAACGCTGTCCTTGAAAGGTATGTTTCTCCTTGGTACTGTGCTCAGTCCTCGGGCTGCACTGTGTGGTTTACCAGCAGCAGTCAAATCCAGCATCTCAGAGAAGAGTGCTGTGAAGGCCAGGAGGTAATCAGCTAGAGCCTCCTATACTACATACATACATACATACATACATACATACATATATATATATATATATATGCATATATATACATATATGTACACACATATTTACATTTTTTAATGAAAATAATATAGGGTTTACAGAGCTCTATTAATTCTTTAAAGTTACATAGGCAAGGTCTATGCTTCAGTATAATCATTTTTTACTTTGGATTAAAGTGGGAATTTTAGCCCTAAAAATAGATTTAAGATTACCGAACAGAGGCCATATAGCAACACAGACTTGATAAATCTTGATCGTCATATAACTAGAAATATGTTGTTGTTATCCTTATGCTGAGTGCTACACATCCCCCATCAATTATCTTCATTTTAACTATAATACAAAAGCAAAATAGTTCACTGAAGTAATCTTCTATTCATTACATTAGCACATATGCCAAATTATACTAACTGCACGATAATCTCTACGTTCAGAGGCTATATTTTTAGCGTGTGCTCATCTCTGCTTCATTAAATACTGCAAGCAACCACAAAAAAAGGAATGCATGTTGTACAGCAAGAGAGAGAACAATGATCTGCAGAGTGATATCTTCCAGGGCAACCAAAGACAAAACAAGTCAGAGAAACAAACCTTACGAGAGATATAAAACTAATTTGCAGTGACATTTAATATATAGTTTTTTTATCGGAAGGAATACATTTAAGTCACAGTTACATGGAAAAACACATAGACTGTGAAATTCCAGGCTTTCTCCTAGAATATTCAAAATGCTCATCAAAAGTCAATTAGTACAGTAAAGATGGCCACCAGGTGATTGAATAAACAGAATGTCATTTAGTATTTTAAAAACAGATTCTGGGAGTAGAAGCTACCACCAAAATATCCAGAAATCTGAGTTAATTGGTACTCTACTTTGCATACTTGATACTAATAAATATAATAGGTGTTTACAGAGACTATGAATGCAGGGCAATAGCCTAAGGGATAGTCATGGAAAAGAAGAAATGAACACAATCCTGCTGGAGGGAGTACACAGACCTCCTGCTGTTGTTCTGGTCCCCCCCATCCCCCAAACAACAAGGGCCATCTCTTTGGGAAAGAAATCTTTCAATAGCTGAAGCCCATTCCTCTGCCCCCACAAGACCCTAGACAGCCCAGTGTAAAGTCTCTCAGATGCTGGTATGATTCTTGATCACCAAACTGGACAGGTCCTCTTCATGGCCTCTCAGGTTCTGACTGGCACAAACTCCTTCCCACAGAAGGGGTTAGCACTGTCTGTGAAGCCACAAATGAGGGAACTCTAGAAGGATTAGAAGAAGGAGGTATCTGATGAAAAGGCACCTGCAAGCCTGAAATCCTCTTTGGTGAGGACACTGTACATGCGCTGAGGCAGAGCCCGGGAGTAGGGAGCGGGGCGGGGCACGGTCGTGCGCAAAATGAGCTCCCGGCCCGCAGCGGGTGGGAAGTCTGCTGCCAGGTTCTGCCTCTTCTCTTCTGGGGGGACCATCCTCTTCAGATCCTCCTCCGGCGGAGCCATGGCTGCAGCCTTGAAGAGAATCACATGCTAGTTCAAGAGCAGGCCGAATGCTAAACTCAGATCATTTTGAAGGACAGCTGAATAAGCATGATAAATACATTAAAATGTTCTACATTACTCAGTAATGCAGTCAGTTATGTTATGATTGCTCAAAAATCACAACACAGAAAATGCAAGAAGCTTGAAACACTGCATGAGCAGCCAGAGATTACAAATAAACTGGTGACACAGACAGAAGATAATGACTGCCAGGCAATCTGCTTTGGAAAGTGAGGGCCATATTCAGACATCTGATGAAGAGGGACAATGGAGCTGTTCTGGTTTCTATACATTTCTTCTAGCAATGACCCAAGTCCAAGTCTGATGTCCTCAGTCCAGTAAGGAAATGCTGCTCTCCAGAGTCTGGAAAGATGATTTTTTTTTACCGATTCTTTCAATTCTTTTTAAGGTTCATTTGTCAAATTAAAACTGAGGACACTGGTTTTGTTTGCTGGGTGGGTGACTAATGTAACGCGGAAGTGACAGAGGTCCATGAAATGTAGCAGTGGCCACAAGAGAAGTTCTCAATATTAAAGGCATCTATTTTTTCATTATAATTGAATAAAATACGTATTCAACTAGAGCTTTCATTTTAACTCTGATCACTATGTTTCTTTCACAATACCATCAATTTGGAAAAAAATAATTGCTTTGGCAATGGAAATATGAAATCATGTTATGCTAAACACCAGCAAGAAAGGTATGCCAAACCCAGACTGCTAAAGAGGTGGTTGGTTAGTCTTAATGATCTTATGAAGTTAGAGGGATGGGAAGGAACAAGGAACTATGAGGGACAAAGGCTATTTTGTTACCTCATCAGAAGATTCAGTCAGCTTGAGAAAGGGTGAGAAAAGAAACAGTGATGAAAGGGAAACAAGCAAGATGGTTGAAAAAGAGCTAGACAAGAGACTGCAAGATTATTTCAGAGACAGCATGCACTACGTTAAGGAACATGATCCTATCAAAAGAATATCAAGACAAAAACACACCACATACAACACACCTAGCCGTCCAACTGAGCAGACAAATCTCACTACTCATGCATCTGATGGCTAAAGAGGCAACGTACAGAGTGTCACTTAACGGGGAAATGATTCAGCAAAAATCTAGCTCTTTGCCCAAAGATTAAGATACTAAAAAAAGTACTCATGTCTTGAAAAATAGATAACCCAATGAATTTAAGACTAGATGTCTGACTTATTCAATTTAGAAAGACTAAGGCAAAATCCAATCAGTGGTCTGTTTGCTGAATTCCATTTAAATATGGATATACCACTGACAAAATCATGATGAAAGTTTATTAAAATGTATGATTTTAAGGAAAAGTTCTAAATATGTAAAATTACTGTAGGCTATAAAATATTTTCAGTGAAATTTTATAACTTTAAAAAAGTTAACATCTTGATTTAATAGAATTGATATAAAGTATCAATTATGAAAAATTATGTGAATAAATTTGAATGGTTTCTATTAATTAGCCAGATATTTAAAAGGTGAGTTTAAAAATGTACCAACCAGGTGCTTGTTATATGGATTACAGTCTGCCAATTCCCTAAAAACATTCACTTCAAGGTTTGAAAGTTTAAAATATTTTAAAATTATAAAATGTGGGATGAATGTACAATTTCAGTATCCATTAAACGGGATTAGCTATACAATGAGCCCAGGGAAAAGATGATACACTCTTATATTTACTAATGCAGAAAGATAATTACATTGAGCAGAAAGTAAGAACAAAGTAAACTATGTAATATAATCCTATTTTGTAAAATTTACATATATTTGTATATACTAGATGTTAAATGTTGACAGTGATCACCAGTGGGTAGTGAGATTAATGTGATTCATTTTTCAGTGTCATTAATTTTTCATTATAATTCTCTGTATTATCCAAATTTTTACAGTAAGACTTTACTTACAGTCTCAGGGAAAAAGCTTATTTCCATATTGGGGAAAATAATTTTGCTTACGTATTTAGAACAATGAGAGTGTTCTACTCTCAGCATTAAAAATATTTTATAAATACTTCAGATTTTAAATTGTCGTAACACACAGGTTTTAAAAAATGAAAGAATTTTTGCAGTATAAGGAAAATTCATATTGGTGTTAACAAGGAAATGTGCTTATAAGCGTTGGCTAGTAAACTGGCAAATATATCACAGGATGTGAAAACAGACTTGGTTCTGGTTTCATGCCAGAGAGAAAAACAAAATAAATCAAAGTAAGCATCTATTGTTTCCTAGAACTTTAATTTATAAGGAAATATTTGGTTCTTAACTTGAAATCCTTAAATTTAGCGGGCCACCCCATAAATAATCTCAGGTTTTAGTTCTTGCTAAAATTCCTATCAGTATATTTGGCTATGATTTTGAATATATTCAAATTCAATATATTCAAATTCATATATTCGATGCACTCCAGACCGACTCAAAGGAGATTATGAAGTTTTTATTCCATGTGTAAACCCACGAAAATTCTTTTTCTCATTTGACTGTGAGAATTATACCTTCAAAACTGGGCCATTCTAGTGTCATCACAGTGCTACATAAGGGGCACCCTGTGTTTAGTACACTTCAAAATACTTTTATCATAATCTTTAATATTAATGAGTCCTGATGTGAGAATCACCTACGGAATACCAGCACCTCTTAACCAGTAAACAAGATCAGTACAGAGAGAATCAACCCAAAGTATAACTAATACCATCCTCATAAAAATCCAAATCGTAACAGTTTTAGAATGTCAGAGGTACTATACGATTTTTAAAATTTTTATCAGTAGAGCTAATGACCCAGGGAAGTTTTCAAATTGAGCTTTCTTTCTGTGCTGAAGACTGTTTTCCATAGTCCTAAAAATCTGAATCTTGCTTTTCCTTCTTAGGAACCCTCTGAAGTTAGATCTCTTCACCATTGTAAGAATAGTTAGATTTACTAACTCCAAGCTAAGTTGTGAATCCAATGCAGTACATGGAGTTTAAAACTGGTAAAACTAAACTCTAATTTGAAAGTAGTAAACATTTTTTCCACAGCACAGCACTGGCCATTGCTAAACAAGTCCCTATCAGATTCGTTAACAAGGAATTTCAGGCCATTTTAACTTCTGAAATTTAGGTACTAAAATAAACTTATCATTTTATTTAAACATGTAAGAAAGCAGATGGATTTCAAAGACTAACAAGTTACTGTTGAGAGTCATTATTTCTTCAGTGTTCGAATCCAATGCTGTTATTAGCAGCTGTAGAATCGGCCATGTGTGGGAATCAAAACAGTACCTTACTGAGCAGAGGCCTGGAGAGATCATGACACAGTCAATAAGGAATCTCACATACCCTCTGAGCATTCACAAACAGCTTGTGAATGATCCTGCCAGCGTGTCCTCTTCCTGCACCGACAACTAACACCTCAGGTTGCTCCAAAAGGCAACTCACAAACCTGGAAGAGAGAGGTAATGAAAGGATAGAAAACGAGCTGCTCAGTTCACACTGGGTCAATCCTCCCTGATTCATTTCGGGGACAAACCGTCAAAATGATACTGGCAAACCCTACACCAAGGCTGGAGTGGAAATTTTTTAACAGGACAGATCAACATTTGGAATTAAAATCGACTCAAATGACAATCTTACTGCTTTTCAACTGTTTTTGTAAATTTTTTTAAAAGCCCATCTCTGTCAAAGTGTAAGAAAAAATATTCAGTCTATTTCTTTCAGACTATAGAAGATGCTACACTAAATAAAAGATTTTTAAAAATATTTTTAACAACAACAACCATGTTTAATTTATACAGCAAAGCAATGGTCCTTATTTCTTATTTTTGTTCTTTTAAGGTGTATGAGTGAGTGTGAGTGTGTGTGTGTGCATGTGCTTAAAATACATGTTTTGCTGGGCAAAGTCTCAATTGTAAGCTGTGCCATTATGTGCTGGAAACACTCTACTTCCAAGTATATCACAGACAACGTATGGTGGAGTTAAGAGAGTCGAAGGCACAGAGCCACCAACTCTGCACCACCTGCTCACTAACTCATACTGCTATCTTAGAAACAATTCCTGTGAGTAGAGCATATTCTTCTCATTTAAGAGGAAGGAATTTTCAAGAGCAAAGAAGGCTGGGCGAAAATTTCAACAAAAAATATAATATTCAAACAAGAACTTGTTAAAAGCTATAGCAAATGCCTTGTCATATAATATTAATTATTTATCATCAATAATGCCATTTCTCATGGAAAGACTGATGAAAATTTTAGTTATAACAAATTCAAGCTGCTCAAGTAGCTAATTTGGAAACACTTTATCACTTATTGAAACAACATCGTCCTTTCAAGTACCTCAGGCAAAAAATGGACAGGGACCCACAGTGACAGGATCCCTTCGAAATGGTCCAAATCTTGGAAGGAGGAAAAGACTGACCCAATCATTTGCCTCATCATGGAGAGGCCATCTGGTCACTCTTTCAAAACACATTCACAAAGCACAGAAGGTATGCACATTTGCTACCACAAATCTGGTTCAGAAGATTTAGTAACTCTTTAGTAAATCTTGTGTAAAAACTAGGAATATTCCGCAAAAATAGTTTCAGAACACCTCTGCCTGTACTTAAGGAACAGTGAGAGTGGAAAGCAAAGCTCTGGGGCCCTGCAAGTAACAAAGAGTAAACAGCCAGTTCCTCCACAGGCAACTACTCCAAGAGCGAACAAGGACACTCCTAGAAAGACCTGGAAGCCTTCGTTCTAAAAGTGGGAGGAATGGAAACACGTGGCAAATACTCAAGAGATATAGGAGAGGTCAAATCCTATGATAAACAAATATTTCTCTGTCTCTAGCCAATGCTTGTTACAAAAAATAGAGGAACACTACAAAAGATTCTCAATATTTTACAAAAATTTTCTAAAGAGAGTGGTGGCTTTTCCTATTTGCAGATAAAAATGAGTTAATCAGATACCAATTACCTTTCAAGATCTTCCTTTTCCTCCTCTTGTTCACATTTCTCAGTTCCAAACTTGGCTTTCAGTGAGCGGGCTCTAGCAATTATAGCTTCTACATTAGTAATTTGATGGATGATTTCCTAACAGTGCGAAAGGGGAGAGGCATACATTGGAAGACAGCAAAAAGCCTTTAAAAAATGTATCTTTAAAATAATTATTGCCAACTGGGGAGAACACTTGGAAAGATCAGACTTACTTCCAATTTCTTGTCTTCTGGATTGGGGAAGTGCAAAACTTTACTGGAATGAGATATTATTTGCTTTATAATCTTCTTAACTGAAGAAATGTTTTCCAGACTTTCTATTTTTAAAAATATCAAAGCCATCGTTAGATAAGTTAGGCAAAATCTACTTTTATTTTGGAAATGAACTAATGACTAATCAAATAAGACATTTACCTTCCTCCTTTACCTTGAGTACAGCTGCATGAATTACACAAGGTAACAGGTGCCTAGCAAGGTCTGCAGGTTTCTGTACTGCCAGATAGTGCAGCACCTGAAGGAGACATGAAGTTAGATAACTGATCAATGCAGTTGTCAAAGAATAAAGCAGCCATTTATTGGGTCGGCCAAAAGGTTCGTTCACTTTTTTCCGTGAGATGGCTCTAGCAGCAACTTAGTTTTCTTTAACTTCATTCGAAATAATTTTGTTAGATCGTATGTGACAGCTGTCATATCAGTGTGCATTTAAAGAAAGACTTAGCACAATTGGTGGATTTTTGTGTGGCCATTTTAATATTGAAGATGGAAGAAAAAAGGCAACATTTTTGGCATATTATGCTTTATTATTTCAAGAAAGGTAAAAACGCAACTGAAATGCAAAAAAAAGATTTGTGCAGTGTATGGAGAAGGTGCTGTGACTGATCAAACACGTCAAAAGTGGTTTGAGAAGTTTCGTGTTGGAGATTTCTTGTTAGATGATGCTCCACGCTCAGGAAGACCAGTTGAAGTTGATAGGGATCAAACTGAGACATTGAGAACAATCAACATTATACCACGCGGGAAATAGATGACATACTCAAAACATCCAAATCGAGCGTTGAAAATCTGCACCAGCTTGGTTATGTGATGTTTGGGTTCCACATAAGTTAAGCGAACAAAACCTTCTTGACCATATTTCTGCGTGCAATTCTCTACTTAAATGTAATGAAAATGTTCCGGGTTTGTTTTTGTTTGTTTGTTTATTTATTTATTTATGGCTGCATTGGGTCTTCGTTGCTGCACGCAGGCTTTCTCTACTTATGGCGAACGGGAGCTACTCTTCGTTGCGGTGCACGGGCTCTAGTTGTAGCACATGGGCTCAGTAGTTGTGGCTTGTCGGCTCAAGCGCAGGCTCAGTAGTCGTGGCACATGGGCTTAGTTGCTCCGTGGCATGTGGGATCTTCCCAGACCAGGGCTCGAACCCGTGTCCCCTGCACTGGCAGGCAGATTCTTAACCACTGCACCACCAGGGAAGTCCCAAACGTTCCATTTTTAAAACAGACTGTGATAGGCAATGAAACAATACGACAATGTGGAATGGAAGAAATCGTGGAGCAAGTGAAATGAACCACCACCAACCACAACAAAGGCTGGTCTTCATGCAAAGAAGGTGATGTTGTGTATATGGTGGGATTGGAAGGGAGTCCTCTATTATGAGCTCCTTCCAGAAAACCAAATGATTAATTCCAACAAATACTGCTCCCAATCAGACCAACTGAAAGCAGCACTCAATGAAAAGTATCCAGAATTAGTCAACAGTAAATGCATAATCTTCCATGAGGATAATGCAAGACCACATGTTTCTTTGATGATGAAACAAAAACAGTTACAGCTTGGCTGGGAAGTTCTGATTCACTGGTTGTATTCACCAGACATTGCACCTTTGGATTTCCATTTATCTCGGTCTTTACAAAATTCTCTAAATGGAAAAAATTTCAGTTCCCTGAAAGACTGTAAAAGGCACCTGGAACAGTTCTTTGCTCAAAAAGATAAACCGAAGGCACTTTTTGGCCAACCCGATGAAAGAGTACCACTGAACTCACATCTGTAACAAGGGTAGAGATGAGCTCTCTTCTCTTCTCTTTTCTTAGTACCTACCGCTGCTCAGTCAGGTAAGTAGCTGCTACTCCCAAAAGTAAGAATAATGTTACTGAAATCATCTAAGAACTTCAGTCCTTAATAATGGTGAATACTCTCATAATTTTTTTTTCCTACTTCCATATGTAATACATGCAGATTAGGAAAATACAAAGAAAATTAAAACCACCTGAAAATTATACCACCTAGAAATAATAATTGTTAGTGGTGGAGCATTTTCATTCCAGGATATTTTTAAGATTTTTGAATATACATAATATATTAAGTGAACTAATATTAAGTATGTAAAATACTGTTTTGTAACCTGCGTTCCTCAGTTAAGATTTCTAAACATTGCTAGTGACCTTCCTCTAAATTTTTTGGTTTTATTTTCTAAAATGGAAATTGTTTTATTATTTTTCTGATTAAAAAAAACACACAGAAAAGTATGTATAACACTTGGACCCTACCTTTAAGCTCTTAATTCAACAGCAGTAAAGAAAAAAGAAATATAATCTCAAAATATGAGCCTGGCTGATAAATGCTCACAGATCTCAAAAGTACATAAGTAAATACAAAGAAGTATAATGCAAAAGTTCTCTAGAAATCCTACTTCCTAAGGAACAACAGTTTTGTTTTTCTTCTCAGACTTATTTCTATAAACACAAAGATACAGATGCATATACAGTTTCTTAACAAAAACTCATACACAATTTCATAACTTGCTTTGCTCATTTAATGATTTATGGTTTAAAATTATTTGCCTTGGAGGGTTTTGCATTTTGAAACGTTTTTAAAATTTAAAAACTTTTTAAAAATACACATACCCAGAGTATTTTATAAATACAGAAAACACAAACACTCATTTATATACCAACGAGCTTAAGAAACAGATCACCAGTACTTTCCAAGTCCCCCTTGTGCCCTCCCTTCTTTCGTTTTTCTTCATAGCTGTCTCACATATGTACGTAGCCCTAAACAATGTGTTGCTTAGTTTTGTCTGGTTTTAATTCTTTGTATAAATGGATTGCTTCTGGTTATGCTCCTCAGTGACTTGTTTTTCATTCAGCATTATTTCTGAGATGCATAGATGTTAATACTGATACATGCTCTAGTCTACTCATTTTCACTGCTGTATTAAAATGCCCCCCCCCCATTTTTTGGCTATTAAAATAATGTTCCTGTCACATTATTTCATATGTTTGTGGTGCACATGTAGAGGAATTTCTTCAGGATATCTATCTAAAAATAGACAATGCCAAAATTATTATTTTTCAAATACTGAAGTCATATTCCAAATTATTTTACCAAGTATTTGAACAGATTTACATTCTTATATAGAGTAATAATATGAGCTCCCACTGTTGAACATCCTTGTTAACACTATTCCAAATGCTGTTTTCCTTAACTCACAGAAAAACAAATTTCCAAGAATACAAAGTATTTGTAAACCCTTTGCCTACATTGATTTGCTAACCTTTTACCTCATCTCTTTTATCACATGTATCTCTCCTCCTCTGTAGGTGCATAAAATATATACACACATACATTTTTTTCTGAATAATTTGAGATCAAGTTCCATATACGATGTCCCTTTAACTCCAAGTATCTGTGTGTATTTCCTAAAATTAAGAATGTAGTTAAACTAAATTAACACTGATCAAATACTTTTAATCTAAGCTATTATCCTTAGTACAACTTTGTCAATTGACTGAATAATGTCTTTTATAACCTTTTCCCACCACCATATGGGATCCAGTTAAAGATCATGCATTGGCTTTAGTTATCACACCTCTCTAATCTCAATGAATCTGGAAGTTTTCCAGTCTGTCTTTTATAACACTGACATTTTGAGTATAGTCATCCTCCCTTTTTTGGTGAACTAAATTCCATACTTTATTTCTATTTCCTTAGTTTTAAGGAATTGAGATATAATTTACATACCATAAAATTCACCACTTTAAAATGTACATTTCAGTGGTTTTTAGCATATTTGCAAGGTTATGCAACTATCACCACTATCTAAGTCCAGAAAATTTTCATTACCCCAAAAAGAAACCCAGTGGCCAAAAGCAGTCACTACCCCCAATCCCCCAGCAACTACTAAACTAACTTTCCTTCGCCATGGACTTGCCTATTCTGGATAATCCATGTAAGTGGAACCATGTAATATGTGGCCTTCTGTTTCTGGCTTCTTTCACTCAGCATAATGCTTTCAAGGTTCATCTGTGTTACAACATATATCAGAACTCCATTTTTATGGCTGAGTTATATTCCATTGTATGGATATACAACATTTTGCTTATGTATTCATCAGTTGATAGACATTTGGATTAGTTTCACTTTGGGGCTATTATGAATAATGAGGCTGTCAATATTTGTGTACAAAGTTTCCTTAGTTTTTATCTAATGTCCGTTTCCTATTCCAGGATCCCATCCAGGATATCACATTATATTTAGTAGTAATGTTTCTAGGCTCCCCTTGGATGTGACAGTTTCTCAGACTTTCTTGTTTTTACTGGCCTTAGACAGTTTTGAGGAACTGTTTTGAGGAAACAGTTTTGAGGAAATACCAGAGACAGTCTGGTATTTTGTAAAAAGTCCCTCAATTATGACTTATTTGCTGTTTTTCTGATAATTAAACTGCAGTTATATGTTTTGGGGAGGAAGACCAAAGAGGTAGAGTGCCATTTTCATCATATCATATCAAGATGTGACTTATTATCCCTGTTGTCACCCTTGCTCACCTGGCTAAGGTGGTGTTTGTCAGGTTTCTGCACTGTACAGCTACTCATTTCCCCTACGCTGCACACTGTACTATAGAAGGAAGTCACCGTGCACAGCCCACACTTATGCAGTGCAGAGGTATGCTCCATTTCCTTGATGGCAGAGTAGATTTAGAGTTCTTATGCATGGGAGATTTGTCTCTCCTCTCCAATTTATTCCATGATTTATTTTTATCACTATAGACTCAAGGATATTTATATTTTGATTATAATCCAATACTGTTTTATTTATTATTGCACAAATTGTTCCAGTGTTGGCCATTGGGTAATCTTTCAGTTGGTTCCTGTGTTTCTTTAATCTTCTCCCACAGTTGTGTGTATTTCTCTTTTTTTTAGCTCTTTTTAAAACACAGTGTTTCTCATTTGGGGTTTCTCTAATGTTTCCTCATTATTAGATGCAGATTATGCACTCTTGGACCAAACAGTACATAAGTGATGTTGGACTCTTCAGATTATCACATCTCAATGCAGACAATCTGCCCTTTATTGGTGATATTCATTTTGATCATTCAGTCAAGGTACTGTCCCATTTCTCCAGTGCATACTTACTATTTATTCCCTTGCAATTCAGAAGTATAATCTGTAAAGAGCCACTTTAAAACCATGCAAGTATGACACTCTTTACCCAGATTTCCACCTAGACTTAATATCTATTGATGATTCTTACCTGAACCAGTTACTATAAATATGGTTGTAAAATGAAGTTTCCAACTCCAATGTATCCTCTATATTTATCATTCATTTTTGTGCTGAAATGCCCTCCCTTCTCTCCCATTTCTTTATTTATCTACATATTATCAATGTGGACCCATGGGTTATGATTTCTATCCAATGGTTTATAATTCATTACTGTCCTTATCTGGCACTCAAATTGTCCAGATTTGGCCAGTAAGAGCCCCTTCAACCTAGATACTTATGAAATGCCGCCATCTTTAAAAAGCACTTCCTTATTTTCTGGCAACACATGATCTTCCATACATCTTACACCTTCCCTGCCCCAATCCTGAAATCAGCCATTTCTCTGAAGAAAGCATGGTTCCTTTTAGTAAGGAATGTTCTAGAAATCAAAATATATGTGCTCACTGCTACCAGGATGTCACTGCTTCTAGATCCCTACAGAAGTGAGCTAGGAAATGTATGCTTATATATATACATATGTACATACCCACATACCTATGCGTATTTTAGAAACCTATGAGTCCATACCAATACCTCCAATTCCAATCACTGACACTGGGTCTTCTGTGCCTTCCTCAATTCCACGTTTGCATCTCACTTCCACAATGAGAATTCTGGCTCCCAACAATACCAAATTACTCATTTGCTCAAACAATAATCCATCTACAAGTTTCAGAATTGCTTACCCATATCACTATAAAAACAAACGTAGAAAGTACAAGTTTAAGATTTGTTTCCTGTGGTCTCCCGCCACCCACCGCACCTGAGGGTATACAGTCAAACATATCTTTTGTCCATTAATTACCTGAATTAGATTTCTTCCTCCCACTCCATCCCCCTTTCAGTGTAGATGTTATTTGTTTGAAATACAGCTAGTTTATCTCAGCTTGCTTTCAGTCTTAGGTTATTTCCCCTCTTTCTATTCTTCTTGATTTAAGTTTTGAATGTAGACCATTACATTTTTCCAGAGTCAAATGTATACAGAAAGCACACTCTTTTCTAAGTGTAACCCCTGCCCCCCATATTCCTCCCACTCTATCTTTCCCTCCCCCTCCAAACCTTCTGGGTAACTAATTTCAGTGTTTTCTGGTTTATCCTTACTGAGTGTCTTTTTGTAAACATAAATAGATATGTTTTCTTAATGGACGCCCCCCCCCGTTTTTTTAAACACAAAATGAAGCTATACTCTTATACTTTATTTTTATACTCGTTTATACTTTACTATACTCCTTGATACTCTTTTATACTTTACTTTTATACACTTTTAATACTTCTCTCTTAAAAACATATCCTAGAAGCTGATTTCTATCAGTTAATAAAGGTTTTTCTCCTTTTTTCTTTTTTTTTTTAAACCGCTACATAGTACTCAGTTATGTAGATGAACCACAGTTTATTCCACAAAGCTCCTAAGTTTGGGCATGTAGATAGTTTCCAGTATTTTGTAATTACAAGTAATGCAGCAATGAATAACTTAATGCATCTGTATTTTTGTTCTGTTGAAAATATTAGGGTAAATTCCTAGAAATGGGATTGCTTCTAGGTTAAAGGGTAAATGCATATGTAAATTTTGTTAAATACTGCCAAATTCCCCTCCACAGGGGCTTGGACCATCTAGCCTCTTACCAGTACTGTATGAGAGGGCCTGGTGCCTCATGGTCTCACTATTTATCAAGCTTTTGAATTTTTGCCAATCTGATTGTGAGAAATGGTTATCTCAGTACAGTTTTAATTTGCATTTCTCTTATCATGAATGAAGTTGAACATCTTTTGATAGGTTTAAGGGTAATTATCCTTTTCATGGTGAGTTCTCTACTCATATCTCCTGACCATTTTTCTATAGTATTTGGCCCTTTATCTGCAATACATATTCTCCCAGTTTACAAATATTTCTCTCAGTTTATCATGTCTTTTGAATTTACTTTTCTTTTTGTCATGCAAGAGTTTTTTTTTTTAAACAAATTCTATCAATCATATTTTTAACTGCATCTCAGTTTTGACTCCTTTCTCTAAATTCAGGTTACAGAGGGATTCACCCATGTTTTCTTCTAGTGCTCCTACAGCTTCATCTTCAGTCCATTCTTGTCTATGGTATATGACAGAGAACTAATTTATCTTTTTCCAAAAGGTTATTGTTATCTCAAGACCATTTATTAAAAAGGCCATCTATACCCCAGTGATTGAGATGCCATCTTCATCATATACTAGATTTCCACATGTAGTTATGGACTTTTCCATTCTGTTTCACTGAGCTATTTATGCGCCAGTATCACATTATTTAAATAGTGAGGCTTTGTACTGTGCTTTAAAATCTGGTTGGGTTAGTTGCCACCCTTTCCCTCCCTTCCCTCATAGCTCTTTCTTTTCAACCTGTTCTTAGCTATTCCTGCCTGTGCTTTTGAAACAACAATTCATCCACTTAAAGTGTACAATTCAGTGGTTTTAGGTATATTTACAGAGTTGTACAACCAAAAACCACAATCAATTTTATAACATTTTCAGCACCCCAAAAAGAAATCCATTAACGTCTACTCTCCAAACCCCTGAGTGCTAACTTGCATTTTTATTTCTCCATATGAACTTTAGTACCAACTTGTCTGGCTCCATAATAAAGCCTTTTAGTGTTTTTATTGGGATTGCACTAAATTTATAAATTGATTTAGGTAGAACTGACCTTAATGATATTGAGACTTCCTAACCAGGAACAAGGGTTATCTTTCTATTTGTTCAACTGTGTTTTTCAGGAGTGTTTTGTTTTCTTTATTCAGATTTCAAGGATTTCTTGTTAAAGTTTATTCCCAAGTATTTTAATGGCTTTTTTTCTTCTTATAGTGAAAAGATAATGACATTTACATCTTCAGAATAGCTATTATTTGTGTACATGAGTGCTACTAGTTGTATATTAACTTTATATCCTGCTACCTTGCTGAATTCTTTTGCTTGAATTAGTTTTAACAATGATTCTTTAGATTTTTTCCAGTATACTGCCACATAATCTGCAAAGTTTTTTTCTTTTTAGCTCCTATGCCTCTGCTTCATAATGATACAATTTTCTTAGACTTGTTAATCCAGTCAATTATACTGTATAAACAGAGTTCCAAATAATCACCCTTGCATTCAATCAACATGTGTTATTTTCTTAAAGAGATAATAGAGTCTGTTCACTTAGCATTTTTGCATTCAATTTCTTATTACTGGTCTGTAACTTTTTTTTTGTATGCTGTCTCTATCAGGTTTAGGTACATTGTTATAGTTACTTCATAAAAAGACTCTGGAAAATTTCCTTCAATTACTATGCATTGAAACAATTTGTGCAGCAGTGGAACTACATGGTCTCTCTATTCCCCTGTGAAACCATCTAGGCCTGGTGCTTTTTTACAGGGTTATTCCTTGATAACTGTCTCTATTTCTTCTTTGGAAACTGGTCTGTTTATATATACTTTGTCTTTACTGGGGTCAGTTTTGGTATACTGCATTTTCCTAAAAAATCATCCATTTCATCTCAGTTTTCAAATTTTCAGTATGTTTAAAAAAATACTTCCTCTGAATCAATAGTCATTTGCCCTTTTCATCATTTATTTTGCATATGCATGTTTTCCCTTTCTTTTGTGATTAAGGTAGCTAACGGCTTATCTACTTTGATTTTTTTTTAAACCAGATTAATTTGATCTGTTTTTCTGTTCTCTACCTCACTGTTATCTGCATTTTATCTTTATGACTACCCTTCCTTAATTTTCATCTGGTTTTACTTTGTTGTTCTTTTTCTAGGTTTTTGAGTTAGGAATTTATTAATCCAATAATTTTCATTCTTTTGCTTTTTTAAATAATTTTTTTAATAAATTTATTTTATTATTTATTTATTTTTGGCTACATTGGGTCTTCGTTGCTGTGCGTGGGATTTCTCTAGTTGCAGCGTACAGGCTTCTCATTGTGGTGGCTTCTCTTGTTGCGGAGCACAGGCTCTAGGTGCACGGGCTTCAGTAATTGTGGCTCGCGGGCTCTAGAGCGCAGGCTCAGTAGTTGTGGCGCAGACTTAGTTGCTCCGCAGCATGTGGGATCTTCCCGGACCAGAGATTGAACCCGTGTCCCCTGCACCAGCAGGCGGATTCTTAACCACTGCACCACCTCTTTTGCTTTTTCTTGATGTAGGTATTTAGGGCTATGGATTTTCCTTTGATCGCTTCTTAAATATATCCTATAGGCTCTGTTAGGCAGTATTTTCATCATCATTATTTTTCAGGAATTCTATAGTTCCTCTTTGTATTTCCCCTTTCACCTAAGTGCTGTTTAAATTTCCAGTTGGAAGGCCTAGGGTTTTAAATTTTTAATTACTAGTTTTATTGCAGAGATCAGAGTATTGGTCTTATTGCCACTATGAAACCCACTGATGTTTTCTTTGTGCCCTAACATACTATCAGTTTTTTGTTTTTGTTTCTTTATATAAATTTTTTTTTCTTTCTTGGGGGCGCTGCATTGGGTCTTCGTTGCTGTGCACGGGCTTTCTCTAGTTGCAGTGAGCAGGGGCTACTCTTTGTTGTGGTGCATAGGCTTCTCACTGAGGTGGCTTCTCTTGTAGCGGAGCATGGGCTCTAGGTGCACGGGCTTCAGTTGTTGTGGCCCACGGGCTCAGTAGTTGTGGCTCGCGGGCTCTAGAGCTCAGGCTCAGTAGTTGTGGCGCACGGGCTTAGTTGCTCCGCGGCATGTGGTATCTTCCCAGACCAGGGCTTGAACCTGTGTCCCTTGCATTGGCAGGTGGATTCTTAACCACTGCGCCACCAGGGAAGTCCCTACTATCAGTTTTTGTGAATGTTCCATGTGTGCTTGAAAAGAAAGTACAGTTTCTATTATCAAGGTATAGTGTTTGAGATACATCTAAAAGATCAACCTTATTATCTTGTTTAGATCTTTTCTTAGTTTTGTTTACCTGTCTTGTATTGAGTGTGTTAAAAGTCCTGTTATTAGTGTGTTTTGATCTATTTCTTTTTGCATCTTCCATGGTTTCTGTTTTATACAAATGGTTACTGTGTTATCTAGTACATAAACATTAACAACTATATATCCTCATTGTGAAATATCACTTTTAGACTATAAAGCATCCTTGTGTATCTCATTTAATGCTTTTCTGCTTCAATTCTATTTTGTTTGGCATTAGGATTAAAACTCCTGCTTTCTTAATGTTTTCATTTACCTGGTAAATCTCTGTCCAGTTTACTTTGTAGCCTTTCTGAAGGCTACAGGTTTAGGTACATTGTTATAGTTACTTCATAAAAAGAATAACAGAATGCCTTGTTGACAGCAGAGCTGGGTTTTATATGACTATCTTACACTGTAATTACTCTGCATGTGATATGATTTTTATTATGTGTGTTACTCTATTTGGTGTGTGTTCTTTGCTTCTGAATAATTTTTCCATTGTACTTAAGAAGGTTTATATTTTTATTCTAGTATATAACCTTGTATTAATACCTTTTATGCTGCCCTTAATTCACTTATATCTTTTATCTATTTTATGAACTGGTCTGATAATTTTAAATGGTATCCTTTGCTTACCACTTATTATCTATGTAACAGTCAATGATTTCATTCTACTTTCCTCCTTCTCTCTTTTTCCATCCCAACTTTTATAGCTGCATTCTCTCTACTTTGCCCTAATATACAGTTTTTACATATTCTTCTTCTACCCATGTCCCCATCTAGTTTTAGTCTTAGCTCTAAAATTAAATAAATGAAATGCTCACCCATAAGCCCTTTGCCAAAATTTCCCTAGTCATCTCTTGGTTGGGTAAGTTCATCCTCCTGTACTATATTGTTCAATAAGGCAGCCACTAGCCAAATGCAGCCATTTAGAAATCCAGTTCCTATGTTATACAAGCCACATTTCAAGTGCTCATTAAAGCCACATATGGCCAGGGGCTACCATTTTGGACAGCATAGCTATAACCATTCTGAACACTGCAGGAAGTTCTATTGGACTGGGGCAGCTGTAGTGGACTCCTCAGGAAGGGCACACGTATACAGTTATTTGGGCAAAAACTCAGAGAAAACATTTTTTATAGCCTTTACTACCTGGACATCTTGGTGGAATGTAAAATCTTTAGTGTGTATTTTTTACTTATACTTCTTGAAAACTGCTCCACACTGCCCTGCTGTTGAGAAATCTGACAACTATCTCGTTCTCTTTCCCTTGTAAATTATTTTCATGTTTTTGCCTGCAGGGTCTGAGTTTCTTATTTTTGTTTTTTAAATATTTAAGGTCTAGTAGTATTACAGTGACATAATTTGGAGTTCACTACTCCTAGTCAACTTTCCCCTGTACCCAGTGAGCCCTTTCAATGTGTAAATTTGGGTTTTCTTTCATAACCAGAAAGTTTTTCTTAAATAGCAGTTTTAAGTATTAGTTCTGTTCTAGTGCTTTGATTTTTCTGCTTCAAGGACTCTGATAAAATGAGTATTATTCCTACTTTTCCTATCTTTCATTTTTACTATTTTCTCCCCAGTCCCTTTACTCCTTTATCTCATTTTCTTTCTCTTGGCTGTTTTGCTGCTTTTCCTCAATGCCTTTTATTAAATTTAAATATGAACCTATTCTTCTGTGGGTGCCATGTAATTTAGTCTTTGTTTTTGATATGGTTGTCTTTTTCTTATACTTCTGTCCTGAGTTAAATCAACAGTAGTTTCATTTCTTTGTGGGGTTTTGGATTCATTTGTGCTCTTGTTTTTAGTATTTCTAATTAAACATGATTTTTCATATCCCCCATGCTTGTTTGAGAATATTTGACTCAGTGTGGACTGTTATGTTACAATTTTCTTCTGCTTTGTGGTCAGTTTTCTGGGAAATGTTTTTATTAGCTGAAATGATCCAATTTGTGCTTTCTGTTTTTTATAGTAGTTTTATATAGATGTGGTCTGCTGTTTACTATTATTGGTCATGTCACAGTTCAAAAGTGCCCTCTTCTGCATAATTTCTTTAATGGATGGCAGGAGATGAGGGAGGTTGATATGTCTTATTTCTCTTTCATTCCTACAGAATCTTTAATCTTCCCCTTGTTTCCTTCATTCCCATCAATGCTTTATCTCTAAGGGGTATATCATTCCTACTTATCTACCTGGTTCTTCCTAAGGCAGAGTCTCTCTGAATGTCCACTTCTGGTCCTGCTTACTGTCAAGCCACTTCCCTGTAGCCAGTGCTGTTAACTCTCAAGCCCTACCTGTGTTGAGTATTTTGACACTTAGTGTTAGGAGCAGTCTTTCTGGAGTGACTGGGCTGCATTTAAGTCTTCTGTATCCCTCAGCATTTCTTCTTAAGATTCCCTGTCCATACTCTCTACACCCGCAGGCTTACAACGGTGGGAAATCTACTGGAATCTGGCTTATTTCTCTACTTACTTAGTTAATTCAAAGATCACTGTAATCTCTAACTGTAGTAATGCTGACAGCATGGATTTCTGTACTCTACTTAATTTCATTGGGTTTTTTGGGAGTTGGGTGGGTGGAAGGGTATGTGGGACAACTTGATATCAGGTGGCTGCCAATATTCTCCAGAACTCCAATGTTTTTTTAATAATTGCACAGTAGTCTACTAAATGATATATCATAATTTATTAAACAAAGCCTTATTTTTGGAAATGTTGGCTGTTATCTACTTTTTCACTATGAAACTTTTTGAACATCATTCTTGAACACTGATCTTTATGTATCTCTCATTATTCCTTTAATACATTTTTTTGGCAGTAGAACTGCTAAGTCAAAAGACATGATCATTTTTAAGGCTTTTGACATATGCTGTGAGATGGTCCAATGGTAAACATTCTATGTAAAATATGCATGTCTTATCCTTTGGACTACCTGTAACCAGTTCTAAAATCTTAAATGTGAATATTCAATATGTAAAAGGTTCATTACATTTCAATGCTTTGCTTCTCAAGTATGTCCAAAGCTTTCATATCTATCATAGATTTTAAAATACTAGAACAACAATTAGCAGTATACTCAAACATCAGTTACCTTTTCTGCTTCCCGTGTATCATCAAAGAGTCTCCTTTGCCTTCTAGCGGGAATTGGCTTAGCTGTTTCCCAGGCTTCTACCCACATATTGCTTGGAATCTTCATTCGGGCGCTCAGTTCTCCTTTCAGAACCATGTTGCCCTTTTCATCAATCACTTCCTCTTCAATGTAATCCCGGGGTGAGTACCACCTCACAAAATCTTCCAGAAAACAACCTGGATTAGCTGCCTAAAACAGACAAAAAATTCAGCAGAATCAAATAAAAATCAACAGTTATTGATAAACCTGTTTTCAAAAATCATACTTTCACTTTCACAAAAAGACCAATCTTTACAAAATCTGGTATGTGACTTGAGTTACAATGTCACCTTTAAATCAGGTCAGATGTTAAAGCACCAAAAGTACTTTATTTTTGCTGCCCCCATTTTAAAGAAAAAGAAAACGTTTTCATTTGATGAATTTGGAAATAAAAATTTGATGTAAAGTGAAAATAAATCTCACACTATAAGTTATATAAGTTAATTTAAAATTATAGTATAATAACTACTCAATACTTAGAAAAGTATCAATAAGCTCAAGTCAAGTAAATTAAATAATACACAATATGATCAGAATAATAACCCAATGATGGAAAAGTTCTGCTCTTTTTTTCCTCGATAAGTCAATACTGATACTGCAATAAATATCAGCTAACCTCAAAAATGTTCTATTCAACCATCAAATTCTCATGCTTTATATAACAAGTTACCATTACATAAACTGCTTTTGTGCCATTAAGGAATTGGAATTAAAATGTGCTTTTGTGCCACTAAGGAATTGGAATTAAAATCACTGTTTTTCAGGCTTCTGAAACCAAACTAATTAAAGTTTTATTTAGTGGATAATTCCATAGAATTAACAATGATGCATGCCAAAATCCTTTAAGTACTTCTACATTTAAGCCTGAAAAAAAAGGGAGAGGCTTTTACAGTGTTAGTGGTAAGGCATGGAGGTCTTTTTGCCAGTGCCCAGTAATATATTAGTAGAGTATTAAGGATGGGCATATATATCATCCCCTTAATATTCAAAAGATATGTGTACACATGTTAAACACATACCTTTTTGGTTGTAATTCTCTACCACAACATATTCATCCTGCTATGAGTACTATATTTAATTGCCTGAAACAGTAAGTGATGTAAGCATTACTAAAAAGTGTTAAGCATTATGGTCATTTTCTTTCTTTTTAAATTAAATTAACCTCACACCAAAATGAAAACCAACATGATGAGAATGGTTAGTCTTAAATTTGAAGAGCAAAACTACCAACTTCTCCTTATTGAGCTTACTGGCTGCCAGTATAATCATCCCCACCAATATTAGGAAATCCCCAAAGGGATGAGAAATCAGGAGGGTTCTTAACTGACAGCCAACAACATAAACTTCTAAGGGCTATAGCATCACAGCAACAAAAAACTGCTGTGAACTGCAATGGGTCAAGATTACTGCATGATTCAGGATTCATGTACTAAGACTGGATATTAACCAGGCAACACCACACCCTCATGAAAACATCTCAGGAAACTAGAGAGATAGGCCTTGAGTGAAGAGAATGAACCTGAAAAAGAAAACAAGACTGAACTCTTGTACTACAGAATGGGTTAAAGAAAGGCAGTTCACACCAGAATTCTTCCTTCTGGTTGTCTTTATTATACCAGACAGAACATAGCGCTACTAGGAGAGGCTCAAGACTCACTTCAGCTATGGCTGATCTTCTTTCTACTCTTACAGGTATATACTCCAAGGGCATGCTCGAGAACAGGCCCTGTCCTTCTGGAACTGTGCAGTGTAGGTGCCTCATGTACCTATCAGCATTTATGCAAAGCTCTGGGGACTCTCCCATGGCCCCTAATACCAAGTCATCCCTATACAAAAAGGGAAAGGCAACCATACCTATTTTAGCATGACTACGTATTTCCTTAAATATATTATCTGATTCCCACATATGGGCAGATGTGTAAGTTGGTTATTTGTCATATAATCTATTTTCTGGTTAAAACAATGTTATTGAAGAGATTTTTACATTACCCAGGTTAGTCCAAAAGAGTCTAACGAACCACAGTTTTGCTGAAGCACCGTGTTAAAGGAATTATATAGCACCTTGAGGAGCAAAGGTTTCTATGGGGAAAAGCTTTTACAGCTCCAATTTGGAATTTCCTCCTGTACATGCTTCTACAAGGACACTGCAGCAGAAGAGGGACAGATGAATATGAAGGCAGCTAAAGGTCAGGTAAAAAAAATAGCTGCTATGGAGGCCAGTACTTCCTACTGTGCACACACACCCTAAGCCAATTCCCTCCTCTAACTTTTTGATTTAACACATACCCTGAGAGCCAATTGGCTTCTCTTTATCCACTGTACCAACTATCTGCTTTAAAACACATCTCTTTTTCTTGCCTCACAGCAGAATAGAACTCAAAGATTTTCTGTATCTTTCTAATCTCTATGGAAAACATGCAGCTCTTGAGAGGTTTACTGAAGATTTCTTCTTTTAGGAAAGATGGGGGAAACAAGCAGGGAATAAAAAGACTCCCTTTTATTGTCACTCTCTGCTAGCAGGGAAGATGAAAGTAGCATAGGTTTTCACGGGGTGTTTATGTTGAAATATCAAACTCAGGCTGGCCTACCTAGCACAAAAACAGGACTGAGTAGGAGCTGTGGAATGAAAAAATGGAGGCCATCACAGGTAGCAGTAGGTTAAGGAAGAAAGTCTGGGCATGGGAGACAGTTCAGAGTATCAATAATAGGAAAAGGAAGCCCTGTGGCCCACTGAGCTACCCATTTTTTTTTCTTTTAATGTACATGGATTTGCCTCTGCTTTCAAAAATAAATGATCCAGAAAGACTTTCTTCATCACTTGGTTTTTAAATTAATAAGCTAAGTGTAACCATTCTCTGAATCCTTTGTGTTCTAGATACAGGCCTGTATCTAAGCCTAAAATATTCTTCTCCAGGTAGCAAATGCCTATTCATCCTAAACTGTGATGCTTCTGAAAATTTTTCCATGACCTCCACTCAGTACAGTCAGTCACCTTTTTGACCTTGCTCTCCTAAGAGAACTCATCACATAGTAATTATTTACATATCTCCTCCCACAACCTCAATAGACTGTAACTGAGGATAAACATTGTACTTCTTAATTACCTAATCACAGTGTCTGTCACAAAGCAGGTAACCAAAGGTTTGCTGAATGAAGCAGCCTATGTTAAATCCTAAGGATTTCTAAAAACCTTGCATTAAATTGACTGAACATACCTAAAGGAAGAAAACTTCCCAATCCTCATATAGAAATGATTCAGTTCTCAACTTCCAACCATTATTCAAAGATTATTCTTTTCAGACTTCCCTGGTGATGCAGTGGTTAAGAATCCGCCTGCCAATGCAGGGGACATGGGTTTGAGCCCTGGTCTGGGAAGATCCCACATGCTGCAGAGCAACTAAGCCCGGGCACCACAACTACTGAGCCTGCGCTCTAGAGCCCGCACGCCACAACTACTAAAGCCCACATGCCTAGAGCCCGTGCTCTGCCACAAGAGAAGCCACCGCAATGAGAAGCCCATGCACCACATCAAAGAGTAGCCCCCGCTCACAGCAACCAGAGAAAGCCCACATGTAGCAACGAAGACCCAACCAATGCAGCCAAAAATAAATAAAATAAATTTATTTTAAAAATATAGAATCATTTTTTTTAAAAAGATTGTTCTTTTCTTTTTTAAACTCAAGAAGCAAGTTTGACTATGACCTTTAGGGGATAGAGGTAGGGTGTTGTAACTACAAATGAAATTTAAACATTTAATAAAAAAAAAAGACATGCAGGCCTTTACACCACTTTACAGAGTGACTTTCACAGCTTCATCCCAGAATAGCTCAAAATAGACTCCCGAGCTCTGATAACGTGACCCACCTTAAAAGACTCCATATCTGAGAGCAGACAGGCACTCTGCATGCGTGCTCGGAGGTGAGCCCCTTCTGCCGATGTACCCAATTTAGCTAGAACCTCCGACTGCTCTTCTAGCAGATCTTCTGTCATAGGTGCTGGTTCCTGCGAAGCACAAAAGGACAAAGCTCGTGAATAGCTTTTTTTAGAGAAAGCAGAACTATAAAAATAGAACAAAGACAACAATTATTTCAGCTATAGCAGTCACAAGATATGTATTTAAAAAAATTCAGAGAACTTTGCAAGTTTTCTGGAACCTACATGAAAAAGTAACAAGAAGAATAAGTATGACTGTCAGTGCACTGCCCCCCACCCCGCCCCGCCAGCCAACAGATAAGATTTTCATGTTTCCTTGACCATAGCTAAGAGAGGAACTGGATGCACTGAACATCTTCCTGCCTATTAATGATAAAGAAATGAAGTCCTAAGATATTTTTATGAATGCCATTATTAGTTGCAACAAGGTTTTTATTATACCTAGTAAGAGAAGAAAACTGAAAAGAATTGAACCCCAAATAACTATATTTTATGTTGGAGGAGTAGCTTTGAGTTTATGTTCCAAACACATTCAAATTACCAATTCCCACAAGAAGTTGTTTTTTACTTTGGGGAATCAGAGACATTATATATTTTAATGGTAACCCCAAATAAAACAGCAGCTAAGGCAAATCTAAAGGAAAATACAACTGTAGAATCATTAAGAGAGAGACAGAAAACATTTCAAAACTGTTCAGGGGGGCTTAGGAAAGTTCTCTGAGAATTGATTCCATTAGATTTTATTTTTGAAATATGAAGAACTCAACAACCCAGAGACTAACCAAACAAATCTTGCCTGCTTTGTTGTTAAAGCCAGAAAAACATGAACTCCTTTATTCCTAAATAGGATAAGACCTAGCAGAAGTAAGTGTCTTGTCAATAAATAGATTCCTTCTAGATTTCAGGAGCTTACTATAAAAGCAAGTTTTCTTAGCCTCAGTACTACTGACAGTTTAGACTGGATACTGTCGTGGTGCCTGTTCTATGCATTGTAGGATGTTTAGCAGCATATCTCTGGCCTCTGCCCACTACTGCCTGTAGTACCACTCCACCTCATGACAATCAAAAATGTTTCCAGACCTTGCCAAATACCCCTGGGAGGCAAAACACACTCCCCAGTTGAGAACCACTTCCACAGAGATAAATAATTTTTGCAGATATCTGTCAGAAATAAAGTAGAAGCATGGTAAAGGTATGGCATTCAAAACACAGCAACAAACAAAAGAAAGTAACTTTTTTCTTATATCATTCTCATTTTTGAAACAAACCTACAAGGGCACTTACAAACAGTGCTGGAGAGAATATAAATCTTCCCAGACAACAATCTGGAAATCAATACATGGCAAGCATTTATGATCATGCCCTCTGACCCAAGAATTCCACTTCTAGAAATATCACTGTAGTATTATCTATAACAGTGTGAAAATTGGAAAGAATCTGAATGTACAATAACGGAAATGGTTTGATATAGGAAAAAATGGGGAGGAACTACTTTAACAGTTTATCTCTGGATTATGGAAATACGAGCTTTTGTTTTGCTTTCTCTACAATGAACATGCATCACTTTCAAAGTCTCACCCTGATACTTGGGGTTGAATAATAATTGGTAAGACAGTATGACAGACCGGTTAAGAGTTTGGGCTCTAGAAACAACATGCCTGTATTTGAATCCCAGCTGTATAACCTTGGGCAACTACTCCAGCTTTATGTGACTCACTGTTGTGAAGAATAGATCCTGGCACAAGCTCAATAAACACTTGCAATTAGAGACAAAATACTTAGGCTGTATTTTAAGTTTTTTACTCTACTTTCCCTATGATATCAAAATTCCTCAGATTCAAAAATAACATGAATCTCCAATGAAGCAGTATACTCAGGAGCAGAGGCCCTCATTATTTCCATTAAAAAGGAACTCCTTTTCATTGTCCTTTAGCCTCCTGAGGGAAGGGAGGAGATACTGAAAGGATACTGACTACCCCTCCCACCTGGGAACTCTGGCCAACTGTAAGTGAAAAACTTGATCAAGAGGAATACAAGCAGCAAAGAGCATGAGGGCCACACATTCTTATATGTACCATTTCTGAATATGCCCAAAGCTTTCTCATACACATGATCTCATCGCTAATCACTGAGAAGTCATCAGTGCATTTTACATGTGGTGAAACCGAATGCAGAGACAGCATCTTGCCCAACATCATCGAAGTGGCAAACTCTCAAGTGGCAAACTGAAGGGAGAATCTAGGACATCTATCTAACGCTGGCTTTGAGAACTATTAGTTTGGATCTAATCCACTACCTAAGAACTCCTGCTTTAACAGATTCTCTACAAATTTCTCTTCTAGCCCCTGCTCTAAAATGCTGAGAAAAATTTTTAAGCCTTTCCTAGCCATAAATTTTAGGTTGACCTAAGTCTACATGAAAGGAATAAGGGAGTATATTTAAATTCTTAGAAGTAGGACCTATATACAGTCTTATTATTTACTTTTTCTTTTTGGTGAAATGGCAATGGATTAACAGCATATTTTAAGCTAATTTCTAAAGTCTGAAATTATAATGGTTTCAACTGGGATCATTTTGAATTCCAAACATTTTCTATACGTACATATACAATGGTTATAATTCAAATAAGATTAACTTTAAAGAAAGTAAAACAGATTAAAAATTTGCCCCGATTTACCTAAAGGTAAGACAAAAATTAATTTCTAAATACATAAGATGCATGTTGAGAGAAAAGTAAGTTTAAATTATTCCAGACTTGGATTACAAATTTGAATGTGGAAACTAAAGCATCTGAAATAAATGAGGAAGACATAGCATTCTGAAGAAAAATAAAGCTTGAGCTTCCAGAACAACTTCCTCTGATTCTTCATTAACCCAATCAAACCAACATATATGCAACAAGTTCATTAAAAATAGGGAGTACTGTTAATTAAAACTTGGAAAAAGAAAGCACATAAAATATTAAACTTCACTGAACACTTACATGCCAATTATCTTTAAATATGATGTGTAATTTAACCCTGAACAACCCAAAGTAATACAAACTATTATTGGCTTTTAAAGTATTTAATATTTGTTTATTAAATAAATAAATAGGCAGGGTTTTCAAACTGAAGATACATTAGAACAAGACAGAAATACTTTCATTTTTTTCTTCTTGTCAACCACTGATCATATGACAAATTTTTAAACAGTATTTTTTGAAGTATAATCAACATACAGTAATTTAAAGGGTACATTTGTTAACTACATACCCATGAAGCAGTCACTACAATCAAGATAAAAAGCTTCCTTATGCCCATTTTTGGAAAGTCTATCAAAAAGTGAATAGATGAACTGTGCTATATCCACGCGGAGGAACACTACTAAGCAATAAAAATGAATGAACTACTGATACACACAACAACATATATGAATCTCAAAATAATTATGCTAAAAGAATTCACACACACAAAAACCATACTGTAATTACATAAAATTTATATAAAATTCTAGAAAATGCAAACTTTTTTTTAAGAGAGAAAAACAAGGCTCAGAAAGGAAACATAGCCTCTACTAGCAATACTAGCTAAAAATAAGGGTGGTGCCAGGCTACAAATCTAGCTCCGCTAGATTCCAACATCCCAGTCTATGCCACAAGACCTCAATACCAACTGCATGCACTCCAACAAAATTTGAAAAAATATACACTTGGTTTCTAGCATTAGAATAGTCTGTCCTAGTACTAACAGTTAGTGATGAAGTATCTAAAATATAATTACTTTTAAAATAATATAAAGAAGCAAAAAGATAAGGCCTGTCAAACAAACAAAACTAATGTCATAAATGACAGCCACCTGGCAAAGAAACAATGTAAGCATGGGAAAAAAAGTTAAGAGAATCCATGTTTAGAATTATCAAGCAATCATCCCAACATCCCACTGCACAATTATTACAACTGATCAACCCATCTCAAAATACGAAAACTGGTTAAAAAACCTTTAAGTCAATCCTTGCAGCCTGAGAAGCGATACTAGCCTCTTAGGTCTTATATAAGAAAAAGTCCTCAAAAGAATAATAGCCTAAAAAAAAAAAAGAATAATAGCCTAGAGTCTGTCATACAGAGTGAAGTAAGCCAGAAATACCATATATTAACGCATATATGTGGAATCTAGAAAAACAGTACAGATGAACCTATTCGTAGATGTAGAGAACAGACATGTGGACACGGCGGGGGGGTTGGGGGGAAGGGGAGGCTGGGACAAAATTGGGAGACTAGGTTTGACATATATACACTACCATGTGTAAAACAGCTAGCTAGTGGGAACCTGGTGTACAGCACAGGGAGCTCAGCTTGGTGCTCTGTGATGGCCTAGATGGGTGGGATGGGTTGAGGGGTGGGAGGGAGGTCCAAGAGGGAGGGGATATAGGTATACATATAGCTGATTCACTTCATTGTACAGCAGAAACTAACACAACATTGTAAAGCAATTTTACTCCAATTTTAAAAAAAAAAGAATAGCCAAAAATTGAGTACTTATTTTGGACTAGACATGGTATCATTCACTTATCATATTTAAAACTCACTATTTCATTTAGAACTCACAATTATCTTATGATTACCTCAATATGCAAGACAAACATTTGATAAAATACAATACCTGATCATGAAAAAAACTCTCAGAAACTAGGGATAGGAGAAAATTTCCTTCATATGATAAATGATACCTACACCAGATACACTCAAAGATTATCACATGCTTTCCTTCTGAGACTGGGAACAAGAGGAGGATGTCCACTGTTCAACACTGTACCTGAGGTCCTAGCCAGTACAATAGGAAATGAAGAAGAATTTAAAAATGTACAGGCCAGAAAATCAAAATTCAAATTGTCTATTAACAGATAACATGACTGTGTGTATAGAAAACTCCAAATATACTAGAAACAATAAGTGAATGTAATAAGGTTGTTAGATTCAAGGTCAATATACAATAATAAACTATTTCTACATATCAGGGAAAATGTTTTTAAATGAAATTTAAAAATACCATTCACAATATTTGAAAAATTACAAATATTATATTTTGACATAAATTTAATAAAAGATATGCAAAACCTCTACATTAAAAACTAAAAAACACTGATAAGGGAAAGTAAAGGGAACATTCAATAAAATGAAAGACATTTCATGGTCACGAGACTCAATATTGTTAAGATATCAATTCTCTCCAATGCAATGCAATGCTAATTCTAAATCTAATTTGATACAATATGAATTAAAATCCCAGCAGGATTATTTTATGTGTGGAAACTGACAAACAGTTTCCCAAATTTACATAAAAAGGAAAAGAAGAGTCAAGATAATCTTGAAGAACAAAGTTAGAAGATTTAAACTACAAGATAGAAAGATTTTTATAAAACTATAGTAATAAGGACAGTACATTACTGGCACAAGGATAAACAAAGAGACTAACAGAATAAATAGTCCAGAAAGAGACCAACACACATACAATCACTTGATTTACAACAAAGATGTCACTGCCACTCCGTGGGAAAAGGCAGGTCTTCTGAATAATGGTGTTGGAACACAACTGTACACCCTTACAGAAAAAAGAGAATCTTAATCTCTTCCACACACCAAACACAGTCAATTTGAGGTGGATCAAAAACATAAATGTGATAGGTAAAACCATAAAGCTTCCAGAAGAAAACACAAGAGAGTATCTCCAGGACCTTGGGGTAGTTAATTTCTTAACAGGAGACAAAAGCAGTATCCACATAAGAAAAATATTGGTAGATCAGACCTTATTAAAATTAAAAATGCCTATTCAACAAAAGGCATCATTAAGAAAGTGAACAGGCAAGCCACCAACTAGGAGAAATTATTTGTTATAGATAGACAGACAGACAGATACAGATATATACACCTCAGAACTCATATCCAGAATATATGAAGAATTCCTACAAAGCAATAGGGAAAAAGACGACTAATTTTGAAAAAATAGGTAAAGGTCTTGAACAGGCACTTGACCAAGAAAATATCCAAGTGGGCAATAAATATATGAAAATGTGTTCAGTGTCATTATTCATCAGGGAAATGTGAAAACATGAGATACTACTACATACCCCTCAGAAAGGCAAAAATTAAAATGATTGAAATTATCAAGTGTGCAGAGAAGAGTTAACATAGCAGGCCTTAGACTATTATCTTCAGAAAGGCCTGTTTGCAAAGTTGGCTCTCAGCTGGCTTCTGGGAACCTGGATCCTGGCAGAGTCGCACCATACTCCAAACTGATAAAAATGGTTCACTATGTGTAAACTCTTTGTGCAAACAATATGGTTTATGCTGAATACCTGCTTTCCTTCTGGGAGTCTGGAATTTTGGCACATGCTAGGCAGAGGGTGCTTTGTGACCAGGCCCCAGTAAAAAAAAAAACCCTGAGCACTGAGCCTCTGACAAGTTTCCCTAGTAGATAACATTTCATATGTGGTCACGATCAGTTGTGGAGTTAAGTGCATCTTGTGTGACTACTGCGAGGAGACTCTTGGAAGCTTGTGCTTGATATCCTCTGAACTTTGTCCCATGTGCCATTTCCTTTCACTTTGTGTCCCTTTGCTCTATTAAGTTACAGCTGTGAGCATGACTATATACTGAGTCCTGTGAGTCCTCCAAGCAAATCACCAAACCTGGGAGTGGTGTTGGGACCCCTGACACACCAAATGTAAGAGATTATGTGGAATAAACCACAATTATTATGCATTGTTGGAGGGAATGTAAATTAGTTCAACCACTTTGGGAGACTGTTTAGCAATATCTACTAAAGCTCAAACATATTGCTACCACAGGGCCCAACAATTCTACTCTTAAGAATATATCCAGGGCTTCCCTGGTGGCGCAGTGGTTGAGAATCTGCCTGCTAATGCAGGGGACACGGGTTCGAGCCCTGGTCTGGGAAGATCCCACATGCTGCGGAGCAACTAGGCCCGTGAGCCACAACTACTGAGCCTGCGCGTCTGGAGCCTGTGCGCCGCAACTAGAGAGGCCGCGATAGTGAGAGACCTCCGCACCGCGATAAAGAATGGCCCCCGCAACTAGAGAAAGCCCGCGCACAGAAACGAAGACCCAACACAGCAAAAATAAATAAATAAATAAAATTAAAAAAAAAAAAAAAAAGACTATATCCAAAAGAAAATGAGTATGTTCACCAAAAGACACATAAGAATTTTCATTTGTTTATAATAGCTCAAACTGTAAACAACTCAAATTGCATCAGCAGGTGAATGGATAAGCAATATAAGAATTGAGTGGCACATTCATATAACAGAATACTATAAAGTAATACAATATGCATAAATACTGATTCATATAATGACATAGATGAATCTCACAGACGGTTGTTAAATAAAAAAGCACAACACAAGAGTACATAATTCCATTCATATACAAAAGAGCAAGCAAAGTATGATTACATTTACGATATCCAAAAATTGACAAAACTAACCTATGCTAAGTTAGAAAACAGAATTACCTGGAGGGGAGTACTCAATACATCTGCCTATTTAAATTTTAAAAGATTAAATTAAAAATTCAGTTCCTTAGTTGCACTAGCCACATTTCAAGCACTCAATAGCTACATACAGATAATGGCTATAGTACTAGAGAACACAGAAAAAATACATGTCCATCTTCACAGAAAGTTCTACTGATTATTGCTGTTCTAGGATATTGAGAATTTTCTATATCTTGATATGGGTGGTAGTTACATGAGTTTTTATTTTTATATTTTTTATTTTTCTGAGTTAATTTTTTTATTGAGATATAATTGACATATAACATTCTATTAGTTTTACATGGGTTTTTAAATATGAAAAAACTCACCAAGCTGTACACTTAAGATTTGTGCACTTTATTTAGTTATAATTAACTCAATAGATAAGTAAACAAATGTTTTAAAAATAACTAGGAGAAAACATACACAATGTATATAACAGAGGATTTATATCTAATATATGAAGGACTCATATAAATCAATAAGAATAGGACAGCAACCTAAAAGAAAAATGGAATGCAATTCACAGGAAAGGATGGCATAAACATATTAAAAGATACTTAGGTTCATCAAAAATCAGGGAACTACAATCTAGAACACTGAGATACCACTTTTGCCCATCGTATTGGCAAAAATTTTTTTGACTGGAATGTCAATTAAAAAAATTAAATTAAATATGAATACAAGTAACGTGAGTGCAAGAACCTTACTATATAGTTTGCTACTAAAATCCTAAGGCCTAGGACAGTGGTTGGCATATATTAGACACTCAATACATATTTATGGAGGAAGAAAGTGTAAAAGGGAAGTTGGGGAGAGAATGTTATTCCCTTACTCCTATATTCATCAATGACAGGGTATAAAATAGGTGCAGCCCTTTTGAAGAGGAATTTTATAGCTTATATATATGATTTTCTAGAAATTCCATTTCTCATTTCTTCCTTAGAGAAACACTCATATGTGAACAGATAATATATGAAAAACTACAAGAATCTGCTACATTACTGTAGCACTGTAATAGCAATAAGCTGCAAATAACATTGTACATTAAGAGGGTAATGGTTCAATAAACTTATCACTCTTCCATGCCATGGAATATTACACAGCAGTTAAAGAGATGAAGTAGATCCACATGTAATGACATGAAGAGATCTTCAAGACACATTAAGTTAAAAAACTACACACCAATGCACACATTTTTAAAAATCCACAAAACTATGTATCATATGCATACACATACATACATCAAAGCATAGAAACAGGTGTAAGAAATTATAACCCAAACCAATAATAGTGGTTACTTCTACAGATTAGAATTGGAATTAGTGGGTGGTGGCTTTTACTTTTTCTAGGTTGAGTTTTTCACAATAAAATGTATTCACTTATTACCTATGCAAAAAAACCCAACAAAAACTATTGCTCTTCCTTAGGTTTTGAGTTGTTGCTATTCTACTTCCTAATGGTATAAAATGGATTCAAACTGCATATTAGAACAGATAAAAACTAATTATATAATTAAAGAATTTTTACTTTTGTTCTTCCAATATTTTTGGATTTTGTTTTTTTAAACATCTGAGTACCCACCACTAAGTTTAAGATGAACTAATAGATCACCTTATACATGATGAGCTACTATCTACTGAAACTTCAAAACATTTCTCAGTTGTACAAACAGTAGACCTAAAAGCCCCAAAAGTCAAATTTATAGATCTCTGAACATAGAACTGTTTAAAGAATTGCCTCTACCCAAAGCAATTATTTCTTACTAGGATGAAGTTATATAACCAACAAAAAATAAAACTTAAAAGAACCAGTCCATGTCCTACCTGGGTCACTGGAATATATAGAGGTTCTCCATTATGTAGCAGATTAAGTTTCCCATGCTGATGGAGTCGTCCTTCTGGCTTTAAACTTGCCATCTCCTTAGGTCCTCCTTTCTTGCCACTCTCTTGTCCATTTCCCTTAAGTTCTTCAGTATCACTTAGGCATTCAAAAAATTCTTCCTCGCTGTCACTCCAAGAATCCCATGATTTTCCCACCTCTCCCTTTTCCTTATCCATATCTTTTAGATTGTCTGGCCCCAGCTGGTCTCCAGATTTTCCAGCATCCCCTGAATATGTATTAGTTACATTATCTGAAGGACTTGTCTTTCTCCCCTCATCACGTGCCTTCTTTCGTTCAATACAACAATTTAACATCTGAAAAAACATTCATATTTGAATTGTCAGGCAGTTAGTCAGACATAAGCAGGTCCCTGCCCCATTCTGGACAGGGTCATCCTTCTCTCCCCAACCTGGACACCGGTGATCAGAACATGCCCAGAGATCCTCCCTTTTGTGGTCAAGGACTGCTAAGTTTCCAGCCTTATTACAACCAACCTAGATAAAACCCACCAGCATAGGTTGGCGCAGGAGCACCAAGACCTAAAAGGTGATTCAAAGTAACCCAGGGCTCATTTTGCCGTATTTGTAATAAATGAGCACTACAGTTTTCCCCACACGCCCATAGGCTTCACTTGGGTGCTTATGCGTTAAGCGCCTGCGCACAAGGAGAAAAGTTACGTAACCTAAAGCTGTCAATCAACTTGTCAGTCAAATGACACACGAAGGGACTTTCTGCCTGAAAACCAACCCTATCCCCACTGCAGGATGGCTTCTGGTTTCCAGACAGCCCGCTCTCATCCTTTCTCAGGAGTGTACTTCCGCTTTGCTTAATAAAACTTCTGCTGCTTAAAACTGCTCTATGTCTCTCGATTGAAGTTTTTCCTCGGGGAGGACAAGGACTGAGGAAATAGCCGTTCCGTCAGTGACAGTTACAGTAAAATAAAAATCTATCCACTACTTGAATATTTTATTTTCATTCTCCACCCTTTCCCTGGACCTTGTTGTGAATGACAATGACTTAAGTAACCTACAGCACCACAATGAGAATAGCCTATAATCCATTATCACATTTAATATCAGAATAAGCTCCGATTGAACCAAGACCACATTTATATACTGTCACTGGGAAATCTTTACCTGTAGTTTCTGATGCAGTAAACAACATCTTAGATCTGGGGGTCCACTTGCTAATCTATCAAATAAAGTAATGGGAAAAACAGCTTAGTAAAATTGCTTCAGATATTCATATTTTATACTTTTTTTATATTTTAGCCACATTGATAAATCAAAACTAGGTTTCTATAGATAAGGCAACTGAGATGGACCAAATAAAATTAAAAGATCAAAATTTATTTTATCCCCCTAGTCCATAATTCACCAACAGTAACAGCAAACTAGTGATAGCTCTCAAGCTAACAGAAACTTGAAAAAAATTTAAAGCCTAGAAATTCACCCTAGGAAGTAGCTAGCATGTAGTATTTCATGCCTTACAAAAGAGATTATATTATATATTCATTTCTCAATCATGGTGGATTCTCAATATAAATTCCATTGATCTCCACCTCCCTTTTGCTAAAGGGAGCCTGGACTGCCCCTAGGCTAAATCACTAGGTTCCCAGTAATCAGCCAAGAGAGAATCCAGCTAAGCAGAGGCTGGCAAATGACCCAAGAGTAAACATTTTTGGATCAAATACCACTTTATATTACTTATATCATGACTCTCCTCCCTTAGTTTCAGTAGCACAGGTAAATGGGCAGTAACCTATGCAGTACCAACATATATGCTAACTAAACTCTTTAAATGAAATGTCAATATAAATTATACCCAAAAATTATAGGTAATGTCTAATACCTGAACTTATGAACTATAAGATGTTTTTTTCCCCTCCAACTATAAAAATGTATGTTCATGACAGAAGATTTAGAACACAAATGTACACACAAATGTATAAAGAGCAAAATAAAAACATAATTCACACCTGGGAAAACTACTGTTAACATCTGGTTGTATTTCTTTCCAATTATCTTTCTATACATATTTCTATATATATTCTATATATTTTCAGTATTCTCTATCAGCATAATTGAAAGCATAGTTGAAAGCACTCTGTATACATAACACTATATTCTACTTTACTACAAATATTGTGACCACTTTCCATGTTATTAGAGATTCTTGGGAAAAAAACTTTCCATTATAGAGACACATCATGATTTATTTAACCATTCTTTAATGTTTGATATTTAGGTTGTTTAACTTTTTTTTTCCTATTATAAATTTGCTGCAGTGAATACCTCTGAACAGAAATCGTGTCCTAAGTTTCTTACCACTTTCTTAGGGCAGATTTCCTAGAAGAGGAGAATTAATGGGTCAAAAGTCAAATTTTGCGAACAAACAAAAATCCTATCTCTAAAGCTGGAAACTGAAATTATTACCCTGGAATCAGAAAGTTGTTCTCCCATCTGAAACGCATTTCAAGAACAAACTCCTGCCAGAGATGTGCCACTCCTTTCAGTCCTCCATGGTAGAAATTGATCATACAAAGACACAAAGCCAATTTGTATGTTAAACTATCAGATGGTGCAGATTTGAACTGATTGTAGAGATTCTAAATTTAACAAAACAGAAACAAAGCAAAACTTGTTAACAACATATTTACATGTATAATCAAAAACTGTGTAGGTAGAGATTTTAATACTGAAATTAATCTATCCTACCAAACCTGCTTTTATCATATGTCTAATACATTATTGCCTAAATTGTTCTTAGGCAGCTCCATGTTTTCAAGATCTCTGTAAGTATCAAAAAGTGAAGCTATAGTTTAGTGAGCCTAAAGTTATAGCCTTCAATTTCTTCTGTGGAATCTTTAAGATATATTCCAAATTTCAGGTGTTGTTATAAAAATCTTTTCACTACAAATGAGTACCCACTTGTCAAAATCAAAAACATAAAATCAGAACTGTATAAACTGAAAATGTAAAGCCTACTTTTCCTCCTCAGTTCATGAAATCACTTCCCCAAAATAACTATTGTTAACAATTTGATATATCTGCACACCTGTCATTTAAACTCTCATTTTTCAATTTATCAAAGACTTGAAAGAGGAAAACATGAAAATTCTACTTCATTTTACATGTTACTTCATTAAAGAATTTTCCACTCTCTGTCCAGTTTTGAAATACAAAGAAGAATCTGCTGCAAAATTTGATGATTTATGAAAAGTGTAAAATGAAGGCAATCCTATAACCATGCACAATATATTTGTTATTTTTTTCACTGTTTCCAGAAAAGTTCTTCTACCCAAAATATATATCTATGCCAATATTCTATAGTAGGGCATTGTCTGAATGAAGGCCATGATATCATTTTCACTCAAGTTTTACTAAGGTGATTTTTAAAATAAAAAGATCCCTATTTCAAAACAGAGAAAGCTTTATAGTGAGTGCTAGAAAATTTTCACGTTTTCCTCATCCAAGTCTTTGATAAATTGAGAAAAGAAAGCTTAAATGACAGATGCAGAGCTATAAAACTGTTTACAGTAGTCATTGTTGTGAACTAGATTTCATGACTGTTGCTAGAAATATAGCAAAACCCCTAGAAATTCAATGCATTTAAAATATTTTAGGGCTCCCCTGGTGGTGCAGTGGTTAAGAATCCGCCTGCCAATACAGGGGACAGCGGTTCAAGCCCTAGTCCAGGAAGATCCCATGTGCTGCAGAGCAACTAAGCCCATGAGCCACAGCTACTGGGCCTGCGCTCTAGAGACTGTGAGCCACAACTACTGAGCCCACGTGCCACAACTACAGAAGCCCACACACCTAGAGCCTGTGCTCTGCAACAAGACAAGCCATCCCAATGAGAAGCCCGCACACTGCAACGAAAAGTAGTCCCCGCTCGCCACAACTAGAGAAAGGCTGCACGCAGCAGCGAAGACCCAATGCAGCCAAAAATAAATAAATAAAACAAATATTTTTTAATAAAAAAATAAAATATTTTAATATTAATTAACTTACATATTCTTCACTCTCTAATGGAGGATTACTGTTGTCTGTTGAAGAAGTCCCATCTAACGGTTTCTCAGAAGCAGCATCAGGGAATAAGAACTTAGGAGGGAGGAAGAAAGAAAATAATCACATCTTCAACGAAATTTCTCATTTTGTTGACTTTTGTAACTCATATAAACACTGACTTTTTAATGGTTTTGTTTTTAAAATGATGAGAATGCTCTTACTGTACTGCCCAGTTAGTTCTACAATACCTCAAACATTTTCTATTTTTCTTCAAAAATACATTGTTTCAGTGACTAGTCAATTTTAAAATCAGATTTTTCTTGACTGTGTAACCACCTGGTTCTGTGAATTGTTCAGTTTACAGAATGTAAAACCAGAATCTCTTCACTATGATTTCAGGCTCATCCAATGTCATTAAATTTTTTTTAACGTTATTATTAAAAAGACAAAATTATAAAAGAAAATTTTAAAACACCCAAACATTCATGAGGCTCTGTAGAGAAGAATCATCCATGGGTTTTTATACACGAAATGCTACAAGTATGATATTAAAGACCCGTAATTTTATCTTACGAGATACCCATAGAAAGTGGGAAGCAGACTAAACCTGTAATGACCAGTGTATCCTTTCCACATGATTTCTGTTAACATGTGTGAGGGAGTGTGTGTGTGTGTGTGTATGTGTGTCTTGTCTGTGTGTCTGTGTCTGTGTGTGAGAGAGGGTGTGGAGAAGTGGTAAAAAGCTATATAATTGGAATAAAATCTCTAAGGATACATTCTCAAGAAGGGGCCTTCTCTACAGAAATTTACTTTCAATCCTTTTATCACTATTCCTCCCAAGTGCTTTGTGGTACTGCTGATTTGTAACTCCTTTTACTATGCATACTTTGCCACATATTACAGAACATGCTAAACAGACTTTTTTAAATGAGAGGAACTACCAAGTGCCAACCTCCACTACTAAGCACATTTACAAACAGTATCCTATTCTCCTACCACTACGTGAGCTACGTATCAGTGCCCACATCTTACAAATATACAAACTAAAAATGTGGCTAAAAGTCTTGCTCAAGTAAACAGCAGGGATAAGATTAACATCAAGTTTTCAAGTCCTATATCCTTTTCATTGCACTACTCTTGAAGGTTTTTCCCAAGAACGTCTCAGTGCACAAATTGCCAGAAGTACGATTTTAACTACAATTATAGTAAGAGGAGCTATCATCTAGCAAAGGCCTGTTTTATGCCAGTGTAACAGAAGGTCCTTTAGTACTCACAACAATCTCACAGGTTTTCATTAGACTCATTTCAAATGAAGAAACTGAAGTTAAATGGCTTGTTCAAAGTCATACCATAATTCAGGATTAAACCCTGTGTATGGCTCCTAGGCCAGGCCTGTTCCACCACCCTATACCTAGGGGACACCCTAGCCCCTTCCAGTACTCGCTATGAAGTTTTCTCTGGACTGTTGTGAAAGAAAGTTTTCAAGAATACCATTCTGATCATGTCAACCTTCTGCTTAAAATGGCATTAAACTGTTAAGATGAAGCCCAGTGCTTCAACATGGCAGGTTACCTCCTACTCTCCTCGTCCCTGGCCACCCTCTGGGAAGTACCCTGCCATACACCAAACTGTCCAACATGCTCTCTCAGGCTTCTGCTATTCCTCTGCTTCTAAACCTTCTGTCCCTCTTTATGAAGCTTTCCCTGATCCCCACTGCTCAGACAGAGACAGATGAACCCTCTGCCGTGTTCTCACAGCCCCTTTGCCAGAATTCTCACATGTAACATGGTACTGTAACTACTATTTACTTTCCTTCTTCCCACTACACTAGTGGGAACTCATTGTGGAGACGATGTTTTACTCATTTTGTATTCCCAATCCAGTGCCTGCCACATCGATGGGACTGAATAGATAATGAATAAATGAGTGTGCATATAGACATATAAAAACATTACATTTAGTTTACCAAGAGAATTGTATTGAGGACATCATTATTCAGTGGTGATTCTTCTACACCTCTCTGTTTTCGTATTTTCTTCTTTGCAGTGTGTACCATATTTGAAACTGATAATTTATGAATTGGAACCGGTGCAGGCTCTGTCAACTTTGACAAAGCATGAGTTATATCAGCAGCTTCTATAAAAAGAATAGAAATGAATACATATTATATCACCAACCTTGGCAGGTTAAAGTGATGAATAAACTGATGACTGTACAGAATATTTTAGTCACTCTTTTCATTAGTGACTTTTTACTAATACACATGTTCAGCTTTATATGGATGCATGATTGACAAAGGTGTAACATAATTTCTGCCCAGGGAACTTCAAAAATAAACCTCTTTTCAAAATATCTTACATTTTTGGTGGAAAGAACTTATTAATCACACAATGTTTTAACTCAGGGTATATATAGCCTGGAGAAAATGGTAGCTGCCTAGTTCATCAAAACTTGCTTCCCCAACATAACTCAAATTAGAAAAATAGATGAAAAGTTGCTGGAACATTTGAAAATAACTTTTAAAAAAAGAGAAAGGTGTCACCTCTTCCTTCTTCCTCAAATGTGGATCGTCCGAGAATCTCATCAGTTGACTCCTTTCGACGGCAAATTTTAAAAAACTCAGTGACAAAATCACCTACATAGAAAAAAATGTTACTCATTTTTGAAACATAACTGAAAGAAATCAGTCCTATAAATAAAAGTACATGTCTTTTCACAAAAGCTATTAGCTAAGATATGATAGAAAAAGAACCATTCAGTTTTTCTACCCAATCCAAAAAGTAATCCTATTTAAAAGGTAGCCTTGCTTTCTCTCCATAGTCCAGGATAGTAAAAGTTTTTCCTTAGAATTACTTCTAGAATGAAAGGAAAAAATAATTGAACCTGATATATTAAGCAGTTACTATTTGCCTGAATAAGACAAATAGTATCTATTCTCATTAAGTTGTACAAGTAACAAGAATATTACTATATATATGTAGTGGTCTTCTTTCCCTAGCTGCCACCCTACTAGAATTCTGAATCCATTAGAAAAATAAAAATAAATTCTAAAGACATGTTTCTACAGGATTAAAAAATCATGTAGGATGAAGTTATTTCAGCTTCAACTGCATGTTAATGATATGCTTTGTGTCATTATAAGAAAGGGGGAAAAGGTTTGATATCTTCTAAAGAGCTTCTATGAGATATGTTTGCACAAAGAAATTAAATCTTAACAAGAACCATCAGTACTAAAATTATTAGACAATACAATATACTAATTATATCCAAGTTTGAGAATTCACCAACTAGTTCTGAATAAACCTGGAACATTTTCTGGAGTTCTTCAGACAAGTAGGAAAATCCTATAATCTAGTCATATAAACTATATGACTATAGCTTATTGTAGTATATGACTACATAATCCTATAATCTAGTCATATAAACATAAAGTTAAAGAGACAGGGTGAGATTAAGGGGCAGAAGCTTAAAATGAGAAGAATACTTTTAATTCTAAGGTCCTCTGTAATTATCACAAAAGTCAGCGGCTGAGGAATAATAAGGAACTAGGAAGAAATTTAGTGACTAAATTTAATAATTTAGTAAATCAATGATTAAACAAGAGACACCATTTATTGAATACTCATTATAGATAGGCACTGCGTTAAATGTGATACACATACACACACGTACATGATCTTATTTGATCCTCTTACTAACACTCTGAAGTATGTACTATTGTTACCTCTATCTGACTGACACTGGAAGAGATTGTGAAACTTGCTCAAACTGGTGGATCTAGGATTTCAAACAAGGTCTATCCAACTCAAACTCTTGATATAAACCCTCTACTATCTCCCTATACCCCAAGACAAATTCACTGATGGCAGGAATTTTACCTTATCTTTGTATTCACTATTATATAGTTAGCACAGATGGCAGTGCTAATAAGCATTTAATAAACAGCACATGATGAATGATAAAGAGCCCAAGAAAAAATGCTTTAGAGAAATGCCCTAATATTGTCATCAGTAACTCCTAGGTTGAACGGTAATTTATCAGGTTAAATGAAATAAAGGTGGCACGGATGAACACAGAAATGGAGGAAATAATTTTCATGTGTACTAAATATAAGAGAAAAAGACTGGAAAGAGGAGATAGGTTCAGAAGATTTCATGAAAGAGGTATTATCTACAAAAATGGGAAGGGAAAGATAATTCTAGACATGGGATATAATAATAGGATCTCAATACCAATGGATAGCTTTTAAAGTATTTCTATTTATGTTATTCCACTGACTTCTTCAGATATCCCTATGATGTGTACAAGATTATTAACACCTCTTTTCCTCTATCAGAAAAAAGATTTGGGGCTTCCCTGGTGGCTCAGTGGTTGAGAGTCCGCCTGCCAATGCAGGGGACACGGGTTTGTGCCCCGGTCCGGGAAGATCCCACATGCCACGGAGTGGCTGGGCCCGTGGAGCCATGGCCACTGAGCCTGCGCATCCGGAGCCTGTGCTCCACAGTGGGAGAGGCCACAACAGTGAGAGGCCCGCGTACTGAAGAAAAAAAAAAAAAAAACCAAATGACAAGAAAGCAAGTCTGCTAGTACTATTCAAGAGTAACTAGAAGGATTCACTGCTGTTGACAAAGATTTCTTTTTAATGGAGTTAACCGAGGAGGTCACAATGTAAAACAATAAAAATAAAAAATACTTTTTGGATAGGTGAAATAAAGTATAAAGAATACATTCAGTGTTCCTGATCTGGAGGAGAGACAGATTTGTGTTATTTCAGGAAAGGAACATAAATATCTTACCTAGCAAACACTGAGGATTATCAGCTTTTCGAACTCTAACAGACCAATGGGGAGCCTGAATAGGATCCAAATCACTAAAAGGCAAAACAATAAACACAAGATCCTATTTATGGCAATCTGCAAGACTCATACATTTACCAAAATGCAGTCTAATAAAAACATTATACAGAAGGACAAGTAATCCATTTTGCCTCCCTTAAACTTACTGTTATTCATATGCAGACCATTTAGATAAGTTAAAAACAATAAAACCTTAAGACATCAAAGTTCATAGACAAAAAAAGCACAAAAGGAAAAACAAAACAAACTAATCAAAAAACATAAGAATGATCCTGACAGGCAACATACAATGATAATCTAATGAGAATTACATTTTAGGAATAAAGAAAATGAAATGAGAAACAAGCAAGAATCCATAATAATTTTAATCTGCTTTTTGTTACATTATTTATTAATAAAAAAAGAAACTATAAAAATTTCCACAAGATCAAAAGTGCCCCATTTTCTCAGTTAATCAGATTATGGTGCATTCACTTAACAGAATACTATGCAGCAATTTAAAAAGTGACAACACAGATCTACATTTATTAAATGAATAAAGGTATTAAATGAATGAAGCGAATTAATATATAAATTTATACCTTAAAAAGATATACCCCCAAAATGCTAACTGGTTATTTTTTAAGTAATGGAATTGTAGGTAGTCTTTACTTTCTTCTTCTTTTTTTTTTTTTTGCGGTATGCGGGCCTCTCACTGTTGTGGCCTCTCCCGTTGCGGAGCACAGGCTCCGGACGCGCAGGCTCAGCGGCCATGGCTCACGGGCCCAGCCGCTCCGCGGCATGTCGGATCTTCCCGGACCGGGGCACGAACCCGTGTCCCCTGCATCAGCAGGCGGACTCTCAACCACTGCGCCACCAGGGAAGCCCTACTTTCTTCTTTTAATTTATTCATCTAAATCATCTGATTTTAAAAGTTCATGTTACTTTTACTGTCAGAAAATACAACACATTTATTTTAATTATTAAAAAAAAGTCGTCTATTTCTCACTGTTCTGCATCAACCATGAGACTGTACTAAAATTATGTTCCTCCTTCTCCATGTTCTTCCAGGATAGTGCTCACTGTAATTTTCAATTTTTTCCTGTGCAATTTTGTATTGCCCAGGAGTATATGACATGGATGTTCTGTTATTTGACATTTAATGATGAAATATTATTCCCACATATTTTGATAACCATCATCTCTTCAAAGTCCTTTATCAAATGCTTCTTACCAGCTAAGAAAAGTTCAACAGAATTATGCATTGAATCCCAAACTGCTTAAAAACACCTTTGCTAAAACCAAGTAAGATTCAGATTGCTCATTTTCCCAGAACTAAGGACCCTATCTCCAAAGCCCACAGCTTAAAACACATCTATAATACATATCAATCAGTCTAAAAAGTGATCTTTAAAAACAGAAAAACAACAACCAACTGTATCAGAAACTGATACAAAGAAAAATTGCTAACCACTTGGCAGTTAATTTATTCTACTGAAGTTTGTGAACCTCTAAGTACTACTCTTAACATACTTACGAATAAACATCATTATCCACAATGATACCTTCAGTCAGGTGAGGCCATGTAGTTGCTAAGTGGAGTTCACTAAAATAAACAAAACGTAGAATATGTCCATAAGCTTTAATACTGTATACATACATCCTGACTCAACAATTCTACTTCTAGAATTGTATCTTCAGTAAATAACCAGAGATGTACATATATGTTAAAAGTGGTCATTATTTATAATACAATAAAACTGTAAACACCCAGTTTAGCAAACGGTAGCACATTCATATAAAGTTAATGTCTGCAAGAAAAAACTATGCTATACATAATAGCCAAAAGTACAAGTAAACCAAATGTCTATCAGCTGATGAATGGATAAATAAAATGTGGTAGTATTGCATACCATGGCATATTATACAGTCACAAAAAGCAATGATGTACTGACTCATGCTAAATGTGGATGAACCTCTAAAACATGCTAAGAAGCCAGACACAAAAGGTCATGTATGGTATAACCCAATCTATATGAAATGTCCAAAACAGTCAAATCCATACAGGCAAAAAGTAGATTAATATTTGTCTAGAGCTAGAGGGCCTAAGGAGCCTAGGAGGGGATGACAGTTAAGAGGTGAGGGGTTTCTTTTGGCGGTAATGAAAGTGTTCCAGAATTAGATACTGATGATGGCTGTACAACTCTGTAAACACTAAAAACACTAAATTGTATACTTTAAAATTGTGAATTTTATGGTACATAAATTATATCTCAATTTTGAAAACACCATGATACAGATCAGGGATTGGCATACTTTTTCTACAAAGGACCAGAAAGTAAGTATTTGGGGCTTTTTATGGACCATGTAGTTTCTGTTATATTCTTGTTTTTTTTTTCTTTTAAAACCCTTAAAAATGTATAAAGCATTTTTAGCTCATTACCTATACAAAAACAGGCTATTGGCCAGATTTGGTCCACCAGTCATAGTTTGCTGACCTCTTATTATAGATGAATATTAAATTTCAGAAAGTTTTCATGTGAAATTATAAAATCAAAAACAAGCCACAAAAAATCTACAAGATGACAAACATTTATAAAATGTACAAAAATACTGTGCGGAAAAGAGTTATCATAGCAGGCCTGATACTTAGAAAGGCCTACTTGCAAGGTTGGCCCCTGGCTTGACATCTGGAAACTTGAATTTCAGGAGGATTTCTACCTTTCCCTGATAAGAATGGTTCACTGTGCCTAAATTACCTGTGCAAACAATACAGTTTATGCAAACATCTGGTTTCCTTCTGGTACATGCTAGGCAGAGGGTGCCTACATGACCAGTCTCTGATTAAAAACCCCAAGTGTTGAGCCTCTAATGAGCTTCCCTGGTACACAGCCTTTCATACATGTCACAGTTCATTGATGGGAGGATTAAACGTGTCCTGTGTGACTACACTGGGAGAGGAAGCTTGTCCTTGGTTTTCTCTGGACCTCACCCTATGTGCCTTTCCCTCTGCCATTTTTTGCATTGTATCCTTTTGCTGTAATAAATCATAGGCATGAGCACAACTATGGTTGCGTCCTGTGAGTCTTCCTAGCAAATCAACCTAAGGGTGGTGTTGGGGGCCCTTGTTGCATATATATACATAAACATGTACATATATATACCTACTTCATGCATATGAAAAATACTGGAAGCACATATAACAAGCTGTTGTCAGTAATCACCTATGACTAGGGGGGTTATGAATTTACTGATTGTTTTTTTCCTGTCTAGATTCTGAACTCACTTCTTATGTTTGTAGAATACAGAAGCCAAAAGAGCCAATTATTTCACTTCTCTGATATTTGGTGATGCTCGACTAACTAGCAACTCCTGTCTGAGACACTGAATCTACAAGTACAGTTAGGAATTCACTGTGAGAGCAGGGCCAGCACTACACAACAATGCAGTGTAACCTTGGTTATGAACCGGACAACTAGGCACCACTGGCTCAAGCCTATTTTCTGAGCCCAGTTCTACAATGGACCCAATTAAACTTCTGAGTTTGAGTTACCAAATACGTTTCCAATAAACTGATTATTTGCTTGAATTAGAGTTGACGAGTACCATTTGCAACTAAACAATCTGACTACTAAACATATGATTTTTGCCTTTTTTAACGTTATCTAAATTTTTTCCACTGAACGTGAATTTATTACTTTAAATAAAACTACTTTTTAATGTAAAAAAAATGACCACAAACAGTATGTGATATCAGAGGACATGAATGGTTAGAGGTTTAAAACTATACACTCCTGAATATTTTTAGGTATGAACCGCAGATTCAGTTCCTAAGTTTTTATGACTATGGCCCCTCCTCTCCCTCTAACTATAGAACAATTTCTTTGACAAGGAGAGAAGACACCGGAAAAAGCCTCTTCATTTCCTCTTCCACTACCAAAGATGCCTTTTCAAAAGCATAGTGCCCACAACATTTGCTAATCACTGTTTGATTTAAATGGTCTGCCAATGTACACCATCTTATCCTCAACTTATTTCTGTGTTCTTCTTCAATCACTTGTTCCTTTGCTGACTGACTCCACATCATGATATAAATTTGGAAGAAATATTTAATCATTAAACCTTCAGATTTCTACCAGGTCAATTTATTTCTCTCCCCCTAAAATTTTCCCTAAGTGAAATTCAAATAAATGAACCAGTTGGAGGGCCACAAATATATCTGTAATCCACCTTACACCTTTTCTCCCTTGCTCACTACATTCTAGCCATGATAGCCACCTTCTATTTCCTTCAGTAAACTCGCCAAGCTCTTTCCTGCATCAAGACACTTTGCACATGCTGTTCCTTCCACCTGGAATGGTCATTCTCTCACTCTTTGCCTGGCTAAATCCTCCCCTAATTGACACTCAGAATAAATTTCACTTCCTCTGAGAAGACTTTACTGATGGCATATCAATCTAAACTAGTTCCTTATTTTACTGTCATTACATCCTGTACTTTTCCTTCAAATTATCCCACAATTTGTAATTGTATGTTTATTTAGGTGATTAGTTCGTCTACTTCCTTTAAGTAGACTGTAAATGCCAAGAAGGCAGAAACTGTCTGTTTTATTTACTTAGGTATCTTCCTTACTTGGTATAGTGCCAGGCACATATAATAAATATCAATTTTAAAAGATACTCACTTTATTGTCTCCCTTAAATGATTTTTAAGTTAGAAGTATTATTATTTCTACCTTTATGTGAGAGTATTAAAGATATATGTATACATGTGAATATATTTTTTTAAATAACCAAATAGTTTAAAAAATGAGACAGTTTTTATATCTGCACCATTTATATTTTCCAAATATTTTGCTATCAGTCATTAAATTTTTCAACCCCTGCATTTTCTTGTGAAACAGTTTTTTTTTAAGTTCAGTAGTTCTTCTAGAAAAGCAACTGGGTAACCTATAAGGTCACACTTGTGTCTCTTACTTATGTCTTAATTTCTGTATTTTGAAGAAGTGGCCACGAAAAATGAAAACTGTTAATTCTGGGTCATGGACATATGAAAGTTTGTTATATAAAATATTGTCTGGGGACTTCCCTGGTGGCCCAGTGGTTGGAAGTCTGCCTGCCAATGCAGGGGACATGGGTTCGAGCCCTGGTCCAGGAGGATCTCACATGCTGCGGAGCAACTAAGCCCATGTGCCACAACTACTGAGCCTGTGCTCTAGAGCCTGAGAGCCACAACTACTGAGCCCACGTGCCAAAAAAAAAAAAAAAATGTCTTTCTGACACCCCAAACTCTAAAATATTGTCTGTGCTCTTCAATATTTAAAATATTTCCCCCAAAGTATACCAAGAACCACTTCTATATGGAATAATCAACAAATTATATTCTGTACATTTTATGTATTACTTTAAACCCTCTTTTACTTCTTAAGTTACAGAGAAAAACACAAAGATGGACAGATTGTTACATGTAGGTCTCTATTTCCAGTACTACATTCATTCCAGGAGGCTGCAGTATTATAAAACACAGTAAAATCAACATCAATATAATTTAAAAAGTAAAAGTCCCATAATTCAAATGATATAATGAAATTCGCACCTAATAGGATCTTCACAAGCACCAAATGGTAACTTGCCAAATTCCAGGCCTCCCACTTCTCCTCCTACAAGGGCATCTATATCTGAACAAGAAAAAAAAAAATTTTCCATCAGTTAGCCAAAAATGGAGAAATAAGAATTTAAATCTAGGTAGGTCAGCCCTTTGAGAAATTAAAGTTTTAATAGTGTCTACATTAAGATACATATAGCAAGTTAGAGAACAGTCAGATATTAAAGACTTCCCCCAAGAATGTTATAGTAAAAGGACACATTTAATTCCTATTTGTAAAGTGCTGTATTCAAGCTATGCACTCTAAATTTTACTCTTCGGAAATAGTCCTTAAATATCACTCAAGAGAATAATATTCCTGTAAATTTCTTTTCATTTTCTCAGAATGTGATTAATAGCATCTAAAAGAATATTAAAAAATTTAATCATCAACCTACATTCATCAGTTTTGCTGTCAGTAATTTCTGAATAGCCCAAATTAGTCATCATTAATAAAACCTTATATCAGCTGACAGTACACAGAAATATCTGAAGTTCAGAAAAGAATTTCCATTCCATTATGAATGGTATCTGAGATTAGAGGAGAATTTAGAGGGTATATCACCCCTTAGCTCCATCCCTCTTGAAGAAGTAATAAACACTTCTAAAAGACTTCAAAAACATTTCCCTTTGAAATAATAGATGGTTGTTTTTAATTATTCACACTACACTAAGAATTTCTAAAATTAAAGTCTACTGTTGAGTTATGAACACTCCCAGATTTGCTAAAATTATGTTTGACAATTATCTACACCCTAACTAAATTATTAAAATTAGTTATTAAATATGGCTCAATTACTTGATTCAGTAAATTTTCTCAAGTCAATTCATTCCATTTTTCCAACTAAAGAATGCTTACAATAAAGATCACAATGACTAGCTTTACTATAAGATGTGAATTAAGAGTTCAAAATTTACAATAAGCACTTTTTTTTTTTTTTTTTTGCCACGCCACACTGCATGCAGGATCTTAGTTCCCTGACCAGGTATTGAACCCATGCCCCCACTGCAGTGGAAGCATGGAGTCTTAACCACTGGACCGCCAGGGAAGTCCTAAGCACATTTTTTAAACCAGTAAGCTAAAAATTATTAATAGACTATAACTGTACAAAACTTTTACTCAAATTAAAAGTTGAAAAGCTACACTGTAGAATGAAAGGATGATGGGACTTGGAGTTTGACCAGGATTTAAATGTGAACTTTATCACCTGGTGACCATGTGGCCTTGGGCCAGTTACTTTTGTTCTCTAAGAAAGATAACAATACTTGTCTCATAGGTAAATGGGAATTACCTGAAACAGTATATAAAATGCCAGGCACAGTGTCTGGCCCATATTACATGTTCAGTCCCTTCCCCTTAAAAGAGAAAATATTAAAAATTTATATGGTTTTCAATCCACTGAGAAAGAAGGTTAATATTTTGATGCCCATTTTAAAAAACTAGCAATAGAACATTAACAAAGGCGTACTGTTGTCTGGAAACTAAAATTACCAAAACAAACATTTGAGTCTTCTAATATAAATCTCAGCTTAGCTTTTATTTCCCTCTGCTGTAGTTTAGATGGAGTTCTTTTACTGCACATTACTTTCGAATTATTCAGTGGTATATAAAATAAAACAGTAGTATATATAACCACCAAAAGCTAAATGTACTACATTAATTTTAGTAACATCCCAAGATAATCAATTTACTATTTTCAATCTCATAAACAAACCAACCATTTTGGAACAAAAATAAACAGTAAAGAATATTATTTTATTATAATTTATTTCTCTTTGAGGAAGGTAGAATGGAAAATGTTTTCAGGCTAGTAAAATCCTTGTAATTATTTTATAAGTTTATATTAAATTTCTTATTAGATAGACTTGGATATAATTGCACTTTTTGTGAGAGAAACATCCAGGAACCTAAACCTCACTTAATTAAGCTAAATGTCCACCAGGCTGAGCTTTTCTAGAACTCAGATAATGTCTGTTCATATCTGTGTCCTGGCAGAGCCGGCCTATTATAGGCTAATAATTAATGAGTGTTAATGAATCAGTATATCTATGGTTAAGTAGGTAAAATGATTTTAATCACAGTTTTATAAAAATGCAAGTTAAAGTAAAATACTCTACAGCTCTTCCCAGCGTAAGTGTATATGTATATACACCCTTTTCTCTTTTCTGCTTTCCTTACTTAGCCCTCTTCTTCAAACTCTACTGTCTATAAGGTTCTGTGTGTGTCTGTTCGCAGCCTATGAGGGTGGCTTCTCTTATTATATTCTGAAAGTAGACATTTTACTCATTACGTACTAATTTGCAGCACACGATGTTCCACGGCAAGGGAATGCTTTATAAATAATATTAGCTTTCAAAAACAGATTGTCAGGGCTTCTCCGGTGGCGCAGTGGTTGAGAGTCCGCCTGCCGATGCAGGGTACACGGGTTCATGCCCCGGTCAGGGAAAATCCCACATGCCGCAGGGTGGCTAGGCCCGTGAGCCATGGCCGCTGAGCCTGCGCATCCGGAGCCTGTGCTCCGCAAAGGGAGAGGCCACAACAGTGAGAGGCCCGCGTACCACCAAAAAAAAAAAAAAACAGATTGTCAAGTATAGAATAATTCTGTCTCTAGAACAACCTACACAGCTTTTTTTAAGAGAAAAAATATGATAAAGGCAAAGAAATCAGCAATATTACATTTAAAGTGAGTTACAAATATTTCAAACACTTGAAACACATTGTTAAACAGTTTTAATTTCTGAATATATTTTCTCTCCATTTATATTCAGTAAGTTAAATATAGTTCTAAATTATCTCACCTGGAGGCTGCTGAGGCCAAAAATACTGCTGCCAATCCTGAAGTACATAGGTAAACCGTATAGCAATACTAACTGGAGGCAATGGAGTTAAAGTACATCCCTAGGAAATAAATGCAAAGACAATACCATGTAAATGTTAGTACCCTTGTAAATACCAGAACCAAATTTCAAACTACTGGAATGGATAAATTACTACCTTCATGAAATGTGGATTTTCAGATTACAGTGTTAGATATGACGCACATTCTAGCCATGAAAAATGTATGATATTCTAGCCATTAAAAAGGAAAACAAAGTCACTAAGTTATTAGAGCCAAAGGTGCAGAATTTAGGAAATCATTTTCATGGGAGAAATTCTCACAGCTTAAAAGCTCAAGAGATGAATTAATGCCAGAGAGCAAATTACATTAAAATAAAGCTGTTTAAACTACTACCAGGAAAAGAGATATTAAATTTTATTATATAAAGTGCTCTTTCAAAATATCTTATACAATTTTAATTATACAAACAAATTTCTTACTATTCTCTTCAGCCATGTTGAATGTGGAAAAAAATGTGACTCATTTTTTAAATAAGGTAAAACTATTATATAAAGTATAACACTAGGTTTGAGAAGATGATGTCTTTTCTTTCTTTTAAATGAAAATAAACTCAAATTAAAGCCAGTCTTAAATATTTAACCAGAATTTTAGACTGTGACAAATGGCCACTCATGTAGTTTATATTAATGAATCAGAAAATTTAGATCTATCTTTACATTCATTAAAAATCATAAAAATTAATAATATCATCCAAACATCCCACAATTTCAGCTTCCCTTAATAATGGTTAACCTATATTAATGTGAAATAGGACCTAAATATGCATAGGAATGACCTAGTAAGCTTGTGAAAATGTAGATTCAATAGTATTCTGCATATCTACCCAGTTTCCAGGTGTTGCTGATATTGCTGGTCAGGAGGAATAAAGAGACATTTAGCTCAGCAGCAGCATCTATAAATGTCATTAGTAACTTTAACTGAATACAAACTCAATCTCAAGTCACAAAATAAGGTAGCTGCCAAAAAAAAAAAGCGAATAATTCAGTTTTGGGCTGCTGTGTCCTAGACAAGCAAGGTAAGATTCTGGCTGGTCAGGAATATCTATTTTTTACTCAGGTCTAGATATCAAATGAGCATTCACCTGTAATTGGGTGTAAATGATCTAGAAACCGTAACAAGGTCACTTTGACACATAACCTCCGCTCCAGTCACATAGCAATGTAGACAAATACAGAAAGAGATGACCAAAAAGAAATGTCTAGGACCAAACATGACATGAATATCTTTGTGGGCCTTATAAAAGGTACAGAAAATCCAAAGTGTTAAATGGGGTTCAAGGCATATGCTTGCTGAGTTCCACATGCAGACGAAGGCAGTGAGAGCCAGGATTACAGACTGCATTAAATGGAACCAAAAGTACTCCGCCCAGAATGAGGGTACTGTAAGACTCTCAGCTTAAGGCAGACGCTGGGGCAGGGCACTCCTGCTTCGTGCAGTGGCTTTGTTGGAAGGTATGGGGCTAGGGAAAGTTGTGTGAGCGGGGGACAAACCCACTCTCATGACCCAAGCAAGCAATCCAATGAGTCCAAGACTCAATGTGCAATACCCCAATATCAATATGGAGCAAAAGGCTCCAAACACCATAAGACCAGTGTCTGAAATATTCTGCAGGTAAGGAGCAACCACAAAATTACAAAACCACTAGAGAGGATGGGAGAGAAAGTTAAAAACTGTAAATAAAGCCTTCATTCAAAATGAGCCTGCAAACAAAATTTCCCCAGAACATGAAGAAATGTAGTTCTAAAAAAGACAAATATCCAAAACAACAATCAGAATATAAAACTATGAAATATAAGGAACATCTGATAGAATGAAGAATGTCTAAACTGAAAAAGGAAAGACTAGGGTATGAGAGAGTTTTCAAATACTTAGAGGATTATATGGCAAAAGAGGATTTAAACTTAAATTTTATGTGATTCCAAGGACAACCACCCTCTGCTGCCACCCTGCCAATGAAGCCTTTTCTAATAATTAGATCCATGTGAAAATGAAATAAACTGCTAGTCGAGGGTGAGTGCCTTGGAACACTTCTAGTAGATTTAAAGAGTAATATTTATAAAGATAGCTTTATAAAGAAAGTATAAGAGAGCCACATATTGGGTAGCTTTAACTATGTAAAACAACTAAAGTACCCAAACCAGGTCTCAATTATCTTAAGTTCAACTCTATCAAATCAACTTTGAGAAATGTTTCGTATTTAGACAAGAGGTTTGTGAAAGTTCTGACAGATGATGTGATAAACTGATTAAGAACACTTTTTTTTTAAGTACAATTAGTAAATAGTCATAATGAAAGTCAGGCTCCACAGATTAAGGTGGTCCCCAGTTTCAGTAAAGAGAAATTGAGTAACATAAAAGAGTGACAAAAAAGATCCATGAAAATAACGTTCACTAATGTTTTTTAAGAAGAGGAATAAAGCATTAATATTTGCATCTGACTAGAATTTGATCTAAAATAATTAAATATAATTGAAGACTTCTGGTGAGAACAAAGTAAAACTAATGGGGTAGAAATAACGCATACTTGACTTTTTCAAAAATTTCTCAAAGCAACACGTGTAGAATTAAGCAGTACTTAAAGCATTTCAGAGTCCAGAAAGGTTCTGAAAAAAAGTTACATACAGACATGGAACTTTCTAAAACATATGCTTCTATGCTTTTTTTAATAGAGATAATCACAAGAAACAGCTAACAATAGTTATTTTGAGGAAAGGGACTAAGGGTATAGAGAAGTTTATACTTAAATTTCTTAACCCAGTATATGCAGACTTTTTAAAAAATATCAAACGGATTTATCTGGGTGGTGATAATCCTACCACCCTGCTATTTATGGCCTCAAAATTGAAAACATATTTTTTATGAAATTAAATTCTAATCCTAAATATCTTTCTACAAACAGTGTATGTTAAAAAAGACATTTCAGCGTTTTTTCTCACATTTTTTTCCTTTTCAAAATTTGCAAACCTTCAGAAAGGTTGCAAAGCTAGCGTAATGAATACCGGTATGATTTTCACCAAGCTCACCAATTAACATTTTGATACACGCACATACTATCATATATTTACATAAATAATTTTTTTGGCTGAACCTCTGAAAGTAAGTTGTAGGCATCATGGCAATTCACCCCTAAATACTTAGCATGTAATTCTTATGAACAAGGGTTATCACACTCAAGAAGTTTAATATTGATACTATTTTCTAACATATAGTCCATATTAAAATTGCCCCAACTGTCCCAATTGCGTCCTCTGTGGCTATTTTGTTTTGATCAAGGATCATGCATGTTATGTTACTTCAGTCTCCTTTAGGCTAAACAGCTCCCAACCTTTGTTTTGCCTATCATGATACTGACATTTTTAAAGAGTCTGGGCTTTACTTTATAAAATATGGCTCATTTTGGAAATATGTGATTGTTTCCTCATGTTTCGATTTATGTTAAACATTTTTAGCAGGAATGCAACACAGATGATATATCCTATTCAATGTACCATACCAGGAGATATCTAATATCAGTTTGTTAATCAAGTTTGATCACTTTTAGTGTAACGGATGTCAACTTAATCACTCAAGGGAACTACTTCTCTAAGTGGAGAATCCCTTCCACCACTTACTTACCTTGTTTTGCTCTCTTTTCCAGAGGTATTCACAAATAGCTCCTCAATCTAGACCCTAATTCTTCCCCCAGAGTAGCACAGGCAAATCATCCATATCTCTGTGATAGTGTTTTTAAAAAACACCAAAGATATACTGAGCACATCCAATTCAGCCCTGCTGTTCTCAGTCATAGAATATAAGACTGATTAATCTTAAACATCAAATTAAATAGACCCTTGGGGGAAAAAAAGCAATTCAGAACCCAAAGAGTTCACATCTCAGTTACTCATAGTCAGAGCCCTGAACAAGCAACTATGCTGAAGCTCACTCATGTGGTGAAGTTGGCAACAATACTCATTAGAGGAAAAGGAGTATAAAGAGTTAATAACGTAGGGGATAAATGTTAACAAACTGAACAAACAAAATCAGAGCATTAGTACACTAAAAATCTAATTGGACTCTTTGTTGAAACAACACAGTAATTTATGTAGTCAATTACATCTTTCTTCTAAGTAATTACATTTCAACATTAGAAATATTTCTATGTAATCAATAAAATTACCAAATTACTGCTTTTATAAGACTGAAAATATCAATGCCAACTCACAATCTTTGATTTGAAGATATCCAGCAGACCTGATAAATGAGTGTACTGATTTGGCACTTTTCGAAGATGAACCATTTCAAAATCAGTTCGGACACCAGGACCCTGACATTCTCCCACATACGTTCTTCGCCATTTCTGATGAATTTGCACGAAGAGTGGCACCTGGCTATAGGGCATAATTAAAAAGGAATAGACTGTAAGTTCACTAAACACTGAATAACTCCTAAATCTCAAGTTTTTCCACTATTACATTATTTTAATATCAACTATTTAAAAGCACTAAACAAGGAATACTCCACAGACTTATATTTAAAACAAAAACACTTAGTTCCTTTTCTCCTTACACTAATAAACTGAAGAAATTATCACTTAGTGGCACTTTGTAGTCAGAAAACTATTTTAAAATGGCTGAGAGTCATAAAAAAGCAGAATAAAAATTTTCTTGAATAAAAGTGATCCTATCATATGAGGCTTTCCAAGATCATAATAAAACTTGATTCACAGGTATTAAGCAATATAAATTAAACCCACACTAGTGGTGAATTATTTTGTACTTTATCATTTGAGGACATAGTTCTCCTCCTTATTCAAAGATTTCCATAACCGCAAATTAGCCTACTCACTAAAATCTATTTGTAATCTCAAAATCAATACTCGTAGCACTTTCAAAGCATTTGAAGACATGTGCAGAGAAACAAAAAATTTGAGTTACCTGAATGCATGTTCCTAGCTGAGGCTGAACAAGGCGATGCTCTGTCATCAAGTTTTAAAATTAGATTTTGCACCAAAATTTAAATAAACATTTGGAAGCAAAATACAAAAATAGTACCATTTATTCTCCATTTTAAATATTCATGTAATATTTCAGTAAGTTTCCCTTTAGAAATGCTTTCCGTAAAGGTTTTGTTGAGTTTGTCCTTATATACCTTATTCCAATATAATAATGTACAAGTACTATCTTAATCATAATCAAAAACCTAACAGTAATCATTTTCCCTCATAAATTATAATTTAGAATAGTTCTTAAACTCATCTCAAGGTTTTTCGAAATGTCCACCTACCAGCCAGTGTTTCCCAAAGCAACAGACACAGAACTCAGAAGAAGATTGCACTTAGATTCACTGAGAACAGCATCATTATTTGCGGCAGGGGCGATCACCACAAACTCTCGGAGTCCATACCTTAAAAAAAAAAAAAAAAAAAAAAGAATAACTGCCATTAAACAGGGGAAAATGTCAGAATACAAAAATTTATTATTTGAGAAACATGAAAAAATTTCCCTGAAGGAAATTAGGCTTGAACTACAGGTCTTTCTTTCTTTCTTAAATGGCAATTGAATCTATAACAACCTGTATTTCCTTCATTTGGTGAAAAATTTCCATCATTCATCTACTATTTTCTCTCTATCCTTTACAAATTAGGAGCAGTTTACTGAAATCACAAAGAAAAAACATTAAATAACAGGTTTGTCTTAAAAGTTAGCTTTCAAAAATAAAAGATGAAAGCCAGCACTGACATCTTGCGTTAATTAACAGATAACATTAAGTCCACTAATGTGGAAAGATAAAGTTTAATTGATTCCCTAAATGTCAGGAAAAGAATTATCAGCCATGATGTACTTGTGCTGAGAACACGGTTTACTCTAGTATCCTAATTAAGGAATTCTTATATTCTTTTACTCAATAACATATGAGATAGGAATCACAAAATTATCAGAAAATGGCTTATTCTTGCTATGGTATCCCACAGTAATGAAAACTTCTCATTTAGTTGACAAGTCCTTTAAAAACCACAGATTTGTAGCCAAAATTTACAAAAATGTTAAGGTCAAATTGGTGATCTTGCCTCCTGAAAATTCCTACCCTATTCACTCCCCAATGTATTTTTATTTAATAATATTTTTAAAATAAATTTATAAAAGGCATTACTCATTTGCCTAATTTATTTTAACTCTATGTAAACAGTTATGAATGCTTATTTTTATGAACATTCTCAAGAAATCCCCCAAAACAGCAATAAAAAAAAAAGATTTAAAACATTTTAGGGCTTCCCTGGTGGCACAGTGGTTGAGATTCCGCCTGCCGATGCAGGGGACACAGGTTCATGCCCCGGTCTGGGAAGATCCCACATGCCGCGGAGCGGCTCGGCTCATGAGCCATGGCCGCTGAGCCTGCGCTCCGCAACAGGAGAGGCCACAACAGTGAGAGGCCCGCGTACCACAAAAAAAAAAAAAAAAATTTTAAAGTCCAACCCATAATCTGTTTACTGTTTAGATAACAAAAATTTCTTTCATCTTCTCACCTCACCTCCACCCTCCTACCCCTGAAATCAAAATTAGTTATGTAGAAGCAGCATCAAATACTGTAAAGAACCCAGAGCTGTGATTTTTAAGCTCTAAAGGTCTTTAAATACAGTTTTCTTCTTTCTTTTCTTAATGTCCTTGGAAGAAAGGAAACAAAACAATATTTTGCCTTGGTATTCCCAGGCACTAGAGTGAAACCACTGCCAACAGTTTCTTGGTCATTCTTCCAGAACTATTCCATCCATCCATTTACTCATCCTATCCTCAAAAAAGATTGCATTACATATACTTTTTGTACCTTCTTTTCAAAGGTTCATCTCCCCTACTGATCAGTACTTTGTTTCCATTACCTGGAATGTTTCCCCTACACTCAACTGCCATCACAGAATAGCAATGGATTCTTATTTTGAAGATTTATCTCAAATACCACCCCATTACCCCTGTTAAATATGCTCTCTTCTTGGATTTCGAATGTATTTTTTCTATTATCATTAAGAGATCAATATATACAAGTGGTTGACAGGTACATGAAAAGATGCTCAACATCACTAATCATCAGGGAAATGTAAATCAAAACCACAACGACAAATCGCCTTATACCTTTTAGAGTGGCTATCATCAAAAAGAAAAGAAAAACAAGCGGTTCCCTGGTGGCGCAGTGGTTAAGAATCCGCCTGCCAATGCAGGGGACATGGGTTCGAGCCCTGGTCTGGGAAGATCCCACATGCCGTGGAGCAACTAAGCCCGCGCGCCACAACTACTGAGCCTGCGCTCTGCGGCCCATGAGCCACGATTACTGAGCCCACGTGCCACAACTACTGAAGCCCGCATGCCTAGAGCCCATGCTCTGCAACAAGAGAAACCACCACAATGAGAAGCCCGCGCACCACAAAGAAGAGTAGCTCTCACTCGCCACAACTAGAGAAAGCCTGCAAGAGGCAACGAAGACCCAATGCAACCAAAAATAAATAAATAAAATTGAAAAAAAAGAAAAACAAGTACTGGCAAGGATATAAAAAAAAGGGAACCCTGGTGGGAATGTAAATTGGTGCAGCCAGCAGGAAAAACAGTATGGAGGTGCCTCCAAAATATTTTTAAACAGAGCTACCATATGATCCAGCAATTCTATTTCTGGGTGTTTATCCAAAGAAAACAAAAACTAATTCAAAAAGATATATGCACCCCCATGTTCAATGCAGCATTATTTACAATAGCCAAGATATGGAAACAACTTAAGTATCCACTGATGGATGAATGGATTAAAAAAAGGTGGTATACATATACAATGGAATATTATTCTGTCATAGAAAAGGATGAAATCTTACCATTTGCAACAACATGGATGGACTTGAGGACATTATGCTAATTGAAATAAGTCAGACAGAGAAAGACAAAATAACATATGATCTCACTTACATATGGAATCAAAAAAAAAACAAAACCAGAAAACAAACGAAAAAAACAAAAAAAACACCTAGGTCATAGATACAGACAACAGATTGTTGGCTCCCAGAGGTGGTGTGTCGGAGGTGTTCAAAATGGGTGAAAGGATCAAAAGGTACAAATTTCCAGTTATAAAGTAAGTCATGGCAATGTAATGTACAGCATGGTGACTACAGTTAATAATACTGTACTGCATATTTGCAAGTTGCTAAGAGAATAAATCTTAAAAGTTCTCATCACAAGAAAAAAGAATTGTAACTGTGTATGCTAACAGATAATAACAGGACTTACTATGGTGATCGTTTCACAATATATACAAATACCAAAGCATTATGTTGTACACCTGAAACTAATATAACATTATATATCAATTATACCTTACCAAAAAAAAAGGTTGTTTTTATGCACACTGGCTTTGTCAAGAAACCTGATTACACTTGCTAAGCCTCCTAGGGGCAGTAACGAGGAATTAATTTTTTTTTAAAGTTCAATATAAATCATTGATTTACTTTCCCTACTAGAACTACTTGAGCCTGAGATCATGCCTTCATCAAGTAAACAAACATTAGGTGGGAGCTTTAAAAAATGAGCAAAATCAACAAAACATTAAAAAATGGACAAACAGGGGCTTCCCTGGTGGCGCAGTGGTTGAGAGTCCGCCTGCCGATGCAGGGGACACAGGTTCGTGCCCCAGTCCGGGAAGATCCCACATGCCACGCAGTGGCTGGGCCTGTGAGCCATGGCCGCTGAGCCTGAGCATCCAGAGCCTGTGCTCCGCAACGGGAGAGGCCACAACAGTGAGAGGCCCGCGTACCGCAAAAAAAAAAAAAAAAAAAAAAAAAAAAAAGGACAAAGGATTTCAATAGACATTACTCTGAAGAAGATATACAAATTGCAAATAAGCACATGAAAAGATGTAGCCAACATTACTAATTATTAGGGAAATGTAAATCAAAACCACAAGATACTACTTCACATCTATTAGAATGGCTATCATTAAAAAAGCAAAACAGGGCTTCCCTGGTGGCGCAGTGGTTGAGAGTCCGCCTGCCGATGCAGGGGACGCGGGTTCGTGCCCCGGTCCGGGAGGATCCCACATGCCGCAGAGCGGCTGGGCCCGTGAGCCATGGCCGCTGAGCCTGCGCGTACGGAGCCTGTGCCCCGCAACAGGAGAGGCCACAGCAGTGAGAGGCCCGCATACCACAAAAAAAAGCAAAACAACGCAGAAAACAAATATTGACATGGATATGGAAAAATTAGAATGCTTGAGCATGACTGGTGGAAATGCTAAATGGTACAGCTGCTATGGAAAAGAACACAGTGGTTCTTCAAAAATTTAAAACACAGGATGACCAGCAATTCCACATCTGGGCCAATACCCAAAAGAATTAAAAGCATAGACTCAAAACAGATATTTGAACACCCATGTTCACAGCAGCATTATCCACAACAGTCAAAAGGTGGAAACAAACCAACTGTCAATTAACAGATGAATGGATAAACAAAATGTGGGACATACATACAATGAAATATTATTCATCCTTAAAAGGAAAGACATTCTACATACTACAACATAGATGAAATTTGAAGACATTATGTTAAGTGAAATAAGCCAGTCACAAAAGGATAAATATTTTATGATTCTACTTATATGAGGTACACAGAGTAGTCAAACTCATAGAGGCAGAAAGTAGAATGGTACTTAGCAAGAGCTAGGGTAGGAAGGAATGGGGAGTTATTGTTTAATGAATACAGAGTTTCAATATGGGAAAATGAAAAAGTTCCGAAGATGGACAGTGGTGACAGCTGCAAAAAATTTGAAAGTACTTAACGCCACTGAATGGTACACTTAAAAATGGTTAAAATGGTAAATTTTGTTGTGTGTCACCACAATAAAAAATTAATAAATAAGCAAAATTAATATATATTTCCAATAATGAGAAATATAAATGGCTAATAATTCTATTAAAAGATTTTCAACCTCAACAGTGACTAGGTAAATGAAACAAGATATCACAACCTAGGGGCTTCCCTGGTGGCGCAGTGGTTGAGAGTCTGCCTGCCAATGCAGGAGACACGGGTTCGAGCCCTGGTCTGGGAGGATCCCACATGCCGCGGAGCAACTGGGCCCGTGAGCCACAACTACTGAGCCTGCGCGTCTGGAGCCTGTGCTCCACAACAAGAGAGGCCACAACAGTGAGAGGCCCGCGCACCGCGATGAAGAGTGGTCCCCACTCACCACAACTAGAGAAAGCCCTCGCACAGAAACAAAGACCCAACACAGCAATAAATAAATAAATAAATAAATAAATCACTTTAAAAAAAGATATCACAACCTATTAAATCTGCAAAAAATATAAAACACTGATAAGATCCAGTATTGGCAAGAGCTTGGGATATGCCACACAGGTGGTGGTATAAACTCTTAAAACATTTCCATAGGACAAAAAGGTAAAATTTATCAATATTTAAAATTCACAAAATTTGGGCTTCCCTGGTGGCGCAGTGGTTGAGAGTCTGCCTGCCGATGCAGGGGACATGGGCTCGTGCCCCGGTCTGGGAAGATCCCACATGCCACAGAGCGGCTGGGCCCGTGAGCCATGGCCGCTGAGCCTGCACGTCCGGAGCCTGTGCTCCGCAACGGGAGAGGCCACAGCAGTGACAGGCCCGCGTACAGCCAAAAAAAAGAAAAAAAAGAAAAATCACAAAATTTGAATTATATCTCTCTATATCTATGCTACAAAAACATTCATACAAATGCACAAAGATATATGTACAATGAACTTCATTATAATAGTTTAATTGTGAAAAACCAGAAACAACTTTAAGCTCCTTCAACAGAGAAATGGGTAATTACAGTACCTCCCTATACTAGGAAAAATTTAACAGTCATTAAAAAAATAAGGTAAATCTGAACTTAATAAGGCTATATGAAATGCTGAGAAAAAAGAAATATTTATCACAACAATACTATAGTAAAATCCATATTAAAAAATTCCCCAATGCACAAAAATACATATACATATACCTCACATATTCATAAAAAGTATATGATGGATATAACACACATTTCACATGGTTTTGTGCTTGGTTATCCAAAATTAAGAAAGCATGAGATGTTTTAGCCCACATTTCTGTGTATGTGGAAAAGGGAAGGATGTGGAGGAGAGAGTGGAAAAAGTGAAGGGGGAATGTGATGTAAGATAATGAGTTTCATTAATAAATCTTTATATTTCCTACAGCTTCTACTTTAGCGATTTAAATTTATTCAGACCTCAAATGCATCAACATAAAAAATAAAAATCCCACTATGGCAATACTTAATAATAGAGTTGTTTTATCTAACAAATTACATATGTATACTAAATACTAAGTTTAAATATAAATGAGCCTTAGCATCACATCCTCCAATTGAGAAAGATAGGACAATCTACCACTCTTTTGTCTCTTTTGTTTTGAGACGGCTTTTTCTTTCTTGCTTGCTACAATTTTATAATCCTTACATGTATTACTTTAGAAAGAAATATATTCAGAGCCTCTTCAAACAGTATAAAGAATATATGCATAAAATAATGGATCACCAAAAACGGTGGTGGTAAACAATGACAAAACCATTTCTTTGACATATTTAAATCCCTAGCATCTACAAAGGTAACTTAGAGGGGCTTCCCTGGTGGCACAGTCGTTGAGAGTCCGCCTGCCGATGCAGGGGACATGGGTTCGTGCCGCGGTCCGGGAAGATCCCACGTGCCGTGGAGCGGCTGGGCCCGTGAGCCGTGGCCGCTGAGCCTGCTCGCCCAGAGCCTGTGCTCCACAACAGGAGAGGCCACAGCGGTGAGAGGCCCGCGTACCGCAAAAAAAAAAAAAAAAAAAAAGTGAGAAAATGGAAGTGTTCAATAAACTGCTTTTTTTCAATGTTCTCCCCCAATGATCCTTTAATATTGCATTCTGTATCTTTAATTTATAATCTACTATAACCTAGCAGGACCCTCTGGGCCCTTCCTGGAACAGGACTCCCACCCATGTCCTCTGCCTACCTTCTGTCTGTAGAAAAACTTTAGTCAAAGAATAAACTTAATCAGAGAAGTGAGAAAATGCAGAAAGAAAAACAGTCAAGCAAGACAAAATCGTAATAGTTTAGCCATAAACAAAGTCAAGGACCTTTAATTCCTCAAGGGAGGAAGAATTAAATATTCTGAGCCACATCCTTTGAGCTGTTTTGAAGATACTGAAACCCCCACCAGGTGGGAGAAGTTAACTGTCTGCGGCCATGTAGGGCCCAGACTGGTTGGAAGCAGAAGGTTGATGATGCTGACTTCCAATTACCTCACTACCAACCCATCAGAAGAATGTCCACAAGCTGACCACACACCCCACAAACCACCCCCTCCCTCACCCCGTCTTTATAAACCTTTCCTTGAAAGCCTTCGGGTCTTTTAAGCACTGGCTGCCCTGGACTCCTTGCTTGGCTCCCCGCAATAAATGCTGCACTTTCCTTCACCACAACCCAGTGCCAGTAGACTGGCTTGCCTGCACACAGGCAAATGGACCCAAGTCTGGTTCAGTAACACTGCTAGGTTATTAATTTTGGTAAAATCTAGCAATTTTATACAACATAGCTCCATTTCTTCCCCTTTGTGCAATATTGTCATATATATTATGGATACATGTTACAAACCCAACAATACAGTGCTATAATTATTGCTTAAGCAAACTTATGTTTTAAAAAAATAGGAGAATATATCTTTTGTATTTATTAGGGAATTTCCAACGCTCTTCATTTCTTCCTGTGGATACGCGTTACTGCTTTCTTTAATACTGCCAGTAAGGCAGGTGAGCCTACAATGAATTCTCTCAGGCTTTGTTTATATGACAATGTTGTTATTTCACATTTTCTTTTTTTTTAATAAATTTATTTATTTATTTTTGGCTGTGTTGGGTCCTCGTTGTACACTGCACATGGGCTCTCTCTAGTTGTGGCGAGCAGAGGCCACTCTTCATTGCAGTGTGTGGGCTTCTCATTGCAGTGGCTTCTCTTGTTGTGGAGCACAGGTTCCAGGAACACAGGCTTCAGTAGTTATGGCATACAGGCTCAGTAGTTGTGGCTCATGAGCTTAGCTGCTCCAGGCATGTGGGATCCTCCCGGACCAGGGATGGAACCCGTGTCCCCTGCATTGGCAGGTGGATTCTCAACCACTGCACCACCAGGGAAGCCCCCTCACCTTTATTTTTGAAAGTTAGTTTTGGTGGCTATAGAATTCCTGGTTGATAGTTTTTTCTGTTTCAGCACTCTGAATATGTCACTGTACTGCCCTCTGACTCCCACTGCTTTTAATGAGAAGTCAGCAAGCAGTACTGTCCTCTTGTACATGATGAGTCATTTTTCCCTTGCTGTTTTTGATTCTCTTTGTCTTTGGGTTTCAGCAAGTTGACTAGAATGTATCTAGGTGTGGTTCTCTTTTGTGTTTATCCTACTTGGAGTTCACTGAGATTCTAGGGTCCCTGAGGAATTTTTTTTTTTTTCTCCATCATACCTGGGAAGTTTTCAGCCATTATTTCTGAAATAATATTTTCTGCCCTTTTCTTTCTCTTCATCTGGGATTCCCATTACAGTATACTTTGGAACAATGATACTGACCCATGCATCTCTAAAGTTCTGTTCATCTTTCTCTAATTTTTTCTTTTATTCTTTGGATTGGATTATTTCTATTAATCTTTCAAATCTACCAACTCTTTATTCTGCTATCTCAGATCTGCTTTTGAGCATATCTGGTCAAAGTTTATTTCAGCTATCCTTTACAACTCTAGGAATTTCCATTTAGTTCTTTATTATAATTTCTATTTATTGAGGCTTCCTATTTGACTCATTGTTAGTCTATTTTTAATTCTTTCGATACAGTTCCTTTAATTCTTTGAACACACTTATAAGTGCTTTGAAGTTATTGCTGCATCCAACCTCTGGACCCCATGAAGAGTCCATTTCTACCGACTGTTTTTTTCTACTTACACATGTCACACTTCCCTGTGTGACCTTGCAAATCTATTAATTTGTGGTTGAAAATTACATTTAGATAACATATTGTAGTAAAATCAGGTCCTGTTTAACTTTCTGCTGGTTGTTAGTTTCTTTTTTGTTTGTTTGTATTTAGTAAATTGCAGACTACAACTGTGCAATCTGTATTCCCCAAAGTATTGTTACTTATGTCTCTATTCAGTAATCTTATTTTTTAGCCTGGCTCCCTAGGGGCTACCCCTTGTCTGTGTAGCTTAGTGGTAAATCAGTAATTTGGGCACAGATTGTGCTCAAATAGCTGAGCCCGTAAGGCTTTCCTTCTGCTGACTGATCTGTGTGTCCAGGTTGGGGAATGCATACAAAGTTGCAACCAGTTCTCAAGTTAGGGCTCTCTTGGGTCTTCCACGCACACATGTAGTTTCCCTATCACACAGGGATGTGTACAGAGTGTATCCAGCTCTACTATGGCTTTCATACAGGATCTCCGTGTTACATTTCTGAATAATCCACCACTGGCTTTGGACTAGGTGTGGAACCTTGACCTAGCAAAGGTACAGGGTTTCCCCATCCATTCTCAATTGAGTCTGCTACTTTTAGTAGGCAAAGCCACAGGCTTTTGCCCTCCACCCAGAATCAAATCTGCCCATCTGGCAACAGAGCTTATGGTTTTCATGGTCAACCTAGACTGGAAAGCTACAGTTCTCATCAACACAGACTGGGGAGAAGAGGGGGAGGTGACAGAAACAGCAACGGGCAAAAGGGCCAGAGGTTCCCTCTACTCTTACCTAAGCTCTAGCAGTTGTTCAAGAATAAATGCTCCTAAATTTATTTGCCTCTAGTGCCTTGAAATGGTTGTTTTGATTATTTTTTTTCCAGTTTCATACTTTTTTTTCACACTTTTTTTTTCCAGAGAGGAATTGACAATTCTTCATGTCACAGTTACCGGAAGTCCTCTAAACGTTTGCTTCTGAAAGAATAAGAACATTTTACAGGTCCTTAGGGCTAAATACCATTCTTTCAAAACTATCAGGTTCTTTTACACGTATCTCTTTCTAGGACTAGAAAAAAAATACATTAAAATCACAAATATGAATCTTTTTTTAAAAAGCTATCGTAATTATTCAACTACACAGCTGACAAGATTTCTTATGGACTGCTGCTTACGCTGTTGCTGTTTCTTTGTGGTGACCAATGAAGTGTGATTGAAGGTGAAAGCCCAAAGACCAGTCTAGACAAAGGCAAAATCAGAGACAAAAATCTGTCCTCAGTTAAATCTAGCTGTACTTTCAGTGTATTTTTCTAATCTCAGTAAAGTCTCCTCAGGCATATAACATTTATGCTCTCACTTTCTGTATTATTTTCATATAGCTGCTATAACAAATTACCACCAACTTGGCAGCTTAGAAAAACACAAATTTATTATCTTTCAGTTCTATAAGTTAGAAGTCTGACGCAAGTCTCACCAGGCTAAGTCAAGGTGTCAGCAAAGCTATATTCCTTCTGGAGACTCTAAGGGAGAATCCATTCCTTGCCTTTCCCAGTTTCTAGGGGCTACCTTCATTCCTTGGCTCATGACCTTCTTCCATCTTCAAATCCAGGAACAGCAGGCCAAGTTATTCTCACATCACAACACTCTGACACTGACTATCTTCTACCTCTTTTTTCTACTTTTAAGAACTTTTGTGATTATACTCAGCCCACCCAGATAACCCAGGAAAAATCTCCCCATCTTAAAATCAGCTGATTAGCAACCCTAATTCCATCTGCTCTCTTGATTCCTTCTTGCCACATAACCTATACTCACATGTTCTAGGATGTGGACATCTTTAGGAGGTACAGAGGTTCATTATCCTGGCCACCACACCCTCTGCTCAAAAAGTATCTCATAAATTTACCTTTGGACATAAATGTCTGCTAAGGCTAATGTCTGTGTCATTTCCAGGGCTAATTTTCTTTTAATAAGTAACAAATAATGAAGGGAATAAATCTCTAACGATGATTTCAGCATCAGGCCATTAGAAGGTATTTAAAGGATAGGTTATGTAAGGAGGCAGAGAGAATCAGCCAACAGATCACATCATTAAGAACAGTTACCTTGCCTAGACTATAAAACTTGATCGTGAAACTGTAAACAAGCCTTTGTGTCCCTGTTTTTTGAAGCAAGAGGCTTTTGCTTTAGTCTCCCAGACCTCCCCTGAATCTCAAAAGGCTGGCTCAAGAGTTAATTATTAGGAAATGTGAGCATGTAGAGACAAAGCAAAGATGTTGGGCCAAGAAACTGGTAACAATTTAGACTATAAATCAGCCATATAGCAGAGTCACTGAACTCCCAGTTCCCTGAAAGATATAAAGGTCTCACACACATTCCTAACTTGTTTTTACAGAAACCAGATCCCCACCAGATGAAAACTGCCGACCCCAAGCACGAAGACCCCAAACTGGTTGGAGCCAGAAGACTGATGATGTGTGAAACTTCACCTTGATGCCAACCAGTCCAAGAACAGAGCACAAGCTGATCATGGACCATGCGGTGCCTTGGAAAAGCCATCGCAGAGTTGGGTCTTTTGAGCATGAGCTGCCCGTTCTCCTTGCTTGGTACATTGCAATAAATGATGCACTTTACTTCACCACAACGCGGTTTTAGTTGATTGGCTGTGCTGTGCAGACCCAAGTCCAGGTTCAGCAGCAATCATGCCCACGTATCTTCTTGAGACCAGTTTTATAAAATATCCTTTAAAAAGTTAAACAGGCTTAAAACTAATCTGGCATGTGCCTGATATAAAAACTGAAACTAGGATATATCAAAATAGGTGTAGATTATAAACTTAAACCATCAAAATTCAGCATTTGACATAAATGTTCTATTTTCTAAAGATTAATAGAATCTTTAATAGATTAATAGAATTTTGATTAATCATATGTTAAGTTTTTCTCCTTCTGACAGGGTCAGTCTTTACTAACTGTATTATGTATGGTATAAATATTTTGCATAATACCTCAAATTTTCAGTGTCTGCTTTATTAACTTTAGTTCAATTAAAAGAATGAAATATTTATAAGTGAAAACTTCTGTGTATCTTATTCTTCAGTTGCTAACAACCATGGTGATTAATTTGTATCCTTGAAAATTTTAAGAATTTTTATTTTTAACAATTATAATTTTAAAATTCTGTAAAAAAACATAAGTATGCAAACATTATGAAATCTCCTTAAGATGCCCAGTTCACATTAGGCTCCAAATACACAGACACCACCTCATCTTTTGCCATTCTCCACACTCAGCTGCCATACTCCAGGCTTACCAAACTACTCACAGGTTTCAAGTTCATTTAGGCATCATCACGTCTACTGATGCTCTTCTTCGGCCTTGAATACCTTTTCATCTAACTTCACCTGGCTTATTCTCACTTGCCTTGCAGGATTCAGGTAAGGCATCACCTCTTCTGGAAACATTTTCCTGACTTGATCTGTCTAGAAAGGCAGTATCTCCTATGAGTTTGCATCAAGCCCTGTGCTGCCCTCCATGAGAGCACTTACCAACAGTGTTGCCATTTGTTCCCTTGTCTCTATCCCTCTTCTAATCCCAAAGCTCACTGAGGCAGGGACCACATTTTATCTTTCATATCCCAGTACCTGGCTCACAGTAAGTGTTTAAAAAGAATGTTTGTTGAGTAAAAGAAAACACACATACTTTTAATATGTCTAATTTTCAAATAGTTCTCAAAAGATGGTTGTTGGTCTTCTAACCTTTAAGAAAAATCAAATTTAAAAAATGGAAGTGATACAGCAGATTGACATGACACAGGTCCTCCTTCCCCCCAAACACACCAAAATACCTAATAAGACATGATAATGTTTTTGAAATACACAGCTGAACTTGAAAGAATAAAGAGGCGATTCCTGAGTCACAGAAACAAAGAGGGAACTGAATGGCAGAAGTAAGCATGCAAAGGTGACTCTGAAGAAAACCAGGGGATTATCAACTCTGGATATAGGCCCTCACAGCTAGGGACTAGGGATTGGGATTTTACAGGATAAGCCTTTCAGAGGCTAAAAGCCTATTAGTACGGCTCACAAAGCTGTCTGCAAAACTGAAGGTGCTTTGATAGACTAGACAGAGAGTGATGGAAGAAAAGTCTGTTTATGTCTGAGAATACCACATATTTAGCTTAGCTAAATTCACATAAATATTATGAATTATATCACTCTGAGACTGATAAGGTATAACCAGCTCAAGGGAAGCTGTCTTTGGCATGTATCCAGGCTAGGTTATGTCTAAATTGCCCGAGCCTCATAATAAATATAAATAAGGCTAGGTCTCGAAACTATGCTTCCAAAAGTATAATATGACTCAGATATTGGCATCCCTTGCTTATGAGGGACTGAGAGTAAGAAGCTGCATACTTTTTCTGATGATGTTACCAATCTCTCTACAAAGTACCCTAAACACATCAGTTTCCTTCTGTATCCTTTATATTTAATCAAGCATTGTCTGTGCACGGACTTTCCATCAATCCAAATCAGTACACAGGTTGTAACGTTTTGAATGGCCCCTCAGGGATATGGGTGTACATGAGGCAAGGAACTGGAACTACGACTTCTCCTTAAAGCCTGGATCTTAGAAGAGACTGCCACCTCAATAAAACAACTCCAGGCCCAGATGGTTTCAATGGCAATTCTACCAAATAGTAAAGAAGATAACATCAATTTTACACAGTTTCTTCCAGAAAACAGAAGCGAACAAATTACTTCCCAATTTATGTTATGAGGCCAGCATTTCTCTGACATCAAAATCAAAATATAGGAAAACTAAAGACCAATATTTCTTATTAACACCGACACTAAAGTCCTCAACCAAATACCTGCATATCAAATTCAGCAATACATATAAGCACAAATACAAATTACACCATGAAGAAGCTGAAGTAGAGTTCATCTTGCGATGCAAAGCTAAAGAGCTATCTACCAAAATCAACCAATGTAATCACCATATTAAAAATCTACAGAAGAAACAAATAGGGACTTCCCTGGTGGCACAATGGTTAAGAATCTGCCTAACAGTGCAGCGGACACGGGTTCGAGCCCTGGTCCGGGAAGATCCCACATGCCACAGAGCAACTAAGCCCGTGCACCACAACTACTGAGCCTGCACTCTAGAGCCCACGAGCCACAACTACTGAAGCGTGTGCGCCTAGAGCCCGTGCTCCGCAACAAGAGAAGCCACCACAATGAGAAGCCCACGCATCGCAACGAAGAGTAGCCCCCTCTCACCGCAACTGGAGAAAGCCCGCGCGCAGCAACAAAGACCCAACACAGCCAAAAAATAATTTAAAAAAAAAGAAACAAGAAACAAATGATCATATCAATTCAAGCAGAAAATGCACTTGACAAAATTCAACATCCATTCATATAAAAGCTCTCAGCGTACTAGGAATAGAACATTCTCAACCTAATAAAGAGCATCTATGAAAAAACTACACCTAACATATTTAATAGTAAAAGACTAAATGCTTTCCCTCTGAGATTAGGAGCAAGACAAAGACGTCCACTCTCATCATTCCTATTCAGTATTTTACTGGAGCCTTAGCTAGTTTAAAAGGCAAGGAAAGGCTTCCCTGGTGGTGCAGTGGTTGAGAGTCTGCCTGCCGATGCAGGGGACACGGGTTCGTGCCCCCGTCCGGGAAGATCCCACATGCCGCGGAGCAGCTGGGCCCGTGAGCCACGGCCGCTGAGCCTGCGCGTCCGGAGCCTGTGCTCCGCAACAGGAGAGGCCACAACAGTGACAGGCCCGTGTACCGCAAAAAAAAAAAAAAAAAAAAAAAAAAAGGCAAGGAGAAAAACAGAACCAGATATTGGAAAGGAAGAAATAAAACTACCCCTATGCACAGACAACATGACTGTTTACAAAGAGAATCCAAAAGACATCACAAAACTCCGAGAACTAATAACTGAATTTAGTAAGGTCATGGGATATAAGGTCAATGCACAAAAATTAGTCATATTCCTACATACTAGTAACAAAGAGTTGGATATGAAAAATGTTTAAATAATACCATTACAATAGCTCCTTTTAAAAAAGCAGTAATTAGATACAAATCTAACAAAACATATACAGGATCTGTCTGCTGAAATCAAAGAGGACCTAAATAATTGGAGAAACCATGATCATAAAATGGAAGACTTAGCATAGTAAACATACCAATTCTCCACCAAACTGATCTACAGACTCAAAGCAATTCCAATCAAAATTCTAACAGGACTTTTTGTAGACATAGATAAACCAATTCTAAAATTTAAATAGAAAAGCAAAGGAGCTAGAGTAGCCAAAACAACTTTGAAAATTAAAAAAAAAAAAAATTGAAGGAATCACACTACCTAATTTAAAGGCTTATTATAAAACTATAGCAACCAAGACACAAACCCACACAAATATGGCCAAACGATCTTGGACAAAGGTGCAAAAGTAAGTCAATGATGAAAGGAAACTCTTCAACAAATGAGGTTGGCACAAGTAAACATCCACATGCAAAAAAAAGAATCTTATCCAAAAATTAACTTGAAATGGATAACAGCTCTAAATATAAAATGTAAAACTTTTAGAATAAAACACAGAATTGACAATGTGATGAAAGTTAATATCACCAGTGACTAAGTCATGATGATAACATGACCTTCTGATATGATATGATACAAAGGCATTTCACCTCTATGGTATTCTCTCCAAAAGTCATAACCCACGTGTAACCATAAAGTAATTTTTCTTACTTTAAAAAGTTTTTAAAAAGACACAAACCCAAATTGAAGGAGATTCTACAAAATACCTGACTAGTACCCCTCAAAATCTCAAAGTGATGAAAAATGAGGAAAGAGAAATTTTCACAGAACGGAAACTAAGGAGATATAACTACATGCAATGAGGTATCCCAGATTAGATCTTGCAACAGAAAATGGATGTTAGCGGAAAAACTAGTTAAATAAAGTTTAACTAATAAAAATGTACCACTGTTGGTCTCTCAGTTTGTTTGTTTGTTTGTTTTTCTTTTTCGGTACGCGGGCCTCTCACTGTTGTGGCCTCTCCCGTTGCGGAGCAACAGGCTCCAGACGCGCAGGCTCAGCGGCCATGGCTCACGGGCGCAGCCGCTCCGCAGCATGTGGGATCTTCCCAGACCGGGGCACGAACCCGTGTCCCCTGCGTCGGCAGGGGGACTCTCAACCATTGCGCCACCGGGGAAGCCCAGTTTCTCAGTTTTGACACACATACCATGGTAACATAAACTGTTAAAAGTAGGGAAAACTGGGTGAAGGGTATTCCGGGACAGTCTGTACTATCTTTATAACTTTTCATAAATCTAAAATAAGCCAAAAAAATTTTTAAGTTTATATATTTTTATCAAATAGAAGAAAGGCTTTGTGACCTTGTGCAAGTGTTCTCGGACATGGCACTAAAGCATGATCTATAAAGTAAAAATCTAATAAACTGAACTACATCAAATTTAAAATTTTTTTTCTGGAAAAGACACTAGTAAGAGAATGAAAAGATAAACTACTGTCCAGAGGAAATATGGGTATTCAGAATATATAAAGAACTCTCAAAACACAGCAGTAAGAAAACAACCCAATTAAAAAGTGCACAAAAGACTTGAACAGACACTTCACCATAGAGTATATACGATGGCAAATAAACACATGACAGATATTCAAAATTCAAATTAAAACTAGCATGAGATATCACAACATACGTATTAGAATGGCTAAAACTAAAATAACTGACACCAAGTACTACTGCGGATATAGAGCAACTGAAACTCTCATACATTGTTGATGAGAATACAAAATGGTACAGTCACTCTGGAACTCAGTTTGGCTGTTTCTTATAAAGTTAAATATACACTCGCCATATGACTTAATCCCACCCTAGATATCTACCCAAGTAAACTGAAACTATATTTTCATATAAAACATCTATACAAAAATATTTACAGCAGCTCTATTCATAAATGTCCAATCCTAGAAACAATCCTACTACCCCTCAACAGGTAAATGATTAAACTGTGGTATATCCTTAAAACAGAATACTACTCAGCAATAAAAAGGATAAAACCATTGATAAAAAATTACTTCAGGGGCTTCCCTGGTGGCGCAGCGGTTGAGGGTCCGCCTGCCAATGCAGGGGACGCGGGTTCGTGCCCCGGTCCGGGAGGATCCCACATGCCCCAGAGCGGCTGAGCCCGTGGGCCATGGCTGCTGAGCCTGCGCGTGCGGAGCCTGTGCTCCGCAGCAGGAGAGGCCACAACAGTGAGAGGCCCATGTACCGCAAAAAAAAAAAAAAAAAAAAATTACTTCAAAGGATCTCAAAAGCATTATGCTGAGTGATAGAAGCCAGTCTCACATGATTACTCTTTGAGTCCATCTCTATGACACTCCTGAAAGGACAAAACTATAGTGATTCAGAACATATCAGTGACTGTCCGCATTATAACAAAGAAGAGGAGTTTGGGGGAGGTTACAGAACTGTTCTACATTCTGACTGTGGTAGCAATTTTAAAAAACCTATACATGGAGGTGATTTGAGAAGGTGGCGGAAGACTAAGACGCAGAGATCACCTTCCTCCCCACAGATACATCAGAAATACATCTACACATGGAACTGCTCCTATAGAACACCTACTGAACGCTGGCAGAAGACCTCTGACCTCCCAAAAGGCAAGAAACTCCCCACGTACCTGGGTAGGGCAAAAGAAAAAACAGAGACAAAACAATAGGGACGGGACCTGCACCAGTGGGAGGGAGCTGTGAAGGAGGAAGGATTCCACACACTAGAAGCCCCTTCGCAGGCGGAAACTGCGGGTGGCGGAGGGGGGAAGCTTCAGAGCCGCGGAAGAGAGCACAGCAACAGGGGAGCGGGGGGCAAAGCAGAGAGATTCCCGCACAGAGGATCAGTGCCGACCGGCACTCACCAGGCCGAGAGGTTTGTCTGCTCCCCTGCCGGGGCAGGTGAGGCTGGGAGCTGAGGCTTGGGCTTCGGTCCGATCCCAGGGAGAGGATTGGGGTTGGCGGCGTGAACACAGCCTGAAGGGGGTTAGTGCGCCACGGTTAGCCGGGAGGGAGTCCGGGAAAAATTCTGGACCTGCTGAAGAGGCAAGAGACTTTTCCTTCCCTCTTTGTTTCCTGGTGCGTGAGGAGAGGGGATTAAGAGCGCTGCTTAAAGGAGCCCCAGAGACGGGCGTGAGCCGCGACTATCAGCGGGGACCCCAGAGACGGGCATGAGACGCTAAGACTGCTGCTGCGGCCACCAAAGAAACCTGTGTGCAAGCACAGGTCACTGTCCACACCTCCCCTCCTGGGAGCCTGTGCAGCCTGCCACTGCCAGGGTCCAAAGATCCAGGGACAACTTGCCCAGGAGAATGCACGGCGTGCCGCAGGCTGGTGCAATATCACGCTGGCTGCTGCCACCGCAAGCTCACCCCACACACGTACCCCTCCATCCCCGCCCCCTGAGTGAGCCAGAGTCCGCGAATCAGCTGCTCCTTTAACCCCTTTTATTCTGAGCCATGTGGATGAAAGGCTCTTGGTGCTCCAGCCAGGAGTCAATCCTGTGCCTCTGAGGTGGGAGAGCCAACTTCAGGACACGGGTCCACAAGAGACCACCCAGCTCCACGTAATATCAAATGGCGAACAACTCCCAGAGATCTCCATCTCAACACCAAGACCCAGCTTCACTCAACGACCAGCAACTACAGTGCTTGACACCCTATGCCAAACAACTAGCAAAACAGGAACACAGCCCCATCCATTAGCAGAAAGGCTGCCTAAAATCATAACAAGGCCACAGACACGCCAAAACACACCACCAATCGTGGACCTGCCCACCAGAAAGACAAGATCCAGCCTCATCCACCAAACTACAGGCATAGTCACCTCCACCAGGAAGCCTACACAACCCACTGAACCAACCTTAGCCACTGGGGACAGACACCAAAAACAACGGGAACTATGAACCTGCAGCCTGCGAAAAAGAGACCTCAAACACAGTAAGATAAGCAAAATGAAAAGACAGAAAAAAACACAGCAGATGAAGGAGCAAGGTAAAAACCCACCAGACCTAACAAATGAAGAGGAAATAGGCAGTCTACCTGAAAAAGAGTTCAGAATATGATAGTAAAGATGATCCAAAATCTTGGAGATAGAATAGAGAAAATACAAGAAACATTTAACAAGGACCTAGAAGAACTAAAGAGGAAACAAGCAATGATGAACAACACAATAAATGAAATTAAAAATACTCTAGAAGGGATCAATAGCAGAAAAACTGAGGCAAAAGAACGCATAAGTGACCTGGAAGATAAAATAGTGGAATTAACTACTGCAGAGGAGAATAAAGAATGAAAAGAACTGAGGACAGTCTCAGAGACCTCTGGGACAACATTAAACGCACCAACATTCGAATTACAGGGGTCCCAGAAGCAGAAGAAAAAAAGAAAGGGACTGAGAAAATATTTGAAGAGATTACAGTTGAAAACTTCCCTAATATGGAAAAGGAAATAATTAATCAAGCCCAGGAAGCACAGAGAATCCCATACAGGATAAATCCAAGGAGAAACACGCCAAGAAACATATTAATCAAACTATCAAAAATTAAATACAAAGAAAACATATTAAAAGCAGCAAGGGAAAAACAACAAATAACACACAAGTGAATCCCCAAAAGGTTAACAGCTGATCTTTCAGGAGAAACTCTGCAAGCCAGAAGAAACTGGCAGGACGTATTTAAAGTGATGAAGGAGAAAAACCTACAACCAAGATTACTATACCCAGCAAGGATCTCATTCAGATTTGATGGAGAAATTAAAACCTTTACAGACAAGCAAAGCTGAGAGAGTTCAGCACCACCAAACCAGCTTTACAACAAATGCTAAAGGAACTTCTCTAGGCAAGAAACACAAGAGAAAGAAAAGACCTACAATAACAAAGCCAAAACAATTAAGAAAATGGGATTAGGAACATACATATCGATAATTACCTTAAATGTGAACGGACTAAACGCTCCCACCAAAAGACACAGATTGGCTGAATGGACACAAAAACAAGACCCGTATATATGCTGTCTACAAGAAACCCACTTCAGACCTAGGGACACATACAGACTGAAAGTGAGGGGATGGAAAAAGATATTCCATGCAAATGGAAATCAAAAGAAAGCTGGAGTAGCAATTCTTATATCAGACAAAATAGACTTTAAAATAAGGCTATTAAAAGACACAAAGAAGGACACTACATAATGATCAAGGGATCGATCCAATAAGATATAACAATTGTAAATATTTATGCACCCAACATAGGAGTACCTCAATAAATAAGGCAAATACTAACAGCCATAAAAGGGGAAATCGACAGTAACACAATCATAGTAGGGGACTTTAATACCCCACTTTCACCAAGGACAGATCATGCAAAATGAAAATAAATAAGGAAACACAAGCTTAAAATGATACATTAAACAACATGGATTTAATTGATATTTATAGGACATTCCATCCAAAAACAACAGAATACACATTTTTCTCAAGTGCTCATGGAACATTCTCCAGGGTACATCATATCTTGGGTCACAAATCAAGCCTTGGTAAATTTAAGAAAACTGAAATCGTATCAAGTATCTTTTCCAACCACAATGCTATGAGACTAGATATCAATTACAGGAAAAGATCTGTAAAAAAATACAAACACATGGACAGTAAACAATACACTACTTAATAACCAAGAGATCACTGAAGAAATCAAAGAGGAAATCAAAAAATACCTAGAAGCAAATGACAATGAAAACACGACGACCCAAGACCTATGGGATGCAGCAAAAGAGTTCTAAGAGGGAAGTTTAGAGCAATACAATCCTACCTTAATAAACGGGAAACATCTCAAATAAACAACCTAACCTTGCACCTAAAGCAATTAGAGAAAGAAGAACAAAAAAACCCCAAAGTTAGCAAAAGGAAAGAAATCATAAAGATCAGATCACAAATAAATGAAAAAGAAATGAAGGAAACGACAGCAAAGATTAATAAAACTAAAAGCTGGTTCTTTGAGAAGATAAACAAAATTGATAAACCATTAGCCAGACTCATCAAGAAAAAAAGGGAGAAGACTCAAACCAATAGAATTAGAAATGAAAAAGGAGAAGTAACAACTGACACTGCAGAAATACAAAGGATCATGAGAGATTACTACAAGCAACTCTATGCCAATAAAATGGACACCTGGAAGAAATGGACAAATTCTTAGAAATGCACAACCTGCTGAGACTGAACCAGGAAGAAATAGAAAATATGAACAGACCAATCACAAGCACTGAAATTGAAACTGAGATTAAAAATCTTCCAACAAACAAAACCCCAGGACCAGATGGCTTCACAGGCGAATTCTATCAAACATTTAGAGAAGAGCTAACACCTATCCTTCTCAAACTCTTCCAAAATACAGCAGAGGGAGGAACACTCCCAAATTCATTCTACGAGGCCACCATCACCTTAATACCAAAACCAGACAAGGATGTCACAAAGAAAGAAAACTATAGGCCAATATCACTGATGAACATAGATGCAAAAATCCTCAACAAAATTCTAGCAAACAGGATCCAACAGCACATTAAAAGGATCATACACCATGATCAAGTGAGGTTTATTCCAGGAATGCAAGGATTCTTCAATATATGCAAATCAATAATGTGATACACCATATTAACAAATTGAAGGAGAAAAACCATACGATCCTCTCAAATGATGCAGAGAAAGATTTCGACAAAATTCAACACCCATTTATGATAAAAACCCTGCAGAAAGTAGGCATAGAGAGAACTTTCCTCAACATAATAAAGGCCATATATGACAAACCCACAGCCAACATCGTTCTCAATGGTGAAAAACTGAAACCATTTCCACTAAGATCAAGAACAAGACAAGGTCGCCCACTCTCACCACTATTATTCAACATAGCTTGGGAAGTTTTAGCCACAGCAATCAGAGAAAAAAAAGAAATAAAAGGAATCCAAATTGGAAAAGAAGAATTCAAGCTGTCACTGTTTGCAGATGACGTGATACTCTACATAGAGAATCCTAAAGATGCTACCAGAAAACTACTAGAGCTAATCAATGAATTTGGTAAAGTAGCAGGATACAAAATTTGTGCATAGAGACTCTGGCATTCCTATACACTAATGATGAAAAATCTAAAAGTGAAATTAAGAAAACACTCCCACTTACCATTGCAACAAGAAGAATAAAATATGTAGGAATAAACCTACCTAAGGAGACAAAAGACCTATATGCAGAAAATTATAAGACACTCATGAAAGAAATTAAAGTTGATATAAATAGATGAAGAGATATACCATGTTCTTGTTTGGAAGAATCAACGCTGTGAAAATGACTGTACTACCCAAAGCAATCCACAGATTCAATGCAATCCCTATCAAACTACCACTGGCATTTTTCATAGAACTAGAACAAAACATTTCACAATCTGTATGGAAACACAAAAGACCCCGAAGAGCCAAAGCAATTTTGAGAACGAAAAATGGAGCTGGAGGAATCAGGCTCCCTGACTTCAGACTATACTACAAAGCTACAGTAATCAAGACAGTATGGTACTGGCACAAAACAGAAATATAAACCAATGGAACAGGACAGAAAACCCAGAGATAAACCCACGCACATATGGTCACCTTACCTTTGATAAAGGAGGCAAGAATATACAGTGGAGAAAAGACAGCCTCTTCAATAGTGGTGCTGGGAAAAGTGGACAGGTACATGTAGAAGTATGAAATTACAACACTCCCTAACACCATACACAAAAATAAACTCAAAATGGATTAAAGAGCTAAATGTAAGGCCAGACACTATCAAGCTCTTAGAGGAAAACATAGGCAGAACACTCTATGACAGAAATCACAGCAAGAATCTTTTTGATCCACCTCCTAGAGAAATGGAAATAAAAACAAAAATAAACAAATGGGACCTAACGAAACTTCAAAGCTTTTGCACAGCAAAGAAAAACATAAACAAGACCAAAAGACAACCCTCAGAATGGGAGAAAATATTTGCAAATGAAGCAACTGACAAAGGATTAATCTCCAAAATTTACAAGCAGCTCATGCAGCTCAATAACGAAAAAACAACCCAATCCAAAAATGGGCAGAAGACCTAAATAGACATTTCTCCAGCGAAGATATACAGATTGCCAACAAACACATGAAAGAATGCTCAACATCATTAATCATTAGAAAAATGCAAATCAAAACTACAATGAGATATCATCTCACACTGGTCAGAGTGGCCATCATCAAAAAATCTAGAAACTATAAATGCTGGAGAGGGTATGGAGAAAAGGGAACACTCTTGCACTATTGGTGGGAATGTAAATTGATACAGCCACTATGGAGAACAGTATGGAGATTCCTTAAAAAACTACAAATAGAACTACCATACGACCCAGCAATCCCACTACTGGGCATATACCCTGAGAAGACCATAATTCAAAAAGAGTCACGTGGGCTTCCCTGGTGGCGCAGCGGTTGAAAGTCCGCCTGCCGATGCAGGGGACGCAGGTCTGTGCCCCAGTCCAGGAGGATCCCACATGCCGCGGAGTGGCTGCGCCCGTGGGCCATGGCCGCTGAGCCTGCGTGTCCGGAGCCTGTGCTCCGCCACGGGAGAGGCCACAACAGTGAGAGGCCCACGTACCGCCAAAAAAAAAAAAAAAAAAAGAGTCATGTACCAAAATGTTCATTGCAGCTCTATTTACAATAGCCAGGACATGGAAGCAACCTAAGTGTCCACTGACATATGAATGGATAAAGAAGTTGTGGCACATATGTACAATGGAATATTACTCAGCCATAAAAAGAAACGAATTGAGTTATTTGTAGTGAGGTGGATGGACCTAGAGTCTGTCATACAGAGTGAAGTAAGTCAGAAGGAGAAAAACAAATACCATATGCTAACACATATATATGGAATCTAAGGAAAAAAAAAAGGTCATGAAGAACCTAGGGGTAAGACGGGAATAAAGACACAGACCTACTAGAGAATGGACTTAAGGATACGGGGAGAGGGAAGGGTAAGCTGTGACAACCTGAGATACTGGCATGGACATATATACACTACCAAACGTAAAATAGATAGCTAGTGGGAAGTAGCCGCATAGCACGGGGAGATCAGCTCGGTGGTTTGTGACCACCTAGAGGGGTGGGATAGGGAGGGTGGGAGGGAAGGAAACACAAGAGGGAAGAAATATCGGAACATATGTATATGTATAACTGATTCACTTTGTTATAAAGCAGAAACTAACACACCACTGTAAAGCAATTATACTCCAATAAAGATGTTAAGGGAAAAAAAAAAACCTATACATGTGTTAAAGTTCAGTGAACTGTTCACCAAAAACAAAAAAAGGTCAATTTACTTTATGCTAATTTTAAAAATAAAATATTTAAAAAGCAAATGGGAATATTAAAAAAAAAAAACTACTGGGAGCTCCCTCGTGGCGCTGTGGTTAAGAATCCACCTACCAGGGCTTCCCTGGTGGCGCAGTGGTTGAGAGTCCGCCTGCCAATGCAGGGGACACGAGTTCGTGCCCCGGTCCGGGAAGATCCCACATGCCGCGGAGCAGCTAGGCCCGTGAGCCATGGCCGCTGAGCCTGTGCGTCCGGAGCCTGTGCTCCACAACGGGAGAGGCCACAACAGTGAGAGGCCCGCCCACCGCAAAAAAGAAAAAAAAAAAAGAATCCACCTACCAATGCAGCGGACACAGGTTCAAGCCCTGGTCTAGGAAGATCCCACATGGTGCGAAGCAACTAAGCCCGTGCGCCACAACTACCAAGCCTGCGCTCTAGAGCCCTCAAGCCACAACTACTGAGCCCACGCACCTATAGCCTGTGCTCTGCAACAAGAGAGGCCACCACAATTAGAAGCCTGTCCTCTGCAATAAAGAGTAGCCCCCGCTTGCCGCAACTAGAGGAAGGCCGCGTGCAGCAACGAAGATGCAACGCAGCCAAAAATAAATAAAACAAATAAATTTATTTAAAAAAAAAACTACTAACAAGTGACTTCCGTTAATAAAGAAATCACTAACAAGTGATTTATTAATTTCATACATAGAAAGGTTTCATGTATTTATTCAATGAATATTTAACTATGGACTACTTGTCAAATACACTTTTTTGAAATATATATTAAAAAGCTGAACAGAAATTATATAACAGCAGTGAGATTTTGATATATGCACTATGTGTTATTATCTTATTAAATCCTCACAGTTACTCTCAAAGGCACATATTATTTATTATTCTTACTTTACCAATGCAGAAACCAAATCAGAGAAATTAAATAACTTGCCCAAAGTTGCTGAGATAATAAGTACTTGAGCTAGAAATTAAACATTAGTTTGTCTAATTCAGCGTCTGACCAAACAGTAGACGGTCAATTAATGCTGAATGAATGAATGCACATAAATGCATGCTCTATGATACAAGCTGCCTTCTGACATATTTTGTCATGTTAAATGTATGTATTCACATTTTAAAAGATAAAAGAATCTAGATGGATTAAATTAAATGGGTAATTTATTCATTAAATTCCTTTTGTAGTTAAGTTCACAGTTTTTAAAAGATCAGATTAAAATAACAGGACTATTTGTGAAACATTAACCAGTTTATTGCACTTGCAAATAGTTTTCTTCTTTTTAGTGCTACATAATCTACTTGATATAGTAATCACAATGGAATGAAGAAAAAAGAAACAAACACAGATATTGTCATTTTCCCTTTCCTTAGAAATTCTTTAATAAAAAAAATCAAAAGACCAACTCACACCAACAGAATAATTTAAAACCAGTATATAAATTTCCTTCAACTAGGTCTCCTTCCTTGACCATATACTCATACTTGGGCCATTTTGATGGTAGTATGTTTTAACACCAACCTCTTCAAAATAAAGAGATGCTGAGAATAATTGAAAAAAGATTAAAAGACCTTTAGAAAGTTTAACAGACGTAAGAAAGTTTTGATGTTATCACATAACTGTTTGAGATCAACATTTTATGTCAATTCAATTTTCAGCAATATATATTAAGTTTCCTATGATATTTAAGCGTTCTATGCTAGTCATCAGAACTATAGTTAGGTACAACCTAGATTATGACACATACTGTTCAGAAAGGATTTAACAGCAGGACTATGACTGCTATCCTCAGAAAGGCCTACTTCTAAGGCTGCCCATTGGCTGGTACCTGGGAACCTGGATTTGTGGAGGCGTCTCACCATTTTCCCTAACTGATGAGTTACTGTGCCTAAACTGTTTGTACAAACAAAGCGGTTTATGCTGAACACCTGCTTTCCTTTTAGGAGTCTGAAATTTTGTTATGTAACAGTCAGAGGGTGCCTACGTGACCAGCCCCTAATTAAAAACCTGAGAGCTGAGGCTTTAACAAGCTTCTCTGGTAGAAAACGTTTCATATGTGTTGTCACAACTTGTTGCTAAAGGAACTGAATATGTCCTCTGTGACTCCATTAGGAAAGGACTCTTAAACACTTGCACTTCCTCCAAACTTTGCCTAAGGCACCTTTTCCCTTTGCTGATTTTGCTTTGCATGCTGTCACTCTAAGAAATCCTAGCAATAAGAGCAACTACATGCTGAGCCCAGTGGGAACTCCTAGAAAATCATCAAACCTAGAGTCAGTCATGGGGCCTTCCTGACATACATACTAAAAGTTATCTGAGTAAAATGTATACTTACCATCTTACCAGGCAATGTGCTCTGGGAGGAAAGTCATTATTCATGCACAGCAAATCTTGCATAGATTGTGGAATAACATCTACAGAAATATTTGATAATTAAAAAGTGAGTATGTTCATTCTAAGGCAGAATTTTATCACATGATTTAAAGAAGTCATTCTATGACATGTCTTGCTAGTCCATGTAGTTTTGCGACTGCTGAACGATTTGTATCTAAGGCTAACTCTAAGCTTTGGAGGAAGACCAGCGTCTCGCTTGCTCTCTCCCTTTTCTTTTAAAAAAAAAAAAAAGTCCACAAAAAAATATATATTGATATATATATCATTCCCATGTTTATATTTTCCATTCTTCTAAATCATGATTCGAACAATTTCTCATTCCTTACTAGAAAACCTTGTTTTATTTGTTCTTCTTAGCCTGCCCTTGTCTTTACTTTTCTTCAAAATTATACTTAGAAGTCTGTCAACTCTATACACCTCCCATGGCTAGCCTTTGCTCACCCCTGGCCGTCTTAAATATTCTTGTAAAACCACTACGCAGCTTCTCCTTTATAACCCATATATCTGTAAGTACATGTATTACTATCCATAATAAGATACTAACATCAATGATAATTACTTACACTCGTAAATGCATAATAAATTCAAAGCATAAAGAATAATGTTTATAAAAATATTTCCTGGAACCTCCCTGGAGGTCCAGTGGTTAGGACTCCGCACTTCCACTGTTGGGGGCGCAAGTTCGATCCCTGGTCGGGGAAGATCCCACATGCCACGCTGTGCAGCCAAAAAAAAAAAACCAATTTCCTTTTGCTGTACAGCTATACTTGCTGAGCAAATTTGTATTTTGTTAATTTGAAAAAAGAACAGGAGAACACTAATGACTTGATGCTCTAATTAAAACAATAAGCAACTCCAATAAATAAAAGACCGGTGTTCAAATCTTCTGACCTCTGATAATCGTTTTAAACATGTATCTCCAAATTAATTGAGCTAATGGTTTGCTTGTAGCTTCTACCATTAGTTACAGCTTCAATCACGACCAAATTAAAACTGCCCAATACATACACACATGCAGCAATAATGCCTTAACTACCTTAAATCCATTCACCTTCTCTCATCATCTATTCATCTATTCTCTCATCTCTATTCATCTCAGAAACACTGATTCTAGGGGCTTCCCTGGTGGTGCAGTGGTTGAGAGTCCGCCTGCCGATGCAGGGGACACGGGTTCGTGCCCCGGTCTGGGAAGATCCCATATGCTGCAGAGCGGCTGGGCCCGTGAGCCATGGCCGCTGAGCCTGCGCATCCGGAGCCTGTGCTCCGCAACGGGAGAGGCCACAACAGTGAGAGGCCCACGTACCGCAAAAAAAAAAAAAACTCTTAAAATGGATCTTTCTCTTAAAATGACTGATAATATAAAATCAAGTTGCCTTTGCAAGTTTGTAAATTATGCCTAGCAAATAAAATATATGCCTTTTTGGGGAAGAAACTAACTCTTAAAATTATTTATTAAGCTGCAAATGATGTTTGCTAACTTGAATACTAACTGCAATGCTTATACAAGAGCCTGGTAAACATCAGTAATCATGAGATAGGTGCTTATGTACAGTATCTTATTAAATCCTCCCATTAACCCTCCAGGTAGTATTACTCCATTTTACAAATGAGATCAGTCAAATGTAGAAAGGTCAAGTAACTAGTAAGTAGAAAAACCAGAATTTTAATCCACTTGATCTGACTCTGAAGTCTGGGCTATATCCAAAACATGACACTGACTAATCAATAACTTTTTTAAAATTCTTCAAAGCCCAGCTTAGTTACTTAATTCTCTATAACATCTTCTCTAATCTCTCTGGACTAAAAGTGATCTTTCCTATTCTGAACTCCAGTAAGACTTTGTGCTTTGGGATGGCACTTACCACTTTTTACCTCTTACTATTGTTACTTACTTATAGACCTTATCTCCCCTACTGGAATGTAAACTTTTCTCAGTTGGGCTTAGCAGAGTACCGAGCACATCTCAGGCATTCAATAAATATGTGCTGATTTAATTAATTTTAAAATAAATGATGCTGCAATTTTTCCTCTGCAAAGATCATACTCTATTTCAGATGTGAAACGACTTTGCATATGTAAAATATCTCCAGAGGATACTACTTAATTAAGAGAACTAAATTCATAATTCAAAATTATAATCACTCTTACAAGAGTTTAAAAATATGTAGTACAAACTTACCTTCTAATACTTCATCCTTTCCTTCTTTATCAGGGAATTCTTGTACAAGATAATGATGAGTGATTGAGAACTTGAAATCAGCAAATGAAATCTCATCTGATTTCTCTTCCCATGTGCCAGAAGTAAATATACCCTGTATTTAACAAAAAAAACAAAAAAAGGAAAAACATCTACTTTATGGTATTCAATAGTTACCATCAGGTTTATTAACCACAGATCTTTTTTCCCTTTTTCTGCCCATTAATCTAAAAGTTCGATCCTATATTTATCCTTCCCATGATAAAAGGAAAAGGAAAAATATGTAAGTGAATAAACAAAGAGGAAATTATTTTATAAACTATTTATCAGTGCTCCTTTAGAAGAAAATTCCCCTAGAATATTAACTATCAAGTGACTTACAAAATTGTAATTTTCAAGTAATTTTTGTAAGATGAGTCTCTATATAAAATCATGAATATACAGTAAATCCCATGCCTCTTCACACACCAATAAAACCCCAACATCTTCTCGACCAACAGCAGAATCTGTGAGTAGCTTTTAACTGAAAATAGTTAAGTTTCATAAATTTTAAAAATTATAAAAAAATACACGACAATATTATTTTTATTATAAAGATCTCAAATCTAATAACATCACTACATGGTACACAGAATTACTGGATATCAGAAACTGCTTCAGAAAAAGAAAAGCAAATTTGTAAAATCAATTTAAGTCACATGAAATCTGTAGTACTTATTTGCTTAACAGGTTCTGCAAGCTTCTTTATCAACCTTTGGCATTCAAATATTTTCAATTAAACAGCAACTTCTTCATTGGAAAATATTTTAATTAAAAATTCCAAACAGCCCTCTTACTTACACAACATAACCATAAAAAGGGATTTTTGCCACAAGTCCTCTAGTCTCCCATAGCTATTCTTTCCACTGGAGAGATATTACAGATAGTCATTACAGCATAGCACCATCACTACAAGGCAGAAATACCAACTCAGCAACTTCCAAATACAGATAGCCCAAAACTAGACAGGAAAAATGTAAGGAATGATTCTCTGCATTACTGAATTTTTTAAAAGTGTTTTTCAGACTGTACCTAAGTTTTATGTGTTCCTGGCAAGGTATTTATAATTCTGAATCTTTTTATTAGGAGAATAATCACCATGTATGATACATATCAAAAACTATGATTTTTATACACTGGGTTTCTTTGAAGTGAGGTTAACCTGTGTTAAGATATATATGGCCTGTACCAAAAGTCTCAAACTGCAGTAAGTAATAAATGATATACGTAAGAGCTTGGTTTGCTAGGAAGAATGTCCACAATAAAGCAGTGAAAGCTAAAACTAAGGTGGGGGGGAAAGTCCGGAAAGTGAGAGATAAGTCCCCTTTTCAAGCTTGCAGAAAACCTGAAATTTTTTTTTGCCATATTTTTAATTGAAATATAGTCAATTTACAATGTTATGCTAGTTTCTGATGTACAGCAAAGTGATTCAGTTATACAATCCATACTTTTTCATATTCTTTTCCATTATGGTTTATTACAGAATATTGACTATAGTTCCCTGTGCTATACAATAGGACCTTGCTGTTTATCCATTCTATATATAATAGTTTACACATCTGCTAGTCCCAAACTCCCAGTCCTCCCCTCCCCCTTGGCAATCACAAGTCTGTTCTCTATATGTCTATGAGTCAGTTTCTGTTTCATAGTAAGTTCATTTGTGTCATATTTTATTTTTCTTTTCTTTTTGTGGTACCCGGGCCTCTCACTGTTGTGGCCTCTCCCGTTGTGGAGCACAGGCTCCGGACGCGCAGGCTCAGCGACCATGGCTCACGGGCCCAGCCGCTCCGCAGCATGTGGGACCTTCCCGGACGGGGGCACGAACCCGTGTCCCTTGCACTGGCAGGTGAACTCTCAACCACTGCACCACCAGGGAAGCCCTGTGTCATATGTTAGATTCCACATATAAGTGATACCATATGGTATCTGTCTTTTTCTTTCTGACTTACTTCACTTAGTATGATAATCTCTAGGTCCATCCATGTTGCTGCAAATGGCATTATGAAATATTCCCTTAAAATGATACAAGAAACATTATCTGACCCTAATCCTGCATTCTAGGTACAACTGTCAACCTTACTGAACAGCTATCTCAAGGTGGATTTGGTTGTATTCAATATAGAGGGCATGCAGGTTCTGTATCCAAAACAAACTTTTTAAGATAATTTAGCTTAACTCAAAAACAACACTCCAACCTCCCTCCTTCCATTCCATTATGATAGTCACTTGACACCAAATTCCAGTATGGTGTATATTTACTACTAGAACCAGAAAGGATAACTCTAGTTCAGAATTAATCTAGTAATTCCTCAAAAATAACTTCTGATGGCCCTAATTAGAAAATAAAAAGAATTAAGCACACAGACTAGAAAGAAAGCTGTCTGCATTCACAGATGGCATGATTATGTACATAACATATCCAAAGGAATCTACAAAGTACCAAAACTAACTGAGTTTATAAAGTTGTGGAATTCAAGGTCAGTATACAAAAATCATGTGAATTTTTATATACATATACTGAGCAAACACTTGGGAAATTAATTTTTTTTAAATACCACTCTTATAACATCAAAAAAAATCAAATATCTAGGGAAAAGACAATGAAAGATGAGCAAGAACTCTACCTAAAATACCTCAAAGCATTACTAAAAGATATTAAAGACCTAAACAGAGATATTTCATGTACATGGACTGGAAAACACAACACCATTAAGATGTCGATTCTCCCAAATTGATCTATAACTTCAACACAATCCTAATCAAAATTCCAGCAGGCATTTCGTAAAAACTGCCAAGCTGATTCTAAAACTAACATGAAAATCCAAAGACCCTAGAATAGCTAAAATAATTTTTGATGAAAAGTATACTACCTGATATTAAGATTTACTTTGCTACAGCAATTAAGACAGTACAGTACTGGCATAAGGACAAACAGATCAATGAAACATAACATAGTCCAGAAATATATTCACACTAATACTTCATTTTACAACAGAGGAGCCTCTACAATTCAGTAGGGAAAGGATGGTCTTTTCAACAAATGGTTCTGAAATAATTAGATATTCATATGCAAGAGAACACAGAATATCCTCACAACCTTAAAATAGGCAAAAATTCCTTTGACAAGACACAAAAGTCACTAACAATAAAATCAAAAACTGAGAAAATGAACTTCACTAAAATAAACATGCTCATCAAAAGACACAATTAAGAAAATGATTAGGAAAGCCATAGACTAATGGGAAAACTCAAAATACATATATCTGACAAAAGACTCACAACCAGCATGTACGAAAATAATTTTTAAAACGAAACAATCCAATATTTTTTAATGAGCAAAATACTTGAACAGACACTTAGCAAAAGAAGGTATGAATGACTAATAGTTAACTGTGATGAATCACCAGATACTACTGAATTTCAGTAGTCGACAGCAAAATGCAAATTAAAACCACAATGAGATACCACTTCACACCCAGTAAGATGACTAAAAATAAAAATCTGACAATGCCAACTGTCAGAATGTAGAGCAACTTGAAATCTCACATACTGCTAAGAGTATACAATGGTACAACCTTGTACTTTAGAAAAGTTTGGCAGTTTCTAATAAAACTGAACACAAGACCTAGCAATTCTGCTCCTAAGAATATACTCAAGAAAAATCAAAGCGTATGTTCACCAAATTGTTCATAGCAGATTATTAATAATAAGAAAAAAATGGAAACAATTTAAATATTTATCAATAGGAGAAAGGATAAACACACTGTGGTACAGTCATACGATCCAAAAAATGATGTGTGTAACATGGATGAATTCTTAAAATATTATGTTGAGCAAAAAGTCAGACACGAATGCATAGTGTATGATTCCACTTATATGAAACTCAAGAACGGGTAGAATTAATATATAGTGAAAGAAATAAGAACTATGGTTACTTAAGAGATAGAGAGAAAAACCAGGAATCTTTCTGGGATGATGAAAATTGTTTTTTACTTTAGATGGTAGTAACATGGGTACATACATTTGTCAAAATAAACTGTAAATCTGAATTTTGTTCATTTTACTGTATGTAAACTATAACCCAACAAAGAAAGAACACCTCTTTAAAAAGAGATAAGGAGATATGGGGGAATATTAAACTTCTGAGGAAAATGCGGTAGGTAGGGAGAGGAAGATGCTTTTTTCCCAAGAGAAAAGATAATGGCAATTATGTAAGAACAACATGCACTAAACATCATCATGTGGACCCAACAATCCTTTCCACTCATCTTTCAACTTAATAAATTTTAGGTAATTAAGAAATATTCTCAGCCAGAACTCTGGAGGGCCAAAGACCTCAGCAAGATAAAGGTCACTCTTTTAGTTGAGCCCTTCACAATGTCAGGCCCAGACTATTTTAATAGCTTTCTACTGGTCTCCGTATCCCTACCCTACAATCCTTCTTCCTAAAATATAAATCTGATATTGTTCTTCTGTTTAAAATACTTTAGTGGATTTCCATAACCTATAAGAGGCTTCCAGAGATGTTTAATCAGGTATTCTATCAGTAAAAGATTTTGAGTATCCACCTCCATATATGTATATTTTTATTAACAAATTAAGCATTACTGTAGCAATATATTATGCATATGATATATAAAACAAAAATATTAAAAGGGATATAAACATGTAATATAATTAGAAGTCATAATACAAAAATGGCTTATCACAAGCACCTCTAAGTGTGGCATTACTGGGTTGGCCAAAAGGTTCATTTGGTTTTTTCTGTAAGATGGCTCTAGTAGCACTTAGTTGTCTTTAACTTCATTTGAAACAATTTTGTTAGACTGTATGTGACAGCTGTCATATCAGCATGCATTTAAGAAAAGACTTATCAAAACTGGTGAATTTTTGTGTAGCCATTTTAATACTGAAGATGAAAGAAAAAGAGCAACATTTTCGGCATATCATGCTTTATTATTTCAAGAAAGGTAAAACGCAACTGAAATGCAAAAAAAAGATTTGTGCAGTGTATGGAGAAGGTGCTGTGACTGATCGAATGTGTCAAAAGTGGTTTACGAAGTTTTGTGCTGGAGATTTCTCACTGGACGATGCTCCATGTTCAGGTAGACCAGTTGAAGTTGACAGCTATCAAATCAAAACATTAACTGAGAACAATCAATGTTATACAGTGCGGCAGACAGCCGACATACTCAAAATATCCAAATCAAGCACTGAAAATCATTTGCACCAGCTTGGTTATGTGAATCGCTTTGATGTTTGGGTTCCACATAAGTTAAGTGAAGAAAAACTTCTTGACTGTATTTCCGTATTCAATTCTCTACTTAAATATAACGAAAATGTTCCGTTTTTAAAATAAATTGTGACAGGTGATGAAAAGCAGATACTGTACAATAATGTGGAACGGAAGAGATCGTGGGGAAAGTGAAATGAACTGCCACCAACCACACCAAAGGCCCGTCTTCATCCAAAGAAGGTGATGTTGTATATATGGTGGGATTGGAAGGGAGTCCTTTATTATGACCTCCTTCTAGAAAACCAAACGATTAATTCCAACAAGTATTGCTCCCAGTTAGACCAACTGAAAGCAGCACTCAACAAAGAGCATCCAGAATGAGACAAGAGAAAACGCATAACCTTCCATCAGGATGACGCAAGACCGCATGTTTCTCTGATGACTAGGCAAAAACTGTTACAGCTTGGCTGGTTCTGATTCATCCACTGTATTCACCAGACATTGCATCTTTGGATTTCCATTTATTTCGGTCTTTATAAAATTCTCTTAATGGAAAAAATTTCAATTCCCTGCAAGACTGTAAAAGGCACCTGGAAGAGTTCTTTGCTTAAAAAGGTAAAAAGTTTTGGGAAGATGGAATTATGAAGTTGCCTGAAAAATGGAAGAAGGTAGTGGAACAAAAGGGTGAATACGTTGTTCAATAAAGTTCTTGGTGAAAATGAAGAATGTATCTTTTATTTTTACTTAAAAACCGAAGGCACTTCTTGGACTGGTAGAAACACAAACCCACCAAACTTGGCCCCACCCCTTCGCTGGTTTATCTCCCATGGTTACCTTACACCTACCCTGTGTTACGATCCTAACAACTTGTATTTCCTCAGAGGTGTGCTTTATCTTTGACATCTGGGCACAGACTATTTATCCTGCTCTTCTCTACTTCCTCTTAGCATACCCTTCACATATTCATTCTTCAAAACTTATCCTAAATGTTATTTCCTGTAGAAAATCTGCTTTACTTCCATGAAAGGTAATGATCCTCAATGTCTTGTTCAAATCATTAGAATGGCTTCTTATTCAAGTCACTTACTTATATATCTATTTCTCCATTAGACTGTAAAGAGCAAAGACTACAGTCTATTCTTTGCAGCCCAGAACTTAACAGTGCCTACATGCTTAATAAGTATCTTAGGAATTACCTTTATCAGTATTCACAAAGAAACCCATGTTTTCCAAATATACTGGAAATATTTCAGTAAGTACACAGAATATATAGTCTGAGGTCTAGTCTAACAACTTGAAATACCACACAACCCAGTCCCTAAAGGTATGCTCTCTGACTTGAACTGACATATGTACATCACAGTCCTTATGTTGAGTTCCTCGTGAAGTTAATTTCCTCATGGTATAAATCAAACACGTGGATAAACTCACTGCCTTCCTGGATTAAGGGATTTTCTGTAACACCTAAACATAAGCCATCTTTAATCAAATTTACCAGAATCAAATTTCACATCATAAACAAGCTACCATTAAAAATATAATCTTTCATTATAAAACTAAAACTCTGTTTAAATTACTGTTTAACAAATTATTAAAAATTTTTTCTTCTACTGACAAAAGCAACACATTACTGAAGAGGAAAAAAATATAGTGAAGCATAAAACCTAGTGGTTTTTTTCCATTTCTTTTTTTGAAGAGCACAGAGCTGTGGTTCTCACCCTAATTAGACTTCATAATCAACTACAAGGCTTTCAAAAACATACTGATAACTAGGCTCCAGAACAGACTAATTAAATCAGAATCTCTGAGGTTGTGTCTAAACCCTAGACTTTTTCAAAAGCTCCCCAAGTGATTCTAATGTGCAACCAGGGTAATCAAAACCTTGGTATAAAGCTAAAAATGAAAGTTTTCATACACTGATGGAGGAAATCTTTTTGAACGTTTGCAGTATTGAAATACAAATATTAAAAAGCCATCTATCTATGTTGGGACAACTGAATATCCGCATGCAAAAAAAAAGAAGTTGGAACCTTTATCCTTACACTAGGCATGAAAACTAACACAAAATGGATGACAGACCTAAATGGAAGAGCAAGAACTATAGACACCACCAAGAAAGTGAAAACACAGACCACAATACATGCTGCAACATGGCAAATGGGAAAAAATGTGTGAATTATGTATCTCATAAGGGACTTGTATCCAGAATATACAAAGAACATTTACAAATGAATAATAAAAAGATAAATAATCCAATTTAAAAATGGGCAGGAGGCTTCCCTGGTGGCGCAGTGGTTGAGAGTCTGCCTGCCGATGCAGGGGACACGGGTTCGTGCCCCGGTCTAGGAAGATCCCACATGCCGTGGAGTGGCTGGGCCCGTAGCCATGGCCGCTGAGCCTGTGCGTCCGGAGCCTGTGCTCTGCAACGGGAGAGGCCACAACAGTGACAGGCCCGCGAACCACAAAAAAAAAATAAAATAAAATAAAAATAAAAATGGGCAGGGACTTTCCTGGTAGTCCAGTGCTTAAGACTCCAAGCTTCCACTGCAGGGGGCGCGGGTTTGATCCCTAGTCAGCAACTAAGATCCCACATGCTGCCCAGTGCAGCCAAAAAAATAAAAATAAATAAATAAATCTACTTTAGAAAAAAAATGGGCAAAGGATCTGAATAGACATTTCTCTAAAGAAGATATACAAGTGGCCAATAAGAACATGAGAAAGGACTTCCCTGGTAGCGCAGCAGTTAAGAATCTGCCTGCCAATGCAGGGGAAATGGGTTCGAGCCCTGGTCTGGGAAGATCCCACATGCTGCAGAGCAACAAAGTCCAGGCACCACAACTACTGAGCCTGTGCTCTGGAGCCTGCGAGCCACAACTACTGAGCCCACAGACTGCAACTACTGAAGCCCACGCACCTAGAGCCCGTGCTCTGGAACAAGAAAAGCCACCACAATGAGAAGCCTGCACACCGCAACAAAGAGTAACCCCCACTCAACGCAACTAGAGAAAGCCCATGCACAGCAACAAAGACCCAATGCAGCCAAAAAATATAAATTAATAAATTAAAATAACATGAGAAAATGTTCAACATGAACAGCCATTAGGAAACTGCAAATCAAAGCCACAGTGAGACATCACTTCATATCCACTAGGATGGCTATAATTAAAAGATAATATCAAGGGAGGAGATCAATTGGTGGAGTAGGAGAATGCTGAGCTCACCTCCCCACAGGAACACATCACAATACAGCTACATGAGGAATTCTTATTGAAAACAAATTGGAGAATGATAGAAGAACTCTTCTTCAACCAAGGCTATGAGGAAAGATCCACACAAAGTCAGGTAGAAATTGAGGAGAAGCAATCAGGATCTGCAGCACTAGGAGGGGACACAGAAGAGGAGACGGATATCACAGGCTCAGAGATCCTCCGTGGGGAGTGAGTGGTCCAAGCCACATATTGAGCACCACCTCCCTGGGGTTCAATACCAGGAAGATGTGTCTCCTTAGCTGGTTTGAAAACTAGTGGGACTTATAGGAGGGCTATAAGAAACCGAGATTCTACTCCTGAAGAATGCACACACATGCTTGCTTACTCCCAGGAATAAGGCCTAGGAAGAAGAGTGAAACTTCCTTGGGCTCTGGCTGGTTTCCCAAAACCACACACAAACTGGGCACCCTGGCCCACACCAAGCACCTCTCCAGCACCTCTAGCTATTTATTTATTTATTTTATTTATTTATTTATCTTTGGCTGCACTGGGTCTTCACTGCTGCATGCGGGCTTTCTCTACTTGTGGCAAGCGGGAGCTACTCTTCGTTATGGTGCACGGGTTTCTCATTGCAGTGGCTTTTCTTGTTGCGGAACACGGGCTCTAGGCGCACGAACTTCAGTAGTTGTAGCACACGGGCTCAGTAGTTGTGGCTTGCGGGCTCCAAAGCGCTGGCTCAGTAGTTGTGGTGCACAGGCTTAGGTGCTCCGCGGCATGTGGGATCTTCCCAAACCAGGGCTCGAACGCCTGTCCCCTGCATTGGCAGGTGGATTCTTAACTACTGCGCCACCAGGGAAGCCCCAGACATTTTTTAAATGTCTGTACAGATTACTTCCCTGCCCTTCAGGATAAAGACACTGAGTGTCTACTAAGCCAAGTAATTAATGTGTAATTATGTGTGTATGTTCATGTTTGTGTGTCTGCATACATAAAATCTAACGCTGTCATATAAGTTTCAACCCTATTTTATAGATAAGAAAAGGTTGAAAGATTTAAAAACCTGTCCAAGGCTACCATACCATTAAGTACTAAAGCTAGAATTTGATCCACCACAGCCTGGTTCTTTCCAGTAGAAGCTAAGGCAGATAGACATAAACACGCACATATACATATATAAATTCAATAGTACATACGTGAACAAGATAAACAAAGAGAACAATATATGGGTCAGAGCTTAAGGAGATGGTTGGATAAATATCAAGTGAGTCAGAAATGGATTCATTCAGAAAAGGGGATCCCCATTAGTCTGTAGGTAAGGTAAGGCTAATAAGAAAGAACAGATAATGGTCTGGGGCAGGACACTGGATGTCAAATTTAGGGAACAAATAGTCCAATTCAGCTGAAGTTTCCTAGAAGGAATAGAGAAAAAAAGGTAGAGAGAGACCTGACAGTGGATGTCTACGAATATCAGTTCTAGGAGTTTCAACTTCACCCTGTGGGCAATGAAGAGCCTTTGAAGGCTTCTGTGTAGGCTTGTAACGTGATAACGGTTATTAGTTGAGGAGAATTCCTCTGAACACCCTGGATGGAAAGAAGAAATAGGAAAGAGCTAAGGTAGGGAAGAGGATAGGAAAAAATATTTGCAGGTTATGTATCATATACTGGGTAGGCCAAAACGTTCTTTGGGTTTTTCCATAACATCTTATGGAAAAACCCGAACGAACATTTTGGCCAACTCAATAAGAGATTAATATCTAGAATGTAATAAAAAACTCTTACAACTTAACATGTGCATTAAAAAGTGAGCAAAGAGACCTTCAAGATGGCAGAGGAGTAAGACATGGAGATCACCTTCCTCCCCACAAATATATCAGAAATACATCTACATGTGGAACAACTCCTACAGAACACCTACTGAACTGTGGCAGAAGACTGAGACTTCGCAAAAGGCAAGAAACTCCCCCACGTACCTGGGTAGGGCAAAAGAAAAAACAGAGACGAAAGAATAAGGACAGAACCTGCACCTCTGGGAGGGAACCTGCACCTCTGGGAGGGAGCTGTGAAGGAGGAAAAGTTTCCACACACTAGGAAGCGCCTTCACGAGCAGAGACCGAGGGTGGGCAGGGGGGGGAAGCTTCGGAGCCACAGACGACAGCGCAGCAACAGGGGTGCAGAGGGCAAAGCGGAGAGATTTCCGCACAGAGGATGGGTGCTGACCAGCACTCACCAGACCGAGAGGCTTGTCTGCTCACTCACCGGGACGGGCAGGGGCTGGGAGCTGAGCCTCGGGCTTCGGAGATCAGACCCCAGGGAGAGGACTGGGGTTGGCTGCATGAAAACAGCCTGAAGGGGGCTAGTGCGCCACAGCTAGCCAGGAGGGAGTCCGGGAGAAACTCTGGACCTGCCTAAGAGGCAAGACACCATTGTTTCCGGGTGCAGAAGGAGAGGGAATTCAGAGCATCGCCTAAACGAGCTCCAGAGATGGGCGCGAGCTGCGGCTATCAGCATGGACACTAGACGAGCATGAGATGCTAAGGCTGCTGCTGCAGTCACCAAGAAGCTTGTGCGCAATCACAGGTCACTATCCACACCACCCCTCCCAGGAGCCTGTGCAGCCCGCCACTACCAGGGTCCCGTGATCCAGGGACAACTTCCCTAGGAGAACACATGGGGCCTCAGGCTGTTGCAATGTCACACCGGCCTCTGCTGTCACAGGCTCGCACTGCATTCTCTACCCTCCACCTCCCCCAGGCCTCAGTGAGCCAGAGCCCCCTAATCAGCTGCTACTTTAAACCCATCCTGTCTGGGCAGGAACAGACGCCCTCAGGAGACCTACACGCAGAGCCGGGGCCAAATCCAAAGCTCAACCCCAGGAGCTGTGAGAACAAAGAAAGGAAAGGGAAATCTCTCCCAGCAGCCTCAGGAGCAGCGGATTAAATCTCCACAATCAACTTGATGTACCCCGCATCACTGAAGTACCTGAATAGACAAAAAATCATCCCAAATTGAGGCGGTGGACTCTGGGGGCAACTGTAGACTTGGGGTTTGCTTTCTGCATCTAATTTATTTCTGGTTTTATGTTTATCTTAGTTTAGTATTCAGAATTTATCATCATTGATAGACTTATTGATTTGCTTGCTCTCTCTTTTTATAAGGATTATATATATTTTTTTCCTTTTTGTCTTTTTGTGGGTGTAGATGTATGCTTCTTTGTGTGATTTTGCCTGTATAACTGCTTTTACCACTTGTCCTACGGTTCTGTCTGTCTGTTTTTGTTTTTGTTTTCTTAGTATAGTTTTTAGCACTTGTTATCACTGGTGGATTTGTTTTTTGGTTTGGTTGCTCTCTTCTTTCTTTTCTTTTCTTTTTTTTATTACTTTTTAATTTTTTGTTATTTTTAATAATTTTTTTTATTTTAATAACTATTTTTTTTTAATTTTTTTTTCTCCCTTTTCTTCTGAGCCATGTGGCTGACAGGGTCTTGGTGCTCTGGCCGGTTGTCAGGCCTGTGCCTCTGAGGTAGGAGAGACGAGTTCAGGACATTGGTCCACCAGAGACCTCCCAGCTCCAAGTAATAACAAATGGCAAAAGTCCTCCCAGAGATCTCCATCTCAATGCTAAAACACAGCTCCACTCAACGACCAGCAAGCTACAGTGCTGGAAACCCTATGTGAAACAACTAACAAGACAGGAACACAACCCCACCCATTAGCACAGAGGCTGCCTAAAATCATAGTAAGTCCACAGACACCCCAAAACACACCACCAGACGTGGACCAGCCCACCAGAAAGACAAGATCCAGACTCATCAACCAGAACACAGGCACCATTCCCCTCCACCAGGAAGCCTACAAAACCCACTGAAGCAACATTAGCCACTGGGGACAGATACCAAAAACAACATGAACCACGAACCTGCAGCCTGTGAAAAGCAGACCCCAAACACAGTAAGGTAAGCAAATTGAGAAGAGAGAGAAACACACAGCGGATGAGGGAGCAAGGTAAAAACCCACCAATCACACAAAGGAACAGGAAATAGGCAGTCTACCTGAAAAACAATTCAGAGTAATGATAGTCAAGATGATCCAAAATCTTGTAAATACAACAGAGAAAATGCAAGAAACACTGAACAAGGACCTAAAAGAACTAAAGAGCAAACAAATAATGATGAACACCACAATAAATGAATTTGAAAAATCTCTAGAAGGAATCAATAGAGAATAAATGAGGCAGAAGAATGGATAAGGGACCTGGAAGATAAAATAGTGGAAGTAACTACTGCAGAGCAGATTAAAAAAAAAAAACAATGAAAAGAATTGAGGAGAGTCTCAGAGACCTCTGGGACATTAAATGAACCAACATTCAAATTATAGGGGTCCCAGAAGAAGAAGAAAGAAAGAAAGAGACTGAGAAAATATTTGGAAAAATTATAGTTCAAAACTTTCCTAACATGGGAAAGGAAATAGTCAATCAATACCAGGAAGGGCAGAGAGTCCCATACAGGATAAAACCTAGGAAAAACACACCAAGACACATATTAAGCAAACTATCAAAAATTCAATACAGAGAAAAAATATTAAAAGCAGCAAGGGAAAAACAACAAATAAGACACAAGGGAATCCCCATAAGGTTAACAGCTGATCTTTCAGCAGAAACTCTGCAAGCCAGAAGGGACTGGCAGGACATATTTAAAGTGATGAAAGAGAAAAACCTACAACCAAGATTACTCTCCCCAGCAACAATCTCTTTCAGATTTGAGGGAGAAATTAAAACCTTAAGAGATAAGCAAAGGCTAAGAGAATTCAGCACCACCAAACCAGCTTTACAACAAATGTTAAAGGAACTTCTCTAGGCAGGAAATGCAAGAGAAGGAAAAGACCTACAATAACAAACCCAAAACATTAAGAAAATGGTAACAGAAACATACATATCGATAACTACCTTAAATGCTCTAAGCAAAAGACACACACTGGCTGAATGGATACAAAAACAGAACCCATATATATGCTGTCTACAAGAGACCCACTTCAGACACATACAGACTGAAAGTGAGGGGATGGAAAAAGGTATTCCATGCAAACGGACACCAAAAGAAAGCTAGAGCAGCAATTCTCATATCAGACAAAATAGACTTTAAAATAAAGATTATTACAAAAGACAAAGAAAGATACTACATAATGCTCAAGGTATCAATACAAGAAGATATAACAATTGTAAATATTTATGCACCCAATATAGGAGCACCTCAATACATAAGGCAAATGCTAACAGCCATAAAAGGGGAAATCAACAGTAACACAATCATAGTAGGGGACTTTAACACCCCACTTTCACCAATGGACAGATCATCCAAAATGAAAATAAATAAGGAAACACAAGCTTTAAATGATACATTAAACAAGATGGACTCAATTGATATTTATAGGACATTCCATCCAAAAACAACAGAATACATCTCAAGTGCTAATGGAACATTCTCCAGGACAGATCATATCTTGGGTCACAAATCAAGCCTTGGGTAAATTTAAGAAAATTGAAATCGTATCAAGTATCTTTTCTGACCACAACGATGAGACTAGATATCAACTGCAGGAAAAAAACTGTACAAAATACAAACACATGGAGGCTAAACAATACACTACTAAATAACCAAGAGACCACTGAAGAAATCAAAGAGGAAATCAAAAAATACCTAGAAACAAATGACAATGAAAACACGATGACCCAAAACCTATAGGATGCAGCAAAAGCAGTTCTAAGAGGGAAGTTTATAGCAATACAATCCTACCTCAAGAACAAGAAACACCTCAAACAACCTAACCTTGCACCTAAAGCAATTAGAGAAAGAAGAACAAAAAAACCCTAAAGTTAGCAGAAGGAAAGAAATCATAAGAATCAGATGAGAAATAAATGAAAAAGAAATGAAGGAAACAATACCAAACATCAATAAAACTAAAAGCCAGTTCTTTGAGAAGATAAACAAAATTGATAAACCATTAGCCAGACTCATCAAGAAAAAAGAGAGAAGACTCAAATCCAAACAATTAAAAATGAAAAAGGGTAAGTAACAACTGACACTGCAGAAATACAAAGGATCATGAGAGACTACTACAAGCAACTGTATGCCAATAAAATGGACAACCTGGAAGAAATGGACATATTCTTAGAAAAGCACAACCTTCCAAGACAGAACAAGGAAGAAATAGAAAACATAAACAGACCAATCACAAGCACTGAAACTGAAACTGTGATTAAAAATCTTCCAACAAACAAAAGCCCAGGACCAGATGCCTTCACAGGTGAATTCTATCAAACACTTACAGAAGAGCTAACACCTATCCTTCTCAAACTCTTCCAAAAATATAGCAGAGGGAGGAACACTCCAAAACTCATTCTACAAGGCCACCATCACCCTGATACCAAAACCAGACAAAGATGTCATAAAGAAAGAAAACTACAGGCCAATATCACTGATGAACATCGATACAAATATCCTCAACAAAATACTAGCAAACAGATTCCAACAGCACATTAAAAGGATCATACACCATGGTCAAGCAGGGCTTATCCCAGGAATGCAAGGATTCTTCAATATACACAGATCAATCAATGTGATAAACCACATTAACAAACTGAAGGAGAAAAACCACATGATCCTCTCAAATGATGCAGAAAAAGCTTTCGACAAAATTCAACACCCATTTATGATAAAAAAAAAAAAAAACCTCCAGAAGGTAGGCACAGAGGGAACTTTCCTCAACATAATAAAGGCCATATATGACGAACCCACAGACAACATCGTTCTCAATGGTGAAAAACTGAAACCATTTCCTCTAAGATCAAGAACAAGACAAGGTTGTCCACTCTCACCACTATTATTCAACACAGCTTTGGAAGTTTTAGCCACAGCAATCAGAGAAGAAAAAGAAATAAAAGGAATTCAAATCGGAAAAGAAGAAGTAAAGCTGTCACTGTTTGCAGATGACGTGACGCTATATGTACAGAATCCTAAAGATGCTACCAGAAAACTACTAGAGCTAATCAATGAATTTGGCAAAGTAGCAGGATACAAAATTAATGCACAGAAATCTCTTGCATTCTTATACACTGATGATGAAAAATCTGAAAGAGAAATTAAGGAAACCCTCCCATTTACCACTGCAACAAAAAGAATAAAATACCTAGGAATAAACCTACCTAAGGAGACAAAAGACCTGTATGCAAAAAACTACAAGACAGTGATGAAAGAAATTAAAGACGATACAAATAGCTGGAGAAATATACCATGTTCTTGGATTGGAAGAATCAACATTGTGAAAGTGACTATATTATCCAAAGCAGTCTACAGATTCATTGCTATCCCTATCAAACTACCACTGGCATTTTTAACAGACCTAGAACAAAACATTTCACAGTTTGTATGGAAACACAAAAGACCCCGAATAGCCAAAGCAATCTTGAGAAAGAAAAACGGAGCTGGAGGAATCAGGCTCCCTGACTTCAGACTATGCTACAAAGCTACAGTAATCAAACAGTATGGTACTGGAACAAAAAAAGAAATATAGATCAATGGAACAGGACAGAAAGCCCAGAAATAAACCCACACACATATGGTCACCTTATCTTTGATAAAGGAAATATCTTTGATAAAGGAGGCAAGAATATACAGTGGAGAAAAGACAGCCTCTTCAATAAGTGGTGCTGGGAAAACTGGACAGGTACATGTAAAAGTATGAAGTTAGAATACTCCCTAACACCATACACAAAAAAAAACTCAAAATGGATTAAACACAATGTAAGGCCAGACACTATCAAACTGGCCTTATACTATCAAACTCTTAGAGGAAAACACAGGCAGGACACTCTATGACATAAATCACAGTAAGATCCTTTTTACCCACCACCTAGAGAAATGGAAATAAAAACAAAAATAAACAAATGGGACCTAATGAAACTTCAAAGCCTTTGCACAGCAAAGGAAACCATAAACAAGACCAAAAGACAATCCTCAGAATGGGAGAAAATATTTGCAAATGAAGCAACTGACAAATGATCAGTCTCCAAAATTTACAAGCAGCTCATGCAGCTCAATAACAAAAAAACAAACAACCCAATCCAAAAATGGGCAGAAGACCTAAACAGACATTTCTCTAAAGAAGATATACAGATTGCCAACAAACACATGAAAGAATGCTCAACATCATTAATCATTAGAGAAATGCAAATCAAAACTACAATGAGATACCATCTCACACCAGTCAGAATGGCCACCATCAAAAAATCTAGAAACAATAAATGCTGGAGAGGGTGTGGAGAAAAGGGAACACTCTTGCACGGTTGGTGGGAACGTAAACTGATACAGCCACTATGGAGAACAGTATGGAGGTTCCTTAAAAAACTACAAATAGAACTACCATACGACCCAGCAATCCCATTACTGGGCATATATCCTGAGAAAACCATAATTCAAAAAGAGTCATGTACCAAAATGTTCACTGCAGCTCTATTTACAATAGCCAGGACATGGAAGCAACCTAAGTGTCCATCAACTGATGAATGGATAAAGAAAATGTGGCTCATATTTACAATGGAGTATTACTCAGCCATAAAAAGAAAAGAAATTGAGTTATTTGTAGTGAGGTGGATGGACCTAGAATCTGTCATACAGAGTGAAGTCAGTCAGAAAGAGAAAAACAAATACCGTATGCTAACATATATACATGGAATCTAAAAAAAAAAAAAAAAAGGTTCTGAAGAACCTCAGCCCAGGACAGGAATAAAGACACAGACGTACAGAATGGACCTGAGGACACGGGGAGGGGGAAGGGTATGCTGGGACGAAGTGAGACAGTGGCATGGACCAAATGTGAAACAGATAGCTAGTTGGAAGCTGCCACATAGCACAGGAAGATCAGCTTGGTGCTTTGTGACCACCTAGAGGGGTGGGATAAGGAGGGTGGGAGGGAGACGCAAGAGGAAGGAGATATGGGGATTTATGTATAGCTGATACACTTTGTTATAAAGCAGAAATTAACACACCATTGGTAAGCAATTATACTCCATTAAAGATGTTAAACAAAAATGAGCAAAATCATCTCCATAGCAGATATACAAAATGGCCAATAAGCACAAGAAAAGATGCTCAACATCACTAATCATTAGGGAAATGCAAAACAAAGCCACAATGACATCAAAACCACTTTACACCCATTAAGATGGCCACAAAAAAAAAAAAAAAAAAAAAAAACAAGTGTTGGTGTGGATGGGGAGAAACTGGAACCCCTGTGCATTGCCAGTGGAAATGTAAAATGATGCAGCTGCTGTGGAAAACAATATGGTGGTTCTTCAAAAACTTAAAAATAGAACTACCAATGATCTAGCAATTCTATTTTTGGGTATATACCCAGAAGACTTAAAAGCAGGGACTCAAACTGGTATTTGTACAACCATATTCATAGCAGCATTATTTGCGATAGCCAAAGGTAGAAGCAACCTGTGTCTAATGACAAATAAATGAATGGATTAATAAAGTGTAGCATATACATACAATGGAATTTTATTTCAGCCTTAAAAAGGAATGAAACTGATACACACTACAATATGGGTAAACTTTGAAGACACTATGCTAAGAGAAACAAGCCAGACATAAATATTGGATGATTCCTCTCATATGATATTGTTAGTGTTTAATGAGTATAGTTTCAGTTCAGGATGATGAAAAAGTTCTCGATATGGATGGTGGTAATCATTGCACAACAGTGTGAATGCACTTAATTAATGCCTGAAGTGTACACTTAACAATGGTTAAATTGGTAATTTTTTTACAAGTTTTCTTATGTTCTTTACTAAAATGAAAAATTTTTGTAATGCAAAAGGCACATTCAAATTAAAAGAAAAATGACAGGCTAGGCAAAAGATCTGAAACACAGTTATTAACAAAGCCCTTCTATAACTCAATAAGAAAGACAGTAGAAAATTGGTCAATGTATATAATGAGCAATGAGCAATCGAAAGGGAAATTCTAATGTTTAATAAACATGAAGGAACACTCATTTTCAACAGTGCTCAGGAAAATAAAAATTAGACAGTTTTATATTGACAAAAATATAATGAAAATCGTGTTGGAGGACTGAGGAAATGTGTGCATTCATGTGCCATGCATGAGGAGAGCAGAAGTACATTCAATCATCTTGGTGGAAAACAAAGCTGTATTTATCAAAAATAAAAAACACATTCCCTTTGACTTAGTAATCCTACTTTTAGAAGTGTTATAGAAATATTCATACAAGTCTGGAAATGTATGTACAAAAATGCTTACTACCCCAGTGCTACAACTGCAAAAATTGAAAATTAAATATCCTTTCAATAGGAATATAAACAAAGACATTATGGTACAGTTATACAGTACACTACAATGCAAGCATTAAAATAATGAGATAAATGCCTGTGTCTTATCTTGGAAAAAAAGCCAACAAAATACAAAGTTTTTTTAAAAAGGCAGTTGTAGCACAAAACAGATCTTTTTTTTTTAAAGGTATGACACACACACGGGATAGAATATCAAACAGTTAAACACTGTTAGCTCTGAAAGGAGATGGGCGGAAGGGAAGTGATGAGGAGGAAACTGTCACTTTTGAAATACAAACATTATTTGATTTGGTTATATTATTTTTGTAATTACAGGGTATTTTAAATTTTAATAAAAATATTCTGACCTCAAAACTACAGAATGGAAAGGACAGGAAAGACAATTTCAGGAAACTGACTTCAGAAGACAACCTTCTAGGCCATATGACAGATATCTTGCCCCCAAATATTTCTCCATACAATCTAAAGCTGTTTATTTACTTTTCTTACATTTTTCTGAAATTCCACTGGTGTCCTCTTAAAAACATTAAAAACTTGAGCATTATATGGTGGAAAGGAATTCAGGCTAGGAGCCCAAAAGCAGTTCCTGTGAATTACTTTAGTCATTGATAGGATAAGGAACTCTCCCTGGAAGAGTAACAATTTCAATTTCATTTTTATTTTCCTTTAGCATTTTAGTAACATACGAAACCAAAATACTTTTTGTAAGATCAAGTGATTATCACCCATTCAAATCTTTTTTAAATAAATTAATAAAAAACTACACTCTACTATCCCAAGTAAGATTAGCATTATATTTTGGAGATGGGGATAGAAACAGGAAACAAAGGAAAGAAGTAGGTAATTTTGGAGCATTCAACATTTTAAGGGCAGGGCGGACCGTCAAAACTTGAGGCCAGGATACCAGAGACTGAGTAAAAGACTAGGGAGGTAGAGGTACATATATTAAGGACAAATTTCACTGACTTAAAAATTATTAGACCTGTGTGTGGGGTACAGAACTTCATGATCGGACTTCCCTGGTGGCACAGTGGTTAAGAATCCGCCTGCCAATGCAGGGGACACGAGTTCAAGCCCTGGTCCGGGAAGATCCCACATGCTGCAGAGCAACCAAGCCCGTGCGTCACAACTACTGAGCCTGCGCTCTAGAGCCCACGAGCCACAACTATTGAGCCCACGTGCCACAACTGAAGCCCACACGCCTAGAACCCGTACTCCTCAACAAGAGAAGCCACTGCAGCGAGAAGTCCACGCACTACAACAAGTAGCCCCCGCTCACTGCAACTAGAGACAGTCTGTGCGCAGCAACAAAGAACGCAGCCAAAATTTAATTAAAAAAAAAACTTCATGATCAAGTAAGCCTTTGGATATGTACTCAACCAAAACAAAACACATTAATTTTTTAAATAGTAAATGCATACGAAACAAAATTTAAAATAGTAGCTTTTATTTAATCTTTTTTAAGTCACAGGTTCCTTTAAGTATCGATGAAAGCTCTGGACCATCTGCCAGGAAAATCATGCATATTCACATTAAAAATTAAGCATGTATAAAAAAATTAAGCATGTACACAATTTAAAGAGACCTAAGACTCTGGGTTAAGAACTCGTATTAAAGAGACCTAAGACTCTGGGTTAAGACTCCCTCTGTCCACAAAGAACTTCATCCTTTAAACTGGCTTAACTCTAATTCTACTAACATGATAAAACCTCACTTCCACCATAATTTTCTTCTTTTCCTAAATTTTTTATTTTTATTTATTTATTTATTTTTGGCTGCACCACATGGCATGTGGGATCCTCGTTCCCCGACCAGGGATCGAACCCATGCCCCCTGCATTGCAAGCGTGGAATCCTAACCACTGGACTGCCAGGGAAGTCCCAACCATAACTTGCTTAAGCAACTGAGTTCAGAGATCTAATTTGGGATTAACTGCTTGAACACCTACAAGTCATTAGTTGTACACTTTATGGAAGGAGGAACAGAAAGAATACAGCCCTCCATTGGTGTCCGCAGAGAACTGGTCTAAGGACGTCTTTCCCACAGCCCCCTAGGATACCAAAATCATCAGATACTCAAGTCCCTTACATAAAATAGTGTAATATTTGCACAGAAACTATGCACATCCTCTTGTGTACTTTAAATCACCTCTAGATTACTTATAATAACTAATACAATGTAGATGCTATATAAATAGTTGTAAATACTATGTAAATAGTTGCCAGTGCCACAAATTCAAGTTTTGCTTTTTGGAACTTTCTGGAACTTTTTTTTTTTAACAATATTTTTGATCCTCAGTTGAATCTGCAGAAGTGGAACCCACACATATGGAGGGTTGACTATACTGATAGCTGAGGAATAGATAAAATGACTATGGAGTAAAGAGTTAAAGTATTTAACAATCTGGAGGTGAGGGAGGGTAGAGAGGTGGTGGTTTTTTTTTTTTTTGCGGTACGCGGGCCTCTCACTATCGTGGCCTCTCCCGTTACGGAGCACAGGCTCCAGACGCGCAGGCTCAGTAGCCATGGCTCACGGGCCTAGCCGTTCCGCGGCATGTGGGATCTTCCCGGACCGGGGCACGAACCCGTGTCCCCTGCATCGGCAGGCGGACTCTCAACCACTGCGCCACCAGGGAAGCCGAGAGGTTGTTTTAATCAACAGGAAGCAAAATAACAATTCCTGATCCATAGTAGAAACTCTATAAATTAATGAATGAAAAGTGAATAAAACAATAAATAAACAAAAGGAAGTAGCTGAAGAGACTTACTACATGGCTCCAGTAATAGGGAGAGAATTTTAATATTTTGGGCACTGCCCTGAAAACATAATTTAAACATTTCCTCCTCACTATAGAAAAATACAGTCAAAATTCTCAACAGCCATATTTACAACCAAATTATTAGAAAATGACTCACCCATTAGACTTCCCAATTGCAGTATATATAAAATTCATTACAAGGAAAAAATCAAATTACTAAATCAAAATCAAAGAAAAAAGGAGAAAAATTACTAAGTCAAAGGAGGAAAAAAATAAAAAAATAAAATCAAAATATAAAGAAAAGGGCTACCTACAAAATTAAATGCAGACAAATTCAACTAAATACTAACTTACTTTAAAATACACCAGGGACTTCCCTGGTGGCGCAGTGATTAAGAATCCGCCTGCCAATGCAGGGGATGTGGGTTCGAGCCCTGATCCAGGAAGATCCTACATGCCATGGAGCAACTACTGAACCTGCACTCTAGCGCCCTCAAGCCACAACTACTGAGCCCACGTGCCACAACTACTGAAGCCCACACGCACAGAGCCACCACATGCTAAGCCACCACAACGAGAAGCGGATTCCTAACCACTGTACCACCTGGGAAGCCCCCCAAAAATCTTTTAAAATATACGAAGAAGATAAAAACTATGAAATAATAGAACTAAAAATGTCTGAAGAGACGTCTCATCTATCTCTGATGAAACCTGAACCTTTACCTGAACCTTTTCAGCCAAAATACATTACGTAGTTTTATTTTTTCCCAGCTAGGTGCTAAGTTTTAACTTCTAGGAGCTCTAAGGAAGCAAATGATACTTTTTATAGCAAATAAGTGTTAAGTAATTCTATTAGTTTATATTCTATTCTACTTAAGCAAATATCATTTTAAAGCTTCTGGTGAATACTTTTAAGAGAGGCAACCTCAGCAGCAGCAAAAACTAATTGAGATGGCCCAATGCCACAAAGGAAATAAGCAGTAAAACCAGAATTCCTGAGAGGGAAGGACTGGGAGTGTGGGATTAGCACATGTAAACTATCATACATAGGAAGGATAAACAACAAGGTCCTACTGTATAGCACAGGGAACTATATTCGATATCCTGTGATAAACCATAATGGAAAAGAATATGAAAAAAGGAATGTCTGTATGTGTGTGAGTCACTCTGCTGTACAGCAGAGATTGCCACAACATTGTACATCAACTATACTCAATAAAAAAAATTTTAATTTAGAAATCTATCACCAGAAAACTACTAGAACTCATTAATGAATGCAGTAAAGTTGCAGGATACAAAATCAGTATACAGAAATCTGTTGCATTTCTACACACAAACAACGAACTATCAGTAAAAGAAATTAAGGAAACAATCCCATTTACCATCACATCAAAAAGAACAAAATACTTAAGAATAAACTTATCTAAGGAAGTAAAAGACCCACACTCAGAAAACTGTAAGACCCTGATGAAAGAAATTAAAGATGACACAAACAGATGGAGAGATATATCGTGTTCATGGATTGGAAGAATTAACATTGTTAAAATGACCATACTACTCAAGACAATCTACAGATTCAGTGCAATCTCTATCAGAATACCAAAGGCATGGGCTTCCCTGTTGGCGTAGTGGTTCAGAGTCCGCCTGCCGATGCAGGGGACGCGGGTTCGTGCCCCAGTCCAGGAAGATCCCACATGCCGCGGAGCAGCTAAGCCCATGAGCCATGGCCGTTGAGCCTGCGCGTCCGGAGCCTGTGCTCCGCAACAGAAGAGGCCACAACAGTGAGAGGCCCACGTACCACAAAAAAAAAAAAAAAAAAACCAAAGGCATTTTTCACAGAACTAGAATTTTTTTTTTTTTTGGTCTGTGCCACACAGCATGCAGGATCTTAGTTCCCCAACCAGGGACTGAACCCTTGCCCCCCATAGTGAAAGCAGAGTCCTAACCACTGGATCACCAGGGAATTCCAAACTAGAGCCAATGATTTTAAAGTTTCTTGGGAAACTCAAAAGACCCCAAATAGTGAAAATAATCCTAAGAAAGAAGAACAGAGTTGGAGGAATCATGCTCCCTGACTTCAGACTATACTACAAAGCTACAGTAATCAAAACAGCATGGGGAATTCCCTGGAGGTCCAGTGGTCAGGGCCCACGCTTTCACTGCCAAGTGCCCAGGTTCAATTCCTGGTCAGGGAACTAAGATCCCGCAAGTCGTGCAGCATGGCCAAACAAAGTAAGATACTGGCACAAAAACACACATAAATCAGTGTAACAGAATGGAGAGCCCAGAAATAAACCCACACACTTAGAGTCAATTAATCTATGACAAAGGAGGCAAGAATATACATTGAAGAAAAGACAGCCTTCGATAAGTGGTTCTGGGAAAGCTGGACAGCTACGTGTAAAAGAATGAAATTAGAACATTCTCTAACACCATATACAAAAATAAACTTAAAATGGATTAAAGACCTAAACGTAAGACCAGAAACCATAAAACTCCTAGAAGAAAACATAGGCAGAACACTCTGGCATAAGCTGTAGCAATTTTTTTTTTTTTGAATCTTTCTCCTAAAGCAAAGGAAATAAAAGCCAAAATAAACAAATGGTACCCAATTAGACTTAAAAGCTTTCGCACAGCAAAGGAAACCACCAACAAAACAAAGAGACTACCTACTGAATGGGAGAAAATATTTTCAAATGGTATGACTGATAAGAAGTTAATTCCCAAAATATACAAATGGCTCACACAACTCAATATCAAAAAAACAACTCAATATGAATGAAAAAATTGGCAGAAGACCTGAATAGACATTTTTCCGAAGAAGATATACAGATGGCCAACAGGCACATGAAAACATTGTTAATCATCAGAGAAATGCAAATTAAAACCACAATGAGATATCACCTTACACCTTTCAGAATGGCTATCATCAAAAAGACCACAAATAGGGCTTCTCTGGTGGCCAGGTGGTTGAGAGTCCGCCTGCCGATACAGGGGACGCGGGTTCGTGCCCCGGTCCAGGAAGATTCCACATGCCGCGGAGCGGCTGGGCCCGTGAGCCATGGCCGCTGAGCCTGCGCATCCGGAGCCTGTGCTCCGCGGTAGGAGAGGCCACAACAGTAAGAGGCCCGAGTACCACAAAAAAAAAAAAGAAAAGAAAAAAAAAGACCACAAATAACAAATGTTGGTGAGCATGTGGAGAAAAGGAATCCCTCATACACTGTTATTGGGAATGTAAGTTGGTGCAGCCACTGTGGAAAACAGTACAGAGGTTTCCTCAAAAAACTAAAAACAGAACTACCATATGACGCAGCAATTCCATTCCTGGGTATATATCTGAAAAAAACAAAAACCCTAATTCGAAAATATACATGGACCCCAATGTTCATAGCAGCATTATTTACAATTGCCAAGATACAGAAACAACCTAACTGTCCATCAACTGATGAATGGATAAAGATATGTTATCTATGTATCTATCTATATCTATATCTGTATCTATATATATATACATGGACTATTACTCAGCCATAAAAAAGAACAAAATTTTGCAATTTGCAGCAATATGGATGGACTTGGAGGGCATTACGCTAAGTGAAACAAGTCAGGGAAAAGCAAATACTGTATGATATCATTTACATGTAGAATCTAAAAACTACAGCCAACTAGTGAATATAACAAAAACAAAAGCAGACTCACAGATCCAGAGAACAAACTAGTGGTTATGGGGTGGGAGGGGTGGCACTATAGGGGTGGAGTGGGAGGTAACAGCTATGTCTGTAAGACAGGCTCAAGGATGTATTGTACAACACAGAGAACATAGCCAGTATTTTGTAATAACTGTAAATGGAAAATAATCTTTAAAAATGGCATAAAAATTTTTAAATAGCAAAAAGGAAAAAAGATGTGATATATAGATATATATATACACACACACACAATGGAACATTACTCAGCCATAAAACAAGAATGAAATTTTGCAATTTGCAACAACATGGATAGACCTGGAGGGTCTTATGCTTAGGGAAGTAAGTCAGAGAAAGGCAAATACTGTAATCACTTATATGTGGAGTCTAAAGAATAAAACAAACAAATGGATGTAACAAAACAGAAATAAAATCAGAGATATAAAGAACAAACTAGTGGCTACCAGTGGAGAGAGGGAAGGGGGAGAAAATCAAGAGGTACAAACTATTATGTATAAAATAAATAAGCTACAAGGATACATTGTACAGCACAGGGAATATAACCAATATTTTATAATAACTATAAATGGAGCATAACCCTTAAAAACTGTGAATCACTGCTGTACACCTGTAATTTATATAATATTGTACATCAAGTATACCTCAATAAAAATAAGTTAAGAAGGGGCTTCCCTTGTGGCGCAGTGGTTGAGAGTCCGCCTGCCGATGCAGGGGACACGGGTTCATGCCCCGGTCTGGGAAGATCCCACATGCCACGGAGCGGCTGGGCCTGTGAGCCATGGCCGCTGAGCCTGCGCGTCCAGAGCCTGTGCTCCGCAGCAGGAGAGGCCGTAGCAGTGAGAGGCCCGCATACCGCAAAAAAAAAAAAAAAAAAAAAAAGAAACAAACTAGAATTCTAATACAAGCCATATGATTGTAGGGCCCATACTCTTTTTTTTTTTGGACCACTTCATTTATTTATGTATTTTTTGGCTGCACTGCTCTGCATGCAAGATCCTAGTTCCTTGACAAGGGATCGAACCCGTGCCCCCTGCAGTGGAAGCGTGGAGTCCTAACCATTGTACTGCCAGGGAATTCCCTAGGGCCCGTACTCTTCATCGCTATGCTATGCTGTCTCTTAAAGATATCGTCTGCCATTTATTACAATAAAATTTTTAATACAATAACAGCAAAGAACTCCAAAAACTTCCAATTTGAAAGCAGAGGAAATATAAAATATTTTTCCTTCTGTATAATATCCAGAAAAGCTACAGACATGATTACTATTTAAAGGAAAAAGAGTATAAACATTAATTTAAATAATCCTATTCCTAAAAATGTTACAGGCAACTCAATGTTGCTTTCATTTTGATTTACTTCATTTCAGAAACACCATATTCTCATCACTGACTGATCCTCAACTGTCTAGTCTCCCAAAACTTTAGCGTTTAAAAAATCTCCACTCCCCCCAATCTAATGATCCATGTGACACTTCGGTGTTTGGAGAGAAGGCAAATAAAGAAATATAAATTGTTTATAATGGTGGTATCAGTCACAAGTCTGACCTATTGTTACTGTAGTTTGGGAAGTTTCTCAACAAGAGCAAAACTATAATTAAAATTTATTTTACATTTGCCTTATGAAATTTAAGTACTGAAATAAATGTCATTCCAGTCTACTGGGTGGGTATGAAAAATCTCAACACATTTCAATACTATTAAAGTCATTCTTCTTTTATTAATATTCTAAAGTTAATAATCTTTCTTCCATAAGAAAGAATTTTTCTTCCATAATAATCTTTCTTCCATCTTTCTTCTTATCTTTCAGTGAGATAAGAGTCAGTCACTGACTGGGACTTCCCTGGTGCTCCAGTGGGTAAGATGCGTCACTCCCGATGCAGAGGGCCCAGGCTGGATCCCTGGTCGGGAACTAGATTCCCTACGCATGCCGCAACTAACAGTTCTCATGCTGCAATTAAGAAGCCCGCGTGCCGCAAACTAAAGATCCCACATGCCGCAATGAAGATCCCAGTGCAGCCAAAATAAGTAAAAAAAAAAAAAAAAAAAAAAAAAGAGCATAAACAGTTCTATTCTCAGATCATGCCATACCTAAACTTAACATCTCATGAAAAGTACTTCAAATTTTTGCTAGATACATAGAATCACGAAATTACAAGACTAAAAAGAATTTAAAAGGTCATTTCTTTAATTTCCTTGTCTTCAAGCAGGATCATATTCATACCACCAAGATTTTTATCTATTTTATTAAGCCCAAGAAACTAAAATTCCAAAATCTGCCTTAGAAACCTATTCTAATACTTCCTTATGTAATTTTACATTTTCTTAAATCTCTGAAGCCAAAAAGAGCAGAGTAAAATAGAAATGTGGGTCTTTGAAGGCAAGCGTGACCTACTATCCTGCTTAAACCAACTTCTGACAACATGGCTTTGGGGAAATTACTACAAGCACCCACGCCTCATTTCTTGTCCATAAAATACGGTAATAGTTCATCACCAAAATTTGTCTAAGGATTAAGAGGCGGAGTCACAATTATGTTGCATAGTACCATAGCTAATAGTCAATAACTGCCACTTCCTCCTCTTTTTTTTTTTTTTTAATCTTTGGTTGTGATGGGTCTTCATTGCTGCACGTGGGCGTTCTCTAGTTGCAGCAAGCGGGGGCTACTCTTCATGGCGGTGCGCAGGCTTCTTGTTACGGTGGCTTCTCTCGTTGCAGAGCACAGTCTCTAGGTACACAGGTTTCAGTAGTTGCAGCATACAGGCTCAGTTGTTGCGGCAAGCGGGCCCTAGAGCACATGGGCTTCAGTAGTTGCGGTGCATGGGCTCAGTTGTTGCGGCAAGCAGGCCCTAGAGCACGTGGGCTTCAGTAGTTGCGGTGCATGGGCTCAGTAGCTGCGGCACATGGGCCCTAGTGCACATGGGCTTCAGTAGTTGCGGCACATGGGCTCAGTAGTTGCGGTGCATGGGTTCTAGAGCGCAGGCTCAGTAGTTGTGGCGCACGGGCTTAGGTGCTCCATGGCATGTGGGATCTTCCCAGACCAGGGATCAAACCCGTGTCCCCTGCACTGGCAGGCGGATTCTTAACCACTGCGCCACAAGGGAAGTCCCTCCTTGCCTGGTTGGACAGATTAACCCTCCTTTAGATAAAAATTATAAAATCTGTTTTAAAAAAAAACATTTTTTCAAGGCTCTGGAGAGTGACCAAATGGAGACAGAAACTTGAGAGTTTATCCATGAAAAAATGAAACTGCATCCAATGAGATCTGCATTTTGTAACTTCTCGTCTAAGACAGCAGTCTCAAATTTTTCTGCCTCAGGATTCCTTTACTTTCTTAAAAGTACTGAGTACCCCATGTAAGAAATTAAAAAGGAAAAAAAATTTAATTTTTAAATTCACTTAGGGCTTCCGTGGTGGCACAGTGGCTGAGACTTCGCCTGCTGATGCAGGGGACACGGGTTTGTGCCCCGGTCCGGGAAGATCCCACATGCCGCGGAGCAGCTGGGCCCGTGAGCCACAGCCGCTGAGCCTGTGCGTCCGGGAGCCTGTGCTCTGCAACGGGAGAGGCCACAACAGTGAGAGGCCCGAGTACCGCAAAAAAAAAAAAAAAAAAAAAATTCATTTAAAATGACAATGAACTTATTACCTATTAAAATAAAATTTTAATATTTTCCAGAACAAAAAAATACTAACAAGAAGAGCGGTAGAGTTTTACATTTTGTAAATCTCTTTATTATATAGTTTTTAAAAGACAACTGGATTCTCATATCTGCATCTTCATTCACTCTTTGTAATCCATTGTTCTTCCTGAAGCATATAAAGAAAAAAAGGCATCACATACACAATATAGTTGGAAAAGGCAAGACCTTGTCAACCTTGAAAGGCTTTCAGGGTCCAAAAGAGGTCCTCAGATCACACCATGAGAATTTCTGACCTAATGGCAGTCTAATCTGTGCACAACTAGGGGGTAGGCCCCAAAATTTGCATATAAACTCTGCCCCAAATCTTGGTTAACTGCTAAACCATGCATGTGCTGTAGACTCCAGGGTACAGTGACAAAGAAGGAACTTAAAAGAAAAGATTTCAGCTGTTGTCACCACTGAAAAGAGAATGGAATTTTAATCCAATTAAGCAAACTGCTTGCTAGAACAAAAAAATACTCTTCAGAGAACACAACAGAATCTAGTCCCTAAATTTCATTCAAAATACAAGCGTAAAATTAAGAAATTACTATCCAGTATACACACAGAAAAAACACAAAACAAATAAAAAACCAAGAAAATGTGACGTATACGCAAGGGAATACAGTAAACAAAATCCAACCTCAAGATGTAGATGTTGCAATTGGAGGACTAAAGGAAAATATTTTCAAACAACTTTAGAGATAAGCAATCACAGATAATTGGAAATTATAAAAGGAACCAAATACAAATTCTACACTAAAAACTACAATAATTAAATTGTAAGATACATTAAGTGGGTTTAACAGCAAACTGGAGACAACAGAAGATAAATCCTGAGAAATTATCTGAGAGAAAAAAGACTGAGGAGAGCAGAGCCTCAGAGACCTGTGGAACAGTATCAAGAAGTCAAATATAACTTAAATCACAGAAAAAAAGAATAGGCCAGAAATCTATTTTTAAAATAATGGCCAAAACTTCCCCAGTTTGGTGAAAAACAAAAAATTTACCTATTCAGTATTAATAAAACTAAACAGGAAAAATACAAACAAAATAAACCTATGCACATTCATAGTTAAGACGGCTTAAAAAGATACAGAAAAAAAAATCTTGAACGTAGCCTGAGGAAAAAAACACCTAGCTAGAACAAAAATATAAATGCCATCTAACTTCTCAGCAGAAATTATAGAGAACAGAAGACAATGGAACTGTATCTTTAAAGAACTGGAGGGGAAACTTTTCAGCCAGAATTCTTCAGCAAAACTACTCTTCAAAAATCAAGTAAAATAAAGATACTTTTAGATAAAGAAAAACAGTATTTTTAGCCAGCCAACAGTATGGCAATTCTTCAAAAAATTAAAAATAGAATTAGCATATGATACAAATATTCCACTTCTGGGTACATATCTAAAAGAACTGAACGGGACTCAAACAGATATTTACACACCCATGCTCACAGCAGCATTATTCACAAAAGCCAGAAAGTGGAAATAACCCAAGTGTCCGTTGATAGATGAATGGATAAGCAAAATGTGGTACATATACATCCAATGGAATATTATTCCAACTTAAAAAGGAATGAAATTCTGACACATTCTACCACATGGATGAACCTTGAAGACATTAAGTATGCTAGGTGAAACAAACCAGATACAAAAGGACAAATACTGTATGATCCCACCTATATGAAGGATGTAAATTAGTGAATTCATGGAAACAGAAGTAGAACAGTGGTTACCAGGGGCTTCGGGTTGGTGGGGAGGGGAGTTTCAGTTTGGGTTGATGAAAACTTCAACAATGTAACGCCACTGAATTTTACACTTAAAAATGGTTAAAGTGGTAAACCATAAGTACAAATCGTCCTTGATTTATGATGGTGTTATTATGGCCCAATAAACTCATAACAGGTTAGAAATATCGTTACGTCAACATAATACACCTAATCTATCATATATTATAGCTTAGCCTAGCCTACCTTAAACATGCTCAGAACACTTAACATTAGCCTAGTTAGACAAAATCATCTAACACAAAGCCTATTTTGTAATGAAATGTTGACTACCTCATGTAATTTATCGAGTACTCAAAGTGAAAAACAGAATGGTTACACGGGTACAGAACGGTTTTAAGTGTATCAGTTGCTTACCCTCGTGATTGAATGGTTTACTGGGAGCTGCAGCTTGCTGCCCAGCATCACAAGGGAGTACTGTACCACACAGGCTAGCCTGGGAAAAGATCAAAATTCAAAGTACAATTTCCACTGAGTGTTTCACTTTTGTACCATACCCATCGAAAAATCCTAAGTCAGACCACCATAAGGTGGAGACCATCTGTATATATTTTACCACAATAAAAAAAAAATTAATCAACATACTTAACCATATTCAGAGAATAAAAAAGAAAAACCAGGGGCTTCCCTGGTGGCACAGTGGTTGAGAGTCTGCCTGCCGATGCAGGGGACACAGGTTCGTGCCCCGGTCCGGGAAGATCCCACATGCCGTGGAGCGGCTGGGCCCGTGAGCCATGGCCGCTGAGCCTGCGCTCCGCAACGGGGAGAGGCCACAACAGTGAGAGGCCCGCGTACCACAAAAAAAAAAAACAAAAGAAAGAAAAAAAGAAAAACCATGTGATTGTTTTAATAGGTACAGAATAAGATTTGAATAAATTATACCCATGATTTCAAAAAAACCTCTCAGCTAATTAAGAACAGAATTTCCCCTGTGTTATATGAAAAATCTACAATTCTGAGTATTGAAATGCTGGACATTTCCCCCCTAAAATTGGGAAGGAGACAAGGATGTCTACTCTCAACAATTCCATTCAAAATTTTATTAAAGGTCCCAGTTGGTGCAATTAAAAATAAGAAATGCAAGGTACAAAAATTGAAAAAGAAGTAAAACTGTCCCTATTTGCAAACAAAATGACTATGCATGTAGAAGATGCAAAAGAATTAACAAAAAGATTATGAATCTTTACATTTAACCAGGTCTCAAGATACCAAATCAATATACAAAATTCATTGTATGTCTATGCACTAGCAACAAACAAATGAAAAAGAAAATTTAAAAACAATTCCATTTACAACTGTATCATATAACATATTAAGTAATAAATTTAACAAAAAAAATGCAAGACCTCATCAAAAACTATAAAACATTGCTGCGATAAAGATAACTTAATAAGTGAAGAGATGTCAAGCTTCAAGATTGTCAAAATGTTACTTCTCCTCAAAGTAATCTATAAATTCAACACAATCCCAATCATAGTCCCAGCATAATTATAATGCTTTTTATATAAACTGACAAGCTCATTCTGAAATTAATAATGAAAACAAAGGTCCTAGAATAGACAAAACAATTTGGGAAAACAACAAAAGCTAGAGAATTTACATTAACTAAATTTGGGACTTACTCTAAAGCTATTCAGTGGTTCTCAGTTGGAGGCAATTTTGCACCTCAGGGGACATTTGGCAATGTCTAGATACATTTTTGGTTTTCACCATGGGTAGGATGCTACTGGGATCTAACAGGTAGAGGACAGGGATACTACTAAAATTCTATAATACGCGAGACAGCCCCACAACAACCTGGCCCAAAATTTCAATAGTGCCATAACTGGGAAACCCTAAACTACAGTAGTCAAGACAATGTGGTATTGACATCAGGATTTTCAAACAGATTAATGAAACAGAATACAGATTCCAGAAGATGACCCCCCTAGGTCAACTGTCCGACAAAGGCAACAAAGCAATTCAATGGAGAAAAAAAGTGTTTTCAACAAAAGGTTCTAGAACAAGATAGCCATAAGTAAAAAACTGAACTGTGATTTCCACCTCACACCATACATGTCATTAGTTCATGATGGGTCATATACCTAAATAAAAGCTAAAATGATAAATTCTAGAAGACAACATATCCTCACAACCTAGCAAAAGTACTATCTGTGAAAGACTTAAAAGCAAAATATATAATAGAACTAAAGGATCTCTACAACTCAATAAAAACTCAACCCAATTTAAAATATGGACAAAAAACTTGAACAGTCATTTCACAAAAGACAACACACAAATGGCTAACAAGCACACGAAAAAAGTAGTCAATACCAATATTCATCACAGAAATACAAAAGTAAAACCAGAAAGAGAAATACAAATTAATTCCACAAACTACATACCCATTAGGAGGACTAAAATTTACAAGGCTGAAAACAAACAACTGTTGGTGAAAATATGAAATGACCCAAACTCTCACATATTGCTAGTGGGTAGGTAAAATGTTACAAAAGATCTAGCAATTTCTCATAAAGTTAAGCATACACTTAGCCTATGACCCAGTAATTCTACTCCTAGGTATTTACCCAAGAGAAATAAAAACATACCTCTACAAAAGGCCTCACGTAAGAATGTTCTGCTTTATTCATAATAGCAAATATGTCTGTCAACAAGTGACACACTGTGGTATATTCATACAACAGACTACTACTCAGCAATAAAAATACTGATACCTGCAACAACCTAGAATAATCTCAAATACTATGTAAAACAAGCCAGCATAAAGAGCATGTACTGTATGATAGCACGTATATCCAATCACAGAGCAGGCAAAAGTAATCTATGGTTTAAAAGAAAAAAGGAAAAGAACAGCAGATGCCTTGGAAGGGCAGGGGGCAGGGGGGGTTGCAGGGAGAAGACATGAGTGAGGAACATGGGAATCAAGTGGAAAGATTCACTATGGACATTTCTGGGATGACAGAAATGTCCAATCTCTTGAGTGAGGAATCTTACATGATATAAACATTTATCAAAATAAGGAGTTTTGTGCATTATGTAACTTTATTTAAAAAAAATCTAGTAGGGGTGGTGAGTAGATAGTGGTAATACTGAAATAAGAAATAAAAGAATTGTTGAACCTGAGTGACACACACATGGGGGTTCCCTATACTATTTTTGAAATTTTCCATAATTAAAGGTATTTAAAAAATAATTTCTCTTAATTCTCCCTCAGTGGAGGAAGAGAATTGGTAATCACTGTCCATGACATAAACTACAATCTCTTACTAAGGTATGCTCTAAATTTTCTTTTTTATGCTGAATATATACAGCATATATATACTCCTTTACACTTTCTTTAATCTTATTCATCATAGTTACAGCTCACCTTGAAATGTGTTCATATTTTCCATATTTGATTTATTTACTACTACCTGTAGGGAGAAAACACTCCTTTTGCCCCTACTACCTGATAGCAATATGCTACCTACTTTGAATACATTACCCAACTTAAATCCCAAAGTTGAATTTAGCATCTAGAATTTTAATCTTATTTACTTATTAATTACCTCTCTCTCATGAAAATTCATGTGCAATGGCAAACAAGGATCTTATCCTATTCACTACTTCTTCAGACATGGCACATAAAGGATACCCAGTGAATACGTGTAAATCAAAGCATTAAGGAATATAATATCAGAGCTCACAAATACACAGTTTAGCTCTTTTTGACAGTACAAATCACTTCCCACTCCAGTTATATCCAGCTTGTTTTGCCTTTTATTGGCTTTTATATCAACTGCTATGTCTTTGTTTCAAGTGGAATAGAATATCTGTGTTTCAGAACTTCACATTTCCTCTATCCAAAAATACAATCATAAAATATTTAAACACAGTTGATTTAATGTATATATATTACACTATATTAAATGATGTGATTTCTTTTTCTGCTCTTATTCATATGGATAAAGAAAAAAATCATAATATTTTGAGAGTCTCAAATTCTGCTAACATCACAATTAAAGCTGAAAAACCCTAGCAAATATTGAGAATTGAGAGTTCCTTACATAGGGATAAAATGCAGTTAAGAATAGATTTATTTTTCTTTTTTTTTTTAAGAATAGATTTTTAACAAAAACAATGATCAAATTTACTTGAAAAGCATTTACCTAACAAAGAGAGCATCTATGTAAGCTTAAAATCAAATTGTTAGTTCCCTTCAGTGAAATACAGGAAATCTAGGTTTGTTCTCAGAGTATGTGTTTCAGTAAACATTTGGAGCATGGTTTATGAGCAAAACTATCAATATCTTAAATTAGGATTAGTTTCACCTCAATTTTGAATTTTTTTTTCATTCTTGTTTTTCATTCTCAAATATCCTCAAAACATCCATAAAGTTAAAAAAAGAAGAGGGGAAGGACAAACATTATTAGTGGTATCATAAAAAACAAAAACTGAGTAAAATAACTACTAATGACATCAAGTTAGTTTTTGAAACCAAGATTTTTCCTCATTAGTTACGCAAAATACTACCCAAGAAGTTGGTAGTTGCAATTTTTCTCTGACCAAAAAAATCTGAAAAACTATTTTTGAACATTCTAAGGGAGAAAGCAAGAGAGAAGTAAACATCAGGAGAAACAGAAATAAAATCACTCACAAAGAATGACATTACACATACAAAATTTTATTATTTAAAAAACAGGTCACAAGTATCTTACAAATATTGTTCACCATAGATTCCAATCCAAGTTCTTCCAGATGCCATTCTATGTTCATAGATTATATATAACTTGAAAAGCATTTACTTTAAATGTACCAAATGCAGCAAAAGACTTAAAAATAGAAGTTTTAAAGCAAATACTCATTTAGAGACACCAGCAAATAGATCTGACCTTTTCAAGTGGCTTTCCCAAAGAGTTTCCAATCAGTTTCCAGTCATTCAAGACTTCTTCAATTTTGGAAATAAACCTAGGAAAGAGGAAAAAACTTTCTAAATATGTAACCACATTTTTTCCTATTGTTATATAATTCCTTTAAAAGTTTTTTTTAATATTTTAACACTTTCAACAAAGAAGGCTCAGTAAGTTTAGTATTGTTAGCCTAATTTATGGATGTGAAATGAAAATGAAAATAATCTTTAGCCCAAGAATTCTTAGATTGAGGGACTTCCCTGGTGGCCCAGTGGTTAAGAATCTGCCGGCCAATGCAGGGGTCACGGGTTCGATCCCTTTTCCAGTAAGATCCCACATGCCGCGGAGTAACTAAGCCCATGTGCCACAACTACTGAGTCTGCACTCTACAGCCCGCGTGCCACAACTACTGAAGCCCGCGCACCTAGAGCCCGTGCTCTGCGACAAGAGAAGCCACCACACTGAGAAGCCTGTGCACTGCAAGGAAGAGTAGCCCCCGCTCTCCGCAACTAGAGAAAGCCCGTGTGCAGCAACAAACACCCAACGCCACCAAAAATAAATAAATTTTAAAAAATAATAAATTCCCTTGATAATACGTGGATTTAAAGTTTCTGCTAAAAAAAAGAATCAAAACAATGCAAAATTGTTTAGATTTCTTAGATTGATTTTTTTTTAAGTCTACTGCCAACCCAACAAAGCCTGTTCTGCCTTCTATAAAATATAAGAGTAAATCCCTCCATATTGAAATGAATATAATAAATTTGAGACAGGAAAACTGACAGACTAAAATGATACTAGTAAAGATAATTATGAAGCTAATGATTTCTTCACTACCCTCCAAATAACTAATCTATTTAAATTAACTTTTCCTTTAAAGATACTTATGAATTCCCTGATTTGCCTCCCCCTCCCCCAAAAAATATTATTTGGGAACTTTCCCATTAAAACAAAACAAGTTTTAAGGGACAGCTGGCAAGAAACTGAAAGTAGATTTGTCAGCTTTAAGGAACAATCAACAGATTTTTAAACTATTCACTGTCTGATCTTTAATTCTAATGATCAAGCAGAACTATTAAAGAGAATGAACGCTGACTAGCAACATGCTCAATTTCAGCAAATGAACACCGTCACATCTCAGTAGCAGTGTTCAATACATATTAAAGGACACTGTCAGAAGACCTGTTATTACTCTAATAAGCTGCCTTCTTACACTGTATATGTATGATGCAATCTAACAGCAACACGGCTCTCCTAAAACACTTACATAGTATTGCTAGAGTGCTAGAGTACTAGAGTTAATTCTAGTCAAAATATATTCAAAAGAAACAGGTTTTTCCTGTCAGTGACATTATAAATTATTTATTTACATTCTTGGTGTAACGGTAGTAATGGGAGTTTTTATGATTCAACTGAACCTTCTAATTACCTCCTCTTTAAAATTTAAAAAAAGATATTAATTAATACAATATTTTGAGGGGGTTAAAATGGCAATTATCAGTTTTTATGAAGAGTGCTCTAGAAATAAATAAACACGTTTGCAAAAAAAGAACTAAAAAATTTAAATGTAGGCATACGTGAGCAAAAATCTGTATGTGAAATACACATTATATTTATAAAGGTAAAAAACTGGAAACTGCCTTAAAGTCCAACTGCAGCAACCAGCTGTAAATTAATGGTACATCCATTCAAAGGACTAATATGCACCCATTAAAAATCATGTTTTGAAGCCCATTTGAGGAAATAAGAAAATGTCCATATGTTAGATTAAAAAATGGAAGTTATAGAAATAAATATTGGGACTTCCCCAGTGGCGCAGTGGTTAAGAATCTGCCTGCCAATGCAGGAGACACAGGTTCGAGCCCTGGTCCAGGAAGATCCCACGTGCTGCAGAGCAACTAAGCCCGTGTGCCACAACTACTGGGCCCACGTGCCACAACTACTGAAGCCTGCATGCCTGGAATCCATTGCCCGCAACAAAAGAAGCCACCGCACAGAGAAGCCCGCATGCCACGACAAAGAGTAGCCCCTGCTCGCCACAACTAGAGAAAGCCCACGCAGACCCAACGCAGCCAAAAATAAATAAATTTTAAAAAATGATTTTAGAAATAAATATTAATACAGTTTAACACAAAAAGTTTACAACACACAGATTACAAGGAATTTTCTCAAAATATTAACCGTAGCTATCTCCTGCTGGTAGGATTACAGGTGATTTTTCTTTCTTTTTTATTTTATAATGATGTATTATAATAAAAATAATTTATAATAATACAGCTTTCACGGTAAAAGAAGGAACATCTTAAAATATTCATTGTATGAATCCTATCAGTACTAAAACAAACCAAAATAGGACTCTATCCTGTAAGTATTGATATTTGATTAGAAAAATGTAATAACTTTATCCCTGAAAGCTCTCCAGATCTCACCTGAAGAGTCACTTCCTCTTCTCATTCTGTATTAGGTTTTTTTGTTATATGCTCTTAAAAGACCAGGTTTCTTTCCCTTCTCAGTATTTCAATTGTAATTACAGGCTCTTGTACTATTATTTGATTCATATCTATCTATTCCATTAGTCTGTACGTTCAGCAAGAGCAGAAACCATATGCTTTCACTGACCACCACATCCCTAATGCCCTGCACTGTGCCTGACACATGGGTACTATTTTTTCAATTGACAAGGGATAAAAAGAGTTATTGGCTTCTCTCAATAAACTGTCCATATGGCTCATTACATACTGACAAGAAATTTCATTCAAACATTAAACTCAAGGTTTAAAAGACTCCAAAGTCTTAACATTTTCCCACAAACTGTAAAACACTGGTTTTACTCTAGAAACAAGAGCTTAAAAGTCAAAACTCAAAGTTCCTACTTTGTGGTAGTTTTCAAAGCTGTGTTAACAATTACTTCCAAATAAGGAGCTAAAGGATTTAACAGTCCACTTCAGGATACTTTAAATATTTAGCTAGTGGAAAGTAATCATTTTTCCATTAAATACTCGTTTCCTCTTGTTTCCTCATCCCACTCTCCAAGATTCAAATTACATTTTCTAACTACCTTTAAGACATTAAGTTATTATTTCAAATTCAACAGGTCTAAAACTGGATTCTTCTCACTTTGCCACTTTCCTATCTTCATTCTCTCAGGCAAGAAACTGCATTTCCATGTTTTTTTTTTTTTCTACTTGTACATTTCATCAAGCCTATCATCGACTTCTTTGAAATGTCTAACAATCTTCCCTCCTAGCCTCCCTCTTCAGTCTCCAAATCAACAACCTAATCAAAGTAACTTCATTTTACCTCATCTCCTCAAACCACTCTCATATCACTTTGCCACTTTAAAATCAAGGGTCCCTCACTACTGCTCTTTAATGTTCTAAAGTATGGTCTCCTGACCAGCAGTAGCAGCAGCATCACCTGGGAGCTTGTTAGAAATGCAAATTTTTGAATCTCAGGCATACAGAATCATCAACTATGATTCTGACGCACACTGAAGTTTGAGAATCACTGGTCTTAAAGCACCAAATTTAGATTCCTTTACTTAGCTTTGGAAGCTATCTATAACCTGGTCCTATCCTCCTTAATAATCTTGTTTACTTCCCTTCAACAAACAGCCTTCACTCCAGTAAAGACATTTCATTAAATCCCAAAGGTTTTCACCTGTCTCTGTTCACGTCAGGGCCTTCTCGTATTTAACCAATTACTTTCCACTTTCCAGGCCCAGCACATTTCCTATCTTTTCTATGAAAATACCTCCAACAATTATATTCCACAGCAATAGCATCCTTAAAGTAATTTAACTATTTGCTGTTTTGTTTTTTTAACACATGGAAAAAGAGTTTTGTTTTGGCTTTGTTCTTCTCTGTTAGTATAGTTCTGAACACACAGTACTTGCTCAATAAAGCCTTGCCACTGTGCTTGTGTCTTACCGACTTTTTGGGGGGGGGGGGGGACAACAGGTCAAACAAGTAGCCCAGCAGGGATCTCTTCTATGCCGTTTAATGACATGACATTCACATCCAGATGGATTTCCTCTCCCAACCAGAAAGATTATAAAATGTTCCAACAAGCTAACTACTGACCTCAACACTCAGAAAACCTGAAGGGCCTCTGGGACATCAAACTGATAACACCTGGATCCAAGCTATCACTCCTCCCCAAACTTGGCCTTCAACTAATTCCAGCGATCCTACAGTTTCGCGTAGCTGTTTCAACTGGGAGTTTAATGGCACCGGAAGCCTGGGCACATTACCCACTGAAATGGAACAACTCGAATCAAAGCGTTCCCAAGCCAGACGCGGACTATTTCAAAAGGTTATTCTAAAAGACAAGATGGAGCTGGTGGGAGTGGCAGACGGACAACCACCAGGACTCTGAAGAAAGGCCTCCTCCTGAAAAGGACGTACACGGCAAGATGAAAAAAGCACCTGCGAAGTTTATTGCTCACTATAACAAAATGACGTACACGGAAAAGAACGCAGGAACGGCAGCGGTAGCCTCGGAACTGTTTCTGCGGGCGGGCAGCAACGAGAGAACCAAAGGTCTAAGGAGAGTGGCCGCAGAGCGGAGAAAACTAAACTCCTCCGGGGTTTGGCTGATGTGGGCGGGCCGGGGCTGGTCAGACGCGAGACGCAGAAGAGGCTTGCGGCCGACCACAGCAGCGAGGAGGCGGAGACCCGGACACCCACGGGTCTTACTTTTCCCGCAGAAGTGGCGTCTGGGTTGGGGGAGTCTATGCTGGGGGAGTAGCGGCGGGAGACGCCGGGTCCCAAAGTGCTGGTAACCAATGATAACGACTCACTCACCTTTCCCATTCCGAGGCAGTGGTGAAGTCCGTGATCTCAAATACCTCGGACTCGGGCTGTGGGAAGTGAAAGGAAAGAAAGAGATTGAGCTCCGGGCCGCTGACACGGAGGAGCAAACTTATACAGAGAGAGGAATACGGAGGGAGTAAACACCTCACCTCACTGTCGGCCGCCATCTTGAAGAGCGCCGAGGCGGGCGCTAGGGCTGCCGGGAAGAAGAGCCGGAGGGCGGGGGGCGGCGGCGGGGAGGAGAGCCGAGAGCTGGCGGAGGCGGGGAGGGGAAGGGCGGGGCCTCCGCGCAGCCCCGCCCTCGGAGTCCCGCTAGGAAAAATCTCAGGTTGAAATCATTTGATTTTTCTTTTTTAATGTTTTTTGTTCCTGAGGAGGAAGAATTTACTCTGCCCTCAAGTCCCCGTTCTTTGGCTGATTTAATACAATTTAAAATTTTCCTGTAGAGCAATGAATTCAGGAAAGGAACAGAAGCAAAGAGGTAAGACAAGGCCCTAGACCCATGTGGGTACCAGTGTATTAAAAAACCTAAAACACATCGCTTGTGTTTCTGTTTTTCTTTCCACCTCTGTTGATTGATTGCAAGGCACTGAGCTAGATGCCATAATATCCACCCTCCCTTACCCCTACCCCTCAGAGAGTTTAGTTTGGGTAAGTCATCAAATAAAATCATTATGCTATTTATCTGGTTTCTGAGAAGAGCAACATGCTGTGCAATGAACACAACACTTTTTAAGTCACTGAGGAACAGAAGGAGTGCCAGCTAGCATTTAGTAATTATATCTCATACATTCTGAAATATTTACAGAGGAAATCATACCATGTCCAGGATTTGTTTCAAAATGAGGGGAGGGAGGAGTGGATAGAGCTAGAAATAAAACAAGATTAGCCATGAGTGGATTATTGTTTAAGCTGCTGATGGTTACCTGGGTATTTATACTATCCCCTACTTCTGTTAGGCCTGAAATTTTTCGTAATTAAAAGCTTTTTAAAAGTTTTTTAAAGGGCTTCCCTGGTGGTGCAGTGGTTAAGAATCCGCCTGCCAATGCAGGGGACACGGGTTTGATCCCTGGTCCAGGAGGATCCCACGTGCCATGGAGCAACTAAGCCCATGCGCCACAACTACTGAGCCTGCACTCTAGAGCCCACAAGCCACAAGTACTGAGCCCGTGTGCCACAACTACTGAAGCCTGCAGTCCTAGAGCCCATGCAGTTCAAGAAGAGAAGCCACCCCAATGAGAAGCCCATGCACCTCAACAAAGAGTATCCCCTGCTCGCCACAACTAGGGAAAGCCCATGCATGGCAACAAAGACCCAATGCAGCAAAAAATAAATAAATTTAAAAAATAAATTTTTTTGAAGTTTTTTAAAAATTAAATCTCATTTTTTGATTTTCTGCAACTCACAAGAAGGGATTCGTGGGTAGAGGACTCAGAAATACAGCTTTAGCAATTAAAATTTTTAATCTTAAGAGGAAGAGATATCAAAAATTTAGTGATGTAGATGATGCAGATGAGTTAAATTAGGTCAGAAGAATTTGATAATTATTGCCAGTGCCAAGACTTGAATCCCTGTCTCTTAATATTCTTTCTAGTTTCTGTTCACTACACTGGTGGGAGTTGGGGGTTACTACTGCAGCAATCTTTCCCAAGAGGTCTGAACTTCCACCTTCATTCATTTATAAGCATTTATTAAATACCTACTATAAGCCAACCATTATGGTAGACGGCAGGGAAATGAAGACATACGGCAGATACAATCCCTGATTTCAAGGAACTCAAGATCAAGTAGGGAAACTGGAAATTACTGCACAAACAGAAAGAGGAGATGCTACATGTATCAGTATCACTGTTAGCAACGTGGAGGTCATTGGTGACCTTCACAAGAAGAATCTTGGGGGCCAGCTGAAGGATAAGGTGGAGGCAGCCAGGTTGGGGGCAGGGAAGACTTTTAAGGACAGAGAATAGCATATCCAGAGGCTTAAACGTAGGAAAGTCTGATCTGTCTAGTGAACTGAAAGAGGACACTTAGAGCACAGTGGTTGCAATGAAGTTGGAGAGGTAGGCATGTGCCAGACCGTATAGGGCCTTCTGTATGGCCCTTATGTGAAGCACAATGGACCTCACTAAAATGTTTTAAGCAAGAGAGTATTGTGATCCAATTTACATTTTGCAAAAATCTGGATGCTACAGGAACGGATTGGGGAGGGGAACAAAAGAAGAAATAGGAACAGCTCGTGACTATTAAAGCATCCAAAGAGAGATGGTGTGGAGGCTTTGACTAGGGGGGTCAGCAGACAAGGTAAACTGATTTGATATGTATTTTGGAGAAACAATAGACAGGACTTGATGATGGATTAAATGCAGGGATAAGGGAAAGGTAGGAATCAAAGATATTTTGCAAGATTCTGGCCTAAGCAACTGTGTGAGGATGATGCCATTTTCTGAGATGAAGATGGGAAGGAGCAAGAAAGTTAGAGTTTGGTTTGGGAAGCGTTAAGTTTGACATGCTTGTAAGATATTCAAGGGGAGCTGTAAAGGAGAACATTGGGTGTAAGAATAGAACTCAGAGGCAAGATCTGGGGTAAAGATATGCACTTGGGAGTATTTTAAATCACAAGAACAGATGAGAAGACTTAAGAGAATATAGAAAGAAGAAGAGGAGCCTCATAAAAAGCTTGAAGAAATTTTGTATTTAGAGAATGGATAAAGGAAAGTATATAGTGAGAGAGGAAAGGAGTGGGTAGAGAAATAGGAAAACACGGAAAGAGTAATGGCATAGAACTCGAGAAAGGAGAATGTTTCGGGATGGTAAATATTGACTGCTGCTAGGACTTCTCTGGTGGTCCAGTGGTTAAGACTCTGTGCTCCCAATGCAGGGGTCGCAGGTTTGATCCCTGGTCAGGGAACTAGATCCCGCATGCTGCAACTAAGAGCTCGCATGCTGCAACTAAAGACCAGGCGCAGCCAAATAAATAGATAAGTAAATATTTTTTTAAAATATATTGATTGGGCTTACCTGGTGGCGCAGTGGTTGAGAGTCCGCCTGCCGATGCAGGGGACACGGGTTCGTGCCCCGGTCCGGGAGGATCCCACATGCCGCGGAGCGGCTGGGCCCGTGAGCCATGGCCGCTGGGCCAGCACGTCCGGAGCCTCTGCTCCGCAACTAGAGAGGCCACGACGGTGAGAGGCCCACATAACGCAAAAAAAAAAAAAAAAAAAAAATATTGATTGCTGTTGATAAAGCAGGTGAAAGAGGAATATAAGGTCAAGGGTGATTGTTGGTGTTGTTTCTTGGGTTTTGTTTGTCTTTAAGGTAGAGGATAGTGGCTATGTTTGTATGCTGATTCGAATAATCTAGGAGCATGAGAGAGAGATTGATGATGGAGGAGAGATGCAAGACTGAAGTTCTTCATAAAGTGAGAGGCAGGAAATCCACAGAGCTGGCAGTCACACAACCCCAGGGGGCAGCATTCACATGGCATGCTGAAGTCTTGCTTCAGGAGGTGCCACCCACAGAAAGCACCTTGTGGACAGCGCTGCCTGGAGTTGTGGAGCAAGGTGGTACCAGGAATTCGGAGCACATGTAGCAGGAGGGAAAGGATATGTTGTGAGGTTGGCTTTTCTTGAGAACGGAAAGAAGGGAGGAAAAAGCTGGAGACAGACATAGACATTGGGACAGTGGTACATATGAAAGGAAAAGAGCTGTTCACGTAAAACTTTTTAAGGTTCTCTCCAAGTGAAATAAGTTTGCAGGTTTTAAGGTCAAACAAATCCAGGTTCAGCCATTTACTAACTATATGACATTGGGCAAATTACATAACTCCTCTAAACCTCAGTTTCTTCATTAGTAAAATAGGATTTGTAATACTCCTTTACCGCATAGGACTGTGGCAAAGATTAAGTTCTCTGTACATATGTAGAATGGTTAGCACAATGTCCTGTAGTAAGTGATCAATTATGATAGTAGCAATTATAATGAATGCTTTATATAATGAAAGCCATAAAGTGCTACTCACGTGTAAGGCACTACTCTTTTTCCCTGCTTGCTTAACCATGAAGAAGTTTCTGTGCATACCAAAATCAGAAACTAAAAAAGCCACAAACACTTTGCTGCATGAGGTTAAATTTCAGAAACTGTATGAAACAGCCTGATCAGGTTGCTAGGTAAAGTTTTCTTCCAAGATATTTTTGGTTCCTTATCTCCTCCCTGGAGAAACTTTTAAAATAAGTTATTTGTTAAAGTGAAGTGTGAAGCCAGGATGCTAATAATGTAAAGTACTCTGGAGAGACACGCTTTTATTAGATTTTCACTGGTTCACAAAGCAGAAAAGATTTTGTTTCTTCAGTATTAAGAGCTATTTTGCTACAAGTCCAAAGGTAAGGGCTTTTCCATGCAAGTGTACTCCCTCTGTGGCTTAACTTTCACTTATTTCAAGGTGTTACCAATAATGGCCCCGGGGAGAATTTTGATGCATAGGCAATTTAAGAGATTAGAAGCCTGGAAAAGTCACCCTAGGCTTAGTCCCCAGAGGAATGTAGGGGCATCACAGTTTAATTAGGTCTTAGTGAGAGAAGCAACAGCTGTGGGATTACACCATCCTCACCTGCCTTGATGCCCTCAGTGCAAAGAGAATCAGGAATTTTCAACAATACAGCTGTGAGACCAGTTGCAATAGAAGGTACAGCTGGAAGAGGAAGACACAATATGAGAACAGAATATGAGAAATTCTCTAAATCAAAGTTATGAAAATTGTCAGCATTTATTCATTCATTAATTCAATAATATTTATCAAGTAGCCACTGTCATGGCATGTCATGGTCAATTATAAGGAGTGATTCAAAGAATAATAATCCCTGCCCTCAAGGTGTCCACAGTCTGAGATAAGACATGAAGAACTATAATATGATTTAGAAAGGGATGCATGATGATTATCCAACTTCTTAAAGCTCTTTGTAAAATTAGTAGTGGGAAAATAATCAAGTGACCTTTCTGAACACACACACACGCAATATCATATATCCTAAATAAGTAGTCCACTATTTCTTGAACTAGAAAGAGGTACACTCACCAAGGCAGGAATCTCCAGAGAATTTCAGGAGAAGTGATTTAAACCTTCCTTCACTCACCATTCATTCACTCCTTCCGTCATTCAATAAACACCTGTTAAAAGCAGCTGTTAGGTGCCTGGTGCTGTTTTAGAAAATGGGAAATGAAAACTTAAAAACAAGGTGCCTGCCTTTAGGAAGTTTCAAGTATAAATTAATTGAAGTCCTTCTAGATGATAATAAGTCAAGAACAGCTAGTTCTAATTCCTAAAGTTGTAACTTAACTTCTCATCTGGTAGATCCAGCAAGGACACTACCTGTTGCCAGGTTGATTTAGTTTGCCCAAGTTAATGTTTTTCCATTTAAAATATTTTAAGGTTAATGTATTTTTGAACTCAGAATGTGGAAAACAAAAGAATTAATTAAAAAGAATCATAAGAGGGCTTCCCTGGTGGTGCAGTGGTTGAGAGTCCTCCTGCCGATTCAGGGGACACGGGTTCGTGCCCCGGTCCGGGAAGATCCCACATGCCGCGGAGCGGCTGGGCCCGTGAGCCATGGCCGCTGAGCCTGCGCGTCCGGGGCCTGTGCTCCACAACGGGAGAGGCCACAACAGTGAGAGGCCTGTGTACCACAAAAAAAAAAAAAAAAAAAAAAAAGAATCATAAGAATTATGTACAAGTTTACAGAATAAGCATATTCTTCTACGGGTGTTGGGTATATATGGACCATTACCATATTTTACACAGGCATATTCTTATTTAATCTCCAGTCTTTCCTTGTGAGGGATAAGAACTATTCTAGCCACAGATGATGAATAAATGCAAAATATTAGTAAGTCCCACTAACTACATTTACATTAATAATATCTCCAAATGTGTGCTTATGTGCTCTTCAGATCCGCTCCTCAAATCCCTTTCACTGTCCACTTCAGTCTAGTTTATAATGAGACTAGATGGACTAATTTCCATCTCAACTGCTTCTGCAGTTCTGCTGCAGTGAATCTTATATCTTCCATTTATCCCTGCTCTTTGCTTTTGCCCATCTATATACTGCAATATACTTCCAAGTAAGAAATATTTAAATCACTATTTATCTCCAAAGGTAGAGCCTGGGAATTGTTTAATTTGTCTAAGCATTATACAAGTAATAGGAATGTCTTCTCATAGTAAAAGGGTCAAATGATATACATAAAACAAATGGCCTCCTTGACCGTCCTCTCAATTCCCATACCCCCAAGATAAAATCACTAATACCAGTTAAGTGTGAATAATTTCAGAATCTTTCCTATGCTTTTACATAAATATTTGTATATATAAAATACAGAGTTTTACCTTCTTTTGATCAATTTTTTGTACAAGTAAGAATGTCTAGTACTTAATGCATGCCAAACATTCTCACAATTACCCTATGAGGTAGATACTATTATTTTCATTCATCCTTACTTTACAGATGAGGAAACTGAAGCAGAAAGAGAACAGGTAACTTGCCCAAGTCACACACTTCCTAAGTGGTAGGGCTGGCTCCTGAGCATGTGCTCTGAACCTCTTCAACCTACCAGTATCATACTATGTGGGTTATTTGGCAACTCAGTTTTTTTTACTTAGCTATATGTTGGAACCCATTTAGAAAGTTATATAAAGCTCTTTCCACCTTTTTCATACTGCTGCAAAGCATTCCAAAATTCAAAGTATGGATGTACTACTTTTTATTTAATTTTCTCCCATGACTTGACATGTAGACTATTTACTACTTTAAGCTATTAATAACATCCTTAGATGGGTGACAAGTGCATGGGGGCTCATTATACTACTACTGTTTACTTTGCATGTTTGAAATTTTCCATGATAAAAGAGCTCCAAAAAAAAAAAAAAAAACCTCAGGTAAAAATTCATTATACCTACATCTTTGTGAACATGTGTGAGAATTACTCTAGGGTGGATAGTGAGAAATGGAAATGCTGGGTTAAAGAGTACGTACATTTTAAAATGTAATAGATAGCACCAGATTGCAATGTCCAAAAAGAGCATTATTAATTTATATACCCACTAAGAGTGTAAAAGAATAGTCATTTCCCCACACATTTAATATCAGGCATCTTTTAAAATTTTGCCAGCATGCTGAACAAAAAGTGGTTTGATCTGCATTTCCTTGATCCCTGGTGAGGTTAAACAATTTTACATGCATTTGTTGGCCATTCATATCCTTCCCCTATAAAGAGTGATTTCAAATCTTTCACTTGTTTTTCATCCCAGACTCTGTGTCTTTTATAAAATCTGTCCAGATGAAGCTGACATTAAACCATATTTTGTTGCCAAGGCTTTAAGGAATGTCATTTTTGGCTTCATCTCATAGAACCGGAGTTGTCCCTGCTCACATTCTCTTTCTGGGCTGTAAAACAAAACACCTTAGTTAACGAAAATACCACCACCCCCTGCATTCAGCATCACAGAAAACCCTGGTCTCTCTCTGTCAAATTTCTCTAGACTATTACACCCCTTGGACCTCAGTGATCTCCTTTGTCTCTCTTCTCCATCTACCAAGATGCCCAGTTTATCTTCCTTCCTTTCCTTCACCAACCCCCCAACCCTCCACTCCCTCCACCACCTTTTAAGTGGAAAAGAAGAGATTTGGGAGAAAGTGTTCCTAGGAAAAGTGTATTCCTTAACAGCCCCCTTCATGGGCTTCCTGAAGAGGCTTCCACCTATTTCTACAACTGTGCTGCAGGGGACAAAGAGGTCGTGCTTAACATGCAGAAGAGGTAGCTCACATCCAAACCACTGCTGCCTCTGCAGAAGAGCTCTTTTTAGAACTTTAAAATCCTTTAATCCTTTCCTACTCAATACATTGGGGTTGCCCAGATTTTTTCAATTATTCATTAATGCATTCTTATAGCTAACATTGGATTCAAAACTTTAACTGTTGTCCTTTTCAAGTCCCCCCCACCTTACAGCATCTCATTTGCTACTACTGCTCACTGAGATTCTTTCTCCTCCTCTCTACCTCGCCAGAATGTAATAAAAACAAACAAACAAACAAACAAAAAACATAGCTCTACTGAGAACTTGAGTAAGCAAAGTGCCTATAGTAAGCAATGTGCCACTACATAAAATTCTTCAGTTTTTTCGCTCTTCTGGGCATATATTCAGTTCGAGAAATAGTCACCAAGAACTTGCTATGGGTAAAACACATAAACACAATAGGAGAAACAAAGATAATTAAAACACATTCCTTGTCCTCTAGAAACTAGAATCTGATGGAGAGATTAAAATAACTCTAAAACAAGGCTGCCTCTGTCATAATAGAAGTACAAAATGACAGGAGAATAAAGTGGATTGGAGGGGTACATATTGGATCTGAGAGGCAAGAAGAACCTGGGAATACAAAGGCCCTGAGGATATGGCTGAATGAGGGCAGGCTTTTGAATGCGGTGACCACCAGAGGGAGGCTTGATCCCAGTGTTATTTCTCATTTCTTGGGTTTTTTTTGGTTTGTTTTTATTAATTAATTAATTAATTAATTTACTTCTGGCTGCGTTGGGTATTTGTTGCTGTGTGCATGGGCTTTCTCTAGTTGCGGCGAGCAGGGACTACTCTTTGTTGCAGTGCACAGGCTTCTCATTACAGTGGCTTCTCTTGCTGTGGAGCACAGGCCCTAGGTGCACGGGCTTCAGTAGTTGTGGCTCGCGGGCTCAGTAGTTGTGGCTCACGGGCTCAGTAGTTGTGGCTCGCAGACTCAGTAGTTGTGGCACAGGGGCTTAGTTGCTCCGCGGCATGTGGGATCTTCCTGGACCAGGGCTCGAACCCATGTGCCCTGCATTGGCAGGCGTATTCTTAACCACTGCGCCACCAGGGAAGTCCCTCATTTCTTGGTTTTTCTCATACAATGAAATTGTTTTTCTTACTTTCTGTTTTGGATTCCCAAATTTTTAGAACCAGAGGTGGTTTCTGAAATCATATTACACAACCCTTTCAATATATAAATAGGAAAACTAAGCCCAAGTCACACAGCTAGATAACATTAAAGAAGAGAGCTCAGTAATCCTGACTCCTCTTCTAGGGCTCCTTGCTGTCCCCAGAATCTTTGCTTATTGTTTTAACTTTTCTGCTCTTCTGTCTCAAAATATCAGTGTTTGATGTCACCTACAGGTGGGAACTCAAAAGGCATGTTTCAAAGATAACTGCATCCAGTAGCTGAATATGTGTGTGTGTGTGTGTGTGTGTGTGTGTGTGTGTGTGTGTGTAACACGAAGGATCATATTGTCAAATCAGACTCATGCAAATCTAAGATCTCTTCCAGTATCAAGCTTTATGAATAATTTCAGGAATATAATCAATCAACAGGAACAGGCAAAGCAAAGGAAGGTCTGAGAAACTAAGGCGAGCTCCCAGGTCCTTTCTTCCCATGTAAGACATAAGCTCTCTGTAATGAAACATTTCCATTTTATGGGCATATAGCTGAATGGTTTTGTAACATTTTTCAGGAAGCCATGTTCCTTAAATTCATAGATTCACCACAAGCAATCCTAAAGAAGTAGGGATATCGTGTAAAGATCATTCCACGAACAAGGATGCTCCTCTTAGCAAATAACCATGTATCTTCCAAGAGGTTCAGTTATTGTCATGTTTACAATACTGGGTCATCTACTTTCTTTCTTTGTCTAAGAGTATGTTGACCTCTCCACTCCCAGTAATAGGAGAGAAATTGATGACAGGCCAGCTGTCTTAACATCTTCCTGGTTAATACTTAAATATTCAATAAATAGTAAATAGGCCTGGACTTACCTGGCAGTGCAGTGGTTGAGAATCCGCCTGCCAGTGCAGGGCACACGGGTTCGAGCCCTGGTCCGGGAAGATTCCACATGCCACGGAGCAACTAAGCCCGTGTGCTACAACTACTGAGCCTGTGCTCTAGAGCCACAAGTACCAAGCCCACGTGTCACAGTTCCTGAAGCCCATGCACCTAGAGCCCATGCTCTGCAACAGAGAAGCCACCACAGTGAGAAGCCTGCACACCACAATGAAGAGTAGCCCCCGCTCGCCACAACTAGAGAAAGACCCTGCACAGCAACGAAGACCCAATGCAGCCAAAAATAAATAAATGTATTTATTTAAAACAAAAAAAGGAATAGGCCCCATACGTGTACGTCTTCCCAAACACTACCAGATTCTCTGTAGTGGGAAAGAGAAAAAAGTAAGCCTGTAGTTTTTCCATATTTAACCATGATCAGAGGTGGCCAGTGGTGAGGAAATAGAAGTATTAGAAGTTTGGTTCTGAGCATCTTTAATCATAGCCTATAAAAATGTTATTCCAAATTGCTTTCTTTGTGCCAAAGAAGTAATAGAAACCTCACGCAAGCAGTCATTTCCCAAGGCCTTTTATTTCACTCTGCCTTAGTTTTTACAAAAATATACTCATAAGAATGTCCTTCAACCAAGAGCACTCTTATAGTTATATTCTTTGCCTTCAAAGCTTCCACTCCCTGGGTTTACTTATGGTAAACCAAGCACCAGCTGCTTTTACATTCACCTCTGACTTCCACTGCTGCACCCTACAATCTTTTCTCTGTAGAACTATTGATACGATTTTTTATAAAAACCAAATCAGACCTTGTCACTCCCTTGAGGAAAATGCTCTGATGGTTTTATATTTCACTTGGAATAAATCAAACTCCTTACTATGTCTATGAGGTCCTTCAAGATCTGGCCCCTACATACCCCTCCAATCTCAATTCTAATACCTTCACCATCTTCCTTCTTTCTGTAACTTTAACATGTTATATTTATGTATACGTTAGGACATTTGTACCAGCTATTCCCACTGCCTAGAATGCTCTGCCACCCACTCTACAATAGACTGGCTGCTTCTCTTCATTCAGGTAATAGATCAAATGTTTACCTGTAATGGAGACCTTCCATGAGCATACAATCTAATAAAACAAACACTCTCTTACCCACAACTATCAGTCTCTATCACTTTAATTTTCTTCATGGCATTTATAACAATTTGATGGTATAATACCTTGATTATGTATTCATTTATCCTACTATCTTGTTTATCTGGCATTTCTCCAGTGCTTAGAATAAAGCTTTTCACAAAAAAAGACATTCAATATATGATGTTGAATGAATGAATGAGTGGGCCCTCCTTTTCTTTCAGGTACACGTTCAGGTAGTTTAACCTTACATCCATATATAGACGACTCTCAACTCTTTGGAAATTATACAACACACTTATAAGAAAGCCAGGTATCAAAGAACAAATCATCATCAGAGAAATTTAAACATATTTTGAAATGAATGACAATAAAAATACAGCATATCAAAATTTGTGGGATACAGCAAAAGCAGTGCCTAGAGGGAAATGTATAGCCTTTTTTTCTTATTTTTTTTTGTGAAAGCACCAAGTCCTAACCACTAGACCACTAGGGAGTTCCCAAAATGTATAGCCTTTATGATTACATTAGAAAAGAATAAAGGGTCCAAACCATTGACCTTCAAATGTGATCTTATGTCATCTATATGTAGATGACCCTGAAATTTTTATCTCCTAGCCAAAGAGCAGCCCCTGAACTGCAGACTTCTGCATCCAGCTGCCTTACTTATAACAATTTTTAGAAGATTAACAAACATCTCAAACTTAAGTAGGTCTAAAAAACAATTCTTGATTTTTTTGCCCCAAATGTTCCTCTCCCACTCTCTACATCTTGATAAATGAGATCCCATTTTTACATTTGCTTGAGCCCCAAATTTAATAGTCTTCCTTGATCCCTTCCTATCCCAACAGGAGCTATTTTACCATTTCTAGAAGTGGATCCATCCTCCAATTCGTTTTCCATACATCAACCAGAATGACCTTCTGAAAAAAAAGGAAAGCAGACCATGCCAGTTTCCTGTTTAAAACCCATCAATGGGGGCTTCCCTGGTGGCACAGTGGTTAAGAATCCGCCTGCCAATGCAGCGGACACGGGTTCGAGCCCTGGTCCGGGAAGATCCCACATGCCTCAGAGCAACTAAGCCCGGGCGCCACAACCACTGAGCCTGCACTTTAAAGTCTGTGAGCCACAACTACTGAGGCCTGCACACCTAAAGCCTGTCCTCCACAACAAGAGAAGCCACCGCAGTGAGAAGCCTGCGCACCACAACGAAGAGTAGCCCCCCGCTTGCTGCAACTAGAGAACGCCTGCACACAGCAATGAAGACCCAACACAGCCCAAAATAAAAATTAATTAATTAATTAATTTTAAAAACTCAATGGCTTTATATTGCCCTTGGAATAAAATTCAAACTCCTCACTGTGACCTGCATGGTCCGGCATTACCCTGCTATGCAATCCTCATACACTACCACTTTCTGCTTTAATCAATTGTGCTTGAGTCACAACCTCCATTTCGTTTTTTGAACAGAGCTTCAAGTTCTTCCCTTTCCCTAGCCTTTTGCACTGGCAACACCCTCTCTGTGGAATGCTCTTCCACAGGCTCTTGTATGACCTGTTCATTCTCATCCGCCAGGTCTCAGCTCCTGTGTATCTTCTGTAATTGTAAGAAAAATTTCATTAGTTTTCTTACTATTTCATAAACCAAACATCCACATATCAACCAGATGAAATAGAAATAGAATATTTCCAGCATTCATGTGCCCCCTATCAATTATAGACCCACCTCACTATAGACACAAGTATTATCCTGACTTTTGTGGGGTGATTTCCTTGTTAATCTTTGTGGTTTTATTACCTGTAATAAAATTCTATCCATAAACAATATATTTTAGTGCTGCCTGCCTTAAATAGAATCATTCTATTTTTCTGCGTGTATTTTACTTCTTTTGTTCAACATCGTGCTTTCGAGATTCATCTACACTGCTATGCATAGTAGTAATTCATTTATTCTATTGCTATGTGGTATTCCTTCATATGAATATAACACAATTTATTTATCTCTTCAACTACTTATGGGCATTTAGATTGTTTTCAGGTTTTGGTGAGTAATACTGCTGCAAATATTCCTGTACCTGTGCCCTGGTATATATTTGTGAGAGATACTAGGAGTGGATTTGCTAGGTTATGGGATAAGTGTGTTATCAACATTACTAGATAATGCTGGTGTTTCAAAGTGGTTTAGCAAAGTATATTCCCACCAGCAGTTTATGAGAATCCTCATTGCTCTTTATCCACACCAACACTTGGAATTTTCAGATTTACAAAATTTTTGCAATTCCAATGGGTGTACGGAGTATTTCACTGTGATAATTTTTTTTTTTTTTTTTTGCAGAATGTGGTCCTCTCATTGTTGTGGTCTCTCCCGTTGCAGAACACAGGCTCCAGACGCGCAGGCTCAGCGGCCATGGCTCACGGGCCTAGCTGTTCCACGGCATGTGGGATTTTCCCGGACCGGGGCACGAACTGTGTCCCCTGCTTCAGTAGGTGGACGCTCAACCGCTGCGCCACCAGAGAAGCCCTCCACTGTGATCTTAATTGGCAGTTCCCTATTGCTGTTTAGGTTAAGCACTTTTTTGTTTGCTTATTGGCCATTTGGATATCCTTTGTGTGTGTGTGAAAGTGGAAAATTGAGTTTTAAAATTATTTTTATAGGGCTGTCTGTCATTTATTGACATCTAGAATTTATTTATATATTCTATGCATGACCCCAATATTGTTTATATAGGCAGCAAATATCTCTCCCACTCTGTGACTTGCCTGTTAGCTTTGGCAAATTGGTGCTCTGCAAAGCAGACACTGAGCTGGAATTGAAAGTGAAAAAGATTTTACTGAGGAGTAACACCTGTGAAGGACAAGGGAGGAGGTAAGGTTGGGCAGGGATTGCCATCAGACAAAAATTCCAACCTCAGAGAGTCTCTGCCAGCCCACGGGGAGCACTGGGACAGAAATATTCCATTATATGAGTGTTCCGTTGGGCAGAAATGACAAGCCCCTTGTACCACTGCCGAGTTCAGTTAGTCGTTGGCCAGGGACCTCCCCAAGAGGAGAGTGACCTTGACTATCACTGGTCAGTTTTTGCCTGGGGACCACCTCAAGAATAGCATGACCTTGGCTCCACAGCTAGGCAAACGTGACTAAGCTAATAGCTGGAGGCAGTCATCAAACTACACTACTTGCAGCTGGGCGGCAAGTCATTTCTTGAAGGGGGCTCTGAGTGGCACATCTGTGCCTGTCACACTCATTTAATGGTGTCTTTCTATGAACAGAAGTTCTTACTTTTAATGTAGTCAAAATTTCAATACTTTACTTTATGGTTACTGTACTTTGTGTCTTTTTTAAGAAATCTTCTCCCCCCGCCCCAAAAAAGAAATCTTGCCCTAGTGTGAGCTCATGAAGATATTCTACTATAATCTATTCTGGAAGTATTTTTATTTTATTTTATTTTGGCCGCACCACGGGGCATGTAGGATGTTAGCTCCCCGACCAGGGATCAAGCCCACGCTCCCTGCAGTGGAAGTGTGGAGCCTTAACCACTGGACCGCTAGGGAAGTCCCTTTAAAAGCATTTTGGTATTACCTTTCACATAGGCTGTTTAGATTTAATCCCAGGCTCTACCATTTGTTAGCTTAAAATGTCTAAGCCTCATTGTCCTCATCTGTAACATGGGAAAGATGGTGATTATAGTATCTATTCCATAGAGTTGTTGTGAGGGTTCAATGACATCATTCATGTAAAAGACGAACCTAGGAAGCATTTAATAAATGTTAGTTGTTGTTATGATAAAATATTTAAATCCTTTTCAGTTGAATATATGTAGTGTTAAGTACATCTTTAGAAGAGAAACCCCTGCATCCTTCAGTAAGTGGTGGAAAAGAATTTGGCGGCACAGGGATGCCAGGTGACCTTATTTTTTGGAGTGCCCTGAGTCTACTTCCTCATGAGTATGTTTTTGTAGACCACAGTTTAAAGTCTCTTTCAGCTGGATTTATTACCATTTATGACTCAGACAAAAATCCAGTCCATTTACTGAAGCTTTCGTTCTGAAATAGCACAAGTCTAGACAAGAAATATGTTCTCACATAAGTGAGAACTAGTGCTTTCTCAAGCATGACTCTAAGAATACAACGACTTTGGGGGTAATCTGGGATTCTCACTCTGTAACCCATATTCAGATTTGGAAAGGGGCCCTTTTGGCACATTACAGCAATTATAAAGGTACAGCTTTCCTGGAAAAAATCTCAGTGGATAAGGTGATAATGGCAATTGTGCCAACTGTGAAAGTCCATAGGGGTCGAACTCTTTTAAACATCTAAACAGCAACTTCGAAGAGTGTACACACTTGTTTTCCTTCTTGAATGAAATTGTACTGCTTTCAAATCTCCAAGCTAAATGCACAGTGGATGGTTGCCCAGGTGACAGGCCGTAAACTAAGCAGTCCCTGCAGCTAACTGAAGGGTTTGTACACGCAGAACCAGCTTTAAATATCTTTTTTTCCAAGTACTGTGAGCTGTGAACCACTGGAAAATAATCAAAGAAAAAAATCGATATCTATGCTGCTTTTAAATGGATCCCTTGTTGAAGTGTGGGTTGACAGCTGTCCCAGAAATCAGTGCCACGATGAATTAGAATGATGTTGACTGCTGTTTGGCTTGGTGTTTCTTCAACAGTGTACCAACTTCCTCTGCAAAACATACCACAGGTAAGCCAAATCTCCACTTTTCATCACATTTTGGATAATACCAAATGTTGCAACTTTTTCTTTTTTCTCCCCAAGGATGTCCCAAAGGAGGAACATCAGGTAAACTGATAGAGGAAACTGTGTCCTAATCTCAAATAATTATATCCTTAGAGTCGTTATAATAAGCTATTTTTGACTTTTCAGATATTGAAACAATCCCATGCAATACTTTATATAAATGTCTCTAAACCAGTAGGCTAAACTGGGAAGGACAAGAAAAGTATATAAAAACCCTTATGTTGGGCTTCCCAGGTGGCGCAGTGGTTGAGAGTCCGCCTGCCAATGCAGGGGACACGGATTCGTGCCCCGGTCTGGGAAGATCCCACATGCCGCGGAGTGGCTGGGCCCGTGAGCCATGGCTGCTGAGCCTGCGCGTCCGGAGCCTGTGCTCCGCGACGGAAAGGCCGCAGCAGTGACAGGTCTGCGTACCGCAAAAAAAAAAAAAAAAAAAACTTATGTCCACTGAATTATACCCAGCAACAATCTTTCATTTTAGTTTAATCACCTATATATGTGTTAACTTCACATGGTTTAAACCTTCTTGTGCCACTCAGTATTGTATGTGTTCTTGGCTATATTTTCTTAACATAAAAGGAGACTCCCATTGCTTTAAGTCTTAATTACATAAGATTCCAAATCATATGTAAAGTATAATAAAAAGATTTTGTTTTACAAGTATTGTAGATTAATCATACATACAATTAAAGATACAAGAATGGGGCTTCAATAGATGCTAAACCAGCAAACCCTGTGGAATGAAATGTTATTGCTTAAAAAAATCGTTGATCAAAGTAATCCTAAAAGAAAAATTGAGAAAAGCTTTTTCATGAAAAAACTTAAGATGGAAATGTACAGACTGAAGATCAGAAAAGGAAATGGAGCTTACTAATAAAAAGCAGGGTGGGTCCGTCCACTCTCATTGAAAGAGCTACCTATGTATAGCGATACTGCTGTATGTCAATTCAATTATTATTTTCCTCCTCCAGTCACTGCTGAGTGTATGAGACAGTAGATTACCAAATAAACAACCACATTGCCCAGTAATGTAGTGATTTGACTTAATAACTTTTGAGTTGCAGTTGGTTTAAATATTAATTTTAGTTTTTATTTTTGAGGTAGATACTACTTTTGAAATGCTCTCACTTAAGAGTTAAGCCACAATTCCATAACATGCATTGTCATTTCATTGCTAGGGGTAATAAGCTTGGGAAAAAATATCTTTGGGGTTTTATTTCCACTTTATAGACGAGCTGGTGATATAAATATGTATTTCTAGTCTAGTTATTTGATTATCCAGTTTTCATCTTTATTGAAGGACAGGTTTTAATTATCTTTTGTTTCTGAAAGCTTTTCTTTTAACTGAAATGATACTGCAAATATTGTTTTCAAAAATAAGTATATAAATCCAAGTTGCAAAGCAGTTTGCTGGAATAGACACATATATTGGTTTTAAATTTTTCTGTGGCCTGATTCTGAGTGTATCATTTGCTCCTCAGCTTTTTTTAAAGTTCCAAATACTCTGCTTACTCAATGTTAATGATTAGGATAATGATGATTAAGTGAAGCGATCAGCCAAATGTCTGCTTCATTTAGAAGAGCTTTAAGGAAAGAGACAGGCACTACTGGTGGAAATGTAAACTGGTGCAGTCATTCTGGAGAACAACCCCAGCAGTATTTAGTGAAATTAAATGAACTCAAACCATTCACTCCGTGAAACTTTTGCACAGTGCATAACAAGACCTGAACAAGGATATTTACCACAGTGTTGTTTGTGGAGTGGGAAGTTGGAGGCAACTTAGATGTCCATCACCAAGGGAAGAGACATTGAATATGGCGGATGCATACCATTCAGCCATTAGAAGCAAACGACCAGGGGTACACATAAGTATAAGGTTAAATCTTAAAAACAACATGTCACGTTAAAAAGTAACAAGATCGGGGCTTCCCTGGGGGTGCAGTGGTTGAGAGTCCGCCTGCCAATGCAGGGGACACGGGCTTGTGCCCGGGTCCAGGAAGATCCCACATGCCGCGGAGTGGCTGGCCCTGTGAGCCACGGCCGCTGAGTCTGCACGTCCGGAGCCTGTGCTCCGCAATGGGAGAGGCCACAACAGTGAGAGGCCCGTGTACCGCAAAAAAAAAAAAAAAAAAAAAAAAGGTATCCCCAAACTAACCATATCATGGAGATTTTTTGTTTCCCAAATTAAAAAAAAGGCAATAGCAGTCACCTGCAACCAAATCGATCCTTCATTTTTATGCCTCTCTTATTCTCCTTTCTCATATCATGAATCAGAGCTGTGCCCCACTAAATAAGTTTTCTACCCAACCCAGAAGACACTATTGGTACTCAAAAAGGCTAAATTAGAATGCTGTGGTGTTGCAGGTTGTTGGATTTCTTCTGGAAAACGGAGTAGATATCACCCTTTGCAATTACAGAAATCAAACTGCGGTCCATGTGGCTAATTGTGATGTCCAAAGGCAACTCTTGGCCATCAATGGAATCCAGGCTCCCCAAATGCAACTTCTACAAAGTTCATGGCAAGATGACCTTGAACAACTTCAGCTCTTGCTGGTCATTTAATCTGATGTTTGCTTCTGTCTTTGGGTAGGTGGGTGGGTGAGGGGTGAGAAGGGAACAGACTACGTATGACTCCTTTTAAAGAAAAATAAGTTCTTTTCAAATGCAGTTCCAGAAAGTTTCAGGCAGGAAATATGAGAAAGAAACAGAATTAAATTGGACACTTGGGGTGGAAAACAAAATAATAAAAGAACACAGCAGCAGCCTATTTACACCTTCTTCCGGCTGGATGCGAGGAGAAGTCATGTGGCACCCCTGGGAAATGATGTGCTCCCAAGGATACCCCTGGAGAACCACTGTCAACTTGCTCACAGGCGTTCCCTTGACATCATTGCCATTTGTACGATTGCTGTTTAGATCCCTTCGGGCCATTTGCAGGTATTATCTTTATCTTGAAAAGGGAATCAGAGAGCCTATGCTTTGCATAATATTTAGTTGTGATTAAAGTTAAGAGAATACATTTTTAAATGCTAAGAGAATACATTTTTACATGCTGTCTTTTTAGGGTATTGATCTTCTTATTTAGATTTTCTGGCCATAGAGACTCTTTCCCAAAGTAACTTGCAAAACCACATGCATAATCAAGGACATTAATTACTGGTAAATGGCAACTGGCTACTCTTGGCATTTACCTTCAGAGGTAATGTCAGATCACATGACTTTCCAACTGAAAGAAAATCAATTGCTGCTAGGAAAGTTTCTTCTATTCCCTTATGGTAGAGACACAGATAAAGAAAAAGTGAAAGATATTCTGGTCACCTAGAGTTCAAGGAAACAGACAACAAAATCCAAAGGACTCTAACTTATTTTGTTGTACTAAACGATAGTCTAAAATTGCCATACATCATAAACTGAGGTTTAGAAATATTTTTGTAAGACCCTAAATTTTATTTTAATGGTATTTTCAACAGTTGTTGCTGTCATTCAATGTCTGTTTTCTTTTTTTTAATCTGTTAGCTCCATCACCATATATATATATATATTTTTAACATTTTTATTAGAGTATAATTGCTTTACAATGGTGTGTCAGTTTCTGCTTTATAACAAAGTGAATCATTTATAAATATACATATGTTCCCATATCTCTTCCCTCTTGCATCTCCCTCCCTCACACCCTCCCTATCCCACCTGTGTAGGTGGTACAAAGCACTGAGCTGATCTCCCTGTGCTATGTGGCTGCTTCCCACTAGCTATCTATTTTATGTTTGGTAGTGTATATATGTCCATGCCACTCTCTCACTTTGTTCCAGCTTACCCTTCCCCCTCCCCGTATACTTAAGTCCATTCTCTAGTAGGTCTGCATCTTTACATCTTTATTCCCATCTTACCTCTAGGTTCTTCTGACCATTTTCTTTTTTTTTAGATTCCATATATATGTGTTAGCATACAGTATTTGTTTTTCTCTTTCTGACTTACTTCACTCTGTATGACAGTCTCTAGGTCCATCCACCTCACTAAAAATAACTCAGTTTCATTCCTTTTTATGGCTGAGTAATATTCCATTGTATATATGTGCCACATCTTCTTTATCCATTCATCTGTTGATGGACACTTAGGTTGCTTCCACGTCCTGGCTATTGTAAATAGAGCTGCAATGAACATTTTGGTACATGGCTTTTTTTGAATTATGGCTTTCTCAGGGTATATTCCCAGTAGTGGGACAATGTCTGTTTTCATAACCACATTTTTCACTCCTCAAGATAAGCCTCTAAGTTTTAAAAAACTGGTACCTGTAACTGGATCCAGAGCTTAATCAACAGATCCTCAAATTACTGTGCTATTGGAAAACTATTCTCAGCTCAAAACTTTCATGTTAGTTCTAACTAATAATAAACATTGATATAAGAAGTGGTTTCTTTTCAGAGATTAAAAAAATAATAACTGATTAATTCCCACAGCACCCCTCTGAGGTAGTATCATTATCTCCAGTCTGTCCCTGGAGAAACTGGGGTAGAGACACCGACTGTATTGACGTGGCATAAAGTGAAATAGAGATGGAAATTCATGAGTTACTTTGGTCTAGAAAATAAACAATTTGGATAATTTGGCCTTCCAGTAGCTTCTCAGTTCTGAATTATCCAAATTAAATTTTACTTTCATTAAAAAAACATATAACATCTATATATTCACATCCATTTGACTATATAAATACTGTTAAATAAGCTACCTTGTAATTGTAAATCATTCATTCATTCCACAAATGTTTACTGTGCATGTAGCAAACACTCTTCTCAGTGCTTTTCATATTCTATCTATCTCCAATCATCAAAACAACCCTGCAGGGAAAACACTATTATTCCCACTTTGCAGCTGAAGTCCCTGAAGTTCAGTGTATAGGGTTGCAAGATTTTGCAAATAAAAATACAGGACACTCAAAAAAAAAAAAATACAGGACACTCATTTAAATTTGAATTTCAGATAAATACCAAATAATTTTTTAGTATGATTATGTCCCAGATGAAAAGTATTCATTATTTAACTAGGGGTCCCTTATTTCATCAGGGTGATTTGATCAACTTTTAACAGACTGTCCTTGATATAACCCTGTCAGGGAGGTTAAATAACCAATTTAAGGAGTTCAAGTTCAAACAGAGATCTGTCTGTCTCTCGGGCCTGTGTTCTTTCAGTTAATCAGCTCCCTCTCAAGATATTGAGGAAGAATGACTTAAAGTTGAGAATTTGGCCAAACAATGAAAATGCAAAGATTAGTATTAAGAGACATGCAGTAAAGACATAACAGAAATAAAGTTTCATGTTTTTAAAGACATCTGAAAAGCGGAAGCTAACACACCATTGTAAAGCAATTATACTCCAATAAAGATGTTAAAAAATAAGTAAATAAAAATAAAGGCATCTGAAGAGTTCCTAGATATAAATTTCCCAAACCAACATGGCTTCACCCCTCTGATGCTGGCTGTGAGAGATGTGGACCTGTGTGAGAGTCTTGATGTTAACGCTCTGTAGACATGCGGAGGTTCTGTCTGAGCTCCTCAGGCATCACGCGTGAGTATAAGTGGTTAGTCAGCACCCAAGGAAGGGGGTCTCTGCCATTGTTACTTACAAAGTCATTTGCAAACCTAGACATATAGATTGCTATATATATATAATTCTTTATATATATATAAATATATAGTGAATATATATTAAATGCTGTATATATATAAGATATATATATATATAATGTATATATATATGAAACGCACATGCGTGGTCACAAAAGGGACTTTGAAGTTGCAAAGTGATGTACAGATGTTAGAGGTTGCTATCTATTATTCTTATGATATTGGTCCTTTGTTTTACTTGTTTAAATACTTACTCTTTTGGTACTTCCTGGGAATGTCAAATAATTCTTGAGTATACAGCTCCCTACCCCCCAAATGTTACTAATTATTGCAGAAAGCATTGTCAATTATCAAAAACAATTTATAGTAATGATTTACAGTTATCTAAAGATTACATGTCAGCCTGCTCTTTTAGGATAGGAGACGTAAACAATTTCTTTTAAAAATTAGAGGGTTAATAAACAGTCTTTCATGTCAGAATTGCAGTTTCCTAATTCTGTTTGCTACCTATTTATCTTGTCATCAAATAAGAAAAGATGGCCAAAGCTCTTTCTCAGTATTTCACATGAATTTTGTTTTGGGAATAAAAAAGGAAGATGAAACTTCCAGAACAAAAGTATAGTCAAGAACATGATCTATTGTAAAAGGATCAATTAGTATAATAGGATGAAGATGGAAGTCTGAAGCTACGTCAAACTTTAGCGTTAAACAACAGCTGAAGAGATTGTTAAAAATGGAGATTACTGGACATCACCCCAGAGATGGTGTTCAGTAGGCCTGGAGTGGGGTCCAGAATACTGGAGATCAAAGGACACCACGTGAAGAAACACTAATCAAGGCAGATGAGCAAAACAAGGTCCTAACAAGATAAATGACTTGCTTAAGGCCACATATCAAGGTAGTGGCAGTTCATCGATTCTTGGTGCCATGCTAACTCTTTTGAATCATGACTTTTGATGGAGAAAAGGTCATAAGAATATTGTTGCAGATCATAAAACATTACCCTGTCCCATAGCAATAAAGAGATTCAAATTCAAAGGTGTTAGGTTGGAAACCATGATCAATTCGCTCCTGGTCTCAGAATGTGACTAGTGAAGCAAGTTTAGTCATTGTTTCTCTCACCATAATCTGTTAATAAGAGTTCCCATCATTTACCCTTTGGACCTCTCTGAGCTCATGTCTAATTCTAGGATCCAGTACAGCAGAGAGAGGAGATTTGTGCTGATTCAAGGAGACCTAAGACCAGTCAGTTGGGCTTAACAGTCACAGGGCAAGGCAAAGAGGAATGAAAAAATCACGCAGAGAGAGATTTTATGATACGATCACTCCACTCAACCAAAAGCCTGTGAAATAAGCATATCAGTTTAATTTCAAAGTGAGATGCTAGGCCATTCTACTATTTTGAATGATAAAAGAGCTAGCTGTTAGCATTAGGAAAAAGAAATATCAAGACTAAGCAATTAACTAAACCATTGGAAAGAAAAAAAACAATCAAGTCAGCTATGTGGCGGTGATAAGACAACAGTTAATCAAGATTTTTTTAGGGCTTCCCTGGTGGTGCTGGGGTTGAGAATCTGCCTGCCAATGCAGGGGACACGGGTTTGAGCCCTGGTCTGGGAAGATCCCACATGCCGCGGAGCAACTCAGCCCGTGAGCCACAACTACTGAGCCTGCGCGTCTGGAGCCTGTGCTCTGCAACAAGAGAGGCCGTGATAGTGAGAGGCCTGTGCACCGCGATGAGGAGTGGCCCTGCTTGCCACAACTAGAGAAAGCTCTCGCACAGAAACGAAGACCCAACAAAGCCAAAAATATTTAAATAAATAAAAATTAAAAAAAAATTTTTTTATCTTTCCTTGATTTAGGCATTATTAAAGAATTATGAAACTTCTTGTCCAAAGTTGGAAATTTTCTGCCTTAGAAGGTTTTTAGAATGGGAGAGGCATAAGATATACAGCATATTCTTCTCATTTAAAAATCTTGAAAATTTCAGCTTCCCTTGTGGCACAGTGGTTGGGAGTCTGCCTGCCAGTGCAGGGGACATGGGTTCGAGCCCTGGTCCGGGAGGATCCCACGTGCTGCGGAGCAACTGGGCCCGTGTGCCACAGCTGCTGACCCTGTGCTCTGGAGCCCGAGAGCCACAACTACTGAGACCCACGCGCCTAGAGCCTGTGCTCTGCAACAGCTGAAGCCACTGCAATGAGGGGCCCGGACACCGCAATGAGGAGTGGCCCCTGCTCCCTGCAACTAGAGTAAGCCCGTGTGCAGCAACAAAGACCCAATGCAGCCAAAAATAAATAAAATAAAATAAATTTATTTTTAAAAAATCTTGAAAATTTGTCACTCTCTCTCATACATTTTGAAGTCATTATTTTTATCCCCAAACTATATAAAATTACTTTTATTTATTTGATGTCAATCGTTTTCTTTTTCAATAGATTGAACTAAATAATCTTTGATGTTGATTCTATTCTTCCTAGAGATCCTAAACTCTGTGATTTTAGTGGAAAATCAGCAATACATTATGTGTCACAAATAGGAAGTTTCAGGAAACAGCAGTTATTGGACATTCTAATGAATTCTATGCCAAAACCAGATAAATATTTCTATTCTACTTTCAAAATTCTCTAACTACAAAAGCCCTATTAGAAATCTTTCTTTTTCTACATGGACGTGATGGATCCGTTTAAAGAAATCAAACTAAATGTGTATATATGTATAAATGAATCACGTTGCTGTACAGTAGAAATTAACACAACATTGTAAATCAATGATACTTCAATAAAATTTTTAAAAAAGAAATCAAGTGAACAACTATTTATTGAGCAGGGACTTTGTACAAGACCCAAAACTAGATACTCTGAGGCAGACGAAGAAGTCTAAGACATGGTCCAAACTTCTGAAAGTGTTCAGTACAGTCAGGGACACATCATGTAAGTCAGAGGAGAAAGAGCTTGTTGTAAACTTGAAAGGGGAAGGACTTACAGTGGTTCTCATATGCTGGATAAGATAGGAAGGAAGAGAAGAAGAGAGAAGGTGTGATATAGGCAGGGAGAAAGAGTCTGAGCAGGACAAAATAACCAGCCACAGAGAAAAGTGTAATAGAAAAAATGCCACTGAACCACATGTGACTGTGAAAGCTGCTTGACTTTATTGTTTGATTGGCTTTTTTTGGAAGCTTCTTGGCAGGGAACAAGGTTATCCCCAGGGAGGTTTCATGGAAGAGGTGAGACTCAATCTGGTCCTTAAAAAATGATGAGATTTGATTTTGTGGAGCAGAGGCATCATGCTGTAAGTGAGCATGGCTTATCCCAGGAGCAAATGGGAGACTAGAACCAACAGTTCATGTCAGGAAAAAGGAATACAGAAGATTAGATACATAAAGAAACTGGGTCCAGGGACTTCCCCGGTGGCACAGTGGTTAAGAATCCGCCTGCCAATGCAGGGGACACGGGTTCGAGCCCTGGTCCAGGAAGATCCCACACGTCACGGAGCAACTAAGCCCATGCGCCACAACTACTGAGCCTGTGCTCTATAGCCCACGAGCCGCAACTACGGAAGTCTGCATGCCTAGAGCCTGTGCTCCGCAACAAGAGAAGCCACCGCAATGAGAAGTCCGCGGGCCATAATGAAGAGAAGAGTAGCCCCCGCTCACCGCAACTAGAGAAAACCTGCACGCAGCAATGAAGACCTACAGCAGCCAAAAATAAATAAATAAAATAAATAAATTTATTAGGAAAAAAAAGTAAGAAACTGGGTCCATTGAGGACTCATTAAATGTCAGCCTGAAGGACATTTTTTTCCCAATAAAATAGAGTCACTAAAGAATTTTAAGCCAGGTAATGATGAAAGCCATGTTTTAGGAAACTTAACCTGTCATTGTGTTGGATGAATTTGAAGGAAGAGACTCATACCAGGAAAGCTCTCTTAAGAAACTACAGAAGTACCTGTGTGCGGTTATAAGAACCAGGAGAAGAGTCTTTGGTCATGGTGTGTAGTGGTCCTGAGAAGTGCTGGGTATGGTGAGTCTAAGAGATTGTGAAAGAATTCACAGAATTTAGTACTGTAACATTGATAGAGGAGACACAGAGACGAGGGTTGAGGGAGTTGAGTTAAACATGATTCCAAAGTTTCAGCCCTAGGAAGTGGGGAGATAGAAATACAATCAACAAGATAGGAGAACACTTTGGTTTTGTGAGGATGTTGAAGGTAATGAGTTGTAAAACACTACATTTGATGGAAACTTAGGATGTTCAAAGTAGCAATTTTCTGTAGGACAGGGCTTGTAGGAATGGATGGGTTGGTATGTTCTTTTGGGAGTTCTCTACAAGGAGATTGTGAGGACCTGAGAGTAGGTAAGATCACTAAAGTACTGATGATGGTAAGAAAATTGCAGGGGCTGAACGGAGGAGGTGCGCCCACAGTTAGAGAGAGCTGTGCACATAGAGACTCAGGGGAATGAGAAAAGGAGAATTGGGAGAGAGTTACAAGAAGGAAGGAGTGGGAAACAACGTTAAATTGGAAAAGAGGTTACAAAGCAGATGTGATAAGGAAGTGAGAGTTTCAATGGCAGGATAGAGGCAGAAGACAGGTTGCAAAGAGTAAAGAAAGAAGATATGGTGAAGAAATGGAGGATATGAGTATAGATCACTCGTTCAAATTTGTTTCAGTTATTAGGATAAATGGAAGAACAATTGCAAGAGGAAGTTTTCATGGACAAGCCTGTGCTTATTTGAAGAAGTCAGGATAGCAGGAGAGGGATGAATATGAGAGCAATGTCCCCCAAGAACTAACTGGAAATTCACTGTTTGGTGTTTAGAACTCTATCAGTTTAATGTGGCTTCAAGTGCTGGACAGGAAGTGTGCTCGAAACTTTGGCCCCCTTTTAAAAATAAACAGACAAAACCCCATTCATTCTGTGGACTTTTTTTTTTTAAATTAAGGACAATTTTTATTTCCTTCCTTTTTTTTGTTATTACATTAAAATAAATTTTAAATGTTTAATAATTGTCATAATCTTAATAACACATAAACATTTTCCATGTTTTCTTTTGATTTTTGTCCATTTACATGCATATTTTTCACATATTTATATCTTTAATCTATTTTCTATGTTATCTTCTATATTTCCACTTAATATTAATGACAAACATTTTTGTATGTTTTTACCTTACCATCCATCACCTTCCTGTCTGTATGATAATAATTTCTCTTTCCTTATTTTTCTTTTTTTTTTAACATCTTTATTGGCGTATAATTGCTTTACAATGGTGTGTTAGTTTCTGCTTTATAACAAAGTGAATCAGTTATACATATACATATGTTCCCATATCTCTTCCCTCTTGCATCCCCCTCCTTCCCACCCTCCCTATCCCACCCCTCTAGGTGGACTCTTGTTGTGAAAATTGTGGCCCTGAAGCTTCATCAGGATCCCAGTCCACTATTTCAAGATAATCTTAGACAAAATGGAACTGATTTTAGAACCTAGAGCTAGATCTTGCTGTGAAACTGCTGGAGATGCATCTCATCAAAACACATTATTATGTTTCTTTTGGCAGAAAGACATGCTGAATCATTGCTTGACATTTGTCATGATACAAACTCTTCTCCAACTGATATGATGACAGTCACTAAAAACCAAAATATAATCTTGCAAAGCATCAGCAGCAGGGAGGTAAGAAACTCTCTTTAAAAAAACAAAGTAACAGAAAAATGGATAAGCTACTCCATCTACACTTAACTGTATTTACATCTACTTCATTTGTGTTGCTTGAATATTTATAACAATCATATATTACAATTATAGATTTAAATGTGATTATAAAGAAACTTAAAGTACAATTAATGACAGTCTATCATGAGTTTAATCTCAGGGCAGTAATGAGTTAGTCAACTCTGAGTCTCAAGCACTGTGTGTGTGTGTGTGTGTGTGTGTGTGTGTTTGTGTGTATGGAATGCCACAGAATATTACTGCAGTTGAATCCATACTAAATAGTAAAGTGTAGCTTGTCTTTATGTATGTTAATGTGGAAAAGGAGAAAATCATTATTCTGATCATGTCAAATCCATCACAGGGTACGACAAAGGAGGTACCTCCTCTTGGCCCTGGTCATCACCCCCTGCCCATGATGAATGACTCCATAAAGTATAGTAGCGGTAGTGGTAACAAACATCGTGCCCATGGAAAATTATGGAATGATTCCCAAGAGGTACAGTAAACTGGTAAAGTGGTTATGTAAAGGAACAGAATTGGAGAAAAACTTTAAAAGGTATACTCATGTGTACCTTTTGAATTTTTATAAAAATTAACATAGCCCAAACTGTTAAAAATATTACTACTCTATGGGAATTCCCTGGCCGTCCAGTGGTTAGGATTCGGTGCTTTCACTGTGGGGACCTGGATTCGATCCCAACCAAAAAAAGAGAAATTCCTACCCTATATTTTATTGGTAATAAAGAATATGACCACAAAATTGTCTATTTCTAAAAGGTAATGAGGTATGTACTATAATATGTATAAACAATACGAAGAGTTTTGGAGATGGTGGAGTAAGATCTTTCAGTCCCTTTCTCCTTCCAAAAACCATCCCCAAATAACAAGAAGACAAAAAACAAAAATTTGAGTAAAAAATTAGTTTGAGGGCTTCCCTGGTGGCACAGTGGTTGAGAGTCCACCTGCTGATGTAGGGGACACGGATTCGTGCCCCGGTCCGGCAAGATTCCACGTGCCGCGCGTGCGCGGAGAGGCTGGGCCCGTGAGCCATGGCCACTGAGCCTGCGCGTCTGGAGGCTGTGCTCCGCAACACGAGAGGCCACAACAGTGAGAGGCCCGCGTACCAGAAAAAAAAAAAATTAGTTTGAAATAAGTATAGATTCACAAGAACTTGTAAAAATAGTACAGAGAGGTGCTAACCTTCACAAGCTACCACCAATTGGAATTATCATCATAACTATAGCTGATTGTCAAAACTAGGAAACTGATATTGACACAATACAAGGAACTAGACTACAGACCTTACTTGGATTTCACTAGTCTTTGAATGCATTCCTTTTTCTTCTTCTGTTTTCGTGTGCCTGTGTGTACAGTTCTATGGCATTTTATCCCCTGTATTATCATGATCAAGATACAAAACTGGTCTGTCTCCACAAAGGAACGCGCTCTTACTCCTCTCTTTACTGCCACATCCTCCCTGCTAACTCCTGGCAACCACTGATCTATTCTCCAACTGTATAATTTTGTAATTTCACAAAGGTCATATAAATGAAATTATCATACATGTGAACTTTTAAGATTGCTTTTTCAACTCAGCGTAATGCTCTTGAGATAGAGCCAATCTGTTGTGTGTACCAATAGTTTTTCTATTGCTAAGTAGTATTCTACTACAATTATATTTTGTTTCACAGTTTTTTAGCCATTCACTTGTTGAAAGACATTTGGGTTGTCTCTAGTTTGGGGCTATTACAAATAAAGCTACTATGAACATTCATGTATAAATTTTTGCGTGACTTATGTTTTCATTTCTCTAGGATACATGCCCAGGAGTCCAATTAGTGGGTCATTTGGTAAATGTATGTTTAGTTTTTTTAAAAACTGCCAAACAATTTTCCAGAGTGGCTCTACCATTTTATATTCCCACCAGCAATAAATGAGAGGTCCAGTTTCTCTACACCCTTGCCAGCATTTGGTACTATCAGTATTTTCTATTTTAACCATTTTAAAAAATTTAAACCAAAATAAGTATATGGTGTTATCTCATTGTGGTTTTAATTTGCATTTCCCTAATTACCAATGTTGAACATTTAAAAAAAATTTATTTGCGGGCTTCCCTGGTGGCGCAGTGGTTGAGAGTCCGCCTGCCGATGCAGGGTACACAGGTTCATGCCCCGGTCCGGGAAGATCCCTACATGCCGCGGAGCGGCTAGGCCCGTGAGCCATGGCCGCTGAGCCTGCGCGTCCGGAGCCTGTGCTCCGCAACGGGAGAGGCCACAACAGCGAGAGGCCCGCGTACCGCAAAAAAAAATAATAATAAAAAAAATAATAAAAAAAAATTTATTTGCCATCAGCATAAATTGTTCAAATATTTTGTCCATTTTCTGATTGAATTGTTTGTTTTCTTATCGTTGGGTTTAGAGTATTCTTTATATATTCTGAATGATGTGTGAGTCGCAGATATTTTCTGCTAGCCAATAAGAAAAACTTGGAGGTTTTATCACCTTTTTTTTTTTTTTTGCGGTACGCGGGCCTCTCACTGTTGTGGCCTCTCCCGTTGCGGAGCACAGGCTCCGGACGCGCAGGCTCAGCGGCCATGGCTCACAGGCCCAGCTGCTCTGTGGCATGTGGGATCTTCCCGGACCGGGGCACGAACCCGTGTCCCCTGCATCGGCAGGCGGACTCTCAACCACTGCGCCACCAGGGAAGCACTTTTTCACCTTTTTCACAATTCCTTTATCAAACAGAAGTTTTTAATTTTGATGAAAACCAATGTACCCACTTTTTCCTTTACTGGTCTTGATTTTTACATCTAAGAAGTCTTTTACTTGATCCGGGTCCTGGTTACATGAGTGTGTTCAGTTTATAAACATTTACTAGTCTATACACTTATGATATGTGCACTTTTCTGAATGTATGCTATACTTAAAAATAAATTAAAGGGAAGGGGTATGCCTTCAAATATCTGAGAAAAAATATGGTTTTCAACCTCGAATTTTATATCCAGACAAACTATAAGTCAAGTATTAGGGTTGAATAAAAACATTTTTCAGACACACAGATGCTCAAACATTTTACATTTCATACACCTTTTAAGGAAGCTACTATGTGCTCTGTTAAATTAACGAAATAAGATAAAAATGGAGGGGAAAATTGGATCCATGATTCAGGGGATCTGAAACCTAACACAAGAGAGGAGGGTATCCTTGGTATAAAGCAGAAAGCAAGTCCCAGGGCTTCAGCCACGTATGAAGTCTAGAGAACAAAGAGCTCTGATCCTTGGGGGATGGGAGGAGTGAGGGAGAACAGGATAATGGAGATTTCCAGGAAGAAGATGGAACTGATATATTATCTGATATATTTAACCAAGTGAAAAGACCACAGGATGTTTGGAAGATTTGAGTTAAAAAATATAAGAAAAGGAATTAAATATTAAATTAAATTGTGAATGAAATAAAAATAGGGGTTTTGGGTTTTGTGCAGGAAGTTATTCAGGAAAGTATAAACATACTACACTACGATTGCACTACTACAGTGCAATACATACAGCATAGTACAATACTCAAATAATCATAATTTGAACTTTGCCTATTGATTTAACAAGAAAAAGAGGGTGAATTTACTGGGAAGATAGAGGCAAAGTATAAGAATATTAAATTGTCAACTGCAATAATAAGAAGCCAGTAGGTAATATATCACTTTAGTGACAGCAGGATAAGTACATTATCTAGAGATATGGAAGAAAATACCAAAAGAAACACTTAAAAGGCTGGAACTGGCTGCCTCTGAGGGAAAGAGTGGGGAAGGTAACTGATGACCTTTTTTGTTATAAGTTTTTGTTTTTAACCATTATTTGACTTTTAAAAAATGTATAAGTTAGATAACAATGAAAACGAATTAAAAATTAAAATACAGAAATGGTTAAATCCCAACTCCTCTGGGGCAGGGGATGGGATGAGGTAGAATGGAAACATTTCTTTTTAATACTATTTGAATATTTTACTATTGTGCATTTGTAACTTTTCTAAAGAGGTTAGCCTGCTTCTCACCAAAGTTGCTTTAGTACAGTGGTTGTCAAAAGGGGGTGATTTTACCCCTCAGGAGGCACTTAGCAAGGCTTAGAGACATTTTTGGTGTCACAACCGGGGCAGAAGCGCTGCTGGCATCCAGTGGGTACAGGTCAGGGATGCTGCTAACATCCTACAGTGCGCAGGGCAGCCTTTCCACAGCAAAGAATCACCCAGCCCCAAATGTCAGTAGCAGCGAGGCTTAGAAACCTTGCTGTGTAGTAGGCTTTGTCACAACATTGAAGGTTGTATTGTTTTTGATTACTGATATTACATAGTAATTGGAACAAAATACCTAGAGACCAATCTTTAAAATGTGTGTCATGCATCAGAAATTGATAAATAAAAACTCATTTACTTTTCTTTTTTTTGTGGTATAGTTAGGAACTTTCTTTCTTAAAAAGACTAAAAATCCTTTCATATTAGTATATTTTTTCGTGCAAAACATTTTCTGAACTTTCACTCTATATTTTCCTTATTATGGTTGAAATAACTGAACTCATTTCTGAAGGAGAAATAGACTCTCACTATTGAATTTGCCTCTTCTTCTCAGTGCTTTCTCTAGTGCTTAAATTGCAAAACCCAAGGTCACTCTTCACTTCTTTCCTTTGAATGAAAGCTTGCTTTTCTTTTGGGTTGTCTGTAATAGGTTTTTATAGTTTACAAATATAAGCAGCTGCCTTGCTTATAGGATTGCTCCTGAGAGGCTCTTTATACCCTCTCCCCATCTCTTTTCATCTAAGGAGAATCGTCTTTCTAAATTTAATTACGTATGATTTCTATGCCTCTTTTCTGTGTGGTTGGCATTCTGTTGTTTACAGATTAGAATGCTATGGCCTCTATCTAGTCTGTTGTCACCTCCTGCATCACTGTCAATGGTTTATGAACTCCATTTATGTTTGGGATGTGCTATTCTAACATTTTCTCTCCTTCACTCACAACTGAGTGTCATTATTTTAATTTTCCTCCTTGTAGCACCCAAGCACTCCTTAAAGTCATTCATATTTAGTATTCTAAAAGAAATTAGAAAATTCTGAGCTGTTTCTACTTTTGTCTTCATTTCCATGATAACCTTCAAAGTAGACATTATTCCCTACATCCTTTTTGTTTGTGATACTTATGGTTTTTCAGTTTATTCTATGGAAGAAATTTTTGTCAGGAGATTGTAGGCATCACACATCTTTTATTTTATCTTTTCCTGTGCAAAACCTATAAATCAGGTTTGAGTATTCTTTCTTTTAATTTTGCTCACTGTTATTGATTCCTTTCTTTCTGGTTCTTGTTGAGACTCTGTTTCAAGTTTTTTATGGTAACAAGAAAGCAGAGTGGTTAAGACCTCTGTAACCAGACTACAGAGTCTGGGTGTGAATCCTGGCTCTACCATAGGCTAGCTATGTGACCTTGGGTAAGTTACTTAACATCTCTGGACCTCACGTACAAAAGAGAATAATAGTTCCTACCTCTAGAGTTGTTGTGAGGATTAAATTAGTTAATATGTGAAAGGTGCAGCAGTGTCTGGCACTTTATGTGTAAATGCTAGTCGTCATTATGGGTTTTGTAGGTAGGTGTGCCCACACTCTGTGTCTTCCAACTTTTCTTAAAGGACCAGCTAATGAATGAACTAAGCAGTTGAGAGGGGTGGGATAGGGAGGGTGGGAGGGAGGCTCAAGAGGGAGGGGATATATGTATACATATAACCTATTCACTTTGGTGCACAGCAGAAATTAACACATTATAAACCAATTATACTCTAATAAAGATTAAAAAAATAGAAAAAAATTCAATAAAGACTTTAAAAATGGTCCACATCAAAAAAAATCTTAAAAATCATGTACTGCTAAGTTATTACAATTGAACACCTAAAATATTTTCATGGCAGTATAAATGCAGGGTTTTATTTTTATTTTTTTCTGTGATAATTAAAATGAACAGAGCAAAAAGAAAAGATTCGCAAGCTCTCTTGGGAATTAATGAATGAAATATCAGATGATGTTTGGTGATAAAGGCTACCTGCTTGTCCAACAGGCATCTGCATTTAGGGCAAAGACTTTTTATCCAACAGTCTCCTTAAGTAGACGGTTCAACCAGATCACAGAAGCCAGAGAGCCACTTGTAACATCCAGGTTGTGACGGGACATCTTAACTACTACTTGCATCTATCACTGTTCTAGACATTAAAAAGGACAAAATCACCAGCAACAACTTCTAATGAAGGAAACTGTCAACAACAATGAATTCTAATAGAAAACATTTCTTCTTTAGAGAGTTAGGAGTACTTTTTATAAATCAAGCTGTTTCTCAACCATGTTTTTCAGCATAATGATTATTTTCTAGAGGGTAAAAGGAAAGCTTTAGAGGTTGCATACCACGATTAGATCAAAAAGCTGTCATAGTGAAAACTTTAATCAGCTTTGCTGCCTCCTTTCAGTCTAAGGTTATATCTGCAGCTTCCATATGGGGCAGGGATTTCTACCCTCATCATTTACAAATGATGCCCCAGGGAGGCATTATGGAAAAGATCATGTTCCTTTGGGGTTGTTCACGGACTGTGGCCAAAGGATTCTTTCCAGTTACCCACCCAGATGGAATTTGGGGCAGTTTAACAGCCTGGACACGGACATGATAAAGTATAAAATATTGGATTTCTCTGTGTCTCAGTGATTTCAGCTTTGATCTTCATTTTTGATTATGCAGTTAATCACGTCCGTGTCTGTCTGAGCCTGGTGCTCTGGAGGCGAATAGTTTCCCATTTTTTTAGTCCTAAATGCTTTATCCGATTTAAAAGGAATCCACAGTGTGAAACTCTAGCCTAGAAAAAAAATCAACATTCACTCTGCCAACCAAGTACGACATTGAACAACTGAGTTTCTATTTTATGATATTTCAGGAGTTTGACCAAGATGATGTCTGCACTCATTCCATATTGATTAGTGAAAAAGGAGATCCAAGTGGTGATGGACTAGACTGGCAACCCATGACAGAAGGTATCTGTCTTCTGTCCTTGATATGGTTACAAAGATAACATGGATTATTTGGATTTCCCCCCTAATTTTGGTAGTCCTCAGTGCAGGAACATTGAAATCACAGATAAGCGCAAAGAAAAAGAAAAATCACTTATAATCCTATCCTTTGGTCCATACCTGAATCAGTGAGTCTTGTCAGTCTGCCCAGCCAAAATGGGCATCCCTCTTCTGTCTCTCCTCTTTGTTCTACCCGACTCCAGCTCAGCCTACTGTCCTCATCTCCTATCTTTTCTGTCTAATAACATCTTTTTCCTCATTTCTTTCCTCTCAGAATCTTCCATCAGCTCCAGGGATCTGTTCTCTTCCAGGACCAAGCATTTCTCCACTATCTGTCATCCCAGAGCTCCTCCCTTGAGGGGGAGTTGCGGGCCTGAACAAAGAACTAAAGCCCCAAGTTGCACTCTTGTATTCTAGGAGGTCATAAGTCTGGAATTTTCCAGAACAATGCCCATTCCAAATATGTCATCCTGTCCTACCCATAAGTGTCCTTGCATTGAACAGATCACAAAGTATTTGCAGATTCTCACTTCAAAAAATAGTCATCACAGAGATCACATTTGTCTGTCATCTATTCGCCTATAAACTTTTTTTTAAAAATAAATTTATTTGTTTATTTTTGGCTGCATTGAGTCTTCGTTGCTATGTGCAGACTTTCTCTAGTTGCGGCGAGCGGGGACTACTCTTCTTTGCGGTGCGTGGGCTTCTCACTGCAGTGGCTTCTCTTGTTGTGGAGCACAGGCTCTAGGCGCACAGGCTTCAGTAGTTGTGGCACGTGGGCTAAGTAGTTGTGGCTTGCGGGCTCTAGAGCGCAGGCTCAGTAGTTGCGGCACGGGCTTAACTGCTCCACGGCATGTGGGATCTTCCTGGACCAGGGCTCGAACCCGTGTCCCCTGCATTGGCAGGCAGATTCTTAACCACTGTGCCACCAGGGAAGTCCCCCTACAAACTTCTTAAATGAAATGTTTATTTGAACTGCTCCAATCTCTCTCTGATAATTTTCCTATTTGTATTTCTAACACTCCAGGGAAGCTGCTCTCTGGATGTCTTTCTTCTCATCCCTGTCAGCCACCCTGAATGCCACAGTGCTGTCCTAGCTGCTGTCTCCTTTGGCCCCTTATGTGATGCTGCCCTCTTCTGGGGAGTCTTCAGTCTTTCTCAAACTCACTCGGTATCTCCTCTCCCCTGGCGGAGGGCGGGGAATAATTTAATAACATTTGAAATGATTAACTCCATGAACCCTGAAAGACCTAATTAAAATAAACAAGTTCTGATCCCCTTCCAAACAGTCTATGTGATCTGCCTTTGACTTTCAAAGGTTTCAAAGCTGAGTTCTCAGAAGCCTGATTGTGTTTCCCATCATCTTCCAAGAGGTTAAAATAATGTGTTTATTCTGCTCCATTTGGAAGTGACTTGCCATTTGAGGTGCTTATAATTCTTTTAAAATCGATTTGTAAGATTTTAGGTTTTCATATAGGAACCATAACACTTATGCAGCATCTCGACTAGGCCCTTGTAGTTTTAAGCTTTCATAACTTGGGTTACACATTTGAAAGAAGCAATTATGTTTCTAAATTTTCCTCTCATAGTTGATAAGAGTCTTCACTAGAGCTAGTTACTCTTTTAAGTCACAAAGCCTGAAATAAAACTGTTTGGGGTATTATTGTGCATTGTATACATCTTAAATAGCAATACATCTCTTTAAATCCCATTTACATGTTTCTACCAATAACATATTCCAGGTTGTTAATGTTAAAGTGCTTGCACATGTTATGAAGACTTTATGCACATACCATGTGACTATTCTGTTGTAGATATGAACATTTTAACATTTTATTTATTTATTTTTGGCTGTGTTAGGTCTTCGTTGCTGCATGTGGGCTTTCCTTAGTTGCGGCGAACGGGGGCTACTCTTCATTGCGGTGCGCGGGCTTCTCATTGCGGTGGCTTCTCTTGTGGAGCACGGGCTCTAGGCACATGGGCTTCAATAGTTGTGGCGCACGGGCTTAGTTGCTCCGCGGCATGTAGGAGCTTCCTGGACCAGGGCTCGAACCCATGTCTCCTGCATTGGCAGGCAGATTCTTAACCACTGTGCCACCAGGGAACCTCTAGATATGCACGTTTAGTTTATATCTGTTCATTGTATTATTCTTTTAAAAGGGGAGCATCACTGACTAAAGTATGTATAAACTTTATATAATGTTTGGATAACTCCCCTGGTCTTTTTTTTTTTTTTTTTTTTGCGGTACGCGGGCCTCTCACCGCTGTGTCCTCTCCCGCTGCGGAGCACAGGCTCCGGACGCGCAGGCTCAGCGGCCATGGCTCACAGGCCCAGCCGCTCCTCGGCATGTGGGATCCTCCCGAACCGGGGCACGAACCCGTGTCCCCTGCATCGGCAGGCGGACTCTCAACCACGGCGCCAGCAGGGAAGCCCCTCCCCCTGGTCTTTTAACAACTAAGTATTCCTGCAGCATACATTTGCTTTATTATGGGCTTTTACAGATGGTAACTTGTAAAATAAAATCCCCTCGCAAAATCCCTCATCTTTTCCCTTAGTATAAAAATCTTGCATTCCTCAATCAGCTATTTTCCCAGAACATATCAGATGCAAACCTCATAGACTGGAAATTGAGCATGTAAAATTACCCTTTTCATGAGTGAATAAGAACCTATTTTCTGAAATTTCTGGGCTTAATTTATTTTTAATTGTGTATCATCAGAATTCTTAAGTGTAGATAACAGAATCTACTCTACTTGAGTGAAGAAGCAAGGAAGTTTTCAAAGATACTAGAAAGTTCACAGACCATTGAAAAACCAAAGGAGAAGAACAGACCCCAGGTTGGATTGTCAGAAAGAATTCTTGTAGCTACATCTCAAAACTGGCTACTGACCCCCAGGTCATGCTGCTTCATCCACACCCAGGAGCTGCTCCCACACTGACCTCAGAACCTCCCTCCTCTGTTGACACCCACATCAGCAAATGATGCCTGTGCCTTATCTTTTCTCATGTAACCCATGTGAATCCATGTCTCAAGTTAGCTTTCTGAACTCTAGTGGCAAAAAAGGCTGGAAAATGTAGTTTTAAAAAATTCTGTTGAAAATCATGATTTAGGAAACTATCAAAACATGGAGAGGTTATCAAAATGTTTTGAACCTCGATTCCCATCAATTTAAATAGAACAAGTGGAAAACACAGAAAAGTAAGACTTTTCTGGAGAAAATAATTTTTCTTCATTGAATGAATTAGGTTAGGCCAACTTTAAATTTTCATTTTAATGATTTAGCACTTACATTAACAAATTAATCATCATTTCCAAACTTTTATGAATGTCATTTGCACCTCTTCTGCAAGGAAATTATGTTTCTGGTTGTGTTTAAATGTTGCCTTTTAGTTTCTCTCCACTGTAACATTTTCTGGTGGGGTTAATTAATTAATTTTAAAGATTCTTTTGATGTGGACCATTTTTTTAAAGTCTTTATTGAATTTGTTACAATACTGCTTCTGTTTTATATTTTTTTGGGTTTTTGGCTGTGAGGCACGTGGGATCTTATCTTCTCGACCAGGAATCGAACCTGTACCCTCTGCACTGGAAGGTGAAGTCTTAACCACTGGACCACCAAGGAAGTCCCAGGGTTATTTTATTAATACATCCTCTTACTGGAAAGATTCACTCAGATGGGAGCAAGTGTTTTATTTTTACATGTTAACAGTGCATCCTCTTTCCTGGATCACTGGATATGTTTAGAGGCTCCCGTGACTACTCACAGTATTCAAAAGACAAAAAGAGAACAGACGTGTTCCAAGATGATTTCAGAGCCAGAATGTTGTATAATCTTTCCCCCTCCCCTCCGCCATTTAGGACCAAAATTTTTTTTTTCCATTTAGGAGCCATTAACTTTTCACAATGTCTAAAAAGGCAGGTATTTCTCATACTCGCTTATTGTATCTTCGCTCCTTGTTTTAAAATAAAAGAAGAAATCAACCAATTAACAGATTTTGAACACATTAAATTTGCTTAAAAATATTCTGGGTAAAAAAAAAATAACCTGGGTTTATTAGTCCTCAATGACTGTGAAAGTACAGTCATTCTTAAGAACGTGTTCACATGAATATACTGCCCAGTTTTCTAATTTCCACAGCAAAATACTAACTGTACCTAGCCTTTACTAGAACATCATTTTCACTGACAGTTTAGTTATTAGGAAAGTATGCTGTATGTTTTTCTTACTCCAACTTGTCAGCTAAATGTTTGCCCTCAAGGATGACTATAAAACTGGTATGAAAGACACCCATCTCCCTGTGCTATGTGGCTGCTTCCCACTAGCTATCTATTTTACATTTGGTAGTGTATATATGTCCATGCCACTCTCTCACTTTGTCCAGGCTTACCGTTCCCCCTCCCCGTGTCCTCAAGTCCATTCTCTAGTAGGTCTGCGTCTTTATTCCCATCTTGCCCCTAGGTTCTTCATGACCAGTTTTTAATTTTTGTTGTGTTTTGTTTTGTTTTTTAGATTCCATACATATGTGTTAGCGTACAGTATTTATTTTTCTCTTTCTGACTTACTTCACTCTGTATGACAGACTCTAGGTCCATCCACCTCACTACAAATAACTCAATTTCTTTTCTTTTTATGGCTGAGTAATATTCCATTGTATATATGTGCCACATCTTCTTTATCCATTCATCTGTTGATGGACACTTAAGTTGCTTCCATGTCCTGGCTATTGTAAATAGAGCTGCAATGAACATTGTGGTACATGACTCTTTTTGAATTATGGTTTTCTCAGGGTATATGCCCAGTAGTGGGATTGCTGGGTCATATGGTAGTTCTATTTGTAGTTTTGTAAGGAACCTCCATACTGTTCTCCACAGTGGCTGTAACAATTTACATTCCCACTAACAGTGCAAGAGTGTTCCCTTTTCTCCACACCCTCTCCAGCATTTATTGTTTCTAGATTTTTTCTGATGGACATTCTGACTGGTGTGAGATGATATCTCATTGTAGTTTTGATTTGCCTTTCTCTAATGATTAGTGATGTTGTGCATTCTTTCATGTGTTTGTCGGCAATCTGTATATCTTCTTTGGAGAAATGTCTATTTAGCTCTTCTGCCCATTTTTGGATTGGGTTGTTTGTTTTTTTGTTATTGAGCTGCATGAGCTGCTTGTAAATTTTGGAGATTAATCTTTTGTCAGTTGCTTCATTTGCAAATATTTTCTCCCATTCTGAGGATTGTCTTTTGGTCTTGTTTATGGTTTCCTTTGCTGTGCAAAAGCTTTGAAGTTTCATTAGGTCCCATTTGTTTATTCTTGTTTTTATTTCCATTTCTCTAGAAGGTGGGTCAAAAAGGATCTTGCTGTGATTTATGTCACAGAGTGTTCTGCCTATGTTTTCCTCTAAGAGTTTGATAGTGTCTGGCCTTACATTTAGCTCTTTAATCCATTTTGAGCTTATTTTTGTGTATGATGTTAGGGAGTGTTCTAATTTCATTCTTTTACTTGTAGCTGTCCAGTTTTCCCAGCACCACTTGCTGAAGAGGCTGTCTTTTCTCCATTGTATATTCTTGCCTCCTTTATCAAAGATAAGGTGACCGTATGTGCATGGGTTTATCTCTGGGCTTTCTATCCTTGTACACTGATCTATATTTCTGTTTTTGTGCCGGTACCATACTGTCTTGATTACTGTAGTTTTATAGTATAGTCTGAAGTCAGGGAGCCTGATTCCTCCAGTTCCGTTTTTCTTTCTCAAGATTGCTTTGGCTACAGGGTCTTTTGTGTTTCTATACAAATTGTGAAATTGTTTGTGCTAGTTCTGTGAAAAATGCCAGTGGTTGTTTGATAGGGATTGCAATGAATCTGTAGATTGCTTTGTGTAGTATAGTCATTTTCACAATGTTGATTCTTCCAATCCAAGAACATGGTATATCTCTCTGTCTACTTGTATCATCTTTAATTTCTTTCATCAGTGTCTTATAATTTATTTTCATGTTTTTGAATTTCTTTTAATTTTTCATATGTTCATTTCATATAGTCTTTCACTTTGATTACATATTACAAAAGTTTCAGCCCACAATGCAACGGAAAATTTTAAAAGCATTCTTCACCAAAGATAGTTTGAGAAGCACTGGGCCTTTGGAGAATGGTCAAAGGCCTTTGGTCAACACCTTTGGAGACGTACAAGGATGCACCCCCTACGTCTCCCCTTTGCCCCTCTGATTTCTCTGCTTGAGGAAACAGGGAATGGGAAAACTAAAGTGTGAGGGGCAGAGGGCATATGAGGTGGGGAACAACTCAGAGGACAGGGAGGTCTTGTGCTTTCAGGAATACAGCCATTCCACACAGCAGCACCGTTTGGAAGTAGTCCTCCAAACTTTCTAGTGATGTTGGGCTGGACTGAGAACTGGAGACCCAGAAGACATGGGGAATGACTTTTAAATCAAACTGTTTCTCCTGCCTTTTAGTCAGATAACCTCAGTGCATCAGGAATGGGTACCAGCACATTCTGTTTCACTTCCAATTAAATTGAGATGGTAGGCTCCAGGACAAATATGGTGACCAGGCAGCCTTTACTCCTGAAGAAAGAGGAACATTACCTGTAGCTCTGCAATGTGAACTTGGGCTTTTTTTTGCCAAGACCTTGCTTAGAACCGAACATCTCCAAGTCTGTAGCCAGAGAAGATGTTCCTCACTTTCTGAAGGGGCAGCCGAGAAAATCTGAAGGTGAGTTCATTTAATTACACAGTTATTCCTTTATTCTTTGGTCCATAAATATTTCTTTACTGATCTTTTTCTTCAGCGTTTGAAAATCTTTACAGGGAACTCATATTTGGTTTATTTTTATCTATGGGAGTTTGGGGGGCCTACACTGAGGATGCTTTCCTCCAAGATTTGAGTTAGCTGTTCTATCTAGCCCAAGACTTATTTACCAGATAGCACACTGGTGCCAGTGTTTCCCCTTAGGACGTTGCTCTCATTGATGTCTGCTTACCACTGTCCGAAACCAAGTGGCCTAAACCACCAGGGACAAACCTGTAGTCCAAAATTTTGCATTTATTGGCTTATTGCAATGAGAGATATCACACAGCAGAGGAAATGTGAAGCATTTCACCAAAAAAAGGGAAAAAAATAGAATTATTATTATAGGATTTGGGTGCAAGGGTAGAGCTCAAATGAAATTTAAATGACGCAGTGGTGTTTTAAAAAAATTTTTTAATTTTAAATTTATTGTGGTACAATGTACATCACATTAAATTTACTATTTTAACCATTTTTAAGTGTACGGTTTAGTGGAATTAAATACATTTACATTGTTGCACAACCATTGCCACTATGCATCCCCAGAACTTTTTCATCTTGCAAAACTGAAGATCTATACCCGTTCAACTTTAACTCTCCTTTCTACTTTCCCCCTGTACCCCTGGTAGCCACTGTTCTACTTTGTGTCTCTATGAATTTGACTATTCTATGTCCCTCATATAAGTGAAATCATACAACATTTGTCCTTTTCTGTCTGGCTGATTTCATTTAACATGATGTTGAAGCTGAGTTTCGATAGGCTGTGTATAAAAGTGTTAACATCAGGTCTGGACTGTGACGTAGACCCAGGGTCTTGTTCCTTGAAATCCAGAAATCTCACTCCCAGTTGTCTACAGCCTCTCTTCGGCCTCCTCTCTTGCCACTCTTCCTCAGCAGGCGCTAAACATAAGCATAACCAAACGCCTTCTGTTCCCAGAACAAATATGTGAATATTTGCACATGTTGTTTTTCTCTGCTGGAACATTAAGCCATCCTTCAGCTCTCCCCTTAGAAACCCCCTCCTATGGGAAGTCTTCCTGAATGTCCCCAAGACTGGGGGAGTCGCCAGGCCTTTGGACTCCCATAAGATCCTGACCTTGTCTGCAACATAACACCCATCATGCTGAATTGTAACTGTCTTTTTTTGTGCTGGTCTTCACCAGATGACAAAGGCAAAAACCATCGCACCTCTGCACACCTCGCTCCAGATCTGACACATAACTATTTTAAAATGTATATTGAATTAATAACAATGGCAGTCACCATTTATTGAGTGCCTATTACCGCAAGGCACAAATATTCACTGATATAGGTAATATTAGCATGATTGTTTTAGAAATGAGGAAAGTGAGCCTCAGAAGGTTACGTGAATGCCCAGGTCACATTAACTAAGGGGTTACAGAGGCTGGGTTCAAACCTGGACCCCCTGTCTTTGAAGCCAACGTGCTTAAGCACTATGTCATGTGTGTTCAGAGCTCACATCGCCCATTTGAGCCCCACTGTAGTTATGAGGGAAAAAAAGGAGAAACATTTAGTCTTGTGGTGGAGGTGAATTTAGAGAAAAGGGAGGGCAGTTGGTTCAGGTACAAACTGGAGGAAGGATGGATGGAGAGATTGAATTGGACATCATGGAAATATCCTCTTCTCCTGGCCAAACCACAGAAAGTCTTGAAGACATAATAAAAGTAGCACATTCAAACAAGAACAAACTGGGTTAGGTCGGTATTCTGTGATGGGATCTGCTCCATTGGTGTTACGATCTTGTCTGAAGAAGTCAGCTGGGTTTACCAGGCTGGTGTTTGTTCCCTTTTTAAAAATATTTTTGTTTAAATGCAATCTTAAATTTTAGACAATCAATATATATGTCGATTAAGAAAAATTCAGAAAAGACGGGTGAGCAAAAATAAAAGGAAATAAGAAGTACAAATACTGTTTCAAGATCGTTTCTTCTGGAATGTAATTCCACTTTTCTAAATAACATGTTTATAACTGCATTGCTTGATTGCTTAATTTAGGCATTATCTATTAGGGTTTAACAATTTTATATTACTCTGTACACACACAGGCAACCTTCGAAATCTTTGTGCTTTAAAAAACTTAATATTCAATATCTCCCTTATTATGACTAGGTAAAATACCATTCACAGCTGAGCCCCAGGGTGTGCTATGATTACATTGCTTTTCTTTTGAGACATTCTATTTATCCCGGCTTTAATACTCGCCTCATTTCACCATTTGCTTACTTTCTGTATATCTGTCACTAAGTCATCCCCATCCTGTCTGATGGACCTGTGAAACGCACCTCAATACAGCAACTGCACACCAGGTAATCCATTGGTTTCTTTTGTTTTCTAAGACGTTGCTCCTGGAATGCTCTGCCCTCCTGTTTCACTCTGTGTTACTTGGTCTTTGGACCTCCTGACCAGCTGTCTCTTTGGGAGTTCCTCACCATTATCCTGGAAATGCCCTTGGCTACCCTCTGTGTTGAACCCCTGTGTACTGGGTACACGGTTTCCTCTCTCTTGATTAATGCATTCGCTTTAGGAAGGTAAATTTTCCTGTAGCTTCCTGAAGAAGGTACATGAATGATATTAACGGTAGTTTATCATTGTCTCTATTTCCTCTGAGCTCTCTTCTTTCTTTCTGTTTTGTTCTGTGTACTTTCATTGTTAGAGGCTATTCCCATATATCAGTTGATCCTTGGCGATTATTTGTATTTAAGAGGGGGAGACTAAAAAGTGCCAGAGGCTCGAGAGGGCTTGTGGAGTGGACAGAGACCTGGTGGTTGGGTGATGGATTCCCCTAGTGTTAGGATGCGTAGGTAGGCTTTTCTCTCAGCTAGTTTGCCCGAGGGAAGGAGAATCCAAGCTCCTGCCTGTAGGTTATAAGGCTGGAGCTTCACATGTTAATGTGGAGGCTTTCATTTATCCTCACATTTTCAGTCCGGCACCCCTTTTCTGCTCTCAGCTGTACCTAGCTCCTTCGCATCTTTGTTTCAAGCTCTTCAGAGAATAAACTTCCAGCCAGGAATGGAGAAGAGCAACTCCTGACAAGTGGGGCAGGACACAGGACAGGGAATCTGGAACCAACTCCTTGTACAGAGTTTGAAGCAACCCCTTGTTTCAGACTCACCTGCAACCCCACCCTCAGAGGTACCTGGTATCTTTAATTCCTGCTCCTTTCTGGGGTTATTATTTCTTGTTGAGTTGTACCCTCTGCAGGCAGTGAGCAGAACAGAGAAAGCTGACTACTAAACTGGTTATTATTCATCCATACAGTTTTTTTAAAAAATAAATTTATTTATTTATGGTTGTGTTGGGTCTTCGTTGCTGCGTGCGGGCTGTCTCTAGTTGTGGTGAGCAGGGGCTACTCTTCGTTGCGGTGCACGGGCTTCTCCTTGCGGTGGCTTCTCTTGTTGCGGAGCATGGGCTCTAGGCGCACGGGCTTCAGTAGTTGTGGCACACGGGCTCAGTAGTTGTGGCTTGCGGGCTCCAAAGCGCTGGCTCAGTAGTCGTGGCACACAGGGTTAGCTGCTCCGCGGCATGTGGGATCTTCCCGGACCAGGGCTCGAACCCGTGTCCCCTGCATCGGCAGGCGGATTCTCAACCACTACGCCACCAAGGAAGTTCATCCATACAGTTTTCACCTTCCAAAATTTTGTTGATGTCGTGCATGTGTGGTTTTACCCTCTAGGTTTTTGCTGTTCTTTTTCTTTACCTTTTATTTTTATTTTTATTTTTGTTTGGCTGCATGGCTTGCGGGATCTTAGTTCCCAGACCAGGGATCGAAGCCGTGCCCTGGCAGTGAAAGCACTGAGTCCTAACCACTGGACTGTCAGGGAATTCCCTTCTTTATCTTTTTAAAAAATTAGTCTACCATCATTTTAGTGAGGTTTGTGGAGAGAGTGGAGAAAAGCTTGTACATTCAATCTTTTAACTGGAATTCTATACACATTTAAAAAGGCTTTCAATATATATTACCACATTACCTACTGGAAAGATCTTACCTCTACATTCTCACCAGAAATGCTTAAGAGTGCCTTTATATCTCACGTCATTCCTTATCAATACTGGACATTACTCATCTAAATATTTATAATACCTGATTTTTTAAACTCAGGGTGTTATACATAAGCACCCAACTATAAATCATATTCAGTTATATTTCTAGTATTAACTTGTAATATCTTTTCAACAGAAAATCTCAACCTCTAGCATACAACCTCAATGAGAGCAAGAATTTTGTCTTTGTTGTTCACAATTATATTGCCATCTTCTGGGACAGTGTTGGCTACACAGTAGGCACTCAGTGAATATTGGTTAAATAAATGGATAAAGAATTGGGGTGGGGCTTCCCTGGTGGCGCAGTGGTTGAGAGTCCGCCTGCCAATGCAGGCGACACGGGTTCGTGCCCCGGTCCGGGAGGATTCCACATGCCACGGAGTGGCTGGGCCTGTGAGCCATGGCCGCTGAGCCTGCGCGTCCGGAGCCTGTGCTCCGCAACGGGAGAGGCCACAACGGTGAGAGGCCCGCCTACCGCAAAGAAAAAAAAAAAAAGAATTGGGGTGGTGCTCTGGGCAGCTGTGGCTAAGGGGAATGCCCGCATCCCCCTCCTATTGGAATCCTCTTCTTAGGTGACCATTTTTCACCTGAGAATGGCTTCTACCTGTGGTACATCTCAGAGAGGTCTTGTTAAGTGAAATTTCAAAATGGCAGCCTGTGGCCAAAAAGGACCTACAGGCATATTTTGTTCGGCCTTCAAAGTATTTTAAAAAGGGGTGGGAAGGAGATTTCACATAAAGTCTCCAGCTTTCTGGCTTCTCTTGGCAATTGGAAGATCCAGCAGTGCTGGACTACCCATCTGGAATGGACAACACCAACTAGAACTGGGGAATGGATATCCCTGTAGTTGGGGCACATAATTTCAGTTCACCACTGTCCCTACTTACCCCACTTCATTCATTTATGTGCCTGCTTTGACCCTGAACACATTGGAGCTTTTGGCTTCAGCTTTAACCCATGATGGTGAGTGGGGTTTACCCCACTTACCAAAGTGGTTTACCCCACTTACCAAAACATTCTGATGTTTTGGTAAGAAGAAAACAGCATCTGGGTTTTACCCTACCTAGTAAATCTCATCTCGCCCTTCCCCGCACTCCTTCAGAATTTATGATCTATCCCATGTTTGAGTTCAAACAACGGATGGGAGACAATTATACATAAATACTCTCACATTTCTGCAAAGTCTGGGTTTTCTGAGCAAAAAGCACTAGGAGACTAGGCTGAAAGATGACTGAATGGCAAACATGCCTTGGAAGTTAGAGATAAGCTATTGCTCCAGAAAGACTGAAGCTGGCTTTGCCAAGAGCTGTTTACTTACTTAATAGGGTAAAAAACAAACAGACAAAACCCAGAGACACATTTGCCCCTTCTCCTGGAGACACTTGCTTACATTTCATAGTGAAGGTCTCTCTTTCTCAGAAGGGGAAGATGGGTTGAACTGCCAGAACTCTATACATAAGCTCTGAGTCTCATAATTTCAGGGTCTCCTCCTATGGTGCAGCCTCACTACCGGTGCAGGTAAGCACCTGGTTCTCATTTGTGTCAACCTGTGGGAAATTGGGCTGCAGGGAACTGGCACTAGGATGCCCTGTGGGTGATAAGTGCTCTGCTTTCTGATCCAGAGGTCATATGCTTCCAAAAGGAATATAAATAAAAATAAATAAATATCACTATATATACGCAAATGTTATAAATATAAAACAGAGATATATACATATATATAACATAGATATATATTAAAAATACATTGTATATAAAACAACAACCCTCTTCAGTGGCAGTAGTTTTGTGTAATCATTCTGTACCCACTGCCATGTGGATTACACCTGGAAAAATTCTTCATTTTGACATTTCCTCAAACCTCAGCACCAAGATCACTCCATCGCCATCGCCTGGCTTAAGGCCGACTGTGTTCACTCTACTACTAAGAATATCTGATAATAATAATAATAATTTTTGGGACTTCCCTGGTGGCGCAGTGGTTAAGGATCACCTGCCAATGCAGCAGACACGGGTTCGAGCCCTGGTCCTGGAAAATCCCACATGCTGCGGAGCAACTAAGCCTGTGCACCACAACTACTGAGCCCATGTGTCACAACTACTGAAGCCTGCGCTCCTAGAGCCCGTGCTCCGCAACAAGAGAAGCCACTGCAATGAGAAGCCTGATCACTGCAACAAAGAGTAGCCCCTGCTCACCACAACTAGAGAAAGGAAGAAAGCAAGGAAGACCCGACACAGCCAGAAATAAATAAATAAATAAATAAATAAATAAATTTATTTATTTATTTATTTATCTTTTTTTTAAAAAACTTATAAAAAATAATAATTTTTCTTGTTACAGTGTTTTCCTCTTCTAATATGAAGTATAGTAGCCGGGGAATTGAGGTAAGAGTAGTGTGAGCATTTTTGACTTAAGGATTAACCAAAGCATCTTGTTAGAGACAAATCCTATCAAAGAACTCAGAGCCCAGGGCTTCCCTGGCAGCACAGTGGTTTAGAGTCTGCCTGCCGATGCAGGGGACACGGGTTCGTGCCCCGGTCTGGGAAGATCCCACATGCTGCGGAGAGGCTGTGTCTGTGAGCCATGGCCGCTGAGCCTGCGCGTCCGGAGCCTGTGCTCCGCAATGGGAGAGGCCACATCAGTGAGAGGCCCACATACCGCAAAAAAAAAAAAAAAAAAAAAAAAAAAACCTCAGAGCCCAAATCCTCAGCATATATCTTGGAAAAACCACAACTCACATACAGTTTATAGAGGAGCTGGGAAATTTCTGGGAAAATTTCTGGGAAAATTATATCTTGACACGTATATTTCTTTTCTGGGGTGTTTCCCATTGTCCACATAATGAAGTGAGTAGCTCTTTTGGACATATTTAATTTTTCTTCTTTTAACATATTGAGAAATGAGGTAATTCTTTTTCCATTGGTAGAGTTTCCTAGTTGTCTCATTTGTAAGTAAAGCGTTTGGAAAGAGCCTTGCAATTCTCTCAACTGACTCTTCTGTATTCTATGAGCCTTTGAGAAAATGCATAGGTACTGCTTAGTGTTGAAAAAAGGACTTCATTGGCCTCAAAAGTAAATAAATGAAATAACGGCTGTTACTGCAGAGGTATTTAAGCACTGGGAGAATCTGTATTTTGAGAGATGGAAGAAAGTCATCTAGGTAATGAAACTAGGGGATTATACTGCATCTCACCTGTTTCTAATGCCTGTTTCTAGTGTCAGTTTCCTTTTCCTGTCTTCTTACACACAGGTGGCAACAGAATGAAAATTAAACATAAAGCTCTCAATTACCACTCGTGATCTATGCCTATAAATATTCTGATATAATTAGTTATCAAATCTCTATACCCGGAGGGTGGGGGGGGGGGGGGAGAAGGCCACAGTGAAAACTGTAAAGTTAGAGCTTATAGCTTAACCAACCAAAAAGCTGAATATTATATATTGGGTTACACTGACCTCTAGAGGTTGATAATAATATAAACTTGCTTAATTTGAAAATAGTTGGAGGGCCAAGGAGAATTAAACACATTTAGGGAGCTAACTCTCAAGTGTATAGTGAGGCACGTTTATAAGCCACTCTCAACAAAACAATTCAGCCAAATAATGAGGAACAGTTGTGTTCTGAATACAAATTCTGGGTTGGTTTGCAACCTAACGATCACTATTACAGTAAATGTAACAGCAATTTTAAGCTCTTCTAAGGGGGAATTTTAAAAATCTTAGATCAATTCTATGGAAAGTAAATAGAAAAGAGAATGAAATAAAACAGAAAGTAAACAGAAAAGAGAATAGAAGTTTTAAAAAACTTAAAAGTTCTATTGTTTACAATGTAGGGCCTTTATTTTAAACATATAACCATGAATCGTTACATATGTTAACATTGGTTTTTAAAAGTATTGTCTTACCTTGGTTCTTAAAAAACACCAGGCATAAGATTTTAGTTTTTAAAACTGTGATCTCCAGGATAACTTTGTACTTTAAAGGACTTCCTAAAGAGAATCTTGAAATTTCTTCAGATTACTTTATTAATATGATATGCGTATGTGTTTCTGCATTCATTCTTTTTCTCTTTCCTTTTAGTTCCCTCAGCCACCATTGTCACCCTTGCCTGTGAGATCCTGTCTTCTTACTATACCCCCAAATCATAAGGATCAGAAAGAGAGAGAAATATTCCAAGCTTCATATCTTTCATACCTAAGCTCTCAGAGCCTGTTAGTCGATCTGATGAGTTTAGACCATCAAACAAGCAGAAGGAAACACCGTTCAAGGTGTTAGAGGATCAGACTCTCAGGTCGTTTGATAGCTCTATCTGGGCCAGAAACATGTGCTCTTTCTGGAAGGCTCACCATCACAGACAACACCTGGAGACAGGAGAGTAGGAAATCCAAGGAAACAGAGTGATGTGTCAACATTGAAATCTCTCACTTTGAAAAAGGACAGTCTTTGGTGTCCTTTGAGAATTTCAAGGAAGGCAATTTTCCTACAGATAGGGAAATGGATATTGACTGCCATGGTGCTGAAGTGAGAAGAGCAGAAGAGAACACTCAATCTCTTTCATCAGGAAAGACACTATGAACAAGATTCAGAAGCTGGGTATATCAAACCAGTCAAGTTCCAAGAAGCCCTGCATTCAGAAATAACTCTAAGCCAGGATGAAGGGACTAGAAATGATAAAGCGGATTCAAAAACTGCTTCAGCACATAAAGGGGAAGTAATTGAGCCAAATCATATTTCAGAAGAGTATACTGTTCTTAAAAGTTTGTCCAATATAGTTCCTCATGACCCCATTGAAAAGCTCCCAGAAGATCACAGAAGCATGGAGACAAACATAAAAATATCAGTAGCAGAGGCAACCAAACCAGAAACGAACAGGATGGTGCCTCTTATCCACATCACTTTCCCTGGAGATGAAACTCCCAAGGAACCAGCAATAACTAAACCAAGCCTCCAAAAAAGAAAGGGCATCCTTCATAACAACAGTAGCTTCCACATACTTGCAGACCAAGAAACGACAGACATAAAATGAAAACCCATAGAAATAAGTTGGATTCAAAGACCAAGGCCAGTAACAGGACACCTCAGAATTTCATGGTTTCCATTCAAAGTTCCATGAAGTCTACCATGCACAAAACCAGCATAAAAACTCAAGTTTTTCCTGCTCTGGGGCTTGTGGACCCCAGACCTCGGCAATCACCCAAGTTTCAAAAGAGAATGCCACAGATAGAAAACAAGCAATCCACTTACCGGGCTTTGAAACCTAAAAAGCAATCATTCCCTTGCATCTGTAAAAATCCAGGAATAAAAACGTCTTCTGTTCCTCTCTCTGCTCAACCAACAGAGCCAAGACTAAATTACTTAGATCTGAAGTACAGTGACATGTTCAAAGAAATCAGTTCAACTGCAAATGGACGTGGAATCTACGAAACGTTCAGGACTCCTATTTATCGTCAGATGCGAGAGGCTGAACAGCATGAAAACAAATATTTCCGAGAGATATGTTCAGCTCCATCGGGCAGATGTATCACCAATAAATGTCGATCTTCACACAGCGAGAGGACCAGCAAGAGCCGAACCAGACTCTCTCAGAAAAGACCACATATTAAACCCCCAAAGTCTTCTCTTGGCATTAAACAAAAGCACAAAAGTTTAATTTCTAAAGAAAAGCGTTGGGGCTTTCCTGGTGGCGCGGTGGTTGAGAGTCCGCCTGCCGATGCAGGGGACGCGGGTTCGTGCCCCGGTCCGAGAGGATCCCACATGCCGCGGGGCGGCTGGGCCCGTGAGCCATGGCCGCTGAGCCTGCGTGTCCGGAGCCTGTGCTCCGCAACGGGAGGGGCCCCGGGAGTGAGAGGCCCGCGTACAGCAAAAAAAAAAAAGAAAAAAAAGAAAAGCGTTGCCAGCCTGTAAGTAGCAGTGACACTGAAAATGGTGATGGTATTTCAGAACCAGAATAGCAGATAAAATCTTCAGGAAATGATTTTCTATCTTCCAAAGATGAAGCTCTGCCCATGAACATGGTTCAGACTCATGAGCAGTCCACCGAACAGAATGAATTCCTTCCTGTCTCAGATTTGTCCATTGTGGAGGAAGTCTTGACGAAGGAGACATTTCGAGCAATCAGATACTTGCCACGAGTCTCAGAGATCTGCACGAACTCGAAGAGCAAATCACCAAACCCCATTTGTCCTTTCAGAAAACAGCTGGGCACTGCCCAGTGAGAAGAGTTCCAGCAAGCATGTACTGCAAGAAAAGCAGACTGTAGTATCTCCTGGTGAAACTAATTGCCAATCAAATTTTAACTAACGATGTAGAGTTTGATAGTGTTTCAGATAAGTCTAAAACACTTATGAGTTTCTCTTTCCAAGAGAAACAAGAAAGTGCATCTTCTCAAGCATATCAACATTGGACACATTCTTTGGATCATGATAGTTTGGCTAATAAGTCAATTCCATGTCAAACATTTGGAAAAACTTTAAATGATGCAGATTCAATTTCCCAAGAAATTCTAGACCCTGTAAAGAATGAAGAATCTCCAGATGAACTGTTAGGTTGTCTAGCTGCAGAACTACTAGCTCTTGATGAGAAAGATGACAACTCTTGCCAAATAATGGCAGATGAAACAGATCCTGAAAGCCGAAATCTTGCCCTCAGTAAGAGAGGAAATACCATGCAAGAATTAGGCGGAGAGACAACTGTCAAAATACAGGTGGGTATAATTACAATCAGAGATTCATTGGGGCGGGAAGGGATCTCAGAGACAATCTGTTTCAAACCCCTTATTTTCAAATGAGGAATCAGTAACCCTAAACAATTAAATAGTTTCATCAAGATCTCATTGTTTGGTTGCAAGTTTGGAATCCAGGTCCCCTGACTCTCGTGCTAAGACATTTTCATTATGTTGCCTTACTTCTAGAATTTAGCTAGCCTGACACTGCAATGGAATCACTTTGGTTACATTAATATAGCAAAGCTACTTATTGAAATAGGTAGATATTATATTCAGTGATGATGTTTTCAATCAACAAGTAACAGCAGGGAGGTAATTATGGGTAAAGCATTACTCTAAGTGGTGTGTGAGATAGAAAGAAATTAACACAGCCCCCGAAGTAGCTCACCATCTAGTTCCAAAAGACCATATGAAAACATGAAAAGCTCATTTCTCAAAGATTCCCTGCACCTGAGCATTTGTTCCCAAATGGTTTACTTTAACACAAAAATATTATTGATGCCTCCTGTGATTTTGGTATTGGGATAAGAACTGAAGACATGGTCGGGTACAAGACTTAGCCATTGCTCTCAGGGAAGCATAAACAACTATCCTGAACACATTTTTTAAAAATTTGTTTGGCACTGGAGTGGGGCGGTGAGAAGAATATCAGCAGGTAGTAAGGTTACGTTTGTTTTAGTTCTCACTGAAGTATATGAGCCTCCTGTTCTACTAAATTTTTTTTTTTTCAGTATGCGGGCCTCTCACTGTTGCGGCGCACAGGCTCCGGACGCGCAGGCTCGGCGGCCATGGCTCACGGGCCCAGCCGCTCCGCGGCATGTGGGATCTTCCCAGACCAGGGCACGAACCCATGTCCCCTGTATCGGCAGGTGGACTCTCAACCACTGCCCTACCAGGGAAGCCCCTGTTCTACTAAATTTTAAAGACAAACAGTAGGTTTAGCTGAAACATTATTTACTGTACACTAACTCAGGTTATATCACACTCTTTCAGGATCAGGAATCATTATTTTAAATAACTGATCAGAAGAATACACAAGGTAAATAATTATACCATAGCTAAGCTTACTGAGAACTTACCACATATGAGTGAGACACATCATACTGTCTCCTTTCTATACTTCATAACAGCTCCATGAGATCAATACTAAAGGTAATAACAAGTCCCCATTTTGCAGATGAGAAAACTGAGGTTTAGAAAGGCACGCAGGTAGTGAGTGCCCACACTCTTAATTACTACACAGTGGGAATATTCCTGGTTGTAAAAGGCCAGCTTCACCCTCATGGTGAGCCTGGTCTTGGCTGGGACGTGGGCAGTGAGTCACAGAGGCTGCCAGGCTTGGCTGGGAGTTGGGGGTACGTGTGTGCATGCCTGTGTGTCTGAGATGGGTCCACCAGCCTGCCATTTCACTTTCAAGAAAAGCTAACAAGCTAGTAAATACAATCAGCCCATAACCCTACCCTGCAATCACAGAGTCAAAAGCTGACCTTTTGTGATCTTTTCATCTCTAAGCAATCCTTAAATTTCAGTTTGGCTAGAAACATGAGAGGCTGGGGAGGAGGAACCCAAATGGCCCTCAGGAGGCACCCGTGTTCATTCCTGAGGAAGGAAATCCTGTGCAATGTCTTATTCTTTTTTTTTTAAATAAATTTTATTTATTTATTTGGCTGTGTTGGGTCTTCGTTGCTGCACGTGGGCTTTCTCTAGTTGCGGCGAGCGGGGCCCACTCTTCTTCGTGGTGCGCAGGCCTCTCACTGTCACGGCGTCTCTTGCTGCAGAGCACAGGTTCCAGATGCGCAGGCTCAGTAGTTGTGGCTCACGGGCCCAGTTACTCCGCGGCATGTGGGATCCTCCCAGACCAGGGCTCGAACCCGTGTCCCCTGCATTGGCAGGCAGATTCTCAACCACTGTGCCACCAGGGAAGCCCTGTCTTATTCTTAAGGACCGTCACCGTGCCTCTACATCACCATCATCATTTATTTTTAAGAACTCATAGAGGAGATCAAGACAAAGTAGTTTTGGTCCTAATCAAACAATTGGTAAACATGGTCTAAGCTCTACAGAAATATACTTGTTTCCTGACTTCCAGGGGAAGGCCTTTCAAAGTCTACTGTGGATGCACATCTCTTGAGGGTCATGCTGAAATGCAGACACTGATTTGGTATGTCTGAGGCCTGAGATTCTGAAAGTCTAACAGCTGGTCTGTAGGTTCTCCTTTGAGTAGCAAGGGTCTAGAGGACCAAGGATGTTTAGTCTACTGCAGCTGGTCTTGACCATTAGACTTGCTTGCATGGCTGTGCATGGGTGAATGTATGTGCGTGTATGTGTAAGAGAGACAGTATCTATCTGTATGTATATTTGTGTGTAAATGTGTATGTGTATGGAAGTGTAGGCATATGTGCCTACCTATGTGTATATTTGAGTGTATGCGTATGTTGTGGAAATAGAACAAAGGTTGTTTATTCAGAGCTCACTATAGCAAAGGAGTCAACCTCCATCACTTGTGTTTGGCCGAGACTCAAAAGCAGGCAAGGAGTAGGAAAGCTTTCTAGTGGGAAAAAGGCTTCAGGTGTGCCCTGATTGGAGGCTCTTGTCCTGGGGAAGCTGTAGGTGGGCTAACTAGAAGGCGCCTCCCACGGGATTGGTGAGGGGTGCATATTTGGCCTTCTCTGGTTGGTCCTAAGTTAGAAGAAAGGAAGACCTTACTCTCCACCCTTTCTCTCCATCCCAAGGTCTCAGAATGTAATGATGACTTTTCTTTGTGTCTCATTCTCCCAGAGATACAGTAATGGCTTTGGGATATGTGACAAAGAGGAGAGATTTTTCAACTCACATGAAAAGAAGACATTTTCTGAAAACAGTTTAAAGTATGAAGAACCTATCCTGTGGACCAAGGGTGAGACCCTTGGGAAGGGAGCCTACGGCACAGTAAGTGAAACACGAAACATGTTGAAATAAAAAGTCTCCACTCCTGCTCGACTCCTCCCTCTTCCCTAATCTTCCTGAGTGCCCTCCCCACCCCGTATACTCTTTTACTTAGAACTCTTTCAGTTGGAAGTAATAGGAAACCCAGCCTAAATTGGCTTGAGGAAAAGGATGTCCACAGCTTTATGTAACTGAAGGATTTGAAGTAGGACTGGCTCTGGGCACAGCTGGTTTCAGGGGTCAGACAATGTCCTTGGGGATCTGGCCTCTCTGTGTCTCCTTCTGGCTCTGGTTCTCAGGCTCCACGGGGTAGTACAATGGCCATTGTATTTCAAGCCTCTAATTCTCTGAGGTCCAAGTCCTGTGGGAAAGAAGTCTCTTTGTTCAACGGTTCAAGTTATGTTACCAGAAGTTGGAAGAATCATTGCTGAGTGGCAAAAACAAAAGATGTTCCTTACGTTTTGTGAATTGCATGAAAGATCATCTAAATTCCCAGCACTTTAGATAGTATTTACACAGATTGGTAAAGAGAAGACTGAACCCAAGCCATTATGATACACATTCACTATGCTACTTATTTATCCCCATCTTGGCTCCAGTGAAACATTCAATTTGCTTAAGTACTTTGCATTTAGGTAGGGATGTATCAGCTTAGAGAAAGACAAGTGTTTGGGAGGCATTTTGTGAACAAGTGTCATCATTTACATTTAATAATAAGGCATTGGTTTGCTTCTAGGTATATTGTCGTCTTACTTGCCAAGGACAGCTAATAGCTGTAGAACAGGTGGCTTTGGATACCTCTGATAAGTTAACTACTGAAAAAGAATATAGGAAACTGCAGGAAGAAGTAGATTTGCTCAAAGCACTGAAACATGTCAACACTGTGGCCTATTTGGGGACATGCTTCGAGGAGAACGTTGTAAGCATTTTCATGGAGTTTGTTCCTGGTGGCTCAATCTCTAGTATTATAAACCATTTTGGGCCATTGCCTGAGATGGTGTTCTGTAAATATACAAAACAAATTCTGCAAGGTGTTGCTTATCTCCATGAGAACTGTGTGGTGCATCGAGATACCAAAGGAAATAATATTATGCTTATGCCAACTGGAAAAATAAAGCTGACTGACTTTGGCTGTGTCAAGTGTTTGGCCTGGGCTGGCTTAAATGGTACCCACAGTGACATGCTGAAGTCCATGCATGGGACTCCGTATTGGATGGCTCCGGAAATCATCAATGACTCTGGCTATGGATGGAAGTCAGACGTCTGGAGCATTGGCTGCACTGTGTTTGAGATGGCCACAGGGAAGCCCCCACTAGCTTCCATGGACAGGATGGCAGCCATGTTTTACATTGGCGCACACCGAGGGCTAATGCCTCCTTTACCAGAACACTTCTCAGAAAACGCAGCAGACTTCGTGCGTGTGTGCCTCACCGGGTAAGAAAGTGAAAGCAGGAGGAGGATAAATCCCGAGATTCCAAGCAGCTGACGTTTCCCCTGCAATTTATGGCCCATTATAAGCTCTGCTTGGGTTATGAAATCAAGCAGGGAGTGATTTTGTGCTGAAAAGAATCATGATTGGCCATATTGGGTGATTGTGTTCCTTGTTGTACCAGGGTATGGGGGTAATGCTTCAAGTGGGAAGTGCCTCAATGAAATGTCTTATCAGGTCCAGACAATACTTCCTCAAGTCAATGGGTGTGCAAAAATTGCTAAGGATCTACTTATTTACCAATGAGACATCTTCCCAGGGACTAGCCATGGTGAAATGACATCACCTATGTTTTAGCCTCCCTTCCCTCTCGGGGAACCAGTGTTCTCATTCCTTCCTAAAACCAGCTCTCAGGAGAGTATATGAGAAATTCATTCGTATCAAGGGAATGATAGGAACTGATTGATTGATGATTGACAGAGTTAATGTATTGTTTCCCCAGAAACACTTGCATTTAAAGCGAGAGGAAGCATTATGAGCCGAAGGAACAAATCTCTAATTGGAGTGTTTCAAGCATCAAATGGGTAGTGTTTGGGGAAGCAGAAAAGCCCCAGAAGGTTGCCTGTTTTCTCCTGTCCTGAGGCTTCCTGGTACTTATGGAATAAAGTTCTGTGTAAAATGTTAGAACTGTAGGGAGCTTAGAGATTACTCATTTGTGTGGTTTTCAAACTTTTCTTATCCAGGCACTCTCTGCTCATATGAAATCTTAATTCAAAGAATAAAAGATAAAGGCAGAGAGATGGCTCTGGTTAAAGTGTGTATATGTATATGCGTGTATGTGTACGGTGGAGGAGAGCTAAAGAGTAGGGTAGGGGTGCTCAAGCCTACGTACCTGGCCTCTACGATGATGTAGAACAGCCTAAAATCCACCCACCTAGTGAGGCTCAAAATTCAGTTGCATGTGCAGAATGAGGAAGGCCTGAAACAGACAAAATTTCTTGCCTTTCAAGGAAGTATGCTTTCTTATTGCTAGATGAAAAACTCTAGTGCCCCAGCTTTCAGCAAACATATATGGCAACCTCCAGCTCCCTGAATGGGTTAATTTTATCTTTCTCAGTTAACCTCCAGAACCCACAGGCCTCCCTGTCTGCCGATGAGTGTGTCTCTTTTAGACTGTCTCCCTCTCCCAGCATGTCCTGGTTGATTTCAGGGGATCACATAGGCCAGGGCAGCAACGCATACTCCAGGGTTGCAGTTCTGGGCACCCCTACATGCAGAGATGCCGTAAGCGTTCCAGCATGGATTTTGCAGACAGAGCTCCAGGCACAGAGCTGCCCCCCCAGCCCCCCCACCAAAAAAATAAACGCCTCACAAAAGGGACATAAAGGTGTTAGGAATATCATATAGACCAGTACTAGTCTTGGAGATTGGTCTTAGCTCTTAAACATACTGCAGTTGCTTTGTTCTGAATTGAACAATTATCTATTATTGATCCACAGAAAGTGCTTGCTATCTCATTTTCTTTCTAGTTCTCATTACACACACACACACACACACACACACACACACACACGGCTTTAAAGAGAAAGGGTGGAATATTTTTTTCTGGCTCTCCTTTTGAACCATTGCTTCATAAACTAAGCAATACACAACTCACACCAGTAGTAATCAATTAACAGCACTGTTGTGAAGGGTAAGGGAAATGGTGTATGTAAATTGCTTAGCACAGCTTGGGGTATGTAATTAGGGCTCAACAGTTAATAACCCTTAGGGAGAATACTAATACACCTTACCTAATGAGTGTCATATTGCAAGCCTGCAATTCTATGCCAGAGACCCTAAGGACTCTAGAATCTTGCCTGTTGTCTATGACAATAACTTCTTGGAGGTGTGGATAGTCATAAATAAAGGGGTAAGGCACTCTTAAAGATTCAGAAGTAGAGATGGTCAGGTAAAAATCAGGAACAAGGACTGAACAGAAATCAATCTGGGGAAGCAGTAAGAAGCATGGCTGGGGGTACTCCTATGGGCAGGTCTCAGAAGTTTTGGGAAGTCAGGCCAAGGAGTTTAACTTTGTTGAGATAGGCAGTGAAGACCAGAGGACTGCAAAGGATTTGGGGTAGAGAATGCCATGAAGAAAAATGTCTTTGGCGAGGCAGGTCAGACAGCAGATTCAGTAGAGGGACCTCGAATGGAGGCCATTCTGGAATCCAGAATTTGGGTTTTGATGGTGATGGAAGCAGTGGGAGTGTAAAGAAGATTCCAAAATATCAGTATTTCAGGGACTTCCCTGGTGGTCCAGTGGGTAAGACTCCATGCTCCCAACGCAGGGGGCCCGGGTTTGATCCCTCATCAGGTAACTAGATCCCACATGCATGCCACAACTAAGAGTCCACATGCTGCAACTAAGACCTGGCACAGGCTAAATAAATAAACATTAAAAAAATATATATCAGTATTTCAGAGGAAGGTGAATCAGGACTTGGTGATAGAGGATGATAGGATCTCATGGTTTTGAACGTGGATAACGGAAGAAGTAATAGAAAGTTGTGAAAGAGGAACAGCGGAGGAAGTTGAAGGAAACATTTGAAGCTGTGGAATTGTTGCTCAGGAAAGCAGTGAACATTGGAAGTGCATATTTGAAAATCATAAGGTTGGTAGCTATAATCATGAAAAAATTAGAGGGCTGAGGAAAATGTTTTTGAAAGTGCTCATGGGAGAAGATAACAAAATATGCATAGAATTAAGTCCAGTACACAACTGGAAAAAAGGGAAGGAGGGGAGTTGCCACAGTGTGGGAGAAGAACAAAGAGGACAGTTTCTCTGAAGTAGAGACTGTTTCAGAGAAAAGGGGGTAGTGAAATACTTCAAATGCTACAGAGATGACAAGGAGGGTGAGCTCATTAAATCTGGTAAGGAGAAGGTCATGGTTAGTTTTAAAAGAGCAATTTCTATAGAGAAGAGTAGGCCAAATGGTAAGGATTTAGGTTAGTGAATGTTGAAAAAGAAATCTTCAGGTTTGACCAACTTAGAGAAATTTGGCAGGAATAGAAGAAATAGGATGGCAGCTAGAAATGGTAGTCATTTAAGGATTTTTTGAAAAGAGATTTCTGCATATTTTGAAGGCAGGAGAAAGAGCCTCCAGAAGGGGAGAGGTTTTTTATTTTAGAATGATTTTTGGTCACTTGCTTTTTTTTTTTTTTTTTGCGGTACGCAGGCCTCTCACTGTTGGGGCCCCTCCCGTCGCGGAGCACAGGCTCCGGACGCACAGGCTCAGCGGCCATGGCTCACGGGCCCAGCTGCTCCGCGGCATGTGGGATCTTCCCGGACCGACGCACGAACCCCTGTCCCCTGCATCGGCAGGCGGACTCTCAACCACTGCGCCACCAGGGAAGCCCGGTCACTTGCTTTTTAACGTATTTTATTTTTATTTCCATTTTTACCTGGTCATCTGCTTCCAAAATGATCAAGATAGCCAGTTTAACGAAAAGAATGCCTTTGGAATAGGTCACTGCAGATAACCAGTGACTGGTTCATTAGTTCATTGACTAGTTCATTGGCAAAAGCTTTTTGATTTCTTGAGGGGGAGTAAACCTAAGCCATAATAGTACTAATTAAGTAACTGCCTCCCTTTATGCTCATCCAAGGGTGCCCCAAATGGAATTATTCAAATTAATCACCAAAACATATTTAAATGTCTACTTCTTAAAGGTTTTTCAATCCTGGATATCTCTAAATTTAAAAAATAAATTTCATGCTAACTAAAAGTGCATTAAACTGTACATCTAAAAGTGTGAATTTTACTGTGTATAGATTATACCCCAAACAAATTGAGCGAAAGTACAATGGAAAAGGAGGGACTGGTTTTGAATCATAATAGGTACTAATTTTTGAATTATTAGTATGTGACACTGTTTCAAAGTTGTATATGCATTTTTAAACATTCTCCCAGTGGGGACTTCCCTGGTGGTCCAGTGGCTAAGACTCCCTGCTCCCAATGCAGGGGGCCCAGGTTCGATCCCTGGTCAGGGAACTAGGGAACTCCACATGCTGCAACTAAAAAGCTCCCTCGTGCCGCAACTAAGACCCGGTGCAGACCAAAAAAAAAAAATTTTTTTTTTAAATTCATTATTAAAAAAAAATTCTCTCAATGAATTGGGATCGACATATACACACTACTATATATAAAATAGATACCTAATAAGGACCTCATGTATAGTACAGGGAACTCTTCTCAATGCTCTGTTATGACCCACATGGGAAAAGAATTTTAAAAAGAGTGGATATATGAATATAATTGATTCACTTTGCTGTACAGCAGAAACTAACACAACATTGTAAATCAACTATACTGCAATAAAAATTTAAAAAAACACTCTCCCAGTGAGTTAGGTGTTATTGTTATCCCCATTTTACTGATGAGGAAAGAGTTGGAGTCCCTCACCTAAGATCACACAGTTAAAATCTGGAGGCTGGACTCAATCCAAATCTGTTTGACTGGCAGAGGCTGTACTTCCATTGTTAAAGTTGGCATTTTGAGTCAACTGAATCTAGTTGGCAGGCACGATACTGGGTGCTGTTTACTCTAATGTGTTTTTTCCCCTTCTTAGGGACCAGCATGAGAGACCTTCTGCTGTCCAGCTCCTGAAGCACTCCTTCTGGAAGAGAAGTCATTGAACATACATCAGGACTTCTTTCCCAGCTCCACTATAGATTACTCCGTTACTGCTTCATTGCGGAAATGATGGCTAAGGGACCCTTGTTTTCCTACTGGAAAGTCAATCTAACCCAATTTAACCAGATCCTGCAGTGGCACTAACTGAAAAGTTTGTTACAGGTTAGCCTTCTCAAGCTTCAGGCACAATTACCCATATACATAAGGAAATTGTCTTAAAGAGTTAACAACAGAAAACCTATTCCAGTGTTTATAGTTTTGATTATCCAGTAACTACAATCTCTCTTGCTTTATACGATATTTCCTTTTATTTTGGGCCCGTCAATTTTAATGTCATTAAATTGTAGAAACAAGAATAAAATGTATTTTCTTGCTTGATGGGTAGACACTTATTTAATTCTTACAAAGGAGAGTAGAGGAAGGTGAGAAGGTAAAAGGAGTAGAAAGACGCTAGATTCAGTTTACTTAGGCAGCAACCTTAACGCTGCAGACTATAGGGGCCTCAAAATTAACAGGAAGAGCTAAGGGCCTTGGCGTTTCATTACCAGAGGGTCCCCTAACTCCTCAGAAGTCTCCACCTACAAGAAATTGGGCTCTTCAAGGTGCTTCCATAAACCTCAGTCTGCCTTCTCTGTGACTGGTTGTGTTTTGAGGTCTTCATGTATTTACAGCGTGAATTAGAAAATTACTGCATCGAGAACCAGCTAAACCTAAGTAAGGCAGCTGGTGGGATAAAAGCTCACTGATCTGTTAAGCGGAGACTGGGTGAGCACATAAACTTTTCCAGGGCACTTTTGCTCACTTCACCTGAAGGAAGAACACCCCTGCTAAGGTCACTCTTCGCTTTCATTCCCAGAACATTGGAAAACCTTGCAAAAATGAACAGGGACAAGTTGTCAGTTATTACAAGATCTTAAGTTGGTGGACTGAGCATTTTTGGTAAGCTTTCGGTTGCTGTGACTCCACTCATCTAAATTTCACTGACACCTGTTGTCTTAAGCTAGGTCTACAGATTTTGTTTTACTAGCTACTGTCATTTGAACATGGCACAACTACAAACTAACTTTAGGTGAATTCCAACACCAGTTGTCTGTCAGACTTTGTCAAAATCAAGCTGCTACTTCAGAAGTTTTTGAAATAAATGTGAAATGCAGTCCAGCTGAGATAAAAGCTTTTACTTTGGCCAACATGTTTAGAAGGGTCTTTGCGGGTGTACCTTCCTTCTCTCTCTCCAGTTTGCAGAGTTCTTCCCTTATATTTGATAAAAATTTAAGGGATATGTCCCTTATTTTACTTACTTGTATATCAACATAACACCATTTTAAGTAGGGTTTAGTTTTTTAATCTTAGTAGGGATTTCAGCATTCTTTAAAATCTGAATGATTGTATCTGATTTCGGAGCAATTACCTATTTACATTCAACCCTATTAAACCCTATGAGGCAAGGGCAGGGACTAAGACATATTTATACTGTGTATACAGATCACAGTAATGGACACAGGAAGTTGCTGTTAACAAACCTACCCCTCTTCTACTGATATAGAAAAATACTGAACACTAATTTCACAGAACCTTCAAAACCTGTATGTTTTTAATAGGCAAGGCTTGATATTAACAGCTTTCTGTTGTTCTGTCATTCACTGTGTCTATCATTGCCCAGGGATCTTCCTTTAGGAGGCAGAGGTCCTAAAAGGAGACTGAGAGGGAAGAAAGGTGTGGGCTGGGAGGGCTAGCATTCCTTGAGCTCTTAATGGAGAAAGGCCTATTATTTAATTCTGGCTGTTGCTTGGGTCGGTAGTAGTCTCATTCTATTAATGCACAATGAGGCTCAGGGGTACTTAACTTTCTCAAGGTCAAGTTGGGACTGCCACCCAGATTTGTCTGACTTTAGAGCCTTCTCCCTGCTGCTTTCCAGATTTGTAGTTTATAAATGAAATCAGTTACAGTTTTAAGTTTTACGCAAACAAAACTCCATAGATGCTGATAAACAAATTCACCAGTCCAGTGACTTTGATGACTTTAACGTTGTCAAAAGCTTTTCCTTTTTCACTTAGCAGCAACATTGCTTTCCCTTCTATGACTATCTTCCCTTCTCACCATGACCACCACCCCAGTTTTCAATCACATTCAGAAGCGCATTTCATTTCATACTGAATGGGTCTCAAGCTCAACTAAAGTAAATTTAACTCCCCAAGTAAAATCCTGACAGTAGTTCCAGCTCTAGAGCATCTCCTTAACTTTAACCTACTTTAGCCCACTGGACGTTCCTCAGTGTCTGAATGAGAGTTGCCGTTGTGGAAAAGAGCGAGCTCTGGATTACAGGGTTGGGGAGTGCACAGGATTCCACTTACTTGCTTTACCCACTCTCTCCTGCTTGACAACAGCAGTCCTGGGCCTTTAGTGTACTGAGTAGCTCCAAGATAAAAACTCAATCTGTTCAATGAGCATCAAAAGCCTCCATCACGTACCAGGCCATCTTTATGCCTCATACTTGCTGTACCTGCAAGTATTCAGTTTAAGGCAGCTATATAATAAAGCAACTTGCATTTAAAAACAGCTTTTGACTTGAAAGTACTGGCTGTAGGCAGTCTGCATCTTCATGGAACGTTAACAAGAAGAGTTGTTGTGTATGGCACTGTGCTGTGAAAAGCTGAAATAGCAAACAGTCCTGAGGAAAAGCTGTGGCACTTTGTCTCACTGTTATGACTTCTCAAACTTGTGAAAAATCATGGCTGAATTTGTCTCTAAAGCACTTGCTCCTATGGATTATGACTTGAAAGACCAAAAAAAACTGATCTTGGGTATATGCCTGGACATTTGTAAGGTCTCAATAGCCCGTTAATTTCATGGCAATATGATTAAAAACCCTCATTTAGTGAAGCCCTATATTGCTTTGGGAGGTGGTGTTGGGGGGAGGGAACAGGCAGGTCATATACTAGAGCTAAAACAACAACGTATAATTTTTTCCATTATATTAAAAACAGCAGGGGGTGAAAGAGTGATGAAACAATGGAGTACGGTGAATTAGTAAATGGGATTACTAACTTTGGTTAAAGGGAATTACCAAACTTTGTGATGTTCCTAAATAAAGCTCATGTAATTTATTATATGAAAAAAAAAGACGCCCTTACTGCTGTTATCAACATAAAATGAAGACAAATCTTTTAATGTGATTTCAAAACTTTTATATTTAGGCTTAAAATTCATGCTAGAGGAAGTAACTTGTCTATCTTAGCTCTATTTTATGAAAAGCCATTGCAAGGCTTCCATTTTCTTTCTCAAGTGTGAGGTGTAGGAAAATCGGGGCGGGAGGGAAGGGGGTTGGAAGGAGCAGCAATATTAAAGCAGTTTATGATTAAATTTCTCAGGGATAATTCCCCTTGCAGATAATTACAATTACTCTCTGCTTTTTGTGAAGGTGACGCAAGAGGGTACACAAGAAAATCCCAAAGTATGAATCAGAATGAACCCCTTAAATTCTGGAAACGGTACACATGCAGTGTTTAATACACACTCAAGTCTACTGCACCTGGATTGGGCCTTCACCACTCTCCCCAATACCCAAAACATGCTTCTATTAGGATTCTTTTCAATGCCATCTATTCCATTTATTCCGATTCACCCAAGCCTTAAACCTCACAACGCAATGAATAGGTACTATTACTGACATTTTGTAGATTAGGAAATCAAGGCACAAAGTAATTTACCCAAGGACATCAGCTACTAAGTGATGGGGTTGAGAATGGAGTATGGACAATCTGATCTCAGTGGTCATACTCCTTGATGATATATGAAGTCACTCAAAGAGTACTGAGACCTTATTTCCCACATCTCCCAGGGACTGAAAATTATTTCTGATTCACATTAACAAGACATGTTAGAGCCTTGGATTTATGTAGTCAATAAACAAACTTTATTAATGATTCCTTGTAATAGATACTGAGCTGAAATTCAATGTCTAATTGAATTCATACCATATACACAAACTCCTGTTTTAGATTTTCTATCAGCAAACATCCTGTTCAATAGTCCTTGGGGGTTTTGAGTACATTCACAAAATGAAATCCCAATTTGCTGACAACAAATGAGCACGTGTGAAGTTTTTCAAAGTAAGGAAGCTGCTTGAAAAACACAACTTAAAAAAAAAGAATGTACTCATTACTTAACAATAGGCAAATAAAGTTAAACCAACCACTAAACAGGTTTTAAGTGAGGCTTCTTCCCAGAACTTGGAGATAAAGGAAATTAGCCCTCAGAATTTACTTTTGAGATTAATGGATCACAGCAAACAGGTTAAGTCACTTTTACGACACCAGAATTACTCCTAGCCACACAGCCTTCAATGTATCTTGCTTATCTAGCTACCTTAAGAAACTTCAGGCAGAATACATACTAATAAGTTAACAGAAACAGAGGAGTCATAGAAGCAAAAGCTGGCTGTGCCCAAATTAACACTGTGGAATAAAAAATGGATGCATAGTATCAGACCTAAAACCCTCAGAGCATTCCAGATCCACTGGCAAGATCATCTCTACTGTAATGACAGATGTTTCAGAGGCAAACATCTCTTACAAAACAAGCAAACTTCTGATTATTTGGCTTACATCTGTCCGCTTACAGCAATCAAATTTCAGATATTAATATAGCTGTGAATTCTCAAGTTAACACATTAGTACCATAACCTGGGACCCTAGAAGGGTAGGAACAGAATGTGCTACTTTTCCAATGCAAAAACCCCTAAATCAGCCTATCATAAACAAACTGGTACATGAGATTAGCATGTGTCACCAAGCTTCCCTCATGTGTGGGGTTTATTAATCCTTCATCTGGGTAAATGTGGTTAATGAATCCTACTGCATCCCAAGAAAGCAGACTGCTGAATCAAGAATTCTCCATAACCAAAGCTCTTATTTTTCTTAGCAAAGACATCTTAAAAATTACCTAGCTATTTAAGCACAGTAGTAAGTGAGAACAATGGCTTTTCTGTGTAGATAAAATTTGGGAATGGTGAAATATCTTGACAGTAGAACTGTCTCCCTTTAGAGATATTACCATGTTTTTAAAAATCCTTATTTCCATAGTAAACGCAAAACCTAAAATATCTAATCAACCAAGGGTACTTTGAGAGTACATAATAGTCATGCATATGCAAGCAGTGGTTTATTTCTAAGATTAGTTAAGGAATAAAAATCAGTAACTTAAATTCTCAAATACAACCAGAAAATGTGCTTAAAATGTTTTAAGGCAAGACATTTGGTATCTAACAAACATATTTCAAATTTGGTTATCTGAAATAGTCATTTCCTTTCAACTATCTGAAACTAGTCATTTCTTCAGTTCAAAGAGGATAGGCCAGAAAAGTAATGTATCCTACATAATCATAATCTGTTCGCACAAAGTAGTGTATGCACCCCTTATGACATTCTGCATGAAACCACGTATCACGGTAGAAATTTTCTTTTGACGCTTAAGAACTCTAACAAGAACAAATCTGCATACACAGAGAAGATCAAGATGCACTTGTAACTGTTTTCAAAGATAAACCTTGGGGTGACTACACAACTTTTCAGTATTTAAATACCTGCAACAAGAAATGAACCTCAGGGTTAAACAAGAAATAGGAACTAGGAATTATGCAAGGTCTCACCACTCAAGGATACTACCATCAGTTTATTTGGTAAAGTAAGCCTCTGAGAATGTTTCTGTGAAAAAACCACTCCTTTGCTTTGGTTCTGAAAATATTGTATTTTAAAATAGCTAAGGCAAATATTTACGGGGCACAGCTCAATATTGAAAAATTAGTTGAAAGAGGTAGAAGTAAAGCCTTTCTATGTAATGTGCTTCTGCATAAAGGTAACAAATCTATGATCTTTGATCTAGGGAAAACACAACTAAAAAATGAATCACTCTTTTATAGGATGTTTAAAGATAATGCTTTTTAATAGTTCAAATATTTTTAAAAATCTCATCAAAAATGTACCACCTTAACAGTACTTTGCACATGTGGAATTTCATACCTAAATTTGATACTATTTTGGTTTATTTATGGCTACTTACAAGAAGACTCAGTAATAATGTCCATTCATTGGAGTCTTTTTCTTTGGTTGAGCCTATTGGGACCAGGCTGATGAACTACTTTATGCAAATGAGATGGTTAAATTCATGGCAATATGAATTATAAGGGTTCTCATTTAATGGAAACGAAACTTAAAAGAAATTCCATATTTTATCCCCATTGTGGTTTACGGAAGCTAATATCCTGTTCAGAGGTTGAAGAGTTTGAATAGCTCACACAATCCTGTAAAAATTACAACTGGCTGCCCTTTAATAAATAAAGTCATTGTAAAGAATTACATTTACAGAGTGAAAAGTGAATACATAGCATTTCAAATTCGATTTTGGAAGTACTAATAAGTACTGACCCATAACAATATACACTAGCTACGTTTTTAACTGTCCATCATTAGCACCAATAAAGATTCAACAAAATTACCTTTATTCTCACATCTCAAAACAATTCTGCAAATTCTTAGTGAAGTATAGTCACAGACCTTAAATATTCACATTGTTTTCTATGTCATACTGAAAATAAGTTCACTACTTTTCTGGATATTCTTTACAAAATCTTATTAAAATTCCTGGTATTATCACCCCAATTATACAGTAGCACAATCACCCTACGTCGTTTCACATGATAGCTCCTTAAGAGGTTTCACATCTAAATTACCAAGAACAAAACCCTTCCCTCCCTCATCTTGCACTCATCTTAATTCTATACTAGTCCTTGGATTATGTACCACTGTAAAAGTATAACTGTATCAAAATTACCATGTTTATGGATACAATAATATGTCATACAGAGTAACAAAGTTACATGTAATGACAAAGATTACTAAAGTTATGCCAGACAAGAACAAAGTTAGGACATGCTAGCTAGGCAAAGTCCCTAGAAAGAGGATCCTAGTATCCTAAGTTCAAATAACATTGACAAAATAATGAACAATTATCTTAAAAAAAAAAATTATAAAGCTACTGGCAAATCAGGTAATTGCTAAATAAGAGTAGAGCACGAGATTAAACTCTCTAATATTTACAACTGCAACATACTTGAGTAAAATTACAATTGTGCACATATCAGTGGCTTTGTAACAAAAATAATTCATATACATAGAGGAAAAATTAAGACAGTTTTCAATTCAACAGAAGTTGAATTCAACCTATCTCAAAGATACTCAACAGCCCAAAGATTTACCACAGAATTGAAGATTAGCTGATAAACCAGAGCCATGTTACCGGCATTTAAGACAAATTTTAAACAAGTTAAAGTCTATTGTTTGTTCCGAAGTCAGAAGACTGTGCAAACTTGACTTCAACAGGAATATACTGAGATGTGCAAACAAATGTAAAACCTCCACTAGCTGTTTACCTGGAGGCTTACCTTTTTTTTTTTCTCAGTGAGCTTCCTGTTAACAACCATAAGCTATAAATACAGGTACAATGCACAGTCAGTGATCTTTTTGTTTTATTTATTGTTAGAATATAAAAGAACTGAAAGAGCAATAAGTTTAATTTCATTTTTATAAGGAAGACTGCATTTACCTGAAAAAGAAATATGGCATCACACACAAACACGCTTCAGGGGAGGAGTATGTTTAAGAACATGGTGTCCTTCTGAACGCTAAAGGAAAAGCGATTCCTGTTTACTGTTAAAATACGTAGTGTTAAAGTTCTCTATTTAAGAAAAAGACTTACTAATTCTTCACTAATGTAAGTTTCTGTGAATTTAGTTTTCAAATCACAGTAATCTACATAACCATTATTAACAGCTCTGTGTTTATAGTACTGCAACAAGCCAACAAACACTTAAATGCACTTCACATCAAGAGTATGTAAACTTTATTTTTTCCTCTTCAAGCCTTCAGAAAATTAGGGGCTATTTCAGCAGCCCATCTGGTCAGAACCTCTGAAGGCAGAATCAGTGCCTCACAGTGTAAATGACCATCTGTGGCACTGCATACCCATCTGGTAGTGAAGTGTCCCCCTTCAGTGGCTTCCAGTAAGGCCTAGAGTTTAAGGTTAACATGAAAAAGTGCCACCTTTGTTTTAGATTAGTGATGGACTCTGACAAGATAAAATAAAGTTATTCTGTATATTGTTATACTTACAAGCAGCTCCAATCCTGAGTATTTATGGTAATATCTAAACATACAAAAATGTATGTACATTTTTCTCCACTTTCTTGTAAACAGTTGTCAGTATACTGTTTTATCCCTTTATCATTGAAACATGCAAATCATACATACGAGTATAAATACACAAAAGAAAACAATTTACACTCATTCAAAAGCCAAGCAACAACAAAAAATAGCTACAGTATTCAAATTATAAATAAACGAATGCTTGAGGCATCTTATATTCCTAGAAGCAGCCAGCCATTCACCCTAATGTTCTTAGCTGCAATTGTAGAAATACTGAGTTTTGCACCTTCCATGCTTTTACAGTATTTATAACACTATCATATGTGGAGATAAAGACTTGTTTACTATAATCTCTTCTTTTCAGAATGAAGAATAAAGCAGCACTTACAAATATTGAAGCAGTGGCAGTAACAGCAGGTGTTACCACTGCTAGATCAGGAGGAAGTTTTCCATTCTAACAATTTTTAAATTAAAAAAGTAAAGGAAAAATTGACCTAAACAAATGATTACATGTTCATTCCTTGGGCACTTAACAGCGAGTCCAGCATGTCGAATGTGTCTTTGTAGTCCATATGCTGGCTGTTTGTACTGTACTCGTGATTGACATCAGGACCGTTGGTCTCCACTGGCTTCTTGTCCAGTTTCACGAGGGTGCTGAGATGTCCGTAGCCCACCTGGTATGTGACAGGGGGAGGAGGGGGTAAGGGATGGTTAAAAACAGAGTTGTGAGAGGATACATACTGCTTAACAGAGGAGGAAGAACTAGATGAACTACCTGAACTTTTGGAACTTTTGCTCATTTTGGAGTGATGGTTGTGAGATGCATCATTGATATGCAGCTTCTTCCTTGAAGAGCTGGAACTAGAGGAAATGCCATCACTGCTCAGGCCAACAGGACTCCTCAGAACAGCGGGTGGTATCCCATCAGCACTGTGCTTGCTGCCACCACTGCTGCTGCCACTGTATGAGTGGGAATACTTGTGACTGCTGGGGTGGTGGCGGTTGGAAGGATGCTCCTTGTGCTTCTCCTTATGGTCCCTGCTAATATGCGGGCTGGAATGCTTGCTCTTCCCACTGCCTTCATCAGAAGAGCTGTGCCTTTCTGAGGAAGAAACTTTTATCTTCATTTTCAGTTCTTCTTTACTGACACTTTTATCAGTGGGTGGTATTGGAATCCGTAATTTCAGTGATCCACTCTTTTCCTTCTTATCTGCCATATATTTTTCAGGTTTTTCAGCATTTGTAATGGGAATTTTCATTTTAATGGGAGAGGTTACAGAACTGCTGCTGGCTGCCTGGGACTGTACATGTTTGTGTTGCTGTTCTACCTGGGCAGCTATATAATGATCCCTTGCATCCAGATCAAGGGTTTCTAGCTTACGTTTTTCTCTGTATTTATCTAAAGACATTTTCTGAGGAATTACTCCAGGAGTAGCAGAACTTGGCCCATGGTGTTTACTGCTTCCTGCTTTATGAGTATAATCTTGCTTAATATTAGAATGGTCAGAAATTTTGTCAGGTCTGTGATGTAGTCCTGAATGCAGTGATACAGAAGGTCCCTGCTGGAAGTTGATGCTGTACTGGCTACCAGACAAAGATGTCTCCTGTTTCTGTGAATATATCTGTTCTGTCCTTGCCGACTCTTGATGTTGAGGCCATTCTTGGTGTGATGACAAACCATATGAGGTACTTGGCATTCCTGTTGCTAGCACTGACAAATTATCAGATGCATGGCTGTCTTGAACAGAAATATTTCCTGAATTTAGAGGTACTGGTGCAGGGAATGTTGATGTAGATGGTTTCTGAAAACTTGGGTTGGTAGGCACACCAGTAACACTATCTACTAAAATGGAATTCTGGACCAAAGATGAACCAAGAAGTGGTGTTTCTGATACTTGTCCATCTACTTTTGGTTTCTTAGCCGCCTGATTAGCCTATTTAAATAAAACACAGAAGAAGCAATGACAGCAAAGGAATTTAATACAAATTTCTTTGCTTATAAAAATTCTATATTAAATACATGGAAATAAAATCACCTGGGGTTTCACTTTATGTTACCAGTAAATAAATATCTTATTTAGAGGCATAAAAAGGATATAAATAGTTGAAAGCACTGGTTTTAAATTAGATGCAGACTAAATCCTAGCCCAGCATTTGAGAAAGGAATTTAACTCGTCTAAGCTTTAATTTTCCTGTTTGTAAAGTGAGGAGACTATTTCCACAGTAATCACTATGAGAATTAAATAAGGAATTTATAAAGTATTTATAGCAAAGTCTACTGGACACCGTAGTTGAACAAATTATGAGTGTATGTAGCTTACGAAACACTGTAATTACTTACGAATACTGGAAATAAGAGTATTTAACCACAAAAATTCAAACTGATTAGCTATGTAGTTAACAAATTGATGTTCTAAAAACCCACCAATTCTCTTACCCTCCAGTTTCGAATCCTCTTCAACCTACTAGGCGTTTTCTCCAATATTTGTAGAAACTCATGTGTTAGCTCTAAAGATAAAATTCAAATTTAAAACTTAGAAGGTGCCTTTAGATTTAGAATTCTCTCAAGTGGGCAATATTAGAAAGAAAGCGCAAGAGTTCATCTACTTCACCATCACCCTCCTAATTCAACCATCAGCACATACAGAAGTAGACACAGCTCTGAACTGGTATTTTCAAAGATGAATCTTAAAAAAATTTGTTTTAAATAAATAAAACAAAACACTCCTCCCACACCCCCCTGATTTTACATGCTTACTTAGAATCTCTGGAAAATTTAGTCACATTTAAAAAATTCCTTCCAAATAGAAAATCTCTATTACGCAAACATCATAGTAATAATTGGGATGGGCAAGATCCATCAGTAGATTCTTTAAAATCAGTGGGCAAAAGTTTAAGGAAAAAGAGAATATTTGTGTAATCCCAACATACCGTCCTCAAGATATTAATTATAAACAGAAAATCAGTAACGTTATGACCTTAACCAAGTGATCATGATTATCATTACCAGCAATGACATATCAACATAATACTCCATGATAAAATGCACAGTAGGATAAAACCCACTTCTGTGGTATTCTTGCCAAAAACGCATAACTTCACTCTAATAATGGGAAAACATCAGACAAAACTCCAATTGAGGAACATTTTATAAAGTAACTGACCATTCTTCTTCAAAGTGTCAAGGACATGAAAGAAAAGGAAAGACTGAAAAATTATCACAGATTAGAAGAGATTAAAGGGGCATGCCAACTAAATGGAACATGGGATTCTAGAATAGAAAATGGGGGAAATTTGAGTAAAATCTGTAGTTAATAGTATTATACCAATGTTAACTTCTTCGTTTTGATAATCATATTATTATTATAGAAGATGTTAACATTAGAGAAACTGGGTACAAGGTATAATAGTATAGAATCTGTACTACTTCACAATTTCTTTAGATTTAAAATCATTTCAAAGTTAAATGAAAAAAATTCCTTTACCTATACTCATAACTTCCTAGCAATCAACACTAGTAACATTATCAGTAAATCACCCTGGTTATATTTTTACAATTTTTTTCCTAAAATTTAGGATTACAATGAGATGACCCACTTTTCCAAAGTGGTGTGGTTATGATGAATTAGTTTTTGACTCCAAAATAGTGTCATTAATAAAGTTATTGGCCACTCTCAAGATAAATAATATTAGTCAAATGAATTACAATGTCACGTAATATTATTAATGTCAATTTAATAGAGACTAGATTCATGCAAAAACTCGGCACCATTATATGCTCACAAGCTGTGACAACTAATTCCTGCTAAAGACTCAGGAGCTTTTCGATTCAGTCTGGATGAAAACAATCTAATGTCTGTACTACCATTTCTTCATCTGAAAAAAAAATGACCACTTTTCTACTTGGACACAGCAGTAAGTCTAGTAGACACATGCCTTTGGGTCCAAAATTAACAATAAACTGTTTTGACTCAATTTCAGAAAAAATTCAAGTTATAAAAAACACATGAAGGTTTGTTATTAATCATTAAAAACAACCAAGCCCCCCCCCCCCAAACCCTGTTACAGGTAGGCCAAATACAAGCCAATGTTGTTTTGGGGACAGTCATTAAATGAATTATTTTAGTAAACACTGATGCTTCAGACACCGCGATAAAATTCAGATACTCTTAGTATCTTATACTTTGTTACTTTATTTTTACGGGATCACAATGTGATCCCATAAAAATGTGAGAAAAGGCTGCCACATAATACATGGAAATTTTCAATGTGTTAAGTGTCCAAGATTCCTATTCAGTGGTTCTCCAAATGAATAACGTACTGGAGCCTTTTCAGAATAGAAGCAAAGGGATATTTAGGTGCCTCCTGTTGTGTCAAAAAAAGACTTTACCTATTGATACAATTTAAGAGCAGGATAAAAGGCAGATTACTCGCTTTCTGTGAGCTTTATTTTAGCACCATATATACAAACTATTTTTATTAAGTTTATGCCTATTTTATCTTTATCTATTGACTGCTAAAATAAGACGGTGGCATAGGTAACCTAATTTCAAGTCACAGATGGGAAAAAAAAAGCCCCTACTAGTTTTTTATTTTTTATTTTTTTGCGGTACGTGGGCCTCTCACCGCTGTGGCCTCTCCCGCCACGGAGCGACGCGCAGGCCCAGCGGCCATGGGCCCACGGGCCCAGCCGCTCTGCAGCACGCGGGATCCTCCCGGATTGGGGCACGAACCCGCGCCCCCCGCATCGGCAGGCGGACTGCCAACCACTGCACCACCCTAGTTTTTTATTTTTTATTATTATTAAAAAAATTTTTTTACTGGAGTATAGTTGCTTTACAATGTTTTTTTTTTTTTTGTCCATATCTCGCAGCACGCAGAACTTCCCCGACCAGGGATCGAACCCGCATCCCCTGCAATGGAAGCGTGGAGCCCTAACCACTGGACCTCCAGGGAAGCACCCCCCCGCCACTAGTTTTTAGAAGATGTTATTTCAACTCACTGAAGATTTCCTACCACTCTGAATAACCTTTAGAAAAACCTCTGGCAATGTAAGGAAAAGAGGATAATCATGCGGCAGTAATACAGCATGAGGTATATAATCCAGGAGAAATTTTTCAGGGAGGAAAAAAAAATACCAAAACAAAATCAAGAGACCTAACAAAGAGCATATTTTGCCACAAGGGTAGACAAACTATCACCAGTGGGCCAAATATGACCTGCATCCTGTTTCTGTAAATAAAGTTTTACTGGAACACAGCCACTCATTTTACAGGTTGCCTATGGCTGCTTTCCAGTTACGGTGGCAGAGTTGTCTAGGTGCATAGATAGTATAGCCCACAAACCCTAAAATAGTTACTATCTGGCCCTTCACAGAAAAGGGAGCAGACCCTTAATGAAATTTCTGTCTTAAAGCATCTAAGATATTAATGGAAAACCACATTCCAAAGCCATAGGGGTCTCTCACTTTATATAACGCAAGTCATGTAAATCCAGTTTTCAAATTAGCTTCAATTTTGTAAAGGAAATTGGGGAAAGCCCACAAAAACAAGCAGAAAACCTAACATACCAGTTTAGATTTATGCATATATTAGGTAAGAAATGTTATCTATTTCCTTTCTGAAATCCTGGTTAAAATCCTTTCCTTTCTGCCTGGTTAAAATGTCTTAATCCCCAGGAATCCCCTGCCTCTGGCCTGCTTATTTCTCTACCAGAAAAACGTCCTATCAGGAGACCTCCAAATTCCAGGTCCATGATGTACAGAACTTATACTCCCAATCTTTCCTTGTGAATTCATACTTATTAATGCAAGACAACAATGACACACTTTACCATCAGTGGAACAGAGCAAGGAATATTACCATGAAAATACCTTTAGCTCACTGCTTCACATCTTCTACAGTAAGCTAATACCTGACTTTGTGCTTATACATTTTAAACTCAACAAAATTAGTTTACTTTATTTTTTATTTATTTTTAAAAATTTATTTATTTTATTTATTTTTTGGCTGCATCGGGTCTTCGTTGCTGTGCACGGGCGGCTTTCTCTAGTTGCAGCGAGTGGGGGCTACTCTTTGTTGCGGTGTGCGGGCTTCTCATTGCGGTGGCTTCTCTCGTTGCGGGGCAGGGGCTCTAGGCGCGTGGACTTCAGTAGTTGCAGCACACAGGCTCAGTAGTTGTGGCACACAGGCTCAGTAGTTGTGGCACACAGGCTCAGTAGTTGTAGCACATGGGCTGAGTTGCTCAGCTGCATGTGGGATATTCCCGGACCAGGGATTGAACCCGTGTCCCCTGCACTGGCAGGTGGATTCTCAACCACTGTGCCACCAGGGAAGCCCCAAATTAGTGTACTTTAAATTAGGTATTCCTGTATTATCAACCTGTAGCATTATAAATCATATTTCTTTGAAAAGTCCTGAAAAGGCTTTAGATATTGAGTGCTGGTTAATATATGCTCATTTTTCCCCCCTTTAGGCTAATGAATCCTTATTTTCATCCTGTTCATTTGATCATGTTACTATACTTTTTTTAAAAAAATAAATTTATTTATTTATGGCTGTGTTGGGTCTTCGTTGCTGCACGTGGGCTTTCTCTAGTTACGGCAAGCAGGGGCTACTCTTCGTTGCGGAGAGCGGGCTTCTCATTGCAGTGGCTTCTCTTGTTGCGGAGCATGGGCTCTAGGCATGCGGGCTTCAGTAGTTGTGGCTCATGGGCTCTAGTAAACAGGTTCAGCAGTTGTGGCGCACGGGCTTAGTTGCTCCGCGTCATGTGGGATCTTCCCGGACCAGGGCTCGAACCTGTGTCCCTTGCACTGGCAGGTGGGTTCTTAACCACTGCGCCACCAGGGAAGCCCTGATCATGTAACTATACTTTTAAATTCTACTGCCAAATTGTTAAAATGGAATTATGTTTTTAAAGAGTCTTTATCTTTTCAAAATAGATGAAATATTAATAGATGAAATGATGTCTGGGATTGGCATCAAAATAACTATGGGGGAAGGAGGATGTTGGATTGGCCAGAACTGATAACTTCAACTGAGCATGAGTATATGGGGACTGAGTATTTTTTCAAACCTATACAAAAGTAGATAGAAGTTTTAATCCATAATAAAAAGAAAAAATTTAAATGTAACAAAAAGATTTATTTTCTCTACTTACCATCTAGTAATTCCAGAGTAACTGTAGGATCCACATATTCCCACCAATGTTTTCCATCAGTTGACACGGGAATCTCCCAATTGGACCATTTGCAAGCCAAATGAATGCATACACATGCTATCACTGTTGGTTTATACTGAAGACAGAAGGTTGTAAGATGCAGACTGTTGTGGAGCAGGTTTGGAACGAAGAGTCATAGAAATTCAAATATGTAAAACAAAGAAAAACATTTACCAATAAGATTAGAGCAAAAATAAAATTATAAAGGTTTTCTTTTTCAAGTCTAGAGTATAAAACCTTATTTTATTAAATTAAAAGTTAACATTATAACACTTTTTATGACTATGGTCATAAAAATTTGAACACTAAAAAACCTATATAGATTATGAACATTTTCACACTCTTACTTCCTAGAGTATATTATTAATACTACTAATATATTAATATTTCTAATTTTTTTTTTTACATCTAAGTTAAAAGTATTTTTACCTCTCTATAAAAGGAGAGGAAGACAGTATATTTCAACTAATTACTACATACAAGTAAAACGCTTTAAACTTTCTTTGGTGGTATTTTTGTTTCTTTTGTAATGTCATGGCAAAAAACTAAAGAAAAAGCAGACGACTATAAAACTGACAAGGTAATTTCAATAACACATCATAATCAGGGATTACCATTTGATGTGGCTTAACAAACATTAATTCTTAAGTAACTCAGACAACTTAAAACCTATCTAGGTAAAACTAACTTCTTCTCAGCAAAGCCACAGAGGAAACTTACCTTTTGCTGAACAGCTTGAAGGCCCAATGTTGTTAAATACTACAAAAATACTACCTCTCTCCTTCCATGACATGCCAAAGACTGGGCATGTAGCATGTCACAGCTAGCCTCTTCTAACCAAAGTTTTAAATTTAAGTGATTTTTTTGGCCTTGTTGTTCAGAATTTCTAGGGATAGAGGTTAAATCCCAACAACATATACCTAAGAAAATATATTGGCTTTTGCCAATCCAAAGTTTTAAACAAAACTTAACAGTGTCACAAGAAATTAAGGACCACATAAAGATGGTTTGGTCCACTCCTCCCTAATGACTCACTTTAAAAACAAATTTACATCATTAATATAATCAATCTAGAACAAAATTAATATATTAGATGTGAAAGACTTTCAAAAACTATTCTTCCAGTTCAGTTTCAGAATTGATGAAAATGTCTACTGATCAAGCACAAACCCATACCATTCTTTATATGAACTGAAGAGTAAGTTTTTTTTTTTAAAGTAAAAATTATACTTATGCAAATCAAGGCACTGATAGGATGTGACTACTACTAATCTACTACTGGCGGGTATTATCTGGAAAAAAAACACCAAGTTATATAAATTTTGTTTATTAAAAAAGCTTTAATGATTATTTTAAAGTTAAGATTGGATCAATGTGAAATTTTTTTAAATTGTCATTTAACTATAATTGTAAACTAGAAATAGCTTTATACTTACCAAGTTGCTCGAATTTCTACGTTAAGTTTAGCTCTTTGTAATCTTTAGCTGCTATTCAGGCTACCAATTTTAGACTTATGCACTCACAAATCGAGAATATGTCATCAGAAAGCACCACTACACTTCACATTGTGCATTTAACCCCTCTGTGCCAAAAGTCCCTTGTACAATACACCGCAAAGCAGACAGGAAGGTACCACCACAGTAGATGGTCCAGTCTCCTGCTGCAACAAGGGTAAGAGACACATTGAGGGGGCCCTGCATTAAAGGAAGCTATAGTGTGCTACAACAGTGCAACAAAGAGGGTCAGGATAACAACCTGTTGGTAGCCATGAAATAGGATGTCTGTGCCAAATCCTTGCTTGCTGTAAGAAAAGAAAAAAAAACGAAGACAATACTATCAGCATTAACATGCTACCATCGAAAAGTTCTCAACACAACAAAAACTTCAAAGATTTGTACACAAAAAGTAAATTTTACTTACTACTTACAAATATCACAAGAGCGCCATCATTTTCTATACTACTGAAAATCTTCAACAACATTCACTCAAATGTTTCTTGCTATCCCCCAAAGATCTGAGAAACAAGCCGATTTGCTTTTAGCTAGCCAGTTACAAGGGCTAAACTTGTTACTAAGTTAAGCATCTAGTCAGCTAAAAGTTGCAATAAAGCATTCTCCTGGATTTAAAAAAAAAAAAAAAGAAGAAGAAGAAGAAGAGAAGATTTTGAAGTCTAATACAAAATACAAAGAGTTGCCTGCCAGACTTAATCCTCAGTCATCATATTTAAGTTGGTTTAAGTACTTCCACCAAAAGAAAAAACAAAAACAAACCCCCAACCCCCAAACTCAGAGAGCACAAACTGCTCAGTTTTTCATCATGCTACTAAGCATCAACAGAGAATAAACAACCTAGAAACATCATAAGGATGTAGATACAGAAAACACCACTGTATTATTTTTAAATTATATAATCCAGTTAACCATAACGTTAGAAAAGATACAAGTACTCTAGAGGGAATCAGGATGCTTCAATACTGGTCCTCAATAGAAAAGCAATTTTTAACAACTAGCTTCTTGAAATACTGAAATGGAAAACAGTGCCCCACTCCCTTCTTCTGCTTCTTATTCTTCCCAACAGGGATGCCTCTGCTATTAGTCTCCCCCCTTTCCCCAGTTACATTCATAATCACTGACATACCTTTCCTCTCTGCTCACCTAGGATCAGTTCACCTCAGCTCACCCCCTCTAACAGGTCTCAAATTCCTTGCCCTCTCCTATTTTTATTTGTGGCACCTGTAATTCCCCGCTGCCCCATGTGGATCATCAACATAAAGGTTTACAAAAGGGATTTGGGTTTAGCAGAGTTGTGCTAAGGAAGAGTGTCAAAGCATCAGATGTCTTGGAGGCAGTGTGACTTAAGTATGGCATTCTTTCCTGGTGGGGAGGGAAGGAGAAATCACAGAAATGAAAGGTCCCTGTAAAATGACATCAGCCAATCCTGCAGCAAAGTAGCATAATAACTTTCTCATCTCCAGAGGTCGGGGGCAGGGGAGAACTTCAAAGAACTCAAACCTTTTACCCTCACCCCCACCCACGAAAGAATCAAAACATATAGAAAAGTAAGTAAAAGTAAGTTTAAATTGCTATTGCAGTTTTCACCTCAGAACAAATGTAAATTCAATAACCTATTAAAAGTCATTGCAACAGAGAAGAATGTAGGGAAAATGTTCTTTTGTTAGCTGAAAGTGGTTTTAGGGGCAAAGGAAAAAAAATATACCAAACACGAAAGAACATTTTAAAAATGCAGTAAGATGCAAATTATAGTTACTTGAAATGTTAGTCAGACAAAATGATGTTAAACACATATGAGAGTCATACTAAAATTTAAGAATTGGTCACATTTTAAACATTAACAACAACAACAAAAAAATCAGATTTAAATATTTTACTTTGGATGATATATCAAATTCATAGTTTTTGTAAATGTTTAAATTTTACTGTTCAATTTGGCAAAATAAATGGACTTTAATGTCTCTAGCTTCTCTAGATAGGATTTAAGAGAAGCTGACTCAAATTTCACAATACTAAGCTGAAAATTCAGTTTCATTTCCTAAGAGTGTGTGTGTATGTATACGCACATACACGTACATATTTTTAACCTATATTTAATATCTTCAACATCTGTCTTTACTAATCTCAACTTAAGGCAAATTATATGGCTCTCCATTATTTAAACAAAACAGCTTACCCTTTCAAGTTTTCAGGAAAACAGAACTTCTCTCAAGCTCTATTTCTTAATCCAGCATCTACAATAGTTATCTATACAATTCTATACTACACTGTAATACTGAGGATGAGAAAGTGCTATAAAATATATAACCATGAAGAACAGAAACCAAAATTAACTATGTTCTAGTTTAGTTTATAAATGATAACATTTGTTTTTAGGATTAAAAAAATATAAATGGGATTTTTATTAGTCCATTTCTTAACAATGACAACTGTGGTACCAGACAACAGGTTTGTCTGTTTTTATATGTAGCCATTAGCATAGTAATAAAACCTTAACCTAGATATAAAGTGAATTCAATTTAGAATGAATAAGAGAACATTTAGGTAAACACTAGATTCAAGGCCTTCAAAAGTCTTACCCATTTTGTTTAGAATAAACCTAAACAAGTCTGGTGGTAAAGGAATGAAACTGCAAAATTTCATTTTCAAAAAGAAGTATCAGAAAAAGGCACACTAAAGGTTCCAAGTGGTTGCTATTAGTGTGTAACACTTCACATGGTAAACAGGAAAGTAGTAGTACTGCATGCATCTGTGTGAAAAATTATTTCTAGAGATACAACGATAGATACACAGGATTCATTAACAAGAGTAGAAAAATATATACCACATGCTTTATAAGGAGTAAAGAAAACAATACAAAAACTCTGTACTCCTGTTTATAAAAGGTTTAATAAGTACATCACATGCTGTTATATATCATGCTATATAATAATTTTCTCATTATACACAAAAAGGAAACCATTTTTAGTAATGCTAAAGAACTTTGAAAAATGTATTAAATCAATTCTGTTCAAACGAACATGGGCAAAACATTTCCCAAAATGACAAATCTGCTAAGAAAGGCAATTTTTACCTGAAAGATTTGAATTCTTAAACCATAAACACTTTTCAGGAAGTCAATCAAAGTTTGACATAAATTGGAAATCAATACTATTTTCTGCACCTATATGTTAAATTTGGCCTACATCTTAAATACTACCTGAATTGGGATGGGCATAGCCCAATGGGGAAGTAGAAAGAGTCCTAGTATTTGGAAGCCCTCTAATTTTTTAGAGAAGCAAGACTCTCACCTAAAGTTAAAGGAAGCTAATTCACCAGGAAGAACCAAAAATAGAAGTAGATGAATAGGCAGGTGTAGAACACTGAAAAATAATGCTTCAAAATGACATTTCTGCCATTTTAATAAAACTCAAGGCTAGAACAAAATAGCATTCAATTATCAATTATAGACAATAAAAAGCATTAAAACTTAACTTAAAAGTTTCACTTACCTCTTACTAACTGGGTACATTTCACCACATCTGTGTGTGGGTGTTCAATGGTGATCTCAAAACCTGAAATGAAAAGCACTTTTTTTCCCAGTCATTTACCACTATAATACTTGCCTGAGAAATGCCACTCATAACCATAAACGTATATTTTTCATTATTAAAAAAACTCAAAGACAAAGTTTCTCATCACTGACATGTTTATTATACCCCCAATCATAATAAATAATATCTTCTCAAAACTAGTGTTCCAATTATGAAAACTGACAAAGTTATTTAGAGATAAGTAATATGTATTCAAAATTCTCAATTACAATTAGTTTGAGACTATCCTCAAGTTAAAAACAAACTAAGAAAAAAAAAACTAACTAAAATCATGACAAATACAATTATTAAGCTTGCCCCACAGTTTAAGGAGGGAATTCAACTACGTAACATATTTCTTAAATATATTCCAACTCTTTCAGAAGATGTGAAAAGAACATTTTTCATAAATACAACCTTTGGGCCACAGTGGGAGAAATGACCTTTTAAATATGGTCCTCTTATTTTCTCACTGTACCTTAGATCAGTGGGTTTCAGTTAGCTTATAACTACATTTCATTACTAATAAAAATAAAATTGTTAAGGCAAGTGAACCTTATAGGCCTCAAGATTAAATCACTGTTTCTAAAACCAAAGACAACATATTGAAAAGCTATCATGTCCAGTCAACCCCTTAGGTAGGGCAGGGTTTTTCCGTTTCCTTTTTTTTTTTTGAAGTGGAGGTTGCTGTATGGTGCTTTCAGCAGTAGTAAAGGAATAACATCCTAATAAACAGATTATCTGGATTTATAAAGTTATTGTGTGGTCTCTTCACATTTCTACTGTTATTAAACCTGCAAAATCGCACTTTAACAAGAGCCATATTTATATCTTGTAAATTCTAATGCTCCCCTTAAAATAATGCTATTCATTCTCTGTGTTGAAGAATCTGTCATCAACAATATGAATACAATACACTGATTTCATATGATAAAATAACTATTTTAAAATGTTATTTTCCTTCAACTTTCATTATTTGTAAAATTTCATATTTATATAATAAAATGGTAACATGCTAAATAGATTTGAAGGGAATAAAAATATTCTCACTCTTATTTTTATATATTTATATTATAAAAACTTTCAACAAGTTATGTGTGTTTCAAACAACCTACTTTTATAATAAAAAGAATCTGTCATGATGGAAAGCTATGATTATTAGACTTCTATTCAACATTTGGGAATGGAGTATAAATAAGATAAAAATAACTACCATAATAAATAATGATTATTTATGAAACACTATGTGGCAATGTTTTAAAAAAACAATCTTTCGGGCTTCCGTGGTGGCGCAGTGGTTGAGAGTCCGCCTGCCGATGCAGGGGACATGGGTTTGTGTCCTGGTCCGGGAAGATCCCACATGCCGCAGAGTGGCTGGGCCCGTGAGCCATGGCCGCTGAGCCTGCGCGTCCGGAGCCTGTGCTCCGCAACAGGAGAGGCCACAACAGTGAGAGGCCCGCGTACAGCAAAAAAAAAAAAAAAAAAAAAAACCACAACAATCTTTCATCTTCAAAGTCACAATGTTATAGCTACATTATTATTCCACCTTGCACATACAGGATGGAGGTACGAAAGGTAAAGGAACTCTGACCAAGTTTAGAAAGTAAAGAGGCTTACACATTTAAGCGCAGATCTCCATAAAGCCTATGTTCTTCCCACTACACCCTGCTAGGTTCTTCCAGAAGTAATATATGACTGTACACAGTCAAAACCTGCTTAGGGCTCAATTTCCTCATGAGTAAAGTAAAAGATTAGAATAAACAATTTTTACAGATACTTAAGTTGCACAAACCTTGCAGACAATATAACTTTTAGACAAGGACGATCAACATTTAAATAAACTACTATGTCACATTTAAAATGATGTGATAGGGACTTCTCTGGTGGCACAGCAGATAAGACTCCATGCTCCCAATGCAGGGGGCCTGGGTTCCATCCCTGGTCAGGGAACTAGATTCCACATGCATGCTGCAACTAAGAGTTCGCATGCCACAACTAAGGAGCCCACATGCCACAACTAAGGAGCCCACCTGCCCCAACTAAGACCCAGCGCAACCAAATAAATATTTTAAAAAATACAATACAATGATGTGATAAATTCATAAGCTCTAGTACAGCAGGACTGCCATGTATGTTTATACATATTACAGTCACACACCACAGCCCTAAAGGACCATTTTATTCCCCAATGCAAATCCAAAATGAAGCACTGTGTCTCAACTATCTGAAAATATAAGAAATCACACTGAAGGCTATGTTTGCCATTCAATTAAATGCTAAACAAAATTAAAATTTAAAAAATGGCTTCCTTAGGACCAGGTAATACTATTCTGGCACCAAACTTTATTTTCAAATGAAACTTTCTTCAATGATAAAATTACTCCAGAAATCTTTCCCTTTATTTAGAATACTGCACTGAAGAACACACACACAAATAATACCTGACATAAGTACATACCTAGGGTTTGTAGCATTATGGTTTCAAGTAAAACCAGTTCTTGAGTCTGCTGAAGGTAAGCCTGCCAGGTAAAAATAATAATATTAAAATGCTTAATAAACATAACACTACTAGACTATGGGGCTGTTAAATCTCATGAGTATTATAGATTCATTACAAACTACTACAAGGTAGTTTGGAAATATGAAGAAAATAAAACTGAGGGTGATAGAGAAAACCTATTTTCTGTGATAATTCTAAATTCAATTACTTCTAATATAGGAAACTCTAAATTCAATTACTTCTAATACAGGAAATGTAAACAAAGCAAAACAAAACAAAACAGAACAAAAACCAATCTAAAAATAATAATATGAAAGGGGTAGGTTAATTGAAAAAAGACATCTCCAGTCTGTAACGTAAAACTTTACCTAGGCATTGGTGCTTCAAGACTCATTAAGGACAGGAAGCGCCAACCCAAGTAAGATTAAATTCGAACTGGCCTTTAAAGAAAAGGATTTATCAACTCACTCTAGGATATTTCATGTAGTAATTCCTTGACTGTCACAGTAGGTCAGTGCGTTATTTTTTAGAATTAAATTCCTCTCTTCAGAAAAGACAAAATAAAACAATCCCTCAAACCCCTAGATTAAAAGAAAAAATTTTAGCTATAAAATACCAAAACAATGTACCATACACCTGTGGGGACAAAAATAGACGATCTTCTCCCTCAACTTCAATAAATCATTGCCCTAATGTAATTACTCAGGGAATAAAAGGTATGAAAACTTTCCTGCCATCTCATTCTTATATCATGACAATTGACTAAGGTGATAAGAAAACTATATTATATATAAATATTCATTTCTAAGGACACATTGCTAAACTTAGAGTGAAAGCACCTTTAATTTTATTTATGCCCATTTTGAGATCACTGAACTGAATTTTAAAACAGATTTTTCTATTATTTGAACAATACCCTAGGCATTCACAAGAAATAATTCTGAATTTGTAAAGTTAATAGAAACTATAAGAAGTAACTTTAAATAATCATACATTCTCTATTATTGAATAGCTACATTAATATTTTAGTCCCTAAAAGCCAACATGTAGGATAAAACCTGTCATTAATAAAATCAGATATATTTAATTTGGACCTTAAACTTGATCCAAATCAAACTGAATTAATACAGTCTGGTAGTCATTCAGTAGTTAACAGTTCCTGATAAAGCAACTCACTTACATAGGAGTGCTAGAAAAAGGATTTCAAAGGCCCAGAATGCTAGCTTCTGTTTTAAGATGTCAGAACATTTAAAAATGGTGTTTTCAGACAAGGTCTATTGAAACATTGGTGATGAACAAGCTGCCTGTAAACCAGCCTGTAAATATTACTCTTTAGGAAAACAAAAATAATTTCAAAATGACACTCATGAAAGCATGGTAAAATAAATCTTTATGTGTCAGAGAATAGTAGTAGCATACACGCATTAATAAAGGAACACTTCTATAAAAAGAGTAATTACTAGTCTAGAGATAAATCCAGAGGTTTTTCTATTCCCTCACTTGCCGACAATTTAAGAGAATTATATATCTCTGGTCTTAAATACACCCAAACGATGAAGGTGATATGATATACCCTCTACATACATCACAGGTTTGCTGTGAGGATAAACAAAATGTGAAACACTTAAAAAGTACCTTTGACTCAAAGCTTTACGTGATGCAGAATGACAATGAAATTCATGAACATAACATGAAATATGGTTCTGTCAGATCACTTCCTGGTATTACATTCCTAAGTCGTAATAGTAATAAGCAGCATTGGAAGGCAACACTAATCGAATTGTATTTTTATTAAATCTAAATAATGAAAAGGTTTCAAAACCCAAAACATCCAATTTTTACATACATCACATTTAGTATCCAGCAGTGGCTCTAGGGGATGAAGACAAGCATGTGCTACTTTGATAACATGTTCAAGTTTTCGAGCCTGTTCTTCTACTTTTGCAGCCAAAAATAATGCAGTAGGTGATATTATCTGTGGAAAAGATAATATTTGGTGATTTAAAAACAAATAAATTTTGGAAACACCTTCTACTTTCTAAGGGAGGGGGCATGCAAAAAAGGAATGCCATATTAATAGTATGAACTGAAGTTGGGCTATGACGAGATTAAATTTTTTAAAAGTTATTCATTAGATAGAACTAGTTACCTCAGTCTATAAAATCTGTTTTACTTGTTTTGCAAGTAGAATTCTAAAAGGAAAAAGACTTACACTTTAGCTAAAAGAGAGTTTAAATAATATTAACGCACATTGTGGAGGTAAAGGAAAAAACTCAAGCAAAATAATGAAGCCAAAGCTTTAAAAAAAAAAAAAAAAGAAAGAAAGAAAAAAGAAAAAAAAGAAAAGTGGGTAAAGTATACCCAGATTTTCCCTTTTCAGGCAGTCACCACTTACTAGGATTCTTTTAATCAATGCTTCATTTTGCGGCTAAGAGCTATACAATCTTGCTTAAGAGAGAAAAAGAAAAAGAATCTACAAGGCAAAATAAGAGGATTCTGAACATGAAACTGCTCCCTAATATCTCTATTACTTCAATACAGCAATATTAAAAGTAGCTAAAAAACCAGGGAATATAAACATGTAAGACAAACCAATAGAGCAGAAACCTTTCTAACTGGAGATGAAAAAATTAACTTTTTTTTTTTTAGCTTTAGTAAGTTATGTTCTTGGGACAGAAACATAAGAACATTGCACTATAAAGATACTAAGAGAACACCAATTTTGAGCAAATATTTACCCAAAAACTTAGTAGTAAACCAAATAATTGCTGACTCAGAAAACTGGCATAATTTAAGTTCAAATAACATTCTAGGAATATATACAAAAAATTTTTCATGGAAAGATAATTTCTAAACGTCAAGATTCAGGTACATTATTTTTCAAGAGATGAGTATCTAAGTCTAACTGCATCTGAGGGGTTATCAATCACTATACAGAAACAATGCCAAAAGAAGGAGGGGAGGAGAGAGGGGGGCATAAGTCAAGCTACATGATTTGGGTAGTTAACATAAGGAGAAAATTTGATACAGGGGAGATGGATCTTTCTTCTGATAGCTTTTAAAACAACTTATAAATATTCTTGAGATATAAAATTTAATCACTGGATTTTGGATCTGAAAGGGGCCTTCTCTAGTCCAACTGCATTTGCAGATGAGTCAATGGAGTAAAAATGACTTCACGAAGTTCTCTTCCTGTGTATAAATCTTTAAAACATACCTAAAATTAAGTGAGTTTGGCTACAAACAACCAGCAATAATGTTACCTTAAATAGACTGAATAATTCCATCTTGGACTTTCAATTTATTTCAGTCTCTTAAAATTACAACAGGAAATGATTTAAAAAACTGAGAATGCTCAGAAAAGCAACTTATTCTTAGTTTTCATAGATACAGACTAAACTGTTATTCTTTACAACAGATTTAATTAAGCAATACCAAAATTAGTCAATATTCTTGAAATACCAGTTATATGGCAGTCATCCAGGGCAGGGGGGTCCCTGAGATGTAGAAAGTGTAAGATAACTGAGAGTGGACAATTATCTTCTATCTGTTCTGTCGTTCTGTCTACATACTGAAAATTTCTTACCACTGCTACCTAGTCTGTTTGATTAATTCCTTTTCTATTTAACAGCTTGCCTCAAAAGATCACACCCACCCAAGGTAAAATTCCCGAGTAAGAGTGAATTGCTCTTCTTTATTCAATAGCAAATGGTGTATTCCTCTATCATTGTACTTACACTGTACTCTAACTTGGGGTTTATTAATTTTGTCTGCCCTACCAGTCTAGAAGCAGCTTGAACACAGAGACTAAATTATTCATTCGTTATCCAGCATTGTGAGCTGCTGTTCAAAATGCTTGCTTAATGAATGACATGTGGATAATCCACATATTAATATAAAGGCACCAATATTAAGTTCAGAGTATTCCAAATGTCAAAACAAAAAATCTAAGAGCCAATGCCAAGGTAAGAAATGCAAGAAACACTCAATAAAATGAAGATACTCTCAGTTTCCCACAATCTCTCATTTATTATCTCGTTCATGTTTAAGAGGGAAATGGCTAAGTCAACCTTCAAATGCTAGAACTCTTTGTCAAACAGTGAAGCAATACAGGCTCAAATGAAAAGTCAAATTAGACTGAACTTAATATTTAAACTGTCTTCCTAACACCAAATAATCCAGAATTTCTCTTACTTGCCTAAAGGGCACTTCTAAAAGTCTCCAATGAGTTTTTCTTGGTAAAATCTCTTAGGACTCCCAGTCACAGCTCCATCCTCTTCAGACTTTTTGTAAACCTCAATATCAAGAAGCACTTTCAAACCACATAGCTCTTCTCCTTAGAAGACAGTCTCAATGGACACAAAATATGCATGCTAGTGAATGATTCTAAAATTCTACAAAAAAGTTTTAAAAATTAAGTATTCAAGGAGCTAAGCAATGATCTTCAGGATAGGTTCCTGGTTTATTTACCCACACTCCTCACAGAAGTCTTTCTGTTCTCCCTCTAAATAGGGCTCAATTCTCATCCTCCTCCAGTGCAACTAATACCCAACACTCTTCCAAAGTTCCTGGTGAAATCCACTACCTCCATTCACATTTCCTCCTCTACTGCCTGCAAACATCTTACTCCATCAGGGCTGTAAAAACAAAACAAAACAAAACACCTTTTTAGATACTTTGTGAATTATCCATGCGAGGCTTTAATTTTAAGGATGACTAAGGAAGGTAATCAAACTAGGTACCACTGCTTTTTGTATGAAAAGCTGACTTTGTTGTTTAGCTTATTAAAACAAAAATAACTCAAAAACCTTTAAGTAACGACAATACTTCTAGTTGGTCGGTGGCTTTTAAAGGTGAGCATACTTCTGAAGGCAACAAACATTCATTAGCAAACTTGGTTCAAAGTAAAAGAATTCACACCAATATTGGAGTAGACATTTGGTTGGTTCAAATGACCAATTACAAACTGAGATTCAGTTCACTGGGGACAGGGAGCATGCACTATTCATCTTTTGTGTTCTGGTACTGAGTTTAATAAACTTTCTCAAGTTACTGTAACTAAAGGGAAGAAAAACTGATCTTTAAATAGTGTCCACAGTTTGTCACTCTAGCAGATGTACAACTATTTCAAGGGTATATTACATTCTCAAAACAAGACAAATTTCTACAGAAATATACCATACAAATGATGGAGAGGGGGAGGTAGAGGTGATGAAGCCAGCTGTAGCACAGTAGTCAGACTGCCTCAGTGGAATCCTGGCTCTGTTATCTGACTAGCCTAGGCAAATTACTTATTCTCTTTGTGGCTCAGTTTCCGCATCTGTAAAATGGGAGAAATAGTATCTGCTTATTAAGTTGTGGTAAGGATTAAATGAATCAATATATGTAAAGCACTTAGAATAGTGCCCCATTGTAATATGACTCAAATATTATTATTACTATGCTGCAAAATGAAACAACAGTTGTGTATTTTTAGGGTTGATCTTAAATTTAAAAAGTGATTTAACATGCTCATCAAAATTCCCTTCTTTCTCGCTCACCTTCTTTCTTCCACGGTTAAACTCAATTCTTTAAAGGGTTCATTGTAGTCCTAACTAATAAGCGGATTCAAACACTGAAATGATGACACCTGACTTTACTTCAATGATTACACTTGTACTCCTCTCTTCCCTTCTCCCTCCAGCTGTTTTTACATTCTTCTCTTATTCTATTCCTTTGTATGTTTCCATTCCTACCCTACCTCTTGATCTGACTCCCTTCCTTCTCCATCTTTTTCCTCCTGCCCATTCCTGGCCGCTGTCTCCCCCTTCTGCTCATGATGCCCTCACTGCTGACATTCTTCACTCTCCATTGCTGCCTTCAACCCTGATAGTTGGAGGCAAGGTCAGTTTGCAGTAACAAAAAGCTTGGGTGATTTCTAAGTCACTGAAAATGGCTACATCAAAATCAGTTTCAAATAAATAATTCTGGTCTTTATTCTTTTAGTAGTTAATTTTCTGCATACACTTTGTGTATACATTTTTATTTAAGAGCTAGCCATAGCTGTTTTATTACTCTTCAACTTTAAATGCAAAAAAGCCCTTAACAGAAGCAAAGACCTCCAAGTCTGCTTTCTATTTGCTAATACATCATCAACCAGCTTTTTCTAATCTTTTCTTAGGTTTCATCTTTAGGTCCTACAGGCTGGTGAGGCCATTTCTGCCTTGTCCCTTAACTGCCCCAACACTTCCTGTCCCCTAAGAATAGGAGTAACTATTTTCTGTGCCTTGAAGACGCTTCATTAATAAATATCCAGCTAGTTCTAGATACCACAGTCTGAATCTGGAACTCACTTGCCTATGGCTAGTTACGGAAAAGTGGTAATGGTTTAACTTCAGCAAAGACTCACAGAAAGAGGATCCCAGAACAGGAAAAGTAAAGTAAAAACTTAGATATGAAGAAAAACAGCCCCTCAACAAAGAAGAAAACGGAATAGGTCAAAATGTCCGTTTGTTACTAAGAAAGATCACCAAGCTTCAACAAATTAAACCAAAATTCCAGTACAATGTTAAAAAGGGGTTTAAACCCTTAATTTTACTGCACTGAAAAGACTGACATTTCAGTGTTACAGAAAATGTCATTAACTCACTCTGGCATTTTAGCTGTTTTCCTACCCATATAATTATGTGTGAGTGTAATACTGTCAACGTAAGAAATTTTATGTTGAGAATTTAAACAAATCTTCAGGTTGGATGTTATTTGGAACATCTAGTTACATTTTAAAAAGAGCTGGCTTAATAAAGACTGAAAAAATACTAGTATTCAGTATGGCTGAAAAATAGTACTGATGAAGAGAACAGGGCTTGATTTCCAGAGTAATTACATTATACTTAAATACATTTAATATGCTTAACACAATTTGGCATTTTAAAATTTATTTATTGAGGAGTACCTCATCATTATGAATTTGTTACAAAAATGAAAAAAAAATCAATTTATAGTTTAAAATACCCTTAGCATTTCAAATGTTGGTGTTCAACTCTCCCTTACATATTCAGCTCCTACCAGCCCATAATAAACAATCATAGTACTGTGAAATAAGAACATTAACGTTGCATATGTATTCTATCATACCACATAAACCTTAAAAAAACCACTTTTCTTCAGATGGCTAAACAAACAAAAACTAATATTATAGAAGAATTAACACTGTGAAGATGGCCTGATTCTCCAAATTGATCTACAGATTCACACAATCCCTGTCAAATCCCAGCTTCTTTTTTGCAGAAACTGACCAGCTGATCCTAAAATTCATATGGAAATGCAAGGGACAGAGAATAACCAAAACAACCTTGAAAAAGAAGAACAAAGTTGAAAGACTCATACTTCCTGAATTCAAAACTTACAAGCTACAGTAATCAAGACTATGTGGTATTGCATAAAGACATATAGGTTGTGGAATAGAACAAAGAGTTCAGAAATAAACATTATATTTATGGTCAACTTATTTTTCAACAAGAGTGTCAAGATAATTCAATAAACAGTCTTTTCACCTAATAGTGCTGGGACAACCATATAATCACATGCAAAAAAATGAAGTCCATCCCTCCCTCTTTAACACCACAAACCAAAAGTAACTGAAAATGGATCACAGGACAAAATGTAAGCGCTAAAGCTATTTAAAAAAACTCCTATAAGAATACAGCAATAAATCTTCATAACTTTGGATCAGGCAATGCTTTCTTAGATATACCAAAGCACAAGTGACAAAAGAAAAATATTAATAAATTGGATACATGTGCTACAAATGACACCATCAAGAATGTGAAAAAGACAAGCAATGGAATGGAAGAAAATACTCTCAAATTATTTTTCTGATAAGCGATTATTACCCAGAATATATAAAGATGTCCTACAACTTAGATTTTTTTTTTCAATAAATACATACTACAGTGCCTTAGCAACTGCAGTGGGTTGAATCCACAGATGTAGAACCTTGTATACAGAGGGCAGGGCAACGGTAAAGTTCTATGCATATTTCCTAGTGTGTGGGGGGGGTGGGGTCCCTAAACCCTGTACTGTTCAAGGCTTAAGCATATACAAACAGCCAACACACACAAGAAAAGATGCTCCAGACCATTAATCACTACGGAAATGCAAATCAAAACCATTAGTTACTACTGTACACTCACTAGGATAACCATAATTTTGAAAAAAGCCAGTTTAAGTGTTGGCAAAGATGTGGAGAAAGTGGAACCATTTAACGCTGTTTATGGGAAGGTAAAATGGTATGAATACTTTGGAAAACCATCTGGCAGTTTCACAAAATGTCTTTAAAAAAGCTACCCAAGGGACTTCCCTGGTGGTTCAGTGGGTAAGACTCCTCACTCACAATGCAGGGGGCCCGGGTTCAATCCCTAGTCAGGGAACTAGATCCCGCATGCATGTTGCAACTGAGTGTCCACAGGCAGCAACTAAGAAGTCCACATGCCTCAACTAAAAGATCCCTCATGCCACAAGGAAGATCCCATGTGCCACAACTAAGACCCGGTGCTGCCAAAATAAATAAATAAATAAAATATTTTTAAAAAAAAGCTACCTAAGATTACTGAGGTCTAGGTTTACCATACAATCTAGCAATTCCACTCCCAGGTATATACTCAAGAGAAAACAAAACCTTAACTCCACACAAAACCTTGCACACGAATGTTCACACCAGCATTATTCACAATAGCAAAAAATTTGAAACAACCTAGATGTCCACAAACTGATAAATGGACGAATAAAATGAGGTATATCCACACAATGAATGGAATGTTACTCAGCAGTAAAAAGGAATGAAGTGCTAATATATGCTACACCATGGGCGAATCTTGGAAACATTATGCTAAGTGTAATACCACATATTGCATAATTCCATTTATATGCAATGTCCAGAATAGGCAAATCTACAGAGACAGAATGGTTGTCCAGGATTGGGAGGGGGGAGAAAAATCAGCGAACTGCTAATAGGCATGGGGTTTCTTTTTGGGGTGATGAAAGTACTATACACTTAGATTGTGATAATGTCTGCATAACTCTATAAATATACCCACTGAATTACACATTCTAAACTGGTGAATTTAAGGTATATTTTCATCACCCGCAAAAGAAACCCTACGCCCATTAGTTCACATCACATCTATTTCCTTAAATATGACATACACGGAGTACTTAACATGCCAGCTTTACAACTAGGACCACAACTTATATTTAAGTATAAAATATTAAGTTAATGCCCCAAAATGCTGTGGGGTGGTAAGGATGTTTTTATCACTTTCCTCATTCCCTAGAATGTGTACACATGTTTATAGTAGAATGTATAGTGATATAATCTGATTTTCACTTAAAAAAATTACTGTAAACAATTTTATGTACTAAAAATATCTTTGTTATGCCTTCAAAATCAGTTTATAAATTACATAAAGTCAGTCTTCATACAGAGACCTTTGTGTGCCTTGGCTAATGCAAACACTCTTTGCATATTTGTTAACATAAAAATCTGCTCTATTCTATAGACCAGGCTCAGTTTAGAATTACCACATCACCAAGTTGTATAAAATACTTTCTTAGTTCTGGGACAAATAAGCTAAAGCCATCAAAGAAGCATATGAACTAACAAGACTAGCAGACACAAGTATGTGTGTGTGCACGAAAAAAAGTATGAATTATATGAATATTTTACAATCATTTAATTTTGAGGGAAAAAAGCTGCTTCATGAAGACTTTATAAAGACTTGTATAAGATATGGTCAATACATTCCACCAGTCAACATATGTAACTAGACATATAGAGCACCATGTTTCAAAATAACCTTAAAGCTTTTTTTAAAAACTTTGAGCTCTTTTCAGAATCAATCTGAAAAATAATCTAACAAGAATATCACATGCTTTCATATGTCTATCAAACTCTCTCTGATGGATCTTCTTGCTTACTCAAATCTTCTTGCTTCCTCAAATCTCCACAGAAAATCAGAGTAACAAGATAGCAAAACCAAGAGCCTATGGATGCTTATAACCACACCACTTAACAAGGAAATCCCAAAATACAAATGGGAGAGGAGAAAACAGGCTACTGTAACCACAATACCTACAGTATCAGCATCTATGCAGTAAGGAAAGGGAAGTAATGGGGCATGTGCTGGACTTGATAACAGAAGAAACTCAAAGTAGCCAACAGGCACCCACTGGAAACCATGGCAGGCCAATTTGATAACAGCAGCTAAACCTGGGAAAAATTTTGTCAAGTCCAATTAAGTGGATGAATGCATGAGGCCTAGAATAAGGCTTAAAGGGTTGAAGCTAACTTCTATGAACTTTTGAAACTGATCTCCCAAGGCTCTCTTCCAGGACTCCATATTGAAGAAAAACTTCTGGGAACAAAAAGCAAAATTGGCAGGACAGGTACAAGGCAAAGCAGAGATAAAAATGAGGTAGGGGAACACAGCCAGGAAACCCCAGAAAGCAACCTGCTACATTTCTGAATATCACACAAAATAACAGTGAAGTTAGAAAAGCTCCTCTGAAACACATCTACTTAAAACTCAGGAAAACTAATCTCTGAAAAAAGTGAGTATCACAAAAAGTATTTAGGTCTTACAAAGATACTATAAGAAAAAAATTAGAAGAGCTGTCCCTAAGCAACAAAAATCACACTAGAAAGAACTGCTTAAAAAAAAAGTCAACAAATGGTACTGAGAAAACAATATCCGCATGCAAAAATCAGACCCTTACCTTACACCACATATAAAAATTAGCTCACTATGGACCAAAGACTTAAATGTAAGAAGTAAAACTATAAAACTTAGAAGAATACGGGAAATAATTTTGGATTATAATTTTGGATTTGGCAATTATTTCTTTTTCTTTTTCCCCGCAGTACGCGGGCCTCTCACTGTTGTAGCCTCTCCTGTTGCAGAGCACAGGCTCCAGACGCACAGGCCCAGCGGCCACGGCTCATGGGCCCAGCCGCTCCACGGCATGTGGGATCTTCCCGGACCAGGGCACAAACCCATGTCCCCTGCATCGGCAGGCGGACTCTCAACCACTGCGCCACCAGGGAAGCCCGGCAATGATTTCTTGGATACGACACCAAAAGCACAGGCAACAGGCTTCCCTGGTGCCGATGCAGGAGACATGGGTTCGTGGCCCGGTCTGGGAAGATCCCACATGCCGTGGAGCGGCTGGGCCCATGAGCCATGGCCGCTGGGACTGTGCGTCCGGAGTCTGTGCTCTGCAACAGGAGAGGCCACAACAGTGAGAGGCCCGCGTACTGCCGGGAAAAAAAAAAAGAAAGCACAGGCAACAAAAGAAAAAATTTGGACTTCATCAAAATTAAAACCTTTTGTGCACTAAAATATATATTTTATATATATATATATATACACGTATATATGAAGTTGGCCTACAGAATGGGAGAAAATACTTGCAAATCATGTATATGATAAGGGATCAATATCCAGAGTATATGAAGAACTCATACAACTTAACAACAAAATACTCAACTAAAATATGGACAAAGGACTTGAGTAGACATTTCTCCAAAGAAGATAAATGACCAATAATCACATGAAAAGATGCTCAACACCAGCAGTCATCAGAGAATCTCAAATCAAAACTACAATGAAATATTACTTCACACCTGTTAGGATGGTTATTATCAGAAAACCAGAAGAGTAAGTGTTGGTGGGGCTTCCCTGGTGGCACAGGGGTCAAGAATCCGCCTGCAAATGCAGGGGACATGGGTTCGAGCCCTGGTCTGGGAAGATCCCACATGCTGCGGAGCAACTAAGCCCATGCGCCACAACTACTGAGCCTGCATTCTAGAGCCCACACGCCCAGAGCCCGTGCTCTGCAACAAGAGAAGCCACAGCAATGAAGAGTAGCCACTTTCCGCAACCAGAGAAAAGCCTGTGCGCAGCAACAAAGACCCAATGCAGCCAAAAACACCAAAAAAGAGTGTTGGTGAGGATGTGAAATTGGCATCTGTGTGCATTACTAGTTGGAATATGAGATGGTGCTATTGCTATGGAAAACAGTACGGCAGTTCCTCAAAAAATTAAACCCAGAATTACAATGTGATCCAGTAAATCCATTTCTGGGTATACACCCTGAAATACTGAAAGCAAGGAATTGAGCAATCTGTATATTCATGTTTATAGCAGCTATCCATCTGTCCATTAACAAATTAAAATGGATGAACAACTGTAGTACAAACATACAATGGAATATTACTCAGCTTTAGAAAGAAAGGAAATTCTGACACATGCTACAACAAACACGAATCTTGAAGACATCAGGTAAAGTGGAATAAGCTAGACATGAAAGTTCAAATATTTTAAGATTCCACTTACAGGAGGTACCAAGAATAGTGAAATTCATAGCAATGTAGAATGGTGGTTGCTGGGGGTGGGGAGAAAGGGGAAATGTGAAGTTTGATTACAAAACAGACTTTCAGTTTGTGAAGATAAAACGTTCTGGATATGGATGGATGGTGGGGATGGGTGCACACAATGTGAATGTACTTAATGTCACTGAACTGTACACTTAAAAATGGTTTAAATGTTACATTTTATGTTATATTTTACCACAATTAAAAACACCAAAAAATTTAACAAACCAACACACCTCCAAACTAACAGACATTAAAAAAATGATTCAGATGGTGAATTTGCACCTACAAGACGGTGGAGGAGTAAGACATGGAGATCACCTTCCTCCCCACAAATACATCAAAACTACATCTACATATGGAGCAAGCTACAGAACACCTACTGAACGCTGGCAGAAGACCTCAGGCCTCTCAAAAGGCAAGAAACTCCCCACGTACCTGGGTAGGGCAAAAGAAAAAACAGAGACAAAAGGATAGGGACGGGACCTGCACCAGTGGGAGGGAGCTGTGAAGGAGGAAAGGTTTCCACACACTAGGAAGCCCCTTCGCAGGCAGAGACTGCGGGTGGTGGAGCAGGGAGCTTCGTGGCCACGGAGGAGAGCACAGCAACAGGGGTGCGGAGGGCAAAGCGGAGAGATCCCCGCACAGAGGATCGGTGCTGACCAGCACTCACCAGCCCAAGAGGCTTGTCTGCTCCCCCACTGGGGCGGGCGGGGGCTGGGAGCTGAGGCTCAGGCTTCAGAGGTCAGATCCCAGGGACAGGACTGGGGTTGGCTGCGTGAACACAGCCTGAAGGGGGCTAGTGCGCCACAGCTAGCTGGGAGGGAGTCCGGAAAAAGTCTGGAGCTGCCGAAGAAGCAAAAGACCACTGTTTCCAGGTGTGCGAGGAGAGGGGATTCAGAGCACCGCCTAAATGAGCTCCAGAGACAGGCACGAGCCGTGGCTATCAGCACGGACACCAGAGATGGGCATGAGACCCTAAGGCTGCCGCTGCAGTCACCAAGAAGCCTGTGTGCGAGTACAGGTCACTGTCCACACAGCCCCTCCCAGGAGCCTGTGCAGCCCGCCACTGCCAGGGTCCCGTGATCCAGGGACAATTTCCCTGGGAGAACACACGGTGCGCCTAAGGCTGGTGCAACGTCCTGCTGGCCTCTGCTGCCTGCTGCCGCAGCCTCGCCCTGCATCCATACCCCTCCCCACCCCAGAGCCTGAGTGAGCCCCCGAATCAGCCAATTCTTTAACCTTGTCCTGTCTGGGTGGGGAACAGACGCCCTCAGGCAACCTACACGCAAAGGTGGGTCCAAACCCAAAGCTGAACCCCAAGAGCTGTGCAACATAGAAGGGAAAGGGAAATTTCTCCAGGTAGCCTCAGGAGCAGCGGATTAAATCTCCACAATCAACTTGATGTACCTCCATCTGTGGAATACCTGAATAGACAACAAATCATCCCAAAGTTGAGGTGGTGGACTTTGGGAGCAACTATAGACTTGGGGTTTGCTTTCTGCATCTAATTTATTTCTGGTTTTATGTTTATCTTAGTTTAGTATTTAGAGCTTATTATGACTGGTAGATTTGCTTATTGATTTGGTTGCTCTCTTCCTTTTTTAATTTTTTATATATATATATTTTTTCCTTTTTCTCTTTTTGTGTGTATGTGTATGCTTCTTCGTGTGATTTCTGTCTGTATAGCTTTGCTTTTGCCATTTGTCCTAGGGTTCTGACTGTCCGTTTTTTGTTTTTGTTTTTTAGTATAGATTTTAGCACTTGTTATCATTGGAAGATTTGTTTTTTTTGGTTTGGTTGCACTCTTCTTTCCTTCTTTTTAAAATTACTTTTATTATTTTTAATAATTAATTTTAATACCTTTATTTTATTTATTTCTTTTCTTTCTTTCTTTTTTCTCCCTTTTCTTCTGAGCTGTGTGGCTGACAGGGTCTTGGTGCTCTGGGCGGGTGTCAGGCCTGTGTCTCTGAGGTGGGAGAGGCGAGTTCAGGACACTGGTCCACCAGAGACCTCCCGACCCCACATAATATCAAACTGCGAAAGCTCTCCCACAGATCTCCATCTCAAAGCCAAGACCGAGCTCAACTCAACGAGCAGCAAGCTACAGTTCTGGACACGCTATGCCAAACAACTAGCAACACAGGAACACAAACACACCCATTAGCAGAGAGGCTGCCTAAAATCATGGTCACAGACACCCCAAAACACACCACCAGATACTGTCCTGCCTATCAGAAAGACAAGATCCAGCCTCATCCACCAGAACACAGGCACTAGTCCCCTCCACCAGGAAGCCTACACAACCCACCGAACCAACCTTACCCACTGGAAGGAGACACCAAAAACAATGGAAACTACGAACCTGCAGCCTGCGAAATGGAGACCCCAAACACAGCAAGTTAGGCAAAATGAGAAGACAGAGACATACACAGCGGATGAAAGAGCAGGATAAAAACCCACCAGACCTAACAAATGAAGAGGAAATAGGCAGTCTACCTGAAAAAGAATTCAGAGTAATGACAGTAAAGATGATCCAAAATCTTGGAAATAGAAGGAAGAAAATACAAGAAATGTTTAATAAGGACCTAGAAGAACTAAAGAGCAAACCAACAGTGATGAACACCACAATAACTGAAGTTAAAAATTCTCTAGAAGGAATCAATAGCAGAATAACTGAGGGAGAAGAACGGATACATGACCTGGAAGATAAAATAGTGGAAATAACTACTGCAAAGCAGAATAAAGAACAAAGAATGAAAAGAATTGAGGACAATCTCAGAGACCTCTGGAACAACATTAAACGCAACAACGTTCAAATTACAGGGATCCCAGAAGAAGAAGAGAAAAAAAAAAAGGGACTGAAAAAATATTTGAAGAGATTACAGTTGAAAACTTCCCTAATATGGGAAAGGAAATAGTCAATCAAGTCCAGGAAGCACAGAGAGTCCCATACAGGATAAATCCAAGGAGAAACATGCCAAGACACACATTAATCAAACTATCAAAAATTAAATACAAAGAAAACATATTAAAACCAGCAAGGGAAAAATAACATACAAGGGAATCCCCAGAAGGTTAACAGCTGATCTTTCAGCAGAAACTCTGCAAGCCAGAAGGGAGTGGCAGGACATATTTAAAGTGATGAAAGGGAAAAACCTACAACCAGATTACTCTACCCAGAGAGGATCTCATTCAGATTGGATGCAGAAACTAAAACCTTTACAGATAAGCAAAAGCTAAGAGAATTCTGCACCACCAAACCAGCTCTACAACAAATGCTAAAGGAACTTCTCTAAGCAGGAAACACAAGAGGAGGAAAAGACGTACAATAACAAACCCAAAACAATTAAGAGAATGGTAATAGGAACATACATATCAATAACTACCTTAACTATAAATGGATTAAATGCTCCAACCAAAAGACACAGACTGGCTGAATGGATACAAAAACACCACCCATATATATGCTGTCTACAAGAGACCCACTTCAGACCTAGGGACACATGCAGACAGAAAGTGAGGGAATGGGAAAAGATATGCCATGCAAATGGAAACCAAAAGAACGCTGGAGTAGCAATTCTCAAATCAGACAAAATAGACTCTAAAATAAAGACTATTACAAGAAACAAAGATTCACCCTACATAATGATCAAGGGATCAATCCAAAACACAAACAGATTGAGAGATGTATTGTGTTCATGGATTGGAACAATTAACATTGTTAAAAAGACCATACTACTCAAGGCAATCTACAGATTCAGTGCAATCCCTATCAAACTACCAATGGCATTTTTCACAGCACTAGAACAAAAAACTTCACTATTTATATGGAAACACAAAAGACCCCAAATAGCCAAAGCAACCCTGAGAAAGAAAACGGAGCTGGAGGAATCAGGCTCCCTGACTTCAGACTATACTACAAAGCTACAGTAATCAAGAAAGTATGGTACTGGAACAAAAACAGAAATATAGATCAATGGAACAAGATAGAAAGCCCAGAGATAAACCCACGCACATATGGTCACTTTATCTTTGATAAAGGAGGCTAGAATATACAATGGAGAAAAGACAGCCTCTTCAGTAAGTGGTGCTGGGAAAAGTGGACAGGTACATGTAAAAGAAAGAAATTAGAACACTCCCTAACACCATACACAAAAATAAACTCAAAATGCATTAAAGACGTAAACCTAAGGCCGGACACTATCAAACTCTTAGAGGAAAACATAGGCAGAACACTCTATGACATAAATCACAGCAAGATCCTTTTTGACCCACCTCCTAGAGAAATGGAAATAAAAACAAAAATAAACAAATGGGAGCTAATGAACCTTAAAACTTTTGCACAGCAAAGGAAACCATAAACACCACCAAAAGACAACCCTCAGAATGGGAGAAAACATTTGCAAATAAAGCAACTGACAAAGGATTAATCTCCAAAATTTACAAGCAGCTCATGCAGCTCAATAACAAAAAAACAAACAACCCGATCCAAAAATGGGCAGAAGACCTAAACAAACACTTCTCCAAAGAAGATATACAGACTGCCAACAAATACATGAAAGGATGCTGAACATCACTAATCATTAGAGAAATGCAAATCAAAACTACCATGAAGTATCACCTCACACCAGTCAGAATGGTCATCATCAAAAAATCTACAAACACGGGCTTCCCTGTGGCACAGTGGTTGAGAATCTGCCTGCTAATGCAGGGGACACAGGTTCGAGCCCTGGTCTGGGAGGAACCCACATGCCGCGGAGCAACTAGGCCCGTGAGCCACAACTACTGAGCCTGCGCGTCTGGAGCCTGTGCTCCACAACAAGAGAGGCCCACGCACCGCGATGAACAGTGGCCCCCACTTGCCACAACTAGAGAAAGCCCTCGCACAGAAACGAAGACCCAACACAGCAAAAATAAATAAATAAATTAATAAACTCCTACCCCCAACATCTTAAAAAAAAAATCTACAAACAATAAATGCTGGAGACAGTGTGGAGAACAGGGAACCCTCTTGCACTGTTGGTAGGAATGTAAATTGATACAGCCACTATGGACAACGGTATGGAGGTTCCTTAAAAAACTAGAACTACCATACGACCCAGTAATCCCACTACTGGGCATATACCCTGAGAAAACCAAAATTCAAAAAGTCATGTACCACAATGTTCATTGCAGCTCTATTTACAATAGCCAGGACATGGAAGCAACCTGTGTGTCCACTGACAGATGAGTGGATAAAGAAGATGTGGCATATATATATATATACAATGGCATATTACTGAGCCATATATAGAAACGAAACTGAGTTATCTGTAGTGAGGTGGAAAGACCTAGAGTCTTTCATACAGAGTGAAGTAAGTCAGAAAGAGAAAAACAAATACTGTATGCTAACACATATATATGGAATCCCCCCACACAAAAAAAATGGTTCTGAAGAACATAGGGGCAGGACAGGAATAAAGATGCAGACGTAGAGAATGGACTTGACACGGGGTGGGGGAAGGGTAAGCTGGGATGAAGTGAGAGAGTGGCATGGACATATATACACTACCAGATGTAAAGTAGATAGCTAGTGGGAATCAGCCGCATAGCACAGGGAAATCAGCTAGGTGCTTTGTGTCCACCTAGAGGGGTGGGATAGGGAGGGTGGGAGGGAGACACAAGACGGAGGAAATGTGTGGATGTATGTACATGTATAACTGATTCACTGTTACACAGCAGAAACTAACACAGCATTGTAAAGCAATTATACTCCAATAAAGATGTTGAAAATAAAAGAAAAAAAAAGATTCATAACACAAAACCTAAGTAAAAAAGATATGAAATCACACATTCAAAGAGCACATCACACCCAGAACATAAGAGCATATCAACCCAGAACCACCTAGATTTTTAAGGAAAAAAAATCCTTTGGCCACTTAGGCAAAAATAAATATAAGAAAGTTAGATCACCACCCAAACTGCCAGCAATGCTTTATACCAGAAAAAAAGAAAAAAGCAATTGTTACACATTTAAGATACTTAAGAAAAGAAAGCACAAGCCAAAAATTTTATATCCAGCAAAACTGACCTTGGATATAAAGGGCACAAACAATTATCAACATCCAAGGATTCAGACAATATTGTTTCCATGATCTTCAAGATAACTTTAAACAATCAAAATGACTACAGAGACTTCAACATACGCACTGATAGTGAACAATACAAATAAAGTTACTTGCAGAACTAAGCTTGAATGAAGATTAAAAGGGAGAGTTTTGTAATGGCTATTTATGATAATGTAGGTACAACTTTTAAAAACCAGGGGTGAGAGGGGAAAGCAAACAAAAACATTTAACTGTTCTCAGTAATTACACTGGTGGTGGTTATACTGTAATTCTGAGACATGTTTGTGTAATATGGGATTAACAAGTGATATTGGAATATTTAAATCCTGTCATTCCCACATCCTTCAAAACTAAGATTTTTGGTGTGAAAGAAAGGTCACAGAGATGTAATACAAAAGAGGTTAAAGAAAAGAAAAAAGAAAGAAGTAAAAAATGCTATTGTTGCTTGAATCAGAATGAATTCCTAAGATATCTTAAATATATATATTTAAAATGTATATATATATAATAAGTCCACCTATATTTTGTATAGTTCATATATTTACTGTTAAATGAAAAACAATATGTTGATGTGTATAGTGAATACATATTTACTATGTATTTCCTTGCTCTGTTCATTGAAGATGCCTAAAAACAAGACAAACATAGCAACAATGAGTATCTCCAGGGTCCAGGTTGATATCTTGTAATACCACTTTCTACTAAAAGAAAAAGCAGGGTTTCTTAAAGAAATGGCCATTTCAGCTGTGGATATAAAACATACAGGATGAACCTGGAATATCTTGCTATAACAGATACTGAGGAAACTATCCCAGACTATATGGGTACAGACAGAGTTACCAGATGGTCCAGCAATTCTACTCCTGGGTATATATTCAATAGAAACCAAAACATCTATCTACACAAAAACATAACATAAATGTTCATAGTAGCAATATAACAGCCAAACAGTAGAAACAACCCAAATGTCCACTAACTGATAAATGTATATACAAAATGTGGTATAATGGTAGTTCAGCAAGAAAAATAAATGAAGTACTGATACACGCTACAACACAGACGAAACTTGAAAACATTATGTACTAAGTGAAAGAGGCCAGTCACAAAGGACCACACATTGAATGATTCCATTTATAGGGTATGTCCAGAATAGGCTGGTTGGAAGAATGGGAAGAGATGGCTAAAGGATGTGAGATTTCTTCTTGGGGTGATACAGATTTCTAAAATTGACGTACAACTTTGTGAACGTACGCAAAAACCACTGAATTGTACACTTTCAAAGGATGCAATATATGGTATGTAAATTTTATCTCAACAAAGGTGGTAAATACAGGGCAAGAATCAAGTATTTATTCTGCCTTGCCTATATGAACTTGTACCACCGGATGTCCAAATAGTGATGAATCACAACATTTCACTATACAAATATTCCAATTAATAAATGAAGAAGAAATGACAGAATTAAAGTATCACAACGAATAAAAGGATCTAGGCATTGAATATCGACAGCTGCTAACACCACAAAAAGACAACCAGACATCAGGTGCCTGCTGATTAAAGAATATAACATCACCTGTAGTCCTGCCAAAGGGATCTAACATGAGTCTGATCAAATTTCTGGATCCAACTGGCAATTTGCAGGGAATACAGCAACAAAGGAACATAATAAACTGCACCATGAATATACAGTTAGTAAAACCCAGACAGGTGGAAACTCTACAGGTATAATGTCCTAGGTCCTTCAACAGACAAAATTTAAGTAAAAGAAAGGGATAGAGGGGAAACCTGTACCTTGAGAGATTTAAGAAACCTACCAAATCCTTAATAATGGGAAAGGATAGGACAGTTTTTCTATCCCTTTGTGGAGGGAAGGAAAGGGTTGACATTGGGATGGAGCACATGAAGGCACTTCTGGGGTAGTTAGCAAAGTTCCCTTGTTTGATTTGAGTGGTAGTTACAAAGTTGTTTACCTTATAATAATTCACTATGCTATATATTTAGTGGTTTTACATGTTTGTGTTTCATTTTGTAACAATTAAAAAAAACCACCTCCTCAGCGCTTCCACTGTTGGGGGGCATGGGTTCGATCCCTGGTCGGGGAACTAAGATCTTGCATGCCACGTGGCATGGCCAAAAAAACTCAACCAACCAACGAAACAAAAAACATAAAAAACCCCACTTCATTTCATATACGCACAGTTACACTACAGCACTAAAGAATACCAAATAGATGAAATAGAACAGGACCCAAAGGATAAGGTCAGAGAATCAAACAGAAGTGAAAGAGTGGAGTTATCTGGGGAATGGTTTATGAAGAGTTGTAACGTCAGCTCAGTCTCACAACCTGACAGGTCAGGATCACATGAAAAGTGAAGGGAAAGCACCACATGGAAAAATAGGGATGCACAATGTGTAAATCCTAAGATTGATGTATGGCTGAAGGAGGAATTGGGGCCTAACTCAAAAGAGGACTTCACTGGATTTCACCCAATGAGAAAAGCAAATCAAAATCTGACAGTATTTTCATTATTCACTTGTATACTCATCTCCTCCTTAGAAATCACTGGCATCAATAATTAGTGTGCCCTATTTCTGAAACACATTAGGAACATTTCTTAAACATATTAGACACAAGCGAGAACTGCAGCATGCGATCAGGCTAGGGATCTAGGTTCAAATGCCAATCACGTAACGGCTACTTTCTGGACAAGTAACTTAGTAATTGCATGTTTCCTCAGGAGGAGAATACTTCAGCTGCCATAAGTAAAATGCCTATTACATAGTGGGATTTTTTAAAAAAAAATAAATTTATTTATTTTATTTCTTTATTTTTGGCTGCGTTGGGTCTTTGTTGCTGCGCATGGGCTTTCTCTAGTTGCAGCGAGTGGGGGCTACTCTTCATTGCAGTGCACGGGCTTCTCATTGCAGTGGCTTCTCTTGTTGCAGAGCATGGGCTCTAGGTGCGTAGGCTTCAGTAGTTGTGGCATGTGGGCTCAGTAGTTGTGACTCGCGGGCTATAGAGTGCAGGCTCAGTAGTTATGGCGCACGGGCTTAGTTGCTCTCCAGCTCGTGGTACCTTTCCGGACCAGGGCTCGAACCCATGTCCCCTGCATGGGCAGGCGGATTCTTAACCACTGTGCCACCAGGGAAGCCCTACAGAGTGGGATCTTAATAAATTTTCATCCACACAATTTATAGTTGAAAAGGAATTTAGAAATCATCTAGTCTAATAATCTCAAATTTACAATCCAGGAAACGTGTTTGGTCAGTACATATCATTTTGAACATAAAAGATACAGAATACGTCCATTATCACAGAAAGTTCTACTGGACAGCCCTACAGTATTTCCCAGTAGCATTAATGGATTTTGAACATAAGATTATTCTTCGACTAATTGCTTTATTAAATTAAAAAGCAGAAGCATAAGTGAGCTATAATATAAACAACCACTCAGATTTCAAAGACATTTTACTTTTGTAGGTAAAAGAATTAAACATGCTGATTTAACTTCTACAAAACGGCCAGTGTACAGTCATCTCTCAGTAGCCACAGGTGGGGGATTGGTTTTAGGACCCCTCCACATTTACCGAAATCCATGGATACTCAAGTCTCATGTAAAATGGCATAGTAATGGCATATATCCTACGCACATCCTTCCTTACACTTTAAGTCATCTCTAGATTACTTATAATACCTAATACAATGCAAATGCTATGTAAATAGTTGCTGGTGTGGGGTAAATACAAGTTTTGCTTTTTGTAAATGAATTTTTTCCCAAATATTTTTGATCTGCAGTTGGTTGAATCCACAGATGCAGAACCCACAGACATGGAGGGCTGACTGTATAACAGATTATGAGACACAGGGGAAACATCAAAATTTAAACGAACAGTCTTCAACTTTAGCAGGCATCAGTATCACCTGGGAAGCTTGTTAAGGTAGAGGATCCCAGGTCCCACCACAAATATTCTGATTACATAGGTTTAAGGTACAGCCCACTAAAGCATGTTTTAGAGGAGCATCCTGATAATTCTCATGCCGAGCGTTGGTGAATCACAACTGGCACATCACAAAAGCTTTACACATCAACTGCTTTTAGTGAAAAATTTCAGGGCTATGAAAAGATTCCTAGTAACAGATACTTGAGGCAGAAATACTGATAACTGCATCAACAATGGAGTCTAGATCTGGGTGCGATTTTTAGCTTTTGTCACTCAGCTGCTGTGTGACTTCAGACAAAGTGTTTAACCTTTATGATTCTTTTCTTCCTTATCTGGGGTAAGAAAGAGAATATCAACCTTAAGTAAGTGTTTAGGAACCACATATCAAAATAAACCTAACAAGGAAAAACAAATGTCAAAACCCAAGAATCTCTTCCCATGAAATAAATAAATAAATATAGGTAGACATTTATCTCCAGATAAACATAAAGGTAATGAAATAGAGCAAAATTAAAGGCTGGCAGATTTGAGTAACAAAAAAATTTATGTCAAAACCTACCATAGGGCTTCCCTGGTGGTGCAGTGGTTGAGAATCCGCCTGCCGATGCAGGGGACACGGGTTTGTGCCCGGGTCCGGGAAGACCCACAAGCTGCGGAGCGGCTGGGCCCGTGAGCCATGGCCGCTGAGCCTGCGCGTCCAGAGCCTGTGCTCCGCAACGGGAGAGGCCACAACAGTGAGAGGCCCGCGTACCGCAAAAACAAACAAAACAAAAAACCCCCACCATAAACAAAATTAGAAGCCAAACTACTAAAATATCTTCTAATATGGTAAGATTCATAACAAACTCAAATAAGAGGCTAAAAAACACATTAGTACTTAACAGAAAAGCAACATTTATAAATGAGCTAAATTTAAACTTTAAATTTTAGAAATACCAAAAAGTTTCCCTAAAGCCCCCAATTAGAAGAAGATTACAAATGTGATCTGTGTTCTTATGGTCCTTGAAGAACTACAGATGAATAGGCTATTTCTTACTAGAACAGATAAAATTCACCAAACACTCAAAATCAATCTAGTGATAATAACATAGCTTTTAGTCTCACTTCTTAACACTTTAGGAGGTTTACCCATGGTTTTTTCAACCTCAGCACTACTGACATTTTGTACCAGGTTAACTTTTTGTTTTGCAGGAATATCCTATGCATCGTAGGATGTTTAACAGCATTCCCGGCTTCTATCCACCAGATGCCAGTAGTACCCCTTTCCCATCTGTGACAACCAAAAATGTCTCTAAACATTGTAAAATGTCCCTTGGTGGGCAAAGCTGCCTCTGGTTGAGTTACACTGGGTCAATCTATACTATCCTTTTCTGGTGCCATATTAAAAATTACTTCTCCAGAAACAGCCACATCTAACCCCAACTAGGACCAGTCCAATTCTGTCTGTTCTCATATTGCTGTTGTGTGCTGGATCTAAGAATTGTGAAAAAAACAGACAAAAACCCTTTTCTGTGCTGAAAAAAATACACACATATATGCTTGCACAAGCAAAAACTATTTCTGAAAGGGCACACAGAAACTGTGCACAGCAAATGCTGTAGGGCAGGGGGCTTAGATACCTGGATGGGAGGGAGGTTTATCATATCCCTTTTTCTACTGTTTTCATTTACCATGTGTATGTTAGTTTTCAATAATAAAACATTTAAAATGTGTCTATGTGGGGAGGATGAATATAGAGGAAAATGTGGAAGAATTCACTCAACAGACCTATGAGCAACAAGATTTGATACATTCTATTGACAAACTATTGCCAAATACCAACTTTATGTGAGGTACTGGTGAGTATAGCCAAAAAAGAAAGGAAACAAACCCCCCCCTGTCCTTTTGGGGCAGGGAGGTTACATTTAACTTTATCTAGATTCCTATGTTTGAGAGAAATTTAGGGCTTTCACAATACAAATTTAAACAAAATCCTTAACTAACCAAATTGCCCAAAATGTTATTCTTTCACAAGTGGCAATTGGTTATGACAATTTTATGAGCAATCTGAGTATAAATAAGCAACAGTTGGTGTAAACTGAATGAAATCTACCATTAAAAAATCTTGAATAAATTTCTATGCAAAGACTATTAATAAAAATTAGAATGGGAGAATGCTTTATTATCAGACAAAGAACAGGGATTGTGGGCACTTTTCTAGAGAGAAAAGAATGGCTTTCCTTTAAATCACTTAAGTCTTTACAGGGGAAGAAAGGAATGCAAAAAGAAAATCTTTAAATTTTCAAGTGGTATCTACTAGTCAAGAACCAAGCCAACTAAGAAAGATTAAGACTGCAAGCAAAAAGTGGTAATCAAATTTTAGCACAAGCAAATACAAGTTCCTTTATGTGTATCAGCTGACTAATCTTAAATGTATTAAGTGAAACTCAGATATGACATAGATGGTGCATTCTTAGATGTCATCACAGTCAAAAATCATTAGTTCTGAATACTGCCCTTAACTTATTGTGTACTCTTGAGACATTAAACAAAGCTACATTTAAATTTGGCATACTATAACGTTTCAACTGCTGCAGCTCAAAAAAGAGGCAACAGAACTAAAGAAAGAGAAGATTAAAATGATCACACGAATTGGAGAGAGATATGAGACTAGACCATGACCAAAAAAATACTAAGAGTGTGTTCATTACAACCTTATCTTAAAAGAACTCAAAAGACTTGGAATTAATATAAGAAACAAATGCATCATAAACTTGACTAACCAAACTAATGAACAGAGTTTCTAGGAAAAGCTGGGTCAATTATCTATTCTACGACTGACACTGGGGAGGATGCTCTCCCACAGTACATACTTTGTGGAGGCACTACTGGTTCCAGGGCTTTTTTATATACTTCATTAGATTTATCTTGAGCTTGATCCAGCAAGGCCATTCTTCAATTACTAATTTCAATTACATAAACCTCACTGCATCCAGTGAGCAAAGGATAGATTTATCTAATTAGGTTACATATAAAAGTCATTTCCTGCTGGTAGCCATCCAACCTTCTAAATAGAGAAAGTAACAATGATAAAAGACAGCTCTGTTGACACTAACTTTTAAAACAAGACCAACTTGACCTTTAGGGGATTTTTTTACTTTTAAATTTGTTAATGTGAAAAAATAAAATAAAGCCACATAAATATTTTTAAATATTTTTACATAATGAATGCATATTTATTATAAAACTAGATATATGTTGTTACTAGCATCTTTAAATTGAAGCTTGTTATGGTTTAATTTACCGAATGGTGTTCAATTTACTTAGTGGTGGAGACTCATGCTTTTTTAAAGTCTACCATGACATTCCATTATAACCTTGTAAGAAAAATTTTCCCAGTGATGTCAGGGAGTATGAATTTGAAAGTGACTCACATTCAATTTGAGACCACCCCCTTCACCCTAAAAGAATAGGAAAAAAAAAAAAGATAAAAGAGTGAGGCTGTGCAATTGATGCAAGTGTACCAACACAAATAAATATTAAAACCACTTTTGATAAAATAGCAAAGGTAAAAAAGACAATGGTTAGATATGAAGGGTGCAATTTACTTCTCAAAACAGAAATTAGCATCAGATTTCAATTATTCTAATAATGACTCAATGCAAAACACTGAAGTTTGCCTTTATACACACAGAAGACAGAAAGTAGGGTAATAAAAATGAATACTCTGGCTTTCTTATTAAATGATGGCATTTAAATAAAATAATAAGAGTTAGAATGCAAGTGACCTGGGCTTCACCAGTCAACTTAACGTTACAGCTGTGAATTTTGGCTGTTAAGTAAGGTTTTGCTTTAAAGCACACCAACCAGGCCATAGAGACAAACTATGAAAGACGGAGGGTTCAAAAAGAGAAGTGTAGTCTTGTGGTGAAATCATTACTGAAGTAGAAAAGTAAGCAAACAGGACATCTGTAGCCACATTAAGAATTTCCAGGGCTTCCCTGGTGGCGCAGTGGTTGAGAGTCCGCCTGCCGATGCAGGGGACACGGGATCGTGCCCCGGTCCGGGAAGATCCCACATGCCGTGGAGCGGCTGGGCCCGTGAGCCATGGCCGCTGAGCCTGCGCGTCCGGAGCCTGTGCTCCGCAACGGGAGAGGCCACAACAGTGAGAGGCCCGCGTACCGCAAAAAAAAAAAAAAAAAGAATTTCCAGAACTATTTTGATTTGTGATTCCTACCAGCATATTCCAGGGCTACTTAAGGGAAGCCACACTTACATTAGTATTCATCAGTTCACTACTGCCTTAGGAGACAATTTAAATAAAACTGTATTTCTCTCAATCTAAATGTTATACCAAAAAGGCTTCCTCTCTCTTCCCTAACACTATCACTGACCTAAGTTCTGTATACAAGAAATAACTGGAAAAATATAAACAGAGCAAGAATCAAACAGATTTAAAAGATGAAAAGTAGAAGCAGTGGAGACTGCAAGAAACCAAAATGTATATACTGTTTAATATAAACCTATATGCCAATCTGATAAACCAAATCAGATTTATGATCAGAAGAGGTTAAAATAGGAATCAATCTAAACTATGAAGCTTTTCCTTCCAACTAAAAAAAAGGACCTTTTCAAAGACTGTTTTCTTAAAACGTCCTAATGACAACCCACAAATTGCATAAAGTCTTCCAGGGTCAACTTTTCCACACTCCTTTCAGAATAGCATTCTATAAATAGCTGTGAGCAAAAAATATGGTGAGAAATAAGGTAGAGCTAAATATTTCTAAACAATACGCAATTTTCTTTGATAACAGGTACAACACAGTATTCGTGTTTCTCTGAAAAGAACAGACACCGAAGTGCCATTTTCATAACTTAAAATGAAAATTTCAACTAAATGCCACTACTAGTTTGTCAAAATTTACAGAATATGTTCCAAATCAGTACTTTAGTATTGGAAGGTAAGATTTACTTCAAACTAATTGTACATACACAGACACACCTCTGACATAGTATTTCTGAAGCAAGACACCATTCAAACCACCAAAAATTTAAGTAGACAACTAATGCTAAAATGTGATAAACAAGAACGTTTTACAACTTAAATTTTGTTAGCAAATGAAATATTTCTGCTAAACATTTAACTCTTTCAAAGGGTCATTTGAAAACAATGTTACAATTAAACTAAGCCCAATTCACCGTATTTGAAGCAATGAGTCCAACACAATTAAGATGTACAACAGAATGACTGGGTTTTCTACAATTACATCGTACCTATAAATTGTTCAAATGTTGAGTGTAAAATTTAAATGAATACCAATGTAATAAATACTCTTTGAGAAGAAAAATGCTTCTGATTTATCCCTTAGCTCAAAAGACCTGGCAGAGCCTGACACAGCGCCTGGCAGCTTGTCAACACAAATTAAAAAAACCAACCAACCAACCAGAAACCCCACATTTGAAGCAAAATGTTTATCACGCGATTCACCTTCACTGTTAACAGAACATTAAATACAATAGTAAAATCCACGACCAACTTTTTTCTGCGTATCGATTATATCTTAAAATTTGGTTGTTTCAAAAACAGATTAATAAAACAATACTTACATTTCTATTGAATTTGGTGAAAGAATGGTGCATGTAAAACCTGTGCATATAAACAATCGCAGTGTTTATCGTAAGCTGAGAGCTGGAACGTTAACATTTAGGAAATATCGGAGAAAAACAAGATCTCTTTTCCAAAACAATTTTGAAGGAAAATTCCCGATCTACGGTTCTTTTCCAAGGCCCCCGTTCACTCAAAACCAATCCCCAAACTGTAATAATAAGGAACTAAATACCCACAGGATGATGGCGTGGGGGCTGGCGGATCGGAAAGGCTCCCCACTGAATAAATAGCCGGAATAATAACAAACGCCGAGCATTCCGCTCCAATACTGCTATTAAGCGAGCCCAGGAAGCATTTATCAATGGCTACGACTAAACCCAAAATCAAACAGTTGAAACACGCGCGCGCGCACCCATGCAAAACCATGCCAGGAACATAAAGACGTCCCGTGCGCTCCCAAGGTACAAGTGAACCGCCATCAAACCGGCGAGGAGAGCGGGGAAAGGCTGCAGAGAACACTTACGCCTTTCAGCATCTCCCTACTAGCTCTCAACCCCTTCTCGGACTAGAAGTAGAAGCAGCCGTCTCTTTTCTGCGATAATCCCTAAGATTTCCCTCTCGCCCGGGCGGCACTCCCATCCCCCGCCGTCACTACGCGCGGCCCCAAACAGATTACACAACGCAGCCTCCCAGCCCGCATTCACCGGACTCCCTTTCTCCTCCCCTCCTCCGCTGCCGGCCGCTCGGAGCCTCCAGAACTCTAGCCTGTCTTCCCTTACGGCGCGGCCGAGGGCCAGGAAAGACCGAGGCGGCGGCGCCATGTTCGCGGGGCACCAGGCCCGGCGACCCGGCGAGTAGTGAGGGGGACAGGGCGTGAGAGGCGCAGGGCCAAAAATAGGAAAGGATACACATTGAGACGCTGTCCCATGTCCTGGATGAGGTTGGCCGCCTGCTGGCGGTACGAGAGCTCTTTATCCGCCTCCACTCCGCAGCGGCGGCTCGGCGTGTTCTCCAGCTGTTCCCGAGTAAAGAACCAGCGAGAAGAAGCTCCACGGCCGGACGCCATGACACTTCCTCCTCCGCCCGCTCCCTCACCCACCCCCCGCCCCTCCCGGCTCGCGGACACCCAGCCAAGGCCGCGCGACCCCGCCCCACTCCGCTCGCCGTAGACCACGCACCACCCTTTTTCACCACCGCCGCCGCCCGTGCGCGTGCGCGGGGGCCGCCCTACCGGCTCGCCCTAGTCTTTTGCTTTCTTTTTCCGGCCCGGGCCTCGCTCTCGCGCACGGGACCACAATGCTCCGCGCCGCTTGTCATTTGGAGGCGCCCAAAGGTGGGGGTAGGCTGGAAGGGAAAGGTCAGCGCGGTGCATGCCGGGCCTAGGATTGGCTGGGAGAAGGGCGGGGAGGAGAGGCGAGAAAAGGCTGGTTTCGGGTCGGGTGGTGAGAGACGCGGGCGGGCGGCTGCGCCGTGGGACCTGGGCGTGGGCTCTGAAATCCCGGCTGCTTTTTGGGCCGGGAGTCTGGCGGCGGTTTAAAAAAGAGAAGAACTTTCCTCTGTCGCAGTCGCGCGCCACATCCTCCATTTTCCTCTAGCGTCGGTCTGCGCAGTCTCGTAGGTTGCGGACTCCGGAGTCCTCGACGGACAGCCTCCGCCCAGCGGGCGGCCCTCGGAAGGACCTACCTGGGAAAGGGTGCATAAGAAATGCTTCCCCTCACCCCCCCCCCCACCCGCCTACGTTTGTGCCGCACTTTAGTTCTTTTTTTCTACATTATCTTGTTTGAATCCTACGACCACGCAGGCCGTGGGTTTATTTTTTTAATTACTTGCCAAAGGTTATTAGCAACCAGAGGAGCTGAATTTCTAAACTAGGTTTGGAGTCCCTTTCTGTAGTGTGTTTTCAAATCAGTCTGTGATTTGAAAGAGAAGGTTAAAGAGAAGCAGACAGTGTAAAAGGAACTGAGTTAAAAAGTTATTAGTGTTTAATATGGTAATACCGCACATATCTATTGATTAACTCTTTATCCTGTCCCTGCAAGAAATTTTGCAGACTGGGAGTCGGTGGGTCTCTGGCTCTGAGCCAATGCCTAATATGTGTGAATAAAGTTGCTAAGTTTTAAATTTTAGCTATTTGCCAAAGATACAGCGTACAGGAAGACATACTTTTTTGTTTGCATTGTTATATCAGGATTCCTTCTTAAATTAACTTTTTATTGGAGAACAGTTGCTTTACCATGTTGTGTTAGTTTCTGCTGTACAGCAAAGTGAATCAGCTATAAGTATACATATATCCCCTCTTTTTTGGATTTCCTTCCCATTTAGGTCATCACAGAGCACTGAGTAGAGTTCCCTGTGCTCTACAGTAGGTTCTCATTAGTTATCTGTTTTATACATAGTAGTGTATACATGCAGGAAGTCATACTTCGAAAGGCAATAAATACTACTTTTCATTGAGTTCTTGATTATATCTCCAGGCTTTTGTCATTGTTTCAGGGCTCCCACGCTGAATGTACTGATATACCTTGGCTCTGCCTGCCCCCGTCAGGCCACAGTGTTGAGCTGCTGATTTGGTAGGCAGCTATCATGAACATTGTCTAACTTCTTACCTACCTTGCCTCACATCTTAGGCTGCTTAGAGGTTCCAGGATAGATTGACTTAAAGCAGCATTTAAAAAGTGGCTACCTCCAACGCTCATTCATGATAAAAGCTCTAACAAACTAGGAATAGAGGAGAACTTCTTCAACTTCATGAAGAACGTTTATAAAAACCTTACAGCTAGCATCATACTTAATGGTGAGAAACTAGAAGCTTTCCTGCTAAGGCGTGGATGTCCCCTGTCACTGCTCCTTTCAACGTTGTATTATACGTCCTATAAGAAAAGGAAAGCAAAGCTAAGCAGATCGGGAAGAAAGAAATAAAACTAGCTTTGTTCATGGATAACAATTGTTCATGTAGAAGATCTCAGAGTACTAAAAAAAACTGGAACTAGTAAGTGGCTATGGCAGGATTATAATATACAAGAGTGAATTGCTTTCCTGTATACCAGCAACGTATAATTGAAATTTGCGGTTAAAAACATAATACCATTTACAAAAAGTAATACTTAGGTATGATTCTAAAATATGTACAGGATGTGTATACAGAAAACAACAAAACTCTGATTAAGGAAATCAAAGTAGATATAAGTGGAAGGATTTTCTGGGTTCATGGATTCGAAGATTTAATATCATTAGATGTCAGTTCTTCCCAACTTGATCTGTAGATTCAAATGCAATCCCAATAAAAAAATTTAGGAAGTTATTTTATAGGTATGTGCAAATCGATTCTAAAGTTTATATGGAAAGGTAAAAGACCCAAAATAGCCAACACAATACCAGAGAAGCTGAACTGACTTTATCCGACCTCAAAGCTACAGTACCAAAGACAGCGTTTGCTGGCAAAAGAATAGACACATACATCAGTGGAACAGAATAGGGAGCCTGGGAATAGATCCACACAAACATGGTCAACTGATCTTTGACAAAGGAGCAAAGGTAATTCAATTGAGAAAAGATAGTCTTTTCAACAGATAGTGCTGGAACAACTGGACATGTGTATGGAAAAAAAAGAATCGAGACACATCTCACAACTTTCACAAAAATTAAGTAGATCATATCCCTAAATGTAAAATGCAGAACTTTAAAACCTCTGGAAGATAACAGGAGAAAATGGAGGTGACCTTGTGTGTGGCAATGAGGTTTTTTTTTAAAATTATTATTGGAGTATAGTTGATTCACAGTGCTGTGTTAGCTGCAGGTGTATAGCAAAGTGAATCAGTCATACATATATACACTCTTTTTTTAGATTCTTTTCCCATATAGGCCGTTACAGAATTGAGCAGAGTTCCCTGTGCTGTACAGCAGGTCCCCACTAGTCATCTATTCTATATATAGTAGTATGCATATGTCAATCCCAACTCATCCCTCCCCTACCCCACTTGTCCCCAGGCAACCCTAAGTTTGTTTTCCACATCTGTGACTCTACTTCTGTTATGTAACTAAGGTCACTTGTACCCTTTTCTTAGATTCCACATATAAGCGATATCATATGATATTTGTCTTTCTGTGTCTGATTTAAATTCACTCAGTATGACAATCTCTAGGTCCATCCATGTTGCAGCAAATGGCATTATTTTGTTCTTTTATATTGCTGAGTAATATTCCATTGTTATGTATGTACCACGTCTTCTTTATCCATTCTTCTGTTGATGGACATCAGCTTGCTTCCATGTCCTGGCTACTGTAAATAGTGCTGCAATGAACATTGGGGTGCATGCATCTTTTCAAATTATGGTTTTCTCCAGGTATATGCCTAGGAGTGGGATTGCTAGTCATACGGTAGCTCTATTTTTATTTTTTTTTAATATTTATTTATTTATTTGGCTGTGGCAGTTCTTAGTTGCGGCACGCCGGATCTTCGTTGCAGCATGCGGAATTCTTTGTTGCGGCGCGGGCTCTTTGTTGCAGTGTGCAGGCTTCACTCTAGTTGTGGTGGGCTCCAGAGTGTGCAGGCTCAGTAGTTGCAGCACGTGGGCTCTCTAATTGTGGTACATAGGCTCTAGAGCGCACAGACTCACTAGTTGCAGTGCGCAGGCTTAGTTGCCCCACACGTGTGGAATCTTAGTTCCCCGACCAGGGATTGAACCCGTGTCCCCTGCATTGGAAGGCAGATTCTTAACCACTGGACCACCAGGGAAGTCCCCAGTAGCTCTATTTTTAGTTTTTTAAGGGAACTCCATACTGTACTCCATAGTGGCTGTACCAGTTTACCTTCCCACCAACGGTGTAGGAGGGTTCCCTTTTCTCCACACCCTCTCCAGCATTTATTGTTTGTAGGTTTTTTGATGATGGCCATCACCGGTGAGAGGTGATACCTCCTTGTAGTTTCGATTTGCATTTCTCTAATAATTAGTGACGTTGAGCATCTTTTCATGTGCTTTTTTGGCCATCTGTATGTCTTCTTTGGAGAAATGTCTAGTTAGATCTTCCACCCATTTATTTATTTTTGCGGTACGCGGGCCTCTCACCGTGTGGCCTCTCTTGCTGCGGAGCAGAGGCTGCGGACGCGCAGGCCCAGCGGCCATGGTTCATGGGCCCAGCCGCTGCGCGGCATGTGGAGGCACGAACCCGTGTCCCCTGGATCGGCAGGTGGACTCAACCACTGCGCCACCAGGGGAGCCCTTCCACCCATTTTTTGATTGGGTTGTTTGTTTTTCTGATATTGAGTTGTATGAGCTGTTTGCATATTTTGGAGATTAATCCCTTGTTGGTTGCTTTGTTTGCAACTATTTTCTCCCGTACTGAGGTTGTCTTTCTGTATTGTTTATGGTTTCCATTGCTGTGCAAAAGCTTTTCAGTTTACTTGATCCCATTTGTTTATTTTTGTTTCTATTTGTATTACTCTAGGAGGTGGATCAAAAAAGAGCTTGCTGCGGTTTGTGTTCTGCCTATGTTTTCCTCTAAGAGTTTTATAGTGTCCAGCCTTACATTTAGGTCTTTAATCCACTTTGAGTTTATTTTTGTGTATGGTGTTAGGGAGTGTTCCAGTTTCATTCTCTTACATATAGCTGTCCAGTTTTCCCAGCACCACTTATTGAAGGGACTGTCTTTTCTCCATTGTATATTCTTGCCTCCTTTGTCATAGATGAGGTGACCCTAGGTGCATGGGTTTATCATTGGACTTTCTGTCCTGTTCCATTGATCTATATTTCTGTTTTTGTGCCAGTACCATGCTGCTTTTCTTTTTTTCCCAAGGTTTTTTATTTTAATGTGGACCATTTTTTTTCTTCTTTTTTTTAATTATAAATTTTTTTAAATTTTTAAAAATGTGGACCATTTTTAAAGTCTTTATTGAATGTGTTACAATGTTGCTTCTGTTTTATGTTTCGGTTTTTTGGCCCCAAGACATGTAGGATCTTAGCTCCCTGACCAGGGATCAAACCCGCATCCCCTTCACTGGAAGGTGAAGTCTTAACCACTGGACTGCCAGGGAAGTCCCTACCATACTTTTTTGATGGCTGTAGTTTTGTAGGTAGTCTGAAGTCAGGGAGCCTGATTCCTCAAACTCCATTTTTCTTTCTCAAAATTGCTTGGGCTATTGGGGGTCTTTTGTGTTTCCATACAAATTGTAACATTTTTTGTTCTAATTCTTTGAAAAATGCTGTTGGTAATTTGCTAGGGATTGCACTGAATCTGTAGATTGCTTTGGGTAGTAGAGTCATTTTCACAATATCAGTTCTTCGAATCCAAGAACATGGTATATCTCCATCTGTGTCATTCTTGGTTTCTTTCATCAGTATCTTATAGTTTTTTGAGTACAGGTCTTTTGCCTCCTTAGGTAGGTTTATTCCTAGGTATTTTATTCTTTTTGACATGATGGTAAATGGGATTGTTTCATAATTTATCTCTTTGATCTTTTGTTGTTAGTGTATAGGAATGCAAGAGATTTCTGTGTATTAATTTTGTATTCTGCAACTCTACCAAATTCATTGATTAGCTCTAGTAGTTTTCTGGTAACATCTTTAGGATTTTCTATGTATAGCATCATGTCATCTGCAAACAGTGACAGTTTTACTTCTTTTCCGATTTAGATTCCTTTTATTTATTTTTCTTCTCTGACATGGCTAGGACTTCCAAAATTGTGTTGAATAAAGTGGTAAGAGTGGACATCCTTGTCTTGTTCCTGATCTTAGAGGAAATGCTTTCAGTTTTTCACCACTGAGAATGATGTTAAATGTGGGCTTATCGTATATGGCCTTTATATGCTGAGGTAGGTTCCCTGTATGCCCACTTTCTGGAGTGTTTTCATCATAAATAGGTGTTGAATTTTGTCAGAAGCCTTTTCTGCATCTATTGAGATGATCATATGGTTTTTATTCAATTTGTTAATATGGTGTATCACATTGATTGATTTGCGTGTATTGAAGAATCCTTACATCCCTGGGATAAATCCCACTTGATCATGGTGTATAATCCTTTTTTTTTTCCTTAACATCTTTATTGGAGTATAATTGCTTTACAATAGTGTGTTAGTTTCTGCTTTACAACAAAGTGAATCAGTTATACATATACATATGTTCCCATATATCTTCCCTCTTGCGTCTCCCTCCCTCCCACCCTCCCTATCCCACCCCTCTAGGCGGTCACAAACCACCGAGCTGACTCCCTGTGCCATGCGGCTGCTTCCCACTAGCTATCCACCCTATGTTTGGTAGTGTATATATGTCCATGCCTCTCTCTCACTTCGTCAGAGCTTACCCCTCCCGCTCCCCATATCCTCAAGTCCATGCTCTAGTAGGTCTGTGTCTTTATTCCCGTCCTACCCCTAGGCTCTTCATGACATTTTTTTCTTTCTTAGATTCCATATATATGTGTTAGCATACGGCATTTGTTTTTCTTCTTCTGACTTACTTCACTCTGTATAACAGACTCCAGGTCCATCCACCTCACTACAAATAACTCAATTTCGTTTCTTTTTATGGCTGAGTAATATTCCATTGTATATATGTGCCACATCTTCTTTATCCATTCATCTGTTGCTGGACACTTAGGTTGCTTCCATGTCCTGGCTATTGTAAATAGAGCTGCAATGAACGTTTTGGTACCTGACTCTTTTTGAATTATGGTTTTCTCAGGGTATATGCCCAGTAGTGGGATTGCTGGGTTGCATGGTAGTTCTGTTTTTAGTTTTTTAAGGAACATCCATACTGTTTTCCATAGTGGCTGTATCAATTTACATCCCAGCAACAGTGCACGAGTGTTCCCTTTTCTCCACAACCTCTCCAGCACTTATTGTTTCTAGATTTTTTGATGATGGCCATTCTGACCGGTGTGAGATGATATCTCATTGTAGTTTTGATTTGCATTTCTCTAATGATTAGTGATGTTGAGCATTCTTTCATGTGTTTGTTGGCAATCTGTATATCTTCTTTGGAGAAATGTCTATTTAGGTCTTCTGCCCATTTTTGGATTGCGTTGTTTGTTTTTTTGTTATTGAGCTGCATGAGCTGCTTGTAAATTTTGGAGATTAATCCTTTGTCAGTTGCTTCGTTTGCAAATATTTTCTCCCATTCTGAGGGTTGTCTTTTGGTCTTGTTTATGGTTTCCTTTACTGTGTAAAAACTTTGAAGTTTCATTAGGTCCCATTTATTTATTCTTGTTATTATTTCCATTTCTCTAGGAGGTGTGTCAAAAAGTATATTGTCATAGAGTGTTCTGCCTATGTTTTCCTCTAAGAGTTTGATAGTGTCTGGCCTTACATTTAGGTCTTTAATCCATTTTGAGTTTATTTTTGTGTATGGTGTTAGGGAGTGTTCTAATTTCATACTTTTACATGTACCTGTCCACTTTTCCCAGCACCACTTATTGAAGAGGCTGTCTTTTCTCCACTCCATATTCTTGCCTCCTTTATCAAAGATAAGGTGACCATATGTGTGTGGGTTTATATCTGGGCTTTCTATTCTGTTCCATTGCTCTATATTTCTGTTTTTGTGCCAGTACCATACTGTCTTGATTACTGTAGCTTTGTAGTATAGTCTGAAGTCAGGGAGCCTGATTCCTTCAGCTCCATTTTTCGTTCTTAAGATTGCTTTGGCTATTCGGGGTCTTTTGTGTTTCCATACAAATTGTGAAATTTTTTCTTCTAGTTCTGTAAAAAATGTCAGTGGTAGTTTGATAGGGATTGCATTAGATCTATAGATTGCTTTGGGTAGTAGAGTCATGTTCACAATGTTGATTCTTCCAGTCCAAGAACATGGTATATCTCTCCATCTATTTGTATCATCTTTAATTTCTTTCATCAGTGTCTTATAATTTTCTGCATACAGGTCTTTTGTCTCCTTAGGTAGGTTTATTCCTAGATATTTTATTCTTTTTGTTGCAATGGTAAATGGGAGTGTTTTCTTAATTTCACTTTCAGATTTTTCATCATTAGTGTATAAGAATGCCAGAGACTTCTGTGCATTAATATTGTATCCTGCCACTTTACCAAATTCATTGATTAGCTCTAGTAGTTTTCTGGTGGCATCTTTAGGATTCTCTATGTATAGTGTCATGTCATCTGCAAACAGTGACAGCTTTACTTCTTCTTTTCTGATGTGGATACCTTTTATTTATTTTTCTTCTCTGATTGCTGTGGCTAGAACTTCCAAAACTCTGTTGAATAAGAGTGGTGAAAGTGGGCAACCTTGTCTTGTTCCAGATCTTAGTGGAAATGGTTTCAGTTTTTCACCATTGAGGATGTTGTTGGCTGTGGGTTTGTCATATATGGCCTTTATTATGTTGAGGAAAGTTCCCTCTATGCCTACTTTCTGCAGGGTTTTTTATCATAAATGGGTGTTGAATTTTGTTGAAAGCTTTCTCTGCATCTATTGAGATGATCATATGGTTTTTCTCCTTCAACTTGTTAATATGGTGTATCATTTTGATTGATTTGCATATATCGAAGAATCCTTGCATTCCTGGAATAAACTGCACTTGATAATGGTGTATGATCCTTTTAATGTGTTGTTGGATTCTGTTTGCTAGTATTTTGTTGAGGATTTTTGCGTCTGTGTTCATCAGTGATATTGGCCTGTAATTTCCTTTTTTTGTGATATCTTTGTCTGGTTTTGTTATCAGGGAGATGATGAACTCTTAGAATGAGCTTGGGAGTGTTCTTTTGTTTGCAATTTTTTGCAGTGGTTTGAGAAGGAGAGGTGTTAACTCTACTGTAAATGTTTGATTACATTTGCCTGTGAAGCAGTCTGGTCCTGGACTTTTGTCTTTTGGAAGATTTTTAATCAGAGTTTAAATTTCAGTACTTGTGATTGGTTTGTTCATATTTTCTATTTCTTTCTGGTTCAGTCTTTGAAGACGGTACCTTTCTAAGAATTTGTCCATTTCTTCCAGGTTGTGCATTTTATTGTCATAGGCAATGAGTTTTTGGATACAACACCAAAAGATGATCCATGAAAGAAAAAATTAAGTTGGACTTCATTAAAATTAAAAACCTCTGCTCTGTGAAAGACACTGTTAAGAGTGAAAATACAAGGAGAAAGTCTTTGCAAAACACATATCTAATAAGGAACTTGTATCCCAAATATGCAAAGAACTCTTAAAACTCAATAAGAAAACAAAGAACCCAATTTAAAAATAGGCAAAGGATCTGAACAGATACTTCACAGAGAAGATATACAGAAGGGAAATAGACATATGAGAAGATGTTTGACATCATATATCATATGGGTATTCTTAGTAGTAGTTTATAATTGCAAAAGTTTGCAAGTATGACTGTCCATGAATTGAGGATTGGATGATTTGATACATCTATGGAATAAGATACTAGTCAGCTCTTAAAAAGAAGGCGGCAAAAAAAAAAAAAAAAAAAAAAAAAAAAAAAGAAGGCATCAAAGTGCTGAAAGAAGAAGAGCTACCAACCAAGAATACTCTACCAAAAAAGCTATCCTTCAGAGTTGAAGGAGAGAGAAAGAGTTTTCCAGACAAGCAAAAGCTAACGGAGTTCATCACCACTAGACTGGCCTTACAAGAAATGTTAAAAGGACTTACTTAAGCTGAAACAAGAGGGTGCTAATTAGTTGCAGGAAAACATATGAAAGTATAAATCTTACTAGGAAAGGTAAATATGCAGTAAAAATCAGAATAATTTAAAGTTGTAAACGTGATAGGTTAATCACTTACAAAGCTTGTATGAGATAAAAAGACATAAATAGTAAATAAAAGCTATAACTACAATACTTAGGTAAGAGATACACAAGATAAAAAGATGTTAAATTGTGACATCAAAAACATAAAACATTGGCAGAGAGGGAATTAAAATACAGAGTTCTATAATGCATCCAAACTTAAGTTATCAACTTAGACTGATATAAAAAGAAGGCAGGGACTTCCCTGGTGGTGCAGTGGTTAAGAATCCGCCTGCCAGTGCAGGGGACACGGGTTCAAGCCGTGGTCCGGGAGGATCCCACATTCCACGGAGCAGCTAGGCCCGTGCGCCACAGCTACTGAGCCCGTATGCCACAACTGCTGAGCCCGTGTGCCAAGAGCCCATGCTCCGCAACAAGAGAAGCCACCACATTGGGAAGCCTGTGCACTGCAACGAGGCGTGGCTCCTGCTCACCCCAACTAGAGGAAGCCCTTGCGCAGCAGCGTAGAGCCAACGCAGCCAAAAATATATAAATAAATTTATTTTAAAAATAAATAAAAATTAAAAAAGGATACCTTTAAAAAAAAAAAAGAAGGCAGCTTTTATGTGGAAGGACCACCAAGGTATTAAGTAGGGAAAAAAAGGAAGATGCTACTGTTTGGGTAACATGAACAAAGGAATATGTACATGTAAGTGCTTGTATGATTATAGATTTTCTTTTTAATTAATTAATTTATTTATTTTCTCTCTCTCTCTCTCTCACACACACACACACACACACACATTGTATTTTATTTTTACAAGAGATAAATAGACTGACACCAAGCATTGTAAATGGATGACCACAACAAAAGCAACAATGATTACAATTACCAAACACGAAACACACTCATACTATGTCATAATATTGACATTCAGTCCAGTAATCCTCCACTGTAACAGCTCCTTTACTTTGCAGTGAAAATTGATTTGTATATTTTTTGCCTCTGAGTCCTTGTGGGATTTTTTTTTTATTCATACAGAAAGTCACAAAAATTATAATCATCCTCATCAGTTCACTCAGTCCCATGTAATTAATTTTTTTCATCTTGATCTTTTGTTAGCACTTTTATGAGTTCATCAGTTTTCCATCAGAGTTCTGAAAATGCTTATTCACTCAGTTCAGCAGTATAGTCAGTTACCAGAAACCTGTACTTGTCAGAGTCTTTTCCATGAATTCCTTGAAGATGAAACCCTCTTATAGGAACATATTTGTATAGATTTTCTTTACAAGAATACACATATACACACAACAGGCAAAATTGGTTCCCTCTGGGAGACATACATTGAATTTGACTTTTTGAACTCTTCTAACATGTTCATATATTGACTTTTCAAAAATAAACTTAAAATTTTTTATTAGGTACCTAATAAAACTGCGTAGTGTTTTATATTCAGAAATGAAGACTTCAATTCACTTGTGTTCAATTTTCATTGTAAAGAAGCCTCAGAATGGTGTCTGTAAGCTAAAAAAAGTATAAAGTGGGTATTCATTTCAATTAAGTTAATCTTAAGTGAATATACTTTTTTGAATTTTTATTTTTTTATAGAGCACGTTCTTATTATTCATCGATTTTATACACATCAGTGTATGCATGTCAATCCCAAACTCCCAATTCATCACACCCCCACCCCCAGCCGCCGCTGCTTTTCCTCCTTGGTGTCCATACGTTTGTTCTCTACATCTGTGTCTCAATTTCTGCCCTGCAAACCAGTTCATCTGTACCATTTTTCTAGGTTCCACATATATGTGTTAATGTACAATATTTGTTTTTCTCTTTCTGACTTACTTCACTCTGTATGACAGCCTCTAGATCCATCCACATCTCTACAAATAACTCAGTTTTGTTCCTTTTTATGGCTGAGGAATATTCCATTCTCTCTCTCTCTCTCTCTCTCTATATATATATATACCACATTTTTTTAACATCTTTATTGGAGTATAATTGCTTTACAATCGTGTGTTAGTTTCTGCTTTACAACAAAATGAATCAGTTATATATATACATAAGTTCCCATATCTCTTCCCTCTTGCGTCTCCCTCCCTCCCACCCTCCCTATCCAACCCCTCCAGGCGATCACAAAGCACCGATCACAAAGCACCCTGTGCTATGCGGCTGCTTCCCACTAGCTATCTACCTTACGTTTGGTAGTGTATATATGTCCATGCCTCTCTCTCGCTTTGTCACAGCTTACCACTCCCCCTCCCCATATCCTCAAGTCCATTCTCTAGTAGGTCTGTGTCTTTATTCCTGTCTTACTCCTAGGTTCTTCCTGACATTTTTAATTTCTTAAATTCCATATATATGTGTTAGCATACGGTATTTCTCTCTCTTTCTGACTTACTTCACTCTGTATGACAGACTCTAGATCTATCCACCTCATACAGATAGCTCAATTTCGTTTCTTTTTATGGCTGAGTAATATTCCATTGTATATATGTGCCACATCTTTATCCATTCATCCGATGATGGACACTTAGGTTCTTTCCATCTCCGGGCTATTGTAAATAGAGCTGCAATGAACATTTTGGTACATGACTCTTTTTGAATTATGGTTTTCTCAGGGTATATGCCCAGTAGTGGGATTGCTGGGTCATATGGTAGTTCTATTTGTAGTTTTTTAAGGAACCTCCATACTGTTCTCCACAGTGGCTGTATTAATTTACATTCCCACCAACAGTGCAAGAGGGTTCCCTTTTCTCCACACCCTCTCCAGCATTTATTGTTTCTAGATTTTTTGATGATGGCCATTCTGACTGGTGTGAGATGATATCTCATTGTAGTTTTGATTTGCATTTCTCTAATGATTAGTGATGTTGAGCATTCTTTCATGTGTTTGTTGGCAGTCTGTATATCTTCTTTGGAGAAATGTCTATTTAGGTCTTCTGCCCATTTTTGGATTGGGTTGTTTGCTTTTTGTTATTGAGCTGCATGAGCTGCTTGTAAATTTTGGAGATTAATCCATTGTCAGTTGCTTCATTTGCAAATATTTTCTCCCATTCTGAGGACTGTCTTTTGGTCTTGTTTATGGTTTCCCTTGCTGTGCAAAAGCTTTGAAGTTTCATTAGGTCCCATTTGTTTTTTTTGTTTTTATTTCCATTTCTCTAGGAGGTGGGTCAAAAAGGATCTTGCTGTGATTTATGTCATAGAGTGTCCTACCTATGTTTTCCTCTAAGAGTTTGATAATTTCGGGCCTTATATTTAGGTCTTTAATCCATTTTGAGCTTATTTTTGTGTATGGTGTTAGGGAGTCATCTAATCTCATTCTTTTACATGTACCTGTCCAGTTTTCCCAGCACCACTTATTGAAGAGGCTGTCCTTTCTCCACTGTACATTCCTGCCTCCTTTATCAAAGATAAGGTGACCATATGTGCGTGGGTTTATCTCTGGGCTTTCTATCCTGTTCCATTGATCTATCTGTTTTTGTGCCAGTACCATACTGTCTTGATTACTGTAGCTTTGTAATATAGTCTGAAGTCAGGGAGCCTGATTCCTCCAGCTCCGCTTTTTGTTCTCAAGATTGCTTTGGCTATTCAGGGTCTTTTGTGTTTCCATACAAATTGTGAATTTTTTTCTTCTAGTTCTGTGAAAAATGCCAGTGGTAGTTTGATAGGGATTGCATTGAATCTGTCGATTGCTTTGGGTAGTAGAGTCATGTTCACAATGTTGATTCTTCCAATCCAAGAACATGGTATATCTCTCCATCTATTTGTATCATCTTTAATTTCTTTCATCAGTGTCTTACAATTTTCTGCATACAGGTCTTTTGTCTCCTTAGGTAGGTTTATTCCTAGATATTTTATTCTTTTTGTTGCAATGGTAAATGGGAGTGTTTTCTTGATTTCACTTTCAGATTTTTCATCATTAGTGTATAAGAATGCCAGAGATTTCTGTGCATTAATTTTGTATTCTGCTACTTTATCAAATTCATTGATTAGCTCTAGTAGTTTTCTGGTAGCATCTTTAGTATTCTCCATGTATAGTATCATGTCATCTGCACACAGTGCAAGATTTACTTCTTCTTTTCTGATGTGGATACCTTTTATTTATTTTTCTTCTCTGATTGCTGTGGCTAGAACTTCCAAAACTCTGTTGAATAAGAGTGGTGAAAGTGGGCAACCTTGTCTTTTTCCTGATCTTCGTGGAAGTGCTTTCAGTTTTTCACCATTGAGGACAATGTTGGCTGTGGGTTTGTCATATATGGCCTTTATTATGTTGAGGAAAGTTCCCTCTATGCCTACTTTCTGCAGGGTTTTTATCATAAATGGGTGTTGAATTCTGTTGAAAGCTTTCTCTGCATCTATTGAGATGATCATATGGTTTTTCTCCTTCAATTTGTTAATATGGTGTATCACGTTGATTGATTTGCGTATATTGAAGAATCCTTGCATTCCTGGAATGAACCCCAGTTGATCATGGTGTATAATCCGTTTAATGTGCTGTTGGATTCTGTTTGCTAGTATTTTGTTGAGGATTTTTGCATCTATGTTCATCAGTAATATTGGCCTGTAGTTTTCTTTCTCTGTGACATCCTTGTCTGGTTTTGGTATCAGGGTGATGGTGGCCTCGTAGAATGAGTTTGGGAGTGTTCCTCCCTTTGCTATATTTTGGAAGAGTTTGAGAAGGATAGGTGTTAGCTCTTCTCTAAATGTTTGAAAGAATTCGCCTGTGAAGCCATCTGGTCCTGGGCTTTTGTTTGTTTGAAGATTTTAAATCACAGTTTCAATTTCAGTGCTTGTGATTGGTTTGTTCATATTTTCTATTTCTTCCTAATTCAGTCTTGGCAGTTTGTGCATTTCTAAAAATTTGTCCATTTCTTCCAGGTTGTCCATTTTATTGGCATAGAGTTGCTTGTAGTAGTCTCTCATGACCTTTTATATTTCTGCAGTATCAGTTGTTACTTCTCCTTTTTCATTTCTAATTCTATTGATTTGAGTCTTCTCTCTTTTTTTCTTGATGAGTCTGGCTAATGGTTTATCAATTTTGTTTATCTTCTCAAAGAACCAGCTTTTAGTTTTATTGATCTTTGCTATCGTTTCCTTCATTTCTTTTTCATTTATTTCTGAGCTGATTTTTATGATTTCTTTCCTTCTGCTAACTTTGGGGTTTTTTTGTTCTTCTTTCTCTAATTGCTTTAGGTGCAAGGTTAGGTTGTTTATTCGAGATGTTTCCTGTTTCTTAGGGTAGGATTGTATTGCTATAAACTTCCCTCTTAGAACTGCTTTTGCTGCATCCCATAGATTTTGGGTCGTCGTGTCTCCATTATCATTTGTTTCTAGGTATTTTTAAATTTCCTATTTGATTTCTTCAGTGATCACTTCGTTATTAAGTAGTGTATTGTTTAGCCTCCATGTGTTTGTATTTTTTACATATCTTTTCCTGTAATCCATATCTAGTCTCATAGCGTTGTGGTCGGAAAAGATACTTGATACAATTTCAATTTTCTTAAATTTACGAAGGCTTGATTTGTGACCCAAGATATGATCTATCCTGGACAATGTTCCATAAGCACTAGAGAAAAATGTGTATTCTGTTGTTTTTGGATGGAATGTCCTATAAATATCAATTAAGTCCATCTTGTTTAATGTATCATTTAAAGCTTGTGCTTCCTTATTTATTTTCATTTTGGATGATCTGTCCATTGGTGAAAGTGGGGTGTTAAAGTCCCCTACTATGAATGTGTTACTGTCGATTTCTCCTTTTATGGCTGTTAGCATTTGCCTTATGTATTGAGGTGCTCCTATGTTGGGTGCATAAATATTTACAATTGTTATATTTTCTTCTTGGATCGATCCCTTGATCATTATGTAGTGTCCTTCTTTGTCTCTTCTAATAGTCTTTATCTTAAAGTCTATTTTGTCTGATATGAGAATTGCTACTCCAGCTTTCCTTTGGTTTCTATTTGCATGAAATATCTTTTTCCATCCCCTTATTTTCAGTCTGTATGTGAGTCTAGTTCTGAAGTGGGTCTCTTGTAGACAGCAAATATATGGGTCTTGTTTTTGTATCCATTCAGCCAATCTGTGTCTTATGGTGGGAGCATTTAGTCCATTTACATTTAAGTTATTTATCGATATGTATGTTCCTATTCCCATTTTCTTAATTGTTTTGGGTTCGTTATTGTAGATCTTTTCCTTCTCTAGTGTTTCTTGCCTAGAGAAGTTCCTTTAGCAGTTGTTGTAAAGCTGGTTTGGTGGTGCTGAGCTCTCTTAGCTTTTGCTTCTCTGTAAAGGTTTTAATTTCTCCATCAAATCTGAATGAAATCCTTGCTGGGTAGAGTAATCTTGGTTTCAGGTTTTTCTCCTTCATCACTTTAAATATGTCCTGCCAGTCCCTTCTGGCTTGCAGAGTTTCTGCTGAAAGGTCAGCAGTTAACCTTATGGGGATTCCCTTGTATGTTATTTGTTGTTTTTCTGTTGCTGCTTTTAATATGTTTTCTTTGTATTTAATTTTAGACAGTTTGATTAATATGTGTCTTGGCATATTTCTCCTTGGATTTATCCTGTATGGGACTCTCTGTGCTTCCTGGACTTGATTAACTATTTCCTTTCCCATATTAGGGAAGTTTTCAACCATAATCTCTTCAAATATTTTCTCAGTCCCTTTCTTTTTCTCTTTTCTTCTGGAACCCCTATCATTCGAATGTTGGTGCATTTAATGTTGTCCCAGAGGTCTCTGAGACTGTCCTCAGTTCTTTTCATTCTTTTTTCTTTATTCTGCTCTGCAGTAGTTATTTCCACTATTTTATCTTCCAGGTCACTTATCCGTTCTTCTGCCTCAGTTATTCTGCTATTGATCCCATCTAGAGTATTTTTCATTTCATTTATTGTGTTGTTCATCGTTGTTTCATCTTTAGTTCTTCTAGGTCCTTGTTAAATGTTTCTTGCATTTTGTCTATTCTATTTGCAAGATTTTGGATCATCTTTACTATCATGGTTCTGAATTCTTTTTCAGGTAAACTGCCTATTTCCTCTTCATTTGTTTGGTCTGGTGGGTTTTTATCTTGCGCCTTCATCTGCTGTGTGTTTTTCTGTCTTCTCATTTTGCTTATCTTACTGTGTTTGGGGTCTCCTTTTTGCAGGCTGCAGGTTCGTAGTTCCCGTTGTTTTTGGTGTCTGTCCCCAGTGGCTAAGGTTGGTTCTGTGGGTTGTGTAGGCTTCCTGGTGGAGGGGCCTAGTGCCTGTGTTCTGGTGGATGAGGCTGGATCTTGTCTTTCTGGTGGGCTGGTCCACGTCTGGTGGTGTGTTTTGGGGTGTCTGTGGACTTATTATGATTTTAGGCATCCTCTCTGCTACTGGGTGGGGTTGTGTTCCTATCTTGCTAGTTGTTTGGCATAGGATGTTCAGCACTGAAGCTTGCTGGTCGTTGAGTGAAGCTGGGTGCTGGTGTTGAGATGGAGATCTCTGGGAGATTTTCGCCGTTTGATATTATGTGGAGCTGGTAAGTCTATTGTGGACCAGTGTCCTGAAATTGGCTCTCCCACCTCAGAGGCACAGCACTGACTCCTGGCTGCAGCACTAAGAGCCTTTCATCCACACGGCTCTGAATAAAAGAGAGAAAAAGTAGAAAGAAAGAAAGAAGAAGAAGAAGAGAAGGAAGGAAGGAAAGAAAGAAAGAAAGAAAGGAGGGAGGAAGGAAGGAGGGAAGGAAGGAAAAAAAGAAAGAAGATAAAGTAAAGTAAAAGTAAGATAAAATATAATAAAGTTATTAAAATAAAATCATAATTATTAAGAGAAAAAAACGGACGGATAGAGCCCTAGGACAAATGGTGGAAGCAAAGCTATACAGACAAAATTTCACATAGAACCATACACATACACACTCACAAAAAGAGGAAAAGGGGAAAAAAATCGTAAATCTTGCTCTCAACGTCCACCTCCTTAATTTGGGATGATTCGTTTTCTAAAGGAGGGAAGGAAGGAAAGAAAGAACGAAGATAAAGTAAAATAAAATAATTAAAATAAAAAGTTATTATTAAGAAAAAAATTTTTTAAAAAACAACACAAAAACGGACAGATAGGACCTCGGACAGATGGTGGAAGCAAAGCTATACAGACAAAATCTGACACAGAAGCATACACATACACACTCACAAAAAAAAGAAAAGGGGAAAAAATCATAAATCTTGGTCTCAAAGTCCACGTCCTTAATTTGGGATGATTCGTTGTCTATTCATGTATTCCACAGATGCAGGGTACATCAAATTGATTGTGGAGCTTTAATCGGCTGCTTCTGAGGCTGCTGGGAGAGATTTCCCTTTCTCTTTGTTCTCACAGCTCCCAGGGGCTCAGCTTTGGATTTGGCCCCGCCTCTGCGCGTAGGTCGCCAGAGGGCATCTGTTCTTCGCTCAGACAGGATGGGGTTAAAAGAGCAGCTGATTCGGGGGCTCTGGCTCACTCAGGCCGGGGTGGAGGGAGGGGCAAGGAGTGCGGGGCGAGCCTGCGGCGGCAGAGGCCAGCGTGACGTTGCACCAGCCTGAGGCGCGCCGTGCGTTCTTCTGGGGGAGTTGTCCCTGGATCCCGGGACCCTGGCAGTGGCGGACTGCACAGGCTCCCCGGAAGCGGGGTGTGGATAGTGACCTGTGCCCGCACACAGGCTTCTTGGTGGCAGCAGCAGCAGCCCTAGCATCTTATGCCCGTCTCTGGGGTTCGAGCTTTTAGCCGCCGCTCGCGCCCGTCTCTGGAGCTCCTTTAAGCAGCGCTCTTATTCCCCTCTCCTCGCTCACCAGGAAAGAAAGAGGGAAGAAAAAGTCTCTTGCCTCTTCAGCAAGTCCAAACTTTTCCCCGGACTCCCTCCCGGCTAGCCGTGGTGCACTAACCACTGCAGGCTGTGTTCACGCCGCCAACCCCAGTCCTCTCCCTGCGATCTGACCGAAGCCCGAGCCTCAGCTCCCAGCCCCGCCCGCCCCGGCGGGGGAGCAGACAAGCAGCCTCTCGGCCTGGTGAGTGCTGGTTGGCACCGATCCTCTGTGCGGGAATCTCGCCGCTTTGCCCCCTGTTGCTGTGCTCTCCTCCGCGGTTCCGAAGCTTTCCCCCTCCGCCACCCGCAGTCTCTGCCCGCGAAGGGGCTTCCTAGTGTGTGGAAACGTTTCCTCCGTCACGGCTCCCTCCCACTGGTGCAGGTCCCATTCCTATCCTTGTGTCTCTGTTTATTCTTTTTTCTTTTGCCCTACCCAGGTACGTGGGGGGTTTCTTGCCTTTTACGAGGTTTGAGGTCTTCTTTCAGCGTTCAGTAGGTGTTCTGTAGGAGTTGTTCCACGTGTAGATGTGTTTCTGGTGTATCTGTGGGGAGAAAGGTGATCTCCGCATCTTACTCTTCCGCCATCTTCCCGGAAGTCTCCCCCACATCTTCTTTATCCATTCGCCTGTTGATGTGCATTTTGCTTCCATGTCCTGGCTATTGTAAATAGTGCTGCAAGAAACATTGAGGTGCATGTGTCTTTTTTTATTTTTTTATTTTTTTTTGCGGTACACGGGCCTCTCACTGTTGTGGCGTCTTCCGTTGTGGAGCACAGGCTCCAGACACGCAGGCTCAGCGGCCATGGCTCCCAGGCCTAGCCGCTCCGCAACATGTGGGATCTTCCTGGACTGGGGCACGAACCCGTGTCCCCTGCATCGGCAGGTGGACTCTCAACCACTGCGCCACCAGGGAAACCGCACGTGTCTTTTTGAATTATGGTTTTCTCTGGGTATATGCCCAGTAGTGGGATTGCTGGGTCACATGGTAATTCTATTTTTAGTTATTTAAGGAACCTCCATACTGTTCTCCATAGTGGCTGTATCCATTTACATTCCCACCAACAGTGCAATAGGGTGCCCTTTTCTCCACACCCTCTGAAGCATTTGTTGTTTGTAGATTTTCTGATGATGCCCATTCTAACCAGTGTGAGGTGATACCTCATTGTAGTTTTGATTTGCATTTCTCTAATAATTAGTGATGTTGAGCAGGTTTTCATGTGCTTCTTGGCCATCTGTATATCTTCTTTGGAGAAATGTCTATTTCGGTCTTCTGCCCATTTTTGGATTGGGTTGTTTGTTTTTTCAATATTGAGCTGCATGAGCTGTTTATATATTTCGGAGATTAATCCTTTGTCCATTGATTCGTTTGCAAAAAATTTCTCCCATTCTGAAGGTTGTCTTTTCGTTTTCTTTATGGTTTCCTTTGCTGTGCAAAAGCTTTGAAGTTTCGTTAGGTCCCATTTGTTTATTTTTGTTTTTATTTCCATTTCTCTAGGAGGTGGGTCAAAAAGGATCTTGCTATGGTTTATGTCATAGAGTGTTCTGCTTATGTATTCCTCTAAGAGTTTTATAGTGTCTGGCCTTACATTTAGGTCTCTAATCCATTTTGAGTTTATTTTTGTGTGTGGTGTTAGGGAGTGTTCTAATTTCATTCTTTTACATGTAGCTGTCCAGTTTTCCCAGCACCACTTATTGAAGAGACTGTCTTTCTCCATTGTATATCCTTGCCTTATTTGTCATAGATTAGTTGACCGTAGGTGCGCAGGTTTATATCTGAGCTTTCTATCCTGTTCCATTGATCAATATTTGTGTTTTTGTGACAGTATGATATTGTCTTGATTACTGTAGCTTTGTAGTATAGTCTGAAGTCAGGAAGTCTGATTCCTCCAACTCCGTTTTTTTCCCTCAATACTGCTTTGGCTATTCGGGGTCTTTTGTGACTCCATACAAATTTTAAGATTTTTTATTCTAGTTCTGTAAAAAATGCCATTGGTAATTTGATAGGGCTTACATTGAATCTGTAGATTGCTTTGGGTAGTATAGTAATTTTCACAGTATTGATTCTTCCAATCCAAGAACATGGTATATCTCTCCATCTGTTGGTATCAGTGTCTTATAGTTTTCTGCATACAGGTCTTTTGTCTCCCTAGGTAGGTTTATTCCTAGGTATTTTATTCTTTTTGTTGCAATGGTAAATGGGAGTGTTTCCTTAATTTCTCTTTCAGATTTTTCATCATTAGTGTATGGGAATGCAAAAGATTTCTGTGCATTAATTTTGTATCCTGCAACTTTACCAATTTCATTAATTAGCTCTAGTAGTATTCTCATGGCATCTGTTGGATTCTCTATGTATAGTATCATCTCATCTGCAAACAGTGACAGTTTTACTTTTTGTTTTCCAATTTGGATTCCTTTTATTTCTTTTTCTTCTCTGATTGCCATGGCTAGGACTTCCAAAACTATGTTGAATAATAGTGGTGAGAGTGGACATCCTTATCTTGTTCCTGATCTTAGAGGAAATGCTTTCAGTTTTTCACCATTGAGAGTGATGTTTGCTGTGGGTTTGTTGTATATGGCCTTTATTATGTTGAGGTACGTTCCCTCTGTGCCCACTTTCTGGAGTGCTTTTATCATAAATGGGTGTTGAATTTTGTCAAAAGCTTTTTCTGCATCTATTGAGATGATCATATGGTTTTTATTATTCAGTTTGTTAATATGGTGTATCACATTGATTGATTTGTATATATTGAATCCTTGCATCCCTGCGTAAATCCCACTTGATCATGGTGTGTGATCCTTTGAATGTGTTGTTGGATTCTGTTTGCTAGTATTTTGTTGAGGATTTTTACATCTCTATTCATCAGTGATATTGGTCTGTAATTGTCTTCTTTTGTAGTATCTTTGTCTGGTTTTGGTATCAGGGTGATGGTGGCCTCATAGAATGAGTTTGGGAGTGTTCCTTCCTCTGCAATTTTTGGGAAGAGTTTGAGAAGGATGGGTGTTAGTTCTTCTCTAAATGATAGAATTCATCTGTGAAGCCATCTGGTCCTGGACTTTTGTTTGTTGGAAGATTTGTTTGTTGTTTGTTTTAAAAATTTTTTTTAATTAATTAATTTTATTTATTTATTTACTGGCTGCATCAGGTTTTCGTTGCTGCATGTGGGTTTCTCTAGTTGCAGAGAGTGGGGGCTACTCTTCGTTGCGGTGTGCGCAGCCTTCTCTTTGCAGTGGCTTCTTTTGTTGCAGAGCACAGGCTCTAGGCACGTGGGCTTAGTTGCTCCGCGGCATGTGGGATCTTCCCAGACAGGGCTCGAACCCGTGTCCCCTGCATTGGCAGGTGGATTCTTAACCACTGTGCCATCAGGGAAGCCCTGTTGGAAGATTTTTAATCACAGTTTCAATGTCATTACTTGTGATTGGTCTGTTCATATTTTCTGTTTCTTCCTGGTTCAGTCTTGGAAGGTTATACCTTTCTAAGAATTTGTCCATTTCTTCCAGGTTGTCCATTTTATTGGCATAGAGCTGCTTGTAGTAGTCTCCTAGGATGCTTTGTATTTCTGCGGTGTCTGTTGCAACTTCTTTTTCATTTCTAATTTTATTGATTTGAGTCCTCTTCCTCTTTTTCTTGATGAGTCTGGTTAATGGTTTATCAATTTTGTTTATCTTCTCAAAGAACCAGCTTTTAGTTTTATTGATCTTTGCTCTTGTTTTTTTTTTTGTTCCTATTTCATTTATTTCTGCTCTGATCTTTATGATTTTTTTCCTTGTAGTAACTTTGGGTTTTGTTTGTTCTTCTTTCTCTAGTTCTTTTAGGTGTAAGGTTAGATTGTTTATTTGAGATTTTTCTTGTTTCTTGAGGTAGGCTTGTATAGCTATAAACTTCCCTCTTAGAACTGCTTTTGCTGCATCCCATAGGTTTTGGATCGTCGTGTTTTCATTATCATTTGTCTCTAGGTATTTTCTGATTTCCTCTTTGATTTCTTCAGTGATCTCTTGGTTATTTAGTAATGTATTGTTTAGCCTCCATGTGTTTGTGTTTTTTACGTTTTTACCCTGTAATTCATTTCTAATCTCATAGCGTTGTGGTCAGAAAAGATGCTTGATATGATTACAATTTTCTTAAATTTAGTGTGGCTTGGTTTGTGACCCAAGATGTGATCTATCCTGGAGAATTTCCGTGCACACATGAGAAGAAAGTGTAATCTGCTGTTTTTGGATGGAATATCCTATAAACATCAATGAAATCTATCTGGTTTATTGTGTCATTCAAAGCTTGTGTTTCCTTATTAATTTTCTGTTTGAAAAGAAAAAAATATATTTTCTGTTTGGATGATCTGTTCATTGGTGTAAGTGAGGTGTTAAAGTCCCCCACTATTATTGTGTTACTGTCGATTTCCTCTTTTATAGCTGTTAGCAGTTGCCTTATGTGTTGAGGTGCTCCTATGTTGGGTGCATATATATTTATAATTGTTATATCTTTTTCCTGGATTGATCCCTTGATCATTATGTAGTGTCCTTCCTTGTCTCTTGTAACATTCTTTATTTTAAACTTTATTTTATCTGATATGAGCATTGCTACTCCAGCTTTCTTTTGATTTTCATTTGCATGGAATATGTTTTTCCATCCCCTCACTTTCAGTCTGAATGTGTCCCTAGGTCTGAAGTGTGTCTCTTGTAGACACTATATATATGGGTCTTGTTTTTGTGTCCATTCAGCAAGCCTGTATCTTTTGGTTGGAGCATTTAATCCATTCACGTTTAAGGTAATCATCGATATATACGTTCCTATGACCATTTTCTTAATTGTTTTGGGTTTGTTTTTGTAGGTCCTTTTCTTCTCTTGTGCTTCCCACTTAGAGAAGTTCCTTTAGCATTTGTTGTAGAGCTGGTTTGGTGGTGCTGAATTCTATTAGTTTTTGCTCTTGATTTCTCCATCGAATCTGAATGAGGTCTTTGCCAGGTAGAGTAATCTTGGTTGTAGGTTCTTCCCTTTCATCACTTTAAGTATATCATGCCACTCCCTTCTGGCTTGTAGAGTTTCTGCTGAGAAATCAGCTGTTAACCTTATGGGAGTTCCCTTGTATGTTATTTGTCATTTTTCCGTTGATGCTTTCAATAATTTTTCTTTGCCTTTAATATTTGCCAATTTGGTTACTGTGTGTCTCAGCGTGTTTCACCTTGGGTTTATCCTGTATGGGTCTCTCTGCACGTCCTGGACTTGGGTGGCTATTGCCTTTCCCATGTTAGGGAAGTTTTTGACTATAATCTCTTCAAATATTTTCTCGGGTCCTTTCTCTCTCTGTTCTCTTTCTGGGACCCCTATAATGCGAATGTCGTTGCATTTAATGTTGTCTCAGAGGTTTCTTAGGCTGTCTTCATTTCTTTTCATTCTTTTTTCTTTATTCTGTTCTGCAGCCGTGAATTCCATCATTCTGTCTTCCAGGTCACTTATCCGTTCTTCTGCCTCAGTTATTCTGCTATTGATTCCTTCTAGTGTAGTTTTCATTTCGGTTATTGTATTGTTCATCTCTGTTTGTTTGTTCTTTAATTCTTCTAGGTCTTTGTTAAACATTTCTTGCATCTTCTCCATCTTTTCCTCCATTCTTTTTCCAGGGTCCTGGATCATCTTCACTATCAGTATTCTGAATTGTTTTTCTGGAAGGTTGCCTATCTCCACTTCATTTAGTTGTTTTTCTGGGGTTTTATCTTATTCCTTCATCTGGTACATAGCCCTCTGCCTTTTCATCTTGTCTATCTTTCTGTGAATGTGGTTTTTGTTCCACAGGCTGCAGGATTGTAGTTCTTGCTTCTGCTGTCTGCCCTCTGGTGGATGAGGCTATCTACGAGGCTTGTGCAAGTTTCCTGATGGGATGGACTGTTTGTGGGTAGAGCTGGCTGTTGCTTTGGTTGGCAGAGCTCAGTAAAACTTTAATCCGCTCGTCTGCTGATGCGTGGGGCTGGGTTCCCTCCCTGTTGGATGTTTGGCCTGAGGCGACCCAACCCTGGAGCCTACCTGGGCTCTTTGGTGGGGATAATGGTGGACTCTGGGAGGGCTCACACCAAGGAGTCCTTCCCAGAACTTCTGCTGCCAGTGTCCTTGTTCTCACGGTGAGACAGAGCCACCCCCCGCCTCTGCAGGAGACCCTCCAGCACTAGCAGGCAGGTCTGGTTCAGTCTCCTATGGGGTAACTGCTCCTTCCCCTGTGTCGCGATGCACACATTACTTTGTGTGTGCCCTCCAAGAGTGGAGTCTTTGTTTCCCCCAGTCCTGTAGTCAAATCCTGCTAGCCTTCAAAGTCTGATTCTCTAGGAATTCCTCCTCCCATTGACAGACCCCCAGGTTCGGAAGCCTGACGTGGGGCTCAGAAGCTTCACTCCAGTGGGTGGACTTCTGTGGTATAAGTGTTCTCCAGTTTGTGAGTCACCCTCCCAGCAGTTATGGGATTTGATTTTACTGTGATTGCGCCCCTCCTACCGTCTCATTGTGGCTTCTCCTTTGTCTTTGGATGTGCGGTTTCTGTTTTGGTGAGTTCCAGTGTCTTCCTGTTGATGATTGTTCAGCAGTTAGTTGTGATTCTGGTGTTCTCGCAAGAGGGAGCGGGAGCTCGTCCTTCTACTTCGCCATCTTGAATCAATCTCGAATATACTTTTTATTAATTGAAGTATAGTTGATTAGTTTGTTAGTTGGTTATTTTCACGTGTACAGCACAGTGGTACAGTCACACACACACACATGCACACACACACACATATATATTCCTTTTCAGATTCTTTTTCGTTATAGGTTACTGCAAAATATTGAGTTTAGCTCCCTGTGTTATACAGTAGGTTCTTGTTGGTTATCTGTTTTCTACATAGTAATGTGTATATGTTAATCCCAGGCTCCTAATTGATCCCTCCCCCCACCCCCCTTTCCCTTTTGGTAACTATAATTTTGTTTTTTGTGTCTGTGAGTTTCTTTCTGTTTTGTAACTAATTCATTTGTATCATTTTTTTTTTACATCAATATAAGTTTAAGTTTTCTGGTTGGGTAATATAAATTGAAGTAGAGCTCACTTCCTTTTTAGTGGAGATCGGAAATATGGGGAATGGTAGAATACAATGAAGAGAAGTACTTGGATAACTATGCATAGTTGTCCTTTGGAATCTGATGGTGGTGGGATTTTTTTTCCCCCCTGGAGTATGTTTTGGAGAAGTACTTGTAGTAGAAAACATGGGCAAGAAAAGCCTGAAAAGGTGATTTTCCTGAGAGATTTTTGAGATTCTGGGTGTGAGCAGTATTGTTTTAGGGCCAGAAGAGTCTTTTCAAAATTCAGCTCTAGTTATGTCATCTCCTAATTGAAAACCTCATTGCTTTTTTTTCTTAACTTTATTTTTTAAATTTAAATTTATTTATTTTAATTTTGGCTGCATTGGGTCCTCGTTGCTGCGCACGGGCTTTGTTTTAGTTGCAGTGACGGGGGGGCTACTCTTGTTGCAGTGCACGGGCTTCTCATTGCGATGGCTTCTCTTGTTGTGGAGCCCGGGCTCTAGGCACAGGGGCTTCAGTAGTTGTGGCTTGCAGGCTCTAGAGTGCAGGCTGAGTAGTTGTGGCACATGGGCTTAGTTGCTCCACGGCATGTGGGATCTTCCCGGACCAGGGCTCGAACCTGTGTCCCCTGCATTGGCAGGCAGATTCTTAACCACTGCGCCGCCAGATAAGCCTGAAAACCTCATTGCTTTTTGACAGATAAAATTCCTTAACCGATGTATGGCCCTACGTGATCTTGTCACTTTGTACCAAGAATGTCTTGCTTTCTCACCTCCAGCCCCAGTGGTCTTATTTCTTACTGTGGTCTTATTTCTTATTCCTCTGCCTCAGATATTTTTCACTCTCATCTTTGCCTCTCTACCTTTTAGCTCTTGTCTGTTCTTCAGATCCCAGCTCAAGCAACACTTCTGAAAATTCTCTCCCCAACTCTGATTGGCTCAAATCCCTTATTTTAAGCTCTCTATACACTGTGTGCTTCTCCTTCATAGCTCTTGTGATGGTAGAAGTTTTATATTAATTTGTTGCTTATTTGATACATGTCTCCCTAACTAGATTATAAGCACAATTGAGGACAGGAACTGTGTTTGTTTTTACTTACATCATCCCAGGACCTAGTGTGGTTCTTGGCGCATAATAGACCCTCAATAAATATTGTTGAATGTATGTGAATGAGTGCATAAGTGAATGAAGTCATAGTTTCTGCTCTCAAGGAAGTCCCAGGCCAGTGGGAAGATAGCAGCTGCAATCCAAAATGAGAAGTATGTTCTATTAGAGATATCAGTACAGTTTTTCAAAGGGGGAGGTACTGATTAATGAAATCCCAAAGCCTAGAAACCATCACTTTAGGTCCTGAGGAATTTTGAAGGAGAGAGAGAGAGAGAGAGAAAGCAATATGATCAGATACATACTTTGGAAAATTTTCTCTGGCCACAATATGGAAGATGGATTGTACCCAGACTAAGCCAAGAGGCAGGGGTAGACATAAGAGATTATTTCAATAGTCCTGCTGAAACTTGAGGACCTGAATTTAGTTGGGAGCGTTAGGGAAGAAAGAATAGATAAGAAGTGAAAGATATATGTTAAAATGGCAGAATCTATCAGCGGTAATGTCAGGTTTGATATGGGTGAAGGAGAGAATTTTGGTGACTGGGTGATGCCATTAATCAGAGTTGGGACTATAGGAAGTGGAACTTTTTTGGGATAAAGGGATTGAGTTATATTGGGGGCATATGATTCTGTAAAGTATCATAGTATTGTAGCTTTTTTTTTTTTTTTTTTAATGCCTAAAGCTGTTAGGACTTGTTGAAACATTGTCTCCCCCTTACTTCTGAATACCACATTTTTCTGGTTTTCCTCCTACCTTACTGGGCACTACTCAGTTTTCAATGCTGGCTACCTCCATCCGACTTCCAAATGCTGCTGAATCCCAGGTATTTGTCCTGGGTTCTTTTGGTTCTCTGCTCTACTTTTTCTCTCAGTGATTTCATCCAGTCTTATTTCTTTAAATACCTTTTGTACACTGCTTCCCTCTTGAAGTCTCCAGAGTAATATACCTAACTGCTTACTGGACATTCCTACTTAAATGTCTAAGACACATCTGAAATATAACAAGTCCAACAGTAGAACTATATATATATGTGTGTGTATATATATATATATATATATTTTTTTTTTTTTTTTTTTTTTTGCGGTAAGCGGGCCTCTCACTGTTGTGGCCTCTCCCATTGCGGAGCACAGACTCCGGACGCGCAGGCTCAGCGGCCATGGCTCACGGGCCCAACCGCTACGCGGCATGTGGGATCCTCCTGGACCGGGGCACGAACCCATGTCCCCTGCATCGGCAGGCGGACTCTCAACCACTGCGCCACCAGGGAAGCCCACAGTAGAACTATTGATTCTCTTTCTTCCTAAATCTGTTTTTCCCACTCTTCCTCATGATGGTAAAATAAATCTGCTTAGCTGCTCTAGTGAAAAAAACTAGGAGTCAAGGCATCTGTGTCTAAGGTATGGATGAATTTAATACCTTTAGCTACATCTCAGAGGCTAAATGTCCCCAGAGTTATTGCACAGAAAAGACATCATTAGAAAACCCTTCTTGGGCTTCCCTGGTGGCGCAATGGTTAGGAATCCGCCTGCCAATGCAGGGGATACGGTTCGAGCCCTGGTCCAGGAAGATCCCACATGCCGCCGAGTAACTAATCCTGTGCACCACAACTACTGAGCCTGCACTCTAGAGCCCGCAAGTCACAACTACTAAGCCCACGTGCCATGACTACTGAAACCCATGCCCCTAGAGCCCGTGCTGCACAACAAGAGAAGCCACTGCAATGAGAAGCCCGTGAACCGCAACGAAGAATAGCCCCCACTCACTGCAACTAGAGAAAGCCCGCGTGCAGCAACGAAGATCCAACGCAGCCAAAAATAAATAAATAAAATAAATAAATTTTAGAAAAAAGGAAAGAAAGCCCTTCTTTACATTCGGATTAAAGAGGAATTTTCTCATCTTTTCTTGCATCTGCATAGTTTCATTTTATCTTAGAGTTAATCTTTGATCAAATCGAAGTTGGGGTTGTCCTTATGTTTGCTGTAAGAATTGAACCTAATTTTATTGCAGTGTTGTTTGTAATTGCAAAATATTGGAAAATTACATGTAATGTTCAAATGTAGGAGACTGATTGAACAAACTGTGGTGCACTCACACATAACAGACAGGCACCTGGGTATCAGCCTTGATTTCTTTCCTTCCCATCTCCCCTTGTCCTCACATTTATCAAGTGCTGTTGCTTCTCCCTACAACCCCATCTCACCATCTCCTTTCTACTACTCTTGCCCAAGTCACCATCATTTCTTGCCTAGTCTCCCTAGTACCATTCTTGACCCCTTTAAATAATTTTCTACACAGCTGCTAATGTGTTTTTTTAAACCTAAGTCAGAGCATGTCACAAACCTATTTTAAAAAAACTCCAATGGCTTCCTATAAAACTTAATATGAAAATCTAAACTTGACCTTGGCCTGCTTACCTGGCCAGCTTTTCCGCTTTGTCGCTACTTCTCACCCCCTTGCTCACAAGCTCTGCCACAGCTCTTTTCTGCCTCAGAGCCTTTGCCCGCAAGACTCTTCTCCATGGCTCTTTCTTTCGACTGGTCGAGTCTTAGTTCAAAGTCCTCTTTAAAGTGGTATTCTCTGGCCTTACAGCTCAATGTTTTATCTCCCATCCTTCCCTTAGTCACTCTATACATTTCCTTGTTTTCATCTCTGCATAATGTTTATCAGTATGAGAAGAATTCCCTCTCTTCCTTCCCTCCCTCCCTCCCTTCCTTCCTTCCTCCCTCCCTCCCTCTCACTCTCCATTCCTCCTTTCTTTGTCCTCCTTCATTTATTTATGTTTCTTACCCTCCAGATTGTAGGCTTCATCAGAGAAGGAATTTCATCCTTTTTGTTAACTTCTATATCCCCAGTGTCTGGAACTGTCCTACAGTACTGGCACATCATATAAATACTCTGTGACTATGAATATACCCGGTATCTATTTAAACTATGTATCTATAGATCTATGATACTGAATGAGATGATCAAGTTACTTTTCATGATAACACAATCATCAAACACTGTGTTAACAGTGCTCAAATATATATTATTTGAAAAGGAACAGATATTTTCCCCAAAGAATGGGGAAGGAAAAGAATAATAACACATGCTTCATGTTGCTGTTTTGCACAACTTTGTTTTTCTTTTTAGGCAGATTGGAGTAACAGAGTGGTGGGTGGGTAAAGTCCTAGAAAGCAACAGGAGTAGCAAGAAAGAGATGGAGTTACAGACTAAATAAATGAAGAAAAAATAACGGGATGGGTGTAGTTTAGCAAAAATTAAATCAGTACAAATCACATGCCAGTACTCAACTTGATTTTCTGGACTAATGGAAGGGAAAAGAAGTATGAATGAAACTGAAGCAAGAGGGTAATTTAGAAAAATTATATTTGATTTTAGAATTCAGCCAGAGGAACATGAACCACAGACGTTCATCACCCTTCCCAGGACCAAGTTCATTTTCAGCAGTCCAGGTGGGATGACCAGAAATGAAGTGAGTAGAACAAGGCTACCCTGGTATTGCCCTGCTCAGTCTCTACAGCCTTCTTTAAACATTCTGCTCTGTATTTTAAATTAAAAGAGCTTCTCGTAAAAGTAAATTACATACTGAAACTTTTCTCCAGAATAGATAAGTTCTCATTCATATGGGAACTATATGCCCATAGTTTTGCCTTCCTATCTATTTCCTATCTTCCAAACCTAAACATGCCTTATCCATCCGTATAGACTCAGCCCAAGTTCCAGCTTCTGTGAAGATCTGCCCAAAGTTTGAATCCAAATGAATTTTTCTTACTGAAACTTCTGTGACACGCATGTTCTATTGGTTAGTTATTATTCCATGAACATGTGTCTTGCCTCCTTAATTGGGCTATAAGCTCCTAGACATTATGGAATATGTATATTATTTATTTTTTTGGAGCCTAAAGCACTCTCAGCACTCTATAAGCTCCTAGACATTATGGAATATGTATATTATTTATTTTTTTGGAGCCTAAAGCACTCTCAGCCCACTTCTGGGCTAATGGAAGGTGTTAAAGTGAATAAAAACAGTTTATTTGGGCCCTATGAACATATATTTGCTCAAAGTAGAACCTACCTGAATGCTCTGGGATGAATCTGTTATTTTTTCCATATAAATCATTAATGACATTTTGCTTTTTATTTCTGACATTAATTTAAAAGGCACTGGGAAAATTATTTTTGATTTGCACATGAAATAATGTACTGCTTTTCTGAATAAAAGCACGAGTCATTTTTGGAACAATTTAGGTTATATATTCTACTTCTAGATAAAAGTGTTCAAAATAGGATTTTAGTGATACATAAGTGATACATATTTAAAAACAAAAATAAAATATCTTCTTGAAATTTGCCTTTGTAGTAAATTCAGTCATTCAAATTGTTTTCTCTCAAGACCCAAAAATTTTAGAGCATTGCCAGCTTTGAGTTTATCCTGAAAAAGAAAAGATTTTATTTTAAAGCATTATTTAATGGTTGTTTTAAAGTACTTAGTAAGTGTCTTTATCAGGTTTTTAAAAACTCAGTTCCCCAGTGTGAGAGAAAAATATTAGCAGGTTAAACAATGAATCTCTTGACCCATGTTTCACCCCACTGTTTTTCAAATTATATTCATATATTTGTTTTGAACAGTCTTTTAAAAGCAAAAATATAAATGGTGTGTGGTATATTTGTGCTTTTATTATTTTCCCTACTTCTCAAATATGTTGACAATCATGGACAAAAAATGGATTTTTTTGAATTTTGAAACATGTAAATATGTATTTATGTTATAAGTAACATATAAAATGTATATTTGTTTTATGCTTATTTTTATAATAACAGTTCCTACTGAAAGATTTCTGCAGATGCTTTTTATACAACATAATAGAATGATAAGTTTAAATATATTAGAAACAGAATTATGATATGACCCAACAATTCTACTCCTAGTTATATAACCAAAAGAATTAAAAACAGGGACTCAGATACTTGTATGCGAATGTTCACAGCAGCCAAAAGATGGAAACAACCTAAGCATACATCAACAGATGAATAGATTTTTAAATGTGGTATATACATAAATGGAATATTTAGGCCCCAAAAGGAATGAAGTTCTTTTTTTTCTTCCAGTTTTATTGAGATATAATTGATATAGAACACTGTATAAGTTTAAGGTGTACAACATAATGATTTGACTTATGTACATCATGAAATGATCACAGTAAGTTTAGTGAACATCCATCATCTCGTATAGATACATTAAAGAAACAGAAAAAAATATTTTTTTCCTTGGGATGAGAACTCTTAGGATTTAGTTTCTTAATAACTTTCATATTTAACATATAGCAGCATTAATTATATTTATCATGTTGTACATTACAACCCTAGTACTTATTTATCTTGTAACTGGAAGTTTGTACCTTTTAACTAACTGCCTTCAGTTCCCCCTTTGTCCTCTATTTGAAATTTAAGTTTGAAACTTGGTTGTAGGAGGAGGGGAGGAGAATTACAACAGGGAAAACCCTCTTAGGAAAATGACTTTCTTTTTACAGGACCCTCCAGTGAGTTTTAGGTCTGTAAGATAAGACAGTTGGAAAGTGCCCAGAAGTCATCTAGCCACCTACCACCTTCTCGGTATATGTGTTGTCCTTTCACATGGCCCTGAATAAAAAGTAAGCTCTTTTGGAGCAAGAAACGTGATACAGATGAAGAGTCTCAGAAAATTGTACAAGTATGTACATTTATAAATTTCACATGAGAAAAAGACTGCCAAGTTTGTTTTCACTCTCTCCCCAGCTATAGATTAGATCATCTCCACAGAAAGAACTCCTGTGTTTTGAGGGGTAATTTTGTGATACCCTAATTGATATATATCCTGCTTGCAAAAGGCAGGTATGTAATTGAGGGTGGAAGGAAACATGTATGGTGTCGTGTAATATCCGTACCATTAGTGTGTATCTATATATCATGACCACTTCAGGGTTCTCACACAGCCTTGAAGAGTGGGTAATTTGAGGCAGGGACCTCTTATTCAGGGTTCTTCCCAGATTCACACTTGGGCCATCCTCCTCTAAAGGAAGATTCAGAAGTGACTGTTGCTGCTGTGAGAAACTATTTGCTTTTTAAAATAGGTTGGGTGGGGCTTCCCTGGTGGTGCAGTGGTTAAGAATCCGCCTGCCAATGAAGGGGACATGGGTTTGAGCCCTGGTCCGGGAAGATCCCACATGCTGCAGAGCAACTAAGACTGTGTGCCACAACTACTGAGCCCACATGCCACAACTACTGAAGCCCGTGTGCCTAGAGCCCGTGCTCTGCAACAAGAGAAGCCACTGCAATGAGAAGCCTGCGCACCACAACAAAGAGTAGCCCCTGCTCACCACAACTAGAGAAAGCCCACACGTAGCAACCAAGACCCAAGGCAGCCAAAAATAAATAAATAAATTTATTTAAAAAAAAATAGATTGGGGGGCTTCCCTGGTGTTGCAGTGGCTGGGAATCTGCCTGGCAGTGCAGGAGATGTAGATTCGAGCCCTGGTCCGGGGGGATCCCACATGCCGTGGAGCAACTAAGCCCATGCACCACAACTACTGAGCCTGTGCTCTAGAGCCCACGAGCCACAACTACTGAGCTCGTGCACCACAACTACTGATCCTGTGCCCTAGAGCCCGTGAGCCACAACAAGAGAAGCCACTGCAATGAGAAGCCCGCACACCGCAACGAAGAGTATCCCCCACTCGCTGCCACTAGAGAAAGCCGGCACGCAGCAACAAAGACCCAACGCAGCCAAATAAAAATAAATAAATAAAAATAATAAAATAGGTTGGTACTGAGTATCCTTTGAAGGAGATACATTTTGGTGTGTTGGATGGAAACCTGATCCTGGAGTCTGGAGATTTGGGGTTGGGTCCATGTGCTGTAATCCAGCAGTTATATCCCTTTTGGCAAATCACTCAACCCCCAAGTCTTGTTTTTCTCCTCTGCATCTACATGGTGGAATGCATCTGCCTATCTCCCAGGCTGGTTGTGCTCATCAAATGGATTTATTTATTTCATTTAAAACTTTTTAGTGAAATTTTACCTTCATGTGGCTCAAAATTCAAAAGGTATAAAAATGTACATTTCCTTTCACTAGTGCTACCCAACCACTATTTTTTCTTTCCAGAGTTATCAGTTTCTTGTCCTTCTTCCAGAAATATTTTATGCATTTATATGTAGGTTTATAATTTTTTTTCACAAATGGATAGTATACCATACACAAATGGAAGTATACTATATGCAGTTTTTGCACCTTGCTTAACTTAATATATCTTAGAAATCGATTCTTAATATTTTTTTATGGCTGTATAGAATCCATTGTATGGATATGTTATTATTTATTTATTCCCCTGTAGATTGTTTTTAGTTTTATTACAAACAGTGTTATAATGAGTAACCTTATACATAATGTCATGAATTTGTGACAATATAAAATTTTTATTCAAGATTTTCTGAAAACTTGAAAGTGATAAGCACATAAAATTAAATAACAAAAGCCATGTAATAATAATTATTATTATTCCATTAAAATCTTAATCAGGATTCTTGGGGTAATCTGGTTTCAGTTTAATTTTGGTTAATGTTATAGAAAGTTTTTCATTTCTCAACCTTTAATATAAAACCTTTGATATAAAAAGTTAAAAAACTTAGTATTGCTTACTACTTTAATAAGTATATATTTAACAATTCAAGACTTTTAGTGCCTTAAGGTGGGTAAGTGCCAAAGGAGAAACTTCCTGTTTAAAGCAGTCTGAGGTCTCCCAGTCAATAACTTGCAACTAGTATATGTCAAAATGGACCCTTGGGACTTCCCTGGTGGTCTAGTGGTAAAGAATCCGCCTTACAATGCAGGGGACGCAGGTTCGATTCCTGGTCAAGGAACTAAGATCCCACATGCCATGGGGCAATTAAACCCACGCACCGCAACTACTGAGCTCACGTGCCTCAACTAGGGAGCCTGCGTGCCACAAACTACAGAGCCCACGTTCTGTGGAACCTTTGCGCCACAACTGCAGAGCCCACACGCCCTGGAGCCTATGCGCCACAACTAGAGAAAAGCCCTGTACACCACAAGGAAGAGCTCGTGTGCCGCAACGAATGATCCAATATGCCTCAGTGAAGATCCTTAGTGCCACAACTAAGATCCTACGCAGCCTAAAATAAAAAATAAATCTAAAAAAAAGAAAAAGGACCTTTGTTGGCATCTGTTCACGTACTTCAAGCCTACTGAGAAGATGTGATGAGCTAATATATCCTTAAAAATTAAAGCAGAGAATTAGAGTTGAAGAGAAATTTTGGATTCTAGTTTAGAAGAAAGCCAAGACTTATACAAAAGGACTATGACTAAAACTTTTGTAAGATTTGTTAAGAATTTATATATCCCCATGTTTTCATTTTTGGCCATCCCTGTCACCTGGTAGTAATTGGCAGTGAAGTCTTAGGAAAAACTTGTTTTGTTGGGGGTGGGTGTGGGATGGGAAGGGGATGGCAAAAGAGAGGAAATCTGGGGACACTGAGTCTCATTTTAACCTCATTTTCGTTCAGGAGCCTGAGGGGCAGAATGGCAGTGGCAGTATTAAGGCACATTTAGCCACTCTAAAAGTCAAATGCTAAAAGAAAAAAAAAATCCAGTTACTTGAGGGTTCTGGATCCTTGAGTTCTGTTAATCAAGACTTTAGTCTCAATATCCAAATAACTAGAATCATTACAACTTTTGAGATTGGTAGATTTGTAACAGAAACATTAAAGGAAAAATTTAGACATTTCTCTCATTCATCTAACATGCAAATCTAAATATATTATTATTATGTGCTTCTTTACCGTTTTCTTTCTTGGCTTTATGAATTTAGTTGTACTAGATTGACTTTCAGCATTTTAACTTTCCTTTGCCCTTTAATAGGTTAGCTGTTTCTGGAGATCAAGTAACAGTTCTAGGAATATTAAGTGTAACGATTTCTCTGTTCTTTGCTATCACATAGCAAAGTGCTCTGAAATCAAACACAATTAGAGCAGGAAAATTCAGGAAGAAGATCATGAAGTAAAAGGCACATACCTTTGTTTCTGCATCAAATTCTTCCATGGATTCTATCAGTTTCCCAGGTTCCAGCTCACCTAGTGGAAAGGGGTAATCGGTTCCCAAAATGACTTTATCCTGAAAAAGGAAAAAACACTTTTATCTCTAATTTTGCAGAACATCAAAGAACCTCTTGTAAACTTAATTATATTTACATATTACAAGCACTCCTATGGTAAAATAACAAATTTCTTCCTGATTAACAGAAACAAACTGATCTAAAATTTTTAAGATTTAATGGCTTCAAAACTTATTCTGACATTTTCTCCAGCAGGTGCCGCTATTAGGTCTCTTAAAGCTGCAAATCAACCCCCATCTTCCCTTGTTTTTTTTAAGTAACTGAAATGCAGAATACTCAAATATAAGAAGCAGGCGTTTATTAATAAAACATGCTGATGTCTTCAGATGAAATTAAGGATTCTATATTTCTTAAAATGATGCATTGCAGTTGACCCGCACAATTTTTGAAAATATACTGGAGTTTAAAAGGAAAACATAAAAAACAAACAACTGGATGAAAAGAAAAGAAACAAACAAACAAAAACCAACCAACCCCCCCAAACAATTACCATCTCTATAAACTAGATTGTTGTTTGCTTTTTAATGATGTAGCTTTGAAATTCTATTTGACACTTTGTACAATAAAGCACACAGGCTTGTCTGTCTACAAATAAGTAAAGCACTATGTCAAGCAATGTGCTAAAATCTAGATTGCTAGATTGGTCAACAAAACAGAAATGGGGATAGAGAAAGATCAAGATGGCAGAGTAGGAAGATCCTGAGCTCAGCTCCTGTCACACCTAAGTTACAGCTACTTACAGGCCAACTATCTCTGAGAATGACCCGATGGCTAGCAGAAAAGATTTTTTCCATAACTAAAGATATAAAGAAAGAACCACAACTTGACAGGTAGCGTGGTGGAGACGTGGACTGTCAAGACCCACATTCCTGGCATGGTGACCCATAAGCAGGAGGAAAATCACAACTGTGGAGGTCCTCCCTGAGGATCAAGGGGTCCAAGTCCCACACTGAGTTCACCAGCCTGGTGGTCCTGCACTGGGAAGGCAAGCACCCAAAATACCTGGCTTTGAAAACCAGTGGGTGTTATGTTTAGGAGAGCTAGAGGCTGGAAACTGAGACTCCATCCTTAAAGGGCAGGTGCAAAAACTCGCTTGCTCCAAGTCCCAGTGCAGAAGCAGCCAAAAAAAAAAAACTTCGGGGCTTCCCTGGTGGCGCAGTGGTTGAGAGTCCGCCTGCCGATGCAGGGGACATGGGTTCGTGCCCCGGTCTGTGAAGATCCCACATGCCGCGGAGTGGCTAGGCCCGTGAGCCATGGCCGCTGATCCTGCGCGTCCGGAGCCTGTGCTCCGCAATGGGAGAGGCCACAACAGTGAGAGGCCCGCGTAACGCAAAAAAAAAAAAAAAAAAAAAACTTTGTATGATGACAGATGGTTACTAGATTTATTGTGGTGATTCATTTGTAATGTATAGAAATATATCGAATCACTATGTTGTATACCTGAAATGAATCTAACATTGTAAATTAACTATAATTTTTTAAAAGTACTGTGAATAAGAATATGATATATTTTTGTAATGGAATAGTATACAGTGATAAATGAACAAATTTTGGGGAAAAAAATAGAAATGTTCCCTCTCCTTAAGAAACTCATAATCTAGTAAGAGAGACATTAAATCAATAATCAATAATCAATCCATCTATCAAAATAAGAACATATTTTCAATCAGAAATTTTACTTCTAGAAATTATCCCACCCATATGCATGTAATGGAAATACATCGAGGAAGTTAATTGCAGCACTATTGTAGCAGCAAAAGACTATCAAACTAAATTATAGCATATCCAAAAATAAAAAGGAATGAAAGATACTTGCATATGCTGTAATGAAATAATCACCAAGTTATATTATAAAGAGGAATGATCTCGTACAGCAGAAACTAAAACAACATTGTAAATCAACTGTACTCCAATAAAAAATTGATTAATAAGAAAAAAAAACATGATCTTGTAATTGAGAAAATACAGTGTAATAACTGTCATATGGAATTTACTAAAGTTAATTCAAATAGCATATGATATCACTTATATGTGGAATCTAAAAAAATGGTACAAATGAACCTATTTACAAAACAGAAATTGAGTCACAGATGTAGAAAACAAACTTATGGTTACCAAGGGGGAAAGAGGGGGAAGGGATAAACTGGGAGATTGGGATTGACATATACATACTAGTATATATAAAATAATAAGAACCTACTGTGTAGTGCAGGGAACTCTATTCAATACTCTGTAATGGCCTATATGGGAATAGAATCTAAAAAGAATGGATATATGTATATGTATAACTGACTCACTTTGCTGTACAGCAGAAAGTAACACAACATTGTAAATCAACTATACTTCAATAAAAAAATTAATTAATTTAAAAAAGAGGAATGATCTTGAAGTTATATCGTGAAGGGGGGAAAACAAAGTCTAGAACAGTGTATTTGCTATGCTCATACTTCTGTTTCTACTAAGGGATCTATAGACACACAAATACATGTTTGTATGTATAAAGTCTATTTCACGAATGGTAGCCAAGAAACAAGTAACATTAGTTGTCTCCACCAATGAAGAATAGGATTCAGGGGTGTAGGAGATCCCCCCGCTTCTTTTTTTGAGATATAATTCACATACCATAAAATTCACCCTTTAAAAGTGTACAGTTCAGTGGGTCTTCATATATTCATGAATTTGTGTAATCATTCCCAGTATCTAATTCCAGAACATTTTTATCACCCCAAAGTAAACCCCGTACTCATTAGCAGGCACTCCTTGTTAGCTCCTTCCAGCCCCTGGAAAACACTAATTTACCTTCTGTAAAGGAGGTCCATGGAATTGCCTCTTCTGACATTTCAAATGAGTGGAATCAAACAGTATGTTGCCTTCTTTTCTCTTAGTATATTGTTTTCAAGGTTTATCCATGTAGCCTGAATCAGTACTTCATTCCTTTCTGGGCCAAATAATATTCCATTGTATAGATATACCACATTGTTGTTTATCCATTCATCAGATGATGGACATGTGAGTTGTTTCTACTTTTTGGGTGTTATGATATTGTTTCTCTGAACAATTGTGTACAGAGGAGTTTTTGTATGAACACGTTTTCACTTCTCCTGGGTGTATACCTAGGAGTGGGGTTGCTGGATCATATGGTAAGTCCATGTTTAACATTTTGAGAAACTATTTTTCACAGTGGTTGCAGCATTCTCCATTCCCAACAGCAATGTATGAGGGTCCCAATTTCTCCAAATCCTCACCAACACTTGTCATTATTCATCTTTTTGATGATGGCTATCATGGTGGGTGCAAAGTGGTATATCACTGTGATTTTGATTTGCATTTCTGTAATGACTAATTACATTGAACATCTTTCCATGTGCTTATTGGCCATTCGTATGTCTTTGGAGAAATATCTATTTATATCCTTGGTGTCTATTCAGGCCCACGTGTTTCCTTTTTATTGTTGAGTTGTAAGAGTTCTGTATATTTTCTGAATACTAGAGACTTATCAGATGTATGATTTACAACTATTTTCTTCATTCTGTGGGCTGTCTTTTCACGGGTTGTATCTTTTGAAGCACAAATTTTTAAATTTTAATGAATTTAATCTATTTTCTTTAGTTGCTTGTGGTTTTGGCGTCATATGCAAGAAATTATTGCCTAAAAGGTCACAAAGATTTACAACTATGTTATCTTCTAAGAGTTTGTAGTTTAAGCTTTTCCCTTTAGGTCTTTGGTCCATTTTGAGTTAACTTTTGTGTATTTTGAGTGTAAAGAAGAGATCCAACTTTATTATTATTATTTTTCTGTATGTGGATATTCAGTTATCCCACTATAATACATTGAAGAGACTATTCTTTCTTCATTGAATTGTATTGGTACCTTTGTTCAAAATAAGTTATCTTTATGTCTCTCCTTAAGCCACTACCACACAGTTTTGATTACTGTATGTATCTGTGTAGAAAATTTTGAAATTGGGACTGTGAGTCCTCCAATTTTGTTCTTCTTTTTCAAAATCATTTTGGCCATTCTGGGTCCCTTGCATTTCCATATGAATTTTAGGATCAGCTTGTCAATTCCTGCAAAAATAAAAAAGCAAACAAGAAAACCCTGGATTTTTGATAGGGATTGCATTGAATCTATAGATCAGTGTGAGAAGTATTGCCATTTAACAATATTAAATTTTCCAACCAATGAACATGGGATGTCTTTTATTTATTTAGGTCTTCTTTAATTTTCTTCAACAATGTTTTGTAATTCAGTGTCCAAATCTTACACTTCTTTAGTTGAATTTACTCCCAAGTATTTTATTCTTCTTGATGCCATTGTAAATGGAATTGTCTCCTCAATTTCATTTATGGATTATTCAATGCTAGTGTATAGAAATACAGGTAATTTTCATATATTTATCTTGTATGTGTTGTATATATTTTGTATATTTATCCTACCTTACTGAATCTGTTTATTAGCCCTGATGGTTTATTTGTGGATTCTCTAGGATTTTGTGTATACAGGGTCATGTCATCTGCAAATAATTTTGCTTCTTCCTTTCCAATTTTTATGCCTTTTATTTATTTTTCTTGCTTAATTTCCCTGGCTACAATCTCCAGTACAATGCTGAATATAAGTGGTAAGAGCAGAACCTTTCCATCTTTTACCATTAGGCACGATATTAGTTGTGGGTTTTTCATAGACGTTCTTTATCAGGTTGAGGAAGTTCCTTTGTACTCCTTTTTGAGTGTTTTCATCATGAAAGACTATCAGTTTGTCGAGTGCTTTTCCTGCATTTATTGAGATGATCATGTAGTTTTTGTCCTTTATTAATATGGTGTATTGACTGATTTTTGTGTGTTGAAACAATCTTGCATCTGTGGGATAAATCTCAATTGATCATGGTGTATAATTCTTATTATGTGTTGCTAGATTCAGTTTAATAAATATTGTTGAGGAAATTCACATCTGTATTCATAAGGGATATTGGTCTGTAGTTTTCTTGTGATTTCTTTTTCTGGTTTTGGAGTATGCTGGCCTCAGAATAAACTAAGAAGTGTTGCTTTCTTTTGTACTTTTTTGAAGAGTTTGTGAAGGATTTGTTGTAATTCTTTTTTAAAAATTTGATACAATTCAGCAGTAAAACCATCTAGTCCTGGGCTTTTCTTTGTGGACATTTTAAAATCACTGATTCAATCTCTTTACTTATTATAGGTTTATTCAGATTTTCTATTTCTTCTTGAGTCCGTTTCTGTAGTCTTTCTAGGAATTTCTTCATTTCATTTAGGTTATCAAATTTGTTAGCACACAGTTGCTCATATTTTTTCTTATAATTCTTTTTATTTCTGTAAGGTCTCTAGTAATACCCTCCTCTTTCATTTCTAATTTTAACAATTGAATCTTATCTGTTTATTTCTTGGTCAGTCTAGCTAAAGGTTTGCTAATTTTGTTGATCTTCTCAAAGACCCAAGTTTTGATTTTATTGATTTTCTTATTGTTTTTCTATTCTCTATTTCTTTTATAACTGCTTTAGTATCTGCTATTTCCTTTCTTATGCTTGTTTTGGGTTTAGCTTACTCTTCTTTTTCTAGTTTCTTAAGGTGGATACAGGCTATTGATTTGAGATCTTTCTTCTTTTTCAATATAGGCATTTTAGAGCTATAAATTTCCTACTAAGCCCTGCTTTAGCTGCATTTCATGAGTTTTGGAGAGTTTTGTTTTATATTATATTTGTATTAAATATTTTCTAATTTCCATTGTGATTTCTTCTCTGTCTAGTGTCATTTCATTTCAGTCTGAAGAACATCCTCTAGCATTTCTTGTATGGCAAGTCTACTAGCATTGAATTCTCTTGACTTATGTTTATTTGAGAATATCTTCATTTCTCCTCATTCTTGGAGGATAGTTTTGCTGGATATAGAGTTTTTTGTTTGTTTGTTTTTATAGATTTATTTATTTATTTTTGGCTACATTGGGTCTTCATTGCTGTGTGTGGGCTTTCTCCAGTTGCGGCGAGCGGGGGCTACTCTTTGTTGCATTGCACGGGCTTCTCACTGTGGTGGCTTCTCTTGTTGTGGAGCACGGGCTCTAGGCACATGGGCTTCAGTAGTTGTGGCTCGCGGGCTCTAGAGTACAGGCTCAGTAGTTGTGGTGCACAGGCTTAGTTGCTCCGTGGCATGTGGGATATTTCCGGACCAGGGCTCGAACCTGTGTCCCCTGCATTGGCAGGCAGATTCTTAACCACTACACCACCAGGGAAGCCCTGGATATAGGGTTTTTGATGAACAGGTTTTTGTGTGTGTGTGAGCTTTAAATATGTCTTCTAGGGCTTCCCTGGTGGCACAGTGGTTGAGAGTCTGCCTGCCGATGTAGGGGACACGGGTTCGTGCCCTGGTCCGGGAAAATCCCACATGCCGCAGAGCGGCTGGGCCTGTCAGCCATGGCCGCTGAGCCTGCGCGTCCGGAGCCTGTGCTCCGCAATGGGAGAGGCCACAACAGTGAGAGGCCCGCGTACTGAAAAACTAACTAACTAAATAAATATATAAATATATATATAAATATATATATAAATATATATATGTCTTCTACTGCTTACTGGCCTCCATAGTTTTTACTGAGGGCTAAGGCTAGAGCCATAGGGAACGTCAACACTGGGGGTGGAGTGCTTGCAGGAATGCAAGACAGGGAGAATGTCCACAGGCAGAGAGAGCCAGTGAGGCAGAGAAGGAGAGACAGAAAAAAAGTGGTATTAGAAAAAAATGCAATGAGAGATATTTGAAAGAGAAAGTGTTTAATAAGTAATGCTTTAGAAGAGGATGAAAAAGATAAGGACTAAAGAGTCTCTGTTGGATTTGGCAGCCTTATTAAGTGCACTTTCAGGGGAGTGATGGAGAGAAAAACAGATGCACAGGATGAAAAAGTAAATGAATGGTGAAAAAATGTTAAGTGTTGACTACACATATCTCTTAGCTTGGGTTTCTCTCGTCTTTGATTATCACTCTATTTGTGCTGCTTGGGCAGTCTCGTCCATAAACAAAGGTCTAGTTCCTAAGCCTCAAGTCCTGGGTATATGGCTGCCTGCTGGACACTTCCACTTGGCTGCCTTACAGGCAATTAAAATGCAGCATGTTATCTAATGTTGAAGTCCTCATCTTCATATTTATGCAACATCATGTTCATTCTCATTCTCTTGTTCTCACTTCTGCATTCTCTTACTCTCCTCCCTCACCCCCTCACATCCCATCCACTTGCTTTCTGGATATCTTTTTTTACTCCTGTTTGTCCCCTGGAAGCTGACCTGTCTGTACTGTACAACAGGCTTCCCTGACCTCAGGTTTCTAGTTGAGTTTAGCTAATGGGCAACATAGGCAGGAGATTAGAGAATGGAGGAAAGTGTTTATGCCCCAGATCCCTCCCTTTGGAGTCATCAACTTGGCTCCAACTAAAAATCTTGGCTCCTGTTAGCAGGCCCTTTTCACAGAGCCCTCTCTGTCTTTTGGCCCGGAATGGTAATGGAGCGTTCCATACCTTTGTAAATAATCCATTTATTAATTTTTTTCTCTAGTTTTCTCAATTCAGGATGCGATCTTATTTTCTGCTGGAATCCTGCATGAGTCACACTGTGTTCCAGTTATACCAAAATCTTTATAGTTTTCTCACTTTACTAGGTTTATCCTCTGGTTGGCATGTCCTATCCAGCCCCAAACTCCTATTTTTAATTGATTAATTGATTAATTAATGTGGTGGACAACTTTTTATTTTGACAGAATTTCAAATGATTAGACAGATAGAAATGTTGCAGACTAATTCAGGGATCTGCCATATAACCTTTACCCAGATGCACCAATTGTTTATATTTTGCCCCCTTTTCTTTATTATTTTCTCTGTATAGATATTTGTGTATCTATACAGAAACACACATTTTTCTGAACTGTATGCAAGTTGGAGACATTACGGCCCCTTACTCCTAAATAAACTAGAGTTTATTCCTAAGAAAAAGACGTTTTCTTATGTAACCATAGTACAGTTCTTAAAATCAGAAAATTTATAAGTTGATATATATATAATAACATTATATCAATGTTATTATATATATATACACACACACACACATATATATATATACACACACATATATATAATATCACCAGTCCATACTCAGACTTTGTCAGTTATCCCAACAGTGTGCTTCATAGCTAGTTATTTTTTCCTGGTCCAAGATCCAGTTGATAATTACATTAAATTTAGTTATCATGTCTCCGAAGTTTCCCTTAATTTGGAACAGGTAATTTTTTTTTTTTTTGGTCACTCTTGACTTGGATATTTTTGAAGAAGACTACAGTCCAGTTATTTTACAGAATGTCCCTCTATTCTATTTTACAGAATTTTATAGAATGTCAGTTTGTGTTTTTTTGATCTTTCCTCATGATTACATACAAATTATGCGTTTGGGGTAGAAATTTTACAGAAGTGATGTTGTGTCTTTTTCACTGCATCATATCAGGGGTACATGTTACCAGTTTGTCCCAGTATTGGTGATGTTTGATCATTTAGTTAAGTTGGGACCCACCAGGTTTTTTTCCTATAAAGGCTATTTTTTTCCTTCATGATTAGTAAGTAATTTGTGGGGAGACACTTTAAGATCACATAAATATCTTGTTCCTTATCAAACTTTCACCCACTGGTTTTATCATTCAGTAATGATTTTCTTCCTGACAGTTATTGCTGATGTGGAACTGTATGTGTGTGTGTCTCTCTTGTCTTGTTTCTGTTCTTTGATTTTGGCTCTTATCTCTATTTTTTCTTTCTTTCTGTCTGCTTACTTTTTTAGTTTACTTTTCTCCTTCTAGTTTCTTAAAGTGGAATCATAAATCACTGATTTTACACATTTCTTCTTTTTCTAATAGAAGCATTTAAACCTATACTTTTTTACTGAGGTATAATTGACATACCGTATTATATTAGTTTCAGCTGTATAATATAATGATTTGATATTTGTATATGCTGCGAAATGATCACCACAAGTCTAGTCAACATCTGTCACCAAACATAGTTTAGCATTATTGATAAAATACTTGAGCAATTTTTTGATAGACTTTAATGAGCTTAAAAGCCCCTCCTAGGAAATTGCCCCTCCACTCAATTGACTATTAGTCTTGAAACTAGTCTAAGAACTTTAACCAATAATGCAAAAAGGCTAATTGTCCTTAACTAGATAGTCATCTCCTTCTTTTTTAAAATCCAGTCTAACAATAGTTGTCTAACCATTTTTCCCCATGAAATGTTTCTGCCAAGATAGAATCTTTGAATTGGGCTTTTCAGAAGGCCTCTTTGTTTGAAATAAAACTCTGACCTATGCTTATAATCAATCTGAGAGTGGCTTTGTGTGTTGAAGGAATGAAGGCTTGAATGTACAAAAGAGGAATGTCTGATTGTTACTAGGCCTGAAATATTAAATGTATAAATGCTCTCAATTTGAGCTGAGGATAAATGATTCTTTGATTTCTACTAGAAAAAAAGGATTTTCCTAGGTTTTATGAATACATTTACATGAAATAATGTGGGGAAGTATATAATAAAATTTAGAGGAAGGCCACGATAGACTCACAACTCTCTCTCTAGATTCCTGTATTCATGTACTGTATTAAAACCAAGCAAATACACCTGCTGGTAGAAGCCCTAAAGACCCAAAGTTATGTCTCCTCACATCTGTGCCAACAGCTGATCTCGTTCTGAACTGCCTGCTTGGTATTCCCTGGAGGTTCATTTGTCCTTATTTCTACTCCTCTTGCTAAAAGTTGTTTACAATTCCAAAACACAACATAATTTTAAAAAGTCCCATGCTTACATTACATTTGTCAATCACATTAACATGAAATTGAAATCTAGAAAATAATTTTTCTTTCTCGTCAGGAATTCTTCCATTCCCAGTATTATGGCCTTCTCAGATATAAATACATTTTAAGCGGGGAGGGGTCTGTTCTGTTCTAATGAGAAGAAAGCAAACGATTTTAAAGCCGAAATGCAATTCATTCTTCCTCTGCAATTTATTCTTCCTGGTTAAGACACTTCCCTGTTCACCTAACTTGAGGTTGAAAGCCTATTGTAGAACACCAAACTTATAGTTTGGCAGTATTTAATTATTATTTAATAGCTACTGTTCACAACTCCTCTCCATAGGAGGTTAATTATCCACTTGTGATAATCTGGTTTGTAAATTTTTCATACCTGTTATCTATCTATATACCTTTTATTGATATCTTCTGATAAACTTTTGACCATTTCTAACTTGCTGGTGATTTCTTAAGGGAGAGGGAAGTAGGCATAAAAAACCTGGAAGTGAAGTTCTTGTTAACTGCATTTCTTGTTCAGAGAAGGGATAGTAGCAGGGAAAGGGTGGGGAGAAGAGATTCCTTAAGAGGCAAACGGTCCTATAGGATAAAGGTCACATACTCCATCACTTGATACCAGTCCTTACTTGATAGATGCTTAATAAACACTTCTTGAGTTAAAAAAAAAATTTTTTTTAATAAATTTTTAATTTACTTATTTTTGGTGGCGTTGGGTCTTCGTTGCTGCGTGCAGGCTTTCTCTAGTTGCAGGGAGCGGGGCCTACTCTTTGTTTCGGTGCACAGGCTTCTCATTGCGGTGGCTTCTCTTATTCCGGAGCAAGGCTCTAGGCACGCGGGCTTCAGTAGTTGTGGCACACAGGCTCAGTAGTTGTGGTTCGTGGGCTCTAGAGCGCAGGCCCAGTAGTTGTGGCGCACGGGCTTAGCTGCTCTGCGGCATGTTGGATCTTCCCGGACCAGGGCTCGAACCCGTGTCCTCTGCATTGGCAGACGGATTCTTAACCACTGCGCCACCAGGGAAGTCATAAAAATACTTTTTGTATTGCTATTTCTACCACCTGTTATAACTGCAAATTGTGATTTAAATGGATGCAGAGTCCTGGTTAAGGAAGCGTAGCATGTGGCCTTGGATGACTGTTGCCTCATTTCCCACTGATCCAAGCTCTCTGGTATACCCAAGACTCTTGTGACATCTCAGGCTCCCAAGTAGCATACCTGTTCCTGGCCTCCCAAAAGCTAGAACTTCCTTCCTTCTTCTTCCTTCTTGTCTGTGATCCAGGATTCTGTTCCCTTGGAATTGGCCATAATCATGAACCAATTTTTAAGGACATCTGTGCTACTGTAATATTTGACAACATCTACATTTTAGTAGGACCTTTCTAAAGACTCTATTAAACCCAGAGGAATAATTCTAATGGTAGGCATTTTAGGTAGCGTGGCTGCCTCTTCTAGGGTCCTAAAATTATACCTTTTCAACAGCCACTGGCTTCCTTTATTAGGCAGGAAAGCAGTGGATAATCCTGATTGATTTCTCCACACCAACACTGCCCCAATGTGCATTTTCCTTCCCAAAGCCAGCTGCACACACTCCTTATGAAGTCAAAGACTTACTGAGCTGATAATAATAGTAATTAATATTCCTGCCAGGGAAAAGAAATAAACTGCTCATCTGCTGGGATGCATTAACTTTTTCACATTTTCAGGGAATGTTGCAAGCACTGAAAGATGTGGCTTACTGAAGAAACTCAAATAGTGGAAGAGAATTCATTTGTCTTCTGGAAAAGGAACGATTAACTATCTTCTCATTTAGCATATTTCATTAGTAGCATTTTGCAGTAAATACAACACACCTCTATTATAACATAGTTATTACAGACCTTCTAGTATATCAAGGATTCAGTTTGTTCCCTGAGACATAATTTCCTCACTAAGGAGCCTGATTTAATTCAATCAGTGCAGGGTAAGATTAGCCTTATACCCACAAGATCATTACATAAGTTACAAATATTAACACCTACTGTGCATAAAGCACTAACATTTGTACAGTCCTTTGGCATCGTGTTATATTAGCCTCTCCCATCAACTTTGTCTGGTTATCATCTCCATTTTACAGTTGAGGAAACTGAGGCTGAGAGGGTAAGTGACTTGATATTAAAGGTCACCCAGCTAACAAGCAGTAGAGCCAGGACTTGAACTGTTTCTCACATCCCACAACTTCGTGAGAAGGTAGTAAGTTATATTCTTGTTCTCAGGAATCTTACAGGCATCAAAAAGGGTACCACTCTGTTGAGGACTGCAGCACACAGAAAACATCACTTAACCAGAATACTTACAGACAGAATGTTAAAATACATTTAAATTTCAAGTCAGGGTGGAAATACTTAAAATTCACAGGGTATACTCCACTGCCCCCACTAGCCCTAGACATAATCAAGTCTTTGGTGTTAAAGGACCTTTTCATTGCTTCCAGATCATGTTAACCCTTTAGAATAGCTGAATAGAGCAGTCCTGAATGTTAAAGAGGTAGATGGCCTGGAAAAGGAATGGAGAAAAAACTTTGGCTTTTGGGCCTGACCGGTCTCTAGTTTAGGTTCATTTTCTAACCCACAGATCAAATGCCCAAGACAAGATCACATGTATGCCTACTGTAAAAATTGGGGCATAAAATGTCCCAAAATAACATTGTTACTTCTAAAAGTGAACAATTTATTTTACTCTAAGATAAAATACTTTCTATTTTGTGGAACAGGTGTTTCTGGTTTCTCTTTTAAAAATAAAAGAACATATGAATAGATATTTTGGTTTGGGTGGTTTAAAGTCTATCTTGCAGAGAAAGGCCTCTTCATTTTTTAAAAAAATTGAGGTGAAATTCACATAACATAAAAATTAACCATTGTAGGGCTTCCCTGGTGGCGCAGTGGTTGAGAGTCTGCCTGCTGATGCAGGGGACACAGGTTCGTTCCCCGGTCCGGGAAGATCCCACATGCTGCGGAGCGGCTGGGCCCGTGAGCCATGGACGCTGAGCCTGCGCGTCCGGAGCCCGTGCTCCGCAACGGGAGAGGCCCCAACAGTGAGAGGCCCCGGTACCGCAAAAAATAAATAAATAACCATTGTAAAGTGTATACTGTGGTGACATTTAGTACATTCACAGAGTTGCAACCATCACCACTATCTTGTTCTAAGACATTTTCACACTCTCAGAGGAGACCTTATGCACATTAAGAAGTTACTCTCCATTCCCACCCACCCCCTGGCAACCAATATTCTGCTTTGTGTTTCTGTGGGTTTATCTATAGTAGATTTTTCATATAAATGGAATCATACAGTACGTGACCTTTATGTCTGACTTCTTTCACTTAGCATGTTTTCAAGGTCCATTCATGTTATAGTGTGTATCAGTATATCATTTCTTTTTATGGCTGAATATAATATTCCATTGCATGGATATACAACATTTTGTTTATTCATCCATCTGTTGATGGACATTTGGTTTGTTTCTACCTTTTGGCTATTGCAAATAATGCTGTTATGAACATTTGTGTACAAACATTTGCTTGAAAACCTGTTTTCAATTCTTTGGGGTATAGACACAGGAGTGGCATTGTTGGGACATGCTAATTCTGTGGTTAACTTTTTATAGATTTGCTAAACTGTTTTCCACAGCAGCTGCACCATTTTATATTCCAACCAGCAACGTACAAGAGTTCCAATATCTTCACATTCTTGTCAACATTTTCCACTTTTTAAAAAAAATTATAGTGATCTTGGTAAGGATGAGAATTGGTATCTCATTGTGGTTTTGATTTGCCTTTTCCTAATGACCAGTGATGCTGAACATCTTTACAAGTGCTTGTTAGCTATTCATATAGAGTACTTATATATTTGGATACAAGTCCCTTATCAGGTATATGACCCTCTAGTGAATTTTTCATTAAAGTTATTGTACTTTTCAGGTCTAGAATTTTTATTTGGTTTCATGTTATAATTTCTATCTGTTTATTGATGGTCTCTTTTGGTTCAGTCATTGTTCTCCTGGTTCCCTTTAGTTCTTAGTCTATGATTTTCTTTATTTCTTTGATCATATTTAAGGCTGTTGATTTAAAGTCATTGTCTAGTAAGTCCAATGTTTTTCCAGTGACAGTTTCTGTTAATTTCTTTCTTTTTTTTTTTTTTTTTTTGGCGGTACGCGGGCCTCTCACTGTTGTGGCCTCTCTCGTTGCGGAGCACAGGCTCCGGATGCGCAGGCTCCACGGCATGGGGGATCTTCCCAGACTGGGGCACGAACATGCATCCCCTGCATCGGCAGGCAGACTCTCAACCACTGCGCCACCAGGGAAGCCCAATTTCTTTTTTTCATGGGAATGAGCTGTACTTTCTTTTTTCTTTGCATACCTCAATTTTTTTTGTTGAAACTGGACATTTTGAATAGTATAATGTGGTAACTTTGGTAATCAGATTCTTCCTTCTCTGGGTTTGTTCTTGTTCCTTTGTGTGCTTTGTATTTGCTTATTTAGTGACTTTTCCAAACTATTTTTAAAGACTTATTCTTTGTTGTATATGCTCTCTGCAGTCTGTTCCTTAAGCTTGTGGTCAGCTCATGTTTTGATAAGATGTTCTTAAATGCCTAGAGCAAAAAGAGAACCAAAGAAAGACAAGGGAAAAAACCTCTCTCGGTCTTCGCAGATTGGCTCTGTGTTGGGCCTTCCTCTAATGCTTGGCCAGGCCATTTACAACTCCACCCTAGCATTCACACCCTGCTGATACTGAGCCTAAAGATCAGAGAGAGATTAAAGCTTAGGTTCCTGTCATGTCTTTTCTGAGCATGTGTCCTGCTCTCCGCATGTGCTTGGCTTTCTAGACTCTTCTCTCTTTCTATCTTGTTCCCTCTTCACTTTTGATTAAATTGCCATAGAAGATCCAAGCCTTATTTTACATCATTGCTTCGGAAGGAGACACATTTTGTTTGTTGTGAACTTTAATTTAGTAGAATTTTTTCCCCTTTATCTCAATTTTGTAGTGATTGTATAATTCTGAGGTTCCAACATTTCAAGATGAATGAAAGATCTTGCAAATTGATTGATGCTGTCACAGTTGTTCTCACTGTAGTTTCATTCTTGAAAGTCTGTATGTACCTTTGTCAAATGCTTTTATTGAGCACTTACTGTGGGACTGGAATTGTGTTATATACTTTATGTGGTTTTCTTATTTAACGCTGTCTACAACCCCAAGAGTTAGGTACTATTATTATCTGTATTTTATTGATAAGGAAACAAGTTTAGAGAGATCAAATAATTTACTCATATCTCTCACAGCTATGACTATGTTGTATAGCATTAAACTCTTAAGCATCATTTACTGTTTGCTTCACAAGAATGGGATTTCTAGGACTTCTTTTTTTCCACTTTATCTTCATTTCTATTTTTATTTCTACTCTTAATTGTATTATCATTTTTTACCACATTTCTCAGGCACGCAGAAACAAATCAGCAAACTAACAGAAACCACTGGAAAGTACAAACTACAAACAAAAGACTAACAGCAGTAGTGAATTCAATTTGGAATAGAATGCTATGTGTGAATAACATAGGGATAGTCCTGTAGTTCCTCCATTTCTAGAAGAAAATTCTAATGATACTTGGTTGAAGATGAAGCTTGGATATTTAGAAACTTAGGAAACAGACACTCTCATTAAAAGAGTTTATTTACTGCAATGCTTATATGCTATTAAAAACAATTTTAATGCCTCAAATGGTGTTTCTAATAATGACAAGGCACTATGTCAAAGATGCATATTTGAACAAAATTGTTTCATGAAGTGTAAATGTGGAAAAGTAATATTTATAAACTATGTTATGTGATTTTAGATGTTCTAGTTGAATTAATAGATTAACTTTTAGAAGTAGAAAAAGGGTGGTCCAGTGGTTAGGATGCCACACTTTCACTGCCCAGGGCACGGGTTCCATTCCTGGTAGGGGAGCTGGGATCCCACAAGCCATGAGGCATGGCCAAAAAAAAAAAGTAGAAAAAAAAAATCTTAAGACTCTGAAGATGTGCATATCATCTCTCGTCCTTCTACCTTCAACCCAAGCCAGAGAGAGGACTAGAATATTCTTTAACTTCTGAAAATCTAGCCAGACCCCTTCTATTGCTGTAGTTTCTGCTGACCTCTAATTGCCTATAACCATGAAAATGACTTCAGGGAGCTGGAAGCTGGGCTATAGGTGGATGCAATATAGGTAAGATAAATTTTGTTAGCGAAAAGGAGGAAAGCTCAAGACCAGTATTAATACATGCACGCAAACTGGTCTTTCAGTTGTCCATGATGACCTAAGGAGCTTACCCCAGAATGTAAATCAATGCACTGCTTCCTTTACTGAGAAAAAGTCTTGCTATTAAAAACAAAAGTCAGTTAAACTAAATGGTGTCTTTAGTGACTCAGTTTGCATTCTGGCACAAGCTCCTTCTCTCATCATGGGCTGGTAACAAACTCTTTGTGGACTGGTATTGGTCTGAGGATCACAATTTGAAACCCCATTAAAAAGACGGTAAAGTGCATTTTGAAGAGCATATAGCCACAAGGACAAAGAGAACAGGATAGAAGAACTAAGAAGAAAACTTCAGAAACTGGAAAGCAGTTGGATAATAGTAACTAACTTTAGAAGACCAAGAAAGAAATTCTTAGCTAGTATGAGATAAGCCAAAAAGTAACCTGGCTTATATCACCAAGCCCCCAAATATATGTAATTGATAGCACCAGGTGCCTCTGGAAGTAGAGGCAAAGAACTAACAACAGGAGGATTCATTGTAAGCCTGTTTCAGAAGCAGTTAGACCCTAGATCATCTCCCTAAGTCCAGTGTCTGCTTTCCCCTCATCCTGGCAAAAGACTGGTCATTTAGTCTCAAAAGGGGGTGAAAGGGTCAGAGAGTCTCTGAACTGGGAGATATTAGGCATAGTTGAGAGTGTGGAATGTTCTGAAAGCAAAAGGTTAATGAAAGTTTATTTATTAAAAAGCGAGCATCCCAGGGACTTCCCTGGTGGTCCAATGGTTGGGACTCCATGCTTCCATTGCAGAGGGTGTGGGTTCAACCCCCGGTCGGGGAACTAAGATCCCACATGCCACATGGTGTGGCCAAAAAGTAAAAAAAAAAAACAAATTTAATTAAAAAAAATTTTTTTTAAATTGAGCATCCCAGCCTTTATTCCCTACTCAGTTCCCAGGATGCTGGCAACCAGGCCTTTACCATTCAGGTAAGAGATTGAAAGAGCTTCTCTGGGAAAGTGATAAATCAAAAAGGAAAGACCAGATTTCTGGAGTTTCAAAAGAACATGCCTCAGTTGGATTACTCTATAGAAAAAACCACACTTGACAGGCCCCATCCATATGCAGAGACTTCCAATCATCCTTTTAGTGACCGCTCTTAAATATGAGCAGACAGCCAAGGATTATAGACATTTGAGGAAAGCATTTCATATGAAAGACTGAGACTTAAAAAAAAAAAAAGACAAAAAGCCAATTGGAGGAAGGCTTGTGAAGAGAAGTACATTTCCCAAAATTACTAATATTTTTAGAGAGATAAAAGATATTGAACTCAATCAACAAGAACAGGATGCTTTAAAAAAGTTTACAGAACAAGAACAGTAACAACAGCTCTTTCAAATTAAACAAATTAAAAAGCCAATTAAATAAAAGGATTTATTAATAAAGTTGAGGAAATATCCCAGAAAGTAAAACAAAAGCTCAAAAAGGGGAGGTGTAAGACAGAAGAAAAATAAGGTTCAACTTTAGGAACTCCAGAAAGAGAAAACAGAGGGAAGGAAGTCATTAAAGAAATAAATTAAGACGATTTTACAGAATAAAAGGGCTCACCAAATGTCTAGCATAATGGATGAAAACAGCCCATACTGAGTAACATCACTGAGAAATTTTAGGACAAAAAGAAAATCTTAGAGTCTTTGATTGGGAGTGAAGGGGAAAGAAGTAGGTTTTATATGAAGTTTCAAGGATTAGACTGGAGTTACATTACTCAACAGCAACTCTGGAAGCCATAATACAATGGAAAAATGTCTTTAAAATGACTCAGGAAAACAGTTGCCAAGCTAGAGTTATATACCTAGCCAAACAATTAACTCACTGTAAGGGAAGAATAAAGACATACTGAAATAACTAAGGTTTCAAAAATTTCATCTCCCATACTGTCTTTCTTAGAAAGTTATTGGAAGATGTTCCCTACCAAGATGAAGGAATAAAGCAAGAAATTGGAAAATCATAGGGCTCAGGAAGCAGGGAACCCAATGAAAGAGAGAGAGAGAGAATGTGAGGAGTACAAAGGGGAGATTCAAGATGACAGCTGTGCAGCAGGTCTAAATAGCAGCCCAGTCCATATTAGAGCAAGTCAGAGACTCCTGAATATATTTTTTCAAGAAGAAGGAATTAATAGACTACTGTACCTGATGTATTTAAGTGTACTGAGAGGAGAGTTATAAAATTGGTGGAGAGGTTGGGGTTAAGTTAGTGTAAAGTAGTGTGCAAAAAAAAGTAAAGGGTGAAAGAATGAAAGATAGATAGATAGATAGATATTATTGGGCTGCAGTCATCTCATTGAACCTCATAAGAAACCCTGAACCCGAATTGCCCAGCCATGGGGTTCCTGGATTCCTGACCCAGAGGAAATGAATGAGATAATAAATATTCATTGTTGTTTTAAAGCTAACCTAAGTTTTAGGTTAATGTATTATGTAGCAATAGATAACTAATACAGATTTTGGTACCTGGAAGTAGGCTGTTGCCATAATGAAAACTTAAAAATGTGGGAGTGGCTTTGGAACTGATTAGTGGGAGGAAGTTGGAAGGACCTTGAGATAGTGGAAGACTGAAGATCCTTGTAAAGACTGTTATTAGAAGCTTGATAACCTGTGAGGTTACCAGTAAAGACTTTAAGGAGAATGAGGACAATGTTATTGGAAACTAGAGGAAAGGAGATCCTTGCTATGCTGTGGCAAAAAAAAAAAAAAAAAAAAAAAGTAGCAACACGGTCACCTACAGTAATATGCAAAGTAGAAAATATATTTAATAAACTGGGTGATAGAGCTAAGGAAATTTCCAGACAAAGTGTTAGAAGTGCTGCATGGCTGCTTCTTGCTGCTTATAGTAAAATGCAAGGGGAGTGCCTTAAAGGAAGGACTATTAAATATAAAGGAGCCAGGAACTGTTGGGTTTGAAAATTCCCAGCCCCTCCAATGGCAAATGATGCTAAAATTAGAGATGGCTTTCTGGCAAAGATTAACTCCAGGGCACAATCAGAAAAATATAGTCTAAAAATGAAGCCAAGATATGACTATAATATCTGTGTTATGACCTCAAGAGATTTAAGGCAGTGCCTCAAAGAACCACTGTCAGACACTTAAGAGTGTTGTTCCTCAGCAGCCTTTGCAGAAGAGGGCTTTTCTCAGAGATTTGTGAGTAGGGCTTTTGCCTAATGGTTTGAAACCTAATAAGATTCACGAAAGACCTGCAAAGTTTTTTTGTTTGTTTTTTCTTAAACTTTGTTACCGTTTAATCATTGACAATGTTCTCTACACTAACGCCACATTCGTAGTCATCAGTGCTGTTATGATCTGCAAAGTTTTTAAGAGAATTGTATTAGCAGAAACACCAGCAGGATTGAAAGGAATGGATAGAATAAAATGAAAAGAAGCTTTCGGGCTTCTTTTGTTGTAGGGGCTTCATGCCCCTACAACAAAAGTTGTAGGGGCATGAAGCAGTCTGTAGAAACTACTCAGCCGCAAATATGGGCTCCCTTTCATGGAAAAGGAGGGATGACTCAGAGGGTAGAACCAAGAGCTGTGGAGAATCATTCCTGTATTCTGAGTTCTAATCAAGGAACTGCTAACATGTGCCCAATGGATTTCAGATTTGCTAGTTACTAGGAACTCCTCTAAACCTCCTGATTTTCCCCTTTTGGAGTGGAGGGTGTATAGCAACTATCCTTTGCATGTCTCACCATTTTATAGTGTTGCATGAGTGTGTGCTGGGTAAAGAACTTGTCTCTGTGGTTCACAAATCTTAAGGTTGAGAGAAACTGTGCATGAGGAGCGTCATCCCTGAGTTACTTTAAGTGGTGAGATCCTGGACTTTAAGCTGATGCTGTAAATGAATGAGACTTTGGGGTGGTGTGGGAGGACTAAAGGTAGTTTGCATTTAAGTGGCTGGAGTGTGGGGTGTGGTGGTTTACAAACATGTCTTCAACAGGTGGAGCTGGGCTGCCCTGGGGGTGCAGTGGATAAGCATCCACCTGCCAATGCGGGGGACACGGGTTCCAGCCCCGGTGCGGGAAGATCCCACATGCCACGGAGCAACTAAGCCCGTGTGTCACAACTACTGAGCCCATGTGCCACAACTACTGAGCCTGCACTCTAGAGCCCGTGAGCCACAACTACTGAACCCACGTGCCACAACTACTGAGCCAGCGTTCTAGAGCCCACGAGCCACAACTACTGAGCCCACGCGCCACAACTATTGAAGCCCACGTGCCTAGAGCCCATGCTCCGCAACAAGAGAAGCCACCACAATGAGAAGCCTGCGCACCACAACGAAGAGTAGCCCTGCTATCTGCAACTAGAGAACACCCACGCGCAGCAACGAAGACCCAACACAGCCGAAAAAAAAAGGTGGAGCCGAATTCCATTCCCCTTGAATGTGGGCCAGATTTAGTGACTTGCTTCTGATGAATAAAATGCGGCAGAAGTGATGCGACGTGGCTTTTGAGGGTAGGTCATAAAAGGATAGCTTCTGCCTGGCTCACACTCCATCTCTCTCTTGTTCTCCTTTCCTCTGCCACCTCCGTCTCTCTTTCAGATCACTTATTCTTTAGGAAAGCCAGCTGCCATGTTGTGAAGACACTCAAGCAGCTCTTTGGAGAGTAGAGGGACCCAGATGAGGAGGAACTGAGGCTTCCTGCCAAAACCCAGCACCAGTGTGCCAGTAATATGTAAAATAAATCCTTCAGCCCTGGTCAAGCCTTCAGGTGACTGCAGCTCTGACTGACAACTTGCTGCAACCTTGTGAGAAATCCTGAAATGGCTGAGCTGTTCCTAAATTCCTGGCACAGAGACCATATGAGATAGTAAGTGTTTATTGTTGTTCTAGTCCACTGAGTTGGGGCAGTTAGTTACACAGCAATAGATTAACAATGGATCTAGCCAAAATTGTGATATAATCGTAATGGGAGGAAAATGGACCTCTCAAAATCTACCCACCTAAATATGTAAAGTGAATTGTCTATGGTCATGTTAATGTAGGGAGGCAATACGTTTTTTCATATTTTTCACAGTGATAGACTGATAACATATAACTAGCATTCTTTGCACTCTGTCTTTAAAAATGAGTAGACAGGGCTTCCCTGGTGGCGCAGTGGTTGAGAGTACGCCTGCCGATGCAGGGGACACGGGTTCGTGCCCAGGTCCAGGAGGATCCCACATGCCACGGAGCGGCTGGGCCCGTGAGCCATGGCCGCTGAGCCTGCGCGTCCGGAGCCTGTGCTCCGCAACGGGAGAGGCCACAACAGTGAGAGGCCCGCGTACCACCAAAAAAAAAAAAAAAAAGTGCTTAAAAAAAAAAGAAGAGTAGACATGGATTAAAAGCAAAGAATTTTAGAGATGGGAGGAAAATAAGAGATTATGTAATTCACGTCTTCTGTTTAGAGGGAATTTTAGAAATAGTAGGTACACAATATATGGTTTTGGTGTATGTATGACATACATCTATTTATTCTGAAGGTATTATTTAAAATTTTGATTTATCAAAATAATACCTATACATAGTTAAACAATCCAATATTACTAATATCTTTCTTATCAAAAACAGTCCTATCCATTTTTGTATCCCAAGACAGCCACTTTTACCTTTTAACATGAATCTTCTGATAATCACCCTCATAGTTTCAGATAATGAGATTATACTATTGTTTCTCGATTTATTAGCTTTAGAGAGTATTTACTGACTTTGCATTATGATCATGGAGAATTTCTTTCTTATCCCAACTTCTCCAATTTCCCAGTAGAATTACAATTTTCAGTTAAGCCAGTGCTTAATATTTACACCATAAATATAAATAGTTTTCACTGCTGAGTCAGGTAATATACAATGGTTATCTGTCTTCATATGGACGTTTGTTTTCTTGGAGTTAATTATTTCCTTTTCTTTATTTTGCTTAATTTTCTATATATGTACAGCTTGTTTGGTACTCATGTATTAACAGATCCGATGAATGCCCGACAATCATTGTTTCAAATTCAAACACATCATATAATCCATCCGACCCACAGCCTTCTGTCCTCTTGCTCAAATAGGGACAGTGGCTCTCTAGACTAGCTGTCATGTTAGGACTTTCCTTAGCCATTCTGGTTTGGGGATTGTTTTTGAAAGATTTTGCTAATGTGAATATAACTAGAAGGAGGAAGCATTAATATTTTAAAGAGAATCCTAAATTATTAATGTATACTGCTTCTATGTCCTAGATTCACCAGCCTGTGAGGTCACATAAAATGAATTCACTTTTGCTTTTGATGCCCAAGGTATAGGGGCTCAAGTCTTCACAGTTTGAATGCAAGATCTTAGCACCTTTGCAACATTGCAACTTTGCAAAGTGCTCTCTGAGTTTTTCTGGGGGTCCACAAAAGGGATATACTTACTAACTAGTCTATCCACTGGTTACCACAAGGCACTTGCTGTGTTTTTCCTCTTCTGCTGTGACCCCCTGGCCGATGTGTATTGCCCTGAATGCTGTTTGAAGGGGCTGATGGTCTCCCTCACTGCTGATGGTATTGCTCGTAAGATAGATGTTATATTTGCCAAGGGTGTTTTTTCCTGATGTCGCCATTGCCAGGAACACCAGGGGTACTAGGCTTGATGGGAGGTAGTTAGACTGACCCTTTCCCCACTTCCACACCGCTTTCCTACTCCCCCTCCTCCATTGCTCAAAATCCAGGGTTTACAGACTCTTTCGGCTTCTCCTTTTTGTAGTTTCCTACTTACACACCTGCCCATAGCCCCTCTGTCCAATGCAATGATAATCAACAGTCACAACCAGCTGCTAAGCACCGATTTCAGCGGGGACAACACAAAAGCCAGAAGGCTCAGACACATAGCTCAGCCACATAACTTATTCCCAAACCAGAATGTTCAACATTTATATTCTAAAGAGGTTCTCAAGCCAGAGAAACAGTCAGCTTTAAAGTGAGATGAAGTCTTCATTCTGGAGATAGAACAGTAACTTGCAGCTTTCAAATAATGGACCGCTTTCTCTGCTAAACAAGATTTTACATGCCTTAGCATCTCCTCTCAATCCAAGCACCATATTGCCAATCTTTAAACACATATGTCCATATTCTTTTAGAAACCCCAAAGAGTTTTTTTCTTTGGGTAAATTTGGAAGCCTTCTATTGCTATCTGTAAGTAATCAAACAGAATTGAAATACTAAATATTTCAGACTACTAATTCAGACTGACCTTTGCTCTAAACACTGTCTAAACTTGCTCAGTTAGCATTTCCAAAGAATACTTAAACGTGGAGATGCCACCAACAGGAGAGCTGCCAGCAGACCACAGAAGAGGAAAGGCCTTTTCTTGTGAGGTTTAAAGCACTACCGTGCTGGTCTTTTGGGCCAAATGAGAGAATGGTTTTCAAAACAAAGGCCATGTTATTCCAGCAAAACATTTCAGGTGGTACCCAAGACCCTTCATCATCTTCCCCTGCCTTCCTGGCCAGTGCCATCCCCCACTCTTTAATGTTCCAGTTTTCTTCATTTAGTGGATGAGGACAGTTAGAGTCACACTTTACCTAGTCAGTAAGAAGTAGAGCCAGGATTTTAACCCAGGTGAATTTGACCTCAAAACTGGTGGCTCTTTCCTGCTTACCCCATCACGTTGTGTCACTTCCTACGGTCACTACAGAGGCGACCGTAAGGAAGAAGAATTTATCTGGGGAGCCACCCAGCCATGTGGCTTATCTGGGATTTCCCTGGCGTACATCCGTAATGGCTCCCTGCTGATACATGGTCTACGTTGAAGGAGGTTCTGGATTGGATACCCTGTGCAAGCAGACCTAATCCCGAACCTCACTGTCCCTCCTTTTTCTTCTAATGCCTTTTCTCCCATCGCTTTTTCAAAGAGAGACCAAGCAACTGGTTGCTGATCCTGTACTCTGCTCCCCGTAAGTCACCCAAATGGCAGCCCTGGCTTACCTTTCCTACGACATCTGTTAATAGCTTCAGGGCCAGAGGATCATGAACCAAGGAGTCCGTGTAAAAGGAACCAAGGTATTTCTTTGGGTTGGTTGGATTGTCCTGGGCACACAGATCTGGACGCATGCTGAATCCATGGGAGATTCTTCCTACTGTGTAGGGGAAGGAACCACCTGCAAGTAAAGGGACTAGTGTTAATTGAAAAGGATTCTTTTCAACCCTCATGTTGTATGCAAAGAGAAGTTACTGTAGCCCAGCTAGTTAACTGTATTTACAAAGGATCTACTGGGTTCCAAATGTGAGAGAAGACCCAGAAAAAAGAATAAAGTTTAACTCATCTAGAAATTCAGATTTAAGGAATTTATCCTAAAGAGAGAAAACAAGTGTATAAAGATGTGTGGTCAAGGTTTTCAAATGTAGCTTGGTTATAATAGAAAAATACAGAGGGAGCCTTTCAGTTGGGGAATATCTAAATAATGACGGCATATCCATAAAATGCATTGTCATGTATACAGCCATCAAAAATGATGAAGCTCTGTACTCACTGACATGGAAAGATGTCTCCATGTGCTGTTGAGAAGGAAAAGCGGATTAGAGAACAGTGTGTATAGTTTGATATTGTGTGTGTGTATTCAAGGGTCACAAACTCACTTACCTACAGGGACCAAGCAGGAAATGGAAATGAATGAAACAGGCCTGTTTGTAAACAATAGTGAATGGTAGGGACTATTGCAAACTGGAGAGCTTGTGGTAGCTTGTGGTCTGACGAGAGATTTAAATGAAAAACAAAACAAAATCAAGTAAACTGTGCCAACCAAACTAAACTTGTCTGCAGAAATGGAATTTGGTCCTTGAACCATCATATACTTTAGAACAACTACCAGGACTAAATTGTGTCCCTCCAAAATTGTGTCCCTGACCCCCAATGTGACTGTACTTGTAGATAAAGCCTTTAAGGAGATAATGAAGCTTAAATGAGGTCATAAGGTGGGACCCTCATCCTACAGGACTGGTGTCCTCATAAGAAGAGGAAGAGACATAGGAACTCTCTGTCTGTCTTCCTGTGAACACACAAAGAAACGGCCATGTGGGGACACAGTAAGAAGGCGGCCTTCTGTAATCCAGGAAGAGAGACCGCACTAAAAACCAGCTGCACTGGCATCTTGATCTGGGAACTCCATAACTGTGAGAAAATACATTTCTGTTATTTAAGCTGCCCAGTCTGCGGTCACATTCTGTTACGGCAGCCCAAGCTGACTAATACAGATAGGGTCTTACCTCCATGTGCAAAACATACTTTCAGTTTAGGAAACTTCTCGAACACTCCACCCATGATCATGGAGCAAATGGCTGTGGTGGTCTCTGCGGGCATTCCTGGAAGAAGAAACAGTCATGACGTATAGCGCTTGTCATCACGAGCAAGAAGTTCAGTGATGTTAATGGCAGGGGAATGGGACCTTGCTGAGAAGCGCAGGGTCCCTGTGCCCTAGCATGGCTTGGTTGTACGCAGGCCATGACTTTGGCAAGCAGAAACCATCTGACACTTCCTATTTGCCACTTGCAAGTAGAGTCATCTAATGGCTAGAAGAGTCAAGGAGCCAGAGGACCTGTCTTTTGTCCTGATTCTCCCAGCTTCCATTTTGTGTGCAGTGGGGCAAGCAGAGTACAGTGAGTCTAGGCTGAACCCTTTCTCCTCCAGTTGTTTGCTTCTTGGCCTTTGACAAGTAATTTAATGCCCCCGAGTCTGGGCTTCTTCACCTGTGAAATGGGGACAGTGTTGCCCATCTTGGAAGGCTGTTGTGGAACCTTGCAAGTGATGATGCTGGGAAAGTTCTTGGCCAGAGCTTCACATTGGAGGGGCTTGACAAATATGATTTGCCTCCCTGCTTTAATTTCCTCATCTGTAAACTGGGGTTAAGAATGGTTAGTTCTTGCCACTTAGTGAGTGCTCAATAGATATTAGCTAATATTAATATTCCTGCCAAATCTTTACTGCTTCTTGGAGCTGAGGTTGAAAATAACTGGATTAAAATGAATTATTTCAAGTGCTTTGTGCTTCTAGAAGAGGCAGCTGGTCCATGCCCGATGCCTTCACCTCCATGGAGTCCATCTGGGCTATATTTCCAGATGACTGCTTTTCAGACTGTGATTAAGAAATCTCTGGGGGCTCTGTGACTGAGCCCTGGGCCTTCTGGGGAAGCCTGATTCTCTGGCTGCCTAGTGGGCCTTTACTGGTTGTTCATCCTTCCTTAGGCCTGTCACTTTCCATGGACAGAGATGCCCCTGGCTCCCTGGATCCTTGGCCTCTTGAGAATTCTGGAAGCATGATGGATTCACATCTGTCTGGGAGTGGTTTGTGGGCAGAGTTTCCTGCAGGCGGGGGGATAGGCAGCATCCCTTCCCTTTGGTCCTGTGATTCTGCTTTCCATTAACTACCTGGACAAAAACCCCACAATTGTCTATATAGGAACCAAAGTGGAATATTTATAATGTAAATTGGATCATGGCCCTGCCCTGCTGGGAATCCTCCAGTCTCCTAAAGACCGCCTTTGCATCCAGTATAAAATTCAGAAATTAGCCTGTTTGTTTATGACCTGTGTACTTGTCAGCTCAGGCTTCAGGGGGGCAGAGGTTTTGTCCATGTCTGGTACATCTTCAGTGCCCGGTGTGCTAGAAAGGATCAATATATGTGTTGCATAATGAGGGATGAAATGATCCTCTATGTAAAAATGCTCTCCTTTGTTTTTCATGTGGGAAGTTGCAATGCAAATAAGTTTGTGGAACTTGTCAAAGTGTTGTGTGAATTAGGATGAGATTTTCTTAGAAGCCAGAGAGCACAGGGGCTACTTAGTTTATCTCTTCCGACTAATTGTTGCTCAAGAATTTGGTGGGGGATGGGTAGGAAGCTGCCTTACTAAACACGTTCAGTCTCCAAAAGCAATAACAAGGGCATGAAATGTCAGAGCAGAAAGAGAATCCGGACCAGCTCCTATCCAGAGCTTGGTAGGCTCAGTAAAGGTCTCTCCTCTTTGCCCTTCCCTTACCCGCAGGTGGAACCATGGGTGAACAGTACAGGTGGCAAAGAGCAGGTAACAGGGGACTTGAAAGCCTGGTCATCTGCAATCTAGGGTCTCAGATCCTTAGGCGGTAGAAGCTGACCTTCTTTCTGCTTGTAACTCCAGGGTTCTCATTTGTAAGGGCTGATGCGATCATTGGCTTCTAAAAATCTATTAGACAGGCATGGCTACTTTTTTGCAGAGCCTTTTTGGGAGTCTGTGTAGTGAGGTGGTGGCTTTGGAGTCAGACAGATCTATGTAAATTCCATTTTCACTTTTTAACTATGTGACCTGCACAACTTAACCACTTCGAGACTCAGTTTCTCCATCTATAAAATGGCTATTACAGGGAATTCCCTGGTGGTCCAGTGGTTAGGACTCCGAGTTTCCACTTCAGGGGGCACGGGTTTGATCCCTGATTGGGGAGCTAAGATAACCTGCAAGCCATGTGGCCCAGCCAAAAAAAAAAAACTGGCTATTATAGTGTCAACCTCATAAAGTTTTGTGTGGATAAGATTAAAATTAAATGAGGTAATCTAACTGAATCACTTTGCTGTATACCTGAAACATTGTAAATCAACTATACTTCAATTAAAAAAATTAAATGAGGTAATACATATAGCACTATCCGAGTAAGAGCTCAATAACTCACAATCCTGTTAGTTATTCATACTTTCTCTCTTTGACATAATAGGGTCCCATAGATAATTGGAAAAAACTAAGGCCTTGACTCTCTTTTCCAGATCCCAAGCTGACACAAACCTATGAGCCAAGGGAACCAGTATTTGGCCATCCGTCCATCCATCTGCATGTCCCAGGGGTGCACAAATAGGGAACAGTTCAGCTTTTCAGCCTCCTTCAAAGAAGCAATGAGAGAGTGAGGGGGTTATTTGGATGAGCCAGCAAATTATAGGGCACTATTTTAGGGTATTGCTTTTCTCTGGGTCTATATTGATCTGAATAAATAAACTAAAATATTTTTGAAATTTTTTCTGATCTATATAAAAGAATATTGATAAACTCTGCTCCTGCTTGGCAACTAAAAAGAACACTTAGAATTAACAAGGGTGTTGGTGGATTTACCATTGAGGTTGATAAAACATCTACCCTTGAAACACTTTGGCTGAGAGCAAAACACTCAAGGACTGATCTCACACCTCAAACGTGAGGAAATTTCCCCTGCTGGTTCCTGTTTGGTCCCCTCTTTCGGAAGAACTGCTTAGATTGTAGTGTTGAAGTCAGGGGTGGAGTGTTCCCTCTTCTCCCTCTCTTGGAAACCCGACGATGTGGAAAGTGAGGAAGTGATGGGTTGGGAGCCAGGGGCTCATAACTGGCCTGACCTACGCCATCTGGCCACTCCGAGCCTGACACTGGGTGGGAATTTCTGGGATCTACAGGCACTCACAAAGCCTCAGGACCACAGCTGAGCGCCTGAAGAGTCCGCTGTGTATGAGATGACTTTAGAAAGGAAAGAGCTCTCAGTGCCTCAGCCAGGCAGGTACTGAAAAGACTGTCATGAGCAAACCTGCTCCAGGACCTTCTGGGAAATAGAAATACCATCTGGAGGAAATGACCTTTATTCGACACAATGGTTAATTAGAAAAAGTCCTCACAACAGGCTTTTAATATTAGTTGCTTGTCAAGGTTCAAAACATTTTCCTTGGACCATTTCTTTTCCAAATATATTGGGGTGCTGGGGTGAATCATCCTACCTCTACATATAAACATTTGGGCTAACCAGGCTGATGCAATGTGACTTGTGTACATAAGCCTTTTCAAAATGGAGAAATAATCCCAGGACAATAGGGGATTCTGGAAGTGGCAGGCAACAGGCAGATTGAAGAAAGCCCTTCTAATTCAACAGGTTCTGGGGAGCGGAAGAGAGAGAAATCTTTTGAAGGGAGAGGAGCTGATTGGTTTCTAATAACGGATGCAGGCTGGAAAGAGTATCAACTTCTTGGGATGGTTTGGGCTTGACAAAGGCATGTGATCTTGGTATCTTGGTGGGATTTCACTCCTCATAAGGATAAAGCTTTATTCTGTGTACGTGTGATGGTTCATTTCTATTCAATTCAAATTAACAAATATTTCTGATCACCTTCTGCATGTGAGACATTGTAGAGAATATAAAAAGAAGCCACTTATACCCTCAAAATCATGATAGTTTAAATTTAGTGAGCACTTACCATGTGCCAAAGCTGTTTATATATATATATGTATATATGTATATTTTATATATAATATATATCCTATGTATATTATATACTACTATGCATTTTATATATATTATATATACTCATATATTTTGTATATTATATTTATTTCATACATAGCATATTTTATACATAGCATAGCATATTTTATACATAACATATTTTATACATAACAATTGTTAACTAGTTTAATCCTTTATGAGGTGAGCACTTTCATTACTCCCATTTTATATAACATATGTATTATTATATATTTACATATTATATATTATATATAATATCTAATTTATATATTTAATATATATTTTTAATATATATAGCAATTTTACAATTGTTAACTAGTTTAATCCTTTATGAGATGAGTACTTTTATTACTCCCATTTTAAAGAGGAGGAAACTAAGGCAGATAGAGGCTAAGTAACTTACTCAGGTCTTCTGGCTGATAAATGACAGGCAGTCTGCCACTACCACTCTGTTTGCTTCATACTCACCACAAAATCATTTTTGTACCTGATAACTGATCTGAGCATGTGCTGTTGGGTTTGCTCACTAAGAAGGGAGGTCTAGGAGATAAGGGGGACAGTTGGGTGCTCTGGAGCTCAGGCTGCCCTCGAGATGATGAAGCCAACTTGGCCCACAGAAACGCCTCTCATTTGTTTCAGCACGTTACTGATGCAAGTTAGATAGTGCTAAGGCTGGCAAGTCTTGCTAACCAAACAAATGTGCTATCAACCCCAGGACATCACAAGTCAGATGGGGCCAGGATGCTCTTTTGAATCCCCACAGAGACTGGTATCCCCCAAAACAGCCTAGTTAGAATGATTGATTGAGCTGGTCACATAAATGAAAATATCCATTTGGACCCCAATGGGCTGCTATTGCGTTCTGAGCCCCTTAGTAATTCATAAAGCTGATTCCAGTGAATCCTAAAATGACCTACAGCTGAAGGCTTGCTCATACTGTGCTGAAACAATTTGGATGCACAAGTAAATACATCCTCTTTCAGAGCTCATTAAAGTTTCTAGAAAACATTCACTGGATCAGTTCAGCCACTGCAGCCAATCATCTTCTGGGAGTCTGATATTTAGAGGAACATTAACTAAATCTTTCAGGTCATTAGGAGGCAATTTAACAGGCAGTCCCCCAGCTGGTGGGCAGTGTCCACAGATACAGGCATGGAATGCATTCTGCATGTAGTCAGAGCTCAATAAATATTAAATGAATAAATCATCAGTGATTATATTGCCTGATGAGTCTACCAACATCTACTTAATTCATTATTGAAGATTTTGCATTTACAGTGAAAATAACAGAAAATGATACTATTATAATTCTAGGAGGCAAGTAAGAAATTTTTAAAAAATGCAATTGAATAAAGAATTATGCATCTTGAATCCTGGAATTAAGGAAAGCAGATTTATGTACAGAAAGAACAGAAGGTAGAGAGGACCATGGGACTGTGGACACTTCTGTTGGATATTTCAGAAATGGATGGCACTGTGTTTTTGAAAATGTATCTCATTATGCAATATTTCAAATATAGAAAGTTATAAACAACTAAAATGAACACCCATATATTTACCATCTAGTTTCATCAAATGTTAACATTTTGATGGTATTATTTTTGTTGCATATTTTTATTATACTACATTTTAAAAATATATGGCTTAAAAAGTATCTTAATTGCGGGCTGGTTAAATAAAACATATCCATATATTGGAATATTATGCAGTTATTTTAAAATCATGCATTGAGAGAATTTTCACTTAGGTTGGAAATTCTCAATTAGGATACAAAATCGCATGTTTAGGGGCTTCCCTGGTGGCACAGTGGTTAAGAATCTGCCTGCCAATGCAGGGGACACAGGTTTGAGCCCTGGTCCGGGAAGATCCCACATGCCGCAGAGCAGCTAAGCCCGTGCACCACAACTACTGAGGCTGCGCTCTAGAGCCCGCGAGCCACAACTACTGAGCCCATGTGCCACAACTACTGAAGCCTGTGTGCCTAGAGCCCATGCTCCGCAACAAGAGAAGCCACCACAATGAAAAGCCCGCGCACCACAGCGAGGAGTAGCCCCTGCTCGCTGCAAGTAGAGAAAAGCCTACACACAGCATCAAAGACCCAATGCAGGCAAAAATTAAAAAAATTAAAACATTATTTAAAAATCACATGTATAGTGTATTTCCAATTTCATTAAAATATAAAATATGCAGATGTATGCAAATAAAAAGATAAATGGGGCTTCCCTGGTGGCGCAGTGGTTGACAGTCCGCCTGCCGATGCAGGGGACACGGGTTCGTGCCCTGGTCCGGGAAGATCCCACATGCCGCAGAGCGGCTGGGCCCGTGAGCCATGGCCGCTGAGCCTGCACGTCCGGAGCCTGTGCTCCGCGATGGGAGAGGCCACAACAGTGAGAGGCCCGTGTAGAGCAAAAAAAAAAAAGATAAATGAAATGTACTATTAACAGTGTTTACTCATCTTTGGGTGGCAGAATTATGGGTTCTTTTTGTTTTCCTATTTATTTAAAGTATAGTTCGTTTACAATATTGTGTTAGTTTCAGGTGTACAGCATAGTGATTTGGTTTGTTTTTTGCAGATTCTATTCCATTACAGGTTATTACAAGATATTGGGTATAATTCCTTGTGCTATACAGTAAATCCTTGATGCTTATTTATTTTATGTATAGCTGTTTTCCTCTTTAAACATTTTTGTATTTTCTGCAGGTTCTTCTAAATTATTTCATAATTTTGAAAAATGATAAGAACTTTTTTCCAAAGCAAAAACAAATACTTTGGGGTATGTCATTAACCTGATTCTTTTGCACAGTGGCTGTGGTGAGGGTAGTATTTTGGCTTCCAAATGAAACTTTTTTTTTCCAGTTTACATAACCTCTTTATTTAAAAAAATTTTTTTAAATTTTTAGTTTATATTGGAGCACAGTTGATTAACAATGTTGGGTTAGTTTCAGGTGTACGGCGAAGTGATTCAGTTGAGCATATACATGTATCTATTCTTTTTCAAATTCTTTTCCCATTTAGGTTATTACAGAATATTGAACAGAGTTCCCTGTGCTATACAGTAGGTCCTGGTTGGTTATCTATTTTATTCCAAATGAAACTTTAAAAGGAGATCAAGGGGGCTAGAAAGAAGAGAGATTTCACTGAGTTAACTTAGGGCTGGCCTGGGAAGCATTTCCACCTGTCCCTCTTCTAGTAGGATGGCCCACTTATTTGGGGGAGCTCTTTCCACATTTCCCCCTACATCTAGCATGTCATCAGGCATCTCTCCCACCCAGGGACACCGAGCACAGTGCCTGGCCACGCTCTGAGAGTGAGCGCCACGTACTCACCGCGTACACTGGGAAGAGTTCCTGGGCGTTCAGGTTCCACTCGTTGATGTGGGAGCCAATCTGAACCCCCGGAAAGCCCAGCTCCTTCACACAGCGCTGCAGCTCCTTGACCGCCAGCTCAGGGGCCTGCATGGGCAATGTCCCCAGACCCACAAACCTCCTTGGGTGGCTCGCAACAGTGGCAGCTAGGTCATTGTTTAGAAGCTGGCACAGCTCTAAAGTGTCCTGAGGTTTCGCCTGGTGGAGACAGGTAAGGGAAAGCACATGGTTCAAAACTTACTTCTTTAGATATTTACTCTGATCAGCACCTCCTCAGGGCTCAGTCACTTGTCACTCTCAGTGGCTTTACCCCTCAGAAAGCTGAAGCACAGCCTGAGTTAGGCCTTGGCCACAGGAGACCCAGAAGCCATTCATTGCCAAGGCAAAGAAAACTGCTAGCATATTGCTGATTAATTAGAAAAACTGGGGCTGTAATCAGAAGGGCCTGGAATCCTACACTAGACATGGAATGAGGGTGGGCCACCCCACCAACTGCAGACAGGAGTCTGCAGGGCTGCACACCTAGGCATCCCCCCTCCCAACCCCAGGAGCTGGGCCTGGTGAGTGCCCGATTTCAGGGCACCTCCTTGTCACGCCTCCTCAGAGGATGCCGGGCTGCTTATGGACCTCTCCTGTTCCTGTCTGTCCTTCTCTGTGTCCTTCCTGTTGGCAGTGACACTCAAGAGTAATCTCTCCGCTACTGCTATCTTTCAACATCATCCCACCCCACTGCTAAGAATTTGGTATTTGCCTGCAATCCCAGTTGCCCAGTCAGAATAGCACCCAGTCTGGTAAATTCAGGTATCTCGAGGTCTTAGGGGATTTTATTTTAAGTAGTGAATCTCATGATAGGAACAGATAAGAATTGAATCACTAATACTAGAATCATGAGCACAGGTGGAGGAAGTAAGTGTGAGCAGGTGGTATTTCCATTGCTTATTAAATCACAACACGTGTGAATGTTTATTTGGTTGAGAGGGTACTTAGTGCACCCCCAACTATGTACAAAAATGTGCTTCCACTGGCTTGCCATCATACCTGAAACTTTTAGCACTCAAGACTTCATCACTCGGGGAAAGGCATCCAACTCTAGGAATCCTGTTTTGAATTGTATATTTCCATGGGAGAGGCAACATATTAGGCCATTATCATCACTTCCCCTGCCTCAAAATCATTATCACTTTTGAATAAGCTGGCTTGTCAGTTACTAAGCTAGGCACCGCAGGAATGAGTCAGCAGACAGGTCAGTTCTGATGGAGATTAAGGTTGGGTCTAGAACTGTGCTGTCCAGAGGAAATGCAATTCGAGTCACATAGCAACCTGCAGCCATTGGCTACCATACTGGACCGTGCAGGTCTAGAGCAAGGACATGACTAGGGAGACAGGCCTGGGAGGGGACGGTGTGGTGTGAGAAGCTGAGGGACCCTGCTGATCTCTGAAAGGGTGGAGAGTTGGGTGGGCAATGTTCGAGACTTGAGGCATTTGTCTACTTGCTAGGGAGCTGGACATGAGTGAGCCTTCGCCCACCAAGGCGATGAATTGAGGTTTCACACTCACCCAGTAGCTAAACATGACGGGAACCGTGGAAAGGGCTTGCACGGTCACTCCTAGACACAGACACAAAGGCAAAGCTAATGAGAAGAATGGCCCGGGCACTCCGACATTTCCCAGGGCTGAGGAGCCCAGCAAGTCTCCGTCCCACCGTCTTTCCTCTCTCCCCTCCCTCGCTGCTTCTCCCTGTCCCCCTTCTCGCAGGGTCTCTGTCCCAGGCTTCCCTCATCCCTCGGCGTCAGTTCTAAGGAGAGGAGTAAAGGCTGGACAGAAGTGAGATCATTCAAGAAAAACTAAAAAGCAATTTTTCAAAGGTGTTTTCCAACCCTCCTTCCTGTGAAGTTTTATTTAAGCAAGACATTTCCCAATCAATTTTTTTAGGGCTTTTCATCTTAGGTCATGCATGACAGACTGTATTTCTCAGGCACCTTCCTGGCCCCTTTAATTCATCTCCTAAGTGAGCATGGGTAGAGTCCCACTGTCTGGAATGCCCAGAATGAGACCCTGAGTGTGGTTCCAGAATCCAGCATCCAGGATGCCTACAATCTCTTATCTTCACACTTCTGGAGCTGGGTTATCAGGAGAGATGCTGCCAAAGCAATGGTGGCTCTTCTTTCCCTCATGCCCACGTCCAACCCAGCAGCAAGGCCTGTTAGCTCTACTCCAGTTCCTTTCATGTGCTCACCTCTCCCCATCTCCTGCCACTGCCTGGTCCAAGCCACCAGTATTTCCTACGTGGACCGCTGCAGAAGCTTCTGAGCTGGTCTCCGACTACCACTCTTGTCCTCTTACAGTTTGTTCTACACTTGGAAGCCAGGGTAAGGGTTAAAACTTAGATCAACTCACTACCTTGCTCAAAACTTCCAAGCACTTTTCATCACATTCAGAGTAAACTCCAAACTTGAACACGGTCTATAAGGCTCCGTCTCTCCTGGGAGCTCACGTTGAGCTTCATAGACCTCCTGCCTGTTCTTTGGAGTGCTTTCCTGCCCCAGGACCCTTGCACAGCTGTTCCATCTGCCTGGAATGCCCTCCTTATGGCTCATCACAGGACGAGCTCCTTTTTACCCTAAGGTCTCCGTTCAAATGTCAGATCCTCAGAGAGGCCTTCCCCAACTCCATCCGCTCTCTATCCCATTGTTCTGTTCCTTTCCTTTTCTGATAACTTATTACAGTCTGTCATGACTGTGGTTGTTTATCCTGTGCCGTGCCCTACTTGAATTTCAACACCACATGCACCTGTCTGTCCATGTTCTATCCTTAACATACCCAATATATGAATAAATAAATCATTGTTTAGTGAGGACTAGACACTACAGCGTTTGATTAGAGAGCATTGTTGAACATTGTCACAGATATGATTTGTATTCAGTGATTAGTATACAACAGATAAATGCCGTTCAATTGTAAAATCTTTACATTTACACAAATGCTTTTTCTTACATTACTGTATTTCATTTTATAGATTAGATCACATGGCCTGCAAGTGGTGGGATGAGGCTGCTGTCCAGCCTTGCACCTTCTGTATACCCCAGTGGCCATCACTTGTCACCATATTTTATATAAACATAGTAAATTGCATTATTTATGTGTTGGTTGATTTGGACACATGTTCTTTGGTTCCTGGGAATCCAGAGGGGAAGAAAACAAGTCTAACCCAATGAGAGCTGATTGTTTTTAAAGTGGTGTTTAACAGTTTGGCAATAGCACAGTGTTCCCCAGACTCACCTGCTGAGTAAAATGGCTATAGGGGCCAGGGGGTGGAGGGAAGAGAACATTGTAAAAACAAATTCCTAGGCCCTCCTTTGGAAACTGTGACTCAATGGATGGGGTGTTAATAAACACCCCAGGCAGGTCTCATCCTGAGAGAGGCTTGGGAAAAGCTCCCTTGGGAAAAGTGATGGCATGAGAGAGACAGTCCTAGGTATAATTGTAGCTCTGCCATTTACTGCTGTGTAATCCCGAGCACATCACTTCACCTCCTAATACCCCTCAGGTGGCACTAGGTACAACCATGCCTGCACATAGAGATGTGATGAAGTAAACCAGGGACTGCAATTACATATTTCTCCCTGTGAAGATGGCATGGCTTGCTGGAACCTTCTGTGCTGTGCCTTCATCATTCTTTTACCTCGGCAGAGGCAGTAGGATGCACCTGCTAAGCACTTGGATCCAGACTGCCTGGGTTCAAATCTCGGCTTTCCCTCCTACAAGTTGTGCGATCTTGGACAAATTGCTTAACCTCTGTTCCTCAGTTTCTTCATCTGTAAAATGGGCATAATAATAGATGCCACCTATGATGGTTGTTATAGGAATTGAGTTAATACATGTCAGGTGCTGAGAACAGTACCTGGCACAAAGAAAAATGCTCAACAAGGGTTAGGCTTGACTGTCCTCTTAAGGATAGCTGTGGAATGAAACAAACAACAAAAACCAAAGGAGACACTCTTCACCTAAACTGCAGTCGTGAGCAATGGTTCTGACACCAGTCATCTGAGTCTCCTTTCCACTAGTTTTCTCCTTGAGAGGTGGGAGCTGCTTGTGCTTCACATTTAGAGTAAGACCTTTGCTGTCTTTGCTGTCAGTCTGAAAAGCTGTTCTCTCTCAGTGCCCCTACCACCTCCATTCTAGTACATGGGGTATATATACTGTGTTCTATGGAATGGTCTACAGAAGTGCTTCAGGCTTTCCGCAAAGTTCAATTTGAATGCAATTTAGATGTACTTTTAATTATTTAAAAAAATCTATAAAGCAATATCTAGCCTAAAGTAGCTATACCAAATTCTAACATGCCAGAGACCACCTCCTTATTTGGGGCTGATATCTATGAACTTGTTTTATGCAGACCTTGGAATAAAATGTCTCCTGCCATCTCTGTGTGTATTTTTTGAACTTCTTATACATTTGTCCTTGGTTAGGAAGGTGGTAGTTCTAAAGGGCTCTTTTATTTTTGTGTGTGAATTGTTTGTTTTCTGGATTAAATCTAGACCACTGATGTCAAAATTTAGGCCTGATAGTGTTGTCATGGGGAGTTCCCCATCACAGTCTCTGGGCAGATCCCACGCGTGTTCAGCAGGCTGGGTTCTCTCATTGGAGCACGCTCTCCTTGGTGGCACGGTCAATCAGGTAGTAACAAGTGAAAGTACAATGCGTCTGTCATGCCACATTTTTATTTTACTATTTTATTATGTTTTATTTTGTTTTATCTTATCCCCTACCCATCATACCATATTTTAGATAGGCTTTCATAATTCTTTTAAATTATGGGGATTTGTTTGATTTTAAAATATGGGATGAGGAATGCAAGCAGTTCTTAGAAATGGTTAGTGACTCAGCTTGGAAACAAAAATTTCCTCATTCTCCCCTTTCGAATTTCTGGCTTGGTTTCATTGTAGAGTATTCTGAGATTACATGATTAACTTTTTTGTAAACTGCTCCCGTTTCCACCCCTTATGTGTCAGTGGGGACATTCTGTGTACTGTGCACCAAAAGAAACTACAGAAAGAAATCGGATCCTGAATCTGACTAACCAGGCACTTGGCATCCTTAATCTGTGAACTCTTATTTTTACTGTTTTAATTGGCTCTATAATAAGTAAATACTATGCAGTTGAACTTAAAATGTGTTTAAATAATACAGCATTCTACTTTAAAACGGTATACCTAATTTCAAAACATTTTAAATCCACACTCTAAAAACATCACTGTGGAAGGTGCCATCCCTCCCCCAGTGAAGCTGGAACAGCCTGGCTTGGAGGATAAAAGGAGATGTCATCACATAAATCACCTAAAGTGGTCAACAGACTTTAGCAGTAGACATGCCTCTTACATCAGATGCAAACATTGGTAGTGTTTCTCATTGGAAGTACCTGTTTGGTCCATTTCTCTAAGGCGAACTTCTGGGTCCCAGCAGTTCTCTTGGACCACTCTGAAGACCTTTCCATCTTTCAGCATCTTTGCTTCTCCCTGAGTCAGAAAACTCACATCAGCATCAAAGGTGACCTAAGCTTACTTAGATTAATCCTTCCTTGTATGCTTTGGAACGTGGTTCTCCCCTAACCTTTTTAGGGTTTTTTTACTTAATCCTCAAAGAAGTAGAAATCTGTTTATTTAACAGAACTCAACTTTTTGTCCTTGTGCCTTAATATTGGCTTGGATTTGAAGGGGTGTGCTCTGTGGTTGTCAGTGGCTGGACACAGAGAGAACAAGGTCATGGTCATGGCCTTTTGGGACTACACAGCTGAGGATTGTGTAAGTCACCTTGCCAGAACCTCTGGCTCCAAGACCCAAGAGGATAGCCCAGCATCTGGAAAACTCTAGATTCATAACATTTTAGAATTGAAAGGACCTCTGAGATAGACCATCTAGTCCAACCCTCTTGTTTTATAGAGAAGCAACAGATGGATAGTGAGAGTAAATAATTTGTCTAGCAGAGCAGGGCCCACTGATGTCAACACCTGCAGGAGGAGGCAGGCCATGCAGTGAATCAGTCTAGCAGCATACGTGAAATTTGGTTCTGAGCTGCTACCTCTACCAGGCATCATGCCTGCCTTGTACACTACCTTTTAATTCTCAGTGCGGGGGTGGGGAGGTGCAAACTAAGTGTCTGTGTGGAGCATGGCAGCGGCCTCTTAATTGGGCCTCCTGTTGCTGATCCCTAAAGAAAAGGGAAAAGTTCTGATCCAGGTCCCTGAAATCAGACTGCTAAGGTTCAAATCCCTGTTCTGCCACTTACTGTGTCACCATGAGCAAGTTAAACAACATCTCTGAGCCTCAGTTTTCTCAGTTTTTTTTTTCAATTTATAAAACAAATATTTATGTGGCACCTAAGGTGGGCAATATACTTTCTCTGACTGATGTAAAACTTTAAGGATATATAGTTGAGGAAAAAAGACAAGTTAGTAATCTGCCACCAGAAAATTAGGTCATAAGCATGGAGATTGGAAAGACTGTGAGAAAAGGAAGAAATTAAGGCACAGATTTCCATCCACAGAGACAAAGAACAGAGTACTTGAGCTGGCTGAGCAGAGGTTCCATAATCCAAAGGTTATTATTAATATTATTTGTAGATATTAATATTTTATTATTTAAAATTTATTGATGTGTAGTTTGGTTTTTTTTGGTTTTTTTTTTTGGCTGCACCGTGTGGCATGTGGGATCTTAGTTCCCTGACCGGGGATTGAACCTGTGCCCCTTGCATTTGGAAGCACAGAGTCTTAACCACTGGACCACCAGGGGAGTCCCCTATTGATGTATAGTTGATTTACAATGTTGTGTTAATCTCTACTGTACAGCAAAGTGATTCAGTTATATATACATTCCTTTTCATATGCTTTTCCATTATGGTTTATCACAGGATATAATTCCCTGTGCTATAAAGTAGGACCTTGTTGTTTATCCATCCTATATGTAATAGTTTGCATCTACTAATCCCAAACTCCCAATCCATCATCCTTCTCCCACCCCACCTCCTCCTTGGCAACCACAAGTCTGTTCTCTCTGTGTGTCTGTTTCTGTTTTGTAGACAAGTTCATTTCTGTCATATTTTAAATCCTACATATAAGTGATATCATATGATATATGTCTTTCTCTCTCTGACTTACTTCACTTAGTATGATCATCTCTAGGTCCATTCATGTTGCTGCAAATGGCATTATTTCATTCAGATGTTATTATTATTATGCTCTGCAGTGACGTTGTATTTGGAAATCTGAATATCTTTCTCTCTCTGTTATTTAAATTTGAAGATCTGTGCTGGACTCCTTGGATCTCCTGGAGGAGTTGGCATAACTGGGGCACAGCCTTCTTCTCTCGACCAGGCTTCGTTGGAGTGACAGGTCAGTGGTTGCTTTTGGGAGGAAAGAAGATTCTTGGTTCTTCAGTTACCCTGCTTTCATTGCAGCCTCTTCAGCTCCATGAGGAGGTATTGCTTCCAGCTTACCACCCAGCGTACAAGGCACTCATACATTGGATTTGGACTGCTTTTGGCCCAGAGAACAAGACGGGTGGGAGAGAGTCCTGGTCAGAGTCGATAATGACGGCTTACTTTAAATCATTTTGGCAGATGGCACAGATTAGTTCAAACTCGTCCCATTTAGCCATGGCTCCATGGCTTCTTCTGCTTTGTGACATCAAATATCTGTGGAGTCTCAGACTCTGTCCCGCTAGCTGTTCTGTCTAGAAACTTCTGAGTTTGGGCTCATTTTTAAGATAGTTATAATAATATGACTTACCTTAAAGGGATCTTGTGAGCATGAAATGGGATAATCTTTATAAAGCACTTAGTAGAGTGTCTGACACATGTTGAGTGTTAGTTATCCTTAGTATTAATGATGTATGGTTAATTAGAGACTGGCTGTCTCCCGACATTCCCTTGCTTAAGGACACATGACCTCTGGTGGTGCTTCAGAGCCTCAAGATTGCCCTTGGGCCCTACGTGATGGCCGTGTAAGCGTGTGGTGATCAAAGGCCTTGAGTTGTGCTTGATGGAGTTCTCTGCAGTCCTCCTCTTCCTCTTGGCTTGCGCTCAGGTCTTGCTACAGCTTCCTCCTTTATCCTTCTGATCCAAGGACTAGACCTTCCCCATCTCCTTCATGGACGAGGCCGAGCACTTTTCACCTTGAAGCGCGGCAGCCTGTGCACACCTCCCAAGCATGAGCAAGCCCTCACATCCATGTTTTCATTGCTCACAGACTGGGGAATAGGTCAGTAAGCAAGTGACTTGTGTAACTATGACAGGTATCTACACCCAGGCAGAGCCGAGTCTCTGAGATCAGGACATCAGGATTGATTTGCCTCAGTTCTGATTCTTTGCTGACAATGACAGCACCTGAACCACCTTCCTAGATTGGAGACTCTCCTGCAAGAGTACTGGTAGAGGTAGGGCCCAGCCTCCCTCTACTAAAACCCAAATACTTGCTCTCCTTGTCTCAAACTTGACAGATCAGTGCTTGGTTGTGAATCAAAATCAAGTGATGCAAAAAGACAAGAACAGTTGAGTTTATGCTGCCAGTATTGATTCCAGCAGTGGCCATGAGCTATGTCCATTGGCAGTGGTGCTGGTGGCAGTGTCCTAACCGGGCTGTACCTGTGGCATGGCCTTGGCCGTGGCTTCAATCACCTGCACATTTGAGTGTGGTTCCCTAAACATTTTGTAATTCTTGAGGGGCTTAAAATACTTTCAACAAATTCCTTTTCTGCTTAAACTAACCATTCTTTGTTTCTTTTGTTTGCAAGCAAGGGTGCTGATAGTGAATGCACAAATAGAATATAGGAACACATCTTTTTATTTGTGAAGGGAGTAGAGAGGGGTGGTGGTAAAAGAGAAAAAGTTGACAAACAAACTTTCATTTGGCAATTAGAAGTTTTTTCTTTTGCTTCTTACTAGGAAAGCTTAATTACCATAAAATACCCAGTGTAGCAGAGTGCTGAGAGCCTGGTCTCTGCATTTCAATAGATAGGGGCTTAAATCTCATTAAATTACTTACTAGCAGTCTAACTGGCTAAGTTACAGCCCTTCTGAGTTTAACCTTCACTTTTTCTGTCTGTAAAATGTGGACCGTTTTATTTGTCATGCTTGTAGCCACCCAGCATCCTTGGAACACTTCCTATATGGGAAGATATTTTCACATTATGATTCCCCCTTTCTGAGGGGGAATTCAGAATTCACTTTCCCAGCTCCCCTTGTAGCAGGGGCACTGGCATGTGCTCTAGGCTCTGCCGATCAGAAGACCCCACGTGTGACTTTGATTTGGAAGTGAGCCCTGTGAGGAAGCAGAGACTCTGCAGAATCCAGTCTTTTAATAAGGGGTGTTGCCTGAGGTGTCAGACGTGGCTGGAGCAGAAGCTGCAGTGCTTTGCCCTCCAATGTCAGCATCGTCAGCATGAGCTTCCTGTCTCACAGCCTTGCTAGAACAGGTCCCCGGCCAGGTATTGGGCATTGTTTCTGTTAGCACAGCCTCTGAGCTTGATCTCTGGCCCTCCCAGAAAGCCTGTGAGCTGTTTCTCTAATTAAACTAGCTAGAGTGGATTCTGCTGTTTGCAACTAAGAACACAGAATGATACAGAAGTTTCAATACTAGAATGTTTGTAGAGAACTTAGTACAGTCCAGAGAGCTTGCTTAATGAATGATGGCCAGATTTTGTTTTCGTTTTTTGTTTTTTTGAATTTTATTTTATTTATTTTTTTATACAGCACGTCCTTATTAGTTATCTATTTTATACACATCAGTGTATTCATGTCAATCCCAATCTCCCAATTCATCACACCCCCACCCCCACCCCCACCCCTACCCCTTTCCCCCCTTGGTGTCCATACATTTGTTCTCTACATCTGCATCTCAATTTCTGCCCTGCAAACCGGTTCATCTGTACCATTTTTCTAGGTTCCACATATATGCGTTAACATACGATATTTGTTTTTCTCTTTCTGACTTACTTCACTCTGTATGACAGTCTCTAGATTCATCCAATGGCCAGATTTTACCATATACTATCAATGGCAAGGGAGGAAATTGGGTTTCTCTGGGAGGTGCACAAGTAAGTTTTGGTTTCAGACAAAGCAGAACGTGTTAAAACAGAAACGGATCATTTCTTTAGTTCAACTCTTGCATTTACCATTGAGTCCATGAGATGCGGTGGTATAGAGCTTAGCTGCTATAGAGCTCTTAGTGGTATAGAACTGGGAAAAGAATCCAGGTTCATGAAGCCATTATTCCACCCTGTCTGGCTGATATTTGGTAATTGCTGTCTATCTAGTAAGCAAATGTTAATTACTATAATTTCCTAAGGAGTCCAGTCTTTTGGGGGGTTGCCCTAATTATGTTGCAGGAGAATCAGACTTACTAAACTTTTCACTCCACACCCTTTATGCTGGATCCATCGTAAGGCAAATGAATGACAGCAACTGTCAGGGGAGCTCTTTCTCAGTGAAAATTACCACAGGGCAGCTGTGCCCCAGTAGGCTCCCAGTTCGGACGCGCAGGCTCAGGGGCCATGGCACACGGGCCCAGCCGCTCCGCGGCATGTGGGATCTTCCCAGACCGGGGCACGAACCCGTGTCCCCTGCATCGGCAGGGGGACTCTCAACCACTGCACCACCAGGGAAGCCCTCTCTTTGCTTTTTCAACCAGTATTTTGGGACCTGACAGTTATTGTGGAGAATCAATTCTTGATCCCTCTCACATGATATTTAGGAACCCAGGATCCCCGCAGGGATATAAATGGGCCTCAGAAGTCAGCACTTGCTGCTAGGGGAGGGACTGGGGGGTCACGTAGGTTCTGTTTTTAACATTGATCCCAACATCAACCAAGATCTTAAACTTAACTAATAATCAAGTAATTGGAGCAAGCTGCTTTAAATTATTTCAACTCAGAAACAAATTGTTTTTTTATAAACTCTTGAAAGAAAATCAAGGGTTCTTTTTGTTATTTTTAGTTTAATTAAAGAATTCTCCAACCATCCATCGCCACCCAGATAACTCATTTCAAATATGCCTCTAATGTTTTTTAAGCCAGAACAGCATGGGGTAGTAGAAGTCATGATAACTACAGCGGTCAGGAAACCTGGATCCTATGTGTAAATCACTTACCCTTAAAGTCCTGCTTTATTTCCAGGGAAGCCCACTTCGAATGACTGACTGCCACAGAGATGTAAAGGCCCCTCTTCCTTGCCCTCACCCCCCAACTTGGGACAACTCTGGAGGTTAGCTTTAGAGCTTTTTGTAGGGTCAGCTGAGGCCTCCACTGAGACTACATCACAGCTCGACATTGCCCTCTGTTTTATCCTGCTTCCTTCTTTTCCCTTTCAGTGATGTCCACTCTAAGAGCACTTCCTGATAAACCTTCTGCATGCTCATCTCTATCTCAGAGTCTGATTCCCAAGGAACTTCACTTCTGACACTTCTGATTCTTAAGTTCTAGTTCTAATACTATCTGCAAATGAGTTCAAATATGGCTGGTATTTCAAATGTCTGGTATCGTGTATCATTAAAAATGTATTTTATGGAATTAACCATATGATACAGCAATCCCACTCCTGGGCATATATCCGGACAAAACTATAATTCAAAAAGATACACGCACCCCTATGTTCATAGCAGCACTATTCACAATAGCCAAGACATGGAAACAACCTAAATGTTCATTGACAGATGAATGGATAAATAAGATGTGGTATATATATACAAAGGAATACTACTCAGCCATAAAAAAGAATGAAATAATGCCATTTGCAGCAACATGGATGCAACTAGAGATTGTCATACTAAGTGAAGTAAGTCAGGCAGAGAAAGACAAATACCATATGATACCACTTATCTGTGGAATCTAAAATATGACACAAATGAACCTATCTACAAAACAGAAACAGACTCACAGACATAGAGATCAAACTTGTGGTTTCCAAGGGGTAGGGGAGGTGGGGGAGGGATAGACTTGGAGTTTGGGGTTAGTAGATGCAAACTATTACACACAGAATGGATAGACGACAAGGAAAAAACTAGCACAGAGGGAAAAAAGAAAAAATGTATTTTAAAATTCAGTATTTCATATCAGATTCCATTCTCCTCCCCCTGCCCCCAGTCCCCACTCAGGCTCTCCCTCTAGACCATGCAAGCTGCCAGGCTGGTTGGACTTGAGGTACAAAGGTGGCAGAAATGGCCCAGACACTGTCACCAGGAAGCAGCCTCTCTCCCACATGACGAGGTTCTGAAGGACAGCTCCACGGAGGCTCTATTACAACCACCTCCAGCTCTATTCACTCAGCCTACTGCTCTCTCCCCCAGATCTGCTTGTCCTCCTGGCTTGGCCGCTTCTGTCCTTTGATATCAGCATTATCTTTCTCATCCCTCTGAGACTACATCATTTTCTCACTTCCCTCGGCTTGACGTGTCACCATCCCATCCATTTCCCAATGCCGTTAATTCTGTCTCCAGAATGGACGCTGCAAGGGCCCACTTCTCTCCATCTCCACTGCTCCAGCTCTGGTCCAAGCCCCATACTCTCTCACCTGGACGACTGCTCCAGCCTCCAGCCTCCAGCCTCATCTCTTGCTGCTTTCACTCTTGCTCCCCTCCAGCCCAGTCTCCACAAAGCAGCCAAGTAAACTCTTAAAACCCTAAATCAGATCTTGCTACCTCCGCCGCTTAAAACTCATGATCGATTCTTGTTGCCCTGAGGTGAAATCCAAACTCCTTAACCTGGCCTAAGACCCTTCATCATCCAACCCCTGCCTACCTCCGCAGCTTCATCCCACGCCTACACCTTTATAAGCAGGCGCTTTATTAACCCTTTTCAGAATATTCTAAGTATGCTGTTTGTTTTCTGTTTGGAACCTGATTGACTTAGCTAAAAGATATGTACATAAACATATTAAATAATACTATGTCCTTTTTAATACTATGTCCTTTTTCATAGGTGCCTGTATGTAAAAGTAAAATCACAGGAAAAGGTCTGCAAAGATACCCACCAAACTGTTAATAGGAATTACTTTTGAGCATGGGGAGGGCTGATCCAAGGGAACTGCAGCTTTATCTTCAATAGCTTAAATTTAAAAAGGAGAATTTATTTGACAGCCTTATTTTTTTAAAGTGCCTTAAATCAAGAAAGGTTTCATTTGATTTTGTCCTTTTTTTGTATGAATGTTATATTTGCATTGCAAATGGGACTCTTTCTCAGTTCATGTAGTTAATTCATATAATAAATGCATGTAAAATGAGAAAAATAAATAAAAAATAGAAAGGAGAATTTATTCAGATTCTACATATGTAATGGAAAGTTAAGCTTAAAAATAAAAACAGGAGATGAGGATATTGGACTAGAGGAATGGCTTTCAATCGATTTTGGCTGCGACCCCACGTTAAAAAATATATTTTCCATTGTGACCCACTGCATCTGTATAGATCTATTGGGGCTGGCCAAAAAGTTCGTTCGGGCACATTGTTCTGGAAGAAGACGAACGAACTTTTTGGCCAATCGAAGATTTATACAGATACAAACTGAGACAAAAGTTTGATGAAGCAATACTTACTCTTACCATGAACAATACATTCTGCTATTTTCTTTTGTAATCTATTTTATTTTTAAAGCTGTCCTAACCCACTGAATTGATATTATGACTCACTGTTGGGTTGCAGCCCGTATTGTCAAACACTGGACTAGATGCTCCCTAGTCCTACAGTCCTATGATTCTTTATCTTCGTGAGAATTGCCCCCGCCTTGGCCTTCCCACCCCCTTGAATTCCCTTACTATTTATTTTCTCTTTTGCTCGACACAAAATTGTCACTATCTGCATGTTCTTTATTCATTTGAGTGTCTTCCTGGCTCCACAGTGAGAGGGAAATCATGTTTTAGAGCAGGAACATGATGATCGAAGATCACACATAATAGTGTGTCTGAAAATGCTAAGTGTGATGGAAATGGTGTGTGTGTGTGTCTTTGTATTTCAAGGGCCTGAAGAACACTCAGTCGATGTTTCTAGATGCTGCTGACCCATGGATTTGAACTAGGTCCTGTGTCTGGCCTCTTTTAAATGCTGTTGGGTGTTCCTGCCATCAGCACTCAATTCTGCCGCCACCCCATGTGGCTCCTGAGAGGAGGCCGTACATACTTTTATGAATCTTCGACCAAATTATAAATATTCAACCCAAGGACAAATGTTGTTTTTCAGTTCTGAACAAGGCTTTACCATGGCAAACAAATACCCCTTGTTTCATTCCAAAAGCACTGAAAAACCAAAGATTAAGACGAGAAACAAATAGGGCAGACCAGAGAAGTGTATTGCAAAGACCTTTCAGAAAACAGGAATCTCTGAGGTAAATCATTCATGGGGGACAGAAAAGATTTGTTCACCAAAGGGATACAGGAGAATGAAAAGAAATTTCTACCCCAAAGTGCTGGATTTTCTCATTGCTCTTAGCTGAATTTGCATATTTGTATATATTTGCATGTTGTTTTCCAGTGACTGTGATCCCTGACCACTGTAATTAGGTAAATACCAATTTGGTTCTGTTTTGGTTTGTTTTGTTTCTGAAACAGAGGAAAGGAAAGTGTCACTGTTTTGTTTTATAAGACTACTGTTATATCCAGTTTTGCTGGAAATATCAGGTAATAGATTTGACTGGAAATATTTTCATTCTTGGATTTTTTTTGTTTGTTCTGGGTTTTTTTTTTTTTTTAGATTTGCTGTTAAGTTTTTGCAGTCTCTTTGACACAGAAGCAAGGATGAAATGAAGGCCATTCAAATCCAGTGTCAAGGTTACAAACTGCAGCCTGGGACAGGGAGTTAAAAAAAAAAAAAAATTACAGGCTGCCCATCCCTGCACTTGGGGCTTCCTAGTGGCCTTGTCATCATCTCCACTCAGCTTGTCTTCTCTTTTGGGGAGACTTGAGGCCAGCTTAGATCATCAGCTCCCGGGCTAGGAACTGACACTTTTCATGGGAGAAGTGCAGCCCAGTGTCTAAATTGGCACTTAGTGGGTGGCCTTTGATGAAAGTGAAAATGGGCTGCTCCAGAGATTCTGATGTTTAAAAAACTCTAATGATTTCCCACTGCCTTCAGGATCAAGTACAAAGGCCTAAACCCATCCTCCAAGGCCCTGTCTGATGAGGCTTCTGCCTACCTCTCCAGCTTCTTCCCACCACTTTGTGCCCCAGACTCTTACCTGCCTTTATCCATCCTCCACAGATCAGACAAGGTGACCTTTTTCAGCCGCTAAGACCCTCCGAAGAATTTGCATTACATTGAGAATAAAACCCGGCCTCCTTAGCACGTGCTACAAGTCCCTCCATGATATGGCCCCTGCCTACCTGGTTTCCTTCCATCTCCCCCTTTCACCACATCTCAGCCAAACTGCCCTCCTTCCTGTTCCTTGAACACAGCTCTTCCTCATATGGCGGGCTTTGCAACTGCTATTCCCTCATCCAGGGATGCTCTTCCAGGCTTTTCCTTCTCATCCTCTAAGTCTTTGCTAGCTCCCCGACCAGCCAGCCCAGATGCATCTCCCCAGTCATTCCCTGTTCCAGCACTGTTTTTTATTTCATTCTCTGAAGTGATCACGTTTGTTTGTCTCCCCCTAGAATTTGAGCACCGCAAGGGCAGGGGGTATGTCTGTCTTGTTCACCAGCATATTCCACGTGTCTAGACTGGTGGGCCTGGCATCAAATAGGTGTCGATAAAAATCAGTGAGTGAGTGAGTGAATAGAGCCAGTGGTTTTCAAACTTGAGTGAACATCAGAACCAGCTGGAGGCTTGTCAAAACTCAGATTGCTGGGCTTCCCTGGTGGCGCAGTGGTTGAGAATCTGCCTGCCAATGCAGGGGACACGGGTTCGAGCCCTGGTCTGGGAAGATCCCACATGCCGCGAAGCAACTAGCCCCATGAGCCACAACTACTGAGCCTCCGCGTCTGGAGCCTGTGCTCCGCAACAAGAGAGGCCGCGATAGTGAGAGCCCTGCGCACCGTGATGAAGAGTGGCCCCTGCTTGCCGCAACTAGAGAAAGCCCTCGCACAGAAACGAAGAGCCAACACAGCCCAAAATAAATAAATAAAATTTTTTTTAAAAAAAGGCAAAATTCCTTTAAAAAAAAAACAACTCAGATTGCTGGCTCTATCCTCAGCGTTCCTGATTTGGTAGGTCTGAGGTGACGCCCAAGAATTTGCCTTTCTCCCAGGTTCCCAGGTGAAATTGAACTTGCTGGTCCACAGACCACACTTTGAGAAATGCTGGTACCAGCCCCAGCCAAATGCTTGAGTTCTAGGCTTACGTATGTTTGATATCTCCAGGCCTTTGCTCCCTGTCTTTGCTTTCTAGTTTCCTTTATTCCTTGGGCAAGCCTTCACCTCTGCTTCCAGACCCAGGATGAGCATCACTTCTTCCAGGAGGCCCTCTCCAGTCCTTGGTGCCCAAGTCTACATCCTCCAGTACCTGGTGCAAAAGCTGTCCTTACCTCATCACAGTGCATTGCGTTACCCCTGCACGGGCTTCCCACACCACCAGTCCTCCAAGGGGCCTTAGTCATGTCTGTGCTCCACTGGGAGCTCAGGGGGGCTCCCCACGCGCTCCACGAGGGCTTGTGATGCCTCTGAAAATGAAGTCAGACCTGACCTGTGTGCAGCTCTAGATTTGCAGCTCTCTCAGGCTGAATGCTTTGCCCCAAGCCTTCTTCCTCTCGCTCTTTCCTCTGACCAAACTCAACCCTTTCTAACAGTGGCTTCTTCTCCCTTTTGCCTCCAGTGTTTAATTTCTCAGCCTGTGCGCAAACCTAAACTGTTCCATTTATTTGGTCAGCTGTAATATAATGTCATAACTGTGGAGAGGGCCAGGTTGCTTCCTTGACACAGAGCAATGCTAAAATTTGTTCTAGGGCAAAAAAAAAAAAAAAAAGAGAGAGAGAGGGAGAGACATTTCTTAATGGCTTGTGGAATTCCAGTTTTATCTTCCTGAATGCTGTTCTTTGACGTTATCCCCATTTTTGCAAATGATTTAGAGAAACCTCAGTGCTGTCCCCTTGCCTACTATAAAGTCGATTGGAGGGCAGAAGAGTTGGGGGTTCCTAGAGGCCCGCCTGCTGAAAGGTTTCAGACTCAGGAGATCTGTGGGTCTGAGGCATGCTCGTGCTTTGGGAGAAACTCACCTTGCCGTGGTGTTGGAGCTGCACCCAGCCTCCGTATCCGAATCTCTGTGGGGGAGAGGAAGCACAGTTAGACTGAAAGGTCAAAGCAGAGAGGACTGCAATAAAGGCGCATCCCTGGGACAGAGCATCCCAAGCTCTATCCTTTCAAGCAACACTTTCCCATTTTTCCCCATGCTCATGATCACTTATTCAACATTTATATTCAAATGAATGTTTTTTCTGAAATGTATTTATTCAGGAAGAAAATTCTCTATCATAGAAGTGCTAGTTTTACCTTTTCTCCTAATGCAGGTTGTAATTTTTAAATAAGGATGCACATTAAAAAATATTTGTGTATCACCTAAAATCCTTTCCAGGCCACTAGGAGTACAGACCGTAGGGACCACTCTTTAGGAAATACCATCTTAGAACATTAACCCTGTTCTTCAAACTGTGGTTTGCAATCTGTGAGTAGATCATGAAATCAGTTTAGTGGTTAATGACCCGGATGTTCTAAAAACATGAAATAGTACATGTAACAGGTAAGGCTGGTGTCCTACCCATATTCCTTCCCCGTAGTGTGTCTGTGCACACCAGCCCTCCTTCAACTAAAAGCACTCGCATTTCTTTGACAAGATTTTCCCTTTTGCCATTGGCACCAACTTTGATTAGGCCCTTCTAGAAGACCAGAAGTACCAGGAAATTAGTGGTGCTAATTTCCACCCCCCAAATCCCTCAGTCAACGACTGAGGGCATTTGTATATAAACTATACACACTGGTTTCCTCACCTCCTCGGGCAGGATGTCTCTGAGGTGAGGCACACATTCTACACTTCCACTGGCTGCCTTGCTTTCCCTGTCTCATTTCCCCACTCTACTGATGTTTCCTGGCATCACCTCCAGAGTAAACTGTTCGCATTTGAATCCGTATCTCAGGGTCTGCTTCTTGGAAAACCCAAGTTAAGATAGTAAAGCAATGGAATGGAATGGAATGAAATAGGATAGGATAGGATAGGATAGCATAGGATAGCATAGCATAGAACAAATCTATTAGAATGGCTTCCGTGTAGTATTAGTTTCATGAAACTGTTGTTTCCATTACAGATATAAATGTTTGTACCTAGTCACAGTATGAAATATATTTCTTCTTGGGGGTCATGAATAAAAATATTTGAAAGATTCTGCCCGTGAACATAGGCATATATGACTCATGTAACTATAGGTTTTAAAATCTCATTCTTTTCATTCATTCATTCATTTGTCAAACCCTCATGGAGTCCCACCATGACCAGCCTTTCTAGGGCAGAGAAAATAGAAGTGAAGGACAGTTGCAGCCTGTGTGGAGCACAGTCTTGAGAGGGCGAGGCCAGGGTGGGTGGGTAATTGAAGAGCCTTACCATGTGTGAGGCATGCTGTGATAGAGTGACATACAGGTTCCCCGGGAGAAGTGGGGGAGGGTACTGACACACAACATGGGCCAGGCGGTGTCATGGGAGGGAGGCTGGAAAGGTAACCTGGGGTCAGATTGGAGAGGTGCTTCCAGTGTTCAGCATTTCCACGCTCCAGAGCAATGGCTCTCAAAGTGTGAAGTTAGGGGGAGGGTGTGGAGGCCAGAGATCACAGTGTAAAGGGCTCATGGACAGCTCTTGTCAGCAACAATGGGTAGAGTTAGTGAAGCTAAATATTGTGCAACTCCTCGCTTGTTGTGGTTGGATGAGACCAGGTGACCGTGGCTTGGCTCTCATGTCACAGTACAGGGACGTTGTCTTGAGGGGGTCAGGTTCTGGCAGATCCCTCTTCCTGGCTTCCCTCTCACCTGCAGACTCAGAGGGGAGGTCTGGGCCTGCAGCACAGGGGTGTTTGTGTGTCTCTATGTCTGTCCCTGCATGCTGCCCCAGTAGACTTAAGATTTGGTCAGTTCTTTACCAGCCTTGTTCTACCTGGGCAGAAGGTCTGTTCTTGCATTCCAGCTCCAAATTGTCACATTAGCTCTGGAAGTCCACCTGCCTCCTCCCAGGTGACACTGGAGGACGTGGCTTACTAGGCTGGTCACGCAAGGGAACCTGTCCATCAGGGACCCCAGCTCCTCCTCCCGGCACCCAATTTCTCCTTCGTTGGTGCCCTCCCACCCCTTCATGCATTCAGTACCCTTGTGCTTTTCCCCTCTCTTCTCCTGGATAAAGCTGCCCAGAGTGCATGTCGGGGGATGGGGTGGAATGGCCTCAATCAGTTACACTTTAGAGTAAACCGAAATGCTCTCTTGAACCAGAAATTTACCATTGAAATCTTAATTTACTGTAAAAGGAAAGGTTTTATTTCCTTCTTTCCTTCCTTCCTCTGTTCCTTCCTTCCTCACTTTCTTTTTCTTAATTCCCTATGGAATGTTAACCCATAAGTTAGCTGGTGAGAGAAGTATTGCCCTGGGGAAGGGCAGAGAGGCAGGGAGGGGCAGAACGGAAGGATCTGGTCACACACAACAGTCCGCCTACAAGATACTTTCTTGGAGTAACTTAACATCTTGAAGCCGCTGTTTTCTTATGTGTGAAATGAGGCTCACCGCAGTCGCGGTGACATAAGGTTTTATGGGAATTGACTGAAACAATTCGAACAAAGCTATGGACACCAGACCTGGCTTACAGAAAGGGCTTCATCAATGCTAACCATGATAATGGTGGTGACAGTGGTGGGAGCAGAGGCGGTGGTGGCAGTAGTGGTGATGATGATGGTGATGACGATGGTAGGGATGGTGGCGATAGTAATGGCAGTGGTGGAAGCTATGACATGGTAGTGGTGATAGTTGCGGTAGTGCGTTTGGTGACAGTGGTGGTACCAATGATGGTGATGGTAGTGGTGGCAGGCAGTAATGGCAGTGGGGGTGGCATGGCGGTGACAGCCTCTTCCATCCTGAGGTCGTGAAATAAGGTGGACACTGGGAGCAGACACTAAGGAGTGCTGTGAAGGAAGAAGCCCTTTGTCACTCTGTGTTCCTCCCTTCCCTGTCTTGGAAAGCACTTGGAACGCTTTGGAACACCTTGTACTTGCCCTGAGCCTTTACAAAGACCTAACCTATTTGGGGCAACTTTATTCTGCTCCAGATCTGGCCTCCACACAATCCCCAGGCTCTCATCCTAGGTTGAACCAAGCCTGGGGTCTGAAATTTTTGACCCTTGGAGTAGTTTTTGCCAGAGCGTATGCCAGGAGGCATTTACCATCTGAAAATGTTTGACAGTGACCAGTGTCCCATAGACAGTTATGGTCATGACAAATAAAAAAACATATTAAAAATTCAAGGGAGGGCTTCCCTGGTGGCACAGTGGTTGAGAGTCCGCCTGCCGATGAAGGGGACGCGGGTTCATGCCCCGGTCCGGGAAGATCCCACATGCCGCGGAGCGGCTGGACTCGTGAGCCATGGCCGCTGAGCCTGCGTGTCCGGAGCCTGTGCTCCGCAGCGGGAGAGGCCACAACAGTGAGAGGCCTGCGTACCGCAAAAAAAAAAAAAGAAAAAAAAACCCGTTAAAAATTCAAGGGAATTCAGTTCTATCTACAAGAGTTGTGTTCCTGAAATGGGTATATGTGAATCAGAGGTTGATGAGCTGAATGACATTTTTAATGTCTTGGGGACCTCACACTCATGAGGTGAATAATGAACCTCCTGGGTAATGAAACCAGATATCTGTTTCCTCAGAGGAGTTGTTTAAACGTCAAGTTATGTCTGGGATTTTGTCTCCTAAAACCTTACAGCGATCAAGTGCAATTAAATCATCACTAATGAAAGAAGATGTAAATATATAATTTTTTTCCTAAAGGCTGGAATTTTGGGACCCCATTTAAAATTAGAAGAATCTTTGCAAACCCTACTCTCAGATACCTAGTAGGTGGGCAATGAAGTCTTGCTGAAGGAAAAAGCTGAAACCTTATTAGCATCCTTGTTGTTATGAATAATCCCATTGTGGATCAATCTGAAACAACTTTCACCCTGGTTTCTTGGGCCAGAGTGTGGGTCCTGATTCATCAGGAACAATGTAATCAAGTGCACCCTGAATCTACTCTCTTTCTACCTCAGGTAGATTTCCGCCCCCCTAAGGATCTTAACTCTGACTACAATCATTATTAGCAAGTGAAAAATGAAAAAATTTCTCAAATCCCAGTCCTTTATAATCATTAGTTAATCACCAACCCAGGAGTGTTGATTCTGCTTTTCTATTTCTTCACTGCATAAGGAGGTCAAGGATGTTGAAGTGTGTCTATTAATATTTAACAAGAAAAGGCAGGTTTGAAAAGAGATATCAGTTCTTCCAAAGGGGCTTCATCTTCCAAAATAAAACTAGGACTGGCTTAGTCTTTTCATTTCTTTTTATTGGGAAGTTTGAAAAAATGGTGAGAAAAGATTGGAGATTGATGTTTTGAAATAATATTTTACCTACTAAGAAACGATTTGAAGACAAAGGAAATTCTGCTAGAAGTATTGAACTCTATGAACACCAAGGACTATCTGCTGTCCACTAATGTCACTTTAATACTCTGATCATATAGACTGGAAATAAGGAAAGAGAGAGAGAGAGAAGGAACCCAGCACCATTTAGATGTATTTTCATTTATCTCCCTCCTCCCAGTTTGAAAACACAAACTGTTTTCTGCGAATTGTTTCATCACTGACTTGCCTGCAGTCCAACGGAAACTTCCAGCACATAGCAGATCACATTGCTTGACCTGCTGTGACGAAGCCCTCAGTGGGTTTACATGAGTGTGGAGAGTTGGGGAGCGGGCTGGTGTCTAGCAGAGGGAAGCAGGGACATCCCCCCCATGATGTGCTCCTGGGCAGCTCTCGGAAGGTAGGTGTGGGTGTAGAGCTATGGAGGGGCCACCATAGCCCCACGAAGCTCTGGGATTCTAGGCTCATTTCTGAGTCTCAGGGGCCTCATTTGTCCAGCAGGGCTAATGATAGAAATCCTATCTGAAACTCACAAGATTTTATATGAATCAAATTACATGTATATATTGCTCTCTGGAAGTGTAAGAGTATTATGATTATTATTACTACCATCAGCAGCATCATAATCATCAAGTATATCAGTTATTGAAACAAAAACAGACTCACAGACATAGAGAACAGGCTTGTGGTTGCCAAAGGGGAGGGGAGGTAGGGAAGGGAAGGATTGGGAGTATGGGATTAGCAGAGGCAAACTATTATATATAGGGTGAATAAACAACAAGATCCTACTGTATAGCACAGGGAACTATATTCAATATCCTGTGACAAACCATAATGGAAAAGAATATGAAAAAGAATATATATTATATGTATATATAATATATATATACTTAGTTATATACATATAACTGAGTCACTTTGCTGTACAGAAGAAATTAACACAGCATTGTAAATCAACTATACTTCAATAAAATTTTTTTTTAAAAGTATATCAGTTATCTGCTTGCAGCGTGTGAGATTGCTTGATAAAAGCCTGGTTTATGGGTACAAAATGCCCCTCCCCTCTTTTCAGGAATAATTAGAAGATAGGAAGACATAACTAGAAGATAGGAAGGCATAACTAGAAGATAAGAAGGCATAACATAAAGAGCCAGCAGAACTTGTGCATGGGGAATCTCCAGGGCACACAACTGTGGCTATAGCCTCCCCATGCTCTGCATCCCTGAGCTTCTGGAGCAGTTTTGTTTTTTGTTTTTTGGAGCAGTTTTAACAATGCCTTCAGGGCCCTGCATTAAGTGGGACGGCTAGAAATTGTCAGCTCTTGGTGACCAGTTCTCAGCTCAAAGTGCAGGCAGGCTTGGGAGGTAGGGTTATGGCACAGGATACTAGGTGGAATGTTTTGGGTATTCATCACTAACATTGTGAAGTGGTGTCTACACTTTAATAAAATATGATGAGGATGACAGCATTCAGAGCAGCAAGTTCCCATGTAGGCACTTAGGCTCCTTTTGGAGGGGTTAGTTTGATAGGGTTAGTTCTTACCATGAACGATAATAGGAAAACCTTTCAAAGATGTTTAACATCACTTGTATTTTCTGATCTACAGTGTCCACTGTCCATCTTACCTAAAATACCAGTGGACAAAGAAACACTTAAGATGACCATTTTTCCAGGAGACAACTATGAGAAGAAAATCGTGTCATCTACCTGCACAAATGAAACAGTGAACCACATTTTAATTAGAGTTTGGGTTCATTCATTTTTCCTCACTTGGGATAAAAAAGATGAAACACTATGAGTAGTGTATAAGTACTAGAGAAGGCTGAAGATTGGGTAAGATCTGATACTTAGCCCGAACAAAACTCAAACCAACTTTAAATTTCTTTCATTTTCCCCACCTTCCTGTTTTAGTGTTCATTTAAAAGTTCTTAATGACAAAAAAGAAATGTCCATCTTTTGAGAAACACAGAGAAGAGTCTTGAGAGACATTCATTGTGCAAACGTTTCATGTCATTTCCTCTAGGTTTTTTTTTTTGATGTTCCTACTCTGTACTTCATAACAAGGATTTACAGCTTAAAGAACATCAAAAAGGCATGGTTTCAGACAGTGTCTTAAAATAGACTAAAAAAAATTCCACAGAGCTATCATTTGGTGCTTCTAAAACTTATTTTAAACATTTTAGAAAGGAGATATATTTTAGAAGTAATGAGAACCTATCACATTCTGTTTTTTAATAGTCTCTTACTTGAAACCATAATTGTCACCTATCTCCCCAGCAGCTGAATATGTGACTTAAATGGAAGTAAACCTGCTTGACTTACATTGTCCAGAAGTTTTAAAGAGTGCTTCATTTGAGGGGAAAAGGGATTTTGAGAGAACACTTACTTCTTTTTATCAATGTTCTTTCAAAATAAATATGAAGTCATTAAAAAAACCTAGGAAATCAGAATAACTTAATAACTACCAAGTAACTTAAAATCACTCCTAAAGCAGAGAAACTTAACATCTACTCCCAAAAGAAGACATCATTCTATAGTAGAGGCATTGAGAAATGCTGGAGAAGTTCTAGAAATAATTCAGCAGATTAATCACCATTACCTTCTTTAGATCTGGCCATTCTTTTGGTAGAATATGACTGTGGATGTCAATTTTCATCTCCACGGGATCAGAGGAGACGCATGTAAAGAAAGAAGTTTTGATATGAAGAGGTCTTCATGAAAACCATGCAGTTAATTGATTTACTTCGTCCTTACAGCTGCCTTCAGGCACCACTCAGTATGCCTGCTCAGCCGGTGTAGATCCATTGGAGCTGCCTTCTTAAAGTCCACAGTTCTGTTTATCTGTCCACTTGGCTTTGGGTCAACAACTCTTTGGTAATCAGGACTCCGGGCACAAAATTAAAAAACAAAACAAAACTGTACTAAACCCCGTGAGGTCAAATGTACTGCAGACTACTTTTGAGTGACAGCAGGTCAAAAATGGACTAATCTTTGTTTTTGAATATTTTAATTTTTATCAAGATATACATAGTTAAAAATCAAATATCAGAAGTCTTTTAAAGAAAATAATAGATCCCTGACTCATCTGTTCTTATTCTTGGTTTCATTCCCCAGAAGAAACCAATTGTAATGCTTTTTGCTTTTTGTATCGTAGTTACCTCTAGGTCTTTAAACAATACTTAGCAATTGGCTTGTTCATGAAAATCTAGCATGTTGAAACGTGTGGAGGAAGTTTCATCTTGACTTTTAAATCATAGAAAGAACCCATACTTGGTATATGTTATTTCCTCCATTGCCTTTTCTTTCATTTGTTCATTCATGCATTTGACAAACTTTTATTGAGAACTACTATGTGCTGAGAATATAAGGTTGAGTGAGAGATAAAATGATACGTACATTGTTATAGGTATTTGTACAGAGTGTAAGTGTAGGGAGAAGTAGAGGGTTGTCAGAGCAGTTTGGGGAGGGCTTCCACTGGAGCATAAAGGGAGGCTTATGGTCATGCTTCCAGAGAGAGCCTGGAGCAAAGTAGCCCTTTATTGTTCTGTGTTTGCCCTTTCCTATTCCTGGAAAGCTTAAAATGTTCAGGGGACCTAAGGACCCTGGCAAAACCTTGAACCTGCTTTGGAATGCTTCCATCAGCTCAGTCTCCACAATGAAGGGACTAGGTAGTTAAAAAAAAAAAAACAGCCTTCCTACTAGGCTATTCAACTAGAATCTGGATAAATTTTAACAAACATTCTTTTCAACTAGATTCTGGATAAATTATAACAAACATATGTTTAAATGCTCGCTCAGCTTGAAAGAAAATACAGGAAATCCTCAAGATCATTTTTGTAAAAAGTTCAATGAGCTTAAGCAAATGAATTAGCCTTAAAATAACATGGAGGCACATGCCAGTACTCAGAGTAAGTGTAAGCAATTTTAAAGCACTTTCTATGGGCTAGGCACTGTTCCAAGCATTGTACTCAAATAAGAGGAACTATTACCAATATCCATTTGATAGGAGAGGAAACTGAAGCACAGAGAAGTTAGGTAACTTGTCCATAGTCACACAATAGTGAGTGTGTAAGTAAATAAGCCAGAATTTGAACCCAGGTAATGTGGATTCAGAACCCTGGAGCTTTGAAAATTAATATCCTAGAGGGAAGTGGGAGATCATACCATAGGCTTGTATGAAGTTGAGACTCCTTCATTAATGAATTGGAAGAGACACTTGCATGGAGATGCGAGGGGATTGAGCATATATAAGAGTATATAAGGGTGTCACAAAGTACAAAGGGTAGATTAAGAAAGTCTAAAAGGAGTCTAATTGGAGCTAAAAGAGGAGAGAGAAGTTGGAGGAGAGATATTCCAAGAGATAATCGCTAGGAATCAAAACCTATATCGACAAGGATTAAGAAAAAGAACTCCCTTTCTAGAAACTTTCCAGTGAAACTACAGAACACCAATAATAAAGATCCTATAAACTGCTAGAGAGAAAAAGAGAATGCCTTCAAAACTCAGCAATTAGACTGACAGCCAACTTCTCACAGCAATGATGGTAGCCATAGGACAATAGAATAATATGTTCAAAAAGCTAATAGTCAGCCTGGAACTGTATACCTTGTAAAATTTTATTTTAACAATGAAGAAGAAGTAAAGAAATTTTCAGACAAAAACTGAGTTTCCTACCAACAGAACTCACTTAAGGAATTTCTAATGATATACTCCAGAAAGGAGGAAAAATGACCCTAGGAAAAAATTGTCTGAAATGTAAAATGAGTGCGGAGTAAAGAAACTGGTAATCTTATAAGTACATTTAAATAATATTTTTAATAATAATAATAATAGTGATGATGGTGAGGATGCCTATTCTACAGAGTTAAGGCACTAGCAAAAGGTTGTCCAGCTATATTCTTTTTTTTTTTAAATGAATTTATTTATTTATTTTTGTCTGAGCTGGGTCTTTGTTGCTGTGCGCGGGCTTTCTTTAGTTGCAGCGAGTGGGGGCTACTCTTTGTTGAGGTACACAAAGGGCTTCTCATTGCTGTGGCTTCTCTTGTTACAGAGCACAGGCTCTAGGCACCACAGGCTTCAGTAGTTGTGGCACGCGGGCTTCAGTAGTTGTGGCTCGCAGGCTCTAAAGCACAGGCTCAGTAGTTGTGGTGCACGGGCCCAGCCGCTCCGCGGCATGTGGGATCTTCCCAGACCAGGGCTCGAACCCGTATCCCCGGCATTGGCAGGCGGATTCTTAACCACTGTGCCGCCAGGGAAGCCCTGTCCAGCTGTATTCTTGGTTTTTCTCTCCAAAGCATGCCCTCCTAACAGTGAATCTCCTAATTTTAACATCTTTTGCAATCTTGATAAGCTGAGAATTTCCTAAATCATCAAGTCCTGGTTCCTTTTCTCTTACCAGTTTTTTTATCTTTTTCCTCTTGCATTTGACTATAAACAGCAAGAAAGAGCCAGGATGAACCTTTAACATTTTGCTTCGAAATCTCCTCAGCTAAATATCCAATTTCATCACTTAAAAGTTCTGATTTCCACACAACTGCAGGACACACGATTGAGCTACGTTTTCCATCACTGTATAACAAGGATTCCCTTTCCTCTACTTTCTAGACTGTCCCTCATTTCCTTCTGAGCCCTCACCATTAGTGCCTTTAACATCCATATTTCTACCAATGATCTATTTATGATGGTTTAGGTATTCCCTAAGACAATATAAGCTTTCTCTACCATGCTCCTTAATTCCCTCTGAGCTTTCACTGGCAGAATCTTTAACATCTGTATTTCTACTGACTGCCTGTTCAAGGAAATCTAGGATTTTTCTATCATGCACCTCAAAGTTCTTCTAACCTCTGCCCACTGCCCAATTCCAAAGCCACTTTCATATTTTTATGTGTTTCTAACAGTAGCACCCCACTTTCAGAGGCCAAAATCTGCACTGGTTTCCAGTTGCTGCTGTCACAAATCTTAGTGGTTTAAGCCAACACAAATTTATTCATTTATAGTTCTGGAAGTCAGAAGTCTCAAATGGGTCAGCAGGGCTGTGTTCCTAAGGAAGGCTCTAGAACAGAATTGGTTTCCTTGCCTTTTCTAGCTTCTAGATACTGTGTGCGTCCTTGGCTCATGACCCCATCCTCCATCTTCAAAGCCAACAGTTAGCATCTCATAGTCCTTTTCTCTGCTTCTGCCATCACATCACCTTTTTTTGACTCTAACCCTCCCATCTCCCTCTTCTAAGGACTCATGTAATCACAATGGGACCACCCAGATAACCCAGGATAATTTCCCCATCCCAGGAGCTTTAATATAATCACATTTTCAAAGTGCTTTTTCCCATGTAAGGTGGCATTTTCACAGGTTCTGGGCGTCTTCGAGTAGGGACATTATTCAGCCTACCACAATTAGGCATGGTAAAAATTTCCAAACTAACTACTAAAAGATTACATATAGAGTATGTAACTTCCAATCCAGTTAAGTGGAAGATGGAATAAAGAAAAAAAATATCAATTCAGGGACTACCTTGGTGGTGCAGTGGTTAAGAATCCGCCTGCCAATGCATGGGGCATGGGTTCGATCCCTGGTCCGGGAAGATCCCACATGCCGCGGAGCAACTAAGCCCGCGAGCCACAACTATTGAGCTTGTGCACCACAACTCTGAAGCCCACGTGCCCTCGAGCCTGCACGTTGCAACTACTGAGCCCACACACTGCAGCTACTGAAGCCTGCATGCCTAGAGCCCATGCTCCATAACATGAGAAGCCACCGCAATGAGAAGCCCACGCACCACAATGAAGAGTAGCCCCCACTCGCCACAACTAGAGAAAGCCCGTGCACAGCAACGAAGACCCAATGAAGCAAAAAAATACCAAACCCCCCCAAAAAAAATCAATTCAGAGGAAGGCAATAAAGGAAAAAAGAAACATAGAAGAGATAGGCAAATAGCACAAAATGAAATGGCAGAAATAACAACATCCAACCATGTGTTGTTTATAGGAAATGTGTTTAAACTATAAGTATACAGAAAGTTTGAAAGTAAAAAGGTAAGAGGAATTAAAAGAAGCAAATCCTAACCAAAGGAAGGCTATGATAGCTGTTTATCGTAAACAGGGTAATTCAAATAAAAGAGATTATAAAACAAAGAGCATTATTAGAGCAAAAGAGGACCACTATATAATAATAAAAGGTTCAACTGATTACAAAGCCATAGTAGTTCTAAATTGGTATAACTAATGGCCTCAAAATGTAAAATGCACACACACACATACATATTTGACAAATCTTTCAACATAGGTCTCTCAATTATTGATAGGTCAGTCAAATAAAAATTATCTGCAGGGAGCTCCAGAGGAGGGCCCCAGTGCTAGGGAACCACCAGAGAATGTCAAAACCATTCCACAAGAGAAAGAGATGCTTTTAAGCCCCAGCCTGCCCACAGAGCTGTAAGCCATTTTACTACATGGTCGGTCAGGTAACAATTTGCCTATAACCCTAACATTTAATCTCTCTCCTTGCTTCGACTCTGCCAATCAAAGAGATCAGTCTTAAGGAGAAGCAGAAATGCCAGTTGGGGAAGGAGAAGAAAGGACCATGTGCCCACCTTTAGGAAGAGAAATCGTACCTTTCAATGAGAATTGAAGAGATTATTAATGTATTGTACTAGACATTTTCACTTTTTTACCTATGGATGGGTTTGCAATTTAAAGTGACTTTAGGAAGTTTTATTACCTATAAGGGAGTGGAAATGTCTTGGAGACTGTCTAGGTTTTCATCCAGAAGAAGCAGAAAGACTACCTTCACCAAGCAGCATTGAAAGGAAAGTAGGAGATTTAAAATGTTGCACATGCAACTATATCCAATGAGTCCTGTGTCTTCAGTGTACATGTAACAGAAGAAGAGAATAATGCTTTTACTTCTGCTTATAAAGACAGGCAAACTTTTTGGCTAAATGTGCAGAAGGTCACAGGGTCCTCATGAGCAAAAGATAATACTCTTTCAGTTCCTACCATAACACTAAGGAAAGTGACAGCAAAAAGGAAAATTGTATAAGATCTCATCTCCACATTTAAGAAAATGAGTTATAAATCAGATGAGCTTTATACTGGCATTCCTTTGTGGAAAAAGGCAAAAGATCCTTAAATTATTCAGTGGTTGTATAAAAATAAAATATGGTTTAGACCAAGTCTGAGTAGCTCCTTTCTCCTGGCCCCAATCTGATGGCTATGAATCAGCTCAAATACCAAGGTTCAGCTCCTGACTCTACTGATTATTAGTCGGATGGCATTGGGAAAGTTACTTAGTCTCTCTGTAAAATGGGGATGATAATAGAACTGATTTCATAGAGCTGTTCTACATATTAACTTGAATAATATAAAACTATCAGCAATGAATTAGATGATGACACATAATCCAGTTATTTCTTAGTCCGCCATACGCAGACTGGCAGGAAGTCTGATGGTGGATTATATAAGAACCCTGGGTTTATGTGATGCAGGACTGTGTGGTTGGGACATCCCCTCTGCAGTGGTCACCATGATTGTGTTTCTTCTTGTCCAGGCCTGTGATCCACTTGAAGGTAGGCAGCTCCATGGGTAGAAAGGACCTCTCCTGGAGGCTCCCACTCCAAATTGGAATTCTTCTTTTCTCCAGTACCTGCTGCTCTTCTTGTGCTTTCTCTATCAGTGAATGACACTCTATCCAAACCAAACTTCTCCCTCTCTGCCTCTCTCCTTCCCTTCCTCACAATCAATAAAGCATCAGGGTTTTTTTTATTCTAACCTGATTGCGTCTCCCAACCCAGTTCCCTCCTCTCTAGTCTCACTTTTAGGCCCTCATCATGTCTCTCCAGGATTGTTTACTCGCCCACTAATGGTCTCTGACTCCAGTCTTGGCCCACTGTAATCCATCCCCAGGACTCTTGGCCACTGTGACCGCTCTAAAATACAAAATGATCACATCTCCTTCCAGCTTAATGCTTTTCATGGTTTCTCACTGCTAAGTACAAGCATGCATGGTAAACAAGGCCCCATATGTCCTTTTCTATCTCTTCTGTCCCTGTGCTCTGTGCTCTGGCCACACGGAACGCTTTATTCCTCCCCAAAGGGAATGCATTTCCCTTTTTGTCTTTATTTATGGCTTCTTTGACCTCTAAGGTCTGGAATGACCTTTCCCTGTCCTTCTTTCTAACAAATGTACACCTATCCATCACTGAACATTTTTGGCTTAAACATCACTCCTCTATAAGCCTCTCCTGACTACTCCCATCCCTGAATGGTAAAGGGGGACTACCCACTCCTGGAAGGCTTAGTTGAAGGAATGAGTAAGAATGACCCTGATAAAGCTATGAATGATTTCAAGTTCATCTTCAAAGATAACAGAATCCCTTTCTGCTATCTTTTACCCAGCCTCTAGCTTTTGGCACCCAGAGACCTCTTTACCTATTTTTCTTCCTTATTAATACTTGCTATTTGAAGAAGAGTCAGTTTTAGTCTTTTGCAGTTGAGTTTGAATTTGTCTACATTGGGGAACTGTTGAATTAATGATTTTTTTGAGAAAATACCATAGGGAACCATGTTTGTCTTGTCTGTTAAAACCCCCGTGAAAAGCAAATGAGTAGGTACTTGTGATGATTAATTTTATGTATCAAGTTGGCCACAGTGCCCAGATATTTGGTTGAACACTATTTTAGATGTTTCTGTAAAAGTTTTATAAGTTTTTTTGGATGGAATTAACATTTGAATCAATAGTCTTTGAGTAAAGCAGGTTACCAATGTGGGTGGACACTTCTAACCATTTGCAGGCCTTAATATAACAAGAGTGACAGCCCTGGATGAGGAGGAAATTCCACCAGCGGACGGCCTTCAAACTTGAACTTGAAGCACCAACTCTTCCCTGGGTCTCTAAACTGTTGGCCTACCTTGCAGATTTTGGATTTGCCAGCCTCCACAATCACGTGAACTAATTCCTTAAAACTATAAATGTTTCATAAATATTTGATGAACTAATTCATCAGTTAGTAAATACATATGAATAGGTGGATAAAATGTATTTTTCTGGAACATTTCTATCTAAGCCTCGCGTGGAATTGTTATGGGAAGGGTTTCAGCTTTTATTCAATATCATGCAGCAACAGGTGTCATTCCCAGTATTTCTGTGAAGTCTCTGGCACTTTTTATATTTGGAAAATTAGGTGTTCAAGGGTAAAAACAGAAGCCAGCTCTTGGATTTTGAGGGTTTTTTCAAATTGAAGTATAGTTGATTTACAATGTTGTGTTAATTTCTGCTGTACAACAAAGTGATTCAGTTTTATATATATGTATATAATTATGTACACATTCTTTTTTTAAATATTCTTTTCCATTATGGTAGGTAGGCAAGCCAGTCACGGGGGGGCCTTGGGGTGAGGGATGAGTCAGCAGGCACCTGTGTGTGTTGATGATGGAAGGAAGATGTTTCAATATGCACCAACATGAACAGTGACCCAAACCAGATACCACTGAAACCGAGTTCCCCTGCTGAGTTTATGATTAATCTCTCTGTCCAAAACTTTATTCCCCTGCTTGTCCTGCCCCTGTTCCCCTCAGGACTGAAGAGTATCAAAGAAAAGGGGACCCTCTGGTCCGCTCTCAGTTACAAAAGCCCCTCGGTGTCCCCTTTTTCTTGTTTGTAGAGAAAGACTTTAGTTTCCTAGGCCTTCCCTGAGTTCCAAAGAGCAGACTCAAGCAGTTACTAGTTAGGGAAGTGAGGGAAGGCAGAAACAAAGGTAAGGCAGTCAAGCAAGAAAAGTAATGATAGATTAAACAATAGTTCATCAATAAAACTGAGTCCTAGTTCCTTCTCAAGGGATATACATAACAATTTGATGTATATCTTGAGTTGTTCTATAGGAACTGTGACCCCCACCCAAGTGGTGGATGGTGATTACATGCTGACCACAAGCACATAGAACCCATACTGGTTGGAACCAGAAAGTTGATGATTAAAACATCACGCTGTTACCTCACCACCAACCAATCAGAAGAAAGTCAACTCTTGCCCCTAATTTTGCCTTTAAAAACGCTTCCCTGGAAGCCATCAGGGAGTTCAGGTCTTTTGAGCATTAGCTACCCATTCTCCTTGGTTGGTGCCCTGCAGTAAATGCTGTACTTGCCTTTACCACAACCCAGTGTCAGTAGATTGGCTTTGCTGTATGGCAGGTGAGCAGACCCAAGTTCAGTTTGGTGATAACCACCTCTGCCTGCTAATGCCTTGGGCTCCACAAGACAGTAAGGAGCGTCTGGGGTAATGGTTTAGAGCACAGACTATAGCATAAATTTACGGACTTTATTTCCCTGAGCAAATTACTTAATTCTCTATGTACTCATCTCCCCATATGTAAAATAGGGGAATAATAAAACCTACCTTGGGGGAATTCCCTGGCGGTTCAGTGGTTAGGACTCTGCACTTTCACTCACGGGGTCCAGGTTCGATCCCTGCTTGGGGAACTAAGAACTCACTGCCTGGGCTTGGCCATAAAAAAAAACAAAAACAAAAACAAAAGCAACCCAAAACCTACCTTGGTCTGTTTTAAGGATCAAATGAGATAAGACATGGAAGGCATATAAAATTATGCCTAGCATAATGTAAGCAGTATATAAGGGTTAGTCATTGTTTTTCATGTTATTGTCAACACACAAGCCCTCCAGAATTCAGACAAAACCTCAAGGAAAATGTGTGGGTAAGGGAAAACCTGAAATAACTGTGATTAAGTTTCTGCCATCTGATGACATAAGGATTTGTATTAACAGTTGAGAGAGATTATTGAAAAGTAGAGAAACTTACATTTTGCATGCATTTATACAATGGCACACTGGAAATTTTTGCAAGCTCCACTTGGAATTCCAGGTGTTATTACATGGGCAGGGAAGTTTTTGGGTGGAAGTTGGGGTTGATAATTCCACGATATATAGGCCATATTATCAATGGATGTGAGCCAACTGAGGAAGCCTGGAGCAGTGGAGACCAAAGTTTAGGTGGAGGGTTAGCTCAGGGGGGACAGGAAGTGATGAAGACCAGAGTACAGGTAGAGGGTTAGCTTTGGAGAGGAGTGATCACCTGTCTTTTTGAGGGTGAAGGGAGAGATGAAGTGATACAAGGGGCCATGATGTGTCACACGAAACCTCAACCATCAAGGGCTAATACCTATGGTCTTTCTGAGGTGGGAAGTGAGGTCATCTACTGAGTCAGTGTTAGAAGTTTAAAAAGAACAGGAAGAAAGGAAAGAAAGGAACACCTTTACAATGGCATTTGAGTTGCTTGCTAGGTGATGAACAGCAACATCAGCGCTACCGTGTAGTTGGACTTTAAGAATGTTTAATGGAAAACCACTTGAAAACACACAAAGGAATTTTTAGTCTAGGGGAAAATGCAGCTATAAATGCACACAGTGGTTCTGTTAGAGTAGTGAGAGTCTGAACTATTTTTTTAATCTCTGTATTTTCAAAATATTTCATAATGAAGTTACAATAATCTCATCATTGGAAATGTTTATAAAAATATAGTTTAAAGGAATTTATGATGTGTTGCATCGTCAGTGTTCTCAAAAGTCACCATACCTAATGTCATTTTTGACCCTGAATCACAATGCTTCGTCTTCTCTAAGCAGTTTTTTTTTTTTTTTTGGCTGTGCCTTGCAGCATGCAGGATTTTCGTTCCCTGACCAGGGGTTGAACCCGTGCCCCCTGCAGTGAGTCCTAACAACTGGACCACCAGAAAATTCTTCTAAGCAGTTTTATCAACGCTGTCATCTCACTCTGATAACCTAGACATGATTTAGCTTACCTATTTGACAATACTCCCACAGGGATGTATATTCTACTCCAGTTGACCCCTGAAATATTTTTTACATCAACTGCAGGAAACAAGAATTAAGATTCAATTCAGGATCTCTTCTGATTACATTAGCTTTTGCCAGATCAGAGTAACCTAATACGATTCTACATTCATAGAGACCTGTGCCTAGTGGAACTCAGGAAGAATGATTGGCTCACACTAAATTAGATTCATGAGTGTCAACCTAAAAACTAGTGGTACACTTGAATTTTATTCATATTTTTTTCTCTGTGACTTTGAATCAGAGATCAGCTCTCCTCTCTAAGTCTCTTCATTCACAATTGCCGTAATTGATGCCTAATTCGGAAATGAGGTGGTAGGCATTTACGTAATGGGGGATTATGTGTTATTCACTCATAATGACAATGCTAGGGCTGTCAATCATTGCACGCTTTTACAGTGCTGTGGAGGGGAGAAGTGGAAATGAATGCATGTGAAATCCATCACCTGAAGTGCGTTTAGAAAAGAATGAATTCCACTCTAGACTTACTCGGAGCTCTGATGATAGAAAATAATAACTTTTATCCCGTGGGGTTGAGGATCGATTGGGAAAGACTAGAGACTCTCAGTCTTAACCCCCAAGTGGTAATCACTAGGGGAACGTTAAAAATATTGACCTACCTCCCCGCAACCCTTGCCCTTGTCCCTGTTTGCCCTGTCCAGGGAGGCCTAATAAAATTTGAATTTATAAACAATGAATAATATTTTTAGTATAAGTATTTCTCAAATATTGCATGGGGCATACTTATATTAAAAATTCATTATTTATCTGAAATTCAAATTTAACTATGCATCCTGTATTTTTTACTTGCTGACTCTGGCATACATACACCCTCCCTCCCCCATCCCCAAACCAGATTCAGAATTAAAAGGTCTGGTATTTTTAAACAGTTCCTCAGGTGATTCTAATGTGCACCAAGATTCAGAAACACTGTGCTAAACCTTAAAATGTTCAAGCTGCAAAGCTCTGGAAGCTGAGGTTGGCAGAAGGCAAACTAAAGCAGGAAAGAAGAGAATGGGAAATGATTGTTAAGACAGGTCAGTAGAACCCATCACAACTTCTTTGAAGTCTTCTATTTTGTTGTCCTATGTTCTATATTTGTTATAATTTATTGAGGAGAACATTTACACTGCATCTATAGCCTCTCTGAACTACCATAACTTTGACTGATGCTGAATGAGCAATTCTTGGTGGTTATGCAGGGAGGTGTAGCCATGCTCTGTGTCAGTGACCCTTTCTGCCCCCCTCCAAACTATGTCCCCTGGTGACAGGGCTGACTGAACCTGAGGGAGACACACAGCCCAAGACAATCAGTTTATAGTCTGGACAGTGGCCTATGAGGTACTGCGGTACAAGAGTTCTGCCCAGTAGGGTGATGATGATTGAACTAGACCAGATAGCTTCTCTCTGTGTGCATTTTATTTCTGGATACAGAGCACCAGATGTCTGATAGTGGAAGCAGAATCAATTGGAATAGGTTAGGTCAGTGGCGCTCAAACTTCAGTGAGCATTAGAATAATTTTCAGGACTTATTAAAACACAGATTGCTGGTCCTCATTTCAGAGTTTCTGATTCAGTAGGTTTGGGCTGGAACCCAAGAATTTGCATTTCTAACAAATTTCTAGGTGATACTGCTGATTTTAATTCCGGGAACACACTCTGAGAATTACTGGGTTAGCTTCTGCTGCAGTAACAAACGAGCCCCGGATCTCAGTGGTTGAAGGAAACAAAGGTTTATTTCTTGTTTGGGCCAAGTGTTTGTTGTGGGTTGTCTGGGTGCTCAGCTTCCAATGTCAATGTCAGCTTCTTCACTCCGAGACCCAGACTGATGGAGTAGCCACTGTCTGGAATATCCTGGCCACCACAGCAGAAGACACAGGGAGTGCGTGGTGAAGCACACCCGGGCTCTTAAAGTTTCCCCTGGAAGTGACATGTGTCACTTCTACTCGATTGCACTGATCAAAGGAAATCATATGGCCCCACATAACTTCTAGTGGAGCAGGTAAACACAATCTTATTTGTTTAGAAAGAGAGAGAACTAGAAGCTTTGCAAACTGCTCTAGTGATCAACCAGCAGCTGGAACTAAAAAAGACACACAGAAAGAGACCAGCACACAGAGGGCATGAGACCACTGGAGCCAGGGATGGAGGAGAGCCCTGGCTGGTTGGATGGTAGTGGAGGGGAGAGTAAAGGCAAGGCATGGATATACAGAGTTATATAATGGTTGATGGCAGTTGTTGAAGCTGCTTTTGATCCTGAACCACCTCTAAAGCTGTTGCATTATGTTCTGATCACCATGGATGTGTTAATATAGGTGGTCACACATCCCTGTGAGATTCTCAAATCCTTATTCCCACAGACACCTGTAAGCTTGTAAAGCCTTCTCCCATGGGATCTCATCACATAACCAAGCCACCACCAACAAAGTGTGTCCCAGCAATTAAATTAATTTCAAGGTAATTTGGGTCTCCAACTTGTAGGTCTCAAATACCATGAAGTGGACATATAGACCAAAATAAAGCATCTTACAATTTTAAAAAAATTTTCATTTTATATTGGAGCATAGTTGATTAACAATGTGTTAATTTCAGGTGTACAGCAGAGTGATTCAGTTATACATATACATGTATCTATTCTTTTTCAAATTATTTTCCCATTTAGGTTATTGCACAGTATTGAACAGAGTTCCCTGTGCTATACAGTAGGTCCTTGTTGGTTATCTGTTTTAAATATTGCGGTGCATACATGTCAATCCCAAACTCCCAATTAAATTTTTAAAGTACATTTTTCCCACATAAAGCCCCAATTCTGCCCCAGCCCCAGCCTTTGGATTTCTAGTTTTTCTCCTTCTTTTCCTTTTCTCCCAATTCTGCACTTCAAAATCCCCAAAATCTGATTTAGCAATGCAGGGGTGGGGACCAGCATAAGCAGGCCCAGCGGGACTCACGTGTGGTGGTTGGAGGGGGGAACGTTTAGAGATCCACTTAGGGTAATAGTCTGACCCATCACAACATTGGGACAAACCCCCATTATTTTAGGAACCTGAGGGACATTCGGTTCCTTTTACATAAGAGAGTCCAAACAACTTGGGCATGGACTTTCATACCAGGAGTAAATGATTTCTAAGGTGAAGAATGTGTGTGGGGGGCTTAAATGTTCTGACAACATTCACAACCAAAAAGAAAGTGGTAAATTTTCATCATTGCTCAACTGCTCATCTTTTGAATTCGAGCTTAGTCATGTCCAAAACATCCCCACTGTGCTGGAATTTGGGGTCTACTTAGTTGCTTTCCCCCACTGTTTACTTGTCTAACACATGGGTTTATCATGAACCCTGTGATTCTTTCTCCTTACTGCTCTCTTCTGTTCAGTAACTGACTGATTGGGCTTGAGTTCTGAATTTTGTCTATGTCCTAGGATCGCTTCTGTGAACACTTCTAGGGGCAGGCAATAGTTCTTTTGGGCTTGAGAAAGAGGGTCCCTTCTCTGGGCTCCATGCTTTAGTGGACTTTGGCTCCTGCCTCTCCTCTGGCCTCAGCCCTCCCCACAGGGCGAGGACTCCTGGAGACCAATGGACAATGCCCACCTGTAGGCCTCCTTCTCACCACTTAGACATGGCCGTGGAATTCCCAAGGGCTCTGAGCCTGCTTCTAGGTTCTGGGTGGGTCTTGTCCTCAATCTTGAGTAGCCCAGAATATGTCACTGCATGCATGCCCCTAGGCCCAAAATATGGCGAAGGGGTGGCTATTTGGAGGTGTGTAAATGGAGCTTGGACATGTGGCCTGGGAGTTTGAGGCCATGGGGGTACCTAGAGGTAAGAAGAGAAAGAGAATGGTTCATGGACCGGGGACCAGAGCTCTCTGCAATATCACAATCGGGCACAGAAGTTCTAAGCACCCAAGAATTTTAACTTCAAACTTGGCCTTCCACGTGGTTCTGAGGGAGTATTCATAAAGGTAGGTTGGATAGAATAGATTCTACCTGACAGCTTCTTAGGTTGGCTTGTCCTTATAAATATTCATAATTGTGGTACATAGGTCTCCACTTATATCCTCACCACAGACCCTGTAAATATTAGACACAGACCTGGAGGGTACATGGACAAATCAAGAGGCCGGGACTCAGATCTTGGCCTGGGGCAGGAAGAAAGAACCTGTTGATATAATTCCATGGAGCAAACACTGGTGAGAATGCTTTGACTATATAATTTTACAGATTTAAAAAACAGTGAGACCTTAAAAAAAAAAAAAAAAAAAACAGTGAGGGAGATTGGCTCAAGATGGCGGAGTAGAAGGACGTACTCTCACTCCCTCTTGCGAGAACACTGGAATCACAACTAACTGCTGAAAACTCATCTATGGGAAGACACTGGAACTCACAAAAAAGATACCCCACATCCAAAGACAAAGGAGAAGCCTCAGTGAGACAGTAGGAGGGGTGCAATCACAATAAAATCAAATCCCATAACTGCTGGGTGGGTGACTCATAAACTGGAGAACACTTATACCAAAGAAGTCCACCCACTGGAGTGAAGGTTCTGAGCCCCACGTCAGGCTTCCGAACCTGGGGGTCCGGCAACGGGAGGAAGAATTCCTAGAGAATCAGACTTTGAAGGCTAGTGGGATTTGACTACAGGACTGGGGGAAACAAAGACTTCACTCTTGGAGGGCACACACAAAGTAGTGTGCGCATCGGGACCCAGGGGAAGGAGCAGTGACCCCATAGGAGACTGAACCAGACCTACCTGCTACTGTTGGAGAGTCTCCTGCAGAGGTGGGGGGTGGCTCTGTCTCACCATGAGAACAAGGACACTGGCAGCAGAAGTTCTGGGAAGGACTCCTTGGCGTGAGCCCTCCCAGAGTCCACCATTATCCCCACCAAAAAGCCTGGGTTGGCTCCAGTGTTGGGTCGCCTCAGGCCAAACATCCAACAGGGAGGGAACCCAGCCCCACCCATCAGCAGTCAAGCGGATTACAGTTTTACTGAGCTCTGCCCACCACAGCAACAGTCAGCTCTACCCGCCAACAGTCCCTCCCATCAGGAAACTTGCACAAGCCTCGTAGATAGCCTCATCCACCAGAGGGCAGACAGCAGAAGCAAGAAGAACTACAATCCTGCAGCCTGTGGAACAAAAACCACTTTCACAGAAAGACAAGATGAAAAGGCAGAGGGATATGTTCCAGATGAAGGAACAAGATAAAACCCCAGAAAAACAATTAAATGAAGTGGAGATAGGCAACCTTCCAGAAAAACAATTCAAAATACTGATAGTGAAGATGATCCAGGACCTCAGAAAAAGAATGGAGGCAAAGATGGAGAAGATGCAAGAAATGTTTAACAAAGACCTAGAAGAATTAAAGAACAAACAATCAGAGATGAACAATACAATAACTGAAATGAAAACTACACTAGAAGGAATCAATAGCAGAATAACTGAGGCAGAAGAACGGATAAGTGACCTGGAAGACAGAATGATGGAATTCACGGCTGCAGAACAGAATAAAGAAAAAAGAATGAAAAGAAATGAAGACAGCCTAAGAAACCTCTGAGACAACATTAAATGCAACAACATTCGCATTATAGGGGTCCCAGAAAGAGAACAGAGAGAGAAAGGACCAGAGAAAATATTTGAAGAGATTATAGTCAAAAACTTCCCTAACATGGGAAAGGAAACAGCCACCCAAGTCCAGGAAGCACAGAGAGTCCCATACAGGATAAACCCAAGGTGAAACACGCTGAGACACATAGTAATCAAATTGGCAAAAATTAAAGACAAAGAAAAATTATTGAAAGCAGCAAGGGAAAAATGACAAATAACATACAAGGGAACTCCCATAAGGTTAACAGCTGATTTCTCAGCAGAAACTCTACAAGCCAGAAGGGAGTGGCATGATATACTTAAAGTGATGAACGGAAGAAGCTACAACCAAGATGACTCTACCTGGCAAGGATCTCATTCAGATTCAATGGAGAAATCAAGAGCTTTACAGACAAGCAAAAGCTAAGAGAATTCAGCACCACCAAACCAGCTCTACAACAAATGCTAAAGGAAGTTCTCTAAGTGGGAAACACAAGAGAAGAAAAGGACCTACAAAAACAAACCCAAAACAATTAAGAAAATGGTCATAGGAACATACGTATAGATAATTACCTTAAACGTGAATGGATTAAATGCTCCAACCAAAAGACACAGGCTTGCTGAATGGATACAAAAACAGGACCCATATATATGCTGTCTACAAGAGACCCACTTCAGACCGAGGGACACATACAGGCTGAAAGTGAGGGGATGGAAAAAGTTATTCCATGCAAATGGAAATCAAAAGAAAGCTGGAGTAGCAATACTCATATCAGATAGAATAGACTTTAAAACAAAGAATGTTACAAGAGACAAGGAAGGACACTACATAATGATCAAGGCATCAATCCAAGAAGAAGATATAACAATTATAAATATATATATGCCCCCAACATAGGAACACCTCAATACATAAGGCAACTGCTAACAGCTATAAAAGAGGAAATCGACAGTAACACAATCATAGTGGGGGACTTTTAACACCTCACTTACACCAATGGACACATCATCCAAAATGAATATAAATAAACAGAAGCTTTAAATGACACAATAGACGAGATAGATTTAATTGATATTTGTAGGACATTCCATCCAAAAACAGCAGATTACACTTTCTTCTCAAGTGCGCATGGAACATTCTCCAGGATAGATCACATCTTGGGTCACAAATCAAGCCTCAATAAATTTAAGAAAATTGAAATCATATCAAGCGTATTTTCTGACCACAGTGCTATGAGATTAGAAATCAATTACAGAGAAAATAATGTAAAATACATAAGCACATGGAGGCTAAACAGTACGTTACTAAATAACCAAGGCATCACTGAGGAAATCAAAGAGGAAATCAAAAAATACCTATTGACAAATGACAATGAAAACACGACGATCCAAAACCTATGGGATGCAGCAAAAGCAGTTCTAAGAGAGAAGTTTACAGCAATACAAGCCTACCTCAAGAAACAAGAAAAGTCTCAAATAAACAATCTAACCTTACACCTAAAGGAAGTAGAGAAAGAAGAACAAACAAAACCCAAAGTTAGCAGAAGGAAAGAAATCATAAAGATCAGAGCAGAAATAAATGAAATAGAAACAAAGAAAACAATAGCAAACATCAATAAAACTAAAAGCTGATTCTTTGAGAAGATAAACAAAGTTGATAAACCAATAGCCAGACTCATCAAGAAAAAGAGGGAGAGGACTCAAATCAATAAAATTAGAAATGAAAAAGGAGACGTTACAACAGACACTGAAGAAATACAAAGTATCCTAAGAGACTACTACAAGCAACTCTATGCCAATAAAGTGGACAACCTGGAAGAAATGGACAAATTCTTAGAAAGGTATAACCTTCCAAGACTGAACCAGGAAGAAATAGAAAATATGAACAGACCAATCACACGTAATGAAATTGAAACTGTGATTAAAAATCTTCCAACAGGGCTTCCCTGGTGGCGCAGTGGTTGAGAGTCCGCCTGCCGATGCAGGGGACACGGGTTCGTGCCCTGGTCCGGGAAGATCCCACAGGCCGCGGAGCGGCTGGGCCCGTGAGCCATGGCCACTGGCCTGCGCGTCCGGAGCAACGGGAGAGGCCACAGCAGTGAGAGGCCCACGTACCGCAAAAAAAAAAAAAAATCTTCCAACAAAAAAAATGGCTTCACAGGTGAATTCTATCAAACATTTAGAGAAGAGCTAACACCTATCCTTTTAAAACTCTTCCAAAAGTTGGAGAGGAAGGAACACTCCCAAACTCATTCAATGAGGCCACCATCACCCTGATACCAAAACCAGACAAAGATACTACTAGAAACGAAAATTGCAGACCAATATCACTGATGAATAAAGATGCAAAAATCCTCAGCAAAATACTAGCAAACAGAATCCAACAACACATTGAAAGGATCATACACCATGATCAAGTGGGGTTTATTCCAGGAATGCAAGGATTCTTCAATATACACAAATCAATCAATGTGATACACCATATTAACAAATTGAGGAGTAAAAGCCATATGATCATCTTAATAGATGAAGAAAAAGCTTTTGACGAAATTCAACACACATATATGATAAAAACTCTCCAGAAAATGGGCATAGAGGGAACCTACCTCAACATAATAAAGGCCATATACGACCAACTCACAGCAAACATCATTCTCAATGGTGAAAAACTGAAAGCATTTCCTCTAAGATCAGGAAATAGACAAGGATGTCCACTCTCGCCACTATCATTCAACACAGTTCTGGAAGTCCTAGCCACGGCAATCAGAGAAGAAAAAGAAATAAAAGGAATACAAATTGGAAATGAAGAAATAAAACTGTCATTGTTTACAGATGACATGATACTATACATAGAGAATCCTAAAGATGTCACCAGAAAACTACTAGAGCTAATTAATGAAATTGGTAAAGTTGCAGGTACAAAATTAATGCACAGAAATCTCTTGCATTCCTATACAGTAATGATGAAACATCTGAAAGAGAAATTAAGGAAACACTCTCATTTACCATTGCAACAAAAAGAATAAAATACCTAGGAATAAACCTACCTAAGGAGACAAAAGACCTGTATGCAGAAAACTATAAGTCACTGATACCAGCAGATGGAGAGATATACCATGTTCTTGGAATGGAAGAATCAATATTGTGAAAATGACTATAATACTCAAAGCAATCTACAGATTCAATGCAATCCCTATCAAATTACCAATGTCACTTTTTACAGAACTAGAACAAAAAATCTTAAAATATATATGGAGACACAAAAGACCCCGGATAGCCAAAGCAGTATTGAGGGAAAAAAGCGGAGCTGGAGGAATCAGACTCCCTGACTTCAGACTATACTACAAAGCTACAGTAATCAAGACAGTATGGTACTGGCACAAAAACAGAAATATAGATCAATGGAACAAGATAGAAAGCCCAGAGATAAACCCAGGCACCTATGGTCAACTAATCTATGACCAAGGGGGGAAGGATATACAATGGAGAAAAGACAGTCTCTTCAATAAGTGGTGATGGGGCTTCCCTGGTGGCTCAGTGGTTAAGAAGCTGCCTGCCAATGCAAGGGACACGGGTTCGATCCCTGGTATGGGAAGATCCCACAGGCCGCAGAGCAGCTAAGCCCATGAGCCACAACTACTGAGCTTCCGCTCTAGAGCCTGGGAGCCACAACTACTGAAGCCCACGTGCTGCAACTACTGAAGCCCGCACACCTAGGGCCCATGCTCCGCAACAAGAAAAACTACCACAATGAGAATCCCGCGCACTACAATGAAGAGTAGCCCCCGCTCACCGCAACTAGAGAAAGCCTGTGCGCAGCAATGAAGACCCAACACAGCCAAAAATAAATAAATAAATAAATTTATTAAAAATAATAATAGTGATTGATGCTGGGAAAACTGGACAGCTACATGTAAAAGAATGAAATTAGAACACTCCCTAACACCATACACAAAAATAAACTCAAAATGGATTAGAGACCTAAATGTAAGCCTCGACACTATAAAACTCTTAGTGGAAAACATAGGAAGAACACTCTTTGACATAAATCACAGCAAGATATTTTTGATCCACCTCCTAGAGTAATGGAAAGAAAAACAAAAATAAACAAACGGGACCTAATGAAACTTCAAAGCTTTTGCACAGCATAGGAAACCATAAACAAGACCAAAAGACAGCCCTCAGAATGGGAGAGAATATTTGCAAACGAATCAACAGACGAAGGATTAATCTCCAAACTATATAAACAGTTCATGCAGCTCAATATTAAAAAAACAAACAACCCAATCCAAAAGTGGGCAGAAGACCTAAGTAGACATTTCTCCAAAGAAGACATACAGATGGCCAAGAAGCACATGAAAATCTGCTCAACATCACTAATTATTAGAGAAATGCAAATCAAAACTACAATGAGATATCATCTCACACCAGTTAGAATGGGCATCATCAGAAAATCTACAAACAAGAAATGCTGGAGAGGGTGTGGAGAAAAGGGAACCCTCTTGCACTGTTGGTCGGAATGTAAATTGATGCAGCCGCTATGGAGAACAGTATGGAGGTTCATTAAAAAACTACAAATAGAATTACCGTACGACCCAGCAATCCCACTACTGGGCATATACCCAGAGAAGACCATAATTCAAAAAGACCCATGCACCCTAATGTTCATTGCAGCACTGTTTACAGTAGCAGGTGATGGAAGCAACCTAAATGCCCATCGACAGACAAATGGATACATTTGTGATACATATATACAATGGAATATTACTCAGCCATAAAAAGGAACGAAATTGGGTCATCTGTAGAGACGTGGATGGATCTAGAGACTGTCATACATCGCTTCTCAGCCTTTTGGCTAAGATCAAGCGTAGAGACTGTGATACAGAGTGAAGTAAGTCAGAAAGAGAAAAAGAAATATCATATATTAACCCATATATGTGGAACCTAGAAACATGGTACTGATGAAACGGTTTGCAGGGCAGAAGTTGAGACACAAATGTAGAGAACAAATGTATGGACACCGAGGGGGGAAAGCTGTGGGGGGTGGGGGTGGGGGTGTGATGAACTGGGAGATTGGGATTGACATGGATACACTGATGTGTATAAAATGGATGACTAATAAGAATCTGCTGTATAAAAAAATAAAAAATAATAATACATTATGGGAAAAAAAACAAAAGCAAACAACAGCAACAAAAAAAATCATTGAGGGACTTCCCTAGCGGTCCAGTGGTTAAGACTCCAAGCTTCCACTGCAGGGGGCATGGGTTCGATCCCTGGTTGGGGAACTAATATCCTGCATGATGTGTGGCACGGCCAAAAAAAAACCCCAAAAAACGAAGAACAATGAATCGTCCCCAAATTAAGTTCTCCAAAGCCTCACAGAAGAGCCTGGCAGAAGAAGGCTAAATGCTTATACTTCACTTAGCCGGTTTGGCTCTCACTCTAGTGTGTCAACAACCTGTATGTGACATGCTGTGTTGTCGTATTAAGAGCACTAATGCTAGAAGTTAAAGACGTGGTTTCTAGGCACGGCAGCCTGATGGCCAAGAGTGTGGGCTTTGGAGTCAGGGAGACCCAAGCTGGGAGGTCAACTCTCCTGCTTACAAGCTGGGTGATCTCAAGCAAGTCTCAACCTCTCTGAGCTTCAGTTTCTTCATCTATAAATAGGATAATGATCCCTGCCTGACATGGGTACTGTAAGGGTTTAATAAGAAAGATCTGAAAGTGCCTGGCTTATAAGGGGTAGCTGCTGCCACTATGTTGTTGTTACTTTTACTGTTATAATTGATTCTGCAGCCTTAGACCAGCAAGTTTTTTAAACTCATTTCAAAATTAATTAGAGGGACTTCCCTGGTGGTCCAGTGGCTAAGACTCCGGGCTCCCAGTGCGGGGGGCCTGGGTTCATTCCCTGGTCAGGGGACTAGATCCCACATGCTGCAACTAAGAAGTTCACATGTTGCAACTAAAGACCCCGCATGCCGCAACGAAGATCCCGCACGCGGCAACTGAGACCCGATGCAACCAAATAAATAAATAAGTAGATGGTTTTTTTTAATTCGTTAGAAAAAAATAGGGTAGCACATTCACATAGTTAGAAAATCAGATATGAAAAGGTATATATTGAAAAATCTTTCTCCCACCCCTCTCCCCATCCACCTTATTCCACACAGCCTTGTCTTCTGTAGGTAACCACTTTTTTTTAGTTAGTTTTTGGTGTGTCCTTCCAGTATTTCTTTATTCAAAAATAAGCAAGTTAAAATATATATTCTTATTTTCTCCCTTTTCATACACAAAAGGTAGCACACTATGTATGCTTTTTTCACTTAACAATTTATCTCGGAGACCTTTCCATATCAGTATGTAGAGAGCTTCCTCATTCTTTTCCACAGCTGTATACTATCCCATTGTGAAGTTTATTTTGTTACTCCCCTAGAGATAGACAATTAGATTGTCTTTTTTTAATTGAAGTATAGTTGATTTACAATGTTGTGTTAGTTTCTAGTGTATAGCGAAGTGATTCATATATATATGTGTGTGTGTGTATATATTCTTTTTCATATTCTTTTTCATTATAGGTTATTGCAAGATACTGAATATAGTTCCCCATGCTATATAGTAGGACCTTGTTGTTTATCTACTTTATATATAGTAGTTTGTATCTGTTAATCCTAAACTCCTAATTTATCTCTCTCCCACCTTCCCTTTTGGTAACCATAAATTTGTTTCCTATGTCATGAGTCTGTTTTTGTTTTGTAGATAAGTTCATTTGTATCATATTTTAGATTCCACATATACGTGATACCATATGATTTTTGTCTTTCTCTGTCTTACTGACATCATTTAGTATGATAATCTCTAGGTCCATCCATGTTGCTGCCAATGGCATTATTTCATTCTTTTTATGGCTGAGTAGTATTCCTTTGTATATATATACCACATCTTCTTTATCCATTCATCTGTCAATGGACATTTAGGTTGCTTCCATGTCTTGGCTATTGTCAGTAGTGTTGCTATGAACACAGGGGTGCATGTATCTTTTCAAAGTAGAGTTTTGTCCTGATATATGCCCAGGAGTGGGATTGCAGGATCATGTAGCAGCTCTATTTTTAGGTTTTTAAGGAACCTCCATACTGTTTTCCATAGTGGCTGCACCAATTTACATTCCCACCAACAGTGTGGGAGGGTTCCCTTTTCCTCCACACCTTCTCCAGCATTTATTATTTGTAAACTTTTTAATGGTGACCATTCTGACCGGTGTGAAGTGGTACCTCACTGTAGTTTTGATTTGCATTTCTCTGATAATTAGTGATATTGAGCATCTTTTCATGTGCCTGTTGGCCATCTGTATGTCTTCTTTGGAGAAATGTCTATTTAGATCTTCTGCCCTTTTTTTTTTTTTTTTTTTGGTACGCGGGCCTCTCACTGTTGTGGCCTCTCCTGTTGCGGAGCACAGGCTCTGGACGCACAGGCCCAGCGGCCATGGCTTACGGGCCCAGCCACTCCGTGGCATGTGGGATCCTCCCGGACCGGGGCATGAACCCGTGTCCCCTGCATCGGCAGGCGGACTCTCAACCACTGTGCCACCAGGTAAGCCCTCTTCTGCCCATTTTTTAATTGGGATGTTTGTTTTGTTATTGAGTTGTATGAGCTGTTTATATATTTTGGAAATTAAGCCCTTGTAGGTCGCATCATTTGCAAATATTTTCTCCCAGTCCATAGGTTGTCTTTGTGTTTTGTTGCTGGTTTCCTTTGCTATGCAAAAGTTTATAAGTTTGATTAGATTCCCCCCCGACACCTCACCTTTTTTTTGGCCTCGTCGTGCAGCATGCAGGATCTTATCTCCCCAACCAGGGATTGAGCCCGTGCCCCCTGCACTGGGAGCACAGAGTCTTAGCACTGGACCGCCAGGAATGTCCCTGTTTATTTTATTTTATTTTTTGCCATGCCACGCGGCTTGCAGGATCTTAGTTCCCCAACCAGGGATCATATCCAGGCCCTCGGCAGTGAAAGCATGGAGTCCTCACCACTGGACTGCCAGGGAATTCTCCCATTTGTTTATTTTTGCTTTTATTTCTATTGCCTTGGGAGACTGACCTAAGAAAACATTGCTACGCTTTATGTCAGAGAATGTTTTGCCTATGTTCTCTTCTAGAAGCTTTGTGGTGTCCTGTCTTATATTTAAGTCTTTAAGCCATTTTGAGTTTATTTTTGTGTATGGTGTGAGGGAGTGTTCTAACTTCATCGGTTTACATGCAGCTGTCCAGCTTTCCCAGTACCACTTGCCAAAGAGACTGTCTTTTCTCCATTTTATATTCTTGCCTCTTTTGTTGAAGATTAATTGACTGTAGGTGTGTGGGTCTATCTCTGGGCTTTCTATTCTGTTAATTGAATTGTTTCTGGTATTTTGCTCTAACGAACAACGTTGCTATGGATGAACTTGAGCACGTGCCATTTCATGCAGCTAGGTATATCTGTAGGATTAGGCTAAGTGGAGTAAATGCATTGGTAATTTTGATAGTTAATGTCAAAGTGTCTTCTGTTGGGGTTATACGGTTTTGCACTCCCTCCGGAATACATGTGGTTGAAGTTATGTGAACATTTCACTCATTTTTTTCATCTGTTAAATGGGACCAATAATGATGCCCAACTATATTAGTTTCCTGCTGCTGCAGTAAGTTACCACAAACTTAGTTGCTTTGAACAAGACAAATTTATTATCTCACAGTTCTAGAGGTCAGAAGGGCAAGATGGGTCTCCGTGAGCTAAAATGGAGCATTGGCTGGGTTGCATTCCTTCTGGAGGCTATGGCAGAGAACTTGTTCCCACATTCCTTGGCCCATGGCCCTGCATTACTCCAACCTCTGCTTCCATTTGTCACATCTTCTTCTTCTTACTATCCTCTCTCCCTCTTATATGGACCTATGTGATTACATCACCCAGATAATCCAGGATGATTTCCCATCTCAGGAAGCTTAACTTAATCACCTTTTGCCATGTTAGGTAACATAATCTCAGATTTGGGGGATTAGGATATAGACTTCTTTGGGGAGCCATTATTCTGCCTACCACAACTACCTACAGCACGGGATGTTAGGAGTCAAGATAGAGTAGTTACCTGCGGAAAGTTATATAGTTTGCTGTTTCCTTGTTTCTCTCCCCAACTAGAATATATGAATGAAGGTGCTTTTGGTTCAACTCTTTAGTCTCTAACTATGCTTGATACCATTTGGTCACAGAGCAGACCTTCTTTATAATTGTTTTATATTTTATATTTATATTTAAGTTATAATATATGAAAGAATGAATGAAATTCTTAGAAAAAATATAAACCATATGCAAAAAAGGCATTATTATTTTCTTTTTAAAAAGGGTATCTATATCCCAGTTGGGAGAAAGCTTGTCTCATTAGACAGAGAATAGTGGTAAAGACCACTGTGAACTCTTGAGCCATTATTTTTTCAAATTTTGTGAATCAGTAAAACAATCTGTTCTTATTCAAAACGTATGTTTTAACTCTCAGTGAAGGAAATGCATCTGCCTCTATCTAAAAAAAAAAGATTTCCAATTTTTCAGTTTCATGCAAAACTGAATATGCATGTTTGTTTTAACATGCAAAATAGTCTGAACATGCAAATAGTCTGTCCCACTTTTTCCAGGCTTGTGTCACTGAATCCACAGATCAAAGAACAGACTGGATTAAAGCTAAGAACACACAAATAGTGAGGAACTCAGTTAATATGCGCTGATAGTGCCAAAGCAATGACAAATAGAGCTGCTAAGGCCTTAGCAGGAATCAAAGCAACGGTAAAGAATCGCACTAACAGTTACTTTATTTTCACCGTTACACACTTGCCGTTAAAAACAAAAGACAGTTTAACTTAAGAATGTCCTCAATGAAGCAGTAGAAAGTATTAATTTTATTAAACCTCAACTCTTGACTATATATCTTTTTAATAATCTGAGTAGTAAAATGGAATATCTGCATAAAGATCTGTGGCTGCATATCCTGAAGGCTGCATATCTTGAGGAAAGCACTTGGGTAATTATTTGAGTTATGAGTTAAACTAGCCGCCTTTCTCATGAAATACCATTTTTACTAGAAAGAATAACTGTCAGAGAAACTATGGCTATTGAGACTTGGATATCTGACAGACAGTTTCTTGAAAATTAACAAAATGGATTTGTTACTTTAAAGTAAACAACCAGCAATATTTTTTGCCAATGATAAAATTCTAGCTTTCAAGCTTTCCAAAATTAGAACTTTGGAAAACTTGCATCCACGTCCATGAATTCAGTAGCTTCCCGATACTTAACAACTTTCCTGATGAAGTTAGTGGTGGTATTAATGAATGTGACTGTTTAAATATTGTGTAATGAATTTTGTCAACATTTGGAGATCTGCATAATTCAGAGAACCAGTGTTTTCCAGGTATTGGAAAATGCCATTACAAAATCATTCCAAATGCAAGATAGGCCAATGAATTTTAATGTACCAGGGTACAAGAAAGTCACTGAAGTGGTTTCAGATTCTATACCACTGCAGCTAACTTCTAAGAACGTACCAATGGTCAAGTTTTAGTGCAGTACCAAAGTAGAATATACAAAATCATCTGAAAATGCTATTAAAATAGTCCTCTCTTTTCCAGCTGTGTATCTGAGTGAGCCCAGATAATCTTCATATCCTTCAACCAAAACTATGTATTATCACAACAAATTTAGTGCACAAGCAGATGTAAAATCCAGCAGCGTTCTACTAAGCCATGTACTAAAGAGATTTGAAAAATTAACCCTCTCTCCCTCTCGGTTTTGGAAAATATGGTTATTTTTCATAAAATGTTACATTAACATGAAATGGAATTATTGTTATATTTATGTGAATTGATAAATATTCACAGATCTAACCATAGAAACAAAAACTCTTTGGGGTCCTCAATGATTTTTAAGTGAATAAAGAGGTCCTGAGACCAAAAAGTTTGAGAATCACTGATACATTACATGATAGGTAATAGAACCCTTACCCAGAAAGTCAGGGCAGAGTTAGAGCAGTGAAGAACGGCTGTAATAAGGTCAATTTCAGTATCGGTGGGCAGCCTTTCACAGATAAATACATTTCAATAGTATGTAGTTGACTGCATTGGTAACTGAGCCATCAGTTTAACCAGAAACTAACAGGCAAGTAATTGTCTAAATATATTCTTGTTCTGAAAATCCCTTGATTTTATCTCCCTCTTGGGAAAAACTGAACTGGAAATAAAATAAGGCCAGATCTTCTGCTATCCATTGCATTACCCAGCCTCCAATGCCAGATCTGCCAGTGAGATTTCATACCAGGCCTCGGGGTCTGAGTGGGATGTGTTCCAATTGAAGTATAGTTGTTGAATTCTCTAGAAAAGGAAACAGTGGGATCAATGGATATTTAGCTACAGTAGCAAATGGAATTCAGCTGGGGCCTGATGGGTCCAACTGGGTATCAAGGTCTTCACATACTTCTGACAGACTGAAACTCCAAATCCTGTGCGTCATTGAGATTGATGTGCAGTTGCCCACACGAACTTATTCCTTCTCAGCTTTGAGTTGGCACTGTCAGTGGTCATCTGGCCAATGTGTCAGTCCAACGCTCAAAACCAAAGGCAGTCATCCAGGGATGGCAGGCCCGGCAAAATCACAGTCAACATTATGTCAAGGTTTAAACACTCCTGTTTGCAAGCAATCTTCATTCGATCATTTTTCTTTCCTGTGTTTGTTGAGAAATTCATATCAAATATTGGCTGACAAATCTAGTCGTTCATTTCTGTTACCAAAATGTAACCAGTGTTTCTGACTTTCTATGAAGGTCAGACCCATTTGTATTCTGTAAGGTTTCCTTCATTTTCCTGAATGAGTTTGTTTTCACATCCAGTTTTGGCAACCCCAAATCACATTCTTTGTTGAAAATGTCTTTGGTTGCTTTGCTAAGGGCAGAATGTGACAGAGAAATGGGTATCGGTCTCACTAATGTCTGCCCGTAAGCCGCCATGATGAGACCTCTCTTGCTCTCTGAGCAGCCCAAACCCCTGAGCTGTAGGTGACCTGGGTTGCCACTGAGTCCCCATTTGGCTTTGGGGTTCACCTATAGGGACTGGAGGGAGATTGCTCACTGTCCGCAGGCCTTTGGTAGAATTACTGCAGTGAAAAGACCTGACTTGCTTCTTTTCTGTTTTAGATTTTAGATCTCTATCAGCATTGGTATCTGTCTCTGGAGGAATAGAAATGATGGACTCACGTTAGTGAATTAAAAGGAGACAGAAAAAAAAAAAAAGGAGCCAGGAATAGTGTATATACTCAATAATGACATCATATGCAGAATATGGGGTGCCTAATACAACAGTGTGCATAACGTCGTAGTACTTAGAGACTGCTTACCCATGGGCCATATAAATGAACACATTTTCTCTTCTGCATCAGTCAAGGGTCCTGGCAGAAACTGGTGGCACATTCAAATTAGAAATTTCAAGAGACTTTGATTAAGGAACTATTTACACAGTTGTAGGCAGGGGGTAGGGAAGCTGCTTGGCTGATGCAGTACCCCAAGGCTAGAAACAGTGGGGTGAAGCTACCTCTCCCAGGCCTGAGGGACATGGGGAGGGAGTGGTTCCCAGAACCCAGAAGCAGATCTGTGTGGAGTTGTGACCCTCCATGGAGGGCACGGCCAAGCTGAGGCAACCCCACAGGGAGGGAGTGGGGGAAGGCATACTCCATCAGAGTGGATTTACCCTGAAGCTGTTGAAACCAAAGCCTGAAAACCCCTCACTCATATAGGCCCCTGGGTGCTGATTGCTGCCAGAACTTGTAAAGTGTTCTGCACAGGGAAGCAAAACCAGTTGGCAATTAGCAGTATTTCTCTGCAAGCACTTTTGATAACTTGTCTAAAGAGGCCTCATACTAAAAAGTCAGCAGCCTCAAGGCTCCAGGAGTTTGTTCTGATTCCTTTTGTCATTCTAAAGAAATAGTCACCTTTATATCTAATTGTGTATTTGTAATTCTATATTTTTCTTAAAGAGAACCTTTGAAATATCAGCTTTAGACTCCACAACACCTGGATTTGATTCAACATCACTCTACCCCAACCCCCAACCTCCCTTGGACCCGAGAGAAAGTTCAGATGAGAATACACCATCTCTGTCCACAAGAGACTTAGAATCTCGTGGGGAGATCCTGATGGACAAACAGTAGTCCCCACACACAACAGTTTCCTTTGTCCCATACCACCCCATGCCGGCATTATACATCACAGCCCGTATTGTCTTGTCTTGTCAACGTCTGGGTTCTTCCTTCTCTCTCTCCAGTAATCTAGGAGCTTCTCAGAGCAGGAAGCGGTATTTTAATCACTTTACCCCTCACACCAAGCACAAAGTAAGAGAGGAATAAATGAATGAATGAATGAGTGAGTGAATGAATGTGTGTGTTAAGGGCTGTCATTGATCGCTCTAGAAAGTGCAGTCCAAGCATAAGGAAAAAGCAATCTTAAGTATTTCGAAATATCTTTCTTTATGGTATTTTATCTTCCTTCAGGTTCACGGACATGGGATTAAAAGTCCGAGGTGTGTATATAACCTTTGTCAAATAAGAAATCAGGAACACAAAAGAGCACTTATATATTTACTACATTACACGTTACATCACACTGACCTGGGAAGTTTTTAAAAAATGCGAGTGCCCTGTCCTTACTCCAGGATTACTGAATCAGAATTTCTCTAGTTGGGGCCTGGACATCTAAATTTTTCATAAACCATAAATAATTCAGTTCATCTCTTGTTAAAAACCACTATGTTTAAACTATGTAGCATGTTCCTCTGTCCATCAGCATAAATGAGAAGTGAACTGGAAGTGATGATGCATCGCGCATGTGTGGTTTTGCCTGCCCAGCGCCCCTTCCCCTTTTCCGGCAATAGCACTCTGACTTCCCTTTGGAGGTTCAAGCCTCACCCCACCGTCAGTTGACGTGGTTTGGGTTGGGCTGACCCCGGGTCCGCAGACCCCCTCCATCCATATTCTCCAGCGTCCAGCTCCAGGGTGGAGCTGAGACCCTGTTCTGGGCTGATCGGTGCAGCCCATCCCCTCTGGCCATAGGGTTGGCTCCGAGATGGGCATATGATGTCAGTTATTCCAGTGACACCCATCCTGAAATCCTTGCAGGACATTTTGGGAAAGGGAAGGCCTCTTTCCACTGGGATGGCCAGTTGTAAGGAGGTCGGTGTGGAGGTGTGAGAGTCAGAAGTAAAGCCAATAGGGAAAAACAGACACAAGTAATGGGGAGAGAGAGCGAATCCTGAAGATTTTCTTTAAGCCTCAGAGCCAGCTCTGCCTGAAGAAAACCCAGCTTGGAGCCAGTCCGACACCTTTTTCACATAGGCCAACTTGAGTACAAGCCAGCTACGGAGATACTGCGGGTTCATTTCCAGACCACAGCAACAAAGCGAGTATCATGATAAAGTGAGTCATGCAAATTTTTTGGCTTCCCAGTGCACATAAAGTTATGTTTACACTATACTGTAGTCTGTTGAGTATGCAATTGCATTACATCTAAAAAGAATGTACATACCTCAATTAAAAAATACCTTTTTACTAAAAGATGCTAACCATCATGTGATAACACAGGGTTGACACAAACGTTCAATCTGTAAAAATAAAAAACAACACAGTATCAGCCAAGTGCAATAAAGCGAAGTGCAATAACGAGATATACCTGTGGTTACTTACAAATGAGACAGTCCTGACTAACAATTTACATTTAGTTATTTTTTCTGTAAATTTGATTAAAGTTCCTGGTCAAAACAAATGGGAGTCAATCTTACTTATAATGATAATTATAACTAATATTTATTGAGCACCTGCTGTGTCCTAGGCACTGTTCTAAGAGCCTTACATACACTCACTCATTTAATCCTCACAGGAACCTACAAGGGGCTACATCCCCATTTTACAGATGGAGAAACTGAGGTACTCAGTGAGCTCCATTTCCATCAATGCCATGTTCAATACACTTTCTGCTCATAGGTTAGGAAAAACTTATGAAGATCTTGCCTTCTATTTGAGAAGCCACCAATTAAGTGAGCTATTGTACTTGTAAGGGTTCAAAGTTTATTTCTGTTTCCAGAAGTGTCTCACTGAAGCCTTGGGAGGATAGGAAAGAATGATGGCAGCTACAGTGCAAGATCACAAAGGAAAAATCAGTGGCAGGCTGTTTCCACATGAGGAGGTCTCTTTTTGCAGAAAGAGGGTTAGAAGGGTTCTTTTCTCTCTGCAAGATTAACTAAACAATCAAGGGTAGCATACTACTCTCAGAAATAGACTCCCGCAGAAAGAAGATGGATTAGGAAATAATGGCGCGTTGCCATGGCAGAGGAGATGGGGAGTTGGCTCTTCTCCTATCTCCTGGCAACCATTTGACAAGGAGCTGCACTAGACTTTGAATTACAGGCAAGAAAGCTCCCACTCGGGGATCATTTGAAAGAGAACTTTAATCACGCTTACCTTGGTGCCTCAAGAGAAGCCCAGATTTATTAATAGAAAAATAAATACAATGTCAGGCCCCCCCAACGTCTACCTCAGTGGATCTTCCTGACTAGTCATGAAAGCAATGAAAGTTTTGCTCATGAAAGAGCCTTCCGCTTTAGTTTTTGGAAAGCACGCCAAGGAAGGATTAGCCCTTGTTTGCAAGTGCCTTCACTCAGGGACCAGACCATGGCGTGATGGACTCTGGGACACCATCTGGAACAGAATTGCCAATAACCTTCTTCTCCCTAACCACTAAGTCTTCTAGATATTTCCAAGCTACTATATCTTTGCCTACTTCATTTTTTAAAAAATTTATTTATTTATTTATTAAAAGGTTAGACTTTATTTTATTTTATTTTTTGGGTTCACTGTGTGGCTTGTGGGAATCTTAGTTCCCCAACCAGGTATTGAACCTGGGCCCTTGGCATTGAGAGCTCCGAGTCCTAACCACAGGACTGCCAGGGAATTCCCCTACTTCATCCTCTATAATTGCTGTCTGGTATTTTGTAAAATGGATGTTCTGTAATTTATTTTACCATTGTCTTATTCATGGACACTTAGGCTGTTTCCAGAGTTTTGTTATAGTAAGCACTGCTGTCCTCAGCATCAGGTTAATGCTGCCAGGTGCAAGTGGTTTTTCTATGCTAGGGACGTAAAACAGGTTTGCTGGGTTGAGGAGTATATGCACATCTAAAATATTATAGCAACTTCCTGGGACTTCCCTGGCAGTCCAGTGGTTAGGACTGCATGCTTCCACTGCAGGGGGCATAGGTTTGATCCCTGGCTAGGGAACTAAGATCCTACAGGCCATGCGGCATGGCCAAAAAAACCCACAAAAAACTGAAAAAAACAAAAAAACAACAACAAAAAAATATATGATAGCAACTTCCAAATTGCCTCTCAAAACATTATTGATTTTACATTCTTTATTTTTAAATTTATTTATTTATTTATTTATGGCTGTGTTGGGTCCTTGTTGCTGCGCGCAGGCTTTCTCTAGTTGCGGTGAGTGAGGGCTACTCTTCATTGCGGTGCGTGTGCTTCTCATTGCAGTGGCTCCTCTTGCTGCGGAGCACGTGCTCTAGGCACGTAGGCTTCAGTAGTTGGGGCACGCGGGCTCTAGAGCTAAGGCTCAGTAGTTGTGGTGCTCGGGCTTAGTTGCTCCGCGTCACGTGGGATCTTCCCGGACCAGGGCTCGAACCTGTGTCCCCTGCATTGGCAGGCGGATTCTTAACCACTGTGCCACCAGGGAAGCCCCATGATTTTACATTCTTATTAACAGCTCCCGGTGAGCATCCTGCCCCCTTCCTTCTCAGTGCCTTTGTACATGCTCTTCCCTCTAATAGGGATGCTTGTCTCTTACTCATCTTTCAGGTCTCAGCTCAGGCTTTCCTTCTGAGGAGGCTTCCCTCACTCCCTGTCCAGGTCATTGTTCTGTGTCCTAAGCTGTCAGAACATCGAGCTCTTTTCCTTCAGAGCATTTAGTATCTGTATATTAATAATGGGACTGCCGGATTAAATCTGGGCTCCCTGTGTGGATTTAATTCTCCATTTGCCTCTCTCTTACACCCAATCTTTGTCCTCTCTGCACCCCAGAGGTTGACCCCAGTCTCCTTTGTCAACTGGCTTCCAGTTGGATTTGGCCAGTGGGGGCTGTGGAGGCTGTGACTGGTATATCTTCCCATTCTAGAAAGCATTCTCCAGTGTTATATCGTTATAGAAATACACTCATTTCACTTAATTAAAAAATCATACACAAACTCCAGTACATTACTATGAGTCCCAAGCAATAACCCACCATATCATAGAAGTCCCTTGACAGAGACCTCTGAGAACTTTGAGAACTAAGATAAGATCATCAAATGAGGGCTCCCAACCTGACAGGGGTTTCAGAGACAGATGATTCACCATTATTGGTAGTTATAGTCTATAAAGTTGCAGCAAATACCGAATCATTACTCCTAGGGGAGATGAAGGGTTAGGTTCCTGTGCGCCTCTGGTCACATTTTCATCAGCGATGAATACCGTAGCCTTGTTTTACGTGTGTTTCTGTTTAAAGGCACCTTATTTAATGTATATTGTTGATTCATTAACATTGAACACATGGCCAACAGCATTAAACTCATGCCTGAGTGAAGCTTATCTAACACATTTATTTTTGTCCATAAGGCACATAAGGCCTTTTTGAGTTTAGGGAAAGACAGCACTTCAGCACTATGCTTGGGGGTCATTTTAAACAGCAAAATCACCAACGAAAAACTCAAAAAATTTAAAAACAAGTCCCTACATAGACTGTGGAGATGATGCTGTTTACAGTATGAGAGCTGAAACAGGAAGGCAGAATATCAGATTGTTTAACCTCAGCTATGTGCCTGGAGACTCAAATTTCCCTCTGCTCTGGCATGTCCGCAAATGACTACAAAAGTGCTGCAAGTACAGTTGGCCCTCTGTAACCACGGGTTCAACCAACAGTGTATCGAAAACTACAAAAAAAAAATTCCAGAAAGTTCCAAAGAGCAAAAGTTGAATTTGCTTGCAACTATTTACATAGTATTTACATTGTATTAGGTATTATTAGTAATCTAGAGATGATTTATTTATTTTTATTTATTTTAAAAGTATTTTATTTATTTATTTATTTGGCTGCACCAAGTCTAGCTGTGGCATGTGGGATCTAGTTCCCTGACCAGAGATGGAATCTGGGTCCCCTGCATTGGAGGCTCGGAGTCTTAGGGAAGACTCCAGGGACCACCAGGGAAGTCCCATAGAGATGATTTCAAGTATACAGAAGGATGTGTGTAGGTTACACGCAAACACTGCACCATTTTATAAAAGGGATGTGAGCATCCGTAGAATTTGGTATCTGCCGGGGTGTCCTTGAACCAATCCCCCATGACTCCTGAAGGGCAGCTGTATTGCTTTGGGGGTTACAAATACATTTTAGTGAATAGGCAAATTTGCAAATTCAGAATCCTCCAATAATGAGGATCAACTGTCTTTTGTTTGACCAGAATGGTGACACAAAGAAGAAAACTTTGAGAGGGAATGATTGGGATTACAGAAGTGTCCTCTGAAGCTTGCCCCATTTCCACCCCACCCCCCCACCCCCGCCCTGCCCTGCTTCCAGCTGTTTACAGCTGACTGCTTCACACATTTACTCTACCTACCAGCCAGTAGAGGAACATGAGTCCGGAACTCCTGGTGTGGTTTGCCTCTTCTGTCAAGGCAGGTCTGAGAAACCATCCTCGGTGTGATATTTATCCAAGTGGAATGGGATAAATGAGTATCAAGGGCAGACTTAGAGGGACAGAAACACGGACTTGGCCGAGGGAGGAGAGGGCAGAGATGTTCTAGTGACTAGCCAGGTTGGGGTTGGCATTGTGGCCCCCCAGTTCCAAGCACCTCAGTTCTCTCAAGGAGCCCACAAGACACCATGGGAGGTACTGCCTGCCTCCCCGTGCCCATCCCCTCCTCTGCATGCCATTAGGTAGGGCCTGGGCCAGCCCACCCTCCTGTTCTGCCCTAAGGGCATTTCTCTGCAGTTTCAGGTGGGTGGTCTCTCCCTGGGCCATCAGGACTGGGAGAGGGTGGTGAGTCAGACAAGTTCCCATCATCTATTCACAGCACGTGAGGAGTGAGTTTTCCAAGGACCTGAAGTGTATGCATTGAGCACACAAATTAAAATTTCTAGCCATCTGGGGGGAAATTTTTTGGATAAATATTTTGCTTCACCACCAGGTAAAATGATGATACTGAACATAAAATAGTATGGCATCACCCTTACTACCCTATAGTTTTGCACTGAAGTGACTTCCTTCAGGCTCAGAGACTACACTGAACACCTCCCAGCTGTCTTCCTTGTGTTTATCTTTTGTTGGATTTTGAGATCATTTAGCTGGTCAGTAGTTAACTTGGCTGCTATCAGCATCCTCATGGAGTCCAGAAAACGCTCAGGGACAGACTTAGCAGGGTAGAGCTGTGCTGTTTAATTCTACAAAAGCAGAAAAAATTGTCTGGAAACCCCAGAGTAGATACTGCAGTGTGTCTGCTTGCTGACTCCTGAGTTACAGAGTTCTGCAGGATTAGCACTGTAGTGGGTCCCCTTGACTTAGTCTGTTCTATGTCTTAGGATCTTCAAGGCCGAGACAAAGACCTGTTACTCCTGCAACTTTGCCCAGTCCTGGCCTCCCACTAGCAAACCTGCTCACTTTCGCCACGCTGTGGTCTTTCTAACTTTCTGGTCCAGCTGTTGAAGTTGCTGCTGCTGGCCAGAGAGATGAGTCGTTGCCGTGTGCAGCTGGTAAACCGTCTCCCAGAATTAGGTTCACTGATGGAGAAATTGGGTTGATAGGAAATCTCAACGGGTGGGAGGTTTCAGGCGTGGCAGACTTTTCCCCTGAGGAGCTAGAGAAAGGAAGTAGCAGGAAAGTAACTTCAGAATGCTTGAACTATCTGAAGGGGTTCCAAGAACCCTTGAGAGGCTGCTTGCAAGAAAGTACGTTTTCTAGCTGTTCCATAATCAGTATAACAAAGACAAAAGGATTTTTGTTCGTTTGTTTTTCTGGTCTAGAACAAATGTTGAAATTTTACCATGAATTAACTTCCTGACACAAACAAGGTCCAAATGGGAAGAAAGTTTCCTCCCTACCTCTGGGGATGGCACAAGTGCCCACTCCCCCGCCCCTTGTCACCCAGGCCAGAAGCCAGGGATGCACAGCAGACGTGTCCTTTTCCCTAAATCCCCACAACAAATCTGTTATGAAGTTCCATCACCCCATCCCACCAGTATCCTGAGTATGTCAGTCCTCCCCACTGCCTCATTCCCGGTCTGGTTTCTGACGTTCCATCCTCCACACTATCACCAGAGAGAATTTCCTAAAAGGCCAGTAGTGTCATGTGCCCCCTTGCACATCATCAACAAGAAAAGCCCAGTTTCATCAGCCTGGCAGGTGCAGCTCTTCTTGATTTTGCTGGCAAAGTATGTGCTTGTCGTCAGCTCCAGAGGTTTTCGCCAGACTCCCCAGCTTGCCTGGTAGTTCCCACCCAGAAGGCAGAGCCAGAAGCGTGCTGAATCCCAGATGTCCACCTGCTAACTCTGTAACCCCAGGCGAGTTAATATTTCTGAGACTCACTTTTCCCATCTGTAAAATGGGGAGAGTTATACCTAGCTTCAAAACTCACCAGTAATACTGGCATTGGAATCAGGGGAAGTGTGAAGAAGTGACTTAACATTTTACACATTTTAAATTGTTGGCTTCTCTAGTAAGCCATTACTTTTGCCAGTAAAAATATTCAAGGGATGAAAAAATAATCTGGTAGAGTTTGCATAGTGCGGTGATTATGAGCACAGACTTTGCAGCCTGACTGCCTGGTTTAAGTCGCTGTGTGACTGTGGGCGATTTACTTAACCTCTCTGTGCTTACTCTGCTGATTTGTAAAATAAAGTAACTAGAGTACTTACCTTTCAGTGTCGTTGTAATCATTAAATGAGTAACATACGTGAACTATATGGAATAGTGCCAGCACATTAGAAGTGCTGCATAGGAGTTTGCTGGTATTAGTAATAGATGGTGAAACACAGTAAATGAACCATACCTGTCTGGTGTCTTCTGCTCTCCCCACATATTTCCTAGGGTTGCTGTGAGGATTCAATGAGGTGATATATGAATGACACCTGGTTCGTGTTGAGCACTTAGTGCCTGCTGAATATATATGAATTCTCCCTCCTGATTTCCTTGCCTTTCAAGTTGAAGGACTTTTCCTTTGCGTTTTTTTGGCCGCGAGGCATGTGGGACCTCGGTTCCCTGACCAGGGATCAAACCCTTGCCCCCTGCAGTGGAAGTGTGGAGTCTTAACCACTGGACTGCCAGGGACCAGAGTCCCAGAGGACTTTTCCTTTGGAAAGGCGTTCCTGACCCCTAGGCTGTCTGGGCGGCCCTCACATTTTTCTATTTTAGGACACTTTTCACATGGCCATGTCACTGCTGGTTTACTTCTCTGTTCTTCACCAGACTCTAAGAACTTTACAGGTAAAATTGTCTTAATTTATCCTAGCATTTCTAGCCCTCAGCATAGTACCCAGCAAAGAGTAGGAGCTCAATATACATTTGCTGTACTTTTTCATGAATCAATGTGATGTTCACCTTCACACAGTTTATAATGTGTCTAGGGTGAAAAGATACAAACATCTGAAAGGTTAATCCCATCATCAAATGTAAAGATCTATTTGGGGCATATGATGGGCACCAGAGGCAGCAGGGGGCAGTGACTCAAGACCTGGGAAAGGGTCAGAAGACTCGGCTGGAGTGTCCAGGATGTTGCTGAGCATGCTGGGAGACTGGGACAGTTACCTAACCTCTGTCAGAGGAGGTCCGCGTGGCTGGAAAAGGTGACGAAAATGCCAGGCTCCATGCAAATGCTTCATAAACAGACTGGTGATTAAGTACCAGACTTGGGGTAGCTTGTCAATAGTATTTGAGCCAAGCTTTGAGGGGATGGACTGAAATTAGGCACATGGAGGGGAGGCTGGAATATTTCAGGTAGGGTAATAGCTTGAGAAGAAAACGTTTAAAGGAAATGAAGAGACAGACGTGAAAGAGTCACATATCTTCATTGTCCACAAAGAGGAATTAAAAGAAAATGCTCCTTGGCTTGTGAATGCTGGCATTTTATTTATTATTATTATTATTTTTTTTTTTTTTTTGCGGTATGCGGGCCTCTCACTGTCGTGGCCTCTCCCTTTGTGGAGCACAGGCTCCGGACGCGCAGGCTCAGCGGCCATGGCTCACGGGCCCAGCCGCTCCACGGCATGTGAGATCCTCCCGGACCGGGGCACGAACCCGTGTCCCCTGCATCTCAACCACTGCGCCACCAGGGAAGCCCAATGCTGGCATTTTATTTCATCTGTCAGCTTCGAAGGAAAGCAGGAAAAACACGAACTGGACACTATGAAAGAAAAGCAGGGGGACGGAGGGGTCTGCTCAAACCTGGAGAAAACTGAGACTCTACATTAATTTCATACACTATTGCATTTAAAAGAAACCGAAAGCAGTATGTATGAAGATAGTTAAGCTCATAACCAAATGTTTTTATTGCTTTGAAGTTTAATTTAGTTGTTTAAATGAATTTTAATCTTCTAAATCCACAACTCAGTTAAAAGGTCTTTTAAAAAATAAAACCCTGGCGGATATATGTATATGTATAACTGATTCACTTTGTTATAAAGCAGAAACTAACACACCATTGTAAAGCAGTTATACTCCAATAAAGATGTTAAAAAAAGTAAATAAATAAATAAAACCCTGGCATCTACTTGTTTTGTATTCAGCTTTTTTTAACACATTGCTCCTTTATTTCTATATAATCATAAAATATTCAATTATGACCAATAAAAATGACAAATTCTTTTTTTTTTAAGTGAAGTATAATTGACTTACAATATAATTGACTTACAATACTATATCAGCTTCAGGTGTACAACATACTGATTCGATATTTTTATACATTACAAAATGATCACCAAGATAAGTCTAGTTACCATATGTCAGTATACAAAGTTATTAAAATATTATTGACTGTATGCATGCTGAACATTACATCCCAATGACTTATTTATCTTATTTCTTTTTAATTGGAGTATAATTGCTTTACAATGGTGTGTTAGTTTCTGCTTTATAACAAAGTGAATCAGTTATACATATACATATGTTCCCATATCTCTTCCCTCTTGCGTCTCCCTCCCTCCCACCCTCCCTATCCGACCCCTCCAGGCAGTCACAAAGCACCGAGCTGATCTCCCTGTGCTATGCAGCTGCTTCCTGCTAGCTATCTACCTTACGTTTGGTAGTGTATATATGTCCATGCCTCTCTCTTGCTTTGTCACAGCATACCCTTCCCCCTCCCCATATCCTCAAGTCCATTCTCTAGTAGGTCTGTGTCTTTATTCTTGCCTTACCCCTAGGTTCTTCATGATATGTTTTTTTCTTAAATTTCATATATATGTGTTAGCATATGGTATTTGTCTTTCTCTTTCTGACTTACTTCACTCTGTATGACAGACTCTAGGTCTATCCACCTCATTACAAATAGCTCAATTTCGTTTCTTTTTATGGCTGAGTAATATTCCATTGTATATATGTGCCACATCTTCTTTATCATTCATTCGATGATGGGCACATAGATTGTTTCCATCTCCAGGCTATTGTAAATAGAGCTGCAGTGAACATTTTGGTACATGATTCTTTTTGAATTATGGTTTTCTCAGGGTATATGCCCAGTAGTGGGATTGCTGGGTCATTTGGTAGTTCTATTTGTAGTTTTTTAAGGAACCGCCATACTGTTCTCCACAGTGGCTATATCAAGTTACATTCCCACCAACAGTACAAGAGGGTTCCCTTTTCTCCACACCCTCTCCAGCATTTATTGTTTCTAGATTTTTTGATGATGGCCATTCTGACTGGTGTGAGATGATATCTCATTGTAGTTTTGATTTGCCTTTCTCTAATGATTAATGATGTTGAGCATTCTTTCATGTGTTTGTTGGCAGTCTGCATATCTTCTTTGGAGAAATGTCTATTTAGGTCTTCTGACCATTTTTTGGATTGGGTTGTCTGTTTTTTCAATATTGAGCTGCATGAGCTACTTGTAAATTTTGGAGATTAATCCTTTATCAGTTGCTTCATTTGCAAATATTTTCTTCCATTCTGAGGGTTGTCTTTTGGTCTTGTTTATGGTTTCCTTTGCTGTGCAAAAGCTTTGAAGTTTCATTAAGTCCCATTTGTTTATTTTTGTTTTTATTTCCATTTCTCTAGGAGGTGGGTCAGAAAGGATCTTATGTGTGATTTATGTCATAGAGTGTTCTGCCTATGTTTTCCTCTAAGAGTTTGAGAGTTTCTGGCCTTACATTTACGTCTTCAATCCATTTTGAGCTTATTTTTGTGTATGGTGTTAGGGAGTGATCTAATCTCATACTTTTACATGTACCTGTCCAGCTTTCCCAGCACCACTTATTGAAGAGGCTGTCCTTTCTCCACTATACATTCCTGCCTCCTTTATCAAAGATAAGGTGACCATATGTGCGTGGGTTTATCTCTGGGCTTTCTATCCTGTTCCATTGATCTATCTGTTTTTGTGCCAGTACCATACTGTCTTGATTACTGTAGCTTTGTAGTATAGTCTGAAGTTACGGAGCCTGATTCCTCCAACTCCGTTTTTCGTTCTCAAGATTGCTTTGGCTATTCGGGGTCTTTTGTGCTTCCATACAAATTGTGAAATCTTTTGTTCTAGTTCTGTGAAAAATGCCAGTGGTAGTTTGATAGGGATTGCATTGAATCTGTAGATTGCTTTGGGTAGCAGAGTCATTTTCACAATGTTGATTCTTCCAATCCAAGAACATGGTATATCTCTCCATCTATTTGTATCATCTTTAATTTCTTTCATCAGTGTCTTATAATTTTCTGCATACAGGTCTTTTGTCTCCTTAGGTAGGTTTATTCCTAGATAGTTTACTCTTTTTTTGGCAATGGTAAATGGGAGTGTTCTTGATTTCACTTTCAGATTTTTCATTATTAGTGTATAGGAATGCCAGAGATTTCTGTGCATTAATTTTGTATCCTGTTACTTTACCAAATTCATTGATTAGCTCTAGTAGTTTTCTGGTAGCATCTTTAGGATTCTCTATGTGTAGTATCATGTCATCTGCAAACAGTGACAGCTTGAATTCTTCTTTTCCGATTTGGATTCCTTTTACTTCCTTTTCTTCTCTGATTGCCATGGCTAAAACTTCCAAAACTATGTTGAATAAGAGTGGTGAGAGTGGGCAACCTTGTCTTGTTCCTGATCTTAGTGGAAATGCTTTCAGTTTTTCACCATTGAGGATGATGTTGGCTGTGGGTTTGTCATATATGGCCTTTATTATGTTGAGGAAAGTTCCCTCTATGCCTACTTTCTGCAGGGTTTTTATCATAAATGGGTGTTGAATTTTCTCAAAAGCTTTCTCTGCATCGATTGAGATTATCATATGGTTTTTCTCCTTCAATTTGTTAATATGGTGTATCACATTGATTTATTTGCATATGTTGAAGAATCCTTGCATTCCTGGAATAAACCCCACATGGACATGGTGTATGATCCGTTTAATGTACTGTTGGATTCTGTTTGCTAGTATTTTGTTGAGGATTTTTGCATCTATGTTCATCAGTGATATTGGCCTGTAGTTTTCTTTCTTTGTGACATCCTTGTCTGGTTTTGGTATCAGGGTGATGGTGGCTTCATAGAATGAGTTTGGGAGTGTTCCTCCCTCTGCTATATTTTGGAAGAGTTTGAGAAGGATAGGTGTTAGCTCTTCTCTAAATGTTTGATAGAATTCGCCTGTGAAGCCTTCTGGTCCTGGGCTTTTTTTTGTTGGAAGATTTTTAATCACAGTTTCAATTTCAGTGCTTGTGATTGGTCTGTTCCTATTTTCTATTTCTTCCTGATTCAGTCTTTGCAGGTTGTGCATTTCTAGGAATTTGTCCATTTCTTCCAGGTTGTCCATTTTATTGGCATAGAGTTGCTTGTAGTAATCTCTCATGATCTTTTGTATTTCTGCAGTGTCAGTTGTTACTTCTCCTTTTTCATTTCTAATTCTATTGATTTGAGTCTTCTCCTTTTTTTTCTTGATGAGTCTGGCTAATGGTTTATCAATTTTGTTTATCTTCTCAAAGAACCAGCTTTTAGTTTTATTGATCTTTGCTATCGTTTCCTTCATTTCTTTTTCATTTATTTCTGAGCTGATTTTTATTTCTTTCCTTCTGCTAACTTTGGGTTTTTTGTTCATCTTTCTCTAATTGCTTTAGGTGCAAGTTAGGTTGTTTATTCGAGATGTTTCCTGTTTCTTAAGGTAGGGTTGTATTGCTATAAACTTCCCTCTTAGAACTGTTTTTGGTGCATCCCATAGATTTTGGGTCGTCATGTATCCATTGTCATTTGTTTCTAGGTATTTTTTGATTTCCTCTTTGATTTCTTTAGTGATCACTTCATTATTAAGTAGTGTATTGTTTAGCCTCCATGTGTTTGTATTTTTTACAGATCTTTTCCTGTAATTGATATCTAGTCTCATAGCATTGTGGTCAGAACAGATACTTGATACAATTTCAATTTTCTTAAATTTACCAAGGCTTGATTTGTGACTCAAGATATGATCTATCCTGGAGAATGTTCCATGAGCACTTGAGAAAAATGTGTATTCTGTTGTTTTTGGATGGAATGTCCTATAAATATCAATTAAGTCCATCTTGTTTAATGTATCATTTAAAGCTTGTGCTTCCTTATTTATTTTCATTTTGGATGATCTGTCCATTGGTGAAAGTGAGGTGTTAAAGTCCCCTACTATGAATGTGTTACTGTCGATTTCCCCTTTTATGGCTGTTAGTATTTGCCTTATGTCTTGAGGTGCTCCTATGTTGGGTGCATAAATATTTACAATTGTTATATCTTCTTCTTGGATCAATCCCTTGATCATTATGTAGTGTCCTTCTTTGTCTCTTCTAATAGTCTGTATCTTAAAGTCTATTTTTTCTGATATGAGAATTGCTACTCCAGCTTTCTTTTGGTTTCCATTTGCATGGAATATCTTTTTCCATCCCCTCACTTTCAGTCTGCATGTGTCTCTAGGTCTGAAGTGGGTCTCTTGTAGACAGCAAATATATGGGTCTTGTTTTTGTATCCATTCAGCCAATATGTGTCTTTTGGTGGGAGCATTTAGTCCATTTACATTTAAGGTAATTATCAATATGTATGTTCCTATTCCCATTTTCTTAATTGTTTTGGGTTCGTTATTGTAGGTCTTTTCCTTCTCTTGTGTTTCTTGCCTAGAGAATTTCCATTAGCAGTTGTTGTAAAGCTGGTTTGGTGGTGCTGAACTCTCTCAGCTTTTGCTTGTCTGTAAAGGTTTTAATTTCTCCAGCCAATCTGAATGAGATCCTTGCTGGGTAGAATAATCTTGATTTCAGGTTTTTCTCCTTCATCACTTTAAATATGTCCTGCCAGTCCCTTCTGGCTTGCAGAGTTTCTGCTGAAAGATCAGCTGTTAACCTTTTGGGGATTCCCTTGTGTGTTTTTTGTTGTTTTCCCCTTGCTGCTTTTAATATGTTTTCTTTGTATTTAATTTTTGGTAGTTTGATTAATATGTGTCATGGTGTATTTCTCCTTGGATTTATCCTGTATGGGACTCTCTGTGCTTCCTGGACTTGATTAACTATTTCCTTTCCCATATTAGGGAAGTTTTCAACTATAATCTCTTCAAATATTTTCTCAGTCGCTTTCTTTTTCTCTTCTTTCTCTGGAACCCCTATAATTCGAATGTTGGTGCGTTTAATGTTGTTCCAGAGGTCTCTGAGACTGTCCTCAGTTCTTTTTATTCTTTATTCTCCTCTGCAGTAGTTATTTCCACTATTTTATCTTCCAGGTCACTTATGCGTTCTTCTTCCTCAGTTATTCTGCTGCTCCTGAGTTTGCTGGGAGAGATTTCCCTTTCTCTTCTTTGTTCTCACAGCTCCCGGGGCTCAGCTTTGGATTTGGCCCTGCCTCTGCGTGTAGGTTGCCGTAGGGCGTCTCTTCTTCGCTCAGACAGGACAGGGTTAAAGGAGCCGCTGATTCGGGGCTCTGGCTCACTCAGGCTGGGCGGAGGGCGGGGCACGGAATGCGGGGTGAGCCTGCGGCGGCAGAGGCCGGCATGACGTTGCACCAGCCTGAGGCGCGCCGTGCGTTCTCCCGGGGAAGTTTTCCCTGGATCCCGGGACCCTGGCAGTGGCGGGCTGCACAGGCTCCCCGGAAGAGGGGTGTGGAGAGTGACCTGTGCTCGCACACAGGCCCCTTGGTGGCGGTAGCAGCGGCCTTAGCGTCTCATGCCCGTTTCTGGGGTCCAACCTTTTAGCCACGGCTCGCGCCCGTCTCTGGAGCTCCTTTAAGCAGCGCTCTTAATCCCCTCTCCTCGCACACCAAGAAAGAAAGAGGGAAGAAAAAGTCTCTTGCCTCTTCGGCAGGTCCAGACTTTTCCCCGGACACCCTCCCGGCTAGCCGTGGCACACTAACCCCCTGCAGGCTGTGTTCACGCCACCAACCCCAGCCCTCTCCCTGCGCTCCGACCGAAGCCCGAGCCTCAGCTCCCAGCCCCGCCCGCCCCGGCGGGTGAGCAGACAAGCCTCTCGGGCTGGTGAGTGCTGGTCGGTACCGGTCCTCTGTGCGGGAATGTCTCCGCTTTGCCCTCCGCACCCCTGTTGCTGCGCTCTCCTCCGCGGCTCCGAAGCTTTCCACTCCGCCACCTGCAGTCTCAGCCCGCGAAGGGGCTTCTAGTGTGTGGAAACCTTTCCTCCTTCACAGCTCCGTCCCACTGGTGCAGGTCCCGTCCCTATCCTTTTGTCTCGTTTATTCTTTTTTCTTTTGCCCTACTCAGGTACGTGGGGCGTTTCTTGCCTTTTGGGAGGTCTGAGGTCTTCTTTCAGTGTTCAGTAGGTGTTCTGTAGGAGTTGTTCCACGTGTAGATGTATTTCTGGTGTATCTGTGGGGAGGAAGGTGATCTCCGCGTCTTACTCTTCCGCCATCTTCTCTCAGCTTTTTTTAAAAAAAATTATTTTTGGCTCTGTTGGGTCTTAGTTGCAGTACATGGGATCTTCCTTGAGGCACGTGGGATCTTTCATTGTGGTGCACGGACTCTTCGTTGTGGTGTGCAGACTTCTCTCTAGTTGTGGCTTGCGGGTTTTCTCTTCTCTAGTTGTGGCACACAGGCTCCAGAGGGCATGGGCTCTGTAGTTTGCGGCATGCGGGCACTAGTTGAGGCTGCGTGGGCCCAGTATTTGTGGTGTGCGGGCTTAGTTGCCCTGTAGTATGTGGGATCTTTGTTCCCTGTCCAGGAATCAAACCTGAGTCCCCTGCATTGCAAGGCAGACTCTTTACCACTGGACCACCAGGGAAGTCCCTGTATTCAGCTTTGAAGAACCAGGCGTGACATACAAACACTCCTTTTATTACTGCTTAATTGTATTTTCTAACTTCGTTTACAATGTGGTATTACTTGAGGAACTTTAAAAGTTCTAAAATAAAAAAAGAAGTGAGTTAGAATAACCTCTGAACTTTTTGAGCTCATAATCTCCCTTTTCTGGCTCATTTGTCATCTACATAGCAATAGCCTAAGAGACAATAATAGAAGGGAATCATGATTGTTTATTTTTGTTTTTATTCGTGTTACTCTAGGAGGTGGATCCAAAAATATATTGCTGCAATTTATGTCAAAGTGTGTTCTGCCTGTGTTTTGCTCCAAGAGTTTTATAGTATCCAGCCTTACATTTAGGTCTTTAACCCATTTTGAGGCCTTAAATGACACATTAGAGCAGATGGACTTAATTGATATTTATAGAATATTCCATATGAAAGTAGCAGAATACACATTCTTCTCAAGTGCACATGGAACATTCTCCAGGATGGATCACATGCTGGACCACAAAAATAGCCTCAGGAAATTTAAGCAAATTAAAATCATATCAAGCATCTCTTCTGATCACAATGCTGTGAGATTAGAAATCAACTACAAGAAAGAAAAAAAACCCTGCAGGTCCTTTAGCATCTATTTATGTGTACTTTTGCACCTTATCTACATTTCTGAGATGCTTAGACTTGCATAGTAACAGTAAAGTTGGAAACCATCTCTTCTTTGGCTAACCTTTGGCTATTGCCAGTGACTGAGTGACACATCCTGTTATTAATGGATGTTGTCCTCTGGTGGAAAATCATGGGTCCACACACAACTGGGGCAGCTACCTGGGCACAGTGCAGTTTTCAAACCACTCTATCAGTAATGCAAGAGAGATGACCCTTCCCCCATCCTGCCCCCGTTTTAAGCTGTTTTGTCAAACCTGGTGATGGTAGAAAGAAAAATGGTCTCCCTAAAGATGTCCATGTCCTGTGAATAAGTTACTACATGGCAAACGGGACTTTGCCGATATCATTAAATTAAGGATATTGCGATAGTGAGTTACCCTGGCTTATCAAGGCAGGCCCAGTGTAATCTCAAAGGTCTTTGTTAAAAGGGAGGCAGGAGGGTCAGAGTTGGAGGAGAGGGCAATGTGAAGATGGAAGCAGGGAGAGAGAGAGTTCAAGATGCTATGCCACTGGCTCTGAAGATGGAGGAAGGGGCCATGAATGCTGGTGGCTTGTAAAAGCTGGAAAAGGCAAGGAAACAGGTTCTCCCCTAGAATGTCCAGAAGGACCTCAGGCCTGGTGATACCTTGATTTTAGCCCAGTGAGAACCATCTTGGATTCCCGACCTCCAGAACTGTAAGAAGAGAAATTTGTGTTGTTTTAAGCTGCCAGATTGATGGTAATCTGTTATAGCAGGGATAGGAAACTGATGTGCTGGTCTTGAGAAAAGGAAGATCACCCATGGGCAGGCACTAATCACCCAGGAATAGTGTGAACTGGAATCTTCAGAGTCATTACACTATGAATATACATGTGAAAGAAGGGCAATATTACTCTCTGTGGACCAACAGGGGAGTCAACCAAGGTGGCATCCTTGCAAAAGCACTGCTACTTGGCTGATAAGAACACACACTATTATCCTGGGAAGGGGGAACCTGTTTTTAAAGAAACACCTGTTTTCCCTTAGACAATAGATATGATACACGTGCACTGTAGTCAACTTGAAAAATATAGAAAAATAGAATGAAAATTATCCATAACTCAACTCAGAAAACCACTATTTTAGCATTTTTCTTTTAACAAGTTTTACATTTCTTAATATAGAGTATAAGCAAGCTTGAATGCTTTTTTATTTAATATTTTAAGCATTCCCCACATCACTATAAATCCTCTGAAAATGTTGCCTTTAATGATGATGCCATACTCAACTAGTTTTCATATTCTAAATTGACTTAACTATTACTCTGTTATTGAGCACTTAAGCTGTTGGGGGTTTCCAGTACAATGAATAACAGTGCAGTGAATATTTCTATGTAATAATCTTTGTCTGAATTTTGGATTATTTCCTTAAGATGAATATCCAAAGGTGGAATAACTGGTTTAGAGGCTGTGGGTAATTTCAAGGTCTATGAAATTTATTGAAAACTTATTTTTCCATTAGGTGTGTACTGTTTTCCTCTTACTAGTAGTTTATATAGGCTAAGAAGTGTGCATACAGTAATCTTAGATCAGCAGCTTTCAAATATATTTTATTGGCTCACCCTGAGAAACACTGTGTATCGTAACCCAACACACACACACACACACACACACAGAAACAAATCTTTCTCTTTCCCCATAAGCTGCACTACGACTATGATGTTATGTTTTCTGTTATCTTCTAATTTTTTTAATGCTGGTTTTGATTCATAAGGTGATTTCAGGGCCTGTGCATGGGCCATGACCCAGTTTGAAAAACACTGCTTTAGATCTTGGTGGTGGATCCAGCTGAGTTTAATTCATATTTGCATCTAGGAGGATTATAGGAACTACGCCTCCTAAAAATATCTCAAACCTCAAGTTTCCTGCCATTTCAAGAAACATGCTTATGTGATGAAGTGATCATGGCACTAGATTAAAAACAATATCTGTATTGAACAGCTGACCAAGCTTTGAAAAGCCTGAATTTAGCTCTGCCTCAAAACCTAAATGTCACCCGCATTAGTTCTGTATTATAGATGTTTGTTAACTCACGAAATTCTCACAGGTACACACCTTGTGATTTCTATGCATTTAATAATGGAAGGTGAAGTGGCAACAACAGATCCTTAAAATTTTGAATCCTGTGAGATTTTGATGTAAGTTGCACCTTTGGTGCTATCAACACTTTTGTGTATCTGTGAGTTCTTCTAGCTAGGCTTTAAAAAAAGATTTCCATTTCCCAGTTAACATCTGGGCAAGGCGAATGAACAAGTAGTGGGCTTTTAAAAATAGAGAAAAGGACATAGAAAGTAACCATCTCTATTTTTAAACAGGTGTTAGATTAATTTTCTGGATTCAGGTCTAAGAGAAATTCCTTCTTGTGTGTTAAATGCTACCACGGTGATGAAATTTTTAAAAAGTCTACCAGCAAATATATCTAAAATATACTGTAGGCCATTCAGCTCTATAATTTATGAGAGATTAAAATGCCAAACATTTCATGAAACGTATTGTATTTCTGATTGCTATTTTTTCTCTTTTTTTTTCAGCTGGCAAGTACATAGAGAGCCCTAGAAGAAAGACAATGATGAAACAGTTGAATGTTACAGATGGTGAAAAGGTGCCTCAAAAATTTTCTCATCTTTTGTTTTATATTCAGTTTTCCTTTAAAAAATTCCAAGCACTTCACAGACATTGTCCTCATTAATTTTCACAGTCCTTTAGTGTCAGAAACAGACAAAACAATCTTATATCCACTGAATAGACAGATTTAGGGGGAAAGAAGGGCTATGGCCAAAGGAACTGCCCAGATTCAGAAGTCTGGATAAAAAGCTGACGTTTGTTATTCTAAATCACCATCTCACATGTGACCCTGCCTTCAATCACAAGTCCCTCAAGAGTTTGAGATCCTGAGACCAGAGTCTGAGAGGGCATCACTCGATGCCAGGAGCTGTTCCAAATGCTTCCCAGATCAAACCCGGTTAGTATTCATATCAAGCCTATGAAGTGGGTGTGATTATTATTTCCATTTTCCTGAGGAGGAAACTGAGGCACTGAGATATAAAGGACTTGCCCAAGTGGAACCCGGGTTTGAAGACTACACATCGGGCTCCATGGTCTTAACCACTGCACTCTGTTGCCTCCCATACTGTAAAGTAAAAGAACCCTCAGCTTTTTCATTTGAAAGCCAACCTTCCCTAGGATCTTCTGCTGTCTGCTATTTTTGACATGATGATTTTTGTTAGAGAAGGAATTCATAAGCGTGTGTGTGTGTGTGTGTGTGTGTGTGTGTGTGTGAGATATACACGGGTAAAGCAGAATAGAAGTTTACACACTACAACTCAGATGCAAAAAAACCCCAAGTAACCTTATATTCATGAACTGAGCCCATCCTGCTTGAGACCCATGCCCTTCTTGCTCGTGCTGAGGAAGACACTTACAATTTTTTTTTAAATTTAACTCAGTCTCTTCCAGTTTAAAATTGTCAGCTGGGGGTAAATAGTGGATTCAAATTCACTTCCTGTCTCAGGACTGTATCTCCCTTCTCCTTGGGCACTTGGGTGCAGGGGATGAGGGTGCTTTGGGTTTCCCGTGCCTTCCACGAGATGGCCCTCATCCTACAGGGTCACTGGACCAACTGTACCCGTGATGCTGAGAAGTAATGGGTCCTGGCTGGAATTCTGGGAATCACTGATAAAGCGGAAGTTTCCTGATACAGCTTTTAGTCACAAGACCCTATGTTCTGTGACCGCTTCCTCCTGATTCCCAGTCTTCCTCTGGCCTACCAGTTTTCTTAGCATTCTCTCATCCACTACTGGTACTTTTGCGTCCTCCTCGAGCCTCCTCATGTGACATGTAGACTGGGGTCCACTGGGACCACTAACTGCTCTTGAATGAAGCTGCTCTATCACTCCTTAAAGGCATCAATGCAGGGCCATTGCCCAATGTAGGACTTCTTTGAATGCCCTGTGGTCTCCTCCAACATAAAACCCCAGTGTTCTCAGGTTTCTCAAAATGTAACAATGGGTTCCTTACACCCCTTCTGGAAGTTTCCACCCCACAAGACAAGCAAGACATTTGTATCTGACCTTTCGCCCCCTCTCCCTTTCCTCTTCCAAATGTTTTGCCCTTATCCAAGTTCTTCCCTTCTCTATAGTCCAAACTTTACTTCTTGTTATTTAAAGGGAAAATTTCAGAATTTAGAAAATACCTTTGTCACTCAGTAAAACCCAGCTTTCGATATTATTATCTTCACCATGGCCTTCAAATCAATTTGACAATTGAAGCTGAGCTGTGATTTCTTTGATCCCAGTAGTGTTGCCTTCTCTCTGAAACAAAGAACCATTGAAGAATTGTTGAAGCAACGGATGGAGAGTTGCCCGGCAACATGATTCCCCAGGAATGACAAGTAACATTCCTTGATTCAGGTACCAGTATTAGAGAATAATGAGACTTCAACTTAAAAATGTCAATTATAGACCACTTATAGGAGTAGACTGATGTTATGTATAAATACACCTGAAAGGACTGTTTTAAAAATTACACCATAAACAACTGTCACAACCCTATCTCTTTCTTTTGTTTTTTTTTTTGGCTGCATCGGGCCTTTGTTGCGGCACGTGGGAGCTTCCTTGAGATATGCGGGATCTTTTGTTGTGGTGCGCGGGCTCTTCGTTATGGCGCGCGGTCTGCTCGCGTTTCTCTCTAGTTGTGGTGTGCGGGTTTTCTCTCTCTAGTTGTGGCGCTCGGGCTCCAGGGCACGTGGGCTCTGTAGTTTGCAGCACGCAGGCTCTCTTGTTGAGCCATGTGAGCTCAGTAGTTGTGGCGCTCGGGCTTAGTTGCCGCGGCGGCATGTGGGATCTTAGTTCCCCGACCAGGGATGGAACCTGCGTTCCCTGTATTGGAAGGCGGAATCTTTACCACTGGACCCCCAGGGAAGTCCCCCTGTCTCTGTCTTTCTTCTCTACTGCAGTCTGTCCTCAACATCCTCTAACAAAAATATATTTTGTTCCTTCTCTGTTTTAAATCCCTTGACTTTCTATCACCTTCAGGATTAAGTTCAGTTTCTTCTGTGATCCAGGCTCAGCCCAAAGTCCAGCTTGCTCTGCTGCCATCCTTTCCCCAGTGCATCCTGTGTCTCGGTTGCCGAAAGCTGAATTCCCTGGAGCCCCTCCTTGGCCTCCTGCAGTCACAACTGCACATACTGCACATGCTGCAGGCCGACCTGAAGGCCCTTCACTCTGCTTCTCCACCCTGGCCACTTGGCTTGTCCTCTAAGACCTAGCTCAAGTGGCGTCACCTCCAGGGAGCTTGTTTATAGCTTTGACATAAATTTTCTGAGTTTGATATATCTCCTCTGAGCTACCTGAGGCCTCACTATTCTAGTATTTATCAAGTTTTTCTTTGTTTTTTGTTTTTATTGGCTGCGCCATGCACGTGGGATCTTAATTCCCTGACCAGGTATCGAACCTACGCCCTCGGCAGTGAAAACGCAGAGTCCTAACCACTAGACCACCAGGGAATTCCCTATCAAGTTGTGTTTTAATGGTCTGTTTATCTATTTCTTTCTACCACCACTCTCTCACAGACAGACAGACAGACACACACACACACACACACACACACACACACACACACACACACGAGATCATGAGTTCCGAAAGGCCATAACTTATGTTTTTATCTCTGTATGCTCAGAATCTAGCATGAGTGTCTGAAACACATTAGATGCTCAGAAATTCTTCATTACTGGGGAGAAGAAAGGAAGGGAGGAAGGGGGAATTGAGGGTACCTCAAGGCTCAGGAGAAGTAAGCATTAAGCTCGACATTGTTCTACTTATTGGTACAAACAAATTGGCTAGAATGAAAAACACTCAAGGCATCAGCTTTTGTTCCCCACTTGATTTACAACTCCTAACATGTTTTGTTTTGCCTTTGCTATTAACAAGACTATTCATAGCAGGACTGGGTCACAGTGACCAGCACAGTGCTTGGCACTTAACAAGAGCTCAATACCTATTGGTCAGTTGACTTGTCCAATGTTCTGTTTTGCCTTCCACGGGACAGGCAACTAGGGATCTCCTGTCAATCTGTGGTTATGAGCCCCCCAAAGGCCTGTGTGAATGTTCTCATTCCGTGCGGTACCCATGCTTCTGAACAGTCACCCCATCGAAATGGCCTTGTAAGGTAAGATAGAAATCCAGGAACCCCCAAATGTCCCAGTTTTCTCCGTAATTGTCATTTGAAACTACCAGCTAGAGGGTCCCCATGACAAGCCTTTGACACAACAAGCTTTACCACCCACTCCTCTCCTCCCCTTCCCAGGAAGATAACAGCTAAAATCACCAGAAGTAGTAGATAAAACTTCTTCACAAGCTCAGTAGAGGAAAAGGGACTGTGTCCCTATTAAACCTCACAGAAGCCATAACTTGGATCAAGACCTCTGCTCTTGGATTGTTCCAACTGTTTTTTTTTTCCAGGATGGCTTATACCTGCAACCATTACACACTTAAAATCCTGTAGTGTATATAATCGTGCTTAGTTTCACTGGATGTAACTAATATTTTGGACCTTTCCAGTATGTAGGTAGGAAATGAAGTTACATTTGCTTTTAATGCCCAAACTAAGATTGTTTGAGCCTTAGCCAGCTGTACTGTGAGATATCAGCAGCTCTTACTTTCTACTTATTTCTGGAAGTTTCTAAAGGTGTGCCTCACGAGTGCTTAGAAATCTGTTTGTCCACTAGATGATCATGCAGCATCACCCTGTTCTTTCTTTTCTATTCACCACGTTCTGTCCCTCATGTTCTGGCTCCCCCAGGACAAAATCCACTGCTCTCAAAACTTCCTAAAGGGGGACTTCCCTGGTGGTCCAGTGGGTAAGACTCTGTGCTCCCAATGCAAGGGGACTGGCTTCGATCCCTGGTCAGGGAACTAGATCCTGCATGCATGCCATAACTAAGAAGTCCATATGCCTCAATGAAGATCCTGCATGCCGCAACTAAGACCCGGCACAGCCAAAATAAATTAACTAATACATAAATATAAAAAGAAAACTTTCTAAAGGAACCTCACTGTGTATTGCCATTGAGGATGGTTTTCTATTGAAAACTAACCTCAGGGATGGTTTGGGGAGATTTCAGTGGACCTCCACAATCTTCTCATAATAAAAACAAGTCTCAGACCAAACTCTGCCACCCCTGCTGATACTTATTACAGGAACATTTATTAGCAAGCAGCAGGGACCAAAATGGTCCTAAAACCTCTTCTGTAATTTCAATGAAGTTCCAGCTCCCTGCCATTAAAGTTGCCCTGATGACTCCAACATTCCAGAGGCTGGATTCAATTCAGGGTAGAGTGGGCTTTGGCAACCAGGAATCCTCAGAAACAGTGGCTGGATACGGGACCATTTAGGAACAATCCTTCCTCAGGGTGCAAGATTCTTTCTTCCTGACTATAAAGAGTGGGAAATGTCTCTAAAATATTATGTCCAGCCTACATATCTTAAATATCATTTCTTTTACCAAATGACAATGCATTTCTAAGCATGAATGATGTTAGTCAACAAGTTGCTAATTTCATCATTGAAAAGCAATTTCTGGACTTCCCTGGTAGTGTAGTGGTTAAGAATCCACCTGCCAATGCAGGGGACATGGGTTCAAGCCCTGGTCTGGGAAGATCCCACATGCTGTGGAGCAACTAAGCCCGTGCGCCACAAATACTGAGGCTGCGCTCTAGAGCCCGCGAGCCACAACTACTGAAGCCCACGCACCTAGAGCCCATGCTCCGCAACAAGAGAAGCCACCGTAATGAGAAGCCCGCACACCGCAACAAAGAGTAGCCCCCGCTTGCCGCAACTAGAGAAAGGCTGCGAGCAGCAACAAAGACCCAGTGCGGCAAAAAAAAAAAAAAAAAGCAATTTCTGACATTCACTCTTCCAGTTAGCAAAGCAGTGAAGGAAAGACTGATATCGGAAATACTCTGTTATGGCTCTTTTGATGTAAGGCCAACTGATCACCCCTGGAACACATATTCTTACTTTGGACAACTGACATACTTAGAGATGATGCTTGAACTAACTAGCACACATGTAATCACATCTGGTCAGTGATGAAATATTTAAAGCAATTTTCAGACCCAGTGGTATGCTCCTGAGGGTTTCAAGAACATCTGTTTCAAGTAACTCTCTCCTGCTGTTGCTGAAGTCCACTTCCTGGACTTCTAGAGCAGTTGTGGGCAAAACATGGACATAGATCCTCTTATCTGCTTCAGACCTCTATGCCATACTTTGTTACCGGCCTTGAAACAGTATTGCCCATAAGACTACCGCTAGCCCTTATGGTACCTTTGTGCAGTTGAGAAAAAATGCACCCCTTCCTTCAGGTAGATGCAGCCTGTGCCAGGAGCGAGTTGGATTTTTGTGCCCACTCACCCCGTTGGCCAGGTGCTCTTGTGCATGGTAGAAAAAAGGCCTTGACTCTGCAAGTATAGACTTCCGTTAAACCTCTCACCAAAAAAAAAGCTCCTTTAGCTTTTCGCTCATGTCCTTATCTTTTAAAATTGTCCAAGTGCATCCTCATTTTTAAAACATATACATACACACTTCCTAGTAAAATGTAGAAAAGTAACTACCCATCTCTGCAGGAACAAACACTCATTCAGGCACATGCTAGTCTCAGTTTATGGACAGCCAAGAAAGACTGTGCTTCTCCTCCTTCATGGTGCCCTCAATTTTCCCCAACCCATCACAAAACAAACTAGAAGATTCAGAGAAAGACGATTTAGCCTTGTGACTATTTATATGATTAAATTAGAACATTGAAAATTGACTTCAAGTCTTGTATCAGTTAGGACACTTCTAGTGGCAATGAGCAAAAACCTCAAGTGGCTACAACTATAAGAAAAATGTATTACCTCACTTAGCAAGTCTTGAGGTAGAACAGCTGCCACTGCTGAGCAGTCCATTGGCTCAAACAATGTTGTCAAAACCGCAGATTCTTTCCATCTTTCCACTTTGCAGTCCTCATTATATCAGCTTAGCTCCCTCCCTGTCACAAAGTGGCTGCCATGGTTCCAGGCTTCACACACAGACATGACAATGTCTGGCAGAATGAGAGGAACTTTTTGTTTAATGTTCTTTTTTTGTTTAAATAGTGGGAAAAGGGAATTCCCTGGCTGTCCAGTAGTTAGGTCTCCACACTCTCACTGCTGAGGGCCTAGGTTCGATCTCTGTTCGGGGAACTAAGATCCCACAAGTGCACAGTGTGGCCAAAAAAAAAAAAGATAAAATTTAATTAGTGGGAAAACTTTTCCCAGAATCCCCTCTTCCCCCAGCACATTTCCCTTTCATCTCTTTGCCAGATCTGTGTTACAAGCTCACACCCAAATCAGTGACCAGCATGGCAATGGGAGCACTGAGATTGGCCTTGGACACAACTAGTATTCACCCCTGGAGCTGAGATCAGGAGGAAAGAAGGGCTTTTGTGGAGGTGCACAAGTGTGAGAGACACATGTTCTAGGATGTGAATAAAGTTCTGGGCAGCTGGTAGGGGGCAGACATAGGAGGGACGCAGGGCATAGCACGCCATGTTGAGGAGTCGGCCTTTATCCTACCTGTCACATTGTATTTAATACTCATTTGTAGAAATTATCTTGAAACTAGAAGTTTTGACTTTAAGTTGAAGTTGCTCTTATATTCACTACTGCTCTCCACTGTGTATCTTCTAGCGACGCCTAAGTGGAAAAGGATGAGATGCCTTATCTCCTGCCTTCCCATTTCCCCTGGGAGGACTCTGAAATGACGGTGAGATTACCTGATGAAGCCATTCATAATAGTGGGGCTCAGGCATTCCTCTCGGGACCCACACACATGATTCTTCTGGAGGCCTCAGCAGTTCTCACCCTTCAAGACCCCTCAGACCCCGGGACAGGAACAACTTTTCAATACCCAGGCTGGCCACACTCCGCCTTCCTCACCGACTGGTGCTGTTGAGGCAACTTGGGAGAGCGTCTACACTTCCCCCCGAAGAGAGTTACTCACATTTTCCCAAATTAACTTCTTCCCCTAGGTCATTTTCATTTTGAACCCTCTTTAGGCCCTGAACTGTGACTTTGAGTCTCAGCACTTCACCTCACATCTATTTTAGTATCAACTGCAAATGTCAAGGTAATGACATGTGATTCCCTCTCTAGAGCACTATTGAAGATACTAAGGGAGAAGTGTGTTGCCAGATGACCTTCTGAGGTCCCCAGAAGGAGGATGCAGAGAGGGAATCCACGTCAACAGGACTAGTCTCCATGAACAGGAGCAGGAAATAACATTTTCTGTGACCTACTATGGACCAGGGGATCTGCAGACATTTTATTTAGCCTTGCCCCACAGCCTTGAGAGGTGGGTATTATCATCCCAATTTTGCCGGTGTGAAAACCAAGTCTGGGATTAAGTAACTTGATCAAGGTGGGATTTGAGCCCAGGTATGCTGCCTCTAAAATCTGTGGTTTGGGGACTTCCCTGGCGGCACAGTGGTTAAGAATCCACCTGCCAATGCAGGGGACATGGGTTCGAGCCCTGGTCCGGGAAGATCCCACATGTTGTGGAGCAACTAAGCCCGTGTGCCACAACTACTGAGCCTGCGCTCTAGAGCCCACGAGCCGCAACTACTGAAGCCTGCGCGCATAGAACCTGTGGTCCGCAGCAAGAGAAGCCATCACAATGAGAAGCCCGCGCACCACAATGAAAAGTAGCCCCTGCTCGCTGCAACTAGAGAAAGCCCAGCCCTCCTGCAGCAACAAAGACCCAACGCAGCCAAAAATAAAATAAATAAATAAATAAATGGATATATATATAAAAAAGTAGGATTACTTGGTCAAAAAGCAAGAATAGGACTTCCCTGGTGGTCCAGTGGTTAAGACTCCACCCTACCAATGTAGGGGGCACAGGTTCGATCCCTGGTCGGGGAACTAAGATCTCATATGCCACACAGCGTGGAAAAAAAAAAAAGAATATTAAAAACAAAAATCTGTGCTTTTATCAGCACATGATGTCAGGCTCTGGCAGGGGTGAGTGAGGCTGTGTCTTATGGGCATTGTTGTAAGAGATGACTGACCTCCATGGTGATAAAAATCCTGACTCTGGGGTCCTCATGGTCGTGTCACAGTTTCCCCTTGTCCTGGCGGGAGCAGCTGGAAGGATGGGGCATGGAGTGGGGAAGGTGTGTGTGTGGGAGCAGGTGAGGGGCCAGATTTTGCCCCTCACCCTGTACTCCCTTCGCAAATCAGTATTTAGAGCAGCTGCTCTCTCTTCGGCCTCACAGTTTGCAAGAAATTCAGGCAAAATGCAGGCAGGTCACTGGTTCTGAGCCTTAGTACTAGGTCAGGAATAGAAAGATGACAGTTCCTCTCTGAATGAGATGTTCTGGGAGCTGAAAAGACAAAATGAATTCCCAGGGGTTTCCTCTCTCCGCTGTGAAACCGCTGCTGAATACCCTTTCCTGAACCTCACAGCTTGTGTAAGGAAGTAAATTTCCTGCTGCCACGGAACGAGCCTCTCACTTACCCAACTACGGGTGGAAGCCCTGTGGCGGTGAGGCCTGTTATACACAAGAGAGTCACACCAGCCAAGCGCCCATTTATGTGTTTATCCACCAGGTGCCACAGGTACACGTCAGAAAGCCAGGCTCGGGCTTCCCTGGTGGCGCAGTGGTTGAGAGTCCGCCTGCCGATTCAGGGGACACGGGTTCGTGGCCCAGTCCAGGAAGATCCCACATGCCGCGGAGCGGCTGGGCCCGTGAGCCATGGCCGCTGAGCCTGCGCGTCCGGAGCCTGTGCTCCGCAACGGGAGAGGCCACAACAGTGAGAGGCCAGCGTACCGCCAAAGAAACAAAAAAAAAGAAAGCCAGGCTCCTCATCTGCTCAGCAGATGGCAGAGCCGAGTGGCCGCACAGCCCAAGGGGAAGCACTGACCATCCTTGTGCAAAACGAGGCATCTTGGGCAGAAAGCCTGCCTTGGAGAGAGTGATGATATTTTCATGGTTGGATATTCACCAGGTGAGTTTCCCAAGGGGCCCCACATTTCCTTTCTCATATATATTTTTTTTTATAAAAAGGCAAAACCAACTTATACTTTTTGGGCATTGTGTGTCATACAAAATATATACATTAGCAAGAGTCTGAAAGGAAATATATCAAATGGCTAAGAGCGATTATGCTTAATGAGATTATAGGTCATTTACATTTTGGGTGTTTATTATCTGGTGTCTGGTCTCTAAATTGAACATGAAATACTTTCCTACTAAAAAAAGAAAAATAGAAATTAATTGCTCTCTAAACGAAACAAAGGATAAGGAATACAGCTAGTTCTCCACCTCAAATCTTCAATGTAGAAAGGCAGGACCAAGATCTGGGTCCAAACTTTGGCTTTGCCAATGGGTGACCCCATTGTTCAATCTCAACGTTTTTAAATGCCATTTCTCTGACTTTTAAATCCCATTTATCTTCTAGCCGTCTTTCCTGAAGTCAAGATTTGGATTTACAACTGCCCATTTGGCAGCTCTACTGGATGTCTCAAAATTAACATTTTATGAACATTTATTAACATTAACATAGAATCTCAAAATTAACATTTCCCAAATGAACTAATTATCGCCCCCAAATCCACTTCTCTCTCTCTTTTTTTTTTTTTTTTTTGCGGTACGCGGGCCTCTCACTGTTGTGGCCTCTCCCGTTGCGGAGCACAGGTTCCGGACGCTCAGGCCCTAGTGGCCACGGCTCACGGGCCCAGCCGCTCCGCGGCACGTGGGATCTTCCCGGACCGGGGCACAAACCCGCGTCCCCTGCATTGGCAGGCGGACTCCCAACCACTGCGCCACCAGGGAAGCCCAACTTCTCTCTTGAACCTCTTTCTCCAGTGATGGCAGTTCCATCTTTCCAACTGCTCAGACCAAAACCCTTAGGGTCGTTCTTGACTTATCAGTTTTCTCACATCCTACAATCTGTCTGTAGCTCTGGCTGTATGTCATATCCTGTCAGATCACAAAATCAAATTGCTCCTCTTCACCTCCACTGCTAGTACCGTGAACCACGTTATCACTTTCTACAGTGATCACCGCGATAACCTCCTGGCTTCCTGCCTTGCATTTGAACAGAATTTTAGGAAGGCAGACCTTATTAGTCTCTGCTTAAATTCCTCCAGAGGTTCTATCTCACTCCAAGGAAAAGACCTCCTCCCAACTCTCTCTGGCCTTTTTCCCCACCATCTCTCTTACCCTCCGCCAGCCCCACTTGTCACCTTCTGCTCTGTGAATGTATCAGATGCACTCCAACCTCAAGGCCTTTGCACTTGCTGTCCCCTCTACCTGGAATGCTCTTCCCCCCAGGTGTCTGCACAGCTGCTCACTTTCCTCCGTCAGACCAGTGTCCCCTTCCCAGTGAGGGCTTCCTGGCTCTAAATCCCTTCACCCAGCCTCAACTCACCTTTGCCTCCTTTCCTGCTCTGTACCTCTCCATAGAACTAATCACCATCTAACATGATTTATTTTATTTGTGTTTTTGTTTATTGCCTCCCTCCCCCTGTAATAGGGGCGGGGCAGGCGCGAGCTGTAGCAGCCCCGCTCAGCCATTGGTCGGCGCTGCAGTGGCCCCGCCCCCTCCCCTCTTCTGTATAAGAGGAGCCCAGAATTCGGACTGAGGGAAGATGGCTTTTTTGAGACGCTGGTGTGTCTTCTCGGTCTGCTAGCTTTCTGATTAAAAGCGTTATTCCTTGTTGCGACAGCTTGTCTCCCAATTTACGGGCCTGTCGTGCGGTGAGCAGAATGAGCTTGGGTTCCGTAACACCCGCAGCTGGAATATGAACTCTATGAGGCAAGGGTTATGTGGCTACTGTCCTCCTGTGTCCTCAGTGCCTGGGGTAGAAGAGGCACCAGCTCAGTGGTACCTTTTGGGGCAGGCAGAGTAATGGCCTCCAAAGATGTCTGTGTCCTATTCTCCATTCCTTTATTATAAAATATGCTCATATTCGCTCATACTTTTTTCTAGTACTTTTATAGTTTTTCTCTTTAACGTTTATATCTAGAGTCACCTGGAATTTATTAGGTGTAGGGATCAAATGAGGGATTCAGTTCTTTTGTCTTCCAAGCTGGCAACCCAGTTGTTCCAATACTGTTTATTTTTATTTTTTTATTTTTTTTGCGGTATGCGAGCCTCTCACTGTTGTGGCCTCTCCCGTTGCGGAGCACAGGCTCTGGACGCGCAGGCTCAGCGGCCATGGCTCACGGGCCCAGCCGCTCCGCAGCATGTGGGATCTTCCCGGACCGGGACACGAACCCGTGTCCCCTGAATCGGCAGGCGGACTCAACCACTGTGCCACCAGGGAAGCCCCCAATACTGTTTATTGAAGGACTTGTTGATCCCCACTGGTTTGAAGGGACACCTTTATCCCATAACAATTTTTCACAAGCATTTGTGTCTATTTCTGGGCTCTTTTGTATTGAATTGATCTGCCTGTCTATTCACGGGTTACTCTCCAGCTGAGTCTATTAATTATTGTAGTTTTGACAGTGCATTTTAATACCTGCTAGGGTTTGTCTCCTCTCATTTCTTTTCCTTTTCATAAAATTTTTGGTTATTCTAGTATGTTTATTTTTCCGTATGAACTTTAGAATCAGCTTGTGAGATTCCAAAAAAAGACCCTGTGGAATTTTCACTGGGAGAACAATCTATTTATAGATTAATTTATGGTGCACTAATGTATTTACAATGTCTAATATCTGTAAAAATTAGTTCAAAAGCTATTCTAATATAGAAGTAATTCATGCTCATTGTAAAAATGTTCTGGCAATTCTGTAATGTAGGAAGTATGGAAGTTCCATTTCTCCTCCTCTAGTCCTTCCCCTGGAGGTAACCATTATTAATAATTAGAGGCTCATCCTACATGGTATTTTTTAATATGTACTTTTGTAATCATGTATGCATATATACATTTTAACATGTGCATATTTTGTTATGTAGCTATATCTAATTTCCTATCACACATACTGTTTCAAACCCACTTTTTTCATCAATTATGTATCATGAATATATCGATTATATACCGTGTTAATACATGTAGATCTATCATATTCTTTTAAGGGTCACATCGTGGGCCACTATGCAGTGGGACAAGGTTACCAAAATTAATTTACTCATTTTCCCCCGTTGACGAATATTTGCGTGTTTCCAGCTTTTTTTAAATTATTTTTTTATTTTTTAAAATTTATTTATTTTTGGCTGCGTTGGGTCTTCATTGCTGCACGCGGGCTTTTCTCTAGTTGCGGCGAGCGGGGGCTACTCTTTGTTGCGGTGCGCGGGCTTCTCATTGCGGTAGCTTCTCTTGTTGTGGAGCACGGGCTCTAGGCACGCGAGCTTCAGTAGTTGTGGCTTGCTGGCTTCAGTAGTTGTGGCTCGCGGGCTCTAGAGCACAGGCTCAGTAGTTGTGGTGCACGGGCTTAATTGCTCCACGGCATGTGGGATCTTCGCAGACCAGCGCTCGAACCCGTGTCCCCTGCATTGGCAGGTGGATTCGTAACCACTGTGCCACCAGGGAAGCTCTCCAGCTTTTATTAATTACAAATAATACTGCAGTGAACAGCTTTGAGTATTATCTTTGCACCTTTGTGCTGGTATTTCAACCAGGTAGATTTCTAGAAATAGAACTGCTGGATCAAAGTCTAAAGGCCCTTTCAATGGTCAAGTGTTATGACGTAGTAATGACCTCTCCATCAAAGAGAGACTTGTCTGAGAAAGTGCACTTCTTAAACGCTGCCCTCCCCCAAGCCTGAGCGATGGCACTGCCAGTAGTGTGCAATTCAGACCTCCTGGGGGAGCTCTTGCTCCCTTTACAAGTGCATACAGGTCCAGTGCCTGGTTCAGTGGATGCAACTAACAAGTTCTCGGTACATAGAGGCTTGGTTCCACCAAAGGGGCTGTCTCCGAAGGCTGACCAAGTCTCTTACCACATGTTGGGCAGGGATGCTGGGGGAGAGACTCAGAGATGGACGGTGGTGGGCAGAAGTGTTCCAGTTCTACTGATCTGTAACTTGGAATACCTTTTCCCTTAAAAGGTTGTTAATTAGTAATCATGGGAGGTGATATTGAAGTATTAATATAGCATTAGCTCATGACCTCATGGACTTGGAAGAATAAATGGGCTTTGGCAGGTTGCTGGCTGGAGAATTGAATCACTGTAAACAATAGTTCCAATAGGACAATGCTTTCTGAGTCCTGACCACTTACATAAAAGTAGTTTTGTCACCATTTGTGGATCAGAGGCTGTGCATGGAAGACATCCTTCCAGCCTTCAGCTCTTCCCCCGCTGTGTTTCCCAGCCTCCTTTTCTTTCTCTTTGATGATCCCAGATCTGCTAGGGTCCTCTGTTTGTGCCAGACCTTTTACTTGTCTTTAGCCAACTCTCTCTTCCCTTACAAACCCTCATCACTCTCCTTAAGCCTTTCACACAGCCCAGCTCTCTCATAGTGGGATGGCTTCATCTCCTAGGTGACCAAAAAATTAGGTCGTTGGGCAAAAACTGTCCTTATTTCCTGCCTCCCACTTTACCCCTAATATATTCCTCTATCCAGTCTCAAAGGATGAGTACTGCAACCTGTGCTCTAGATCCTGGCCCTATCTTCCTCTCCATCAACGATCACTTCTTTCTTATATGCAACTGGGCCACTGCATCACACAGCCATAGCAGGTGTCATCCACATGTAATGCCATGTAAACGATGCCACCTGGGGCTGGCAATGGACAGTGCTGACTTGAAAATCCTACTTCTCTCCCATCCCTTTCTCCTGCCTGTCCTATTAACAATCTCCCTGCCCTTTGTGCCCTCCTTTAACCACACCCATTCTCTCTCCTCTCAGCCAGTCTCCTCAAAAGAGTTGTTACACTTGTCTCCACTTCCTTTCCCTCTCCATTATACTGCAATTCATTTATTCCTTCCATATATATTTATTAACTACCTATCAAATGCCAGGCACCACACTAGCTGCTCAGACTACAATAGCAAGTAAAAAAAAATATAAGCCCTCTCACACTCGTAGAGCTTACGAACTATTGAGAAAGAGAAACAGGTAACAAGAAATCACATGTTAAAAGTATGCAGTTTCAAACAGAGGTAGGTTTTACCTCCATATAAATGGAAGCAGCATGTAAAAGTCTCATGTATAGCAAGGAAGCTGATTTGCTATCCCTATTAAGTAATGTATTTGTTTCGTGAAAGGTACAGTCTGGAAATACTACTATATCCTAGGACTAAGGGTAGGGATTTCTCACGCTGGAGCAGGTCAGTGGGACAGACATTTGAAGGTGGCCGAACCTTTTGGCAGCCCTCAGATCTATTTGCTTCAACACCTGTAGGCCAGCCTATTGGGGTGCAGGGTTAGGCCAGGAGTAGGAAGAGAGGACATTCCATTCATCCTCCCCTGAGCCCTCTGAGTCCAGTACAAAGTGAGTAGCTTGATTTCTGAGGCCCCTCTGATGAGAACATGCTGGTTTGGGGGAAGGGCCTACCTATTGAGCCCCAATTCCAGAAAACAAGCGAGTGGAATGTATCAAGCTCCAGACATAAGCACAGTGAAACGAAGGGGGTGCCACGAAGGCAGATGAGTGACGAGTCTTGTTGTTTATTATGACGGCCCTTGACAACAGCCTCCACAACACTGAGGGGGGAACCTGACTCCCACAGGGCCGACCTTCAGCAAGTGTCCGCCCAGAAAGGTGAGAGGAGCGGCTGTGTTGAGATCTGGGTCCAGCATCAGCTGTGGCTGGGAAGCGCTTGCATGCTTGTTCAAGCCCATCCTCTCTCAGAGTTGCGGAGTTGGAATTAAACTGGGGGCAGGGCAGAGGTGAGAGCCCGTCCACTTTGGCTCTGCAGACAGGCAGACGGACAGACTCGGCTTTGCAGCCTGGTGCTGCCATTTCCTAGCTGCGCGTCCTTGGCAAGTTATTTATGCGTTGGGTACCATGTGACAGGATTCTCGACTAGCCTGCCTTCATTCAAAAGGACATTTGTGATTTGCTGGAGAAGAAGCCCAGAGGTGGACAGTACCAGGCTCAGTGAGACCGTCAAGGACCAAACTTCCCATCCTTTCCTCCTGCATCCTCAGACACATCCCATCCCCCCACCTCACAACTGCCATAGACTGACAAAGCCTCCAGCTTTTCCTCCTCTCCTGATAACATCCAAAGCCGGAAACAGCAGGAACGAGGCATAAAGGGCTTTCTCTTCTGCTCCTTTTTCTCTCATGAGGGAGAAAATACTTTCCCAGGACCCCCCAACTGCCTTCCCCTTGTATCTCTCATGCCTGCCTGTGTACCAACTACAAGTAAAGCAGAGAGCATGGTCACCAAAACTGGCTTTGACTAGATCTTGACTTGCTGACTCACTAGGAGCTGGACTCATTGCCACCCCTGACAAAAATCAGGCTCGGTTAACAAGGAAGCAAGTGGTGGGGGCCCTGGCTTGGCAGCCAGAAGCATCTGAGTCTCAGGTGCCTCGTCTCTCCGAAGCGGGGATAAGGATACCTGCCTCACTGGGTTGGTATGAGGATGAAATGAATAGCAAAAGGAGAGCACCTGGCGCATAGTGAGTTGCTTACTCAGCGTCCACTCCCTCCTGTGGGTTAGACTATCTAGACTCTTGGGTCTAGCAGGGACCTCAGAGATTAGCTAGGCCAGCCGCCTCCTTTTATGGGTCACAGAGCAAACAGATGTTGAAGCCAGACCCAAGAAAGAGATAAATGTGGCTTAAAAAAGAGTGGTAAGAAAAGGTCAGACTAGGGCTCTATTTTGAAGATCTTGCCAATGGGATTTGCTGATGCCTTAGGCATGAAAGAGCAGAGTTGAGGATGCTCCAGGGTTTTTAGATGGTGCTGGGTGCTAAGATGGGAAACATCACAGGGGGCTTAGAATTACTGTGGCTAAAATGGGAAGAAGACGATTTGGTTTTTATTTATTTATTTGGCCATGCCACGTGGCTTGTGGGATCTTAGTTCCCCAGCCAGCTCTCAGCAATGAAAGTGCAGAGTCTTAACCACTGAACTGCCAGGGAATTCCTGGAAGAAGGCAGTTTGAAACTTTCAAACTTTCTTGTCTTTACATTCTTTGTTTTACAGATTTTGAATTATTTATACCATAAAGAATAATGGGTAATTTCTAAATTGTCTGGGGGTCTGGCCAGGACATTAGCAATTTTTAAACACTCCTCCAGTGCTTTTAACATGTAGCCAGGGTTAAGAACCACTCACTTTGTTCCATTTTTCCTTTACAAATAAGCTCGTTGAGTCCCAGAACTAGAATAAGGCCACATAGCTCATTAGCTAGTGTACGAGGATTCAAACTCAGGCTTCACAAATCTTCTATCAATGGTCTTAAGAAGAAGGAGGCATAGCCAGAGAGAAAAAGGAGGAAGACTAATTTAGAGGGTTAGGGGGAATGCTTGTGAATTTACTGAATCTAGATAGTTTCTGTGGGTCATCTAAGAGTTGTGGTTAGATCACTTCAAAATGTTCCCCAGTGAGAGGGCATGGCATGGGCAACCGCAGACAACAGCCCTGGTTAGTCTTTCTCCTCCAAAGCCACACCCCGCCTCGGGAGTGGTGCTCTCCACTCTGGGCAAACAGAATTCAAGTGAAAAAGAACAGAGCTCATGGAGAATGCTGGATTTTTTTTGGCCGCATCGCGCAGCATGTGCGATCTTAGTTCCCCGACCGGGGATTGAACCCATGCCCCCCTGAAGTGGACGCTTGGAGTCTTAACCACTAGACCACCAGAGAAGTCCCTTTTTTTTTTTTTTTTTTTTTCGGTACGCGGGCCTCTCACGTAGCGGAGCACAGGCTCCGGACGCGCAGGCTCAGCGGCCATGGCTCACGGGCCCAGCCGCTCCGCGGCATGTGGGATCTTCCCGGACCGGGGCATGAACCCATGTCCCCTGCATCGGCAGGCGGACTCTCAACCACCGCGCCACCAGGGAAGCCCCGAGAAGTCCCTTTTTTTTTTTTTGAATGCTGGACTTTTCATCTTGGTGTTCCCATGGCTGAAGAACTATGAATGGGAACAGGACACCTGTACTCATGACATTAAAGAGGGCTGCTGGACAAGTTTATAGGAACCAATAACCAAAGTCAAGCATTCTAACACTTTAAAAACAATGCCTGTAGCCCTCCATTTACTTTATTTATTTACTTATTTATTTAAAAAATTTTTATTTTCTATTGGACTATAGTTGATTTAAGTCATGGTTGGGGGAAGGGTTAGTAAATTTGTCTCTCGTATTATAGTTTCCAAATCAATCCATAGGAACAATGCTTCTTAGTAGGATTGATTAATAACCGCAGTCCTTATTTTTCAGACACTTTCTTGAATTAAAAGTTAACGAAGTTGTGACCTTGGGTAGATGTCTAGGAGTGGAATTACTCGGTTGTGTGGTAAGTGCATGATATACTTTTTATGAAACTACCAAAATATTTTCTCAAGTGTCTGTACTATTTTATGTTCCCACCAGCAATATTTGAGGGTTCCAGTGGCTCTATATCTTTGCCAACATTTGGTATCGTCAGTCTTTTTGATACTTCTAGTAGGTGTGTAGTATCTCATTTTCGTTTTAATTTGCGTTTCTCTAATTCCTCATGATGTTAAGCATTTTTCATGTGCTTCATAGCAATTTGGAAGTCGTTTTTGGTGAAATGTCTATTCAAATCCTTTGCTCATTTAAAAATTGGATTGTCAGTCATTGAATTTATTAGTCATAGTAGTTTGGGTTTGTTTGCTTGTATGTTTGTTTTTTGATAGGTTCCTTAGGATTTTCATGTCATTTGTAAATAAAGACAGTTTTTTACTTCGTTTTTTCCAATTTGGATGTGTTTTATCTCTTTTTGTTGCCTTATTGCATTGACTAGAACCTCTAGTACAATATTGAATAGGCCTGATGAGAGGGGGCATCTTCGCCTTGTTCCTGATCTCAGGGGTAAACCAATCAGTGTTTCATATTAAGTATGAAGTTAGCTGTAGTTTTTTCACAGATACCCCTTTTCAGACCGAGGAAGTTCCCTTCTTTTCCTATTTCGTTGAGAGCTTTTATCAGGAATGGTGTTGCATTTTTTCAAATGCATTTTTTACAGGTATTCGAGATTTAATAGGCCTAATATTGGAATTAGACCTTGGGTGAAGCTGGAAGAGGGAGGTCTGGAAGGCTGCAGCTGGAGTATCAGAGGAAAAGTCACTAAAGACATGTTGCTGGATTCAGATTGCTAATATTTTGTTAAGAATTTTTGTATCGATATTCATGTCTTTAGTTTTCTTATGATGTCTGTCTGGCTTTGTTGTTAGGATAATACCAGCCTCATCTAATGAACTAGGGAGTGTTCCTGAACCCTCAGTTTTCTGAAATATATATAGGATGTATTATTACTTCTTTAAATACTGGATGAAATTATCCAGGTGAACTTTTAAAAGCTTATTTCAAATTATGTCTCTTTTTGGCTTAAAATCCTGTTGCTTTCTATTCCACTTAGATTAAGACCCAACCTCCTCACCTGACTTAGAAAAATCCTAAATGGTCCCTTCCGTCTACTGTCCCAAACTCACCTCTCACCTGTCCACCACCCTCTCTCGCTATGCTACAGCTACCTGAGTTTTGTGCGTCCCTCAAACATTCTGACCTTGCTCTAATCACACACAACTCGTTTTCATCTCTGGGCCTTTGCACTAGCTGCTTTCTGGGCCTGGAATCTCCTTTCCCCACATCATTGCCTCATTGGTGCCATCCTGTTTCTCAGATCTCAGCCTGAACCTCACTTCCTCAGAGAGGCCTTTCTAATGTACAGTCTAGACTAAAGAATCTGGCTCAGTGCTATCACATATCCTATTTTAATTCCCTGCATAACACTTAACCACTCTGGGGTTTTTCTTTTTTTTTAATTAACTTTTATTGGAGTATAGTTGCTTTACAATGTTGTGTTAGTTTCTGCTGTACAGCAAAGTGAATCTGCTGTACGTATACATATATTCCCCTCTTTTTTGGATTTCCTTCCCATTTAGGTCACCACAGAGCATTGAGTAGAGTTCCCTGTGCTGCGCAATAGGTTCTCATTAGTTATCTATTTTATACTCATTAGTTATCTATTTTATACATTGATACTATTTAGTATCGATAGTGTATATATGTCAATCCCCATCTCCCATTCATCCCACAGCCTGGGGTTTTTCTTGGTTATTTGTTAACTGTCTCTTCTCACTGGAAGCTCCCTAAGAGCAGAAACGTCATGTTTTTTCCTGCCAAAATCTTCCCACTACCAAGAACAGTGCTGACACATAATAGGGGGTCCGTAAATATTAGCTGAACAAATAAACATCCATAACAACAATAGTAGCTGCTCTTTGGGAGCAGGCGCTGATTTAAGTGTTTACAGATATCATTTAATTCTCTACCGTAACCCTAGATGCAGATATTATTTTCCTCTATTAACTGAGAAGGAAATGAAACTTAGCGAGGCCGTGTTCATAGCCACACAGCTGTTAGGGTGCAGAGCAAGGGCACACCCCGGGTTTGTCTGACGGCAGAGCCTGAGCTAATCTGTACCAGGACATACATCCTTTTCGGTTACAGGCAGGAAAAGCTGATCCACCAAGTGAGAGGTAGTGACCTCAGGCTGACAAGCCTTCGTGGAAGCTTAAGGTTGAGTCCCCTTGGTTCCGAGCAGTGACCTGTGTGGACCAGAGGAGCCGCTACCAAGGCCCGCACTTTCCATCCCAGACAGGCTCAGGCTGTGCTTTCACATGGTCTTTTTGAAAACAGATTTGATCCCTTAATCACCCTTGGATTAATCTTGTACATAATGCAAATTCTTACTCCCGTCTTTTGTGAAATAAGTCAGTGACCTCCACGTGTCTGTGAGCTAAAACTCTGGTCTTTTAGACAGTCTGGCCTCAGAGGCTAAAAATAACTAAGAATTACTTGAGAGCTTCCTCTGCTCCAAGCAAGGCATCAAAAGCACCTCAGGGATGATCTCGCATCACCCTTGCAACAGCCCCAAGAGGTAGCTCTGGTTATTAGCCCATTTTATGGATTAGACTCTGAGGCTTTGCAATATTGTGATTTATAAGAAATATATATAGTTAGGTCCTTCAGAGGATCAAAGTATATTTCTCAGATATATTTGGTCTTCATCCACAGCTCCCAAAACCCTTGAAATTTCCTGAACAATAAGAGCAATGGGAGCATCTTTTGTTACAATATTTGGTTTCTTCTCCTTAATTCCTGAAACAAAACGAAACAAAAACAAAGCAAAACAAAAGAACCCCAAAACTGCTTTGGAGCCAGGAAGGTGAAATGGGTGTCCTGTTACCCATAACAAACCCTTTCCACCATAGCTGGGTTTATGTTAATGAGGTGACTTCTGTAAAGCATCTAAGTAAGGATGGGGGCTGGTTGCCAGGGCAACCAAACAGGAATAGAGGGTTGGAATTTTCAGTCCCACTCCCTGATTTCCAGGGAAGGGAGAGAGGCTGGAGGTTGATTCAATCCCCAGTGGCCAATGAGTTAATCAATCATGCCTATGTAATGAAGCCTCCATAAAAACCAAAAAAGGAGGGATTTTGGAGAGCTACGTTGGTGAACCAGACACTTCCACGTGCCACTGAGCCAGGCTCCAAGCTTCCCAAGAACAGAAGCTCCTTGTTGGGGCCCTCACCCCATGTATCTCTTCATCTGGCTGTTGATTCGTATCCTTTGATATCCTTTGTAAGAAACTGACAATCTAGTGAGTAAATGGGTTTTCCCGAGTTCTGTGAGCTCTTCTAGCAAATTAATCAAACCCAAGGAGGGGGTCACGGGGACCTCTGATTTAGAGCCAGTCGGTCAGAAGCGCAGGTAACAATCTTGTCTTACGACTGGCATCTGAGGTGAAGGGCAGTCTTGTGGGACTGAACCCTTTACCTGTGGAATCCGATTCTATCTCCTGGTAGATAGTGTCAAAATTGAGTTTGTTGGTGTGGGAGGCCTCCACACACACACACACACACACACACACACGCACGCACACACGTTGGGATTGGGTTCAGGAATCCTTTCAGGCTCAAAGGGGTTAAGTGACGCACCCCAAATCACAAAACTAGTCCACGGCAGTGCTGGAACAGGATGTGAACCTATGTCTGTCTAGACTCCCACTGCCTACGCATGCTTACATTATTGAGCGCAGCATCTGGCAGAGAACCACGCGTTATGTAATGTTTACTATTACTTTTGTACAACAGAGATAAAATGATGGTGATAACTCCCAGCATTTTGATGGGCACTTGAAATACATTACCTTACAGCAGCCCTCTAGGGGGCCCACCCAATGCCCTTTAATTGGCCACACTTCCCCCAGCAGCTGTGAGTGCCGGCAGCTCACGGCTCTCAGCTGTTTCCTCCTTCAGAGCCCTGGGCTGCCTAGAAATGACTGCCTTCCCTGTGGAGATGACCCCCAGCCAATGACTGAGATACAGGGTGCAAAAGCCTAGTCCCTTGTCTCAAGGCCAGACAACTCTGGCGCCATTAGTGCTATAGAGCTCCCTGCGGGATCAGGCTGAGGTTAGAACTCAGCTGCACCACATCTTTCTTGGCTTTTTCCTCTGTCCTCTCGGGCTTCCCTCATTCCTCTTCTCCCGAGAACACTCCTACCAAGAACCCCCATCTCAGGCCTTGCTTCTATAGAACCTCGGACAAGCTCTGTGAGTCCACAGCTACCATCTGTATTTTTGCAGCGTGAGCTCGTGGAGGTACTCTCTCCACGGAAGGCACTCCGAGTTGCTTCTGGAGGTGTGATGTGACTCTGGACTCCCTGCCCAGGGAGGCGAGGTTTCTCCTGTTTGAAACTACTGCTTCCCAAGGATAAGAGGAGTATTTCCACCTTTCCGGGCTCTTCACCCTCTGGGTTCACTCTTTCTTACTTTCATCCTTTCTCTGGCTTCTGTTTCATCCTTGTCCCCCATCATCCACCAGGGACCATGGCTATCCGACCCACGCAGGCAAGCTGGGGGCCGAGGTAGCCATGGATTTGGGCTGCTTAGCATGATTTTCCTCGTGCCCCTTCCGCTGATAACACACCTTGCGCCCCGCCACCTGGCCCGACTTCAGCCACATGTGGGCACACGACGCAGCTGGGTGCAGAGACTGGTTCAGAAGTGAGCACATGACCAAGCCAGGACAATCAGAGCCTTTACTGGGACTGTTCTGTAGAAACCAAGGAAAAAGACAGCCTCCTGCCTCTGAGATGCTGGAAGGATTTGAACCTGGGGCTGTGAGTGGCCATCCTCCCTGCTATGTGGAAAAAGCCCTTCTGAGGTCATGGACGCTAAGCCAGCACCCAGGGAGCAGCATCACTAAGAGGTGGCGAGAGAGAAAACAGTGGTCCTGACAACATGCATGCAGTCCTGGATCTGTCACGCCGAGGCATCCTGTCCTTCCCGCTTATACAACCCAGGGTAGGCCTTTCATCGAGTTCTGTCTGTTGCGCTTGAAAATGTTCTGGTCAGCACTGAGCACAGCTAGATGTCACTTACAGGAGGAAGGATCCCAGGGGACAGGCTAGATTCTCCAAGGGCGTATCAGCAGCTCTGTCATCGGAAGGTGAGAATTAGCACCAGAAATCACTTCTCCTGACTCTGGGTCCTGTTCCCTTTATTCCCTGGAAAAGCTGGAATTACCAGCCCTTGCACCTGCGTAGTGAATGACCAGGATGCAAATCAGCTGGGAAGGAGCTCAGAAGATGTAACTAGGTCTAGAGGATCCCATTCAGCTAGAAGTCCCTCCTCAGAGACATCTCCCCCAGGTCTTTTTATTTATGGTGACTCTTGGTTGAGGTGCGCAGGCTTCTCATTGCAGTAGCTTCTCTTGTTGAGGAGCACATGCTCTGGGCGTGCGGGCTTCAGTAGTTGTGGCACTCGGGCTCAGTAGTTGTGGCTCGCGGGCTCTAGAGCACAGGCTCAGTAGTGGTGGCGCACGGACTTAGCTATTCCGCCCCATGTGGGATCTTCCCAGACCAGGGCTCGAACCCGTGTCCCCTGCATTGGCAGGCGGATTCTTAACGCTGCACCACCAGGGAAGCCTGCCCCCAGGTCTTTTCAGCAGGTGAAGATCTGGAGCTGAAGTTGGGAAAAGAAGTTGTTAAAAGGCAAGTCCTAGAGATATTTTTGGCCTTTGCTTAACCCCCGCAAAGCAGGGTGTCCTCATGGGACTCTCTGTCCTACTGTGGTTTTCCTTACTATGTTTACTCCTCCAGGGAAAATTTAGGAATCTACTCAGGGTGGGGCTGGGAGTTCTGATCACAGTTCGTGCAGATGTGAGCCACTCCAGTGCTGGTTCTGGGGAATGAGGGGAAGTGCACACTGGCTTCCTCTTCCTCTACTTCCTCTACTTCCTCTACTTCACCTGACTGCATCTCATGTGTCCACACCCCTCCCTGCATTAAAGTCTCTTCTCAGGAGGGGATCGAATATCCCTTAACTATGGCTTCGTGTGAAATGAGATACTGCATACTCTGGGAGATTTTGGAAGCTAGATATATATTTGGGTAATAAAAAAAATACTATTTCGGGCTTCCCTGGTGGCGTAGTGTTAAGAATCTGCCTGCTAATTCAGGGGACACGGGTTTGAGCCCTGATCCGGGAAGATCCCATATGCTGTGGAGCACCTAAGCCCGTGCACCACAACTACTGAGCCCATGAGCCACAACTACTGAGCCTGCGCACCACAACTACTGAAGCCTGTGCGCCTAGAGCCTGTGCTCCGCAACAAGAGAAGCCACCGCAATGAAAAGCCTGTGAACCGCAACGAAGAGTAGCCCCCGCTTGCCGCAACTAGAGAAAAGCCCGCGCACAGCAATGAAGACCCAATGCAGCCAAAAATAAATAAGTAAAATAAATAAATTTAAACCACAGTAATCTATAAAAACAAAACAAAACACTTTCCCATTAAAAGACTTTAGGGAGTGATGGGTGTAGGAGGCATTTTTTGGTGAGAATGGAAAAAAAAAGCATCCCTCCAGAACCTTCTGTTTTCACATGTAAGGATATCGCTGACAAAAGGCACGTGGGGTCCTACCCATTTCCTGGAAGTACAAGTGCATGATCACAGGTTCTTTTTGGAGATTGTCTCCTTGTTGATGTTGCTTATTCTAATGGACTGCTTTTGCCTACTGCCTTGGTTTGAGTTGCTCCAGTTGCAGACCATACTGTGAGAATTTGCGTGCAAGTAATTCATTTGGGAAGTAATCCTGAGAAATGCTGATAGTGGGGTATGAAAGTGAGAAAGAGAAGGGATAGAAATAAATATGTGGTGTGTTAGCAAGTCAGTTACTTCTAAGGGTAACTGGGACTCAGTCCCTCTGGACAACCCTGAATGAATGAATGAATGAATGAACATATGCATGAGTGACAGTAATTGCCTCTTTGAGTGGTTTCAGGTAAATCAAGGAAAGGGGCTGAGTCCCAGAACTGGATCAGCACAGAATGGGAGAAGACAAGGAACCAAGAGAAGAGAATGGCTGTAGGAGTTCAAATGCACGTAGGATTAGGAATTCAGTGGCGGCAGGAACTCAGAGAGTGTGGGGAGAGATGACCTTGAGAAGATACGATGGAGGAGCTAGCCCATCAGAAGTTAAACAGAACTCGTTTAACCTCTCACAGAACCTGGGATGGGGGCTGGATTCAATTTTACATAATCTTGAACGACAATCCTCAGCAGACACCCAGATGGGAGCTACACAGGAGCAGCCGTGTATCTACCATCCATCCTGGCTTCTTCCTCATGGTGTCAACTTAAGCAAATCTATTTACCCCATGCTGTAGCCTGGATAATGGCCCCAGAGACATCCATCTCCTAATCTCTGGAACCTGCGAATGTTACCTCACGTGGTGAAAGGCATTTTGCTGATGTGATTAAATGAAGGATCTTGAGCTAAGGGAGATTATCCTGGAGTATTCAGCGGGCTCGAAGTGATCACACTGGTCCTTATAAGAGGGAGGCAGGAGGATCAGAATCAGAGAGAAGAAGGTGATGTGACCAGGGAAGCAGAGACTGGGGTGAAGCGGGGGGCAGCCAAGGAGTGCTGGCATCTTGTAGAAGCTGGAAGAGGCAAGGAATGCATTAATCCCTGGAGCCTCCAGAAGGAACCAGGCCTGCTGACATGTTGGTTTTAGCTCCTCAGACTCATTTCAGGCTTCTGACTCCCAGAAATACACAAGAATACATTTGTATTGTTTTAGGAAACCAAGTTTGTGATAATTTGTTACGGTAACAATAGGAAACTAATGTAATGCTTGTCTCAAGTTCCTCATCTGTAAGGTGGAGCCTCCTGTGAACTTAGATGACCTCCGTGGCCCCATCTAACTCTCTTTCTCATTCCACAGTCATTATCCTGGCTTTCTTTGGGGCTAGACAGAATAAGTATCTATGTCTTTTTCTTCCTTTTTTTTTTTTTTTTTTTTTTTGCGGTACGCGGGCCTCTCACTGTTGTGGCCTCTCCCGTTGCGGAGCACAGGCTCCGGACGTGCAGGCTCAGCGGCCATGGCTCACGGGCCCAGCCGCTCCGCGGCATGTGGGATCTTCCCGGACCAGGGCACGAACCCGCGTCCCCTGCATGGGCAGGCGGACTCTCAACCACTGCGCCACCAGGGAAGCCCTTGATTTTTTTGTTGTTGTTGTTTGTTTGTTTGTTTGTAGTGCATTCTTTTTTAAGCCCTACTCCTCCCTGTGTTTGACAGCCCATTGAGCCGAGATGACTCGTTAGTCCTCAGTGTCCCCTGGCAACCTCTGCCTGGGTTCAGTAAAAACTGCTTTAGCCGCAATGTCATCTATCCCTCACAATATAGATGGTTCTTCTGGATAGACTTTTTATAAATATTTTATTGCAAAATAAAACACAGACATTGCAGACCACACAAATCAAATGTATGGCTTAACGAATTATTATAAAACAAGTGCTCCCCAGGTCAAAAACCAGAACTTCCCCAGTCACCCCAGAAGCCTCTTTTAACATGTCCCATCTCCTTCCCATTCCCATCCCAACTCCCTTCTTCCCCTAGGTAAGCATTATATGGAGAGAATTGTGGATCTTGTCATTTCTGCCAAGTTTTGGCCAATTTGATCACAGAATCTTCATACCCATCATTGCCCTGTCCTGGGATGCTCGCCCCCTGTAACTGCAGATCACTGTTAGCACTCACCCCCAGGAAGCTGTTCCAGATTGCCCTTTCCTCTGTGTTGAATGCCCACTGTGTGTGTTGAGCACTGAGGGGTCCCAGAGAGTAGTGTACCCTATCCTGCTCCCTCTCTGTGTTGCATGACTAATTACTTACATTTTGCTTATTTGATTTTTCCCCTTTGTCAATTTTGTCCCCATATTTCTCCCCGTCCTGACTATGTTGTAGATTCTTTCGAAGTAGAAACCAAACCTGCTGCTCGTGCATTCCAGACCTTTGCCACTCAGAGGGTGGGCCGAATACCAGCACTGGCATCACCTGGGAGCTGGTTAGAAATGCGGAAAATTGCGCCCCACACCAGGCCTACTGAATTGAAATCTGCATCTTATAAGATCCCCAGGTGGTTCTTGTGCACATTCCAAGTTGAGGAGAACTGTCCCGGAGCAGTGGTTTCTCAAGCTTGGCTGCACGTTGGAATCACGTGGTGGGGGGGGGGGTCTTCCAAAAACACTCAGGGAGGGATTCTCTGGTGGCGCAGTGGTTGAGAGTCCGCCTGCCGATGCAGGGGACACGGGTTCATGCCCCGGTCCGGGAAGATCCCACGTGCCGCGGAGTGGCTGGGCCCGTGAGACATGGCCACTGAGCCTGCGCGTCCCGAGCCTGTTGCTCCGCAATGGGAGAGGCCACAACAGTGAGAGGCCCGCGTACGGCAAAAAAAAAAAAAAAAAAGTGAATGTCATAATAAAGTGAATCCCACAATTTTTTTTGGTTCCCAGTGCATATAAAAGTTATGCTTACACCATACTGTAGTCTAAGGTGCAATAGCATTATGTCTAAAAAGCAATGTACATATCTCAAAAGATACTTTATTGCTAAAAAGTTCTAGCTGTCATCTGAGCCTTCAGTGTGTCATAATCTTTTTGCTGGTGGAGCATCTTGCCTAGATGCTGATGGCTGCTGACTGATCAGGGTGATGGTTGCTGAAGGTTGGGGTGGTTGTAGCAGTTTCTTAAAATAAGACAACAATGAGGTTTACTGCACGGATTGACTCTTCCTTTCACAAATGATTTCTCTGTAGCATGAAATGCCATTGGATAGCATTTTACCCACAGTAGAACTTCTTTCAAAATTGGAGTCAGTCCTCTCAAACCCTGCTGCTGCTTTATCAACTAAGTTGATGTCATATTCAAAACTTTTGTTGTCAACAATCTTCATATCTTCACCAGGAGTAGATTCCATTCCACTTCTTTGCTCATCCAAAAGAAGCAAATCTTCATCCGTTAAAGTTTTATCATGAGGTTGCAGCAATTCTGTCACATCTTTGGTCTCCACTTCTAGTTCTCTTGCTGTTTCTACTACATCTGCAGTTGCTTCTGCCACTGAAGTCTTGAACCCCTCCAAGCCATCCTTGAGGGTTGGAATTGACTTCTTCCAAGCTCCTATTAATGTTGATATTTTGACCTCTTCTCATAAATCACAAATGTTATTAATGACATCTAGAATGGTGAATCCTTTCCAGAAGGTTTTCAATGGACTTTGCCCATATCCATCAGAGGAATCACTGTCTATGGCAGCTATAACCTTACGAAATGTATTTCTGAAATAATAAGGCTTGAAATTTGAAATTACCCACTGATCCATGGGTTACAGAATGGACGTTGTGTTAGCAGGCATGAAAACAACATGAATTGCATTGTACATCTCCATCAGGGCTCTTGGGTGACCAGGTGTATTGTCAATGAGCAGTAATATCTTGAGAGGAATCTTTTATTCTGAGTAGTAGATCTCAACAGTAGGCTTAAAATATTCAGTAAACCATGTTGTAAACAGATGTACTGTCATCCAGGCTTTGTTGTTCCATTTATAGAGCACAGACAGAGTAGATTTAGCATAATTGTTAAGGGCCCTAGGATTCTAAGAATGGTGAATGAGCATTGGCTTCAGTTTAAAGTCACCAGCTGCATTGGCCCCTAACAAGAGTCAGCCTGTTTTTGAAGCTTTGAGGCCAGGCATTGACTTCTCCTCTATAGCTATGGAAGTCCTAGATGGTATCTTCTTCCAATAGGAGGCTGTTTCATCTACATTGAACATCTGTTATTCAGTGTAGCCACCTTCATTACTTATTTTAGCTAGTCTTCTGGATAACTGGTTGCAGCTTCAGCACTTGCTGCTTCACCTTGTACTTTTATATTATGGAGATGGTTTCTTTTCTTGAACATCATGAACCATCCTTTGCTGGCTTCAAACTTTTCTTATTCAGCTTCCTCATCTCTCTCAGCCTTCACTGCACTGAAGAGAGTTAGGGCCTTGTTCTGGATGGGGCTTTGGCTTAAGGGAATGTTGTGTTTGGTTTGATTTTCTATCCAGACCACTAAAACTTTTTCATATCAGCAGTAAGGCTGTTTTGCTTTCTTTATCATTCATGTGTTCACTGGAGCAACACTGTTAAGTTCCTTCAAGAACTTTTCCTTTTCATTCGCGACAAGGCTAACTATTTAGGGCAAGAGGCCTATCTCCGCTTTTGACACGCCTTCCTCACTAAGCTTAGTCACTTCTAGTTTTTGCCTTAAAGTGAGAGAGGTGTGAATCTTCCTTTTACCTGAACACTTAGATGCCAATGTAGGGTTATTATTCTTTTTCCAGTGTAGAGTTATTAACTGGCCTAACGGCTGGTGGTGGAGCAGTCAGTACACACACAATATTTATCGATTAAGTTCACCATCTTATGGGCACGGTTTGTGGAGCTCCAAAACAATTACAATAGTAACATCAAAGATCACTGACCACAGATCATAACAAATATAATAATTTTAAAAGTTTGAAATATCGTGAGAATTACCAAAATGTGAGATGCATAGTAAGCAAATGCTTTTGGAAAAAATGATGTCAATAGACTTGCTGGATGTGGGGTTGCCTCAAACCTTCAATTTGTTAAAAAATGGAATCTGCAAAGTATAGTAAAGCAAAGCACAATAAAAGAAAGCATGCCTATACCGAACATGTAAAAGGGAATAAATAGCAAAAAAAAGACACCACTCAATTTGTGGTCTTTCAATAGTCAGGTTACATGTTCATGTGCTCTTACCCAAACGTGACTTTCTAAAGTGTCCTGGTGGAAGCCCCCTGATTTAAGAATTTGAGATTTCACAAAATTCACAAAAGTTCCTAAATCCTTAAATATACTAACAAGTTCCAGTAAAAGCCAGTGGAATAGGCTTAAAATTTTGACTCAGTTTAATTCTATGTCATATTCTTTCTAACCATTATTCATGAACATTGTACTCCTGATGACCATATTAAAGTTTCCAAGTAACTTTAAAGTATTATTAAAGACCCCATGTACTTTGTCTTTCCATGGTTTCTCTTCTGCAATGGGCAAAATTTAAGGTTAGGATGTCTACCTCTACTCAAGTCTTCCCATCTCCCCCACTTAATTTTACTTTTTTAAAAGTGGACTTTATTTTTTCAGACAGTTTTAGATTGCAGAAAAATTGAGAAGATAGTATAGAAAGTTGCAATATACCCTGCACCCAGTTTCCCCTATTATTGACATGTTAGTATGGTACATTGCTTCAATTAATGAATTATAATTGATACATTATTATTACTAAGGCCTCAATTGTTCAGATGTTTTAAATTTTAACCTAATGTTCTTTTTCTGTTCCAGCATCCCATCCAGGATATTTCACATTTAATTGTCATGTCTCCCTAGGCTCCTCTTGGCTGTGACAGTTAAGGCTCCCTTTTCATAATAATTATTATATTACTGTAAGTTATTTGGTACTATTCACTATTGTGATCATGAAATAGAATGCATAGTTAGTCCCTACACACATAGTTTAAACATCAATATAATGACCTAACTACTGATATAATGAAGGAGTAAAACAATAAATATTTAATATGTAGTTGCTTTTATAAATGCTCAGATCTGCATCAGAAATCATAAAAGTCAGATACTTGTACCCACTTATAATTCAAGAGCAATAAGACAAGACTCTGGAATATTACTGCCACTTTATTTTTGACATTTTGAAGTGAGAGCTAAATAAAAAATACTCATATACACATTTGGAATTACTGGGCCTGTGACAGTTATACATTTGACAGGTGCTGATGTATTGATTGCCATGAGTGGAACTGGTGTCACTGTCTTGATTTTCCAAAACAGTGAACAAAGTACAACCTTGCCTAGATTTATGCAGTAGTTGCATTTACAGAAAATCCAGTGTGTACTCAAATGGTGCAAAAAAAAATTTTGTCTATATGGAAAACAGAGTTAAAGTTCTAATGTAATTAGAAGCACATTTTAACCGCCCCAGATGTCCAGTCTGACACACAAACAACCCCTGTGCTGCAAAATCCTGCCCTGGAGGCACTTCCTGCGTCCTCCTCCATCTCGCGTTAAACGCCACTGCCCCCTCCTCATCATTGCGAGAACCAATCAAAGCACATGCAAATTTCCAAAACGCCCCCTAGGGGGCGGTACTGCTGTGGGCTGAGGTGCTAGACGGCTTAACAGGGGACTTGCCTTGATTTCTTCCTTTGTAAAATGAGGATAGCAGTAGTTAAGGGATGGAGACAGTGCACGTAAAAAACACTTAGCAAGGTGCCCACACAGTACGTCCTCCAGAATGTAATATAACATCTCCCAGTCAATCAGCAGAGATTGGGGGAACACTGCGTTCCCCCCAGATAGATGCAGATGAGTGAAGATGGGAATCAGGCAAGCACCACATTCCCTGCCTCCAACATGAAATAAGGAGTGAATTATTAAACACTTACAGCTCACAAAAAGGAGAGCCCGGGGAGAGCTGGAGTCAGAGAAATCTTTCTAGAGGAGAGATTGGCTTATTGAGCCAGGGCAGCTGGGTACTTGAAGGAAAATATATTTATCCCATGAATAATTAATAACTCCTAGACCCTTACGTCTCAGAGCGTGGTCTTCAGGCTAGCGGCATCAGCAGCGCCTCGATGTTTGTTAGAAATCTTAGCTTTTACCCTAGACCCACAGGGTTAGAATCTGCATTTTAACAAGAATCCCAGGTGTTCAACTGCACATTCACTGTTGCGATGTGCTGGCCTAGAGAACCAACTGAGGAACCAGAGGAAAGAACAATAATACTTTATCCTTTGAGAGAACACAGACCTTGGGTGCTTGTGTGAGAGGAATAGAGAGAGTGAGAGAAAAGTTCAGATTGTGGAGGGTAGTAAGGTAGTGAGAATCTCAAAGATTCCTAGAGGAATCAATCTATATCAGAATGTGTGTTATTCAAATGAAGATTCTCTGCCAGATCCCAGATTTACTGAATCAGAATCTCAAAGAACAAGGAATCAGCATTTAAATAAATTAAAAAAAATCTTCCCCAGATGATTTAAGAATGGGGAGGGACTAACACACCATTGTAAAGCAATTATACTCCAATAAAAACATTAAAAAAAAAGAATGGGAAGGGAGCTTTAGAAAATACCCACATTATCACCTGTGATATTAGAATCTCTAGCAGCAGGTGAGTCCTGGGTAGTTTTGTTTGTATACTCCCCAGGTGATTCTTATGTTTGAGAGCCATTGACTGATTAAATGCGAAAACCTGGAGCAAAACAGTCTGGGTGGGAGAGAGTAATAGAGGTGTGTGTGTTGGGGTGTCTACAAGTACCCGAAGTCTGTCTACCTCAGAAGAGAGAAGCAAGACCAGTGGGTAAAAATTTTTGTTGTTTTTTTGTCCAAAGAATCATAGCGTTTTTCTTTGCTTTTTTTCCCCTTCCTTTCCTCCCTCCCTTCCTAGCAAGAAGGGGCCTTTGAAACGCCCTAGTCCCAACTCTTTCCGTTTGTAGTTAGATGAGTGGTCCGAAAGGTAACGTGAGCTGGCCAAGGTCAACTCAGATATTCTCATTCCAACCCTACAACAGCAACAAAATAAAATGAGACCCTCTTCCCAGTGCTAGTGCTGTTTCCACTGCACGACAAAGGCATTTAAATCCCGCTCCGATTTCCATCGCAGGCAAAGCGAGAATGAGAAAGGAAACCGGTTACTCTTCAGAAAACAGGGTGCCGTTCCCCACAGTAGGCAGGCTTTAAACGAGGAATTGGCATTTTAGAGAACTCATTAAATCTGAAGACTGATTATACATAGGAAGGTGAAATCTAGGTTCGTGAATTTGAATGTTGCTATTACATTCAAGCTGAATCTGACAAATGGCTGATCCCCCCTCGGCACCTCTCCGAGCTACACCGCCGGGCGTGGGTCCCGGAGTAGACGAATTCGCCGCCTCGCTGCGGAGATGAGCCCGACGGCGCAAAGGGACGACCTCCGCGCGCTCAGAGGTGGGGACAGTTGGCCGCGCCAAGAAAGCCAGGGGAGGGCTTCTTGTAGGAGGGAGGCTTCCATCGGAGGCCTGAAGTACGGGCAAGACTCGGCTACTCAGAGGGGAAGGAGAGAGCCGGCTGGGACCAAGGCCCAGGGGCAGTCGCAAGGAGGGCGGGGTGGGGTCCAAACATCTTCTAGAACGCCCTGTGGTCCTAAGATACCCGGCCCCCTTAAGTTGGTGCTGGAGGGCAATCAAAGCTCCTAGAAGAAGGCCCGACACGGATGGGCTTGGGGGCAGGTGAACCTCGTTTTCCCGGGATGGGCGGTGAGGATGGCAGCCCAGGCAGGAGACCCTCCATAGTCTCTGAAGCCTGTGCGACTCCAGAGGAGAAAGATGCCAAATTAGGGCGCTGATGGCTTTTCTACCCAAGCGCGGCCGCAGGCTTCTAGGACGGTAAAGGAGTGGGGTCCGGGGTCGGGGGCGGTCTCCTCTGGTCACCATCCCGCGGCACGAGTGGGGCAGGTCTCCTGTCACACCCTCACCAGGCCCTGCCCCGGCCGCCTGCTAGTCACGGCTCTCCCAGTCGTCCTCCCACACCGCCGAGCCTCCGGGTATCAGGCCTGGCTGCATCCCTCCCTTCCCACCGGCCTCGGAGCGCCGGCTCTGGCGCCCGTGCCTCGGGGCGGGTCCCTGCCGCACGCACCTGCCCCCGGGGGCGGAGCGCGGCGCCGACGACTGGGCTCCAGGCTCTGCCACCCGCCACGCGAGCCGCGCCGCGCCCGCACCCCCCGCCCCCTGCCACCGCCGCACCTCCATTCCGCGGCGCCCGCCCTCCCTCTCCGTGCGGTCGGTGCGTCCCTCCGCCTGTTCCCAGCCGCTGCGCCTCGCACTTCTGACTCGAGTACCCGCCGCGCTCGTCGTCGCCGCCCCGCGCCATGGAGCCGGCCGCGGGCAGCGAGCGCCGCAGCCCCCGGGGCCCTGCCGTCCCGCCACCGCCCCGGGTCCACGCGCCCTTGGCCGCCGCCCCCGGCCCGGGCCCGCTGAGCTCCCCCGCGCACGAGCCGCCGCAGCCCGAGGAGGAGCGGCAGCTGCGGATCAGCGAGAGCGGCCAGTTCAGCGACGGGCTGGAGGATCGAGGTGAGCGCGCGCCGCACCGGGTCCCTTCCCCCGGCCCGGCCCCTTCCTCCCGCCGGGCGGGCGCGTTGAGGAGCCGCTGCTCCAGGCCCGCCTCTCCCCGCTGGCGGGTGGGGCCGGACGCGGGGCTTGGCTCCTTGGCGCGCGCGGGGGCGCGGAGCCGGGACTTCCCGCGAAGGCGCGGAGAGCAGAGGGCGGCAGCCCCACCTCCCTCGGCCGGCGCCGCCCGGGCCGCGGAGCCTTCGCCGGAACCCGCGAACCGTGCTGCCTCCTGGGCGACCCCGCCGGGGCCCGCGTCCTCCTCTCGGCCAGCCCTGGTCCCTCCGGCGCCCAGTGGAAAAGTTTGCGGGAGGCGTGTGCGTGTGTCTGTGTGTGTGTGTGTGTCTGTATGTGTGTGTGTGTCTGTGTGTGTGATTTTTTTTTTTTTTCCTTTTCTTTCGGAGCCGAGCGCTCCCGGGGACTGCGGGTCCTGCTCAGTTGGGAGGGTCCTGAGCTCTGTGCATCCTCCTTCCCCAGCCCCCTGCGGCCCCCGCCGGCTCCCCGGGAGAATTTCCCTCTGCGGATTTAGCCTCGAGGAGTCCCTCGGCGACCGCCCCGGCGAACGGGAGTCGGGTGACTCCCGACTCTCATTTACAGGGGACCCAGTTTACCGTGGGTCACTGCCCCGCTGTCTGCCGGTGGGGGCAGAGGCCTGGGACACTTGGATTTGGGCCACCAATCCTGGATGGATGCCACTGGAACGTGATGGTTCCCGGAGCGCCCATCCCTAGCCCCTTCAGAATCCTTCCCAAGACACTGGCCTGGAAGCCCGCAAACGTCCCTTTCTGGGGAGGCCAAACCCGACCCTCTGACGGACAGCTGATGCCCCCTTTGAGTTGCCTGTAAGAAATGGGCGAGTACCCTGTTCATTCCCGTGTCTCTCTACATTCCTCTTTTTCTCCCTCTCTCGTTTCCTTTTGCCTCAGAGGGAGCCCTCTTCGTAGCCACGTCTATACCTTCTCTGCTTCTTGCTGAATTGAAATCCAAATCGGCCCCCTCAGAAAGACTCGGTGGCTTTCCTAAACCCGGTTAGTGGCCGAAACGGGATTCTGACAGCCGGCCCTTAACGGGGAGCCGGCTCGTCGCCACTTCCACCCCCTGTTCTTGGAAGCCTTATTTTGTTGGCTGCGGCGGATTTGTATATTTCAGTCTTCGCAGGTTTCTGTCCTATTCTTAGTATCTCCTGTACATTTTTATTCCGGTTTAGTGTTCGGATGCACGATCTCTTTCGTCTTAGAAATTTTAAATTGTAGCATGTGAAGCATGCAAACGGCAATTCCCAGAGAATCGGCAGGGATGCCCGGGTGAGAACTGGAGCCCCTCCAGGTGCAACGAGTTCCGCCTCTATGTTGCAGTTTCTCCTCCTGTTCTCACCTAACTCGACAATCATTTTCGAGCTGATGATGGGTGACATCACAAGCACCCAGTAAAACCTGTTATTTTTAGGGTAGGTCGTGTTAATTACCTTTCCCACTATAACTAGTGTTGTAGGATTTTAAAATTTTTGCATTGAAGAAACACTGAGCTCTGGGCTGGGCTTATTTTTGTAGCATTGCAGGTCATCTGTAAAAGCTGGCCTATTTCTCCCCACCTCACAAAATGATAGGAGGGAAAAAAGTGCTAGGGCCAGTTAATATTTAGTGTCATTTTGTAGCTCATGCTCAAGTGTAAAAAGCCCTTCTGAATTTATTCTTAAGGTTATTTTTCACTGGTCAACTGAATTTCATTTTCCATTATGTTATAGCATGAAAGCATTCACTGTTCATAAACTGTCACTGTGTGAAAGCGCTGCATGTCACACACTGCCTCTCTGTTAAGATGAACCCTGTCCCCCAAAGAACCCAGCGCCATGTGGCGTTGAAAGCTGAAAGTCAGTGTGACATTCTTCTGTTTGACCCATTCCTGGCAGCAAAGAGTTAATGCTGAATGAGTCATTTTTATTAAATAAATCAGAAGCTTACCTAGGGAGGTTTCTTATAATATTTTGTGTTTGTGTTATTTTTTATTAACGGGGCTGCATCTTTCCAATATCGATGTTTTGTATCCCTTGGGAACTGTTCCATTGCTGCTACCTTTTTCCTAATGGTGAGAGGATTTGGGGAGGAGGAAGCCTCAGCAGTTGCTTGATGTGTATCTTTACATCACGTCTGGCTTGCTTTCTTCGAGGCCTAAATACCTACCAATGGGTATGTGTGTTTCTGGTGGGTGGGCACCTGGATTTGTACCTATACTTGGCCTTCTCTCTTGCCCTAAATTCCTTCTGAGCTATCAGGACCCTGTGACAGGCTCCATTTAACTTTGATCAAAGGCTTGCTTTATACACATCTAGTGTTTGGAGACTTGAGAGGTACTTTTTCCTTAGAAGTGATGTGGGCTGGTTCCCAGAACCCTAATGAGCTCATATTGTCAGCCAAATGACACTGCAGTTACTGAGCCTTGTAGTTCAGGGAGCAAGAGGTTTGTGGTCCAAGACCTTTAGGGACTAAAACAAAACATAGGCCAAGTTTGTCTTACGCATTTCCACGCCCTACCTTTTAATACCCACTTTTCTCCCCACAGGTGTTTTCCCATCATTCTGCCCCAAGCCTTAGGGCCCTGGAGTGTTACATGCTTCAGCATTTCCTACTACCTTCCCATCTAATGAATATACCCCTTCTTTCAGAGAATCCAAGCGGGACTAACTCATAGGAGAAAGCAATTGGAACTAATTCATACTAGCATGGAAATGACTGATGGCTTCAATCTCCCTGCATATATTTGCATCTCCTCCCCCCCCAAATAAGGTATCAGTCCTTCATTAATACAACCCTTATGCTTACTCTTGCCAGGCCCAAATTACAAATAGGTGAAATTCAAGTGAGATTAAAAATTTGAATGTGGAGGCCAACTATGGGTAGGAAGGACCCAGCCCTGTGTGCACATTTGAGGCCTGCCTTGGCTTCTGTAGGCTGTGCTGCTTTTCTTCTACCTTTGACACACAGCTTCCTGAAAGCTTCAGGAATTCTCAGCGCATCTCTGTGTCTTGCACGTGTGCGTGCAGCTAGCACGGGGCGGAGGTAGTGGCACCTGTGTGCGGACCTTTCATTTATGAGCTGGGTCCTCATAGGTCATTATACCCCACTTCCTTTGAGGAGTGGGAAGTTTTCCATTCTTGGTATTAGCTCTATTTTTAGGAAGGAAAACTAGCAGGAAACAGAAGGTTGGATAGAAATGGGAAAGTTCTTCCCTTCTTGGACAGTCTTCCAATTTACTCCAGTGTTTAAAGTTTGAAGCATCTCATGGGGAAGCACATACAGGATCAGATCTGTGGAAGAACTACCAGTCCTGCTGATCAGAGGATTCACCTGCCACCTTGGCAGGGCAGTGCAGCCCAGGTGAGCTGGCATCCCAGACTCCCTCCAAGGGGAGTGCTGGCCCACTCTGGGGTGAGGCACATGATTGGTCTGTGCGGTCAGCTCCAGTCATGTTGTTGGAAACAGCTGGCTTTGGTAGGGAAAATAAATGTCAGGTGTTGGAATTGAAAACCCAGATCCTTGTTGTTTCTCTTAGAAAATTAAATCTACTTCTAGAAGAAACCTCGTTTTTACCCCCAGTGGATAACCTCTCAAGATGGTTGCTGTCACAGTACCCAGCAAATGAACTGCTTATTTGAGTCAGTACTTAAATGTTACAGCTTCACTTCTCTTGAAAATCAACTGGCCAGGATGAAAGAAAGATTTCCATATCATTTGGGCAAAGGGAAATAAATTATCGGGAGTCACTGGGACCTGCTTATTCTAGGTTGTGGCTTTAACTGGAGTCAAGGGTGATCACAGCTTAAAATTAGAATGGGGTGTTTTTCAGCAGGTAGGGAAGCAGACAAAGGGACAGTTTGAAATCACTTGTACCCAGGGCACAATTTGATAAGAGAGAAGGTCTTCCTTTTTTCTGTCCAAGTGCATTTTTAAAGGAAGGTCTGGGGAGATTTTTACAGTGAGGTGATGGAGATGGAGTTTATTACCTACCTTTTGCAAATTCATCTACCTTTTGCTTGTAAATAAGTCTACAGGTTTCAATGATTAAAAAATCTGTGGGGCCTTCCCTGGGGGTGCAGTGGTTGAGAATCCGCCTGCCAATGCAGGGGACACGGGTTCAAGCCCTGGTCCGGGAAGATCCCACGTGCCGCAGAGCAACTAAGCCCATGCGCCACAACTACTGAGCCTGCGCTCTAGAGCCTGTGAGCCACAACTACTGAGCCCTCGTGCCACAACTACTGAAGCCCATACACCTAGAGCCCATGTTCCACAACAAGAGAAGCCACTGCAATGAGAAGCCTGTGCAGCACAATGAAGAGTAGCCCCCACTCACCACAACTAGAGAAAACCCATGCGCAGCAACGAAGACCCAACACAGCCAAAAATAAAATAAAAAAAAATAAATTTATTAAAAAAAAATCTGTGTCTGTACACTGGACTCAGTAAGCAGGCTTCTCCACATTTCCTGTTTATTTAGGCCCTCTTCAGGGTGCTTAAATCTGGGTAGTTAATGGAATTGGGAAGTTTTAACAGGGTCCTTGTTATAATTTTTGAGCAGGATGCAGTTTTTGGCAACCAGAGGCTTAATGTGGTACCCAGTCAGTCTAACGGAAAGATGCCTTTTCCACAATGCTTAGGTGTGATTTGTTGCACACTGTGCCTTATTTTACAGGTGGGTGCTTAAGCTCTGACTACCAATTCCTTCATCATTTGGAGCTGTTGTGATGAGGCTGCTCCACCTCTGAAAGGTATATTATGGGTTGTTTGGCCAGAGATGTTGTCCTGTTTATGTAGAATGCCGGGCTGAGAGTTTCGTTCTTCATGCAGCTAAGAGATGCCGTATATGATCTCTTTACAAAGGAGAAGAAAAAATATAAATCAAGATCGTGCTGAAGATGTTTTAGTCTTCAACCCATGGCTGCTGAAGCTTGGGCGTTGCCTCAGAGTCGTCCTGAATTTCTGTTACTCTTGAGGACTCTCAATGTTGAAAGCAGAGGAGACGAAATCAAACCTTTCTTACACGTGACCCACCTGGGGAGCGACCTCCCGTTTTAGCAGGTTTACCCTGCTGCAATAGTGTGAGAACTTTTTGACATTTGACTGATACACAGGAATAGATACTATAGAGCAGAAAGAGAGGGAAGAAAACGTGGCATGTCATTTAGGCCTGGTGGCTGTTGGTTGTGGTTAAAGAGGAATGGTCCTCCTTCTGTTAACTGTTGAGGGGAGGCGTGGGGGCATTTGTATTCCACAACCCCAAAACCCGGTCCGCCAGTTAGGGCCATGCTGATGGAGCAATGCAAATCAGTGCCACGCTGAGGAGCCCAAATGCCCAACCAGATGTGGGCTACCTGTGCTCTTTTTCTAATGAAAAAGTCTCGTTAGAAGGAGCAGCACCTATGTGAGCCAGTGAGCCACAGGGGCGGGGGGATGGCTGGGGTCATATGTCAGGTCAGGGGGTGGTAGGGTACTTGAGAAAGAAGACAGCTGCCATTACCCTTGGGAACACGAGTCAAATATTGCCAGAGCCCGAGATCTTTCAAGAGAGGCTAGAAAGCTTGATTTCCGTGCGACGCTCCTAAATGTTAAAACACCTCTTGGATCACTGAATCACTTTGCCGTACACCTGAAACTAACACAGTGTTGTAAATCAACTATATTTCAATGGAAAAACCCCACATCTCGGCCGCGGGCTGTCAGTTTGCAATCCTTGGCTAAGAAAGAATAGCTCTAGTTGTGGGTTTCTTAATAAGGAAATGCCTAACTTCCTTTTCTCCTTGTTTTTGTCAGGCTTACTAGAAAGCAGCACTCGGCTAAAACCCCACGAAGCCCAGAACTACAGAAAGAAGGCGTTGTGGGTCTCCTGGTTCTCCATTATTGTCACACTGGCCCTGGCGGTGGCTGCCTTTAGTGAGTATCCAGCGTCTTGCTGAGCGATGTATGTGCCGGTGTTGCCTGTTTTATTCTCTGACTCCTATGGGATGTGCTTTTGCTTTTAGCCGACTGTCATTGATGAGTAAATTGTTTTCAATGGTTGCATAGTCAGGTTGCTTATAAATTAGCAAAATGGCTTCTCTCCTCTGCAGAGGCAAGAGGTGGTGAAGAAGAAGAAATAGAGAACGTGGCTGGGGGCTTTGGCTCTCATCAGTATGCGGGTTCGTGGTAGTAGATTCTGGCTGCCAGCTGAATAGTGAAAATATTCCCTTGGTGGATGCCTTCAGCCTGGGCTGGCGTGTGACAAATGTACGTCCTTGAGATTCGTATTTTGAGCCTCATGCCACCAGATGAGTGCAATCTCTCCCCCGATTATATCTGCGTAAGGTTTAGAATAAAATCATGTGTACGTTTTAATGAAAGGAGAATGGGAGGGTCCTCTCTCAAGTTTTCAGTGGCCACGGAAACAAAAATATTTATTATAATCAAGAGGAACGAATACAACTGAACACTTTCTGCCCATGGATGGTCCTGTTTCCGTGTTAGGAAGCCCCATGACATGCGTTTTTCTCTGCTAACATTTGCAGCCTATAGAGATGTGTGTGTGGTGTTTATTCTTATTACATCGTGCGGTGATTCACAAGCTTAAGCAGTGACATTCAGCTTCAGCTCAACCTTGCTGGAAACCACAGTGTTTTTTATTTATTTTCTTTAATGTTAGGGAAAAGAATGTATTTTGTGCGTTTCGTGATTAATTTATGACTTTAACAGAAAGATCTATATTCTAAGTGATGAGTATCGTATGAGGTGTCTCATGTGACACCCACAGAGTAGGAGAAGAAAGGGCTGTGTCCGCCGGAAGATGCTGCCCTGTGTGTGTTTGAAATTCCATTCTGCACAGTTAGAGCTGCTGCTGGAAGTTGGTGTTGACTCCCAAGAGGGAATATTAGAATTTGACCAAGTGTTCCCTGCAAAACTCAGCATATATTCCTGGAAGCAATTTATATTGGAAACACTGTAGTACCATGTCTTGGCTTTTTGTTTTGTTTTTTAATTTTTTTTTCTGATTCCTGTTTTTTTTTTTTTTAAAGGGAGGTTGCAATTTTAATTAATTAATTTATTATTTATTTATGGCTGTGTTGGGTCTTCGTTTCTGTGCGTGGGCTTTCTCTAGTTGTGGCAAGTGGGGCCCACTCTTCATCGCGGTGCGCGGGTGCGCGGGCCTCTCACTATCGTGGTCTCTCCCGTTGCGCAGCACAGGCTCCAGACGCGCAGGCTCAGTAATTGTGGCTCATGGGCCCAGTTGCTCCGCGGCACGTGGGATCTTCCCAGACCAGGGCTCGAACCTGTGTCCCCCGCATTGGCAGGCAGATTCTCAACCACTGCACCACCAGGGAAGCCCTGTTTTTTGTTTTCTTAAAGCCACACATTTAGCAGCCAAGAATAATGCATTTCAGGGTAGGAACATTTACCAGTGAGCCAGAAATCTGATCAAGAAGAATTCTGGGAAGGGTAAGCTGGGATGAAGTGAGAGAGTGGCATGGACATATATACACTACCAAACGTAAAACAGCTAGCTAGTGGGAAGCAGCCGCATAGCATAGGGAAATCAGCTCGGTGCTTTGTGACCACCTAGAGGGGTGTGATAGGGAGGGTGGGAGGGAGGGAGATGCAAGAGGGAAGAGATGTGGGAACATATGTATATGTATAACTGATTCACTTTGTTATAAAGCAGAAACTAACACAACATTATAAAGCAATTACACTCCAATAAAGATGTTAAAAAAAAAAGAGGAATTCTGATTCCTGAAAATAGCTCTTCCTCCTCCTTTTTTTTTTTTTAATGCTGAATCAAGAATAACGAGCCCAGTTGATGTCCCTGGAGCCCGACTAATGTCCCTGCAGCATAATTTGGTCGCGGTGGCTGGTGGTGGGGTCCGAATCTGACACCATAATTTACATATGGAAAGAAAGAGGAATGCCAGGAAGGGAGAGGTGATTTACAAACAGAATAATAGTTACTCAGATGCACGGCTGTGTGCCTGATAGAGATGTTAACAACTCTATAACGTGGGTGTTTGAATGAGGACCTGAATGTGAAGAAATGCTGAGCAAGTCTTTCCTTTGGGAGAAGAATCCTACATTTGATGTCTTTAATCTCAGAATAAGAACAAATTTGGAGGAAATTTTGGTTTCCCATATTATGCCTGATCAGTTGAGTTATCATAAAAACTTTGTTCCATTTCTTATAATAGGAAAAGACTATTGCATAATGCATATGGAATTCGAATATTGCTTTGTGAGAAGCGATCTGTTTCTTTTCAGAACAGTCTTACCACTTTTTTATGGCAGGCAAACAATTTAACTCCTGTAAGTTCTTGCCTATAAAATGTTGGCATTGACATATACGTGATATGATCTTTGTTGCTTTCTATGGTACATTCAATTTGTCCCCAAGTTGCTTTCAACTTGTTCTGGTCCAGTGAAACCAAAACATGTAGAGGATAAACTATATTTTTCCCCGCTTTAACTACAGAGTAGCTTCAGTGTACGTGCACCTGTGTTTCGTATTTTAGACCCTTGAGGTGGCCTGTGGCTGTGTTGTTAGCGCTGCTGGTTTTACTCTTTAGTTTCCTAAGTTTATTTTGTGAAATGAAATATTAAAAAAAATTTAAGGCATCGTTTACATGTTGACAGGCCTTCGCTCAATCCTTTTCATAGTTTTGAAGGGAGAGAAAATCAGTAGAGATTGAGCAATATAAACTGACTTTTGAAGTTGTGTAAATTAGTATTTCAAGGAAAATGGTACGTTTCAGAAAGTGCAGTAAAAGTATTTTTTAAAAAGTGTCAGAAGGAGCCCCCAGTCTTATTCTCCAAGGAGGTGGTTGACAGAGAGATGGGATAAAATGGAATATGGTCTGGCTTAGCAAACCCCCGTTTTATCCTGTGAAATGGTCAGGTTGAACCAGTTAGCATTTTAAAGAGAATTGCTATAGAATGCAGTGCTTTGAGATGGCAGAGAAGTGTTCGGAGTATGTGTCTGCGCGCGCGCGTGCGTGCGTGCGTGCGTGTGTGTGTGTGTGTGTGTGTTGCCAGGGGGTGATAATCATGGTGAAGAGTAGAAGACTGTGTTTATTGTCATGCCTTCTTGCCACTACTGGATGGTAAACTCTTTGGGGGCAGGATGAACATCTTTACATGGAATCAGTACTCAAGACTGTTGAATGAATGAACAGAGAGAAATCTTAAAAAGTGTTTTTTCAGTTAAGTGGAAGGAAAAGATTTCTTAGAAATAAATTTCATCTAAACATTTGTTTAGATACCAGGCTTAGGTCTCATTTATTTTATGAACAATTGAAATCTTGTCGAGACAGCTGGAAAATCTGACAGCCATTCTCTGGCTAAGGGCCTTGTCTTGGAGCTGTTTCTGCAGGTTCAGTTAGAAACCCATCTTTATCTCCCCACCTGCCATTTTCTCTTTACTCGTAGATGCTGATTTTTAGCTGAGCATCCTCTGGAGAAAGGCTGTTGTCTCTTTTGTGTTTGGAAATGAGGCTGTTGTATATATATGTTAGGGGGGCACTTTTTCTCAGGGCTGGGAATATTTGTATTTTTACATAGTGTGTACATTGCAAATAAAGACTATTACCCTTTACTTCCTATATGCTTCCAAGTAATCAGGTATGCCAGGTTTTCCCAAATTAGTACTTTCCAAAAGACCATTAGATGAAACTAGCTTTGGTCAGCATTACTGAGTGATCTGTGACAAATCACTTACATATGTAACTACGGTTGACATTCATATGTCTGGTGTAGTTTGAAAAATTAGGTGAATTTTCAGAGTTTGTGACTTGAAAGTATTTTGAGAGGAATATGTGCTTTGAAAGGGAAATGAACTATTTTTGATAATACTTGGTAATGTAGTGATTCTTTGGACCTGCTCAAATGCTGATATAAAACCAGATGGTAATACATCTTGAATATTTCAGAGAGAGCTCTAGCTTGGCTTTAAAATTACTTCTGTTTATAATCGGTAGGCAGCATGGAAAATGGCAATCCTGTTATGAACAAACCTTAAAAAAATCTGTTTTAATAATGAGGCTAGAAAGAGAACAGAAGTTCTGTTTCAAAATTCAGAGTTTTGACATCATTGATGTCTTTGTTAGAATGATTTAGGAAAATGCATTCTAACTCTTTCTGAGCTTTGAATGAGTGCAAGTTAATTTTTAGGCACTCAATACATGTTCTGTGAGAAATGAAGATATATTTGAAACATTCTCAGGGGAAAACTTTTCCTAAGATACACAGTTCTACTTAAAAAAAAAAAAGTACTCCAAACCAAGATCTTCTCAGAAAAAAGCTCACTCAAAAATTTTGTCAATCAGTAGATTTAAGAATTAGAAAATTTTCTGGGGCTTCCCTGGTGGCGCAGTGGTTGAGAGTCCGCCTGCTGATGCAGGGGACACGGGTTCGTGCCCCGGTCCGGGAAGATCCCACATGCTGCGGAGCGGCTGGGTCCGTGAGCCGTGGCCGCTGAGCCTGCGCGTCCGGAGCCTGTGCTCCGCAACGGGAGAGGCCACAGCAGTGAGAGGCCCACGTACCGCAAAAAAAAAAAAAAAAAAAAAAAAAAAGAATTAGAAAATTTTCTGAAAGGAGTGATTTTATATTTGGGAGTTTTAAAGTAATATATCTGGTTTTCATATAAACTGTTGACCCTTAAAAATGGTAGAATAAGTGTACTTATTCTTTTTTTTTTTAATTTGTGAGTCCAAGAGTTGAAAGATAAGTGAAATGAAATGACAGATTCTTCTATAAACTCAGCAAAATATGTCTGGGAACTTTTTTAGGTATCTCTCAAGTGACACATTTGTGAGGTGGGAAAGAAGATAGAAGATCCTCCAGTGGCTTTCTGGTGCCCTAAGAGTAACGTCTAAATAGTTACAGTGGTGGGACTTCCCTGGCAGTCCAGTGGTTAAGACTCTGCTTCCAGTGCAGGAGGACAGTCGGGGAACTAAGATCCCGTATGACCCGCGGCGTGGCCAAAAAAATTTTTACAGTGGCCTAAAACGTGCGTCCTGATCTGACCCTTGCCCCACTTTCTCAGACACCCCAACTTCTCCTCAGGATGCAAGTGGGCATCTTTCAGCAAAGCTCATCTTCCCATGAATCTCCAGGTGGCTGAATCCTCAGAGGGCCCTCCCCAGCCACCAGGACTCATCCGCCAGAGTAGTTTTACCCATCACACAGTGTATTTTCTTCATCCCAGTTTTCCCCTTTGTGTCCCCTATGCCATTGGATGATGACACCTGTGAGGGCCTCTCCTCTCCTACCTGTGTCCTTAAGACTCAACCCCTGAACTGTTTCCCTGAACCAAAGACTTCAACAGTTGGTTTCTATTCTGTTCATAGAATGATCCTTCGTGTTGTTTGCTGTTCTTTTTTATTCCTATCGATAAAAGAAGTATGTGCACATTATAAAAATTCATGAGGCCAAAGGTACACGGTGCCAGTCTCTTTTCTATCCTAAGCTCTCTCCCTGTTACTGCTCCTCCCGGACGATGTTTGTTGCCCGTGTCTTGTATTTTATTCTAGACATTCTCTGGGCACGGGAAGCCCAGATGTGGTGCTGTGCACGCTTCCCGTTGGTACTTAGGTTAGATATGGCGTCTTATTCTTGCTGGTCTTCTAAAGAGCCCGGCCTCTTCCCGAGCTGCTGTTTCCCTAGTGTAGTGTGAAGTCGATTCGAGGTGGAGAGTTTTCCGGAACAACTTCCCAACCACGGCCTGCCTGGGCTGCTGAGCCGGGTGACACGGTTGGGGCAGGATGTGGGCAGGAAGCTTGTGAGCCACATCCTGGCCGTGCTGAGTGGGATAACTTGCCACCCGGGAACGTGCCGGGCGAATGATAACCGGGGATGCTGATTCTGAGAGGTGGAAACCGGGAGGGAGGAACAGGCTGAAACACAGTTTGGGCGCCTCATCCTGACAACACGCCCTGCCTCTGGGTTCCTCCTTCATATCCTCGAGGTCGTGTCCTCACAGGTTGCTGCCTGGTCCCCTCCCCCATACGCTGGCTCAGTGATGCCTCACGGACACGGAGTAGTGTTTTCCTCCCACCCCTTTGCTTACCTAGAGGCTCCTCCTGATCTTGGCCCCGCCTTCCTGGCTGTGCTCGGCTCCTCCCATCTCCCGGCCATGCCAGCCCACAAGCATCCCCGTGTAGTTCCCCAAATGCTGCGTCCAGCCCTGTGCTCTCATACGCATGCACCTGCTCTGCCCTTGGCCTCAGATGCCCTTTGTTCCTGACCCCCCGCTTTGTTTTCTTGCTAAATTGTACTTATCCCCCAAAACTGAGATGAAAGATCCCCTCTTGCAGGAAGCATTCCCTGACCCTCCGGGCTGTCTGAAATGCCCCTTTTGCCCATAGCCGCGTGGGCACCCAGCAGTCAGGAACGTGACACACAATCATTGTCGCTCTGTGCACTGATACACCCTCCTCACAGGCAGGGCGCCGTCTTCTCCAGTCTGCTTTCTCAGCCCCTAACACAGTTGGCGCTCAGATATTGATTGGACTGGAGTAGTTTTTGACATCTTCCTGCTGAGGCCACCGTGGCTGCAGCAGGTTGAGGATGTACATTTGCAGGTAAAGAGCTCCGAAAAAGGCACGGCAGCGTTTTCAAGTGAATGGAAACAAGGGGGAAAGCCGTCTTCAGCTTTGTGGGGAAGGGGGAAGGGGTTTGCAGGCCCCTTCCCTCCCCCTCCCCCTCATTCTACTCTCCCGCCCTCCCCTCTCCCTGTGCCTCCTCTTGGACCGAAGGATCCAGGGTTCTTTTGACCGGACTCGCTTGTGGCTGTTAGGAGAGCGCATCTTCCTGAGTCTCCACGCTAACCGTGAGCTGCTGTTTCCAGCCACAGTGGAGGAGGGGTCTTAGCGGCTGCTTGCTTGTTCGGCCTTCCTTCTCCCTGCATTCTGCACAGAGCCTTTAATTAAAAGTGTGGCCAGGGTGCATTTGCATGGGGGTGTCTTTGTCACACAGCGGTGGCAATGACTCAGGGGAGCTGGGCAGTGAGCCCCGGCTGGACTCATCTCATTAGACTCGCCGGGTCCTTGCCCCTCCTTGCTGGCGCCTGGGCTCTGCTAGGAAACGGGCCAGAGCCCTGTGGGAAATTCCTGAGGGCTTTTCCTATTGCCTGTCAGTCTCTTTCTAGGCATATTTGTTAGCCGGTTGGACAAGAAGGGGTTTTCTGGTCTGCTTGTACTCCAGGGCTGTGATTTGGTCCTCTGGGAATTGCGCCCTGAAGATGAATGTCTGGCAAACTTCTTGACAGGAGGTTATTTCCTCGTGTCCCATCCTGAGGGCTGAAGATGATGCCAGAGTTTGGGAGATAACCCTCCTTCCCCCAGTAAAGGGACCTGTTCCTCACTCTCTGCCAACTCTCCCATGCCTATCAGCTCATCCTTCCTTCCAGCTGGTGGATGTGTTCATCCAGTCCTTAGCGAATTTCTGTTGCCTGTCTGCTCTGCTAGGTACGACAGAGGACATTAGGAAGTGGGACATGGACCCAGAGACTGTCATACAGAGTGAAGTAAGTCAGAAAGATAAAAACAAATATCATATATTAACACATATATGTGGAACCTAGAAAAATGGTACAGATGAACCGGTTTGCAAGGCAGAAATAGAGACACAGAGGTAGAGAACAAACGTATGGACACCAAGGGGGGAAGGCAGGGGGGAGGGTTGGGGATGGTGGGATGAACTGGGAGATTGGGATTGACATGTATATACTAATATGTATAAAACAGATAACTAATAAGAACCTGCTGTATAAAAAAAAAATTACATTAAAAAAAAAAAAGGAAGTGGGACAGTCTCTTGGTCCCCTTGAAGAGCTCCAGCCTAATGGGAAGGGGAACTCCACAGATGTCAGAGCAAATAGTGGGGACTAGAGGACTTTTACCGTCAATGAAAGGATGGACTAGAATAAACCCACTCACCAGCCTAGGAAGACAATAAGGAAGCTTATCTGACTCAGCTTAGCTTGGTGAGGGCTGGGGAGTGTTCCACTAGAATTCATAACCACAGGACTCACCTTGTGCAAGTTTGTGTTTGGAATTTTCCTAGGTTGATTTCCTAAGAAATAGATCCTGAGACTCTGAGATTTACTGCAAGAGGTGTATTGGGAGTAGAGGCTGGGAGAGGCTCTAAGGAATAATACCTGAAAGGGAGCAAGGGAATCAAGATTGGGCAGAGGGAGAAGTTGAACTTTGATGCTGTTACCTCAGAGGCTTGTCCCACAGGGACTTAGAAACTGGAATGGCCCTTCAGAATTTTCTAATTGAAGCAAGGTTGTCAGAGCAGTCATTGGTGTGAGCTGCCCCACGGAAAAGTGTAACCTTGGCAGAGGTAGCTTCCTTCAGTTGAGGCTGGTTCCAGGAGAGGGATGTAACTGTGAGCCGTCAGCAGCCCTCATTCCTGGTGGCTTGAGGAATGAATGCTCAGGTCCTGAGGGAGGATATACCGTGGCATCCGCTTTAGGAGTTTATCCTGCCCGAGTAGCCTAGGAACCCTCAAGCTGAGATATTAACAGACACGTGGCTCTAGGTCAGAAATATCCCTGGAGTGCCTGAAAGAAGCAAGTGTAGAACCTCAGGTAAGTCCCAGCAGCATCCCATGGCTGATACTCCACCAAAGATGAGCTCATAATCCAACAATAGGAAGCTCCCGAGAAAGGATCCACCATGACTAAGTCAGACAGCATGTGATTAGAACTCCCAATTCCAGAGAAGAGAATTACCTGACAAAATCTTTAAAATGCGTATATGTAATGAGTAGACAATCAAAAAGGAATCAAACACACGAATGGAAAAGACACTGAAAAGACCAAATAGAAAATAACCAAAGAAATATATATTTTTGTTGTTTTTATGGAAGCCATAACATGGATGTAGTTTTGAAAAATTTAAGGACTATAACAGCCCCCACTCTCTCTCCTCTCTGTTTCCTCCTTGTCCCCATCCTGGCAATGACTTTGCCTCTCTAGTTAGTTGATCCTTGCATTTACTTATATCTGTATAAGTAACAGGCTTCTAATGCCAGCTCTTGAATTTTTGTCACTTAGGCATTATTTGTTGACTTCTCACCATGGAAGAAGATAATTTACCCTTTACCCTCCTCCTGGTCCCACACAAACATGCCGACTTCTCGAATTTCCATCCTTGCATAATAGTTATGCTTTGCATTATTATGACTACATAATTCTTGCTCACTGAGCTATAGGGTGAAGAACGATTACTTCTCTCCTGCACCATTTTTCATTTTCTCTTGGTTTTAATATCTGTTTTGTTTAGTCCTATGTTTACTTTTCTCTGCATCTATTTCTTATTAAACTCTAATTCAGCATTTTTATTCCAACCTCAACTTCTCTGTAATATTTTCAGATGCACTGATAATTCTGTCAGTTTCATCTTGAAGAAATCTCTCTTGGAGCTGTTTGACATCCTCTAATCTGTTTGGTTGCCCTTTTTATTAGGTGCCCAGCTGCATCCTAGGATCATCCTTCACAAGGGATTTGGGCATTCCCTGTATTTTTCTCCTCTGCTGAGTTCCCCGTTTCCTGGATACCACGTTCTCTCTTCTCTGATTGACACCCTTATCTTCTTTTAGCTCCTCTATCTAGGAAGGGGCGCAAGGGAAGGGAAGCTTTCAAGCCTGAAATGTCATTAATATATCCTGACACTTGACTGATGCCTTAATAGAAAATTCTCGGTAGGAAATAATGTTCCTTAAGAGTCTTGAAGTTCTTATTTGTAGGGTTACTATTTAAGTCCTAAACCTTTCTAAATCATAATCCTTTGTATGAGACTTGCTGCAGTAGGGTCTTTTTCATGAATGTATGCCCTTCCTTTCTATTTTTTTTAAATTTTCCATTTATCTTTTTCTGTCTTTCTGCTCTACATTGTGGGAAATTTCCTCCACTTTATACTCCTACGTTTCTATTGAGCTTTTCGTTCGTCTACTGTCAAGTTTATTTTTAATTGTCTGAGTGTGCCTTTTAAATAATCATCCAACTCTTGTTTTGTTGATCTTTTCCTTAGATCTTTTCTTATCTTTCTGAGCAAATATTAATGATAGTTAAAAAAAATCTTTTTCCGGTTCTTGTGTTGTCTTTCTCCAAGGTGCTTTTTTTTCCTGCTTGCCTTGGGTTCATGGCTCATGTGAGGAATCCTGTGAATGGTGATCCTTGATAGTCTGTTCATATTAAGAGTGGGTGTTAAAAAAAAAAAAGAGTGGGTGTTTACGTCTATGTTCATAGCAGCACTATTTACAATAGCCAAGACATGGAAACAACCTAAATGTCCATCAACAGATGAATGGATAAAGAAGTTGTGGCATATATACACAATGGAATACTACTCAGCCATAAAAAAGGAAATAATGCCATTTGCAGCAGCATGGATAGACCTAGAGATTATCATAGTAAGTGAAGTAAGGCAAACAGAGAAAGACAAATACTGTATATCACTCATATGTGGGATCTAAAATATGACACAGAGGAACTTACATACGAAACAGAAACAGACTCACAGATGTAGAAAACAGACTTGTGGTTGCCATGGGGGAGGGAGTGTGGGGGAGGGATGGATTGGGAGTTTGGAATTAGCAGATACAAACTATTATATAGAGAATGGGTGAACAACAAGGGCCTACTGTATAGTACAGGGAATTATATTCAATATCCTGTGATAAACCATAATGGAAAAAAAAAGAGACAAATAAAGTGGGTGTTTAAAAGCTGACTAGAATACACCATTGTAAAGCAATTATACTCCAATAAAGATGCTAAAAAAAAAAATAAAAAAATAATAAAAGCTGACTAGAGTTCTGAACATGTAGATGGACTTCCCTGTGGGTTAGACTGTTTTGTTGGGTGGATTCCAGTTTAATACTTCCTGATCTTTCCTCTTGGACTTCCCAGGTTGCCCAGAGAAGGGCTTTCTGATCTGCCTGGAGGGTAGACACCTGACTGCCTGAGTTTTGCGAGCTAAATTGAGGAGGAAGATTGAGATCTCAGCATTCTATTTGGAATTCTTAACTTGGTCTGCCGGTTAAGAGCTCAGTTTGATTTTCCCACCTTTAGCTGAGTCTGGTGTTCCTCCAACAAGAGACTGTTGCACCTTCTTCAGAGAATAAACCTCTAGTGTCTGATAGGAGTTGGGGAGGGAATCAGGAGGAGTGGTTTTTAAATAGACTTTGAACCAGTCATTCTGTTTTCAGTCTTCTCTTTGTTACCCTGTGCCACCAATTGTTGTTTTTTCTTCTTCAGTGCCCTGAGTGTAAATTGGGTTGCCTTTTTGCTTTCACACAGCTGTCTTAGGAATTTGCTTTCTGGAGTCTGTTAAATCAATTACTGCTTGCCCATATGTTTTCTAGCATCTAAAAATACTTTTTGCTGCCTCTTTCATTTTCTTTTTCTAATGGGGTTGTCTTTTTTTTTTTTTTTTTTTAAATATACCTCTACTTTTAGTGTAGTGAGTTTTTTAGAGGAAGCAAAAGTAACTGTGAGGAACCATCCTGCCATATTTCCCGGGAAGTGTCAAATACAGCAATTTATAGTGAAAAATGTAGTAAGTGAATCAGAAACCAATGAGAAATAGTGAACCAAAACATAGTCTGAGGAACTTACCCAGAATGTAGCACAAAGTAATTCTTCCCTTTCATATTTTCTAAGAGACATGAAAGTTAGGAAAATTTCTAAAATAAATGAATAAGGCTTCCAAAAGTAGAAAAAAGAGGAAATAGAGAATAGTCAGTATTTTTAGAAGTGTCTGAGGCTGTTTTGGAATTGATGGAAGGAGTGGAATACATACGTTTCAAACGATTACAGGGGAAAAATAATTAAAAACTTATTTAGTAGGCAGCAGGAGAAGTGAAAAAAAAATGGAACAGAAAAAGCGTAGAAAGGGCAAAAAGTAGAAACAAATCCAAACATTTGAGTAATTTTAAAAATATAAATGGATTAAATCCATTAGGTAAAAGTCAGATAGCTTGGATTTAAAAAATCTAGCTGTATACTGTTAGTAAGAGATAAACTTAAAACATAAGGATACAGAATGGCTTAAGTATAGGGATAGAAAATATGTCTGACAAATAGGAACAAAAGGTTTTTGTTGCTATATTAATCAGAGAAAATAGAGGCTTGAAGACAAAATGCATTATTAGGTATAAAGGGTGTTACTCTATAAACAAAGGTTCAGTTCACCCAGAAGACAAAACACTTGTGAATTTGTTATACCAAACAAAGCCCCAAAGCCCCTACCAAAATTGATGGAATTATAGGTAGAGATTGATAAATCATAATCATAATGGTAGACTTTATTGTAACTCCTATACTTGTTGACAGATGAAAAGACAAAAAACTAGTGAAGACATCGAATATTTGAATTATGGAATTAAGTGGTTTTCCAACATTTTTGACTGCTATCTGTAGTAAAAAATGCACATGTCACCTAGTATATCTGAACTTATATTTTATATATACACTACATGTCATCATATCTAAGCATATTTAATTATAATACGCAGCATGGTTTTTTTTTGTGCTACTAGGAAAATTAAAAAATGTTGTCATTGAACTATATCATAATGACCATGTGTGAATGACTTCATGTCACAGATTGTAAAATTAGAAAAAAAAAAAGTACACTTGAACATTTCTCTTTCATTTGAAAAAAGTGCTGGTCACAACCTAATAAATTGATTTTGTGTGCCACCAGTGATTTGTAACTTTCAGTTTAAAGAACACTGACCCAATGGGTCAATGTAGAACCATGTGTCCAACAAGTCTGTTTAACGTTATGGAACATTTTAAAATGTGACCACTTCCATAGTCACAATGGAAGTCTCATCTAATTATTAAGAATCTATATTTTACAGTGTTCTCTATCCACAGTGCAATGAACACTTGGAATCAAGTATAGTTAAAATAGTTCTGTATATCATGACATATGTGGGAAATTAACACCTTTCTGAGTATCTCAAGGGGGAGAGATCTTAAATATTTAAAAATATTTAGAACTTAAAGGAAATTAGACACTAAAAATTGATGAGCAAGACTAAAACAAGAGACTAAGAAAGGGAAAAGCAGTAAATCCAAAATAGGTGGAAGGAAGAAAACAATACATTTAAGAGTACAAATTAATGAAAGAGAAAAAGATACAGTAGAATCAATAAAACTAAAAGCTGTTTAAGACTGATAAAATAAGCTTAACTCTGGTAAGACTGATCATAACAGCAAAGGAATGAGTGAAAAGTACTTAGAAGTTAAATGAAGAATAATAATTAGTAATAAAGAAAAATTTAGGTAACAAGACTATTATTTACAGTTTTATGCACATAAATTTGAAAGCTTAGGTGAAATGCATGGTTTCCTAGAATCATAATCTGTCATGATTGACTCAAAGAAAAAAATGACCAAGTATGCCTGACTTAAATTAAACAAGTTAATCTAGGCCATTGGTTCTCATCCAGGTATGATTTTGCACCTAACTCTCTGCCCCCTCCATTGTCAAGGGACATTTGGCAACATCAGGAGACATATTTGGTTGTCACAACTGGGGTTAGGAGTGCTACTGGCATCTGGCTGGCAGAGGCCAGGGATGCTGTTAAACATCCCACAATGCATAGGACAGTCCCCCACCAGACAAAGAATTATCTGGCCCAAAATATCAATAGTCCAAGGTTGAGAAACTCAGATCTAGGCCAACATGGTTTTACAGGTGTTTTTATGAATATTCAAGGATTAGATAATCCCACTCTCATGTATTCTGTTTCACTGAAAAAGAAGGAAAGCTTCCCATATCATTAAAAAAAATTATTTATTTATTTGGCTGCACCGCACAGCAGGTGGGATCTTAGTTTCCCAACCAGGGGTTGAACCCAGGCCCCCTACATTGGAGTCTTAACCACTGCACCATCAGGGAAGTCCTCCCATATCATTTTGAGAGTAGTACTAGCTTGATAACAAAAACTAAAGATGATAGAGAAGGATTTATAGATAAGTATCACTCATGAATATAGATGTGAAAATCTTAAATAAGATACTAGCAAGCTGAATCTCTCTGTGTTTATATAACAAAACAGTAAATAACCGTCATTACCATATTGTGTTAATTTTGGAATGCAAGGATGGTGTAGTTACAACAGTTATTACATAATTCACCATGTTTATAAATTAAGCGGAAAAGTCATAGCATCTCTCAGTAGAATTCAAGGCAAGATAAAAACTTATAGCAAAGAAGGGAATTGTTTTAGCCTGATAAAGGGTATCTAACTTAAAATGTCAACAATTATAAGTGATAAAGATTAGAAGCAGTTCCATAAAATCTAGAATGAAGATAAGGATGCTGCTATTATCCCTTCTCCTTAACATTATTCTTGATGTCCCAGCCAGTGCAATAAGGCAAGGAAAAGAAATAAAAGTACACATATTGACTGGAGAGGGGGAAGAAAAGAAACCAGCATTACTCATGGATAGTATAGTCTGCTGTACATAGAAAAGACGAGAGAGTCTGCAGACACTGTTGGAAGAAATGAGAAATTTCAGCAAAGTTGATGTGGATGGGTAGAAGTTTAATATACAAAAATCAGACAGCAACAGTCAGCTCTACCCACCACCAGTCCCTCCCATCAGGAACCTTGCACAGACCTCTTAGATAGCCTCATCCACCACAGGGTAGACAGCAGAAGGAAGAACTACAATCCTGCAGCCTGTGGAACAAAAACCACATTCACAGTAAGATAGACAAGATGAAAAGGCAGAGGGCTATGTACCAGATGAAGGAACAAGGTAAAACCCAAGAAAAACAACTAAAAGAAGTGGAGATAGGAAACCTTCCAGAAAAAGAATTCAGAATAACGATAGTGAAGATGATCCAGGACCTTGGAAAAAGAATGCAGGCAAAGATCGAGAAGATGCAAGAAATGATTAACAAAGACCTAGAAGAATTAAAGAACAAAGAAACAGATGAACAATACAATAACTGAAAACTACACTAGAAGAACTCAAGCAGAATAACTGAGGCAGAAAAACTGATAAGTGACCTGAAAGAAAGAATGGTGGAATTCACTGCTGCGGAACAGAATAAAGAAAAAAGAATGAAAAGAAATGAAGACAGCCTAAGAGACCTCTGGGACAACATTAAACACAATAACATTCGCATTATAGGGGTCCCAGAAGAAGAAGAAGAAGAGAGAGAGGAAGGAACAGAAAATATTTGAAGAGATTATAGTTGAAAACTTCCCTAACATGGGACAGGAAGTAGCCACCCAAGTCCAGGCAGTGCAGCGACTCCCACACAGGATAAACCCAAGGAGAAACACGCTGAGACACATAGTAATCAAATTGGCAGAAATTAAAGACAAAGAAAAATTATTGAAAGCAGCAAGGGAAAAACAACAAATAACATACAAGGGAACTCCCATAAGGTTAACAGCTGATTTCTCAGCAGAAACTCTACAAGCCAGAAGGGAGTGGCATGATATACTGAGAGTGATGAAAGGGAAGAACCTACAACCAAGATTACTCTACCCAGCAAGGATCTCATTCAGATTGGATGGAGAGATCAAAAGCTTTACAGACAAGCAAAAGCTAAGAGAATTCAGCACCACCGAACCAGCTCTACAACAAAGGCTAAAGGAACTTCTCTAAGTGGGAAACACAAGAGAAGAAAAGGACCTACAAAAACAAATCCAAAACAATTAAGAAAATGGTCATAGGGACATACGTATCGATAATTACTTTAAACATGAATGGATTAAATGCTCCAACCAAAAGACACAGGCTTGCTGAATGGATACAAAAACAAGACCCATATATATGGTGTCTACAAGAGACCCACTTCAGACCGAGGGACACATACAGACTGAAAGTGAGGGGATGGAAAAAGATATTCCATGCAAATGGAAATCAAAAGAAAGCTGGAGTAACAATACTCATATCAGATAAAATAGACTTTAAAACAAAGAATGTTACAAGAGACAAGGAAGGCCATTACATAATGATCAAGGCGTCAATCCAAGAAGAAGATATAACAATTTTAAATATATACATGCCCCCAACATAGGAGCACCTCAATGCATAAGGCAACTGCTAACAGCTATAAAAGAGGAAATCGACCGTAACACAGTAATAGTGGGGGACATTAACACCTCAGTTACATCATCCAAAATGACAATAAATTAGGAAACAGAAGCTCTAAATGACACAATAAACCAGATAGATTTAATTGATATTTATAGGACATTCCATCCAAAAACAGCAGATTACACTTTCTTCTCAAGTGTGCATGGAACATTCTCCAGGATAGATCACATCTTGGGTCACAAATCAGTAAATTTAAGAAAATTGAAATCATATCAAACATCTTTTCTGACCACAGAGCTATGAGATTAGAAATGATTTACTGGGAAAAAAACGTAAAGAACACAAACACATGGAGGCTAAACAGTATGTTACTAAATAACCAAGAGAGCACTGAAGAAATCAAAGAAAAATCAAAAACTACCTAGAGGGGGCTTCCCTGGTGGCGCAGTGGTTGAGAGTCCGCCTGCCCATGCAGGGGATGCGGGTTCGTGCCCTGGTCCGGGAAGATCCCACATGCCGCGGAGCAGCTGGTCCCGTGAGCCATGGCCATTGAGCCTGCGCATGCAGAGCCTGTGCTCCATAATGGGAGGGACCACAACAGTGAGAGGCCCGCGTACCACAAAAAAACAAAACAAAAAAACCCCAACTACCTAGAAACAAATGACAATGAAAACAGGACGATCCAAAACCTATGGGATGCAGCAAAAGCAGTTCTAAGAGGGAAGTTTATAGCTATACAAACCTACGTCACGACACAAGAAAAATCTCACATAAACAATCTAACCTTACATCTAAAGAAACTAGAGAAAGAAGAACAAATCCCAAAGTTAGCAGAAGGAAAGAAATCATAAAGATCAGACCAGAAATAAATGAAATAGAAACAAAGAAAACGATAGCAAAGATCAATAAAACTAAAAGCTTGTTCTTTGAGAAGATAAACAAAATTGATAAACCATTAGCCAGACTTATCAAGAAAAAGAGGGAGAGGACTCAAATCAATAAAACTAGAAATGAAAAAGGAGATGTTACCACAGATACCACAGAAATACAAAGCATCCTAAGAGACTGCTACAAGCAACTCTATGCCAATAAAATAGACAATGTGGAAGAAATGGACAAATTCTTAGAAAGGTATCACCTTCCAAGACTGAACCAGGAAGAAATAGAAAATATGAACATGCCAATCACAAGTAATGAAATTGAAACTGTGATCAAAAATCTTCCAACAAACAAAAGTCCAGGACCAGATGCCTTCACAGGTGAATTCTATCAAACATTTAGAGAAGAGCTAACACCGATCCTTCTCAAACTCTTCCAAAAAATTGCAGAGGAAGGAACACTCCCAAACTCATTCTATGAGGTCACCATCACCCTGATACCAAAACCAGACAAAGATACTACAAAAAAGAAAATTACAGACCAATATCACTGATGAATATAGACGTAAAAATCCTCAACAAAATACTAGCAAACAGAATCCAACAACACTTTCAAAGGATCATACACCATGATCAAGTGGGATTTATGCCAGGGACGCAAGGATTCTTCAATATATGCAAATCAATCAATGTGATACACTATAACAAGCTGAAGAATAAAGACTATATGATCGTCTCAATAGATGCAGAAAAAACTTTTGACAAAATTCAACACCAATTTATGATAAAAACTCTCCAGAAAGTAGGCATAGAGGGAACCTACCTCAACATAATAATGGCCATATACAACAAACCCACAGCAAACATCATTCTCAATGTGAAAAACTGAAAGCTTTTCCTCGAAGATCAGGGACAAGACAAGGATGTCCACTCTGATCACTGTTATTCAACATAGTTTTGGGAGTCCTAGCCACGGCAATCAGAGAAGAAAAAGAAATAAAAATGAATACAAATTGGAAAAGAAGAAGTAAAACTGTCACTCTTTGCAGATGACATGATAGTATACATAGAGAATCCTAAAGATCCCACCAGAAAACTACTAGAGTTGATCAGTGAATTTGGTAAAGTTGCAGTATACAAAATTAATGCACAGAAATCTCTTGCATTCCTATACATTAATGATGGAAAATCTGAAAGAGAAATTAAGGAAACACTCCCATTTACCATTGCTACAAAAAGTATAAAATACCTAGGAATAAACCTACCTAGGGAGAGAAAAGAACTGTATGCAGCAAACTATAAGACACTGATGAAAGAAATTAAAGATGACACCAACAGATGGAGAGATATACCATGTTTTTAGACTGGAAGTATCAATATTGTGAAAATGACTATACTACCCAAAGTAATCTACAGATTCAGTGCAATCCCTATGTGGTACATATATACAATGGAATATTACTGAGCCATAAAAAGGAACGAAATTGGGTCATTTGTTGACTTGGATGGTCTATATACTGTCATACAGAGTTAAGTAAGTCAGAAAGAGAAAAACAAATGTTGTATATTAACGCATATATGTGGAACCTAGAAAAATGGTACAGATGAACCGCTTTGCAGGGCAGAAATTGAGACACAGATGTAGAGAACAAACGTATGGACACCAAGGGGGGAAAGCGGAGGGGGTGGTGGTGGTGGTGGTGTGAAGAACTGGGCATTTAAGATTGATATGTGTGCACTGATGTGTATAAAATTGATAACTAGTAAGAACCTGCTGTATAAAAAAATAAATAAAATAATATTCAAAAATTCAAAAAATAATCAATTGTGTTCCTATACAATGGCAAACCAGAAGTAGAATTTTTAATTTTCAAAACAATACCATGTCTTATAGTAACAAACCAAAAGGAATAAATCTACGTACAATTCCTTAATGCCGAAATTTAGAAAATATTAAAACTCATGAAATAAAATAAAATAGAATAATGCGAAAAATCGTGTTTTCATGATTGGGAAGACAATGTAATAAAGATATTAATTTTCCTTAGATTAACCTGAATACGTGCAATTTCACTAAGAATTCCAATAGTTTTTTTTTTTTTTTCCAGTAAAGTTGGTAAGCTCTAAAATTTATGTGGAGGAATAAAATGCTAAGAATATTTAGGGTGATTTTGAAGAACGAGGTGCATGCACTTGTCTAAACCTTAAAAACTAGAGCAGTTGATGACTTCCCTGGTGGTCCAGTAGTTAAGACTGTGCTTCCACTTCAGGGGGTCATGTTCAGTCCTTCGTCAGGTAACTAAGATCCTACGTCCTGCGCAGCGTGGCCACAAAATAACAACAACAACAAAAAAAACTAGAGCAGTTGAGATTGTGTTTTTAGGGAGAAACAGACCAAGGAAGTGGAATAGGGAGTTCAGAATTAGCACCACACGTATATGGAAATTTTTTTTTTTTTTTTTTGTGGTACGCGGGCCTCTCACTGCTGTGGCCTCTTCCGTTGCAGAGCACAGGCTCCGGACGCGCAGGCTTAGCGGCCATGGCTCATGGGCCCAGCCGCTCCATGGCATGTGGAATTTTACAGGACCGGGACACGAACCCGTGTCCCCTGCATGGGCAGGCGGACTCTCAACCACTGCGCCACCAGGGAAGCCCCGTATATGGAAATTTGATATGCGAGAGAGGTAGCGTCACAAGTTGGGGAGGGAAATAACCGTACTGAAACAATTGGCTGTCTGCACAGAAAAAATGAAAATAAATTTCTACCTGCTACCATACACAAATGTAAATTTCAAGTGAGTTAAGACATTAAACCTGAAAAGCAGGAATTTAAAACTTTTAAATTAAAATATGAGAATATGCATATGACATGGCAGTAAAGAAAGTTTGTAAATTTAAGACAGAAAGTACAAACATCAATAAATTTAACCACAGGAATGAAAAGCATGAATAAATTTAACATTAATAAAATAAACATCAATAAATTTACCTACAAGCAGACTAAACTATTTGTGCATAAGAAAGAACTATGTAAAACAGAAGATGAGCCTATGACCGGGAGAAGGTATTTACAAAGCATGCAACTTTTATGTGTGTTTAAGAGATACACAGACTGTTCATAGCACTTTTGTTTCTAATGACAAAAAACTGGGAGGGAGACAGATGTCCATTAACAGGAGATTTGATAAATTGCAGTGTCTTAATACTGTGTATCTCTATATATAGCATCAGTTTGCAGCTTTATGAGATCCAATGTACCCTTTTTATAACAAATACTTCATCATACCTATTTCACTATCTTAAAGTTTCATCTATACATAAAATTTACAAAAATAGTATTATATCCTAAATGTAATATACTGGAGAAATAAAAGGAAGATAATTTTGAAGAAAATAGTGTATATGTGAATATATAAATGCTTGGTGTGATGATATTATTAGATACAACTAAGCAGTTAGTTTATTACACCTGCAAATAAGGAAGAAGTTGATATATAAGAGAAATAAGATCCCATTGTTGACATTTTCCTTTGTAGGACATTTTGAAACAAGGGCTAAAGAGGTATATTGGTGTGCACACGCAGAGTCATCATGAACGTGACAGCTACAAGGACAGATTGATACAATGACTTATTGAAAAAATGACTTAGTCATTGATACAATGACTTATTGAGAAAATCGATTGTAAAAATGACTTACAGTTTTGTCAAACTATGTCTTGGTGATTGCTATTCTGGGTCAACTTTTCCCAGGTAGAAGGTGTAGCTTGATGTCTTTCTATTTCAGAAACGTTTCTTGAATTATAGTTTTTAGTATTCTGTTCTATTTCGTTTTATACCTTAGGAACTTCAGGTGTAGGTGTGTTGGATCTTCTTTTTTTTTTTAATTTTTGAAATTTATTTTATTTACTTTTTTATACAGTAGGTTCTTATTAGTCATCAATTTTATACACATCAGTGTATCCATGTCAATACCAATGGCCCAATTCATCACACCACCATCCCCACCCCCCCCGCGCCTTTCCCCCCTTGGTGTCCATACGTTTGTTCTCTACATCTGTGTTTCAAGTTCTGCCCTGCAAACCGGTTCATCTGTACCATTTTTCTAGGTTCCACATATATGCATTAATATACGATATTTGTTTTTCTCTTTCTGACTTACTTCACTCTGTATGACAGTCTCTAGATCCATCCGCGTCTCAAATGACCCAATTTCGTTCCTTTTTATGGCTGAGTAATATTCCATTGTATATATAAGTACCACATCTTCTTTATCCATTCGTCTCTCGATGGGCATTTAGGTTGCTTCCACGACCTGGCTGTTGGGGTGCATGTGTCTTTTTGAATTATGGTTTACTCTGGGTATATGCCTAGTAGTGGGATTGCTGGATGATATGGTAATTCTATTTTTAGTTCTTTAAGGAACCTCCATATTGTTCTCCATAGTGGCTGTATCAATTTACATTCCCACCAACAGTGCAGGAGGGTTCCCTTTTCTCCACACCCTCTCCATCATTTGTTGTTTGTAGATTTTCGATGATGCCCATTCTAACTGGTGTGAGGTGATACCTCATTATAGTTTTGATTTGCATTTCTCTAACTAGTGATGTTGAGCAGCTTTTCATGTGCTTCTTGGCCATCTGTATGTCTTTTTTGGAGAAATGTCTATTTAGGTCTTCTGCCCATTTTTGGATTGGGTTGTTTCTTTAGTATTGAGCTGCATGAGCTGTTTATATATTTTGGAGATTAATCTTTTGTCCATTGATTCGTTTGCAAATATTTTCTCCCATTCTGAGGGTTGTCTTTTCGTCTTGTTTATGGTTTCCTTTGCTGTGCAAAAGCTTTGCAGTTTCATTAGGTCCGATTTGTTTATTTTTGTTTTTATTTCCATTACTGTAGGAGGTGGATCAAAAAAGATCTTACTGTGATTTATGTCAAAGAGTGTTCTTCCTGTGTTTTCCTCTAAGAGTTTTATAGTGTTGAGGCTTACATTTAGGTCTCTAATCCTTTTTGAGTTTATTTTTGTGTTTGGTGTTAGGGAGTGTTCTAAGTTCATTCTTTTACATATAGCTGTCCAGTTTTCCCAGCACCACTTATTGAAGAGACTGTCTTTTCTCCATTGTATATCCTTGCCTTCTTATTCATAGATTAGTTGACTATAGGTGCCTGGGTTTATCTCTGGGCTTTGTATATTGTTCCATTGATCTATGTTTCTGTTTTTGTGCCAGTATGATATTGTCTTGATTACTGTAGCTTTGTAGTATAGTCTGAAGTCAGGGAGTCTGATTCCTCCAGCTCCGTTTTTTTCCCTCAAGACTGCTTTGGCTATTCGGGGTGTTTTGTGTCTCCATACAAATTTTAAGATTTTTTTGTTCTAGTTCTGTAAAAAGTGACATTGGTAATTTGATAGGGATTGCATTGAATCTGTAGATTGCTTTGGGTAGTAGAGTCATTTTCATAATATTGATTCTTCCATTCCAAGAACATGGTATATCTCTCCATCTGCTGGTATCAGTGACTTATAGTTTTCTGCATACAGGTCTTTTGTCTCCTTAGGTAGGTTTATTCCTAGGTATTTTATTCTTTTTGTTGCAATGGTAAATGGGAGTGTTTCCTTAATTTCTCTTTCAGATTTTTCATCATTACTGTATAGGTATGCAAGCAATTACTGTGCATTAATTTTGTATCCTGCAACTTTTCCAAATTCATTGCTTAGCTCTAGTAGTTTTCTGGTGGCATCTTTAGGATTCTCTATGTATAGTATCATGTCATCTGCAAAGAGTGACAGTTTTACTTCTTCTTTTCCAATTTGTATTCATTTTATTTCTTTTTCTTCTCTGATTGCCGTGGCTAGGACTTCCAAAAGTATGTTGAATAATAGTGGTGAGAGTGGACATCCTTGTCTTATTCCTGATCTTAGAGGAAATGCTATCAATTTTTCACTACTGAGAATGATGTTTGCTGTGGGTTTGTCGTATATGGCCTTTATTGTGTTGAGGTAAGTTCCCTCTATGCCCACTTTCTGGAGAGTTTTTATCGTAAATGGGTGTTGAATTTCATCAGAAGCTTTTTCTGCATCTATTGAGACGATCATATGGTTTTTATACTTCAGTTTGTTAATATGGTGTATCACATTGATTGATTTGCGTATATTGAAGAATTCTTGCATCCCTGGAGTGAATCCCACTTGATCATGGTGTATGATCCTTTGAATGTGTTGTTGGATTCTGTTAGCTAGTAGTTTGTTGAGGATTTTTGCATCTATATTTATCAGTGATATTGGTCTGTAATTTTCTGTTTTTGTAGTATCTTTGTCTGGTTTTGGTATCACGGTGATGGTGGCCTCATAGATTGAGTTTGGGAGTGTTCCTTCCTGTGCAGTTTTTTGGAAGAGTTTGAGAAGGATGGGTGTTAGCTCTTCTCTACATGTTTGATAGAATTCACCTGTGAAGCCATCTGGTCCTGAACTTTTGTTTGTTGGAAGAGTTTTGATCACAGTTTCAATTTCATTACTTGTGATTGGCCTGTTCATATTTTCTGTTTCTTCCTGGTTCAGTCTTGGAAGGTGATACCTTTCTAAGAATTTGTCCATTTCTTCCAGGTTGTGTATTTTATTGGCATAGAATTGCTTGTAGTAGTCTCTTAGGATGCTTTGAATTTCTGCAGTGTCTGTTGCCCCTTCTGCCTTTTCATTTCTATTTTTATTGATTTGAGTCCTCTCCCTCTTTTTCTTTATGAATCTGGCTAACGGTTTATCAGTTTTGTTTATCTTGTCAAAGAACCAGCTTTTAGTTTTATTGATCTTTGGTATTGTTTTCTTTGTTTCTATTTCATTTACTTCTGCCCTGATCTCTATAATTTCTTTCCTTCTGCTAACTTTGGGTTTTGTTTGTTCTTCTTTCTCTAGTTCCTTTAGGTGCAAGTTTAGATTGTTTATGTGAGATTTTTCTTGTGTCTTGAGGTAGGCTTGTATAGCTATAAACTTCCCTCTTAGAACTGCTTTTGCTGCATCCCATAGGTTTTGGATCGTTGTGTTGTCATTGTCCTTTGTCTCTTAGGTATTTTTTGATTTCATCTTTGATTTCTTTGATGGTCCTGGATCATCTTCACTATCATTATTCTGAATTCTTTTTCTGGAAATTTCTGTAATTTGTTTCTAATCTCATAGTGTTGTGGTCAGAAAAGATGCTTGATATGATTTCAGTTTTCATAGAATTACTGAGGCTTGATTTGTGCCCCAAGATGTGATCTATCCTGGAGAATGTTCCATGCACACTTGAGAAGAAAGTGTAATCTGCTGTTTTTGGATGGAATGTCCTATAAATATCAATTAAATCCATCTGGTCTCTTGTGTCATTTAAAGCTTCAGTTTCTTTATTTATATTCATTTTGGATGATGTGTCCATTGGTGTCAGTGAGGTGTTAAATCCCCCACTATTAGTTTGTTACTGTCAATTTCCTCTTTTATAGCTGTTAGCAGTTGCCTCATGTATTGAGGTGCTCCTATGTTGGGGGCATATATATATTTATAATTGTTATATATTCTTCTTGGATTGATGCCTTGATCATTATGTAGTGTCCTTCCTTGTCTCTTGTAACATTCTTTGTTTTAAAGTCTATTTTATCTGATATGAGTATTGCTACTCCAGCTTTCTTTTGATTTCCATTTGCATGGAATATCTTTTTCCATCCCCTCACTTTCAGCCTGTATGTGTCCCTAGGTCTGAAGTGGGTCTCTTGTAGACACCATATATATGGGTCTTGTTTTTGTATCCATTCAGCAAGCCTGTGTCTTTTGGTTGGAGCATTTAATCCATTCACGTTTAAGGTAATTATCAATACGTATGTTCCTATGACCATTTTCTTAATTGTTTTGGATTTGTTTTTGTAGGTCCTTTTCTTCTCTTGTGTTTCCCTCTTAGAGAAGTTCCTTTAGCCTTTGTTGTAGAGCTGGTTTGGTGGTGCTGAATTCTCTTAGATTTTGCTTGTCTGTAAAGCTTTTGATTTCTCCATCCAATCTGAATGAGATCTTTGCCGGGTAGAGTAATCTTGGTTGTAGGTTCTTCCCTTTCATCACTTTAAGTATATCATGCCACTCCCTTTTGGCTTGTAGAGTTTCTGCTGAGAAATCAGCTGTTAACCTTATGGGAGTTCCCTTGTATGTTATTTGTTGTTTTTCCCTTGCTGCTTTCAATAATTTTTCTTTGTCTTTAATTTCTGCCAATTTGATTACTATGTGTCTCAGCGTGTTTCTCCTTGGGTTTATCCTGTGTGGGAGTCGCTGCACTGCCTGGACTTGGGTGGCTACTTCCTGCCCCATGTTAGGGAAGTTTTCGACTATAACCTCTTCAAATATTTTCTCTGTTCCTTCCTCTCTCTCTTCTCCTTCTGGGACCCCTATAATGCGAATGTTATTGCGTTTAATGTTGTCCCAGAGGTCTCTTAGGCTGTCTTCATTTCTTTTCATTCTTTTTTCTTTATTCTGTTCCGCAGCAGTGAATTCCACCATTCTTTCTTTCAGGGCACTTATCAGTTTTTCTGCCTCAGTTATTCTGCTATTGATTCCTTCTAGTGTAGTTTTCATTTCAGTTATTGTATTGTTTATCTGTGTTTGTTCTTTAATTTTTCTAGGTCTTTGTTAAACATTTCTTGCATCTTCGCGATCTTTGCCTCCATTCTTTTTCCGAGGTCTTGGATCATCTTCACTGTCATTAATCTGAATTCTTTTTCTGGAAGGTTGCCTGTCTCCTCTTCATTTAGTTGTTTCTCTGCGGTTTTATCTTGTTCCTTCATCTGGAACATATCCCTCTGCCTTTTCATCTTGTCTGTCTTTCTGTGAATGTGGTTTTGTTCCACAGACTGCAGGATTGTAATTCTTCTTCCTTCTGCTGTCTACCCTCTGGTGGATGAGGTTGTCTAAGAGGTTTGTGTAAGTTTTCTGATAGTGTTGGATCTTCTTTACCTTTCATCTGTATCTGTTAATTTTCCTCAAATCTTTTAAGTTTCATTTCTTTTTGAGTTTAAAGATTTTCCTCCTTTCCATTTTCTAGAAAATAGTATTACTATTTTTTTTTGCTCTGTGGTCTTTCTAGTGTTTTCTTTATTGCTGAAATGAAAATTTTCTTTTAGTTTTAAGCCTTTGCTGAGTTCTCTCATCTGTTTTTCAAATGTTTTATTTCTCCAATCACATGTTTCTGAAGTTTTAAATATATTTTCCATACCTGTGTCACTTTCTTTATTTCTGTGTGTTCCCTTTGAGATGCTGTGCTAGAGTTGGCATCAGTTTAGTGAGCATGTTTTTCTTGTGTGTGTGTGTTCACCACGTAGAGGGGCATTTTCGTGCTTCTCATTCTTTTATTTAATTGAATAATATTTGGGTGCAGTCTTTTTCTGTGACTCATGTTTATTTATTTATTTTAAAAATAAATTTATTTATTTATTTATCGCTGTGTTGAGTCTACGTTGCTGCGCGCAGGTTTTCTCTAGTTGAAGCCAGCAGGGGCTACTCTTCGTTGTCGTTTTCCGGCTTCTTATTGCAGTGGCTTCTCTTGTTGTGGAACATGGGCTCTAGGCACACAGGCTTTAGTAGTTGCGGCACGCAGGCTCAGTAGTTGTGGCGCACGGCCTTAGTTGCTCTGCAGCATGTGGGATCTTCCCGGACCGGGGCTCGAATCCATGTCCCCTGCATTGCCAGGGGATTATTAATCACTGCGCCATCAGGCAAGTCCCCTGTGACTCATGTTTAAATGAAACAAGTCTTCCTGTACTTGTATGAGGAAGGGTAAGTTTGGAGAGGTTTTTGAGCATGAGAGTTTCTAGAAGTCTGTCTTTTTTTTTTTTTTTTTTTCCATAAAGTGATTTAAAAAATATGGCCTCTTTCTTTGGGTCTACCTCCTATTCTTTGGTTTTCTGCCTGTTTTTCATTTTTCATTATGATGGAGCTTTCCTTTGCCCCAGCTGTTTCTGATCTTTTTTGTTTGGATTCTGCTTCTAGTAATTTTTTCTCAGTGTGGAACTCTGTCCTAAAAAAGAGGTTTGCCACGCTAGTTCAGCGCACACAGCTTTAACAGACCTTATTGCTGTTCCTTGTCCATGAATTGGAGCTTGTGACGCTTTCTCTCAGTTTGGGCTGCCGTTCTCAGATTGACCTATTACTCATTCTGGTGGTTATCTGTTGATTTTGGGGTTTTCCCTTCTGTTTCTTCCCGATCACTGCTGATAGTATGAAGGTCAGTGCTCATATTTTATGTTTTCTGTAAATGCCTTTCACCTAGCTTTGTTGTAAATGTTTGAGTTTTTGATTTTTCTATCCTAGTTTCTCTGTTGTTTTTATGGCAGAATTCAGGGAGATTAAAAAAAAAAAAGCCTACCATTTCTATCTTACCAGAAAATCTTGGAGCTTATATTTCTTACCTGGGTACCTTATCCATGATAGGTTTTTTTTTTTTTTCAATTCAGGGAAATTCCTGGCATTCCTGTTAATTGCATTTAGAAACATTGTAGCATTTTTACATGACAAGTGAACTTTGTTTATTTGATGAAGTACAGTTTCAAAATGGAGACTTCTTGATATTGTTTTTGAAAAAGAGTAGTGTGTATATATAGTCATTTTGTGAGCATTTGGATCTAATCCCAGGTTATTCTTTACTGTGAACGAGGAAATATGGTATCAGAACTGAAGAGATATTTATCATGGAGTAATTGATGTACCAGTCTCCTGAAAGCAGAGGCTTAAACTAAAACTTTACATGTCCCATAAAGAGAGCATTCTTAGGGAATGATTTTTATACAAAAGAGGGCTATTTTTTGTTCGAAGCAGGGACAGACACAATTTATTTCTGGTGAAATAAGAATAAGTTCTTGGTTGCAAGTAGATTTCAGTACCTTTAAGTGATGAAGTCACCATGCTAAGGACACTAGACCTTCAGTTCTCCAGTAGTGCCCACTGCATAGGGCAGAGGGAAGGTTCCTCTTTCCACATACCACCATGTCTAAGTTGCCATCATGGAGATTCTTTACTCTCTTTAGGTAAATTCTGATGTTCCTCCAGACTTTGTTTGAATACATCTACTATTGAGATTCTAGTAATTTAGTGGTACCCAGTTTATGTTGCCCAATCCTAACTTCAGAAAGTTTTGGGACTTCCCTGGTGATCCAGTGGTTAAGATTCTGTGCTTCCACTGCACTGCAGGGGGCATGGGTTCGATCCCTGGTCAGGGAACTAAGATCCTGCATGCTGTGTCCTATAGCCAAAAATTAAAAATAAAATAAAAAATTTAAAAAAAAAAGAGTTTTTTTTTCGTGGTCAGATGAAATGTCTTTTTCTTTTTTTAATTAATTAACATTTGGCTGCGTTGGGTCTTCATTGCTGCCTGTGGGCTGTCTCTAGTTGCAGTCAGCAGGGGTACTCTTCATTGCGTTGTGCGGGTTTCTCATTGCGGTGGCTTCTCTTGTTGCAGAGCTCAGTCTCTAGGCGTGTGGGCTTCACTAGTTGTCGCACGCCAGCTCAGTAGTTGTGGCTCGCAGGCTCTAGAGTGCCAGCTTAGTAATTGTGGCGCACGGGCTGAGTTGCTCCGCGGCATGTGAGATCTTCCCAGACCAGGGCTTGAACCCGTGTCCCCTGCATTGGCAGGTGGGTTCTTCATTGTGCCACCAGGGAAGTGCTGTTTTTCTAACTACTGCTTCTTAGTTATTATTTTCCTAGCTAACATTTTATCAAGCACATATATACTGGCCACTGCGGTAAATGCTTTACATACATGATTATACTTAATTTGCACACCAGTGCTCTGAGGTAGTTTTGTCATTCCCCTCTTTGTAGACAGGGATTTTTAAGTCTCAGAGAAGTCATGGAACTTTCTGGAGGTCCTAGAGCTAATAAGAGATAGATATTGTATTCACATCCTGATCAGCTTCACTGTAGAGTCTGTGTTGTTATCCACAGGATGAATCTCTGTTTCCACATGGCAGAACTTTGGAGTGAGCTTATCTTGTTGACTTGTCACCTCTTCTAAAGACTGAGCATCCCGAACTCTTCCGCTTTTCCTGTGTGAGGTAGATTTTGGAGCCCACTGTCTTGGCCAACCTTGTCTGGACTTACAGGTGATAGGTGTCCTGTTTAAAGTGATGCCCAGAGGTGAAGACTGTCCTCTAGGTTATGTCATCAACAGAGACCAGTTATCAGTGATTACCTCTGAAGATGCGGAATTCACACTCATTCACATTTATGCAGGTGAAGTGTAGAAGATTCATCATCTGTAGGCTCTGATTCAGTTTGGGGTCATCTAAAATTGCTAGAGTTAATTTTTTAAAATTTGTTGTATTTTTTATACCTTGCTCTTCAGGCAGGGGCCATACTGGTACCTGCTGACGCTCACAGAGGACAGGAGGAATGGCAGAATTTCTTAGAAATAAGGGATTAGAGAAAAAAAAAGATGGTTCTGGTAGCAGTGATGAGGGTGATGCTGGGCAGAGGCAGGAGATGACTTAAATTGAGATATCCTGAATTTAGCTCCTGTTGCTACTTGGAGAAGGAAACAGCTGGTGGTCAGTGGGAAATGTGGGCCTGGGAATGAGGTAGATACAGACAGGGAGATGGACTTTGGGGGTGTTTACATCAGGGCAGGGGAGTGGGTAACACAGCCTAGGATCATGATGAGACAGGAGGTGCTGGGGACTGAATTGTGTCCCCCCCAAATCATATGTTGAAACCCTGTGCCCACACATGTGACAATATTTGGAATGGGGCTTTTTGGGGAGGTGATTAGGTCTAGATAATTAGGTTTAGATAATTTGGGGAGGTGATTAGGTTGTGTGTGTGTGTGGTTAGAGGTTTTTTTGGAGGTCCATTGAATAACATCCATTTTTTCTGCCCAAGTTCAGAGCCGGTTGAGAGAAGGATAGAGAGAAGCGAAACAGATGGAGGGCAGAGCCCATCTTGCTGATAAACTCAGATTGGGGAACAGGGCTTGCAGTGCAGCACAGTGGCCTCTTTACATCTGGTGCCTAAAAAGACACACTTAGCTAACTTGTGCCTCGTCCAGGGCGGCAGGGGCTGCCCTGCTCAGTGGGTGGGTCCCAGAGTGGACTCTGGGGCTGCTCTGCAGAGGAGGCAGCAGGGGGTGTAGGGGGGCTTCACCCTGTCCGTCCTTGACATTCACCAGGCATTTCAGCCACTCACATGATCTCTCCAAAGTCTCACCCTGGGTCCTCACTGCCCTTTGCACAGACTGGCACCCTAATGTGTCCCTCTTGGTTGTCAGGGTGTCCGCCCCACCTCCATCACACTGCGAGCACCTCGGCAGCAGGTGCCTGTTCTCTTCTGCGGGGTGTCGGCAGCACCTGCGACACTACCTGCCTGGAGCCAGTAGCTGGGCAGTCAGGGTTTGTTGAGAACATTGATAAGTAAGTTGTCTCTGAGAGTCGTTATTCAGGGCTCCATCTTTATTTCCCCCACCTCTCTTTGTTCCAGCCCTGGGGCAGGTCTCTCTGAAAGCCCAGGTCTCTCTTGGGTGGCGTCAGGCCTTTTAGGAAGGGGTAGCTTGGAGGGGATGTTATAGCAATGATTATTTGCGGATGTGAACTGGATGAACCGTGTGTCTAGAGCAGCACTGTCTAATAGAAACAAAACAGGATTTGAGCCACAAATATGAGCCACATATGCAATTAAAAATTTCCCAGGAGAATGTAAATTGGTGCAGCCACTATGAAAAAACAGTATGGAGGTTCGTCAAAAAACTAAAAATGGAGTTGCCATATGATCCAGCAACCCCACTCCTGGCATATATCCGGAGAAAACTATAATTCAAAAAGATATATGCACCCATATGTTCATTGTAGCACTATTCAGAATAGCCAAGACATGGAAACAACCCAAACATCTATCGACAGATGAATGGATAAAGAAGATGTGGTACATAGGTACAATGGAATATTACTCAGCCATAAAAAGAATGAAATAATGACGTTTGCAGCAACATGGATGCAACTAGAAATTATCATACTAAATGAAGTCAGTCAGACAGAGAAACACAAATACCATATATCACTTATCTGTGGAATCTAAAATATGACACAAATGAACTTATCTACGAAACAGAAACAGACTCACAGACATAGAGAACAGACTTGTGGTTGCCAAAGGGGAGAGGGGATGGATTGGGAGTTTGGGATTAGCAGATGCAAACTGTTATATTTATATAGAATGGCTGAACAACACGGTCCTACTGTATAGCACAGGAAACTGTATTCAGTATCCTGTGGTAAACCATAATGGAAAAGAATATGAAAAAGAATGTATTAATATATATATGTATAATGGAATCACTTTGCCGTACAGCAGAAATGAACACAATATTGTAAATCAACTCTACTTCAAGAAAATAAATTAAAAAAAAATTTCCAGGGCTACATTAAAGAAAGGAAAAACAAACAGGTAAAACTGACTTCATTGATACTGTTATTTGCCCCAGTAGATCCAAAATTTATACCAGCACTTGGTAATAAAAAGATAAGCATAATTAATGAGATGTTTTTCACTTTTTTCGCACTGAATCTTTGTATATATGATTTTTTTTTTTTTTGCGATACGTGGGCCTCTCACTGTTGTGGCCTCTTCCGTTGCGGAGCACAGGCTCCGGACACGCAGGCCCAGCGGCCATGGCTCATGGGCCCAGCCACTCCACGGCATGTGGGATCTTCCCGGACCGGGGCACGAACCTGTGTCCCCTGCATCGGCAGGCGGACTCTCAACCACTGCGCCACCAGGGAAGCCCTGTATATATGATTTTTTAAACAAAATTATTTATTTATTTTTGGCTGTGTTGGGTCTTCGTTACTGCGTGCAGGCTTTTCTCTAGTTGCAGCGAGGGGGGGCTACTCTTTGTCACGGTGCGCGGGCTTCTCATTGCGGTGGCTTCTCGTTGCGGAGCATGGGCTCTAGGCACGTGGGCTTCAGTAGTTGTGGCACGTGGGCTCAGTAGTTGTGGCTCGCATGCTCTAGAGCACAGGCTCAGTAGTTGTGGTACACAGGCTTAGTTGCTCTGCAGTGTGTGGGATCTTCCCGGACCAGGGCTCAAACCTGTGTCCGCTGCATTGGCAGGTGGATTCTTTTTTTTACTCAAACAGAAAGTCACAAAAATTATAATCATCCTCATCAGTTCACTCTGTCCCATGTAATTAATTTTTTTTCATCTTGATCTTTGTTAGCACTTTTATGAATCCAAAAAAGTTTTCCATTAGAGTTCTGAAAATGCTTATTCATTCAGTTCAGCAGTATAGTCAGTTCCAGAAACCTGTACTTGTCAGAGTCTTTCCCATGAATTCCTTGACGATGAAACCCTTTTATAGGAACTACAAAAGGGTAGTTTGCAAAAGCATCAGTGTACACCCAGAACTGTCTCTAAATGACAAAAGACTTAAAAATGACCATGGTTAAAGATTTGATGAAAGTTCATAGCAATGCAATTGACAAGGAAATTTAATTATTTCTGAGATATACACTTTAAAGTAATAACTAGAATTAAGACTATTAACATTATACGAACATATAAGATTTTTAGAAATTTCATGTAATATCTGAAACATTTATATTAACATATTTCCATACAAATAACCCAAGGAAAGTTTAGTATTAGTTGTGTTTTTGTTTGTTTTTTTATAGTGCAGGTTCTTATTAGTCATCACTTTTATACACATCAGTGTATACATGTCAATACCAATGGCCCAATTCATCACACCAGCGTCCCCACCCCACCACGGTTTTCCCCACTTGGTGTCCATACGTTTATTCTCTACATCTGTGTCTCAACTTCTGCCCTGTAAACTAGTTCATCTGTACCATTTTTCTAGGTTCCACATACATGCGTTAATATATGATATTTGTTTTTCTCTTTCTGACTTACTTCACTCTGTATGACAGTCTCTAGGTCCACCCACATTTCAACAATGACTCAATTTCGTTCCTTTTTATGGCCGAGTAATATTCCATTGTATATATGTACCACATCTTCTTTATCCATTCGTCTGTCGATGGGCATTTAGGTTGCTTCCATAACCTGGCTATTGTAAATAGTGCTGCAATAAACATTGGGGTGCATGTGTCTTTTTTTCTTTTCTTTTCTTTTTTTTGCATTACATAGGCCTCTCACTGTTGTGGCCTCTCCCGTTGTGGAGCACAGCCTCCGGACGTTCAGGCTCAGCGGCCATGGCTCACGGACCCAGCCGCTCTGCGGCATGTGGGATCTTCCCAGACCGGGGCACGAACCCATGTCCCATGCATCGGCAGGCGGACTCTCAAGCACCGTGCCACCAGGGAAGCCCCATGTATCTTTTTGAATTATGGTTTTCTCTGGGTATATGCCCAGTAGTGGGATTGCTGGATCATATGGTAATTCTATTTTTAGTTTTTTAAGAAACCTCCATACTGTTCTCCATAGTGGCTGTAACAATTTACATTCCCACAAACAGTGCACTAGGGTTCCCTTTTCTCCACACCCTCTCCAGCATTTGTTGTTTGTAGATTTTCTGATGATGCCCATTCTAGTTGGTGTGAGGTGTTACCCCATGGTAGTTTTGATTTGCATTTCTCTAATAATTAGTGATGTTGAACAGCTTTTCATGTGCTCCTTGGCCATCTGTATGTCTTCTTTGGAGAAATGTCTATTTAGGTCTTTTGCCCATTTTTGGATTGGGTTGTTTGTTTTTTTAATATTGAGCTGCATGAGCTGTTTATGTATTTTGGAGATTAATCCTTTGTCTGTTGATTCGTTTGCAAATATTTTCTCCCATTCTGAGGGTTGTCTTTTCATCTTGTTTATGGTTTCCTTTGCTATGCAAAAGTTTTGAAGTTTCATTAGGTCCGATTTGTTTATTTTTGTTTTTATTTCCATTACTGTAGGAGGTGGATCAAAAAAGATCTTACTGTGATTTATGTCAAAGTGTGTTCTTCCTATGTTTTCCTCTAAGAGTTTTATAGTGTCCAGTCTTACCTTTAGGTCTCTAATCCTTTTTGAGTTTATTTTTGTGTGTGGTGTTAGGGAGTGTTCTAATTTCATTCTTTTACATGTAGCTGTCCAGTTTTCCCAGCACCACTTATTGAAGAGACTGTCTTTTCTCCATTGTATATCTTTGCCTCCTTTGTCATAGATTAGTTGACCATAGGTGCGTGGGTTTATCTCTGGGCTTTCTATCTTGTTCCATTGATCTATATTTCTCTTTGTGTGCCAGTACCATATTATCTTGATTACTGTAGCTTTGTAGTATAGTCTGAAGTCAGGGAGTCTGATTCCTCCAGCTCCGTTTCTTTCCTTCAAGACTGCTTTGGCTATTCGGGGTCTTGTGTCTCCTAAGATGATTTGTTCTAGTTCCATAAATAATGCCATTGGTAACTTGATAGGGATTGCATTGAATCTGTAGATTGCTTACAGTAGTATAGTAGTTTTCAAAGTATTGATTCTTCCAATCCAAGAACATGGTATATCTCTCCATCTGTTGGTGTCATCTTTAATTTCTTTCATCAGTGTCTTATAGTTTTCTGCATACAGGTCTTTTGTGTCCCTAGGTAGGTTATTCCTAGGTATTTTATTCTTTTTGTTGCAATGGTAAATGGAAGTGTTTCCATAATTTCTCTTCCAGATTTTTCATCATTAGTGTATAGGAATGCAAGTGATTTCTGTGCATTAATTTTGTATCCTGCAACTTTTCCAAATTCATTGATTACCTTTAGTAGTTTTCTGGTGGCATCTTTAGGATTCTCTGTATAGTATCATGTCATCTGCAAACAGTGACAGTTTTACTTCTTCATTTCTAATTTGTATTCCTTTTATTTCTTTTTCTTCTCTTTTTGCCATGGCTAGGACTTCCAAAAGTATGTTGAATAATAGTGGTGAGAGTGGACATCCTTGTCTTGTTCCTGATTTTAGAGGGAATGCTTTCAGTTTTTCACCATTGAGAATGATGTTTGCTGTGGGTTTGTTGTATATGGCCTTTATTATGTTGAGGTAGGTTCCCTCTATGCCCACTTTCTGGAGAGTTTTTATCGTAAATGCGTGTTGAATTTCGTCAGAAGCTTTTTCTGCATCTATTAAGATGATCATATGGTTTTTACTCTTCAATTTGTTAATATGGTGTATCACATTGATTGATTTGTGTATATTGAAGAATCCTTGCATCCCAGGGATAAATCCCACTTGATCATGGTGTATGATCCTTTTAATGTGTTGTTGTATTCTGTTTTCTAGTATTTTGTTGAAGATTTTTGCATCTGTATTCATCAGTGATATTTGTCTGTAATTTTCTTTTTCTGTAGTATCTTTGTCTGGCTTTGGTATCAGGGTGATGGTGGCCTCATAGAATGAGTTTGGGAGTCTTTCTTTGCAATTTTTTGGAAGAGTTTGAGAAGGATGGGTGTTAGCTCTTCTCTAAATGTTTGATAGAATTCACCTGTGAAGGCATCTGGTCCTGGACTTTTGTTTGTTGGAAGATTTTTTTTTTTTTTTTTTTTTCCGGTATGCAGGCCTCTCACCGTTGTGGCCTCTCCTGTTGCAGAGCACAGGTTCCAGACGCGTAGGCTCAGCGGCCATGGCTCACGGGCCCAGCCACTCTGCTGCATGTGGGATCTTCCCAGACCGGGGCACGAACCCGTGTCCCCTGCATTGGCAGGCGGACTCCCAACCACTGCACCACCAGGGTAACCCTGTTGGAAGATTTTTAATCACAGTTTCAATTTCATTACTTGTGATTGGTCTGTTCATATTTTCTTTTTCTTCCTGGTGGCAGGTGGATTTTTAACCACTGCGCCACCAGGTAAGCCCCACACTGAATCTTTGAAATCCAATGTGTGTTTTGTACTTACAGTGCATTTCTATTTGGACGAGCCACCTCTCATGTACTCAGTAGTTACACGTGGCTTGTGGCTCCCATCATGGACAGTATCGGTCTCAGGAGTGTGTGTGTGTCTGTGCCCTGGGAGATAGACACTTCATTGTTCAGTGTTAGGAGGTATCTGAATAGGGTTAACACTTTGATGAAAACTGAAAGTCGGTTTTTCCATTGTTGCCAAACATTGATTGCTTCCCTGGAAACAAGTGGAGAGACTGTCTATGACTGCTACTAGTGGAGAAACAGTTATAGCTGAGGGATTTGGGTGATGGGAGAACTAAAATTATTTCCCCCTCAAACTCCAAGTGATAAATGCTATAATTATTTTTACCTATTTAAGCATATTTTGAGGACTAATACATTCACATAGACTGGGAGTATATAGGAATTTATATAAAGAGGAAATTGATAGGGACCAGAGATTTAAAAATTTCTCCTTTTGTCATTGGTTGATTGCTGTTTTTCGTGGTGTGCTCCGTGTATCTACTGTGGTGACATTCCTTTCGTGTTATTTTCCGGCCACTCAATCCCTCTCTTGTGTTTGGAGACTCAGCATTTGTGTCTTGATGGGACAAGAAGGGCTCTGGAAGAAACTTGCTTTCCCAAGGCTGAGGCACGTAACCCAAGCTAAACCAATGAGAAGTCCCTGCATGGGGTTGTGAGTCTGGTGGCACTGCCCTTTAAGATTCCCTCCTGCGTTGGAGATGACAGCCCTTCCAGGGCAAATCCCTTCTCTGCTTGCTAGTCAGAGTTGGTTTGTGGTGTTGGCAACCAAGGATTAAGCTCCTTGAGTTTGGGAAGTGTTTCCATACTTCTCTGTACCATCCCATGGAACCTGGCTCAGAGTTTGGTAGTCATTATTTGGTTGATAAACTAGTTCTGCTTCTTACCAAGGATCCATTGGTAAAGTAACACGGGGTATATAAATGTTGATCATGGCATGTGTAATTTATAATGAATTTGACCCTCCACTTGGAATAGCTTTCCCTGTCAGCTGGATCACGGATTTCACAGTTGAACATCATTTAAGATCGAGTATTGCCACCTCTCCTGTACGCACTTTGTCACGCTGCATGACATTTAGAGAGGTCTCTGGTCTGCAGTTGAAACTGTATCCAAAGAATGAATACACAGTGGTTGTGGGTTTTTTCCCCGTCTTATTTTACTTATTTATTTGGTCATTCCACGCGGCTTGCAGGATCTTAGTTACCTGACCACGGATTGAATCCAGGCCCTCAGCAGTGAAAGCACGGAATCCTAACCTCTGGACCGCCAGGGAATTCCCAGTGGTTGTGTTTTGTTGCTAAATTTTTACATATTTTAAGATGAATTTTATTTCTCGAAATGATACATGCTCATGATTTAAGTCAAATAGTGTTGAAGTCAGTAACAAAAAACTGTTCCCTTTGGTCCTCTCCCCTCCTTCCTCCTCACATAGCTGCGTCTTATCCCAGGTGCACCCAGTTCCCAATGATTCTTCTGTGCTTTACCGTAAACCTGTGTTTCCAAAAGTCATCACTTTCTGGTATTTTTATTAACTTGTTTTAGTCGGCAGAGGTTTTAACTTTCTTCACTGTTGGGAGATAGTTCTTCCTGGGTCTCTTGTGTTTCTGCTTGTGTTGCAAGCAGATGTACAAACTCCCCTCGTTTTAGATTCTCTTTTCAAAGGTATTTGTATAGTGAGTAACCTTGCAATCTAGAGATAGTATCTCCTCCAGAGCAGAGGGCAGCTTTGCTTACAGCCTGGGAAGGAGAGAGGGTGTTTTCTTCCAGAGTGAAGAGCAGGCCTACCTACTGCCCATGAGGAAAGGTTTAGCTTCTCGAAGCTTGGGGTTCCTCTCCTGCAACACAACCCGTGGTGTGTGCAGGTATCACCAGGGCCTCTGTGAGTGGCCAGGGGAATGGAGGCTTTGAGAATCAAAGCAAAAATGACACCCTGGCTACGGCTATTGCTGTGAGTAATAAACTGTCCTTTTTCTCTGACCCAAAGTCTCATGCCTTCTGCCAGCAACCATGGCAGGCTAACTTGTTAGTTTGTAAGTCAGGTTAAATCTCTGACCCTTCACAACTTTTCACTTTCATCTGCCCTGTTTTCCCAGAATTAAAAATTTTGGTTAAATATGTATTAAGTATATTGATAATTTTGACTACATAAAAATTGTACACTGATGAGCTGAGTAGCATGCTAGGATTATATCTCCTTTTCTCTACAACTTCTGTTGCTCCTAAAGTCACTAATTGCCTTTGAAAAATATTTGGTTGATGAGTTTTCTTTAATCTCTGGTCAAGTCTTCCCTTGCTTTTTTTTTTTTTTGAAAAAAAAGGGAGGGATTTATTTTTATTTTATTCTTCTGGTTTTATTTATTTATTTTTGCCTGCGTTGGGTCTTTGTTGCTGTGCGCGGGCTTTAGCTGCGGCGAGCAGGGGCTACTCTTCATTGTGGTGTGTGGGCTTCTCATTGCGGCGGCTTCTCTTGTTGCGAACACAGGCTCTAGGCGCACAGGCTTCAGTAGTTGTGGCGTGCAGGGTCTAGAGCACAGGCTCAGTAGTTGTGGCACATGGGCTTAGTTGCTCTGCGGCATGTGGGATCTTCCCGGACCACGGCTCGAACCTGTGTCCCCTGCAGTGGCAGGCGGATTCTCAACCACTGTGCCACCAGGGAAGTCCTTCCCTTGTGTTCTTTTTCTTTTTATTTAATAAATTTATTTATTATTCATTTATTTATTTTTGACTGCGTTGGGTGTTTGTTGCTGTGCGTGGGCTTTCTCTACTTGCGGCAAGTGGGGGCTACTTTTCGTTGCAGTGCATGGGCTTCTCATTGTCTTGGCTTCTCTTGTTGCTGAGCACAGACTGTAGGGACTCAGGCTTCAGTAGTTGTGGCACACCGGCTCAGTAGTTGTGGCTCGCGGGCTCTAGAGCTCAGGCTCAGTAGCTGTGGCACACGGCCTTAGTTGCGCTGCGGCATGTGGGATCTTCCTGGACCAGGGCTCGAACCCATGTCCCTTGCATTGGCAGGCGGGTTCCCAACCAGTGTGCCACCAGGGAAGTCCCTTTCCTTGCTTTCTAACAACTCTATAATATGTGAAAAACAGCTCAGAGATAGACTGTCAGATAATCTACCAGTTCTTCCTTTTAACTGGAGACCTACGTCTTGGAGCAGCCATTGTCCTTTTCTAATGTGTACCAGTTGCTTTTGGGGCTGTACAGGTGCTTTCGCTGAGCCTGGTGGCAGGCTTCCAAAGCCCCATTCACAACCTTTGCTCCGTTCCTCCACCTGCTTTAGATGCTGAGTACGTTATGCTTTCTCTTCCCCAGATTCTGCAGTCTGGGGTGTCTATGTAAAACTTGTGGCAAGTGATATATGAGCAGAGGTTTATCAGGCTGGTGCTGGGTTTAGGGAGAGTTTTTACTTTCCTGATAAAAAGGCCAAGAAGGACCCAGATGGTATTCCTTTCCTCCTGGCTTGATTGTGGGCACGATACCAGGACCCGTGGCAGCCATTTTTCTGAACAGGACAGATGGGTATACAGGGTGGTAGGGTCCTTGGCTCAAGCCATACCTAACGTTAGTTTTGCTCTAGATTTTCTTTTTGTAACATTAGTCAGTACCTCTCCTTTTTGCTTAGGCCAGTGTGGTTTGGATTTTCCATCTCTTGTAGTGAAAAAGTCCAAATGATTGCAAAACCTATCTGCTCTCCCTGAATAGGTAATGGAGAAGATGATCATGTTCAAGAATGTATAAGGTGGTAGTTTCAGATAGTGGGTTTAATGATTTTGTGATTGATTTGTAGACAAATCAAATCAGAGTCCTTTCCTTGTTTTGGCTGTATTTCATTCTGCCATGTTCCTTTTACAATAGCTTTATAGTGATTGCATGAAATGCTGATGGACAGAGGTTGAAAGTGGGGCCTGTGGTTGGGAGGTGGGGTGGGCTCCAGATCCAATTAAGCTACTGCTGGACCTTACAGGGACTTTTCTGGAAAACTCCTGATTTTATAACTCATATAGGTGTAACATGATGCCAAATTATACTTCATTACTCATAAATAATTCATTTCTATAATTCGATATTCCTAACATTCTGAATTGCTAATTTTAGCAAAGAGCAAAATTGTTCCCCCAAAATTGCTCCTGATAAAAAGTTCTAGTTACTGATTAGGTTGTTGATTTGTTGTTTTCTACCTACTGTGAAAGAAAAAAATGTTGCCTGCCGTATCAGTGAACAAAGGATGTTACAGCCATCAAGCCATCACATTACAGCTGCCCTGAGGGTGAGCCCTGAGGGAACTCGGTATGGAGACAGGATGCCCATCATCTAGCGGTCAGTCGCTGTAGCCATCACCAGTGGTGCACCCTGAGGAGACTCAGGATGAGAAGCACAGGATACTGTTCCCCAAGAGATGAGGTGCACCTCAAAGGAGTGATTTCAGTGACCCCAGACTCTTGCATCTTCCCATACATAGGAAGGTGCTAACTTCCTTAACTTGAGATGTCTGGTTTTCTTTAATTAACAGTAATCTTCTGATGTTCTGACTATGTGGTCTTTGTTAAAAAACTCCTGTATATCCTGGCTCCCCCCTTGCATCTTCAGAGCAGTCCCTCAGTTATCTGAGATGCCATGTCCTGGACTTAAGTCCTCAGTTTTGTCCACCGAATAAAACATAACTCAACTTCTGGATTGTGCATTTTTTTTTCAGTTGACACTACCCAGAGGTCTTCCTGGACTAGAAATTTATATGTTATTCAGGATGTTTCGATGATTTGTGTAGAGGAAGAGAGCCCTCAATGGTGGGTTTATAGTGGAAGTCTAGGGCAATTAGATGGGAATTTTGGAAACAGTTATTTTTGAGGGTCAGACTTCTCTAACACGTGATGAGTGGCTTCAGGAACCGACTCAGCCAGGATCTTTAAACATAACACTGTGTTTGACTTTTGAGTGGGCACACATTCAGCCAATTATTTTGTCAACTCAAAACTCAAGGGAAGGTCTGAAGAAGCAGCTCCTGTTTTATTTTAGTTATGACATCAGTGAGGTAAGGACACAAAGATTGAGAGTTAGATTGGAGAGACTGGACATTGTTGGAGTGCCATGTTTTTGTTTGTTTTTTTAGTTGAAGTATAGTTGATTGACGATGTTGTGTTAGTTTCATGTGTACTGGAGTGTACATGTTTTATGTGGACCTTGATCTCGGGAGCTAATTCATTCTGCTCTTGTGTTGTCTCTCTGTGTCTCCAGAACGCTGGAGTTGTAGGGCATCATTTTGTTCTCGTGCCCTTTGTTTGGTACCTTTGGAGTCCAGCTTTACCAGCCGATGGCTTGGCCCCGAGGGCTTCCCTCAGAAGGGCTTCCCATTGCCCCTCGCCATGAGAGAATTTTCCACTGCTTCAAGGCCCTGCCTGAGCCTTCGCTCATGTTCATGATCAGAATTAATGACCATACTTCCGCCCACTCATGCTTCTACAGCGCTGCTGCGTATGGTTTTACTTGGTGCTCATTTCATTTTGTCCTGTAGTTGGGTGTGTCTCTAACCCTCACTAGAGGAGCCCCTAGAAGGTGAGGCTTGTACTTGACAGATCCTTTCAGTTACTAGTAAATGGAAGATGCTCAGTTCAACGTTTGTTAAGAGGATAAATGGCTAGGGTGTGTGTATAACAAGGCAAAGACCAAGAGCCGCTTGTTCTTTCTGTGACCTGGGGACTACGTGTTGAACTTTTTTTCTATGTCTTGCTTTCCCCACCTGTACAGCAAAACAATAGTACTTACCTCAGGGTTGTGGTGAGTATTGGCCACCGCTTAGGATGTTAGAGCCCACATAAGTGGCAATGATTTCATCAGACGTTGCTAATAAATTGCCCCTTTTACTGCTTTAAATTTACCATGAGTTAAACCGTACTCTTCAGAGACCACTCGAAACCAAGGGCATGGTGTACAAAAAGGGTTCCTCCTGGGTTCCCAGCGGTGAGGATCTTAGTGTTGATACGTCAAGTTTAGGGAATTGCTGATCAAGTCACTTTAGTGCCCTCGTGTCCTTTCACCTGTTGCTGGCCATATTTGTTTCCATAGCATACTCTGATAAACTGTATCGCCCACCCCCTGCCCCCGTGTCTACCAAACGGTAGAAGCCAGCGGCTGTGCTGGGGACTCAGGACTGAGTTAGTAAGACCTGCGCCTGCCATGCAGCATGTCCGGAAATGAGCAGGACTTATTACACACTTGATCAGTTGAGTTGCAGAACCTTTATAAGCAGACATTTAGGTTCTAGTGTCAAGTGATTGAGACTTTGTAATTCCCCCTGATGTTTACTCTATCAGAAAAGATGTTCTCGTTGTTTAGAGCTTAACAGATGAGCTTGGTTTGGAATCAGGGTTGAGTGTAGTGGAAAGAGTATGGAATGGGGAGTCAGGAGGCTTGGGAGTCCAGCTTTGGGACTCCGGAAGTCACCGCCGTTCCTGGAGCCCTGGCTTCCGTACTCTTTTGTACGGAAGATACAAAAGATCTGAGAGTGAAGAACTCTCTCGAGGCTCCTCCAGCTCCAACAGTCTGTGGTTCTGAGGACTTGGGCCCGCTTGCCCACTGATTTTATTCCCATATGCCTCTCCTAAAGGGATGGACACCATTCCCCGCGATTTACTGTGGGTGATGCTGACTGTGACATGGCTTTACCCGCCAAAATGATCTGAGTGTGATTTGGGCCTTCACAAAGGGGAAGAGAAGTTTTCAGCTCTGTGAAGTGACAGAGGAAAACAAATACAAACTAACAAGAAAGTCGCCCTCCTCCAGCCTTTCTCAGCGTAGGCTCTGCAAGAGGATTAAGCCTTGCTGCCTGAAGAAGAGTGCAGTGAATTAATATGCGATGAATTCATATGCAGTGAATTCGTGCCTGTCTCATGCGTCTAGAATAGTAGTAGCCATGCACCATGAATGAGAAAACTCACACCCACCATTTTCTGGGGTCTGTGGTTCAGATGAGGAATCCTGGTTGAAAAGGATTGCATGGCCAAGGGGTATCCTTTGGATTAATCGCATCCAGAGTCTTCTGTACTCGTTTTCTCAGACATCTCTTAAATAAGTATTTGATCAAGTAAGGTGGTTTTTCATATGTAACATGTGTCCGCCCACCCCAACTGCTAGCTTTTTAATTATTAGTTTTAAAAGTTCCCTTTATATCTGGGTCCCTAATTTATATTTATGAAAATATGCCTACCATGAGGGTGCTTTGGGGCATATGAAAACTGTATTGGCCACATATGGACATGAGGCTGTTTTGTTCCTAGAGGAAAAAGGTGCTTGTTGGTGACCTGTCCATCTGTCCATTCCACAGACCCCCTAATTGAGGTCTCTGTGCTGCACACCAGGTTCATCCCGTGGAAGGCAGGCAGGAGGACTCGTAAAGTGAGGGTATGCTGTGTGCCGTGGGGATGCTCTGCTTAGGGAAAGCATGATGCCTGGGTCCAGTCATGGAGGCTGGATAGTGGGGTTTCCAGATGGGCTCTTCTGGTCCTCCTTGGTTAGGAGTGTGTGTGTGTGTGTGTGTGTGTGTGTGTGGAGCGGGGAGGCAGAGTTCCTCAAAACCCTAGTGCCTTCGGGGAATTGCGGGAGGTTAGATCGCTTTGGCAAGAGCACAGGGATGGGCGGTGTGGTAGGAGCTACAAGAAGCTAAGCTGAGGAAGGTGGGGGGCCGGGGATGCAGGGCAGGGGATGCAGGGCTGGCTTTCCTGGCAGGGAGCTGAGGCTCCATCTAGTACTGAGCGGGGTCACCGAAGGAGGTCAGCTAAGAGGGTGGCACGAGCCGATGTGCACGTCAGAGACGGCCACGTGGTCGGGGTGCAGGTGGAGGAGGGCGCCCTTCTCGCTGGCTGTGGTGGACACTTGGGCGAGAGGGGAGGGGCTTCAGTGTGCACGTACGATGTGCTGGATGGACAGAAGAGGATGACTTAGGAACTTAGGGTAGCTGTCCAGGTGCCCTTAAACCACCCGAGGATCTCAGGCAGTTGATCTAAGTGGTTTTAAAGTTTAAACCTTTACAATTCAGTCTCCATCGCGCATTATCCAAAGCACCCTGTTTCACTGATTTTTATTCAGTTCTCTTTTTTTATTAAATAGTTCACAGCGGTTGTAGCAGTAATCACTAGAAAGCTAATCTTAATCGAGCACTTACTGTATGCCAGGCTGTCTTCTAAGCCCTTCTCATGTTGTTGTCTGATCCTCGCAACAACTCTATGTAGAAAATCCTCGCAACAACTCTGTAGAAACAGAAGCGTGGAGAGGTTAATAGTGCGCTCAAGGTCCTACCACCCACATGTGACGGAGCTGGGTTCCAAACCGGGACCTCCAGCTCCAGGGCGATGGTCATCCTTTCTCTACGTGCCTTGATGATAAGCCCTGCCTGCCTGAAACCTCTGATTCTCTGAGCAGGGACGGGAGGCCATCCCTCCGTTTGTGAAATGGACAATGGGCAGCGGGTAGCTAACTCTCCAGCATACAGATTGCTGTCAGAGGGACTGATGGGAAGCTCGCGCTGTAATTCAGTCCTTAACAAGCCTTTGGGAATACAATACCAGTGGAGAAGTACAAGTTTTGGTGATTTAGTTAACGAAAAAGTGAAAAATTTGTGGGAGGTGGACGTATGGTTAAATGTGACCAGTGACTGGGCTTCCCTGGTGGTGCAGTGGTTAAGAATCCGCCTGCCAATGCAGGGAACATGGGTTTGAGCCCTGGTTCGGGAAGATCCAACACGCCGCGGAGCAACTAAGCCTGTGCGCCACAACTACTGAGCCTGCGCTCTAGAGCCCACGAGCCACAACTACTGAGCCCAAGTGCTGCAACCACTGAAGCTGGTGCGCCTAGAGCCCATGCTGTACAACAAGAGAAGCCACCGCAATGAGACAGTCAGGGACATCCCTGGTGGTGCAGTGGTTAAGAAACCACCTGCCAATGCAGGGGACACGGTTCGAGCCCTGGTCCGGGAGGATCCCACATGCTGTGGAGCAACTAAGCCCGTGCGCCACAACTACTGAGCCTGTGCCCTAGAGCCTGTGAGCCACAACTACTGAGCCCATGTGCCACAACTACTGAAGCTCGCGCACCTATAGCCCGTGCTCCGCAAGTGCAAAAAGAGAAGCCACCGCAATGAGAAGCCCGCACACTGCAACGAAGAGTAGCCCCCGCTCGCCACAACTAGTGAAAGCCCGCTTGCAGCAGCGAAGACCCAACGCAGCCGAAAATAAAAATAAATAAGTAAATGAAAAAAAATGTGACCAGCGACTTTAAAGGCTAGTTTTTATAAGTTTCTTCTTTGTGCGTTAAATCTGCTCTTTGATTTAGTCTTTTAATTTAATCCTTTTATCTCTCCCTTGAGGATAAACATGCATTTAAATGAAAATTCCATGAAAACAGGAATGAATCATTTAGAAAATGATTAAAAATTCTTTTAAGGCCTCATTACCATGTTTTTTTTTTTTTTTTCTGCTCCAGAACCTCACATAGAAAAACTTATTTTCCCATGCAACCGTCTACGTGGTTAAGAGCCTTCTAAACCGGCAACCTCCTTCGCCAGCCATTGTGCCACGTGGCACAGAGTCACAGAACCTGGGATATTTCTGTGCCTATTTTGTGGCTTTGTTGGTTCCTTTGTATTTTAGGAGGAATTGGTGTTTAAGGAGTAAGTTAGGTTCGAGCAGGCATAGGGTGCAGTCGTTAGGGGAGCGGGACGCTGAGCAGATGGGTGAGGACCACGTGGGTGAGTCCCTCCTCGTGGCATCACTCAGTTGTGGGGTGGCGGTAGGGGCTGGGGACCAGCGTCTGGGGTTAGGAAGGTCACTTCTAGACGGGGCACCCCTCACTAGCTCTGTAACCTTGTGTAAGTTATTGCGTCTCTCTGAGCCTGTTTGCCCATCTGTACAATAGGGATAGTGATCCTCACGGTTGGCCCTTTCCAAGACAGGCGTACGAATCAAAATGCCTTAGAGGGATTCCCTGGTGGCGCAGTGGTTGAGGGTCCACCTGCCGATGCAGGGGACGCGGGTTCGTCCCCCGGTCCGGGAAGATCCCACATGCCGCGGAGCGGCTGGGCCCGTGAGCCATGGCCGCTGAGCCTGTGCGTCCGGAGCCTGTGCTCCGCAGCGGGAGGGGCCACGGCAGTGAGAGGCCCGCGTACCGAAAAAAAAAAAAAAAGCCCTAGAAAGCCCTGGTACGTTCTGGAGTCATTTTGCAGCTCCTCACGCACTCTTCCTTCCAACCCGGAGCACTTATTCACCGAATCACTTGGGTGAAATTGTTCTTTCTAAATGTCAATTTTCACAGGGGCCTGGCAGGTATGAAAATGAGTGAAGTGTATGGGGCAGATTGGGGTGATGGCACTCGTGTCACCTACTTGAAGTGTCCTCTTGCCCGAAGTGGAGAAGACCTCTTCGAATGTTATGATGTAGGATCGAAAATGAATGAATTTGTCCTAAGTGGGTGGACCAAACAAATGAGGCTACATGTATAGTCTTATACACATCTGCAACATATGGCACAAAGAAGTGAGACATGCGTGTAGAGTCATATACGCATGTGCATTAACCAAAGGGCTGGGGGGTCAGTGGCCCCTACCAGGATGGTCTGCTGGTTGTTAAAACACCACTTGCTAGTCAGCCACAGGCCCGATATCCCGCCTCAACCCTTGCCTCCACCCCTACCTCCTACTGAGATCCTGTGGACATACCCACTAACAGCAGCTGAAAAGGCTGATGTCTGGCGTGGGCCTCAAGGACCAACCCTAGCCCGGGAACAGACGCTGTCCTTTATGGCTGATGGGGGCCAGAGCTCTGTTAGTTGTTAAATATGATGATTGTCACCTCTGTGTAGAAGTCCTTTGTTTTTCTTTTTCACTTGGTGAGAGACTGACATGTCAGCTGTTGAAGTAACAGTTGTTCTCAAATACAGTGACCTCGTTAAAACGTGGCTTATCTACTTGTAGTTAGAGGGGAACAAATAGCTTAATAAAAATTCATTTTAAAGCAATTAAAAGCCAGTAACTTGAAAGATTAATGTATTCAGCAGGCATTTATTGATCACCTGGAAAAATAATACCGTATCCCAAACAGTGACCATTGCATTGCCCCAGTGAATGTGCCAGGGCTGGGAATGCTTCGGGCGCTTGCAGCCCCGTGTACCTGCCATGGTTCTGGTTTTACAGGTGTGGGATGGGAAGGAGCTTCCCAGGGTAATGTGGCTTGTGAGTAGCAGAGGCTGGGTGTGAACCCAGTTCTGAAGGTTCCAGAACCGCTGCTGTGACCTCGATGCCCACCCCCACCCCCCACCACTGGTTGACATGAAGGGAAAAGCTGAGAAAGAGAGAGAAGATTCTGGATTTTCCTGCAGGAGGTCATTCTAGTGAGAAAGATCTAGTTGTAAACGTGAGCAGTCCCCACAATGCCATGTTACTTCCAAAAAGAAAAAAACCTCTTCCTCCTTTTCTTTTCTGGAACCATTTGGAACCCATGAAGCCTGAAAAGGGAGCCAAAGAGAGTAACACATTCCTATGCTGACCTCGAGGGCCTGGGAATGAGGCAGGGCACACCTTTGTACCGTTTTGGCCGCGAGCCTCAACTGACACCTGCTAAGCTTCTAGAACAGCGGGATTTCTCCGTGCCCTGGTGTAGCCCATGGACGTGAAACCTCAGAGCTCCCGAGTCTCTGTCCAGCTCTCCTTACTCCTGGTTGTTTGCTAGTGGACCGGGGAAAGGGCAGATGTGTTAAAGATGAATTTCAACGGCCCAGTGCAGTTCTAGAAGATGTGCCTTTTGGAACTGAGACAGCAGAATCACTTCACTTTCCTGAGACCAGAAAGACAAAGCAACTCTGACAAAGAGGGCGCTGCAGGTCCTGTTGGGGCAGCAGGCGAGTTTTCTGGAAGGCAGGGAAGCTTTTCACGGCCAGAGTTTCTCCTGCCTGTTAAACCCTACCAGGAGAATAATGACCTTACTCGTTCTCGCTGACGTGTCCAGCAACGTGGGAAGAATTGCTGTCCGTTTCATTATGAATGGGTGACACGTGGGTATGTTTAAGTTAAAAAGATAAAGATTACTTAGGTATTTGTTACCAAGTAATATTATAAAGGTAACACACCATCTGGAAGAAAAAATTGGAAAATAGTCTTCTGTTCTCCCATATCCCGGGGACAGCCATTTTAATATTCTTTGTTCACCCCTGCAACTTTCTTAATCTATTTTAAGTATTAGAATGGCCCCCACTTGCCACAACTAGAGAAAGCCCTCGCACAGAAATGAAGACCCAACAAAGCCCAAAATAAATAAATAAAAAATTGATGGAAGTGAAATTTAAAACAGGCAAGTCTGTGTATGGACAGCTTGCTAAGTAAATTATAAAAAAAAATAGCTGTGGTCATATTATAAATATAGTTTTGTATTCTGCGGTTTGGGGTGACTTTATTATAAACAGACATTTTGGAGATTGAAACTATTTCCCTCCTATGCCACCCCTGCTCAGAGGTGAGGTTTTTCTTTTGCTTATAAGAGTTTAAACCATGGTATGGTCCAAAAAAAAAAAAAGGGTGCTGAAAGCTGGTGTTTCCTTTGTTTTAAAAGGCTACTGGCACCTTTATTTTCTGTCTTTCGTGTGCCTTTTCCTCCATGGATTTTGCAGTAAGCTTTTTGTCTGTAGCACTTCTCTTACAAGGAGTGGGTTTTCGCTGAGGGAAGGGCACGACAAGATCAGTTGCTGAAACTTGGGAGACGCCTTTAAAAATAGCCCCGTCACAGGAGTCAGTCCAGCAAGCCTCACGCTTCTGCTGCAGCCTCCGTCCTGCCGTGCGAGGATCCTGGCACATCTTCAAAGGCATCGTTCCTCTACATGGTCAAGGCTACGACGGGAGGGAGGAAGACAGAAGGGCAGGGTCGCCAGCTTTGATTCTGGAGAGTCACAAGTTACACTAATGGGATGCGGACATGTTCATGGTATTTTACATCTTTCTCCTTGGTGGCTGTGTCTGTAGAAGGAAGATTGCTGACAGAAAACATGGATGTGTCAGACTCTCCTCTAGTTCTTCCTGCCCTATTTATGGTGTCTTATCAGTTGGTTCTACAAGAGAACAGTGAGGGTGGTTAATTTTTCCATGTAGCACTACCTCATGCAGCGCTAGTTCATTATGGTCTGTTCATCTCAAATGTTTTTATGTTTAAAAATATATATACAGGGGCTTCCCTGGTGGCGCAGTGGTTGAGGGTCCGCCTGCCGATGCAGGGGACACGGGTTCATGCCCCGGTCCGGGAAGATCCCACGTGCCGCGGAGCGGCTGGGCCCGTGAGCCATGGCCGCTGAGCCTGCGCGTCCGGAGCCTGTGCTCCGCAACGGGAGAGGCCACAACAGTGAGAGGCCCGCGTAACGCAAAAAAAAAAAAAATATATATATATATATATATATATATATATGTATATGTATATATACATATACATATATATATATATACACACACACACACACACACAAAATTACATGATTTTCATATATGTGAGATACCCAGAATAGGCAAAGGTACAGAAGCCGGAAAGTAGACTAATGGTTGCCTAAGGCTGGGGTTGTCTGGGGAAAGTGAGAGATGGCTTCTAGAGGATAAGGAGTTTCTTTTCGGTGTGATGACAGCGTTCTAACATTAAATGTGGTAATGGTTGTGCAACTCCATTAGTTGTGCAACTAGCAATGATTGAGTTGTACACTTTAAATCAGTGAATTAGATGGTGTGTAAATTGTGTCTCAATAACGCTTTGAAAAAAATATGAATGTATACGTGTCCACAGCAGTACTAAACAATGCAGTTAATAAAACACATTGCAAAGACATGTCCCTTAAAGAGAGAACCCAAAAAACCAATTCTTTACCCGTAAGAATGAGTGGAGGTTTAGGCATCTGGATATGAGCGTTTACTTTTAATTTTCTTTTCTTTGTTTTTTTTTTTTTTTTTTGAGAACGAGTGGAGAGCTACTCAATGGAGTCCACTGGCTTGTGAGAGCCAATTGTTAAGTTTTCAGGATTTTTGTAAGTTGGTGACAGCAAGTTGGTAGCTTAAAATCGGCAATGGTGGGTGTATTTGCACCGTGGAAATTGGCAAATGCTGCAAGTCAGGGCTCTTTTTCTTTCCAGGGAGCCGTCACAACACTCACCATCCCTACTCCATTGTACCTTGTATCACACACAAGTCAGCTTTCCTCCTGGCAATTGAATTACGAGCTGGTTTCAGAGAACTGTATTGGTGGGATGAGGGTGGGGCAGTCAGGAGATCTGATGCCCTGGGTCTCTGCTGCGCTCTCACATTCCTTCTGCCTGAAAGCATCTGATTGACATGTGTCTTTAGCATTTGGGGGCTAAAGACCTGAGGGGTCTTCTCTTTCTGGGGAGCTGTGCTCTGTGGAATGTCTGCTAATAATCAGTAATTGCTTTTGTCTGGCCTTTTTGCTTTTGAAAAAGAGACAATTTGATTCCCAGATCCCAAGACCAGATTAGCTAATGAGTGCTGTTCTCTCCCGTGGAGGCTGCCCTATTGTGACTCCAGATAAAATTTCCAACTGTGACTTGTGAAGCTGAGGAACAGAACCTACCTTCCTACTTATTCATCTTCTCTAATTAATTCAGTCTGATTTGGGCTTAGGTATCTAAAAGTCATTTTTTCCAGACAGGAAATATCTGAATTATTCATATCCTCCCAATTATGAACTGTGCATATCGGTCCCCTGAGAAATCAGTGCTACGTATCTTACTGCTGTTCCCCTGTGTTAGTTTGTCAACATCTCTCAGGGAGATTAGTAATTAGACAGCCAGCCTCACTGGAAATTGTGGAAATAATAGAGGGTTTGCGAAAACCTCAGGTGGTACAAGTGGCTAAAGTTGAAACCCAGATGTAATTCTCTTCATACCTGCATGGTTCAGATTTCTTTCATTGGTTCATTCTTTTTTTATTATTAAGAAAAGTGGTGGAATAATGTGTTTCATTAAATTATATTAAAATATTTGGTCTGACTCTTTCCTTTGTGTGATGATCAAAATGAAATTTTGACATGAAACTTTGAGAATGAGTGTTTCCCTCAAATGGAAATTTATTCACGTATTTCTTTTTGATAATAGATTTGATAAAATATGATTAGTACATAGAAAGTAAAAGCTGATGCTTAATCCTGTCATCAGAGATGTCCCTCAGATAAGGGAGAGATACTCTTGTATTAATTGGGATGATACCTGTGATGTAATACATAAAGTGAAAAAGGAAGGTTAGAGAGTGGTGTGTATAGTACGATCTGATTTATGTACAGAAAAGTGTATCCTGAATATGGAAGAATATATGCCCTGGACAAAAGTGTATGTTTGTATGTACATATAAATGATCAAAAGAGAAATAACAACCTTTTCCTTCCTAATGGATGTGAGGTACTTCATTAACCAGTCCCCTATTGATAGATGCTTAGGAACACAGTTTTAGAATTCTAAACAGTAATGTAGTGAGAATATACAACAATATAGTCGTGTATAGTAATTTGTGCTAGTTTCCTATTGCTGCTGTAACAAACAAACAACTACAAACCTAGTGGCTTAAAAACCACACAAAGTTATTATCTTACATTTCTTGAGGTCAGAAGTCTGAAGTCAACCTCAGTGGGCTAAAATCCGTTTGTGGGCGAGGCTGTACTCCTTCTGGTGGCTCTGGGTCTCCCTAGAGCTGTTTTCTTGCCTTTTTCAGTTTCTAGAAGTTTCCTCATTTCTTGGTATGGGGTCTTTATTCATCCAGCAATCACATTGCTTCAACTTCTGCTTCCGTTGTCACATTCTCCCAGTTTCCCTGATAAAGACTCCGGATTATCCAGGTTAACCTCCGCCTCTCAAGATCCTTAATTTAATCACATCTGCACAATCCCTTTCGCCATTAAGGTAACATCTTAACAGGTTCTGGGGGTCAGGACGTGGACATCTTTCGGGGGGCATTATTCTGTCTACCATATGATTTAAGACAAACTGCTAGCTTAGAGTAAACTTTGCTTATTTTGTTTAACCCATTTCCTAGTCGGAGCACTAGGTCCTAGGGATACAGAAAGTAATGGCGCAGTTTTTTGCTTTTTCAGGGGGTTATAACATTGAAAGGAGACGGGGACTCAGAATGTGGGCTTTTGGAGGGTCTGTGGGTCATCGGAGCACAAGGTGAGAGACCGTTGGAAATGAAGGTTCATCAGAGGCAGACCAGCAAGTGCTGGTGTGAGCTTATGACATGGGACTTGACCTCGCGGATCAGGGCTCCTTATCCTAGGTTAATGGCAGGACACCAGGGGGTTCCTTGTCCCACCTAACCTTGTATGTGAAATTTTAGGTGTTGTGCGTTTTCCTGCGGTGAGGGTTGATGGTATTCATTAGACAGGGACTGAGTTCCTGGATGAAGATGCACCATCCATGAGAAGGAAGGGATCAGTGCTTGAAAGAAAAGCAACGAGCCAGAATATCCCAGGCAGGTTTCGTTTATGCAGGCACCTAACACGGTGTTGGTTTCAAAGTCCTTTAAAATCGAGGACATTCATGTCAAGTAATTGGCTCTTTGTGGAAAGGTTTCTTGTTACAGATGGTCTCACATTCTAGCTGAACTCCGTTAAAAGGTCTTTGGTTTTCTGAAAGGGAAGCTCCCCGCTCCCAGGACATGCCCCTCCCCCTCCTTCCCAGCTTGTGCCTGGGCTCATCAATAAGCCTTTCTTCCCCTTAGGCATCATTTGCTGCCGCTGCCCGAAGCTACTGGAGTCTAGCAACTCTAGGCAATTCAGTGAGTGTCACCAGTCCCTTTTTCTGGTTGGTTTTTTAGTAGCAAGTGAGTCTGATTCCTGGTTGTCAGGGGCCTGCTCTGTGTACCTGTCGTCGTGGAGGAAGGATGGTTAAGGGCGAGAATGCTTGAGAGGAAGTGGGGAGGCCCACATTTTGCCCAGCTCTGCGGGGGGCCCTGCTCTGGGTCTGCCCTTGGGGAACACCGGAGGGCCCTTCCCTTCTAGCTGTGGGGATTGCCTAACCCCTGTTCGAGATGCCTCGAGGTCTCTCAAGGAACCCTGAAAGAGGTATTGTGAAATTCTCAACATCTTGAAGTAAAAATTTAAACTGATTTTTAAAAAGTGCCACGTAGCCTACCAGAGGTTGAATTGTGAAATTGAACACTGACAAGATGTTCTAAACCTACCCCAGAGGTGACAAATTGCTGTCTTGGGAGACAGGGCTACTAAAGACCCTGGGTTCCAGTCACTACGCTGCATAGAAAGGTCATAGCTCAGAAACAACAATAATCATTATCTCATGGTTTCTGTGGGTCAGGAATTTGGGAGCCGCTCAGCTGCGTGATTCGGGACCAGGGTCCCTGGCGGCGTTGCCATCAGAGAATGGTTTGGGTCATGTCAAAGGCTTGTTTACCCACACATCTGGGGCCTGGTGAGGGGACCCTTGAACATCTGGGGGCTGGCACAGATGGGGCTCCTAGGACAGCTCTCTCTATCCCCATGTAGTCTGTCCACGTTCTCTCTCCAGGATGGTGGCATCAGGGTCCCCGGAATTCTTCTATGTTGCCTCAGGGCTCTGAAGGTATGTGTCCCAAGAGAGAAAGAGGTGGAAGCCGGTTTGCCTTGTATGATGTAGCTTCGGAAGCTGTGCTACATTCTCTCAGTTGAAGAAGTTACAAAATTCTGCCCAGGTTCAGGAGAAGCGAATGTAGACCCACCTCTCGGTGGTGAGTGGCAGTGTTAAGTTGTGAGATGCACACATGGGATGGGAAGGTTACTGGTGTAATCATCTTTGGAAACCCAATCTGCCGCACCCCGGGACAGGGAATTTCTTTGGAAGCTGACTTGTCAGAGCTGATGAGCTTTGGAATTGGAGCGTTAGAGAGTCTTCATTAGAGGTCTGGTTTCTTTCTTCCATCTGGAAGTGATGAGAAGTGAAAGCAAAAAGAAAGGGACGTGGAGGTGGTCAGGGCTCTTGACTCTTGTTTTTCCTTTTCCATGTGATTGGAGGATAGGACTAGACCTCAAAAGACTCCGTAGGCCATTGACCAAGGTAGGAGGGAGTTTGCAAGGGGAAGAAGCAGCTCAGGAACACATGATTGGGCATCAGAAGGGGTTAGCGTTAGCTTTGGGGAGGGACTTCGGTCCTTATAGAGTCAGCATATCCTGGAAGTGATCAAAAGACTTTTCATTCGCTTCCCATCCTGTTCTTCCGAAGTGAGGGCGGGTAGCTGGAGGCTCTGCTCGCGCAGGACGCTGCTGTGGTTGGGAAGTGGCCCTGGGCGCCATGGCCTCTTGTTTGATTCGCTCCTTGGTAGTGGTCTCTTTCATGGAGCACATGCTGGAGGCCTGAACTTGTGCATCCCTTGGCATAAGAGTTCCCGTAGGGAATGACTTCATTTAGTAACTGAAGTGGACAAGTGGCCACATGTGGTGGAGTTTGGTTTCCCAAGTGTGAAACAAACACGGGCTCATTTTGCTTCTAAAGGAAAATGATGTAAACATCCAACCACCTTTTTTTTTTTTTTTTTTTTTTTTTTTGCTGTACACGGGCCTCTCACTGTTGTGGCCTCTCCCTTTGCGGAGCACAGACTCCGGACGCACAGGCTCAGTGGCCATGGCTTACGGGACTAGCCGCTCCGCGGCATGTGGGATCTTCCCAGACCAGGGCACGAACCGTGTCCATGCATCGGCAGGCGGACTCTCAACCACTGCGCCACCAGGGAAGCCCTCCAACCACCTTTGTAAATTATTTTGTGGTTGGGTTCTTAGGAGATCAGTCATTTGTTTAAAGTACATGAACTATGCGTTTGCCATACGTAAGTCCATGTTAGGGTATGAAGAGGAGAAAGGGCACCAGAAGGCTTCCCCCGTCCTCTTTTTTTGGAACAACCTGTGTATTCTTTAAACCTAGTGAAAGGGGAACCAGAAATGGTAGAAACGACCAAAAAAAAAAAAAAAAAAATGAGGACCTGCTATCTGGGTTTGGGGGCTTGAATTTGGGGTCTGAGTGTCTGGGAAAATGTTAATGCCAATGATCAAGAGACTTTGTAGACCGCACCCCATATCCCCCCCACCGCCAGTTACCTCAGTGAGAGGAAGATGCGGCCAGTAGTGAGCACACACACGGGAATTCTCGCCTTGTTCCGGAAGAGGGTTGTGTACTGACTGGGTTTGAATGGTAACAGGGCAGTGGCTTATAGATTTGATGGACTATTTTTTGGGGTTCAGGGTTTTCATTTTGTGTCCTTACTAGTTTTGTTTCTCCTTCCAGTGGCTACTGTTGGGCCATTTCTTCCTTTGGTTGTAGAGTTTTGGTCTCTGGCCCCAGTGAATCTCTAAGCTTCAGTGTTTTACAGATGTAGGAAGTGAGATCCAGTGGGTCTTGCTGCCTGGAGCAGGGCTGGATCCACAGCCCAGATCTCCCAGCAGCTGGTCCAGAGCTTTGCGCATTAGAATGGTCCATATTGTTCCAGCTGTGTAGTTCCAAAAATTTGTTGGAAGAGAGCATTGTAAATGTCACTGAATGCGTTTGGGTGTTATTGTCGGATTTAGACTGTTGGATTGGTTTTTCTCCCCATCTCAGGAGATGTAATGATTAACTATCCAGTGTGTGACTCATTAAACAAATAACACTCTAATACTCCAACTGGCTGACTGTTCCCTTCTAAGGAGTCACTTCGGGAAATTTCACAGAATGTTTTCCTTGCTAAAAAGGTATCTTAAACTTTTCTTTTGCAGATACCTTTAGAAGTTGTTACATGTCCGAATTAGTTGGTCTGTAGGTTCGGTTGCTGTAAGAGATAGTCCAAGTAGTTGTGGCTTAAACACACTGCTGAGGCATAAGCATTCCAGGGCTGCTATGGTGGCTCTGTGGTATCAGAGAAGCTGTTTCTTTTTGCTCTGCTTTCTCTAGCATGTTGATCGCATCCACATGAGAAGAGGTTTCCACGTTCTATGTTTCATGTCCATGTGCCAATCAGTGGGAAAGGAGATGGGAGAGGAGAAGGTTTATCCTTTCTCTGCAGGGGAAACACCACAAGATGCAGGCCACATTCAGGTCTCGTTGGCCAGAACTTCCTCACGCCACCATTCCTAGCTTCAGGGAACACTGGAAATAAAGTCGTCTTCTGGATACCATGTGCCCAGCTACAAACTGGGCTTCTACTGCCACAGAAGAGGAAGGAGGAGGGAATAAATATCAGAGGATGACCAGCAGCCTCTGCCACAATATTATTTTTGATTATTCTCAGAAGGAGCACTTTGTTGGATGTGGGTTTGATTTAGGGTATCGTTAGACCCTCTGAGCCTAATGGGCGAATAAGGATGTTCAAGAACTAGGTCCTACTCCTGCTGGGATAAACAAGGAGCCATCATGCGTGCTGAATGGAGTTCCCTAGCGAGGCTTATCCTCTGAGTCAGAAAGGGACAGCATCATGGAAGGGCTTCAGTGATGTTCTGAGGATGGAAGCTTTGATAGCCTCCAAGGGTGACATCTCAGAAAGGGAACAGTTAGATTATATAAGTTCTGGTAACAGCTTACATTTACTGGACACTTACTATATGCTGGACATCATTCATTATGTGGGTTATCTCCTTTAATCCACATAAAATCTTTAGGTGGGGCTTCCCTGGTGGCGCAGTAGTTGAGAGTCCGCCTGCCGATGCAGGGGACATGGGTTCGTGCCCCGGTCCGGGAAGATCCCACATGCCGCAGAGCGGCTAGGCCCATGAGCCATGGCTGCTGGGCCTGCACATCCGGAGCCTGTGCTCCGCAACGGGAGAGGCCACAACAGTGAGGGGCCCGCGTACCGCAAAAAAAAAAAAAAAAAAAAATGTAGTGTCAGGGGTCTTTATGAGAGGCAAGCTTGGGAAGAGTCAATGACAGAAGAGGAGAAGGCAAGGAGCAAAAGTTGGAGTGATGTGGCCACAAGCCAAGGAATGTTGGCAGCCAGCACAAGCTGGAAGAGGCAAGAACGGATTCTCCACAGGATCTTAATTTTAGCATCACAAGACTCAGCTCAGACTCCTGGCCTCCAGAGCCCGGTTCAATACCTGGCTCCACCACTCACTGGCCCTGTGGTCCAGCCAGTCCCTTAACCTCTCCATGCCTTGGTTTCTGCATGTGTAACTTGGTGACAGGACCACCAGCCTCTGTCCAGTATCAAGGCACTAGTGAGAGCATTAAACGAGATGATGTGGGTTAAGTTCTCGGCTGATACAAAGTATTCATCAAATATCTACTACCGTTATTATTTTTGTGACTTGAAACTCCTTTTAAAGTAGCTGAATGGATATGCCCTACTCTGATCAACGGAAGCCTTCTTCTTTTTTTTTTTGCGGTACACGGGCCTCTCATTGCCGTGGCCTCTCCCGTTGCAGAGCACAGCCTCCGGACGCGCAGGCTCAGCGGCCATGGCTCACGGGCCCAGCCGCTCTGCGGCATGTGGGATCTTCCCGGACCGGGGCACGAACCCGTGTCCCCTGCATCGGCAGGCGGACTCTCAACCACTGCGCCACCACGGAAGCCCGACACTACATTTTTGACGCAACAGACAATCCAGAATAATTTTCCCATCTCAAAATCCTTAACTGAATCACATCTGCAAAGTCCCTATTGCCATATAAGGTAACATTTACAGGTTCCAGGGATTAGGACCTGCATATATTTGGGGGTGTGGGGGAGTGTACTCTTCAGCCTATCACACTGGGAACTTGTTAGAAATGGAAATTCTTTGACCCACCCCAGACCTATAGAATCAGAAACTCTAGGGGTGGGCCCAATGGTCTATGTTTTAACAAGTCCTCCAGAAGATTTTGTTGGATGCTGAAGTTGACATTGAGCTCACACAGCTCAGCCTGTAATTGGAAACTGTGCTGAGTCAGGGGCTGGGGAAAGGGTAGTCAGAGCTACGAGCATCTTGTGTTGCTCCTTATTGATTTCCACAAGGATGTAACTGGTAACAAGAACCAATATGCACTAGCCATGATGAAAGCCTGGCTTTGCTGCTTACTAGGGAAGCTGGTCTGAGAATTCCAGACCAGGAACTTATGAAGCAGGAGAGGGGCACATGGTATAGATAAAAATGCCATGATACAGATGGGAAAAGAGGAGAGTCACAGCCCCCAAATGGGGAAGATGACATTGTTTGGGCCCTTCAGACCATCCTTTAGGGTTTCTGAGAGTCAGCAAGTTGGCCAGGTTGGGTGTTTACCGGTCAGCATGGCCTCAGGGACTCTGGAGCATCTGAGAAGGAGCCAGTGTGGTGGAAAGGGCAGGTCTCTTGATGTGGAGTGTCCTGGTTTTGCCACCTTCTAGCTGGACAGCCTGGGCATGTGGCCTACCATCACCTCATCTCCCCCTCTCACCTGTGGGATGGAGGCGATTCCTACCTTGCAGGGTGGGAGGAAGGTGCAGGAAGATGCCGGAGGGTGTGTGCGCAGAGCATCCAGCGTCCCTGCCCGACGTAAAGAAGATCAGTGCAGTCCTGTTGATGATGCTGCAGACTGACACCATAGCGGGGACGCTCAGGCAGAAAGCACCGTGCGAGGCACTTATTTAGAGCGCTTGACCACAGCTGCTAAGCTGTCACTTTCCAGATCTATCCCGGAACATGGTGCAGCACTTGTCCACACAGCCAAGCCAGGGCCTCCCCCAGGGCTTATTATCTTTGACTTTTTAGGAAGTAGCAAGAAGTTAATGAGGAATTTTGAATCTGATGAACCTCTGGGGCCTCTGCTGAATTCTGTCCCGCACGTCTGCTTCACTAGCCAGACCAAGAAGCTCAGGGACCACCCTGCAGGCTTTGAAGTATCAGGACTAACAAATTTCTAAGGAACAGAAACCAGCCTGAGCTGTCTTCAACCAAAATCAGGGCTTATTCCTAAGGCTTATTCGTACAGGAAAGGGGGCCTGGAGCTCAGAGCTGGGACTGTCACCACGCCCTAGAAACCTGCTGGGACCCCAGCCATCATTTCCTACCTCTATGCCTCTCTCTGCGTCTGTTTAATTCTACTGTCGCTGCAGCTGAGCTTTCTTCACTCCCTAGGCCACAGGGTGAAGTATGGCTGCCTACGAGAAAGGGTTGGTCACACAAAGAGATGGAAGGGTCCCACAGACCCGATTCAGGGTTTCGCGGCCAGATGGTCTGATTGGCCTGCGGTGGGTACCTGCTTCAAGCCGTGCTATCTGTCAGTGGTGGCTGGGAGGATACTGTCACCACCAGGCCACCGAGTCTGCCAAGCATGGCACCGAGAAGCCGTAACTTCATTATTAGGTATAAAGTGTAATGAGAGGTCTTGGAAAGCCCCTTGTTCTTCCTCATTCTTGTGAAGCCCAGGACGTGATAAGTCTTGGGAGTTCTGGTGGATTTCAGGTCCGTGGTGCCAAGGGATTAAAACAAATTATGCCCTCTCTCCCTTCATTTCTTCTTTCCTAGGAGATAAATATGAAGGAGGAATATAATAATTATTCACCTCTCAAATCCCAGAATGAGTCACTATTAACATTTTAATTATATTTACAGCTAGTCTTTTCTCTGTATGCATACAGGGATTGAAATTATATGAGAAATTATCTTATGAACAGAACATTACACATATGGTTGTTTTTCATCAGTATCCCCTTTCTGGCCTTGCCTTCAGTATATCTGAAGATAGCCACGTTTATGAGTTTGGCATACATCCTTTTGGTCCTTTTATTATACCTTTCTTTGCATTTTTATGTATGAACTCTAGCCAGTTCAAATATCTATCTTAGATATTTGAACTGGCTCTAGTTTCTCCATCTTTACTGACATTCAATAAAGAAGGAGAAACTATACCATATGTTTGCACATTGGTTCCCAGGGCAGAAAGGAACTGAATGAAAGTGGTAAGCCCACTACAACGATGCAGCTATAAGAGGAATAAGACCTAAGCTACTGTGGTTGACAATACTGTGTTGCATACCAGACGCTATAAGCATAGAGGCTAGTATTCTTGCCATAACAACAGCAGCGAAATGGTAATCATGTGAGCTGACAGAGGTGTTAACTAACCTAATTGTGGCAATCACTTCATACTATATACCTGTATCACATCATTACATCATACACCTTAAACTTATACAATTGTTATATGTCAACTCTATCTCAATAAATCTAGGAAAAATAAAAATACAAGCCATGTGTCATCCTGCATGGGATCCTGGAAAAGAAAAAAGAACATTGGTGGAAACACTAGGGAAATCCACATGAAGTCTGAAGTTTCCCTTAAAAACCATAAAAGTAAAGTAGGGTAAGTGCTATTAAAAATTTCCAAGCTAGGGCTTCCCTGGTGGCGCAGTGGTTGAGAGTCCGCCTGCCGTTGCAGGGGACACGGGTTCGTGCCCTGGTCCGGAAAGATCCCACATGCCGTGGAGCGACTGGGCCCGTGAGCCATGGCCACTGAGCCTACGTGTCCGGAGCCTGTGCTCCGCAACGGGAGAGGCCACAATAGTGAGAGGCCGGCGTACCGCAAACAAACAAAAAATTTACAAGCTACAATGAGAGGACACACCAGGAGCAACTAATCAGGACACAGAGATTTCAAAGCAGAATAAAAATCTGGATGTAATTTTTTCAATGAAAAACTCTAGAAACGGGCGATTATTCTAAAGGTGAACTGACTTGTTTTACTGTGGCTGTTGTAATTATTATTATAATTTATCATTTTTGTCTCTCCCTTGCTACACACACACACACACACACACACACACACACACACACACACACACACACACACACACACACACACACACACACTAGAATGTAAGCTTCATGAAAAAGGGGTCAAATCTGTGTTATTCACTTCCTTACCCCCAGTATCTAGAGCAATGCCTGGCATACAGTAAAACAATGACTGCCTCGAAAAATATATATAAGTGAATGAATGAGCCATAGAATTGGAAATACCGTAATTCAGTCCATCATTTCCCTGTTAACAGACGTTCAGATGGTCTCCAATTCAGATTGGTTTTGTTGCGATTGCCTTCCAGTGCTGTGATATACAACATATCTTTTGCTACTGAAGCATATCCTTAGCTACTAGTCCCTTTGTTCCTGTAGTATAGATTCCTCAAGGTGAAACTTCTGTCATAGCTTTATGCCCCCTTTTTAAAAAATTTTAACAGGGAATGCCTTTCCTAAAAGGTTGTGCTAATTTACTGTCACATCAGCAGTGTAGAAAACTTTCTTATTTCTTTCCCCACTCTAGATAATGTCAGTTGTTTTAATATTTTCCAATTTGTTGAATGAGTAATTGTATTTCATTTCACATTCAAATTAAAAATCTTAAAACACTGGAAAAAAGAAAGTAGTAAACCCATGAATATTTCCTTGAAAGACTAAAATTTTGTTACTCATTTCCAATTCTGACTCCATTAAAAACAAACAAACAAACACCCTTTTTTTAAAATTAATTAATTAATTAATTTATTTTTGGCTGTGTTGGGTCTTCGTTTCCGTGCGAGGGCTTTCTCTAGTTGCGGCGAGCGGAGGCTATTCTTCATCGCCGTGTGCAGGCCTCTTACTGTCGCGGCCTCTCTTGTTGCGGAGCACAGGCTCCAGACGCGCAGGCTCAGTAGTTGTGGCTCACGGGCCTAGTTGCTCCGTGGCATGTGGGATCTTCCCAGACCAGGGCTCGAACCCATGTCCCCTGCATTGGCAGGCAGATTCTCAACCACTGCGCCACCAGGAAAGCCCAACAAACACCCTTTTTAAAATCACATAATTCTCCAGGAAATATGCGGAGCCTTCAAGCTCCTAATCTTGGATTGGCAAAACGTTTTCTCAAGACTGTGGAAGTTTGTGAGCTGTGCACACATTTGCTTAATGTCTGAATGAAAAGAAGTTAAATTAGACTTGATTCTATAGAATTTACATGGGTTCTATATTGTGAATGGCTCCCTGAGGTCATCATAACTTGAAACTTAACAAATGTTGCTGTGTCTCACCTGAAAAATTAAGGAGCTGCAAAGTGAAGTCTTCAGATCTCGTTGCACAAGCTTCCTCTAGAGCTGGCAAGATGTAGAGAACACTTAGTGAAGAACGCTTAGGGATGATGCTGTGCTGTCGGGTGAAGCCATGGTTCTGGAACATGAAGATGGCTGCAGATTTCATTTGCCAGTTAAATCAAGGAAGTTATCCCGTGAATAACTACGTTGTGAAAATGATGCCTTGATATGTGCCAGTACTTTTTCCCAGGGTCACCTTTCATTTCTGAACTATCAGGAACATACTATTTCTTTCTCTCTCTCTCTCTCATGCACACAAACACTAAGCCACTGGGCAGTTTTGGAAGTCTCCAGCAATAGCAGTGGGCACCCAGCTCACTACCTGGCTCAGCTGTTTAAAGTGCAGGCCTGGTGAGGGTCCAGTTGAGATTTGTCTAATGGCCTGGTTTCTCTTGCTTCTGTCTGCTGTACACTGGCCCCACGGTGGACGTCAGGTGGCTGACTTCAAACACTGGTCGTGGCTTAGCGGGTGGACCTAGTTTGGCTGCTCAGGCAAATCAGTACCACGACAGAGAGATGTCTTTAAGGATGATTTGGGCATCAGGAAAGGAATTGTTTTTTGTTTAAAACAATGTGTTTTGCTTAAAGAAAAACAATTCCTTTCAAAGTAATCTGAAATTCTACCAGTGACATTCTTGATTTACCCCTTTTTCTTATCCCTGCATCTAGTCCCTCTGTGAAGTCCATTAGCAGTCATCCATGATGCCCCCAGTCTGCCCAGTCCCCTCTAAACTGGCTTACCTCCCACCTACCATAGCAGATAGATCTTTTTTTTTTTGAATTATAAACTAAATCTTCTCACTGTCTTACTTTAAAATCTTCCTTTGCTTCTCTATTGCTCTTATATAAAAATCTAAACTCTTCCTTCTCACCTCTAGGTCTGCAGTGGTCTGACCCTGCCTGACCTTCCGACCTCATAGGGACCCTTCCTATGACTCATTCCCCTTTGACTACTACTACCACCTTCCTTGGTCCTCCAACACGCCCAGACTCCTCAAAAATCCCCTCTGCAGAGGAGCCTGCCCTGACGCTCATCTAAGGTAGCCCCCTCCAGCCCATATTACTTCATCAAGTTGCCCTGTTTTGTTTTCTTCGTAAGTTGGACATTACCCGAAGGTTTTTTCTTGTCTTTGTTGACTTTTTAACTATTTTTTTCCCCTTGCTTGAATGTCAGCTCAGTGGCAGGGACTTATCTTTCTCTCTCACCAGGGCACCCTCAAAGCTTAGAACAAATACAAGGCACTTGGCAAATATTTGTGGAGCGAATTAGCTAACATGCCTGCAGGAGATGGTGCGTCCCAGCCAAGGAGCGGGTTCCCTGCCTGTCCTGACTGTTCCTGGTTTGGCGTGGCGTGGCATGGATGGTGGCAAGCTCTGAGCTGCTTGAGTCACCTGTGCTGTGTTCTGAGAGGTCCTTTACAGGGTCTGCGCTCAGTATGGCCGGGAGGCGGGGGGACCTTTATCGTTGTCTCAACTCTCAGACTTTAGCTTATTTTTTATATCTTTACTGGAGTATGATTGCTTTACAATGTTGTGTTAGTTTCTGCTGTATAACAAAGTGAATCAGCTGTATGTATACATATATATCTCCTCCCTCTTGCGTCTCCCTCCCACCCTCCCTATCCCACCCCTCTAGGTGGTCACAAAGCCCCGAGCTGATCTCCCTGTGCTATGCGTCTGCTTCCAACTAGCCACCCGTTTTTTACATTTGGTAGTGTATATATGTCCATGCCACTTTCTCACTTCGTCCCAGCTTTCTCCCCCCTCCCCCATGACCCCAAGTCTGTTTTCTACATCTGAGTCTTTATTCCTGCCCTGCCACTAGGTTCATCAGTACTGTTTTTTTAGATTCCATACATGTGCGTTAGCATCTGGTATTTGTTTTTCTCTTTCTGACTTACTTCACTCTGTATGACAGACTCTAGGTCCATCCACCTCATTACAGATAACTCAATTTCATTTCTTTTTATGGCTGAGTAATATTCCCTTGTATATATTTGCCACATCTTTATCCATTCATCTGTCGATGGACACTTAGGTTGCTTCCATGTCGTGGCTACTGTAAATAGTGCTGCAGTGAACACTGTGGTACATGACTCTTTTTGAGTTATGGTTTTCTCAGGGTATATGCTCAGTAGTGGGATTGCTGGGTCATATGGTAGTTCTGTTTTTTCAACTCTCAGACTTTAAAGGCTGTTGTCCTCATTCTTTTTGAAGTATCTTAAGTTTCTTTGCAAACCAGAACTTTGTAAAAACGTAAGTGATTTTTATGTTATCTATTGCTTTGGAAGATGCAGTCTGCTTTTCCTCCTTTAATATGATAGTTTTACTCATATCAATACTCAGAACAAGGCCAGGATGTTCTCAAAAACATTAAAAATATATAGTTTTTCAGATTTATTGTCTGAAAAACATTGTCTACCTTACTGTGTCATGTGGGGGAGGAGGCTAATTTTTTTTTTTCTTTTTTTTTGCGGTACGTGGGCCTCTCACTGTTGTGGCCTCTCCCGTTGCGGAGCATAGGCTCCAGATGCGCAGGCTCAGCGGCCATGGCTTACGGGCCCAGCCGCTCCATGGCATGTGGGATCCTCCTGGACCGGGGCACGAACCCGTGTCCCCTGCATCAGCAGGCGGACTCTCAACCACTGCGCCACCAGGGAAGCCCAGAACTTATAATTTAAACAAAAGTACGTAAAGTCCTTTCATATTGCTTTTGCTCTTTGGCGTGAATAGAACCCTGAATTGAAAACTGGGTTTCTGTGACGTTAGAGCTGTTAGGTTGGAACAGTGAACATGGCTGAATTTTTTTCTTGGCGGTTTTCTTTCTGCAAGGGCTGCTTATGTTTTGGGGACATTGCTTTGTGTCCGCACAGGCTCTCACCCACACATCACAGAAGCTTCCTGAAGTCTATAGGAATCTGCATGTGGTTGGTTATGACCAGCGTGCCGATGAATAAAAGTTGCAGTAAAATATTTGATTCTCATTCCTACCTGTTACAGCTACTTGTTTCTAAAACAAGCTTTTACTTAGAAATAAACCTTTCAATCTTGATTTGTATCATCACCTATAATCTCACTGCTTCAACATTGTCTTAACGTTTTCTTTATTTCAGTTTGATTTTTGAATATACAATTGATTTTTTAAAATTTAAAAGTAATTTAAGTTAAATATATATATGGTAGAGGAGGGAGTAAGTTAAAAATTAAAGGGTCTAAGCACACTTTTTAAGTGTTAATGTTTGAAATATATAACTCCAGATTTGTAATGCATATATATATATATAATAAATCATATACAATATAGTGTAGGTTTTTTTTTAACACAAAAATATGATCATACTGTGCGTATTGCTCTACACCATCCTTTTTTTCTTTCAAAAATATATTGTGGACATCTTTACATGCTACCACATACAGACCTACTGCATCCTTTATCATGGCTGCATAGTGTCCTATAGCAATAACTTATTTCACCCATTCCAGTATTGGTTGACATTCAGATGGTTTCAAATTTTTGTTATGAAAATATGCACCCATATGTTAATATAAATTCAGTGTACTTGCAAGTTTTTAATCATGCACACTTATCCATGTTTCTCTTTCATAGTTATTGTTTAAGATTGACGTCTTTCAGCCAATACATTACCTAAACAGTTGTAATGCTCCTAAATTCCACCTTTTCACTACTATAGAGAATGCATCAGTGGGTTACATTGCACTGTTGTTTGCAGAAGGGATTGTAAACATTTCCAATGCAACTAGGACTTTGAGGGTGTATTGGTCACTGGTATTGGTCCTGAGTACTGGGCATGAGAGGGGTACAGAGGGGAGTATCTATGTTGTATTAAGCATGAGAATCCTTCAAGCTTTGAGGATTAGTTGAGACTGAACATTTCAAGCATTTATTTCCTTTTCTATGAATTGTGAATATATATTTTGCTCATTTATTTCTTGAAGCTTTGATTTTTTTATGAGTTTGAGAATTTTATGTATTATAGATGTCATACTTGGTTATATTTCATGTAAATATTGTCATCAACCCTTTTGCCTATTATTTTGTTGCACAAACTTTTTTACTTTGATAGACCCAAGTGAGTTAAGCTTTTCTCTTGATATATCTTAGGTAGAGGATTACGCCTCCAGAGTTCTGACATTCAGTTCTTTTTTTCTATTTCACTTTTTCCCACTGCAAATAAATGGATACATAACAATTCTTTAGTAGTTGAAACGATTCCACATCACCATACAAGTTTTTAGCCAGGAGCCATCAACTATAGTAAGATCCTGAGGAAGTGCTTACTTCTGGTCGAAGTGAATCATTTATGTCCCATATTAGCAACGGCTGAATGGATGTAAGAAATATCACAGTTTAATACTGTTGGTAGGAAGCAAGTTCTTGGCACCATGAATCATGCGACCCATTTCAGAGAACCTATTATAATTAGAAGTAGCAATGCTTACACATGTTGACTAGTTATACGTTTGTGTGGGGTTGTTGTCTTTTCTTTTTATGTTTTTGAGCGTGCAGTTGAAATAGAAATGTAAATGCAATGATTTTTTACTGTTGCAAGGTGGATGGTGGTTCTTCTTCACGTCCTTAATATGTGTCTTCTCTACTCCTCAGCTAGGTTTTCCAAATACTCAAAACTGGTGGTGGGCAATCTGTTTTTGAGGTGTCGACTATATATTTTTTTAATATCTGTGGGATACAGAGAACATAAATCCTTCTATCAGTTGTGCCAGGAGACCTTGTCTATCACCTCCACAATTTACATTGAACCTGTTTAATCCAGATAGAATGAGCGTCTAAATAGAATTCCCACTGTTCATGAGTGCTCAGGAATTGTTGAAAAGAATCCTTCATAGGTGATTTTAGAAGTTGGTAGAACATTCAAAGACCATTAGTTTGTAGCTCTGAGAGATGACAGATGATGGGGGGAAATTAAGAGTTTTATTGTTTAAAATTCATAAAAAGACTATCTTTCATGACTTCATTTTGTGCATAAATGCTTCTTTATCAGTTTTCTTTTTACTGCTTAATAAATGTGCTTCCGAGACATTTTGATTAATGAGTTAATGGATAATAATAATATAAACTCAACTGTTGTCGGAAGAGAGTGTAAAGGATATTGAGGGGGTGTCTTCCTTTCGCAAGTGAGGAAATTGAGGCATGGAGCAGTTAAGTGACTTGGCCAAGAACACACAGCTAACTGAAGGCAGGTCTGGTTTTTTTGAGACGAGTCCAACATCTTCCTTCTCCTTTTCAAGTTGGACATTTGCACCATTCCTTTTGTCTGTGTTGAAAGAACTTCCTGAGAAACTGGAAGTAAGGACCCAAATTGGGAATAAACTTTAACTGATTTGCCTCTAGCAATTACACAACTCCAGGTGGGTGAAAATTGTGAGGATGAATTGTTTGTAAGTATGAGTTATCGTAGGGTCTCCTGGAACAGTTTCTTGTATGGCTTCTTCATGAATCCAACCACAATGTGTTTGAGTCCCTGGGCTCCTTCTATGGGCTCAGGCTTTTTATTTAATTGGAAGAAGCAGAATAGGGGTTTGATGCTGAAAACAGACAAATGAACAATAAAGAAGCGGTTTTGTATGTTTACACATTGAGACTATGTTATGTATATTAACCTTCAGATACTAGAAGTGAATAAACATCTTATATAGGAGAATCATAATATTAGAAGCAAAACTTACTATTTTTAAACTTTACTTTCTAAATTAACATAGAATAAAATTGGCTTTGTTTTCGGTATATATAGTGTGACTTTTTTGTGTGTGTGTGTGTGGCTGTGCTGCACCACATGTGGAATCTCAGTTCCGGGACCAGGAATCGAACCTGTGGCCCCTTGCAGTAGAAGTGCCAAGTCCTAATCACTGGACCACCAGGGAATTCCTGTATAGTACTGTGACTTTTAACACATATATAGATTTCTGTAATCACCACCATAATTAGGATACAGAACACTTTCATTACCTACCAAAAAAGTCCCTTTGCACTTACCCCTCACACCTAAACCCTGGCAACCACTGATCTGTTCTTTGTCACTATAGCTTTGTCCCTTTGAGGATGTCATACAATAGAATTTTACAGTATGTAACCGTTTGAGACTGGCTTCTTTCACTCAGCTTAATGTCTTTGAGATTCATCCAAATTGTGTGTGTCAACAGTCTGATCTTATTTATTATTGGTTAGCATACCATTGTATGGATGTAGCCCAGCTCATTTATCCATTAACCTGTTGAAGGACAGACATTTGGATTCATTCCAGTTTTTGACGATTATGAATAGAGCTGCTCTGAACATTTGTTTACAGGGTTTTGTGACAATACGAGTTTTCTTTAATCTAGGGCAGATGTTGGCAAACTTTTTCTGTAAAGGGCCAGATAGTAAATATTTTTAGCTTTGTATGCAGTACGGTCTCTGTTGCAAGTATTCATCTCCACTCTTGTTGCAGGAAACAGCCATAAACAATATGAAAACAAATGAGTCTGGTTGAATTTGAAACACTGCTGGATTAGGCCTGAGGGCTGTAGTCTGCAAGAGTGTAAATGCTTAGGAACAGGATTGTTGGGCCATATGGCAGATTTATCTTTAACTTCCTAAGAACCTGTCAAACTGTTTTCCAGAGCGGTTCAATTATTTTGCATTTCTGCATTTATAAGAGTTCTAGTTGCCTGGGTTTATCTCTGGGCTTTCTTTCTGTTCCATTGATCTATATTTCTGTTTTTGTGCCAGTACCATGTTGTCTTGATGACTATAGCTTTGTAGTATAGTCTGAAGTTAGGTAGTCTGATTCCTCCAGCTCCGTTTTTTCCCCCTCAAGACTGCTTTGGCTATTCAGGGTCTTTTGTGCCTCCATACAAATTTTAAGATTTTTTGTTCTAGTTCTGTAAAAAATGCCATTGGTAATTTGATAGGGATTGCATTGAATTTGTAGATTGTTTTGGGTAGTATAGTCATTTTCACAATATTGATTCTTCCAATCCAAGAACATGGTATATATCTCTCCATCTGTTTGCATCATCTTTCATTTCTTTCATCAACATCTTATAGTTTTCTGCATACAGGTCTTTTGTCTCCCTATGTAGTTTATTCTTCGGTATTTTATTCTTTTTGTTGCAAAGGTAAATGGGAGTGTTTCCTTAATTTCTCTTTCAGATTCTTCATCATTAGTGTATAGGAATGCAAGAGATTTCTGTGCATTGATTTTGTATACTGCAACTTTACCACATTCATTGATTAGCTCTAGTAGCTTTCTGGTGGCATCTTTAGGATTCTTTATGTATAATATCATGTCATCTGCAAACAGTGACAGTTTTACTTCTTCGTTTCCAATTTGAATTCCTTTTATTTCTTTTTCTTCTCTGATTGCCATGGCTAGGACTTCCAAAACTATGTTGAATAATAGTGACCGGAGTAGACATCCTTGTCTATTTCCTGATCTTAGAGGAAATGCTTTCAGTTTTTCACCATTGAGAATGATGTTTGCTGTGGGTTTGTCATATATGGCCTTTATTATGTTGAGATAGGTTCCCTCTATGTGCACTTTCTGGAGAGTTTTTATCATAACTGGGTGTTGAATTTCGTCAAAAGCTTTTTCTGCATCTGTTGAGATGATCATATGGTTTTTTTTTTCAGTTTGTTAATACGGTGTATCACATTGATTTATTTCCATATATTGAAGAATACTTGCATCCCTGTGATAAATCTCACTTGATCATGATGTATGATCCTTTTAAGGTGTTGTTGGATTCTGATTGCCAGTATTTTGTTGAGGATTTGTGCATCTATATTCATCAGTGATATTGGTCTGTAATTTTCTTTTTCTGTAGTATCTTTGTCTGCTTTTGGTATCAGGGTGATGGCGGCCTCATAGAATGAGCTTGAGAGTGTTCCTTCCTCTGCAATTTTTTGGAAGAGTTTGAGAAGGATGGGTGTTAGCTCTTCTCTAAATGTTTGATAGAATTCATCTGTGAAGCCATCTGGTCCTGAACTTTTGTTTGTTGGAAGATTTTTAATCACAGCTTCAATTTCATTAGTTGTAATTGGTCTTTTCATATTTTCTATATTGTCCTGGTTCAGTCTTGGAAGGTTATACCTTTCTAAGAATTTGTCCATTTCTTCCAGGTTGTCCATTTTATTGGCATAGAGTTGCTTGTAGTAGTCTCTTAGGATGCTTTGTATTTCTGCAGTGTCTGTTGTAACGTCTCCTTTTTCATTTCTAATTTTATTGATTTGAGTCCTCTCCCTTTTTCTCTTGATGAGTCTGGCTAATGGTTTATCAATTTTGTTTATCTTCTCAAAAAACCAGCTTTTAGTTTTATTGATCTTTGCTATTGTTTTGTTTCTATTTAATTTATTTCTGCTCTGATCTTTATGATTTCTTTCCTTCTACTAACTTTGGGTTTTGTTTGTTCTTCTTTCTCTAGTTCCTTTAGGTGTAAGGTTAGATTGTTTGAGATTTTTCTTGTTTCATGAGGTAGGCTTGTATTGCTATAAACTTCCCACTTAGAACTGCTTTTGCTGCATCCCATAGGTTTTGGATCATCGTGTTTTCGTTGTCATTTGTCTCTAGGTATTTTTTGATTTCCTCTTTGATTTCTTCAGTGATCTCTTGGTTATTTAATAGTGTATTGTTTAGCCTCAATGTGTTTGTGTTTTTTACATTTTTTTCCCCTGTAACTGATTTCTAATCTCATGGTGTTGTGGTCAGAAAAGATGCTTGATATGATTTCAATTTTCTTAAGTTTACTGAGGCTTGATTTGTGACCCAAGATGTGATCTATCCTGGAGAATGTTCCATGTGCACTTGGGAAGAAAGTGTAATCTGCTGTTTTTGGATGGAATGTCCTATAAGTATCAGTGAAATCTGTCTGGTCTATTGTGTCATTTAAAGCTTGTGTTTCCTTATTAATTTTCTGTTTGGATGATCTGTCCGTTGGTGTAGTGACGTGTTAATGTCCCCTACTATTATTGTGTTACTGTTGATTTCCTCTTTTATAGCTGTTAGCAGTTGCTTTATGTATTGAGGTGCTCCTATGCTGGGTGCATATATATTTATAATGGTTATATCTTCTTCTTGGATTGATCCCTTAATCATTATGTAGTGTCCTTCCTTGTTTCTTCTAACATTATTCAATTTAAATTCTATTTTATCTGATATCAGTATTGCTGCTCCAGCTTTCTTTTGATTTCCATTTGCATGGAATATCTTTTTCCATCCCCCCACCTATGGTCAACTAATCTATAACAATGGAGACAAGGATATACAATGGAGAAAAGACAGTCTCTTCAGTAAGTGGTGCTGAGAAAACTGGACAGCTACATGTAAAAGAATGAAATTAGAACACTCCCCAACACCATACACAAAAATAAACTAAAAGTGGATTAGAGATCTAAATGTAAGACTCGACACTATAAAACTCTTAGAGGAAAACATAGGAAAAACACTCTTTGACATAAATCACAGCAAGGTCTTTTTTGACCCACCTCCTGTAGTAATGGAAATAAAAGCAAAAATTAAAAAAAGGGATGTAATGAAACTGCAAAGCTTTTGCACAGCAAAGGAAACCATAAACAGAATGAAAAGACAGCCTTTAGAATGGGAGAAAATATGTACAAACACATCAACGGACAAAGGATTAATCTCCAAAATATATAAACAGCTCATGCAGCTCAATATTAAAAAAAGAAACATCCCAATCAAAAAATGGGCAGAAGACTTAAATAGACATTTCTTCAAAGAAGACATACAGATGGCCAAGAAGCACATGAATAGCTGCTTAACATCACTAATTATTAGAGAAATGCAAATCAAAACTACAGTGAGGTATCACCTCACAGCAGTTAGAATGGCATCATCAGAAAATCTAGAAACAACAAATGCTGGAGAGGATGTGGAGAAAAGGGAACGCTCTTGCACTGTTGGTGGGAATGTAAATTGACACAGCCACGATGGAGAACAGTATGGAAGTTCCTTAAAAAGCTAAAAATAGAATTACCATATGACCCAGCAATCCAACTACTGGGCATATACCCAGAGAACACCATAATTCAAAAAGACACATGCACCCCAATGTTCATTGCAGCACTACTTACAATAGCCAGGTCATGGAAGCAACCTAAATGCCTATCGACAGATGAATGGATAAAGAAGATCTGGTACATATATACAATGGAATATTATGCAGCCATAAAAAGGAACAAAATTGGATCATTTGTGGAGACGTGGATGGATCTAGATACTGTCATACAGAGTGAAGTAAGTCAGAAAGAGAAAAACAAATATTGTATATTAACACATATATGTTGGACCTAGAAAAATGGAGAACTGGTTTGCAGGGCAGAAATAGAGACACAGATGTAGAGAACAAACGTATGGACACCAAGGGGGTAAAGTGGTGAGGTGGAGTGGTGGTGGTGTGATGAATTGGGAGATTGGGATTGACATGTATACACTGATGTGTATAAAATAGATAACTAATAAGAACCTGCTGTATAAAAAAATAAATTAAATAAAATTAAAAAAAAAACCTTCTAGTTGTTCCACATCCTTGTAAGCACTTTGTATAAGCAGTATTTTCAGTCTATGCCATTCTAGTAGGTATGGAGTGGTATCTTTTGAAGGTTTTAATTTGTATTTTCCTAATGAGTAATGATGATAAATACCTTTTCTGTGCTTATTTGCTGTCTCTATATGCTCTTTATTGAAGTTTCTTTTCAAGTTTTTTACCCATTAAAAAAAATTGTTTGTTTTCTTACAGTTGGGATTTGAAAGTTTTTTTTAGTATATTCTGGATAGAAGTCTTTTGTTTGGTATGTGATTTGAAAATATGCTCTTAGTCTGTAGCTTGTCCTTTCATTCTCCTTACAGTGTCTTTTGCAGAAAAATATTTTTAATTTTATAAAGACAGTTTATCAATTTTTTCTTTTATGGGCCATGCTTTTGTGGCATGTCTAAGAACTCTCTGGCTAACCCAGGTCTCCAAAGACTTCTCCTATGTTTTCTCCTAAAATTTTGATAGTTTTATACTTTACATTTAGATCTATGACCCATTTTGACTTAATTTTTATATAATGTGTGAGATGTAGTTGTGGTTTATTATTTTCCTTTGTATATGAATGTCCAATTATTCCAACATCATTTGTTGAAAAGACCATCTTTTCTTTATTGAATTGCTTTTGTAACTTTGTACAAGATCAAATGGCCATATATGTGTGGGTCTATATCTGAATTCTGTTATGTTCCATTAATCTTCTTGTCTATCCTTTTGCTAATACCACACTGCCTTAATTACTATAGCTGTATAGAAAATTTTCAATTTGAGTACTGCAGTTCTTTTAACATTGTATTTTTCTTTCAAAATTGTTTTAGCTAGTTCCTTTGCTTTTCTAAATGAATTTTAGAATCAGCTTGTCTATGTCTAGAAAAAAATCCTGCTGAAATTTGACTGGAATAATGTTAAATGTACAGATCAGTTTGTGAGGAATTTGCATTTTTACTGTTTAGTGTTTCAATTCATAAATATAGAATGTCTCTCCATTTATTTAGTTCTTCTTTGACCTCTTTCGTCAGTGTTTTGTAGTTTTCAACATACTGCTACTGTACATGTTTTATTAGATTTACCTATATTTAATTTTTTGGATCTATTGTAAATATTAAAGAAGTTGTTTCCAGTTATACATTGTTAGTATATAAAAATATAGTTGATTTTTATGTGTTGATCTTATATCCCATATCCTTGCTAACCTTACTTATTAGTTATATGAGGCTTTTCCCCCCTGTTTTATAGATTCTTTGAGTTTTTCTGTGTAGACAATGTCATCTGCAAGGAGACAGTTTTCTTTCTTTCCAATCTATTTGCCTTTTATTTCTTTTTCTTGCCTTGTTACACTGGCTAAGACTTCTAGTGTAATGTGGAATAGTAGTTCTGAGAGTAAATATTCCCTTCTATTTGTAGTTTGCTGTGAGTTTTTGACATGAATGGATATTGAATTTTCAGAATTATCAGTTGATATGATCATGATTTTTTTTTTCTTTATACTGTCAATGTGTTGTATTACATTTGTTGATTTCTGAATATGGAAGCAGTCTTACATTCCTGGGATAAACCTCACTTGTCCACGATGTAGTATTCTGTTTTATAAAACTAAACTTTTAAAAACTAGTATTTTGTTGAGAATTTTTTCATCTATGTTCATGAGGGTTATTGGTCTGTATAATAGTTTTTTTATACTTTCTTTGGTTATGAAAAGGTTGAGAAGTAGTCCCTGTTCTTTCATTTTCTAGAAGACTCTGTGTGGAATTGGAGTTATTTCTTCCAATTTTGGTAGACTTTGCTAGTTGCTAGTGAAATTCTATGGATCTGGAGATTTAGTCTTCAGAAGGACTTTTAATTACAGATTCAATTTCTTTAATAGTTGTAGGGCTATTCAGTTTATGTTCTTCATTTTGAGTGAGCTTTGGTAGTTTATTAGAAATTGATCAATTTAATCAAAATTGACAGAATCATGTGCATAGAGTTTTTTGTGTGTTTTTTTTTTTTTTTTGGTGGTACACAGGCCTCTCACTGTTGTGGCCTTTCCCATTGCGGAGCACAGGCTCCGGACGCGCAGGCTCAGCGGCCATGGCTCACGGGCCCAGCCGCTCCATGGCATGTGGGATCCTCCCAGACCAGGGCACGTGTCCCCTGCATCGACAGGCGGACTCTTAACCACTGTGCCACCAGGGAAGCCCTTGTGATTTTTATATTCCTTTATTCTTTTAATGTCAGTGGCGTCTATAGTGATGTCTCCTCTTTCATTTCTGATATTGGTAATTTGTGTCTACTTTCTTTTTTGGTCAATCTTGCTAGAGGTTTATAAATTTTATTTTATTTTTCAAAGAAGTAACTTTTAGTTTTATTGTTTTTTTTCCCTTTCATTGCTTTCAATTTCATTGATTTTTTAAAAAATTTATTTATTTTTGGCTGCATTGGGTCTTTGTTGCTGTGCACGGGCTTCTCATTGCGGTGGCTTCCCTTGTTGTGGAGCACGGGCTCTAGGCGCGTGGGCTTCAGTAGCTGTGGCTCGAAGGCTCTAGGGCACAGGCTCAGTAGTTGTGGCGCATGGGCGTAGTTGCTCCGCGGCATGTGGGATCTTCCCAGACCAGGGCTCGAATCCGTGTCTCCTGCATTGGCAGGTGGATTCTTAACCCCCGTGCCACCAGGGAAGCCCAATTTCATTGATTTTTGATCTTTATTATTTCCTTTCTTCTGCTTGCCTTGCTTATTTTGCTCTTCTATTTGTAGTTTTAAAAGGTGGAAACTAAGGATATTCATTTGAGATCTTCCTTCTTTTCTAATATAAGCATTTAATAATCTAAATGTTCCTTGAAGCACTGCTTTGTCTGCATCCCATAAATTTTGATATATTGTAGTTTCATTTTTTTTCAGTTAAAAATATTTTGCAATTTCTTTTGAGACATACTGTTTAACTCATGGATTATTTTAAATTGTATTATTTAAATTCTAAATTTTTAAAGTGTTGTTGGTCATTTTTCCATTATTGATTTCTAATGTAATCCTGTTATGGTCAGAGAATATACTTTTTATGATTTCAAGTATTTTTTTATTATTAAGATTTGTTTTATGACCTAGAATATGATCTATCTTAGTGAATGTTCTGTGTGCACTTCAAGTGAATACTTATTCTCCTGTTGTGGGGTAGAGTATTTTATAAATGTCAGTTAGTTCCAGTTTGATGCTAGTGTTATCCAGTTTCTACTTTCTTGCTGATTTAACTAGTTTTATTTGTTAATGCGAGATTAGTATTGAAGTATTCATCTATGATTGTGGATTTGTCTATTTCTCCTTTCAGTTCCTCTTTCGTGTATTTTGAATCTGTATTGTTAGGTGCATGTGCATTTAGGATGTTATTTTTTCTAGATGATTAGAGCCATTTGCCATTACATAATGTCCCTCCTTATGCTTAGTTGTTGTCTTTGTTCTGAAATCTACTTTATCTCATATTAATATATCTACTCCAGCTTATTTTTGATTCATGTTTATTGGCATATCTTTTTAACTGTTTCCTTTTAACTTATTATTATTATTATTTTGGCTGTACTGCACAGCATGTGGGATCTTAGTTCCCCTACCAGGGATCAAACCCGCGTCCCCTGTATTGGAAACTTGGTGTCTTAACCACTGGACCACCAGGGAAGTCCCACTTTTAACTTTGTGATATGTGTATTTGAAGTGAACTTTATGTAGGTATCAGATAATTGGGTTATTTAAAAAATTCAGTTCTGATTATGTTTTTAAATTGGTGTTTAGACCATTCATATTTAATGTAATTATTGATATACTTTCCTTTAAGCATACCATTTGATTATTTGTTTTCTGTTTGTTCCCTCTGCTTTTTGTTCCTGTATTTCTTCTTTTCTGCCGTTTTTGAGTTGTTTGAATAATTTTTAGTATTCCATTTTAATTTAACTATTGTGTTTTTGATGATATCTCTCTATATATATTTTTAGTAGTTTCATTCATATATATATATATACACCATACACACACACACACACACACACACACACACACACACATACACACCATATTTTCTCCCTCAGTCTGCTGCTTGCCTTTTTATTTTCTTAATTTTCTTGATCATATCTTTTTCTGAACAGAAGTTTTAAAATTTAATTTCTCAGTTTTTAAAATGATACTGCTTTCTGTGTTACATTTAAGAAATCTTTGCCTATCCTCACTTTGCAAAGGTATTTTCTCATGTTTTCATCTAGGAGTTTTACAGTAACCTTTATGTTTATGTCTGCAGTCTATTTCAAGTTAATTTTTATGTATGGTGTGAGGTAGAAGTCAGAGTCCATTTTTTTCTTTCAATTGAATATTCATTTATTCCAGCAGCATTTGTTAAAATGATTTGCCGTTTGCCCTTGGAATACCTTGGCACCTCTGTTGAGAATCAATTGACCATATATGTGTGGGTCTATTTTTGTACTTTATGTTCTGTGCCATTGTTTATTTAGCTATCCTTATATCAGTTTTGATTACTACTGAGCATTTGCACTCGGGGCAATTTCCTTTGGTTTTTCCAGTTTGTTTTTTTTTTCTGACTGTGCCCTTCTAAACTTTCTAAACAATGCTGTGAAGCTCTCTTTTTCGAGTTTGTAGTATGTTTGCACATTTGCTTGCTATTTGCTTTCTGTTTGCTGTATCACGTGGCTTAACGTGGGTAAGTCTATCTAGACCTATGTTTTGTTTTTGTTTTTCTAAATATTTATTTATTTATTTGGCTGCACTGGGTCTTAGTTGTGGCAAGTGGGATCTTCACTGCAACATGCAGCATGCGGGATCTTTTAGTTGCAGCACGTGGGATCTAGTTCCCTGACCAGTGATCTAATCTGGGCCTCCTGCATTGGGAGCATGGAGTCTTAACCACAGGACTACCAGGGAAATCCATAGACCTATTTTTTGTTTTGATAAACTGGTGCTGATTTCTTCAGGACCTCCTTTCCATTTTAAATGATACTTGCTTGCCGTCTTCTCTGAGCTGCCGTTTGAGGACGCTGAGTATTGTTTTCAAGTTTTCTGTGCCCTGAAGATGCATAGTAGGCAAAAGGGATTAGGGATGGAGCTTGGCTAAAGCTGGTTGCAGTCTTTTTGAATGAACTAAGCTGTGCTTTCTCGTCTGAGATTTGGTTAAAGGTCTTAAACCAGGGTTTACCGCATCAGAGTTAGGGATATGTTTGTTCCCATGAGGTCGGGGTATACTCAGGCTTGGAAGCATTTTCCCAGTTCACATGGAACTTCCCAAATAACAAGCTCTGGCAGTTTCCCTGACTTCCACTAAGATCTAGAGATACTACAGTGATGGTTAAAACTCATCCCTGCTAATGCCATTTTGCTTAATACTTCTACGCTGTTATCCATTTCCTCATCTCGCTTCTCTCTAAATTGATCGGTGTTGGTAAGAATTTTCAATATGTCACCATACTGAAACGAAACAGTATGCTTCTTTTTTGAGAATTTATCCTTTTTATTTAGTTTTTCTTTTCTCTTTTATTTCCTTTTTGGGCTTCTGTTTTTCATCATTTTGTTAGGTATTATTGAAGGGAGGGGGTGCTGGTCCTTAATCTCTGCCATCTGTACCCAGTTTTCTGAAAGAATTGTTCTTCCTTTTTCTGCCTTCGGGTCTATTTATAATTTTACCTTTTGATTTTGCATTTCATGTCCCATTTTACTGACTTGAGTTTTAACCTTTGCCTAAGTACTGGTTAGCTGGTTAGCAGAACTGGTACTTTAAAAATTGAAGGTATATTACTAATAAAAAGAAGTGTCAGTAAAGAGACCCAAATTCTTAGATAAACTACAACCTGGGAAAACTGGTTTTTAATGAAATTTGAATTGTAGGCACTATTTGTGAGAGAAGTAAAAAGATGATTAAATATCCGAAAGAAGTAATTTGCTGAATTTAATGATGTTACTGACTTGATAGTAAAGGAATGAATCAAAGAGACATTCATGTTTTCCTTCCCTGGGAGATATGGGGCATATTCAGAAAAAACAAGTTTCATTTCATTTCCAACAGTAGTTTGGAAAGTATCTAATACCCTAAGCCTTGAGAAGAGTCGTATGCCATCTTTTGCATTGCTGCTTGTTTTTGTGACATTTTCTAGATCTTTATTTCAGATTTCGCAGACGGTTTGCTATAACTAGATAAAAAGAGTCCTCCGTGGACAAGATTATACACAAATATGGCACATTCAGATGGCAGCTTGTGTCAGTGACATTTTGCTGTGAGCCTCTTAGAAGCTTCTCTTGATGGAGAAACACCACTGGGGGTTAGCCGCTCACAGCATCTCCAATGGAAGCAAAGGCTACCAGAAAATGGGAAATAGGAGTTGGAACCAGGAACCAAAAATGAAAGGAACCATGGCCGTGTTTAAGCAGTGTGACAGTGGGCTGATTTTCAGATGATCGGACTCTCTTGTCAGTCATGATAATGAGGCATCTGGGGCCAATAGTCCTGAGATTTTGCATGTCAGTTACCTCCTCTGTCTTTTCTTCAGTTCTCTGCTCTTTTCACTGAGAACCTTCTCTTTGGCTTGTGAACTCTGAACTCTCTTCCTCTTTCCCTAAGAAAAATCTCCCTTTACTGCTCCTCTGGAACCCTGGGTCCATTCTGCTCAGTGCCAGCTGGGTTGAAGGCAGCTTCTGCCTTGCTTCCTTGAGTTCCTTTGGTGTCTCCCATTTGTATTGAAGAGAAGCTCGATCATCCCTTTACTCCCCTGCTGTGGGCTTCTCTCTCCCTCCGGGCTACTTTCTACTTGACTCACCCCCCTGTTGGCTTTCATGACACACCGTTCCGCTTTTTGTCCCTGCTTTCTCTGTCTGATTGCCTCGTCCCAGCTTCCTAAATGTTGGTGATCCAAGAGAGGTGGTACTGGGCACTCTGTGCCCTTCTCTCCCTGGGTGGATCTGTCTGTTCCCAGCCACCTCTGTGGGTGGCCTAAATCCCTGTTTTCATTCCTCTCTCCTCTCCTGAGCTTGGTGAGACATTTCCAGCCACAGTTAATAAAGTCCACCTGGTCGTGCCATAGAGTCTCCATGTCACCATGTCTCCTTTATGTAGGACAGTGGACTCCACACGGAGGGTTTTGTTTGGTACCCATGTCCTCCTGCATTGGTCCTGAAATCCCTTTCCCTCTCTTCTTTTTTTTTTTTTTTAAATTTTTAATACATGTATTTATTTAGAATGAGAAAAAAATCACAACAAATCAGAAATTTTTAGAAGCAGACGAACATCGCAAAATCCCAAAATATAACATTTCATCTTGGTTAACTCCTGAAATACTTTTTCCTTTACAAGTTTTGGTTACATATTCTTTTTGAAATTCCAGTTTTATTGAGATATAATTGACAGACAGCACTGTATAAGTTTAAGGAGTGCGGCGTAACGATTTGATTTACATACATCATGAAGTGATTACCACAGTAAGTGTAGTGAACATCCATCATCTCGTATAGGTGCAAACTTAAATAGAAAAAAATGTTATTTTTCTGTGATGAGAACTCTAAGGATTTGCTATCTTAACACCTTTCATATCTAAAACAGCAGTGTTAATTATATTTATCATATTGCACATTACATCCCTCCTTTCCTTCTCTGCTTGCCCTCAGTCAGGTCCTCTCACCTGTATATCACTACCGCCTCCCAGGTAGTTTTCTCCATCATCTCCCTTCCCTGAATCACTTTTTCTCTTCTGTCCAGATTTCCCACCTTGACACACAAATGCCTCTATTCTTGTCCCCCTTTGTTTTCTTGCCTCTCCCATTCACTTAGGAACCTAGAGTGGTCCATACACGCTCTTTGACCCAGCATTTCCACCTCTGCTAGAATATCTCTCGTGAATTTACATAGATGTGTGCACGTAAAGACTGACACTCTATGGTGTTGGCTGTCATGTTTGTAACAGCAAAAGTGGGTAATAACCTCTTTCAGTAGATCACTGCTTGAATTAATAAAGGTAGAGCCATATAGCAAATAGAATACCTTGCGGTGATTAATAATAATGAAATAATAATATTTGCTGACGTGTAACAAACTCCAAGATACATTGGTCAGTTGAAAAAAAGGGTGAGGAACATTATAGTGTATATATTAATATATTTCTGTTTTGTGTTAAAAAAAGAAAAGCAGGATGAGTTTATACACACTCTTGAATATTCACAAAATATTTGTGGAAGATTACCCAACACTGTTTTGTACAGTTTATTTATTTATTTTTTATTATTATTTTTTTTGCGGTACGCGGGCCTCTCACTGCTGTGGCCTCTCCCGTCGCGGAGCACAGGCTCCGGACGCGCAGGCTCAGCGGCCATGGCTCACGGGACCAGCCGCTCCGCGGCATGTGGGATCTTCCCGGACCGGGGCACGAACACGCGTCCCCTGCATCGGCAGGCGGACTCTCAACCACTGCGCCACCAGGGAAGCCCTGTACAGTTTATTTTTTGATTGTGTGTATGTATTACATTTTTTCCTAAAGAAAACTTAGTTAATAAATAAACAAAACCTTGTAGGCACTTCTTATGGACTAGACAAGCAAGTCTGAATTTCTGAACCAGCTTTCTATGAAAGCGCCTTTAGATATGGTGCAGTGGGTATTGCCAGCCTCGCTTTTATTCCTTTCCTTTACACAGTCTTCGTTAGCCAGCCTGAGCCCAAAGAAGAAAGGCACAGACCTCTCACTCCTGGTCTGGTGGGTGTGGCGTGGGCACGGCCCTAACAGAATGGGCGCGGGACACCGGATCTTGCTGCAGCATGTTCTCAGTTTAGTAACTGGATTGTGGGGACATGTGGGAAGTCCATGGGGGACTGGGGAGGAGGACAGCTTGGGTGGCCAGGGTGATGCTGGCAGAGTTGCCTAAGGCAGGAGCCGGTGGGCCAGGGTGGCAGCCAGATAGCTTCTGATATGGAGGTTTGGGGGGTCTTAACAACTGGCACAACCAATCTGTTCTGTCCCCTCTGAATGTCAACACAAGGTGTCCTTTCTTTGGCCTCTGCTGACCTAAGTGTGTGCCTGTTCCCTCTTGGTCTTTTCCACCTGGAAAACCCTTCCTAATCTCTGCCTTTGCAGTCCCTACCCACCCTTCAAGGTGGACTGAGATCTTCATCTCTCCTCATTCCTGACTGTAGGTTATCACGCTCTGCTCTCTGAAGCTCTGAGCCTTTTATGTATCTGGGTTTTCACATTTATCTCTTTCTTTCCCACATTTATCTCTTTTTTTTTCCTTGTCTTATCTCCCCTGCTAAGGACATGCTGAGAATACCAGAGTAATTCATCTTCATATTCCCTCTGCCATGTGATGAGATTTCCCAGGTCTCTTGCAGTGTTGAATGTTTGGTTTGGTCCTTCTAAGTAGAGTAATATTCCTCAGTGCAATGGTCTTGACTTCTTTTTTGGAAGATTTTGTCACTCTGAGTTGCCTCAGAGGGTACCTGAACTGATGGGTAATGAGAAAGGTATGGAGAGGGCTGAAGTGAATTCTCCTTTAGCAAAGGACATTAGCAAAGGTACTTCTAGAGTGTAGGTGAGGGGATGGGGGAGGCTCAGGGATGCACTGAACTAAGGGCTGGAAGAGCCCTCCACTGAGCAGTGAGTGCAAGTCTCTGTCACCAGGAAATAAGGTAGTAGTATTTATATTTTCCAGATCAGCCCAGGAAGCTTAGCAAGGAATTGGAGACTGTAATTCTCTCAGTGTGCAATGTAGATGGGCTTTCATAAATGTTTTTACTTATGTGTTTCTCTAACTTATTATTTTCCATGAGAGCTTTTCATGTTTTTCAGCCAATCTTTTTGTCCTCCCCAAGAACAAAGGAACGCTGAATCTGTGAAGCCAGTTGTCACACTTGGAATTCTGCTGGCCTGGGTACTTGAAAATTTGATCTTACTTGTCTCAATATATGTTTCTCCTATCTCTTTTACCTTCTCTAAACCTAGCAGCTGGAGTTAGTTTGCCATCTTTTATCACCGGGGTCAGGAAACTATGGCCTAGAGGCCCGCCACAGCCTGTTTCTGTGAATAAACCTTTATTGGGACACAGCCATACCCCTTCATTCATGGATTGTCTGTGGCTGCTTTCCTGGTACAAAGGTAGAGTTGAGTAGTTGTGGCGAAGACTATGTGGCCCTCAAACCCTAAAATTGTGATTCTCTGGCACTTTTCAGGAAAAGTTTGCTGATTCCCTGCTGTATCATGTTAAATTGTCACCCATTCCCTCTCCCCACCCCAAGATCGTGTTTTCTTCTTGGTTGGTTCTTCTCCTGTGTCCAGGTCACGACATATAGTCAACCATAGAGCAGGTACCACTGGCTGGTAGAGCGCAGACCTGCCCTGCTCAGTGCTTCCCTCCCCTGGCTGTCCGTGCAGAGGGGGAACTAACTCACTGGCCTTCTTGGTGCCAGTGGAGGAGGGGCAGGAGGGGTTTTGAACAGCGGTTGCTGCTGATGAGGGACCAGGCATTGGGCTAAGTGCTTTCCATGCTTAACCTCCCGCAGCTCACATGTAGAGAATGGCGTTATCTTCATTTTACTGGGGAAAAGGAGGCACAGAGCTATTTCGTAACTTGCCGCAGGGCATGATGGGCAAGGGCCAAAGCCGGGATATGCATCAAGGTCTAAGGTCTGTCTGACTGCAGAGAACAGTGTCTTCTTACCTCCTGCCTCATTAAAACCAAACTCAGCCCGAGGCCCCACAGGCTTGTGTTCCAGCTTGTCGTACTTCATGTTTCTGGTGCATTTGAACTTCTGCCTACTGTTGGTTCCCTTACTTCTTCCACCTAGAGATAGAAATTCCTTCCCGGCTTCTTTCCATTACCCTTCCTCTTACTTTTGCATCTTGAACCTAGGCATCCTTTAAGATTCTTCTTTTTCAAAGGAACCTTCCTATGCTGTTGGTGGGACTATAAATTGGTGTAGCTGCTATGGAGAACAGTATGGAGGTTCCTCAAAAAACTAAAAATAGAGCTGCCACATGACCTAGCAATCCCACTCCTGGGCATATATCTGGAGAAAACTATAATTTGAAAAGACACATGCACCCCAGTGTTCATTAGAGTACTATTTATAGTAGCCAAGACCTGGAAACAACCTAAATGTCCATTGACAGATGCGTGATAAAGAAGTTGTGGTGTATGTATATATATGTATATGTGTGTGTGTGTGTATACACACACACACACACACACACTACTCAGCCATAAAAAGAATGAAATAATGCCATTTGCAGCAACGTGGATGGACCTAGAGATTATCATACTAAGTGAAATAAGTCAGAGAAAGACAAATACCATACGGTATCACTTATATGTGGAATCTAAAAAAATGATAAATGAACTCAATTTACAAAACAGAAAAAACTCACAGACAAAACAAAGGGGAAGGAGGGGGAGGGATAAGTTAGGAGTTTAGTATTAAGAGATACATACTACTATATATAAAATAGATAACCAACAAGGGCCTATATAGCACAGGAGGCTATACTCAATATTTTGCAATAACCTATAAGGGAAAAGAATCAGAAAAAGGGTGTGTGTGTGTGTATATATATATATAATCTATATATAGATTATACATATTATATATGTATGTATATATATAACTGAATCACTGCTATATACCTGGAACTAACACGGCATTGTAAATCAACTATACTTCAATCAAAAATAAGAGATTCTTCTTTCTCACCCTTCTCTTAAGGACTTCTCCATGGTTAAAGCTTGAAGAGCTGACATTCTCTAGAAAACTCCAAACCTGGAACCTTCTTTGTGAACTAAATCTTGGTCCTGGTCCTCCACCCTCTTCTTTCTAATGTCCTATTGGGCTTCCCTCACGTGTCCCCTTGAGATTGCAAATTCATTTTCTCCCCCAGGATCAGTTCTGCCTCTGACCCCAGGATTTCTGTTCATGGCAGTATTGTTCTTCCACTCACTGAGATTCCAGAGGTAATGGCTAGGTTTCTCCTTATCCTTTTCCCTCAGAGCTTCTTGTGTCTGCATCATCTTGTGTGTTTGTCCCAGTGTGTCCCATACCTGCCATGTCAGCCCCAGGCTAGCCCTCACAATGCCTTTTGCTTACACTGGTAATAGCCTCTTTCTAATTGTCCTTAGTGTTCTGGGCCAGGAATGACAGACTGCCTCGTGGTACAGAAGCCTTCTCAACACGGTAGGCGATGATGGCATTCCAGCCCATCCCTTCCCTGATTTATTTATGCAGTTATAGTGAAATAATTTCCTGGAAGTGCAGCATCATTTATATCACTGTCCTGCCTAGGAGCTCAGTGGTTCCTTAGCAGTTAGGCAGCTCAGTGGTCCTAATAAGTGGTTCCTTACTTCTCACCTCTATGCTATTCCTTCTTCCTAGAATGCCTTTCCCATCTTGCAAATCCCATCTCAGTTGCTTTTTCTTCTGTGTTTCTTTGATTTTCAAACTAATGTGAGTATTCTTCCTTCTAAGCCTCCATATTGCTTTGTTGGAAACTTTCTTAGGGAACTTGTTCTTATGGAACTTGTGCCATGGTGACTGGTGGACTTGTCTGACTGTCAGTTCACTGCACTGCTAATGCACTGAAGCAGGGACTCTTCTCTGCTTAACTAATTTTGGAGATGCCTCAAAAATGCTTAATAAATATTTGTTGAATCAGTCCGAATGGGAGCATAGGAGAAAAGTCATATGGTTGGCCGTGAAATTTAACAGGTTTTCATTTCAGTATCCCTAATATACTATTAAGTTCTTCAAAATATGCCTTTGGTAACATTTATTTTAAGTTTTAAAATATTGTCATCTTCAGTTTAAGCCCCAACACGAGCCACTTCAGTGTGACGGAACACAAAGAACCGAGGAGCAGCTCCCATGGCATGTGCCCTGTTTTGGCCTCTGATTCAGCTCTATGGCATTGAGCATGCCTCTTGGCCTTTCTGGGCTTCAGTTTTCTCATCTGTAAACTGGATGTGGATAAAGATCCTCTTCTGGTAGAGCAGCAGTACCAGGGGGTGATTTTGTTTCCCAGGGGACATTTGACAATATCTGGAGACATTTTTGGTAGTCCCTACCCGGGGATATTGCTAAACTTCCTTGTTGCCCAAGACAGCACCCAACATACGATTATTTGGTCCAAAATGTCAATAATGTTGAGGTTGAGAAACCCTAAGGTAGAGTACAGTATGACTCAAAATCTTATTTTAATTAATTGAATGAGTATTGCAAATCTGATATTTTAATTATAATTTAGTCGGTGACTTATTCTTTTCCTAAGAGGTGTTCTGAGATGTAAGATGGTTTTCATTTTCTTAGTGTTTAAGCAAATGGGGATAATTAACATCATTATGGAGGTTTAAAATGTACGTAATTTAAAATCCTGTCCACCTTCATCACGTTGGGTCAGTAATTTTCCAGGTTTCTATCTTATTATTAGAACATTTGAAACAATTTGTAGGGAGGAAGTTCAGAAGAATTGGAAACCACATGTACGTGGGCTGAACACAGGCTTTAAATAACTGGAGGAATTAAAAGTGAAACTTTTTTCCCTCTTATTCCCCTAAGTACCACATTTACAGGTGTTGGCTGGGGAAGTTCCTGAAGGCTGATGACGGTGGGACCTGGGCAGTTTGAAGGTGGGACTTTTTGCCATTCCTTGAGACCAGTAAATGCACCCAGTTGATGGTGCTTTACAGTATGGAGAGTTTGTCTTGTTAAACACAGCAGAGTCCACAAAAGAAATAAAGCTGGTGTGGAGGTAGCAGGGCTGGTCTTGTATACAAAGGCGGGTCCTGCCCGTGTACCACGCTCGTTCTCCTAGGATGCCAGGAACCCAGTTTGTGCCTCTTGCCGATTGCAGACACCAAAGGGGGTCCCCTCTTACCATGGATGTGTTTGGAGCAGGTTGGGAAGACAAGGTCGTTTACTCTTGCTTCTTCCCTTTCTCCACCTGTCTCTCCATAGATGAGCTTTGGAAATGGTACCAGGTACAAGAGGGGAAAATGGAATTTAATTTATGGAGAATCACTGTTTTGGAATGAACTCAGAGCTGGATTCTAAGAACTTAGTGTGAAGTTGGCGCAGTTGCAGCGATTGGCAAAAATATAAAAATAATTGACATGTATTGGAATGAAAATGAAAGTATTCACTAATTAAATAGGATTAGATGATTTGGCATTTGCACTTATTTATACCACAGTGCCATTAACTGATGACAATGAGAGAGAACTCCAACTCCACGATTCCAGCAGAATTCCTGCAGCCTAGGAGGACTTGTACAAAACCTGACTAGGGTGACTTAGCCGAATGGGAGGTTGTTCTCCTCATCTGAATCCAGAGGAAGGCAGTTCAGAATACTGCCAGCAGCCCAGACCTTCTAGCTTTTGCTTCTCCATCCTTAGTAGTATGAGAGTTTCATTGTCATGTTCATAGGATCGTTGTTTCACCTCCAGGCTTGGCATCCCTCGTGCCTGGCAGACAGAAGAGGGAAAAAGGTCTGAGCGTGCTCTGCTCATGCCTGATTGGCTGGTTCTGGTTCACTTGGCCACCTCTAGTCGCAAAGGACGCTGGGAATCGGACAGCCTGAACCAGGATATTGCTGTCCTACCAGAAGTGGGGTTCTCATGGCAAGGGTTAAAGGAGAATGGATCTCGGAGGAACCTGAGGAGTGTCTGCTGCTCGGTGCTTTAGCCCATCGTCCAACAGACCTGTGCAGGGATTGCAGATGCATTCCTTCATTGGTCTAAGAGAAACAGATCAGGGAAAAGAATTTTCCTCATGTTTCCCTGCTGCCATTCTCTTTCACTGGCTGGGTTGAAAGAGATGGTCTTGTATTTGATTCCTTTTTGTTGCCAGAAAGACTTTAAAATCGTCCTTTGCTATGTGCAGCATCCTTGTGCTATTTGATTTTCCTGCCAGGACTAAAATGTTCACTTTCCACGCTGGGGCATAAGTCTAGCTAAAAGGCCTCTGAATGCTGCTCCAGTGAGAGAGGCTACAGAACCATGGGCACCTTTTAATTTAGAGAGGGGGGCATGAGCCTCTTTCTACTTTCATGTTGGTTAAGTGTATGGTGCGATGTTCTGTCAGAGAAAGACGACCTGGCTGTCCAGATTACCTGTGTTTCTGGAATTTTATACTCATGAGTGGGTGGAAGTTCTGTGGAAACTGGTAAGAGGTGATGGCCACACAGGTGTTGGCTTATGTGCTGTGTGCTGTGTCTGTAAGGCTTAAGCGTACATGCCCGCCTACATGTTTTATTGTTCTTTATTGTTCGCTGTGATTACTGAACAAGCTGTGTTTATTTTTGACCCATCTCACCTGCCTGTGACAGTCAGAACCTCAGTGCCCACCTTGATTTGTCTCTACAGAGATTTGAGAAACCTCTTTTGGGTCTGCTTTTTCCTTTTTATCGGGATGTCCTTCTCCATGCCTTGAAGAGGCTCTGGGCTGCCTTTAATCCATTCCTTTTAGGCTCTTGTTTGTACTTTGTTGCTGATTTTCCTTTGTCAACCAAGTTTTCTTTTTCGCAAGTTTTTGACACTTAGCTGAGTGAGGTTGTCAAAATGTTTTCCTTCCTTCATTAACAGAGCCTGTCTGAGCTCAGTGTTGTGTGTGTTTATGGTGGGTTTTTGTTTAATCTGCCGAGCCACAGATTAACAGCCAGACCTCCCCCTCTTCGCCTCACACATCTCCCGTACAGAATGCAGTTGTAAAAAAAATTAGTTTCAAAAAGCATTCTAGACATTTGAAAGCGCTGAAGTGGACAGGCTGCCTGCTTCACAGACTGGAGGTGGTATGTCTTCTGATGGAGGGTTGCCATGGTGACCGTGTGCAAGCTAAGGCGTCCTGGTCAGGGAGGAGGGGGGCCTGGCCCTCAGGCCCCCGATCTGCCCCTAGAAACGTCTTATTTCTTACTGCACTCTTGGGATCGGCATTCAGCTCTCCAAGAGCACAGTGGATGTGCGTGTGTGGAGATGGCTTTGTCAGTTGTGCCCTTATCTTGGTTATTTGCTTGTGCCTTTCTGTCACATTCCAGTATCAGGTGTTTCCCTCTCTTCCAGCACCTCTTATTCTCTGCACAGCGCTGCATTGGAGATGAGGGACCTTATAAAGGAAATTCAGATCTGTTAAGACATCGCTACTTGAAAGTGCTGGAAATGAAAGGAATGTTATTTAGAGGGTTTTTTTCCTTTCTTTTTGAAATGGCCTGACTGTGTGGCAGGTGCATTAGGAGTGATGATACTTTCCCTTTCTTGGGTACCTACTGTGTTCTAGAAACTTATCATGTGTTGTCTCATTTGATCCTCATGGTAATTCCCAAACGTGTATGATTATTATTCTCACTTTACAGATGAGAAAAATAGCATCAGGGAGGTTAGGTAACTTGCCTAAGATCACACAGCAACTAAGTGACAGATGTGAGTTGGTTTTATAAGATATTACTCAGTTAAGCACCGTGAACAATCCTGACACAGTAGGCACATAGAACGTAGGTTGCATGATTGAATTCAGTTGCTACTGACGAGGTCCTCAGAAGGCCTGTGAATATTGATACTGATGTATAATTCAACATATCCTCTAATCAGAAAAGTAGCTCATTGGTATTTAGATGTAGCTGTTTGCATTAGTTTATATGTCCACCTGGAATGCCCAGTCATCACTGATCAGTTTATCCATCGAACCCTTTCTTCACAAGCAGCGGCTGTCAACTTTAAGCCAGCCCCCCTTGGAATCAGAAATTCTGAATTGCTGTTCTCTTTATTAATAAGGCTTTGTTCCTGTGTGAAATCCATGCAAATAACTCTAATTAATATACTAATGGAGCTTTATTGGAGAACTTGATAGAGTGATACTGAAGTTTATTTAGAAAAGTAACTATGCAGAAATAACCCAGAGTTTGGACAGAGATTGGTGAGGAAGGACTAGTATAACCAGAATTACAATGAAGTAGACCTTAAAATAAAACAGAATGGTGCAAGCCCTGATCAGTGAAAGAGAACAGAAAGACCAGAAACAGCCACGCCTCCACCCCCCATGTGTCTATAAAAACTGGGCATATGATAAGGCAGAGCTCCTAACTACCAAAAATTATTATAATGTTAATAGACGCTTTTACATCAAAAACACAATACATATGAAAGTTCAAAGTAAAAGTAATACCTTTTCTTCCTGTAATCTCACTCCTAAGAAGAAGAGATTATTAATATATATATCTTGATGTATATTACAAATGTATCTACAGATATGCACACATTTTGAGAGGGAGGCAACATGGTGTATTGGTTAAGAATGTTGGCTTTTGATGTAAGATAGCTTGGTTTCAAATACTGGATGTGTTATTAAAACTGTGTGCCTCAGTTTTTCTCATCTTTAAAGTGATGATAATAAAAGTACCTAACAGGGCTTTTGTGAGGATCAAATGGTATAATATATGCAAAACACTTAGATAAAGCCTGGCACATCATGAATGTTCAATAAAAGTTAGCTTTTAAAAATGTAAGGTCATACCCATCATATTGTGCAATGAACTGTTATTTGTTGTGGGCATCTACTATGAGTGGATACTCATACACATATGTATGTTTCATTCCTTTTAATGGCTGTATAATGTTCTGTTGCATCAGTTTATCAAAAGTCCTGTTGGTGTGTTGGGGGTTTCCAAGACCATCCTCAGGCTTGATGGTTCACTAGAAGGACTCACAAGACTCAGAAAAGATGTTACAGTGAAAGGATGCAAACTGAAATCAGCAAGGGAAGAGTCACACCGTGATGGGGTGAAGCCAAGAGAAACCAGGTGTAAGCTTCCAGATGTTCTCCCAGTGGAGTCACATGGATGAACTTAATTCTTCCACCAATGATGTGTGACAACACATGTGAAGTGTTGCCAAGCAGGGAAGCTCACCAAGTCCAGGATATTTATTGGGAGTCAGCATGTAGGCATGCACTGCCTGTGTGACTGGCCTCAGCTCACCACACTCCAGCCCTTCAGAGCAAAAGCAGTTGTCAGCCATATATCGTATTAGCACAAACCATCTGATGCAACTGGTACCTCAGGCATACAAAAACACTCTTGTCAGGCAGAATATTCCAGGGGCTCAGAGCTCATCTCCCTAGAGCTAGTCAAGAGCCAGTCCTGAAGATGGGCCTTTCTTGGCAATGTGCAGGGTTTGATCAGTACAGGTCTACTGAGTTAACCCTATTCCACACAAATAGGCATTTAGGAATTTTCTAGCATTTTGTTAGTGTTATGTGTAAAGAATACTTCAATAAGTAGCTGTATATATATTGTCTTAAGAACTTCTGTGAACATTTTTGTATTATAAATTCATAAAATTTAAATTGTTGAGACAAAACGCCTATAGAATTCAACTTTTGACAGTTTCGTAAGTTGTCCCCAAGAAGATTGCTCTCACACTCCCACCAAAAAAATCAGTGTTGGCATTTCCCCACATCCTCTTCAGTGTTTTATATTCTAAAACTTTGTGATCTTTCCCAAACCAGTCGTGACATGTCCAGTTAATTTGCAATTCATTGTGATTAGAGAGATTGTACATTTTTTATATGTATACTGGCCATTTCTACTTCCTTTTTGAGTTGAAGTGGCCTATCAAATTCAAAGAATAGAAGGATAGAATAATGTCGGGGCAGTTGGTTAAATTTCTTTGAAAAAGAGTAGGTTTGTATTTCCCCCCAAATACACTAAAGTACATTTCAGATGAATTGCTTTGTCTGTAAAGGACCAGGTAGCAGATACTTTAGGCTTTGTGGGCTGTACCGTCTCTGTTGTATATCCTTCTTTCTTCCCCCTGCCAACCCCAAATAGCTCATGGGCCATAAAAAATAAGTAGCAGGCCATAGTTTGCTGAACCTTATTTTAATAATTTACTGTAAAAAATAAGTCATCTGATTCTTATATGGTTTTTATCTGATTTTAGTATGAGAATATTTTTATATTAAGTAAAACTCAAATATATAACATTTTCTACCTGCAGTTCAGTGTTCTGTTATACTCCAGTTATAAGCAACAAAGGAAGTCAACATAAGGGAAAATAATGTACCAAAGGGAAAAGCCTGATGATTAAACACATTTTTTAAAATGAGGATTTAACTATTTAGTCCCGAACATCCATAAATACAATCCAAAAAGAAGGTGAAGAACTAGATATTTGTAAACTACACTTATAAGAGATGATATTAAAAATTTAACAATCTTAAAGACATTTTCAAAAGCGTAACAAGTAAAGTCCTATTATATTAGAAAATGGACAAACGACACGGCCAGACAATTTCAAAGGAAGAAATACAGGTTACTAGTTAATATAACATCTAGAACACAGCGTCACTGGAAAGAAAAGAAATACGAATGTAAACATTAAGCTAACATTTCCAACCAAGTTGGCGATGATTGAATAAAATATAATATTTCACGATGGCAAGAGTGGTGTGAAATGGGCACTCTAATATGCTGCTGCTGAGCATGTAAATGAAAAGTCTTTCCAGAGGGCAGTTTGCAAGCTTGTCTCAAGAGCCTTAATCAGGGGGCCTTAGAGATTCTTAGATCTGAAAATAATCACAGGAGCGCTGGGTGATTTACATAGTACAGTGTGAGTTTTAGCTTGGGCTGTTGTAACAAAATACCATAGACTGGGTGGCTTATCAATAACAGACATTTATTTCTCACAGTTCTGGAGGCTGGAAGTCTGACATCAGCGTGCAGGATGGTTGGGTTCTGGTCAGGGTCCTCTTCGTGGTTGCAAACAGTCAACTTCTTATTGTATCTTCACATGGTGGAGAGCAGGGAGACACAGCTCCTATGTTTCTTCTTATAAGGGCACTAATTCCATTCCTGAGGGCTCCACCCTCATGACCTAATTACCCCCAAAGGTCCCACCTGTTCATACTATTACACTGAGGGTTAGGATTTCAAAGTAAGAATTTAGGGGGGAACACAAACATTCAGCCCTGTTAACGTATCTATTTCAGCATAACAGCAAAATATTTAGAAACAAGCTAACAAAAACCATAGGAGAGTATGTGACTTACCCATAAGAGGGAACACTACACATACATTAAAATTCATGTTCCTGAATAGTGTTTTATCACTAGCTGTGGTAGACAGAATAACCACCGCCTTCCCCCACCATCCTGCCAAAGATGTTCATCCCTGGAACCTGTGTATATGTTACCCCATATGGGACCAAAGGGACTCTGCAGAATTAGGTGTGATTAAGTTAAGGATACTGAGATGGGAAGATTATCCTGGATTTTCTGAGTGGGTCTAATGGATCACAAAGCTCCTGTGAGGGCGGGAGGAGGGTCAAAGTCAGAGAAGGTGATGTTATGACAGAAGCAGAGGCCAGAGTGATGTGGAGCCAGGAGCCAAGGAATGCAGGCAGCCTTTAGAAGCTGAAAAGGCAAGGAGACAGATTCTAGAGCCTCCAAATGGAATGCAGCCCTGCCAACACCAGGATTTTTGCTCACTTAGTTGCCCAGTGAGACTGATTATGGACTTCTGACCTGCAGAACTGTAAAACAATAAATTTTTGTGTTGTTTCCAGGCACTAAATTTGTAGTAATTTGTTACGTCAGCAATAGGAAAGCAATACCCTAGGGGAAAGCTCACATTCTGTACCTGGTATGGGGAGACAGGATGTCATCTATCTCAGTGAGGTGGTTGGTGAGGTGGGGTGCTCCCCCTGCAACAGACTCTCTGATGAGCTGTTGACCTTGTCTGCCAAAAGCGTAAAGTTGCCAGATTAGAAAAGTTGAGACTGAATTTTGTCCTGTGTCACAGTCCTTTTTTCTATCACTATTCAGGAATGACATATGAAATGATCTATTTTTCAGTGGGTGATATTCTCACCCATTCGGGACCTATTTGGCTTTATTAAAAAATTTTTTTTATTTTTAATTTTTTTTAATGCAAAGCTTTTTTAAAGTTTATTTTTATTGGAGTGTAGTTGATTTACAATGTTGTATTAGTTTCTGCTGTACAACAAAGTGAATCAGTTATACATCTATCTATCTATCTATCTACCTATCTACTCTGTTTTAGATTCTTTTCCCATATAGTTCATTACAGAGCATTGAATAGAGTTCCCTGTGCTATACAGTAGGTTCTTATTAGTTATCTATTTTATATATAGTAGTGTGTATATGTCAATCCCAATCTCCCAATTTATCCTCCCCTCCCTTTTCTCCTTGGTACCAAGGTTTGTTTTCTACATCTGTGACTCTATTTCTCTTTTATAAATAAGTTCATTTTTACCATTTTTTTTTGATTCCACATGTAAGCGATATATGATATTTGTCTGACTTACTTCACTCAGTATGACAGTCTCTAGGTCCATTCTTGTTGCTGCAAATGGCATTATTTCATTCTTTTTTATGGCTAAGTAATGTTCCATCGTATATATGTACCATGTTGTCTTTATCCATTCATCCGTTGATGGACATTTAGGTTGCTTCCATGTCCTGGCTATTGTAAATAGTGCTGCAGTGAACATAGGGGTGCATGTATCTTTTCAAATTACAGTTTTCTCCGGATATATGCCCGGGAGTGGGATTGTTGGATCATACGGTAGCTCTGTTTTCATTTTGTAAGGAACCTCCATACTGTTCTCCGTAGTGGCTGCACCAATTTACGATCCCATCAACAGTGTAGGAGGGTTCCCTTTCCCATGTGGCTTTTGAGCTAAGCTTAGCATCAGCAAAGCTTAGGAAAGTAAAGTCAGTATCACTCTCCAGGTATCTCTGCTTCTAACCTCCCGATTTCCCTGAAAGTTCATTTCCCCAATAGTGTTCTGTGACTCTGGCCCAGAACTGCATGTAGCTTGTGATCACAGAGCAGCCCTTCCTCCTCCGCTGAAGGAAAATACGTATGTGCAGCCGAGTTCCATCAAGAAATGGCTCTCTGTAGTTCTTGGGAGAAAAAAGATTGGCGACTGGTTCTAGGTGGTGAGGTTAGTGGTGATTTCTATCTTCTTGGCTACGCTCTTTTGTGTCGTCAGCTTTTGGCAGTGAATGTGTATTGATTTCTTTAAATATAACAGTGCTTTCTTTTTTTTTTATTTTTTTTTAAGGAAAGTAGAGAAACTTCTATGTATACTTGATCCTTCTTTCTATGTGACGCCTCTACCTGATGATGGTTTGCGACAATGATCATCTCTCTGGTGTCAGCCGAATACAAGTATTTATTTCCAGACTTGCCTTTATGTGCTGGCCCCAAATTATGGAGATGAAGGATAGTGGTGCCTGGGGGTTCTTGTTTCTGAGCATTCATGGAAATAATATATAGACTAGGGATTGTCCGCCATCTTCATTCAGTGATTTCTGTACTTTAATGCCTTGATATTGATTAAGAAACTCCATTTGTGGAGTGGCATGTTTGTGTTCACCGACAACAGCAAGTAGTCATATTACTGTCAGTTGTCTTTTGGTCGTGGATGGTCTCCTCTTTTTTTGTTGTAAAAGTGAAGCATGGAATAATGAGAAGAGCACTAAACTCAGAGCCAGAAGGTGAGGATTCTTGCTATAGGCCTGTTGCGAACTGAACCTTGTGAAACTTGCTTCACCTCTCTGGGCCCCATATGCCTATATTCCTTTAATAAAATAGGGAATTTTGGATGTTGTGAACTTTCTGGTCTTTCCATGTCTAACACTCTAGAATTCTTAGTTGAATCTAGTCCTCAGATGCGAGTGCTGCTTTGACAAAGTGTAAATGGAACTCACGAGATGAATTTAATGTGGTCATCCCTTGGTATCCACAGGGGTTGGTTCCAGATGTGCACACCACCCACCCCCTGGAGATACCAAAATCCCCAGATGCTCAAGTCCCTTATAAAATGACATAGTATTTGCATATAACCCACACACATCCTCCCTTATACTTTCATCACCTCTAGATTACTTATGATACCTAATTCAATCTAAATGCCATGAAATAGTTAAACTACAATGTAAATGCTATGTAAATAGTTGCCAGCATGGCAAATTCAAGTTTTGCTTTTTGGAACTTTCTGGAATTTTTTCTTTCTTCGGAATAGTTTTGATCAAAGGTTGGTTGAATCTGCAGATGCAGAACCCGTGGATCCAGAAGGGTGATTATATACTCTTGGGTACGTAGACTTAGTTGAGTGGCTATCATCAGAATTTGTCTGGGGTCTGCATTGTTACATAGGAAAAAGGACACACAAAGCCAGTGTTGATGAGAAGATGAAGTTCTGTCCCTTTACTTTTTCTCTTTCTCCTATTCTTTTTCACTTTCATCAGAAATCTTCAGAAGAGGGATAGAAAATAGGATGGGAGGGAAGAAATGGTGTGATCCACTGAAAATCCTTGTTAGGAAATTGATGCATGGGTCAGAGGTCAGAGAACCTCTGCTTGCACCAATTCCTGCTCATTTGTGTTTTAGATACCACCTCTCTGCTTCTGCCTTCTTTCTTTCTACTTTCTTCTTGTGGTGAGAGTAGATTTTGTTTAATATTAAAATACCCCAAGGGCCCCCCTGTGCTTCTGTGTAACCAGTGCCCCATTCAGCAAGCAGGCTGATAGTTTTTCAGGACTTAAGAAAACTACTTGATTTGATATAATAAAAATCAACATACACCGTAACTTAAAGATCTGCATCTGGAGTTATCTTCTCATAATACTTTCTGCTGGGAATTCACGTTAAGTCAGTGGAGTGAGTAGAAACCAGTATCATTTACCCCAATACAGAAGGACAGACCACACTCTCTTGGTGTCTTATGCACTTGGAAGCCAAATGCTTTAGTACCAGTTTCACCACAGGCTGTTGGTGATGCATAGACTAGCCTTTGCTGTAATTTAGCAAAAAGATCTTCTTGTCAAGTTTCATTCCAGCAATTAGCGTTCTCTCTGTTAGGGAGTGAAGCCACTGATTCCCTGCTGTGGGAGTGACAGAGACAGTGTAAGGATGGAAAAGTTATTTGCTGTACCATCCAAGCTATGATTTTTATTGAGGTATAATTTACATAGAAGATCTGCCAGTTGTAAAATTATCAAATTATGCAACCATGATTCAGTTGTAAAACATGTCATCGCCCCCCAAAGTTCCCTAATGCCTGTTTGTGTTCAGTACTTGTTCCCAGCCCCAAGTAACCGCAGATCTTTCTGTTTCTATAAATTTGCCTTTCCTGGAAATTTCATGTAAATGGAACCATGCAACACGGAGTCTTTTGTGTTTTGCTCCTTTCATCTAACATAATGGTTTTGCGTTTCATCCATGTTGTAGCAGGTATCAGTATTTTATTCATTTAATTGAAATATAATTGACATATATAATATTGTGTAGGTTTAAGGTGTACAATATGCTGATTTGATACATTTATATATTGCATATATAATATATAAATATATAAATAATAAATATAATATATACATGTATAATAGATATAATCATACTGCAATATGATTACCATTGTAGTGTTAGCGAACACCTCTATGTTGCATAGTTATTACTTCTTTTTTGTGCATTAGATCTCCAGGACTTATTTATCTACTAGTTGCAAGTTTGTAGTAACACCGTCTCCCAGTTCCCCACCTCCCCAGCCCCTGGTAACCACCATTCTGTTCTCTGTTTTTATGAGTTCGGCTTTTTTTAGATTCATACTGTGAATATTCATATAGTGATCAGTATTTGTCTTTCTGACTTAATCTCACTTAACATAATGCCCTCAAGGTCCATTCTTCCTGTTCCAAACGGCAGAATTTCCTTCTCATGGCTGAATAATATTCCACTGCATATATGTACCATATCTTCTTTATCCATTAATCCATTGATGCACACTTGTTTCTATACCTTGGCTGTTGTGAACAATGCCACAGAAAACATGGGAGTTCACATATCTTTTCCATATCTTGTTTTCATTTCCTTGTATATGCACCCAGAAGTGGGATTGCTGGATCATACGGTGGCTCTATTTTTAATTTTTTGAGGAACTTCCATACTGTGTTCCACAGTGGCTGAACCAATTTACATTCCTACCAACAGTGTACAAGGGTTCCCTTTTCTCTGCAACCTTGTCAACACTTGTTATTGCTTGTCTTCTTAATAATAGCCATTTTAACAGGTGTGAGGTGATATCTCATGGTGGTTTTGATTTGCATTTCCCTGGTGATTAGTTATGTCGATCATCTTCTCCTGTACCTTTTGGCCATTTGGATGTCTTCTTTGGGAATATGTATGTATAGTTAATCTGCTCATTTAAAATACCAGATTGTTATTGAGTTACATGCGTTATTTATATATTTTGGATATTAACGGCTTATTGATATTTGGTTTGCAAATGTTTTCTCCCATCTGTGGGTTGCTTTTTCATTTTGTTTCTTGTTTCTTCTGCTGTGCAGGAGCTTTTTAGTGTGATGTAGTCCCATTTGTTGATTTTTGCTCTTTTGCTTGTGCTTTTTGTATTCTATCCAAAAAATTATTGCCAAGACCAATGCCAAGGAGCTTCTTCCCTTTGTTTCCTTCTAGGAATTTTATGGTATCAGGTCTTTATTTTAAGTTAATTTTTATTAATTTTGAGTGGTATAAGATAGCAGTCTCTTCCAAACACCATTTGTTAAAAAGACTATCTTTTCCTCCTTGAGTGTTCTTGGCTCCTTTGTCAAATATTAGTTGACAGTACACGTGAGGGGTAGTTCTTTTTAATTGTTGAATAATATTCCATTGTACACATGTACCACATTTAGTTTACCCATTTGGTTAACGGGCATTCAGATTGCTTCCATTTTGGAGTTTTTATGAATAATGTGGCTATGAGTATTTTCATATTGTGAATGTTTTCATTTCTCTTGGTTATATTCTTAGGAGTCCAATTACTTGATTGTATGGTAACTCTATGTTTAACCTTTTAAGAAACTTAAACTGGTTTCCAGAGTGGCTGTACCATTTTACATTCCTACCAGCACTATATGAGAGTCACATTTTCTAAATCTTCTGCTAACATTTGTCATTGTTTGTTTTTTTGATTATAGCCATTTGAATGGGTATGTAGTAGTATCTCGTTGTTTTAATTTGTATTTTCTTAATGACTGATGTTGTTTGAATATCTTTTCATGTACTTTTTAGCCATTTCTTTGTTAAATGTCTGTTCAAATCATTTGCCTGTTTTTTTAATTGAGATGTTTGACTTATTGCATAATATGTATATATATATACACACACATACATACATACACACACATACTTACACATACATACATTCTGGATATAAGTCATTTATCAGAAAAATGATTTGCAAGTATTTTTTCCCAGTATTGGCTGCTCTTTCTATTTTCTTAATGGTATCTTTTGAAGTGCAGAAGATTTAAATTTTGATCATATCTTGTTTATCAACTTTTTCTTTTATGGATTGTGCTTTTGGTGTCATATTTAAGAAACCTTGGCACTCAATCCAAGGTCATAAAGATTTTCTCCTAAATTTCCCTCCACAAGTTTTATAGTTTTGACTCTTATATCTATTTTAGTCAATTTTCCATTTTAGTTAATTTTTTTTTTCCAGGAGAAGGAAGAATTTATTACTTGCAGCAAGGAAGGAGAACACTGGGGATCTTTCCCAAAGCAGTGTCTCTCATTTAATTTCATTTTATTTATTTACCTACTTATTTATTTATTTAACATCTTTGTTGCAGCATAATTGCTTTACAATGGTGTGTTAGTTTCTGCTTTGTAACAAAGTGAATCAGTTATACATATACATATGTTCCCATATCTCTTCCCTCTTGCGTCTCCCTCCCTCCCACCCTCCCTATCCCACCCCTCTAGGTGGTCACAAAGCACCCAGCTGATCTCCCTGTGCTATGCGGCCTCCCACTAGCTATCTATTTTACGTTTGGTAGTGTATATATGTCCATGCCCCTCTCTCACTTTGTCACAGCTTACCCTTCCCCCTCTGCATATCCTCAAGTCCATTCTCTAGTAGTTCTGTGTCTTTATTCCCATCTTGCCCCTAGGTTCTTCATGACCTTTTTTTTTTTTTTCTTAGATTCTCCATCCACCTCACTACAAATAACTCAATTTCGTTTCTTTTTATGGCTCAGCAATATTCCATTGTATATATGTGCCACATCTTCTTTATCCATTCATCTGTTGATGGACACTTAGGTTGCTTCCACGTCCTGGCTATTGTAAATAGAGTTGCAATGAACATTTTGGTACATGAGTTTTTGAATTTTGGTTTTCTTAGGGTGTATGCCCAGTAGTGGGATTGCTGGGTTGCATGGTAGTTCTATTTGTAGTTTTTTAAGGAACCTCCATACTGTACTCCATAGTGGCTGTATCAATTTACAATCCCCCCAACAGTGCAAGAGGGTTTCCTTTTCTCCACACCTCTCCAGCATTTATTGTTTCTAGATTTTTTGATGATGGCCATTCTGACTGGTGTGAGATGATATCTCATTGTAGTTTTGATTTGCATTTCTCTAATGATTAATGATGTTGAGCATTCTTTCATGTGTTTGTCGGCAATCTGTATATCTTCTTTGGAGAAATGTCTATTTAGGTCTTCGGCCCATTTTTGGATTGGGTTGTTTGTTTCTTTAGTATTGAGCTGCATGGGCTGCTTGTAAATTTTGGAGATTAATCCTTTGTCAGTTGCTTCATTTGAAAATATTTTCTCTCATTCTGAGGGTGTCTTTTGGTCTTGTTTATGGTTTCCTTTGCTGTGCAAAAGCTTTTACGTTTCATTAGGTCCCATTTATTTTTGTTTTTATTTCCATTTCTCTAGGAGGTGGGTCAAAAAGGATCTTGCTGTGATTTATGTCATAGAGTGTTCTGCCTATGTTTTCCTCTAAGAGTTTTATAGTGTCTGGCCTTACATTTAGGTCTTTAATCCATTTTGAGTTTATTTTTGTGTATGATGTTAGGGAGTGTTCTAATTTCATTCTTTTACATGTAGCTGTCCAGTTTTCCCAGCACCACTTATCGAAGAAACTGTCTTTTCTCCACTGTATATTCTTGCCTCCTTTATCGAAGATAAGGTGACCGTATGTGCGTGGGTTTATCTCTGGGCTTTCTATCCTATTCCATTGATTTATATTTCTGTTTTTGTTCCAGTACCATACTGTCTTGATTACTGTAGCTTTGTAGTATGGTCTGAAGTTAGGGAGTCTGATTCCTCCAGCTCTGTTTTTCTTTCTCAAGATTGCTTTGGCTATTCGGGGTCTCTGCGTTTCCATACAAATTGTGAAAGTTTTTGTTCTAGTTCTGTGAAAAATGCCAGTGGTAATTTGATAGGGATTGCATTGAATCTGTAAATTGCTTTGGGTAGTAGAGTCATTTTCACAATGTTGATTCTTCCAATCCAATAACATGGTATATCTCTCCATCTATTTGTATCATCTTTAATTTCTTTCATCAGTGTCTTATAATTTTCTGCATACAGGTCTTTTGTCTCCTTAGGTAGGTTTATTCCTAGATATTTCATTCTTTTTGGTGCAGTGGTAAATGGGAGTGTTTTCTTGATTTCACTTTCAGGTTTTTCATCATTAGTGTTTAGGAATGCCAGAGATTTCTGTGCATTAATTTTGTATCCTGCCACTTTACCAAATTCATTGATTAGCTCTAGTAGTTTTCTGGTAGCATCTTTAGGATTCTCTATATATAGTATCATGTCATCTGCAAACAGTGACAGCTTGAATTCTTCTTTTGCGATTTGGATTCCTTTTATTTGTTTTTCTTCTCTGATTGCCGTGGCTAAAACTTCCAAAACTATGTTGAATAAGAGTGGTGAGAGTGGGCAACCTTGTCTTGTTCCTGATCTTAGTGGAAATGGTTTCATTTCTTCACCATTGAGGATGATGTTGGCTGTGGGTTTGTCATATATGGCCTTTATTATGTTGAGGAAAGTTCCCTCTATGCCTACTTTCTGCAGGGTTTTTATCATAAATGGGTGTTGAATTTTGTCGAAAGCTTTCTCTGCATCGATTGAGATTATCATATGGTTTTTCTCCTTCAATTTGTTAATATGGTGTATCACATTGATTGATTTACGTATATTGAAGAATCTTTGCATTCCTGGGATAAACCCCACTTGATCATGGTGTATGGTCCTTTTAATGTGCTGTTGGATTCTGTTTCCTAGTATTTTGTTGAGGATTTTTGCATCTATGTTCATCAGTGATATTGGCCTGTCATTTTCTTTCTTTGTGACATCTTTGGTTTTGGTATCAGGGTGATGGTGGCCTCGTAGAATGAGTTTGGGCATGTTCCTCCCTCTGCTATATTTTGCAGGAGTTTGAGAAGGATAGGTGTTAGCTCTTCTCCAAATGTTTGATGGAATTTGCCTGTGAAGCCATCTGGTCCTGGGCTGTTGTTTGTTGGAAGATTTTTAATCACAGTTTCAATTTCAGTGCTTGTGATTGGTCTGTTCATATTTTCTATTTCTTTCTGGTTTAGTCTCAGAAGGTTGTGCATTTCTAAGAATTTGTCCATTTCTTCCAGGTTGTCCATTTTATTGGCATAGAGTTGCTTGTAGTAATCTCTCATGATCCTTTGTATTTCTGCAGTGTCAGTTGTTACTTCTCCTTTTTCATGTCTCTCATTTTAGTTAATGTCTTTTTTGTATATGGTATGAGTGTAAGGGTCTAAATTCTTTTTTCTTGTTTTGTATATAGATACTTAGTTTCCCAATGCCATTGTTGAAAAGATCAACATATCCCCCACTGAATTGCATTGACACCTTTGTCAAAAAATTAATTCACCGTTAACGTAAGGTTTTTCTTCTGGACTTTCAGTTATTTTTGATTAGTAATTGTGTCTGCTTTATGCCAATACCACACTGTTGATTACTATAGTTTTATGCTGCTGAAATCGGAAAGTGTAAGTCTTCCAACTTTGTATGTGTTTTAAACAATTATTTTGACTTTTCTAGGTCCTTTGAATTTCTATATAAATGTCATGATCAGCTTGCCCATTTCTTAAAAAAAATGCTTGTATTTTGATAGTGTTTCTTTTGAATCTGTAGATCGATTTTTGGAGAATTGCCATCTTGACATTACTGGATATCAGAGTAGAACATTTTTCCATTTATTTGTTTGTTTTTTATAATTTTATTTATTTTTGGCTGCACTGGGTCTTCATTTGCTGTGCGCAGCTTTCTGTAGTTGTGGCAATGGGGGGGCTACTCTTCGTTGCAGTGTGCGGGCTTCTCATTGTGGTGGCTTCTCTTGTTGCAGAGCTTGGGCTTCAGTAGTTGTGGCTTGCAGGCTCTAGAGCGCAGGCTCAGTAGTTGTGGCAGACAGGATTAGTTGCTTCGTGGCATGTGGGATCTTCCCGGACCAGGGCTTGACCCATGTCCCCTGCATTGGCAGGCAGATTCACAACCACTGCGCCACCAGGGAAGCCCTTTCCTTTTTTTTTTTTTTTTTTGCGGTACCCAGGCCTCTCCCGTTGCGGAGCACAGGCTCCGGATGCACAACCTCAGCGGCCATGGCTCTCGGGCCTAGCCGCTCTGCGGCATGTGGGACCTTCCCGGACCGGGGCACGAACCCGTGTCCCCTGTATTGGCAGGCGGACTCTCAACCACTGTGCCACCAGGGAAGCCCAGCCCTTTCCTTTTATTTAGGTCTTTACTTTCAGTAATGTTTGTGGTTTCTATTGTACTTCTTTTGTTAATATTGTTCCTAAGTATTTCATTCTTTTCAATCCATTGTGAATGGGATTGTCTTCTTCATACCACTTTCAGATTGTACATTGCAAGAATATAGTATACAGAAATACACTGAACACCCAGTCTGTGTCCAGAACACTGTTTAGTGCTAGAGATATGATGAGACATGGGTCAAAGGCATATACTTTGGGGATGTGGCTTTTAAAAAAAAAAAAATTAATTAATTAATTAATTTATTTTTGGCTGTGTTGGGTCTTTGTTTCTGTGCGAGGGCTTTCTCTAGTTGTGGCAAGCGGGGGCCACTCTTCATCGCGGTATGCGGGCCTTTCACTATCGCGGCCTCTCTTGTTGCGGGGTACAGGCTACAGATGCGCAGGCTCAGTAGTTGTGGCTCACGGGCCCAGCCGCTCCGCAGCATGTGGGATCTTCCCAGACCAGGGCTCGAACCCGTGTCCCCTGCATTGGCAGGCAGATTCTCAACCACTGCGCCACCAGGGAGGCTCAGCGATGTGGCTTTTTAAGGAGCCCCAAGCCCAGTCTACTCTTTCTGGTGGCTGTAGAGCCTGCTGGTTTTCAAAGCTGGTATGGCGCTGGAGAGAGGAGGGTGGGAGTAGTTTGAGTTAAAACTCCCCGAGCCTACTGAAGTTACTGAGGTTCAACCTCTTCATAAATAATAAATGCTCCTTGAATTGCTTCAAGTCTTTGGTTAATTTCCAGAGTTCTAAAAAGTTGATTTTGACAACATTGTTTTTCCTTTTTGTCATAGGTCCTCATTCCACCATTCCGAAAGTCCTGCACAGACAGGTTCTGTTAAATTTTTTAGCTAGTCCTTCAGTATCCTGCATACCCCAGGATTGCAACCCCAGGCTAGGAGAGATGGGCATAGTTTTCCACCCTCTGGTCCAAAGTAAGTTAGCCCTTTCTGGCAGTGGTGCTACCAGTTTTCACATCCAGCTCTGCCTTTGTGTAACCATCCTGTTCATAGAGCTGGGCTGGGGGATGCTGGTAGCTTCAGGCAAGAGTGTCACAGAGTCCCACTCTACTCACCCGAAGTTGAGCAGTGTTTTGTGAACATGTGCATCTCAATATATTGTATGCCTTTTGTTATTTTCCAGAGACCTGAAATGATTGTTTTGACAGTTTTATCCACTTATGGTGTTGTATTTTAGAGAAACGATTTATTGACCTCCTCTTTCCTTTATTACCAGAAGTCATGCCTGTGATTTTAAATGTCTAGAATATGTAAGGCATGGTGGAGTATGTGTGATAGCCTAGTGGAAGAGAAACAAGGTTTATAATGAACCTCGGTCTGGCATTCCCAATTCTATATATTGTGATCATTTAGTAAGGTCAACTGAAAGTGAGTGTATCACCCAGTGTTGATGGGACCCTCCATGATGCTTATTCTACTGTCATAGGGTAATTCTTATTTAGAGAAACAGAAGAAAATCTCTTTTGTGTTTATTTTTCCAGTGAGATAATCTGTAAAGATATGACATCATTGATGGAGTTTAAATAAGAGAGACTTAAATAGTATTAAAAGTAGCCTAGGTTAATTTGCTGCAGACATTAATACTTCAGTATTTAACTATACTTTGAGTTTCAATAGAATTTACAGAAGAAAATATGTTATAATGCAGTTTAACAATGCCATTTAGATAAATAATATAATAATGTAATTAATGCTAACTTTTTAGTAATTTGTTAGTTGATCATTGAAGATAGTTTAGGGTAAAATGCTGAGGCTACTGTGAGCTTTAAAATTCTGAGGCATTGTACAAATTAATTGCCTAACACAAACAATATTGTTTTTACATTTGTAAGACAAGTTGTTCACTCTTCAGTGTAGTGTTCTGCTTTTGACAGAGGTTCCAAAGATCATTTTCCAAGAAGGCAGGATTATTTTATTTTCAAAGTTAAAATGTAGGCTATATACTGGCAAACTGAATCCATCAATATGTCAAACATTATACTCAATAACCAGTGGGATTTATCCCAGGATGCAAGGTTAGTTTAACATCTGAAAATCAATTAATGTAATACCTCATATTAATAAAACAACTGACAAAAGCCACACGATCATCTGAGTAGACACAGAAGAAACATTTCACAAAATCTACCCTTTCAGGATCAAAATACTCAACAAACTAGGAATAGAAAGGAATGTCCTAAATCTGATAAAGAACATCTATGAAAAACCTACAGCTTAACAACATACTTAATGATGAAAGACTGAATTCTTTCCCCTTAAGATCGCGTTATCTACCCTCACCATTTCTATTCAACATTGTACTGGGGGTTCTAGTTAGGGTAATCAGGCTAGAAGAAGAAATATATGTATCCAGATTGGAAAGGAAGAAGTAAAACTCTATTTGCAAGTGACATAGCTTTCCATATAGAAAAGCAGAATTCACTAAAAAGCTGTTAGAACTAATACATGAGTTCAGCAAGGTTGCAGGATAGAAACAAAATAAATATACAGAATCAATTACATTTTATGTAATAGCAATGAAAAGTTCAGGAAGGAAGTTAAGAGAACACTTCCACTTACAATAGCATCAAAACAAGTCAAATACTTAGGAATAAATTTTATTCCTTAGGAAATTTTTTCCTTGGGAAAAAGAAGTACAAAACTTGAATCTTGAAACTACAAACCATTGTTGAAAGAAAATAAAGAAGACCCAAGTAAATGGAAATACGTCCATGTTCATGGGTCAGAACACAATATTGTTAAGATTACTCCCCAAATTGATCTACAGATTTAATGAAATTCCTATTGAAATTCCAGCTCCCTGTTTTTTAGAAATTGACAAGCTTATTTTGAAATTCCTATGGAAATGCAAAGAACCCAGAATTGACAAAACAATCTTGAAAAGGAGAAATTTCGCGGACTAATTCTTCTCAATACCAAAACTAACCACAAAACTGCAATATTCAAGACAGTCTGGTATTGGCATAAGGATAGCTACATAGATCAATGGAATGGAATTGAGATTCTAGAAATAGACCCTTACATTTACATCAGTTGATTTTTTGCAAGGGTGCTAAGACAATTCAATGGGGAAAGAATAATCATGTCAACAAATGGTTTTGGAACAACTGGGTATCCACCTAAGAAATGGTGGATTAATGCTGGAGCCCCTTTCTCACACCATATACAAAAATTACTTCAAAATGGATCATAGACATAAATGTAAGAGCTAAAATTGTAAAACTCTTAGGAGGAAAACAGAGTAAACCTTTGTGAACTTAGGTTAGGGAAAGCCTTCATAAGTATGACTGCAAAAGCACAAGGGACAAAAGAAAAAATATAAATAAATTGAACTTTCTAAAATAAAAACTTTTATATTACAAACAGTACCATCAAGGAAGTGAAAAGATGACCTCCATAATGGGAGAAAATATTTGCAAATCATATATCTGATAAGGCAATGGTATCCAGAATATATAAAGAAATCTTATGTCAACAACAAGAGGACAGCTCATTTAAAAAGTAGGCAAAGAACGTGAGTAGATATTCCTCCAAACATGATATACAAAGGGCCAGTGAACACATGAAAAGACATTCAATGTCATGTCATTAGTCATTAGGGAAATGTAAATCAAAACCACAATGAGATAATAGTTCACACCCACCAGTATGGCTATAATCAGTAAGACAGACAGTAATACGTTTTGGGAGGATGTGGAGAAATTGGAACCTGATGTGGGAATGTACAATGGTGCAGCTGTTTTGGAAAAATTGAGCAGTTCCTCAATATGTTAAACGTTACCATATGATCTGGCAATTCCACTCCTAGGTGTATACCCAAGAGAAATGAAAACATGCATCTACAAACACAAAGACTTGTACAGGAATGATCTTAGTAACACAGTCACAATAGCTACAAAGTAGTAACAACCCAAATGTTCATCATCCAATGAATGGATAAATAAAATGTGCTGTACTTATTCAATGGGAAATTATTTGGCAGTAAAAAGGAATGCAGTACTAGTACAGGCAACAATGTGGATGAAACTTGAAAACATGCTAAATGAAAGACCACACATTGTGCGACCTCATTTATATGAAATGGAGTAGGTACAGAAAGTAGATTTGTGGATTAGGATGAAGTGCTTGGGAAGAATGGATAGCGACTATTAATGGGTACAGGGGTTTTTTTGAGGGTGATGAAAGTCTGATAAAACTGTGGTGATGGTTGCACAATTTTGTCAATATACTAAAAACCGCTGAAATGTATACTTAAAATGCATGAATGTTATGTCAATAAAGCTGTTTTAAAAAAGCTTTATTTCCCATGGGAGTTTCATAGGGCTCATTCATCCTTGAATTTACCAAAACTCAGCTTTCCATATGAATTGTTTCATTGGAATTGTCAGGTTTTCAGAGGTCTTCTAGTGAAGGAGATGATAGTGCAAGACAGTGCATCATCTTCTAGAGCTTCTTCTGTACTGTGGCATATTTCTTGAGAGGTATCGAAAAACATACACAATGTTATCAACTTATTATCTTGGCATACTTATTATTATCATCAACATTTTCATTAGTTCCTGGGCATTTTGCACAAGCTCTTGAAATACATTTCCTCACTTAGTCATCTTGAAAACTCTATGAAGAAGGTGGTGTATGTCCATTTTTCAGATAAGGAAGTTGAGTCAGATACTAAGCAGTCTAGTTACAATTCATGTGGTGATGCTAAAACCAGCACTTAGTTCTGGTTGATACCAATGATTTTGCCTTTTCCTTGAGCTTCATTGTGCCTGAGTAATACAAGTATTGGGTATATTTTCTCTTTTGTTTTTTAATACTCTTCCTGGGACACTCTCCATTTAGCCGGGCTTGTTTAGCAGATATCTCACTGTTTTCAGCCAGACTTCTGGGTTCATTCATGAGCCTATCGTTTGGATGACTTTTCTGCAGGTGCCTATTGTTTAGATCCGTTCCCTCCAATGGGATACTGTGTTCTTTACTGTCTGCCCTGGCAATCAGACAGAGGTCTGCAGGTGGTTTCTGGTGGTTGGCCTATCTCTCTGGAAAGCCTTGGTACAAGTTGAAAGTATGAAGAGTCCAGGGTGCCAGGTCTCCTTCAGATTACAGAAATGTGTTAAGTGGGTTGAGTCCAGCATTGTTTTCTGGAAAATAATGGAATTCATATGATTTTTGGCCTGTCTTTGTTCTTTTGCTCTTTGCTCTCTGAAATGCCCTTCCTTTTTATTGTCCCTACTTCACCCCCAGTAAAACACCTCTGAATATTTCAAGAGTCAGTCGATTGTCTGTACCTCTGTGGATCATGCTTACTAATCCCTGCTCCTCTAGTTAAGTACACCTCACTTCCGTTTATGGCTTCACTGTACCCTGTAAAAATAGTTGCACAGCACCTTTAACACTTCATTTTACTTTTGGTTTAGTTAGGTACTTGTCTCTTCCCTCTAGCCTGTCAGTCCCTTATGGGTAAGGACTGTATTTCTCCATCTTATTAATTTTTGCATCCGTAGCACTGTGCCTGGGGACCTAGCAGCCTTTCAGTAAATGTTGAATGAATGTGTGGGAAACTTAGGTGAAGCCCAAGTATGGGTGAGTGATCGATCCATGCTGGGATAGCCTGGATTCTGTTGCTTAGAAATTACAGGTGGTGTGCACGTGTGTGCGTGCGTGTGTGTGTGTGTGTGTGTGTGTGTGTGTGTTTTACTGAAGGGTACCAATTTGGCCACAGAGTACCTATTTGCCTGTTAAACTTTTTTGGGTTGTTATTTTTTTATTTTATTTTATATTGGAGTATACTTGATTAATGATGTTGTGTTAGTTGCAGGTGTATGGCAGAGTGATTCAGTTATACATATACATGTATCTGTTCTTTTTCAAATCCTTTTCCCATTTAGGTTGTTGCAGAATGTTGAGCAAAGAGTTCCCTGTGCTATACAGTAGGTCCTTGTTGGTTATCTGTTTTTAAGTATAGTAGCGTGTAGATGTCAATCCCAATCTCCCAATTTATCCCTCCCCTAAATTTTATTTTTTTGTTTTATTTTTCAAAATGCTTGAGCAAAAAGCATCTGCTTTTAATTATATCTTATTTGTCCACTGTGTGTACAACATCCTGTGAGCTAGTTATTTGAACATCGCTGACCTGCCTCTTTCAGAAGACAGTTTGCGAGTTGAAATTACAGTCTTGGTAAAGAAGCTCTTTGGATTTAAGGATTTTGCCTCATCTGTAGTAATTACCCCCAGCCCTAGGGTCTTTCCACACGCTCCACATTCCTCCGCCAAATTCCCTAACGCCGTGCTTCTCAATCCTGTTGCTCATTGCATTCACCAGGGGAGCTTAAGAAAAATACTTCTCGGCCCCTCCCACAGAGAATTTCTAGGGGTGAGACCCAGGCGTGGGTATCTTCTGTAAAACTCCCAGACTGAAACCGAGCAAGACCCTTGTGGGGCCTTCTTGGGTACAAGAAACTTTCTGAATCCCCCGATTCTTGTTTGTAGGGAAAAGGCTTCAACCTCCTAGTCCTTCCCTGAGTTGCAAAGGGCAGATTCAACAGTTACTAATTAGGAAAGTGAGGGAATGCAGAAAGAAAGGAAAAGCTGTCAAGAGACAATAGTACAGCGATAGAGCAGAGTCCTAGTTCCTCCCCAAGGGATGTGCATAGCAATCTGTACACATCTTAGAGTTGTTCTATTGGAACTAAGACCCCCACCCAGGTGGAGGAGGGCAACTTCAGGTTGAGCACAAGATACCTGGAGCACCGCCCTGTAACCTCACCACCAACCAATCAGGAGAAAGTCACACACCCTGCAGCCCTCACCCCAAATGTTGCCTATTATGACTCTTCCCTGAAAACTGCTGGAGAGCTCCAGCCTTTGAGAACGAGCTGCCCATTCTCCTTGCTTGGCCCTTGCAATAAATACACCTTTCTCTGCCCCAAACTCTGATGTTTCGGTTTGTTTGGCCTCACTGTGCGTCAGGCACTGGACTCAGGTTTGGCAGTAAGGCAACTGGTGTGCAGCCAGGGTTGAGAATCAAACCCTGTGTGCATCCTGGGGTTCTATCAAAGATGATGCTGTCAACATGCGTGTGAACTTTTGAGGGCAAATACCTTGTTTGGGAGGATGAATTTAAAGCAGAGGTTCTCAAAGTGTGGTCCCCAGATCAGCAACATCAGCATCACCTGGAAATTCATTCAAAATGTGTATCCTTGGGCCTCTACCCCAGACCTAATGGATCAGAAGCTCAGGGGTGGGCCCCAGCAATCTCTTTTCACAAGCCTTGCAGGTGACTGATGTACTCTGAAGTTTGAGAATTACTGAGTTAAAAAAGAAGAGCTCTGTCCTTGGAAGGCAGGAGGGCCAGACCACAGCTGGCAATGGTCCCAGCTCTGAGAGTCTGCCCTCCTTGGGCCTCCTGTGTTGCAGGAAAGAGTGTGGGGCGTGAGAGGGTGGTCACATCCCAGGTCTCAGGCAAGTCCCTGGGACGGCCACAAAGTGTGACTTCTTGGCTTTGGGCAGGAAAGAATTCAAGAGTGAGCATAGTAAAATGAAAGAAGGTTTATTCAGGGAGAGACATACTTCATAGACAGAGTGTGGGCCATCTCAAAAGGCAAGAAGCCCCAAAATATGGGGTGATTGTTTCTTATGGGCAGGGTAATTTCATAAGTTAATGAGTGGGAGGATTATTCCAACTATTTTGGGGAAGGGGCGGGGATCTCCAGGAGTTGTGCCCCTGCCCACTTTTCACCTTTTATGGTCAGCCTTGGAACTGTCATGGCACTGGTGGGTGTGTCATTTAGCATGCTGATGTACTATTACAGTGAGCGGATACTGAGGCTCAAGGTCTAGTGGAAGTCGACTCATGTGCCATCTTGGACCTAATTGGTTCTAACCAGTTTATGTCGTGTCCTCAATGGCTGTCATTCTTGTAAAGGTTGTGCCCTGCCCCCTTCCTGTTTCACCTGTACGCTCAGCAGAGCAGAAAGCCTGGCTCTGCCTCGATTCAGGAGATGAAGGTCCGTCCTGGGCTAGTTTTGTTTTCAGCAGCCTTTCCCCCACTTCCCCCATAGGTAGCAGCACCTCCTTGTTCTTGTAAATGCTGGTGCTTTGGCCGGTGCTGTTTACCCCTCCTCCCCTTTCTGCTTCCTGCAGGATCTTCAGTTCTTTTGCCTCCCTGCACCCAGCATCTTGGGTTTTCTCTCTCTGCTTTCTCCTTCCCTGTCCCCTGCAGACACTCCCAGCCTCCCAGCAGCCCATAAAACGTGCCGTGCTCTTTTCAACACCAGAGTGCCCAGAGGTCTGTACTCTCCATCCTCGCTGCCTTGCCACGTTCAAGCCTATTTACCCATAAGTCACTTCTTCCTTGTTCTAGTGAAACTGCTTTTCACTGAACCGAAGTTTACCAAATCTAAAGATTCCCGCTGCCACTCCCCCCCCCCCCCCATTAATCTTAGTCATCCTTGAATTTTCTGTGGTGTTCGATGCTGTTGGCTACCCTTTCCTGACTGGTAGATAACTTTGTGTCATTTGCGTGTCACTTACCCTCTTGATTTTATTTTCCCTGCCTGCCACTGGCTCGTCGCCAGAGCTCTGCCTTGTGTCCACTCATCCACACTGTGTCTGACTGCTTGGTCCTGGGGATACGATGACACACAGACACAGCCGTCGCCTCCCTGGAGCCACTGGTCCCCCAGCCCCACTCTTCCAGAGAGACTTTGAGGGGAGTGATGGTTCTGCAGGCCTGGTCAGGAGAGACTCACAGAGGAGGGGACTTTGGGTCAGGGGATGCCCAGGAATTTGCTTGTGGCAAGAGCAGGGAAGAAAACATTCATTGTGAGCAGAGGAAAGAACATGACATTTTCTGAGAGCGGCAGTTTTAGTGTTAGAGCACGGGATTCACGAGGGCAAGTGTTGGACGTTGCCCCTGGAGGGGTTTGGGGGGGCCAGATAAAGACATTACATTCTGTGTTTAGAAATTTGTAATTTACACTTAGAGCAGTGAGTTTAAAAATACACGTTTCCAATTTAACTTTTGCCCCAAATATCCCATTCTCACTATATCCCCTTCTATAAAACAAACAGCTCCCCTCTGTAGTACTCAAGCATTTAAAAGGAAAAGTGAATTTCCTTTCCCACAAAATCACCCCAAGGGTGACCTGTGTTACCAGTTTGTGTGTGCCCCAGACGTTTTTTTTTTAAATCTTTACTGGAGTATAGTTGATTTACAATGTTGTGTTAGTTTCTGCTGTACAGTTATGCAGTTATACATGTACATTTATCCACTCTTTTTTAGATTCTTTTCCCATATAGGTCATTACAGAGTATTGAGTAGAGTTCCCCATGCTATACAGTAGGTTCTTATTAGTTATCTGTTTTACATATAGTAGTGTGTATATGTCAGTCCCAATCTCCTAACTTATCCCTCCCTGCCCCTTATCCCCTGGTAACCTTATTTGTTTTCTATATCTGTGACTCTACTTCTGTTTTGTAAATAAGTTCATTTGTGCCCCCCTCTTTTTTAGATTCCACATATAAGCGGTATCATATGATATTTGTCTTTCTGTGTCTAATTTACTTCACTCAGTATGACAATGTCTAGGTCCATCCATGTTGCTACAAATGGCATTATTTTGTTCTTTTTTATGGCTGATATTCCATTGTATATATGTACCACATCTTCTTTATTCATTCCTCTGCTGATGGACATTTAGCGTGCTTCCAGGTCCTGGCTATAGTAAATAGTGCTGCCGTGAACATTGGGGTGCAGACTTTAATAAATATAAAATTTGCTGATCTCACTTGATACGTTGCTGTCCTCTTTACACGTCAGCATGTTTGGGTCTGCCTCATGCTTTCTCACACCCATGGCACGTCATTATATCAGTGTCCTGTATTTCGTTTAACCACTTTCCTATTGATGGGCGTTAAGGTTGTCAGATTTTCACCATTGTGAACACATAGCAGCAAACATCCTTGTCCATGTTTCTTCATTCTTTCGTGTTTCAGTAAACTTTTGTAAGAGGGAACACAAAGGGGAAATTGCCAAGCCCAAGGTTAAGCTCATTCAGAATGTCTCTCCAAGGTGGTTGGAGCCAAAAGGAACTTTGCCAAACTGATAGGTGAGAATTAGGCATTTTATATTTTAGTAGATGTCCCTTTCATTAGCGACATTGAGAACGTTTTCCTATGTACGTTGACCAATGATTTCTTCTGCGAAGTGCCTATCGTTTGTCCATTTTCTTATTGGGTTGCTTTCGTTGTTTTCCTTCAAATTTATCTATTTATTTATTTTTGGCTGCATTGGGTCTTCGTTGCTGCGTGTGGGCTTTCTCTAGTTGTGTTGAGCGGGGGCTACTCTCCGTTGTGGTGCGCAGGCCTCGTATTGCGGTGGCTTGTCGTTGCGGAGCACAGGCTCTAGGCACGCGGGTTTCAGTAGTTGTGGCTCGTGAGCTCTAGAGCGCAGGCTCAGTAGTTGTGGCGCTCGGGCTTAGTTGCTCCGCGGCATGTGGGATCTTCCCGGACCAGGGCTCGAACCTGCGTCCCCTGCATTGGAAGGCGGATTCCTAACCACTGCACCACCGGGGAAGTCCCAGTTGCTTTTTTTTCTTATTGATGCAGGGAGGTTTTAAAAACATTTGAGATATTATCTTTTCATTTGAATTTAATTAACATTTTAAATTAAAATGCAGTCTGTGAATACTTGCAGATACAAGTTTTGAATACTCGTGAGGGCAGTCCCTCCACCTCCCTCCCCCAATCCGTTTCTTTGTGCCCCTGCCCCAGAACTTTTACCATTTTGGGGAGTGACCTTTCAGGCCCCTTTATATCCCTTTACACACATATGTACCGAGACAAAATATCTTGCATTATTTTGAGGGTTTTATTTTTCAGTAACTGCTGAGGCTACATTTCAAGTTCTGAAACTTGCTTTTTCATGAACAGTGTGTCTAGTTCATCCTTCCTTGTTGCTACATACAAACCCAGCTGTTGTGTTTACCTGCTGCATAATATTCTGTATGTTGCTGTAACAATTGTATGAACCATATTCCCCATGGATGAACCCTGCCCACTCCCCGAGTCTTTCCTGTGTTATAAGCAGCGCCACAGTGACCATCCTTGTGCGTACCCCCTTGGGCACTCCAGTGTTTGTCGTGGATGGTTTAAAGTAAGAGAGTTAGTATCAGATGTGTCTGTCAGAAACCACTCTGACAGCATAGTGAAGGAAAGGGACCTAGGTTGGAACCAGTTAGGAGGTTATTATTGCAATAGTCCAGGTGATAAAGAAATGAATCTGAGAGAATGAATCTGAACTGATGCAGTGGGTTTGGAGAGAGAGAGGACCTGTGGGAGGGGTGTGGAGTGGTTAGGCTGTCCGCAGACGAACTACAGAGCTTGAAAGTTGAAACAAAGCTTCTTTCTTCTTATTGATGAGGTCAGTAAAAAGATTGGCCTGATATGAGTAAAACAGTGCTAGCTGTAGGAATGTCTCCTGTACTGCTGGTCCCAGGGGACAAGGAGAGAGTCTTCAGCCCAGGGAGGATTAAGGGTTACAGCTGTCACTCTGCCAGGCAGGACGCAGTGTGTGCTGAGGTCAGGGGTGTGGGTGTGTGGGTGTGTGTATGTGTGGTCCTGGTGACCTGGAATCCTGAGGGGTGCTACTTGGCTTTCTTTTGTCAGGGAAAGGACAGCAACTGTATTAGTGGTTTCCAGAAGATGCCACGGTAACCTCACCTAGCCCTGGGCAGAGGGCCGGAAGACCCCTTCTTTTGTGGGGCTTCTTTACTAGGGCATCTGGGAATGTATGGGATATATTCACTCACTGTCTTAAATTACTTTGCTAAAATCTCTCATGATCTTCAGTTCAAGATTTGGGGCCCCTTTAGGGCCAAATCCAAACCCTGATGAAATTCCATCATCTTTTATAATAACATTAAGGGCCTTTGAACTTGAACTAATTTAGAGGAGAGTCTGGTAACAAAAGGGCAAAAGCCTTGTTAAAAAGTAAAATCAGACCCCTCCGCCTAGGAGGGAAATTTTCTGGGTGATCTCTTCCAGCAGGAAGAGAGAAGGTTGAAATGACTTAATGTTGGATATGGGACTGTGAAAGTGGGAGTTAAAGCTTTGCGAGCGAATGGGATCCCGAGAAAGAAGGTGTGTCAGTTGAATAGCTAGTGAGACGAGCAGAAAACCAGGGAAGAACTGGGTTCTAGAAGCCTAAGGAAGACAGTTTCAAGGAGGAAACAATGAGATAATTTAGACATTCCAGTTTGGTTAGTGTCCTTTTCCCTTGGAAATCAGGAGATCTTCATGCGCCCTTTTCGAAAGAGGATGCTGGTCCTTTCCACTTTAAGTGTCTGCTCTGTAGCTGTGTCTGTTGCCTTAGTCAGGGCAATTCAAGCTAGTTGCTTTAATTACACCCCTAGAAATCTCCAGGGCTTGACACAATTAAGTCATAGTTTCTCACTCATACCACATACTGTGCGGGTAGCTCTGCCTTCCTTGGCAACAGTCCTCCAAGCAGTGACTTGGGAATCTGAGAGCCCTTCATCTTATCACGCTGCCGTCTTTACAATGGTCACTGCAGTTGCTGTGGAAGGGGAAGAGACAGCATGGACAGGATTACAGGGGTGTATGGCCAGGTCTAGAAGCAGCATAATTAACTTTCACTCATACCCTTTTGCCTGGAACTGTGTCACATGATCTCTACGTATTTGCACAGGAAAGCCAAGACGGGGAAATGGAATTGGTGAGCATTTAACCCTTCTCTGCTACAATACCAAAGGCATACCCACAGCCTTCACTTCTCTCTCTAGTTACAAGGTCCACAAGTTGAATTTATTAGTGGACATTTCAGACTCCACTTGTTTGAATTACAGTTAATCCTTGAATAACATGGGGTTTAGGGCGCTGACTGTCCAAGCTGTTGAAAATCCATGTATAACTTAGAGTCCACCCTCTGTGTATGCGGTTCTTCTGTATCCACGGTTCTTCTCTATCCAAGGTTCCACATCCTTGGATGCAACCCATCTCAGATGGTGTGGTGCTATAGTATTTACTATCGAAAAAAAATCTGTGTACACGTGGACCCACACAGTTCAGACCCGTGTTGTTCAAGGGTCAACTGTAGGTCTTAAATACTCCCTTCCCCCATCTACACAAGAGATTGCTTTCAGCTGCTGGTAACAGATTTTAGTTTTATCCTTTAAGGCCAACTCTGGGAGTCAGAGAGGGACATTCCTATCTTCAAGCCTTTGCTCAAGCGGTCACCTCTTGCTGGAATCCTCTTCCTCAAGGTATTTGTCTCACTGCCTTCATATCTCTGTTGAAACTTCACATTCTTAGTGAGGATTGCTTTGTCCTCTCTATTGAATACTGTAACACCCTGCCCCACTTAGAATTCCTGACTGATCCTCCGTACTCTGCCCAACCTCTTTCTTTTCTTTTCTTTTTTTAAAAGATTTTTTTTTTAATAATGTGGACCATTTTTAAAGTCTTTATTGAATTTGCTACAATATTGCTTCTGTTTTATTATGTTTTGGTTTTTTGGCCACAAGGCATGTGGGATCTTAGCTCCCGAACCAGGGATCAAACCTGCATCCCCTGCATTGGAAGGCGAAGTCTTTAACCACTGGACCGCCAGGGAGGTCTCCCTACCTCTTTCTTTATATCTCTTATACCTTCGGATGTACAACATACTTGTTTATTATACTTATTTTTTATAGGCTGTTGTCCCAGAAGAATATTAGCCCCAGGGCAGGGATCTTGGTTTTTCATTTCCTGACTGAGGAGATCAAGTGTCTTGGACAGTGTCTGGCATATAGTAAGCACTCTATAAATATTTGTTGAGTGAATTGCATTGAGGCGCTTAGACCAGAAAATCTTGGAACCAGTTTAGGAGGTAGGAGCACAGGGAGGGTACGGTTGGCGGTCAAGTCCAGCAGCGCTGTCTTTGCAGTTGCTGTGGCATCTGTGCCCTGGCGTGCTCACGGTTTAGTTACCACCACACTGTTTGGTTGGTTCCTGTATCACTGGCCTCTCAGCTTTGAGGGCTCTGGCCTTGCCTTCTCCTGCCCCTCTGCGCACGTAGCCACGTGCATCTTCCTGCAGTGTCACTGATGATACGATCGCTGTTGTATGAACGCAGCTCTTGTACATGGTCTGCTTTGCAGGGGAGGGGGTGTGTGTGGGGGGGGCTGCCTGGTGTTCCTTGTTCCCGTGGATAGGTTTAGGTTGACTTGTCCTCTGTACCAGGCAGTCTTGAGGGCCTAAGATACTTTTGTACTGCACCCATGAAAATATTTTAGTTTGTTTTAAAATCAGTAGAGAAAACTCAGAACTTTTAGGTTGAACAAAAAGTTTTAATACATAATAGCATACTCATCTACAAAGTTGTGAAATACAATAAAATATAATATGTAATTAATAGGTACTTGCTATGGAATTAATTAATATGTAATTACTGGAGGAAGGGGCAAAAGCGACTAGGGCTCATAAAAGTCATATTGCAGCCCTGGACATGACTTGCCTGGGGTCACTCAGAATGTGGTGGACTCAGGCCTAAGATTGTCTTCAAGTCCCTCTCATGGATGAGGGAACTGGGGCCCTGAGAGGCTGTCACATGCTGTTGAGTTGTTAGGTCATATTTAGGTCTTCTGAACTGCTGGCTAATGCTTCTTGCCTGTGTGCCATGCCCCTCTGTCTGAGAAACCTTCCGAAGAAGTAACTTAGATGAGTATAGTTTCTAAGTGTATCTCATTTGTTTGAATTATTCAACAGATGCTTACTGACACTCCATTCCTTAGCCATTTATGAAGAAGATACCTGTGAGTGGCTGCGAAGTGTTCATCCCATTCTTCAGTCACGCTAGATAAAAAGTTTTACTGTGTTAACTAACAAGCCAAGTCTTAAAAGGGAGTAAAGTAAGGGACCATTAGGTCAGTAGATAAAACTCTTAAAGGGGATAAGAACTGCTTTACAGATTTTTGTGTTTTAAAATGAAAATGAATCTGGAGGCATCTGGTCCCTTAGTAGGCAAGTATTCATTGATCCCTTTCCCTTCTCTTCCATTAGACAACATTTTTAGTCCTCTGCATACATCATATTTTATGCCATTGTTTGCTCACTACCCTCCTGGATCAGAGACAAGTGAAGAATTAAGTCATATAAAACAATTAACCCAAATAAGTCACATATAAAAACCACATTCACCTTCATTACCATGTCTATTCCCTGTGCTATTTTGCTCATCTAGACCGAGTTCCGCCTAGCCCGTATTATAGCTGCCCTTGGGCCGTTTTCTAGGCTCTGGGGATACAGAAGAGCACAGAGCAGCTGCCCTCAAGGAGCTTGATGTCCACTGGGGGCAACGGTGGGTTTGTTTGACAGCATTTTCAATTGTGAGGTTCCGGAGAGCTCTGGATGCGTGTGTGGGTGGTGTGTGTGTACGTAAACACTCCTACACACAGCAGAAGCCTCTTAACTGGGTATGGTTAGGATTAGGTGTTTTGGTTAATAAAAAAGTAGGGTAAACCTGGGAACATAGGTATCTTTAGTGTTCATTTTCACTTTATAGAGTTTATATGTCTACACCTAAAACATGCAGATCCTTCCGGTGAATATGGATTCAGTGCCAGGAGTTCTGAATTGAGCTTGTTATAAACCGTATCGAGAACACGCTGCCTCTGATTTCCAGTCCTGGCGTTAAGGCAGAGCAAGCACAAACACGTCCAGACGTGTCAAGTCATCAAGCCCAGGATTCTACATTCTTTATGACTTTTTTTTCCTCCCACTCTTTCCCAATTATCTTGCCCATACCTGGTGTCAAGCTGATTATTTTTCAACAAAATGGCTATAATAAGTCTTTCTAAAGCATTTAATCCAATTTATAAAAACGACTATTTTTTTTTGTCCTCATGAATATCAATGTACCTAATATTTGTGTAGCCAAGCCTAGTAGTTAAAAGCATGGGCTGTAGAGCCAGACTGCCCAGGTTCTTTCCGAGCTTTGCTACTGTGAGCTTGAAGCTGGGCTGTGGCCTCAGTTTTGTCACTGATAAAATAAGCCTAATGATCAGATATATTGCACAGGATTGCTGAGAGAATTATATCAATTAATACCAATGAAGTCCTTAGAGCAACTCCTGGGACATAGTATGTGCTAGCTCTTTTTTTTTTTTTAAATCTATATTTATTTATTTGTTTGGTTGCACTGGGTCTTAGTTGTGGCTGGTGGGCTCCTTAGTTGCAGCACGTGGGCTCCTTAGTTGCAGCACGTGGGCCCCTTAGTTGCATCATGTGGACTCCTTAGTTGTGGCATGTGAACTCTTAGTTGCGGCATGCATGTGGGATCTAGTTCCCTGACCAGGGATCGAACCTGGGCCCCCTGCATAGAGAGCTCGGAGTCTTATCCACTGCGCCACCAGGGAAGTCCCTGTGCTAGCTCTTATGATTACTGTAAATATTTAGTATTATGTGATTGTATTAACAAATTCAACTGGCATAAGCAGGATTGGGAGCAGGCAACACTGTTTCCTGGCTAAAAACTGGTGAGATTGGAATGGAGCAGGCATCCAGGGAGAACAGCCCAGCTCCCTGGGTGTTTTACAGTAGTACGAGGGGCCGCTGCTCTGGCTAAGGCATAAGTGGAGGTCCGTTCAGAGAGGTTATGCTCGGTGTATGATTGATCGTCTCCTTGTACGTACTGTAAGTCAGAACATGCATCAAGCTGCCTGGAAGTATATTTTCCATCTTTTTTTTTTGGTTCAGTGAAAGCCATTACCTTGCTACAAAACCATTCTCTCTGATTCTCTCAGAGAGAGAATGAGAAAAGGAGAGATAGACAGACAGGCAGACTGACCTACCGACTGATCTTGAGCCCATGCTCCATGTCGTGCTGTAGAGTTTAGAGTCTGCAGATTCTGTGGGATTCAGAGAATTGGCCACCATGCTCTCTTCTGAATTTGGCACGCTGTGTGCTTGATGAAATGCTGTTTACTTGCTGATCATCCAAACTAGTAGAAGGAAATGAACCTAAAGTAATGAACTCAGCAAGCAGGATGTCTGCCAGGGGGTGTGCCTCCCTGATTTACAGTTCTGCTGCATCGTCGGCTCCTGCAATGGGAAGAGTAACTTTTTGCACCACATATGTCTTTGTTTTCATCCTGCGGTGTGTTTGAGAGGACACGGTGACAGGCAACATATAAATAGCTAGCTTCCATTTTTATTTTTAGTGGTAATGACTTTTTTTTGAAATGGGATTTCTTATTTAATAAGTTATGGGATGTAATTACCACCTACTTAGAATGCCTCACGTTCATCTGAAACTCTCGGTAAAATCAAAGTCCGCGTATAACGGAATAAAATAAGCCTGGTGATGAAACAGATAACCTTTAGGCCACCCTAATGTTCAATATTTCCCTCTCTCCCTCTCTTCCTCTCTCTCTCCCTTCCCCCTCCCTTCCTTCCTTCATTTTCTATAAATTGGAATGATGCCACTTAAAAGTGTTACTGGAGTGAGCTAGTAAAAGGCGAAAGAGTTATATGATCTGAAGAGAAACCAGAGTATTCTGGAGTGAGCTAGATGGCACGTGTCTTCTGCCATCCACAGGTCTCCCACTGTTCAAGGGCTGTGCCTATAAATGGATTTTTCCCTTTGCATCGTCATATAAGTAGTGGCCCACAGCCTTTAAATTTCTCCACCTAGAGAACGTGAAGACTTCATTAAATGACCCTCCCTCTCTGGTTCGGGAAAGGCTGCATAGTGGTAGTGGCAGAGCAGCCTTCGTAGGGCTTAATCACTGCAAGGCAGGCAGCATCTTCCTGAGTTAAACCTCTGCATATAAAAAATTCCCAGAGCCAGAGTTACCTTCAGTTTTTTATGAATCACACTCTTAGTCACTAGAAACTATCAACCCTGCAGTTGTAGGCGATCTGAATGGCCTGGGCCCAGATTGGAGAAGCAGTGACTAATGGTCAGTTTTGGACTTGGCTGACCTCCCACCCACTTCCCTCCTCCCCAGCCCCCTCCCTGCTGGGCTCTGTTCTCACCACCTGAGGTCTGCACATACAGGTCTTTTCATCAGAGGGTTTATTAGGCGATCTGCTCCAAATAGGACTGTAGACAGCACCCGGGGCATGTGTCTTTTGAAGAGCTTGGTGGTGACTGGGTCTGCTCAGTTCCTAGGAGATGCTAAGGGCAGAGGGCAAGGAGACTGTCTTCTTCTTCTCGGGCTGCTCTTCTCAACAGTCGGTCTCCGGGGAAAGGTGTGGTGTAGTGTGTGGTTTCTTCACTGGCCGTCAGGCTCAGTGCTACACAAAGGGGGTTCCTCATGTCATCTTAAGTGAATGCATTTAGAATCACAGTGGAGCTTTTAGGGGATTCTTGTGTCCTCTGAGAAGGTGAGAGCGCCTGTCTTTCTCTTCTCCATGTGTCTCAATTCTGCCCTCGCCTCTAAAGGTGAGCTCAAGTTCTAGTCCAGCCCTGACGGCAGGTCCTGTCCATTCACATAGATTTCTGCCTTCTCTGAGCTCATAGGAGCTTAATCTGTACCACACAACACGGGTATTCATCACACAGTGTCTCATCTTCCTAAAAGCTTCATATCTTTATTCCCAACGAAGCAGAAGCCCCTGGAGCTGAGCTTTGGAAGCTGAGCAGATGATTATTACAACATTGGTCTTCTCTCATTTCCAAGGATATATAATATCTATGTCATGCCTGTCTTATATGTGCACATTTCTGGGTTGTGAAGGCTATAGGAAAACATAACATTGTCATTGTTCCTAAAAGCCAAATGGGAGGCAGCCACATATGTAAAGAGTGGCATTTCACCGGCAGTGGGAGTCCCAGAATGTCAGGCTATGGAATTTGATCTTTATTTGGTAGACACTGGCGAGCTATGAACCTTTGTAGTTGGAAGTGGTGTGATGCAGATCCGGGTTTTGGAAGCACTGGGCAAGAACTGGTAGAAGCCAGACCAGAGGTGTGTAATTGGGCGTAGTCACAGATGCCAAGTGACAGCAGACAGGCTGAGTTGGGGACTCTGAGAGCGAGGGGAAGGGTTGGGTGGAAGACTTCAGGGAGGGAGGGAGGCAGGTAAGAACATAGGGTTAGAGACAGATGAGCTGGTCTGGCCACTGGCTGTGTGCCCTTGGCTGTGTGCCCAAGTTACTTACCCTTTCCGTATCTCCACGCGGTCCTTGTCTGAAAATGGGGACCTCAACCTTAAACTTCATAGGATTGGATTAGGTGTAGTTCGTCAGCAACTCGGTAGAAATAAGAATCAGAGGGGCTTGGGACTGGAGGGTACGAGAAAGCCTGAAAGATGATGGGAATTTAAAGTCTAAGTGACTGATGAATAAGAGCAAGTCTCTTTATCCTAGAAGTCCAAACCATATAGCTGTTGCCATTAGTAACGTGGTTTGTGATTCTCTACCTCTCTGGGGTTTCTTGAGTGCTTGGGGGTGTGTTAGCCATATTTGCATCGCCAGTGCACTGCATGCAGTAGGCACTCAATGAGTGTTGAGTGGCTCATCCTCCTCTAAGTGTTGGCCTCTTCTTTGATCCTCGTCTCCCCTTTTCAGTGTCCAGGTCCTGTGTGTTCTGTCTGTACGTCAGAGCTCACGCGAGTCCCTGCTCTTTCTACCGCCTCTCGCTTCTGGATATCAAGACCTTGTGCACAAACCACTGTGATAGCCTTATAATTATATTCTGCTTTCAACCTTTGTCTTGTCCAATCCATCCTGGGGGTTTCCTGGATAATAGCACGTCTCGTATTTCCCGCTAACATTCAACGGCCCCCATTTCCTACTAAATAAAGCCCATGCTCCTTAGTCTGCTGTTTAAGGCCTTTGATGAACCCTACCCTACCCTTCAGTCTAACTGGTCCTCTACCCTCCACCGGGAACGGCCTCCTGCTTTCCCAATTTTTTGCCTATCTGATTGCTACCCTGAGATACTAGCTCAAATGTCACCTATTCCATGCAGCCCTTCTTGATTCTGCCATCAGCAAGCAATAAATCTTATGGCCTTTTGGACTCTTGGGACAGGCAAACTTTACATCATGATACATCTGCGTTACTGGTGAGTTTCTAGGCATCAGGGTCCCTGTGTATATCCTGGAGTATGCACGTGGGTAGGTTCTCCACCACCCCATCTGGTATATGTCTTTTGTACACAGTAGGCATCTAATGAATGCCTACTAGATTGAAGACTTTCCTTCTGTGGGGTAGCCTTGGTTGCTGGCATGTGTTGGTTGAGCACCCTCTCCCTGTGTCCTGGGATGGCCTTGTCTTCCCTCTCAGATATAATACCACTTCAGTTTCATCTGATTTAGGGACTGTAGATTGGACCCCAAGGTGATAATTGTCTTCTTTGTCTGGCTTTGCTTCTCTGGCCCAAATGATGCTGTGATGGGATGTGATTGGCGTAGGCTGGCTATGGGGCAGATGCCTTCATTGCAGAATCCTTCTCTCTTCCCCCCTCCTTTCTTGTTCTCTGATTTACTCTTTTCTCTTGGAGTTGCCAGAGAATGTTTTTTTTAATTCCATTAACAGCTTAACAGCTTTCCAGGCCTGTGGGCTGACTGATTCTCCAGGTTCTTCTCAGCTCTACATGTAGTAGGGTTTATGGAAAGACAACAGTCCTCGTATTCACTGGATGAATTCTCTTGGTTCCAGAAGTGTTCATCTAGGACCCCAAGGTAAGTGGACTTGGGCTTAGGGAGATGTTCTAAGTTGGGTACAAATCTACCTGACGTTGAAGGGATTCAGGTCCAATTTTTTTTCTGGGCTTCTGTAACGTTTTACTTCCCTTTGGATGTGGCGATTTACAGACACTGTAAACTGACAGGGTTATTTTTTTCTTGTAACACAACAGGGAACATGATGAAGTTTCTTTCCTCCTAAAAGTAAATTAAATGTAAACACTATGTAGTAATTGGATTTGAAATGCATCCCTTCTTATGTTTTATGTGTTTGAATACCTCTTCATCAGTGCCAAGGAGGTCTTGGAGCCTTTTCTGTTTTTGACATCATGTGGCTTAACTGAGTCTTCGTTACCAAGGAAAGGAGTCCCACCAGCCAGCTACCCCTCGGGCAGCATTTGTGTCTCTGCTTAAGCAGCTGCTGTCCTATTCAGAGTCTTAGTATTCCAGATTTAGAACGGTCAGGTGACAGAGTTTCTCAGTGCCCTTGATACTTGATCTACCTACGAGTTCCTGTCTCTTTTGTGTCTTCGTTGGCCTTTGTCAGGGACATATATGCCTGGACATGTGGAAAGCCAGGCCCTGCGGACTGTGACTTATGCAGAACTTTAAAGACCACGGGTTTTCAGGACTCTGGATTTAGGTATTAAATCAAAAACGGACCCCTATTAAACCCTTGTTTTCCCACCTTTTCATTTCGCCCAAGTCTCATGGGGAAGAAAAGTGCCACTCTGTCCACTGTTCATAGGTGTGGCAAGGATAAAGGGATCCTTTTGGATTTCTCTGGTGGATTAAACGTAGGTGATGCTTGACTTAAGATGGCTTGGTATAATAACCCCTGGCATTTTGTTAGATTTCTATGGTTAAGTAAAGCTGTCGGTAACAGCCGGCACTGGGACTTACCACCATCTTGTGAGGGGGCCTGCAGCAACAGTCCCACTGGACAGGCCTGGACTCTCTCAACAGCTGTTACGGGTTGACTTGCGTTTCCCAAAATTCATATGTTGAAGACCTAACCCCCAGTACCTCAGAATGTGACCATATTTGGAAGTGGCATCAAGCAGCTATAATTAGTTAAGATGAGGTCATACTGGAATAGGGTGGGGCCCTAATCCAATATAACTGGTGTCCTTCTAAAAAGGAGAAATTGGGACATAGACACACACAGGGAGAATGCCATGTGAAGATGAATGCAGAGAATTGGGGTAAAGCAGCAGAAGGCAAAACAAGACAAAGATTGCCAGCCAACCACCAGAAGCTAGGAGAGAGGCGTGGAGCCGGTATGCGGGCCTTTCACTGCCGTGGCCTCTCCCGTTGCAGAGCACAGGCTCCGGACGCGCAGGCTCAGCAGCCATGGCTCACAGGCCCAGCCGCTCTGCGGCATGTGGGATCTTCCCGGACCGGGGCACGAACCCGTGTCCCCTGCATCAGCAGGCGGACCCCCAACCACTGCACCACCAGGGAAGCCCCATGGTTACTTTTAATGAATGGAATATCCCAATTTTACATCATGTTTATAAGAAATATTAATGATAATAATAGTTAACATTAATTGAGCATTGACTATGCCAGGCTCTGTTCTAAGCACTTTATTGTATTAACTTATTTGATTCTCATGTCAACCCTCTAAGAGGAAATGGAGGAACAGAGAGATTAAGTAATGTGCCCCAAATTGCCCAGGTAGGAAGTAGAGGTGAGATTATAAGAGTTTTACAGATGATTCAATTTGCAGCCATCACCCGGAAATGGATTAGGTTAAGACGGTGAGATTGCTCTCTCTTTCCATTCCTGTTTCTGGGGAGGGATGGGGGTAGAAATTAAATGTATAAGTTTAACAACTGCCTCTACACGTGATGTGGTTATAATAGAATGAGAATATCTGCAGGCAGAGCATGCAGTTTGGGGACCTGTCCTTTAAGTTCCTAAAGAACATCCAGGTGTCCATAAAGTGTCTTGGCCATGGAGCATCTGTGGGATCACTGTGTGCAGTTGGGGTCCAGAGCTGGGCCTTGAGCTCTGCAGTTTACCAGCTCTGTGGTTCTGGACAAGTCATGGCCTTTGGTGGCCTGAACTTCCTTAGCTGTAAATGGAAATTACAGCTTCCCTATGTTTACAGGCCACGCTCAGTGTCTGGGCACATTGTTGATACTTTCACCTTGTAGAGGGTTTTGACAAACTTTCAAGTATGAATCCAATACAGGTTGCTTTTTTCTTTCCCTAGCAAGAATCTTGGGTCTTCATCCTGTGTTTTTGGACTACTTTTTACAAGCAGTTTCAGAGAGGTCTTCTAGAATGAAATGGTCAACAAATTCATGGTTCTGGGTCCTTTGCCTTCCAAATAAACTTTGAGGATTGTATCTTGCTTGAAACTCAGTTTGTGGGAGGAATTTTCCACCTACGATTTTCACATGGGTGACAGTGAAGGGGTTGTGTAGACCACCTGGCAACCCTACTATACGCTCTCTGGGTGTTTGTTCCATGACCTTGGAAGGGCTCAATGAATACATGCCTTTGCGGATGCTGCTTTGAACACCATGACTGGGTGGTGAGTTTGTGGTTTTTGTTCAAGGCTGATGCCTTTCTCTGATCCAGCCCTCTCCTGGCAGGATTCTATGTTTATGCTTTTGATTTTAAGGGTTTGCATCGTTTCTCAACCTTGCTCCTGGCGACAGCTGAGAAATTTTACTTGGATATCATTAGGGCATCCAAAAATGTGATTCCATCTGAAGAGCAAGGAGAATTTAGGGGTGCATCTGTTTTATCTTTTAACCTTTATTTCTAACAATAGCTTACATTTCCTGGGCGGCAATCTCGTAGCCCGTTTATTTAGCACCTACTACATGCCAGGTGCCGTTCTAGATCCGTGAACAGAAATTCCGGTCCTTATGGGGCTCCAAAGAAATAACATACATATTCCATTGTTAGTAGTGCTGTGGAGAAAAGTGAAAATGGGAAGGGACCAGAGAACAAAATAGCAGTTGCTTGTTAAATAATGTAAGCAGAGAAAGCCTCCCTGAGAAGGTCACAGACGCTCGGAGGATGTGAGGGAATAAGCATGCAGGTGTCTGGGGAGGTGCATTCCACACAGAGGGATGGACAAGACAGCGGGTCCTGAGCAGGGGAGTAGGCTTCCCAGAACAGCTGGGCAGCCAGTGTGGCCTGAGCAGGGATGGGGGATGGGAGGTGGGGGAGTATGAGTCCATATGAGAATCTGAGCATAGAACAGGAGCCTGCTAAAGTTTGAGAGCGTGGGTTGAAGGTAGCGTCCATGGGTGTGGCGAGGCCCTTTTCGAGGAATTTCATTGGCTCTAGCTCCCTTCTTGGCCCTGGAATTCTACCGCAGTTGCAGACACATGGCCTCCCACTTCTGAGGGCCTGTGGCCTTCTCCATGGGGGCCTCCTTAGCCCTGGATTTGGTTTGATTGACTTTTTTTTTTTCCTTCAGTCTGTAGGAGCTTCTTATCAGATTTTTGTCCTCTGAAAGGTTTATCACTAAGTGACAAATCTGAGCATGCAGAGGGTGATGGTGACGAGAGCTAATTATTAAAAGCTTACGTGCTGGTAGGTGTTTACTCTGCGCTCTGAAGGCTTTACATGTATCAACTCCTTCAATACACGGCAACTCCGTGCGGTAGAGATTATTATTCCCATTTTATAGGTAAAGAAACCAAGGCACAGTGACATGAAAGTTTTCCATCCTTAGCAGGGGTGGAATGAGTATTCAAATCCAGACCGCTGGGTTCCAAGTAACTGCTATGCCAATAGTAACATTCCAAGGGAGCTCCAAAGTTTCCCTTTCCACATGAGTGAGTGAAAATGAAATTATTCCAATATATTCTTTTTCTCCAAACAATCATTGCGCAGAGATGCCTCCTAAAACTGAGAAGTAGGTTTTAGTGCCATCGTTATAGGAAGTAGAGTAGAGACGTCTTAGGAAGCATGTGAGGCGTGTTCCCGCAGGTGGATTCTTTTCTAGTCTTTGCCAGTAAGAGAATTTAGCCTCCTTGAATCCACAGAAGCGCTTCCTCTGTCTTCGGCCTCTTCTCCTCTCAAAGTGGAGTCTGCCCCTACCTGCGACAGCACCACCTCCTCTTCTTCAGTTGCCAGTGACTTAATGTTGCCATAAAATTGGGTGCAAGGTTATCTTTTGTTCCTTCTCCCAGAGACTGAGCATTTATCATGACTAAATTGTTCTATGCAGCTGGTTCTAGAGGCAGGACTGACCTGAGTTGGGGTTTCCGATTAGTCTAGGTGCGTATGAATTTGTAAAACTTACCTGTTCCTGCCCTAGCCTCTGCCCCCTCTTTATTTATTTATGTTATTGGAGTATAGTTGATTTGCCATGCTCTGTTAGTTTCTGGTGTACAGCAAAGTGATTCAGACATATACGTATTTTCTCCTATTCTTTCCCATTGTGGTTTATTACAGGATATTGCGTAGAGTTCCCTGTGCTACACAGTAGGACCTTGCTGTTTATATATTTTATGTGTAATAGTGTGTATATGTTAACCCCCCCCACCCCTTTGGTAACCATAAGTTTGTTTTCGAAGGCTGTGCGTCTGTTTGTTTCATAAATAAGTTCACTTATATCACTTTTTAAGATTCCACATAGAAGTGATATCATGTGATATTTGTTTTTGACTTACTTCACTTAATATGATAATCTCTAGGTCCATCCATGTTGCTGCAAATGGCATTATTTCATGCTTTTTATGGCAAATAATATTCCATTGTATTTATGTACCACATTTCTTTATCCATTCCTCTTTTGATGGACATTTAGGTCGCTTCCATGTCTTGGCTATTGTAAATAGTGCTGCAGTGAACACTGGGGGTGCAGGTATCTTTTTGATTAGAGTTTTCCCTGTATATATGCCCAGGAGTGGGGTTGCTGGATCATTTGTCTGCCCCCTTTTTAGTTCTTTTCTGTCTCAGAAGGCATCTTTCCATAGTACACAGCTTTCTTTCTTTCTTTCTTGCCTTTTTGAAATGATCATACTTTCCAGGAAACCCTCTGAAAGTTTCCTCAAGCTCTTGCATTTCTTGTACTCTGTCATAGGCCTCTGCTGTTTGTGTGTGTGTGTGTGTGTGTGTGTGTGTGTGTGTGTGTGTGTAAACCCAAGCAGTTTTGATCAAGATATCTCTTGATATTCTAGCCGTATTATTATTATTTTTTTGGCGGTATGCGGGCCTCTCACTGTTGTGGCCTCTCCCGTTGCGGAGCACAGGCTCCGGATGCGCAGGCTCAGCGGCCATGGCTCACGGGCCCAGCCGCTCCACGGCATGTGGGATCTTCCCAGACCGGGGCGTGAACCCGTGTCCCTGCGTCCCCTGCATCGGCAGGTGGACTCTCAACCACTGCGCCACCAGGGAAGCCCAGTAGCCGTATTTTGAGCCACTGAATATTTAAAATGGAGAACCAGTAGGCCAGAGGTAGGAGGGATAGTTGCCTTTTTGGTTCTAGTGCTTCACTTAAAGATGTTTTCTTCATGGCTGATATGGAATAATTAGTGTACATGTGCTGATATGTGCGATGGGAAAGGATGGGGAAACTGAAAGTAGAATCCCTGCATCCAGGTCATGAGAAGATCTCCCCACTCCAAAGAGTATGAAGAATGTTCTAAGCTCCTGTAGTTGGGGGATCATTGTGGGGTGTGATGGGGGAGAGTCCATACAGCAAAGCAGCCACAGTGGGATGGTACCTGCTATTTTATATTCGGATGAAAATGGACCTAGTTCTGGAATGAGTGTGAAGGTTGACATTCAATTTTTCTCACCAAAGGGAAGTAGAGAATTTCAGATATTTTCTGAAAGAGACAAGCATGATGTGTTGTTAAGGCTATTTGCACGTAGACACTTTGAAGAGGGTGTGAAGATTGTTTCTGTGGTATGTTTTTTCTAGTTAATTTATTAAAAAGTAATTGACTTTTTAAGAGGAAAAAGGCTGGTGAGTTATTTTTCAAAGAGCTACTCTAGGCGACAGAAGCTTGGTTTTCAAAAAAAAAAAAAAGGGAAAGAAAGAGCAGGGCTAACCGGAAGTGCTGTCTCAGGATGCTGCTGGTACCTTTTGGACTCCAAGTTCTTTTCTGCCCGATTTGCCCAATGTGTCTCTGACCCTGAATGTCATCTCCTTGCCCTGACTCTGTTCTCACCGGCACCAGTATCTGTAATAGTCAGCAAGTTTGTCTTCATTATAGCATCTTGGAAGTGAATTGAGCCTCAGTTGTCATCTCATGAAACCTTACCTGGAGAGGTTGGTCGGCCAGAGCCAGATTGAGCCAGAAGCCCTATTCACATCTTGCCTGTGTCCCAAGGTTGTTGACTTATAAATGCATTAGTCTTGGACCCAGTTCCAGATTCATTTCTTGTTGTCCCAAAGACTGACATCCTTTGCACAGTGAATGAATGAATGCATTTTATTGCATGTATATTATTATATATTTTGAAGGGAAGCTGGTGACCTCCTGAACAGGATTTTGTTTTCCTCTTCTTTTGCAAAAGGAGCACTTTAGAGCATCACATAATCTGTTCCACCAACCTGCTTAATTGGGCTTGACAATCAGGCTGTGGTTCTTACACAGTTTTGTAACTCTCCTAATTAAAATCCATTGTATGGTGTTATGTCTCTTAAATTGATGGCTGTGACTCATGGGGTTGAGACGGACTAATTAATTTGCAACCTTTAATGAATTCTAACTCGTTTCACCTCTGTTTGCCTCACTATAAAAGTCTTTGAGGTCCAGACAGCAGCATGTAAAGTGCCATGAAAATTCATCTTCTAAGCTTAAGAGAATTCCTTTATTAACATGTAATTGCACAAGTAAAATACTTCTGCTTGGCTTATTGAAGCTCTTGATGAAAGCCTGGGGTTTAGATTTCTTTTAAGTACCGGATCTTCCCTGGTTTAATAATCAATCTTTGATACATAAGGTACTTTTTGTTTCCTGTGACTTTGTTTTTGTAAGACTAGATTTTTCAATTTGGTATCGCATATAATCTTTCATGTTGTATGTAAGAAAAGAAATCCTTACCATTAACCAAGAATTAGGTTTTTTTTTTTAAGCAAGAAACGCGCATGCAGTGAGAAGTAAATTGTTTACTACGTGACTGGTATTTTACATACGTTCCTTCTAATTTTCACAACTTTATGAGTTAGTATCTCACTTTTCAGAGGCGAAAACTGAGGTTTAGAAACATTAAACAATTTGCCCCGACTTATGGCTGATGTAGGGTCATGACTAGATTCAAATCCAAATCTGTCTCAATGCCTCGTGTAGCCACCTTCACTACCCCTAAAAGAGCACTTGTCCTTTCTTGTAAGGGAGCAATTAGGGGGAAGAAAGTACTTAGTGACAGAAACTTCACATTTACTTAGAAAGAAAATAAGGAGGAATGAATCATCCTGAAAAATTACCAGAGTCAATCATAGCATCAATGTCCTAATCGTAGGTAAATAGGTTTATGGTGGTGTGTTTTTTTTAAATCCATTTTGTTTTGTAATGTGAGAAAAACATCGAGTTTCTATGTCCACGCTATATATGTTTCAACGAACTGGAAAATTCACCAGTAATCTTTGTATTGAAAGCTCTTATGGGAAGTTTCCCTTTTGTAAATATAACAGCACCCCCTTGAATGGACTTCGGAGAGCTGGGGGTTGTAGGGAAGCGGTTACAGGAGCTGGGGCTGCTGTAGCAAAGTGGGGTGGGGCGTGGATGGACCACACTCTCCCCCCAGTATAGGAGGGCTTGGCGCCATCCTGCCCTTTCGGTGGCCTCCTTCCAAGTGTTCTACCTGCTGGAAACTTCTGCTCCTTCTTTTGCTCTCCTGTAGGAATAATTGAACCCTCCTATTTGTTTTTGTGATTGTCTATTTAAATACTGGATGGGTTCAGGATAGAGGTTTGTAACTCTGTGGTACGGAATGTGTCGATGGAGGGAATGTATACTAGTAAGTTAAGTTGTTGGGGAATAGAGAAGTCTTCTTTTACCTCTCTCTTTCCTGAGAACATTGTCAGGTGCCTGTTGGCTGAGCTATAAAAAAATTGTTGGTTTATATGCACATGTACGTGGAGACACCCACACCCATACACACACAGACACGGAGTTATTTATATATCCACTTAGGCCGTGAGGTTTCACATGATCAGAATTACCTTGTCTAGGTTGAATGTCAGGTTCCTGGGATAAGATGAAAGGGGAGTAATCACCACGGCATATTAGTATCATTTTGGATGTGCAGAGTATTTTTCATATTAAGTGTACCATGTGTGTTATCTGATGCCTTTTGCAGTTTGTCACCAAATGAATCTTCTCAAAATAGCTGCATGCAACATTACATATGCAAAATCTAACTGTTAGCAAATTGGTCGACTGGACCCGTGCCAGGGTCCTAGCCCAGGCAGAGGCCCCTTGCCTCAGTCGGGAAGGTTCTTTTTCTGCTTGAATTTGCACAGCCAATAAGGAGCGCAAGGTTTTATTCAATGGCCAAAGAATGGAGAAGCAGGAACTTAATCTGCAAATCAACTTCTCAACCCGATATGGGATGAGACACCATATGTATAGGAGGGTCTCGGTAAAAGGGAGGGAATTGAGTAAAGAGAAGAAAGAATATTCATGAATTCTCTGACAGGGGTGTGGTTTGGATCCAGAACGGAGGCAACACTCCTTTTCAGTCCTTATATATGCTCTTCCCATTGTTGTCATGGCGGTCATCAACTGTCACGGTGCTGGTGGGTGTGTTCTTTAGCATATGCTAATGTATTATAATGAGCGTATAATAAGGCTCAAGGTACGCTGGAGGTCAGATCTTCTGCCATCCCGGGCCTAGTAGGTTCTAACAAGTTTTTGTTTTTCTCTTTGCAGCTTCCTCCTTTTGTAATTGGGCCTGAAACTCAGATAAGAGCAGTTATTTTCCATTCCAGGAAGGGGTAGGGATATGATTCTGGGGCAACAGGCTTTGTAACATAACCAGGATGCTTGACTATTCACTTGTGTAGCAAGATGGAACTATAATTGGCTGACGTGAATGTCACCCATTACATTTCTGGTTCCAGAAAGGCTATATCAGTGCACTGGATACATTAACATAGCCAGAATGTTCTGCTCTTCCCTTAGGTGGGTCTGCCTGGGTTCTCCTGTTTGACTTTGGTGAGAGTAATCATTTTGAAATGGGCAAATCCAGAATACAAAGGTGTGAGCAGAATCTATATGTGAACTTTTTTTTTTTTCTAGTTAAGTCCTCCGCATATCCTCTGCTTTAGCTACTCTCCGAAGTACCTGGATAATAGTATTTGATGCAAATTTCCTGAGTTGTTTTGCAGATGTGAACCAACCCCCCCCTCCTCCCCCAAATGGAAGAACTACTTGAAGACCTTGAGCACATAGCCCCAGGCCTCCTGGAGCATAAGGACTGATAATGTTAACCCCTGCTGCCTCACCATCAGCCACTCAGAGAATCGTGCTTGAGCTGATCACACACGATCCGCCCTCTCCTGGCCTTTAAAAATGCTTTGCCAGGGCTTCCCCGGTGGCGCAGTGGTTGAGAGTCCGCCTGCCGATGCAGGGGACACGGGTTCGTGCCCCGGTCCGGGAAGATCCCACATGCCGCGGAGCGGCTGGGCCCGTGCGCCATGGCCGCTGAGCCTGCGCGTCCGGAGCCTGTGCTCCGCAACGGGAGAGGCCACAACAGTGGGAGGCCCGCGTACTGCAAAAGAAAAGAAAATGCTTTGCCGAAACCCTTCGGGGAGCTCAAGGCTTTTCAGGGCATGAGCCACCTCCTCTCCTTGCATGGCCTCGCAGTAAACCTTTCTCTGCTCCCAACTCCGATGTTGCAGTTTGTTTGGCCTCACTGTGCGTCGGGCACGTGAACTTGCATTAACAAACCTGCCAGAACATTGACTATCTCATTTGAAAACCATCCCTTCTCTTATTTTAAAATTTTGAAGCTAATATAACTGTATTATCAAAAGTAGGAAAATTGGAAAATTAAAGGAGTCATTCAGCCATAATTTCCCCTCATTTAGGATAGACGTAAATATCCTGTGGGCCCCCAGGCTCACAGTGACAGGTGTGGCAGGTGGGGGAGAGCAGGGAAATGTCTCCCAGCTGGTGTGGGTGTGGCCTGGGCACCTGGGAGCTTCCTGCCAGATTCCGCAGGTAGAGAGGGAGGTTGGGACGCTTCCCTGCTCCCTCCGTCCTGGCTTTGAGCCTCTGGAACAGCGGCCCCACAGGGACTTCTTTCAGGAGTGGCACCTCTTGCTGGGCGTCAGGCTCCTGCTGGCTCTGGGGACACTGTCCCCTCCCCTCGTCACTCCAGCCTTAGGAGCGAAACCAGGTTCTGAATGTTACATGCCTGGGTGACTCACCATATTAATTTTGCTCCCTTAACCCTGCAAGGTAAGGTCTGTTCGTTTGCGCCATTTGGGGTGGCTTCTGTTCCCTGCTGGGACCTTGGTTGATAGAAGGGATTCTTGAGGGAGGGAAAGGACCATCCAGAAGAGAGAGGATGTGATTCCCATAGAGAAAGAACACTTATTTTGTTTCTCAAGGGAAGTTGACTTAGAGTCCATGCCATACATATCTTTGTGTGTGTGGTGTATCGTAATGTGTGGTGCATATATGTGTGTATGTGTATTGTAGACAGAATTTGGGGTGAGGGCTGCAGGGTGTGTGACTTTCTTCTGATAGGTTGGTGGTGAGGAAACAGGGCGGTGCTCCAGGAATCTTGTGCTCGGCCTGAAGTTGCTGTTCTCCACCTGGGTGAGAGCCTTAGTTCCTGCAGAACTAAAGATACAGTTCTGTTTATTCCTTGAGGAGGAACCAGGACCCTGCCCCAAGGCTGCACTATTGTTTCTTGATTGCTCTTCCCTCCTCTCTGCATTCCCTCTCTTCCCTGATTAGCATCTGTTTGAATCTGCCCTTTGGAACTCAGGGAAGGTCAAGGAGGGTGAATGAGGCCTATCCTACCAACAAGAAACAGGGGACAAAGGAAGGACTTGTACGGGGAGGGCCCCTTAGGGTCCTGCTTGTTTCATGTGTATGACTTGTATATGTCTGTGTATCTGAAAGGCTAAAAAAAAAAAAAAAAAAAGGCCTTCATTAACTTCAGGAAATATTTATTGGGTGCCTGTTTTGGGTCAGCCTCTTTGCTTGGCACTGGGGTGAGATTGGAGGAGGGGCTTACAAATGGGAATAAGATAGTTGCAGCTGCTGAGAGTTTCCAGGCTGGAGAAGTCAGAAAAAGCAAACTGGTTTGAATGGGCTGTGTGTGATAGTGCACAGATAAAGGTATCTGCAAGATTTAGAAAGTGCTGGCTGTGCAGCATATCACCAGGGAGGATGTATTAGTATCTTTGTTTAATGATAAGTCCATTTAGGAGACTTTAAAGGGTTGTCCCTACCTCCTATCCTTAGTGTTTATAACCGGAAGAAAGGAACCCTGTGCATCAGAAGAAGGGAGGTGGACCTGTTTGCAAAGAGTTTAAAATGTTTGCAGATGCATTAGATTTGGGGAGAGCCGTGTCCCCTGCCAGCCCTAAACCCTCAGCTTTGTAAGCAGAGAGGTTCAGGTGAGGTTCGGCCATTATCTTGCGCTCCTGCTGGCTCCTGCTGGTTTGTGTGGGAGACCTTTCTCTCCTAAAAAAGAAAACCTTGGCCTCTGAGAGGCATTCAGCCCAATTGGTAAGGAATCCCGCTGGGCCATTTGTTCAAGCTTCCAATTCTCACTGCCGCATAATGGGTGGCTTTTCATATTGGGAGAGCTGCTTTGCAAGCTAGAATTAGGCTCCCCTGGGATCAGGCGCTTATAACAGGGTGTGCCGCTTTCCCCGAAAACGTGAATACCGTTGGCCCTCATTGGTTTCCCAATTTAGGGCTTAGTGAGAAATATAACAGCAACAGACCCTTCATGACTAAAACCACTTTGTGGAGTTTCACAGGCAGGTCATAATCCCGTACCCAATATTTTGCGACCTTCTTTTTTTTTTTTTTTTGCGGTACGCGGGCCTCTCACTGTTGCGGCCTCTCCCGTTGCGGAGCACAGGCTCCGGACGTGCAGGCTCAGCGGCCATGGCTCACGGGCCCAGCCACTCCGCGGCATGTGGGATCTTCCCAGACCGGGGCACAAACCCGTGTCCCCTGCATCGGCAGGCGGACTCTCAACCACTGCGCCACCAGAAAAGCCCTGTGACCTTCTTTTTAAGAGCGCCAAGAGTTTTCACAGTCCTCATACTCCTGCTATTCTTCCTCTGTGTCCCTTGTCTCCACTTCAGCCTGCTCAGCTGGCCAGTCAAGTGTCCTTTCCTCGGGGGCCTGTCCACCTGTGGATACTGTTGATGCCCCCGCCAGCACTTCCCTTAATCACTTAAGGCACTAAACCTTCCAGCCCTCATTTTCGTCCTCCCTGTGGCTCCTTTTCTTTTTTCACTGACTCTTCTTCCATCTTTGCCCACCTCTTAAGCAGAGGCAGTCCCCAGGGTCCTTCCTCAACCTTCTTTCCATGGAGCACTCCTTTTCCATACACACCCCAGGACCCTCCACAAGCCTAGTGCTGATGCGGAAAGCTCGGCCTTTGTGCACCTGTGCTGAATCGAATCTCAGAGACAGAGTTTTGAATAAATTAGAAACGAATAGCTTTATTGCTTTGCTAGGCAAAGGGAGATAGTGTGGGCTCATGCCCTTGAAAACTGTGTGTCCCAACCTGGGAGGATTTGGTGAGTTCTATAGCAATGTTTCAAGGATGGGGTTGCTGATAAGATTAGGGTGTGTGCAGAGCCTGCACGTCTCTAATCTGGTCTCAGCAGGCGGTCTCCTAATCTTTTTTTTAAATAAATTAATTTATTTATCTTGGTTTCGTTTGGTCGGTCTTTGTTGCTGTGCGTGGGCTTTCTCTAGTTGGGGCGAGCGGGGGCTACTCTTCGCTGTGGTGAGTGGGCTTCTCATTGTGGTGGTTTCTTTTGTTGCGGAGCACTGGCTTTAGGCATGCGGGCTCAGTAGTTGTGGCACATGGGCTTCAGTAGTTGTGGCACGCGGGCTTAGTTGCTCCGCGGCATGTGGGATTTTCCCGGACCAGGGCTCGAACCCATGTCCCCTGCATTGGCAGGCGGATTCTTAACCACTGCGCCACCAGGGTAGTCCCAGTCTCCTAATCTTCATGAGCTTCTCTGGTTCCTTTAGTTTGGAATGAAGAATACTAACACCTTCCATTTGTTGGGGGTTTCAGTTCTGTAAAGAGATGAAAGATACTGTTCTGTGTATCCCTTGAGGCTGCAATATAGTTTCTTGTCTGCTCCTCCCGTTTCTGCATCCCCTCCCATTCCTGATTAGCAACTGTTCTAATCTGCGGTTTGGAACTCAGGGAAGGTCACGGAGGCTGGAGTCTGTTCCCTACAAAGAAAAAACCAGGGACAGAAAAGCTTCTGTGCCCAGGAGCCCCACAGGGTCCTGCTCTGTTTCAGTTCCTCTCCTGGGGACTCAGTACTGCTTGGAGATTGTCACCCCAAAATGTGCCTTGTTGTGATGTAGAATGTTCATAATCTGTTGAAATCCTGCCTAACGTAAAATAGAATTCGGCTCGTCTGTGAAATCTTCCGTGTTCTCTCCCAGCCCAATTGGACACGGCTGCAGTGAATTTGTTCTGCCTTCCTAGAGGCTGGGCTTGGCTCCCTGTAATGAGAGACCTGTTAGAGGGTAACACACAGGGATGGCTTGGAGCTAGGAAAGATCCTGAGAACACTGCCTGTGTGTCTGTCTCCCCTACCAAACTGTGAGCCCGGGGCCAGGGATTTTTCTGTTCACTTCTGTGCCTGCAATTATTGTTGGACTTAAGTCCTTGTGCCTGATGCACAGTGAGGCCAAACAAACTGAAACGTTGGAGTTTGGAGCAGAGAAAGGTTTATTGCAGGGCCAAGCAAGGAGAATGGGTGGCTTGCACTCAAAGGACCTGAACTCCCCTATCATTTTCAGGGAAGAGTTCATAAGCAGAATTTGGGGTGAGGGCTGCAGGGTGTGTGACTTTCTTCTGATTTCTGGTGGTGAGGTAAGGCGGTGCTCCAGGAATCTTGTGCTCAGGCTGAAGTTGCCGTCCTCCGCCTGGGTGTGGGGAGAACAACTCTAAGATGTGTATCAGGTTGTTACATACATCCCTTGAGGAGAAACTAGGACCCTGCTTTATCGCTACACTGTTGTTCGACTGCCTTTCCCTTGTTTCTGCGTTCCTTCACTTCCCTAATTAGTAACTGTTTGACTCTGCCCTTTGGAACTCAGGGAAGGTCTAGGAGGCTGAGGCCTTTTCCCTACAAACAAGAAACAGGGGACACGGAAACGCTTTCCTACTCAGGAGGGCCCTCGTTTCACAACCCTGCACACGTGGCAGACCCTCAGGCAAAGTGTGTGGAGCTGCAATAAAGACAGGTGTGAGCATTACCCCCAGGGAATTGTCTGACCCCCCCCCCCCCCCCCCGCCTCCAGGAGGCAGTTCTCAGCCTGGGCTCCTGGAGGAACGTAAGCAGAAATGGTGGGGAGTCAGGGATGGGGGTCCGACTTTGGTTTACATGGATTTGTTTCCAGACTGCTCAAGCAGGTCCCATTGTGTAGGTGGAAATCAAGGCCGAGCATCTGTATAAAGTTATCCCAGCTGTTACTACGTGTGCTTTCCGATCCTTTCCTTCCTCTTCATTCTCCCCGCTCAAGCTATGCTGAAGAAAACTCCAACAGGGCCAAAGAGGTCACAACTATCCCTCCCCTCCCCTCTGTCTGGCCTTCCAGGCTGTATGCCTAGGATCCCTACATTAACCCCCTTTCTCCCTGGAGCACGGCAGGTCTGGGCTGGCCTTGCTCAGAAAACGGCTCCTACCTTCTTCTCTACCATGTGGCCTAATTACCTCCAGGCCGTGGGACACCTTTGAGCATATTAGGAAAAGGCCCTCTTTTCTGAGCGTGGCTGCAGCCCCCACCCCAGGGTGCTCAGCTTGGCTGGTCCCCTGACCCTCACTGGACCCCTTGGCAGGAAGCCCTTGGGCAGTCAACAGCCTGTACAGCTGAACAGGGCTTTGCATCAATGTGGGAGCCATCATGCAATCTCTTCCCATCTTGTAGCTGGGAAATCTGTAAGCACAACACCTCCTGTGAATGAGTTTACCCTACCATTTGGTCTTCAGGTACTTTCTTCATCCAAATTGGTGTTTTCTTGGTGCAAGTTAAAGAACACCAAAAGGCCTTGACGACTACTAAGTAACTTTGGGGAGGGGACATTTGAACACACCTTCCTAGGTCTTTGGTATTTATATAGTCGGTACCCTGGCTCTGTTTTACTCTCTTAATGCTTGACCATTTCTCCCCCCTATAAACACACAACAAGCAGATCTTATTTATTTTTATTGTATTCACCCACTCTGTCTCCTAAGGTACCCGGATCTACTGCGTTTTGACTGCTTGGCAATGTGCATTTTATTTCCCACTCCTAATTGCTTTCTTGATTTACCAGTGTTTTCATAGTGCTTTAGAAAATTTTACTCTAAACCCTTAGAAAAGTAATTAAAATGACAAACTGCTGGGTGGTTGCCGGAGGCTCTGGCACGCAGACCACGTAACAGATGATGGCTGCCTGGGCGAGCTCGTGGCTGTGGGTCCCTCTCCAAGTTCACCCGAGGGTCGTAACTCCCTGAGTTCTAATAATGGAAGCAGAGCTGCAACTGGCGTCCCAAGTATCATGACCAAATTCTACCAAACAACATTCCAAGTTTTACAGAATGAAAGGACACAAGCCTTAAAACAGTGAAATAAACAGACTAAAGCTCTTTGTAAATATTTACGGCAACTGGAATCCTCTGGTTAATTAAGTTAGGTTTTAAATTCTGTTTTAATGTTGGAAATTATCTTCAAATATCATCCTGCTTGACACTGAAGCAGTACAGAATTCTCAGAATCGATCTATGTACACATTCTCAAGAACTGCAAATTGGCCTTTATCTCTTTAGAGCAGTGTTTCCCAGCCTCGGCGCTATCCATATTTTGTCCTGGATAATTTTTGTTTTGTGTGTGTGTGTGTGGGGGGGGTCTGTCCTGTGCACTGTAGGATGTTTAGCAGCATCCCCAGCCTCTGCTCACAAGATGCCAGGAGTAACCCCACTCCCGAGCAGTGAAGTCAATGTCTCCAGACATTGCCAAATGTCCCCTGGGGCGGGGGCGAGCAATAGCGCCCCCAGGTGAGAAGTGCTGGGTTTACACTTTTCTGACACACCTTGAATGTCACTTCCTTAGACTGAGCCCCTTCTATCCATCTTTTTTTTGTTTTTTTGCGGTACGCAGGCCTCTCACTGCTGTGGCCTCTCCCATTGCGGAGCACAGGCTCCGGACGCGCAGGCTCAGCGGCCATGGCTCACGGGCCCAGCCGCTCCACGGCATGTGGGATCCTCCCGGACCGGAGCACGAACCCGTGTTCCCTGCATCGGCAGGCGGACTCTCAACCACTGCGCCACCAGGGAAGCCCTATCCATCAGTTTTTTTAAGAAAAATTTGACATGTATTTCACATTAGAATATGGAAACATTCTCATCATTTGAGTCTCCCAGTTGTTTGTTGCACACGATGAGAATCTGTTCTGTAGAGAAATGACCAGTTTTCTGTCTTCGTGTGCCTTGGTGGCTCTCTGCCTGTAGTATAATAATAATAACGTGCTGGGGAGCCTGAAATCTCTGTTTCCTCTGGCCACGAAAAGCCCCTTGATATTCTTTTTTGTGTGTGTGCGGTACGCGGACCTCTCACTGTTGTGGCCTCTCCCGTTGCGGAGCACAGGCTCCAGACGCGCAGGCTCAGCGGCCATGGCTCACGGGCCCAGCCGCTCCGCGGCATGTGGGATCTTCCTGGACCGGGGCACGAATCCGTGTCCTCTGCATCGGCAGGCGGACTCTCCACTGCGCCACCAGGGAAGCCCCCTTGATATTCTTTCATCAGCACACAGCTTGCTCAGGAGTTTGGACGTGGAAGGCCCCTTGGTGGTCAGTCCAGTGGCTGCCTTTGTGGGTGGTTGATGTCTTAGGCATGTTGAATCTTTGCAGATTCAGCACTGTGTTGTACTTCTGGGTAATCATGAATATTTACAAGGGGATACATACAAACATCATCTAAATGTCATATCAAATATCCTTCAGTGCAGCAGTTATTTTTATTAAAATTTATTTCTAATTTGAGGAATATTGGCTCTTTGCTATACATATATATATATATAGCTATAGCTATAGCTCAGGGCTATACAGATTTCCTTGCACAGGTCATGAAGAGGACTTTATTTCAGATCATTAAGTACTTAAGGGCCTATAATAAACGAATATGGTCTTCTGAGATATGAACCTGGGCTGATAGGATATCATGGGGCACTAGAAGGGCACGTGACTTAAAGTCAGGAGGGGAGGGTTCTAGTCCCAGCTTTTAGACACACTGATGTTGGGGCCTCAGTAAAATTGCTTCCCTCCCTGGACCCCATTGCTTTTTCTGTTAAATAAAGATGTTGGACTAGATGGACCATCTCTAAGGACGTTTCCAGCTTTAAGTGAAAATGTAAGATTTTAATTAAAGTGATAATGAGCTTGGTATTTTCAAATATAATTAAATTGAGTCAGAGAGGTATCTTTTTCTAAGAGGAGGGTTAGTGGTAGAATATTAAAAAATTATATTTATTCCATCAGTGAAACTTGCAAAGTGATGGATATAATTAATGTTGCCATGGAGAATTTGTGGCTGGAGAATCAAAGCTCTCCCTGCAATAATTTCTTCATTTGCAGTCTCTGCTCTGAAGTGAACCTCTTTGGAAGATATGTGTCTGGAGGCTGAGGGTGGGGCTGACTGTACTTTCCTCTCTCTGGGCATCTGGAGACCTGGGTGCCAGTTCTAGCTTTGCTCTGTGCTTTTGGGCAAAAGCCACTTTGTGTCTCAGGGCTCCGGTCTCACTCTGATGTGAGAAATGAAGCTTTGGTCCTGTCTAGAAACTGATAATCTAGCAGGTGGGCTGCTGCTATCCTAGAAAAGCCTGCTTGCAAGGCTGGCCTTCGGGTGGCATGTGGGGACTTGACCAGTGAAGCATGGATATGACACTTTCCATGATCAGAGGGGCTCACTGAGCCTAAACTGCCTGTAGAAACGGTGTGGTGTATGCTGAGCACCTGCTTGCCTTCTGGGAGTCTGGGGTTTTAGTACCTGCCAGACAGAAGGTACTTATAAGACAAGCCCCACGGCCCCCCTCCTCCCCCATAAAATCCCCAGGGGCTGAGTCTCTAATGAGCTTCTCTGGGACACAACACTTCGTCCGCGTTGTCCCAACTTATTGCGGGAGGAATTGAGCACATCCTTCTTGACCTCCCTGGGAGAGGACTCTTGGAAGCTTGCGTGTGGTCTCCTCTGGCCTTTGCTCGGGGCACCTTTTCCCTTTGCTGATGTGGCTTTGTATGCTTTTGTTGTAGTCAGTCTTGGCTGTGGTTGTGACTAAATGCTGATTGTTGTGAGCCCTTCTGGTGAGTCACCAGGGCTGCTGATGTAGGTAATCTAAAAGTTTGAAAATCTATACAGTAGAATTCTTTGGATTTTTTTTTTCCAGGGTAAAAATAATATCCATACCTTAGGCTTTCCCCACCGCTGAACTTGGTAGTGAGTAAAGGTCACGGCAGAGGCAAGGGGGGGTGAGCTCTCAGAAATCCCCCTGTTCTGTGGTTAAACCATAGCCTAGTTGGTTAGAAAATAAATGCCAGTGAGAAAGGATCACTACAAAGTGAGACGGTAACTAGGCAATACCATTTCAGCCATTATTCTCTTAGCTGTGTGCGTCCTTTGTTGACAAATTGGATGTACCTGGATTCTTAAGACTGAGGCTATCTATAATTTGAGGGCAGCTTATTGTTTGCAGAGATCCTTGTGTGCATCAGTTCTTAATTTATCTTTGAGGTGAAGCCAACTTGAGTGGGGGAGTCGTGTTTAGCATTGAGTGTTCTGATTGAAAAAGACGTTCATGTGTTGTAGCCGTCAAGAGTGTTCAGGTTACAAGCAATAGAGATGCCTCGTGTTAATTTAAGCACAATAAATGAGAACATATTACTGAGTGCAATTGGCTGGATCCGTGGCCTCAAGTGATGTTGTCAGAATTCTGTGTCTCTCCTGCCACCCACCTGCTTCCTTCTCTCTCCTCTCCTTTATTCTGTGTCAGCCTCATTCTCAGGTTGACTCTTCAATTTGTGATGGCCTTGAATTATCTCCGAAGGCAGGGCCATCTTAGTATCAATTACCCCTACTGGAAAGGGGCAGACCCCCCCCAAAAGAAAAGACTTCTTATACCTGAACAGTAAAGCAGAATGAGCAAAAATAACTGTCTAGGATATGTGGATCCCAGAAAAAAGTTCCATGGTGTCCACAGAGTTGAGTATTGTGGGTCCCCTTGGTTGGTGGTAGTTGATGGACGTCTTCAAGGACCATCTCTGAGTATGGGGACAGAATATGGCCTTATTTTCCCTGATCCATAATAATTAGGGAGGCTTTCCTGGTGGTGCAGTGGTTAAGAATCTGCCTGCCAATGCAGGGGACACAGGTTCGAGTCCTGGTCCGGGAAGATCCCACATGCCGCGGAGCAGCTAGGTGCATGCGACACAACTGCTGAGCCTGCACTCTAGAGCCCCCGAGCCACAAGTGCTGAGCCCTCGTACTACAACTGCTGAAGCCCACGGGCCTAGAGCCTGTGCTCTGCAACAGAAGAAGCCACCGCAATGTGAGGACCGCGCAGTGCAGCAAAGAGTAGCCCCCGCTCGCCGCAACTGGAGAAAGTCCGTGCGCAGCAGCAACGATCCAATGCAGCCATCAATCAATCAATCAATAATAAAAAAAATAAAAAATTGTATTAGGGGCTTGATTTCTGCCAGGGGCTGGGCATTGGCTAGAACACGAGTCCTACCTACAAAGGACGGTATGCAGTGTGAAGACCATCCCCCTTATTAATGTGCATAGGGAGCCTTCATATATGTGTTCTCAAGTGTTCTTTTAAATAACTCTTTGCAGCTAAGTTTTGACATAACCCTAGTTCTTTTTTTTTTTTTTTTTTAATTTTTTGCGGTACGCGGGCCTCTCACTGTTGTGGCCTCTCCCGTTGCAGAGCACTGGCTCCGGATGCGCAGGCTCAGCAGCCATGGCTCACGGGCCCAGCCGTTCCGCGGCATGTGGGATCTTCCCAGACCGGGGCACGAACCCATGTCCCCTGCATCGGCAGGTGGACTCTCAACCACTGCGCCACCAGGGAAGCCCAGAACCCTAGTTCTTAATCAAGGTAAAAAGGAAGTTGCTCTGATGGAAAGGGGGTAGGAGTAGAGTGGGAGACCCTGTGTGATCCCTAAAGGTTATGAACCTATAGAGCCTAAGGAATTGATTTAGAAAAACCCTGAGGTAGATGGGCCAACCATGGTTAAGAGTTTCATTCACTGTCCTGCTACGTAGTTATGAGTTATTTATCAGCACTGAGTGGAAATAAAGCAGGTCCTATCAGGGAAGAATTATTGTCATAGGATCAAGAAAACCATGACTCTTTAGTTATACTTTCTTCTAGGGGCATCAGCACTGATTCCTCTTTGATTTATAGCTCAGTATCACTGGGAGAATGTCCTGGTTCATGTAAAATGCCAAAAACACAGTTCTCACGTATAGAATTCAACCGGAGCTCAGTTCAGGCTGTTTGGCTCAGGCACTACGGGTCTTTGGCTTACTGACACCATGGAGTGTCTATAATTCACGTTCGAGGGTTGTACCGTCCATATTTGTTCTTGCGACTGAGCCTAGGCTTCTCCTGTGAAGTTGTATTGATTGTGTGATGGGTCTGCTGATGTCTTTTCTTTGCTGTTGTACTCTCCACACTTTAGGGTGCTCACAGGGTACATGCATAGCTGATGCATTTGTTGACTTAGAAACTGAACTTAAGATTTCTTTCCTTTATTCTTGTTTCTACCTTTTTGAAGGCCATGATGACTTATGCTCAAGGTTACTGAAAGCTGACAATATTTTACTGAAACATAATAGACCTGGGACACCCCAAAATATAGCAGTTAACACGTGCTTTCAAATATTGTAAGGTGAATTATATTTGTTGAGTAAATTGCCTTATTCTATGCTAAATCTTATTTGGATCACATTTTATTTTTTTAAGTGGTAAGAATGCTAAGCTTATGCAGTGAACTACTTCAGGTGTGATGGTGACCTTTATATAAGAAAACACATAAGTTTTCAACCCCCTAGAGAGGGAGCAATGTAGCCAAGTGGAGACCTGACCTTTTTAGCCACTGCAAAATACATTCTCTGACCTTCGTGTCTAGGAGACAAAGTGAGTGTCCAGGACAGTTGTATCACTGAGGATGTTTGCGTTTGTTCTTCCTCCTCTTGATTTCCCATCACCACCATCCCCAACTAGGAAGGAAATGATTTGTTGCAGTGGAGAAAAGTGCTATCTTGGGGCCATTAATTTCGGTCATTTTTTTTTTTTTTGCGGTACGCGGGCCTCTCACTGTTGTGGCCTCTTCCGTTGCGGAGCACAGGCTCCGGACGCGCAGGCTCAGTGGCCATGGCTCACGGGCCCAGCCGCTCCGCGGCAAGTGGGATCTTCCCGGACCGGGGCACGAACTCGTGTCCCCCGCATCGGCAGGCGGACTCTCAACCACTGCGCCACCAGGGAAGCCCCAGCACTAGCTCTTTAAGCCAGGTCTTTGAAGGCTTATTGGGTGTATTCCTCTTCCCCAACAATATATTCTGTTTTTTAAATAGTTCCTTTAGCAGTTCTTTAAACCAAAGGAGTCCAATGTGTGGTGTGTGTCAGCAGTGCCAGAGTAAGGGGCATCTTAGTCGTCTGACAAGGTTGACCTTGGGTGGCAACATCGACACCGTCGCGAGCTCTAGTTGCCCGTGGCATTAGCTTTTGGTTCCGGTATGAATTAATGATTGCATGTTAAGTAAAAAGCTGACATTATTATCAGGGCTTAGAGATTTCTCAAGAATTTATCGCTCAGTAATCATTTATTAAGCATCAACTCTGAGCTGGTGCTTTCACAGGCCTTGGAGATAGTTGAATACGATGCAATCAGCCTGATTTCAGGTCTTCATAGGCTGGTTGGAGAAGACCCAAGGATCATTTCTCTGTGGTGCAAGGTGAGGGCAGCAGGGACGGGGGCTTTGGGTGCCAGAGGACAGATGCTGAGCCAACTTGGAAATAATGGCCTGAGAATGAGCATTCAAGCTTCAAATTCACAGCAACCACACTCAGAACAGAAGGCTAGAGGTGACAAACTGTGAGGTTCTGTTTTATAAAATTCCCCCATCTCTGATTTCTGTTCAGTGAATGCTTTATTTATGAGGCAAAAGTAGCAGCGTTCTATGATTAAGGGACAGTTAGGGCTTTTAGAGGCGTATTTCATCAAATCGCAGGGCAAGTCATGCCTGTATCCCCAGCTATCCCCAGCAGTGGCACATAGTAGATGCTCAATAAACATTTATTTATTGAATGAAAGAATGATTGGGGAGCTCAGGCTCCTCGTGTTCGTCTGGAGAGGGTTGCAGGACAGGGCCGAGTGTCGTCTGAGGGCCCCTGGCCAAGCCACCCACAGGCAATAGAGCTGTGCTCACAGTAACCAGAGCACAGGGAGGAATAAAGTTATATGTAAGGCAGTTGACATTCAGCGAGAGGCTTGCTCCTCCCCTTAGTTCTGGCAAGTGAGGTCTTTGGAATGATTGTAAGAACAAGTGAGGGTGGGTCGTTTACTCCACTGATGACAGTCCGTAAAGGATCATCAAAGTTGGGTAACCGTGCTTCCAGCAGCTCTTCCACCTCTTTATTCCCTGTTTGTAGAAGAAGCGACGTGAAAGTGTGCTGTGTTGCTGAAGAAACTCTGGCATGAAAAGCTGGGCTCTTGGCTTTTCATCCCTGAACTGGTGCCTCCTGTGCCCTGGGACCCTTGAGAGCCTCTCGAAATCCCGTCTTTCCCTGTTAAGTAGCAGTTGTCCCGTTCATGGTCCAGGAACACTGACTTCCCGCTCTGGAGTGGGGGTGGGTGCATTTCATGTTACACTCACTGAAGCGGAGCGAATGAGCGTCTGGTGTGTGTTGGAAGGAGTGAGGTGCCCTGGTCCAGGGTGGAGACTCTCCCTGGGTTGCTCTCATTCTGACTTTCTTTTTTCATGTGCTATTTGTTCTGTGCTGGCTCTTGGCTTTCTGGGTTCGAGGCCGTTCTGGCTCTTCCCATAGTCCCAGGTCTTTGTCTTTTGCAGATGCTCCAGGTTCTCTTTAAAAGAATGGGCCTTACAGAGGCTGCTTTCTCTGTGATGCCTTGCAGAGTGTTGGCTGCCACTCCCGTTTGCTCAGGGAATGGCCGCCTGGTCACACATCTGGGCCTCTCGGTGCGTGTTGAACCCCAGTCCTGTCTGCTTTCTCCCCGAAGACTTTGTTCACTGCAGGTTGAAGCTAAGCAGTAGGCGTCGTTTCAATCAGTCAATGAATCAATCAGTCAATCAAGCTGAGGGCTTTTGTGTGTTCAGGCATTGATTTAGGCATATGAGAAACACTGAGGAACAAAACAGAAGAGCCTGTGGCCTTTGTAGTGCTTACATTCTAATGTGTGAAGTGGGGCAAAGGGTATACAGTATTCATAGATAAGTAAGTGGGATGGTGTGGTAGAAGATGTATGTGCTCTGGCTAAAGGAACCCTAGAGCATGGTAAGGGGAAGGTTGCAGTATTAAGTAGGGTTGCCAGGACAGGCTGAGGTGAGCTTTGAACAGAGACCTGAAGGCAATGAGGGAGTGAGCCAGTCAGATTCTGTGGTAAGAAGGCTCCAGGCGGAAGAATGAGATAGAACCCAGACCAGCAGGAGCATGCCTGGCTGAGGGGAGGTCAGTGGACAGGTGCAGCTGTAATGGAGGTCAGTGCGTGGGGCCTCCTCCGTCATAAGGACCTAGGCCTTTCCTGGGAGTGGGACAGCTAGAACCACTCTGGCTGCATGTTGAGAAAGCAGGGGGACGGTTGGGAGGATGTGGGGAGTTCAGGCAAGACACCTTGGGAGTTGCTTCCTGTTATAAACCTGAATGCAAATTCATCTTTCATCGCAAAGCTCCCCAGGTCACCATCAAACGGTGCTCCCTGCCCCATTGCAGTAGCTCAAGGACAATATTTTCTAACCTCTTCATGACTGTCCTTGCTGTGGGTCACACAGGTTATTGTGGGTGTGGGATGGTGGAAGGGACTTTATGGCCACTTTTTGTACATGACCTGCCTCTTGGTCATGTGAAAGAAAGAGAAACCTTCATAATCGTCCCTGAGGTCTTGGCAAGAGCTTCCCTGTCTGCAGACAGGCAGAGCCCTGGAGGGTGGGTGGGCAGTGCCCATAGCCTGCCTGGGCTAATGACTGCTTCTCAGGTTCTAGGGAAGATGAATCTCTCAAAGAATGGTGTTGGCTTTGAGAACTGACCCACCCACCGTACGGCTTTCTATAATTTGCCGAGAGCCAGACCTGACAGTGGACACGTTGGAGGCTACTGTTCATGCAGTAAAATGAATATTTAGCAGGGATTTTGCTGGCAACTGCAGACACAGAGGTGAAACTACTGTCCTTTCCCTTAAGCTGCTCAGAGCTATACCCTCAAGCCTGCCGGGTCAGCTGGATACCCTGAGGGGCCAGGTGGGTGAGCGAGGCCAGCTGGGTCCAATGATGCAGGAGAGGCAACTGGCCAAGAGCACGCCCCGCCCAAACACAGCGCTGCATCGCTGAAAGGGACTGCCCAGCACCGGCAGATCTCAGGTTTTCCTGACTTAAAAATGTTGGTAACCAGTTCTGATGCTTGAATAATACTATATAGGTCAAACAGAAACTTCTGAATTTCATCCTTAGGTGCGCTTTTGCAAATTATGGTCTAGACAGACCAAAGTATTGGGCTGGCCAAAAAGTTTGTTGGGGGTTTTCCGTACCATCTTTCAATACAAAGTCGTCACTGTGCTGCCGCTGAAGATGAGTAGTTGAACGGGCTAAGCAGTTCTGTTGATCTATTTTCCTAACTGCTTTACCCTCTTCCTTCAGCGGTGACTGAATCCAGCATCCTGTCACTCATTTTTGGGTACGTTATATTCTTGTTTGAGTGGGAGGGAGCGTCTGGAAGCTGTTGGAGGTGCTCTTGAAGTGGGTCAGAACATCAGTCAGTTAATTTTGACTCCTGCTGCTGCCTTGGTTGCAGCCAGCACGATGAAGGTGGATGATGGAAAGATGGGTTCGCAAATGGCGTTAGTTCCGTAGCTGTGGGAGGGGTGGTTGGTAGACGTCGGAGGGACAAAGGTGGTCTAATTAAAGTGGGGTTGATTTATTAACGGAGCTGTACTGGGCACAGAATTTAGCAATGGGAGGTGTTAATGGACCTGGGGTATTGCTAAAGAGTGCTAAGGCTCAAGACAATTACTGCCTGACTTTGGTGAGAATGACAGATGGGTCCTTGCTGTTGGATAAATTTTGCCTGCAGCTGAAATGGCATTCTTTGTTTCACCCTTGAGGGGCTCTCGGCCTTGACCCTCAGTTGCCTCGCTGGCTCTCTCACCTCCCTGTGCATTTCCAGGACCTCCCTGTGCATTTCCAGGGCACTTTGTCTGCACCTCTGCAAGCCTGCTGCTTACTCAGCTGTGGGATTTGCATGTGGCTTTGCCCTAACAATGGGTTGCCTGGGTCCGCTCCATTTTCCAGCTGTCCTTCTGTTTGAATTGGAGTTTCCAGCTGAAGTGATTTCTGGCCTGAGTGGGACTTAAAGACGTTCTGGTCTTCAACCAGACCTGTATAAATATTTCCTTAGGACTTCTGTTGTATGTGTGCTTCTGGGAGTGTAGCTGTTATTACCCCCTTGGCATGTCAATGAAAGTGGAGTGTAGGACACGCAAAAACCGCGGAGGCTGGAGGTCCCTTAGATGGGAAGTGACATTTTGCTTGTGTCCCTGGCCTGTCTGCCCACACCATGCTTCTAAGAACTCTTTGGGGCATTTGCAAGCTGCTCCTGTAGGTGATTTGGCCTTGGGAGATGGATTTCAGAAATGGAGACTTAATAAAGATGTGTATGGTAGTACGCGTTCCTCTTAGCCAGAAGCATTCATGAGCTCACAGTGCCGCCTGCTCTCAGATGTTTGTCATAAATCTGCTTTCTGCTGTGCTGATTTACATCTTTGACTACGTTGTTACAAGTCGGATAATTTTCCCCCCAAATAAAATGGATTTCTTTTTCTACCTTGAATGGTCATATATGATGGTTGTGGAAAACGTAGGAAATACAAAAAAGTAGAAAGGAAAGAAATCCACTCAAACAGCCCTCAAATATTCCAACCCACTAAAGATTAACCATTATGATTTGAGGGATTTTTAAAAAGTTGTTTTCAATGCATTTTTGAAGTGTAGTTGTACTGTATCACACATATGGTCTTGTCTCTTGCCCTTTTCTACCTAAGTTTTTTGCTCAAACAGTAAGGAAATCTATGATCTCACGTAACTTCCCTCTTACTCCCTTTTGTCTCGGACAGAATGGCCTCATAGATGTCAGGTGTCCCACCTCAGGGCCTTTGCAATTGACTCCTCCCATTATCTGGAAGTTTCTTCCCCCAGATGATTGCCCTGCTCACTTCCCCACCTCCTCCAGACCTTTGCTCAAGTCTCACCTTCTCAGTGAAGCCTCTTCTGACCTCTCCATTCAGTTTGCACCTGTACCAGGCAGAACCCCTCCTGACCTAGACCCATCCTTTCCCGCGGCACCCAGTCCTCGTGGCACCAAATACACCAGCTGTTGATTGTCAACACCATTATTCTATCTAGTATGCTAATATCAACGTTAGCCAACAGCACTTTTGGTAAACATTTCTGAACAGCTACGTATAGCTTATTCTTTAAATGGACCGTTCTTTAATCATTACCCTACTGCTGGATATTTAAATTGCAACCAGTGTTTTGCTATTATAAATCATGCAAACCTACGGTGAAGCTTTTGTGTAGAAGGTGTTTGTCCATTTCTTAGGCATTAAAAGAGATTCTTGGAAAAGGGATGACTGGCTCAAGGTGTATTAAGACTCAACTCAGACTGGCTGAAAAATTATTGGAAATTATTGACCAATGTATTGATATTTGAAAAATATAGGGGTAGACTTCAGGTAGGGCTGATTCCAGCGGTTCAGTCCTTGTCACCAGGGCTTTGATTTATGTCTGTCTTAATAACTGCTTTCCTCCATGTTGGCTTCGTCCTAAGGCAGCCTCCCCTCTTTTAGGGCAGAATTTCTACTGGCAGCTCCTGTTTTCTTGCTGCCAGCTCTACTGTCGCCTCTTAGAAAGACATCCTCTTACCAGTATTTTCAGCAGAAACTCAGGACTGGTTGTCACTGGCTCATATTGAATTGTGTCGTCTCTGAATCATTAACTCTGGCCTCAGGACAGGGATAGATAGACTAGAGTGGGGGGTCACAATGCCGTCCCACTCAAACCCCATAGTCTGAGGGTAGGGGATATACTGTTTCCCAGAGGAGACTCAGGGCCCTTCTACCCGAATGGGGAATGGCTGCTGGGCAGGCCCCAAACTATAGGTCTTCATTTGACTTAGGAACACCTTAAGAACTCTGTGTCTTAGTATATAGAAAGCAAGACACAAGACAGCAGGGAAAGTGAGAGGAGCCCAGTTGCTAAGCGTGCGTTTTTGGGTGTGCTAGGCCAGCCTAATCAGATGACAGCCTGCTTCCACTCTGAACACGGGGTCGGGGTGGGGGGATGAGAGGATGGAAGCCAAGGCCTCAGCTCCCTGGGGGATGAGACTCACTGGCCTGTAGGCTGTACCACCTCCTTGAGTGTGTGGTTCAGTGATGAGTGTTAGAGACAAGTTCTGAATGTAAGGGGCAGAAACATTCCTGAAAATTTCCCTGATTTTCCCTCTGCTACCAGTGGTATCCAGAGGAACCTGTAAGCTGCTGGTGGTGGGGCGTGTAGCCGAAATTCGGCCTCTGTACACCGCTCCCGAATTGAATCTCGGAGACAGAGTTTCAGGTAAAGTAGAAAAGAATAGCTTGGGCCACAGCAGGCGAATGCCCTCAATACTATGTGTCCCCACGTGGAGGGGGTAGTGAAGAGTTTTATAGTAATGTTTGAAAGAGGAGGGCGTGATCAGCTCGTGGGCCTTCTTCTGATTGGTTGGAGGTGAGGTAATTGGGAGTCAGCATCATCAACCCTCTGGTTCCAACCGGTCTGGGGTCTGCGTGCTTGGGGGCCGCATACGGTTAACTTCTCCCACCTGCTGGGGGTCAGTATCTGCAAAACAGCTCAAAGATATTGTTCTGTGCATCCCTTGAGGGGGAACCAGGACCCTGCCCCAAGGCTGCACTATCGTTTCTTTTTCAACTTTTTGATTGAAGTAGAGTTGATGTACAGTGTTGTGTTAATCTCTGCTGTACAGCAAAGTGACTCAGTTATACACATATATATATAGACATTCTTTTTTTAATATTCTTTTCCATTATGGTTTATCCTAGGGGACTAGATACAGTTCCCTGTGCTAGACAGTAGGACCTTGCTGTGTATCCATTCTGAATGTAACAGCTTGCATCTACCAACCCCAAACTCCCCGTAGTGGGAGGCTGCACTATTGTTCCTTGGCTTCTCCTTCCTTGTCTCCGCCTCCCGTCCCTGCCCTGATTAGCAACTGTTTGAACCTGCCCTTTGGAACTCAGGGAAGGTCATGGAGGCTGAATGAAGCCTGTTTCCTGCAAACAAGAAATGGGGGACACAGAAAGCCTTTTGTGCCCAGGAGCCCCACAGGGTCCTGCTGGGTTTCAGGTGCTCCATCCAGGAGCAGCTGTGGTGTGCGTTAAACAGCCTCACACTTGCGTGCTGAGGGCCACAGAGATTTCATTATCTTCAGCTGGGCCTCTGCCTTGACCCAGAGCAGCCTTCCTAGGAGACCTCCACCCTTGCAATGGGAGTGGACCTTGCCAGCTTGCAGCATAACGGTCTGAGGTCGACATGGCCCTTTCTTCTCTGTTGTCCAGTGTTGAATCTAGCACCTGCCTTAAAGGCGCCGCTGCACTTTTGTTGGACCTTTGCTGGCTTCCCAGCTCCCGTCAGCCAAGTACTTGTGGGCTCCAGGGGCACCTGCCCTGTGATCTCTGCCTTGGTGTGGGTCATCTTGGCCCAGGATCTCTTCAAGTGGAACTCATTCTTAGCACAAGGGAAGTTGGAAACGCCCTCATGGAAACCCCACAGTTAGCTCTCTTTCTGTGGGAGTAGCAGCTTTCTAAACCAATCCGACCCTTTCCTCTGAGTCCGTTCTTATCCCAGAATTAGGATGTGTCATGTCAGGTTAGGGCCAAGGAAAATAAAGTCATTTACTCTAAAGAAATTCCTAAAAGTTGGGCTGACCTCTTCCATTTGGGTCCGGTGCCAACGACTGTTTGCTGTTGTGTCTTCGCGAGAGCTGGGGAGTCGCTCCCAAAGGGAAGCTGCCAGAGCTGTGCCCAAGTGGAGGGCCCTTCAGTGCTCCCTCGATTCCCCATGCAATATCCAGCCTTTCCCCCTTTCCATCGCATCAAGGAAATTCGATGGAGCCAATTTAGAAGTAAATGAGACATGGGAATGCCTCCCTTGTCTTCAGGACTCTACGTGAACCTGGGGCCCAGCTGCTCCAGTTCTCCTTGGTGTGTGTGGGATAGAACAATATGAAGATTCTACCTGTGCTCTCAGTTATTCATCCACTGGGCAGGCTCAAGTCGCACAAGCAGAATTTTCCAGTATAGTTCTGAGAGTACTTGGAATCTGTAGCCCACTCTACAAATGCCTGGTATTACCGAATAACTTGATTAAAACATTTTATAACAATGGTTTACTGCTTGGAAAGCAGCAGGTCTTCTGTGAAGGCTAGTGGAGGGCTTTTCTAGCTGTGTTGTCCATTCCGTGCTGCCCAGTCCAGACAGTGCAGGTGGAGACAGAGAGGAGCCTCCCGCCTGGACAGCTCTTCATCTGAGGTATATATTGAGCATCCGTGCAAGATGCTAGTAAGAGTTAATAAGGTTTCCATTACTGGTAAAGAAGTCACCCACAAAAAGCACACAACTAAGATATCCTAAAAACAGATTGTAAAGGAAACAAGCCAGATACTCATTTCGATTCATTTCTATGAAATTTTATTAAGCTTCATCCACAGTTACTGAGTGCTTACTGCAAGCCAGGATCAGTGTCTTACAGGGCACTTCAGACCTGGCAAGGGGTCTGCTGCCTTTTTTTTTTTTTTGCACATGCCAACCTGGCCGGGAGTTGAGTTCTTTGGGAAGGTCCAGTGCCTCTTTGCGCCGTCACACCCATGTTGTCCTTGAAAGCTGCAGTCGGTCACTGCACACGGCTGGCTTTGTCCTTCTCCCTGTGCCAGTAAGAGTGACAGCAGGGGTGACAGGAGCAGCTCACGTCACAAACACAGAAGGCCAGCAATGTAATGAGTTGCACTCACCTCACATAGCCCGAGGACCCGAATGTGGCTGAGTCTCTGGAAAGGCTGGGAAACTTCGAGAAGCTAGCGGTTCTCTCTTGCCCCAGTGCTGTGCTTACCCCTGTAGGAGCTTGTCTCTCTGTGTAGCAAACCGTGTGGCCAACCCTAGCTCTGGTGTTTCAATTCCAACAGCATAAATTGACCGGCTAGGCTCTCTCTCTGTCTCAGTTCTTTTTTTTTTTTTTTTTTTAAGTTTGAAACTTCATTAGAACACTTGCCAGTCGTGTGTTGCAATTATCTATAAAAATCAAGCCAGTAGTTGGTTGCTTATAACATTCAAAAATCCATCAGGGGGCTTCCTGGGTGGCGCAGTGGTTGAGAGTCCGCCTGCCGATGCAGGGGGACACGGGTTCGTGCCCCGGTCCGGGAAGATCCCACATGCCGCGGAGCGGCTGGGCCCGTGAGGCATGGCCGCTGAGCCTGCGCGTCCGGAGCCTGTGCTCCGCAACGGGAGAGAGGCCTGCGTACCGCCAAAAAAAAAAAATCCATCAAACTGTTGTCACCAGGCAAAGAAGATAGGTGCATTGACATACTAGCTTAGTTCTATCAGGAACTGGGTCAGAATTGGGAGAAATAAGTTCTAGTGTATTTATCAGCTACATCGTTTAGAACAATAAAATTCTTTCTATTTCTGCTACACAGAGGAATTCTTAAATCATAGAAAATGAAATATGCTTGCATCACACTGGGTCAGATGACCCCCCTCATGGCTGTGGGCAGGGGTCCAAAGCACAATATGGCCACCCAGGGTCCATATGGATAAGACAGAGAGCAGCTCCCAGAGAAGGGACATGTGCTGCGTTGAGTGGGAGTCCAGAGGGGTATTGACCTCCATGCCCTGCATCCATGCCTTCCTTACTCGTTGCGGGAGTGCTTGTAACATCTGTGCCCAGAACGATCCACTTCAAAGCCTTGCTGACCCACTGGGTTGGGTTTCATTCTTTATTAGTGAGTGGACATATGCTTGTTTCATAGGGCTTTTGCGTGGAGACCTGCCTTATTAAGTCAAATTGAGAACTGTCTTTGAAGCTGTGGACATTGCTTTGGCGCAGAACAGATCACAGAATTAGACAAAAGTGCTACCCAATCAACTTGCCCCCCAAAAGGTCGACTGATTTTTGAATATGCATGAAATGTGTTTTAATTATAACTGTAACACCTACTTTTGTAGACATCTCTTGTTTAAGGTAATTTGTTCATTCTTTTTCTAGACAGCTTTCATGAGGTCCACACTGGATATTAAGCTCTGGTGGGCAAGAGATTTTATTCCAACCATGCCAGCAATGGTGTGTGCATGTAGTTACCACCACTAATTACCTTATTATGGGAACAGTTTGGATGGTTACAGTTTCACTTTCAAAGTTTAATATGGTTCCCAGCTCTCTATTCCCAGTTGTTAAATTCTCAGAGCCTCAGCTGTCATTTGACTGACAACTGCTTGAGCATTTTCGTTCTGAAGCTGGCCCTTTGCTGCTTCAGGGCACACTGGGAAGAGAGGGTGTTGCAGGTGAAGTCTGGACGCTTTTCACATCGCTCTTGAATTTTTTAAATTCTCGGATTTGACAAGTACAGTTAATTTTTAATTTCCTTCTCTTAGAACTTTTCCATTGATGTGTAAAAGGCCATATCAAATATATGAATAGTCTCACAAATGAGAGAAAATATCTATGAGGTCTTAAAATATTCTGAATAATATTTTCTTTCTTTTTAGCTGTCTCCGTTATGAGGTACAGCGCCTCTGCTTTTGGGTTTGCAGTAAGTAACCTGAAATGTACTTTTATGAAGTTTTGCACGTTTCTCCTGAGCCTGCAAATCTCTTGCTGGGCTCTTAATTAAGAGGGTGGTTAGCAAATGAGAGAGAGCATGACAATCACCTTTTATGGAAGTGGCTTCTACAAACAATTATAATTTAATAGAAGTACACTGCAGTGACACTGTATAATTCTCAACAAGAGATCAGGGCCACCATGTTTTCTGCATCTGGTTGAGAAGGATGCTTATAGGGTTTTAGCCCTTCCCGCCAACCCCCCAATGTTTTAGGTTTGAAACTGGGCACACATTGGAGTGAACCATTTGCTGGTGTGGGCAGAGGTGTTGGGAGTTAAGATCGGGGCTGCTGGCACTAGGACGTCAGTCCGTAGCCAGACTTGGAATAACCAGGCTTCCCTGCCTGCTTCCTGATGGGTGTTGGTTAGAGAAAATGGGTCTCAGTTGCTGAAAACTTGAGTGAAGTCTTCCCACATCCCTTTAAGAGAATGCTAGTGCTTGTAATTTTCCAGATGAAAAGTGCGGCGTGGTGACTCATGCAGAGAAAGCTCCTTGAAACAGCCCTCGTGCATAGCTTCAGGGCTTCCTGTACCTGAGGGTGTGTGTTCCTGTTCCCAAACCTACTTCTTCCCTTTGTTGTGGGGAGAAGTCGGGCTGGGAACAGGAACACACACCCTCAGTGTTTTGAGGCTTGCAGATTCTTTTCAGGATCTTTTGAAAGGTGTGGACTGTCTCTCCAGAAAAATGCCAAAGTGCCGCATACACGCACTCACACACTCCACACCACCCCCCTGCCCACCTCTCTCTCATACTCCTGTCTCTCTCCCCTCTTCTCTTACATTTCTCTCTCTTATGCATTCACTCGTTCATTTGAACAAAAACATTGAATTTTGCATCCAATTTCACGGTGTTGGCAGACTTCCCGGAGCCCCTGGGTGACCCCACCTTCTGGACCCCTGGACAGGGTATCAATAGAACAGTCCCACTGAGAGCCAGAAACACAAGAGTCCTTGGCCTGAATCTTCTACTTGGGACGGGCAGGAAAATGCTGAAATTATCTTGCCTGCCCTGGGGAAATCAATTTCACATGTGTCAGAACAGCGTCATCACCCTGCCCACATCTCCAGAGGGCTGGGAGCCAGAGGCCCCGGGAGCAGAGCCCTGCACACCAGAGTGTGGTTTCTCAGGCCCCAGCAGCAAGGGACCAGGGAGAGCCGTGACCCTGGCACCAGGCAGGCGTGTTGGGTGCCCTGGCTCAGAATTCCCAGGATTCACCTTGAGAATGATGAATGACCAGCATTGTAACGATGTGAAGCCTGTTTGCTCTGAGGTCACTGGCTCAGATGTTCTGAGTCACAGAACGCTTACCTCGTGTCTTCGCAGTTGTGCCCTATTAACTCTGGGAAACCACTAATACCGTGTCTCCTTCTCCTAGTTTGATGCCATCCTTGACGTCCTGTCTTCTGCGATCGTCCTGTGGCGTTACAGCAACGCGGCCGCTGTACACTCTGCCCATAGGGAATACATGTAAGTGGATTTTTGTCTTCTTCCAGACTGCAGAACCCTCGCAAATGAGGGGCACGTAAGTAGGCTGTCAGCACAGCTCCCCCTGTAGCTTTGGTCCTGGTGATGACAATAATAAGTTCCCCAAATTGCCTTTGAGACCGGCTAGTATGATATCAGCTATATGATAGGCCCCTTCTGCGATGGTCAGAGGGATGGGATGTCCCTTTATAATTCTCCCTGTTCTATGCACTTGAGTCTGGAGTGAATATTTGTATGCTCATTTGCCTGTCTATCCATTCATCTATCCGTGGATCAATCCGAAACTGCACGGCTCAGATTGGGACTTGGACCCCCAGGCCAGGACTCAAACCCCGTCAAACCCCAGTCTGGGACTTGAACCCACTGTCTTTTCATTGAAATCACACACCTGGTCTCAGGACTTACTGAAGCTCAAGTTCTTTATGTCTCGGCACAGAAAGAATTCAGTGAGAGACAAAGTGATAGGTATTTATTTGGAGAGATACACATTCCACAGACAGAATGTGGTCCCTGACTTATGGGGTGGCTAGTTTCTATGGGCTGGGCAATTTCATAGACTAAAGAGTGAGAGGATTACTCCAACTATCTTGGAGAAGGGGCAGGGATTTCCACTAATTTGGCCACTGCCCACTTTTTGACCTTTTATGGTGAGCCTCAGAACCATCATGGCTCTGGTGGGTGTGTCTCTTAGCGTGCTGATGTATACAGTGAGTGTATAATAAGGCTCACGGTTTTTGTCATATACTCAACGTCTGTGTCATTTTTTTTTTTTTTTTTTTTTTGCGGTATGCGAGCCTCTCACTGTTGTGGCCTCTTCCGTTGCGGAGCACAGGCTCCGGACGCGCAGGCCCAGCGGCCATGGCTCACGGGCCCAGCCGTTCCGCGCGGCACGTGGGATCTTCCCAGACCGGGGCACAAACCCGTGTCCCCTGCATTGGCAGGCGGACTCTCAACCACTGCGCCACCAGGGAAGCCCTGTGTCATTCTTTTAAAGGTTGTGCCCTGTCCCCTTCCCTCCTGTTTCAAATCCATCTACCAATCCACCCATCCTTCCATCCTCTCTCAATTTGTGTTACTGGAATCTTTGCTCCCTTGAATTTTTATGCTTTTTTTTTTCCTTTCTTTTTAAGTAAGATGAGTTCTCCGCTGTAATTTACAGAAGACATCTTGAAGGCATTCTAAATTATTCTACTTGTCTTCTCTCCCTCTCTGTATTAGAGGATATTGCTTGCCCCAGTCTCTACATCTTGTGGGTGATGATTGTGTGTTTGAGGTACTTGTGTTTGTGACCTTAAAACGTGTGTCTTTCCGATTTCCATTTTTTTCTTCTCTTGGTAATCCCCAGGTTCCAAAGTCAGATCTGTTGGCTTTGAATCTCAGCTGCACAACTTGTCAGCTCTGTGACCATGGGAAGCTATCCTAAACTGGTGTATGCCTTGTTTCCTTACCTGGAAAAAAGGGGAAATAACAGTACCTCCTCATAGGATTATTGTGACGATTATGTGAGTGAGGTAATCATCACATATACGATGTAATATAATATTAGGTTATATATATTAACTTAGAACAGTGTTTGGCATGTAGTTCGGTAAGCCTTAGCTGTCATTGTTATTAATTATAAAGGGGGCTCCCCTGGGACTGAGCCATCGCTGGTTATTAGAGCAGCAGCTTTACTCCACCTCGGCAGCGTTTGGACAGTTGAATACAAATGAATAAATGCCCCGTGCTTTGTTGCGGTGCCCAGACAGAAGGTATTCTTGATGGGAGATGCTGTGTCACAATCAGACATACGAACGTTGAGTGTCAGGGGACTCAGATAGTAATATATCTGAGGTTGCATGTGCCAGATGGAAGGCTTGAAAGATGATGCCAAAACTGATTCGAGAATGAGAGCAACTTTTAGTTTAGTTGTTGGCTTTAGATAGAGCACAAAAGCTTCTTTTAAGTGTTAACTGTGTATTTTAATGTGCATTAGCTCTTGTAACAAATATAATTAAAGTATCAAATCTGTGATATCACAGATGATATTCTTTAGGATAAGGTTAATTTTTGAAAAAGTGAGTCAGCTTATTGGTTGAAAAAATTAAGAAACAATAGTAGTAAACTGATTTTGTAAAATTTCAAATGACGGTATTATAATGATAGAAGTTGAATCAACACTGGTCTAGCTGAAGGAGCAGTGAATGCATCTACCCAGGCTGTTGCTGGCTGGTATTTGAGGAATACAGTGAGAACAATCTGGAGAGTGCAGTACAGACACATACTCGACTTTCAAGAGTTGGTCCCTGTGCTCTCAGAAGAACACATATTCTTTGGATTTATGGTTGTGCCATCCAATATGACAGCCACTAGAGGCTGGTCCTGAGAGGTGTTGTAACTGTAAAATACACACCAGGTTCCAAAGACATAGTAAGAAAAATAGAGTATAAACGTTTTATTAATAATTTAAAAACAATATTGATTACATGTTTAAGAATATTTTGGATGTATTAGGTTAAATAAACTATTACAATTAATTTTACTTGCTTGTGTTTACATTTTTAATATGGCTTTTAGAAATTTAAAATGACATATGGGGCTAATATTATATTTCTGTTGGGCCTTGTCCTCAGAAGAGAAAGCTCTTCCCTCTGCCTTCTCTTATTTTGGAGTTAATAACCCAGAATTTGATTTGCAATTCTAGGAGGAATTGAATTCAGTGTTTCTCAATTTCTCTCTTCTAATTTGCTTTTTTAATCTGATTTCCTTTATGCTAAAATGAATCTCTTACATATTAGTCACAAAGCCACAAATTATCGTGGCTTTTCTATAGTGTTGGGATCTCTGTGAGCATTTGCCAGGTGGCCTGGAGTTTTTCCAACATTAAGGTTGATGACAAGAAATGTCATTGGTTTCACTGTTTTTAATGATCCCCAAACAAGTACCCTTAAAAAATGTGTATCATTATTAATACCCATAAGGCAGAAACTCACAGATTTGCTTTGATAATTCCCAGATGGTTGTTCAACGTGATGATACCCATGGATTCATTTGGAGATTCTTAATCTAGGGATTAAAATAACACTCAATCCCCTGTATCGCTGGCTTAGTTTAAAGTTTTAATCTCTGGCTCATCTCATGTAAATTAAAAATTCGTGAAATCACCGCCAGCTGAGAAACTGATGTTTGCATATGAATGAGCGTGAATGAATGATGAGGGGCATAGCCAGAAGAGCCTCTGGTTTTCAGTTAGTTGCTGGAGAACAAGATTTGAGAGAATGGGGAAATACCCAACTAGTTCTTAGTTAACTCTTCTAATTTTCCCTCCTCAGCCTTGCTGCTTGATGACAGTGGGTGTGACGGGTGTTTGATGCTCAGAGGGAGAGAGCATGCATGCCTTCACCACCATCACAGAGCAGAGCTCTAATAAGCTTTGCTTTGTTTCACGCTTTTTTATTGTGCCCAAAAACATCCCATTTACCGCCTTAAATATTTTAAGTTTATAGTTCTGTAGTGTTAAGTGTATTCACGTTGCTGTGGGTCGTCAAATTCACAGAGACAGAAGGTGGAACACTTCGGTATTTTTAAACAATGTAAAGACATATTTGACTAGAGGATGGCAATAAGAATTGAACAATTATAAGCCTAAGCTTCCTCATTTTTCACAACTAAACAATAAATACATTTCCAGAAATAGATGACAATACCTCATGCAAAATTCCAAAGTCATGTAGTCACTTAGATTAACCCAAACTGTTTGTAAATTAAAAGACAACAGCAAAAGGTCACAAAAAGCCTATTTCTTTCATAGCATCATGGCTGATTCTTTTTTTCTTTTTTTTTTTTTCGCGGTACGCGGGCCTCCCACTGTTGTGGCCTCTCCCGTTGTGGAGCACAGGCTCTGGACGCGCAGGCTCAGCGGCCATGGCTCAGGGGCCCAGCCGCTCCGCGGCATGTGGGACCTTCCCAGTCCGGAGCACGAACCCGTGTCCCCTGCATCGGGTGGCGGACTCTCAACCACTGCGCCACCAGGGAAGTCCCTATGGCTGATTCTTTAAGCAGATAAACAAAGTACTGTAAAGAATGGTCAAAACTTGGCCTGAACTGTCTTCTGGTAATTATTAATACCACTATTTATAGTTTTGTTGTCCAAGGACAAAAGCTGTATGGATGGGATCGATCACCTTCTGCTGTTACTGGAACAGATCTCCAGGAATTTTTCATCTTGCAGATTGAGACTCTATACTCATTAAACAACTCCCTATTACCCCTCCTCTAGCCCTTGGTAGCAACTCTACCTTCTGTCTCTATGAATTGGATGGCCCTAGGTCCCTCATATAAATGGAATCATACGGTATGTGCCCTTTTTTGCCTGGCTTGTTTCACTTAGCGTAGTGTCTTCAAGGTTCATCCATGTTGTCACATGTGTCAAAATTTCCTTCCTTTTTAAGACTGAGTAATATTCCGCTATATGTATAGACCACGTTCTGTGATTCCATTCATCTATTGCTAGGCATTTGAGTTGTTTTCATGTCAGCCATTGTGAATAATGGTGCTTTGAATATGGATGTACACACGTCTATCTTCATGACCCTGCTTTCAGTTCTTTTGGAAATACACCCAGCAGTGGGATTGGTGGGTCATGTGGTAGGACTATTTCTTCCTTCCTCCCTCCCTCCCTCCCTCCCTTCCTTCCTTCCTTCCTTCCTTCCTTCCTTCCTTCCTTCCTGATCTAGTTCCCTGAGCAGGGATTGAACCCACCTCCCCTGCAGTGGAAGCGTGGAACCTTAATCACTGGACGGCCAGGGAAGTCCCAGGACGAGATTTAATGTTTCGAGGAATCTCCATACTTTTCTCCATAGCAGTTGCTTCATTTTGTGATTCCACCAGCTAGTTATCTATTTTGAAAAGCTCCAAATTTACATCATCTTCCTGTGGTAGGAAATACGTACGTGGGGAAGGTGGACCATTGAGCTTACATGCGGTAACGGTTTTCAACAGGTGACTGTTTTAGAAGGAGGGGCAAGGGAGTCATTTGTTTGTAAGGGAAGGATTCTAAGAATACACTAGGGTATCCAGCTGGGTGAGGGCTGGGAGGACCACAGCAAGGTTAGTGGACAGTCACCGTTGGATGAGAAATCCTGCTTTGCTTGGCAGTTGTTGGTGTGGGGCAGTAACTTGACGGTGGGATGCTAAGAACCAGGGTTTCACAGGTGGTTCATTTATTGGTGTGGATTTAGGGTGGGAGTGGGTGGCTGAGGTAGGGTGAGGAAAAAAGTCAGGGCCAGGTGTGAGCCCAGGCGTTTGGGGGCAAGGGAGCAGGGAGACACGAAGGAGTGTGGTTATAAGGGTGCGGTGGTGATGGTTGTCTTGGCGATAGTGGATTGCTGTGAGGCCACGCAAAAGAATGAAGCATGCTTTGTACACTTATATTGGGATCTCCGAGGTTCATTCAGTGAGGAAAGCCTGGAGCCGAATCGTATTTAGTCTTTTCTCTTTGTGGATGCAAACCTCTTTTGTTAAAACCACACACTGTTTGGACATATGAAAAAAAGTCTCCGCAAGCATACAAAGGAGACCAGCAGCAGGGTCGCCTCTGGGAGGGGGACTGGGGACAGAGAAAGAGGGGAGACACTTTATATCCTTTAGACCAGAGCTGTGCATTGAACTCTCTGTGGTAATGGACACGTTCTCTCTACTGTCCAATACGGTAGCTATTAGCCACACGTGACCCTTGAGCCCTCGACATGTGGCTAGGATGACCAAGGATCTGGATTTTTAACTTTATTTAATTTTAATTAATTTAAATTTATATCGTCACACGTGTGGCTAGTCGCTACCGTATTGGACAAAGCCTCTTGAGCTGCTTTGATCATTTTTACTCTTTTTTAAAAACAGACAAAGTTAATAAATCACAATCCAGGGACTTGGAAATGAGAGAAAGATACTGAGGGGGGAAGGAGATGATGGAGGCAGAGGGTGTGGGAGAAATTAGTGTAAGAGGAATTTGGCAAGGTCGAAAGACACAGAGAATTTCATGCCTGTCTTAGCTGTTCTCAGCCCTGGGTACCATGTAAGGCCACAGGAAGTACCACAGCCTCCTGCTGCCGTCAGCTGCGGAGGGCCATCAGGATGCTTGCCTTGGAAGGTACAGCTGGGTGCTCACTGGGGGCCTGTGACGTTTTGCATATGATTGCGGCACAGGTGGGAGGGCCCCCCGAAGGCTCCCCAGTGCCAGCTGTCTGTTTGGGCCGTCCGTCCTTCAGCTCCCTGAGATGGAGAGGCGGAAGCAGATGGGAGGCTGTGCACCTTTACAGCCTTCTAATTCTGCCACATTGAGGCAAAGACGCAGCTTGGGAGGTTGTTCTCTTGTGCCAGATGTACCTCCAAATGGCATTATGCTCCGCAGCATATCGGAAGGCGAATGTGAGAGGTACAGAGGAATATTCTTAGAGAGATGGAAATCCTTTGTGTGTCTTCTCATGTGAAAAAGGTGGAGCGTGCTGGTTCTCACCCAGGCAGGGTATTTCTCCTGTTTCCTTTTCCAATTTGCTTGGTCTGAAAACTGCCAGTTGACAGGATATCTTGATAGTCTTTTTTTGTTGTTTTTTGAATTTTATTTTATATATTTTTGTAAACAGCAGGTTCTTATTAGTCATCCATTTTATACACATCAGTGTGTACATGTCAATCCTAATCTCCCAATTCATCCCCCCACCCCCCCGCCACTTTCCCCCCTTGGTGTCCATACGTTTGTTCTCTACATCTGTGTTCTGTGTCTCTGTTTCTGCCCTACAAACAGGTTCATCTGTACCATTTTTCTAGGTTCCACATACATGAGTGAATATACGATATTTGTTTTTCTCCTTCTGATAGTCTTTTGATTCCTGGTTTCGGTAGCCCCCTTGCTGGTTTTGAAACCAAGCCAGAAATGGAAAAAGAAAACTGCTGCAGTCAAGTAGAGGATGGGTTGGTGATTTGCTTTTGGCGTCTGGTCTAAGTGGACCCCAAAGGCAAAGAGTTACACCAAGAACGTATTAAAATAGTACCACGGGGCTTCCCTGGTGGCGCAGTGGTTGGGAGTCCGCCTGCCGATGTGGGGGACGCGGGTTCGTGCCCTGGTCCGGGAGGATCCCACATGCTACCGGCCAGCTGGGCACGTGAGCCATGGCTGCTGGGCCTGCGCGTCAGGAACCTGTGCTCCGCAATGGGAGAGGCCACAACAGTGAGAGGCCTGCGTACTGCAAAAAAAAAAAAAAAAAAAATAGTGCCACGTCCCTCCACCCCCCTGCCCCCCTTGTCAGGGAGCATTCCTTCTACCCTTAAACTGAGGGCTCTGGGAAGCTGAATTGCATTTCCTCCACGTTTGTCTAGTGCTCTTAACTTTACAAAGCTCTTGAAGTGTGTAAAGTGTGTTTTTAGCTCAAGAGCAGACCTTGAACTAGAAGAATAAATAACTTCCGAGATGACCTCCATGCCCGTTGAAAGCTAATGCAGAAGGTGGAGCCTTGATAGCAGGACATGAGCTGCTATCCTGAGCTCATCTGCCTGGAATAGTTTAGATTTAGTCTTGCCTGAAGGCAGAAGGGAGTTGCCTTCCACTGTCAGGAAACGAACATATGAAACCCGCCAGACACAGACATGATATTAATGGGTTGTGATGCGGTGGGCAGGATGTATCCGAGGAAGGAGGGTAGGCTTGGTCCCTGTTACCAGTTGAATTGTGTCTCACCAAAAGATGTTGAAATTCTAACCCCCTGTGCCGCAGAATGATACCTTATTGGGAAATAGGATCCTTGCAGGTGTCACCAAGTTAGATGAAGTCCTAATCCAGTACGACTGGGGTCTTTGTAAGAAGAGGAGACACACAGAGACAGAGGCACTCAAGGAGAAAACGACCATGTGACAATGGGGACAGAGTTCAGAGTGATGTATGTACAAGCCAAAGAATGCAAGGATTGTTGGTCAATCCCAGCAGCTAGACGAGACAAGGAAGGCTTCTGCCCTATAGGTTTCAGAGGGAGTGTGAGCCTGCCAGCACCTCGATTTCAGACTTTGAGACCCCAAAACTGTGAGACAATAAATTGCTGTTGTTTTAAGACCCCCAATTTGTGGTGCTTTGTTATAGCAGCACAGGAAACTAATACTGTCCTGGAGAAGAATTCTCTGTCAGACCTGCACTCACTTGCTCCGTGACCTTCAGTGGTTTATTAATCTTTTGAAACTTCAGTTTTCTCATGTGTGAAAGTGGGAGGGCCATTGTAGCTACCAAAGGGCATTGAGGTGAAGATTGAACACGATAGTGAATGGAACATCAATATACGCTCAAAAAATGTCAGGCCACTTCTTTTCCATCCCTAGAGTTTTGAAAATGTTTTTTATTAGTCAGTACTGGGATAGTTTCTCATTGTCTGCTCTACTGTTCTATTTTGCTTTCAAGAGTGTGGAATAAAAGACTCTGCAAAGAAAAATTGGAGAAACTGAAATACATGCTTTGGCATATGTAGAAAGTTGCTTTTGACCTTGAGACATGGGGTAGTAGTGTAGTGAGGTGATAAAAGAGTATTCCTTGATTTCCTGATTTCATCCCATGCCCCTCCTCCATCCCCCATTTTGGATCAAGACAAAGGTTGGAAAAGGTTGGGGTAATTCCTAGTGCCCCAAAGAATACAGTAAAACTCACTTGTTATAGGACCTCCCCGAGCTAACATTTTGATTTATAGCTTGTGTGTGTGTGTGTGTGTGTGTGTGTGTGTGTGTGTGTACATGCACACATGTGCATGGTTCCGTATACGTCCTTTTTTCCTACATAAATAGAGATGATCTATATATACTCTTTTGAAAACTGGGTTTTCTCTGCTACCAGCACGGTTTGAATATCTTCCCATCTTAGGACAGAGATATGTTATTTTTTGACAGCTATGCAGTATGCTATGTATGGATTTAACATATTTTGTTTAAGCAATTTTCTACTGAAGACATGGGTTGTTTTCAGTGTCCTGAAGTTAGAAACAACCTGAAATAACTACGTGACACATTTATATTTTAATGCTTGTCCTCTTATTTCTTTAGGATAAATTACTAGAAGTCTGGGTGAAATAATATGCTAACTTATAACTGATGCCCGGTGTCAAACTGTGCTCCAAAAAAGGTCATACTGATTGACATTCCCACTGGCAGGGTTGAGGATGTATGTTTACTCACTTTTGCCCACACTAAGTGTTATCATTCATTTTGATCACAGCCCTTTGTCCAGGTGGAAAATTGAATTCTCTATGTTAACACACATTTAAAGAAACGTTAGTTACCAGTCTAGCTGAGCATTTTCACATATGTGTTTTTGGCATTTGTATTTCTTTTGGGAAATGGGTTGCCAGAATTTCAAATGGGATGAGAAGTCTTTTATTTCCATTTTGGGACGTTGCCCAGACTCTAGCTGGTAGAACTTCCGTGACTAAGGAAGTACAACTTCCTTCCTGCTCTGCCCAACCCCATCCCCCCATAATTCTTTCTTTTGCAGTGCCATATTTTTTTCTTTTGTAGATCTAATTGCCTGTATTTAATTGATGTATTGGTATATTTGTTTATTGCCCATCGCCCTCACAAGATTTTACGCTCAGAAAAGCATGGGTCATATGACCGTCATATTCTTTCCAACCCCTAGAGTAATGCCTGGCATTTAGTAGGTGCCGGTTATTGAGTTGCAGAATGAACGACTGAACTGTGGAACCCCTTCATCTTACGTAAATTTTCATAGCCTTTATTAAGATGATAAGTATTTACTGAGCACCTGCTCTGTACCTGGTATGCGGGGCTGTGCGTTAGGTAGTGGTATAATTTAACGCTTGGTAGAGAAGGTAAATATTGCCTTACTCATGGCTGGTAAATGGATACAACTGGAGTGTGAACCTAGGTCTTACTTGCCTGGAAATTTGCTTGTAAACATTATGTAACACTGCCTCTCCAAAGGACCATTTGTGTGTCTTGGTTTTACCACTTTTTTTGTCCTTCCCACCCCTGGAAATGCCCCTTCCTAGCAATTAGCTGCAACCCAAAATTGATTGGAGGGAGAGGGAAAGTGGAATCAAGAACTATACAGTATTCAACTTGAAGTGCAGTCCTGAGCTTTGGTTCTGCGTACAGTGGGGAGATGGTTGGCAGCTGGCCAGGCAAGGGTAAACTGCCTGGGCCACCTCGGGGCAGTCTAGGGGCAGAGTTGGTCTTCCCAGGAGCTGGTGGTCGTGTCCCGGGTCGCCTGGCAATGGCTGCTGAGACAAGCACTGCAGCCCTGCGATGTCTCGAAGGCCTTGCGAATGAGGATCGTTTGTCTTAGCTGCAGCCTGGACTTCTTCCATGCTCTTTGCAACTTTGGTTCCTGTTTTCAGACCAAGCTGGCAGCTGGCTAGGGCCTGCTGGATCCTGGGCTGAGGGCTTTGCCGTCAAGGAACTGGAGCCCAAGTTTGTCCACGGCTGTGGCCTCTCCTCTGACACCTGTGGCAGGATGGGGCATTTGCTGAGTGGAGAGCATTCTCTCTCCAAGAACACCGGCCGGTCAGTTTCACCCTGAAGATGGTCACCCTTTGGGATTTGGGTTTGGATATCCCATTGACCGTCATCCTTCCATCTGCCACTCTGGGCTGCGGTAGTCTAAACCACTGCCTGCGCTTTTAGGTGAGCGGACTTAGTTCTGAAGCCCTCTTTGAAGTGGGGAGATTTTCTTTTTATATATAAATTCATTTAGTTATTTTTTTCGCTGTGTTGGGTCTTCGTTGCTGCGCGCGGGCTGTCTCTAGTTGCAGCGAGGGGGGGCTTCTCATTGTGGTGGTTTCTCTTCGTTGCAGAGCATGGACTCTAGGCACGCGGACTTCAGTAGTTGTGGCACGAGGGCTCAGTAGATGTGGTGCACAGGCTTAGTTGCTTCACGGCATGTGGGATCTTCCCGGACCAGGGCTCGAACCCGTGTCCTCTGCATTGGCAGGCATATTCTTAACCACTACGCCACCAGGGAAGTCCAAAGTGGGGAGATTTGAGGCAGTTGAGAACGAGACCCTTCTCTCTTTGAGAAAAAGAAAAATTAATTTATTTATTTTGGGCTGCACCGGCTCTCTGTTGCTGCACGCAGGCTTTCTCTAGTTTCAGCGAGCAGGGGCTCCTCTTCGTTGTGGTGTGCAGGCTTCTCATTGCGGTGCCTTCTGTTGTTGGCGGAGCGCGGGCTCTAGGCGCACAGGCTTCAGTAGTTGTGGCACGTGGGCTCAGTAGTTGTGGCTCGCGGGCTCTAGAGCACAGGCTCAGTAGTTGTGGCGCACGGGCTTAGTTGCTCCACGGCATGTGGGATCCTCCCGGCCCAGGGATCGAACCCATGTCCCCTGCATTGGAGGTGGATTCTTAACCACTGCGCCACCAGGGAAGTCCGAGACCCTTCTCTTTGTGACCACCTTTGTCAGTGGGAGACATTGGCAGATACTTTCCCTTCTCTGAGGGGTCCTATTTTCAGAGGAAATCTCTGTGGGCTTGGTTCCTCCATAGTTGTCTTTGAAGGTTCACAGTCAGAATATTCAGGGCATATTTCCTTTCCCTTCAGTCTCCTATCGAACATTTTAAATTCAGTTTTGCATAGTACTTGCCACTAATGACTAATTAATGCCAAAATGTTGGTGCTACTTATAGCTGGTGGTGACTTTCTTGTTTATACTTTCTGATTTTTGGAAAAATATTTTACAAGGTACATGTGTTATTTTTGTAATCCTCTCAAGCATCCTTTTTTCCCATTGGGGGAATAGAAAGGGCAAGCCAGTGTCGGCACAAAGACTAAAGCTCTCCTCTCCTCTCTGTTTTTACTGCCTGCCTGTGGGTGCTACTGTGCTTACCATCAACGCCACCCAGTGCTTTTACATACGCTTACTTCCTTGATGAAGTGACCCACCACAGTGCCTGTAGCCTTCCTATGGGTGGTCATGAAATTGCCTTGATTAGAACTCTGGGGACTTTTCTCCCCGGTCTCCTGCCTTTCTCTAAATAGAGGCACCCTTTGAGCTCTTAGTCAGCATGGGTTTGACAGGCATCTCTGGCTGATTCAGCTTATTCATATGACTAAATAGAAGGCACCTAGAGGGATACTTGAGTTGGTTTTTTGTTTCTTGGTTTTTTGGGGAATAATTTCTATCTACCTCATAAAATTGTTATGAAAAACAAATGAGATAATATAGGTCAGTTTCTTGTCACCGTGTTGCTTGTTACGTATAGTAGGTGTTGGATAAGTGGGGGTTATTTTTATTATTTTAAAAAATATTTATTCACTCATTTATTTTGGCTGCGCTGGGTCCTGGTTACGGCATGTGGACTCTTAGTTGTGGCACGCATGTGGGATCTAGTTCCCCGACCAGGGATGGAACCCGGGCCCCCTTAATTGGGAACACAAGACTCTTGCCCACTGGACCACCAGGGAAGTCCCAAATGGGTTTTTTTTTTTTTAACAGTAGGCTTTCCAGACGAAATAGAGATAGGTATGTGTTTTTTAAAATAGCTTTACTGAAGCAGACTCACAGATCTAGAGAACAAACTAGTGGTTACCAGTGGGGAGAGAGAAGGGGGGCAATATAGGAGTGGGGAGTAAGAGGTACAAACTACTATGTATATAATAGGTAAACAACAAGGTCCTACTGTATAGCACAGGGAACTATATTCAATATCCTATAATAAACCATAATGGAAAAGAATATGAAAAAGTATATATATTTGTGTAACTGAAGCACTTCGCTATACAGCAGAAATTAACACGGCATTGTAAATCAACTGTATGGTAATAAATTATAAAAATAGAATAAGAAATATAAGCTACAGGGATATGTTATACAACATGTTGATTATAGCCAATATTTTATAACTATAAACGGAGCATAACCTTTAAAAATTGTGCATCACTATATTATATACCTATAACTATATAATACTGTATAGCAACTATACTTCCATAAAAATAGATTAAATTATAATTCACATAGCATATACTGTTCATGCACTGAAAGTGTACATACACATCAGTGGCTTTAGTATGTTCACAGTTGTGCATCTATCGCCACAGTCAATTTTAGGACGATTTTATCACCACAAAAAGAAGCCTCACTCTCTTTAACTTTCACTGTTCCAAACCCTCCCAATCCCTTTTCCCTCTTCCTAGTCCTTGGCAACCACGAATCTCCTGTCTGTCCTGTAGTTTTGCCTATCCAGGACCTCTCATGTAAGTGCAATCATACACTGTGTGGTCCTTTACTCGGCATGTTTTCTTCTTTTCCTTGGTCTGTCACTTAGTTTAATGTTTTCAACATTTCTCCACTTCATAGCAGATATCCGTGTTTCCTTTCTCTTTATTGCTGTGTAATATCCCATTGTATGGATGTGCCACATTTAATTTATCTCTTCATCAGTTGATGGACATATGGGTTGTTTTCCTGTTTGGCTATTGTGAATAATGCTGCTGTGAACATTTCTGCGCAAGTGTTTGTGTGGAAATATGGTTTCATCTGGGGGGGATTCATACCTAGGAGTGGAATTGCTGTGTTGTATGGTAACTCTATGTCTAATATTTGAGGAATTGTCAAACTGTTTTCCAAAGTTGCTGCACCATTTTACATTCCTGCCAGCAACTTACGAGGGTTCTAATTCCTCCACGTTCTTGCCAGCACTCGTTATTACCTGTCTGTTTGATTCTAGCCATCCCAGTGAGTGAATAGTATCTTTTTTTTTTTTTTTTTTTTTTTTGCGGTACACGGGCCTCTCACTGTTGTGCCGCTCCCGTTGCGGAGCACAGGCTCCGGACGCGCAGGCTCAGCGGCCATGGCTCACGGGCCCAGCCGCTCCGCGGCATGTGGGATCTTCCCGGACTGGGGCACGAACCCGTGTCCCCTGCATCGGCAGGCGGACTCTCAACCACTGCGCCACCAGGGAAGCCCTATCTTTGTGGTTTTGATTTATACTTGAGGGTTCATATGCTTTGGAAAAATCACCTTTCTCTTCCCTTGTTTTACTCCTGGTCTTGATTCCCAAGGACCCTTAAGAAGGGTCCACCCCTTTGCGCTACCCCTGCTAGTAAAGTGGCTTGTGTCTGGAGAAAGCGGCCTCCAGGAGGCCCTCCATCCCACTGATGATATCCTCCTGGCCTTCTTCTGGCTCTGCAGAGTCTGGCTTTTGGCCTTATAGGCTGAGGCTCGGTGTTATTAACGGCACAAGGACAGGGGACTCAGATTAATCAAGCTTATAGACCTGACTGTAATAACAGGATGCCAATTTGTCAGTGGATGCAAGGTATCTCCATTATAAGACCTTGTCTGGGTATTCACATGGTTTTTTCCATCTCTATCCTTGTATGTAGACCCATGTAGAAATCCCAGGTATTGGAACAAACAGGGGTTACGTGAATGCAGTGTTCTGTGGATTCAGGCTCTGAGAGCCTGATATATCCATTTGTATAGCAGACATACTGCTCAGGACTAAAGGGAACTACCTTTGATACCAGGATACTGCCCGAGAGTCTGTCTCCTTTGGGAAGCATAGTCTGGAGGGATTTATCATATTTGTCTTTATGATTAATTTTCTTCTGTGTGTTTCCCTAACTGACCAACCCCTTTCTGTTTTATGAGATTTTTCTTCTGTTATGTTGATAGTATCACCGTCTTCTAGCAATGGAGACTTCCCATTCTCTTTTTCTTTTTTAATTCCATATTTTCTGAGTGCCTATGGGCTCTAAGCATACAGCTGTGGATTTTATAGTCTGGCAGGGAACCAGGGCCAGGGAGCCAAGGGATTTTTGTAGAGTTCCTATTCTGATCTGCTAGGTTTTGATCTAAAAGTTGAACTCTAAAGACGGTCTTAATTACTGATTTTCCTACCATGCTTTGGGTGCTGTGCCAAGTACTTTCTCTGCTATGTCTCCTTGAATCCTCAGAACAATCCTATGAGGTGCAGGTGTCACTGTTCCAATTTTATAGCTGAGGAAATGGAGGCTTAAGGAGACACAGTGGCTTGCCCAGAGTTGGAGAGCTGGGATTTATGCTGGTAATTTGCACCAAGCCCTGCTGGACTCCAAAGCCTGGTGTTGCCTTCCTTCCGAGATGGTACCACGTACATCCTGTTCCGCTGGGAAGCCCCGTGGATTCATTGTGTGCTGATGGCCCGGCGTGACTTGGACTCAGACGTAAGCAGGAATCAGGAGAGAACAGCCGGGAGCAGCTCCAAACCTTAGTCATCGCTTACAAGGATGTCCCAGGGCTTCACAGCGAGCTGGAAGGGGTTTGTGAACGGATCTCCTTTCCTTTTCCCTGCAGCCCAGAAAGAAGTCATCTTTCCAGTGTGAGAGGCCAAAAGATCCATGTTTTAGGTCTGTTTTTGCTACATATAATGTAACTACCCTTCGCTTTTATTTCCTCCTCTATTCGGTAAAGATTAACACTGCCTTGGAGGTATCAGGTAAGGGGCGAAAAAAAGAGTGTGTTCTGAAGAGCTGAAAAGGGTTGCATGTTTGTGTGTTTATACGTGTGTAGATATATACACACACATACATGTATACATAATATATAAGCAAATAAATAAAAGTTTGTATAAAAATATGTATTCTTAAATACAATTAAACTACTAAACTTAAATTCTTTAAAACAAGTTTTATTTTATTGCAGTAAGAACACTTAAGGTGAGATCCACCTTAACAAATGTTTAAGTCTAAGAAACAGTATTGTTACTATACATTGTTACAGTCGTTGTACAGCAGAATCTCTAGGACTTTGGCATCTTGCTAACAAAATTTTTGCCTGTTGCTAAGCAACTTCCCATTTGCCCCTCCCCCCTTTAGTTAAAGGCTTAAATACAGGGCACTAGAGGGGAAAATCTCCGAGAAGATGTAGTATATGTCCAGAAAATTTGCTCCAAGCTTTAAGTGGCAGGGTTAACACCCACCACACCCCCATAGCTTTCCAAGGGCGACTCTGAGAACCCGCAAAGTTGCCGTGTTGCTCCAAAGGGGTCCTTTAGTGTGGGTGTGAGCACCCACTAAAATTTGTTCCTTGGCAGTTTCAACCAAGAAATCATTTGCCCTTTCTGAGCGTGTACTTTTTTTTTTTTTTTTGCGGTACGCGGGCCTCTCACTGCTGCGGCCTCTCCCATTGCCGAGCACAGGCTCCGGATGCGCAGGCTCAGCGGCCATGGCTCACGGGCCCAGCCGCTCCGCGGCATGTGGGATCTTCCCGGACCGGGGCACGATCCTGTGTTCTCTGTATCGGCAGGCGGACTCTCAACCAGTGCACCACCAGGGAAGCCCCTGAGTGTGTACTTTTAACGAGACTACCTGTGTGAAAGATACATCAGTGGCGTGGACATCCCTACAAACAAGCCTGACCTTACCAGCTTTTAAATCAAAGATCAAATCCTCATCCTCTCCCAAGGTGACTGAGGCCTAGATCGTGGGAAAGTCGGGTTCTCCGAGGTGCAGTTCTTTGGATGTGAAGACATGTGCTGGAGTTTGAAATTGAGTGCCCTTCAAAAATAGTAGCGGTAGGGAGACTCTGTTGACAAGTTCTGTCTGAGAGAATAGAGGGAAGTTTGGAAACTGACATGTTTACGTATTGCAAACATGGCGCCCCTTTTTAACCCCTATTCTGAGTAAGCATTTTGTTGGCTCCAGTTAAGACCCATCTGGCTAAATACCTGCTCTTCCTCAGGGTTCCTCTGGCTGTCGGGATCAACAACTCAGGAAAGGTGGTCACGGAGGGACTCTTTCCTGACATGTGCGAGCGTAGGAACGATTTATGGATAAATACATCTTAAGGGACTTCCATGAAGTATAGGTGAATCTCAACCTGGTCCTTCTTTTGAATTCTGTAGCTCATCTGCATTTCTGGGTGATGAATGGTGATCTAGGCATCCGGTTTCTGGTCGGATAGGTGTTTTGTGAATTGCGAGGAGCTAAACTTTATTATGTATGTGTGTATGTATCTATGTATTTATTTATTTTCCTCATATGTGAGGAGCTAAACTTGTTTTGAAGCAAGTCTAGTTTTCCTGATCAGATTCCTATCAGGAGTTGCATTTTCTAACACCCGACTCTGATATGTACTCACTGGTTCAGCAATGAATTGCTGAGTGCCCACCAGGTGCCAGGTACTTATGGAGACACCAGGAAACAGACAAACAAGCCTCCGCTCTCATGGACCTAACAGGAGGAGACAGAGCGTAACATGATTGTAGAGAGAAGTAAGAGCTGTGAAGAATATCAACCAGGTGACGTAACAGAGGATGTGTGGAGGGCTTCTCTGAAGTTGGGGGTCAAAGAAAGTCCCCAAACTGATATTTCGGATGGCAGGAAGGAGCCAGGAGGAAAAGCATCCCTGGGCAGAGCGGTTGGTGGGAACCAGCCTTGGTGTGTTGAAAGGTCAGAAAAATAGGTTCTTGTGGCTGAACCCAGTTAGTGGGGGACAAAGGGGAGATGAAGCTGAGAGGTGGCCAGGGCTTTGGGACCCTTGGGAGGAATTTTGATTATCAGAACAGTGGGAATCCTTGGGCAAGTCAGGGGGGCAGAAGTGATCTGATTGTATAATTTACGTCAGAGAGCTCAGACGGTTTGTCATAGGGAATTCTGCCGTTCTTGTAAATGTGGGAAGCTGTATGTCGTTTCTTTAAATATGAACTTTTTTTTTCATTTCACTGATTATAGTTGTACATATTTGTAGAACAAATACATTTCAATTAATATAAAATTTAAAGTGAAAGTTTGATCTTATTCATACTTACCCTCATCCTTTTCTCTCTCTCCCATAAAAGAGAATCAAAATGAACAGTTGGGTATATGTATTTTCAGAATATTTTCTATGTAAATACAATATAATACACCACCCATATTCTTTATACACACACAACTAGGTGTAAATGAAAATAGGATCTTTCTGTATATATTGTTCTGGAACCTACCTCTTTTTCCAACATAAAACCCAAGGACGTTTCAAAATCTCCTACCTATGGATCTAACCCATTCTTTTTAATGGCCTCATGGAGTTCTGCTGTTGGCTAAACCAGAATTGATTTTGCAGTCTCCTGTTAGTAAATGTGAGTTGCTCCAGCTTTTCTGTTGTAAGCTGTCATGCCGTCTACTGCTTGTGTGTGGATCTGTACACACCTCTTTGTGTATTCCTTTAGGCCCTGTGTTTGAAATATGGGGGCCCCCCTTTTTTTTCTTTTTTAATGAGAGACAAACTGTGAATTTACAAACCCTGTAGTTCATCCTAGCCCAATCTGTATTCTGAATGAGGGTGAAAGCTGACTTGTTGGCAAGAGCGTGCCTTACACAGGAGACCTGTCAGTCTCCAGGTACGGCGGGGCTGTGGTTTGCCCTGATCTGTAACCTTCGTGGTTCGAGGGGTGGCCACTGTGGTTGGAAACGCCGCCAGCCACAAATGCACGGGAGAATGAGGAACATATGCAGGGGATGATAACCTTACCTACTTTATATGCGTGTCAAGCTGGCAGGATTCCCCAGGCGTCCTTCACTGTGCTGCGGGCCCAGCTGCAGGTCTGAAAGAGGTTGCTTTCCCAAATAGCATGAGTAACCAAAGCCGCGGCCAGGCTTGCAAACAGTCGACTACACAAAGCTGGGTTGGCCCTTCACATAATTAACCAGTGATTCTGCATTTCCAGAAATGTGATTGTTGGAGGTCCCAGTCAGGATCAAATACACGCTTCCTTACTATCGAATCTACATCTTGCAAATACCACATCCTATTAAAAGCAAAGAGCTCAGGGAGAAGGATGTGGCTGATGCAAGGGCTCGGGAAGAAGCAGTGACTTAAAGGGAAGTCTTCGGCGTGTGTGGCTGGACCCAGTCCCCATGATGTGATGATCCAGGAAGGCTAATCTTGCTGAGATGTTTGGAGAGGAACTGCACAGCACTTGGGGCTTGCTGCGTGCGGTTTGGACATGAGGCTGGCCTCCATCCACTGCCTCTGTGTGCCCGGTCACCAGCCGGGAGGTGGTGGGCGCCTTCATGGGAAGGCAGATGGGCTTAGGATCGTAGCCCAAGTACATATTTCAGTGGCCTTTCACAAGGGGGCTTTTTTTTTTTGTTCGCTTTTAAAGGGCAAAGCAGAACCATTGTAGACGTTATCACTCCCTTCTCCACGTCAGTCAGACAGTGATAGAAGCTGATAAAAAGTCATCAGAGCTCAGGCCAGAAGGAATCAAAGCACAGTTGAGGAAATGTGAAAAAGTATGTCCACCATTTTCTCTCTGGGGCCTAAGCTTTATAATGTCTGTTTGGCCCATTTCAAGAAAGGGAGGGTGTGTGTGCATGCGCATGTGTGCTGGGAAATTGTACGCTGGGAGAAAATATATTTGCACGTTAGCTACTTTCCAGAAATAATTGCTTTGATTTATTCCTCCTTCAGTCCCAGAGGGAAGCCCAGGATATTAGGTTTAGGTCCAAAAGAAGGCATGTGTTATTGAGTCAAAGAAACAGCCTTAAAGTAGTAATTCATGTTTTTTTCTTTTTATAGAATAAAAAGGATTTGGGTAGGTTTATTGAGGAAGATACTTTTTGTATTTCATGGGGACCCATTTTATACTGGGAAGTCAATCTTTTTTCTCCTGCCTCTTAGAGAGTAGAACCCGGAGAGGAATCCACATGGATGGAGGGGCTGTGTCTTGGGCATCTGAAGGAACAGGGGCATTTGTAGGATGAACTTTAAGGGGAAGAGTAGGTACTGCCCCGGCTTCTGCTCTCTACATATCTCCTCTTAGAGTTTGAGACCCGTATTCCTTTTGCTTTGGTATTCAGATGGGGACATATGGGAGCTTCCTCACTTGCATGATTATAATTTTCTTGCGAAAGCCTGGACAGGCCGCTAGATTGGAAGTGGCCTTGGAGCTCGTGATGCCATCTTCTTCCCCGGTGTTGAAATCTTCCCTATTGCATTTCCATTACAGCACTCAATGGGCTCCCTGAAGCCCCTGCTTGGATATTTGTAACTTACCATTTTAAGATTTTGGAAAACCAATTGTAAAAGAAAAAATAGTGTTTTTATGACTTCCAACTAGTATATATTTATTATTTTAAAGCTGAAAAAAATCTCAAAGTATAAAAATAAAAATCACCCCTCATCCCTGCACCCAGATAATATGGTTAACTTTCTTTCCATCTCTTTTATACCCATCCATAGGTTTGTGGGTATTTTTTTAAAAAATTGAGTTAATGCTCTGTTTGTTGTACATCCTCTTTTCTCCCCCACCTAACTTCCTAGAGTGAGCGTTTCTCTGTCATTAAAAATGTTGATATTTCGTTTTAAGTGTCAGTGTTGCGTCTTACGGATGCACCATCAGTAACCATTCCCATCTGATTAAATACTTGTTTCTCTTTTTCTGTTATAATCCATCAACAAAGAACCTTGTACATTCTTGCCTGTATTTGATTATTTTTTATGAAGAAAATTCCTTGAAATGGAATTTCTAGTCAGAGATATGATTCATATGACTGCTTTGTCCTCTGAGAAAGTTATGACAATTTATATTCCAACTGGCGCTGGAGTTTTTCATTTTAAAAATGAACAATTTAGGACTTTCCTGGTGGTGCAGTGGTTCAGAATCCGCCTGCCAATGCAGGGGACACGGGTTCGAGCCCTGGTGCGGGAAGATCCCACATGCCGTGCTCCACAACTACTTAGCCTGAGCTCTAGAGCCGGCGAGCCACAACTTCTGAGCCTGCGTGCCACAACTACTGAAGCCCATGTGCCTAGAGCCCGTGCTCTGCAACGAGAGAAGCCACCACTCAATGCAACTAGGGAAAAGCCTGCACTCAGCAATGAAGATCCAATGCAGTACCCCCCAAACAAACAAACAAACAAACAAATATATATGTATATATAAAAAGACAATTTAAGAGGCAAAATGGTGTCCATTACAACTTTGTTTGCTTTACAAATGTTTTTTTAAGACAGGGTGCTAGGTACCTCATTCCAAATCGATTGTGTTTGGCTAATCAAGATTTTCCTGAAGCGTTACCCACACCAGAGTTTAGGGTAACTAAACTAACTAAAGCCATCTATGAAGGAAATGAAGTTAGGCCAGTGCAATTTAGGTGGACAAAATCTTGTTCATTTTGGAATGTTTCCAATAAATCTGTTGAATAAGTCAACTAAGGATTTGAAGTAGAGCTTTCATCCATCTTTAATTTCTAAGATCTATTTAAAAATGTTAAGACTTATTTTTCAGACCTTTAGAAATGTTTTCTGTCTGCCCTGATTCCTTTTCAAAGACCGCCAGCAAATTTTCCATAACGTTGAATGATGCTTCAGTGTTTGGGATGATGGGGTTTGGGACCTGGAGGCTGTTAGCGTGACCGGGAGCTTTTCTTCAAGTCTCTCTGGTTGCATTTGTGTCTTCTTCATGAATTTCCTTTTCTGTGCCTTGTCTACGTGGAAGGTCAGGATGCAAATGAAGAGGGGGTGGTGCTTGTTCTGTGTTTTCTTTGTCTCCTCTGGACCATTTTCTTGGGTTCAAGCCTGCCTGAGTATTCTTCTCTGAATAGCACTTGAAAGGTTTTGGTTTTGCCTTAAATATCAAAAAGATGTTTTCAAGGCGCAGCTCATTTGGGACCTATATCTAATATATATGTTTGCACTATTCATTTGGTTGTGTCTTTGACTAATTAATTGACTGAGTATTTTCTTACGTTCCTCTTAAATCTCACCTCATCCGAGAGTTTCCCATGCTGTCACGATGATGGATTTATGGACATCTTTTCTTTCAATCTTGATGTTTTCCAAGCCAGTGATCCTGGTTTCAGCCAGGACCAGAACAGCTCCCTCGATTAGGACGGGTGACTCTGGTAGCCTTGCTCAGAACTTTGGAAAGGCAGGAATCGGAAAGCCCCTGAGATGTTGGTCTCATTGCCACATGCTTCTCTGGAAATTATAAAGCCCTTGTCCCTTGAAAACTTCCTGCCATACCTGTGGGTCTCTACTCCCATCCTCAGCCTATAATTATAGCAGGATTTGGGACTCTGGGACTTTTTTTGAGCAAGCATCCTTTGATGAGTTTGTTTCATTTCCCTGTGGAACATTTTCTGTGACTTTTCTGAAGTTTTTTACAAGTCTTTCTAAAGTTTCTTTAAAGACTTCGGAAAGTTCTCTCCCCTCCCTCCTTGTCTGTCCATCTCTCTCCCTAGTGTGTGTATGTGTGTGTGTATATATATATATATATATATACACACATATATATGTCCATAGGTGCACATATGCACACATGTGCATGACACATATAGGTAGACACACATACGCATATATACATGCATATGTAGAGATTTGTAGAGGAGCCAGGGGAAGTGAGAACGAGAGAATGAAAGTGAGACAGTGTCTTAATGACTAAGGATATGAAATTTATTCCTGGTTTTAGCTCTTAGTCATGTCTGAAAATGGTCTATTATGATTGGAAAGGAGATGAGGAATATAGGAGATATACTTAAAACTGAGAGCACTCTAGAGCCCCCGTTTTGTTTTGAGGTGAGGCATTTTTATAAGGACTTGATTCAGGGGACTAGGCTGAGACGGTAAGTGATGGGAGCCTCCGTCTGTACTTCTGTCTCCACTGGGGCACACTGGACCTGCTGTCATGTAGAGGTATTTTATGTACGTTTTTATTACTGGGTTTTCCCAGTGAAAATCTCATGGGATTTGGTAAAAGACAAGGCATGGAGGATGAGTGTTTACCATGTCCTTCTCAGAATAATTTCTAATGGCCCAGCTAGGACCAAAGCAGACATAGAACTTGAGAAACAATCATGTCTGGAAGTGATTTCCTACAGGACCTATGAGCGCACTGCGGTGGTGGGCTGTTTTCACTGCCGTTTCTAAAGCAAAGCAGTGTGGGCTCTGGGTTTAGAAGTAGGTAACCTAGATCTGGGGTCCCCAGCCGGAGCAGGCCGCACAGCAGGAGGTGAGTGGCGAGCAAGCAAGCTGCGTCTGCAGCTCCCCCTCGCTCGCGTTACCGCCTGAGCCATACCTCCCCTGTCCGTGGAAACACTGTCTTCCGCCAAACTGGTCTCTGGTGCCAAAAAGGCTGGGGATCGCTGACCTAGATGGAGAGGCTGCGTGAATTACACAAAGGCTCATGTCAGGCAGTCAGATTGTCTAGCATAGTTGTGGCGTGGATTTTAATTCAGCTCCTCCCTGATAGACTTTTGGTGTCAGTAGCTTTTCCTTAAAATAGTTTACAAATCTTAGGTAGTTTTATAAAATTCTGTTGTCATGCTAAATGTGTCCTGAAGCATCCCTTCCCTTTTCTTTCTTTAAACAGAAGAAAAACGTGCCTTCCTTCCTATTGGCTTCAGAAAAAGAGTGTTCATTGCAAAGAGTGGAAGGCACCATGTTTTTTTGACCTACTGTAGGCAGAGCAGATCTTACTATGAAAGCTCTGTGCCCAGAATTGTGGCTGGTACCCGAAGAGACCTGGCCCAAACTATCTCTCCAGCATACTCTCTGTAAGAACCCCCTCGCCTAGCCTGATGGGGCAATTTGTTTTGCCGTTTAAACGCCTGTTCCTACCTGCTTGTTCTCTCGAGAAGCCTGCCGCGTCCTCACTGCACTTATCCTCACCTTGCTGCCCTGAAAGACTCACCCTCCTCTGGAAAGCTTTTCTGGACTCCATACACCCACCAGGTCTGGGAGGTTGATTAGGCAAAGAGGCCCCCTTGAAGTGTGACCAGGGGCTGGGCAGGTTCTGCCACGGTTTGCACGTGGTCCCACCTTGCCCTCAGGTGTGTTGGGCCCATGCAGAAGGCAGATTTCAGTGGATGCTTTCCTAAGTACAAAGTTGGAGGTCAAAGTTCATTTGCACGGCTCCAAACTGTCTATACATACACCTTTACCCCGGAAGTCAATCGCAAAAACACACTGTCCATCCCATTGGGCACACCTGCATACAACACGTGCAGGGCCACAACGAAGGAAACCAGGGCCTCCCAGGGCTGCTCAGTGAGTGATTTTGTAATATGTGGAAGAACACAGCGATATAATTCCAAACGATCAGAAACTGCTGGGTGGCCGTGGGCCTGTCGTTTACTGCAGCGCTGGTCCTACTCAGGCACTCCAGTTGCCCCGAGGACTGGTGAGAGCTCACACTGCTGGGCCCACCCAGACCCTCTGATCAGGAGAGGGAATGAAGCTGGGAATCTGCATTTCTGACAAGTTCCCAGGTGGTGCTCTTGCTCCTGGTATGGGGACCACACTTTGAGTAGCCCTGATTTACCATATTTGAAGACGGTGTTTCTCACACCTGGCTGCATATCAGAATCACCTCGGGAGCTTCTAAAAGTCTGGCTGCTCAGACCAGTTACAGCTGGATGTCTGAGGGTGGGACCCAGGGAGCAGCCACCTTTGAGAACCGTTGTTCGAAGTGCGTGCGGCTCAGGTGTTAATATCCTTACTAATGGTCTGGGAGGTTAAAGTGCAGATGCTGGTTCAGGAGGTCCGGAAAGGGTCCTGAGAGTCTGAAGAGCTCCCAGGTGAATGCTGCTGGTCCGCGAGCCACACTTTGGGTGGCAAGGCTTGAAAATATTGGAGTAGAACAGGGCATCTCAACCTCTGCTCTGTTGACATTTTGAGTCAGCTTAATTCTGTGTTGTGGGGCAGTCCTGTGCACTGTAAGATATTTAGCTGCATCCCTGGCCTCTACTCACTAGATGCTACGAACAGCCACCCACCCGCCCAGGTAGGACAACCAAAAACGTCTCTAGACCATGCCAGCTGTCGCCCCGGCGTGGGGTGGGGTGTGGGTGAACTCTCTGGAGTGAGAGGACTTACTGAGCTGGACTTAAGGGCCCGTCTCCCTTCTTCACATTTCTTTCTTTCATGGAAGTTTTCCTCCTTTGAACAGGAGAAAGACCATTTACCTGCATCTAGACGATTCTAAGTGCCTGGCAGAGGCCACAGATTCACAGCAAGATGAATGAAATACCAGCCCTTTCGCAGAAGGCACAGGGAGATGGCAAAATGGTGATGAAGCAGTAGGTGCCGGAGAAGTTGGGGGACCTGGGGTGGGGCCCACAAATGCCTGAATGATCTTTTAAATAACGGATTTTGAAAGATGTCAGTAATAGCTTTATATATATTTCCACGTGAGATTTTTCTTGTTCCTGGTTCCGATCATCTCTGAGTTAAAAAAATTTTTTTTTGAATGTCACATCTCAGCTCCTTTCTGTTAAAGGAAGTTTTTGGCATGTGACCTTTTAACAAGCCCATGAATAATTCCCTTAATTGACTGGCTGGTGATGTTTTTATTCTGCGGTGTCTGAGCAGTCCAGCCACAGCACACACACTCCCACCCCGACCTACACACCCAGTGACAAGCTATTAATTCAGCCAGGGGTGCAAATTACATATCTCTTTCATGGTTTTGAATTGCAAGCCTTTTTTACACCAAGCATGTTAATGGTTAATAAAATTACTGTGTACACATGCATCCGTCTTTATCTACAAGACCCTCATTTTCTAATTCGGTTGAACCACCTCTGGCATTAATGGTGCAGATTGAATGGATGTTGTGATTACCCAGGGCCTCATTATATAGGCTCCATTAGGGGCGGTGTCATTCTTTTCCATCTGTCAGGAAACCAATGGGCTGGTAATTAGGAAGGGAACGAGCATTGCAGGGGCTGCTCAGAGCCACGTCGTATTTTTCTTTCAACATGCCCGGGATTCCATCTTTCTTACCCCCTTGCTTAAAAAAAGCTGTGGCAGTTTAATTCAAAACCGTTGGGTAGACAGATTAGAGCAAAATAGGGTACTTGCAACCGTAGGTTGAATAATTATGGCGGGAATAATAAATGACTTTCCTCCTTACTGCTCCCTTGATTGTTCATCCCATGTGGCTGGCAGTCTGTCCCTACAAGACTCTTTTTGTCATTGGCAAAATAAAGGCCGTGGTTGATAAAAGTCTCTGTTAGATCTGAGTCCCCCCAACTCAGGCATAGTGAATTATTTACAAACAGGCCCTCGTAATTTCTGGTTGTGGGGCTTTGGAGCGACAGACTATCTAACGCATGCATCCATGAAGCCCTAGCCTGCGACACTGTTAGTGCCAGAATAGCTGAGGAGACTAATCCGTTTAGGTGAAACACGTTTCCTTTTTTAAGGAGCTGGCTTCCTGTAGGAGGGGACACCAGTTCAAACACTTCCCTTTTGTCTGATTCATTGAGCCAGCATTTTGTTTTGTTAAGTTCTGTTTTCTCTTCAGGGGAATCTCTGTGTCTTTATGTAGCAGAGCTGGTCTCTGCCCTCTGTGGGAAACAAGCCCCCAGCATTTGGCCTCTGTAACAGGCTTGGACAAAAGCTGTCGAAGTACAGTATCTGGTTCTGAGACTTCAGGGCGCTCAGGAATCATCAGTGGAGCTTATAAAGACCCCAGAGTCTGTGCCCATCCCACTCGAGAGATTTTCTACAGATGTGGGCTGGGCCATGGAATGTTAGGTGTAATAAGAGCTTCAGATCATGCTTTGGAGAAATGAAGACCCAGAATGGGGTGAGAAGCAGGGGGGTGGGTGGCCATACCATGCGCTTCTAGTAATACTGATGGATGAGGTATTACCCAGTATTATTTCTTGGGTAATACCCCCCCCCCAAGAAAAAACAAAAAATTTAAAACCCAAAGAAATAGAAAAAAGAAAAAAATTTAAAAAGAAGAAAAAGAGAAAAAAAGAAGAATGAAGGTTCAGCTAGCGCTTTCACTGTTGTTGCCAATAATGGGGGCATTCGAATGGATTTCTCAGAACTCGTGTATGATTCCTTCTGAGAGGGGTCCACATCCTTAATTAATGAGTTGACAAATTAGTCATTTTTAGGACATTGAGTTGATTGTTTGGAGGAACGTGTGGACATATCAAACACAGGTGGTCTTCTTAAAATGGTTTCTTCCTCCTTTTGGTAGTATGTACAGTTAGTGAAATTATAACGAGGTTTTCTTGATGCCCCTCACCCTTATTTTTTTTCCCTTTTTCTTTTTTTGGCCTTGCCGCGAGGCGTGTGGGATCTTAGTTCCCCAACCAGGGATCGAACCCGTGCTCCCTGCAGTGGAAGCTCGGAGTCCTAACCACTGGACCGCCAGGGATGTCCTGCCCCTCACCCTTATACTGGCACAAGAGTTTGGTTTCCAGATGAATATTGAGGGTGGGACTGGTAATGTGAACTATTTTGGCCTCTGCGGTCGGCCCTCGGCATCCACGGGTTCTGTGTCCACAGGTTCTGCATCCTTGGCTACAGAGGGCCGACTATACTACCCCATTTTCTATAAAGGACTTGAGCATCCATGGGTTTTGGTATCTGCGGAGGTCCTGGAACCAATGCCCCGCAGGTAGCGAGGGACAATTGTCCTTTGTGCCCTGAAATGTGACCCTGAATGCTGTTTGTCTGGTGCGTAGCTGTCTACACCCGCCTCTCTCCCTGTACTTACCCCCTTCCTCTGCAGGCAGATTTGTGTTTTAAGATTGCGATTGCTACCTCCGCTCTCCTTCTCTGCCTTTCTCTTTCTTTCTTTCTTTCTTTTTCTTTCTTTTTTTGAATCAGATCTCTGTCTTTCTGATTGAGCTTTTTCAGATGACTCAACACTCAGGTCCTCCCCTCCATCCTGGATGGTGCCAGCCTTCAGAGGGGCCACTGGCCAAACTTGCTATGTTCATCTGGCCACAGGAGGCTGATGTCTCTCTCTGCTTCAAACTCCCCGCTGCCTCGCAGTCCATATGCCCAGATTCACCTTTGTTCTCGGCGCCGACTTGCGGCACAGACCTCCGCCCTGATTCGGCGCGACCTCCTTTTATGGTCTATGTCTATGGACAGCACTTTCCCCCCACATCCCCACCAAGAGGGGAAAATCACTGGACTTCGGAGGCAAAATCTGTAATGATTTGAAGGGGCAAAGTCTCACTTTCTGTGACTCTCTGATCTCATGTCCTTGGCTTGGTTTATCCATAGCCTCGCTTTTGCATCTGTGAGTCTCTTACAGGGTAGTAGGGAATGACAGGCTCCTACAACGATTGTGCCCCAGACTGTTGCTTTTGGTTGGACATTTGAGCCTGGGAGAGCGGCCCAATTCTGGGGACCTTGAACAGGTTTAATGTGCAAAACCAGGAGAATGTTGAAGTGGCTGTCCTGGATCTGTTTGGTCGTTCACATGGATGTTTGTGGTCAGACACTGAGTTCAACCATGTCATCTCTAAGTCGTCTTGCTTTCTCTTTGTTTTGACAATATACCACGACTGTCCTTCCTTTAAATTCTTCCTGGAACTCTTCTGCCTCAGATCAGGGCCTCGGGCAAGGACCTGTCTGCAGGTAGATGATTGGGCAGTGATTCTTGATCCCAGAAGGCAGGAGTGAGGGAGAGGGGAGAGTTAGCGGGGGAGGAAAAGCAGATGAAGAGGTGTGGGATTTGGTCGCTTCTGTAGTAGTGTAGTAGGGGCAGGATCCCCGCCCCCCGCCCCACCCCCACCCCGGCCTCTGAGAAATGCACACCAGGCCACCGGGTCGGGTGCTGAGCTGGGACTCTGTTGCAGAACCCAGAGCCTTCACCTCGACTGCACCCCTACTCTGAGCTGGCCGAGGGGATGTGGTGTGGCTCTCGAGACACCTGCTATACCTCCCAACCCCCTGCAGTCTTTCCGGTGACATCCGTGCGCCCCGCCCACCCGCCAGTGGTTAAAAAAAACCCGCCTGTTTACTCTGAGATGTCCTTGTATTTATTCGGCACTGCAGCAAGTTACCTATAGACTCCTTAATTTCTCCGTTCCTAAAATGGGCAGGGTGATAATGGATGTGTGAGCATTTCTCTCTTAAGATGGTGTGATGGGTGATGTTTTTAGCTTACACTGCTGATTTGGGGACCCAATCAGTAGCCTATTGGTAGGCAGATCTGTAGTATTTGGGCTTCCCAAGGGAAGCGTTAGCATTTTGGGACTCTTAATGAGAGAAATCAATGTAACTTAGAGTTCCAGAATTTTCAGGACCTAGCTCCTCCAGGTGAAGGCTTTTAGGATTACTCATTAATGTGCGTTTCCCAAGCTATAATATAGTGAGGCTACAGCATATTCACGTTATTCAAATAATTTAAAACTGTCGTTCTGTTTAGAAAACTAGTTGCCCAACTCGATAGATGAATAACATTGTGTTTTCATGCGCTCTCTTTCTGTGTTAAGTATTTTTTCTCTCTTACTCTGGGAAATGTCAGCCTTTCAAAAGAGTAGAGTGTGTAGGTCACAGAGAAGTTGCAGAAATAAGTGAGAGTCCGCCAAAAACGTGATGAATCTTTCTTGCCATCTGACAGCTCTGTAGTAGTGTATGAAAGGAAGCCCGTAACATATACATCGCTCAGTGGGAAACTCATATTTTTTGTCTCCTAACTTGCCAGTAGGTAAATAATACCTACTGTTCAGTTCTTACATCTCAGCTCTGCAAATAAATCTGTGTGTCAAACCTGTTGATTTATGCTAAAAATCTTTAATGAGCCAGAATTCCCACTGCTACCTTGAGACTTGAATTTTAGAGTGTCAGGACCCTGGTGATTAAATCAAAGTTGCTAATTCTCAAATGAGGAAGCTGAGGTCTAGAGAAGTTCTATTATACTATTCCGCTGTTTTTTCCCCAAGTTCACGACAAGGATGGTTCTAGAACCCAGGACTCATGAACTGCAACCCCAACTCAGTGACTCCAGCAGTACTGCTGTTTAAGTTAGAAAATTCTGTACACAAAACTGTGTGCAAAAATTGTGTGTGTTAAAATGGACAGAACATCCAAATAAATACAACTCTAGCTTGTCTATGTTTCAAGCTTCAGATTTGGAGCTGAACTCCAAGTTAGCTACTCACTAGCTTTATAATCCTGGGCAGGTCATGAGGTCTTCCCTAGCTCTCTCTTTGCCTGAAGCCTGCTCTCTCATCCCTTCTAACTTATCAGATGGCAGCACTGATAAGAAGTCCATGGAAGTTCTCTGTAAGCCACAGATTCTTAGCCACATGCCAAGGGGTGTTTGTCCCAAGGGATTCATACCCATGGGGCTTGGCCCTAAGAGTCTGCTTCAGACTGGACATGCTAAATAGTGGGTCCCAGATATGGAAGAAAATGACATAGGATTAAATGTTATTTTTATTACTTTACATCTGTTCAGTGTCATCGTAATGACACATAGCATTTTAACCATCGCATTATTTATGTTCAGAACAATTTTGAAGAGGAAGTAGTATTTTTATCATCCCTATTTTACTTGTAAGTAAACTGAGTCTTGGAAAAGGGGACACGATCTGTAGAGCTCAGGTGGAAGCTTACTGTATTGCTGAAGTAAGAGGGCTGAAACCCACCAAAAGCATGCCTTCTACCTGTGCCCCCCTCACCTTGCAGGACACAGAGTAGATGCTCAGTGAAAACCTGATCAGTTTGCGTCGTCAAGTTTGAGACTTGATAGAGACCAGCATTTGAGGTCTTATGAAGATACAATAAAAAGAAATGTTATAAAATGATACAGCTGGAGAAGGCATTTTTAGAAATTTTCTTTTCATTATAAAAGTACAACATACAGAAAAGTAGAAGGAGAAAAAAGTCCATGTTCTCAGCACTGTTACTTTTCAGTGTGTTTCCTGCTAATTTTTTTTACCTGGGGTTGAGATTTAGTTTTATATGGTTCTAATCTGCTTACATACAATTTTATATATTGCTTTTTTCACTTAATGTTTTACCTGTTGGTAAAACATATCACTTTTATGTTGTAGATAAACACAGTTTTAAATAGCAGTTAATAGTCTTCTGAATTGATACATCACTGTTACTTAAACCGTCCTTTTGTAGCACATTTAACTTCCCTATTTTTAAATATAAATAATGCTATCAATGAAGAATGCAGACATTCTTCTGCAGAAAGCTTTTTCTTCAGGGGTAGATTCCCAGAAGCGGATCAAAGAGAATGAACAATTTAAGCCAATTACTTTGAATACAGTAATCAAGAAGGTTAGAAACACTGGAGAATAGGTTACCAAGGAAATGATACAGTATTTTTGTAGGGATGAAAAGAAAGAAGATTCAGTTAACTCAGTCATGCCAATAAGCACGTGTCCTGAAGGCTCAGAGCCTTTCATTTCCCACAGAGACAGAAGGGTGGAGTTGGTGTCTGATGCCTGGAACGCAGAGATGGGAGTGCCAGAGATCAAGGAGGCTTCCATTCTTGTATACCTTTTTGATTCAGTAAGAATATTCATTCAAGAAATGGTTTTCTTTGTATATCAGTGACACCAGGATTGCTTTACGGGATGGACTAAACCTTGAGGTGCGGTGCTTCCTCTCTGCCATGAGCAAGCTGTCATCAGACATGTGTTCTACAGTGATCCTTAATCAGCCAGTGCCCTGCTCCAATTCCAGCGCTGCTTTTTTGAGACAGCCTTTTGCTGCCACTGCCATAAGAGGTTTATCTTTTGAGAACCTCGTATCTGTCAGTTTTGCTGCAATAACAAACAACACCCACATCTAAATGACTTAAACCATAAACAGGAATTTCTCAGTCATTTTCCATTTAAGCCGAGGCTTGGCAGTGGCCTTGTTCCACCTGAATTCTCTTTCCAGGTCTTGGGCTAAAGGCGTGGCTCCTCTCTGAGCACCTGAGCAGATGCGTTGTATGTCATCTCCACTCACATTCCATTGGCCCAAACAAGTCACATGTCCAAGCCTGAAAGCGGATAGGATGCACACTTCCCCTACACAGAGGTGCTGAAAAGCACATGGCAAGGGCAGGAATGTGTAATTGAGATCAACCTGCTGTGAACAATGATGTAATCTACCTACTAGGAGTTGGCTTCCTTGTTTATTCTGACATCTATCCATCCTCTTGTCCGCTGCAGTACAGAACCTGGCTCTCTGTGTGAACTGCTTTGACCCTAGCATAATAGATTCTCCAGACAAAAAGGATTTGCTAACCAAGTATGTGACATTCTTTAATCTTGCCCTATCATTCCCCTATAAGAGATGATGTCTCTTTCCCCTCCCTTTAATTTCAGCAGGCCGATGACTGACTCATAACCGACAGAATGTTCTGGAAGGATGCTGTCAGGTTTCCAAGCCTGGAGACTTCTATCTGATTCTCAGGGAATGCTTGCTCTGGGGGAGGTCAGCCACCATGTAGGAAGGAAGCCTGACTACCCTGAGGGACATTGCTTAACCACACTGGTCCAGAGTCTCAGCTGAGCTCAGCCTTTCAACCATCCCTGCTGTGGGATGAATCATCTCTGTGTTCAGTCCTTGTTATCATTCATCTTGGATTCAAAGACCAGGGAAAGAGTATCTAATTAGCACAAGCTTGGGGTGAGTGCCTTGGTCCAAGGCCAGGTGCAATTATGGTCAGACTTCCCTTTGATGAGAGTGGGGCCTGAAATGGCAAACGGATGCAGGTCTGACCCAGCAGATGTTCCTAGAGGCTGTTGACTGAGTCAGCTGTTGAAAATGCAAATCTAATCATCTTACTCCATTTTTAAAGCCCTCGGGCTCTGCATGATTTTCATAAGAAAGTTTAGACAACTACACTTAGTCCGTGAGGTTCTTCAGCATTGGCCCTTGCTCACTTCTCTCCCATGCTTCCTGGCTAGGATCCCTCATGGAACCTTCACTCCAGTCTTACTGAGGGACTTGTGATACTTGAGCAAATGATCTCGTCCACTTTCAAGGCTTTAATTACAGTCTGTGTGATGACCCCCAGTATATGTCCTGGCTTGGACTTTTCCTTGAAACTAAACTCCTGTCTCCAACTGTCTTCTCAGCACCGTCACTTGGGTGTCTAACAGAGATCCCGAACAGCGTGTCCAAAACCCAACTCCTGATCACCCCCCTGCCCCCCCAAACCCTGCTTTTCCTGCAGTCTTCCCCATCTCAGGAAATGGCAACTCCATCCTTCCCTTTCTTCAGGTCAGAAACCTCGAATCATTCTTCAGTCTTGTTTATTTCATGCTACTTGTCAACTGTACCTTCAGAATAAATCCTGAACAGACCAAAACTTGAAATCAGAATATATCCGACACTCACCTCTCAGTGCTTCAGTCCTGACCCAAGACACCATCATTTGTCACTCTCTCACCCGAGTATTACAGTGGCCTTCTAACTGCTCGCTCCGTTTCTTTCTTTGTTAAACAGCGCGATCCTGTTATAACATGTCATCTCCAATTCAGAGCTTCCAGTGGCTTCCCATCTTTATAGATCTTTTTTTTTTTAATTTTATTTATTTATTTATTTATGGCTGTGTTGGGTCTTCGTTTCTGCACGAGGGCTTTCTCTAGTTGCGGCAAGTGGGGGCCACTCTTCATCACGGTGCGCGGGCCTCTCACTGTCGCAGCCTCTCTTGTTGCAGAGCACAGGCTCCAGACGCGCAGGCTCAGTAATTGTGGCTCATGGGCGTAGTTGCTCTGCGGCATGTGGGATCCTCCCAGACCAGGGCTCAAACCCGTGTCCCCTGCATTGGCAGGCAGATTCTCAACCACTGTGCCACCAGGGAAGCCCTCCCATCTTTATAAGTGTCTAAATCCTTACAGTGGCTGTAAGACTTGACGTGACCTTTACCCACTGCCTTCAGCTACCATTTTCCTCCTTCATCTTCATCCCACTGGCTGCCTTGGTGTTCTTCCATCGAGTCAAGCAGACTTCTGCTTAGAGCCTTGCGCCTCCTGTGCCTGGAAGCTTCTTGCCCCATATATCTGCATGGCCTGCTCCTGAGAATGGTGGCTGGCACAAAGTAGCTTTGCAGGGAAAATGTGTTGAATGAATGGATTCCGATAGGCCTCTGGATATACTCTCCTGGAAACATACTCAGAATTCTACCCAGCTAACTTCTTTTGGTTCTTTCAAAGTCAACTTAAATCTCAGCTTCTCTAGGAATATTCCTGTGATTTAAATGCCCCCTTTCTCTACTATTTGAGGAAAAGGACTATGTCTTATTTGTCATTTTATCTAGTGCATCACAGGTTTCTTGGCATCTGGTCGACCCTCACTAAATATTTCCCTCAATCTCAAATTGATGTAGTATTTATTTTAATAGGTGGTGCAGGCACGTTGTTTACAAAATACATAAAATACATGCTAGGGTTTATAGGGAAAAGCAAGCTGCTGTTCCCCACGTGTTTTCTGTAGAGGCTGTCATCACTCTTTTTGGGTATCTCCCTGCATATATTTTATGCATACACAAGCAGTTAAACGTTTTTTAAACATTAAAAAATTTTTTTGTTTAAGAAAAAATTGAAATTGGTGCACAGATAATTGACACTAAATATAATTTTAAATGTAAAATTGAGTTAAATTAAATATACTTAAATGGTTCACTCTGAGTAACCAGTTTGCTTAAGTAGTAAGATTTCTTATTCTCCTGAGAAACAAGGATTCCCCTGAAAGTCCTTTTTAAAGCTCCCTAAAACCCATCAGTTCACTTTGTACTTCCCCTAGGCTGAAAACAGTGACTATCAGCAAATCTGCCTTGGACCTCACAAGAACTAGTAGGAACGAGCCCCCTCTCCCCACCTCCACTTCTCCCGCCCTATTCTAGCATCATCTCTTTCCAGGATGCGTGCTGTTCCTGTCACCGAATTAAGCCCCGTGGACCCTGCTTGGGCCATAGCCCTACCAGGGTTGCAAGGAAGGTTCTTTTTCTGTTCCGGTTTGTGCAGCCAAAAATGAAAGCAAAGCTGAGATTGAAGCAGTGCAGGCTTTATTCAATGGCTAGAGAATGGAGAAGTGGGAACTTAGTTCACAAATCAATGTGGTGAGAGGGATCTGATTTTAGAGTAGAGACAAAGGGAGGAGGAGTGAGGCTAATGATCAGGAGGCATATGCATTAGTCTATTGGGGAAGGGGCGGGGCTTTCTGAGGGAGTGTCCTGCCACCCTCTCTTTATCCTCTTTGGGTCCTAGACTTCCGGTCATGGCCACAGATGGGTGTGTCATTTAATATGCTAATGCAGTAAAATCTGCATATAGTGAGAGGGTTGGAGGTCGGATTAGTTACCCTCTTGGTTCCAGCTGGTTCCACTTTTTTTTATTATTATTATTTTTGCGGTACTCTGGCCTCTCACTGTTGTGGCCTCTCCCGTTGCGGAGCACAGGCTCCGGACGCGCAGGCTCAGCAGCCATGGCTCACGGGCCCAGCCGCTCCGCGGCACGTGGGATCTTCCCGGACCGGGGCTCGAACCCGTGTCCCCTGCATCAGCAGGCGGACTCTCAACCCCTGCGCCACCAGGGAAGCCCCAGCTGGTTCCACTTTGTTTTTCTCTTCCTTTAGCTTCCTTTTTTATCTCTTAAAGATTTGTGTTAACTCCTATTAAAGGTGGGAGCTGATGGGTTTTGAGCAAGGATCTGGTACCTGTTCTGGCAACATTACCTTCTCTCTGGCCACCCAGCTTCCACCAGTGTCCCTCTTTGGTCTGTTCTCAGCAGAGCAGCTGGAGTGATCCTGTTTACATGTGAGTCATTTCTCTGCTTAATCCATTGTTGGTTTTCTGTCCTTAGCATGACCAAGTCTTTAGTATGACCGTTAAGGTCCCGCATGGTCACTGTGTTCCAGCCTTGTGGGCCCCATCGCTGTTCATGGGCCCGTTCCAGATCCTGAAACAGCAATACCATAGAAACAAATCTCTCTTCCTCAAGACTCTTAGGCAAGCAAAGCTTTTTTTATTAAAAGAGCTTGTGCACAAGGGAGAAAACTCAGCTCCGTGAGTAGAAGGGACAAGTTGCTTTTATAACAAAACGGAGGGTTTTGTCTCATGATCACTGATAATTTCCAGAAATTGTTCAACTTCTTTGATTAGCAGCAGATGGCTCCGTGGTGGCTTTCGGGAATAGGGAGCCCTTCTGTGAGGGGAAAGGAGTGCAGGAGAATTTTCTGCAAGAATGCACCAGAACAGATGCGGTGAAAATGTATAGTTGAGCTTCTTGTTTTGTGGCAACTAGGTACACTCTTTAGTATAACAGAGATAAACTTAATCTTTTATTCCTTCCAGTCTGGTTTTTGTCTCTGGGACTCTGGCCTCCAGGGCCTTTGTTCTTTAGCTTCCAAGGCCTGTTTCGCCCAAGGCCATACCCTGGTCCTTTTCCAAAATGGGTGTGCTCGTGTCTTTGTGTCTCACCTCCTGCGTAGGCGCCTTTGCTCTCTGTTCCCTCTGTCTAGAGTGTTCGTCCTCAGGAAGCTGCACAGCACATCTCCCATCTCTTAGGTCTGTGGCTAAATGCCCCCTCGTTAGAGAGAAGTGTGACGACTGTATATAAAATACACTCCTGTTGTTCTCCTTTGTGCTGCTTTATGTTTCTTTGTGGACTGTGCTTATTCACATGCTTATTGTCGGTCTCTTCTGTGTAAGCTCCAAGAGAACAGGTAGTTATTCGCATGCTTTTTTGCTGGCTGCTGAATCCTTGTACCGGGAAACAGTAGGCATCACTCGGTATTTATTGGTTAATCAAAGGAGCCTGGGGCTCGTGGGTCTCAGCATGCACCCCCCTTGCAGCATACATTGAAAGTTGAGGGACTGGGTGGGGTCTGGCAATCATTAGAATGGCCGTGCCCTGTTCCTTTGTCTCCTTGCATCTCTCTACACCCCAGAAACAGCATCGTGAGACCGAGAGGGGCCCAGGAAAATGACCCTGGGCTGCCAGGCTCAGGTGATGCCTCTTCAGCTAAGGTCCGTGTAGCTGGCTGTCTGGACTTTGCTTCTCAAGCTTCGCGAGTCCTAGACTAAACTCACTACCAGCTCCCCACTCCTGTCTCATTCCTCCTACTTTTGGATGTGCCACCACCTGTTTCCTGTAGGAGAGGAAACTCAGGGTTTTCCTGGTGTCCTTCTCTGCTGTCCAGTCAGTTACCATGTTCCATCCACTCTGCCTCCGTAAGGTCTTTCCCGATTGATCCCTCTGTCTGACTGTCAGGGCTCCTTTGCAGCGGGTCATCACTTGTTTTCTAGGCTACTAGCATTGTCTCCCCGCTGATTCCCTTGCCTCTAGTTTCTTTCCCTTCAACGCTGCCAAACTCTAAGCCCAGTCAGAGGGTCTTTGTAAAGCCGAGATCACATCATGGGCCTCTCTTGCCTAAAACAGTTTAATAACTTCCTGTCGCCACTGCAGGCTTTCTCAGCCTCAGACGTGTGTTCCACCTTGATGATTTTTGCCCTGTCGTACGTACCACCTATGCTATTGCTTTCTTAACATTTATTTAAATATAATCATGTTTGACTTTTTTCCACTAGGCAATAATATCCTTGCAGGCATGGGGTGAAAATCAGTTTTTCTAATGCACATTAAAATAAATAACTATTAAATACAATATGCTGGTCCTTGTACCATCTAAGATCTGTTGTAAATATCACGTTCTCAAACTCTTCCAAAAAACTGAAGAGGAGGGAACACTCCCAAAGACATTCTGTGAAGCCACCATCATCCTGATACCAAAACCAGACAAAGGTACCAGCAAAAAAAGAAAATTACAGGCCAATATCTTTGATGAATATGGATGCAAAAATCCTCAACAAAATATTAGCAAACTGAATCCAACAATATAAAAAAGATCACACACCACGATCAAGTGGGATTCATCCCAAGTTCACAAGGATGGTTCAACATATGCAAATCAATCAACGTGATACACCACACAAACAGAAGAAAAGATAAAAACCACAGGATCGTCTCAGTAGATGCAGAGAAAACGTTATGCATATCATGGGTGTTGTGCCCTCCATCTCGAGGGGACTTCCAGGACACAGAAGGCCCTTCGTGTGGTCCTTGCACTGCTGCTCCCCTAGCCAGATGCTCCAGGAACAGCATCTCCACTTTGAATTGCCATGGAAGCAGGACCACCCAGTGTTAACGTCTTCACATTTTTGCTTATGACGTTCCCTCTGCCTGGAGCACCCTCCACAGCCTTCCGGCTTCTCTGCTTGATGACTCCAGTCCAGTCTTCTAGACCCAGATTAACTGTCACACCACAGAACCATCCCTCCTTCCCACTCGGTCCCCAGGTTCTGTTTCATCCCTTTGACCCTTTTCTTCTTTTTGTTCCTTGTCCATTATCTCCTCTCACATTCACAACTGGTGACTGTCCAGTAATGATTTTCAGGCTTCCCATCCCAGATTTGTGCTCTCGGGAGGCTGGGAATAGGTTTTGTTTGCCTTAGCCTTGGCATGTAGACCTTGAAATGTGAATGAATGCAGTTAGCCTGGTGGAGCAGTAGATGTGCTGGGACTGGTTGACATTAGATGAGAACAAGAGTGAGACTTGGCATGTAAACCTGGGAGCTGGGGGTTTACTGGAGGGAGGGAAATGATGCATTGATTGAAGAAAGATACCAAAGACATGATGCCCCTTTGCAAGGTTTCCTAGAGCAGTCCCTGCTAGCCCACTTTATAAACTTACCTGATCGAGATGAGCAGCTTCTGGGTCTCTCTCTCTTTGTCTCTCTCCCTATCTATCTATATAAATTTATATATTTTAAAAATTTAAATTAAAGTATTGGGTGAACTTCTATATTTTCAACCCAACCATTAGAGCTCCACTGTCCAATGTGATAGTCACTAACCACATGTGGTCACTTAAATTTTAATTAAGTAAAATTAAATAAATTAAAATTTTAATTAATTTAAAAAGTAGTTAAAATGAAAACTTCATTTCTTCCGTTGTATAGGCACATTTGAAGTGGTCAGTAGCCACATATGGTTAGTGGCTACGCTCTTGGACAGCACAGGATGGAACACCTCCATCATCACAGAAAATTGTATTGGACTGCACTGCTCTAGAATCTAATCCTTTAACAAATCCACCATGTTGCCTTCTGTCCCTAAGGTTGAAGCCAGGAAGAAAGTTCTATCTAAATGAGATTTCACTTGGATGGGATTAGTCATCTTGTGTATTGTTAGGTGTAAAAGCAAAGGGCCATTTGTTGAGTAAGGAGAGGTTCTTAGTGGTTACATGTTGAGGAGATGGACAGTCTATCCATGGACAGGGTTTGACCCCGTGCCTGGAGAGCTCTGGCCTGAGTGATGGTCCCTGGTCCAAGCCATCTTCCCCCTCACCACAGCCTGTTCACAGAGCAGCGGGTGGATGAGGTTGAAGCTAAAGAGAGAAGAGAGAGACTTCCCTGGTGGTCCAGTGGGTAAGCCTCCGCGGTCCCAGTGCAGGGAGTCCAGGTTCGATCCCTGGTCGGGGAACTAGACCCCGCGTGCATGCCGCAACTAAAGACCCCACGTGCTGCAACAAAGATCCCGCATGCTGCAACTAAGACCCAGCACAAACTAAATAAATAAGTAAATAAATATTTTTTAAAAATCGAGAGAGAAGAGAGATGGGGATGTGGGTAGAGAGAGGAGATGGAGTCTTAGAGCCTGGGAGGGTCAGGTAGGTAAGATGAGTAAGAATGGGAAGGGGAGGGGAGGGAAGTCCTGCGGTGGGAGAGGAGGTGACTGGTGGTAATTAGTCAAGGAGCAGGGAGTCTTGAATAAAATGGTGGCTGTTTGGCATGGCTGTTACAGAGAAGGAGAAATGGCTCATGGCATGCTTGGCACCCTGTCTCCTTGCCTTTATCCTGCCTCCTAGCTGGTTTTGTTCGTGGCTTTATTTAAAATGGCAGACTACATGGAGTGAAAGAGGACTAGCTAGAACGAAACAGCATCAGCAATCGTGCACCCCTAAGTACTATGTGTACTCGCCCCTTGACTGTCTTTCATTTCTCATTATTTCACATTTGACTGGACGACAACCCAGATTACATATGCTTTGGAGACTAGGGTGACAGATGATAAATAAAACATTACACTTTAAGCTGTAGATTGGATTGGTTAAGTGCCAGAGCGATTGTGTTTTAGGTCTTTTGTAAATTAGGGGGGATGGTTAGAAGAAGCTTCTTTTTGGAAAATAATTTAGAATGGGTATGGTAAGACCCAGGCTTTATTCATGTGAACCACAGGCCTTTAAACCTGCCGTTGACCAGGGACCAAACTTCCAACCTTCTCTCCTTTGGATGTGAGAGTGTCTGCCAACAGGTTTTGCCCTTACAACTTCAGAGGCAAAAATTAATGCTGACTGCAAGGTGATTCATATATTCACGATGCTGAACACTGTGAGAACTTGGCAGTCTTTCGGAGAAGAAAAAAAATGTGCTAGTGGTGTTAACCATTTCTTTGGATTCTACTAGTCTTCTTTTAAATATTAAATGTGTCTTTGGCAAGACTAATACTACCATGGTTCTCGAACTTCAGTGAGCATCAGAAGGACTTATTAAAACAGATTGCTGGGTCCCATCTGCAGAGCTTCTGATTCAGTGTGTCTGGGGTGGCCTCTGACATTTCCCTTTCTAACAAGTTCCCAGGTGACGTGGACATTGCTAGTCCATGGACTACGCTTTGAAAACCACTGGTCCTGTGGGACTTTAAATGCAGCTTCAGTCTGGGTTGGTTGGGAGATTGTGTTGAAAGGGGGCTGTAGTTCATTTGCCTCTTTCTTTATTTTTAATTAAATTTTATTTTTTTTCAATTTTTATTTGAGTATAATGTAGTTGATTTACAATGTTGTGTTAGTTTCAGGTGTACAGCAAAGTAAATGAGTTATACATATACATACATCCACTCTTTTTTTAGATTTCTTTCCCATATAGGCCATTACAGAGTATTGAGTAGAGTTCCCTGTGCTATACAGTAGGTCCCTATTAGTTATCTATTATCTTTTTTCTTTCTTTCTTTCTTTTTTTTTTTTTTTTGGCTGTGTTGGGTGTTTGTTGCTGCACTCAAGCTTTCTCTAGTTGTGGCGAGCCGGGGCTACTCTTCGTTGAGGTGCACGGGCTTCTCATTGCAGTGGCTTCTCTTGTTGGGGAGCATGAGCTCTAGGCACGCGGGCTTCCGTAGTTGCAGTACATGGGCTCAGTAGTTGTGGCGCACAGGCTTAGTTGCTCCGAGGCATGTGGGATCTTCCCGGACCAGGGCTCGAACCTGTGTCCCCTGCATTGGCAGGTGGATTCTTAACCACTGCGCCACCAGGGAAGCCCTAGTTTTCTATTTTATATATAGTAGTGTGTATATGTCAATCCCAATCTCCCAATTTATCCCTCCTCGCAAAGTTTTTTTTTTTTAACTGAAGTATAGTTGATTTACAATACTGTGTTAGTTTCAGATGTACAGCATAGTGAATTGGGTTGTTTTTTTTTGTAGATTATATCCCATTAAAGGTTATTATAAGATATTGGGTATAATTTCCTGTGCTATACAGTAAATCCTTGCTGTTTATCTATTTTACATATAGTCGTTTGTATCTAGGAAAGGGAAAATCACAGTAGGAAAGGCAAATATATGGTAAGAGTTGGAGATCTCTTAAATAAGCCAGGGCGTGGATTAAAAAAACAATACAAGAAACAGGTTGTAAAAGCCATCACTTGCCTCTTTCTGAATCAGTGTCTTCCTGCTGTGGGATTTGGCCTGGAGGGAGGAGGAGTCTGCCTTCACTGCGGTGACCTGGCTCTGCGGGCACACTTCCCTCTATATGTGCCGGACTAGCCTCTCCAGGTGAAGGCCAAGGTGCGCTGATGGAACAATTCCCCTCCCCCGCCCTACCCCCGCCCCCCGTCCATCTCCCCCCAAACCAGGAAAGAACCCACACTTGCCGATTCAGAAGCCGCCATACTTGCAGTATTTGCTCCTGACCCAAATCTTCCCTGCATCCTGCAGACGACTGCAGCCCTGTGAGTGGTGGGGTGGGGATGTCACGTGAGTGGCCACAGCCTTAGGGTGGCTGACCACAGGGAGGGCGTCAGGAGACCTGGCTTTTCTTTCTGGGTGGACTTCAAACTCCTGCGGTGACTTTGGACAAGCCTCCCAAATCCTTGACTTTCCCATTTCGACTCCTTGTGTTTACGAAACACATCTCTCGCCACCCCCCAGCTCCCAATCCATAAAATAACAGAAGAACAAAAACCCAGGTCTGGTGAGTGGCCACCGGGGCATTTATGAGCTGATGTGCAGAACTTCTGAGCAGCTGAGGAGAAATCTGCTGTGTAAACACAATATAGTATTAATAACACGTTAAAAAATAGCATCACACCCTCTGCTCATAATAGCTGCTTTTCAGCCCTGGGGGAGCTCTGACACACCGGCTTCCAGCAGTGTTGATGGAAGGGTGACTGTGGGCTTTTGAATTTGCAACACATTTAAAAGAAGATGAAGGGCTTCCCTGGTGGCGCAGTGGTTGAGAGTCCGCCTGCCGATGCAGGGGACACGGGTTCGTGCCCCGGTCCGGGAAGATCCCACATGCCGCGGAGCGGCTGGGCCCATGAGCCATGGCTGCTGAACCTGCACGTCCGGAGCCTGTGCTCTGCAACGGGAGAGGCCGCAACAGCGAGAGGCCCGTGTACTGTAAAAAAAAAAAAAAAAAAAAAGGCCCTCCAGTAAGCCACCTCATCCTGCATGACTGTCCTCTCAGCTGTGGCCCCTCTGCCCCGAGCACCCTGCCGGGACTGTGGTGACCAGGCCCGGCACATGGCCTACGTTAGCCTTCTTCACTCCTGCCGCTGCGTCCCTGTGTGCTTTTGGCCTGCGTTGTCTTTTCCCCCTTCAGTGCATGCTCTTCCCCTGGCTCCCCATGGGGGTGTATGGCGCTCAGGGCAGATTATCCTTTTGGTTTACAGGGCCAGGATTTCCTTTTGCGCAAGCCTGTACCAAGAGCCCCAGCCTGTTTGTTACTTTTCCCCCTTCTCTATGTTCTTTTGTGTTTCACCCCAGCCCTCGACGATCCTCTCTTTCCATCTGTGTTTTTGAAAGAATAAACCCTACAACTAACGTGTTAATTAGAAGCCTACTGAGTGGACTCCAAGCAGCCTGATTACATACTTATTTCTGACTTTTAGGTTTGGGGGAACATGTCTGTCTATAGGTTGGCTAGGATTCTAAGTAGGTGCCACTGTGGGCAATTCTGTTAGTGCAGAGAAGGGAATCCAAGGTGGGTAATGAAAAATGATTTTATCTGATAGCTGGGGAAGAGGGCTGGGAAGGCTGCCGAATGATGGCGACCTCATGTTGGGACAGCTAGGGTTGACTGCAGTCATTCTTGTATTTCTCGTTTCTCTCTTTTCATTTTTGTTTGGTATTTTGACCCTTGTATTACTATCATCATTTCCTCAGGTTTACTTTCATTTTCGGTCTGTCTTTCTCCTGTGAGTTGTCGTGTCTGGGTTGCCAGAGACAGCTGATGCATCCCGAGCCCGTAGACATCCTCCCAGCTCCCACCCCCAACCCTTGTCTGAGTGTCCTCTGCCTTTTCCCTTGGCCTCATCCCTAACTCACTCCTTCCTCCCCCTGTGCTGGGTGTCTTGGCTGACCTCATCCTTCCTTCTCTCCTCTCATTTCTTTTAAAAGAATCGCTCCATCCTGCCATGAATACTCTTCTTTTGTCATTACCAAATTATTCCTTCTTTTTATCTTTGGGAAAATCCAAAGATGTCTATCCTGTCATATCATCAAGAGACATCCGGGGTGGGCTTTTCAGTTACTTTGTTTAAGCCAGCATTAATGGGTAACTTTTTTTTTTTTAACATCTTTATTGGAGTATAATTGCTTTACAGTGGTGTGTTAGTTTCTGCTTTATAACAAAGTGAATCAGTTATACATAAAAATATGTTCCCATACCTCTTCCCTCAAAAATATGGAACGGTTCATGAGTTTGCATGTCATCCTTGTGCAGGGGCCATGCTAATCTTCTCTGTATCATTCCAATTTTAGTATATGTGCTGCCGAAGTGAGCACAGTGGGTAACTTTTTTGTGCTCTTTGCAATTATCTCATTTCATCTTCAGGTAGGAAATAGTATTCCCATTTGGCAGGCGAGGAAAATGAGGCTCAAAGAAGTTTGGTAGCTTGACTGAGATCAACCAACAGGTTAAATGGTAGAGCTTGGGATGTCTCGTGCCAGAGCCTCCACTCTCTTTTTTTAAATTTATTTTACTGAAGTATAGTTGATTTTCAATGTTGTTAATATGTGCTATACAGCAAAGTGATTCAGTTATATACGTAATTTTTCATATTACTTTCCATTATGGGTTATCCCAGGTTATTGAATATGGTTCCATGTGCGATACAGTAGGACCTTGTTGTTTATCCATTCTGTATTATAATAGTTTGCATCTGCTAATCCCACACTCCCAATCCATCCCTCCCCCACCCCTTCCAAAGCCTCCACTCTTTGCTATTAAACTCTGCACCCTCCAGCTGGAGAAGTGAAATGTTGTGTTGCCAGGCAAGGGGGAAGGATTTTATGGCCTTGAAGACCCTCCCACACCAGCATTCATGGGTTGCTGTGAGGTCACGTACCGTGGTGAGCCCCTTTCCCATGGGATTGATTTGGTGATACATCTCTGAGCTGTATTCTTCTGGAGATGATTCTGTATCAGTTCTGAGACTAGGGGTGGTCATGGTGGGAGTGTGGCAAATTACGGTGGATCCCAGTGCCTCAGGCTGTGTCACTGTCACTGTCATTGTGTAAATCAACAGGGTGGAGTTCTCCCAGTAAAGAGTCCCAATGTTCTGTTTCTTTGCAGAGCCTGTGTCATCTTGGGGGTGATATTCCTTCTGTCATCCATATGCATAGTGGTCAAAGCCATCCATGACCTCTCGACTAAGCTGCTTCCGGAAGTGGTAAGGTTCTTCTTTTGTCTTAAGAGTCTTTCCTGATGGTACCAGCCTCCTGTGTTACCTCTCACCCCAGATGTACTGGGGGAAGTTGGGCAGGTGGAGAGAAAGCATACAATATTTAGGGGTCCAGAAGAACTCACTGTAGAATGTGAACAACTTGGTGGAGACAAGCCCTGGGCAAGATAAAAAGGTAGTTGAGCTGGTACTGGGTTCTGTGTCCCTCTCCTTAGATCTTTTGACTACTTTTAAAGTCTTTTATGTTAAGAGAAATGGAGTGATTTTTATATAGCAGAGCGATCCGATCTGTGTTGTTCGCATCTGTTTTTCTGTGTCCATTCAATCACTATTATAATAAGAATTATTTTTTTCCTTTGTATCTCAATTCAGTATATAAATCTGTTCACATTAGGCTTTCTGAAACAACTGACATTCAGATGCAAAAACTGGAGGACATAATTTCGTATTAAAGTGACATAATTTCATATTAAAGGACATAATTTCATATTAAAGGACATATTAAAGTGTCCTTTAATTAAAATTAAAGGACATAATTTCATAATTTCATATAAAACTGCCTTGTTTTCTGGGTGAGAGGCACCCAGATTCTTTTATTTGGCACTCTGATTCTTTTTTTTCCCCCCGCCCCTTATGAATGCTGTGATAAGGAATATTTTTACACTCTCCTGTCAGGCTATCTTCATGTTAGAAGGCAGCTGATATACGTACCAGGAGAGTAAGGTGCTGCCATTACAATGCTTCACTGTACAGACAATACCTCGGAGATATCGCGGGTTCGGGGCCAGATCACCACAGTACAGCAAATAATGCAATAACGCAAATCACACAAAATTCTTGGTTTCCTGGTGCCTGTAGAAGTTATGTTTACTCTGCTGTAGTCTATTAAGTACTCAATAGCATTACGTCTAAAAAAAAAAAGTACATACCTTGATTAAAAAATACTTTATTGCAAAAAACGTGAACTATCATCTGAGCCTTCAGCAAGTCTTAACCTTTTTGCAATAGTAACAAAGATCACTCATTATAGATCACCACAGCAAGTATAACAATCATGAAAAAGTTTGAAATATTGCGAGAATTAACAAAGTGTGACACAGGGACAGGAAGTGAGGAAATGCTGTTGGAAAAATGGTGCCGATAGACTTGCTCAACACAGGGTTGCCACAAACTTTCAATTTGTAAAAAAAAAAAGCAGTGAAATGAAGTGTACCTGTATGTAAGTTGCATAGTGATTTAATACAAAATTATGGACTGTTCTTTTAGGATGTGATTTGGTTTGAGCTTGGCTATGTGCACCATCTTATAAAAGGCCTAAATTATGAGACCTTTAATTTCACTTTTAGAAAAATACATGTTCATCTTTTGGGGGTAACGTATTGCATTTGTGTGTGTGTATAGGGAAGATGAAAATGAAGCGGGGCGTTACACTGCATTTAATAGAGCTGTTAAGGTGACTGCTCTAAGTTGTACCGTGTGCCCACCCCCGCCAACTTGAAACAGACATTAGAGCCATTCCTTTAGTAACTCCCGAGGACGTTAACCGTTATTTATCATCGCAGCTGGCAAGGAGCATGTTCTCTAATATCTCCATGACAGGGAGGAAAGATGGAGCGCAGGTTAGGAGTGTACCTACCTATGGATCTGGTCTTTTTCAGCAGAGCTAGCTCACACAAATAATCCCATGGCTTATACTCCGTGTGCTTCCTCTCACATTGTGCTTGTCTCGCCTTGATCTTCCTGGTTGCCTGGGATCCTGGACTTTTCCATCCTTTTCCTCCATCAGATTGGCTATCCTGTGTTCCATTCCATCAGAATCTGAAGCTTAGGTAAACCGTAGACATAAAAGTATTAAGCGTGATGGATTAAGATGTCAGTCAGATAACATCTTTGCATTTTATAAGGGATGGAAATCTCACTCCACTCTAAGAAATGTGTATTGGTGGGAATTTTCAGCCCTGGGCTAGTTGATGCATTCATTTATTTATACATTAAAAATTAATGTGTAACACGGCTCACTTGATGTGGAATAGATAGCTGTGCTCATGGACCCTTGTTCGTGGCCCCCCTCGTTCTTGTCTTGAAAGCTGAACCATTTTTAACCGGGAACAGTCTTACATCTTACAGTGCATATAGTCTTAAGAGAAGAAGCCTACCAAGTTAAATTCCACATCAGGGTATGATGTCTGATGCCCACCCTGGCTGGGATGGGAGAGGGTGAAGAGCTCCATGATTGTACCAAGACTGGCCCTGTTCTGGGAGGGCTCACACCCACTGCATCTTTTATTAGTCCTGGTGTGGGATTTAAAAATCACACCTGTTTATGGTCATCTCATCAGAACTCTAATGAAAGATGTAAGGTGATTTGTTGTTTTGTTTTGTTTTGTTTGTTAAGCCTTCAGAGTTACCGAAAGGTAACAAAGGCATGTGATCTCCTGTTTTCAGAGGGGAGGGCTTCTGATCAGCTGAGTGGCACACGGGGACCAGGTAAATGCTGCCAGGTGTTATCTGACAGCATTTCAATCCCGAGTCTTTGGGTTCCTACTCTCTGCTCTAGAAGTTTGGGGAGCCCAAACCCCTGGCCTGCAGTCATTCAAGATGAGCGTCCATCCACAATGTCTCATCTGAATTCGCAGCCACAAACTCAGATGCTCACAGATGCCAGTCCCGAAAACAGGAGAAACTGCCTGGGTCTGTGGCATCCAGACAGTGTGTGCGCAGAGGAAGGGTCGGCCCCTTAGCAGAATTGCCATGGAAACCTATGTTTAATGTGAAATAAATGGGCAACTAATTAAATTTTGGGAACCCTGGTTGGGAGTCAGTTTCCCGCAGGCCAAATACAGCCTTTGCCTCTTTGCTGCTGCTGGCCTGTGGTGGTAGAAACCAGGGAGACTGGTGTTTATGGCCTTGATGTTCGGGATTTCAGGTCCAAGTTACAGATTCACTCTTGCCCTCATCTGCAGAATTGCCTTTTGATGTATGATTTCCATCAAGTTGTTACTGTGGGTTTGTCTGAAGCAGTGTCTTCCCTGCCCCAGGTCCATCCTGCTCCCACCCCTCGCCCCGGCGGCTTTCTTTTTCTTTTTTTTTTTTAAAGGTTTTATTATATTTTATTTTTGGCTGCATCGGGTCTTTTCTACTGTGCGTGCGCTTTCTCTAGTTGCGGCAAGCAGGGGCTACTCTTCGTTGCGGTGCGTGGACTTCTCATTGCGGTGGCTTCTCTTGTTGCGGAGCACGGGCTCTAGGCTCACGGGCTTCAGTAGTTGTGGCATGTGGGCTCAGTAGTTGTGGCTCGCGGGCTCTAGAGTGCAGGCTCAGTAGTTGTGGCGCACGGGCTTAGTTGCTCGGCGGCATGTGGGATCTTCCCGGACCAGGGCTCGAACCCGTGTCCCCTGCATTGGCAGGCGGATTCTTAACCACTGCGCCACCAGGGAAGCCCCCGGCAGCTTTCTTTTTAATGTCACCTGCACAGTTCTCAGAGTGTGAGTAATTGTAAGAATGGGTGAGTTTTGAATAAGAAAGCTATGCCGTGAGGAATTTCCCACCTGTGAAGTCAGCTGGCTCTGAGCCGTGATGTCGCCTGCCCCTCAGTGGCCTCATGCTGGAGGAGTCTGGCCAGCTATGCTCTCAGGGGACCCCCAGACGAGAGTCTGCAGCGTCTGCTGTGAGTGCTTCATGAACAAATGGCTTAGATCTGCACCCTCGCGACCTGCACGGGGTCACGTAGGATCATCGATGAAACAGATTCCAAAAGAACCTTCTCAGAAACTCTGCATGAACTACGGTTCTAGAAGTTGGGGAGCATGGGTGGTGCCGCAGATGTGGTGGTGATAGTCTGGCCTTATGTCTGGGGCTGCTTTGAAAGGAGTATCATCGTCTTGCTGTTTCTACACCTGCCACAGCCCGCTTTGGTAGGCGGGGAAAGGTGGCATGCTTCTCTGTTATGGTGGCATATGGGGGCTCTGAAAGCTGAGGCTATCTTCCCGAGGTCATCAGCTGGCTAGTGGCAGTACCTGGATTTGAACCCTTGTCTCCCCATCTGGGGCTGTCTTGGCTCCTGATAACTGTGAGCTTACACGCTCCTGCTGTTCACTGGCTTTTCAGGTCCAGGCCTTCTGTCTTATTTCTTCTTCTTCTTCTTCTTTTTTAATTTTTTTTTTTGCGGTACACGGGCCTCTCACTGTTGTGGCCTCTCCTGTTGCGGAGCACAGGCTCCGGACGTGCAGGCCCTGCGGCCACGGCTCACGGGCCCAGCCGCTCCACGGCATGTGGGATCTTCCCGGACCGGGGCACGAACCCGTGTCCCCTGCATCGGCAGGCGGACCCTCAACCACTGCGCCACCAGGGAAGCCCTTTAATTTGTTTTTTTTGTTTTGTTTTTCCTTTTCTGTCTTCTCATCTTCAGATTGGGGTGCCCAGATCCCCAGCTGGTCCCATCCCTGGCTTTTCTGGCTTCCACTGCTGCCCTCACCATGCGGGCCCCCTGCACGCTGTGCCGCTGACCAGGGTGTGCTCCCCTTAATTTGTCTCTTGAAAAACCTGCAGGCAGGTGAACCAAGAAGCAATGGAGAAGTAGGCCAAGTGTGAATGGAGGGGACTCAGGGGTTACATGGCATCACGCGGAAGAAGGTGCTTTAGGGAAGCTGCTTAGCGTGTGGGAGGGATGCGGGCGTTGGGGGGTGCTGAGCTGTCGGAGGTGTGATGCTGTAGCCCTCGTACCCACGTGACCGCCGCAGGCAAGTCGCTCCACCTCCCTGCCCTGGGCTTCCTAATTCGCACAGTGGGGACGGTACTTCCATCAGAGGTTTATGGTGTGGATCGAGTGAGCCGTGTATTTAAGATAATTGTCATGAGAAGACAGTGCTGCTGTGGCGGCTGCTGCTCTTAACCGTCTGATGTTTAATGCTTCTGAACTCATCAAAGTTCCAACTTGTGGCCTGAGTTCATTTCAGACGGGCCCCTCCATCCCTCCTTCCTGCCTCCTGGTCCCCCTTCCCTCCGGCTGGATGGAACCGGGGCTGTTCTCTCTCTGGCTTCAGGTTGCAGTAGCCAACTCTGGGCCACTGCATTTCGGGGAAACGGCGTGCTGTCGGAAGGCTTGTCCTCTAAGCCTAACCCACCGCTCGTTGGCTGCGTGGCTCCCAGCAGATTGTGTTTCCTCTCTGACCGATGGTTTCCTCTTTGTAAATGGGTGCCATGCCCCCTACCGCACAACAAAAGTTGTGAGAATTAAATGATGTGATGAACGTGCAAAGGCTCTATCAACCGTCGTGTACTTTACAAAAGAAGAAAGTATTGTTTCTGATCCCAGTGCCCGAGAGGTCCCATCCTTTCCCACGCGCTTTCTCTCTCTGTGTCCTGTTGTGTTAGATGCGCTCATTAGCTCCTCTGTTGGTGACTGTGACATCTTTACCTCGAGCTCTTGACCCGTGTCTGGGTCTAACCTCCTTAAGTCAGGTGCACTAATAGTGATAACAATTATAATTAAAATCATGCATGGTTCCCGACTGGCAATGAATAACATATGGTCCCGTGCTGATAATAATAACAGTTGCGACCATGTAAATGCCTCCTGATCCCAGGTCCCCCTGTCTAGGCACTGGGGATTCAAAGTCAACTAACACTAATGCCTAAAGTTTTCCATTTCTCTGCAAAGTCCTTGACTTCTCATAGGAGCTGGCTTTTGCTCCCAGGGATGTCACAGCGGGGGAGAGACCCAGAAACCGATACATCTGGTTCAGGTGATGAGGGTCGTGGTAGAGACAATCGCATGAGAGCACAGAAGACTTCCTTATCAAGCCTGGCATGGGGGAGGCGTGTTGGGGCCTTCCTGGAGGAGCGCTCCCTCCACGTGACATCCGAAGGACGCGTGGGCACTGGGCAGGAGGTGGGGGTGGGACCCGGGGAGGAGGGGGCTCTCAAGGGCAGAGGAGCTACAGGAGCCGTGGGGTCCACGTGAGCCTGTTTTCTGTTTCTCGTGCCCTTTGTCCTCTGCTGACACCAGCATGTCTGGGTAAGAGGGAGGAACAGAGAGAAAAACGTAAGGGAGAAGGGGGCAAAAGGAAGAAGGAAAAATAACTGTATTGTGGGTCAGGAGTGATGGCTCAGCCTCATTTTTATTCTTCTTCCTTGAGGAGCGAGGTTGCCTTCAGACTTCCCCTTGTCTCTCTCCCTGCTGAGTTCTTCCCTGACATTCCATCCCACCCACCAGAACAAAGGCGCTTGCACCAATAATCGGGAGCCCCTCACAGTTGCTCATTTTCTGGCAGGCCACCAGTCATGAGCTCTGTTTCATTTCCAGTCCTCGTGGGACATGAAGGTGGCTTCTGGCGGGGCGGCTGCCTGCTTTCATGGATGCATGTCTTCACGCCATGTTGCTGCCAGCCTCCTGCGCTCCAGGGTGGGCTGACTCTGCAGAGCTGGGGGAGGTCCGTGGTGTTCCTGCAAGAGCCTCCGATGAGATCCCACTCTTAGGAGCAAAGCTAGAGAGAAAACTCCTGTAATGGATAGTTTAGGGTGATACAAGTCCACAGCCGAGAACTTCCCCTCGATCTTCCTACAGAAGTGACCATGATTCTCGGATTTGTAGGCTTTTGTGTTTGCGAAGTGTTGAGCGTTCAGTCTCTGTTGTGGGTGCGTAGGAGTTCCTTATGTTCTTTAGCTGCTTCTCATCTGGCCCTTGGTGCGCCTTTACCTTGTGGAGAAGATGGAGATGGCCTAGCCTGCCCCATCCCCACACCCCTGTTCTCAGTACAGGGGACCATTTGCCCCCTCCCTTTCATCCTTCCCTCTCGCTCAGGGCCTCTCCTTCCCACAGTTAACTCTCTGAGCCCCCTCCTTGCCCACCTCCTTGGAAATCTCGCCTCTACCCTCATTCCTCCTCTTTCTGGTACCTTCCATCACTCCCTGCCTGCCACCTCCTCCTCGGGCATTTCCCTTCAAGTCCTTTCTTGCCCCCCTTTAGTCTCTGCTGCTCTCAAAGATGCTCATCCCTTCCTTCCCGTTCCTCTTGTCACCCCTCAGCCTGCCCCGGTTGTCTTTCAGGTCCATTCTGTATGGCATCCCTTTGGAGGTAGGAGCTGGTTAACAGGAGGACCTGGGGGAGGATGGTGGGGCAGCAGTGAAGGTTTGGGGCTGGGTGAGCAGTTTCACCGAGATGCTACCCACCCAGGCAGCTTGTCAGCCTCAGGTATTCTGAGGCCAGCGCCTCATCCATGGGAGTGAGTTTCTCAAGGCTGCTGTACTGAGTGCTCTGAGGCAGTAGCACCATGTGGTTAAAGACGTTGGAGCTGAAGTCAGGGAGACAGCGCCCAACTCCTACCCCATCCTAACTAGAGGAAGCTAGAGCATGTGGCTCAGCCTTCGCTGCCTCAGTCTCCTTGTTTGTAAAATGGAAATAATAATAGAGGTCTTCTCTGTAAGATTGTTAAGAAACAGAATAAAAAGATGCAGGTGATGTGCTTAGCACATAACTGTTGAATGAATGCTGGCTAATACTATTGTTGTTGGACCAGAGAAGAGACTTCTAAGGAAGTTGGTGGACCTTCTGATGCCTTTAGTTCTGGAAGCTTAGGCTGTATTGAACCGTCCAGGAAATGCCTTCAAGGATCCTATTTTCAGCTCAGGTTGGGCAACGCTGTGGACGCCTTCTTGCGCAATAACCTCTAATTCCTGGATCCGCCATCAGCGATAGATTCATCTTCCCACATGACATGCTCTCAAGCATAACTCCGAATTTGATTTGGGAGCCGCATTGACAAATACTTTAAAAACAAACAGTTGCACACGGTCAAGGTCCTCACCATCCATCCACCCTGCCAGCACCTCCCCAGCACTGCACAAAGAAAGGCAGAAATTCCTGCTGTTAGACCATCAGGGGTGTCCCACTCTTGTTACTTTAGACAGAATAATTCCATCACTGCAGCAAGACTGACCTCTTCATTAATCTAATGCCACAGGCCTACCGGCTTCTAAACAGAAGAGAAGTGAGCACGGATCAAAGTGGGTTATTATTGGCTCAAGTGAGCTCAAGGAGAATAGAGCCCAGAAATAGATGCATACATATCTGGTCAACTGGCTTTCAACGAAGGCGCCAGGGCAGTTCAATGGAGGAAAGAAAAGTCTCTTTTCCACAAATGGTGCTGGAGCAACTGGAAAGCTTTATGGACAAAAATGGATATTCACCTATATATAAAAATTACTTCAAAATGGATCGTAAACCTCAGTGTAAAATCTAAACCCCTAAAACTTCTAAAGGAAAACAAAAGAGAAAATCTTTGCAATGTTGGGATAGGCAAAGTGTCTTAGATATGGCACTAAAAGCTTGAACCATAACATAAAAAAAAAAAAGAAAATTGGACTTCATTAAAGTAAAAAACCTTTGCTCTTCCAAGACACCAATAAGAAAATGACAAGACTGCACAGACAACACACACAGATCAGACAAAAGACTTGCCTCCAGAATGTATAAAGAACAGTTTAATAAGAAGACAAACAATCCAATAAGAGAATAGGCATAAGAGTTACCAGACAATTCCCAAAAGAAGAGATAAATGAATAGCCAATAAGCATGCAAAAAAATGCTCAACATTATTAGTCACCAAGGAATTACAAATTAAAACCACCATAAGATATCACTGCATACCCATTTGAATGTCTAAAATGGAAAAAACAAAAGTACGTGGAACGTCTAGGGCTCACATACATTGATGATGAGAAAGTGAAATGGTTCATCTACTTTAGAAAAGAGTTCAGAGGTTCGTTAAAAAGTTAAACATCTGTCTACCATATGACCTAGCCATTCCACGACCAGGTATTTACCCAAGAGAAATGAACATATACATATGTACAAAGACCCTTACACAAATGTTTATTGCATTTTTATTTATAATATCAAAAACTGGACAGAGGGGGCTTCCCTGGTGGCGCAGTGGTTGAGAGTCCGCCTGTCGATGCAGGGGACACGGGTTTGTGCCCCGGTCCGGGAAGATCCCACATGCCGTGGAGCGGCTGGGCCCGTGAGCCATGGCCGCTGAGCCTACGCGCTCGGAGCCTGTGCTCCGTAGCGGGAGAGACCACAACAGTGAAAGGGCCACGTACCGCAAAAAAAAAAAAAAAAACAAAACACTGGACAGAATCCAAATGTCTATGAATAGGTGAAATAGTGGTATATCCATACAATGGAATACTACTCGGCCATAAAAAAGCATCACTGACTCATGCAACAACATGGATGAAACTCAGAATAATGAAGGTGGGTTCCAGACGCAAAGCAAAATGAAACATATACTAGGGACTTCCCTGGTGGCACAGTGGTTAAAAATCCGCCTGCCCGTGCAGGGGATGCCAGTTCAAGCCCTGGTCCGGGAGGATCCCACAGGCTGTGGAGCAGCTAAGCCCGTGTGCCACAACCACTGAGCCTGAGCTCTAGAGCCCACGAGCCACAACTACTGAGCCTGCACGCCTAGAGCTGGTGTTCCACAACAAGAGAAGCCACTGCAAAGAGAAGCCTGTGCACCGCAGCGAAGAGTAGCCCCCGTTCTCCACAACTACAGAAAGCCCGCGTGCAGCAACGAAGACCCAACACAGGCAAAAATAAATAAATAAATTAAAAAAAAAGAAAGCTATGTGCAAACACATAGCTTTATAAAAAAAAAAGGAAATATGTAATATGCGGGTATATCTTGGAGATGTTGTGGATTTGGCTCCAGACCATCACAATATAGCGAATATCTCAATAAAGCGAGTCATATAAATTTGTAGGTTTCCTAATACATAGAAAAGTTACATTTATACTATACTTTAGTCTACTAAGTGTGCAGTAACATTGTATCTATAAAAGCAATGTATATATCTTAATTTATAAAACTACTTTATTGCTGAAAATACTAACCCTCATCTTGAGTCTTCATCGAGTTGTGGGTAACATCAAAGATCACTGGTCACAGATCACCACAGCAAATGTAATTATAACGAAAAAGTTTGAGGTAGAGTGAGAATTACCGAAATGTGACGGAGAGACACAGAGTGAGCAAATGCTGTTGGAAAATGGCACTGAAAGACCTGCTCGATGCAGGGTTGCCACAAACCTTCAATTTATAGAAAATACGGTATCTGCGAAGCACAATGAAAGGAGGTATGCCTGTATCATTCCACTTACATAAAATTTTAGGTGTAGTCTAATCTCTAGTGACAGAAGGCAGATAGTGGTTGCCAGAGGATGTGGTGTTAGAGGCAGGGGAGGGATTATTAAAGAGTCACAAGGAAACTAGTGAGGGTGATGGAAATATCCTCTTGCTTTTGGTGGTGATTTCATAGGCATAAAAAAAGTCAACCGTGGGATTTCCCTGGTGGTCCGGTGGGTAAGGCTCCATGATCCCAATGCACTGGGCCCAGGTTCAATCCCCGGTTGGGGAACTAGATCCTGCATGCATGCCACAAGTAAGAGTCTGCATGCTGCAACTGAGAGCCCGCAAGCCGCGACTAAGAAAGGATCCCACGTGCTGCAACTAAGACCTGGAGGAGCCTAAAGAAATAAATAGTAAAAAAAAAAAAAAAAAATGTTAATGCTGATTAAGCTGTCTAGTTTAAATATGTACGGTTCAAGTATCAATACATCCGGATGCTATGCTTGGCCACAAATGACCTCACATAGCTACACCAGATAGAAATCCTGCTCAGATCTATTATAATAGGATAAATATTTTAAGATGCTGTGAAGTGAGGGTTTAGCTTTCTCAGTGTAACCCACACGTTCAGTACCTGGGATGTGGACAGCACTGCTAAAAGTTACACTGTAGTCAATAACATGAAGAAAAAGTGTATGATGAGAGGGGCAAATGTAAAGTGTAGGCTAAATGTGACAGCTGTCATCAGAGGTACATAGTAAGAGGAGCTTCTGCTGAAATATGACTGATCTCATGCAGTTGCCAGAAACTCCCCTGAAGTGCCTGCTGGTGGCTCTGCCTCTTGAGAGTATTAACCATTTTAAATGTGAAAGTGTGGGTAGTCTGTCCTTTCAGTCCCTTGCATACAGTATGATTTGTTTGTCAGTTCAGGTGTTACCTGGGAAATTGCTCTGAAGGGGCTCTGATTGGTTCTCTTTTCCTTGCTGTGTAAGCCTAGCATTTTAACCAGAATATGATATGTCGGTGATCGGTCTGCCATGTTGCTCTCTTTCTATGATGCCTCTTTGTGTTTTCTGCTTCAAAAAAGGGCTTTTTAGCTTGAGGCTCATTAGGCCTTCGCCGTGTTTCCAAAGTAGGCAGAGACATCAGACCCACTGCCATTTTATAACAAGGAAACAAAACCTCAGATAGAAAAATAAAGTAACTGTATGAGATCCACCGTCAGAGACAACCATGGCAAATGGAACCAGGTCCTGGACTGGTCAGGAGGGCTCCTTCTTTTTCCATGGACTGTCTCCTGAAGTACCCCAGGGTTTGAGACCCAAAAGTCAGCTTTTAAGAAAAGCTAATACAACTGGTTCCGTTTCCCAGTTGAGAAAATATAGCCCAGAGACGTATTCTCACTGAAGATTCTAATTAAACTCCACATCTAGCATTTCCCACACTCAACTCAATGGGAGTGAACTCCTCTGCCCACCCCTGATATCTTCCCTGTGGCCTTGAAGATTCCAGCATGACACCTGCTACCAAAAACCTGTCTTAGGGGGCTGCTGGGTTATGGTACCAAAACTGGAGAAGAGAAAGGAAGGCAGGGAGAGAGGGAAACGTGCTCACTCCTCTCCATGTCCTAGGAACGTCTGTGTATTTAAAGATACGGGTGTTTATCAAAGATGGGCGTTGCTGGGTCAAGGTCGAATATGCTGCTATTCAAATGTGTCTCTTCTTGACCTTGGGAAACTTATTTAATCTCTTGCTATGAGAATGAGAGAAGTTATCACTCTAACTTAGCAATTTTTTCTCTCTGTGAGGTTTTGAGAGCATTGTTATCTTTGGAAGGAAGAAAAAAAAATATTTTTTTCAAAAGGTGTTTGTTTAACACTTTAAGGTAATTACTTTTTCATTCACTTCCCTCAGTATAACATGGACAACAGAGTCCTCATAACATTTCTGTTCTTGTGTTTATTGTTTAGCTAATGGAGAGAATCATACTGAATGCCCTTCTATTTCTCAAGCGTTGACTGAAATACACCTGTGTATCTGGTGCGCACAATACATCCTAGTACAGCAGAGCATTTCGGACTAAGTTGCAGTGCTAGTACTTTGGAATAGTCTGCCTCTGTCTAGAATGTGAGTATTTGGTGACAAAGCCATACGTGTTACTGGATTGTTAGGGAAACAGTTGATACTGGGAAATAGTTGGGGGCGCACTGGGTAAAAATTCCTATTTCCTGAGTAATCCTATGAAAGTGGGCTCTCTTATCATCCGAGCCCCCATGGACTCAATATAGGATCTTTACCCTAAAGAACTTTCCGAACAGAGGTGAAACATGGGGACTAGGCTGACTGGGCACTCGTGAAGGTCAGCTGCTTTAGGAGGGACCCTGGACTTTCTCCTTTATTTTCTGTGCGGTGGCTTTTCAAAGTGGGGGGGTATATGCGGAGAGGGTTATAAGAGGAAACAGCTGAGTTAAAGCTCTCACTGTTGAGAGCTGTGGCTGTCCACGTTTCCCCCCTTCTGCTAGTGAGAAGCAGCATTGGTGAAAGTTAGCGTTGCACAAGGTCTGCCTGCTGTCCTCCTATTTTAACTAACCCCCTCACCCCCACCCGAATCCCATTTAGAATTGCCCAGAAGCCACCCAGCCCATCCTCTGTGGTCCCATGGTACCTCCGGCTGACTGCTGGCCACACTGCGGTGTAATTTCCTGTCTACTCGCCTCCCTGAGTAGACTGGAGACTGAGGATTTAGCCTTGCTGTTCTCCCAGCACCTGATAGGGTTTGCCGTGTAGCAGAAACTCAGTAAATGTGTTGCACGCATGACGCCTCTGGCCCTACCAGGTGACAGGCTAGAACCACACTTAGGAAAAGATTGTAACCAGGAGGAGCTCATCTTTCAAGGCACTGCAAACAGAGATTGCCTGGGACCTCGCCACGGATGTCCTTCACCCCTGTGGGAGAAGCATCGCTTGCAAGGAGGGCTTATTCCAAACAGACCCACCCCCCTTCCCATTTATAGTCTAGAGTCCTCTCTGTGCTGTGGTGCTAGTGATGTATGTGAATAGGTGATGCACAGGTGAGGCAGCCCATATATATGACTCCTTTGACCATCACCCTAAATTTTTGTGATACATATTTATATCCATAGGAAATCCAATATTGTATGTGTTATTACATCGATGGATATTGTATATATCACACTGCAACTTTTAAAATCAACATGTTGTTTAAATCTAGACTATTTATGATGTTAATTGCCCATGATATAAATTCATGTACCTTTAACCCCTCTCCTGTTGATGGACATTGGGTTGTTTCCAGCTTTTTCACTATATCAAAACTGTTCGAATGAACCTTGCTGTACTATCATGGTAATATGTAGTGTGGGCAGATGGTGTTTCCAGAGGGTAACGTCTTGGAGAGGAATTTTTGGATAGTAGAAGGTGCACGTATTTTAATAAATACTGCCAATTTGCCCTTCACTGTGGCTGTACCAGTTTACGTTCTCCGAGTGTCACCATATTTGATATCTTGCAACTTATCACAGTTTTTCAGTCTAATGGGTGAGAAACGGTATTTCATTTTGTTTGCTTTCCCTTGATTTTTGGTGAAGTTGATTATACTTAAAAAATCATTTATTTTGTCGTTTGTGTTTCCTCTTTTATAAGCTGCTACTTTGCCCATTTCTCTGTTGTCCTTTTCTTATTGGTTCTTAGGAGTTATTTATATGTTCTGGGTATCAGTCTTGTCATATACAAGTTGCAAATAATTTTAGAAGTAACCCCTTGCCCCAGCCTTCCATTTTGGTGTAATGAAATTTATCAATCCTTTCCTTTAAGGGGTTGTGGTGGTTGTGTTTCCCTGGAGAAGGTAGGGGGTTAAGAGTGCTTTTACTCCTGTGAATTAGATAATGATAGTACATGAATGCGAATAAATGAGTGGATGAATGAATAAATAAATAAATCCACCCATCCATCCATCCATCCATCCATCCATTCATCCATCCACCCATCCATCTGTTGGTTTATGCATAATCCTCCAGTAACACAAGCTGAGAGTCTGCATTAGGTTTTTTTTTAGGATAAATGGTTATTTCTCATTCCTGCTATTTCCTTTCTTATGAAAGAATCATCTATTAAAATAATCTTGGCCTGTCTCTGCCCTTTCTTTCACTCTTCCCCAGGAAAGAAGTTGCTTTCTTATCTGATTGATGTATTGGGGAGAAGGGCCTCTCCCTATCTCTCTTTGAGATCTGTCTGTCTGCAGAGAGCACAAGTTCTCTTAACCTTTGGTCATTTGATACAAAGGCTCTTCCTCCCCTGGGAAGACCTGTGCTTTTCCTGTCGGTCTATTTATGGAGATCAGATCTGGAAACCAGTTTTGCAGCACATCTAAGCCATGTTCTCCAACATCAACTTTAATGGTAATAAAACTTACATGTTGCTTAAGAAAAAAAAAAAGAATACCTTACCACCCTGATGCCATAAAGATATAGGCCTTTATCTTCTTACTTTCTTTTCGTGCATGTAAGAAATTAGACTTTACAATTAGACCTTCAGCTCATCTAGAATTTATTTTTGTGTTTGGTATCAGGTAGACATCCAATTTTGTTGATTTTTTTTTTTTCCCACCCTCAGGTGATTATACTACGTTCCCATCACGATTTCAAAGGCTACAACCATCATACGCCAAATTCCCGTGGGTGTGTGGCCGCCTTTGTACTTGAGGTTCTGTTCCGTGGATCTTTTGGTTCATTCCGTTCTAGTGTCATACTTTTAGAATTTCTGTAATTACAGTAAGTCTTAACGTTTGGTCACCCTCTTTTCTAGGGTTTTCAAAGTGGTTTTGACTAATGTTGCATTTCTAGTACTTCTTATGAATTTCAAAGTCAGCTTGACAACTGTAATGAAAAATCCTCTTGAAGTATTGTGTGAGTTGCTTTCAGTTCATTAATTTTGAGAGAACTGGCTTTTTTAAGCTATTTAATCCTCCCCTCCATTTCATCTTTCTCCATTCAGGTTTTCCTTTATGTCCTGTAATGAAGTTTTATAATCTTCTCCATACGGACCTTAGACATTTTTGTTAGGGCTATATTCCTGTATAGTTTTTGAGTTCTGTTGCTTTATATATATTTCATTTTCTAAATTATTACTGCATAAAAGAGGTAATGATGTTTGAATATAGATTTTGTTAGCCTGTAACCTTGCCGACTTGTAAAAATTAGTTTTGTTTTTCGGTTGATTATTTTGGATATATTATATGATGACAGTTTCTCCCTTCCAGCTGTAACAGGATATATTATATAATGACAGCTTCTCCCTTCCAATTGTAACATTTTTCTTTTTTTCTTGTCTTGTTGCTTAGCCAAGATCTTTAGTACAATATTGAATGGTTTGCTGCTGATTTTGGAGTGATGGCTCCATTTCTGTTTTGCTAGGAGGGTTTTTTTTTTAAATCACAAATATGTGTGGAATTTTGAGTAATTTTTCTGTGTATTCTGAGATATTTCTTTTCTTTAACATGTTCATATTTTAATTAATCAATAGTCTAATATTAAGTCATCCTTGCATTTTCAAATAAACCCTGCTTGGCCGGATAGTATTATTATATTATTCCATTGCTGGTTTCCACTTACTATTTCATTTAGGATTTTTGCATCTATGCTCATAAGTGACATGGGTCTAAAGCCCCTGTCCTTGTGTATCACATGTAATGGGTTACGTAAGCTTTTCTTCTTTTTCTGTGCTTTGGAGTACTGGTTGTAATGTAGGAATTACTTGTTCATTTAAGTTTTAATAGAACTCAAACCTGGGGCTGCTGCCCTTTGGAGAGACTGTGAAGGATGTTGTTTGTTAAAATAGTGAACTCTGGGGCCAGACCGCCTGCATGAATTAGCTGTCACACTGGGACCAGTTACTTTCCTCTTTGGTTCCAGTTTTCTCATGTGTAAAATAAACATAACATTAGTGCCTCGCTCACAGAGTTGTAACGCTTAACTCAGTTAATGCACATAAAAAGCATTTTAAAAAGTGTCCAACAGTCCTACAATAGGTGTTTGCTGCTTCTATTATTATGATCATTATTATTATTATTGAGGCTTTTTTCTCACCATCTCAAATATTTTATAGTTTATGTTTTTGGAACATTTTTCAAAATTTGTTTTTCTAGAAAATTGCCCATTTTATTTAGGCTTTCAAATTTATTGCATTAAAGTTGCTCATATTACTCTCATATGATTTAAAAATCTCTAATGCATCAGTACTTATGGGCCCTCTTTTATTACTAGTGTTTATTGATGCTCTTTTTGTCTCTGAAGCTAGCTTGCCAAAAGTTCTATTTATTTTTTAAAAAAACCTGCTTCTGATTCTGTAGATCGAGTGGATTTTCTTTCTAGTTCATTAAGCTCTCATCTTTATTTTGTTCACACTCAGTTTTAGGGGGCGGGTAAGTGAATTTCATGTTTGTTTAGTTTTCCTTTTTAGGTTTTGCTTTTGGCATATCGTTTTTCTTTTTTGTTCTCAAACTATGAGAGAGACAAAATATTCATTTATGTGAGGACCTAGCAAAGTCAGTTTGCTCGGAAGGGTGCTGTGTGCGGCATTTTTCCACATTGTCTCTTTTAGGTGTTAAGAAGCTTTCAGATTCTGGCATAAACCACACTCTCCTGTGTAAACTGTGTCAGTAACAACCTCTGCTGTAGCCCCAGTATTTATAAGTGTGAGGAACAATTCAGGTTCTTTAGTGGTTGCCCACCAATGAGTGCTCTTAGGGTAACCATCTGATGGACCTGGTCCGGAGCGTGAGTGTGTTACCTAGTGTGATGGTCAATTTCATGTGTCAACTGGTGAGGCTGTAGTCCCCAGTCGTTCAATCAAACACTCATGTAGGTGTTGCTGTGAAAGAATTTTGTGGATGCGATTAACACCTATTATCAGTTGACTTTAAGGGGATTATCCTTGATAATCTGGGTGGGTTTGATCCAGTCAGTTGAAAGGCATTAAGAGCAATTCTGATGGGACTTCTTCCCTGGCGGTCCAGTGGTTAAGACTTCGCCTTCCAGTGCAGGGGGTGTGGGTTCGATCCTTGGTCAGGGAGCTAAGATCCCACATGCCTTGCGGCCCAAACACCAAAACGTTAAAGAGAAGCAGTATTGTAACAAATTCAATAAAGACTTTAAAAATAGTCCACCTCAAAAAAAATCATTTTAAGAAAAAAAAAAAAGAGCAATGCTGAGGCTTCCCTGAGGAAGAAGAAATTCTGCCTTAGAGTCCCAGCCTGCCCTTCTGCTTGGCCCTGTGGATCTGGGACTTGCCTAGCCAGCCCTTAATCACATAAGCCAATTCTTTGCAACACATCTGTTTCTTTTTTTAAATTCCAAACTCCTGTTTATCTCTCCTCCTGCCCCCATCATTTCCCCTTTGGTAACCAAAAGTTTGTTTTCTGTCTGTGAGACTGTTTCTGTTTGTAAGTAAATTCATTTGTATTATTTTTTAGATTCCACATATAATTGATAATATATAATATTTGTCTTTCTCTGTCTGACTTACTCCACTTAGTATGGTAATCTGTAGGTCCATCCACTTTGCTGCAAATGGCATTATTTCATTCCTTTTTATTGCTGAGTAATATTCCATTGTGTGTGTGTGTGTGTGTGTGTGTGTGTGTGTGTACATACACATACTACATCTTCCTTATCCATTCATCTCTCGATGGATACTTCGGTTGCTTCCATGTCTTGACTATTGTAAATAGTGCTGCTGTAAACATTGGGGTGCATGTGTCTTTTCAAATTAGAGTTTTTGTCTTTTCTGGATAGATCCCAGGAGTGGGATTGCTGGATCATATGGCAATTCTATTTTTAGTTTTTTGAGTAACCTCCATACTGTTTTTCCACAGTGGCTGCACCAATTTACCAACAGTGTAGGAAGGGTCCCTTTTCTCCACTTCCTCCCCAGCATTTATTATTTGTAGACTTTGATGATGGCCATTCTGACCGGTGTGAAGTGATACCTCATTGTAGCTTTGGCAATACATCTCTTAATATCTATGTCCTACTAGTTCTTTTTCTCTGGCTAATACACTCAGAAATTACTGCTCTGAAATATTTTCTTTACGTTGAGTTTTAATTTTTATCCAAGCTGTATGTGTTTATAACCTAAATAGTCAATTATTCTATAAGACTCATAAAAAATAACCCCCTTCCCAGAGGCAATCATTTATAACTCCTTTCAACTTCCACATCTCTAATGTACATATGTTGCTCCTTCTTGCTTTCTCAGTTATAGTCATGATTTCTTGACTTCCCACGCTGGGTGTCCCTTTAACCATTGCCATTGCCCAATAACTACCCAGTATATTTACATTGTTATTTTTGTTGGATCGATATTCAACATTGTTATTATGATGGTAAATGTTATTAGTAGCTGAGCCCTATAGTCTTGAGTGATTTGCTTTTCCCTTTAGTGCATTACATTTTGTGTTCCCTGATACTAATAAATGAATATGTAATATAAATTACACACACACACACATGCAGACTCTGGGTCTCCTCCACAGTTGCCATCTTGGGATCCATTTATTGTAATCCTGGAGATTCATTTTACTTTTCTCTTGGGTCATATCTTATTGAATCTCATGTTGTCATCTTTCATGGTTTACTCCATTGTTTTGGAGGAGCACATCCTGCAGTAGCTTCCTAAGAACAGATACAGGGAAGGCAGTTTTTAATTTTTTTTTTAGACTTTGAATGTCTGAAAATATTGGTATTCTATCCTCACACTTTATTCGGTAGTTGTCCTGAGTTTACTCTTTGAATTTTGAAGGCACGAATCCACTGTCTTTTAATTTCTAAGTGTTGCTTTTGAGAAGTTTACCGCTATTCTAATAACAAATTATCCAACCCCCCTTTTTTCCCACAGCACTGTTTTTCCTCTCAGTAAGCTTGTAAGATCTTCTGTTTGTCCTCAGTGTTCTGAAAGTTTACAGTTAGTATTAGCCTTGGTGAGGATTTCTTTTTTCATGTATTGTGCTAGGCCCTCAGACCCTTTAATTCTGTAACTCATCCTTCAGTCCTGGGAAATTTTTTTAAATTATTTTATTATTAATGATTTTTGTTTTTTTGCTATTGTTTTCTCTGTTCTGTATTTTTAGGCTTTCTATTACTTCAAATGTTGGACTTGTTTTCTAATTTTCTTTTCTTTGTCTCCTATATTTTATTTTTATTGTGTTTTTGTTCTACTTCCTGAGAGATTCCCTCAACCTTATCTTCTGATGCTTTTGTTAAGTTGTTAATTTCTGTTATTATACTTTTAAGTTCTAAGAAGTTTTAAATTTATATGTTCTTTTCAAAACATCCTTTTCTTGTATGACAGGTGCAATGTCTCCTATCTCTGATGACAGTTACGATAATTTTTAACAGTTTTCTTCTGTTCACAAATGGCTTCCCCAAATTCTAGTGATTATTGGCTGTCTGATTATACTTAAGAAGAGTATACTCATGATTGTGTGTGGGTGAGTTTTGTCATATGTGATTTTTTTTTTTTTTTTTTTGGCGGTACGCAGGCCTCTCACTGTTGTGGAGCACAGGCTCCGGACGCGCAGGCTCAGCGGCCATGGCTCACGGGCCCAGCTGCTCCACGGCATGTGGGATCTTCCCAGACCGGGGCACGAACCCGTGTCCCCTGCATCGGCAGGCAGACTCTCAACCACTGTGCCACCAGGGAAGCCCCAATCATATGTGATTTTAATTCAAGGACTGGGGTTTGTAACCTGGTATTTGAATCCATGGATGGAATTTAGGGGATTCATGAACTCTAATTAGAAAGAAGTTGTGTTTTTATTTTGATTTAACCGCTATCGGAAATTTAGCATTTTCTTCCATCATAAAATTAGGCAACAAGCCACAGTTGTCATATTAGCGTAGTTGTGACTTTGTCACCAATAAAAATCAGATTTGTTTTTTATCTAAGATTGGTTTTGGCAGATATTTTAAAATATCTTTTGTGCTTATCACGACTTAAAATCACTGTACTTATTAGATCTGCTATTAAATACATTAATTTAGAAGCACTTATATTATTAAAGCACAGTGTTTGTTTTATATCTTAGTAAGTGTCTGCTAATATAATTGGTTTCCGTAGGATGGCTCCTCTTAGATTCCGTGGCCATGTCCAGAGGTGAGAGTGTTAGTGCCCCAATGAGCCTTGCGCTCCTATCTTGTATGAGAACAGAGCAGTCAGACGGATGCTTCACTTAGAAGCCAGGCTGTGTCTGGGAGTGGCAGCCAAGCACTTCAAAGTCCCTTCTTGTCACCGAGGCAGTCGTAGTGCCTCAGCTGATGCTGCCTGTCCCTCCTCTCCTTCATCCTGTGATCCTGCCTACCTCAGCATCCTGGCGCCTGTGGAGCCGGGCATCTGCTTCCTTCACAAGACTTTGCAGGGACTCCACGGTCAGGTTGGCCAGTGTGGCCAAGACCCGCTAGGGACTGGGGCTCCCAGTCTGTCTGTAAGTCCCGCCAGTGACCCCCATGTCCACCAGCTGCAGAACCTCCTGGCTACTAAACCTGATTATCTAAACACCAACTCTTGACCCTCCCAACATCAGAATGGTTCGATGCTAATTTAAAAATTGTGAAGTCACTTAATGTGACTCCATGGCAATTTGTCAGTATAATTTAATAACCAGGGGAAATTGCGGGCTCCTGCTCGGTGTCATTTCCTCCACATCTGCCAGCTTTTCTCATCTGTGGGGGTGGGGCAGGGAAGGGGGTGATGAAAAGATCTGAGGCTGAGAGTGACTTTTCATTTCACCTGGGGTCATAAATCAATGCACATTTCTTATTCAGCCAGCATTCGTATTTCCCTGGGTAATTCTATAACATGTAGTGTCAGAATGGTTTAGAATTTGTCCTCATTAGGAAAGCAAAGGACGCCTTTTAAAAAATTTTTTTGCAGACGTAGCAAGTGAGCGAGCCTCCACATTCCCCCACAAGCTGTCACACAGCTTATGAAAAGGGAGAGTGTTGGTCTCTGGGGGAATGGGCAAGTTGTATGTTCAGACGTGACCTCTGGCTGGTGTTAGTGGCCACAGCTCCCTGGGACCTGGAATTGCCACCAATAGTGTCACCTATGATAAGGAATAAGCTTAGTATAGGAGGTGATAAGTGGCACTGCAGAAAAGTCAGTGCTACCAGAGATTTTTCTGTGAGCAGCACTGTGAGTCAGAAGGCTTTAAGATGAGGCTGTATGGGGAAACGGGGGTGTTGGCAGGGGGCACCGAGAAACTCAGTGTTGCAATGTTAGAAACTGCTGCTGGCAGCTGGCCTTCCAGAAACAGGGATCGTCAGAAGATGAGTTGGATTTACAGGTGTTAATTCACACCCCCCACTTCTATTTTGATGTACAGGGTATTGGTGGAAGAGATGGTGGAGGTGCCTTAGTCTTTTCTAGCTGCTGTAACAAAATATCGTAGACTCAGTGACTTTAAGAGCAAACATCTGTTTCTCACAATTCTGGAGGCTGGAGAGTCCGAGAACAAGGTGTCAGCAGATTTGGTGTTTGGCAAGAGCTCTCCTCCTGGCTCACAGAGGGCCGCCCTTCTTGCGGTGTCCTCACGTGGCAGAGAAAGAGATCCTTTCTCTTCTGTCTGTCCTTACAGGGGCACTAATCCCATCATGAGGGCCCCACCCTCGTGACCTAATTACCTCCCAAAGGCCCCACCTCTAAACACCATCACACTGGGGATTAGTGCTTCAAATAGGACATTTTGGGGAACACAAACATGCAAGGAGAGTGGGTGAGGTTCTATTTTAGCCCAGCCACTTGTGAAGGGGTTGGAAAGTTGCATTGGGACATCCTGGAAGCCATGATCTTGGTCAGTGGTGGGACTGGCCTTTTTGGAGGCTGCTCTCAGATGCTGATGGAAGAGGTGGTTCTAGTAGTTCTCCACCTGAGTTCACGCCACCCTGATATTTTGACCCAAAGGTTCAGCTCTCCTGGTGGCAGGTGGTTTCCTATGTAAGGGGAGAGGGTCAGACCCCATCAGACTCCTTCCTGTGTCTTTGCTTGTTCCTTGTGTCAACAACTGTCTATCTTTATTGGGAACCTAAAGAAAAAAGCCTGGTGTCAACAGGGGGCATATAGATTGAATTATTAAAAAAACCTTTTATGTGAAAATAATCACCGGAATAAGACTCAACAATGCAGAACACACTGTTGATACCTACAGCAACAGGGACGAGTCTCAAAAACATGTTGACAAAAGAAGCAGAGAAAACAACACATACTATAGATTCCATTTATATAAAATACAAGAATAGACTAAATCTCTGATGATTGAAGTCAGAAAGTGGTTGCAGGAGGTGGAGCAAGGGACATGAAGGAACTTTCTAGGGTACTGGAAATGTCCCTAGACATTTTGTTTGGGGCAGTGTTTAAATGGGTGTTACCATTGACAGAATTCATCAAATTGAATGTCTAACTTGCACATTTTATCATGTTAATTACACCTCAATAAAAAGTATATAACAATTAAGTCAAAATTGAATCCCTAGGTGCCTTTTGGAGACAGGGAGTCAATTGTGATAAACTGTAGCCCTGTGATGGCTGAACTCGAGGTGTGGTCTCCTTGGCTACTTTTTGACCATTTGCCAGGTCATAAACTCTATTTGCTCCTTGTCTAGACCGTTTGCTAGCCACTTACTACTTTATTCCAGTTCAGTCCAACCTGTTTCTAAATCAGCACTGTCCAACAAAACTTTCTGTGGTGCTGGCAGCGGTCTAAATCTGCACTCTCCAGTATGACAGCCAATAGCCCTGTGTGGCTTTTGAGCACTTGGAATGTGGCTAGTCAAATGAGTTTTCCGTTTTATTACAGTAAGTCCCCTACATACGAACGAGTTCCATTCCAAGAGGGTGTTCGCAAGTCCAATTTGTTCGTAAGTCCAACAAAGTTAGCCTAGGTACCCAACTAACACAATTGGCTATATATAGTAGTGTACTGAAAAGGTTTATAATACTTTTCACACAAATAATACATAAAAAGCAAACACAAAAAATAAAACATTTTAATCTTACAGTACAGTACCTTGAAAAGTACAGCAGTACAGTACAACAGCTGGCATCCAGGGACTGGCATCGAGTGAACAGGCGAGAAGAGTTACTGACTGGAGGAGGGAGAGGAGTGGGAGATGGTAGAGCTGAAGGATCGTCAGCAACAGGAGACGGAGGGCAAGCTGCCATTTCACTCAACGCCTGACGTTGATGGCATGGGTTCTGGCTCCTTGCTGGATTCAATTCTATCTACCCTCTTGAAAAAACGATCCAGTGATGTCTGGGTAGTAGCTCTTTTTTTCTCATCATAGATGACACACTAACACTGGATTGCATTCTGAACAGCTGCTGCAACCTTCGTGTACCGTTCTACGTTCAGGTCCTGAGCCTCAGAAACTAACAGTGCTTCCTCAAATAAAGAAAATCCCCTTGCCGTTTCCTACGTCATGTATCTCTTTGGTTCTTCAGTTACTTCTTCTTCTTCCTGTCTCTCTTCATCCTTTCTCTGGGCCTCCAGGGCCATCAGGTCTTCATTAGGAAGCTCCACGTTTGCATCTTTGAAAGTTTGCGACTTGAAGGTTCGTATATAGGGGACTTACTGTAATTTTAAATTTAAAGAGCCAATATGTGTTTGAATGTGAAAAGCGCTATTAAAAAAAATAACAATCAGACTATAGGGGAAGGATTATTAGTCAGGGACCGTCTCACTGAGAAGGTGATATTTGAGCAGTGATATGACAGAGGTATGGGAGTGAGTAGAAACAGCATGTGCAAAGGCCCTGAGGCAGGAGCATGCTCAACGTGTTTGAGGAGCAGGGAGGAGGCTGGGGTGGCTGGAGCCGAGTGAGAGAAGGGGAGAGCGGTAAGGTGAGGGCAGAAGGGTCAGCTTCATCCAGTGAGTTTAGTTGGGTTTGGCTTCACTGAATGGAGCTGGAAAAGATCGTCATCTTATGACCTTATGTGACCATCAGGTCACAGTGACCCTCATCTGCCAGGTCACCAGACTGTGTGTGGGGCAGTGCAGGGGCCCTACATCCTCCTGGGAAAAAGCTGAGCGAGGCCCAGATCTGGCTGACCAGGTCTCCTGAGCTAGTGTGTAAGAACCAATGTCCCATGTCAGTACAGGGATCCTCCCTGGATCCGGTTTTATCAGCTCTGCCCTGATTGCCTTTGAATCCTAAAATTAGCCCTGTGTCCAGCCTGGGCTTAGAGAATTAGAAGGGGTTGGTGGTGCCAGGCTGCTCAGGAGGGGGTGGAGAATGGGTGGGAGCCTCTGCTGTCCTGGGGGAGCCACCTGCTCTACCTGAGCCTCAGCTGCCCCACCTGCAGCATGGGTTACATGATCTCTAGGCTCTTTTGTAGTTCTAATACTCTACGATTTTAATTAAGATCACTTCATGTTCATACAGAAGGTATGCTCTCTCTTGTCTGGTGCTGGGCCAGATCTGGGGGGCTGGTGGTGGTGATGCTGGGGGCCTGGGGAGGGGGCATGTCTCCAGGACCTGATCTCTTAGGTGACACAGGACTAGTCTTGGCACAGCCCAGAGAATTTGGGGTGGAGAGCTTTTTATACCCCAGGGGTCTATCAGGTTCCTGGAATTTCTCTCTAAGTGATTTATTCCACTGAGTCAAGGTGTTGCTTCTCACATTTGGGGATCAACAAAGTTAAAACATTACAGAGTTAAGGCATTACTGGCTCTTGGAAAAGACATGCCACTTAGATGGACTGACCTTTGGCCTTCATCCTATGCTGTCTGGAAGGGAGAGGCCATGTTGAGAGCGGGCTGAGGGGCCTTCTCCTCAGCTGTCCTAAAGTTTGGGTTGGGGGTCACGGGCTATTGCCCAGAAGGACAGGAGGCGCTCAGCAGCCCTGGAGACGGGAATGGGGAGGGCGGTCACCGTCGAGCCCTCGTGTCCCACAGCCCTGGCTGCAGGGAGCAGAGGGGTGTGTTCAGACCCAGCTCATGTGTGGCATCCTGGAGCGTGAGTGCGGCCGTGAGGATCTGTCAACCCAGGATCCTCCTGGCGTCGCAGAATATCGGCCTTGCTGCACTGATGTCCTGCTTCCGTCCAGAAGTCCAGGGACACAGCTGGTGCTCAAGAACCGTCTCTGGGGTAGTGTTTCTTCCCACTCCAGGGTACATTCCAGCATCCCATTTGATCATGGGAAAACCAGCCAGCTTAACCCTCTACCCTCCCCTCTCCCACCACCCTAGGAATGCATTTACCCAGTTAGATTTTTAACCTTAAGCTCCCTACTTCCACAGAGGGTCAAGGTGACGGACAGCTGTGTGGATAAACATTTCTGCAGCATCCATTAAAACTGCCTGTGAAAGACTTTGCTGATTATGATTTTGGTGTCTCTGTGCAGTGTAGCATTCCATATCACAGATATATATATTTTTTTATTGCATTGGGCATAGTGGATGAGAAAGGACCTCTCCTCTCAGTGAGCTCACAGGAGAGGGAGACAGTGAAGGAAGGGCAGGTGTCAGAACCAGAAGAAAGGACATGGTTCAGGGGGGCATGGAGTGGAAGCGTTGTCAAGAAATGCTTAATAGAAGAGGAAACACTCGAGATGAGTCTATTAAAGGAAGTGTTTATCCACCCAGACAGTGGAAATACAGCAGTAGAGGAAATTCATGAGACTCGACGGCAGCCCACCTGGGTCCATGTTCCACCACTGACCTGTCAAGCCTCTGATCTAATATTTATAGTGACCATGCTGTGATCTCTGTCCTCTGCCTCACAGTATGACAATGGACATTAAGTCCCTTGTAATAATGTGCATAAGCTGAGTTATGTAAATATTAGGGGTCATCACCTGGGGGTTCCCTGAGATAAATTGATTTTTTTTTAAAGTTAGCTTTGGGACTTCCCTGGCGGTCCAGTGGTTTAAGACTTCGCCTTCCAGTGCAGGGGGTGTGGGTTCAATCCCTGGTCGGGGAGCTAAGATCCCACGTGCTTGTGGCCAAAAAACCAGAAACATAAAACAGAAGCAATATTGTAACAAATTCAATAAAAACTTTAAAAAATTAAAAAAATAAAAGATAAATTTAAAAATTAGCTTTATTGAGATGTTAATGTACATGCAGTAAAATTCCAGCCATACAATTTGATGGGTTTTGATAGATGTTTATACAGAACTACCACCACCTTGAAGATAGAGAATGTTTCTGTCTCTCCAAAAAAGTTCCATCAGGCACTTTTGCAGTCATCAATTACCTCTTCTCCCCAACGGCTGATCTGCTTTCTGTCAGCATGGTTTTCCTTTCTAGAATGTAATAGAAATGAAATCATGAACTGTTGAGTCTCTTGCGTCTGCTTTCTTTCACTTGATGCTTTTCAAGTGCAGCCGTGTTCTTGCTGAATGCAGCACTAGTTCACTCTTTTTCGTTGCTGAGTAGTATTCCATCGCATGGCTGTTTCACAGTTCATCTATCCACCACTTGTTGGACATTTAGACTGTTTCCAGTTTTTCGATGCTATGAAAATGGTAGGTAAGAACAGTGGTGTGCAGGGTTTTGTGTGGACTTATGTTTTTGTTTCTCTTGGATAAATACCAAGAAGTAGAATTTCTGGGTCCTATGGTAAGTCCATATTTAACTTTCTAAGGACTGGCCGGTCTCTTTTACAAAGTGGCTGTACCATTTTATACTCATTCCCGCAGTACAGGAGAATTCCAGTTGTTCCAAATCCTTACCGTAATCTGTATTCTCTCTTTAGTTTTACTGATTCTAATGGGTATGTAGCAGTATCTCATAGTGGTTTTGGTTTACATTTCCCTGTTGACTAAGGATGTTGCTATCTTTTCATGTGCTTATTTGCTAGTCATGTATCTTCTTTGGTGAAGTGTTTGTTCAGATCTTTTGCTCATTAAAGAAAAAATTGAGTCATCTTTTTTCTTCTTATTGAGTTGTAGAAATTCTTAATATATTTTGGATAGAAATCCTTTAGCAAATGTGTTTGCAAATTTTTTTCCCCCGGTCTGTGACTTTCCTTCATTACTTGGATGGTGTCTTTCTAGGAGTGAAAGTGTTTAATACTTTTGGTGTGAGGAAATATGGTATCTTGGTGTCGCTTTTTTTTTTCTCTTTAATAAATTTATTTATTTTTGACCATGTTGGATCTTTGTTGCTGCGCATGGGCTTTCTGTAGTTGCGGTGAGCGGGGGCTACTCTTCATTGCAGTGCGCAGGCTTCTCACGGCGGTGGCTTCTCTTGTTCCGGAGCACGGGCTCTAGGCGCACGGGCTGAGTAGTTGTGGCTTGCGGGCTCCAGAACGCAGGCTCAGTAGTTGTGGCACACAGGCTTAGTTGCTCCTCATGTGGGATCTTTCCGGACCAGGGCTCGAACTCGTGTCCTCTACATTGGCAGGCGGATTCTTAACCACTGCGCCACCAGGGAAGCCCCTCTTGGTGTAGTTTTGGTTTTTGTTTCTTTTATGAGTGTGCTTAGGCATCTTTCATATGTTTAAAATTTGTTTTATTTTTGCCCATGTCCCTTGCCCATTTTCTATTAGTTTTTTAATCTTTTTCTTTTGGATTTCTAAGAGCTCTCTGTATTAGGGAGACTAACCCTTTGTGATAACATTTTTCCTAGTTTGTATTTGTATATAACCTATCCTGTGCATATGTTTTAGTTTTCCATGTAGTGAAATATATCAGTCTTTTATGGCTTTGTGATGGTTATAAAGGCCTTCACCACTACAAGGTCATAAAGAAGCTTGCCAGAATGGATGTGATTTACAGAAGCATTTACCTTTAATATGCAGTTTAATATGCAGTTATCCTGGGCTTCTGAGTGAGTGGCTAGTTGTCTTAACCTTTTTGCCCTGATCTTCTATCCATTCAATAAAGATCCAGTTGTGAGAAATCACAGGGGCCCAGCATAGGTAATGGTGGAAACAGAATACCTAAGGAGGAAATGCCTGTCCATCTGTTTTTACAGGGTTCACATTCAGCAATGTTAGAGCTGTTTAGGAGGCCATGGTTGAGGCATCTTGGTACAGATTACAGCCAGGAACAAATCTAGGTCCTGCCATTAGCTGAGTGACCCTGGGCAAGTCATTTAACCTCTCTGCATCTGTTTCTACACCTTTCAGATGTCTGCTTGACTGGGCTATGAGGATTATGTGGGACATGACAGGTGTGGCTGCACTTTGAGAGAAGCTACCGGTGGTGCAAACCTACTCGGGTTGCAATTTCTCATCCTCAGCCAGGTCTGCTCTGTCTTCCTGACTCTCGGGAAGGAATCCTCTCAGAAGCTCCTTGTCACTCAGGACTGTCTTAGCTCAGGATGCCATAACAAAATACCATAGACTGGGTGGCTTTTATTTGTCATGTTTCTGGAGAACGCAACTCCAAGATCAAGGTGCCAGCAGAGTCAGTGTTGGTGAGGGATCTGTCCTTGGGTCAGACAGCTGCCTTCTCACCGTGACCTCACCTGACCTTTCCTCAATGTGTGTAGGTGGAGAGAGAGAGAGAGAGAGAAATCTATTCCTCTCATTATAAGGGCACTAATACCACCATGAGGGCCCCCTCCCTCATCTCCATCTCTAAATACCATCACAGTGAGGGTTAGGAATTCAACATAGTGCATTTGGGGAGGGCACAAAGAGTCCATAGCAAAGACTGATGTCTTGAGCAGGCTGATGACTACTTCTCTGTGACATTATGCTCATGCTAACAGTAGATGTGGTGGCTGTGTGGAGAGAGGAGAGCCAGGTGGGCTCTGGGTGGGAAAATCACAGCAGAGTTCTAGGATGTTGAAAGCTGTTTTTGGGCAAGGGCGTTGGCAGGTCTGTGCCAGCCCAGGTCCTCCGTGGGTCCTTCTTCAGGGTTTATTTTTTCTGAAGCAGATCAGCACAGCAATGGTGAGCAAAGCCTGGATGAGGCTTCAAGGTGGCCACAGTCTCTGTTTTTCCAGACTTGGGGAAGGCAAATGTTCCTTCAGAGCTGATCCTGGGAGCAGACTGTGGTTGCTAGGAATAATCCACAGATAGAAAAAACCTGAGTTTTGCATGTTGGCTTCTGCATATTTAAATATATCATTTACTCTGTGCCAGGCACCTTTGGAGCACTTTGGAACATCCTTACGGAGGAGTATGTGAGGCTCGAGCAGCGTAGCGGAACCTCTCTAAGTGGTGAGGACAGGGCATTGTTGCAGGGATGGGGCCGTGCAGGATGACGGGAGCTGCTGCTCCGGAATCTGGGCCTGAACTCAGCAGGGCTCCCTGGCAGGAGGGAAGCACTGCAGGAAAACTTGGGACCCTGAAAGTGGCCTGAATCCACATCTGCCCCTCACGGTCTCAGCCTCGGTGACAGGGGTGACCTGCAGAAGAAGCCTGTGTCATGAAGCTGCACACATGTCTGGCTCAGGACTCAGAGAAGCTGGAGGAGGGGATCCAGTGGGAGCTGGCAGAGCTGAGGGCCTGGTTTCTACCCCACCCCCAGGCCGACCCAGTGGATCAACAACACGTGCACGACAGCACCTGGTGCCCTGTACCTGCCTTCAGGGACGAGGGGCCGCCACTTCACCTCCACCTTCTGAATCTCACACAGGTGTCTCTGGTGGCCGAGTGTGACTTGGAAACACCTAGCAAGGGAATTCCAGGAAACATAGTTCCTGCTGATCCCTGTGGATACTACACAGCTACCAGGGGTGGCAGGTCTCTTCTTTTTTTGCATTTTACAGATGCGTGAACGGAGGAGGAGATGGGGGGAGGTTCTGTGACTTGCCCAGAGTCACACAGTTATTAAGTGAGGCTTCTGCTCCGGTGCCTTTAACTATCATACAATACTTCTGTTATACTTGATTACATCAGAAACCCCATCTCCCGTTCCTCCGGGATTCCAGTCCATGGGAGGCTTCTCTAAGGTGAAGGATGGGTTCCAAACACCGCTTCGCCCTTGATAAGCCACTGTGGACCCCAATCATAGTTTCTCTTACGTTTTTTTTACATTGCACCATGTGTGCTTCTTTCTAGGTAATAAAGTCCCTATGGTTTCTTTTATAGCGATGCTTCCCATACTTTGGGGCTCACCATTAGCACCTAGCGTGGCTGTTTGGTGCAATAAGTGAGTGTGTGGGTACTGCGTTTGGGGCCTTTAATAACAGTTGCTACAATTTATCGCACATCCGCTGCCTGCCGGAGGCTGTGGGTATCACACTGCTCTTTATGGAAGAGAGGATTGAGATTTGAGAGCTTGGGTTTGTTTCCCTAGTAAGCAATGAAGTCTAGATTTGAGCAAAGATCTGCTGGCGGGTCACTGCCCTTTGTCAGCCAAGCCCCCGTTCAGCAGTTTGCTCCCCGGTTAGCAGACCCAGGGGAGGACCAGCAAAGCCATGCTGGCTCCTCTCAAGGTGCATCTGGGGGTGGGAGTGGAACCTCAACCCCCAGCTCCCTGGGACCTGGATGGGGTGAACACAGCCTTTCTCTATCTCTGAACATGTAGGGATGAGGGCTTTGCCAACAGATCGGGGGAAGCCAGAAAGGCTTTAGGCATGGGGTGAGCAAAGTGAGAATTCACCTTCTCAATCTGGGGCCTCACAGTATTTAATGGACTGCCTCAGTCTCCCAACTTAGGCTTTTTATTTTAAAAAAATTAATTAATTTGGTTGCACCAGTTCTTAGTTGCTGCAGGCAGACTCCTAAGTTGCGGCATGCGGACTCTTAGTTGCGGCATGTTTGTGGGATCTAGTTCCCTGACCAGGGATTGAACCCAGGCCCCCTGCATTGGGAGCGTGGAATCTTAGCCACTGTGCCACCAGGGAAGTGCCACCAACTTAGGCTTTTTGAATCTTATCTGCATCTGGGTCTATATTGGTACTTGATTCCTTAATCATGTTTGCCTTTTTTTCTTATGGGCACCCTCTCCCATAATTAGACTGAGTTTCTGCACGAAGAGAGCTTGGATTGGGGGGTCCTTCCCCGCCGCCCGCCCCCGTGGCCCCTGGTGCATTAACCTCATGCACCAGCAGGGACTGGGGATCCGTCCAGAGGCCAGGTCTGGCACAGTCCTTACTGGTCATTTGAGGAAGTGAAACTTCAGTGAGGTGATTGTTTTTAAAAACTTCAAAATTGGAAATAATTTCAGATTTATACGTCCGTTACAAAGACATTACAGAGGGGCCCCATATTCCCTTCCTCCAGCCTCCCGTAAGGTTAACGTCTCACGCAGATAACCAGGGTACCATTACCTAAACTAGGGAATGACAACAGTACTAACACAACTCCAGCCTCTGCGCTGATTTCTCCGGCTTTCCCATGTAATGACCTTTTCTGTTTCTGTGGCATTTCGTCCTCACATCTCCTTAGCCTCCGATCTGTGACAATTTCTCGGTGGTTCCTTGTCTTTCACGACCTTGAAATTTCATGACCTTGACGTGTGTGAGAAGTAGTGCTCAGGTGTTTTGTAGACTGTCCTCAGCATGGGTTTGTGTGATGGTTTTTCACGCTTCAACTGAGGTTATGGGTTCGGGGCAGAACACCCAGAGGCCTTCTTCTTCACGTCCCATGCCGTCTGCAGGCACATGGTAGCAGCATCACTTATGCATGGTCATGCTCGTCTTGATCACTTACTGGGTCTCCCCCCTGTAAAGTCACTGCTTTCCTCTTTTCTGTATTCTGTTTGTTAGCCACGACGCTCGGTGGAGGAGGGAATTAAGCTGGGCCTTTTGGGGAGGGAGTAGCACAGGATTTGTGGACATCTGTTAAAACCAACCACCGTTGATCAGTGCTGTGGAGGAGGTGCTTTTCGTTTTTGTGTTTTTGCTGCACCGTGTGGCATGTGGGATCTTAGTTCCCTTGGGGGAGATGCTTTGATGTTTTGCAGATACCCTGTTTCCAGCAAGGTGATTTTTCAGGTCACTTTGCTGAGTGTTGAACCCGGGGAAACAGGCTGTCTTCCCTCTTACCAGCGTTCTGTTATTTGATTAATCAACAGCGTAGGGAATCCTATTTCTCTGAGTGTATGTGATGCTTTATGAGATTTTTGCTGGCAGTGGCATTTTAATAGTGGGGACTCTGGAGGCTGTGTTTCATGGGAGTGATGCCTGGGAGCCCGAAGCTGAGAGGCCCTATGGGCTAGATATACGGCTACTCGCTTTTGCATATGGGACGCATGCCTTTGCTTGCAGAGGTAAGCTAACGACTTATAGGAAGTGCTAAGATAACATCAATAGCAGACTTTATTTTTAGATACCTTTTCCCACCTTGAAGGCTATAGATGAACTTCCAGTTGCTTGTGCGAGGTTAAGGAAAAAATATGGTTGTAAGTAGCTCCAGCCACGATGGACCCCATGGCAAGTTCAGCCGGCTCTGCTCTTAGGCCAGTGGTGCACTTACACGTTCCAGACTTCGCAGTCAGCTGCTTTTTGACTTCTCCATGGAAAACTCGACACAGAAGTCACTGTGTTTAGCATTTGACCAACTCCGTTATTGATCGGTGATTGCCACCATTTTGGCAGAATAGCGGGAAGGGGAATCTCCTACAGGAAAAGAAGTATGTAATCGGTTTCTAAGGAAATGTAAGTTTGGATTATTCGTTTTTGATCATCTTTTTGATTCCCGGCGACACAGGTAACTGAGGTATAAAAACAAGCAATATACCCCCACCTGGTGGCAGCGTACACCAGTGATGATTTGTTCTGGGAACAAAGGCCAGTGGCTTGCAATCTGCTCTCACCTGAGCTGAACTGTTGAAATCTGGAACTTTCTCTTCTAGGATGATTTCCTGTTCAGCGTCTCCATTTTAAGTGGGATCCTTTGCAGCATCCTGGCTGTGCTGAAGTTCATGCTGGGGAAGGTTCTGACCAGCAGAGCCCTCATAACCGATGGTGAGTAAGGCCAGTGTGTCTAGGGGCTGAGCTCACATTGAGGGGAGGTGCTGTTTGAGTCACGTTTCGCTGCTCGTCTCGCAGAAGAGCTCAACAATTCGGAATCTGTTCCTCACTGCCCTCCCCTCCACCCAGGCTGTTTAGTGATTCTCAGGGTTTCCTGTCAGGGCAGATGTCTTGTGCCCTAGGAATTGAATACACTCTTCTTGAATCACCTCCACCGGCACCTCCTACCAGGGTGGCTCAGGGCTCCCCAGGCTCTTAATCATGGAGCACAAAGGGCTTCCCAGAGCCTTGCATTTGATGTGCATTGCTCCAAATAAAAAGTAAATGTTTTCCCTGGATTCTCTGCAGGTTTCCTTGGTGAACGCTCCACGCCCATTTCCCCCTCCAGCTAGTGAAACGCTTACCTGGGAGTTCAAGTTGCAGTGACCAGGGCTTTGCCAGGGAAATGAGCCATGTGTTCTCTGCTCAAGACCCAAACCAGGCGGAGGTGTCCCTCTGCGTCCTGTGGGCCAGGAGGAGCTTCCCGCGTGGCCTCTGGGCTGACAGAGAAGGATGTGTGAAAGTAGAAAACGCACGTTTCCGTGTTTTTGCAAACTAGTGCTGGCATGCAAACTAGAAACATGATGGATGCTACTGCCTGCCTGTCCTCTTTTTCTTTATCCTGGAGCGTGTGAAGTTTCTGGGGGTCGGGAGTAGCGACCTGAGCCCCTGCGCCCTGGGGTGGGAGGTCCAAGGGTAAAAGCTGGTGGGTCGGTGGATGTGCCTGCACGAAGTAGGGCAGAGATCGTTAGGATTTTCTTTCTTCCTTCCTTCCTTCTTTCCTCCTCTCCCTTCCCTTCCCTTCCCTTCCCTTCTCTCCCCCCCCCCCCACCCCGCACTGCACAGCCTGTGAGATCTTAGTTCCCCAGCTAGGGATTGAACCCGGGTCCCAGCAGTGAAAGTGCTGCATCCTAAGCACTGGACCGCCAGGGAATTCCCATGATTTCTTTCTTAAGGAAAGCACTGCTCCCTCCTCCTCAGATTCTCAGGGTTCTCTCCTATGTGCAATACGTGGGCGCAGTCACGTGTGGGTAGCTGTTATCCGTTGAGGACAGGGCGGACGGCGGTCAGAGGGCTCTTCCCTCCCAAGTGATGAGCTTGGTGACACGGTGTGGACTTGGACTCCTGATCCTGTGCTGATGCCCTGCCGTGTGTGGAGCTGGACTTCTGCACGGTGGGGCAGGCAGGCAGGAGGTCAAAGTGATGCTTCCAGGACTGGGGGAGAAGTGTTCACTCCGTGTGATTTCTGTGGTCTGGTGTTTTTTAAGCTGGAAAAGAAAACGCCTCTTTTGGCTGTGGAATCCTGCTTTTTTTAGGGATGAGAGCACAGGCGGCCTTGGGCTGAGAGCAGTAACCAGGAGTTTGGGTGTGGGTTCTCCAGCCACCTTCCAGGTTCTTTTCTGTTGCTCTGAGGGGCACAGCTCTGCCTGCACCCTTTAGGCCTGAACAGAGCAGAGGTCTGGCTGGACCTTGAATCTCCAGCGACGTGTTCTGTTCCTTCCTTTCGAAGTCTCTTTACCTTGCACACGAGGGACGGGAAGGCAGGCCTGGGGGAAGCTGCACCAGTCAGCACAGTTTTCGGGGCTCCGGGTGGTGAGTACCCAGCAGGCGCTCCTCTGTCTGCCCTGAGTTGATCCCGTAAGTCAGAGAACCCCTCTGACTTACAGATATCAGCACTTTCTGTATTCAGGTGACTGCAGCCGAGACACTGGGCCGGGAGCCTGAATGTGGACCCAGCAGTCACGCCTTCCTCCCAGGCCGCCAGGCAGGAGGCCCTGTCCCCTCCCTACCCATGACCACGGGGCTTGACCTCCTTCTTCTCAGAACAGTGGGTGCCCCTCCCTCGACCGGTGACTTCACCGAACGCCTTATAGGCGTTCCAGATGCTGTTTCTATTTAGGCTTCACTCGTTCTAACGTCCCGCCATGTTGTGTGGTGTAAGAGAAGCCCCTGATGAGAAGTATGTGTTTTCTAATGAAATAACTCCTGATGTCATCATTTTCACATACAAAACCATCCACCTGCATAAGCAGTACTTCCGTCCCAGTCTTGACCCAGGGAGAGGGGTCATTACGAAGAGAAGTGGGTGGTTTAAGTGAAAACTGTTCCACCGACAGGCGGAAAGCCGGGGACAGGCACTCCTCCGGCAGAGGAAGTTGAGTTGGGAGGGAGCCTGGGGCATCTGCGGGGGGAGAGTTAGGAAGGGAAGATATGAGGGGCCCCGACGAGTGGGCGAGGGCGGACCAATCAGCACGTTAGGTCAAGCGTGGGATTTTGGATGTTTTGCTAAATGTTTAAACAGACGAGGTGACATGATGGATGTTTTTAGAAGAGACTTGTGGCCATCAAGGTAGAGAACAGAGCGGAGAGGCCTCAGGGAGGGGAGAGGTCTCTGGGGAGCTCTCGGGGTGGTGGCCTGGGTCCGGGAGGGGGAGATATGGGGGAATGGAGGAAGGGTGGGCGATATTTATAACATGGGCAGGGCTCGGGGATGAATTGGCTGTGGAGGTTGAGGAGAGACAGACCGGCAGAGCAAGACAGGGGGCGCTATTGCAGAGACCTGAGGCAGCACCCCGGTCCCCTAGCCTGTCACCCATGAGGGCCCCCTCCCCGCCATCAGGGGTCATGGTTGTCACACTCTGCAGTCCCCCGCTTGGTGGGAGTGTCAGCTAAATAGGCGGCAGTAATTACAGCCTCCTGCGAATTGCCTTGTCTGGGATCCCGATTTTCCTCATTCATTGATGAGCAGAAGTAGGGAACCCTCTGTAAGTATCTGCTCTCTGTTCTTCCCTCACGTGGGGAGGTCGGGGGCCGGCTGGGCTTTGGGAGCCATGCCTGCCGTTACTGTTGGTCTGGCCCAGGGCAGGGGGCCAGGCAAGTTAATACTACAAATCAGACAGAGGAAGGTTGTGGAAGGGTACCCGGGGGGAGTTCTGAACAAGGGGCCAGCAGCCGGGCTCCAGCGCTGCCCGCAGGACAGCCGGAAACCCGAGCTGAGGGGCCTGGGTTGACTGCTCTGACGTATCAGGAGTCTGTGGTGGATTTCAAGTACGTGAACGACTTTGAATCAGAATTTCCTGCATACAATGAATAGGTGCTTCATCGCACAGATTCTTGTCTAGTCGTCAACGCCAGACTGTTAGAGCCTCTAATCAAGATCGCCTGAGACATTGTTTTGTTTTCTAAGATGATGACGGCGTTTATTTTTGGCAAGAGCCCTGGCTTTAACAGGCAGATGGAACAAGCATGTGGGCCTGGGTGGGGTGCGGACAGCGGCTCAGAGGTGAGTGACCGATGCGGCCTTGTGTGCCTCGTTAGGAAGATGGGTGGCCTGTGGGCTCAGTGTCCTTCCTGGGGAGTAGCTGCCGCTAGGAAGCCTCTGAAATTCTGAAGGAGGCCGCAGGGTGGGTACGGAGTCGTCCCCCAGTCCGGGTGTGCCGTTTCCAGTGTCCCCGCACAGGCTCATAAGAGGTGCAGCTGAAATGAGTCAGGCTCCGTCACAACCACAGGTGGGCAGAGCGGAGCAGGTCAGAGACTCCTGGAAGGTGTGGGTGAACAGGGTGAAAGTTCCACCAGCTGTGAACCATCCGGAGTCTGCATGGGGTGGGTGGGTCCCCCCACTGTGGAAAGGAGAGGCTGGTAGGTCCTGGGCTGGCAGAGCCCGGTGACTTGGTGCAGTGAGTGGGCATCTAGTGGCTGTCTGGGGGAACCTCCCACCCTCTGCAGCCTTTCTGAGCTCCTCCGGGCTTCTCTGGGGGCCCCGGGGGCCCACTGGTACCCACGACAAAGACGGAGAAAGAAGAATGAAGGACTCCAGTCTGCCCTGCGGCAGCAGCCATCTCTAGCTCGTCTCTGCCATTTTCCTGTAGCCACCCCCGAAAACAAAGTTCCCCCAACTTGATGCCTGAGAGGTAAACTCCAGCCCAGGTAGCCCCTTGACAGGGTAGTGGTCTCTGTGGACGTTTTTGGTGGCCTTCTGCGAAAAGGCGTGGGCTGCAGAGACTTCTTTTAAGAGGACTGGTCTGATTCCACTTGTTAAAAAGAACAGGGAGATTCGAGGGACAGCCAGACGCAAGAGGGTAAATGCCAGCCTCTACTAATGGGAGAGGGGAAGTATCTTGATGATCCTGATGTATCAGGAGACAGGAGAGAAATACGGCCTCCCCCGTCTCAGAGTGGGCTCACCGTCCCCCTCCTTGGGGAGAGATGGAAGCAGAATTGAGGGTGTGATATGCAGAGGCCGAAACCATGGGCAGGACAGAGAGTGGGGAGCTCCAAAGCGCTCTGCGTGCGAGGAGCTGGTAGAGACTCTGCGGTGACAAGGGCGGAGTGGAGTCAGCTACATGAGCCGCACGGCCAACAGAGAAGGGGAGCACGCTGACTGCTTTTCCCCATCGTCTAGAGGTGAGCGAGCCTGGAGGAGCCACGGAAACTAACACCACAGGGGCCTGGGTTGCAGCCTTGTCCCCGGGCGGCCCTGAGGAGAGGCCAGGACGTAGCACGGGGAAGGGCGCCTGTCTCCTGTCGGTCGAAGGTGGAAGGCTTAGAGATTTGGCCTTGGGACCTGGAACTGGTGGGACACATCTCAGGTGAAGCTGATGCCAGCCCTGCCCTCCCGGTACCCACAGGGCACCCAGAGAAAGCTCTTCGTCAGGTCTGCTGTCTGCAGTGGAGGCCTTGGGGGAGGGGTACAAGTGCTCCCTGCGGACGGTGGGTCGGGATCCCCAGGTAGACACAGCGGGGCAGGTGGAGGCCCCGCCTGGAATAGCCCTCACCCGCCGCAGGCTCCCAGCAAGTCCCGGCCGCTCTCTCCACCCAGTTCCCTGGACTGGCCTCTGGAGGATATGGTCCCCGGTGGCAGGAAGGTGGAGGGGTTTGCCTTTGCTAACCCATGTCACCTGTATTGAGGTGAAACTGGGTTGGAAGGCTCCGCCGGGTGTGAACCTTGTGGAGAGCCTCGGGAAGCGACTGGAGAAGTTTGGCTCTCCAGGGGGCCCCAGACCACACCCTGAAGTTCAGGGGTAAATCGTCCGCCTCTCGGGGGGCTGTCTCCCCAGAGCTGTAGCCGCAGGCCCGCCTCGGCAGGGAGCCCCCCAGAGCCTGGGCAGCGGTGGCTTCCTCTCTCCCTCGGGACGGCCCAGCCCGGCCGGTGGGAGTCCACGGCTAAGGCCATGTCCATGCCTTCCCCTCCCCCCTCCCCCCCTCCGTTAACTCAGTATTTAATGCAGCAATCAATCGAGTCCCCGAGGAGTGCCAGCCCCTGTGCTGGGACTTGGAGCAGAGCAAGGAGAGACACAAAACTCCTGTCCTTACGCGGACATTTCTGGTGGGAAAGAGGGATGTCTGCAAAGAGAAAAATGGTAAAAATGTCTTGTTACGGAGAACCGCGAAGCAGCAGCAAGGGCGTGCCGGTAGGAGGGTGTGGCTGAGGGAAGGAGGGACGGCCTTAGGGGCTCTGAGTCCAGGCTGGGGAGGCAGCGTGGGAGGCCCAGGACGAGGGGTCCGCCGGCGGAGGCCTGCGGGGGAGGCTGGGGCCGGCGGCTGCAGGCAGCGGCACGGCCGGAGGGGGGGGCCGAGGAGCGGACCGGCAGGCCTGGTGCAGCTGAGGAGGGAGGGGCTGGTCACCGCAGGACTCGCCGGCGTGAAGAGTCTGGATGGTTTTCAGAACCGGGCTGCTGTTCGCTACAGAGGTCAGTCTGGCTGCCGCGAGGGGACTCGTGGAGAGGATGGGGGATGCGGGCAGGAGGGGCAGCGGGAAGGGGTTAGACCGGGGGGGCGCGTTTGGGGGCTGACAGGTGGCAAGAATGACTTGATGTGTGGACGCGATTCGGGATGTGAGAGAGGTCCAGGCTGGGCTCCTAGATGTTTGGCTTCGGCAGCTAGGTGGACGGGGGCGCTGTTTAGAGAGAGGGTGGCCGGAGGGTGAGTCGTTGGGAGGCAGCAGTTTTTGCCCTGAGCGTGTTCAGTTTGAGATGCTTATATGTCTGCAGCTGAGGGGAAAGGTCAGGACGAAAGAGAGCTAGGGAGATGCGGGCTTATGGGATGGAGGTGAGAACCTGGCCGGAGAATATAGGCGGAGGAAGTGTTCAGGGGACTAAGGCAGGCATGCAGATGGGCCCCAGGAGGAGGGTCTAGCAAACGGGACTGAGAAGGACCAGCGAGGGTGCAGAGCGGGAAAGCAGCAGAGCGCGGCGTCCCTTGAGGCTGAAGGGACGTGTTCTTATTAGGAGGGCGTCCAGTGAGGACGAGGCGTTAAGCATGGCCTGTGGCAGCTGGGAGCCATCCAGGACCAGGGCAGCGCTGGGGGGAGGGAGGGACCTGAGTGGGACGGGGCGAAGAGAGAATGGGAGGTGTGATGGGGTAGCCAGCTCTCCAGGGAGTTTTGCGAAGGGCGGTAGTGAATGGGGATCGTGGTGGGTCCAGGAAGGAGGTGGAGGTGGGTGATGATGCTAAGACTTATCCCAGTGGGAGTGACCCAGGAGAGGGAGAAGAAATTCAAGAGCAAAGCCCTTCAGTGGACAGGGATGAAGGTGCCAGTCTTATATAGGAATGGCAGTAACTGGAGAAGCAGCTGAGTATGTGAGGGCAGCAGGCATAGGCGGGCGGTGGACTTGGTGTTGCGAAGATGAGGTGTTGGTGTCTGAACCTGTGTGCTCGAAGAAGTACAAGGCCGAGTCCTCAGCTGAGGCCTGGAGTGAGGAGACGATGGAGATTTGAGGGTGTGAGGCAACAGGCAGTGAGATGTCCTTGCAGGCCCAGCGTCATCTCGGTCCCATTGCTGAGGGGGCCGCCTGTTGAGGTGAACCCCGTGGATCCTGAGAAAGGGCTTGGCCTAAGTCATCTCTACCCTACACTCTTCTTCCTGTCCCTCTGCTCTTCATTTAGAACACCCCACACCCCCGCAGTGGTGCAGCCCACAGTGAATGCATTTAAGGTTATTCAGCAGAAGCATGGCGCCTTTACCCAGGTGGAGTTGCCAGGGAACGGAGCAGGCCTGCTGTCGGAGAGGTTACTGGCCTGCATGGGCAGCTGCCAGAGGACCACCGGGCAGCGTGGACCTGCAGCTGCTCTCAGGCCCCAGTTATGCTGGGGCAGGCGAGGAGCCTTGTGGCTCGCAGCACGGCGAGACCCCAGGTGCCCCTCTAAACCATTCCCTTCCCACGTGGCCTTGGAAAATCCACAGGTAGACTGGAAGTGCGATGCCTCAGTCGTGGGGACCCACTGAGGTGACGTGTGTGAAAGGAGACGGTGATCCACGTCTGTTAGCTCCAGTTCTGGTTGGATTGCCCTTTCTGCAACCAGGTAGCTAATGCTAGTCTATGCATTTCTTTCCTGGAGAGTGAAGAATCCTTGGGTGACTTAGGAGACACGGCAGAGAAAGCACACGGGTTCAGGTAGAATCCCAGCCCTGCCCCCTCTCAATCTGTATAACGCTGGTCAGTTTACTAAACCTCAGTCACTCTGCTCAACTTAGTTTTCTCATTGGTAAAACGAGGGTGATAATCTGACTTCAGAGTTGAGACAATCCCAGCTCTGTACTTGCCCAGCAGACACTGGACAGGTATGAGTCACTGAGTATTGAGTGTCCCCTGTGTGTTTGGCAGGCCTGGTGCCCCTGCTGTGTCCCTGGGGCCTGGGAGGAAGACGACAGGAGCCTACACAGGCTGTCACTTGGGCATGGTGGCTGGCAGGGGATGGACGGTGAGGGTGACAGCTCCCTCCAGGGAGTCTCTGGTGACGTGTGAGCAGAGATTTGTCAAACCGTGTGGGCGTCTGAGGTGGTGGCGGCTCTCACCCGAGAAGTGCTTCTGGAACGTCCCTTCCAGTACGCGTTCCGGGACGCAGAGGCACGCCTGGCATTTTGGTGGTTTTCCTGGTGGCTAAGCAAGTTCGCTGGGCACTGCCCTCAGCCCCTCTCTGCTTCTCTTCAGGGTTTAACTCCCTCGTGGGGGCCGTGATGGGCTTCTCCATTCTGCTGAGCGCCGAGGTGTTCAAGCACGACTCGGCCGTCTGGTACCTGGACGGCAGCATCGGGGTGCTCATCGGCCTCACCATATTCGCCTACGGGGTCAAGTAAGTGCTGTTTCCTCTTTGCTCTCCGGGCGGCCACGGGTGCTTTATTCCCCAGCCCCGATCACGTCTTGTACCTGTGACCCTCCCGCCCCCGGGGGAGGTCAGGAGACTGGAAAAGCCCCCTGCAGCCGTCACATACTCTGGGAGCTGGGACAGGAGTGAGGCAAGGACTTGGACCAGGGGCCTAGGCTTTCGGTCACAAAGGGTCCGCTTTTGTGTGCCCTCTTTTGTAGTTCACTGAACGGTCCTCCCTTTTTAACCCTTCGTGCCTAAAGATTTGGGCCCCTTTCCGTCTCTGTAGTGAGGGTCATGATGATACACCAGGGAGGCGTTTGTGGGGCTGTCCTCACCCTTAAAGTCCCCTCCGCCACCTGCTACAGAGGCCGGGACCTCACACTTAGAGAACTTCTTACAAAAGGGACTCTGGTGCAGGAGGGCTACAGGTAGGGTTGGTTCTAGCCCAGCCTGAGGCCTGTCACTGAAGAAGGAAGTGCCCAGCAGGCATCGCTGGCTCTGCATCCAGCATCTAGGCTGGAGTCGGCCTTTGAAAAGAGAACAGTTTCTCAAAGGTGCTGAGCTTTTAAATGTTAACATGCCTCCTCTCTCCCACTACGATGGCTATGATAAAAGACACGGTAAGAGTTGGTGAGAATGTGGAGAAATCGGAACCTCCGTATCTTGCCCGTGGGCATGTAAATTGTTCAGCCGCTTTGGGGATAGTTTAGCAGTTCCTCAAAATGTTAAACACGGAGCCGCCATTTGACCCAGCAAATCCCACCCTTTGGTATATACTGCAGCGAGACGAAAACACATCCATGCAAACACCTATGCATGAACATTTATAGTGGCATTATTCACAGCGGGCAAAAAAGTAGAGACAACGCATATGCCCAACGTATGCGGGTTTTAAAGAACCCAAACGTCCATTAACTGCTGAATGGATAAATAAATAAAATGGGGTAGAGCTATGCAGTGGAGTATTTATACATCCATAAAAAGAAAGAAATAGCGATTCATGCTGCTGCTAGATGGCTGAACCTCGAAAACACGCCCAGCGAAAGAAACCAGTTGCCAGAGGCTACATCTGAATGATTCCACTTACAGGAACTGTCCCCAATAGGCAAGTCCATGGAGGTTCAGAGTACGTTTGTGGTTGTCAGGGGAAGATGGGGTGGGGAGTGACCGCTAGAGGGCATGGAGTTTCTCTCGGGGGGGGGGGGGGGGGGGGCAATGAAAACGTTCTGGAATTAGGTGGGTGTGATGGTTGCCTGTACTAAAAACCGCTGAATTGTAGGAATTCTATAGTATGTGAATTATATTTATAAAAAAACAAAGCCCCCATCTGTTTCCCAAGTGCTCAAGCCCAGGGCTGCGGAGGGTCTGTGTTGGGGTGACCGGCCTTTCTCTTCGCAGGCTTCTCATCGACATGGTGCCCAGGGTGAGGCAGACGCGCCACTACGAGATGTTTGAGTGAAGGAGGCCGGGGCTGGCTGCCCTGCATCCGCATGAGGACTGTCGGGGCCACCGGAGGTTTCCATGCAGGCAGACGGTACTGATGTTTAACTGAACGTTCACTTTCTTTGTGCTCACGGGAACCAGGTCTCCCCAGCAGGCCGGACCGCACTGCTTCCCGCCACTGCCCCCGCCAAACACCGCAGGACCGTGAGCACGGAGCAGGACCCCGTCTCCGGCGGGAGGACTGACCTTTTCCATCTTCTGCAGTAAAAAGGTTCGTGTGGGGAGGATGCGACGTCTGCTTGGTGGAATGCCTCTGGGGTGCTCCCAGCCTCAAATGGAGAGCAGCTCCCCGGACTCACCTCTTCGGTCCTCCACGTGGGCCCAGAGTCTCCTGGCAGATTTTAAGAGAAGACCGTACCCGTTGGTCCCTCACCCCTTTATCACTTCCTAATTTCTGTCCATGTATTTCATTCATTTCATACTGTTTTACTAATCCTCAATCTAAACACCAGATTTGTTCTGAAGGAGGAGACCATTCTATTTTTAAAGTGCTTCGTGATAGACGTGTGAGCTTTTGCATGGTCGAACTCAGCCCCTGACCCTTCCTTGTACATTCAGAACCCGAACGTACGTGTAAACACAGGATCCCTTTTGGAGAGGTGTGAAACTACAGTTTATTTGTAATAAATAATTATATAATCTATCCATAGATGTATCTATATGCTTATGCTGTGTGACGTGGTAATGGTACATTTCAGTCTGTTCACGTCGTAAGGAACAAGCTGTTCTCGGTTTATGCAGCGTTAGGCATAGATTCTGTTAAAGACGACACACACACAAAAACGGTCTCCCCACACGCAACATTCTGTACCTCTAGCACTGCTTCTTGTCCGGGCGACGGCGACCAATAAAGACCTTGACTTGTTTTGTATGGTATGGGGACGTGATGGTGAAGGTTGTCACTGCTGTGGGTGAAGCACGGGGTGTCGGGGGGGGGGGGGCGGGGGTCAGTCTCACCCCCTGCTCAGGGAGGGGAAGAAAGAGTAGCCACATACGTCCATGTGGTGGTGCCTGGGGCTGACCACCCCCCCCCCAGTCCGGGAGGGCCGTGCCCCGCCCCCCAGCTACCTTAGGCCCCGGAAGGGGAGGTGGTGTGGTCCTAAGAGGTCACTGACCTTGGAGAGAAAGGCACGCTGAAAGCATCCGATTAAACCAACGGCATTTTGAGGCATATTCTATTGGGCTGTTACCATGTTGCACAGAAAAGATGGACACTGTCCAGGTCTGGGAAATGCAAGATTCAATAGGTTTCTTTTCTGCAGGTTTTCTCCCTGTATTTACTGTTTAATATAGTTCCCATTGTGACAGCTATGCCGTGGCAGCCCCCCAAACTTTTAGGCACTCAAGTTATGCTCACCTTCCTCGGGGACGTGTGTCCCATCAAACATGCAGGCTGTCTCCCTTGGTGTCTCTGCTCTGGGCAGCGACCAGAAGGTTCACCAGCTTCGGAGAGGCTGCATCACGGCCCTCCACCATCCCCACAACAAGCCCCTGGTGGGAGCATGAACTTGAACTTCCTTGTTCCCAGGGCCTGTGCCTAACCACACTGAGCCCTGGGGTCCAAGTGCTCTCTCTGAAGTGGGGAAACATGTTCCAGGTCTAATAAGCCCTCTGATAGCCTCTTAAGGGCTATCTTGCTAGTCCATCCTTCAAGATTGTTCAACATCTGACGTAGTACAGTTACCTACAAAACAAACAACAGTCTACTTGCAAACTCAATTCCCTTCTAGGTGAGCGTGCTCTGCAATTAGTGCTGGTGGGTGTTCCATAGTGAGCCCCCCCACCTCCCCAATTCCTTAAACCTACCTTCCTATCAGCATTTTCGGCAGTGTACCTGCAAACGGTGAAACGCAGTCAGCAGCTACCACTGCTGGGGGATGCAGCTGGACGGGGTCCTGCTGGAGCCCTGGTACCCACCCGCCCCGCCCCCAAATCACTTCCATCTGTCACACAAGAAAAGTTTATTGAAAAATAAAGTTCTCCCTAGTTTTCTCTACAACAGTGGAAAACAAAGCAGTGCTCTCTACGCCGGTACAGTACATTTGACAGCAACACCTTATTTGCAGAATCCCACACTACTTAACCCCAGAAGTGAACAGTAGAAAATGGTTGTACCAGGAGCTGGCTGAAGACACAGACGCGAATGGCCATTAGCTTACAGACATCAAGGCTGTGACAGCAACTACAGCAGAAAGGACGTCACCATCTCCTTTGGCATAGACTTCCACTCTTGTTCACCCGGGCAGGCCGGTGAGCAAAGGCATCCCACGTCTGCTCCATCTCAGCTGTGCCAGAGGTGGCTGCCTGTGCTAGGTTCCTGGCCGGCTGGCCCAGGGAGCCCTCCAGCACCACAAAGGCTCTGAGCCTCCAGGACCACCCTTGCCCCCCACGGACCCAGACGGGGGCCCTGCCCGACGCACGAGCGCACGGCTGCCCTTGCATCCCTTTGTCGTGCCTCACCGGATGCGGGGGGCTGGGGGGTAATCTGAAGGCTCCACAAGATCTGGGAAGAATAGAGGAAATGATGCTTTGAAGAAGGTAAGTTCCGATCTTAAATGACTGCTGATTCAGCTGAAGAGAATCCAAAGGATCTGAAAAAGACACCAGACTCCAACATAGTCCTCCATTTTCCACAAATGCAATCTATGCAGAATAGGGCCAAGATAGGAGAGGAGATACAACTCTAAACCTATCTAGGGAAGCAAGAGGCTGAAACCAACCCCTCCCCCCCCAAAAAAAGCGAACTGACATTCAGGTGATCTGGGAAAACAACATTAAGCCCCGAGTAGCCTCTTGGAGCTCTGAAGACGCCCCCGCCACCCCCATAGAATAACCTTTAATGCGAGAGAAACGTGACAACTAACCAGCCTGGGAGCCTGATCCTCTTGGACTGGACAGTGCAGGAGCCACCCTGGCCAGCAGGGGGCGCCAAAAGGGGCTTCCTGGGGAGCGATTAAGTTCAATTGGTCATTCCTTTCCCCTTCAATAAAAAACAGAAACGCCTCTATCATTGCATTTCAGAGAAAGATGGGTAACTTTAAGGGGACAGTCTGTCAGAGAATTCATTTTAATTTCCAGCTCACCAAGTTCTGCAAAGCAAAACCCTGGAAGGATCCAGAAGCTGAGTGGGGTGCGGTCCGCAGCATGTGGCCAGAGGTCACCCTCTTATGTTCAGTTTGCTAATTCTTGTGGCCCAGTTCCATCTGGGGCTGCAGTCAGGCATATTTTCCAGTCAGTGCATTTTAACCAGCAGGGTGGACACAGGACTCAGGTATCTTCCACCACTACGTCCTACAACATTCTATCAACTTGGGAGTATTCTCCCGTAGGTATTACTTTTGAATCAAGGCTAGGAAGTGAGCTCAGCTCTTTTTTCTCGAATTTTATGAAAGGCGAATAACAACAAGATTTAACACTCACTAGGGCTTACTATATGCCAGACACTGCTAAGCACTGCTAATTCACTGCTAAACTGAATCCTCACAAAAACCCTAAGTGCTAAGAAAGCTAGGGTAGTTTTTTTCTGCATCGGACACTAGACAGCTAATTTGGCCTTTTGCTATAAAAACTTGGTTTTCCATTTTTTTGTTGAGGCCCACAAGAAGGAAAGGAACCTGCCCTGTGCTTTAGGAAATTCCTACCTTCCTAAAGAAGTCTGAATCTCTCTACATCCATCCAGCTCTTCACACAAAGGTGCTCTGCAGCCCCATAGGGATGGATGGGGTTAGAGTGAAGCCAGTGTAGAAATGAAAATACTTTTCAATAAATACAACATTCCAGGCATGGGAGAGTAACACAACTGAGCCTGTCGTTAACAGACCTTTTTTTTTAAATCAAGAATTGCAGGGGGCATGGGAGAGGGTGGCAATGTTCCCATTAAATACACAATCTAGGTAAACCACCTCGGAGAACGGGGTGGCCTGCCTTGGTCTGGTCTAAAAAGCACAAATCCACCCATAAACAGAACAGTTTTGTCTACCTGGTCACACTCGTGGCTTCACTACCAGTGAGCTGCACTGGGGCGCCCCAAAGTGAGCTTACCGGGAAGCTGAGTAGTCACTTTTATCGAACCCCACGTTTGCCAAAGAAACAAAAAAAGGGGGTGCGTATTTCTTCCCCTTCATCCTGCTAACCAGATGAAGTGGTTTTGGGCCAGTGCTTCCATGAGTTCAGCAGGGCCTGCTTCCCTTCAGTGCAACCCCTCAGGTAGGGCTGGTTTTCTGCTGCAGCCAGACCTCACCAAGCTCCCGGGGTGGCACGTGTCAACCAGCAGTCCCCAAACCCAAAGACCTGGCCGAGCAGCCTGGGAAAGTATGGGCTGGTCTGGAGGAAGTCAGACCTTGGGGGTTCTCATGGCTTCATGGGGGTGTATGTGCCCCTACACTATGGTCCCCCGGGGGGGGGCTTGGAGGGCATTTCCGGCGCCCAGCCTGAGTTGCCCGCAGTGATGCCAGGGCATGTCCTATCTCCAAGCTGGAGGAGTCTGCTAGCTTCCTTCAACAAAACCCAGATTCCAAAAACCAACCCCACATTCCGAAAACGAACCCGAAAGTGAAAAGGCACCTCAGAGAAAAAATAAATATCACCAAAGAAATATCTCCAAACATACAGCAAAACACACAAAAAGTAAACTATAAGCAGTGACAAAACCGAATCTAAGCAAAAATGCAAAAAAAGCTTCTCCAATTGTACTTGTGCAAATCGAATTACATACAAGAAATAAATGAGGTGTTTACTGGCGGGAGAAGTGTTTCCCCTTTCAGGAACTTTTATTCCCGAAAGTCTTTACATTTCAAAGGAAAGCTTTCTCTCCTTTAATAAATTAAATGTTTTCCCTCGAGTTTTTTTTTTTTTTTTTTAAGAACTTAGGATCACAGTGGAGGGGGAAAAAAAAAAAATCCCAAATCTTTTAGGAAAAAAATGTACGAAAACTAAAGACCAGGCAAGAGATGAGAGATGCTCAGAGCACAAGAAGACACTAATCCTGATTGGGGATTTCTCTCCCTGTGGAATTGTCATCAATTACCAATTAATTGGTTTAGGATTCTATTAAGATTGGCATCGGCAAAACCATCGAAGGCTCCCAGACCACACTCTGAGAGGTGCCTTCCTCTCCCAGGGCAGGCAGGAATCGCACCCCTTCCTGTGCAGGGCAGATGGAGGTCCCTATCCCAATGTCCTCTTGGGTCGCTGACCAGACTTGGGCCACGTGTGTGGAGGCCTGAGAGCCAGTATACATTCAGTGTCGCCGCCTCTGTTCATAATGCCCTCAAGAACTGGAGTGTGGGTTTCTTTGCCCCAGGAGCAGCAGCCCTGCAGGCAGAGAGCTCTGGCTTACTTCCATTACTAGAAATGGGGGGAAGCCACAGGAATCTTCAAATTGGGGAGGTGCTCTCCTGGCTGCCTGACCTTAGAGTCCTGACGAGGAGAAGAGGAATTCTCCAGAAGGCGGAGAGTCCCTGAGCTTAGGGGCAGCCAGCAAACAATCCTGCAACTTCTGGAACACAAGCCCGGCACAGCATCTTTCTGAGAACAGGGCTTTCCAACTTCCTTGCTTTCAGAGTTCCTGGGTTGGCTGTAACAGCTGTCTCGCAAAATGGCTTTATCTGGCCGAGTGGGAAACTGGTCTCGGCCCGCCGGCTCCCCCTGCTGGTCAAACGCCGGCAGTCACGTCCTCAGCACTGGAAGCTCCCAGAAGAGCCCAGAAGAGGGCAGCACCGGCCCAGGAATTGCAGGCCTGGGCCCTCAAGCAAATTGCCACCAGCGAGGCTGCAGCCAGGAGTCCCATCTGTAGGGAAAAGCTGTTCCCCACAGCAGGGATGGCACTCCCACTGCGGGAAACCGTCCTTGCAAAGCTTCAAGGCACCCAGGCACTCGCACCCTCCATCCTTATTGCTCTTCTCAGCCAGGCTGTGACGGGCGGGCCCCTGCATCCGCGCTCAGAGCAGAGAGACCTCCCCGCCAGCATTCTCCCTGGCACATGTGGGCCACCTATGGGGTCGGGGAGACCCCGGCTGCCCTTCCTCCCTCCCTCCATTCTCTAAGATGGGAGGTGCAATTAAGACCCACAGAAGGTCTAAGAAAAAATGGCTGGCTGTGTGCTCGATATTAATTTTACACCCAAGAAGAATCTAGAAGCAGGCGGAATCTAACTTCCCATAACTCAAGTCTCCACACTCCATCTGGTCCTCAGAAAGCAGAATTCTAACTTCAACCTCATGTCCCGAAGGCCCACCCAGGCCATTAGCCTTGCCCAGCTGCTCTGCTCGGCGACCAAGGCACTCAGAAGCATGAGTGAGGTCTGGACGGATCACGGGACAACTCATAAGGGGGCCATTCTGCCAGAGAGAGAAGAGGGCTCGCTCTTAGCAGTACGGAGATGCCAGGGGCATCGCAGAAACATACACGCTTACACGCACAGCACTGAGGCACGGGGTGGAGGTGTGCAGGACCGGGGGGAACTCACACAAAAGCTGGGGGGGTGACTCCACGGTTTGGTCCAACCTGCCAAGCGGCTCACCACCCCCGCCCCCCACAAATACCTGTGCCTGGAGTAGAAGCCAGCATCACATTCCTGCCCCTTGCACGCCGCACCCACACTCACAGGGGAGGGGCCAGGACAGTGCACATGCATCCTGGCCTGCCCCTGCTCCCCGAGCCGGCATCAGGTTCACCAAGAGCCCCATTCCCTGGACTTCAGTGACATCAGACATTAGAGGGAATACAACACGAGCCCATCCGTCCAGAACCCGGCTCTGGTGGTCCCTAAGACCAGCTTCACTCACGTCCAAATCTCAGCTCAAAGACAAATCTCTGAAGGGGCAAAGAGCACGGCCTCCAAGAGCTCCAAGGGTAGCTCTTTTAACCCTAACCAGAAATTACAGTCAAGGTTGTATGTGGGTGTGGGTTTGGGTGCGAGTATGTTTTCGGCTGGGGATGGGGTGGGACAGAGGAAAGGAGCCTCTCGCTGCAAAGCAGCCCATCTTTGGTCCCCGTGGGCTCTCTGGACCACACAGGCATATCCCCGCACGCCAGGGGCTGCCCGTGCCCTAGCTGCCGTGTGGCAAGCACACAAGGTTTGTTCTGTTCTGCCACCATCCACTTCGAGGAGCTAGGTCCCCATAGCTGCCCTTAAGCATGCCACCAACCCCACAGGGCACCCTGCCCAAAGCAGACAGTAGTAATATTATAGTGAAGGTGGACGGCCAACAGAGGAAGATCGAAGAAGTTACAAGACGCATGATCAATCCCTCTCTGCCCTCCCCAGCTCCCCCTCCCTCCCTCCCAAATAAATAAGTTAATGGGTTTAGGAATGTTCCCATACGAAGTCCTTTCCAACTAGCTCAATTCCTCCTCTGGTTTTGTTTCATTTAAATGAATCTTGAGATTCTCTTTCTACCCTGGAGCAGCTGCATAGACAGTCTCCCTACAGTAGCTCCTCCAAGATTAAAAATGAATTTGTGCCAGGGAGAAGCCAGGCTCCCCGGCCTGACGTCGACTCTCGTTTTGTTTTGGTGAGAACTCCGCTGTGATCCTCCGACCGCAGCGGGAGCAATACCAAATCGAGACCTCCCGCCAAAAGAGTTCAGGCTCTGGCGAAAGTCCCCGAATGATTTCTGCCCACCGTCTTCCCCAGGAGAGTGCGTGCGGGGACGAGCCGGTGGCTGCTAGAGACAGTCTTTACAGAGAGCCACCTGGCCCTTGATGAAGTCCCGGCAGGGGCAGATCCTCCGGTGCCTGGGGTGGGCGCCAGCACAGCTGAACAGCAGGAGGTCACCTTGAAACACACAGTGCTTGTTCTTGGGGTCGAAGGAGGGCACCACGATGTCCTTGGCCATCTCTGAGCTTTGGCAGGTCACCTCGTACCTTGCGGGGGAAGAGAAAGGGGTTAGGGATGCAGGGGTCGTCCTCACCCCTGCCTCCACCTGTCCACCGTCCGAGGCGTGGGGAGCTCGTTCGGGGCTCCTGCAGTAGAAATGAAACGTCAGCCAGCCTCTGACCCAGCCATTCTCTCACCTCTGGAAATCCAGGCTCGAGAAAGTCATGTGTGAGCCTGGACACGTGTGTGGGCCTATGTGTTCAAGGCTGCTTAGCGAAGCACTGTCCGTAATGGAGAAAAACTGGAAATAACCTGAATACTCAGCAAGTGGGAAATGGCTGAATCAACTCTGGCTCATCTGTACCATCAGAGTTACATGCAGCCCTTGACAGAGGAGAGGTGGAAATGCAAGCATTGGCATGAGAGCTGTCCTCGAGTAAGGCAGGTAACGACAGGATGTACGGTGTACCAACGCGCGCGCGCGCGCGCGTGTGTGTGTGAGTGAGAGAGACAGAGAGAGAGAGACGGGGGGCGGGGGGAGGAGGGGGGAGAGGGAGAGAAGTCATGAAAGACTACACACTAAAGACTTAACAATGTTTACTTCTGAGGAGTGAGACTGGGGGAAAGATAGGCATTATTTACATGTGTTTTAAAAACTATATTTAATTTTCTCAATTAATGGCTTCAAGATACCCCTGTTACATGGCCTTAGTCCCCACTGGACAGCAGTCAGACGGTCTCCCGGGGAAGGTGCCGTCCTGGACCTGAGTCACTGGACCTTGGAGGACGGTGGCAACAGTAACAACCCCACCCCAGCCCTGTCCCCAGCTTGAGGTTTCTGGGTGCGCAGAGCAGGGACTGAATCATCCCAGGTCTGTGTTCTTGCCCCTGTGCCGTAGTCTCCCAACAGGTGAATTTTCTGTGGGCTGGAGACCCCTGTGGCTTTGCTTTCTCAGCCTGGGACCACAGCCTGGGGGGCGGGGGGGGGGGCGAAGGAGAACCGGATGTTTCTGTTTCCAACCGTGTTGGCCTCATTTCAAAGAAGAGCCACGTAAGTTCTCCTCTTACCTGGGGTACCTGGGTCCTACCCACCTTGTCCCCTGTACCCCACATGGCTGGTGGGGACCAGTTCAGAGAAGGTGGTATAGGAGGGCCAGACAGATCTGGGTCTGAGTCCTGGCTTCATCTCTTATGAGCTGTGTGGCCCTGGACCAATGACTGAGCCTCTCTGTGTCTGTTTCCTCTTCTGTGAAATGGGGAGAGAGAATCCTTCCCTCACAGGGAAGGTCCAGGGATTAAATTAATGCTTATCGAGCAGCTGGCAGAGTCTAGCTCTGGGAAGTATTCAACACACGAGACCTATCATGATTCCCATCAACACCCTGCCCCGGCCGACGCTGGCTGGGCTATGCCACCTTCCTCCTTTGCCCAGCAGTGAGAACTTACACACGTGCCAACCATCTCTATTTTGCTTTGTTCATGGAAGTCTTGATTCTTGCCGGTAGGGAGGGGATCTGGATGTGGAACCTGAGGTCTCCTGCTGCCTCTGGAAAGCGTCCAAGTGTCGGGGGAAGAGCACATGGCGCCCCCATTACTCCTGTGCCCTCTTTTTTCTTCCTCCCGCCAACTAACTGCCGGGGCCCACCTGCCCTCCTGGTGGTTCCCAGTGCATCTGCTGGGGCTTCTGGTGAGCTCCCCGAGGCTGCCTGCCTGGCTCCCGGTGCCCAGGAGGGCAGCACCGGCCCATCTTGCTACTGCAGTCACCAGGGAGCTCTGCAGCTTCTCTAAGTGGCCCGATACCCCTTGATGTTAGGTAAGCCAGCCGGGAGACGAAGGCACCCAGAGGGCATGGCGAGGGCGGGACGTGGAGGTCTTAAGGAAACCCGAGCCGGAGACAGGGGCTACCAGCTCCCTCACAGGACACTCCTCCTGGCCAACACAAAAAGGGGTCTCCAGAGCTCCACTGTGCGTGAAAAGTTGCCATATGGAATGCGGTGCTGGGATCCAGATTCATGCTCATGCTATTTATTTATTTAGGCAAATTACAGCAGCTGCTGTGTCTTAACTCAAGCCATCTGCCTGGTACACTGCTCGTCAGGAGCGTGGAAATCTCCACAACTCATCTGAGACCCCGAGGCAAGGGGGAGAATTGCCAGGAGCCAGGAAGAAACCCTCCTCCCGCCTCTGGTCTCCTGGACTCAGACTCCAGGCCTGGCCTCCTGGGGTGCGAGCACGTGCGCCCGTGACCACGAGGCTGCAACAGCAGCAGCCGGCCCAGGGCCGATGCCCAGAGATGACCACGAGGCACTCAAGCAGCAGGTGCTCCCCGGAGCCACAGGGGACCCGTCCCCAGGCAGCTCCCCAGTGGTTTAGCTGAGGGGCACCGGAGCCACCCGTGGGTGTGACCCAACCCCCTACCCCGGGGAGCTCTACCTTCTGTTAGCTGCAGGTCTCCGTCCCACAAGCCCCGGGCGGTCGGGAAGGCCCCTCCAGCATCCTTGCTGAGCTAGGGAGCCACAGTCCTCAGCTGTTGCCGAGGAGACCTTCCCAATGGCTGGAGCACATCGTCATGCTCTGCCGTGGTCCCTCGCCTCTTCAGGGCGTGCGTGTGGCTGTTTCTGCCTCTCTGTTCCTGGGATGTCTGTGTCGCACACACGCGCGCACACACACACACTCCCCGCTCAGACCTGTGATGCGCTGTGCTGTTTCCTTTCTGTGGGCCCCTGTGGTCCTCACCTCTCTCCAGCTGGCCTCGGTGGCTTCTCTCACAGGATGGGAGCTGGGGCTTCCGAGGCCCCTCAGCCCTTAGTGTAGAGTTTATAGCCCTTGAAGAAGAGAAGGGCAAAGCCCCCCTTCCCGTGGGGCTGCCTATTTCCTGAGAGGAGGGAAGCCGCCCACCCTTCCCCCGACGCAGCCCCACTCAGGATGAAGGGATGGAAGCAGGACCCACCGGCCGGTCTTACTCCTTCCCCCGCCCCATCCTCCTCAGCCCCGCCTCGTATCCACCAAGTCTGCCCAAGCTCCCTCGTCACCACTCTGACTCAGGGCCACCTCCCTGCTCCGAAGGTGCCCACGAGCTCACAGTCCAGGCCTCATGGCTTAGAATTCCTGTTCTTCAAACCAACCAACCCACACTCAATAAATGAATCTTTTAGAAGGTACAACCTGTAAAGGTCGCAACATCACGAAGGAAGCCTGCCGCTAACGCACGTTCCCATTTCGGAAGCCGAGGTGCGCCCGCCCTGGGTCCCACCAGCCCGGACTCTGGCTCTTCCTGGAGCCTCTGTCCTCCCACCACTCCGGCCCCGGTCCGGGTCAGGTTGGGTGCCACCCGAATCACGCATGCTCCGTGCACAGGAGTTTGTGGTCGCCTCTCCATCACTCCCACCTCGCCCTGCCTGACTCCCCGATTCAAGACGACAGCACGGGACGCTCCAAAGGGCTCTACTTAAGTCACATCAGGTCACACTGCAGAGCGAGGACAGGCCGGGGACACCCGAAGACGGAGAGGAGCTTAAACTCAGAGCCAGGCCCCAAGCTGGAGAAGAAAGAGCAGCAGCTCACTGCTAACAGGCCATGAACACGAATAAGCCAGGACTGCCTCACTGAAGAGGGTTTCAACAGACGCGCCAGAGAGCCAGGCTTTCACGACGTTATCAGTATTTACAAGTGCAGAGGCGAGGTATTCACCAGGGCTCCTGCGCACAGAGAATTAACTTCAGGAGGCTCTACTGCAAACTCAGCATTCGCGGCAGCCTCCTAGGAAGAAAACCCACGTGTCTACAAGGGGATGGGGTGGGAGGGGCGTTTAGTAACCCCACGGCCGCCCCACAGCAAGGCCTTCTGCTCCCTGGGCTCAGCTTGGAAGACGGTGGCGGGTGGGGGTGGGGGTGGGCAGGGAGGTGGCAGGGCACTGGCGTTTCTGGTCTCAGCCTGGTGGCCTCGGGCCTGCCCCGCTGCCCAAGCTCTCTGCAAGACAGGACTTTTCTGCTCTGCCTGCAGCACCAGCTGCATCTTCTCTCATCATTACCCGGGCTGTCCCCATCTCACAGGTGAGGACATTGCTGGGGACAGAGGAAACTGGTTCCTTGGTTCCCTGTCCTGTGCCTCCGCGGGACCTAGCCCTTGGGCCTGCAGACGGGCGGGCTGTGGTGGGCCCCGTGCTCTCTGAGAGCGAGCCCCGGGAGCCCCGCCTGCGGCCTGGCCAGGAAGGCCGCCGCTGCTGAGGGTCCGGTCCGGGTTCCCTCCTCCAGCGCTGGGGCAGCGGCTGCACGTAGACAGCTCTGTGTAGACGCTCTGCAGTCTGCCCCCAGTGCATCCAGACTTCCGCTCAAACAGAGGGAGACACTCGGGGTTCTCAGAAAGCCACTTTGCTACGGGAGCCGTCTGCAAAAGGGGCGAGTGGCAAGCTCCCCCCGGACCTAGAATTTGGAATGCGTGCTCTGGAGATGGAAGCTTCTGGCACCATCAGGGCTTTCCACAGACGTCAGACCAGTGTTCCCTCCCACAAGGCTCCACGGGCTGCAGAGCAGGCCGCCGACCGACTCTGCTGGCCTGGCCTTTATTCTGATGGTGGAACCGAGGCCACCTCTGATCCGGGTCTTCACGTAGAAAGAACGAGAAAAAACAGCATCGTCCACATCCCCACTCAGGAGAGCATCCCTGTAGGCGCGACGCTAGAGACCACGCGGTTTCTCTAAAAAGGGTTTTATACCACACTTGAAGGTAGTAAGACTTCCAGGCAGGATCAGGGCAGCTCAGAGCACTAGGCATGGATGAGCACGGTGGCCAACCACGCTCCAGAAGGGTGTGAAGCCAGAACAGGGGCCGGCAAGCCGCGAGCCCTGAGTCCACTCTGTGCCTTATTATTATTATTATTATTATTTGGGGAGGGGGGTGCGTACGGCGTGCAGGATCTCAGTTCCCTGACCAGGGATCGAACCCGTGCCCCCTGCAGTGGAAGCGTGGAGTCCTAACCGTTGGACTTCCAGGGAAGTCCCCACTCTGTTCCTTAAACATCCTCTTCAAGACTGGGGCCCATATATACAATGGAATATTACTCAGCCATAAAAAGACATGAAATTGAGCTATTTGTAATGAGGTGGATGGACCTAGAGTCTGTCATACAGAGTGAAGTAAGTCAGAAAGAGAAAGACAAATACCGTATGCTAACACATATATATGGCATTTAAGAAAAAAAATGTCATGAAGAACCTAGGGGTAAGACAGGAATAAAGACACAGACCTACTAGAGAATGGACTTGAGGACCCGGGGAGGGGGAAGGGTGAGCTGTGACAGGGCTAGAGAGAGGCATGGACATATATACACTAACAAACGTAAGGTAGATAGCTAGTGGGAAGCAGCCTCGTAGCACAGGGAGATCAGCTAGGTGCTTTGTGACCACCTAGAGGGGTGGGATAGGGAGGGCGGGAGGGAGGGAGACGCAAGAGGGCAGAGATATGGGGACATATGTATATGTATAACTGATTCACTCTGTTACAAAGCAGAAACTAACACATCATTGTAAGGCAATTATACTCCAATAAAGATGTAAAAAAAAAAGACTGGGGCAGAACCACAGCTGTGCGGAATATCTAGGGTTGGGATAGCAAATCCCTCAGGGGAAAACACCGCATTAAGAGTTCTTAAGGTTGGGAAGGGGTGACAGGTAATTAACCAGGTTGTGGCCCAGGGAGGGTGTGATAAATATCGAGGAACAGATTCAGCACTGACAGGGGGCGTGAGTCAGAGGTCAGAAGAAACTTCACATGGAAACCTGGAAAGTGCAAACACCAAACTCAAAATGCCGCTGCAAAGGGAAATGAATGGTGTGACTGCAAGTAACACAAGCAGCACGAGAAAAGAAATCCCAGCAATAGAGAAGGTCCTTCCTGGCTCACTCTGGCCTGTGATCCCACTGCTGCACCTGCACCCCTGCTCAGGGACCCGGCAAAGCCAGGCCTGCTCACGCCCTCAAAGGGGCTGGAATAAAGCACAAAAGGAGATGGGGCTGCAGGAGGGGAAGGTGGCAGGGAAATTTGCTGCGGGCAGTGCTATGCTAGCTCCCTGCCCGTATTTTTCATTTCTTCCAGACTCCCTGACTCTGCGGACCTAGCTACAGCCAGGGGACCTCAGGGGCGGGTCCGTCCGTGCTTGTGGTTCTGTGCCCATCTCGGCTCCCATGGTTCTTGGGTACCAATTAGCAAACCGAACACCTCCCGCCATCTCCAAGCCCCGACTTCCCGTTATTTATGCAAACAAAACACCCCTATTCGAATTCTAAATATATCAGCAGGCCAGGTGACCTCATCTACTTAACAATAAAAGCGCTGGGCCAACTTTCTCTGGGTGGAGGGGGGCGGTGGGATCATGCTATAACCTTTTCCGCATCTTATTCCAACAGCCCACGAGCCTAGAAAGGAAAACCTCATCCCTCGCAACCCAGCTCTGACCCAGAGGCGAGCTGCAGGCTGAGCTGCCTCTCCCGCGCTCCAGCACTTACTTCAGCAAGTCCTTGTCCTTGTTGAGATGCTGGAAGAAGGAAGGCTCACAGATGAGCTGTTTCTCCTGACACACCTGCTTGCAGGACTGCCCGGGCTCAGCAAGCTTTACCTGCAGGGCACTCAGGGGCGGCCACATCACTTGCCCATGGCAGAAGTCCTGGAATGACAATGAAACCATCAGCCAAGGGACCAGGGATGCAAGTGGGGGGTCCCCAGTCTGCCAACGAGCCCCAACAAGGGGGCCGGGCACCTGGTCATGGGAGAGCAGTGAGGGGCAGGAGGCAGGACCAGACAGACGTGGGTTGGAACCCAGCTCAGCTAGAACACGGCCTTGGCCTTGGCTTTCTGTGCACAGCACTGTGTCTGCCAGTAACGGGGGCTATTCGTTCGTACCGCCACCTACAATGATGCAATCGAGCTAAAGCCTCCACGCTTGAAAGCCCATCTCCAGATCCACCTTCACCAGCCGTTCTATTCCCTCCGCCCTAATTCCAAAGACATTTTCAGTGTCTACCTAATTTGGCGGTTACCTAATATGACACTGTTTTGTGAGTGCTGGTTTCAACTTTGGGAAGCAAAGGAGCACAGCAAGGAGTCTGCAGGCATCTGGGAGAGGTCTGCAGGCATCTGGGAGAGGACTATTGCGGGGTCGTGGTCTTGAGAGAGGCTCAGTGCTTGTTGGTTGGAAACAATTGTAACACACAGATTCAACGGCTAGAGAAACAGTCTGAGGATGTGTGATAGGAGGTCAAGTAAGCTGGTATCCCCTGCAGGGAGGGGCGCCCCGAGGCATGGAAGGTGGTGGCATGCTCAGGATGGGGCTGGGTGGTCATTCCTAGGATCTGGAGGGTGCGCAGGAAATTAACACATCCAAGGAAGTCACGGGCGGGGAAGACCAGGAAGTAACCTGTGCAGCATGGTGAACGGGCAGCCTAGTTATGAAGCTGAGTGTTGAGGAGAAAGACGCAGTGGGACCAGGGAACGGGCAGGTGCGGAGTGGGAACTCTCTCTGCCCTGGGACCCCAGCTTTCATCTCAGCTGTGCCTGGAGCGACCCTGAACAGGTACTGAGGGTGGAAACTCATGCACCACTGGCAACCAGAGCTCGCTCTGCTTGCACGATGTTGATGGAACCCTAGTAAAATTCTTCTGAATCTCCGGGGCCGCCCAACCTGCAGAAGATGATGTCAGGGCAGGAGCCCTGAAGAGCCACGTTTGTGTAACTTTTTGGGGGGCGGGCTAGCCCTCAGGGGTACCCAGTGGTTAGGGTTAGGATCCTGGGCTCTGAATTCCACTTGTAGGAATTCACCCCAGATGTATGGGACACAATTGGGCAAAGAAACCTACACAGGACACAGGAATCCCAGCAGTATTGTTAGAAGAGAAGCGGAAGACTTGAAACAACCTAAAAGCTGTATTTAAACAGGTAACTGTTTAGAAGTAGTGAAAATATGTCAGTGAGAATGTATACTGGGTGCAGCCGCTATGAAAAACAGTATGGAGGTTACTCAAAAAACTAGAGTTGCCATACGATCCAGCTATCCCATTCCTGGGCATATATCTGGAGAAAACACTAATTCAAAAATATATATGCACCCCTGTGTTCACAGCAGCACTATTTACAACAGCCAAGACATGGAAGCAACCTACGTGCCCATCGACAGATGAATGGATAAAGAAATTGTGGTTGGACGATAGATAGGTAGATATGGATACAGATACAGGAATACTACTCAGCCACGAAAAAGAATGAAATAATGCCATTTGCAACAATATGGATGGACCTAGAGGTTATCATACTAAGTGAAGTAAGTCAGACAAAGACAAATACCATATGATGTCATTTATATGTGGAATCTAAAATATGACACAAATGAACTTATCTATGAAACAGAAACAGACTCACAGAAAGAGAGCAGACTGCTGGTCGCCAAGGGGGAGGTGGGTGGAAGAAGGAGGGATTGGGAGCTTGGGATTAGCAGATGCAGACTATCATATGTATGTATAACGGAATCACTTTGCTGTACACCAGAAACTAACACAACAATGTAAATCAACGAAGCTTCAATCAAATAAATTAAAAACAAAAAAAAGAAATGGTGCCAAGAGCAGCAGGCCCTTCTTAAGGTTTGGTGAACCATCTGGAAAGCCTGAAGGTGATAAAATTGAACAGATGGAGGCCTGAAGGTGTCCTTAGTCGCTATGACACCAGGTAAGGCAGGAGGGAGTGGGGATCTCAGTTATGATTCTGGCCCCCAGCTAGGAGACTTCATAGCTGCCCCTCAAGCTCTCTCTGCCCACTTTCACATCGAAAATGGAGAAAATATCACTTGTCCTTACATAACTCCTGTCAGATTAAAAAAAAGAGGTGACTCTTAAGAAGGTACCTACAGATGTTAAAGATAACATTCCAAGGAAGACCCTTATTTGCTGCCAGGGTCCAGAGCGAGAAGGTGAGTTGCCTGGATTATATATGACAATCGCCCACCAGGGGCATCCCTTTGCCCAGCTGCTTGGAGGGCACAACTGACGCAGCAGCCCGTCATAAGCCTCTTCTCACCCCCAGGTGCCAGCCCCACTAGGTGCTCGCAGAAAGCTGGAGGTCCTCTGTTTCATTCAGCCTCAGCACCAGCTATCAGGGCAATGCCGACATGCCTTGTCTCCCTGTTTGCTCACTCACTCGTTCATTTGTTCATTCAATAAAATACTTGCTAAGATGCAGAAAAGCCTAAGGGTTTGGGGCTCGAACCGCTGGGGTTTGAATCTCAGCCTCTCCATCTAGCAGCTGAATGCTCTTGGCTAGCTCCGTAATTTTTCTTTGCCTCAGTTTCCTCAACTGTAAAATGAAGAGTACATCAACGGCCACCTCCCAGAGCTGTCGAGGGGATTAAGTCAATTATAATGTGTAAAGTGCTCAGAAAAGTGCCTGATAAATATAACACCATGGGTTGGCTCTTCTAGGCCTTGGGGGTGACTTGGTGGAAAAAAAAAAAAGGAACCAAAAACACCTGCCTTTATAGAGCTTATTTTCAGTGAGGGAGACAGAGAAACAACAGAAATCAATTATATGTAATATATTAAAGGTGATAATTGCTCTAAATAAGAATGAAGTGAGGAAAAGGAATCGGGAAGAGGGTTGGGGAAGAGGGTATTCAGATAAGTCATCATTGAGAAGGTGACATTCAAGAAAAGACCCGAGGAAGTAAAGGCGTGAGCCATGCAAGTGTGTGTGAAGGACATGATAGGCAGAGGCAAAGCAAGATCGGAGGCTCTGACAGCGAAGCTTCTAGCAGGTTCCAGGAGGAGCAGGGAGTTGCACACAGCTCGAGCAGTGTGTGCACGCTGGGGCCGGTGATGGGAGGAGATGGGGTCTGGGAGGTCCTGGATGTCAGAGTACCCAGAGCTTTGGGGGCCCATGCAAAGCCTTGGCTGTTCCTTGGAGTGAGACAGAAGCTACTGGAGAGTTCGGGGCAGAGGAGTGACTGAGCTGAGAATGGAAGGCAGGAGAAGCAGCAGGAGCAGAGAGACGGGAGGCCACGCAACAGTGTGGGAGAGAGAGAACGGCCTCAGGCCAGACCCACATCTTTGTCCAATAAACCTCCATGAAATGCTCATGTCATAGGGTGGCTTTGAAGGTTTTCTCATGCATCCATTCAAAACTTGACAAATGATCATTAAAGCCTATGCTGGGTGCTGGAAATAAGAATGTGGATGAGACAGAGTCTCCGGGTTCAAAGACTCCATCTAGTAAGAGAGGCTGGCATTTAAAAAATGACAGAACAGTACAAAACAGATGTCCAAACAGGGTGTAAAGGCCACTGAGAAGAGAGAGAGAATTATTAACTCTGGGGAAGGGAAGGAGGGTAGGGGTAGCAATCAGAGAAGGCTTCCAGGAAATAGGGACTTCTGGGCTGGGTTTTGTAGGCTAAATAGGAGTTAGTGGCTTATCATAAACATGGTGCTTTGCAGATAACTGGTGCTCAATAAAGAGCTGTTGAACTGCACTGAAGGGTTCTGGCATCGTGGGGCTTTGACAGTAGAAGTAGAAAAGAATAATATTCTAACCCAGAAGCTTTATACAACCAGAGGAGACATAAAGAGTAATTTCCAATCTGGTTAACAAGCCCACTTAGATCAGAACATCTGCATCCCTCTCTAATAATTATTTCAACCAGTCACCAAATTTCCCTAAATTTGCTTGACTATGAAATTCTCCTAGAGTAACTATAATAAGAAAGGTTTATTAATCAACAAATTTATGAGAAAAAGTAATGTTCGGAACCAATGAACACAATGAACTGTGAAAAAGAAGTAAGGATGCTGCCTTTGTAACAAAGGCTAAGCAGCAGCATGGAGAAAACGTTATTTATCAACTACCAAAAGAGCTGGAGAAGACTGGGTAGGGGGAAGAGGGAGGCGACTCCCTAGGAGGGAAGCACCAGGTGGACGGGCTGGCTTGTCCCTCCCTCTTCGTGGCATGGGGTGGGATCTTTTCCACAAACCCCCCACCCCCAGAGTGGAGGTCTGCCCAAACCTTTGAGTTACTACGTCCATGACATATCAGGTGCAAGTAGATTTCTGCGGAAACGCACATTGTCTGGAACCAAGAAGACAGGTTCAGATACAGGTCTGGGGGCAGGATCTAAAGGAAGTAAGGTCAGGAATTTGCAAAAAAAAAGAAAGAAAAGGGGGTGGTGGTGTAGGTTCAAGGCCATGAAACGGGTTTGGGCCAAGTTCAGCCAGCTATCTCATAGCTGGGAAATCCAGGGCCAAGCACAGAAAAAGTGTCCAATACATTGTGACTGGATTAAACACATTCCGGGTGCCTGCCGGCGCCTGCCCTCCTCAGCCTGTGCTGTCCTCAAACGGAGTGAGCTCTGTCCACGGGTGGCCCCTGGGGCTGATCCCCAGCAGTGGGTGCGAATTTCCATTGCCACAAGGGCAACAGAGGAGGTGGCTGTGGAGCTGAGCTGTGGTGACTCATCTCTGTGATGATCTTTACACTGCAAATCAACGAGCCAACCAGCTCACCCGGAAAGAGTCAGACATAAACCTCCCACATTTCAACTTCTTCTACGACTAGGAGTCTATCAGGAGAGACAAAAAAAGACGTCCACACGCATGTGAATGTTCAAGATAACACTCCACTTTTCACGACAGCTCAAAGGACGAAACGACCCAACTGGAGAACGGATAAACAAACCGTGGTCTATCCATACAGTGGAATACTATTCAGCAGTGAAAAAAGAATGAAGTACCAACACATGCTACAACATGCGTGAACCTCACAAACATTAAGATGAGAAATCTCCGGGAAAGGAGAATCTACAAAGACAGAACACAGGTCAGTGTTTTCCTGGGGCTGGGGGAACAAGCCAAGACTGACTGCAAATAGGCACAAAAGAGCCTTTTAGGGTGATGGAAAGGTTATAAAACTAGATTGTGGTGGTAACTGCCCAAGTCTATCAATTTACTAAAAAAAAAAAAAAAAAAAATCACTGAACTGTACCCTCACATGGAGTGAATTTTAGGGTCTGTAAATTACACCTGAATGAAGCTGTTTAAAAAACTACACCTCGATTGGTTTCTGGGCTCCTGCAGCAGCAAGTAGTTAAGGCTTTCAGAGGACCTACTGTGTGCCAAGCACTGTTCTTTGTCTTGAACATGTATTCATCTACTGATTCCTCCACCAGCCCTACGGGGTAGGTAGTAGTATCCCCATTGCACAGAAGAGGAAACAGCACGGAGAGATGAGAAACTTGACGGAGGTCACCGAGACAGTGGGGGCAGAGCCAGGATGTGAACCTGGCTGTCACAATGCAGGGCCCAGCGATGAAATCATTACCCACCCAGTCCCTCTGGGTTCAGGAATGGCTGGGCAAACAGCAACCACTGATTTTTCAAAAGAGGAAACATTCCTAGGTGACTGCCAACTTTCTCCCTGTTTCTACGCCTTTTCCTCTTCCCCTGCAAGCTGGCAACTCCACCATTCCCCCTACCCTGCCAATCAGCTTCACTGCCAGGCTCGAACATGCCCTATGGAGTTCGGGATGGGCCCCGATGAGCCGGATTTCCCAGGAGCTGAAGCTGATTCCACTGAGGCTCTTGGAGCTAACGCTTTTCTCCCCTCCGTATCTCCAGAGTGCTTTTCACATAAATGACACAGCTCCTTGCAAAATGATATGAGCACAGTCGTCTTGTAGAGTATTTGCAGGGTCTTTACAGAAAGTAGAAAATAGGGCTGAAGAGCATGTGCATGGTTTTCAGAAATCAATCTCAACATCGCCAAGAACTTGCTCTACTCTCCAGCCTGAGGCAAATACCTAAGTCTTTCCCAAGAAATGCACAAGGAGAACCTTAACAGGCCTGGACACACCCAGGTTAGGGAAGAAGAGTGCTCCTGATCTTAGATTACAAGGATTTTTCTTCTTGGCACACACTCCTGCTGCTGGAGCAAGTGCCTCTTTTGGAGAGCTGATATAAAACAGCATGCAAGGCTTCCCTGGTGGAGCAGTGGTTAAGAATCCACCTGCCAATGCAGGGGACACGGGTTCGAGCCCTGGTCCAGGAAGATCCCACATGCTGCGGAGCAACTAAGCCCGTGCGCCACAACTACTGAGCCCACGTGACACAACTACTGAAGCCTGCGTGCCTAGAGCCTGTGCTCTGCAACAAGAGAAACCACTGCAGTGAAAAGCCCGCGCACCACAACGAAGAGTAGCCCCTGCTCGCCGCAACTAGAGAAAGCCCGTGCACAGCAACGAAGCCCCAGTGCAGCCATAAATAAAAAAATACATTTATTACAAAAATAAATAAAGAGTGTGCAATCCAAATCAACATTTTTAGTACAGTAAAGGGAGAGAGGGCATTAAGCGAAGAAGCAAGTGGCTTTCCTAAAGCCAGGATTTGTTCCCATTGGTGCTGCCTAGGCTGGTAGGGTAGGTCAAGCTGCTATCGACCACTCTGTACAGAGTATATGTTGAAACCTGGGGCTTTTCTCAATTGCTGTCAATTGGCTTCCTCTGGCTCCTGTTGCCTGGGGTGAGGATGATGGACAACCTTGAAAGGGTTCTGGGATAAAAGCTTCCTTATTCCCCTAGCAGATCGCATGGAGGACTCTGAAGGCAGAGATCAGCCCAATTAGGGCTGCGATGCTCCTACAGTTTAAGAGATGGGAAGCTTATGCTCCCACCACCCCTTCGGAGCTTGAGGCTTTCCTGTTCATACCAGGAACACCGCTCTCTTCCCTCACTGCTCTTTGAAGATATTCTTTTGGCTGCAAAAATAACGAACACCCCAAGCTCTAAAACACTAGAGCCTGGGGCTAATCGTTAGAGGCAGAAGACCCAATCTGTGAACCAGTGGGGTCTTGGCTTCCTAATTTCCCTCTGGTTTGGGGCAACATTATGGCTCTGACAAAACCGTCCCCAGAGGCCTGGGATAAACTCCAAATAGGCCCCTTTATTGCTCATTTAGCAGCACTGAGAGAATGTTGAGTAAGAAATGCCCCAAACACAAGATTCCTAGAATGACTTTTCTAAAGCACCAATCTGAGAGCATCACTGCCCTGTTCCTGGGTTAAAACCTTTCTTTAGCTTCTTGTCCCAGAAACAAATTCTGAATTCTTCAGCTGAGCCTCAGCATCTTTTCATGATGTGTCTCCTCCTCCAACCTCTTCTCTCACATCATCTCTCTCTTCAGTCACAGCCAAGCTTCCAATAATTCACCACCATTTCTCTTTTTCACCCCCAGGCCTTTGCATCGCGACCTCTCTGTACCACGACTTTGCCTTTAGGACAGACTCTCCCTCCCCTCCCCCATCCGCACCCTGCATCTGAGTTACGTGATCCCAAAGCACCTGGGAAGTCACTATTACAGATGTAACCAATGGCAGCGGCATCGCCTGTGAACTTGACCTTCAAGCTACCTCAGGATAGGGCCTCATCCTTGGACACCTCTTCTTGCCCAACTCCCAGCACTGTCTGCAGCCCCCTCCAGCTGACAAATATTTTCAGAGAGGATGAATGAATAAACAACAGCAGGCAAAAAAGAAATCCCTGGGGGCTTCCCCGGTGGCGCAGTGGTTGAGAGTCCGCCTGCCGATGTAGGGGGACACGGGCTCGTGCCCTGGTCCGGGAAGATCCCACATGCCACGGAGCGGCTGGGCCCGTGAGCCATGGCCGCTGAGCCTGCGCGTCCGGAGCCTGTGCTCCGCAACGGGAGAGGCCACAACAGTGAGAGGCCTGCGTACGGCAAAAAAAAAAAAAAAAAGATGCTCTCCAAATCATAAGGGCCAAGATGAGCCTCCTGGTTCTTGGCACATAGGGAAAACAAGCACACACACTCACTCCCCTTCTCATTCATTTATTCATGTCTTCAGCTTTTGTGCACCTACTCTGTGCCAGGCAGAGGGCTAGGCACTTGGATGTCAAGGGGAACAAGCTAGGTGTGGCCCTGAATCACAGAGTATTTGACAAGGTCTATTTGGGGAACGGGATCTTCCTGTTTGAAAGGAAACCTAGTAATAGATTCACAGAGGACAGGCCACATGAGAACCTCTAAGGACTGGCTGGGACTCAAGAATCTTAGGGAAGAAAGACAGACAGTCTTCAAACAAATGTGATAAAGAGTCTTTTCAAGTATCATATGATAGCACTTACATGTGGAATCTAAAAAAATGATACAAATGAACTTATTTACAAAACAGAAACAGACTCACAGACATAGGAAACAAACTTACGGTTACTGAAGGGGAAGGGGTGGCGAAGGGATAAGTTAGGAGTTTGGGATTAACATACACACACTACTATATATAAAATAGATAATCAACAAGGACCTCCTGTATAGCACAGGGAACTCTACTCAATATTCTATAATAACCTACATGGGAAAAGAATCTGAAATAGATATATGTACATGTAAAATGAAATCATTCTGCTGTACACCTGATTGATTTAGGTTGTACACAACATTCTAAATCAACTATGCTCTAATATAAAGTTTAGAGAGTCTTTTTACACCTGGTGGTGAGTAACCATTTTCCCTGAGAGGAAGCAGAGACAGGAAAGGCAGAAGTTGGTTCCGTACGCAGCTGCAGGGATCCTAGTAGGATCCTGGCCTCCTTGGAGGGTAGTTAAAGCTGTGATGTGTTAAATCTCACTGTCAGAGGCCACGGCCGCCCTGTCTGCACCTTCAGGAAGGGCCAGCAGCTCCTTGAGATCAAAGAAGATGGGAAGTATAGCTCTGGGACAGGTGCCAGCACCCGGGCCCACAGCAATGCTGCTGGTGCAGGCCTGGGCTCAGACCAAACCAGCGTCAAACCCTGATTCCAAGACTAAGCCCTGCGACTAAGACTCTCTGTTCCCATTATCCAGAGAACGGGGTGATGACTGCCACCTCCCAGGATGACTGTGAGGGTAAATGAGATGATGCATTGGGACGTGTTGGCATAAAGTCTGTACGTAAAGGGCTGCTCAAGTTAGGATGATGATACTGTCATTCTTAAGTTGGGTGTCATGTGAAGAGTGACTGAGATAGTGATTCAAATGCTCAGCTCTTGTGGTAAAGTCTAACACTGTAGAATATATTATGTTATATAATAATACACAAGAATATAATACACTAATGTATAATATAGTAACATCACTAGTGTGTCTTTACTGAGCAGTATGTGTTAGCCCTGTTCTGAGCACTTCATATGTACTAGGCTCATTTAATCCTCCCGTCAGCCCCATGAGGTTCTATTTTTATCCTCAGTTTGCAGGGGAGGAAACTAACACATCCCAGTCATACAACCAGACAGTCTTGGCGGAGGGGCTGGAACCCAGGCGGCTGGCTGCACTGCACTCCCTTCTTGCCACTCACAAAAATTCAGAACATCAAACCTGGCACCCTGAAGCCTCTGCCTCTGGCTCGGCCCGTCCAGCGGCTGCACTCAGGGTCGTCTGCTGCTCACCACGGTCTGTGGCCTCAAATCTTTCCTTTGAAACCTGCCTTGGCCTGCAGTCTGCACCTACTTCCACTTTCAACATGCCATTTCTACTTTCAGCCTTCAGAGTCCTCACCCTCTATTGTGTCAAGATCGCATGACTGCCCCAAGACACTCTGCTTTGTCTTTTAAGAGGTGCCCCTTATTTCTGACATCTGGTCAAGGAGTTCATATTCCCCTACCTACGGGGGTGCTCAGTCTGCCTATTTCTGGCTCTGTGTTGCTTTTGAAGCCTACGGAATGAAAATGTTTGAAAACGACAGCAATGACACTTTTGGCCTTTACTTCTACTAGCACAAGACATAGTTTCCCAACTCTGTTCGGGGTGGTGGGACCCTTGGAACCCTCCTCTGCTTTGGAAGTGAACTTCTGCTTTTATCTGTTTTATATACTTGGATTTCACGTGAAGTTTCATTTGAAAACAGGGCCTATTTTTAAAAACGTTTGAAAATCACTGAAGAGTCCGAACATATTTGGAATTACCAAAGAGATATTGAGCCATCTCTCTGTTCCCTGCCGACCCAAATCTTTGCTAGGCCCCTAGAACCCAGGCAGGGCACAGGTCTGATGGTGAAGGACGTTTTCATCTTAACCATCCAGTCTCTCCCTTAAGTTTCCATTTGACATTCCACCATCATAAAGAACATTTTTACCCTAAGGACAGACTGACTCCTTGGAGTGACCTTGACAGTGCATAATTTAGAATTTCAAGAAGCCATTCTCTAGCCTGTAGAGTCCTCCAAATCAGGAAAATAAGCACAGAAACATGGTAAACTCTTAACTGTTCATGAGAGTCCTCTGGGGTAGCAGGAGGTAGGACACAGCAAGGACAGATGGACTTCTGAAGAGGCTTACCTGTTTCTCGATGAAAGCGTTGATTCTCTGTAGCATCCCCTCGCACGTGAATTCATACGGCATGTACGGCTCAATCTGCAGAAACAGAACACGGTATCATGAAAGAGGAAGACACAGGACATGCAACACTTACCCAGTCCTCCATTGATTCACTCACACTCAGGTGCCAACACCTGCAGGGATCCTTGTAAGGGGCTAAGACTATGAACTTGGAAGTCAGCAGACCTGGCTTCACAACCTCATTCTGCTCCTTATCAGCTGTGGGACCCTGAGCAAATTACCTACCACCTCTGAGCCTCAGATCCTTCATGGGTAAAATGGTGATAAGAAAAACCCATTTCTTGGAACGTGTGGTAAAGATGATGGGGGGGAAAAACCGCTTAGTTCAGTGTCTAACACAGAGTAGGCACTCAACAAAAGGTGGAGAGTGTCACTTGTTAGAAGGTAAGCTCCATGGGGCAGGGTCCATGGCTGCTGGGTCATCTACATCCCGGTGCTGAGTGGGGCGGCACATGTTGGAACCAGCAAACATCTGGTGAATGAATGCATGCTCCCTGCCCTGAGAAAGGCGCATGATGAGTGGTTTCAGGACCGAGACAGTGACAAAAGCTTTGTTTTGCATTAGTAGGTGAGCACGTTCCCAAAGAACTCACGGTGCAAAAACAGAGTGATGAGTGTCCCAGAGAGTTCAGCTAGAGGGTCCCAGGAAGCTAGAAGGTCAAAGCCAACTTCTGCTCATGCTGGGCTTTTAAGGTCAGCTATGACTCCAGCAAGCCAAGACTGAGGAGGGCAAAGATGCAGAAGACGTTCTGGGGGGAGCATTAGTGGGAGATTAGATATGAAAGAAGGACAGCAGGAGGACAGAACTAGGATCATGGAAACTGGTGAGACAGGCTAGTAAGAGGTTCACTGGATTTCCACAAAAGACTTGTGGTTTCTACTCTAAGGAGCCTAGCCTTTACTTGAGGGTAGCAAGCAACGTAGAAGGTGCTTCACTGGGGTAGGGGAGGCAATCTGATCAATACTGTGACACCTGACGGAAGGGGAAGAAATGCAGGTTGGAGCTCTGCAGTGCCTGTGCCGACACTATGACGCCTGCGTCTTCAGGAGCAGCCGGCTGGCATTATTAATCTGAAATGGAAATTTCACTTGGGAGAATATGGCCAGCAATCCAGTTTGTTACAGCTTCAGAAAGCCCAGTAGCACTTATCAGCACGTTCACCACCTCCCTCTTAAGTCTACACTCGCCTATCTCAAATCTACAGGGTGGAGACCTGGACAAAACATCTGTGAGTTGAGGCCTGCTGAAAATGGGACAATTGACAGAGAAGACACCCTTCTGGGGGCAGCCAAGTAGCTGTCCTCAAGGCAGCCTCTCCCGTTTTCCGTGTATGTTGATTCACACATTACATTTGAAATCTTCTTCAACCATGATTAGTAATTTCATAACATGTCTTTGAATGCACAATTAGATGACACATCACACAGGCTGTAACTCAGCCATCCCTGCCCACATCCATCCAGAGAGAGCCGTAAGAGGCTGAGCCATAAGTGCTGTAATATCAGGGTAGGACTATTCTGCATGAGCTGAGGTCCTTTTGTTCCTAGATCATTTATCTCAGAAGAGCTCAAAATGCTTTAACTGACTTAACATCTTTCAAGCTTGCATCTTCTCATCTCAAGCTTTTGCACTTGCTGTGCCTTCTCTAATCCAACCAGTCCTTTCCACCAAATGTAGACTTTTTCTTTTAAAGAATATTTATTTAATCACCTTGTGAGTGATTCCAGAAGCTTTCTCCAACTGTCTAGAGATATGCCTCTTCCCATGTTTGTGGAAAAAGATATGAACGAATAAGAACAACAAAAAATGTACAATAGAGGACTTCCATATTGGGCTCATTTGGGGATAAGTAGGATTTCTAGAGTGAGGTAAATAAACATCGGTGGGCCATCTGTCATGCGACCGACAGATCCAGTTATATGGTGGGAAGCATACTGAATACTCAAGGGTCATTCCTACAACATATTCTAAAGGGTATCCATTAGAAATGAAAGTGCATTCATTCAAAGGGCTTATGCAATAAACACAGAAAAAGGGCTCTTCCTGTGTCCTACTAACCAAAGCCAGTTTAACCAAAGGGGATGTGACTCATTAACTGCTTTGTGGCCAGTTCACTGTTTTAAAAGATAAGAAGCTAATTTTCCTATAAAGGAAAAGCAAAAAAAAAAAAAAAAGAAAGAAAGAACTTGTATTCTTAAGCCACCTCTGCCATGAGTTCCACTAGCCCTGCTGTGTACAGAAGCAGGGCCCTCTGTGTGGGAAAGCTCCCCAGAGCCCTGGCTTTAGGAATACTGAGCACTGGCTAGCCTCTGATGTTGGATCTGCTGCACAGATTGTGTGTGTGTGTGTGTGTGTGTGTGTGTGTGTGTGAGACAGTTTTCTGTAGAACTTCAGGAACAAGTCAAGGTCTTTTGGGGGATGAATGAAAGGGAATGTTGAAACCACCCCAGTCACTGAGAATCCCAAGTGGGGCCAGTTATGGAGAAGCAGGGGGGAATGTGCTTGGTCATCTTGCTGGTGGACAAAGGACTGTTACTCATATGGCCATAGGAAGGATGCCTGCAGGCTGCACCATGCAGTCCCTGCTGGCCTTGGAAACGTTCCCTACCCCCCATCTTTTCCTCCGTTTTCTCCTCTTCACCTCCCTTCCAGTGGGATATCCTGTCTCTAGTATTACTCAGCGTTCTAAGTCAGAGTACGACTTCTACAGGGAACTGCTCTCTGATACCAGTTAACCTCTGCATGGTCCCACCTGACAGGTGGCTTGGCATCATTCAATGACAGATGGTCTTAGAAGGTACCAGAAGTTCAGGGGTTGAGTCTTATCTCCTCTATCTACTAAGCAGAGAATTTTAAGTCAGACATTTCCTGGAATTTCTCTTGATGATTTCAAATGTAAAATAGGTCATGTCATTCCCCTGCTGAAAACTACCCATCATACTCAGAATAAAATCCAGAATCCCTCTTGTGGTCTACTTAGAGGCCCTACACACTCTGGCTCCTGCAGACCCTTTTATGGTCTCCATTATTTCTGATGGGCAGTTGGTGGTCTTTCATACTGTTATTCCCCTGAATGTAATAAAATTTTCTCTGGCTGCTTTCAAGATTATTTTCCTCATCTTTCGTTTTTGGCAGTTCAGCTATGATGTATCTAAGTGTGTTTTTCTCCATATTTATCCTGCTTGGCCTTCACTGAGCTCCCACAATCTGCAGGTTAATGTTATTCATTAATTTTAGAAAATTCTTAGCCATTATCTTTTCACAAATATTTCTTCCAGCCATTCTCTCCTCTGAGGTTCTAATTACACATAAATTAGGCTGCTTGAATATTGTTCCAGAGATCTCATATGCTCTTTTTATCTTGTTCTTTTTCCTCTAATTTCAGTAATTTCTATTGATAAGTCTTTAAAGTTCACTGATTATTTTCGTCTGCTGTGTATAATCTGCTGATCAGCCCACTGAAAGAGTTAATTTCTGATACTGTACTTCTCAGTTCTAGCATTTTTTCATTTGGCTTTTAAAAAAGTTCCCATCTCTCTGCTGAAATCCCCCATCTATTCACATATGTTGTCTACCTTTTTCATCAAAGCTTTTTTAAAAAATAATTAATTAATTAATTTGGCTGCATGGGGTCTTAGTTGTGGCAGACAGGTTCCTAAGTTGCAGCTCGTGGGCTCCTTAGTTGCAGCACATGGGCTCCTTAGTTGCGGCATGCACGTGGGATCTAGTTCCCTGACCAGGGATCGAACCCAGGTCCCCTGTATTGGGAGCACAGAGTCTTAGCCACTGGACCACCAGGGAAGTCCCCAACAAACCTTTTAATACATTTATCTCAGCATTTAAAATTTGCTGTATGGTAATCCCAACATCTGAGCCATCTCTGGTTTTATTGATGGTGTCCTCTCTTAATGATGGGTCATGTTTTCTTGCTTTTTTGAGTGTCATGTAATTTAAAATCTTGTAATTAAATATGAGACAGCTTGGCACCAAATTTCTGACCCATTTATAACAAGCATAAGGATTATAATGTTAATAGTCTTTGTATTAATCTCATTCCTTACTTTCTCTCTCACTCTCGTCTTCCCTTTACTTCATTTAATGATGTTTTTCTTTTTAAAGTTTTTCTTAATAAACTAGTCAAAAATACTAGTTTCAATCCAGGTTCTACTACTTACTAGTTGTGCGATTTAATGTAAATTACTGAATTTTCTTTAAACCTTAATTTTCTTATCTGCAGAAGGATTAAATGAGACAAGGCTCATAAAGATGTACAGAGAGAGGGCTCCCCTGGTGGCGCAGTGGTTGAGAGTCCGCCTGCCGATGCAGGGGACACGGGTTCATGCCCCAGTCCGGGAAGATCCCACATGCCGCAGAGCGGCTGGGCCCGTGAGCCATGGCCACTGAGCCTGCGCATCCGGAGCCTGTGCTCTGCAACGGGAGAGGCCACAACAGTGAGAGGCCTGCGTACCGCCAAAAAAAAAAAAAAAAAAAACAGATGTACAGAGAGAGATTCTGGAGGTATAAAAAGAGCTTCTCCCTACATATGACCTACTATTGTAATTACTTTTTATGCCCCCTTAAGTGGCCTTAAATGGTTTTAGGGAAAGGGTTGGTCAGGGTTTTAAAAAGGGGAGCAGTAGATGTTCCATGAAGTGAACAGAGCCTCATGTAGAAGTGGATAGAACTCAGCACCCACTTAGTGCTTTACATGTCAGGCATTCCCACGAGATTTTTGTTTGACAAAAGGGATCTATTATCTAAAAAGTTTTGGACTCTGTGATCCAAGATTTTCTGCCTCTACATTAGCTTTCAAATTACTCCTCTTCAAAAGAATGCACACTTAACTAAGTGTTGTGGGTTGAACTCTGTCCCCCACCCCCAAAAGGTATGTTGAAGTCCTAACCCCCAGTACCTGTAAATGGGACCCTATTTGGAAATAAGGTCTTCGCAGATGGAATCAGGATAAGAAGAGGTCATAGTGATTTAGGGTGGGCCCTAATCCAACATGACTGATGTCTCTGTGAGAAGTGGAGAAAACAGATAGAAAGAAAGACACACACACACACACACACACACACACACACACACACACGGAGAACACCATATGACAGCAGAGACAGAGATGAAAGTGTTGCAGCTGCAAACCAAGGAGTACCTGGGGCCACCAGAAGGTGGAAGAGCCGAGGAAGGACCCTCCATGAGAGGCGTCAGAGGGAGCATGGCCCTGCCGACAGCTTAATTTCAGATGCTGACATCTGAATTTTAATTGCAGCCTCCAGAACTGTAAGAGAATAAATTTCTGTTGTTTCAACCACCACTTTGTGGTTCTCTGTTATGGCAGCTTTAGAAGCTAATACCCTAGAGGACTCTGAGACTGAAGAAAGAAGAGCGTTTGATCTCTGCAAGAAGGATCCTCTGGTGGGAAGCTGCAGACATGCAGCAGGTGCTTGAGGTGGCCAGCAGCACCACACCCACTCAGCACTTCATCTCTTGGCTTGGCCACCAGAGGTCTGGGGGACTTCTGCCCTAAACTTGAGACTGGGATGAGATCGTACACGTCGCTGATGGGAAGCTCTGAGCAGCTACCTCAAAGCTCAATAACTAGACCTGCTCTAAAGGGACATGGGTGACACGCTGGAGTACTCCTGTTCCCCAGGAGATGTGGTCCGTAGCTGAAACTGGCAGTTGGGAGGGCCCCACTTTATTCCCCAAAGGGGAAAGGCGGCCCTTTACATGGGCCAACTGGCAACTCCTCCTCGGATACATGCCTTTCTAGCCTCTCCCCCTTGACTCTCACTGTTCCTCTAACTCATGTCTTTCTGGGCTCACTTCTCCATTTAACTTTGCAGATTCCTACTCATGCTCTGAGACTTAACTCAATGCTGCATTCTCCAGATGTCCTTATAAGGAGCAGAGAAGACAGAAATAGAAGAGAAACTTAACAGTTACCAGGGGGGAAAGGAGCGGGGAGGGATAAATTAAGACTTTGGGATGAGCAGATACAAAATACCGTGTATAAAGCAGATAAACAACAAGGACCTACTGTATAGCACAGGGAACTATATTCAATATCCTGTAATTAAACCATAATGGAAAAGAATATGAAAAAGTATATATATATATACTCATATATATACACATATATATACATATCGGAATCATTTTTGTTGTACACCAGAAACTAACACAACATTGTAAATCAACTATACTTCAATAAAAAAAAAAAAGAAGCAGAGAAGACAGACACTCCTCCATCTCTGGCATGTTGGTCTTGGCACTGAACATACTCTGCCTCAGTGTGCTGATGTGCATACATCTATGCCTCGCTCCCTCCATGCCTCCCACCATCTATTAGGTACATCGCTATGCTGGGTCCCGAGAACACAGCAGTGAGACAGGTATCGTTCCTGCCCATGCTGCTTACGGTCTAATGGAAATCCAGACTATCACTAACAAAAGTAAGAACGTTATAGTATTACATTAGCCAAGACATGGAAACAACAGTCCATCGACAGATGAATGGATAAAGAAAATGTGGCGTGTATGTATGTACACACACACACACACACACACACACACACACACACACACACACACACACACACACTGGAATATTACTCAGCCATAAAAAATGAAATAATACCATTTGCAGCTACACGGATGGACCTAGAGATTATCATACTAAGTGAAGCAAGTCAAAGACATATATGATATCACTTATTTGTGGACTCTAAAATACGACACAAATGAGCTTATCTACGAAACAGAAACAGACTCACAGATATAGAGGACAGATTTGTGGTTGCCAAGGGGGTGAGGGGGCAGGAGAGGGTTGGATTGGGAGTTTGGGATTAGCAGATGCAAGCTATTATCTATAGGATGGATAAACAACAAGGTCCTACTGTATAGTACAGGGAACTATATTCAATATCCTGTAATAAACCATAATAGAAAAAGAATATGTAAAAGAGTGTATATACATGTATAACAGAATCACTTTGCTGTACACTGGAAACTAACACAACACTGTAAATCAACTATACGTCAGTAAAAAAGAATGTTACATTATTATATATGCAATACTGACTTAATACTCCTGACTAGACATTTATTATGAGATCGACACTGCACTTAAGCACTTTATATTCATTATCTCATTGGATCCTCTCAAGTACCTGTAAAGTAGGTGAAATTAGCCTACGTCAGGGATGAGGAAACTGAGCCTCAGAGGTTAAGTAACTGCCCGAGGGGACACTGCTGGACCCCAACCCAAGCTGTCTGATTCTAGCCTGTCCTTATAACCACACCTATACTGCTTCTCTTAAAAAATTATAACAGAGTAATCGCTGCTCTGATAGGAGGAGGACAGAGGGCAGGGTTTACTGGTAGAATCCAAGGCAGTCCCAGGGTTGGGAGAGAGGATAACTTGACCCATCCCCTACAGGGTGGCTAAGTTTCCTACAGGCAGGGAGCCAGCCTCGTTTATGCTTATGGAAGTGAGAGTCCCTGACAGTGGTTCAGAGGGCGCTCTGCATACAGTAGGTACTTAATACATGTCTGCTGAATTGTTCTGGAGAGTCCAGAGATGTTAGTTACTTATACAAAATTTTATAAGATGTTTAGGTAGAAAAGCCAAATAAACAGATGCTATAAAAAACATTTTCCAGTATTTCCTTAATTAGTCCTTTTCCTTCTCACTTTTTTTTTTTTTTTTTTTGCAGGGGAGCGGGTCTATCTTTTCTGATCTTTCGGAGAGCTGCATAATGAGGTCACTGACACAAGTAGAATTCAAGTTTCTACTGCTGTGTCTGGGACCCAGGAGCCATGTCGAAAGGGTCTGTAGAATCCATGCACACATCTGGACACCAGCTCTAATTCCATTTCACAGAACATCCACAAAAATCCCCAGGCCAGTCCTACAGCTGGGCCATTTTCTAAATTTCAGAGTCAAGCTGACATGGAACCATTCTAATTACTTGAACGAAGGGCCTGTGATGCTTTCCACATGATCCCGTTCACATCACAAATGGGGGAAAATGGAATAAAAGAAATAACCTTCTGACTTAAAATTGCTTTCACGGCGTCCTCCACCCCCTCCTGATTATCGAGGTCAACAGTCCAGACGTGTGGCTGGCCGATGAAAACTTCGGCATAAGGATGCTGGGAGGTCAGCTGGAAAAGAGAAAACAGAACACCTCAGTCTCATGAACACTGGCTTTTTTCATTTCTCAACCTTCTGTGCTAGGTGAAGCGTTATGCTTTTTACGGTTCCGAGTTGTACTTGTGTAGGTAATGTCATTTTTTGTTTTGGACCCTTGACGATCGAAACCTCCTAAGCACCCCGTAAGCAGGTAACAATAAAAGAGGGAGGATTCCACAGCTTGCTTGCTTTCTTTTTTGCTTTGACCAGCAGGACGTCTACTGTCAGGACCATCTGGAGAAGCAGGCAAAGCCCTGACAGGTACAGGTAAGGACACCGAGGCTGTCAAGTGTGCCCGGCTGGCAACACTGGCAGTGCCCATGGGTGCCCATCAGGCTCATGTGGGATGTTTTAAAAGATACACGGCCAGGCTACGCTGTCTTAGACCCTTGGAGCTGGGATCTTGGGCACTTTGGAGGGGTTCCTGGGAGTCTAGGGGTCCCAGGAGGGCATGGCCCTGTGTGAGGCCACGGCATCCACAGGGCAGGTCCGGTGATGGCTCCTCACCTTGAGTACCGCTTTGAAAAAAGAGTTAGAATGTCATAACCAGGTGACATGGAGGCTGTTACAGATGGCTTCAACCCCCCAAATCACACCAAGAAATAATGAATATTTACCCTCAGTCATATCCCAGCCCTGAAAATCACCTAGATCAAACTAGCATCTGTTATAAAATACTGGTTAGGATAGACAGGTAAGTATAAGGAAATTACAATAAAGTTCTCATAGGCTTTAAAGTCATAGAAGGACACGTAACGGCACATATGAAAGGTGACAGAAAGGGAAATAATGCTACCAGAAAAAGAGAGAATTTTGGAATAATAATTAGCATAACCCTGGAGCCTTAAGAGTCATAAAGGCAATGTGTGATCAGAAAAGCAAGGAGAAGTAGCTTTTGTTTTAAAGGAGGTTTTATTTTAAAAACAAAGGGTGGCCAAAGAAACCCACAGGAATATTGGCAATTCTCAGTTCTTGAAGAATCCGTTTTTTAAAGACAGCAAAATTTACCCCTCAAACTTGTTCCCACCTTTATTCTTGTATCCTTTTAAGGCTGTGGTATAAAGAAAGCATTCTGGTGCACTTTCAGTTCTCAAAGTTGGTGGGTGCTGCCCCAACCCGCGGCTGAGGACCAGGGATGCCAGACACCTTGAGATGTGTGTGACCGTCCTGCACAGGGCAGAACTGTCCACTCCCCACAGGCCTTCACATGCCCCGCCAAGCTCTCAGGTGGGTTCACAGAACCTGCCTCTTTGGCACAGTCTGAATATACATTTTTTCCAGGAACATAATTGCCATGTAAATCAAGGGACATGTTATTGGGAATTTCACCAATAAGCTGTTATCATTTCAGAAAAATCATGGCAGCAAAGTCAATGCCACGCAGAGGATCTGGGTCTCCAGTACAACATACCCAAACCAGGCTGTATTTGAAGCTGTCACAGTAATGCCAATGGAGTAGATCTGTGTGTCTACACGAAGGCACCTTTTTATTTAGCTTCTCTTTCTTTAATGTCAATTATAAGTAAAAAGGGCTGACCAGATTCGGCTCAATGTTTTCTTCTTTTTTTTTTTTTTTTTTTTTGCTGTACGTGGGCCTCTCACTGTTGTGGCCTCTCCCATTGCGGAGCACAGGCTCCAGACGCGCAGGCTCAGTGGCCATGGCTCACGGGCCCAGCCGCTCCGCGGCACGTGGGATCTTCCCGGACCGGGGCACGAACCCATGTCCCCTGCATCGGCAGGCGGACCCTCAACCACTGTGCCACCAGGGAAGCCCTATTCTTCTTAAATACAAACATATTCACTGTAAGGAGGAATGAGACACCATGATGCCTTCTAGTGTGGTTCATGGGTATGATACAGTATTTCTGGACCACATATACACAAAATATCTATTACCTTATAGCAAAGTATTTTCCTTTTACTTCTCTTTCATATTAGAATTAGAGAATCATTCTTTGTGTGTGTGTGATAATCGCATTTCTCTTTGATTTTATTTAGATTAAACTTGCAATTGAATAGATTTTTTAAACATCTTTATTGGAGTATAATTGCTTTACAATGGTGTGTTAGTTTCTGCTGTATAACAGAGTGAATCAGTTATACATATACATACATCCCCATATCTCTTCCCTCTTGCGTCTCCCTCCCTCCCACCCTCCCTATCCCACCCCTCTAGGTGGTCACAGAGCACGGAGCTGACCTCCCTGTGCTATGCGGCTGCTTCCCACTAGCTATCTATTCTACATTTGGTAGTGTATATATGTCCATGCCACTCTCTCACTTTGTCACAGCTTACCCTTCCCCCTCCCCAGGTCCTAAAGTCCATTCTCTAGTAGGTCTGTGTCTTTATTCCCGTCTTACCCCTAGGTTCTTCATGACCTTTTTTTTTTTTCTTAGATTCCATATATATGTGTCAGCATACGGTATTTGTCTTTCTCTTTCTGACTTACTTCACTCTGTATGATGTTAGCAGGGTATATTTTTCATTTCAGGAGTGAAAAGAAGATGTTATAATACACTTAGAATAAAAGAAGGTGTTGGGTGTGGAAGGGTTGAGGCCAAGCTGGTTCCCTTTTCTTCCTTCAGATCCCAATATACTCAGAGGACTGGGTGATTCAACTGGCACCTCTGCAGCTTGCTCTTGGCCACCGTTCTTCGTGTCTTACCACACCAATGGTGTGCATGCATTACTCGGGGGAAACCCAGAAGATAAATTACTGGGCCCCCACTCTGAGCCTCCTCTGGCCCCCACTCGTGGAAATCAGGCGATTCTGAGGTGCAGGTATCCTAGACTTTGCTCCTGCCTCTTCTGCCAGAGTCACGCCCCTCTCTAGTCTGCAGCTCCCCATGCTTCTGACATATACCCTTTTTCTTTTGCTCAGCTGCGTGGTCAGGGATAGAAGAAGAGTGCCCGCAGGCACCTGGAGCTGGGGGAGACCCTTTTCTTTTTCTCAGCACATATTTTAGATTGAGCAAGCATCAGTGAGGCCCCTCAGCTGGGGCAGGCACTGGGCTAATCACCTGAGCAGACATTATTTATCAGGTTTCCTGTGCATTGATGAGGATTCTGAGGGTTAGGGGGGCTTACAACTCCCCAAGACCACATAGCGAGAAAGCAGCAGAGCAAATTCAAATCTAGCCCTTCAACAACTTTTTACCTTTTGACAAAAACGGAAGACGACAATTTTAAAGGATGCTCTTGAGCTCTTAAGACAGTGACCAAAAGGAGCTCAATGGAAACACCAGCCTTTTCATCAGTTGCTTAAAACCAGCTAACCTAAAACAAAATCCAGGACTGAATGTATGTCTGCATTAGACCTTTCCTGAAGCTGAGTAAAGTGTCACACCATTTTCATTTTGTAGCCTGGAGAACAAACTAATTAATTCTTCCAACTGAATCAGGGTAAATGAAAGTTGGTTCTCTTTTAGTGTCACTACTTAGCAGTCTCTCTCCCCTCTGCCTTTTAAGGTCCCTGCTCATTTACAAGGTTGCTCTAAGCACTTGGAAAACACAAGATGCTGAGCCATTATCATTTTGTTCATTTACATTTATGGAGGGTTACTTAACTTTATGAGTAAGGCGTTTTGTGATTCATTATTCCCCCTCTGAATGTTCCATTCGTCTTTGTTAATTTATTGAGAACCGTATGATCTGAGCTATCGTATATCAATCAGTATATTTACTGGAGTATAGTCTGTAAAAGTAATGAAAATCTTATTAAATATAATACTTTGTTTCAGAGCGGCTATTAAATCTCCAAGAAGAACACAAGTTCTCTTTATGGAAAAGGAAACCTTGGAGTCAGAGAATTTCTAATGGTTTACAAAATGTCAGAATAATGATTAAGAACCGGGCTTCCCTGGTGGCACAGTGGTTGAGAGTCCGCCTGCCGATGCAGGGGACACGGGTTTGTGCCCCGGTCCGGGAAGATCCCACATGCCGCGGGGTAGCTGGGCCTGTGAGCCATGGCCGCTGAGCCTGCGTGTCTGGAGCCTGTGTTCCGCAACGGGAGAGGCCACAGCAGTGAGAGGCCCGCGTACCGCAAAAAAAAAAAACAAAAAAAAAAACAGAACCTACTAATATGTCTCCCAATATAAAGAGAGAAATCCAAATTATATTACATTTAAAGTGTAACTTGAACCAACCACATGATACTTAAGGCATACGGAACTTCTCTTGAGTGTGTACACTGTGGTTTTAAAAATGGGTCCAACGCAAAAATAAAAACAAAGCTTTTTGTTTTCTAAATACAAAGAAAAATTTAGACTTCTCTTCAAATGAAGGCAAAGAAGAGACATAGATGCAATTTACATGGACCCATTTACATGGATCTATTGATGCTTAGCTCAAAAGATTAGCAAGGGCACAAGAAGATAGCTACGTAATTATATACGCTTTGGTTAAAATTCTTCTATTTGCTGAGGAAAAAAAGAAAAAGGATACTTCCTAGGGATTCTTGACCCTTAGAAATCTGTACAAGTGTTGATAGCTCTTTCCCAATTAAAAGCATCTTTGATCAGGGGGATTCTGTGAGCCGAAAGAGCAGAGTGGGGCGGCCCACCTGCCTGTGAGGTCAGGTTCACTGGCTCCCCTCAAAGCTGTGTCATGTCACTGGCTATCAGCCTGCTCTCTGCACCGTCTCCAGCGGAGAAGGAAATGGACATCAGATGGAACCTGCCCTCCTGCATAAAGTAAAGTGACCTGCTTGGGGTTTCCCTCCAACGCATCAACATTCATGCTTCTCCAACTCAAAACCCGACTCTTCTTTTCCTCTAAAGCGCAGCTCCCCCACTATCCCCTTCTAGCTAACCCAGCACATCCTCCGCCGGGCACCACTCCAAGTTAACTTCCCCTGCTTAATGTACTCAGCTCTTTCCTTACGCATGCCCGTTGATTAGACATCACTCTTATCACACTTCCATATCAAAATCTGAGCTCCTGGGAAACAGGAAATGTGTCTTGATAAGTTCCCCCAATGCAGTGACTTAGTACCACAGGCCCTGTGGGGATACAATGAACATCTGTCAGCTGACCTCTGCATCCCAGGCCTCCCACGGGGGCCCAGGACTGATGGAGTCACTTGTGGGAGGTCACTTGCTGAGCAGCTGTTGAAAGCCTCCCCCAGTGCCATTCTAACCGGAGTCTCATTCCAGCACTGGTGGGACCAGCTGAAAGGACAGGAGGAACCAAATGCCTGGGCGGCAGCTCCAACACCTATTCCCTTTTGATGCCATGAAGAATGAAAACCCTCTATCACCTCAACAAAAAGCAAATTACTAAAGAATCACAACCGACAGCATGAACATACTTTTCTCAACAATTTCATACTGGCTGATCTGATCTATGTAACATTACATCATTCACTGGGAAAGCGTTAGATTGTGTTTAAGAGGGTCTTAAATTTTTTTCAGGAAAAAGTACTCAGTTGTAATACAGTGTTATCAAAATCTTCAGAATTATCAAAATTGAAATTATTATCTAATTCTAGTGATCAAGAAGGTACCAAGTCAGTCCAAAATACTTTTGATGAATCATTTCCCAAAGTCTTGTATATAGAAACTGCAATAAGAAAACTGATGGGTTTCTTTGCTTTTCATGCATTAGTAAGTCAGACAGAGAAAGGCAAATACCATGTGATATCACTTATATGTGGAATCTAAAAAAATGATACAAATGAACTTATTTACAAAACAGAAAAAGACTCATAGACATAGAAAACAAACTTATGGTTACCGAAGGGGAAAGGGTGGGGTAGGGGGAGGGATAAATTAGGAATTTGGGAATAATGTATACATACTACTATATATAAAATGGATAAAAAAACAAGGACCTACTGTATAGCACAGGGAACTATACTCAATATTTTGTAATAACCTATATGGGAAAAGAATCTGAAAAAGAAAAAATATATATATGAAACTGAATCACTTTGCTGTACACCTGAAAGTAATACAACATTGTATATCAACTATACTTCAATAAAAAATCATTTTTAAAAAGCGCTTAGCACACAGTAAGTGCTCCAATAAATGTTAACTAAGATGGTTATTATCATGGGAAACCAGAAAGAAAAATCATGAGGGAAAAATCATCATTAGAATATCACTGTAACAATGGTTGCAAGAAAGATCCACTGATAGATACATGGTAAAAATAAATGGGCAAAAGTTGGAGGAGAACGAGGGTATCTGCATGGTCTCAAAGTACTTCCCCCAATATAGAGAAAAACAGTAACTTTATGGTGGAGAAACCTGGCAAACATGACCTTAACCAAGTGATCAAGGTTACATCACCAAGTAATAAGACATCGGTATCACGCACCCCCTGACATGATACACTGAGGCCACATGACTTCTGTGGGATTCTTGCCAAAAATGTGTAACCTCAAACTAATCAGGAGAAAACACCAGTCGAATCCAAATGGAGGGACAGTGTACAGAACAACTGACTGGTACTCTTTCAAAATGTCAAGGTCATGAATGACAGTGAAAGACTGAAGAATTGGCACAGATTGGAGGAGACTAAAGAGACATGACAGGTAAAGGCCATGTGGGAGGCTGGACCAGAAAAAGGATGTTAGTGGAAAAACTGGTGAAATCCAAATAGAGTCTGTAGTTTAGATAATATTACGGTACCAATGTTAACTTCTTGGTTTTGGCAATTACACTGTGGTTTTATAATATGTTACCATTAGTGGAAGCTGCATGAAGCATATAACCAAACTTTGTACTCTTTCTGCAGCTTTTCTTTAAGACTAATATTATTTCAAAATAAAAAGCAAGTTCCAGCAATTCCACTCATAGGTATATATACTACAAAGAACTGAAAGCAAGGACTCAAAGACATACTTGTACACCCATGTTTGTAGCAGCACTTTTTGTAATAGACAAGAAATGGAAACAATCCAAGTGTCGATGAACAGAGGAACGGATAAACAAAATGTGGGCTATTCATACGATGAAATATTATTCAGCCTTAAAAAGGAAAGGTTCTGACACATGTAACATGAACGAACCTTGAAAACATGCTTAGTGAAATAAGCTGGTCACGAACACTGTACGATGACACTTACGTTAGGCACCTAGAATAGGTAAATTTCTATAGACAGAAAGTAGAGTAGTGGTTACTCTTCTATTCAGGGCTGGAGCAGGGGAGAACGGAGAGTTACTGTTAATGTACAGAGCTTCTGTTTGGAACAATAAATCTATGAGAGTGGACAGTGGTGATGACTGCACAACATCGCGAATGTACTGAACGCCAGTGAACTGTACACTCAAAAAAGGTTAAAATCATCGTTTCTCACTGTGTATAATTTATCACAAAAAAACATCGAAAATTACAAATAATTGTCCAATTTAGGCAGATGTAGAACTTCAGAGATTTCCTACATTCAAACGTAACACAGGAATGATTGATTAGCCCACATTTCCTACCCAGAGCTCCGAAGTTTCAAAGTCAGTCGCACGCTAAAGCACAGATGCCTAAGTTGAGGCATTCTCACTGCTGGGGAGCATCCTTTCAAACCTTTGCAAAGAGTAAGTTCTTGGGTACCAGACTGAAGGTTCCTGATCTGTGTTCTGGTACCTGCCCCACAGGACGGGAAGTCCAAACACTGTGTGCATTAAGTGTTGCTGAGGAATGACCGCCCGCCCCCCAAAATGAAGAACTCAAATTTACAATACTAGCAGAAGGAAAAAGCAAGCGTGAGCGCACACACACGCACACGCCTCGTTAACCTTTGTCAGAGGTTATCTGGGCCATAGGTTCATCTTTTTCAGGATCATCTGTGGTCTTGCTGATCTTCTTCCATCTCCTTTGGCCCTCTCACCAGTGATGGGGTGGGTCAACGAAAAGAACTCTCAGAATGATCAACTCTATTAACTGGTAAGTTCTCTGACTGAAAGGTAAAGAATAATCACGGAAAATGTGTTTTATATACTATTTGGGGAAGGGGGGAATGGGGTCAGGAGAACTGACCCAGAAAGGTTTAAAAGTAGCAGAGGTGGGCTTCCCTGGTGGCGCAGTGGTTCAGAGTCCGCCTGCCGATGCAGGCGACGCGGGTTCGTGCCCCGGTCCGGGAAGATCCCACATGCCGCAGAGCGGCTGGGCCCATGGGCCATGGCCGCTCAGCCTGCGCGTCCGGAGCCTGTGCTCCGCAACGGGAGAGGCCACAACAGTGAGAGGCCCGTGTACGGCAAAAAAAAAAAAAAAAAGTAGCAGAGGTGAAAAATGTATGCTTTAGAAACATGTCCCGGGAGGGCTGCCCAGCAGTGTCCTCCCCAGCAGACGGTCCCAAATGACAAGGGCACTGGGACAAATCGACACTTAGAGGCTTCCTCCTTGAAAGCAGCCCGGAGAGCCACTTACGAACTGTGCAGAAATAAATAAGAAATAATAAGAAATCAATCTTATGGGTTCTTGCACACACGTGTTTCTAACCAGATATAGAAACACCCAGCCTGGTCACTCACATGCTCTAAATGACTTTGGTTTATGGTTCCAAATAGAATCCAACTGCCTTCAATGGTGATTCATCACCTACTGTGGATTTTCGAGAGGACCTCCAAAGGCAATCCAAATAAGGCTTCTGCAAATGGTTCGAGCGACGGCAGGACTGCTTCCCAGGACGGCACCCTGCTGACAGTCGGCTAAAATACCAGGCATACTATTCAGTCACCCCGATATGTCTTTCTTCTCAAGGATGAGGATTCTTCAAGGAAGGAGCCCACGGCCCACGTTGTATTCCCCAAAGCTCCTCACAGAGAGTAGGTTCTTTAAAAATACCTGTTAACCCCTTGATTTTCTTTTTATTCCATAAACTCCAATCATCCAGGGAATCAGAGTTCAGCTAATTGGAAGACCGGCGATATCTGTTCAAATTAGGATGGAGATGGGGTAGGGCGAAAAGACCCCGTACTTTGTAGAACGGAAATAGATCGAAATCCTGGCTCTGCCCCTACTTAGTGAGGGGATGTAATCAAGTCATCCATCTCTCTGAGCCCCTGCACACCCCCCCCTTCCACCCAACTAAGTGAAATGAAGTTGACAATACCTACCGTCCAAGGCTCTGAGGTTCAAATGGGCTCCTAGCACTCAATAAATAGCTACCATTCCTATGAGTGAAAGTAGAATGAGTTTTACAGATGCTTACCTCTCTCAGAGTTGGCTTGCCAATGAAAAAGTCTGTGTTTTTGCTGCTTTTGGGTGGGTTGAACTTGGGATTCAGAAAAGCACATCCATTTGCGATGGCCTCCAAGGGAGCCGGGCCTTCATAAGGGAACCCAAGTCCAACAAACAGCTGTAAGACAGAGAAGCACACCACATGTAAACACATCAATCAGACTGGCGTCCCTGGCTCATGGGGGTCTCTTCTGGGCTCCTTTCCTGTGCTGATGCCTCTGAGACTCTGGAAAGTTCCCAGGCCCTGGTTGGGGGTGGATAAATGAGAAGCCAGTTTACACTAGGACCTGAAAAACATGACCAGGGACCTTGAAGGGCCCAGGAAGCTGCTCAGGTCATTATGAATTTCCTTCCTTTGTAAAAAAGTAAAGCAGTAAGTGTCAGGGTGGGCAGCTGAAGGGGTAGGGGGGTGGAGGTACTCAAAGAATAAAAACAACAACAAAACCCAAGACCCAACAATAATCTTTCTGTAACTTACCAGGAGACATGACTGCAAAAACACTTGCTTAACTAAACAGAAGGTTTCTTCATTGAACCAAAGGAACAACAGGCCCTTTCAGTGATGCTGGGCAGAGGGACAGAAAGGTCGCTCGGCGGTTTGATTACAGTTCACATGGAGCTGCATTAAAATGATGGTAGGTCAGCAAACATGGGTTTTCATAATGGGGTTTTCGCTGGGGGACACCAGCATCTTGGGTTTTATTTTCCCCTCAATGTGGGGAGAGGGTGTAGAGCTGTAACTGGGCAAGCCTTTCCCACCCCAGCAAGTAAACCACGAGTTGTCCCCATGGCAGACAAGAGATGGCAGCAAAAACACATCTCAGAGTCCTCACAGGGACCACGGCTGAGAGCCGCTGTGACAAAGGGGACTGACTCCCTGCAGTCAGTGGCACTGACTCCTGGGTCCAGAAATGAAACATCATCTCATAGAAAGGCATCCTTGCGTACCCTCCCCTCGGGGTATTTCACACCACTGGACGGCTGTGGGTCCTGATGGGCTTGGTCCAAGTCTAGGCTTGGTGACGTGTGAGATCTCCCTACCCACAGGAAGGAGCAAATGCTGAAATCTCTCCAGTCTCCCAGGCACATCAAGTGGCAAAGGATAACTGGGTCCCAGGGTGTCCTTTCCTTCTGCCATCATGTTGGGGAACATCCACACGGGCATGCCCGAGCGTGAAGGATGCTGCTGAATTGGATACGGCTAGATGCTTGGGTCTCCTTTCCCGGGCCCTCTCCCCAGTAATCCTGTCTCTGCAGCTGCTTTAATTGAATGATGATTTGGAATACTTCTGCCTAGACAGCCCTGAGTCTAACCCCGGCAGCACTGGAAGATGCAACCCGTATGTGCTGGGCACTCAATTCCAGGGCTGGACATGCAGCGTGGCCCATGTTAGGCATATTGAAGAGTCGTGAAGCCCCCGCAGGGAATTTCCTGGGGCAAGAAACTAAAATCTCAGGTTTTCTGGAGAGATGCCCTATCCTATAACTATATGTTCTTCTGCACAGAACAGGGTACTTAACCTTTTTATTGTTTGGGAAGAATAACCTTTCATATCCTGTAAACCTTGAGATGACCCTCAGGGGCGTCCACAGAGGAGGGAACTGTGGAAGAAAAGCTTTGAGAAGCCAGCCGAGCTCTCACTGCTGGCTGGGTCATCTCTCCTGGAGCAGAAGAACTGGAGACACAGGGGTGAGGGAAAATGTGGTAGCAGAAGAGCTTGGAAGCCGTCTTCCATGAGGGCATGAAGAAATAGTCCCAAGACATCCCAGCTTTGTTAAATACGAAGAACCCGGGGTTACTATCCTTGAGGCTTTTGATCTCTGTGATCTGCCGCCCCCAGCAGATTTGGGGGAGGAGGTGTCGGCTCTCCAGGGAAAAGAGGACCTCTGTCAGGCCGTGGCTGGGCTCAGGAAGGCACAGGACTTCCAGATCCTGGAAGATGCAGACAGGGGTCTCCGTGGGTTTAACCAGGGGCCGACAGTGTTTTCTGACCTCTGAAAACCAGGGCCTGCCATGAAGTGTTGATACCTTCATCAACACTAAATTACAAAGAATAACTTTGGAGGAAATGTAGGAAGCACAATGGTTGTCTATTTAAATAGAAAATCCTGGGAAAAAAAATTTAATTAGCTCCTTCAGGCCCACCAATCTGAACCCATTAATTAAAAGGATTTGAGGCTGTTGCTTAATGGACTTGAATGTGACCTAGGTTTAATTATATGTGAATAACGACTTGCACCCCCTCTTCTGCCCTGCTGGCATCCGAATATCTCAGTACACATAAACACTTCAGGCTAACTCTCCGAAGCCGCACCATTTCAGAAAGAAGATAAAGCAAACATCACACAATTTCTTGGCAATGAGTCTTCTCGTCACACTCATTAGGATCGCAGGAAGCGCATTCCTTGGAAACACCAAAATAACAGTTCTTTGTCACTTCTGTCAATAAGCAACCTTCCTTCTTGCTTCCTGCGTACTCACTACCTGTGACATTATAATGGAGCAGATGTATTAAGGTCAAATAGCACACTTGAGGTTTGAATGACAACAGGATAGGCAGAGAGTTCATCGCCACCAAAGGGTATTCCATGAACTTTTGAGCGCTGACGGCCTTGCCACACGCTGGTACCTTAACCACACTAAATTGCTTTTCCCCTAATTCCCCACTCCCCCCGTCATTCTGCTCGCTTACAGATTTCCTTAGCATGGGGGCAAGAGAGACACTGCAAGAATTCATTCAAGTGCAGAGGCTTAACTCCTCAGGAGGACACAGCATATTTTATTGATACTTCATCTGGCTTTCAGAAGCCTAGAATGTAATGAGGATCTTCCAGACGACGGCACATCTCCATGGCTGCAGCTCTGACTCCATCAACGAGCATTTCTAAATAGAGCTTTAAATTACATGCTCTAAAATTTAACTTTTGAACTAACACTAAGGAAGAGAGAACAGATAAAGCTCCAGGATTGGGAAGTCCCTACATGTCGACAAAGAGTTTATTAGTTAAACCACTCAGATTTTCACTCTGTGTGAAAGGAGAAGCAAAATTGTTTTAAACCCCTAAGCGGAGTAGTTCACAAAGAATCCTTTAAAGGCGGATAAAGGTAGTTCTGAGATCAGGACAATGTGGTGATTAAGAGCACAAGCTCTGGAGTCAGGCTGACCAGGTTTCCAACCCTGACTGCATCATTTCCTAGCTCTGTAACTGTGGGAAATTGTTATACGCTTCTCTCTATGGAGTATCTGAGGTCCACTGATAATGCATTCTGTCTAGCTATGGGCCTTAGTCAAGGTAACACAAGCTCTCTAAACCTGTCTTTTCATGTGTAAAGTGGTGAAAGTAATCGTGCTTTATTTCTCGGGGCTGCTCTGAGGATTCAAGGAGATATTTCATGGAAAGGATGTATTCCAAGGTTTGGCACTTAGTAAGTGTTCGCTAAACACTAGTCCAAGTTCAAACCCAGGTTCAACTTTACGTGCAGCACATACACGACCTTTGGTTGTCTAGCTGGAGTTTGCTGTGCAGGAGTTGTGGTTCTGGGGTTTTACGAGAGGTTCAGCACTGCTTACGTGTATTTATGAGTTCTCTGTGTTTCATAAAGTACCTGGATTAAAAAACAGGGAGAGGCATCCATCAAAAGACAGAGAGGACACAGTTTACAGTGACTGCCTCAAGCAAAGGCCAGTCCCATGAGCCACATGCAACGGCTAAGCCTTACTTGTTTATTCTTCACACAATGATTGGGAATCATTACATTTTTGATAACAGGTATCCCTTTTATATCTTTAAAAGGAATCCACACAAGGCTGCATATGGAGAAAATCTATTTTCCTGATAGGTGATGCTTTTGTGTCGCCGGCAGGGTCCCCTCTCTGGACATCTGTCTTCCCTTTTGTACCCAACGCTGATGGAAGAGAAAACAGTGCCCCAAATCTCTCCCATATATGTTTGGCTACACCCTCTCCTGGGCTCCATAAGCCCCTAACCTACCCTACCTGAAGACTGTCTCCTAAAGGTCTAGGAGGGCAAAGGAGACAAAGACAATGATACTTGCCAAGCACATTTAAGCACCCCAGGGTAGTCAGTATCGGCCACTAAATCAAAGGTCATTTCCTGGAGACCAGCTCACTGGGTAGACTCCCAGACTATGCCCACTATGTAAGTGGCCTTCCAGAAACAAAACAAAAAACCCAACAACAACATCGAGATCACAAGTCCCTGCCCTTCGGTCATGTGGAAGCCCCAGCACAAAATCCAATGCATTGCAATTTGCATTGAGAAAGCATATTACCCTGAAGATGGAGAGGAAGAGAACATTCAGATACATGTACAGCTGTAGAAGCCGACCATCTTCAGCTGTGCCAGCATGCAATGTCTGCTACGAAGAGGCAGCTCAGGTGCACCTCCTCGCAGGAGCTGTCCCGGGCCACCACTCTCACCCCAATGGCTCACCAGGCCTACCCCTCAGCTCCTGACGGTGCAGAGGCATCACAGGCCTGGCTCGCCACCGCAGTTAAGATGTGCTCTAACGGTACCGAGGTCAGAGGACTTTAGTGATGAAGAGAGAATTCATGGAAAGGGCTTAACACAGGGAAGGGTTAGAGAGATGGTCGTTACTGTTGCAGTAAAACCCCACGGTCGTGCCCCATGATAATATGAATGGGTTGTGTGTATTTGGGTGTCAGGAGGTGCCTTTGTTCTTGAAACCTCATTCGGAGAGGTTAATAAATCCTATGTCCATACGTTCTACATTCTATATACATATGTGGGAGGGGAGGGGGGAGGATGGAGTGTGTGTGCATATGTAAGTGTATGCGAATTCGTTTCCATCTAGTTGGAATGGGAATGGCTTTTGGGACCTGTCACCAGGATGAAACCTGCTTGACTGCCTGAGGTTGAATACTGGAGGACCTGAAGTAGACACGGAAGACGGGTTGCTCCAGCAGTAAGCTCGCTCTTGGGCTCTCTCTCACAGGGCCTGAGGATGTGGGCAACACCACGGAGAAGCAAGCACGGGCTATCAGAAGGACAGTGTCCCTTGGTGGGGAGATCTTGGAGATCTAGGCACATGATTCAGGAGAAAAGCAAGAAATCACTCCTAGGGGCATGGCCCCAACATCCCAGATGGCCAGTGGATTTCTTCTGGACTCCTTCCTTCATTCTTCATCCGGTTATCTGAAGGCCTCTGCAAGCCAGGCCCTGAGAAGGTAACTGTCAACAGAATAAGCAGAGCCCCTGGGTTCTCATGGAGCTGCACGAGGGTCTGGTCCACTGGTGGTGGATGCCTTGGTCCCTGGGTTTCTGACAGAGCTTGTGCAACCACATCCAAGCTTGTGGGAAGAGCCACAGTTGATAGGGGAGGTAAGACCCGAGGATGGAATGGAACAGGGACAGTGGTACATACTGCCTATCTTCCAACCCTGCCAGGGCTTCTAGGCGAGTACCGCAGCTAAGCTGCTGAGCTAACGTGGGAGGAAAACAGGGCCGCCATGACCCATCCAAGGGCTGGAGGGGGAAACGGCCAGAGTTGTGGGCAGAAAAGGTGTGTGGCAACAGCAGGGGCAGCAGCTGCTTCTTCCTCTGCTTTCCCACAGCCAGATTTGTTCTCGACTCTCACTGTCAGAAAGGGAGGTACCCGTTTGGGCTCACTCCAAATGCTCCTCCAAGCCAGTGTGGGATGCGGATGCCCCAATCTGTCAGGAAATTCCCCTGGTGAGACTGGGGGAGGTGGGCACAGGGAGGGGAAAATTAGGAAGGAGAAGAAAGAAATCACATTAAGGAAGATGGGGACTGAAGCCAAAAATAAAAACACGCCACCCCAGTTCAGTCCTTATTTGCTGGCTTAAATTGCTCTCCTGGAGCTTGCTGGCCCAAATGACTCATCTCTGGTCTTTTGATAAATAATGAATTCATCCACATTTATATGCCTATTAGAAGAGTCTTCTACATTCAACAACTTCCCAGCTCCTGAGCCCCGACTTGAGGGTTACACTGAATCCCTCCCATCTCCATTAGGCTCTGTGGGCCCTTCATGAGGGCCCCTCCTCGCACGCAGGGACACAATTCTGCTGAGGAGACAGTTTTCTGGGCTTGGTGCAGAGATTCAAAGATGGCTCATAAAGAAAAACAATAAGTCAAAAGCTGATTATGCATCAATCATTTCAATATGTCTCTAGACCTTGAGGGGCACCCGACTCGCTTCCTTCTCCCATAACGAGTCTGAGGAACGTGCACATCCCATTCATTCCACACACATTTGCTTGTCTGCATCCCCAGTTCTGCACTTCCAACGTGGATTGGAATAAATCACTTTTAAATTGCTCAGAGACACCGAGGAAGGAGTTAGAGGCAGAAAGGGTTATAAATACAAAGCCTGACTAGTCTTTAGTGTCATTATTCCAAAGCCCAAGATTCATTCATTTCAGTGCTGCCGCTGTGTTCTGGGTAGAGGGGGAGCCTCAGCAACACACCGCCTCATTTTCATCATATTTGCCGACCGTTTTAGCCATAATTCCACTCGGAGTCCTTTCCTATATTCTAGTCCTCTGAACAGGAAATACAAAATGGGATCAGCGACATCCTCTGAAAGTACCAGTTTTTCAAGGATAAACAGATGACCCTTACACTCAAAAAAAAAAAATTCCAGCTGTAATCCTTGGGTAATCTCAGGCAATCTCCGACCTCATGGCCTGGGCCTTCCAGGCCTCTTCTCTGTTGCTCTCCACACATCAGGGACCTTAGCTTCGGCCTATCTCTCATTCTCTGACAGAGTAAGTGGACGGTCTGTAAGTAAGTGTTCTTTTAAGATTTGTAAGGCTGAGTAAGACATTCACACAGCTGGGTTAATAGAAGCGTGTGGGACAGTGATGGCAGAGAAGCAGCGTTGCCAACTGTAATTTTAAAGGAGCTTGAGCTTTTCCCACAATCTGATGTGGGGAAAAGTAAAATGAAGCAAAAATAGCATTACGGGTAAAGAGCCTGGACTTTCAGGCTTCCCTGGTGGCGCAGTGGTTGAGAGCCCGCCTGCCGATGCAGGGGACACGGGTTCGTGCCCCGGTCCGGGAAGATCCCACGTGCCGCGGAGTGGCTGGGCCCGTGAGCCATGGCCGCTGAGCCTGCGCGTCCGGAGCTTATGCTCCGCAACGGGAGAGGCCACAACAGTGAGAGGCCCGTGTATCGCCAAAACAAAAAAAAGAGCCTGGACTTTCTAATGATTCTAAAATGTCCTCCTAAGACAGAAGGTGAACGGAAAGCAAACAGTGCAAACCAGGGAGCACTGATGATGGCCACCGTCATCAGACTGCAGATGACCTTGTAAGGAAATCAAATCTTAATGAAACAAACTTTCTCTCCTTTGGCCAAGGAGAGAAATTTATCAAGTGAATTTATTCAAGGCATCACACACATGACTTGGGAGGTAGACATGATCAAATGCATTTACCTATGGAGAAACTGAGGCAGAAAGGAGATGCGGATTCTTTGGGCTTGTGACTATCCACTGAATGTTCTTAAGTTTGTATGTTTATTCATGAGGCTGGTACGTCGAGGGCCTAGCAGAGCTTTCACTTGCAATAAAAAAATCGCGAGTCAGGGTTACCTCCAGGGTGACCTCAGTGACAATGGACAAGCCCAACTCTCTAGTCTATTTCCTCCTGTTTAGAATAAAGTTAACAGTAATACCTGCCCTGCCTACCTCTGAAGGCTGTGGTGAGAAGTACACAGGACAGCATCTACAAATACGCTTTCCCACACTGAAGTATCGCACACACTGATCAGAAATGCTACGATGCCACAGAAGCTCATCCGCTCGGCCCCTCCCCTCTACCTGGACAATGAAAATGCAGTCAGGACCAGAGCTGAACAATTCACTACTGATAATGCAGGGCAGGGATCGCGCTTGTTTTCTTTGCCCCTGTATCCCTTGCATGATGCCTGGCCCATAGGAGCTGCTCGAGACATATTTGTAAAATTCACACGTAAGAGCTTATTAATAAAGATGAATTTTCATGGTATGTATTACAATCCTCTTTGCTTATCTAAATAACTTACTGAAGTCTGATATATCTGTCTAATACCTGTGATGTTATCGTGTTCAATACCATAACCCTTTTAATGGATTGCAGTATTTTACCTAAAGAACGTGCAGCCTTTAGAGGCAGGAATCAGGAATCTATGCGATAAACATGTGAAAAGGTGCTCTGCCTCGCTCACAGAGAAAGGTAACAAGCACTGACTGATAGACTGTATGATATCTGTGGAGCCATTTTGGCTATAACCTTTAAAACTAAAAACGTATATATCCTTTAGCCCAGCTACTTCTGATACGGAAAGATTTTTAAGATATATACGTTTAATTTTTTTAAAAGAGAGCTTATTAATAAACATGAGGAATACATCAACGTGCCAGCCAACCCTTCAAGGCCCAACACTGATCTATTTGCAGGTCCCCTAACCTCACCGGGTTCGTCCATGTCGGAATTATAGAAAGGACAGAGACCACTGGGTGGACGCCCCCAGGATGTGAAAACACCACGCTCATCATGCTACTGAAATGACCGTCCATCAGTTGCTCCTACCCACCTGCCCACACCACGTGGCCTGAATTCTACAGCTGTGACATTCAGACCCTCAGCCCCTTATCAAATTTTATCTTCCACTATTTCCCGACACACAGACTCGCTGGATTGGTCTCTTGGCTCTCCTGGGTGTGTCATCTCCACCTCTACCACCTGACTCACTGCCGTCTGTGCCAAATGCCAGGTGTATCCACACCCACATCCTTCACCTCTCACAGCTCTCACAATGCCTTCCTTGCTCCCTGAGCCCCCAAGGACTCTTCCCTTGTCTGAACTTCTCCAGTGTCCAGTACAAATATTTTGAACAAGCAGGTGTGATGAAAAGCTAGTTGGGGGACGGGTTCCTTGAACAGGGGGGATTGGAGAGGTGCAGGAGTTAAGTGGCCCCAGGCTTGCTGGGAAAGCTGCTGCTCTCTGAGAACGTCTGATACCCTACTTTTCCTGTTTGCCGCCATGTCCCCAGCCCCTCACCTGATGCTTCTTGGCACAAAGCAGGTCCTCAGTAAATAAGTTTTTTTCACAATTTGCTAACTTTTAAGCTACAGCTAGTCTAGAAAACCACTGCCCAGCAATGACCTGAAGATCAATGGTACCACTGAAGAGAAAGCACCGAAGATTCTGATCCCATTTGCAATGGCAAGAGACACAACCTCCGCACAACAATACTGATGCATTTTTACAAAACTACAAAAAACTTACCTTGGTTTCTCGGAGAAGGAACTGCAAGTCCCGTCCACTGAGGATCCCGTGGTTTTTCACGTAACTGGGAATGTTCTTTGTGCTGGAGCCGTAAACAGTCGCATGCACTTCCATGTATGTGTGAATGATGTCCAAGTAGAGCTTCTTATTCTAAAGAGGGGACACAAGGAGAAGGTATTTCTCTTTTCGTTCTCATAAAAACCTGCCTCATAGCTGGAGGCCACAGAGACAGGAGCTCTTAACATGCAGATTGCATGAATTTGGCAACCGCATTCCTAAAACTTCTTTCAAAAGTAATCTGACTGGATTTTGAGGGTAAAAACAGTCACGTGGATACTGTACAATTCTGCAGGAAGAAACATATCCTATAGCGGCATACTACTGAATAGTAACGATGGCTCAAGACCAATTGTTTTGAAGTATTGTCCTAGCCTTGTAAATTACCGGGGACCCAACACTTTGCTTTTGGCTTGTCCTCCTTATGGGGGAGTAAGTTTGGGGAAGGAAAGCTCAGAGAAGGCAGTCAGCTGGATTGGAATATTTATCTGGAGACGCTAAACTGTCCCCGAGGAACGCAAACATCCCCAGCTCTTGCCAGTATTTCTAGTGATGATTAACTCATGTTGTCAGAACTGGATCCCACCTACTTCGGATCATGGGGGGATGAGAGTTTCCCACAATATACACTGATTGACTCAGCAGATGCAGAGATGATGAGAATATCCAGGTAGACAAAAGTGGAAAAAATGTTAAATGGAAACTTGATGAGCCCCGAAACATTCAAGAGTAGTTTTACTTTTCTTAGAAGCAAAACAAAACCTCTCCTCTGTGTTGGTAGGAACTGAATTTCGAGGCACATTTTCTAAATCAAAACCACCTGCAAGTAGGAAGCAAACTCCCTTTCCCTTCCTCTTCATGTTTCCGTGGGACTAAGTCACACAAGCTGGATTTTGTGGGCTGTCTTTTGGGGTTTTTTTCCTGGACATTTGAAAGATTCAAGTGCTGTAATGTTTTCCAGTTGTATAAAAGTGGGACAGGGTTCTTCCCATTTGAAGCCTGTTTTCACACACTCCAGGAAAGTGTAATAATCGTCGGTTTTGTGACTTAAGACCGCAAGGGACACGGGGGTGTGGCATCAGCAGCCACAGAGCACATGATGGGCTCTGAAGAGAGGAGGGGCAGCAACACCCCTGGGGTGCGGGGCCCTCGCTCTGACCTGGTAGGACAGCTCCAGGCATCCTGAGCCCGGTTCCGGGTCTACCGTCTGCCTACATCTCGCAGGTGAGAATACTACAAAGCACTCAACTTTGGGGGATACACGTTTCAAATCCTGTAACCGAAGTCTTCACGACTGGAAAAACAGTACAGTCCACATTCTCCATTTTATGCACTGAAAGATTTTGTTTTGTTGGCAATCAATCAAGTCCACCCCTGCACCCTACTGTGTGAATAAAATGAACATTCCGAATTAAAGTCTAATTTCATGCCATGTTCGGCATGGCTGGAAGATGCTAAATTCATTACCTCAGAGATGTATACCCTTCCATTCGTGCAGAGGTGACTAGGAACAGTTTATAAACCATGACTCCCATTCAGCTTGAGCCAAATTGAGGATCATCTTCCTGCTGTGAGTTAACTGGAGGGGGTCTATGACACAGTTTTTGTGCTAGAGGGACCTGATTACTCCTGAGCCCACAAACCCCCTTTCCCAGGGGCTCTACCTCCACCCCAGCCCCTGGCAGGTAGGCAAGGGTTTCTGTAACCCTGCCCACCCCCTGCCACTCCTGACCGGCCCACGGTGTGTCTGACCTGAGGGGGACCCATCCCCAGGCTGGCCAGCAGCCTGGGACAGAGCGGCCGGGCTCAGGACAATGAGCTGTGCTGGTCAGACCCTCTCTCTCAGGAGCTCAGAGTCCTGCTCACAGAGAGATGACTGACAGACGGCTGGGGTTGTGGAGCAAAAAGGTCATGCGGTGTTGGAGTCCGGGCAGTTATGGACCAGATGCAAGTTCTGGGGAAGTCAGATGACAGTCTTGGGGGTGAGGGTGAGAAGAGAACCAGGTAAGAGCTGAAAGGAGGAGAGGGAGACAAAGATGCATAATGGGTAATAAGAGGGACCTGGAGTGACTGCGACCTAGACATTCCCCCTGTGAGTGTGATAGAAAGAGAGCAGGGGTGGGGAGGGAGGAGGGGAAAAGGAGGGGGGAGGGAGAGGGGGAGGGCAAGGGGGAGGAGGAGAAAGGGGGAGGGGGAAAGGAGGGGGAGGGGGAAAGGGGGAGGGGGAAAGGGAAGGGGAAAGGGAAGGGGAAAGGGGAGGGGAAAGGGAAGGGGAAAGGGGAGGGGAAAGGGGAGGGGGAGGGGGAGGGGAAAGGGGGGGAAAGAGGAGGGGGAGGGGGAAAGAGGAGGGGGAGGGGGAAAGAGGAGGGGAGGGGGAGAGGAGGGGAGGGGGAAAGAGGAGGGGAGGGGGAAAGAGGAGGGGAGGGGGAGAGGAGGGGAGGGGGAAAGAGGAGGGGAGGGGGAAAGAGGAGGGGGAGGGGGAAAGAGGAGGGGGAGGGGGAAAGAGGAGGGGAGGGAAAAGAGGAGGGGGAGGGGAAAGAGGAGGGGAGGGGGAGAGGAGGGGAGGGGGAAAGAGGAAGGGAGGGGAAAGAGGAGGGGGAGGGGAAAGAGGAAGGGAGGGGAAAGAGGAGGGGAGGGGAAAGAGGAGGGGGAGGGGAAAGAGGAGGGGAGGGGGAGAGGAGGGGAGGGGGAAAGAGGAAGGGAGGGGAAAGAGGAGGGGGAGGGGAAAGAGGAAGGGAGGGGAAAGAGGAGGGGAGGGGAAAGAGGAGGGGAGGGGAAAGAGGAGGGGGAGAGAGGAGGAGGAGGGAGAGAGATGGGGAGGGAGAGACAGACTGATGAGGGGGGAGGGAGGGGGAGGAGAGAGTTAGAAGAGGGGATGGAAAGAAAGGTAAGAGGAGGAGGACGAAGGGAGAGGAAGAGAGGAGAGAGTGAGAAAAGAAAGCAGAGAGACAGAAGGGAGAAAAGCAGGGCCCAGAGGTGCTTCTGGGTCCCACCCCATCAGCCCGAGAGTCTGTCTGGATCCTTAGAATAATAGCAGCTGCCCCAACTCCCCCCCCCCACTCTTTTGTCTGGGCCCCTCTGGCTGGATCCCTCCCATCTAAAGGGAGGCCTGTCAGGATGTCATTCAGGGCTTTCAGCAGGGACGAGGCTGGGGGCAGGCATCTTTTCTTTAATAAAGCAAATAGAGACACTTCCCTGTGAAAAACCAGCTGCTAACTAGTCAGGATGGACCAATAGCCCCTGAACCGGGTCCGCAGTGAGCAACAAAGGAGAACAGTGAACGATCACCCAGGTCCTAACCTGGAGATGAATGCTCACGGCAGACAAACTCGAGGTTAGGATTCCCACACCAAATGCCCGGGAAGACGCATGTCCTGCCATCCATCCCAGAAAAGGCTGGGGCTCCTTGATGTTTAACAAGGGGGCAAGTTCAGGCGAAGAGAAAGAAGTCTATGCCAAGGCTGGTAAAGTCTATGAACTTATTAACAAGAAGGCACGGTAAAGTCTCAAAGCAGAAATTACATTCAGAGAGGATTTCTGTAATTTCATGAAGGAGGAAATCACAACAGGTTATTAGAGGGAAAAAGAAATGGTTCAGATATAACCCTAACCTTTCAAGATGACATGACAATGAAGTGATTCCACCTCAGGTCTCTTGTTGCCACTTGTCAGAATTCTGAAGAAACCTGGCCAGGGTGATTCCCCAGGGTGATTCCAGGGAGGAGCCGCCCCCTTCCTTCCCAAAGTGAATGCTCACCGGATGCGAAGGGAACCCAAAGAGGCATCGCCAGCTCCAAACCACTGCCTGAATTTCACAAATTCCAACTGCCTCCTGAACCTCCCCTCCTGGGTTGCCACGGACACTTCCACGCCTTAACAGGTCATTCAGTGCCTTACTTTCCCAGACCAGAAACCCTACCCCCAGGCTCCCGATCTCAGTGACTGGCATTCGTCTCCTAGCCAGGTACCAGAATCACACTTGGCATTCCACACATCAAATTAGTCACAAAGCCCTGCTGATTCTGCCTCTGTAATATCAAATTGTCTCCTCCTCTCCAGGCTTTGATCCTTGATCACCTGGACTGCGCCAGGATGAACACAAGCAGCATCTTAACAATCTGCCTGCAGCTCAAAAAGTTGAGCAACTAGTCCATGGTTTCTACAAGTGAGCAGCAGTGCTGGGACGGATTGCAAAAGAATCTGTATGGCTCGATGCCATTTTTTAACCATGCAAAGCAGTAGTAGTCCATGTTAGGCATATCAACAATATTTTTACATATGGGCATTTGGAGTTAACTACAAAAATATGCATGGGGATGACAGATACAATTTCCAGCTATTGATCACTGAGGAGGGAAGGGAGGGTCTGGGGAGGCGGCTGGAGCTTTCATGATACTTGAACTATATCATTTTTCTCTTAAGAAAACAATTGGACAATATCAACATCTACACATCTGGGTGGTGGGCATATTTGATATATTTCACAATTGAAATATAAAAATTAAAATACATGCAACCAAGAAAGAACAGAAACCAGTCGGTATGACACCAAAGCTTGCACCACTGCCATCTCACTGGAGGACCTAGTTTTTGCCAAAAAGAGGTTCAAAGGATCTCTGTCTCCCCTCAATGGAAAATGTTATCTTTTGTGTTTAAGAAATAAGGATAAATTAGGAGTTTGGGATTAACATATACACACTACTGTATACAAAATAGATAACCCACAAGGACCTACTATATAGCACAGGAAACTCTACTCAGTATTCTATAATAACCTATATGGGAAAAGAATCTGAAAAAAGAATAGATATATGTATATGTATAGTTGAATCGCTTGGCTGTACACCTGAAACTATCACAACACTGTGAATCAACTATACTCCAATATAAAATAAAAATTAAGAAAAAAAAAAAGAAAGAGAAGGCGCTGCAGTTTTGTAAATTAATCACGGTCCTGGCCTGCCTTTCCCCACCCACGGGAAGGCCCCCAGTGGGAGGGGTGTGTGTGCAACAGGGACCACTCCCCTCCTGATTTTGGACATCCAGGCCCACGGTCAAGGTGACAGCCCGGAACTGGGGGTCCCACTGATCCAAGAACTGGATCAATACCACCCTCCAGAAAGCTTTCCTCCTCTGACTTAAGAGACCAAGGTCAGAGAAAATCATCTCCACCATAGACCGCATCACCTACAAATCTGTTGAGACACAGTCCAAAAGGGCTTGCAGGGACTCACCACATCGCAGCACGCCACCACCCCTGTCCTGGGGGTGAGGTGTGCCTCCAGAAGGTCCCAGCTAGCAGCCTGCAGCCCCTCAGTGCTCTCGGTCTTCAGTTCAATTTAAATTCCCATTAAATACAACCAATCAAACGGATTAAAATTTCAATCTACCTAAACTCATTAGGAGGCAGGGGATGGGAAGATGCTAAGGAAAAGGAGAGAGCATGCTGGGGCCAACGAGCAGGGCTTTCCGTGTGTAGCTGGCGGCAGCTCTGTTTGTAGAACTGGTCGTAAGATATTCAGAGCTTGAATCGAGAGCTTTAGGAAAACAATTCAATCTAAAGCAACACTCGCGTGCGTCCTTAGCAGGGGGAGAGGTAGAAGGCAGAACCGCACAATCTGGAGCCCTTTTCTTTTCCAGCTGGTGAATCAGGGGTACAGGAAGGCTCTCTGGCGAATGGTAGCGTTCTGAGCTTTGGGTTGCAGTGGACCTTATGTACTTTTCTCCCCATCAGCACCCTTGCTCCCCATGGCAGATATGCACATCCCTTCTCCTGGACCCTCTTTCCCCTCATCCACATGGCACCTTGTGGCCTCCCATTTAAAAAATAGTAATTCTGCTGCCCTGCACAGAGTTAGTTGGTCCATGGAGAGCACCTGGTAAGTGCTAAGCCAGTGGGCGTCCTTCCCAGGAAGGGCTGAATGGGTGTGAAGGGCCAATCCCTTTCCAGAGCCACAGCAGTGAGCTGGAAACCAGGCTGCCGAAGCCAGCATCAGTCCTGGTGCATGAAGGTCAGGCTCCAGACAGAGAAAAAGGAAGTCGTCACAAAGGGAAGGTCAAGTGTGAGAGGGTGCATGTTCCAGCAGGGTACTGGTCCACTGTTCCAGTGACATCTCTGCCCAGGGCATGCCTGCCCTTCCCTGGGTTCTGAGAGTCCCCCAGTCCTAAGCTAGGAAAGCTGGGCTTCTGCCGTTTCAGCAGAAAGAATCCTGACAAGTACACTTGTGACCAGATTCTTTATTTTGAGCATCATGGATTTTTAACCATTTTTATAGTAGCTTCCTCTCCTTCCCTGGCAAATACAGGAATTGGCTTATTCCATGACTTTCTGAATGAATCTACAATGATGAATCATATATTTTCCTTAGGAAACCACAAGGCCGTAGAGTATGCCTCACCCCACACTAGCCATGGAAGCCCTTACTGGCTGCTGTGATGTTTCTCCCCGAAAGGCTGGGGCTGGGCTTGCTGACTCTACAGAATGAAGGTCTTGTACATCCTTCTCTACTCCAGCCTCCTCCATTCACTCTGGCATCCACCCACTCCTGCTTGGACTGCTGTCCTCGTCTCTGAGCGGAGCTTCCTGTCTGAATGGTGACGGCCCTTACGAGCCTTCTCAGATTCCCCGGCCTGCCTGCTTTTCTTTCTCTTTCTCAGCTGGTGCTCACACAAGCCAGGCTCCCCTCTGCTGTCAGACTGGGAAGAAGCTACCCCAGGGTTGAGGGGTATGGTTGGGGGGGGGATCTCCATCCCCAAACAGCACCCCAGATGTATGGGACGCCAGTGACGGGAACCAGTGCCAAAGAGAAGGAAACAGGAGGGAGCCTCTTTTCTCTCCTCTACAGACTATGCCAAGGTAGAGTCAGTCCCTCCTTGCAAACCTTCCAGGGGGTCCAGAGTGCCCAGCGCCCGTGCTGCTGTGTCTGTGTGGCTTCTGGTGCAGCAGGAGCCAGCCTGGATCCATCTGGTACTTCACCTGGCCCCTTCCCTTCATCCTTACAGCCCTGGGCTTGCACCTCCTTCCCCAACAAGTAGTAATATATCAATCTTTGTCTCAGTCCCCCTTTCTAGAAGCTCTGGGCTAAGACACTATTTCTAGGATCTCGGTCCTTCAATCCACCGTCCCCAGTGCCACAGTTTCCAAAACTGAAGATTTAGTTCCCCTCTATAAAAGTTTTCAAAGGCTCCTCATGGCAATGAGAGACCACTTCCCCAACTGCACACACGAGGATCTTCACAACCATGGGCTGCTACAGGCTCTCCAGCTTCACCTCCGGCCATGCCCTCTCCTCCTTTGCTTAAGGTCCCCCTACAACTTAACTCCATATTCCCGAACATCTCCTGCTCTCTCGCATGTGTCTGGCCTGCCATTGCATCGTCTTCCCCTGAGACGCCCTTCTTTCCTCCTTCCTTTTCTCTCCTGAATGGACTCCTTCCCCCTCATCCTTTACAAGTCGGCGTTCCTGAGCTCACCCAGGGGAAGTCAGCTACCACCTCCTGTGTAGCCTTGGTATCTTCCTGCTTGGCCCCTTTGGGCTGCGCTGTCACTCTATGTGTCCACGCAATGGGACTGTGAACTTCTGAAGGTCAGGACATCGTAGGTTCTGTGACTGCAGAGACCTGGCACAGAGCAGGTGCTCGGTAAGCCCACACTGGCTGCATGAAGGAGACTTAAGAGGGCGCACGAACAACAAGGCATTTACAGGAAAAGATGTCTCGGGCATGGCCCATCTCCTCCCACCTACTGTAGTCTCGTCCACCTTCCCACCCTGTTTCAGGAGCCAAGTTCTTCCACATAAAAACCTGCTCCCAGCAAATGAGCTTAAGGTCCGTGACTTTACCTAAGGATGTATTTGAATCAAAACAAAATAAATCAGAGAGTTGCAAACCTTAAAAGATATATTTCATGGTTGATTCATCTTCCTTTCAACATAGCTACCAAGTATAAGGTTCTCTCTTGAGTTGTGAGGTCAAAGAAAGGGAAGGAGCAAGAGAGGGACAAAAAGAAACTACCTCGGGCTTCCCTGGTGGCGCAGTGGTTGAGAGTCCGCCTGCCGATGCAGGGGACACGGGTTCGTGCCCCGGTCCGGGAAGATCCCACATGCTGCGGAGCGGCTGGGCCCGTGAGCCATGGCCGCTCAGCCTGTGCGTCCGGAGCCTGTGCTCCGCAACGGGAGAGGCCACAACAGTGAGAGGCCCGCGTACCGCAAAAAAAAAAAAAAATACCTCACCTGCCCGCTCCTGAAGTCGAAAATTCAACAAAGATGAAAAATGCTTTTATTCCAAGATTAGAAGTCAAGTTCTAAAAGCAAATCTCTGTGAATTTCAGCAGTGAAGCAGAAACAATTTACATTACACAATAATTTCAAGTTTTTGCAGTCCCTGGCTCATTTATTTCAAGTAGCCTCCCAAGGTTAAGGTGGGTGTGTGTGGGTCCTTGCTCTGTCCCACTCAGGCCTCGTAGGGCTCTGCAAGACTCCAGGAAGCTAAGATTCTTAAAGCCTACCCACCCCTCACTCCTTCTCCCCCCAAATCCTTACCTCACTAGGACACAAGATGGTGCTCAATAATTACAGGGGGAATAATAACAAGAGGAAACTTGCTCTCGTCTCTAGCCTGGCCGGCAGTCCAGCTATGGGCCCACGGGCAATAAAAAGGAGGGACTCTGCTTCTTTTTGCTGTATTGGGCTCCACATTTACTCTTTCTTAGCAGATTTTTAATTTTATATTGGACTACAGTTGATTTACAATGTTGTGTTAGTTTCAGGTGTACAGCAAAGTGATTCCGTTATACATATACATGTATCTATTCTTTTTCAAATTCCTTTCCCATGCAGGTTATTACAGAATACTGAGCAGAGGTCCCTGTGCTGTACAGTAGGTCCTTGTTGGTTATCTATTTTCAATAGACACTTATTCTTGACTGGACCTCACCTGGTATAAATTACAACTCATCTAGAGCAGTGGGTGAATAGTTATTCGTAGGTAAGGCTGCCCTCAATGATGAAAGGAGTGGTTCTAGAGCCTACCTACCTTTGTGTTTGGGACGGAGGACAAAAGAAAAGAGTGAGTGAAAAGGAAAGAATCTTCAAGAGCCCTTGACTTATTATTCTCCACTGTCTGGTCAGGTGAAGATTTTGGTCTCTGGCCTAAAGAAAGGAACTGGGAGATTTCTGAGGCTAAATCCATGAGTAATGCGGAAAGAGCCACCAGCCCTGTTTCTGCAACTTGATGCATCTACAAACAGGGGATGATACCATTTCCCAGTTCTATTAGACACTGACTATCTGTGCTGAGCTAGAAACGGGAATAATGACATGTATGTAAAAACTGTTTAAATATATACTCTTAGTTTAAAACACAGAGTGCTAATGCTGCCCTGGGCCATCAAATGGGACAACCTAGTGATAAGTCCGGGGACGGCTAGAGCCTTCGAGTCACTGCCCAGCGGCCCCCCTCCAGATCCTGCCCTCAGAACCAGCTGTTTAATTAGTGTGCTTCCCCGTTCCCAGCACTTTCAGGTCTCTGGGATCTCTCTGCCTTAGCACTGGAGCTTCCCGCTACTTAACGAATGCCTTTTAAAGGGCCCTGGGGATGTGCCAGCCAGTTTGTAAAAACAAGAAGCCCTTTGACACGACCTCCTTTCTGCTTTGAGACGGGCAGGAGGTCTTCAAATTGTAAAGCTGGCTGGTCTCCTCACCAACGCAGACGCAGTCGCTTAGGGATAATGTTACCCCTCACTCTGCTCCAGCCTGAAAGCCACAAAGCCCCCCCGACTATGCGATTGTGCTCAGAAAACAGGCTGAAAGGTTGAAAACAGACCACTGCGGCCTAAATGTGTAACCAGGCTCTTTCAGGAGCTCCGCTAATCGGTCTGTCTGGGCAGTAATCACAGAAACAGACTGTCCCGTGACAAAGAGAGAGCTGTCACGATGGAAGGTTAGAAAACCAAGAGGTTGCCTGGAAATCGGAAGCTGCATTTTCTATAGAACCTCCACAGGGTCAGTGACTTGTGGATGGAACGGACTTGACCTGAGAGACTCATCCACTCCTGAAAAAGTGGAGGAGATGATATTCTGATGGGCTTTGGCCCGCACCCTGCAATCGGATGCTGTCTGACGGCAAAGGCGACCTGGCCGCTGTGCAGGAGTGTCCTGTGCGTCTCCAGGGAAGGCGTCTGGAGCATTGGGGCTGGGCACCACCTCGGCACAGCAGCAGGACAGCCGTGGAAGGTGGGACAGTGTGCATATGGGCTTGCTTCGCCCCTTATACCAAGGCCCCAGAGGCCAGCAATCAAACATGGGTACCAAGCGCCCCCCAAAGTGAGCAGCCAGCCCACGTCCCCACACCCCAAGAGGGAAGGAGGGAGGCCGTCCTGGGGGAAGCCGGGGGCTGTTCCCCTCTGCTACCTAACCAGGTAAGAAGGGCCTCCAGGGGACCACTTGCGGAGCTTCACGTGCACTCCCAGGAATTTCTGAGGCACACAGATCAGTGCCAGACCCGAGCCCTGCAACGCCTCACGGGTGGAGACTGGGGTCAACAGGATGCCCTGAAGGAGGAGTCGTGAGCAGGGCCTGCTCTGGCATCTCCCTGAGCTCCTAGAATTAAAGGAATGGATGCCGGTTTCTCTTGGTGCAGGAAGGCACCCGACTAAGTCCTACTGGGAAGGGCTCTGCGTAAGGGGCCACCGGGAGTGTGGGCTACCAGAAACTGGTACCAAGAGGAAGCCACTCGACCAGTCTGAGGAGGCATCACCTGTGATAAGGGAACGTATTACTGTTGATGAGTGATCTGTGGGAAGAGGGGGACCCCAAGGACCCACAGTAGTCCTGCCAGAGAGACACCTGCTGGGACTAGGTAGCATTCATACTGGATGGTGCCAGTAAGAGCTCACCTGCCCTCTCCCCACATTGGCCCTTTACCCACTGTACCTGTTGGGAGAAATAGCAGCTGGTTTGGGAGGTGGGAGGACGGTGGGGAGGGTAAGAAGGTGCCCTACAAGTTGGGGAAACAAAGATGCCACACCTGCCACCTCCCCTTCAGGTTTCCCAGGCGAAGCTGCACTCAGAGGCAGGAGGGAAGGAGCTTAACTTGAAATGATGTTCAGAGTTTCAAGTATTAAACTAAAGTGGATACTTCCATTACTGCACTTGGGATTGTTCTTGGGACTAAAAGTAACAAAGGTTTTTGATTATTTGAGAGTTGCAAGGACCTGCCAAAATTGGATCCAAGGGGCAGAAAAGACAGTACAGTTCAAGGGAGAAGAGTTTTTCTTGCTTGTATTTTACGGGGTCCCACGCTTTCAACTTAATGGTTACATATATAAGGTGATTTTAGGTGAAATATGGATAAAAATGTTTAACAGCTGTAAATCTATTTATATGTGGTTTAGAAACACCTAAGTAACATATCCACGTGATTTCATAGATAATAATCACTTAGGACAAAGCTAAAGTAATTATTTTAAAAGTGAGTTCATTTAAAATATTCAGTTAGGGCTTTCCTGGCGGCACAGTGGTTAAGAATCTGCCTGCCAATGCAGGTGACACGGGTTCGAGCCCTGGCCAGGGAGGATCCCACATCCGCGGAGCAACTAAGCCCGTGCGCCATAACTACTGAAGCCCACGCTCTAGCGCCCATGAGCCACAACTACTGAGCCCGCGTGCCTAGAGCCCATGCTCTGCAACAAGAGAAGCCACCGCCATGAGAAGCCCGCACACTGCAACGAAGAGTAGCCCCCGCTCGCCGCACCTAGAGAAAGCCCGTGCGCAGCAACGAAGACCCAACGCAGCCAAAAATGAATAAAATAAATTTATAGAAAAAGTAAAAATAATAATAGCAAAATAAAATATTCAGTTAATTAGCCCAGGTGGGGTACGGATATAACAGAAGTCACGATTTGGTGCGGACGACTGAACTTTGGAAACTGATGCCTGCAAGAAGTGTGTGGTAGAGGGCCTTGTGCTACAGGTGGGGACACAGAACGGTGAGGAAGGCTCACACTGTCATTCCACCAAGCACACTGGTGGCAAGGCCACGGCCAGAGGACTCAAGATCACTCTCTTCCCTCCCTTTATCAGATGGCAGGAACACAGAAAGGCAAGAGGCACAGGGCAAAGCGCTTCTGAGCAGGGGAAGTGCAGATAGAGGGAAGAGGTAGGGTGGTGGGTTGGTGAGTCAAGAGAAAAAGGAGATGGGCAAACATTTTCCCTCAGTGTTCTCTCACTTTGCCAAAGTCCGGGCACGGAAAGCGTCCTCATCAACCACACTTTCACCCTTCAGCAGCTGACAACTGCAAACGCCACGCGTGACCTTCCTCCTTGCTGCCTGGACTTCTCCCTTGTGAATTTCTCAAGTTACCCAATGAGAAGTCTTAGGTGAGGCTGTGCAAGGCTATTCAGAGTGAAGTGTTGTGAGGCAAGACATCTGGGTACAAGCTTTAGTCCTTCTGGAACGACCCAGAGAAGCATGGACAACCTACTTTATCTTCTGCAACTTCAAATTCCTCCCTTGTAAAATGAGGGGCCCGATGATTTGAAGGTCCTTTGAGCTCAAGAGTTGCAATATTTTTAAATTTATGACTGAAAGCACCTGCCTCTCTGCTCTCCCAAGGGCAACAGCCATTCGTCTGCAAACGAAAGGAGGCGTAGTGGCTGCTGACAGCCACTCAGGTCCCCTTTCCCACCAGCTCACCGGCCCTGGATGTTTAGCACTAATCGTTAATCTCACATCTGACCCCTTTCCAGAGAGTGGCCCTCTACTGAAGAGGGCAGTGACTAACTGTCAGGGGTTCCAAAAGGCAGACTCCTTGTCTCCAGGTGGGGTCACCTCTCCAATAACTCACTCTCCCCCTGCCCCTCCCCCAAAGAATCAGACTGAGGCTTGTCTCCAGCTGAAAACCCGAGGTGTACCTGGGCCACCTGACGGCTGTAGGGGATCATCCGTTAACACCCGCTCCTTTGGATCAAAGATTATTTTCAGCAATAACCACAAAACAAAATAAGTGATAATAACAGAAAAGAAACACAGACTGTGAATATTTTCTTTCCTGAACTTTGTATATAGAATCTACACAATCATGTCAATAAGGAACAAAAACATGACTGCATGAAAACCAAAAAGTGTTAGATTAATATTTTTTAATCGCTTAATGTATTTTTTTTTTCTACAAGAAGGGGAAAAATGTCTCTCTTTTGGTCTCTCTCAGTAACGAAAACCAACATGACATTTCCTGTTTTCAAGTGTCAGCTTCTATGGATCTGTCACTGACTCCACCAAAATCAGGGCTTTTCGTACAGTCATGTTACTGGACAGTGCAGCTGTATCTGTCCATCTATCTTTACTAATAGTTTATCCAGGAACACTTTTTATTAATTTCAAAAAGTTTCTTTCACATGAAGCAAGATGTACGAATAGGCACACACGAGGTGGCTGGTGGAACACACACCTAACCTGGATGCATGCAGGATGAAAGGGAATTGCTTTCCTGCAGTTTCTAACTTTTCCACATGTAATTTCCTTACAGCCAGGAAAAGAAAAAAAGGATAACACCTGTCTCCAAAATCACATTTGGCCGCCCTGAAGGGTACATTTCAATGCAGTGACCATGTAGAAATCTAGGAGGCGGGATAAACAGAGACAGCCCTATTTTGTTGGGAAACCAGGAAGAGAAACTGCATATGAGCCAGATCTACGGGACAGTGCACACCTCCATCCTTCGTTCTAAAGAGGGATGGTTTCCCACGTGCCTCACTTTCCTGCTAGCCTCTCCCAGATTGGAATGAGAAGGGAAGCTTGCATTTGCTGAATCACACAAGGACACGATTTAGGCTACCCTGAATACGCACCTGCTTCTCCTTGGACCTTGCAAACATGGGGGTCAGGTCGGGGGAGCTGCAAGACTGGCTCCATTCATTTAATTCTGAATTACAAAAACCACAAGACCAGGCCACCGTGTTGTAGAGAAACAGCAACACACAGTCTGGGACTGAAGGCAAGTTTCCTTTAGTGTTTCACTGATTGCTGGAGAATTAATAAAACGATTTGATTCTACAGTAGTAATTGGAGGTATTCTTCTCTGTGGAGCCTCAATGAATAATCAAAAGCACCTCTTTGGGAATACTGGGGAAGCCAAACAGATTAGGCAGGTCACAAATGTGCCCGCTGGTGCTGTCCCAGATCTTGACTGCAAAGTCTGCACAGGAGGGAGACATCTCCGAATAAGATATAATTTAATGTGCCAACAAGCTCTTTCACCGTTGGACCCGTTACCTGTTGGGTGAACGGCACTGCTTCAAAAAGGCTGAGGGCTTTTTGAAGATCCTTACGCTTGGGGGCTCTTACCAGCAGTTGGCACCCGGCGTAAGCCCCATCTCCCAGAATGGATGGCAGACTTGGGCCACCCGTTCCAGCCCTGCTTCATCACGCAGAGTACGGAGAGGAGGGAATTGGTAATTGCCTGTGAAGAGCCCCCGCACTGATCTGAAGTTATTTGGCCCCTTTTGGGGACCCATCCACATTTGTGTAAAATTTAGTAGGCACTTTGGGGTCAAGAATGAAGCAATCTGGACTTTTATGCAGCTCTGTAACTTCTTGTGGGACCTTTGGGCCAGTAGCCAAGCTTCAATTTTCTTGCCCATAAAATAAGGGAGGAGTAAACCTGCCCTGTTATCTCACAGGAGCATCCGCAGAAACAAATGGGACTTTTTTTATTATTACGTGATGGGGTCATAATTCCCACCACATTATCCGACACACACGCACACACAGTCACGCACCCCACTCTCTGCAGGCCTCTGAAATAACTCCCAGCGCTTCGTCCCGGCAGAGACAGGGCCCACCGCTGACCTTGGAGGGTGCAAGGTCCCCCTGTGGAATAGAACAGATCCTCCACTCACCAACGGGTCTGTTGTCCTCAATGCTGGGCCCCTGACTGAGGGGATCCCACCTCCAGGTGGCCCTCGCAGGCTTGCTCCCATCGCTGTTTTGAATTTCCAGGCTTCAGCTCTACTGCATAAGGGCTGTGCTTGTTAAGTTTCCTCTCCGAGGCACTCAGCCCAGTGCCATATACATTAATACCCACGACTTCACGATGATGGATGTGTCCTTTGGTAATAATGTGCATAATCTCTCCCCTCTGAACAGCGAGTGTCAACGCATCTTTGTTGTAAAGGCTGGGACCTGACATGTGATAAACCAGGCCATTTAAAACACAGGACTCTCCTCTCTCGGGCTCTTTCTTTGCCCTGCTCCAATCAAACCAAGAACCACCTTCCCAATGCCAGGCATAATCTGTCTGCACTTACTGAGGAAGTTTGTTTGTTTGTTTTAACTAAATAAATAAAGGTATGTATGTATGTATGGCTGCGTTTGGTCTTTGTTGTTGTGCACGGGCTCTCTCTAGTTGCACCGAGCGGGGGCTACCCTTCACTGCGGTGCGCGGGCTTCTCATTGCGGTGGCTTCTCTTGTTGCGGAGCGCGGGCTCTAGGTGCGCAGGCTTCTCATTGCAGTGGCTTCTCTTGTTGCAGAGCACGGGCTCTAGAGCACAGGCTCAGTAGTTGTGGCACACGGGCTTAGTTGCTCGGCGGCATGTGGGATCTTACCAGACCAGGGCTCGAACTCCTGTCCCCTGCATTGATTGGCAGGCGGATTCTTAACCACTGAGCCACCAGGGAAGTCCAGATTAAGATTCTGATTTTGGCACAGCAGAGAACGTTCCCTTCGAAGGACAGCTAACCATTGGTGTTTAAGTAAAGGATCGATTTTAAGAGGGAAGCTAAAAATACCCTTCTTCCCTCTCCTTGAAATAAATCACGTCTCTTGAAATTTCTTCCCTTCATTCCTGACTTTCTGAAAACATGAAGTTAGCAAAATAAAAGGGATCAGCCTAATCACACACATTTGAATCTAAAATGCTGCAAATAAATACATTTAGAAAAGAAAAACAGCTAAAGTGTCCAATTTAGAAGAGTTTGAAAACAGAAACAATTAAAATACACTGGGAATGTGAAGCTGAGGTCTCAAGCTTGTCCATCACTTTGGAAACTCTCCTTCATGCTCTGTGTACCCTCCTCCCTCCCACTCAGTCCACACCTCTTCCTCGACCCCTCACACATTTCCCAGCACCATGCGAGTTCTGAAGCTCTGCCCCCAAACCAACGCTCACCATGACCTGCCCTAGGGAGGCACGGGGAAAAGGGTGAGAGAGCCGGGGTCAGGAGGCCTGGGTTTCAGCCTGGGCCCTACCATTTACCAGTTGTGTGCTCCTGGGCAAGTGGTTTCACCCACTTGAACCTGGATTCTTCGGATGATAATCTGCCCTTCCAGAGAGGCCCAAAAAAGTTACATGAGATGATGTGGACAAGTGACTCAAACAGCAGAGAGCCATGCCAGGGTTGGGGTTTTTCTTAGGACTTCTCAACTTTATCAAGCCTTTCTTCCATCCTGAGCCCATGGCTCAGACGCACTCAAATGGTACCTTCTTTTTGACACTTTCCTCAAGCAGATCACTAATGGCACTACCTGCCTCCCCCACTCTCCTGGTACTTACTGTGTCTCCCAGCCCACAGACCCTCATCCTTTCCCCTATATTGTGTCCCACCTCCTTAAACAGTGCTTGAGGGCATGGTGTGTCTACGTCCCCAACTTGATTCCCAGTTTCCAGGGAAGGCAAGGAGCTAGTCATATATGTCTCTGAGCACCAGTGTAGACCAACACCATCAGAAGTTGCTCAGTAGATATCTGCTAAATGAAAACAGTCCGGAGTCCAAAAAGCAAAGACCTCTGGGGTTTGAAACAGGAAAAAGAGAAGCACAAGTCTAAGAACTGGCAAAACCGATACTGAATAAGAGATGTTTATCCAGCAAAACACACCGTGTAGAGAGATGGGAAGTGGCCCACTTCAGGGGAGACCTGGCCCCCAAATAATTTATTGACAAGGACCTACTGCATAGCACAGGGAACTCCGCTCAATATTCTGTAATAACCTAAATGGGAAAAGAATTGGAAAAAGAATAGATACACATATATGTATAACTGAATCACTTTGCTGTACTTTGCTGTACACCTGAAACTAACACAACATTGTTAATCAACTATAAAATAAAAATTAAAAAAAAAGGAACTCTGCATTGACTATTTTAGCAAAAATCAGTGACCACTATGCTAGATTATTTGGGAGGGGGGTGTGTGATTGAGTTTTCATATGCTAGAATACTTCGCGTGACTTAACTTTTTATCCTTGGTGATAGTCACCCTCTTTCATGCAGATACTAGTGGAATTAGAGTCAGATTCAAGTCCTTCGAGAAGTCCCACCTCTGAAATGGATATGGGGCCCTGCCATGTGATTCAAAATAAAATTTCACTTCTGAAAACAATAGAAACTTTTATGTTGAAAATAACGAAAATCATTTCTTTCTGTATTTCCTGATTTTACAAATGAGGTGAAGTTGAATTTTGCTTTTGGTGTGTGTGGTTTGTCCGGAGGGTACCACTGCTTCACTGGAACCTCACACAGTGCCTAACCTAACTGCTGAAGTGCACCCCAAAGTGGGATGCACAAGGAGATCCAGGGTATGTAAGAAAAAATGAGAAAATATTTGTTTGTAGTTTTCAAGGTTTTTAGAATGTACGAAACATTATTATAGTATTGTTCATGTTTATCAATAAATTAACATCCGTAGATTTGGGGGGGAGGGTCATGCTCAAATTTTTTTTCATTGACATGGCTGTAACCATCAAAAGCAAACTGAAAGCCAGGTAGCAAACCAGCCCTAAACAGATGCTTGCAAATAACTACTGGCCCACAGCAAAATAAAGTGGGCATGTCCAATTCTACTGGCATCTGTTTTTCCTAGAAGGAAGGGTTGGAAATAAACTGATAAACCACACCAGCGCGGCATCTGTCTTGGTCATTTGCAGTTCTCAGTTTAGAGACAGGAAGCGTAAAAGGAGAATGACGTGATCTCCCAAATTCCAACAGGATGTGAAAAAGGGAAAGCGAGTGTCCTCATTGAAAAGGTTCAAAAGAGAAGGCATTTGCTCTCCTGTGTCCTTGACAGAATTTCTGAGCTCAGGGCTACATAGCTTCTCTACAAGAGAGTTTCCTAATACCCACTTATGCAAAAACAGAAATATTCCAGATTTATTATAGGAGCAGCCTGCCATATTCCACATTAGTTCTCATTTCGTATTTATTCAGGTCACCTTCACACACCATTAACTCAGTTACTCCCCATTAGATACCATATGTGCACCATTGTGGGCCTCTGGGTCTCTAGGAAAAACAATCACCAGGGAACCTGTCTAGCTGTTAGGTCTGAAAGTTCAGCTGGTAAAGCATATGGAGACAGCAGAGGGGCTGAGGCTTAACTCCACTTAAAAACTGTAAAGTGAGAAAGCTTTCCTTTAAAAAAGGAGCCAATCTGGAAAAGGCAGAGGGGGCCAGCTGAGTGCAGATGTTATCCAGGTCTCTTTCCTTAGATGAGTTTCCAGATGTTCCCAAACTTAGCATTTATGAAATTTAAATCGGCTAATTTTAAAAGTCAATATAATATCAGTAAGAATAACTTCGACAGACTGAAAAACATCCACTCTATTTAAATTGAGTTTGTAAAGACACTTAATTAGAATATCACCACTACAAGCACCGATGAACTAATGGATCTAGGCAATGATTTTTAATGGCTGAGAACATCTAGAAAAGCAAGATAACCAGACTTCTGTACCTCCTGATGGTAACCCCCAACCACACCTCCAAAGTAGCCTCGCAAAAAGTCAAACCTGAATTTGATCAAACTGGAGTATCTTATCTACCAATTTCAGAAAATAAAGTAGGGAGAGAAAGACGGCAAATCACACCATAGGTATGCGATTAGTAAAATTCAGGCTGTGGGAAACTCTGCAGGATAAATAACCTGGTTTCTTCAACAAATAAACTTCCATTAAAAGAGAGTTGAGGAACGTACCCAATCACAATGTGAGGATCTTGTTTGCATCCTGACTGAATAAAATGAAAAAATTATGAGACTGATCTAAGAAATCTGCACACTGTGTATTCAAGGTTAAGAACTCACTAGTAATTATTTTTAGGTGCAATAATGGTATTGTAGTTAAATTGTTTTGCATCCTTATATTTTGGAAGTACACACTGAAATACTTAGGGATGAAATAAGAAGATGTCTTGGGGCTTCCCTGGTGGCGCAGTGGTTGAGAGTCCGCCTGCCGATGCGGGGGACACGGGGTCGTGCCCCGGTCCAGGAAGATCCCACATGCCGCGGAGCGGCTGGGCCCGTGAGCCATGGCCGCTGGGCCTGCGTGTCCGGAGCCTGTGCTCCACAACAGGAGAGGCCACAGCAGTGAGAGGCCCGCATACCGCAAAAAAAAAAAAAAAAAAAAAAAAGAAGATGTCTTGGATTTGCTTCAAAATAATCTGGGGACAGGGGATAAAGATGAAATGTGACTGGCCATGAGTTGATAACTGGTGAAGCTGGGTGAGGGGTACATGGGGGCTCATTATAGTGTTCTTTTATTAGATATTTTCCATGGTAACTACACATGAGTCACTATATTTTATTTTGAGAAAAGCTTTGAAACACTCTGAAGTGCTCAAACACTCTTTTCTGCTGTCCTTGACTTTTGGGGGAAGAGGTGGCAACTTTTGAGGTTTAGACTCCTCTAAACTTACTAAAATTTTAGTTCTCTGCCTCTGTTTCTTTCATCTTTTGTGCATCCTTCCAAAATCCAAGGCTCTGACCCCCATGAGGTCAAGGTAACGACTTTTGTGTTTCCTAATTTCTCATCACTGGGATTGCCCTAATCACAGAATTAATTGTACATATGGGAAGTATCCTGATTCCTCAACAATCACCTAATCAGTCATTTTCCCTTGGGGGTTTGCAGGCAAAGTCTTCCATTCATAGACATAGTTTTTCTTCTGGCTTTGAAGCTCTCAGGTACACACTGAATACTCAACTCTCTGTGGCTATGAGAGGGCTCCTTCCTCCCAATATTCCTGCCCCTTCTCATTCTCTTTCACCAAACAACTCCTCCGCGTTGCTCAGGACTGGGTCAGGATGAGTGTGATACCTCCTCGCCCTCCAGCATGAGGTGACAAGAGCCTGCCAGCTGCTCTGTTCTCAGCTGAACGGGACTTTTAGCAGCCACGTTAGTGGGCGTGGTGCCCCGTGTGCTGGGCTCTGCCTGTACTGGGACTTTTTATGCAGCTTTTCAGTTAATCCTCACGACCACCTTAGGAGGGAGGGACTGCTGCTGCCACCTTACAGATGAACAAACTGAGGCTTAGAGAGATCAAGACACCTGTCTAAGGTCATCTAGTAAATGACAGGGCAGAATCAGGATTGGAAAAAAGCTCTTCACCATGGCTCTATGAAAGGTAGTGTCTGTGCCAGCTTATTTAGTAAAGAGAGTATATCATACATATCTTTTATCTGTCCAAGTGGTCTTTGACATACTCCTACTGTGATAACATTTTTTTGTTCTTTATTTTTATCTTTACCCCAACTTTTGTTTATCTGGAGATGTCCCACACAGGCATATTTTCTGGGCATCCTCCCTACCCTTCATTTAATACAAAGAGTAGCTCAGCACATATCTCCTCTGTGGCAGAAAGAGCCGGTGGTTACACTCTTCCTGCTTATGAACAGAACTCCACTTTTATTTAGGGCAGCAATAGTTCCAGATAAAAGGTCACGTTTTCCAGTCTCCTTAGCAACTGGGGGTAGGTCAAGACTGGGTACAACTTTCAAGAGAACTCTTTAAAGAGGGCTGCCTCACCAGAGATGTACCCTTTCTATCCTTCCCTCTTGCATCCTAAGTGGGTTGAAGACCTAATGGCTGGAGCTCCAGTACCCATACTGGATCAAGAGGTAACTTTGAGGACAGATGCCATTACTAAGATAGCTGAGGAGAAGGACAAAAACAGCCTGGATCCCAGATGATAGGCCACTAAAACAGCCCTCAGTTGCCTGTCTTCCTTAAATCAGAGAAAAACAAAACCCTTAATTTGTTTGAGAAATTATTTATTTTTGGTGTGTGTATAATCTAATATTCACATTTGAATGCAGTTCCAAATTTAGTTAATACACCCACCCATTGCAACACTCCAACCTGGGGGAACTTTAAAGCCAACATTTTATCTATGCAGTTACTCATTTGAATGGCATTTCTAACACCACTGAGGTCACTCTTCCCCTTCTCATTTTCCATCAATGGCTTGTTCAAACATTTCACATTTTACCTCTGACAGCTGCTCATACCCTGACACTTAACTGTCTCTCTATAGTCCGGCCACAAGCTAATTCTGGACACTTAGAAATAACCCGTTATTGGGCTTTCCCGGTGGTGCAGTGGTTAAGAATCCGCCTGCCAGTGCAGGGGACATGGGTTTGAGCCCTGGTCCGGGAAGATCCCATATGCCGCAGAACAACTAAGCCCGTGTGCCACAACTACTGAGCCTGTGCTCTAGAGCCCATGAGCCACAACTACTGAGCCTGCGCTCTAGAGGCTGTGAGCCACAACTACTGAAGCCCGCAGGCCTAGAGCCTGTGCGCCTCAACAAGAGAAGCCACCGCAATGAGAAGCCCATGCACCACAACGAAGAGCAGCCCCCTCTTGCCACAATTAGAGAAAGCCCACACGCAGCAACGAAGATCCAACACAGCCAAAAATAAATAAAAAAAATTTTATTAAAAAAAAAAAGAATTTGGTCAACTCAAACATTAAAAAAAACAAACAAACAGAAATAACCCATTATTATACTGTGTATCAGTTTTTGGCTCTGACACCCTTTTGAGGATTTCTGCCAGCATACTAAAATGTTCCCAGTGTTTACTGTGATGTGATTCTGGCTGGTTAACAAGGTGCTACTTACACCTCATCTCACCTTCCACAAGACTGCTGTCGCTTAGCACAGCTTCTGCTGAGCTGCTCCATATTTTCTCTACTAGGACCAATATGACCTCATTTTATATGCCCTGAGCAAAAAAATGCTAGATTTATCTTTCTTTTCACAACATTTATCAAAGTCTAATTTTCTGTATTTCTTCTTACTCCTGAGACTGCTCAATATTCCTCAACTCCAGTGGGTTTGTTATCTTTCTCTAGTGTTATATTGTTAAGGGTTTTTCATTTTCTTATTGTCATGCCCTATACATGTGTTGGTATATACTTATAAATACCCAACCTTATATGTGTCTTTAAAAAAATTATAGACGTATGTCTAGAACTTGGTCTTTGAGGCTTACCTCACCACCTCAAAGTTTGGTGGCATAAAAAACAATATTGTCCTCCATTCCCAGTTTGTTGGATGTACATTTGCACATGATGGAGCCCATCTGAACTGAACATGCCACTCAATCAGCAGCTGAGAATTTCTCTAGTTGGGAGCCGGAAGTGAGGGGCTTTAAATGGCACAGGAAGGACTAGGTACTTAATAACCTTCCAGTCACCGTTTTATTCTTCATTCTCTTTGCATTTAATATAGACTGCAATATATACACGCTGTCTTGACATAAATGCTGACCTGCAGTTTTTAATGCTCGTTTGATATCCACTTGTGTTTTTGGCCAGTTATTGGGATTCAGATTCTCCTGCCTATACTGCTGTTCAATATGTAACATTATTTGGAGAAAGGTAAGAAGTGAGAGTCTAAAGGAGGAAGTACAGTCAGTTCTGCTAAAATGCATGTTTCTTCAATATTAATAAGCTCCTACATGGGGGGAAACTAGGGAATGACGTGAACAGACCACTTTAGTGGCTTTGGCGCATATGCGATCTTTTTCCCGGCACATTAATATTCTGTAGAATCACTAACAGCAGCTGAATGCAAAAGAAACTCACTCAACTGCATGCAATAAGCCACAGAGGGACAGAGGACTGTGCACCACACCTGTTCTCCCTCCTGGCTCAGGGCGGCGGCCATGGGCTCTGTCTGGGAAGTGCTCCCGTGGGGTCTCTTCCATCACTGTGCATCTTACCGAGCTTCCATGAAATGGAAGCAGCCTCAAATCATCCTAACCTCCCCTCCGGCACAAGCATACTGTAAAGGTAAAGTTAGGTAGTTATTATAGTATTTACTTTTTAGGTTCTAAATGTGTCTTTTTCAACCCTGCTGCAATTTTTATTAGGAGTGTTATTTTTTATAATGGTTGTGGTTCAGAGTGTTTAGATTTGAAGTGGACTGGTCTGACCCTATTTTTCTCCTAAGTTCTGTTATTTTTAGTGTGTGACTTCGCAGTTGGAGATGTCTTGGGAATACAGATATCATGATATAGCACAAGGGCTTGTGCATACAACTTCAAAAAGGTAATGGTGGCACCAAAAGTAAATTGAGGAATTTAAAATAAATCTGTATTTGGAGAAATCAGATAGTTATTAACCCATTAATTTTTTTTAAAAGCTGAGATTTGATTTTACAAACATTTTGTGCTTTAGAAGATTCTAGGAGCTTGGGGTCTTACACACCAGAGGATTGGCCAGGATTAAACAAGTGAACAAAGAACCCTTGAAAAACTGACCCAGTTACATTCAACGCATTTACTTTAAAGCCAGGCTATAGGCAAGCCCTCAAGGACAGTGGGAAAGGGTAGGACTAGAAGCAGTGGCTCCCTAAAGGGACAGCTAAAAAGGCAAGAGACTGGGGAAGAGCTGGCATTTGAGTCAGGGGTTCACAACTTTTTTCTTAAAGGGCCAGATAAATATTTTAGGCTTTGTGAACTAATAAACAAATTCAGTAAAGTTGCAGGATACAAAATCAATACACGAAAATCTGTTACGCTTCTATACACTAATAATGAACTATCAGAAAGAGAAATCAAGAAAATAACGCCATTTACAATTGCATCAAAAAGAATAAAACACTTAGGAATGAATTTAAGCAAGGAGGTGAAAGACCTGTATATTGAAAATGACAAGACATTAATGAAAGAAACTGAAGAAGACACAAAGAAACTGAAAGATATTCCATGCTCATGGATTGGGAGAATATTGTTAAAATGTCCATACTACCTGAAGCAATCTACAGATTCAATGCAATCTCTATCAAAATTTAAATGGCCTTTTCCACAGATACAGAACAAATAGTCCTAAAATTTGTATGGAACCATAAAAGACCCCAATTAGCCAAAGCAATTTTGAGAAAGAACAAAGCTGGAGGTATCACACTTCTTGATTTCAAATTACATTACAAAGCTTTAATAATTAAAACGGTATGGTACTGGTATAAAAACAGACATGGAGATTAATGGAACAGAATAGAGAGCTCAGAAATAAATCCATGTATATATGGTTAATTAACTTATGACAAAGGAGCCAAGAATATACAACTGGAAAAGGAGTCTCTTGAATAAATGGTGATGGGAAGATTGGACAACCACATGCAAAAGAATGAAACTGGACTATTTTCTTACACCATACATAAAAATTAACTCAAAATTGAATAAAGACTTGAACATAACAAATGAAATCATAAAACTCCTAGAAGAAAACATGGGCGGTAAGCTCCTTGACATTGGTCTTGGCGATGATTTCTTGAGTTTGACACCAAAAGCAAAAGTGACAAAAGGAAAAATGAACAAGTGGGACTACACACTCTGAAAAGCTTCTGCACAGCAAAGGAAACCATCAACAGAATGAAAAGACAACCTACTGAATGGGAGACAATATTTGCAAATCATATACCTGATAAGCGGTTAATATTCAATATATATAAAGAACTCATACAACTCAATAGAAAAAAACCCTCAAACAATCTGATTAAAATATGGGCAGATCTGAATAAACATTTTCAGAAGATACAGAGAAGAAGATATAGAGATGGCCAACAGGTACATGAAAAAAGATGCTCTACATCATTAATAATCAGGGAAATGCAAATCCAAACCACAAGGAGATATCACCTCACACATGTTGGAATGGTTATTATCAAGAAGACTAGAAATAACAAGTGCTGGCGAGGATGTGGAGAAAAGGGAACCAAACCTTGTACACTGTTGGTGGGAATGTAAATGGTGCAGCCATTATGGAAAATAGTATGGAGGTTCCTCCCCAAAATTAAAAACAGAACTACCATGTGATCCAATAATTCCACTTCTGAGTATTTATCCAAAGAAAATGAAAATACTTATGTGAAAAGACATATGCACTCCCATGTTTATTGCAGCATTATTTACAATAGCCAAGATATGGAAGCAACTTAAGTATCCAATGATGGATGAATGGATACAGAAAATGTGATACACACAACAGAATATTATTCAGCCTTTAAAAGAACGTAAATTCTGACACATGCTACAACATGGATGCACCTTAAGGACTGAAATGAGCCAGTCACAAGAAAAAAATACTGTATGATTCCATTTATATCAGATACATAGAGTAGTCAAATTCAGAGACTGAAAGTAGAATGATGGTTGCCAGGGGCTGGGAGGGAGAGAGGAATGGGGAGTTGTTTAATGGGTACAGAGTTTCAGCTTTGCAAGATGAAAAGAGTTCTGGAGCTGGATGGTGGCTGCACAACAACGTGAATGTATATTTAATATGTGTGTGTATGTGTGTGTGTGTGTATGTATATATATACACACACATTTTACACACATATATATACACACACACACATGTGGTGTATACATATACAATGGGATATTATTCAGCCATAAAAAAGAATGAAATCTTGTCATTTGTGGCAACATGGATGAACCTTGAGGGCATTATGCTAAGTGAAATAATAAGTCAGACAGAAACAGACAAATCCGGTATGATCTGCCTTACATGTGAAACCTAAAATCATGTATTTCTCACATGTCACAAATTACTATTCTTTTTTGATTTGTTTTCAACCGTTTAAAAACATAAAAACTATGCTTAGCTCAGGGGCCATACCAAAACAGGTGGTGGCCTGTGGGCCAGAGTTTGCCAACCCCGATTCAGAGCTCTGAGATGTGTTAAGGATGAGATTAACCACTGTATTATAAATAACAACTGGATACGAAGTGGATAAACTGGACCATGGCAGTACTGACAAGAGCCTGGGGCAGCCAGGAAGACAACTTCCAAAGCAAATCTTTTAGTGAAGTACAGCTCAATAGCTAGGTTAATAACAGGTCCTTGACTAATTTTTCCTTTCAGTGATTGATTTAAATTAGGGATATTGTGTTTTATAAGAAAAATAGAAAGTTCACTAAATTATTTACTACTGTTTAAGTAGATAGACAATTAATGCTGTATCAATATGTTAATAGCTGATCACAGCTACTCTCCTTATTTACAGCAGATATCACTGTTCATTGTTTCTTATTTAACTAAAGAGGGATAAGTAGTTGATCAGCTAAAAGAATCCTTTAGAGTACACAAAAATGAAAAGTTATACCTATACACCAGTAATGTTTTAACTTAAAACTATAATGCAATCGCTACCATTTCTTTAAAGTGTTGTGTAAACTTAAAAATACTTGTAGAGCAATGTAAATGCAGCCTCAAAACTCTTATGAATTTTCCCATTATTTTACTATTGTTTCAACCATCCATAATTGAACAGCGAATCATTTTTCAGAGGACTCCCTTGGACCAAATCCTTCCAAAGCTACAATCTAAGTTTGTACAGAAGTGACTGTTAATTTTCACACTTATATATATATCAGTTGACATAATATTTAATGAAATTATGTAATTACAAGTATGTGGCATAAACAGGTTTGGTAACAAACACACCTGACGTTTGATATGCACACAATTTTAATGGTGGGTGCCTCAAATTCCAAGGGCTGTTGGCCTCAGCACATTTGACAAGGAAATGGCAGATGTAGGTTACTCAGGCCTTTGAGAAGTGGGGGCCGGTCAAGAGAACTTTTGTTCTACTCTCAATTTTCCAGTATATCCTCAAGTCTCTGGAATACCTTAGAATCATCTGGGAGGCAGAGGCTGAAAAGCTCTATCTAAGTTTGGTTCCCCTACTATCTCTATCAGACTCACCTAGAATACCTGTAAGCCTCATGCCCTGCACAGCCTTCCTGCACCCAAATCTCTAGGGGTGGTACCTGCTTTTGCCCAGTTCCTGGGTGATCCTGATGCACGCTACATTTGAAAACCACCCTTGCCTGGCAGCCTTATCCTTCCCATGAGACACAATCATGGTGGTCAACCTTGGCCGCATACTGTAATCACCTAGGGAGCTTTTATCAGGCAGACAGAGATTCTGATCTAACTGGTCTGGGGTGGATGACGGCCTGGACACTGGGATTTTTGACAGCTGTCTAGGTAACTCAAGGAGCAGCACTGAGGGCTGAGAAACATCGCCACACTCCAGGGCTAACATTACTGATGGGGCCAGCTCATAAAGACGCTTCTGAGTTCCCCAAAACCTAAACTTATTTCATACCACCAGGATTTATTAGGCAAATAATGTTTTTCATTATAATATACATTACTAATGTGTTTTTACCATAAAAGACCTATGTTCATACTTAAGCAGGGCCGAGGGAATGCACGCAGCTACAAATCAACTTCTAAAGAACAGCAAATTGAAATGATGGACAGAACAAACCTCTAAAGGCCAAGTTCCCAAGAGCTGATTGCAAGGTTTGAAGAAGCTAAGACTAAGATATGCATTTGAGAGCCTGGGCAGCATTTTCAAAAAACGTTTGCATTTCTGAAGCCAATCGCTCTTCCCAGACACTTAGCTGGGTACCTGGAATCACAGTCATTTTAGAAAGTCTTATAATCAGGCCAAAGACATGAATTCAAACTCCCCACGATTCAAGAAGAATTCAAAACGCATTTCCACAAAAAATGACACAGGCTCTTCTATTTGTAAGGACTTTACTGGAATTTGGGGGAGGGGGCAGGTGTACGTAAAAAAAGAGTACCCTGTCCACTGTTCTCAGTTTCCTTACCTTATTTTATCATTGCTCATAGAAAGGTTCACCGTACTACTATACTATGTATTACTTAGTGGTTTAGCACCGCCTTTTTCCTTACTAGAATATAAGTCCCATGAAGGCAAGCTTACGACCTATTTACTTTTGCAGTACCAGACCTCAAAATACTGTCTGGCATACAGTACACATCTATTCTGAATGAATGAATGCATGAAACAAGGTTGTTGCCTTCTGGAAAGTTAGAAATGGAATATAACCCACTTGGCTGCAGTGGGGCAGACACAAAGCAGCTAAATATGGCAACATCTAACCACATGCGTGGCAGTGAAAGCAATATGGAATTAAGACATAATCGCAAAAATGATGGCTTCCACTCTGGCAAGGCACCAACATTTACACTCTGCTCTCGTCAGATTTTGACAGCATACCTGCCAGGTAGATGAGGAAACTGAAGCTTAGAGAAGACAGGTGGCTTATTGACAGCTACAGCGTTGGAGGGGAGGGGAGAGGGGAGGGGTCTGCCCTCCCCTTTCTTTTTTTTTTGTTTTTTTTTGCGGTACGCGGGCCTCTCACTGCTGTGGCCCCTCCCGCTGCGGAGCACAGGCTCCGGACGCGCAGGCTCAGCGGCCATGGCTCACGGGCCCAGCCGCTCCGCGGCATGCGGGATCCTCCCGGACCGGGGCACGAACCCGCGTCCCCTCCATCGGCAGGCGGACTCTCAACCACTGCGCCACGAGGGAAGCCCCTCCTCTTTCTTAAACAGACTCCCTGAAGCAAAAGCAAGGCCAGGGAGGGTGTACCTACATTTTAGTGGCCTAAAGCTGAGCCCAGATAGAGACAACTGTTTTTCCTTAAAAGGCTAACTTAAGTACAACCATAAATGCTGAGTATTGGTGTGATGTCATAAGATAATAATAGTTACCATTTACTAAGCAATTACTATGTGCCAGCTACGCTAATGCTATTTCTAATTTACTCCTTTCCACAGTCCTGTGAGATGAGTATTGTGATCCCTGCTTAGCAGATGAAGTTTTAAAAACCTGCTGTGTAAAGAGCAGATATGGGAGAGGATGGACCAGAAAATGATCTCGTAATCCCTTTCTTAGTGCTAAAAAATCTCTGGGTCTAAATGACACCGTCCTTGACTTAGAGGAAAGGAAGCTGCCCACAAGCCTTCCTTGAAACTTACTATGTGGCAGACACTAAATGAACCATTCCCTGACCTTCCTTATTTCATCTCTGCAGCCCTATGACCCAGGCACTGTTGCTGTCATTCTTGTTTTACAGATGGGAAAGCTGGGTTTATGGAGGTTTAAAGGTGCCCAGGGCCACAGAGCAAGTGATAGAGTTAAGACCAAGTCCAGAATCCCATGGCTAATCCCTTGCAACTGCAAGATGCAAAGCACTTTCATTTCCCCCTTTTCCCTTTCACTGCAAAATGCTGGACTTGCTGTTGAGAGGGTGTGGAATCAACAGCACGTTCCCCTGGCCCATCTCATCCACATGTTCACATATCATTTCTTAAAAGATTATTTTGTTCCCACTGTGGCCAGAGCCTGGCTGGGCACCGAGTTTCAAATGTGAACAAGACCACCGGTGCTTGTCCTCAGGCAGCCTGCCATGCAGCCCACAGCTGCTTCCTGGTAAAACAAGTCCCAATCCCATCAGAGGCAGCACTCGCCCACAGAACCACTTTCTCTGGGTTTCCAGGTGCTGGCAGGCTGCCCCCGTCTGCTGGTTCTGCCTACGTGAAATTTAATTCTTTGAGCTCTATATGCAGCTGGAGGTGGGGAGCCCTCAAAAGTTACAGATGTTTCCTCCCAAGGACGAGAAATCGCTTAAACTGAGACCTCTGTGTCTATTCCTGAGCTGTGACTCATCTGTCTTTCGGGTCATGGCCAGAATAATGCTTCCTTCTTATCTTATTCCTGAAAGAAAAAAACTAGAGAGGGAACACTTGGCCCTGGAGACAAGTAACACTAGCAAGTCATCATAAAATAAAATATTCAGAACAAACGCATATGCATTTCTGCAAGGCCCTGAGCAAATATTTCTAAACTGTTTCATCAAGCCCTTGTTAATTCATCACACAGCAACAACCTAAAAACGGGGAGAAAGAATCAAGAGAAGCGTGAGAACAGGATGGATGAGCAGGGGAGAGAGGAAAGAGCAGAGACTAGAGAGAGAAAGGGAGGCAAAGGCAGAGATGCAGAGGAGGTAAGGCAAGAGGCTTGAAGCCAGGTGGACCCACACGGGAGTGTGGATTCAGAGTGGAAAGGACTCACGAATCACCCAGTCCAGTCACCTACAGAGAGCCTGAGTGCCCCAACAATTGACGGAGTGACTACTAGATGCCAGGCACTCCACTACATGTTTTCACGTCTAAAAATGATCTCACTCCCTAACACCATACACAAAAATAAACTCGAAATGGATTAAAGACCTAAATGTAAGGCCAGACACTATAAAACTCTCAGAGGAAAACATAGGCAGAACACTCCATGACATGAATCTCAGCAAGATCCTTTTGACCCACCTCCTAGAGAAATGGAAATAAAAACAAAAATAAACACATGGGACCTAATGAAACGTAAAAGCTTTTGCACAGCAAAGGAAACCATAAACAAGACGAAAAGACAACCCTCAGAATGGGAGAAATATTTGCAAATGAAGCAACTGACAAAGGATTAATCTCCAAAATATACAAGCAGCTCATGCAGCTCAATATCAAAAAAACCAAACAACCCAATCCAATAATGGGCAGAAGACCTAAATAGACATTTCTCCAAAGAAGATATACAGATTGCCAACAAACACATGAAAGGATGCTCAACATCACTAATCATTAGAGAAATGCAAATCAAAACTACAATGAGGTATCACCTCACACCGGTCAGAATGGCCATCATCAAAAAATCTACAAACAATAAATGCTGGAGAGGGTGTGGAGAACAGGGAACCCTCTTGCACTGTTGGTGGGAATGTAAACTGATACAGCCACTATGGAGAACAGTATGGAGGTTCCTTAAAAAACTAAAAATAGAACTACCATACGACCCAGCAATCCCACTACTGGGCATGTACCCTGAGAAAACCATAATTCAAAAAAAGTCATGTACCACAATGTTCATTGCAGCTCTATTTACAATAGTCAGGATATGGAAGCAATCTAAGTGTCCATCGACAGATGAATGGATAAAGAAGATGTGGCACATATATACAATGGAATATTACTCAGCCATAAGAAGAAACAAAATTGAGTTATTTGCAGTGAGATGGATGGACCTAGAGTCTGTCATACAGAGTGAAGTAAGTCAGAAAGCGAAAAACAAATACCGTATGCTAACATATATATATGGAATCTAAAAAAAGAAAAAGAAAAGAAAATGGTTCCAAAGAACCTAGGGTCAGGACAGGAATAAAGACACAGACGTAGAGAATGGACTTGAGGACATGGGGAGGGGGGAGGGTAAGCTGGGATGAAGTGAGAGAGTGGCATGGACTTATATACACTACCAAATGTAAAATAGATAGCTAGTGGGAAGCAGCCGCATAGCACAGGGAGATCAGCTAGGTGCTTTGGTGACCACCTAGAGGGGTGGGATAGGGAGGGTGGGAGGGAGACGCTAGAGGGAGGAGATATGAGGATATATATATATATGTACAGCTGATTCACTTTGTTATACAGCAGAAACTAACACCTCATTGTAAAGCAATTATACTCCAATAGAAATGTTTTAAAAAAAAAAACTGATCTCAAGGAATCCAGATAACCGTGTCTGTTGTATATTACTCTCCCCATTTTAGAGTTGGGAACACCGAGGCTTAGATGAGTTCAGTGTCAGATGAAAGAGCTCACAGTGATTAAGTGGCAGAGCCTGGAAACGAATCCTGGTGTGTGTCTGAAGCCCATGCTTGTCATTGCTGGGTCCTGCCTCTAGGGTTCTATAGACACGTCTATGGCCGAATGGCCTGTTCAATCTGACTTTGGTAAGGGTAAATAAGAGAGAGACAGAGACTGATTTTACGAGATGGGAGCCTTGCCACAGGCTCTGCTTCCCCCAGCTCACACACTCTGCCCCGGCCACATGGTCCCCAACTCCCCCTCTCCCGCCTTAGGACCTGGGTGCTGTACAAGCCACTAGAGAACCAGATGCCACATCCTTTCCCTCCTGCGAGGTCTTTAATGCACCCTGTAGTGATAATGCTCTAGTGCCAGTTTCAAAGGAGAAATACTGCCAGGGTCCAGATCCACTGCCACAGAGCAATTAGAAAGGGTGAATTTGTACCTGAGCATCAGTAAGCAGGTACCTGGCATATTGGCTTACCTTCCTGCTAAGGCCAGGGAACTTCCTGTCTAGAGGCCTAAGCGCAGTTGGGAGTGGAGGGCTGGAAAAAGCACCTAGGTGTGTGTTGGGTGTCGTAGATGCCACACGGGTTTGGTTGAGGACTGTGCTGGAATTAAGCCCATGGTACCTGCTTGGACACATCTGCTGGTCAGGCCAGTACGAGCATCAGCCAGCTCTCTGTAAAAGAGCAGCTGGCAACCATTCTGCTCTAGAAAACATGAGTAGAGAACAGGTGGGGAAGAGAGGACCGAATAAAGAAAAGCTTGATCAGTTTCGATGGCGGGAGCCCTCGCAATGACCAAGTCACATCAGGGAGGGGAGGAAGGGCCCCGGAGCACACAGATTTTTTACTTTATTTTCCTCAATATTGCCGACGATGTGTTCTACCTCCAAAGTGTCATCTGACTTTGATAAAGAGAAAAGGGTAAGTGAACGTGCCACAGACACAAAATCCACTTCCCTTCCCTTCCACCTTGTTACAGGAATCCCAGTACCCTTGAGGATATTTGAATCCTGACTGAAAAGCCGATCACGACCCTCCACTTTCCCGGCCACCCTTGTGCCCAAGGATGGCCATGTGACCGCAGTCAGATAACAAGACCTATCAGGGGAAAACGAGCAGGGATGCTTCTGTTTCCAATAAAGGAACAGATGTGGCTGGCTCCAGCCCCATCACCCTCCTTTCTGCTTTGACCACAGATAGGATGCTTGCAGCTGCAGGAGTTTCTGTGACCAAAAGCCAGCCCACGCATGGACCATCACTCAGGCCTCACAGAGGCCATCCTCATCCTCAAGGTCCCGACATCTTCAAAAGCCATCTAGTTTTAAACTTTTTTAAAAAAATAAAACTATTATTTATTTATTTTTGGCTGCATTGGGTCTTCATTGCTGCGCGTGGGCTTTCTCTAGTTGGGGCGAGCGGGGGCTACTCCTCGTCGCGGTGCATGGGCTTCTCATTGCGGTGGCTTCTCTTATTGCGGAGCACGGGCTCTAGGCGCATGGGCTCAGCAGTTGTGGCATGCGGGCTCAGTAGTTGTGGCTCACGGGCTCTAGAGCGCAGGCCCAGTAGTTGTGGCACACGGGCTTAGTTGCTCTGTGGCATGTGGGATCCTCCCAGACCAGGCTCTAACTCATGTCCCCTGCATTGGCAGGCGGAATCTTAACCACTGCACCACCAGGGAAGTCCCTAAGCTTCGTTTTCAAATTTCCCTCACTTTTCACTTGTCCGGGTCAGTATTTCTGTCTCTCCAAGCTCCCCAAGAGCAGACATGTCTTTGTAAGTCCTGATATGCAAGTAGGTTCCTAATGACTGGTTCTAGAACAATTGTTTTACATATAATGAAAATGGACAGGTTTCACCTTTAGACTTGGGACAGAGGCAAATGGTTTCACGCATTCAGTTCCACGAGTTCTACATATGGGATTTTAAGTCTCCATACAGAATCCTACAGAACTTTTCCTTGAAATCTATCAATGCCATCGTGGATATAGTCAGGCTCCTGGGATTTGAGAGAATGGGCAGGAGAAAGAGGAAGGAGTTACGGAGAGTCCACTTCTTGGGAGGCGGTCCAGTGTAGGGGCTGCAGTATTCAATACTTCAATTCAAATCTTCACTCAGCCACTTACTACGTTCCTGCGGTATCTTAATCTCTGCCTCAGTTGCTCACTCGAAAATGGGGTTAATAACAGTACTGACTTGATAGAACTGTTGTGAGGATCATGCCTGGAACACAGGAAGTGCTCAAATATTAGCCATTTTCATCATCACCTCCCCAAGGAGCTCAAGCTCGTTAAACAGAATCAGGGAAGGGAGACGCAAAAAGGTCAGCCAGCTATAAAAATTCCAATTGACAAGGGATAATTCCAGTGTTCCCTGGAGCTCTGCTGTCCCTGAGGCTGGACCAGGCTTCTTGCGCAGGGTGGTGTGGGGGGGAGTCCCGAGTTATCTTGAGTACAGATGGACTCATTCAGTACTGAGGGCTGCACAGCCAGATTTTATGAGCATATGCTACTTATATGATTTTTATTTAAGTATGAAATTGTATATAGATGCTAAATATGATTTGAGAAGCACACATATAACTACATTAAAAAAATCTTCTCAATTGGTTTATTAGTTTTTCAATGGTCCTAATACCTCTTCTTTTAATAAAATGGTGAATTCTGCTTCCAGAAACACTGTACCTTGTCAATGATGCTCCCAATCTGTATTTTTGCTATAAAACCCTTCCACTAGCTCTGTCCTTGCAGGGCCTGTTTCACAGTCTCAATGGCATGGCTTTGTGCTGATGGAGAAGGTTATACAGGGTCAAGTCCACAGCTTCAGTTCCTACCAAAAATTATTCCTCGAGGATTCCAGCTGGCCTGGGAAGCCACCTGCGTGCCAACTCACAGAGACACCTCGTACACCTGGTGCCCGTGGCAGTGCAAACAGCACCAGCAAGAAGTTAAACTTCCTGCAACCAGACCAACACACTCGATCAACTTATCTGACTACCATACTCAGATTTATACTCTGAGTGGCTTCTAACCTCGTTTTCAAACAATACTTCTACCTGGCATTCTTCTCCAAGAAACGGCCAGAAATCCACATTTCTACTTCCTTTGACTGCCATGAGTTTGCTTTGTTTGCTGAGTTTCTAAACGAGGGATGATATACGGACCACAGGGACCCCATGTAAAGGCATCCTCTTTTCGTTGTGTCTGAGCCCCTCTCTGGCAAGGCTGATGGGGAATGAACTTCATTCTCCCAGGACGAAGGCAGGTAGCCTCAGGGACCTGTATTCCTCAACCAAACAAAGACATCTAAGTTCTCCTCCCCCCAGGAAGCTTTCCTTGAGGGGGAACGGTGGTCAATCTCTGCACGTCTCTCAAGTCTCCTGGGACTGCACATCTTCAGCTGCGCTGAGATGCTGCAAGCAGGTGCGTGGGACCACCGCGCCGCTCAGCCTCTGCTCTCAGGATCTCGCGTTTAACAGGGTAGCTACATCCTCCTGGCCCAAGCAGCTTCAGCCTGGCGTGGCTGAGTACAGATGTGTGCCGTCTAGTTGTGACTGCGCTTTTGGAAGAACTCGAACGATGCCTAGAAGTCTCATCTGAAACCATATTCCTAGAAGCTGTCCTTAAATACTGTTCTGTTTGAGGGAAACATTGTATCAATATGATATCTCAGTTGTTCTTACAAATCTGTGCCTCACATTCAGAACGGCATGCCTTTCAGACTGTTATAAATTCACAGCCATTATGTCTCTCTCTCCTTTCGAGAATTATCTTAACCCCTTCTTCGCTTGAAAGGAACAGCCTCCCAGCGCTTTTGTAACTCCCCTCTGCATGGTCCTCTGGCTGCGCCCCATGCTCAGCTGGTCACCCTGCTTCTCCGTGGAGCATGGCTTCCACGCGCTTGGCATCGCTCAGTGGCTTCTGCCCACTGTCAGCCGCCGCTCTCTTCTCGGCTCTCAGACAGCAACTTCTTCACCCATCCCTAAGCATCATTGTTCCCATACCGGTTGCCAAACTATTAGGGCTGGAGTAATAGTAAAAAGCCTCGAGGCAAATTACAACCACAACAGCTGTGTTTACTAAGAGCGACAAAGGAATTTGTCCCAGAGTTATGAGAGCAGGCAGGCAGTGACTCGGAACCTCCCAGAAGCACCTCACCCTCAGGATGATGGCTGGCTGCCTCAGCCTCCTGCTACCCCAGCCAGTCCTGGTTTTTGGAGGGGACCCTCTATTGGGCATGAGGGGCCTCTTTTCACCCACAAGACTTTGATAGGTTTTCTTCTCCCAGCTGCGGTAATTTACACTCAGCTGTTTATGCCTCTGTGGGAGCTACCAGTCACCGAAAAGAGCAGGCAACTGGATGGTGGTTCTCCGCAGGGGCACCAAGAAAACGACTCTCCATCCCTAGGGCTCTCCAACAGCTCCCTAACCACCTGCGACAAGGTCTGAAATGCCACCATTCATCGTTCACACTTTTGGACCATCGGTGACCTCTCAAAGTATACACGTTGCAGCAAAAGGAATGGCATCGACACCTATCATCCATACATACCTTAAGGTGGATTGGTTTTTTCTAAACGTTTGCGAGGCTTTATCACCTGTGAAACTGACGCCTGTAAAACTGAGGTTATGTGGAAGTGCTTTGTAACTTCTCAAGCTCCTACAAATTCTTATTTGAATGGCTGGATTAGAAGGCAAGCATTCTTGAGAGACTTCAAACTGAAACTGGTACCAGGTGATGCCCTTGCACGGATTAATTTAGGCAACTTGCTATTACCATGGAAATAAGAGGGTGGGTCCTTGGGGGAGGGGCCTGGGGCTAGGAGCACAGGATACTGCCTGGTAAAACAAGGACACACACATCTTCTACAGCATGAGACAGTTCTTGGCTACATGGCAGCCGTCCACCATGCGTGGAAAGGAAGCGATTAAGGTTTTACTTATCTAGGAACATTTTGACTACCTAGTACAGTGTTTCCCAAACTCGCCTATTTAAAAGAATCACCTGGAGCAACACAGCATTCCCAGGTCCTTTCCCTGGAGGTTCTGATTCTGAGGAGGGCCCCTTCCATCAGGGTGTTTAACACATTTCCAGGGGGAACTTATGATCAGGCAGCTTTGTTTAACACTGACCTAGATTCTAAGCACCGACTTAAGCTTTCCTGCGTTTCCTTGGAACAGAGGCTGGAAATCATTTTAGCAAAAACACCCCCATAAATCACTGCTACCCTGGAGGACTGGGCCAAGTCCCTGCATGGCCCTACAACAGAGCTGCTGCTTCAACTGTAGCCCTGAGAGGCTCTAGCAGTTGGGTTGAAAGGAGAGGTTTTCACTCCCAGGTGGGAAGGAGCCTGAAGACTTTACTACATTATACATGAGCAGTAAGCTGACCGGCTCCAAGTCCCAGATGCAGAGTCGATGGCCATGCATTCTTCCCAGCCGCCCCGATCCTCAACCCAAAGGCTGAAACTCCGTTCCAACTACAAGACCACTTGGCAGATGTAGCTCTGGCAGTATGTTATCAGGGCTGGGCTCTGACCAGAAGAAAAGCTCAAAGCCTCACATACAGATTTCAAGGACCTGGGCTTCCCGCTGGAACCACAGGCTGCAAATGGCCTTCGTCCTCCTCTCAAACTCCCCTTATGCCTCACGACTTGGCAGACCTCCACACAGGCCATTCAAAGGATGACGTGGCCTGGATGAAACGTGGAATTCATTCTTCCATTCAACTTTTTTTTCTGTCACTTCACCCTCTTCAGAGAAAACCTACTCCCTGAAAGCAGGAGACAGAAACAGTGGCTTCTTCCTAGCCTCCCTAGGGCAAGGTCACAATCTCAAATACCTCTGGGGGCCAAGCAGGCCATGGAGGTTAGAGATGGCCCCAGAAGGGCTATCGCCCCTGGAACATCCCCTGACCCATACGTGGAGGTAGCCACTACTCAGCTCAGCCACTCTTTGGCATGTGAGGCGTTAAGAGTCCAACGGGGGCTTCCCTGGTGGCGCACTGGTTAAGAGTCCGCCTGCCGATGCAGGGGACACGGGTTCGTGCCCCGGTCCGGGAAGATCCCACATGCCGCGGAGCGGCTGGGCCCATGAGCCATGGCCGCTGAGCCTGCGCGTCCGGAGCCTGTGCTCCGCAACGGGAGAGGCCACAACAGTGAGAGGCCCGCGTACCGCAAAAAAGATAAATAACTAAAAAAGAGTCCAATGGGCCACACCACCTACATTTCCAAGAGAAAGTGGGGATTCTGGCATGAATGAACCTTCCCAAGTGGGAAATTTCCCAATTTAAAAAATGTTGTGCTGGGCATTCCCTGGCGATCCAGTGGTTAGGGCTCCATGCTTCCACTGCAGGGGGCACAGGTTCAATCCCTGGTCAGGGAACTAAAATCCAGCATGGTGTGCGGTACGGCCAGGAAAAAAAAAAAATGTTGTGATGGCTAAACAAAAATGTTCATGGGGTAACCTACATGGCAAAAGAATCTGAAAAAGAATATCTTCTTTTTCAGAAACGTGTGTGTGTGTGTGTGTGTGTGTATAAAACTGAATCACTTTGTTGTACACCTGAAACTAAAACACTGTAAATCAACTATACTTCAGTAAAAAAAAAAAAAATTAAAGAAAATGTCCATGGGGGCTTTTCCTCCTTGGAGTGCCTTCTCCTGTCTCCCACCCTCCTGCCCTTTTCCACCCGCCTTCAAAGAACACATCCTCGCTCAGTACACTTCAGGCAGCCCGAAGTCCCCTGGTACCAGTGACACCTCTCCAAAGCCCTGCCAACGTTCCTGCAGCCAACAGCAGTAGGGGGGTTCATGGCTTCCCAGGAGGCCTGCCTCATCTCTGGACGGCACTGACGGTTGTTATGCTACGCCCGATCTTCCCTGAAAGCTCGGCAAGTTCATGAGCAGCGAGCAGCCCGTTTACTGTCCTTTTTTGGGTCATCCAGGACCAATCTGATTCCTCATCTGTTTGCCGCCCCTTTGGAGTTCTCACCCGCCCACCTGCAGCCTCAATCAGGCTTGTTGTTTCCAGGCCAGACACGCCAGTCTCTTTGAGCAGTCTTCCTAAAGCATGCTCCGAGTCACCCCACATGGTGCTCCTTCCAATCAAAAGGCTCTAATTGGGCTAGCTGATAATAATAACAGCAAAAACGAACAGATACTAATGAATACCAGGCACTGTTTTAAGAGCTTTGTATTTACTAACTCAGGCGATCTTCCTATGAACCCTAAAGAGGGGTGCTATGATTACCCCCCATTTTACAGGCGCAGGGAACCGAAGGCACTTGCCTGCAATCACACCGCTGGTCAGGGCAGAACCAGGATGGAACCCCATCAGAGTGACTGCCACACCCCGGAGCCCACTAGGTGCTCTCAAACGGATGGGAACACCAGTCCTTCGTTCTTTACCACTGAAGGTCTGTTATCCACTCTTGGCAGCTCCCCACACCGCTGACCCCCATAAGCTTACCGTCAAGGACTTCCTGAAGTCTCTTTTACACACACGAATGCCGTGTCCCAGCAACCCCGTCCTTTCCCCAAGGCAGTCGGTTTTATGGATTCTGTGCCTGGCCTGGCCCAATTATGCCGCTGCCCTATTTTGACGGCCCATAAGCTTGTCCTGGAGGTGATTTTCCCTGTGCCTTTGCTCTTGAAAGAATGAGAGGAGGCCAAGACGGAGTTCAGATTACAGCATCATGGAACTCTGGGGAACAAAACCAAAGAACATCCAGGCCTCTACCTCATTTTGCAGATGAGGAAAGTGAGACCTGGAGGGCAAAGGAATTCCAAGGACACGCAGCCAGCGAGCGGGTGCAGCTGAAATTAGAATCTGGGCATCTGCTTTCCCACCCAGGGTTCCTCCAACTGCTCCGGACTGTCTCCAATCCGTGTCTCTGGGCTTACACGGAAAGATGACAAGGAGGATGTGCTCTCTCTGACAATCGACAAACAAGAATCCTTGGGGGCTTTAAGATGACAGCGGAGAGCTGGCTGAAACAGGGGGCAGACGGCTAGGATGATGAGATGGGGAAAAGGCCACCCAAGCAAGGCTCTCTGATCTTCGAATTCACAAGTTCGCTCTTCACACACCGACGAGCTCACATCAGATGCCACACAGGGTTAGGTACAGGCCCACGCTGTTTTTGAAAAGTCCTTAAATCTCTTGGACTGCAGCCCTTAAAATCTTAAAAGCCATTGATTCATGCCTGATGTTCTCTTTCCATTTGGTTTCTCTTCCTTCTCCTCCCCCCACCCCACCCCCAAGCTTGTACTTGAACGTGGGAAAAGGCTCTGCAGAGTGACTGACCTCTATTGTGGGCCAGGCGCTAAGCCAGGCAGGATGGCATGCCCAGGGGACTGAGGCTCGGCCAGCAGCCGTCCTGGAGGGGCGCATCTGCACGGGGACATGGAAGTCCCGCCTCTAGGCAAGTGTGGTCTCGCAGGGATGGTGATGAGGTCTTTTCTGATTGATTCCCCGACCCCAAGGGGAATAAACTGGGGGAGATACAGGGATGCTTCTGAATGCTCTTCTGGTTGCAACCAAAACCGCAAGCTGCGCTCACAATACGTTTTCCAGAAAAATCTCACCAAGACTGAGCCCAGTTTCGTTATTTCAAAACGTATAAGGCCAATGTGACCGAAGGTTGGTTTAAATGTATCTGGTTTATCTCTATCTCATCTGGGAAGGAAAGTCTGGCCAAGTACCTTAAAGAACAGGATGACAAGGTTTAGTTAACCTCTTACAAAAATGCGTTTTCAAGGATTTCAGTACGTCCTTTAAGTGAAAAAGGTCTTTGGCGATTCATTAAAACAGTATACTAAGAGCAGTTAAACCCTACTACGAAATAAAACAGCATTTCTCCAAACAACTCCCATTTCCAATTTTGCATTAATTTAAATTAAGCCCAAATCAACGAAATCAGTGAGTTAGATAATGACACAGTTTTCAGTATGGGATTCTATCTCAGACTCAGAGGTCACCTAGTCTAGAGACTTTCAAGATTTATTTTTGGTTGTTTAAAGCAGTTGAACCCTTTCTCCCAGTGAAATTTGACTGGAAATCCAAATCTAGGCCACAGAGAAACCAGAGCTGCTGTGGTAAGTGGGGACCAAATCGTGCAGCCGCCCCTCTATTTCCCACAGGAGCTGGTCTCCAGGGCCCCAGTGAACACAGGTGAATAATTATTTCTCATCCAAGGCTTAGCAAACTTCTTCTGTAAATGGACTCAGAGCAAATACTGTAGACTTTGTGGGAACACATAAGGTATCTGTCATATATTCCTTTGTTTTTATTTACTTACTGTATTTTTTATAACTTTCAAAATGTAGAAACCATATTGAGCTTGCAGGCCATAGGCCCACAGGCCACTGTTTGCCAACTTTGATTTAATTTAATTTTTAACAGCCTTACTGAGGTATAATCGGCGTATCATAAACTGCACATTTTTTAAACTTGCATCCATGGCCACATGTGCTTTCTAAAGGCAGTATAATGGCTTCTGGCAACATCATAACAATGAATGTTTTCTCTCCCAGATGCTTGTTTTCTGAGGCACCTTGTACAGAATAACATATTCAAAAGCCTGCTTCCTCCCCCCACATGGTCATCTGCTCAAATTTTTGCTCTCCAAGGAAAAAACTGCACATATTTAAAGTGTACAATTTTATAAGTGTTGACATATGGATGTAATGGGAACCCATCACCACCATCAAGATGGCAGATATGCCCACCTCTCTCCCTCAACCCTCTCTAGGCAACCACCCATCTGCTTTCCGACACCATGGATTAATCTGCATTTTCTAGAGTTTTATATACACAGACCCATACAGTGGAGACTCTTTTCTATGTTTGGTGTTTCCATTCAGTGTAATTATTTTGAGGTTCGCCATGTTGTTGGATCTATCAATAATTTACTCCCTTTTACCAATACCTTCTTCATTCATACAAGGGAGGAAAATGAGGACGGAGATGCTGCTCTAAATCGCAAAGATGACGGTAGAGCTGGCCCAGAGCCAGGTCCCAGCCTCTTTCCAGGTCCTCTCACTACTCATTTCACCAGGGGTTTTGAAAACCTCTTGACACAGGTAGAGCTCCACTCCTTTCCCTTCAAATCCCTCCTTCCCGTGTCCCTCAGACAAGAGCACAGGGCAATGCCCAAAGCAAAGCGCATTCCAAGTCGTACCCTAAACTCCACATATAAATCAGTGTTAAAAGAAATCAAAAGGAGATTCATCCATCCACTAGTTACCGCATGCCAACCGTGCCAGGTACCACGCTGGGTAGAACAAAATCATAATGATTCCTGTCCTCAAATCACTTAAGTTCTTAGCAATTAAGAAAAGACTGACAGAAAAAGATAAGTATGATCACAAAATGGTTAAAATTACATAAAAGGAAGGAAGAGGATGCTGTGATACAGATGGGGAGAGGTGACATTTGGTTGAGGGCATACACGTGGGACAAGGGGGCCCTAGGAGGCGAGGGTTGCGGGGTGCCAGGGCAGGGAACAGCCTACAGAGGCTGAGCTCCCGGCGTGGGGGAGTGGCACCTGAGGCCTTGCGTAGCCAGAGCCTGGGGAGCAGAGGGAGAGCAGTGGGTGCAGAGCACATGTGGCTTACGTGCAGGGAGGCTGCTCAACCACCGACCGACCGGATTTCACCTGAAACGCAACATACTCTAAGTTTACAATGAAGTCATTGGAGGGGTTTGAGAAAAGGAGGAACACAATCCAATTTACATTTTTAAAAAGATCACATGGGCTGCTGCTGTGGGGAAAATGGATTAAAAGGGGCAGGAAGGGGCTTCCCTGGTGGTGCAGTGGTTAAGAATCCGCCTGCCAATGCAGGGGACACGGGTTCAAGCACTGGTCCGGGAAGATCCCACGGATCTTGCCGCGGAGCAACTAAGCCCGTGTGCCACAACTACTGAGCCTGCGCTCTAGAGCCCACAAGGCCGCGTGCCACAACTGCTGAGCCTGCACGCCTAGAGCCCGTGCTCCGCCACAAGAGAAGCCACCGCAGTGAGAAGCCTGTGCACCGCAACGAAGAGTAGCCCCTGTTCGCTGCAACTAGAGAAAGCCCACGCGCAGCAAGACCCAGTGCAGCCATAAATAAATAAATAAATAAATAAACTTAAACGCGGGGGCACGAAGTTAAGATGAGAGAAGGGAGAGGTTGTATTACGTTGCTGTTTGCAGTTGTATGGATTTATATCCTAAAGATGCACTATAGGCTTAGAAACTTGTTCTCCTTCATTTGTGCATTTGCACTTTCGTTTTGAATGGTTAATTACATCGAGATGCTTAAAACATTATTAAAGACTAAATGCGATATCATCTCTTTTCTAATGCACAGCCTAGTATGCCAGGAAATGTCTCAGAAACAGAATTTCAACTTACAGTTGATTTATCAGAAACTTGAATATGGGGTAAACACTGCATGTGAGAAGCAACCATAGTAGTGTAACATTTTTATTGAAAAAAAAAAAAAGGTAGTTCTGTGGGATATCTGTTTGGAAATTTCATGGTTTAATAATTGAAATGTGATAATAAAACTATATTACAAGTAAAAATAAATCATCCTTTTCCCTGTTCTGGGGCCTGTGGGTATGGGACTACGTGTCATTTTAGGGGAAGCTTTAAAACCACAATCTTTCATAAAGAACAGACTTGTTTAATCAATTATATTTCGGTAAAATTAAAAAAAAAAGACTTGTGGTTGTCAAGGGGGAAGAAGGGTGGGGGAGGGGTGGACTGGGAGTTTGGGATCAGCGGATACAAACTACTATACATAGAATGGATAAACAACAAGGTCCTACTGTATAGCACAAGGAACTGGGATCTATATTCAATATCCTGTGATGAACCATAATAGGAAAGATTATGAAAAAGAATGTATGTATATGTATAACTGAATCACTTTGCTGTACAGTAGAAACTAACACAACATTGTAAATCAACAATACTTAATAAAAAAAAAGTAAATTAAAAAAAAAAACAACACACAGTCTCTGTCATCTAGGTAAAAGGGAGTTTTCTAAATTCAGGTGAGACTAGCTGACTTTGGTTGCTGCCAGGGCAGGCTAGGACTGGGGCAAGCCAGGACCCTGGGGTCTGGGGCCAGGAACACTTGGAAGTGCTCAGATCAGGCGTATTTCCTCCGCAGAACTGGCTGCGAGGCTGTTGCTGAGTTCCTCATCTGGGTGGTGAGCACCCGGGAGCAATGTTTTACCTGTTATACCAGTATTTGTCCAGGGTTCCTGCCGTGCACCTAAGTCACACACGCAGACCTTGCTTCCTGGCTTCTGAATCCTGCTCTAAGCATGGACTCACCGATGGGGGTGGGCGTGAGGGGCGCAGAACAGCTCCTCCAGCAAGTGGCAGCGGGGAGGCAAGTTTCCAAGAGGGGTGGTGGCCAGAACCTTGACCCTGGTTCTGGATTTGTCATGCCGTGGGCTGCAGAACCTCGGCCAAGTCCCTCCATCTCCTTGAGTCGGTTTCTCCTCTAGAAAGCAGCATGGTGAAGGAGGTAACAGCTACCCGTGCTTCCTCGGAAGGAATCATCATGCACCTCCCTAAATGATGGCTGTGAAAGGCCCAGAGAAGCGTAAACACCGCACTAATAAGGCCCTCTTTTACTATCAACGCATTAGCTATCGAATAAGCAGTAGCCTTTGCTGACTGCCTACTACTAAGAGGTGCCAGGCCCAGGGCTGGGGTCTCTGTCTTTATAGTAACAGATTTTAGTAAAATCACACTTCATTTTCCATGGATTGCTTATCCATCGGCCTGAATTATACAGAACATAACCAAGAACCCCCCAAAGAAGCTAAAAAGACCCCTGATGAGATCCAACAGGGACTGTTGGCCAAATGTGTCCTCCCAGAGAGATTTGGTTTACATGGGGCATGATGTAATTCAGGGGTCAGCAAATTTTTCCTATAGAGGGCCAGATAATAAATATTTTAAGCTTTGATGGTCATACAGTGTCTATCGCAACTATACGACTCTGACACTTTAGTGCAAAAGCAGCCATAGGTGATGGACAGGTGTGGCTATGTCCCAATAAAACTTTATTTACAAAGACATTTTTCACTCAGGGGCCAGAGTTTCAAAATAGGAATCTGAATATCTGGGCGCAGGCTTGTATTTGCCAGTTCCCCACAGGCTCTACCCTGCACATCCCCAATCTCACATCCCCATCAATTCTCACTATGTTTCCAATCTGACCCCAATAATGATATTAATAATAGTAGCAATCATTTATTTAGACTTACTCTGTGCCAGGCCATTTTCCAAGCACTTTACACATATTATTGCATTTAATCACTACAGAAACCCTATTGCCATCATCCCCAGGAAACATGAGGCCAAGTGAAGTTAAGCAATTTGCCCAAGATCAGGCAGGGGTGGCAAGAGGCAGGTTTGAACCCACGTCTTCTTGAACCCACGTCAAGAACCCACGTGTTCTTGACCACTACACCCTACTGCCCAGTAGGCACCAACTGTACAAACCAGGACGGCAGATGACCAGGAAGACACCAGGCCTCCCACCTCCTCTCAGAGTCCACTACTCATCACAGGTTTGCCCCACTCGAAGAGGCCAGGCACCAGAGATTAGCAGTAGCAATGTTTGCAAATGTACAGAAATGTGCTTAGTGGGAAGTGAGACTCAGTGGGTGACTGGAATCAGGCGCTATGAGGAGTAAAAAGTGATAAGAGCTGGCAGCCTGACAGGAGGAGCAGGAAGGACAAAGTAAAGAGGAAAAAGGGATTATTTATTCACTGATTGGCCAGCTACTCAGGGCCAAGCACTCTCCACAATCCCCATCATCCCAAGGCCTTGTGCTTTGATCAGCATCCCCTGTGCCTCACCTGGGTGCTTTCAAGAAATGCGGGATCTCAGCCCCGCCCCAGAAGGTCTAAATCAGAGTTAGCAGCTTCTAACAAGATCCCAGGTGATTCCTATGCACTATGAAGGCTGAGAAGCCCTGCTCTACATGGTACTTGTTACTGCTCCCATTTCCCAGGTCAGGCATCTAAGGCTCAAAGTGGTTAATTACTTCTCACACTGGTGAACTGCAGGCTAAGGCAGGAGCCCCAGTTTGTGGTTCAGCAGCTATGCTTATTCCCTGGAGGGGCTCAAAGCAAGGCCTTCAGAACAGTTACTTTAGTGGCAGGTGTGTATCAAGAAGTAATAAGAACATCATGGTGGGTCCATAAATATGAAAAATGCTGACCCACCATCAACAGAAGCGTCAGTTGTGCTCAGGATACTTTTTTTTAAAGAAACATGGAAATAAAGAATACAGTTAAGCAAGATTTCAATTACTTCTAATTTCTACAATTTTCAAAATCCCTTATTTTTACAAAATTGCCTAATTTTTCACTCCCTGATGACTTAAGGTAACAGGATGTTGAAGGACTTTGAATCCACACTGGACAGACCTCTCTCCTTCTAGGCACATGTGTTAGCTGATGCCAATGACCAGACTGCAGCAGGGTAGATAGGGAGAACCTAGAACTGTGGGCTATCGGGCTAAGAAAGATATGTGTACTTGGAATCAGGCTGTACGTCGTCCCATTTGATGCTAAGCGTCTTGGGTAATGATGCTTCCTAAGTAGGCATCTTTGGGTTCTGGAATCAGACAGTAAGGTCCCCTCTTTCCCAGCCACCTCCCTACTATGTATTATAACATGAGGACAAGACCACAGGGTACCTCAGCCATGAACTGGGGACCAGTGCGGGGAGTTGAAGAGTTAGCCCACTCCTCCTTAGCCTGTATATTTAACAGACTGTATTTCTTGATAGGCATTTGGAAGGCAGGGAAGACATATTTTAGAAGATACCCTTCATATGACTATAAGGGACAGAAACGACTCAGGATATTAGAAGAGAACAGAGTATGATAGACATGTATGATCTGGAAAAAGAAAGCTTCCAGAAACTCCAGCAACTACTCTCTCTCTCTCTCCAGGCTGCATGGGTGGTTTCTGTCTGTCTGCCTTCCTACCTGGCCCCTGCAAAGCACCCCACATTTCTCACGGTGGTACCTCTCCTCCCTATGGTTCTGCTGCACCATCCTCTCAACAACACCCTCTCCCTTTCCAAATCAGTCCTGCCTCCTCATCACTGGACTCCTGGAAGGCTTTTGGGTCTCATCACACCTCTGTACACATCGTTTTGACTTCTACACCCACGGCTCACTGCCCTTCTACTTTCCAATGTCAAGTGAAGAATCCCATTGATCTAGCTTGGCTTTCTGAGCCAGAATCGTGGTAGCCAACCACCAATGTCCTGCTGCCTTGGGTCAGAGGACAACCCGCTGGGCCAATCGGCGAAAGGTGGAGGGGTCACGGGGTGGCATTCCCCAATCACGTGCCTCGGCAGGTGGGGAGGAAGTGGCGGAGGAGTGATAGCATAGCAGCTATCTTCAGAATTTCAGTGAGTCCTAGAACCTGAGGGGGAGGGAGGACCGCCCAAATCATCTGGTCCAAAGCTGTATCAGCCCACACGCGCCCGCTGCAATCCCAGACCTCCCGGGACTGACAGTATTGCTCCCCTTCCCAAGGACATCTGGTTGGATGGGAGGAGAGAATGGGGCGAAAGGTTGGAAAAAAATACAGCAACCTTCCAGCTAGCTAAAGTCAGTGTTGAACGTGACTGATTTCTATGCACTAGGTACTACGGGATGGGGAAGTTTTGAAGAAAGAAACTAAACTCTCATATACTGTGCTGTGTTCCAAAGTTTGAGATGATGTCCTGAATTGATGTGAAAACTTTACAGTACTTTTCATCTTTTGGGGTCTTTTGCATCAAAGAATGCTGGGTAATAAAAATGCATTAAAATGGAAACAACACCCCAGATTTTTGGTATTCAAACAAATTCTAATGTTAACTCACCACCTACTCAGTCTTTGGTAATACTTGAGTGATGTACAGGATGGGGAAGGTCAGGTCACTTGTGGGGTTTTGGAGGGATTTCCAACCCTAAACCACTCGGGCTAACACGGTTAATACTTTTGCGATTCTGACTGGCATCAAGAAAATCATCCTTTTACTGGCAGTATTACTTTGTCCAAAAGAAGGTGGCCAAAAAGCCTTCAGAACCAATTTATTGGTTTATTTTTCTAGGGAAACTGAAAAAGCTGCCAGAAGCACCTAGGAAGAAGCTGCACTTGGGTCCAAAACAGAAGTGTATAATTTCAAGGCCAAATCCACGTGGACATGCAAACTAGTTTTTTTGAACAGGTACAGGAGGGAGAAGGGAGTTACAATTTTTTTTTTAAAGAACCCCAGTCTTCCTAAAACCAGTGCCATGATCCATTCTCTTTACAACGGAGTTGAGAATGAGAACATCTAATGTGCCCTTTTCAACCCAAGTTCACCTGAATGTCAGCTGAAAAATGCTCTGTTCACACAGGGCTGATTTTGACACAAAGGAAGCAAAGATATAAATTCATGGGAACATCTGAAATAACCACTTATAATCTCAACTGATTTTATTCTACTTGAGAGGAGAAAATGTGGAATAATATATTAGGAAAGAAATCTTATTAACCAGCCCTAGTTTCTCAGGCTTGGCACTACTGATATTTTCTGCGAGGTAAGTCTCTGCTGTGGGGCTGGCCTGTGCACTGTTAGATATTTAGCAGCATCCCTAACCTCTACCCAGTAGATGCCAGGGTCCCTACCCTCGATCATGACAACCAGAATTGTCCCTAGACATTGCCAGATGTCCCCTGGGGGGTAAAACTGTCCCCAGTGGAGAATTACTGTACTAAGACAGGATTCTAGCTCTTTATAGCAAAGACAGTTATCTGGAAATAAATCAGCTTCCCTGGAAATAAATCAGCTTCCCTGCAAACAGGCTGATGTGTTGCCCCTTCCACATAGTTAGCATTTTAGAACTGCAAAGGGGGTGGCAATGTTTTCCCTTTTCTGAACACGGGGTCAGAAAACCAAGAACAGGGAATCCTTCACCTGCACATCATGTGTGCTCTCTCAGTGATCAGATTTCTAACTTCCTAAGGAAGGGAGACAGGGTAACAGGAGAGCACAGTTCCTGAGCATTCCAGAAAGTGATTAACTTTTATGTTTAGGAAGAGGCACATTTTCGAAGTCCTGGAGACTGTTCCATCTTGTACAAACACGCCCTCCGAAATACTGCAAAATTTGCATACTAAGGCGGACTTTCCTTATAAAAAGACTTGCATGCCACGTCAAAAGGTCAGGCCCCAATCCGGTTCCTCTTCTCTCATACCTTCCCCAGATGGGGCCTGGAAATAAATAACCCAGGAGGACCAAGGGGCCCTCCAGGGCCCAACAGTCCAGTGTTCTTGGAAAACCTGGCTCAGTCTGTGACCAAGAATGTTGTTTCAACCAAGATGTCCCCAGGTAAACTGCCTGTGGTCAACCCAGGCAGGCATCTCCCTTTCCCACGTAGTGGAGTACTGACCACAGTACTGACCACAGCCAAGAGGATGCAAAGGCCACTGCCCTCCCCAGGCAAAGGGAGCTGCCTCCCTTTACAAATCATTTCACAGCGGGCAGAGGAAATGAGTCACTTGGCAAAGGGCCTCCTTGTGCAATGCTTTGCTCCAGAAAGGTATCCAGCCCCTGTGAGGCCCCGGCTTCTGGAAGCAAGCGGAGGATGGGAAAGGAGCCGGAATGCATCACTTCCAAAATGCAAAGAGTGAGGGGCACTGCTGTGCAGCCACCGTACAGATGAGCGGGTTACATACAGCCTTTATTAGACGCCCAGACGCCGATCAGCCCAAATCCCTGCATGTTCTTTTTTACTTCTAAGCAGACCCTGTCAAGCCGTGGGCACTTGGCTTGATCACTCCCCGGATCAAAGTTAAATTAAATTACGCGACAAGCTTCTTTTCAGAGCAATAGGCACGCACAGACTGACTCACCTTCCAGAAGCTATCCACTTTGCCGTACACAAGGGACTGGTTCTGCCTCTTGATTTCGTTAATGTGGTGGATATCGCTGGAGTTCAGGTGCTGCTCGACCACGAACCCCAGGAAGCTGTTGTCTGGGGTGTGAGCTGGTGTGGAAAGGATGGGACAGGGCAGTTAGGATTCAATCAGCAAGAAGGAACACCAACGATTACAAATGTCATGTAAGCTGTCTCAAACATATTTAAAGGTTTTCACTTCACCCTGTTCTCTTACCTGGGAGGAGCGAGGGGTGGCCTGCTCCCACCCAGCCCCAGCTCAACCATCACGGAGAACAATCCTCTCCAGGATGGATTAACCCAAGCCCAACCCTGCTTTTTTCAGTGGAAAGTCCATCTGTTTAAAATCCATTCAGCTGGGTTCTCCCCTCCTTCCTGTTTCCTCAGCCCAAGGCTACTGTCTCCCTCGTCCAGGTTTTACCAACTAGTGGCCAGAAATCTGTAAGGAGCAGGGCTGAATCCATGGTCCTCAGTAGGGTCTGTGGACCCTGCGGCTCTCATCTACTCCAGCTGTGTGTTCACCATCCAGTAGGGCACAAGGGGATTTGGGGGGCAAAACCAAGCAACATCACCCCAACCCTGCACCTCCTCCAAGAATCACTCACTAATGACAGATGTAATTCTGGGGCTGTGTACTGAACGGCTGGATGGGATGAAGACAGAATAAAAGGTGAAGCTCAAGGGGAGGGGAACCCCCCCCAAAAGCCAACCACCCTAAGGAACCGTGTCTAGTCTCCAGGGTACACGACTCTGGAAGAGAAGAGGCATTTTCCTTTGGATCGAGTATTTTAACACTCGACCAAGGGAGAAAGCAAGCCCATACCCTTCTCAAACATTTGTCTCTCGTGCCTATAATTTTAAAAAGGAATTTCACCAGAAAGCCACAATCAGAAAATGAGTCTCTCTCGAGGAAACACAGGCCCTCCTCTCCTAAGCAGTCATCTGACCAGAGACATCTGCTTTGCAGGAGATGACCAAGCCTGCAGAGGCCTCACAATATGAAATGAAGCAACTGCTCGGCTTGGCTCTGACCTTAATAGAACGACTAAAAATAACTTAAGTGGAGAGAGACTGGATATTCGGTAAAGTCCACACAGTGCCACCCGTGCCCTATTCATTCACCGGTGGGTGGTCGACAACGGACAACCGGAGGAAGCTGGTTCCTGTGTCTTGTTTTGGTTTTCTCAGGACTCTCCCAGGTGGGAAGCAGGGACAGAAGCCCTTAAAGATGCTCTAGGGATCTGAAGGCCCGGGCCCCACGCATGCACCCACAGGAAGATGAACCGGGAAGCCAGGTGGAGAGCCGTGAGCTGTGGACGTGAAGGAGATGCCTAAATACTCGTGATCACCATCCCGTCTCCCAGGCTGCTGCCTAATGGGGGTGACAGATGAGGAGATAATAGGGTTGTGTCTGCAGAGTCGTGTGTGGTCTGGCCAATCTGTTATTTCATTTCGGTGTTTTTGAACGAGTGCCCAGAGGCAATGGCAATGGCTGCAGTTGGCTGGAAAGTAAATTACTGAATAAGTTCTACTGACAACAAGAGGCAATGGTTGCTTTCATTTTTTCCTTTTGGAGGAGATGGCAGGAAGGGGGTCTGAAGGGGTCTGGGGGAGGGGAAGAGAGTCTGCGTGCATTTGAAATGTCGATCAGGCAGCTCAAGAAATCTCTTTTTAAAACTTATGGTTCGTCATAGAAATTCTGAAATAGAATCAGACACTTTAAACTCTGAAATCGTGGTTTTATCTTCAGAAAATTTATGTGGTGACTAAAGCTCCACGTTTTAGACACTCGTTTCTGCAGTTCAGTTATCTAGTCTCTAGGTGGGCCTGTCTTAAAAAAGGAAATAATCTAGTATCTAAAACACCTAACAGGTTAGAAAAATACATCATATACTAAGGTATGTTCAAAAATAAAATGATCATCAAGACCCAAAGAAGAAAAAAAACACCTCATATCTGTTTATATTTTTGTGTCAAAGGTTCCCCACAGCTTGAACAATGAGAGCGAGAGGCAGTAAATAATCTACTCAAAAAACTTGTGGGGTGGGACTTCCCTGATGGTCCAGTAGCTAAGACTCTGCACTCCCAATGCAGGTGGCCTGGGTTCGATCCCTGGTGAGGGAACTAGATTCCGCATGCTGCAGCTAAGACCCTGCGTGGAAGGAAGGAAGGAAGGAAGGAGGGAGGGAAGGAAGGAGGGAGGGAAGGAGGGAAGGAGGGAAGGAGGGAGGGAAGGAGGCAGGGAGGGAGGGAAAGAGAGAGAGGGAGGGAGGGAGGGAGGGAGAGGGAGGGAGGGAGGGAGAGGGAGGGAGAGGGAGGGAGGGAGGGAGAGGGAGGGAGGGAGGGAGGGAGGGAGGGAGGGAGAGAGGGAGGGATAAATAAATAATAAAAAACTTGTGGGGAATGGTGGGGTTTTACCATTTTATGAGTATCATTTGGTACTAAATTGACTATTTGGACACTGTATGAGGAATAAATTACACATACAAGCTCTCCTCTAAGTTTTCATCTACACACCTTATTTCAACTCCTCTCTCTCGTCTGCAGTATTAAACTTGGGGATCGACAACCTGCAGGACCCGTTTAAGAAGCTCAGGTGCGACTTAAGTTAAAAATAGAGGTAGCACTTAGAAATGCACTGCCACGTTTCAAGAGCAGCAGGCAGACCAGCCATGTCTCCTCCCAGGCCACACAGGACCCACAGGACCCTGACTGTCTATAACATGAGGGGATGCTCAGTTGAGACTCGTCCGGCAGGTGATTCGCAAGTACCCACACAGCAGGCGTGTATTGCTTCCAAGGAGCCGGCCAGCAGCTGGGTGCCTTCCTGGTGTCATCCCCATCGCGAGCCCTGGTCTGAACACAAGTCTTCCTAAAGTTGCTTATAATAAACCAAAAGCCGAAAGTACAGGCTGATGGATCTGAAAGGATCTTTCTGTGGAGATCTACCCTCAGGCCAAGCTTTGTCTTTTGCTTTGCCTTCAGATGGGAACACAGACTTCAGCTGTGGGAACGGTTTTCAAAGGGAAGGTATTTACATTTCAAGGTAAATCAAAGAAATCCCATCATAAATGAGACACAGGAAATCTTGTACTTTTGGAAATCACTCCAATCCAGGCGGTAAACAAATGTGATTTTTTTTTAAATAACTGACAATCCGAGTGCTTTATAGTGACCATTTCATTATATCTTCATGACAACCTTATAACATGTTTGTACAGATGAGAAAAGAGAGAGTTACTTAAACTACCCAAGTTGACACGCCAGGAAATGGCAATGTTGGGATTCAGAGCCAGACCAGCTGTTTCCAGAGCCCAAGCTCCTTAAAGCACTTTAATATACAGCTTCAGAGTCCAGATATTTTATTTTCTGGACTCTGTGAACCAGGGTGGTAAACATGCTTTGGAGGAGAATAATATTGTAAGGTAGACCAAAATACACATAAAAGACTACTTTAAAAATATATACATATATATATATATAGAGAGAGAGAGAGAGAGAGAGAGAGAGAGAGAGAGGGAGAGAGGGAGAAAGAGAGGGAGGGAGGGAGGGGGAAGGGGAGGGGGAGGGGAGGGGAGGGGGGAGGGGTGGGGGGAGGGGAGGGGAGGGGGAAGAGACTTTCCTCAGCTTGAGTTACTTATATGTATGTGGAAGCAAGCTGATTTTTTCTACGTGGTACAAACTGGAAGGGATTTCCTCAACATTAGTAATGATCTTTAAAGAATTTTAGGACATTTTTTCTTATTAAGAAAAGCATTATTTTAAGTACTTGGAAAGCACCTATTCACAAATGATTACAAACCAAATCAGGTTGGTGAGGTTCCTGAGCTGACTCCTGCAATGACTTCTTTGAAGAATTACTGTTAGTTTAGATGGAATAGTTCATTCAGTGACAAACATTTTAGAGCACTCTTTCTATGAACCACATTTATATGCTAGGTATTGAGGAACTACAACATAAAGATGAGTTTCTGCCTTCATGGAGCTTACCAACTACTTAGTAAATTAGGTATACACTGTATCTACCAAGCAGTTATAATGTCCTCGTTTGAAATGTAATTCACAACTTTTATTAAGTCAAACTGAACCTTCTTTCAACAGCATAAATTCTCCTAGGTCTGATTTTTCAACCAGTCAGTTCTAAACATCTCTTAAGAAGTACAAAATTCCTTCTAGCAGATGTCTGCCAGCACTGCAGTGTTGGGGACCCCCAAGCCACCTAGTCACCAAGGGCAGAAACTGCAGGGCCAGCTGGGCTCCCTCTGCAGCCTCACAGCCATCCAATTCACCAAGTTCAGGGGATGTCAGCTTCTCAGAAGCCATCTCCTCCTTCTCTCCTGTTCACCTTTTCTAGTTCTGACCTCACCAAATCTTGTCAAAACTTCAATAGATAAGTTTTTCTTTAAATAGAAACGGTTTTCCTGGTTATAATAGAAACACATCCGCAGTGTATAACTTTTTTTCAGACAATAAAGACAGTAGAAGGAAAGAATGATGTCACCCATCATCTTACCACCTAGAAACAACCACTATTAGGCTCCTTTTTTCTAGACTCATGGATCCTTTTTAACCCTCAAACCAAAGTTGGGTCTTACAAAATTGGATCTTTTGTGAATTTCTTTTTTCTCTTACAGCAAGTGCTACAGGTATCTTTCTGGGGTAATAACCATAGCTCATCACTACTTCTTAAAGCAGCACAATACCTCAGCGCCTAGACTGAGGATGCAATGCCCATGGCTCTGTTCTGCCAGCATCACGTAGTGGAACTAACTGCACTTCCCACACCAGCCATGCAATTCTGTTCCATTCGGGTGGCTTGAACCGGTGCCAGTCTTGACCCCTTATCTCCTCCACTCCCCATGCCTCCAAGGATGGACACATGATCACAGGACTCGACTCGACCAAGGCTCACTTGAAAGGTGGGTTTACCATCCAAGTCCCGCCTATCACAGTTGCTCCATGATGCGCGCGCTGCTTTTGGAGTCAACATCTTGCTGCTACGGTTACTAAGCTGGCAGGGTAGAAGTCCAGAGCTGCACACGTTATCTCCGTGCCCACGTGAGGAGAGCCTGCCTGAGAATGACGCTAATCCAGAGACATGCAGAGCCGAGATAGGGAGAGGGTAAAGAGACCCTCCAAGCCCTGAATCCAGCTCTGCCTTAAGCCGGTTTTCACAATTCCCAGTGACAAGAGCCAACAAACCCTTGTGACCAAGCCAATTCGACTGAAATCCTGTCTAATACACCCTACCACTTTAGGATGTTTCCAATTCTTGACTATCTAAATCAATGACTATCGAATATCACTGCACCCGCATAAACTCTGCAGTGGATTTCCGAGCAGTCTCCACACATCCAGCCTTGCCCCTTCGTCCCGTTCTCACTGCCTCCTAACTCCAGTCCATCCTTTGCGTTGCCTGACAAATATGTGACTATGGCAGTTTCCTGCGGAAAAGCTTCACTTCCCTCAGGGGGAAGCAGCGCCAAGTACACCTGTCATTCCAGGTCACCCTTCCACGGATATCTCTTCTTCACGACCTACCCGGGGTTTTTAATGCCATGTTTTTCCATCTTATCTCATGCTGGCATGTGTCTGGCATGTCTATCACTTCCTCCTGCCTTTAAGTCTCAGCTCTCATCGCCTCCTAGTTGAAGGGTTCCCTGACTCCCTAAGACTGAGGTGAGTAGCCTTCTTCTGCTCTCTTAGACCACGAAGAGTTAGAGTCCTTATCACACATCACTGTCTCCACTTATGACTATATGCTCCTTGAGGACTGAGCCATGTTTTATGTGCCTCCGACTTCCAGGAGCCCAGAGCATAGTAGGAACTGAGGAAATGTTTTTTGAATGAACGACTGATTAAGTCAATGATGAATGCTTCATTACCTGGTGTGACTGACTTTGTAGGCAGAGCTCTATTACTAGGCAGCAGAGGTCACGCCTGAATTACTTCCAGCATCATGTTCTTTGCACACAAGCTCCCAAACCAAAGCCCATTCTTCTCAGGATTCATCATTAGCTAAGGAAGCTCACCACTCTACCCTAGAACCTAGCTCAGGCCTAGTATAGTACAGATGTTCAATAAATATTTATTAAATAGATAAATGAACATATCTTTTTATCTAGGTCACAAAGTAGATTTGGGAAGAAGGGAAACAAATCAGTGATCTAGGCTTTTAAAATTCTAACATCACAGGTTTCTCAGTATCATCATTCATTCAACATTCGGCACATTTACTGAGCACTTACTATGAGCCAGGCAACAACTTAGGAGTTAAGGATATACCAGTGAACAAGATAAGCATGGATGAAGCTCCCCTCATGGAGCTTATATTCAGCCAGGGAGGAAGACAGTAAACAATTAAATAAAATAATTTAGTTTTGTACATAAAAAAAATAAATAAACACAATTTGGTGACCAATATTGAACTCTCGTTAATGATGTCATGCTGAAACATCTAAGGGTTAAGTGTTCTTTTATGCATAAAAGGAAAAAAAATGGATTGATGGATGGAGAGAAGATAGACATATAGATGGATAGGTCATAGAATAAAGCAAACTGTTAACTGTGGAGTCTAGGCTTTGGGTTTCTATTTTACATTTCTTTCCATTTTTGTATATTTCAAAAATTTCATAACAAAACAGGGAAGAATTCTGGCTGCTGTCACTCACGGCACTCACAATTTTGATGCTGACTCTGGTGATGACGAAACCTACATGACAGAAAAAAACTCTACTGAAAAATAGCTACATCACACAAGTAGCCGTCTGATTTTAAAATGTGCACACAGTGATGCTTTGCTTCAAATTTCATCAAACTTGATTTTGTTTCCCAAATGGTAGTGATGCTAGGCTCTTGGAGAGACAGGAGGCTGGGATACAGGCTAGGGAAACTATTATGTACAGTTAAGTTGAAAAGATGAGCATCTGAATTGTTGACAGAAGGCACACCAGAGTAAATTTTTCAAGTGTCAAAAAGCAATTTAGGAGGGAATGGACCCCTTAGAAGAACATTTCTCCTGGAGGCTGAGTCTCAGACTGAAGGAATTACAAGGCTGATCCTGTTACTCACTGGTCAGCACAGATGTAAAAAGCAAGAGCCCTCCCGATCCAAGTGAAAGGCCAAAAACGCTGTTTGAATCAAAAATAGCTCCTTTGCTTGTCAGGCCCTGAAAATAAAGTCGTACATGGAAGCCATGGGCCCTCAGCTGAAGCCAACATGTTTGTCACTTGCACGAAAGGGAACTGGCTTGTTTCTAAAATTCCTGTTTCGTCAGGCAAAATTTTTGGTCTACAAGCCACTATTCCCATCTGATCACACAAATAAACATGGATGCAAACCCCAAGTCCTTGGAGAAACTCAAAGAGTTAGAATGTCAATGACAACGACCACCAGTATGATTTGAACAACTCTTGAAAACCCAACCATGTGAATCATTTCTGTGGGAAGACAAGGGAGAGTAACATGAGTTCACTGGCTTCAAGAAGCTTCTGTACTCTTAGATTTTTTTTTAATTGAAGTATAGTTGATTTATAATGTTGTGTTAATTTCTGCTATATAGCCAAGTGATTTAGTTTATACACACGTGCGTGCACACACACACATACACACACTTTTTTTTTTTTTTTTTTGCAGTACGTGAGCCTCTCACTGTTGTGGCCTCTCCCGTTGCGGAGCACAGGCTCCAGATGCGTAGGCTCAGCGGCCATGGCTCACAGGCCCAGCCGCTCCGCGGCACGTGGGATCCTCCCGGACCGGGGCACAAACCCGTGTCCCCTGCATCGGCAGGCAGACTCTCAACCACTGTGCCACCAGGGAAGCCCCATTTTTTTTTAATATTCTTTTCCATTATGGTTTATCACAGGATATTGAATATAGTTCCCTGTGCTACAGTGTAATCTTAGATTTGTACATTTCTTACCCTTCCCTACATTGTTGCATGGACTAAAAATAGAACAGGCATTATTGTTCAATTTAAATTCAATCGATAAGTATTTTCTGAATGCCTACTATGTGCCAGATATTCTTCAAAGTATGGGAGTCTCAGCAATGAACAACACAGACAAAACTCCTACTAATACTATCCTCAGATTCCAGCAGAGAAAAAAAGAAAATAAACAAAAGTCCGTGAAGCATAAATGCTAAGTGATAATACAGTTATAGAGGAAAAGAAAGCAGAGAAGGGGTATAAGAAGTTGGGGGAGAAAGGAGTTGCATTTAAAACAGGTAGGGGTGTCAGGGTTAGTCTCACTGAAGTGACATCTGAGTTAAAGACCTGAAGGAGGGGATATGGAAGTCTAATGAAACAATGTCCTGGAGGATGGAACAACTGATGCAAAGGTCCTGGGGTAGGAGTGTGCCTGGGCCATCCAAACAACAGTAAGAAGGCTACAGAGTAGTGAGCAACAGGACACGTAGTAAGAGATGAGGCTGGGGTGGGGGTAGTGGGGCCAGACCACTCCAGGCCTTGAGGCAACTGGGGTGATTCATCTTGCCCTACAGTGAGAGGCTACGTCACTGTGGGCACAGGAGTGTCATGATGTTACTTACATTTTCATTAACTCCATTCTGTGGTTGGGTCTACTTTGTTCTTTATTCTTTTTTTTTTTTGCGGTGCGCGGGCCTCTCACTGCTGTGGCCTCTCCCGTTGCGGAGCACAGGCTATGGACACGCAGGCTCAGCGGCCATGGCTCACGGGCCTAGCCGCTCCGCGGCATGTGGGATCTTCCCGGACCGGGGCACGAACCCCTGTCCCCTGCATTGGCAGGCAGACTCTCAACCACTGTGCCACCAGGGAAGCCCCTGTTCTTTCTTCTTAATTCAACCAATATTTATCACCAGTGATGTTACAACTTCAGGGACTGAGGACTCAGCAGTGATGATGCTCATGGAAATCGCAAAGTGGCATCTGGGCAGATGGGGGAGGGGAAAGGAGAAGCCCGAGGCTCAGGGAGGGAAGGCTTTCTGGAGGACAGGACACCTCCCTGGAGGGTGAGCAGGGGGTACGTGGGGAGCGAGGGACACGGTTTCCAGACAAAGGAACAGCACATGCAATGGCCTGGCTGTCAGAGAGAACTTGGCACCCTGGGAGACCTAAAAGCCTACACAGGAGAAAGCACCACATCAGAGGCCAGATGGTATAACAAATGCAAAGGGGTTGGAGGTGAAACAGGGAGGCTCTAATGCCTCCAGAATCCCCAATCTGTTCCTCACTCAACTCTATCGCAGCTCCCAAATTTCTACATGTATCGAGAAACGCTGAGCATCTCCCAGCCCGGATTATAATTACACAATATGAGCCACCCAGAAGGCAAATTCTCAAAAGGACTAAAAAAATTACTTAAGTAAAAATAAACCCGTACAAACAGACTTTGCTTCGAAAATGGGACATGTTCTATTACAGTGATATGAACAGTGAGGTTGCTAAACAGACTAATAAGCGCTACGGAAACTTTTCAACGACAGGAGGTAAATATAAGCCTGAGATGCAGCTTGCCTGAAACTAGGAATGGGGAATCTGGTAATCTCTGCTTTTGCTACTTTCAGCCACAGTCTTCAGGGCAAGAGAGGACAAAACTCAATTAGATGAAGATGTTTTCCCACGACTGATCAAGTTGTGAAAGAGGGTGTCAGGCAGATAATTAGAACTATTCAAATACGGGATAATTCAAGGTGCAAGACACCAACTTCAGGGGGTTATTTTCTCTTGTAAATGGTACAGGCAGATGTCTTCTCTATTTGATTTTTCTGTGTGGGCAGATTCCTTTCATTCCTTTACTGGGGTACGATGCACCTTGTTTGGGACTGAGAAAAATAAGAGAATACCCGATTTTTTCTAAACTCCTTCAGGAGTTTAGAAAAAGCAGTACGCACAGCAGATTAAAGGCTGTTGACGGAAATAATGCCTAAATATAGGGTCAAGTCCCTGGCAAGCCCAGAAAAGGCAACAATTAATTCTCAACAAGAATTAGCAAAAGTACCCCAAATAAATACAAAGTCCACTTGATAGACTATATAAAACAGCCTTGGAAACAATGGTTTGAAAAGTTGAACCTTGAAAATATTTTTTGACATAGTAAATGGAAAAATAGCAGATATAAAATTTTAGTATGCGTGTTATAACTATGCAAAAATACACCCCTGAAAAAGATAATAATGCTTACATTAGGATATGGGGGCCTTTTTCCTTCGGGGGGCTTTCCCTGTTTTTATAATAGGGTTATTATTATTTTTTTAATTTGATTGGAAAGATGGAAGTCATTTAAATAGAGACTGCAAGAGAAAAATAAAATTTTGCTATAAGGGTGATATGAAAGCAGCAAAGTGGTGAAGAATCATGGTGGCACCTTCAGAGACCAGCAGACTGTCTGGTGAGGTCGGGGAGGCCAGGGGAGGGCCGTGGTAGGGGAGAGAAGGCAGGGGGCCCGAGAGCTATGCTATGGAATTTGGAACTGACCCCACGGGCAAAGGGAAGGCACTGTGGTTTTTGAGGAGGAATAGCTTGGTCCATGCTGAGCTTTTCAGAGCTGGCTCTGGGGCAGGAGGAGGGTCTCAGTGCCCAGCTCAGAAGCGACACTAGAGTATTGACAAAAGGGAAAAAGAACAAGAGGCCTGCCCTGACGGAGGAAGAACTGCACTTCTCAGCTCAGCTTCCTGGAAAAAAAGCGATCTTTGATCGCTCAGAGATCTAGTTAAATGTCCTTACTGTTGTCTGACCACTCGGTTGGTCCCTATAGAAGCTGCTTAGGAAGGTGCTGGGAACAGTCTATGCTGACACACAAAAATGCCCAAATGCAAACAGAATACACAGAGAGGATAGTTCTAGTGAAATTCTGAGATTTGGGGCAAAACAGTGAAGAAAAAGAAAGCCAGGCTTTTCAGCTTGTAGAAATTCTACCAACTTAGTGAGGAAATGAGTTAGAGGAGAAATACAAGCAGCCTTAAAGTGAGAAGTGCTCTCTGAATATTCAAGAGCATCGACCTGGTCACGAGCATCCGTCTCCCTTCCCTACCCCTAAACATGCTTCAGGAACAGTGTGGGTGCGTTCTTCTCTTTCCTTATCCTCCTGCTGGGCCCTTTCTAGACAGCCTTCTCCACCCTCTCCCTATACTGCACACCTGCCAGAACACTGGTAATCCCATAATAAGACAGCGGACTTGACGACGACCTGATTCTACAAGTACAACACTACTTCTGTGGTCTCCAAACTTTTCCTTGTGCATCCCATCAAGAGAAAACAATCCAGGTACAGCCACGGTGTATGTGCACATTATACATCAATTATGTAATGATTACTATCAGCCCATCTATTAAGCACTAGTAAATCTGTTTCATTTTTCAAAAATTGACAAGACATAGGTACACTTTTGACACTTTCATCTTCTACTCAAAGGAATGGTCTTCCCCTTCAGGCCGTGAGAATAGTCACACTTACCGGAAGGAAGATTCTATGGCAACGACCGAGTTAGACTGGACCCGGACTTAGCCACGAGGAAATTTTCCATCACCCTGCTACCTGATGGATTTTGCCACCATTGATGGTCCCCACCTTGCTCCGCTGTCTCATTAGGAATTGTAAAATGCTGATTTTCTAAGTTTTCATTCCTTTTGCATTTATTAGCTGTGATTTCCCCATAATTAACAACGTTCTCTCATCAACTATTTGATTATCTTCAAATACAATTTGTCCTAGAAAGGCACGATCAAAGCTGGATTCTTTCCATTTATTTTTCAGAGTAATGAAGTCAGTGTCTTAGCAACTCGCAAAGGTGATCGATTGATTTTCTGGGTTTTTCTTGCTTGGACTATCATTCTGGATTCATGGATTATTTTCCACTGGTTTGATTCAAATCCACTGCAGTCATTATTTTTTTTGATGCTCAAACTACCCCAGCTTTGGTTCCTGTGTCCTCTGACTCCACCCCAGGGGTCCTTCTTAGCTTCCTTGCTTCCACGTGAAAGATGTCCCATCTTTAACGGTTCCTGCCCTAGACCTGGAATCACCTATTTATCTTAGAAGGAGGATCCTTTAGTGGGAAAGGTACTTAGGAAATCCCAATCTGAGTGTTAAGGATACTCACTGCCACTGGATTGTCTTTACTTTTGATCCTTTTCAAAGTACAGAGTTAGGAAACATTTCCTTTTCAGAGAGAAAATATAAGTTCATAGTGATATTTCCTATTCAAGCTGAGTATTATACAACCTTTACTTAAATTCTTTATACACTCCCCTCTTCCTATATACTGCAAACTGTAGTTCCTACAGTATAACTGTAATAGTTTCAAATAACAATATAAGTATTCCCCACTACAACTGTATGGTCCAAAGACTGTGCTTAAAATCACTTGAAATAATTATTTTATCTGTGTGAGAGATTAGCACCAACCTGATACAGATTTCTTGTTTCATTTTTTGATCTCTTTTCAACCTTTAGTGAATTCTTTTTTCTTTTTAAATTATGTAAAACATTTCTATGGTTCCAAAGTCAAAATAAAGTACGTTAAGAGACATCTAGCACAGGGAACTATATTCAATATCCTGTAATAAACCATATGGGAAAGAATATAAAAAAGAATGTATCTGTATGTATAACTGAATCACTTTGCTGTACAGCAGGAATTAATACAACATTGTAAAACTATACTTCAATTTAAAAAAAGAGACATTTATTTCCTATCCCTGCAAACCCTCCTCCAGTGGTAATCATTTTTATTAGCTTGTTATTCTTCCATTGTTTCTTTTGAAAACACAAGCACATTCATACATGTACACACACTTCCCTCCCACCATACCCTTCTTATATAGAAGGGGGTGACTCCACATACCTGCCTGCACTTTGGTTTTTACCACTTAATATATCCTAGACATCTCCCTCCAGAGACTGGAGTCTTCCCTCGGCCCTTTTGCACAGTTACACATGACTTCGCTCTATCAACAGACCATATTATTCACTCAGTCCCCTATTAGGAACCTCTGGGTTATTGACAGTCTTTTCCTAGTACAAATCGTGCCACAATAAATGGCCTTGTACACACTGTACACATACCATGTCTGACCTTTGCTCACGTATCTTTGGGATGGATTCCTAGATATGACCTTGTCAAAATGCCTAGGAAGCTATGCTAGACAGTGACAAATCCCCTTGCACAGGGGCAAGTACCAGGCGGGCTGCATTCCCACTGCTTCCCCTAAGTCTCACCATAGGAAGAGCTGCGTCAGCAAACTTTCAGATTTTTGCCAATCTGATATGCGGGACATGGGATCTTGGTGCAGTTTTAAAATGCATTTCTCTTATCATGAGTGAGGTTAACATGTTTTCATATATTGGGGGCAATACATTTCTTTTTTCTCCGAACTGCTTTTGCCCATTTCCTACTGGATTGTGGAATGTTTTCTTCTCAATGTTTAGAAGCTCTTTATACATTAGTGATATTAATCCTCTGCAACACAATTTGCTATGGTGTTATTTTTCTGTGTTGTTGATTTTGCCATACAGGTTTCGTTTTTTTTTTTAGGCAGACAAATGTATCAGTTTTGCCCCCCGCCCCACCCCCACCCCCGATTCCTGCTGAATTCTGAGTCAGTTAAGAAACTATCCCTTTCCCAGGTTAACAAGAATTAATCTATTTTTCCATCTTTAGTTATATTGTAAGCAGTGAATTGATTTCACTTCAATCAGCCAACACTGCTGAAATCCTCCATTCATGGAGAATAAAAATAAGTTCTTTTGGACTCTGAATTCCAACATTCTAAAAGAGAACTTCTTTCTGGAAAAGCCTCCTATTTCTACGCCCCAGATATAGGGAAATACCATCCCACGGAGGGCATAGATATACCGTGTCATTTAAGTAGTGTTGGCCATTTTGGACACAGCTAACATTTTATGTATGTGAAGTAACACACAAGCCACTTCTTAGGTTATTTTGTGTCACCTCATCGCAGCCCCTCAAAGTTACACAGCAGTGTCGATCCAAAGGTAACTCTAGCCATGTCTCACCATGCTGCCAGCCACCTGTCACCCACCATGCCCTATATTAGTTTGTCCCCTGAACTGTGCCCCCGTGACAGGCTACGATAGGATGACAGAGCTCCAGGAGCAGTAATAATAATGTCTACGATGCATACAGAACACTCTCAAACACCGCTCTGAGCTAAAATGAACATTTAAACATGAGTCGATTTTTAAAATCACTTCCCCATCTGCCACAGCCCTTCTTAATTCATCCTTCCTTCTCATACTTCACACCCAAGGATTAGTCCAATGTGTTCACTGCTGCACTTAGTGAATCCGACAAAAGGTCACCTTCAGGTGGCTGCACGTGAGGGGGAAGGGTCAGTACGGAAAAGGGAAAAGGCACAGCAGAGGGCCTTGGGTTTTAAAGAAGGAAACAGATTCGCAGCTCAGATCCTAATTCCAGGATGGAAATCTCTGGATTAAAATTATTCCGATAATTTAGGAAAATGGAAATCTGCACTCTGAGTGTCCAAATGGACTGTTTAACTCGGGGGACCTTTCATTTCCAGAACAGGAATTCACCTCAACAAGGGGAATCACCAAGGTCTATGGACTTAAACAATAAATTCATTTTTGGCATGAATACTACAGGATCCGCTATTTGGCTTCACAGTCCTCAGCTAATTATAAACGAAATGAAGCTACGGCAGGTAGACTGATGGCAGCAACAAGAAATGGTGAATGTGGGAAAGGAACACAGAAAACTGCTGATAGGCTACAGTTGGGGCCAGCAGGTTCATCAACTTTTAGCCTGTCCACTACAACACTTCACAAAATAATCACTGCTCGTGGCAACATGGACACCACGTGAGCAAGAGAGGTTGAGATTTCATCCTAGGCCCAGAGTTTAAGAAGCCAGTAAGGTATGAAACAGTTTTAAATCGTTCCATTTTGAAAAGACTGACTTTTTTTTTCTTTACAAAGGTTGATGCTTAAAGAATGAAGATTTAATTACTTGGAAAACGTATGCACATGGAAGACCTCATTCCTCTTGAATCATCAAGTGGACCCTAAACAGTGTCTGTGTCGCATGAAGCATGTTTACTGCCTGCCAAAGTCCATCCAAAGTCCTTTCCCAGATGGTTTCCAGTGACACCTCATATTGAATATTTTTCTCCAGAACATTTCTAAGGTTTTTTACAAAATGTTCACATAGCCTTTCAATTCCGGTTTAAAAAAAAAAAATCCAGTTATTCCCAAGAAAAAAGGTTCTACAGCACCCATTTCTACAGCTAAGGGCTCCGGGAATCACAACTGAAAACACATGGTGGCCTCATTTCTTTTCCCATTTGTCTTTGGCAGCATTCTGGAAAGTAGAGGTGAGACACAACTACTCACGGAACATGGTGTAAAACTGCTGCGGGTTCAGATTCCACTTGCCCCAGGGGGTCTTGTGGCCTTTCAGCTGGGCATAGTTGGCGTGGTTGAACTCTGGTTCGGTGCCGAAAGAGTCCAGGACACGCAGCATGCACCTGAAAGATAAAAGACGCCATGGGTAAAACTACAACCTTGACCCCAGAGTCAAAGAAACAAAAGCTCTACCCCCTCAGGGACCACCAAAGATGGACAAATCCTTTAAACTGAAGGCCACTGGGCAGGAATTGAGAAGCTTTATACTAGCATGTCTACAAAACATCCCCACACGTGGCTTCTGAGCCAGAGCCATCACAAAGCTCATACAATCTGCTCTAGATGAGTTGCCTAACCACAGAAGATGCTCCAATACCAGCGAAATAAAAAGCTCCCAAAAGCTGGAACTGCAGACCGCCACGGTCACTGCTGTACCCCTAGCCTGGGCTGAGCATACAGTGGTGCCTCAGGGACAACTGTGGAAGAAATACAGAACTACCATTTTTAGAGGTTACTATGTCCCCCCAAATTCATATGCTGAAATCCTAAGGAGGTGGTATTAGTAAATGGGCCTTTGGGAGGTGATACGGTCATGAGGGTGGAGACCTCATAAATAGGAACAGTGCTTTTATAAAAGAAATTCCACAGAACTCCCTAGCGCCTTCCACCGTACGAAGATACCATGAGAAGTCTGCGACCTCACCTGACCATGCTGCCACCCTGATCTCAGACTTTCAGCCTCCCAAAATGTAAGCAATACATATCTGCTACTTATAAGCCACCCAGGCTGTGATGATTTGGTACAGCAGCCTGGGCGGACTGAGACGGAGGTATTCTGCTTAGAGCACATAGCATGTCCTGTCTCCTTCAACAACTAGTCAAGATTTTCATCAACTAACTACAGTACGTGATTTTAGGTAAAGCTTAGAATCTCACTCAACAGGCAGTGGTGATTTTTATGTATTTGATAGTAAGAGGGCATTATTATTTTCTCCCAGAGCTCAAAAAGAAGTGAAACTGAAAATGTTTTGTTTGGCTATTCCACAAAAGCCTTAGCACAGCATCAATCAAACCTGGTCTATCGCCTGTTTTTGTACGGCCTTCTAGCTAAGAATGTTCTTTACATTTTTAAATGGTTAGAAAAAAAGAGGGAGAATATTTTGTGATGTGAAAATTATACGGAATTCAACTCTCAGTGTTCAAAAATAAAGTTTTATTTGAACTAGCCAAACCTAGTTGCTTCTGTACGTCTATGACTGATTTCACACAGTAGCAGTAGACTTGGTAGCTGCAACAGAGACCACATGGTCAAGCAAAGCCTAAAATATTTACTATCTGGCTCTTTACAGAAAAAGCCTCCTGACCACTGTTTTGGAGTGCATAAAGAATGACCAATCGGAAGAAAGGAATCAATACTAAAACAGAATTTATTGATTTTGGTTACATTTATTTCATCACTGATTCTCAAAACACTGATGTAAATTTAACTCATGACTGGCCAATGAAAAAGCACTATTTTCTGTTGTTATGTATCAGGAATAATTCTGAATGGCTCTTACTGGACCAATAAGCATACAAGTAAATGAAGATAGAGCCCACATTTTAGAATCAGATGACGGCAATGACTTTTAAGCATCTGATTCACTTTCTTTCTTCCTTTCCCCACTAGGAGGAAGTCCATCTTCCAATTATTTTTACATCAGTGCATATTGCAGGAAAAAAGAATGCAAACACCAGATAGGATTTTCCAGGAAGAGCAACAGTAAACTGTCATTTTAGTGTGATGATCTTCACATCAGAGCTCAGCACTATTTGTCTAGACAAGGAAGAAAAGAGAGAGGGGAGGCAAGGTGGAAGGAGCGCGGGCCAGGACCACAGAGTTAAATACAAACCGACCCCAGAAACAGTGTCCTTCTTCTGGATTCCCATGTGGCTCTCAAGGAACATTCGATCCTCACAGTGACTAGATATATATGTATAAACAACTGAATCGCTTTGCTGTACACCTGAAACTAACACAACACTGCAAAACAACTATACTTCAATTAAAAAAAAAAGAAAACAGCTGGGATGATGGTGGCAACGCTTGCCAAGGTCACTACAGGAGAGGGGCGGAGGGGATGGAGGGACTCACACTGACAACTGGGGCTGGGGAAGGTTCAGCTCCCTCAAGAGGGCCAGAGCTGGGATTCCAAGGTGAGAGCGCCCTGAGCAGGCACAGCAGGGAGAAACAGGCCACCCTCATCAGAGAAACCTTTGCCTTGAAGGCTCTGGCTACCTCCACTTGTTTGTCATTGACTGACCGTCTCTAGCTTGTGACTCTATATTGAACTTGGGAGTTTTAGTGGTGTTATTTTAAATGTGGATAACTAAAACAAACCCTGATGAGGAAAGATGCCTGGCAGGAGCCTCACTCCTGAAATCTTGGACTTTTATTACATGGGGCCTATATGTACGCTACGTGAGGCTGGCTTCTACTCAACGGAAGGCTACAGAATGAATGATGGGATGCGTGAGATACTTATAACTCTACATGCTTATACTTGAAGCTTTGGTTTGGGAGTTGTCTGGTTTTTTTTTTTAGCTTATCTGGGTTTGTCTTATAAACCCAAGGCAGGAGACTGATCTCTGTCTAGGACAGAGGAGGCTGAACAATTATAGTCTTCCCTCTTCAATCACTTTCTACACCTGTGTGTTTTGGAATTGGGTGTGTGCCGGTAGTATTGATGCTGTTCCTCTAATGTCTTCTGTGTGTCTGGAGCATCAAGAACAGACTGATGACTTAAAAAGATATTTGCCTCGCGGCCCGAGGCAGCTGGCCTCCTCACAGGGCTGGCTGCAGCAATGCCAGAGGATTCCTGGAACATTCTCTCTGCACTAAGCCACACTATTACGAGATGGACGCCCACAACCTCCTTGCCAGGACCTACTTCCTAATTTGGAGTTTGATGTAAAACACGGTATATCTTGGACTATTTGCATCTCACTTTCCTGTGTGTTGTCCATGCTCAGCAAAGGCCTCACATGAAGCAAAATGGATATGAGTTTTGCAGTACCTAGCAGAATACTAGTCACATGTAGGTATTTAATAAATGTTTCATCGAATGTCCTGGGTCGCTATATAAATTGGACAGAATTTATAAATATTTTTCCAAGATCAACAGGAATCATAGATTTGCTCCTAAATAAAAAAACCAACTGATAACTTTACATTTAATAGAATTCTTATCATCTTCCATTACCCAAGATGAATACAGAGAGCGCTGACAATTTCTAATCTTTAAAAGGGAAAGAAATGGGCAAGAAACTTTCTAGAGGACCTGCTTGGCCTTTGGATGAGATCTTAGCTGCCTGAGACCACAAAGACGGCAGCACTGAAGTCCTAACAGACCTCCTGCCAGCTAATATCATTAACACAGATGATTTATTAAAGAAAGGAGGGATAAAACACTCTTCCATAAAATCCCCTCAGAGAAAATATGCCTTTTCATCCAACAAGAACCAAATACCAATCAATGGTGACCATTTAAATAATAAAATCATCCTTTTTAATTGACCTAAACGCTACCACTGAGAATACATTTCCACCCAAACAGCCCTGCTTAATCATGAGAATATGTAAGTCTAGGGACGCTCAGTTCCTTTTGCACATTTATCAGATGCCTGTCAGTCACAAAACGCCAGAGAAAAACAGCTCTTTCTTTTTTTCAATGCTGTAGCTAAAAAGAAAAAAATAGTTTGCTTATTTACAAGGTCTATTAGCAACAAGAAATATGGCTACTCCCATAGAGCGGAGAACATTTATGGCGGCCCATGATTCATGAAGATTTCAAAAAAGCAACAAACCAAAAAACAGGAAAACACCTGATGCAGAAGGTAGAGTGCTATCCTGGACCAAACCCAGATTTTTACCTTGCTTTTTTATGAAACCGCAGGCACACCTCATTTTATTGTGCTTCACTTTTTTGCACTTCGCACATACTACACTTTTTACGAATTAAAGGTTTGTGGCAACCCTGCATTATCGGAGGTTGGGTAGCATTTTTTACCAATAAAGTATATAAACTTTTTTTTCCCTTTCCAGTTTTATATTGAAATATAATTGACACACAGCACAGAATATGTTTCAGGTGTACAGCATAATGATTTGATTTATATACAACATGGAATGACTACCACAAGTTTAGTGAACAACCATCATCATAGAGATACAAAATAAAATTTTTTTTCCTTGTGATAAGAGCTCTTGGGTTGTACTTACTTATCTTAGAGCTGCAAGTTTATACCTTTTGACTGCCACTCCCCCAACTCCCCCTCCCCCCATCCCCTTCCTCTGGTAACCACAAGTCTGATCTCTTTGTCCATGACTTTGTCTTTGTTTTCGAAGTATAATTGACCTATAGCACTATGCCAGTTCCTGGTGTGTAGTATAGTGATTCCGTATTTCTGTACATTACAAAACGATCACCGTAAGTCTAGTTACCATCTGTCACCACACAAAGATATTACAATATTATTGATTATATTCTCACACTGTGCATTTCATACCTGTGAAAGGATTTTTAAAATTAAGGTATGTACATTGGGGTATGTGTCCTTTATACAATGGAATATTACTCAGCCATAAAAAGGAACAAAACTGGGTCATTTGTAGAGATGTGGATGGACCTAGAGTCTGTCATACAGAGTGAAGTAAGCCAGAAAGAGAAAAACAATATCATATATTAACGCATCTATGTGGAACCTAGAAAAACGGTACAGATGACCCTATTTGTAGGGCAGGAATAGAGATGCAGACGTAGAGAACGGACCTGTGGACACATGGGGAGAAGGGGAGGGTGGGACGAATTGGGAGATTAGGTTTGACATAAATACACTACCATGTGTAAAACAGATAGCTAGCGGGAACATGCTGCATAGCACAGGGAGCTCAGCTCGGTGCTGTGTGACAACCTAGATGGGTGGGATGGGTGGGGGGGTGGGCGGGAGGGAGGTCCAAGAGGGAGGGGATACAGGTATACATATAGCTGATTCTCTTCACTGTACAGCAGAAACTAACACAACATTGTAAAGCAATTATGTTCCAATAAATAAATAAATAAAGGTATGTATTTTTTAATACATAATGCTGCTGCACACAATAGACTACAGTATAGTATAAACATAACTTTCATGGGCACTGGGAAACCAAACATATCGTGTGACTCACTTTATTGTGATACTCGCTTTATTGTAGTGGCCTGGAGTCAAACCCTCAGTATCTTTGAGGTCTGCCTGTGTATCCAAAAGGCAATGAAAAGTGGGTAGTCTCCTCTCAATGAATCCCTTTACTCTGCCCAAGGCCATTTCACTGCCCAGTGAGACAATCACTGCCACTGCAAAGAAATTCCACAACAATGGGTGTTCCCCCCAACTCTGTTTTTGAGAAGATTCTTAATATTTTGAATTTTCATTGTTTTCTTTTCTATTATGGTTTATTACAGGATGTTGAATATACTTTCCTGTGCTATAAAACAGGACCTGTGGTTTATCCATTCTATATATAATAGTTTGCATCTGCTCATCCCAAACTCCCAGTCCATCCCTCCCCCACCCTCACCCCCACAACCCCCAGCAACCACAAGTGTGTTCTCTATGTCTGTAAGTCTGTTTTGTAGATAAGTTCATTTGTATCATATTTTAATTTATTTACTTATTTTAAAAAATTAACTTATTTTTGGCTGCGTTGGATCTTCATTGCTGTGCGCGGGCTTTCTCTAGTTGTGGCAAGCGGGGGCTACTCTTTGTTGTGGTGCGCAGGCTTCTCATTGTCATGGCTTCTCTTGCTGCGGAGCATGGGCTCTAGGCACGCAGGCTTCAGTAGTTGTGGCGTGCCGGCTCAGTAGTTGTGGCTTGCGGGCTCTACAGTGCAGGCTCAGTAGTTGTGGCGCACAGGGTTAGTTGCTCTGTGGCATGTGGGATCTTCCTGGACCAAGGCTCAAACCCGCGTCCCCTGCATTGGCAGGTGGATTCCTAACCACTGTGCTACCAGGGAAGCCCCCGTGTCATATTTTAGATTCCACATATAAGTGATATCATATGGTATTTGTCTCTTTCTCACTTACTTTGCTTAGATTTGATGATAATCTCTAGATCCATCCATATAGCTGCAAAATGCATTACCATTAAGTGCCCAACATACAAACCTTCAAGTTGCAAACTTTCAAAGATGAGAACATATTATAAACCTATTACAGTACAGTACTATATAGCCGATTGAGTTAGTTGGGTACCTAGGCTAACTTTGTTGGACTTATGAACAAATCGGACTTATGAATGCACTCTCAGAATGGAACTCGTTGGTATGTAGTGGACTTACTGTATTTCATTCTTCTTCATGGCCGAGTAATATTCCATTGTAAATATATACCACATCTTCTTTATCCATTCATACGTCGATGGACGTTTAGGTTGTTTCCATGTCTTGGCTATTGTAAATACTGCTGCTATGAACACAGGGGTGCAGGTATCTTTTCGAATTTGAGTTTTGTCCAGATACATGCCCTGGAGTGAGGTTGTCGGATCGTGTGGCAGCTCTAGTTTTAGTTTTCTGAGGAATCTCCATACTGTTCTCCATAGTGGCTGCACTAAATTACATTCCCACCCTCAGTGTAAGAAGGTTCCCTTTTCTCCACACCCTCTCCAGCATTTGTTATTTATAGACTTTTTAACGATGGCCATTCTGACTGGTGTGAGGTGGTACCTCACTGTTGTTTTCATTTACATTTCTCTAATAATTAGTGATGTTGAGCATCCTTTCAGGTGCCTACTGGCCATCTGTATGTCTTCTTTGGAGAAATGTCTGTTCAGGTCTTTTGCCCATTTTTTGTTTGGGTTATTAGATTAATCCCTTATTGAACACACCATTTGAAAGTATTTTCTCCCAGTCTGTAGGTTGTCTTTTCATTTTGTTTATGGTTTCCTTTGCTGTGCAAAAGCTTATAAGTTAAATTAGGTCCCATTTGTTTATTTTTGCTTTTATTTCTATTGCCTTGGGAGACTGACCTAAGAAAACATTGCTACGATTTATGTCAGAGAATGTTTTGCCTATGTTCTCTTCCAGGAGTTTAATGGTATCATGCCTTATATTTAAGCCTTTAAGCCACTTTGAGTTTATTTTCGTGTATGGTGTGAGGGTGTGTTCTAGCTTCACTGATTTACATGCAGCTGTCCAACTTTTCCAACACCACTTGCTGAAGAGACTGTCTTTTCCCCACTGTAGATTCTTGCCTCCTTTGTTGAAGATTAATTAACCGTAGGTGTGCGGGTTTATTTCTGGGCTCTCTGTTCTGTTCCACTGATCCATATGTCTGTTTCTGTGCCAATACCATGCTGATTTGATTACTGTAGCCTTCTAGTATTGTCTGAAGTCTGGGAGGGTTATGCCTCCTGCTTTGTTCTCTTTCCTTAGGATTGCTTTGACAATTCTGGGTCTTTTATGGCTCCATATAAATTCTAGGATTGTTTGTTCTAGTTATGTGAAAAATGTCATGGGTAATTTCATACGGATCAAATTAAATCTGTTGATTGCTTTGGGTATTATGGTCATTTTAACAATATTAAGAATTTTCATTTCTTTCAATTCTAGAGGACTTCCAATCTGGAATAACCTTGGACATTAAAGTTAATAATACTAAACTATAAACTAACCTGAAATGGAGAAACCTAGGTCAGGCCATTAAAGATGCATTTATTGGTTAAGTTAAAGAACACATCAAAACATCTCTTTACAGAATAACAATAGAAAAGAAACATATGAAGGGACTTCCAAGTTGTACTAACTGAAAGATTTCAGAGTGCTCTCTCAGGAAGGTGATTCAAAACAAAACGTAGGTCAATACATACTACCAGTTGGTAAAGCTGGTACTAACTTCATGATTTTTTACCAAATTCATGACCATTGACACTATTAAATAATTATGGGGCTTCCCTGGTGGCGCAGTGGTTGAGAGTCCGCCTGCCGATGCAGGGGACACGGGTTCGTGCCCCGGTCTGGGAAGATCCCACATGCCGTGGAGCGGCTGGGCCCGTAAGCCATGGCCACTGAGCCTGCGCGTCTGGAGCCTGTGCTCCGCAACGGGAGAGGCCACAACGGTGAGAGGCCCGCGTACCGCAAAACAAAAACAAAAACAAAAACAAAAACAATTATGATGTTTAGTTACATGTATTCACCTTTTAAAATTTACTGGAAAATTTTATAGACCACAAATAAAAGATAGTATGAACTGTAATAAATGGAAGACACAAAAAAGCACATTACTATTCTTCCCCTTTTTTGTGATTATTTTTTTTGACTATACTCCGTTAAAAGTTACTACAAAATAATTCCCTGTGCTTATCTGTTTTATACATAGTCATTTGTATTTCAATACAATACCCCTATCTTGCCCCATGCCCCTTTCCTCTCCCCACTGGTAACCACTAGTTTGTTTTCTGTATCTGAGAGTCTGTTTCTCTTTTGCTGAATACGTTCATTTTATTTTTTAGATTTGGCATATAACTGATATCATACCACACGTGTCTTTCTCTGTCTGACTTACTTCAGTAAGCATAATATCCTCTAGAATATTGCTGCAAATGGAAGAATTTCATTCTTTTTATCACTGAGTAGTATTCCACTGTATATATATGCCACTTCTTCTTTATCAATTTGTCTATTGAAGGACCCTTAGGTTGTTTCCATACCTTGGCTATTGAAAATAGTGCTGATATGAACACTGGGGTGCACATGTCTTTCTGAATTAGTGTTTTCAACTTTTTTGGATATACACCACAGCAGTGGAATTGCTGCATCATATGGTAGCTTTTTTAGGTTTCTGAGGAACCTTCATACTGTTTTCATAGCAGCTATACCCATTTACTTTCCCACCATGCTGTTTGGGTTACTAAAGCTTTGTAGTATAGACCAGCGGTCCCCAACCTTTTTGACACCAGGGACCGGTTTCATGGAAGACAATTTTTCCACGGATCAGGGATGGGGATGGTTCAGGCTGTAATGCGAGTGATGGGAGTGGCAGATGAAGCTTCACTCACTCACCTGCCTGCCGCTCACCTCCTGCTGTGTGGCCTGGTTCCTAGCAGGTTGCAGACCAGGACTGGTCCGCAGCCTGGGGGTCGGGGACCCGTGGTATAGACTGAATGAAGTCAGGAAGCGAAATACTTCCAGCTTTGTTCTTTTTCCTTGGACTGCTTGGCAATTCAGGTTCTTTTGTGGTTCCACATAAATTTTAGGAATATTTGTTCTAGTTCTGTGAAAAATGTTACGGGCATTTTGACAGGGATCACATTAAATCTGTAGATTGCTTTGAGTGGCATGGCCATGTTAAAAATATTAATTCTTCCAATCCACGAGCGCAGGGTATCTTTCCATTTCTTTGTATCATCTTCATTTTCCTTCATCAATGTTTTACAGTTTTCAGAGTATAGGTTTTTCACCTCCTTGGTTAAGTTTATTCCCAGGAATTTTATACTTTTTGAAGCGGTTTTAAACAGGATTGTTTTTTTACTTTCTCTTTCTGATAGTTCATTATTAATGTATAGAAAAGCAACAGATTTCTGTATATTGATATTATATCCTAAAACTTCTCTGAATTTATTAGCTCTAATAGTTTTTTGGTGGAGACTTAAGGGTTTTCTACATAAAGTATTATGTCATCTGCAAATAGTGGCAGTTTTACTTTTCTCCTTCCAGTTTGGATGCTTTTCTTTTTTTATTTTTGCCTATTGTGGCTAGGACTTCTAATACTCCGTTAAATTGAAGTGGCGAGAGGGGGCATCCTTGTTTTGCTCCTAAATTTAGAGGAAAGGCTTTCACCTTTTCAACACTGAGTATGATGTTAGCCATGGGTTTGTCATAAATGGCCTTTATTATGCTGAGATATGTTACATCTATAACCAATTTGATGAGTGTTTTTACCATAAATGGATGTCGTTTTGTCAACTGCTTTTTCTACTTCTAGTGAGATGATCATGTGATTTTTATCCTTTTGTTTGTTAATGTGGTATATATCACACTGAATGATTTGTGAATACTGAACCATCCTTGTGTCCCTGGAATAAATCTCACTTGATCATGGTGTATGATTCTTTTTATATAATGTTGGATTTGGTTTGCTAATATACTGTTGAGGATTTCTGCATCTATATTCATCAAAGGTATTGGCCTGTGATCTTCTTTTTTTGCAGTGTCTTTTCTGGTTTTTGTGTCAGGGTAATGGTGGAATTATAGAATGAATTTGGGAGTGTTCCTTCCTCTTCAATTTTGTTTTTGAAATAGTTTGAGAAGGGTAAGTATTAGTTTTTCTTTACGTCTTTGGTAGAATTCCCCTGTGAGGCTGCCTAGTCCTAGACTTTTGTTTGCTGGGAGTTTTTCTTTGTTTTACAAATTCAATTTCACTGCCAGTGATCGGTCTGTTCAAATGGTCTGTTTCTTCTTGATTCAGTCTTGGCGTGTTGTATGTTTCTAGAAATTTGTCCATTTCTTACAGGTTGTTCACTTTGTTGGCATTTAACTGTTCATAGTACTCTTATGATTTTTTGGATCCCTGCTGTACTGGTTATTCCTCCTCTTTCATTTCTTCTTTTGTTTATTTGGGTCCTCTCTCTTTTCTTCTTGGTGAGCCTGGATAAAGGTTTATCAATTTTATTTAACTTTTCAAACAACTAGCTCTTGGTTTCATTGATCTTTTCTATTTTTTTGTCTCTATTTTATTTATTTCCTCTCTGATCTTTATTATTTTCCAACTTCTGCTGACTCTGGGCTTTGTTCTCCTTTTTCTAATTCTTTTAGGTGGTAAGTGGGGTTGTTTGAGAATTTTCTTGTTGCTTGACGAAGGCTCATATCACCATAAACTTCCCTCTTTAAACTGCTTTTGCTGCATCCCATACATTTTAGAGACTGTATTTCCATTTTCACTTGTCTCAAGGTATTTTCTGACTTCCTCTTTTTTTCTTTGATCCATTGCTTTTTTCAGTGGCATGTTGTTTAGTCTCATTTGTTTGTTCTTTTTCCCATTTTTCTTTCTGCAATTGATTTCTAGTTTCATACCGTTGGGGTCAGAAAAAATGGTTGATATAATTTCTATCCTCTTGAACTTGTTGAGACTTGTTTTGTGGCCTAGCGTGTGATTTATCCTGGAGATGTTCCATGTACACTTGAAGAGAATGTGCATTCTGCTGTTTTCAGATGTGATGACCTGTAGATATCTATTAAGCCCAACTGCTCTATTGTGTCATTTAAGATCACTGTTGCCTTACTGATTTTTGGTCTGGATGATCTGTCCACTGATGTAAGTGGGGTGTTAAAGTCCCCTACTATTATTGTCAATTTCTCCCTTTACGTCCGTTAGTATTTGCTTTATGTATTTGGGTGCTCCTGTACTGGATGCATACATGTTAACCGGTGTACTACCTTCTTCTTGTATTGATCCCTTTATCGTTATATAATGCTCTTCTTTGTCTTTTATTATAGGCTTTGTTTTAAAAGTCTATTTTGTCTGATATGAATACTGCTATCCCAATTTCTTGCCATTTCTGTTTGCATGAAATATCTTTTTCTATCCCCTAACTTTCAGTCTGTGTGTGTCTTTAGCTTTAAAGTGAGTATCTTGTAGGCAGCATTTAGATAGATCTTTTTTAAATCCAATCAGCCACCCTATGTGTTTTGATTGGAGCCATTTAGTTCAATGACATTTAAAGTAATTATTGATAGATATGTACTTACTGCCATTTTATTACTTGTTTTCTGGGTTTTTTTTTTTTTGGTAGTTCTCTGTTCATTTCTTCTTCTTTTTGTTTCTTCCCTTGTGGTTTGATGATTTTCTTTAGTAGTATGCTTCTGTTCCTTTCTTTATATGTTTTGTGTATCTATTGTAGGTTTTGGATTTGTGATTACCATGGGGTTCTACGTTGACTGTAACTATATCTACTTGTTTTAAATTGGTATTCATTTAAGTTCAAACTCATTCTAACGGATCTGTATTTTTTACTCCTTCGCCACATTTTGTGTTTTTGATGTCATATTTTAATCTTCGTGCTTCTCCCCTTATTGCTTTTATAATTTTTTTGTCTTTTAATCTTCATACTGGCTTATTTAACTGGTTGATCTTCAGTACTTACTATATATGTGGCTTTCCCAGGGGGATTTTCCCTTTCCTATAGATTCTTACTTCTTTTCCACTTAGCGAAGACCCTTTAACATTTCTTTTAGGGTTGGTTCAGTATTGATGAACTCTTAGTTTTTGCTTGTCTGAGTTCTTTAGCGCTCCTATTCTAAGTGATAATCTTGTTGGGTAGCATATCCTAGGTTGCAGGTTCTTCCCTTTCAGCTTTGAATATATCATGCCACTCCCTTCTGGCTTGCAAAGTTTCTGCAGAAAAATCAGCGGATAGCCTTATGGGGTTCCACTGTATGACTTATTTTTCTCTTGCTGTCTTTAGAATTCTCTCTTTAACTTTTATCATTTTAATTATGATATGTCTTCATGTGGGTCTGTTTGGGTTCATCTTGACTGGGACCCTCTGTGCTTCCTGTACATGGATATCTGTTTCCTTCTTCAGATTTGGAATGCTTTCAGCCATAATCTCCTCAAATACATTTTAGATCTCCTTTGCTCTCCCTCTCTCAGACACCTATAATGTGAATGTTGGTAGACTTAATGTAATCCCAGAGATCCCTTAAACTGTTCTCATTTTTTAAAATTTGTTTTTCTTTTTACTGCTCTGATTGGGCAATTTCCATTATTCTATCTTCCAGACAAGTTAGGTACACTTCTATTTCACTTAGTCTATTATTCATCCCTTCTAGTGTGTCTTTTTTTTCATTTCACTTATTGAATTTTTCATTTTCGTTGGGTCTTTTTTATACTTTCTAGTTCCTGGTTAAAACTCTAACTGTGTTCATCTACTCTTTACTCTAGTTTAGTTAACATTCTTATTACCAATGCTTTGAATTCTTTATGCAGTAATTTGTTTATTTCTGTTTCATTATTTTTTCAGGGGTTTTCTCCTGTTCTTTCGATTGAGACCAGTTCCTCTGCCTTTTCATTTTGCTAAACTTTCTCTGCCTCTATGAATTTAGGTGAAAAAGTGACCTACTGCAGTCTTGAAGGGGTGTTCTTACATGGGAGTACCCCTATACAGGCTGCGTGTGCCCAGTGCCTTTGGCGGGAGAGCTGGATTTGATGTGAATGCAAGTCACCCTTTCCTCAGGGTGTGCTGGCAGCTATCACCTTGGTATGGGTGGGGCTGGAGATGAAGGGGCCAGAGCTGAAGGCGGGTGTGAGGTGGGGCTTCCTCTCTGCTCGGTGGCCATCACCTCCCTATCAGGGGTGGAGTCTGATGCCAAGGTGCTGAAGTAGAAGCCCTGAGGTTCAGGCCCGAGCTGGCTCTGTTCCTTTAAGTGTGTGCTTTCCCTTCTCCCAGCACTGGGACCCTTACCCCAGAGGACGAGGGAGTGCTGAAGCAAGGACAGAGGATGCAGGCTCTCAGCTTGTGTAGCTTGACCACAGAGATCTGAGCTGTCTCCAGTGCACTGTCTGTACAGGCACCAACAATTGTTTCCCTCGCTCTGCTCAGATGCAGCCTTGGGTCCAAGTACCCTTTTGACCCTCACAGTCATTCATTGCCCCCAATCTCCTCCACCCCTGCCTTGCTGCGGCACCCTTGGCAGGTGGAGCCTGCGTGACCTCTCAGCACGTACTGGAGGGTGAGTTGTGGTTGAGTGGCCGCCGTCAGAGGTCTGGGCTGCTTCTGATGCACTGCTTGAGTAAGTGCCAACAATGGCCACCGCCTCCCCCACTGCCCAGGCTCCATCCTGGGACCAGGTCGCCTCTGTGTCACACAGTCTTCTCTCTCGTGTGGCCACCCCAGCTCCAGTGCCATCTTGTGACATGGAGTAAGTGGGGCTAGAGCATTTGCTGGGCTAGGGCTGGCACGTGCTGAGGCAGCTGCAGGAAACCTCTGTCCGTCCTCTCTGCCCTGCCTCAGGAGCAAGCCAGGGCACACATGCTCCACACAAGCAGGGTCTAGGCCTTCCACAGCTCTCCTGTTGGTGCCAGTGGTCCTCCAACCTAAAAAGGGGGCATGTTTCCCCTGTGTATAACTCCACGACTCAGGTGCCCAATCTGTGGCTCTCACCGCTCACTTCCCAGGGCAGGTCTCCACTTGTGCAATCTCCCTTTTCCTCTGAGTCCCCTCCCAGGGGTCCCTACCTGATCCCTTTTCTTCCCTTCCTACCCGATTACATGTGAATCTTTCTTACAGTCTTGGTTGTACAGGAGTCTTTCTGCCAGCTTCTAGTTGGTTTTCAATGAGAATTGTTCCACAGTTAGATGTATTCTGGATGTGTACATAGGGGGAGGCGAGTCCCACATCGTCCTACTGGGCCATCTTGATCAATCCTCCATATTACTCTTCTTTAATAAGAATTACTAAACTCAAACTAGGTATTTCTTTTGCCTGCTGAACATTAAGACTTACAGCTACTCTCATGCAAGTGTTAAAAGTAGTGTTGGAGATACAGTAGTATCAAACTAAGCCTTTTTTAGAAAGATTGAAAGGAAATTGAAAACATTTAAAAACTTCATTATATAATTCAATGTTATTTAGTGTCATGCTTGTAAAATTGTTTCAAATGTTGTTCCATGTAAAATTGTTTCAAATACTAAACCATGGTCTCAAACCCACAAGAGGGAAACAGTGAGATCTTCTACTAATAAAAACTGTACACAGAGTAACACATGCACTCTGGTGATACTAAGCATGAGGCTTATCTTTAAAAGTACAAGACCCCAGCATTCAGACAAGTTACGCCCAGACTTCTCTTCTAAGAATGACAAGAATACCGATGGGGGAAAGGGACAGAGAAGTAAGTCATCAACTCAAACCTAAGGAACACAAGAAATGACCCTGTCCATAGTTTATCAAAATCATTATTTGATTAAACAGATGAGATTAGTGTAGACAGACTGACAGAGGCAAGCTAAGTGTTAGGGAAGGTAAAAAGGAGGTTGGATACATGTTTTCTAGTTTTAAAAGAAATCAATGAAAATAATGAATAGCACTTGAAAGTCAAAAGGCACGGAGGAGAATCTGAACTTCAATTAGGAATGAGAAACACTCTACACAGGGAAGCAGCCGCACAGCACAGGGGGATCAGCTCCATGCTTTGTGACCACCTAGAGGGGTGGGACAGGGAGGGTGGGAGGGAGACACAAGAGGGAGGAGATATGGAGATATATGCATATGTATAGCTCTTTCACTTTGTTATACAGCAGAAACTAATACACTGTTGTAAAGCAATTATACTCCAATAAAGATGTTAAAAATAGAGACAATTATTTAAAAAAAGATAATATTTGATAAGCTTTTTCTACCAGCAACCATGTAACCCTTGTTAAAGAAATAAAAAGCTCTAAAAACTTAAGAACAGTACGTAGCACTTACTGGTAATGAACCCAGGATGGTCCAAGGGTTTTCTTGAATTGAGCGAGTCCTACAATATCAATATAAATGAGCTCAACAATTCTGTCTCCTACAGTTGGGCAGCCAGATCGGTTTCCTACAACCTTCTTCATTATTCTAGAGAAAGGACAGAAGAGAGGGAAAAAAAAAATACAATTTACTGCAAGGTACTGCACTTAGCAACTTTAACAGGTAAATAAACATCCCAAGAATCCTTATCAGGGAGGATGGCATGGCCCTTCCCAGTCAGCTGCCTATCCAAGTTCTGCCCACTCATCACGTCCATCCAAAGCCTCAATTCTGACTCTTGCAAAAGCAAATGGTTGTATACAAACACAGCCTTGGAAACCAAGGGAGATCTGGGTCTCAATCTGTCTCCATTTAATTTGCTGGTCAAGAAGATTAGGGAGGTCTTTAAGTACTGGTGACAGGGCCAGATGTGTTTTATTTAAACAGATCATTGTAGAAGCAACATGAAGCAGTGGGTCCCAAACATGCCTGCACATTAGAATCACCTGGGGATCTTTTCCAACTTCCCAAGACCAGACCATATCCCAGACTAATTAAATCACACTCCACTGTCTAGCAGCTGTGAGATCTTAGAAAGTAACTTAACTTCTCTGAATCTTTCCTCATTTAAAACACACACACACACACACACACACACACACACACACACACACAAACAAGATTGGATACAGAGAAGACGGTAGGACAACAACCTCTCAGGAATTCTTCAGGTAGTTAAATTAGGTATTCAGTGGAAAGTACCTATGTATACTAGATACTCAGTACCTATTAGTTTCTCCCAGAGACTGTTCTTATCATACAGGCCTTACTGACCTCCTAAATGTCTTCCATTTCTAGCCTCTACAATATAAACTTCTTTCTGTACTGTCCTGTACTGTTTGCAAATTTCTTTTATGTCTAATTTTTCCTTCTGACTAGAATGTATCACAGAACTGGCACTATAGTTTATAAGTTTTCATTATCCTTCCTTCCATCCACCCACCCATCCAAACCCAGCCATCCATCCAAACCCACCCTTGCACTGAGCCAACATGCTTGATCGTACATCAAGTTCACATGGGTGGGGCAAATAAGTGCTACCCATACTGCCATTCACCCAGAAATCAGTCATCATTGGCCTTTGTATCCCTGCTCACACCCCGTAACAGTCCTTCACCAGATTATGGACACCCTACTCCAAAGGGCAAGAGTCATCAATAGGGCTCTGCCCTAGAGCTCCATACTGACACTGCCCCAGGCACCCTTTTCTCCACTGGGTTTCTGAAAGAGGTAGGTCCCATAGAACCAATTTCTTCCCAACGATTTGAAAATGTTTTCTGTAAAGGCCCAGGTAGTAAACACTTGCATCTCTGCAGGCCACACATTCTCCGTCACAGCTATTCAGCTCTGCTCTTGGAGAAGGAAAGCAGCCACGGGTGTGGCTTTGGGCCCGTGACACTTGATTAGCAAAAAACGCACAGGACTGCACTTGGCCTGCTCAGCCATCGTCGCTGACTCCTGGTCCACCCTGTATTCAGTGGTTCCCAAACCTGCCTGCACTTTGGAATTACCTGGAAGCATCAACAGATACTTATGCCTGAGTCCTACCCCCATAGGTCGTCATTTAGTTAGTCTGGGATATGGTCTGGGCTTAGGGAACCTAAAAAGATCCCCAGGTGATTCTAATGTGCAGGCATGTTTGGGAACCACTGCTCCATGTTGCTTCCACAAGTATCTACTCAAATAAAACACATCTGGCCCTGTCACCAGGGCCTAAACACCTCCATAATCTTCTTGACCAGCAAATTAAGCCTCTGCCTGGTAGATCCCTAATATGCCTTTTCGGAGCTCCCTGGGGAGCACCTATCCCCAGAGCTCCCATTGTACTCCATTTCTTTACCCCCGACTCATTCATTCATCCCTTCACTCATTTGTTCAGTAAATAGTTATGGGCACCCACTGTGTGCCAGGCACTGTTCTAGGTGCTCAATACACAGTGGTGAGCAATATTCACAGATTCTGCACTCCCTGCACTGAGCAGCCTCACCTCAGTTAGAACTAATCCCATTGCAATTAGTGTCAATATTGTGCAACGTATCAGTGGTAATTATCAAAAGGTTGGCATCTCCTTGGCCACACACTGGTCATCTCTGTATGTCCCATACCAAGAAGCAGCCCACAGAGAGCACAGAAGGAATGAACGCTCAATGTATGAAGGCACCCACTTCGTACGTTGTGTTCCCCAGTGTGTTTTAAAAGAAGCGGGAAGAAGGCAACAGGAGGCAGCTGTTAAAGGGACAAAAGTGGTGAAGGGCTCAGAAGACCTCAGGTTTATCGAGTTCTGAACGGAGCACTGTGCTCCGGTGGTCAAGAGCACAGGCTTTGAGGTCAGACAGACAGAGGGCTCAAATCCTGGCTCTTCCACGTACTCTCCATGGGACTTTGAGGAAATCTTTTTTGGTCTGAATCTGTTTCCTCATCTTTAAAATGCAGAAAGCAATAGTGCCTACTTCCAGGTTTGCACTAAGGACTAAATAACATAAAACGTGTAAAACACTTAGTAACTGGTGCATGGGAAGTGCTCAACAAATGTTAGCTTTTTTTTTTTTAATATTTATTTATTTTGGCTGCTGCGGGTGTTAGTTGCAGCACACGGGATCTCTGTTGAAGCATGCAGGATCCTTAGTTGCGGCATGCAGACTCTTAGTTGCGGCATGCATGCGGGTTCTAGTTCCCCGACCACGGATCGAAGCCGGGTCCCCTGCGTTGGAAGCATGGAATCTTACCCACTGGACCACCAGGGAAAACCCCCAAATGTTAGCTCTTAATAGGCATCATCACTGTTATGGTTGTTGTAACTGTTGATACTACCACTGTAACTAAAGCCCGGCTCATGGTTTCAGTGTACGGAAATCATTTAACAAAAAGAGAGCTGACATTGTTTTACGGATATTCCTGCTTTCATCCCGATACTGCAACTAATCCGTTGTGGACCTCAGACTTAACACAAGTGACCTCTCTGGGCATCAATGTTTTAGACAATAAGGTAGGAGCAGGGTGAGACATACATTGTCTTAACACCTCTTCCATTTCTAGAATGTTCCTTCAAGCCATTTCTCTTGGAACAGTTGACATATTGCTAGATGTTAACTTGGCTGTTGGGCAGAGAGTCTCCATGGGCAGTTATCCAAAGAGGAGGGAAGGGACTCTAAGCATTTCTGCTTAGCCAGTCGTGTCAATCTAAAAGGGATTAAGAGAGGGCTTGAGCTAGAAGCACATTTCAGTGAAATCAAAAAACCCAGGCAGAGTTGAAAGTGGGCTAACTGAAATAGGATTGGATCAGGGCTTTCGAGAAACTCATTCTATCCAAATTAAATTGCAAACAGGAACCTGCCCCGTTTGAAGATTTAGAAAGCTTGCTGTTGAGTGGGGAAGGGTATGAGTTTCAGCCAGAGACAGGGAATTAGGAAAGTCACTAATGTTGCCTGCTGCAGATGCTGGAAGCACCTGTAACAGCAAAGAATAAGCTCCTTAGTTTGAATTTTCTGGCATTCATTTATCAAGCCTCTGGAGCCTGCAGCTACAATGAAAACATATTAGCCTTTTCACAGTGTATGTATTTAGCTTCTGAAAATAATCTTCTTATCTCCTGTTTCATGAATTATCACTTTCATTTTCCTCCACAAGAAATTACACACCAAGAGAGGGCTTTAAGAGTTTACAATTTCTTTTTTGTATTCTGATTTTAAAATTGAAAAATAATCTCCTTACTCCTTGAGCTCCGCCAGTGAAGCTGAAATCCTAATGTCATGGCCCAGTAAGTACAGAGATGTAATTAAATCACTCCACTGAACTAATTCACCAAGAGGGCCACCACTGAAAGCTGTCTCTGCAATCTTAAATCCAGATTCCTTAGTCAGGAGGCCCAGGTGAACAAGGACCTGAAGAAACAAAAAAAGAAAAAAAAAAAAAAGAAGAGGCACATACTGATTCCCGTCAGACAAAGTACAAACTCCACAGTAACCTACCCAAAAGCCACCACCAATTCCAAAGTCATGTTTACGTTCTAATGAAATCTCAACATGGAGTAAACAATTTTTCTAGAAGGTACAGAGGAAGGAAGGAAATGATTTTTCATTGTTGTTTTAGAGAAATAAAGTCATTACTGCATTTGGTATGGCTATGAGTATGAGGTAGGGACAGATAATCCTGTTTTCCAAAAGTGGGGTACATTTGGAAAATCGGAATCAAAGGGGAATCAAGCAGGACGATAAAATATCTTTTAACTATATTGGGCTTTTTTCCCACAGCTGGAATACGTTTAAGCTTTTAACACAGAAAATTTCAAACACTAACAAAAGCTGACATGACAATATAGTCAATTCCACTGTACTCAACAATTATTAACTTCAACAATTATTAACTCCTGACAAGTCTTATTTAATGTACATCCCTCATTTTCTCCCAACCCCTCTAGCTTATCTTGCAGCAAATCCTAGACAGCCCAACCTTTCACCTGTAAATAGTTCAGTTGGCATTTCTAAAAGAAACAAACTTTCACTTAAAAAACATAACCGTAACATCACCCCAACGCCCCTAACATAGCTATTAAATCCTTAGTATTACCCAATATCCAGTTAGTCTATACACTTCCTCAACTGTCACTTATTTTTTTCAAGAGCAGTTGGTTGAGTCAAGTCAAATAAAGTGCACAAATTGTAATGCCTCATACGTCTCTTCCTTAACCTACGGTGGTGCCCGATTATCCTTTTTTGGGGGGATAGAGGCTGGTAATTTATTTGTCAAAGAAATTGGGTTGCATTTCCAATAGAGTCTCTCACACTCTAGATTTTGCTGACTGTGTAACAGATTCTTCTGTCCCCTGTGTTTATGGTAAATTAGTAATCAGATCTGCAGCCATGATCAAATTTGTATTTGATTTTTGGGGCAATACTACTTCGCAGGTGGTGACGTGTACTTCCAGTGGTGAGAACAAAATCTGGGTGTTTCTGTTTTGTGATGTTAGCAGCTACTGATGATCACTAGCCAGATGCAATAATCCATTAGGGGTTGCAAGTGGTGATATTCTATCATTCCTCCTGCATTTATTAGCTGCAATACTTCTATAAAGAGAAACTACCCCTCACGAAGGACAGCTTACATAGAAAAAACCTGGCAAATACTTGATTTTTTACTTGACAGTTTTCAAAATAACTAATTTGATCTTTAGCGTACTCTAATGATGACCAATGAGGATTTTAAATATATATATATCTCATTATAAAATCATGAATATAAGTATATTTGATGTGTTTCAATAACTGCAGTTATTATTCTTACTCATTACCAAATTGTACCATCTTGGGCAATGGGAGACTATTAAAGTTGGCTTCTAAGTTCTTTGACAAAACCCTAGTAGTCTTCAATAGTTTCTTTGCTCTCTGACACGACAAGGCGTTCCAAGCTCATCTTGTACAACGTCTGTCTCAGGCCTTAATCAGCCATTTTTCCAAGAACCTTTTAGGCCATTTAGTGAAAATGGTATTTAAAGATCAAAGTCTGGTGCCTAGCATACTCTAGATGATCACTGTTTACAGGCCTTTTCAGTGGACATAGCTAGAAAATTTATTTTTCCTCAAGGATAAAAATAATCATGAGTTCACACTGGTTTTTCCAATTCAAACCCAGGATTACAGGAGCTTTATCAATTTTTATAGCATTATCCATCTCACATCTGTTACTTCCCTTCTCTCTCCCACACTGAAAATTCTACTTCTCCAGGACACTAACATAATTGCTAATTTGCTTTATTCCAAGACACATAATGGATTCGGAAGGAGAATATCAACACCACCACCTCTTACAGGATTAGAAAAATTGTTTTAAGATATTTTTGCAGTTTTTTTTTTTTATCATGTGTGATATCCCATCAGAAATGTTCAAAGTACTGTGCTCTGAAGTCACTAAGAATAGCCCTTCTCCGTGTGCTTAGAGTAAAAGTGGACACGTGGTCAGTTCATTTGCTTTACTTTTTCCTTAAGATTTTGTTGTGTAATTAAATTGTTTTACACTTAAGTAAAATGATTCCAGTGTCAAATCTACAAAGCAAGATATATTCAGAGAAGTCTAGTTTCTATACTTGTTGCCTCCACACTATCCCCTCTGACTCCCCTTATTAGACTCTTTTTATTGTGGTAAAACATACATAAGCTTTACCATTTTGACCATTTTTAAGTGTACAGTTCAGTGGCATTAAGTACACTCACACTGTCGTGCAACCATTACCACCATCCATCTCCTTTATTTTTAATTGCATGCTTTGCTATTCCATTTAAAAAATCTGAGCAAGAAGCATATATGTATATCATGTATACATTATATATGTGTATATATGTGTGTGTATATGTATATATCTATAGGTACATATGTAGGTGTAGATACAGATATATAGATAAATTCCTTCTTCCTTTTAAAAATAATGTTCACTATTCTCCACCTACCATGTCTTCACATAACAATATATCCTGGAGATAACTGCAGAGGATTATACAGAAATTACTCTTTCTTTTCATAGCCCACCTGGATCTATGACCACATACTCTTTCCTGGAGGACTCTGATGCCAGGATGTCTGGTCCTGCTGTCTCATAAGCTCAAGGGATCTAAGCAAAACTGACTCATTAAACTGTGACTTGGGGTTCTGCAAGTGTATCTGTATTTTTGCCCCAAAGGTATCAAATTAGTCAAATTAGGAATACTAAACTCGTTTTTCATTTATTTTTAGATATGGGAACAGAGTGTTTACTTTTCTCGTTTATTCTTCATCAGAATAGTTCATCTAACGTCATGGCCACTTGATGTATAACTAATAGGAACATAAGCAGAAGCACCACCAAACAGAACAGCAATGAAACTCACCAGTTAGTTGCCCAAATCCCAGAGCTGACACATACCAAGAATATGAAATTGTCATGATGATGTCAACAGGAAGTTCTTCCAGATTGTATTCGGGTAAAGAGGAGAGAATTACATTTCCTGATGCCACTGACACAGAGTCAGAGGGTTCATAGCAAAATCTTACAAGCAGATATTCTGCCTGGCTTCACCCAAGAAACATGTGTACCAGTTCCTGCTAAGTATAATTACTGTAACCGGGGAAAATGACAGCCCCAAACAATGGCTGTACAAGAAGAGACTGCACAGATTCACCCTGAGGGAATATCATTTGAGACATGACATTTCTCTTAGCCTGTCTCCACGAAAATCAAATTTTCAAGAAAACTGGCACCCAACTGAAGTGAATTAATCAGAAACTCACTTTCCTCCGCTTTCTCTTTTCAAGATTCTGCTTCTCTGCCAAGGACCTGATTGCCTGGATCCACGCATCAGCCATTCGCCGGATCCGTAGTCTCATCCATCGGAATTCTTCATGCTTTTTCATCATACTGTAGAGAATATTAAAATCCGTACGAATCTCTGCCTAGAAACAGAAATTTAATAAAAATGAGTAGAAGATAAGAGGTCCAAAAGCATAATGGTTTTCATGATGTGACATTGAAAACTTGAAAGAGATAGTCAATTAAACACAGGGCTTCAAAAGTCTGGTCTGCTGAATAGCTTTGCTTGAAGCGCCCAGGACTGCAAATTGAGGCAAAGGCCTCTTGACTGCTGCGCTGCTATAAGGGACATCATTAAAAAATCAGAAGTGGAGAAAGGCAGCACAGACTTGCAAAGCCCTGAGCTACGTCAAAAATGCATATTTTACAGGGAATGTGCTTGATACACCTTGAAATTCTCTGCACCCGAATTTACTGGCCCCTTGATCTACTGCAGGGTAGCAGACTCCCGGGAAAACTGAAGTCAATTATTAACAGGCTACCTGCCATTGTGTAGGCTGCCAAAAAGCCTCATTCTGTCCACAAAGTTAAGTAGGGAAATAAATGCTCATCCTCTAGTTTTGTCCCAATCCAAACAAACAGGAGTTTATTATTTTCTAAGGAATTTAAAAGCCAGGAATACCATTTTCCTAGAGTAACTGACTAAAATTTCAAATTCAAGCCAAAAGGGCTTCCCTGGTGGTGCAGTGGTTAAGAATCCGCCTGCCAATGCAGGGGAAACGGGTTCGAGCCCCGGTCTGGGAGCAACTAAGCCCGTGCATCACAACTACTGAACCTGTGCTCTAGAGCCCGCGAGCCACAGCTGCTGAAGCCCACACACCTACAGCCCATGCTCCGCAACAAGAGAAGCCACCGCAACGGGAAGCCCGTGCACCACAACGAAGAGTCGCCCCCGCTCACCGCAACTAGAGAAAGCCCACGTGCAGCAGCAAAGACCCAACACAGTCAAAAATTAAAAAAAAAAAAAAATTCAAGCCAAAATAACTTAAAAGTCAGGAAGACTATTTTTCTAAGATAGCTGGATGCAACCAGCAATTGAAATAACAGAGAAAAATAATAACACTAGTATTTTTTTCATATAACATCTAAATAAAACATTCACTAAATCCATCTTTCAGCAGTTACCATAGTTCATTCCAACACTCATCTGACCATGTCCCTGACTCAACAGTTTCCCAAGAATGCCATGGTCTAAGCGAGGCTCGGCAAACTGCCTCTTGGACCAAATCCCCCTCGCTATGTAAAGTTTTATCAGAACACAGTCACGCCCACTCATTTACATATTGCCTAGGGCTGCCCTGTGCCACCGGTCAGAACTGAGTAGTTGCAACAGAGATCTGGCCTGCAAAGATGAAAATATTTAGTATCTGGCCTGTCACAGAAAAAAATTAGCTGATCCCTGGGGTGAAGAATAAAGACTTGAGCTTTTAATACAAAGCTTTTCCAGCCCCTACCTACCTTTCCCATTTCATCTTCATTCCAGCTTATCCAAACCCCTATGGCCCTATGGCTCTACTCCCTGAAAATGCCACGCTCTTGTACAGGCACCTGTCCCCCTGCCACCAGAGACATCTTTCTCTCCTTGACCTGGTATAAACTCATTCAGCGCTTTAAATTCAACTCCAAGGTCATCTTCTCTTTACATGCTCTCCTGACCCATGCAGGCTGAGATCGCCACTTCTTTATTAATTTCCATGGGCCTATGTTTCAGTGTTGACGTGGTCATTATTTACAACCATCACCCTCATTATTAAATCACTGGGCGCCTCCACGTCTGGCACCAGGTCTTATTCGTATCAGTAGCCTATCACGTAGGAACCCTCAGAGAACCGCTCAATAAATAAACATATGCTAACTGGTTGACTGATTTGGTCACTCAGACTTCCACAGGGCTGGGGACAGAAGTTCTTTCGTTTACCGTTATTTCAGAGTACAGCTGGCAGAAGACTCCACATGTATCACTTGGCATCATACTCAAATCACAAGCCTAGTAAGAGGTTTCCAAAATCACTTACCAATGAATTACGATCAGCTTCTTCGTAGGGATTTTTTGCTCTCCAAGGTAAATGAGGACACCAATTTTCAACCTGAAAAACAGAAATCAGAGACACTAAGTATGCTGGTGCATCTGTAAATGAATTAATGTCTGTGCAAAGTTCCAAGCACAGTTCCTGGTACACAGGAAGTGGGTTAAGTGGGTTATTACTATTACCGGTCAGACTCCCACACTTTTAGCTAGCCATCCAGAGGCAGGGCCCCTCTCTGATGAAACAATAAGTAGCCAAGGTCCCAAGGAGCGTATCATGACACTTCACATCTGTCCTTCAAAGACTTCACAGTGACAGATTCCTTAATCATTTAATCCTCGAACTTCTACACAGAAGGAGAGGGGGTCTTGCAGCAGAAAGTTAAAAGACTTGAACGCTGCTGCCAGGGAATGGGAATGCAAAGGTGCCTCTGTGCTATTTAGCAAGAGGACAGGAATGACTCGTTATCTGCTGTGGTGTGGCGGGCGCGGAAACATCAAGGCATATGAGCCACAGAACTCCATCGAGTATCTCCAAATTAGGAATGCAACAGAGAGTTTAAGGCTAACTGATCAAGGCTTCCCCTTATTTTCTGGCTGTTCACTTCACACTAACTCAAGGAACAGGGTGATAAAACCTATTGGAAACAGAGATGAAAGAAAAAAAAAATGCCGCAGCAATCTTGTGAGAGCCATTCTGGAAGATGGACTGTTCTGTCAATGCACTGGAGTTTAGAGAGCTGGGGGAGGAGGAAATTTACAGGAATGACTTCAACAAAGGTTAACAAAGAAAATTAGGCAAATTCACACTTTCTAGTAAATGAAAAATGCACTGAGCAATACTGATGTCTGACCTCTTTGCCAAAACTGGCCATATAATTCCAAGATAGCATGTCACCCATTTATTAATATATGAGGTTATTAAAGATGGTTAATAAACAGGGGCTGAAAATAATGTTTCTGGGGCCAGGTGGACCTATAAAAATGAAGAGTACAAGAGGGTGGGGGGCATCCTTGGAGCGCACGGGGGAGGCAGGGAGGCGTGTGAGGTCAGAGCTCCTGGGTCAGCAATGCACAGTCACACAAGCTGGTTGGCCCTCCAGCTCCTGGTGAGTTTTCAAAGAAACAAAGCAGTTTCACTACTCTAGAAATCTCTCTTAAAGCCAGGTGATTTTGACTAGGACCCGAAATAATTGGGCAATCTGCATAAAGCCCTCTGCCACTGCAAATGATCTGAAAGTAACAAGCAGAGGGCAAAAGCTTGGGGGAGGATGGAATTCCTGGATAGGAAAAGTCCACAATATTCTGTTTTCTTTTTGTGGAGTGAAATCAGACTTGATCATATTTGTGAATGACTTCAGAGACTCAAAAGGACTCCTCATAAGAAAAGTTGCAGTGGTTTTTACTCATAAAAAAAAAGAAAATACTAACTTGCCTGGAATGCCTATGTCTAAATACTGAGCCCTTATACAGCAACATCACCATGAAAGGCAAAATCACCAAGGAAAAGCACTCTATTGACACAAATGAGAAAAGTGAGAGAGAAGCAGCAGAAAAGAGGCCGCCAAGGGGATGAAGCCTCGGCTGGTCCCAGCAGCCTACACACGACACACAGGTGTGCCTTGTGTTCTCAGGCCGGACTGAATTATTGAATTCAAATTAAATTTTTGTAAATGGACTCAATAAGACAGTGCTTTAAAGCATATTTGTAACATGAAGGCTTCAGATGGATTGTAGACCTGATTGTGAGACCTTCCACCGCACAGAAAAAAGCGTGAGGATGCGCAAGCAGGGTATAGATTTGTAGTCAACCCCACACTAAATAAATAACAAAATGTACACAGCAGCATGTCAGGATAAAAAATGTCCTCCTGAAGAGCACGATAGGGAAAGATGAAACACGACTATGAATAAAGCGAACCAACCCAAAGGAGAGACATGAGTGAGGTCAGGTAAAGGAGAGTACATTCACTCCTCTGCCCTTACAAGAATCTTCTGAAATTTACTTGCAGGAAAACACAGTCCAAGGTGATCTTCTAAAATACTGGCTTCCCTACAGAATACTCAAGACTTTAATTCCTCTTTGAAACTGATCTTTATCTCAGTTCTTCTTACTTTAAATCACTGGATAATACTGGGCAAGATTTCAAGGGCAACCCTGAAAGAATGGGAAATGGAGTCTGCCTATTTTAGCTTTCAGCAAGAAATCTTAGCGTTACACATTCACTCATAATGGAGGAGAAACCAATTCTGAACGTCCTGACACAGGAGTACAGTGGGTTTTCAGGGTGGCTGTTTCTGTACACAGTGATAGGATAACTGGTTAACGAAATAATTAAATTATACATAAACCAATTACTCCACAGGGAGAGGGGGAGAAAACAAACCCATTTCTTTCTGAAACCTCGGAGGGTTACCAGGATTGGAAGAAAGCCAGCACCTGCAATAACTCCACCTACTGAGACAAAAAGCCCTCAAATGAGCAACATATTCCTAAATAAGAACATCGTTAATAACACTCAGGGAGAATCTTGCTCAGGGCTAATAATTCACCCTCCTCATCCCTAACTGTTTTGTCTGATCTACCTTGGCTCCTTCAGTGAGTCTAACCATCCAGCACAGCATCCTACCAAGAACACTGGACCCCAGAATGAGCCCACTGTCTTCCTGATCTGGAAGCTCTTCTATTTCAACTCATTCTTACCATCTCTCTTCCTGGCTCTCAGAACCCTAGTGTCCTAGGTCTGCCTGTGGTCATCTTCCTTCACCTACTGCCTTGGCTATGCTTTTTTCCAGTTGTGCCCTTGGTGCTCTCCTTGGGACAGGATCTGTGGCACCGGACCCTCCCACTGTCTACCCTGACCTCTACCAGACTCCTGCAAGCTGGCAAGTCCTCCATCAAGCCCTGTGCCAGGGAAGGGACTGGACAGCCTTAAAATAGTCCACAAATCACCACAGTAAGTCTAAAAATTGAAAACCACCTGAGTTCACGGCAATACGTACACAACAATCGATAGAGGAGCAGAACCATGACTCTATTAACCTTCGATCTGAAGGCGAAACTTCTACAGGAACTAATCTTTTTAGTGCACTAGATTCAGGCTACAAAACGAAGAGGCAGCAGAAACAGAAAAGACCAGCCAGGCTAGACCTTTGGAACATTAAGATGTCTTTCACAGAGAGGGCACAATGAATCACTTTTCTTGAGCAAGGAGATCTAAAATTAACCAATTTTATTTTTGACATTCCTCCTCCCAATGATGTAAACTTCTTTGATCTGAGAAGGTTTTACAGCTTCATCACATACAATGTGAATCAAAGCAAAATTCCTAAACAGACCTCAAACTTACTTTCAAGTTCCGTAGGATGGACAATTCATTACATTTAAGAAAAAAGAAACTGCTTATAGAGATTCCTACAGCTCAAGTTAGAATTTAAAGGGGGAAAAGAAGAAAATTAGAGCAAAAATGAGGAGATTTAACGTATATATGTGTGTACTTCGGTGTAACTGGTCTAACTCTCTGTAGTAATGTTCTGTTCTTTTGAAAGAATAATAATCAGACTCCATTATGGCCTCTTCTCTCATGCTTAATGTGAAAGGTTTTGCTTTAATGGATCACTGACATAGAATTTCACGCTGTTCTTTTCCTAGAGTAAGTGCAATCAAAACTAAATGCGCAAAATGCCTAAGAAAAGTCTGAGGTTATCTCTGGATATTGGCGTCATGGGTCCTTTGCATTTTCTTCTGTATGTGAATCTTCATATTACGACTTTTTTTTTTTTTTTACAATGAACATTTCTTAAATAAGTTTTAAAGGCATTACATTATATAGGCATACAGTCATTTACTGAAGGTTTACAGTTCAGGGAAAAAAATGAACTTGACTGCATCCCATCATTTAATCCCCTGAAGTGCCCTATGACGTGGGTACCATTGCCAGGTTACAAGTGAGGAAAGCAAGGCTTAAAGGGGCTGAGAACTTGCCGAGGTCCACTCACTAGTGAGCAGCAGGGCTGGGTGATGACTGAGATCTGTCGGTTCCTGGACCAGGACGTGTCAGAGCCACCGTAAAGGCCAAGCTCAGTGAAGGGCGAGGATAAGAGAGCTGCGCAACGTGGAATCCACCAAAATGAATTCTATGCCCAACTCCACAAACAGCTAGGGGGATAGCCTCAAACCATTTGACTTTCAAGTTTTCTCATCTACAAAATGAAGGTGCTGGCTTGGGTGACCTCTTAGTAATTCTATTAGCTTTAAGGTCTGAAAAAGATGGTTGGACATCATCCTGTCAGGCTAGTTGGTTACATACCAAAAGGATACCATTGACTATATCTATTCATTCGATCCACTGATGATACACACATATATACATCCACACAGATTTGTTGAACTGATGACATATCAAATGTAGTTACTCATTAAGGGGCATGCTTTTAAAAAAGACTTCCTTTACTGCACGCCACTCCCCTCCCTGGCCTACTCCCCTGTCTCAAGTTTTGAATAGGAAAGGCACATGGTAAAGGATGTCCACACATGTGAGTGGCTCTGCTATCTGGGCTCATCCTCTCCATCAAACACCTGAGATGATGAATATTTGGGCCAAATTGCTTATTAGGAAAGGTTGTGCCTGTGGGGTGAGTAGAAGATGAAGAAGAAAAGCGACAATATGCTAGGAGCCAAGCACTAGGAAAAGCGCTTCACACACATCATGTCCTTCGGTCTCCACATAATCCTCTGGGCAAGGCCCATCATGACAGATAAAGACAGAGGTGCAGGGCAGCCCCACAGCTGGGGACGGAAGCGCTGTCTGTCCTGCACAGGGCCGTACACTTAGCAGAGAAGCCAGACGTGTGGTTCCTGCAGTCCCACGAGCACAGTCCAGCCTTTGATATTAGAGTATGATCGCCTAGATCTTCTCTACAAAATCCTTCAGAAAGGGTTTACTCTGCTCCTATTGCAGGGCAGTGCTGGAAGGGCCATGAAAGTGATGGTAACTCCCTGCCTGCAGCCCTCGCCCCTGGTGTCTCTTCCACGCATAAGGGGCGATTGTTTCAAAGCCTAAAGTGGATTACATCCTACACTAACTCAGACCCTTCAGTGGCTTCTCCTCGCCCTCAGAATAAAACCCAGAATTTATCCTCAACCTTACGCTGCCTGCCTCACTACCCCCGTCCCCCAAAGAACTCCCTTCCAAGTCCAAACACACGCTAGGCTCATTCTTACCTCGGGAGGGTGGCCAGGTTTGTGAGGGGAGGGGAAAAGATGCTCAGTTAAATTCGAATTTCAGACAAAGGATGATTTTTCTTTTTGGTATGTTGCATGCAGTATCTGTCATACACTCGCAGTTAAAAATTAAATAAAACACTCTTTCCCTGAAATTCATTATCATTAGGTATCTTGTATTTTACCTGGTAACCCCATACCTCAGCGCTTCTGCATCTGCTCTCTCTCTACCTGAAACACTTTTCCTTCCAGAGCTCCCATGCCTGCCTGCCTGCCTCCCTCCCTGCCGCACTATACTCCAACTTTTCCTCTGAGAAGCCTTCCCTGGCCACTCTACCTCCTTACTCTGTTTTTCCTCGGCACTCCTACCACATGTGGAAATTATCTGACCCATGGGTTGACTGCTAATTGCTGTCCCATCCGAACGTAAGCTCCTTGAGGACAGAAACTTCAGCTGGCCTGTCTCCTCGGTCCCCAGTGGAGGCCCTGGCACACAGCAGGTCCTCAATCGTTACTTGTTACACAGTAAACAAAAAAAAAAAATCAAAGACATGACTTGAGTACTTAAGGTATTCATGATAAGGATACTCTTTTCCATTTAAGTGACACTTACCTATTTTCATCATTTCATTAGAACCTTTCAAAATACCCTGAGGGAAGCAGGGCAGGCTTTACCTTGACTTCGGTGGGGAGAAACCAGTCTGAAAACTCAAGGGAATGTTCTAGGCCACACGGGTAGGAGTTGGATCCAGACAGGCAATCAGGCCCATGTATTTTCTTTCCATTTTTCCATGTAAGGCATTTTATTTCAAATACAGCAGTTTGTACATGTCAACCCCAAACTCCCAATCTATCCATATATTTTCTATAATATGTAATGCTGCCCCCTACCACGGGAGGGGTGGCAAGAATATCACAGAGAGTATGGAACTGATCGTGTGCAAGAGAGACCTGAGGGCTGGGGAGATCCCATACAGGGCTACTCAGGATGTTAGGGAAGACGCAGGACTTCAAGAGAAATTGCTGTAAGTTTTCAACATACCACAAACCAGTGGGGTTCTAATGACAGGATGTCAGAGTTTCAAAAATCCATCCCAAATCTCTGTGGGATGAGACCTGTCAATTTCCTTTACACAGGAGAGGGAGCAAACGAATTCCTCCGTCGTGAATCACATAGATAATACAGAGAGATGCTTCTTACATTGCACAGTGGAAGAACCGGCCTCACTGGGCCTACATCCACACTGAGGACACAAGAGCCACAGTCACCCCATTTATAAAGGTAGTCACATTCCAGTGACCAAGGACAGAGTTCCTCTTTTGTGGTAATGTGCAATTTCGCCAGAAGCGTAGATCCAGGCAAATAATGCAGAGTGACAATAAGAATAAAAGCTGGGCGAGCAAACTGTGCCTTCCAATATAATTGGCTCGTTCCATTCTAATAGTCTAACCTGATCCCCTGCATTCCCTTATAGATAAAATATTAGAGAGCATTATATTAAAATTGTTAATAAGTGCTCAAAATGCCCTTGCTTCATGTCTCAAATTTAATGTTCTTAGCAGATTTTAATGTTACAAATTTACAATAACGTTTTCTTCGAGATTAGAAAGGTGATAGCTGGGGAAGTCACCCACTTAGAACAAAGAGACAAAAAAGCTATTGACTATTTTAAAAAATGCTTTAAATAGAGTTATTCATTCAAGAAATATGTGTGCCAGGCACTATTATTCCTGTGAACAAAACAGACAAAAAAAATCTCTCTGGAGATGACTTTCCACGTACTTGCTCTTAACGTTGGATATCGATGGTCACCCCAGGACCTTTGCACTGAATTGTTCCCCCGGCCTGTTAAATACTTGTGCCAGACATCTGCACCTCTTACTCTCTCACCTCTAATTTGGTGCTCACATGTCCTCCTCTCATCTGCTCAGTAGGGCATATTCTGAACACGCTGTCTAAAGCTGACACCATCACTCCATGAGGCCCCTCTCAGTTTCATTTTTCTCCATAGCTCTATTGTAATCTAAAAGATATGTATTTTATTTTTTGTTGCCTGTCTCCTCCTACAAAACATAACTTTAAGAAATGTTTGTCTTTTTGTTCACTGTCATATCCCCAGCACCCAGAAAATAACAATAGCAATGAATTCCCCTGGTACCCAGATGCTGGTCTCTAAGTGTCATTTCCCACTAAGAGGAACCAAAGGTACTTAGAGAAAAGGCTGATTCTAGGTCTAGGGCAGAAATTATATGAGATGAACCTGGAAGCTCTTGTCATACCAGACGAGATCAAAACTATTAAAAACTCCTAGGTTATGTCAAAAGGACTCAGAAGACAACGTGAATTGGCCCCCACCGGTCAAAGAAGGTATAATATGAGAACTAGTAAGAAAATAATTGGAATGCATCAAACATATCAAATATGTTTCAATCAATGAGTTCATAATGATGGTAAAACCCAACAAGCATACAAACAAGCAGGCAAACAAACTACTAGTCACCAGTGGAAGATGCTAGGAAATCAACAGAGAACTCAAGATTTCTCTTATGAGCTGTTCCGCAGGGTAACCAAATACCAGATGAGGACTCATTTCTCTATACAGGGTATTCCTGATATATTACAAAGGAATCCCTGATGAATCCAGGCAGTGATTATCAATGGCTGCTAACATCCCCCAAAGAGAGAGAACCAGGCATTTATATGCCTCTTAATAGACGTATTTAATACCACCCATGAAACAGTTTTGAAAAAAATATTAAGCCTGACTCTGATCAAACCTCAGCTCTACTATCAATTTACAGGAAGTACAAGGGGCAGGGAAACAGGTTATACAACAACACGGGGATATAATCGTCAAAATTCAGAGGACAACAAACTCTTCTAAGGGCAAAGTTTCTTCAGCGAAAAATCACAAGAGGAAAAAAATAAGAGATGAAAGGAAACCTAAATTAAAGGGACTTAAGAGACACCAACAATGGTAATTTATGGTCCTTGCTTGAAACTCTGTTCAAATAAATAAACTTTAATTTACAAGAAATGTGAATACTAACCTGATATTTGATGATATTAAGGAATTCCGTAATTTTTAAAATATGGAATGGTATTAGGAGCTATAAGTTTTAAAAGAGCCTCTTTTAAAGGTACGTAGTGAAACATTCACAGACGATGAGATCTTTGGGATTTGCTTCAAAATAATGAACTGGGGGCTTCCCTGGCAGCGCAGTGGTTGAGAGTCCGCCTGCCGATGCAGGGGACACGGGTTCGTGCCCCCGTCCGGGAGGATCCCACATGCCGCGGAGCGGCTGGGCCCGTGAGCCATGGCCGCTGAGCCTGCGCGTCTGGAGTCTGTGCTCCGCAACGGGAGAGGCCACAACAGTGAGAGGCCCGCATACCGCAAAAAAAAAAACCAATAATAATGAACTGGGAGAGGTGTCAATGAATGAGATTGGGCACGAATTGACAATTATTGAATGTGAGCCATGGGCACATGGGGGGTTCCTTATACTCATCTCTTTTACATATGCTTGAAATTTTCCATATTAAAAACAGTTTAAAACATAAAACTTTACAAATATTTTATTGGTATATAATAGAAATAAATGATCAGAGACCATATTTAAAAGTTTGTAAAAGAACAAATTGGAGAGACTGCATCAAAGCCCCAGTCTGCCACATGTATTCCAAGCAGCAAAGAGGTGTTGGTTTGGGGTTTGGCAAATCCTGCCATCTACCCTTAAATTTCTGTTTAAGGTAGAGGTCAGAGTAAGAAATCTCAATCTAAATGTTGTAATATGTGAAAAAAAAAAGAAATAAAATAAAAAGAAATAAAAAAAGAAATAAAATAAAATAAAAATAAAGAAATAAAATAAAAAGAAACAAAATATAAAACTAAATGTTGTAGTATATGAAACTACGGACAAAGAGGACGTGTCACGAGGAGGATGAACTTGGGAGAAGGAAGAGGTTGGGGGAAATTGAGAGATCAATCAGGCTGATGAGAAATGCTGTTCTGTAAACTTGGGATTGTTTTAAAAAATCCTTTTTCTAAATATGTCTTAGAATTCAGGTAATAAGAGCCACGAAAACACATAGATGAAAAAGATAAAAGTAAAGGCTGAATTCAAGAAGTGCAAAGAACACGATCATAAATCTCTGTCACCTCCGGTACCGCCAAAAAAATATTATCTCACAGAAAGTATATGTCGTATGTCAAGGGCTAGACATTTGAAAGGTGTGTGTGGGTATTCTCAGGCAACAGCCTAGTGGCATTTTTAAAGTACTCCCTGACCCGTCGCAAATGTTAGTTATATTTTCTCATTCGGATTTCTTCCTGCAACCTAAACAGTCAATTCTTTACTGCTGCCCACTTTGACAAATTAGTTTGTGCAACACCATTTCCAAGATATCTTTAGCAGCCAACACAGCCCATAAATCCAAATCATTGTACTGGTTATTAGAATTTCATTTCATGCTCACATTCACAAACATTTAAGCTTTCAACCTTTGCTGCTGGACATTAATCTTGGTATTAATCAAGGGATTAAGTACGCTGAATTTAAACTCAAGGTTAATAGCATGCTCAGTCAATATTAGTTTTACATATTGCCAAGGGCGAACAGAAAGAGGAAGAGACCTTTATGCCTGTTGTTTCTGAAATATAAGAAACAGATTCATGAGCAAGGCATGAAATTGCTTCTTTTGTTCCTTTATGAGGGAGTCACACACACAGGCAGGCGTGCGCGCGCACACACACACACACACACACACACTCACTCACTCACTCACTCACTCAACCAGTCCAAATCGGCATTAGCAGCAACAGCCTGTACACATCCTAAGATCTAGCAATCAATCACTGAGCAATTTGATTATTTCAGAGCAACTATACTTCCAGTGGCAACACAAGTGCTTTAAAAAAACAGTACAAACAAATTAAGAAGTCTGGCAGGGTATGATGGTTGCTAGTTGCTAGAATAATTGTGTAAATAGCAAAAATCTGTGGGAGTCAAATATATCAGCACCATCTATCAGCATAATATCAATAGGGGTAAAGAAATTTATTCTCAATTTTGTAAAAGCTGATAGCAGTAAAAGGCTCTGCAGAGGGCTAAGTTAATAACACCTGAAACAATGACATTTAGAGTAATTACTTTATAGGGTCTTGTGTCTATAACGGGAGTAGTTAGTTACATGGCTCACAAAAACAGACACAGAAAATGAACTGCTCGATGATCTGGAAATGCAAGGCTGCTTAACGTATCATTCTTTCAACCCTCACCACTTGCAATGGCTAAGTACCTGGTTTCCATGAGTATATGTTCAGGAGGATTGGCACCATTTCTTTTTCTTTCTTTCTTTTTGGCAGGGGGGGTAAAGTATTAAAATTATGAGTATTAAACTAGCAATGAAGACTGATTAATGGAAACCAGCTAACTTAGAGCCATATTTCAAACACAGGTGGATTTGAGCATAGAACTGAATGCAAAGGCAATGGTGACAAACGACTGCACTTGAGTTCAGCTTTCGTTTGACGTGAAAGGGAAACAGGAATGGTCGATGCAGAAGCACTAAGCAACTTAACCTCTCGGAGCCTCTAGGATGCGGCTCTCTACTCCTCAGAGATGGGGAGAGGTTGAAATGACGCTGTGTATTGGAGGTGTCAGGCACACAGTGCAGCTCAGCCATGTTTCATTCTTATTGTCTGCCACTCAACAAGGGCAATGACGAGACTTTTAGCATCACACCCAGCCCCTAATACAACATCAGACATACAACAAGCATCCGTGGGGATAATGGAAGGGGAAACACCGATGGCTTTACCTCCTGGGATTTCCCATAAAAGGCTGGGAGACTACAAGTTGGTGAAGGTAAAAGCAGAAGTTTATACTCCCATAATTCAGCAGAGTTGGCACACGGAGATAACTGGGGGAAAGAAAAATGCAGGAAGAGCGCTATCTCCTAAGACTGGTCTGAATCTAAATGCCTCAGTTCAACCGGTGACTGACTATAGAGGAGACATTTTATTTCATGTCCTCTTTTATATCTGTCAAAGCTCTGCAGTTAAACAGATGGAAACAAGAATTGGCTCTTCAGTGAGGATTAAGAAAAGAAAGTCGCCAGTACATCCACTGATCAAGTAAACAAATCAAATGAAGATGTCTCTCTCAATCATTTTACCAATTGCAAGAGTAACCACGCATACGATACAGGTTAAATGAAGTAACAAAAGATGGAAAGAAAGCAAGAGGGAAAAAAAAAAAAACTAGACAAAATACATCACCACAAAGCCATAGATGTTGTCCAGGATTTACAGAATACTAGAACACAATTAACTGGCTTTAGGAAACACCTCTAATAATTTCATGTAGGCAACGGCAGAGGGGTACTGCTGTTCCATGCATCCGGTTCACGATTTAACTGTGAACAAGTTGCACATCCTGACAAAGGAAGTCAAGGGGAACAGCTGAATTTCTGTTACCAGAAGCCTAGGGATCTAAAATTAAATGAGACTGGTGAATGAGAACCAGAAATTGATTCCAATTCTAAGACAGAATCAAGGTCCCACATAAAATGTCACAGGCTAAGTGACACCCCACAACTGTACTCAAATAATGGCAATATCAAAAACCTATCATGTATAGACACAGAAAAGAAACTTATGGTTACCAAAGGGGAAAGGTGAGGGGGAGGAATAAATACGGAATTTGGGATTAACATATACACACTACTATATATAAAATAGATAATCAACAAGGACCTACTGTATAGCACAGGGAACTCTACTTGATATTCTGTAATAACCTACATGGGAAAAGAATCTGGAAAAGCATATATAACTATATACAATTGAATCATTTCGCTGTACACCTGAAACTAACACAACATTGTAAATCAACTTTATTTCAATAAAAATAAATAAATAAATAACCACTCCCCACAAAGAAGTAAAACAAAAACAAAACCCAAAAAACCTATCATAAAAGTGTCAGTTCTACAAATTGAGTATCATTTATTTGCCAGGTTCTACTCTAAGCATGCTCCCATATAGGCTCAGGAATTCTCACGGCAGGATCCTTTAAAAACAAAATTAAAACATATGATAAAGGAAGAACCTGAGGCACAAAGAGGACAACTTTTCCAAGAGCACAGTGTTTAGAAAGCATTAGAAACAGAAGCTTAAGTCAGCTACGAGGCTCTAAGGCAGTACTGCCTATTCAAGTGGCCATGTTGGTTAAATTTTCCTCTCTTATAGGGTCCCTGTTAAGATGCTTTGATAAAATGGAAAATTTTTTTAAAAGGCCAGAGTTTCAAGGTAATTTTCAGATTAAAACTTTGAAAAAGAAGTTCCTAGTTCTTTCCCAGGACCCCTTCCTGGCTTAATTACCTGTATCCATGCTTCGTCTTCCATTAGACTTGAAAGATAATGAATGGGTAGCATGGTGCCAAGTAAATGAGTCCTCAGTAATTGTTGACAATCAGTGAATACAATAGATGTTCAGTAAGTGCTCACTGAACTGAATTCAGTGTTGCAGAAAGAAAGGTCTGATCATTTGCATAAGAAGAGAGTAGAAGAGGCAAATGAAGTACCCTTCCACATCCCGAAAGGAGAAAAAATAGTTAAAGGTTCTGCAAGGAAACACCCAGGCTCCAATATGAAGTCTACATGATCCATCACATCTTTATGCGGCCCCATCTATCCCACACTCCTCTCAGTTTACCTGCACCAGAATCTCCCTTTTCTCTCATCTTAACTGGGTCCTTCCTTCCCTGTCGGTAGGGGTAGGGTGGCAGTTTCAAAGGAAGGGAACCAGGTCATATATAATTACAGCCCCTGTCCACCTGGACCATTCTCCCACCCCTCCCCAGCTCCGGCTTGGGAGATGGACACCCAGGCTGGAGTGAGCACGTCAAATCCTCTTTCTCTCCCTTCACCTCAGGCAATCCTCCCCGAGATGCTGGAAGGCATGAAATTAGCTCAGCTTGTCCATCAGGGAGCCCGGTTAGACTCTGGCTAAAGTCTATCAAATGGAAATGGGAAGAAAACGTTTGAAAATTGAACTAAATGAGGAACTTTTTCCTCAGGGCAGGAAACGTGCCTCTAACTGACTTCTCACTAGAGTGAAGGTTCACCCATAGCCCCAGGCCCTACTCCTCCGGAGAAGAAAATGAGGCCGGCCCCAGGCCACCCAAGCTCCAAACACACTCAAATACATGCCACAAAGTCAACTGGCCAGCAGCCACCTAATGAAGTACATCACACACCCAACCTCTCAGTGCTTTTCGTTTCCAAGAGGCATTTTAACTGTCACTAACTCTGAAGGTTCCCATGATGGCCCTGGGGTGGCCGTGGAGCAAACCTTGGCAAAAAAAAGTCTGACTGGATCTTACAGAAGCAAGAGAAGTTAAGGGTGCGGAAGAGGGACAAACCCCACAGATTCCAGGGCCACATGCCCTATAGCAATACTGGCTTGGCCTCCATCCCCAAAACTGTCCCTGTCACCTTATACCAGAGAGAAGAGGTACCTGAATCCCACAAGGGAAACTATGGCAAAAACATTTCATTTAGCTTCAAAATGGAGGCATTCTCCTTTCTGCATGGCATCACCAGGGAGCTGTTATTAAACTACTGATTAAACAGCAAGAGAACCAAAACCAGGGGGCGCGAATCAAAAAAAAAAAAAAAAAAAAAAAAAGGCAGTCAAGAGCCTGCCAAGTGCACATCCTCAGAAATTAGCTGGCTTCTGTTTCACAAGCCCCTAGGGCTGCTGCCCCTGCCCATAACGGGGGTGGGGAGGTGGGCAGCCAGTGAGTTTTCATTCCCTACTCAGTTCTCTCCCAGTAATTGGCGCTGGATAAAGTCTTAACCCCACCCTATCCCCTTAACCTTTCTAAAGGTGAAATGGAGATCCCTAAAGCATGTAACAAATTCCATGTGGTCTGTAAAATGCCCTGTAGCCCTTAAAAAAAAGGGGAAAAAGCTGCTATTTAAATTCAAGGGTACAAATGAAGTTCAGATAAAAAGGGGAAAAAAAGTAAATAATTCAGCCTGTAAGTAGATAGCTAACTCAGCCAATAAGCATATGAAAATATGCTCAACGTCACTAATCATTAAGGAAATGCAAACCACAACCAGAGTGAGATACCCCCTCAAACCCATTCAGAGGGCCACTAAAAAAAAAAAACCCAGTAAATAACAAGTGCTGGCAAGGATGTGGAGAAGTTAGAACCCTTGTGTACTGTTGGTGGGAATGTAAAATGGTGCAGCCGCTGTGGAAAACAGTTTGGTGGTTCCTCAAAAAATTAAAAATATAATTACCATTTAATCCAGCAACTCTGCTTCTGGATCTATACCCAAAAGCATTGAAAGCAGAGTCTCAAAGAGTTATGTGTACACCTACGTTCATAACAACATTATTCACAATACCTGAAAGGTGGAAGCAATCCAAGGGTCCATTTGACAAATGAATGGGTAACAAAATGTGGTCTATACACACAATGGAACATATTATTAAGCCTTACAAAGGAAGGACATACTGACACATGTACAACATGGATGAACCTTGAGTACACTATGCGAAGTGAAATCAGCCCATCACAAAAAGACAAATACTGTACACTGCACTTATAGGAGTACTTGGAGTAGTCACGGTCAGAGGCAGAAAGTAGAAGGGTGTTTGCCGGGGCTGGGAGAAGGGAGGGAACGTGGAGTTATGGTTTAACGGGAACAGAGTCTCAGGTTGGCAAGATGAAGCATTCTGGAGATGGATGGATGGTGGTGACGGTCGCAGTGTGAATGGACTTAAGGCCGCTGAACTTTACACTTTATGGTTAAGAAGTTTTACTACATTTTTGTGTTAGGTGTATTTTACTACCTTTTTTTTTAATTGGGAAAAAATTAAAACAGTTTTACTACATTTTTGTGTTAGGTGTATTTTACTACCTTTTTTTTTTAATTGGGAAAAAATTAAACAGTGAACTCAGACTATTCTTCCCTCAAGGAGAAAAAAAAAAAAAAAGTCACTTTACTTGGGGACAGAGGAGAGTCACGCAGAAGGGAATCACAGGCCCTTCGTGGGAAAACAATACCCGTTTTTCAGCCTTTCAGATTCCAGGCTCAGCTACAGAACAGACCGTCCACCCCCACCCCACAAAGCCACAAGAAGCTACTCACCTCACTGAGGTAAATAAAAAAAGAGCAGGTGGACCCATCCACTCCGTATTCTGCGTAGCAGGGATCCGAGCGCCACATATCTTTCATCCACTGAAACAACCAGAGAAGGCGAGAACGCCGATGAGCAGCCTGATCTCTGCGGCCAGGCACACCTGCCAACAGAGACGGCGAGGGCTCGGAGGGGGAGCGGGCTGGCTCAAGCCGTGGCCTGAAGCTCAGGAACCCTGGGCTGAGGTCAGGAGACAGATGCTCAGCTCTTGGACGACCGTGGCTTGAGCTGGGCCTTAGCACAGAGGCCTTTGGAGTGGACAGAGGCCATGAGACACACCCTGCAGTGCAGCCCGGGAGAAGCAACGGCAAGGAGTGTTTTATCAAGAGCAAGTGCCTAATGCAGTGCCCCGGCATCAGAATCCCCTCCCCGGAGAACTACAGTTTCACAAGCCTCGGCACAGTGCCTGGGAGAGAGCGCACGGACGAGGGCAGGAGCTCAGCGTGCGGTGAGTCCCAAATGGAGGCTAGCTAAACGCCCTGTGGTTTGGTCTCACCATCCTACGTGGCGCTTGAACACTAGCTTTTCTCTGCAAACCACTGCGAAGGAGAGTGGTCTCCCCAAGGGCTGGCCGTATAAATGGGATGAAAAAAAATGTTAAGAGTCAAAGAATGGCCAAGAGTGTCTGGGTACTGGACTGCACATGCAAATGTGACATTGAAATCTCGATCTGGAGACCTCACAGCAGAGGCCTGGGGCAGAGGGAAGGTGGATACTAAATAATGGCAGCCCCTTGTCTTTGGCCCTTGAAGGATCACCTGCTGGAGGATGGGAAGGGGGTGGTAGTGACAGCTTCAAAGCCACTGCAGGTGCCTGCAATGGCTCAGCCCTTTCAGTCTGACCACTTAGTCACTGTTGACTAACCCCACAGAGCTGGCATAAGCAGGGAAGGGTTGTCATGGCCACAGCCCCTAACTGGCAGGACTGAGGCGCCCCTTAAATGACTCCCTTAAAGGGCTCGCTTGCCCATGTGTATCGCTGGGGAGAAGAAGGGAGGGTGGGGGAAGCAAGGGGCTGTTCGTGCAGATTAAGGAGGATGGGGACGAATGGACATCCCTTCTGCCTTACCTTAATTTTCCCCTCGCAGTGGGGGTAGCCATCCATAGGAGGCAATACGCATTTTTCTTGAGCTCCATTAATGATATCTGAAAAGGAGGAAAAACAACAAAGGATACTATCAAGTTTATTGCAAGTGAGGGTCAGAGAGAGAAAAGGAAAAGAGAAGTCTACCCTGGGAGCCCCTCCAGCTGACGACAGTTCTGACTGGTCTGCAGGGAGGACCTGACCCAACCAGAGCCCACCTCCAGCACGGCCAGAGACCTGTGACATGCATGGCCCAGCCGCAAAGGTTGAGCGGGGCCAACCAGAGTGCTTGCCTGAAAATCTGCAACTGGGAAACTGAGAAACCATACGAGTGGGGGGCAGGAAATGAAGTCATGAGATTAGGAGGGTCACAGGGCCGGCGAGGCCAGGCTAGGCTATGAGGACAAACTGAGGCCAGGAGCAGCTTCAGGAACACGTGTGCTTATCACTTATGGAATCTAAAAAAGCGGTACAAATGAACTTATTTCCAAAACAGAAACAGACACACAGACATAGAAAACAAACCTATGGCTACTGAAGGAGAAGCAGGGGGAATCAATTAGGAGTCTGGGATTAACAGATGCACACTACTATATATAAAATAGATATATGATAAGGACCTGCTATATAGCACAGGGAACTCTACTCAATATTTTGTAATAACCTATAAGGGAAAAGAATCTGAAGAAAATAGGTGTGTGTGTGTGTGTGTGTGTGTGTGTATAAATAACCGAAACTACTTTGCTGTACACCTGAAACTAACACAACACTGTAAATCAACTATACTTCAATAAAACAAAACAGACATGCGCTTGAGCTGAGGCAGCCCACAGGAGAGAGAAAGGCGAAGAGAACCATGTGCTCAGAAAGCCACAAGATGCATCTGCAAGGTGCACCTTCTTACAGACCCGGTTCTTAAATTTCCACCAAGATCTCCTTATTCTTCCACTATTTCCTCCCAATAAACTCCCTTTGTATTAGCAAGCTAGAGTAGATTCCTATTCCTTGTAACTACAGAGTCAAAACTGAAAAGAATGCCTCCCAGAAGCTTTAGTGATGGACAACAGACAAACCAGTAAACAAGTGAACAGCAGTGTAAAAGGCCTTATGTTAGGGCGGGGCAAGGGAAGGACACGCGGCTTCCCTGGATCCAGTGACATCTCAGCTGAGATGTGAAGATGAAGGAGCGAGCCAGGTAGAGGGACAAGGTAGAGATGGTGTTCAGGAAAACATCCAAATGCAGGACCTGGTCTGACTGGAGTGAATTAGTACGAGGTACTGAGAGGCAGCGTCCAACCAGAAAGGCCTCAAGCACCAAAATAAAGACTCTGGTCTTTGTACTAAGGGCCTGGGTGGTGGAGCACTGAAAAGTTTTAAGGAGAAGATAGTTACGATCAGTGTTTTGTTTAGGAACAATCATTTCAGCTGGAAAGGCCGACAACCCTAAACCTACATGCTTCTGTTTTTGGACCAACTATATTTTCTGCACATGCTTGGAAAATGTCCCAACTATTCACTGCTGACAGTTTCCTATACCAAGTACTAATCGGAAATTAGATCCCAAACTACAATATCAACCTAAGGATAACTAGAGTGTAAAATCAATATCCTCCTTTTCATAGGTCGGAGGCAGTGTCTGTTAGTTGTTAACATGGAAGACAGTTTGTTGGGGGCTTTGTTTCCCCATCTGTAAAATCGGAATAACTGCACCTCTATTTCATCCAGGTCTTATTAAATATTTAAGTTAACGTTTGTAAAAAAGCCTGGTCTGGCCCTCCCATCACATGATACCACAGACCATGGCAGGTGCTTAAAAGTTGGCATTTGCTGTATAATTCCACGCAACTTTCACTCACTATACCCAGGAAAGCAATATTTCAAATGCACATGATTCTGGAAATGCATTCTCTTCGTTTTTAAAATAAATGCAGGTTTGAATGGTGGCTCTCCCTAAAGCTCCCCTTCTCTCCCATGTGTACGGGGACAGCCAGCTCCAGAATCCACTGACAGACGGGCTCCCTCACCAAAGAAAAGAAGTGCTTTCCAATGACTACTGCTCCTATCACTATTTTAAATTCCAATTTTGTTTACTACTTAAGCAAGTAAGACGCAGCAGCGGTTCCGAGAAATTAAGCAGAGTCCAAAACAGCCGAGGGTTGGGATAATCAGACATCTGAGATACTCAGGGGTAAATTACTCCTCTTTCTTTACACACAAGAGGTATTACTCTAGTTCCAGATGTTCAGAGCCAGAAGTTATTGAAATGAGGTGAGCTGGAGGTACGGCAGTGCGGGACGAAGAGAAATCGCCGAGTGTTAAAATAAACCAGCAGGTCCGTGAAGGCTGCAGGCAAAGCCTAGTTGCTGGCAGTGTGGGTCCTCTTCATTTAAGAGTTTCAAGAAATAAAAAAATGTTATGCTAAGAGTCAGCAAACTTTTTCCATAAAGGGCTGGACAATAAATATTTTAGTCTGGGCAGGCCACATGGTCTCTGTCTGGGATGTAGCAGGAAAGCAGCCACAGACGACAGGCGGAGGATGGGTGTGGCTGTGTTCCAATAAAACTTTATTTACAAAAACAGGCACAGACCCCGATATTGGCCATGCTAAGAGACTCCCCAAATGAGGATCCTCACTTCTGCAAAGACCTGCTGAACTAACTTTTTTTTTTTTTTTTTTTTGGTACGTGGGCCTCTCACTGTTGTGACCTCTCCCGTTGCGGAGCACAGGCTCCGGACGCGCAGGCTCAGTGGCCCTGGCTCACGGGCGCAGCCGCTCCGCGGCATGTGGGATCCTCCCGGACTGGGGCACGAACCCGTGTCCACTGCGTCGGCAGGCGTACTCTCAACCACTGTGCCACCAGGGAAGCCCTGAACTGACTTTTTAAAGGACATCTGCAGGCACTCCCCTGTCCGGCGTGCCCTTCCTGTCACCCCTCCCGGTTCCCTCCACCCATTTAAAGCCCCTCCTCCTTTAAGACCTAGCTCGAGCATCCCCACCTGAAGAGAGCCCTGATCCTTCTTCTCCATCCCCAGGCTGAGTCAGGACCGAGTCAGGGCTGAGTGCTGCCCTGCGGCTTCTGGCCCTCCCACCACAGTGAGCAATCCTGTTCTCTTGTTCGCATCTGTTCACCTCCCCTCCTAGGAGGTGGGAAGGTTACGTCTTTCTGCTCCATCACCAGGCACTCAGTGAGTGCTGCTGGGCTGAATAAACATACGCATGTTCTGCCTGCCTCCCCACCATCCCCGGCCTGACCCTTGGGCTCAGGGAGAATGAGTCTGAGCTGAGACCCCTGCTAGACCAGCATTTTTTGCTCCTCTTCCAAGCAGCAGTGTGTCAGCTAATCCAACAGGGGCTCCTCTGCATTTCCATGATCTCATGAGGAATTTTCTCATTATTTTGTTACACAGTGGTGGGTTTGAATAAACAGTGGCTTCCAAAAGTGTAGCTGGATGACTTGAGGCTCTGGGGTGGAAGGGATCCGTGGAAGGGAGACATGGAAAGCGCCATGGGGCCGAGCTGCTCACAGAATCCAACCCCCAGTAAGTAACCTGAACAAGACACTCCATTACCTCCCAGGCCCTGAGGAGTTTCAGCACACCCCACAGGACAGCTCCCGGCCTTGTTTCCATCACAATGACAAAAACTCAATGAATCATGTTTCATTCCTTTGTGTCCACAGAAGACACTTCTACCTTTGCAAGAGCCTCCAACCTAAGGTTGGTTAAAAAAACCCACAAAAATTCAGGCCAAAAGAGGTTAACGTGACGGCTTTTCAGGGGACACTTAGCTTAATGAGGCCCCTCCCCACAAAAGGTGTCAGGATTCTGCCAAGATACATTACTAGAAGGCTCTCCCTGCTGTTCACCCCACCCTCTCACACAGGTCATCTTTTTTTTTTTTAACGGTGAAAGGGCAAAGGAAAAAGAAGATGTTAATGTAAGCAAAGAAGCTCAGCTCTTCTACTGTTTAGGAATCAGTTTCATCTCTTACCCTCATACACCAGCCCAAGTAGCATCTTGCACTGAAAACTTCACCTCTGAACTGATTCTATGGTACCGTCAACCAGGTATTAGAAAAAAGGCAGGGTACCCTAGGTGCAAAAAACTCTGTTGTTTTATCAGGGTAGTAGGAGGTCAAATATTAGGTTTAATCTAAGAGAACATTTTTCTTATTATCAAAAATGCTTACAACTCAGGAAGAGCACATGTACAGCAGGAGAAGTGACGAAAGATGCCATAAACACACCCAGAGCAGCGTGTTCCCATCAAGCGTGGAGCCATATTCTCCCCGACGGTCCTAACATGCATACACAGATTGAGAGACACAACAGCATTTCAAATACATATCTGGAAGCGACAGAGACAAAGAGATATGGAACCAGACACACAGATGTTTTTAACTCATGGCTTCCTCTGCCCAAGGAAGGAAGGAAAGTGGGAGAGTACAGGGCAGAAGTAAACGGTAAAGACAGTCTCAGAGGCACTGTGAGAATTGAAAAGGGTGATAGAGGAAACAGAGGTGGACAACACGACCTCCCTTGATACAGTACCAGCCTTTCTAAAGTGCTGGCACACACGTTAGCACATTTTATACTCACCACATCCTCCTGAACAAGGAAGACAATTACCTCATCTTATAGTTTGGAAAGGAGACGCTTCAAAATCCTCAGCGGCTACCTCCAAACTCAGCCCACAGCCGCCTGGAACATCTCTCAAAAGCCTGCTGCTGGCCATGTGCTTCCATGTCAAAGCTACATCCTTGGGCTTCCCTGGTGGCGCAGTGGTTGAGAGTCCGCCTGCCGATGCAGGGGACACGGGTTCGTGCCCCGGTCCGGGAAGATCCCACATGCCGCGGAGCAGCTGGGCCCGTGAGCCATGGCCGCTGAACCTGCGCGTCAGGAGCCTGTGCTCCACGGCGGGAGAGGCCACAGCAGTGAGAGGCCCGCGTACCGCAAAAAAAAAAAAAAAACAAACCTGCGTCCTTGAAAGACATGGTCCATACCCTGGAGGAGCTCCCCAGGACTAGGGGGAGGGACCACATACAGCAGAGCCCCCTCCTCGGGTATAGCCTCCTGGAAGGCGGGACACCCACCCTCAGGGCTGTGGCCCAGCACCCAACCTACTGCCTGGCACCCTGGCAACTCCATTGTATTTTTTTAGACAGATGAACAAATGTAACAAAGGGATTAAGAGCCCCAGTTCCAGAGGAGCACAGGGAGAAGAAAGAGCCACGGAAGAAAGGGGGTGGGCGGTCCTCACTGGGAATCTCTGAAACAGAAACGCAAGAGTTCCGGACCACACACTAAACAAGCCAAAGGAATCTGGGCTCCACACAAGGAAAAATGTCACAAGGAGGAGCAGTGAAAGAAGACTCACTGCCGCAAGACAAATACCGCGTGCTAACACATATATATGGAATCTAAGAAAAAAAAAAACGTCATGAAGAACCTAGGGGTAAGACGGGAATAAAGACACAGACCTACTAGAGAATGGACTTGAGGATATGGGGAGGGGGGAGGGTAAGCTGTGACAAAGCGAGAGAGAGGCATGGACATATATACACTACCAAATGTAAAATAGATAGCTAGTGGGAAGCAGCCGCATTGCACAGGGAGATCAGCTCAGTGCTTTGTGACCACCTAGAGGGGTGGGATAGGGAGGGTGGGAGGGAGGGAGACGCAAGAGGGAAGAGATATGGGAACATATGTATATGTATAACTGATTCACTTTGTTATAAAGCAGAAACTAACACACCATTGTAAAGCAATTATACTCCAATAAAGATGTAAAAAAAAAGAAGACTCATTGCCAATGCAGGGAGGGAGGAAGTGGCCTATCCCCCATGTGAATGACTGACATTCATACCTTATTAGTATTTAAAAAGAGAGGCTTGCAGTTTTGTGAGATATGATCTTAATGACTCATATGTTAACTGTCCTGATGCATTTACAAGTCAAACACAAGATCCATTGGGTACCATACAAGGATACCTTTAGTTTTAGCTGCCAAGTTCAATACATATACATGGAGATGCTGTCTGTTTTTAAAGTCATCAACTATCAACTATGCAGCATCATAAAACACTCACCTACTACAAACTTATTTCAAGTAAATGATAACCTTTCCTGACTCTGTTGAACAAAAGAGCTCCAGGAATATGGTTATAAAAAGAGGCTCACAACAAACAAGGATGGCAGCCAGGTGTCACCCTTAGTCCGATTCTATAAATACTTGTGCGTGGTACCACCTGTAAGAAACTCGGCTACATGCTCCCGGGTGGTGATGATAAAGTGAGGACAGGAGAGCAGGGGAGTGGATGTGTGTGGTGGGTAGTGGGAGGCAAGGGGGAGGTGGTGGAGAGGGGGAGAGGTGTTTTGTGAGCCCTACACAGAAAGAAGATAGTTATTTTAGAATGAAAGTTGACCCTCCCAAGAGAGCCTCCTTTGGCAAGGTTCACTTTTCTGAATATTAATTACAGCAAAGACGACGTGTCTGAATAGTAATCATAGCAAAGACGACGTGTCTGAATATTAATTACAGCAGAGATGACGTGTCTGAATATTAATTACAGCAAGAACGACGTGTCTGAATATTAATTATTGCAAAGATGACGTGTTTGAATATTAATTACAGCAAAGACGACGTGTCTGAATATTAATTACAGCAAAGACGACGTGTTTGAAATGGTACTTCTTCTTAAGAACCTGTAAAACACAGTGCCATTAATTTTTTATCTAGAACTGAACAGGCATCAGATAGGTTAAGGGTGCCTGATTTCTTCACCATTGCTATTTTAATGGAAGATGAAAAAGGAAATTTAAAAATCTCTCAGAAATCTCAAAAAACGTGACCATCTGTCTACCCCTGGAAGTTTTAGGAAACCGAGTTCAATCTCCTGGTCCAGTGTCTTTGCCAGCAGCTAAGATAACCATCTTCATGAGTGAGGGCTCGATTCGGCCCAAAGGTACCCCAAGCATATTTCCTCTCAAAAGATAAAGGGTCTCCAGCAATTCTGTTTTTTGTGTAGGGTAAGGTAGTGTTTCTCTCCGAACACCCGATAGGAACACACCGCCCCAGTTATCAGATGGCCCCTGCAGGGTGCCCACGTGAGCACTGCACCAGCCGGGAGCTGACTTCACCTCTGTGCTCAGCCTGGAGACCATGCTCTTGCCAGCGCCTCCATCAGCCGGCCTCACGTCAGGAGTTACCAGCAATAAATCGGCCAGGAATCAGCCATGGTGAAATACAATCTCCCATTACGAATGACCTCACCAGTCATTCTCAGTTGGCAAATATTCATTTAGGGCCACTTTTTACATTTGCATTATGAAAAAGTGATTTAATTTCCATAACTGAATCATGTACACATATTCCAGAGCCCATATTCCAGGGCCCACAGGAACAGGAAGCTCTCTGCCCACTGAAGGAGCTGGGGAGTCATGACGGGTAATGGGCACGACACACTCACGGACTCCCAGGGATGGACGCCAGGCACTTTGAAAAGAGTTGTTTGCATTTTGTTGGTTTTGTTTTGTTTTTCGATGTAAGAAGCTAGAAATGCAATCACTGTACCAAAGAATTTCAGAGCTGCAGAGGACTTCTGAAGCCATATTAGTAAGCTGTTGACTTTTCCTGATTCATAATAAGGCCTAGAGAGATGAACTGCCTTCTGCATTCAGTGGTTTAATAAAATTCACTAGTTACCTCTCATGCACAACACACTCTGCATGTTCAACCCAGGCTTCTGTCTTCTGGGTCAAGACTGTTTCCACTACTCTGGCTCTTGGTATGAAAAGGCACACGACCGCCATCATCACCATATTCACACTCTACACCAGAAACCCAGAGTCAACCCTGAAGAATAAAATGATCAGTTTTTACTTGTCTCTGAAGAAGCACTCCAAGGGCCTCAGGGACTTGCTAAAAACCTGGAGCTACAGTACTGCCCATACGCAAACACTATAGGCATAATGGAAGTCAACAGGAAAATCATATTCAATGGAGAGTTGTTCAATCATGCACAGCTTTTCAAGGATGACGCTAATGTGTAAAAAAAAAACGAAGTTGTGAGGACTATGAAAACACAGTGCCAAGTATAATCAACGTCAAAAATTTCAAACCACAGTAACAGCCAAGTAACCCTAGATTATTTAGGCTTTTCTTCTGTCATACTCTGGGGTCATTTGTTTGTTTATTTATTTTTGCAGAATTTCCACCTCATTAAGCTTTGAAGCTAACATTAATACCGTTTTACCTTTCATTGGTAATACAGAATTAAAAAGAATATCTAGGATTAAGATTCTCAGTACAATGAGGTATCACCTCACGCCGGTCAGAATGGCCATCATTAAAATGTCTACAAATAATAAATGCTGGAGAGGGGGTGGAGAGAAAGGAACCCTCCTACACTGTTTGTGGGAATGTAAATTGATACAGCCACTATGGAGAACGGTATGGAGGTTCCTCAGAAAACTAAAAATAGAGCTACCATATGGTCCTACAATCCCACTCCTGGGCCTTTACCCAAAGAAAACTCTAATTCAAAAAGATACATGCACCCCAATGTTCACTGCAGCACTATTTACAACAGCCAAGACATGGAAGCAACCTAAATGTCCATCGACAGATGAAAGAATAAAGGTGATGCGGTGTATGTATACGACGGACTATTCCTCAGCCATAAAAAAGAATGAAATAATGCCATTTGCACCAACATGAATGGACACAGAAATTATCATACTAAGTGAAGTAAGCCAGACAGAGCAAGATAAATATCATATTGATAGGATATCGCTTATATATGGAATCTAAAACAAAAAGGATACAAATGCATTTATTTACAGAACAGAAATAGACTCACAGACTTAGAAAACAAACTTACGGTTACCAAAGGGGAAAGCGGGGGAGGGATAAATTAGGAGATTGGGATTACCATATACACACTACTATACATAAAATAGATAACCAATAAGGAACTATTGTATGGCACAGGGAACTATACTCAATATTTTGTAATAATCTACAAGGGAAAAGAATATATATACATACATATATATATACACATATATAAAAAACTGAATCACTGTGCTGTACACCTGAAACAACATTGTAAATCAACTATATATAATTCAATAAAATAAAATAAAATAATTTAATTAAAAGGGATTCTCAGTAGGAGGGGCAGGGTCTGTAAGAATGTTGTGTACACACACATACAGAAACACACAAACACACACACACACCCTCCATTCTGATAGGCCCCCAGGTACTGCTACTGATACAAGCATGTCACATTCCTTAGAATATTCAGGCAGAAAAGGCTGGTCATCACACACCTAGGAACACGTATGTGCAGTGGGCAGAAAACAGCTGGGGTTAAACACCTGACAGTGACATGAAAAAAAAAGTTCATCATCATTAGCAATCGGGGAAACGCAAATGAAAACCACCATGATATATCGCTTCATCCACTGAAACCGCTATAATCAAAAATTCAGGTCATAACAAGTGTTGGCAAGAATGTAGAGAAATCAGAACCCTCAAGCACTGCTGGCAGGAAGAGAAAATAATGCAGCTATTCTGGAAAACAGTCTAGCAGCTCCTTAACAAGTTACACATAGCGTTACCCTTTGACCCAGCAATTCCACTCCTAGGTAGATACCCAAGAAAAATGAAAACCTAGACCCACACAAAAGTTCATGGCAGCATTATTCATGAGAGCCAAAAGGTGAACACTGGAAACAATCCAAATGTTCATCAGTGGATGAATGGACAGACAAAATGTGGTACATCCACACAGTGCGGTATTACTCAGCCATTCTGGGAATGAAGTACTGATTCATCCCACAACATGGATAAACCTTGAAGAAATTAAGCTAAGTGAAAGGAGTCAGTCACAAAAGACCGCATATTATATAAAATGTCCAGAACAGGCAAATCCAGAGAGACAGAAAGTAGGTTAGTGGCTGCTTCGGGCTGGGGGAAAGGGAGGTTGAAAGGGGGTTAATGATTGCTAATAGTAGGTACAGAATCCTTTTTGAGGCCAGAGATGGAAAACAGATCTTTTATCCTATGTTTTAACCCCGAGTGTCCTACTGAGAAAGGAAATCTACCCCCAGTGGGTAAGAGCAACCAATCAAACATCAATGTTTGAGCGGGTGTGGGAGAGGGGAGAGGATCAATGTGGCTAAAGCAGCAGACTCAGAGCAGGGCAGGAGGAAACTTCAGCTTGGAAAGGTTAGCTGACACCACACCCTGGAGAGCTGCAAATTCCAGGCAGAGAACACCATCACCCACTGCGGGAATACGAAGGTCACTGCGTACACTCGGGCAGCTGGGTGCTATGACGCTGGGGAAGAAACAGAGTCTTTGAGGAGAGAAGCAACGTGCTGAAAAACGTGAAATCCAAGGAAAAGGAGAGTGACAGCTACATTATGAGGATGAAAATTCGACTTGTGGACTTCCAAAGATACCGATGCCTCAAGTCTTTACAGCTGAATAGAGTTTATACCTAAAGTTGTAAATTGTCAAGGAGCAGAAAGCTGTCTTTCACCAGTAAGGAAGCCCACGTTATTTTTCGGACAAGGGGTCTCTAAAGATAACTGTGAATGTTTAACCCCTTCTTCGATTTACAGCAGCTTCTAATACCCTTTTTCATCCATTTACACTTAATTAAGTTCTCCCTGATGCCTACTTGGCAGGTAATAGGTAAATTCTTTTCAAATTTTCAAATGTATTTCCAAAATGGCACAGCATAAGCCTCTGAAGTTGTAAAACTATAAAAATCTGTCTTCTGACTGTAGTTAACACTGTTGTATGGTTTATCTCAAAGTTGCTAAGGGAGATCCTGAAACTTCTCATGACAAGAAAAAAAACATTTTTTTCACCCCTGCCCTTTTGTTTTGTATCTATTTGAGATTATGGATGGATGTTAACTAAACTTACTGTGGCAATCATTTCACAATATATGTAAGTCAGCCATTACGCTGGACACCTTAAACGGACATAGCACTGTATGTTGATTCTATCTCAATAAAACAAAGGAAAAACGTCTGTCTTGTCCGAGCTTCAAATAGTAGATGAATCCTCTCATGAAATGCCATCTTCCCTCCTTGGCCACCATGCTACCTGCCTGCTCATTATGAAGCGACCTGCTCCTGGAATTGACACTGTAAAATGCTCCAAGAGAAAGCAGCCCTCTGTGCCCTGGTATTTGAGTACCTGACCACATTCCACCCCAGCAGCGGAAACAGGAGAAAAGGTGAGTACACATTATGCGCTGGATTTCTTTGATGGATTTATTGCTAAGTATTTTATTCTTTTTGATGTTATTGTAAGTAAAGTTATTAATTTATTTTTGGATTGTTAATTACTAGTTTATAGAAATATAACTGATTTTTTACATTGATCATGTTTCTTGAAATGTTTCTGAATTCATTTGTTAGTTCTAGTTGTGTGTTGGGGGATGTATTTCTTATATACAAGATCATGTAATTGGAAACTAAATATATTTTCACTTCTTCCCATCCCCCCCCCCCAAAAAAAAGATTATGTGCTGGAAAGGGCAGGGTGTCTAAGAGATCTCAACTGGGATTCTCTCTCTGCTGCTTACCAGGGGACAACCTGGGCAGGTTACTGGACCTTCCTGAGCCTGTTTCTTCATGCAGTAGATGGAGTCAGTAAAACTTTGCAACATGTGAATTATCCTTTCTGTGCCAGGTACCACACCTGGCACTCATTTATTGCCTCATGTCACCCTCAGCCTTCAAAGTCAAATAAGAAATGCTGAGGGAGATAAAGCTGTAAGAAAGAGAGATGCCTATGTCACACTGAAATATTACACACTAGCTCTCGTTCACTCAATTCGCCTACTTGTTCAATATACTTGTCCTGCTGTCCGTATCTCTCTGTGTGTGTGTTACCCATCTCTGATTCATTTCATGCCACAGCACTGGATGGAGTGTGAGATACAGCCAGTGACTAAGGTGTGAGATACAGCCGGTGACTGAAATGCTTTGAATTTACGGAAGGAAAAAAGTTCAAGTCTTTTTAAATGAATAGCACAAAGGCATCTGCTGTATATTCTAATAGCTCTGGGAATGGAAGATAAAACTGCATGAACAATATGATTTAGGGAATCAGAGTTCTTTTCATGCATAAATCTACATGTATTCATCTGTATGGGAAATATATTCTCCCATATTCTATTGATATATATATATATATTCTACTGATATACTCCTATTCTATTCATATAAGTTCATACTTAATCCCTGTTATCATTTCTTCCACAACAAAATGTTCTTCAGCATTTTAAGTAACAATGTAAGGGACGTAAAACATTCCATGTGGCTACCATCTTAAGTATCCAGTTATAATAAATGGACATAACAGTCCCTAAATTGGGAAAATGCTTGTTTTATGCATCAAAAACAAAATAAAAAGTTATAATGGTATCGTATTCCTAGAAAAAAAGTTTTAAAAAGTTTTTAATATTTAAAAAAATAAGACATATGCCATTTGCAGCAACAAGGATGGACTTAGAGATTATCATACTAAGTGAAGTAAGCCAGACAAAAATAAATATCATATGATATCATTTATATGTAGAATCTAAAAAAAAAAGAAAGAAAGAAAGATACAAAAGAACTTATTTCCAAAACAGAAAGAGACTCACAGACATAGAAAACAAACTTATGGCTACCGAAGGGGAAGGTGGGGGAACAATTATGAGTTTGGGATTAACATATACACACTACTGCATAAAAAACAGATAACCAACAAGACCTACTGTATAGCACTGGGAACTCAACTCAATATTTTGTAATAACCTATAAGGGAAGAGAATCTGAAGAATATATATAGTTATAAATCAACTATACGCCAATAAAAAGTAAATAAAAATTGATACAGACATTCAAATAAAACAAATAAGATATAGTACTGACAGATTTTAATGCAACCTCAGCTGTCAATTTAGATTTAAGAAAAGATACTGGGAAGTAGATGGCGGACATTAAAAATTCAAGATTATACTTGCAAAACGACATGATATTCTCAAGTTGGGAGCCTAAAGCGATTTTCACACCTATTCTCCTTGTCCAATAAACAAGGGAGGGCCTTTCATAACTTCCCTCTTTTCCCATGCAGTTTACCGCAGCTATCATACTGTAACAGCCACATCCCCTAGAACGTGGAGCACACACATCTCCCTACTCCCTTCCAACAACAAATGGTTCAATTTTTCTTCTAAAACATGGTTAAGCACAGCTCACACATTTCTGACTATTCTTATCAGACTGTCAAAGCGTTTGGGATTTGGATTTTGTTAAGAAAAAGAAAGAGAGAGTTCCCTTGTGGCGCAGTGGTTGAGAATCTGCCTGCTAATGCAGGGGGCACGGGTTCGAGCCCTGGTCTGGGAGAATCCCACATGCCCCGGAGCAACTAGGCCCGTGAGCCACAACTACTGAGCCTGCGCGTCTGGAGCCTGTGCTCCGCAGCAAGAGAGGCTGCGATAGTGAGAGGCCTGCACACCACGATGAAGAGTGGCCCCCTCTCGCCACAACTAGAGAAAGCCCTCGCACAGAAACGAAGACCCAACACAGCAAAAATTAATTAATTAATTAATAAACTCCTACCCCCAACATCTTAAAAAAAAAAAAAGAATCCACCTCCAATGCAGGGGACACGGGTTCGATCCCTGGTCCAGGAAGATCCCACATGCCACGGAGCAACTAAGCCCGTGCGCCACAACTACTGAGTTTGAGCTCTAGAGCCTGCAAGCCACAACTACTGAAGCCCGCGTGCCTAGAGCCCGTGCTCTGCAACAAGAGAAGCCACCGCAATGAGAAGCACGCGCACTGCAACAAAGAGTAGCCCCCGATCGCTGCAACTAGAGAAAGCCCGCACGCGGCAACAAATACCCAACTCAGCCAGAAATAAATAAAACTAATTAATTAAAAGAAAAAGAAATATATACCCAGTTTATGAACATCTGTTTGTATTTCTTTGTTGAAACTAAAGAAGAAAAGCAAGCAATGAAGAGTTAGTAACTGTAGAAGACTGGCTATATTCCTAGGCTATTTTGATTGTACAAACTGCCAAAAATAGGTGTTTTCTCTCCCCATCATACAATGCCCTCCGCATTTCTTTTTTTTTTTTGGCTGCACGGCTTGCAGGATCTTAGTTCCCCGACCAGGGATTAAACCTGGGCCACAGCAGTGAAAAAGCCAAGTCCTAATCACTGGACCGCCAGCGAATTCCCAACAACATACATACATACATACATACATACATACATACATACATTTATTTATTTAATGTTGGGCACACTGGGTCTTCATTGTGGCATGCGGACGATGCCCCTTTTTGAATCATCTGTCACAAACTTTTTTGTCGCTGTTGGTGAAGGACAGGGATTCTGATTAGACATCAAGACATCTACGGGCACTGAGGAAGTACTTTGATTATTCTTTTAATGGGAGATCAAGATAAATTTTTGTTTTCACTCACTCATATGAACTGAGTTTTTCATTTTGTTTTGGTTGCTTGGTTATAGTCTCCCTCCTCCCTTTTTAGCATGGAAAAATAAACTGTAAGTTAATTTAGAATTAAGATGACACCCTGATAAGAAGTTTTTGGTACTACAAAAAGAAGCAGAGTGAGAATAAAACACAATAACAAAAAAAGAAGCTTAAGGCCTACAATATTGAGAACACCCCCAAGTACATCAAACGCTTGGGTACAAGTTTGAAGAAAGGCTGAGAGCTACTTCATTTTTAGTTCCATTTGATTTATCCGGAGTTTCATGAAATCTGCAAGCCCACTGGCCTAACACATACATGCTATGCCTGCTAGATACGTCCTTGGCTAGCGATGTCTCTCAAAAACCAGGTTGCCTTATAACTTAATTCCTTTTATCTCTCCCAGCCCTTAGCAGGTTCTTCCTGTGGAAAGGAAACATGTCTGCTTAAGAACATGTAAATTTGGACAATGATACTCAGCTTGTGAGGCTGAGAGAGTAATGTGCATATACTTAAATGTATGTCTTACCCTGGAATGCTATTCATCTACTCAATAGAAACTGTTAGTAAATATGTGAACACAAGTTCTTTCCAGTATGAAAAACAAAGGTTTTCAACTGCCTAGGAATCTGTTACAGGAAGTAATCTGCTCTCAGATGGGAAGCTGGTTTTTGAATCAGTTCTTCGACAGCACTGGGCCTCTGGCGGTGGGATTACCACCTGGAGGTCTTCACCTGAAGACCCATGCCACTGTGCCAGTATCCAGGGCAAACTGCACTCACCCACTCACTCTCTAGCCATGGTGTCCAGGAGAGGGAGAGCCCTCATTAAAAATACACTCTTGGGGCTTCCCTGGTGGCACAGTGGTTGAGAGTCCGCCTGCCGATGCGGGGGACACGGGTTCGTGCCCCGGTCTGGGGGGATCCCGCGTGCCGCGGAGCGGCTGGGCCCGTGCGTCCGGAGCCTGTGCTCCACGACGGGAGAGGCCACGGCAGTGAGGGTCCCGCGTACCACCAAAAAAAACACAAAAAACAAAAAAAAAAACACTCTCGGGCTTCCCTGGTGGCGCAGCGGTTGAGATGCAGGGGACACGGATTCGTGCCCCGGTACGGGAAGATCCCACATGCCGCGGAGCGGCTGGGCCCGTGAGCCATGGCCGCTGCGCCTGCGTGTCCAGAGCCTGTGCTCCGCAACGGGAGAGGCCACAACAGTGAGAGGCCCACGTACCGCAAAACAAAAAACACTCTCTTTGCCAAACTAGAAATGGTGGTTAGTGTGTTGAAAGCAAGAGAGAGCCGGCTTATATACCAAAAGGCAGGAGAAGGTCAGAGCAGTGATAAGAAATAACTCAGATTGTTTCTTGGCCAGGGCAGACTCCTGAACTGCACTACCCCACAGTGAACAGCAGCTGAATCTCTGAACACTTTTAGATCTTTCCTTTAGAGTTCTTCCTTGTGTAAGAACTGTGTGAGCAATTTAACTTGGAATTCTTTATAAAGCAAAGCTGAGAAATTATTGATATATATTGGCAATGGCAGAGAAGCTTATATTGGAATAATCTTCCCACAGATATTGATACTTACAAGACAATGAAGAGTAAGGAAAAGGGGCAAAATGAGAAGGAGTTTGAACCTTAAAAGAAAGGAACTGGGCTTCCCTGGTGGCGCAGTGGTTGGGGTCTGCCTGCCGATGCGGGGGACGCGGGTGCGTGCCCCGGTCCGGGAGGGTCCCGCGTGCCGCGGGGCGGCTGGGCCCGTGGGCCGTGGCCACTGGGCCTGCGCGTCTGTGGAGACTGTGCTCCGCGTCAGGGGAGGCCACAGCAGTGGGGGGCCCGCGTACCGCAAAAAAAAAAAAAAAAAAAGAAAAAAAGAAAAAAGAAAGGAACTACAGTGGATAAGACCCACATTAAATGGCTTTGCCCTTCAGGGGACTCTCTGGGTGGCAGGAGATCACTAGAAGGTAAGCAAAAGACTACAGTCTTAGGATGAAATTTGGGCCATCAGGATGACAAGAAACTGAGGTAGGGTACTCCCATAAAGAGGGAACCAAAGAAGGGGAGCCCCCAAATCTGCATATAAACTACCTTAAAATCCTTGAATGACTCCATAACCAAGCCTTTGTAGGGGACACTCCTAGGAAAGCTCTAAAGGTGTTCAGAGGTTCAGCTGCTGTTCACTGTGGGGTAATGAGAGTTTCAATCTTGACCAATTAGAGGGGTGTGGCCAATATTTCAAGCTTTCCATTGAAATCACAGAAAGGCCTTGCATCAGGCCCAGGACTTAAGACTTCCTAAGACTAGGGCAAAAACTGAAACAGACACACCCAACAAACCACAAAATCAAGACTTATTAGGCTCAAGGTGGTAAGTTAGTAAATTAACTGCTTGCTAGAACAAAAAAATCAACTCTTCAGAGGATAATAACGGAATACATACACTCAAGAACATATTATAATGCCCAATATATAACAGGCAATTACTAGACATGTGGAAAAACAGGAAAATGTGGACCAGAGTCAAGAAAAGCAGTCAGCAAAAGCATATCGCAAGATGATGAAACATTGGAATTGACAAATAATTTAAAGTAGCTATTATAAATATGACCGAAGACAAAGAAATGGACACTTTTTTTTAAAAGTAGAATTTCTGGAAATAAACTGAAAAGTCAACAAATGGAATTAATGACAGTTTGAAGGTGGCAAAAGAAAGGATCAATGAACTTGAAAAAATAAAATTATTCAATCTGAAAAACAGAGACAATAAAGACTGGAGAGGAAAATAGAGCAGAGCCTCAGTGACCTGTGGGACAACATCAGGTAGGCTAAACTCTGTATAAATGGATACCTAGAGGTAGAAAAGAGAAAAAAATGGGGAAAAAATACTTGAAGAAATAATGGCTGAACATTTTCCAAATCTGGTGAAAAACATTACCTTCAGGTCCAATATCTCAATGAATTACAAGTAAGATAACTACAATTACATTTACCATCATCCAAATGCTAAAAGCCAAAGATGAAGAGGAAATGTTGAAAGCAGCCAGAGAAAAATGAGACACATTATATAAGAGAGCCCAAAGATAGAAATGTCGCCTGACTTCTCATCAGAAAAGGATGGAGGCTAAAAAACAAGGAAATAGTATTTTTAAAGTGCTGAAAGAAAACTGTCAACCTAGAATTCTCTACCAGATATCTGTATCTTTGTCCTTGAAAAATGCTGGTCCCCAAAAAGCCATTTCAAGATAAATGAATAATGAGAAAATTTACCACCTGCAGACCTGCATGGCAAGAAATAAACAAAAGTAGTTATTTGCACTGAAAGGGAAATGCCATCAGATGGAAACTTGGAACTACAGAAAAGAATGAAAATCATCGGAAATGTTAATGTGGGTAAATACGAAAGACTATTGTTTCTTCCTTCCCTTAATTTCTTTGTCAATTGACTGTACAATGCAAAAATCATAGTAGGGTACAGTGAGGTTTAAAATATACGTAGATGTAAGGTATCTAACAACAACAGTACACAGGATAAACATGCAGGATTAACAGAATTAAACATGAAGTTTGTAATGTTAACCCCTAAGTAGACTGTGGTAAGGTAAGAAGGTATATTGAAATCTCTAGAACAGGGGACAGCAAACTACAGCTTAGAGGTCAAATCTGGTCCACTGCTTATTTCTTTAAATAAACTTTACTGCAATACAGCCATGCCATTCATTTAAGTGTTGTCTATGGCTACTTTTGCACTACAACCTCAGAGTTAAACAGCTGCAACAGAGATCATCACAAAGCTAAAATATTTACTATCTGGTGCTTTACATAAATAGTTTGGTAATTCCTTTCTTACAGAGTCCTTCGGTCAGTCTTACGACTTAGAGAATTTTGGGGGGTATCTATAAGGTGGAATAGTAATGATTAGCTTCCACCAAGTCTCTTTCATTTCAAGACAAAGGGACCAACCTTCTGCAGAACATCCACATCCCAAGGTCAGAGGCAGGAAAAAAAAAAAGACAATGGGTGTTACTCTGTCAACATGGGCTCCAGCTCATACTTGTGGATTCCAGCACGTTATTATTCTCCTCTGCTTAACATTCATCTTCCCTTCCTGGCTGTCTGACTTATGGATTTCAAGCTCCAGTGTCAAACACAAAGTCTATACCTTACAGAAACTGTTAAACCAACTCCCACAACTGTGTAAGGTCAAAACCCTTCAACAAATCCCTTAATACACACGCACGCATGTAAGCACATGCTTCTGTGTGCGCGCACGCACACATACACACACACACACACATACACAAATATCTCCAGTGGTTCTGCTTCTGATTTAATCCTGACTGAGAGATAAATAAAGCCAAATTTGGTTCTTTGGAAAGATGAATAAAATTTAGAATTCCATGGGCTTCCCTGGTGGCTCAGTGGTTGAGATGCAGGGGACACGGGTTCATGCCCCGGTCCGGGAGGATCCCACATGCTGCGGAGCGGCTGGGCCCGTGAGCCATGGCCGCTGAGCCTGCGCGTCCGGAGCCTGTGCTCCGCGACGGGAGAGGCCACAACAGTGAGAGGTTCGCGTACCGCAAAAAAAAAAAAAAAAAAAATTAGAATTCCTACCAAGAGTGATCAAAAATTTAAATGAGCAAATATTATGACTTAAAAAAGGACTGTCACTACAAATCCTACAGATATTCAGAGCATAAGAGAATATGAACAACTTATGGCAACAGGGTTTACTATTTAGAAAAAATGATGGGCTCATGTATTTCCAGCAGTATTTCTAATAGTCCAAAACTGGAAATAACTCATATGTCCATTATCAGGAAAATAGATATTATCAATTATGTTTATACTCATAAAATAGAAAATCATTTGGTGATTTAAAAAAAGAACAAACTGATAAATGCAACACCATGGATGAATCCAAAAATATTATCCTGGGAGAAAGAAGACAGACACAAAATATGTTTATACTGTATGATTCCATTTTTATGATGCTCAAGAATAAGCAAAATTAATCTATGATGATAGAAATCAGAACAATGGTCGCCTGTAGGGGAGGGAGATTAAATGGAAGGAGGCATGAGGGAACATTTGGGGTGAGGAATATGTTCGGTACCTCGCCTGCAGTGCTGGTTTTATGGATGTACACATTTATTAAAACTCAGATGGGGGGCTTCCCTGGTGGCGCAGTGGTTGGGAGTCCGCCTGCCGATGTAGGGGACGCGGGTTCGTGCCCCGGTCCGGGAAGATCCCACATGCCGCGGAGCGGCTGGGCCCGTGAGCCATGGCCGCTGAGTCTGCGCGTCCGGAGCCTGTGCTCCGCAACGGGAGAGGCCACAACAGTGAGAGGCCCGCGTACCGAAAAAAAAAAAAAGAAAAAAAAAAAAAAACTCAGATGGTAGTACACTTAAGACCTGTGTCTTGCATTATATGTAATTTTGTTCTCACATAAAAATTAAGCTAAGTTCCTTTTAAAAATGTATGCTCCCTCTATGATTAGGAACACAGATGAAGGAACACTATTTTCCTTTGCTAATCTCTATTTATTAATCCTTTGCAACCACCTTCAGAGGAAAAGATGTACTCTCCAATGAGCTCATATGCATCTCAAAATAACAGTGCCTTCCATGGCCTCTAATATTACATGTTTCACCATGGCTGGCCATGACAGGGGGTCCCTCATTTGGGTTGGTTACAAAAGCACAGAGAGAACTGACGTTTAACCTTTCTTCTAGAAATTACAATCTCGGAGTTAAACACTATCTGTTGGGAAGGTGTTTTTTTCGGTCACTGACTGCATCTCGGTGTCCCTTATTTGCAGTAGACTAGTTAATTGTGTATTTAGGGTGCTTGGCTTGAAGCTGAAACAGGGGTTTAAATAATATCCTTAGCTCTAAAATGTATCTGGCACACGTGAAGAGTGAAAAGTCACCAGTCCCAGGAAATAATCAGCCGAAAGACACTCAGCAGAAGAAAGGCTGTGATTTCACTCCTCCTGACTGCAGCCTTTGACAGAAATCACTTGACTTCAATTTGCAATATGCAACCCTGATTGCTCAGCTTATTTGTAATATGTGATGTTCTGCCCGTCAAAATAAGCTTCTAAGTAAGTACTGAGAAGGGAAGATGGTCTAAGTGAGGGAAACGGGAGGAGTGATTAGGAATTTTTCATTCTTCAATATCATGCAGAGGTAATAAACCAATGGATTGGAGAAGGGTTGCTTCTTGCAAAAGTTATAGCGAACAACCAGTACTGTAAGGAATGAATCTCACTTAACTTCCATTCTGTTCACTAGAACACAGAAACTAACTTAATAGTAACTTGTGCCACAGAACTGCAGATCAACTAGTAACCACTAATGATTTCTATAACTATCTGACAAAACTGCAGGATATGAGCTTGGAGGTATTCACAGAGTTCCAGGCAAGTTCAGTGCAAGGTAAGGAGAAAGCCAGGGAGCAGCCCATTGGGAAGAAGCAAAGTTATGTGTTCCAGGGGTGAGTGGTTGCTACAGGAAGGGGACATTGCCCAAGGAGGCCTTTGGGATTAAAGAAAGCTTTGAAGTGAAAACTTTTTTTTTTTTTTTTTGGGCTGGAGACTGTACATATCAAGTCTGAAGTTCTGGAGTAATAAAAGATGAGATGGGAAAAATACTTGATATTTATCTAAATATTATCTAAATACTAGATAAGAGAGGAAGAGAATTTCCAGGAGTTCTTTTAGGTATTCCTGTTTGTCTGGGTCCTCCCACTGTGGAATCAGAACAGAGGGTGTACCTACCCTTATCAACGCTTGACATTCATCTTGCTGAAATAAAGAAGATCCTGATGCAGACACACTCGATTTTAAAAATCAAAGAGCTACAAAACCTTAAATGTAAATCCTGTTTCCATTTATTCAATGTATGAAGTTCATGCAAGTAGCTTTCGAAATCTTAGCCAGTCTGCAGGTCGAGCTCAAACTCTCCCTTATCTGCAAAGCTTTGCAACAGTACTTCCACTCAAAGAGATACCTTAGGCTGCTCGTGAATGTCTATAAAATTTTTACTCCATATTGCGCAGTCTACAACTCTGTCTTGTGTTCGTTTTGTCCTCTAATTGGGGTGTGTTTGTGTGTGCACAACCCCAAAATACTGCAAAGTCAGTAAGACTAACTTCTGCCATGTCAGTGACTATGTATCAGCTTCTTTCACTATTCTCCAGAACAAGAGAACAACAAGGGCTCACACAATTGATACAGGTTTTATGAATTAAAGATGGTGATGATAGTGTTGGTACTTGGAAAGGTCAGCTATGAACCTTAGGGGAGAAGAAAAAATGATAAGCTCATGTGTTTCTGGGCAAGATGGAAGAGTGCTGTCAGAAAGACCTAGGCAAAAATATTATTCTCAAATAAAGACATCACTCTTTCAGAAGAAAGAGGAAGAATCTTTGCTAAATGTCACTGTCTTCTTCCGTTCTTCTGTTGCCTTCTTCATTCAGAAGGAAGTCAGAGTCTTAACCTGCCTTCATGTTTGTTGCTGTGAAATCAACTCAGCTTTACACATTACACCCAACGAGCCCCAATTCCAACCCATGGCCCCAGCCAATCAACACAAACAGCCCCCAGACACACATATACACTCGACCACCATTACCACCACTACCACCAAGAAAAGCCATCCCTTCCCCCATCCCCAGCCTAGATTCAGTTCTTTGGTATACTTCCAATAACATCCAATCAAAGAGACTCTAAGGGACTACCCAAAATCATCTGTGGTCCTGATTTATGTCATACTGAAAATAGCTTCCAGCACCTGGAAACTTGAAAACTGTATTTAGTTGACATTAATTTTTGATAAACAGGGATCTGTAACTACAGAATTTGATTTATATGCCCAGTTCCCATTATAAATAACTCCTCCAATTATCTGATCACATTCTTAGGGCTGGAAAAAAAAAATTGACATGAATTTCTACAAATAGAAATAATGTTCTAACTCTAAATTTTCAATTATATTATTTATACAAGGAATTCAGTGTTAATACAAACATATACACATTTATACTCCAAAAGAAAAAAATTGCTTATATTACCTTACAATTTGGATAAACAGAAAACACAACAGACTTAAGGACTTGAAAGTTTTTTTTTATATATAACCTAGGTTATTCTTTTATGTTTCTATTAGAAAAAATTTGAAATATACACAACAGTAGAAAGAATGATACAATAAACCTTTACTACCCATCACTTAGTTTCAACAATTAACAATATATTGTTGAATAGAAGTGACAAGAGTAGACAATCTTGCCTTTTTCCTGATCTTCCGGGAAAAGCATTCCGTTCTTCTCTATTAAGTAAGATGTTACCTGTAGGTTTTTCCCTAGTTTGTTGAGAATATTTTCATGAATCAGTCAGATTTTTTCTCAAATGGTTTCCTGCATTTATTAAGATGATATGTAATCTCTGACCTTTGTTCTATTAATATGGTGTATTATATATAATCTCTGAGTGCTAAACCAACCTTGCATTCCTGGGTTACATTTCAGTAAGTCACGATATATAATCCTTTTAATATATTGCTAGATTTGGGTTCCTAGTATTTTAAGAATTTTTGTGCCTGTGTTCATAGGAATTCATGATTTGTAGTTGGTTTATTTGTGATATCTTTGTCTAATCTTTAGTGTCTGCGTAACACTGGACTGATAGAATGGTTGGGAGGTATTCCTTCCTCCTACATTTTATGGAATAGTTTGTGAAGATTGGTATTATATCCTCTTTGAATGTTGATAGAATTCACCAATGAAGCCATATGAGCCTGTATTTCTCTTTGTGGGAAGAGCTTTAAGTACTAACTCAACTTCCTCATTTGTTACAGAGCTAGTCAGATGATTCTGAGTCAGGATGGATTATTCGTATCTTTCTAGGAATTTGTCCAGTTTCATCAAAATTGTCAAATTTGATGGCATAAACTTATTCATAGTATTGCCTTATAACCTTTCTAATTTCTGTGAGGTCATTAGTGATGTTCCTTTTCTCATTTATGATTTTGGTAATTTACTAATACATTACTCTTTTCTTTTTTATCAGTCTAGCTAAGGATTTGTCAATTTTCTTGATCTTTCCAAAGAACCAACTTTTGGTTTCACTGATTTCCTCCATTGCTTTGATTTCTATTTCATTGACTTTTACTCTCATCTTTAGTATTTCTTGATTCCTGCTTGCTTTGGGTTTACTTTGCTCTTCTTTTTATCATTTCTTGGTATAGAGGCATAAGTTATTGATTGGAACCTTCCTTCTTTTCTAATATAAGGATTCCAACTTATAAATCACATTAACATGTTATAAACAATATAATTATTTTATAAAATCTTGAAGAAAAAAACATACATATATCTATCTATAGGTAAATCTATCATATTTACCCAAACATTTACTTTCTCTGGTGTTCTTCATTTCTTTGTGTAGATTCAAGTTACCATGTGGTGTCATTTCCTTTTAGCATAAAGGACAATTTTAGCTTTTTTTGTAAGGCAGGTCTTAGCAACAAATCTGAGTCTTTATTTGTCTGGGGATGTCTTCATTTTGAAGGACAGTTTTGCTGGAAAGAGAATTAATTGCTAGTTTTGCTCTTTCAGCACTCTGTTCAACAGTGTCTTCAATAGTGCCACTGTTTCTGATGTGAGTTATTTTCCACTTACTGCTTTCAAAAATTTCTCTTTATTTTCCAACAGTTTGCCTATGATTTGTCTACGTGTGAATCTCTTTGTGTCTATACTATTTTGGGTTCACTGAGCATCTTGGTCACTAGATTAATGTTCTTTATCAATTTTTGGAAGTTTTCCGCCATTCATTCTTTTTTTTTTAACATCTTTATTGGAGTATAATTGCTTTACAATGGTGTGTTAGTTTCTGCTTTATAACAAAGTGAATCAGCTATACATATACATATATCCCCATATCTCTTCCCTCTTGCGTCTCCCTCCCTCCCACCCTCCCTATTCCACCCCTCTATATGGTCACAAAGCACCGAGCTGATCTCCCTGTGCTATGAGGCTGCTTCCCACTAGCTATCGGTTTTACATTTGGTAGTGTATATATGTCCATGCCACTCTCTCCCTTTGTCACAGCTTACCCTTCCCCCTTCCCATATCCTCAAGTCCATTCTCTAGTAGGTCTGCGTCTTTATTCCCATCCTGCCCCTAGGTTCTTCATGACTTTTATGAGAGACTCTAGGCCCATCCACCTCACTACCAGCCATTATTTCTTCAAATGTTGTTTCTGACCTCTTTTCCTCTCTATCCTGTTGGGGCTCCTATTAAACATCTATTAGTATGCTTGATTTCAGACAGGTCTCTGAGACTACTTTTCATCATTCTTTTACACTTTGTTCTTCAGATTGGATAATTTCTATTTACCTATCTTCAGGTCCACTAATTATTTCTTTTGACATCTCAAATATTGTCATGAGTCCCTTTGGTGAATTTTTCATTCCAGTTATTTCACGGTAAAACTCCAGAACTTCCATTTGGTTCGTTTTTTATAGTTTTTCTCTTTGCTGTGATTCTAATTTATGAGTTATTGTCATCATACTTTCCTTTAATTTTTAAAAAAAATTTATTTATTTTATTTATTTTTGGCTGTGTTGGGTCTTTGTTGCTGCGCGCAGGCTTTCTCTAGTTGTGGCGGGGGGGGGGGGGCTACTCTTTGTTGCGGTTCATGGGCTTCTCATTGCAGTGGCTTCTCTTGTTGTCAAGCACGGGCTCTAGGTGCACAGGCTTCAGCAGTTGTGGCACGTGGGCTCAGCAGTTGTGGCTTGAGGGCTCTAGAGTGCAGGCTCAGTAAGCTGTGGTGCATGGACTTAGTTGCTCCGCGGCATGTGGGATCTTCCCGGACCAAGGCTCGAACCCGTGTCTCCTGCATTGGCAGGTGGATTCTTAACCACTGCGCCATCAGGGAAACCCCTCCTTTAATTTTTAAAACGTAGTTTCCTTTAGTTCTTATAACAACTTCTCTGAAGTCTTTTTCTGATAAGTTCAAGATCTATGCCCACTAACAGAGAGTCGCTATTAACTGCTTTTCCCTCCCTAAGTATAGCCTCACTTCCTGTTTCTTTGCCTAGCTCGATATTTTGGATATATGTTGTAGCAGCTCTGGATTCTGTCCACCACCCCCCCACCTCACCCCTGCTGGGAGTTGTTGCTAATATTTCGTTTGTTTAGCAATTTGCCTAGACTTAATCTGGAATCTGTTTCCTCCTTGGTATTTGGCTCTGACGTTCCTGCTCAGGTGTTTTTGTTTTTTAATATCCGTTTTTGTTTTTAAAGCCTAGAGTCCTAGGGATCACCCCGTGTCTGCACAGCTTAGTAGTCGGCCAAACATTGTTCAGAGATTGGTCTGTTGGTAGGGCATTCCATATTCAGCTGTATTTAAATCCATCCAGGCTTTTATTTTCTGCCACATCCCCTTGTGTTTCCCCTGTACGTGCACACAGGTTTATGGTCAGCTAAGGATGAGTAGGCAGCTTGAGCCCTCTCTGGTCTCTCCTGAGCAAAGTTGTGGAAAGCTCATAAAATCTTATGACTGTCTTGTTTCCCAGATCTCCGTATCTGGCTAGTCTTCTGGTTCACTGCTTGCCCCAACCCAGGAAGCAAACTCCATCCAGCTGAGCCCGTGGTGTTCCCATTCATCTGCCAAGATCACTACTGTTACTGACTGGACATGGGATTTTCCTCTGCTCTGCTCCAAATCAAGTCAACCCCCTCTCTATCAATCAAGCTGTTGGTTTTCTCACATTGCCTTTCCCTGGTAGGCTGAGCTGGGGTAGAAAACAGCAGCAACTCCAGGCAAAAGGCTATCAACTCCCATTGTTCTAATGCAAAATTCCTGAGTTTCTCACAAGTAATTGCTTCTCAAATTGATGGATGCCTTTTGCCAGTTTCCAAAGCCATGAAATGATTATATTTGACACGTTTGTCCAGTTTTATTATTGCTTTTTTTAAGAGAGGATCTGCCAAGCTACACCTTCCACCATATTGGAAGTTCTGACCCCAATACACATGGTGTCTTCAGAAAGAACTACAAATATTATGCAACATAAAAGTGTAATTTCTTCCTATTAATTTTCATCTATCTTCCCTTTTCTGGATTCTATAAGCTCTTATCATTTGAATACAGATTTTTTTTCTTTTCCTCATCAAATAGCAAATCTATTTTAGTGAAGTAAAAATGACAGAAGAAAGAGAGGTTACATGAAATAGATAGATAACATCTGCAGAATAAGGTCAGTTGTAAAAAGATTCTCTATTTTTGACTGTCTCTTGTACATACTCTGTAAGGAATAAGAAAAGTGGGTTTTTCTTTCAAGTATTAAAATTAACTCCAAACGATGAAAGGGAGAAGGAGAAACAATGCAAAAAGAAAGGGGAAGCAAAAGAACCTTAAGTTCTAGTCCTATGCTACAAAGAAGAAGAAATAAAAAAGAATATTTAAACTTCTACCGACAAAAATTTGAAGCCAAGGATATTAAGAACAGGAAATTCAGAAAAACTCAATGAGCCAGACTCTCCCTCAATACCAAACCAAGTAATTTAATATTTGGTGTTTATTTAGTGCCCACAAATTCCAGAAAATGACTCTCAGGTTCAGCCTGTTATATATGGTTTTAAATTGTGTACGGTTTTTTGAGTACCAGGTGTCCATCCCCGATTCCCGGAAACACAGATGTGTGAAGAACACAGCAACTCAAAGACAATTGGCTCTGCCTACCATGCTACACAAAATGTAATGAATTTAGTCTGTTCCCCACGCTTTTTTCCTCTACCTCACCTCTTTGCCTAAATGGCCAAGAACATAGTATTTCTTTGTCCAAAGAGTCAAAATTCAAATAAGAACAAACGTGTGCTTGAGGCTGTCAAATACTACTAGATCACCTCCAAAGGATTTCACCTTACTTTCTACCTCCCAAAGCACTTGCAGTCATTTTTGGGTCCCACTACAAACCGTAAACCCATAGATCTCTATGATTTGGAGAGAATGCTGTGAAACCATCTAACCATTCCCCCTATCCTGAGGCAGAACTTACATTAAGAGAGGAATATTTGTTGCATTATGGTTAAGAGACTGAGCTGAAAGACAAACAGTACCTTGGTGTAACTCAAGCTTCCTGAAACTACTCTGCTGGGCCTCAAAGCTGCCCAAACAGCCATCCTGATGCTTCCAACAGAAACTCTGAACGGCCTTTTCCTGTTCGACTGAAGCCAGTGACATCATCAACGAACCACTGTCAGGCCACTACTGCTGCTCCTATAATCCTTGGAGAGAATCTATGTGATGTATCAAAATGGAACGAATACGCTTGGTAAAATGATCATAAAACCACCTGCCAAAATCAAGGCGGAGAAGAGTGAGAATAAAAAGGCCAACAGAGGGACAAATATTTTCAGTGCCATGAAGATTTCTTTCCAATTACATCCTATTTCATAGCTCTCATGTTTGGAAACTACTGAAGGAGGATCCCCAAATGACTGCATCTTCTCTGCCTGACTGAAGAGAGCCACGTAACTGACTTGGGCCCACCGACCTCCATCCCCACCCCCAGTCCCGCAAGACTCCAGCAGAGACTTCTAGCACAGTCTGGCTCTCCTGTGACTATATTCAACTTATATCCATAATTTCTACATTTTCTGGCCACTCCAAGTCTTCTTTTCTGGCATCTTCAAAGACCTTAAGGGCCACCAAATGTCAATCAATGTATGGGCACCCATAAGTATACATCTGGACCTGCCTTTTATAAAACCACAGCCCTCAGCACGCAGGATTACAATCCATTTACATAGAAGCCGACCTGCAGTGGGATGTACGTGGGCTAAAAATCCTTTGTTAGACTATATATTTCTAAGCTGTCTCAGAAATATGAGCATCCTACCCTGAGTACTCCATCCTAGTGGTTTCTCAGGCAAAGTCACCCAGCATCCCAATAAAATCCTTATGTTGAGACTTGGAAACAGATGAAACGACAAATGAAAAAATTAAAATGAAGACAGTTACTTTACTGCCAGCATGGAGATCTTCCCACTACTTATAAGGTCTATGGGGCTAGAGAGCGGGTGCAGCCCTTAACCACGGTCTGAAATAGTGCAGACCAGTCACCGTGAAAGAAGGCAGAACACAATTTCATCTCTCTTCTGTGTCCCTCACTCAGAGGCAAAAGGATTGCGGCCACCAGAAAAATGCACAGGATCTCTCTGCTGGATGGGAAATGCTGTGTGAAGCAGTCCAAGGACTAGTCCCTGCTAGATGTACCTTCCATCCATTTGGACATTGAAACACCCAGAGAACAAGCAGGCAGGAATCCAGGAGGGGAACAAAGGGAGTGAGTTATCTGCCAGAGCGTGTGGTCCAACCCTCTCACCTCCCCACCATCTTTCTCACTTGTGGCATCATGTGAGAGAAGGGACAGAGAGTATGGACAGAAGGGGCCTCACCTCATTACAGCAAAGCCACGATCACAGACCTGGGAGTGGCTGCGTATCCACGTGTCAGCCTAGCTTCCAAGGGCTCAGCCACTATCAAAATAGACACTTTTCCAGCTTGGCTCTTTTTCAGTTGAAAGGAGGAGAGAGAAGGAGAAATAAAAAGAGGAAGGGAAGGAGGGAGAAAAGGGTAGATATGTGGAAGAAGAGGGAAGAAAAAGAAGGGAGCAGAGCACTTACTTACTCGCATCAACATCTACAGGCTTGTGTAATTTCCCCACGTACTTATTATCCTAAAATCACAGCACAAGTAACCAGCCTAGTGCTTGGAACCAAGTGCCCGCTGATAATGGATTCATTTGCAATTTAATGAATCTACCAGCCATTTTCAATTTTCATATTTTCCACTCAATGAATAGTAACACTTATTATCATATACATGTTATAAAAACAGGCAGGAGAGGCCAGGGTGCACAGTGGTACCCAAAATGAATCGTAATTAAATGAGAAAAGGCTACCTCTCCTGTGTGAAGGTTTGCTAAGGACCTGAGCTCCCCTGGAGACATGCTTGCTTGCTATTTTTACCAGTGACAAACAGTGGGTTTGCCCTCAGCCAGGCACGTATCTGGGAAGGGGTGACTGGAGACTCATGACCTCTCATCTGAAAGCTATTTGTGGAACCCACCTTGAAACACGGCCTTCCAGGTACCTGTCTGTCCTTATCAACTTAGGTATCTGGGCCAACTGCAGTGGTTTTTCAAAGAGCTGCAAGAACAGGGGGTCATATGCTTTGATAAAGACCCCATGCATGGCACGGAGAGCCTACAGCACAACCAGTGGGTGCTAGAGTCGCCCATGGAAACTCCAAAGAGAAATTCAGCCACCAGCTATGGTCCAAGGCCAAGAATAATGAGGAAAATAGATCCTAATGGGGGAAAAAAACACTAAGTGCTATCTGGGATCCTGGAATGGTCGGGGTAGGGGGGTGGGAGGGGATAAACCTAAATTCTATTAAAATCACAGAATTTTGTAGTTGGAAGACCTTAGAGAGAACCCAAATCATCTAACTCCAAAAGTAAACAAAGCAGAATCTGGCTTATCCTCGAGTTAAAACTCCATTTAGCAGAGCTGGCAAGAGAAGCAAACTCTCCTGTGACCGGATACAAGACGATGGACTAGAAAGAGCTTGGAGTCGGGTCGCAGGTGTTCCAGTTAAGAGTGGGAGAACTTGGGCTTCCCTGGTGGCGCAGTGGTTGAGAGTCTGCCTGCCAATGCAGGGGACGCGGGTTCGTGCCCCGATCCGGGAGGGCCCGTGAGCCATGGCCGCTGAGCCTGCGCGTCCGGAGCCTGTGCTCCGCAACGGGAGAGGCTGCAGCGGTGAGAGGCCCGCGTACCGCAAAAAAAAAAAAGAGTGGGCGATCTTGAGCAAAGGACACTCCTCCCTGCTGTCCTCCAAAACAGAACTAGGAGGAATATTCTAGGACTGCTTCCTGAGGTACACTCTGTTCTGTGAAGACACAAACACGATCCGAAAACTCGTCACTAAATGAGGCCATGTTTCCCTGCCGAGGTAGTGCAAGGTTTCCATTTTACTCATTCATTCTAAGGGGGCCCAACCCTTTCAACATATTAAAAATGTCAAACTCCAGACAAAAAAATATGATATGTATGTACGTCAACCCAGCCTGGCCTGGCCCAGCCTGCTGGGTGAATGAATTTGAGAGGGGAACCTTCTAGATAAACAGTCATGGAAGGTCCCAGAATGGAGCAAACTCTATGACTGCTGATAAACAGGCAGAGACAAAGCACCATGCTTAATGCAGCCTGAGCAACCACCAGATACAGAACATGCACAGATTCTAGCAGGGCCCAAGTTTTATAAGCTGTTAGGAACAATCGACTAGACAAGTAATCGTAGCAGCTGCTATCACAATTAGCATCAATATATTCTCCCAGGGCTTCCCTGGTGGCGCAGTGGTTGAGAGTCCGCCTGCCAATGCAGGGGACACGGGTTCGTGCCCCGGTCTGGGAGGATCCCACGTGCCGCGGAGCGGCTGGGCCCGTGAGCCATGGCCGCTGAGCCTGCGCGTCCAGAGCCTGTGCTCCGCAACGGGAGAGGCCACAACAGTGAGAGGCCCACGCACCGCAAAAAAAAAAAAAAAAAAAAAAAAAAAAAAATATATATATATATATATATATATATATATATATATATTTTTTTTTTTTTTTTTTTTTTTTTTTCCTCCCAGCAGCCAGTGAACGACCCCAATTCGGCCTGCAGGGCTCTCAAACCTCAGCCTGTATCCCTCTCCCCCTTACGCACTCACTGCCCTGCGGCCGCACTGGCCTCACCTGGACCTACAGAAATGCTAAGGAACATCCCGACTCCTAGACTCTCTCCCTGCTGTTTCCTCCGTCTCCAACGCCCTTCCAGGCAGTGAGTGGCTCCCTCACTTCATTCAGATTTTGACTCAGAGACCTTCCCCACCCAATCTAAATACACTCTCAATCAGCCTCAGGTCATTTTCTCTCTCTTAAACTTGCTTTATATTTTTTATCACACTTATCACTACTTGACATTATTATATGCAAACTTGTTCATCTACTGCCTGCCTTACTTGCTAGAATGTAAGTTCCCTGAAGGGAGGTTCCTGTCCATTTCATTTTGCATTATGTCCCAGTACCTAGAAGACGCTGCACAAACACTTATTGAGTTACGTAATAAATTTTCAGACTCCACGTGCCCAATCTAATCGTGAACTGGTCTCGCCCTGCTTGGTTCCACTGATGAAGTGTTCTCTGCTATGCTTTTCTACCACGACTGTAAAGTGCTGAAGAAACTGGTTTTGCTTTGCAGTTTGGTCTCTCTAGTATATTTTTCTCTGCTGGCAACAGATACCAAATAGAGAAGAAGCCACAGAATCAGCAAATTCCTCTGTCACAGTGATTGACTATGCATGACCGGCCCGCCGGTGCCCATTTTCGGGGCGGGGGGGGCACCCCTTTCAATGCAAAACCAGCCACAGTGGATGCATGTCCAGTGGAAAACCGAAGGGTGAGGGGGAGAGGTTTTAAAAAACAATTTATTGGGTTGGCCAAAATGTTCATTTGGGATTTTCGTAGGATGTTATGGGAAAACCCGAACGAACTTTTTGGCCAATACCGTGTGGGAGGGGCGGTCAGAAATCAGTACAAACCCAACATTACATGACTAAGACAGGAAGGGATGCCTCGTTCGTGTGTGGAGCGAAAACAGGAAGGAAGAAGAGTGTGACAGAGGAGCGGGGGTGAGCAAACCACTGGCCCCATATTTATTGCACTGTAAGTAGAATTGATCTGTCACCTGCTTCAATCTCCCACACAACCCTCAGAAAGGCAACACAATCAGAGGAATACAAAGGAGACAGCTCCTGCTAGAAACGATAAGAGCCGAAGCTCAAAACACACTACAGTGCATCAAGTGGCCAAGATAAAGCTGGTGGGAGCAGCTCTTCTTGGTTTCACCTCATTGGCTCAAGCGTACGCTTTCTGAAAGAGTGGGCCAACATGAGAATACGTGTGTAGAATGATCCGACACCAGACAGCCTGTCTTGAAGTTGCATAGCCTGCAAGGTTCCGAACGTTTTGAGAGCCAGCCCTGAGAATAAGCCGTTTTGTTGGGGGTCAGTATCCAACACCGCTCCCAAGTTTGGCGATTCGCTAGGAAGACACACCTAACATCTATTACAGCAAAAGCAAAACCAGCAAAGGGAAAGAGCGCAGGGGGCTGAGTCAAAGGAAACGAGGCACAAGCTTACGAGTCCTCTCCTGGTGGAGTCACGCAAGATTCAGTTGATTCCTCCAGCCACAGGTTGCAACAACACGTGTGAAATGTTGTCTAGCTCGTTAGAGACTCGATGCCCTGGGTTTTTATTGCGGGCTGGTCACACAGGGACCCTCCGCCTAGCAGAAGCCAAGACTTGAAACTCCCAGAAGGGAAGCAGGTGTTTGGCAAAAACTACATTGTTTGCACAGGTCATTCAGGCACAGATAGCCACTCCTATCAGGACATGGTAAGAACCCTCCCGAAATCCAAGTCCCCTGATGCCAGCCATGGGCCAATCTTGCAAGCAGGCCTTTCTAAGGACAACAGCCTCGGGAGCATAATGTGAATCCTTTCTGTATAGACAGCCCTACACCATACCCAAGTCTGTCACCTCTATACACGCATGACACACAGGGCACTGCTGCCAAGATGCCCTGCCTCACGTAACGTGCAAGATTGTGGGCGGGAAGCAGCAGCTGGCAGCCTTGTGTCCGGGCCACTACCCAGGCACTGTCGTTGGCAGGGACTCTGGAAGAGCCACAGAGGAGTTATCAGCACCCAGGAAGAGAGAGGAGGTCTCCCAGTGCACAGAGCCCAGCAGTAGCTCTCCGCCCAAAGTCAGAGAGGGCGAGGCGGGGCGCACTGCAGAAGAGCAGTCCCACCGAGCACAGGCCGTGCAGTGGGGGGCCAGCCACATGGGACGCTCAGCCCCCAGTGCAAGCACAGCCCTGGAGAAGTGGGTGGAGGTGACAGCCACAGGGGCAGATGTGGAGAAGTCACAGAAGGAACACTGGGGCCCTGCAGACAAGAGAGATGAAGGGCATCCAAAAAAGACTGGTGGTTGAAACATATAGAGAGGCTGCCAGCTTCCACATGCTAACCGCTGGCATCCATCCATCTGCTGGTTGCCTTCGCAATGCTTTGAAAACGGTGACAAAACGAGGTTTGAGCAGGTTAAGCCCATGCTGTACATCTGATATTTCCAGAGGCACGGGGAGTAGGGGAGAAGAGTGGAAAGGGAAGTGGGGTGGCTTTCAGGTAGCATGTGGCTATAAGAGCAATATTCTGGAACCCTCCTGCACTGTTGGTGGGAATGTAAATTGGTGCAGCCACTACAGAGAACAGTATGCAGGTTCCTTAGAAAACTAAAAATAGAACTACCATATGACCCAGCAATCCCATTCCTGGGCATATATCTAGAAAAGATGAAAACTCAAATTTTAAAAAATACATGCACCCCAATGTTCATATTAGCACTATTTACAATAGCACAGACAGGGAAGCAACCCAAATGTCCATCAACAGATAAATGGATAAAGAAGATGTAGTACATATATACGATGGGATATTACACAGCCATGAAAAATGAAATAATGCCATTTGCAGCAACATGGATGGACCTAGAGATTATCATACTAAGTGAAGTAAGTCAGACAGAGAAAGACAAATACCATATGATATCACTTACTTGTAGAATCTTTAAAAAATGATACAATGAACTTATTTACAAAACAGACTCACAGACATAGAAAACAAACTTATGGTTACCAAAGGGGAAAGGGGGAGGATAAATTAGGAGTTTGGGATTAACAGATACACATTACTATATATAAAGTAAACAACAAGGACCTACTGTATAGCACAGGGAACTTTATTCAACATCTTGTAATAACCTATATTGGAAAAGAGTCTGAATAAGAACATACATACATGTGTGTATATATATATGTATATATGTAACGGAATCACTGTGCTCTATACCTGAAACTAACACAACATTGCAAATCAACTATGCTTCAATAAAGAAAAAAAAAAAGCAATATTCCTGGAAACCAGTTATCTGGGAAATTCAGAGAAGGGTGGACTGACCAGGTATTACACTCACATACACCATTTGAAGAAAGATGACTGCCACTGTCATCTTATTTGTTTTTGCAGAAGGCATGACAATCCCACTTATTAGTTTTTATTCATAAGAACAAGGAACCATCCATCTTCCTGAGCCTTTGCAAATACTTATATAGTACAAAGCAACCAACAAACATTTAGTTCAAGGGTTTGTGAACTCTTCTTTAAAAGAGCCAGATCATAAATATTCTACACTTTAATGGTCTCTGTCACAACTTCTCAACTTCTGCCATGAAAGCAGCAAGAAGGTAGCCATAGGCAACACGTAAACAAATAAGCCCGACTGTGTACCCGTAAAACTCTGTATTTACATAACAGGACGTGGGCTAGATTTTGCCCACAAGCCATCATCATTTGCTGACCACTGCTCTAATTTATATATAGAACTTGTGAGAGGCAGAAACAGGTCTTGGACGGCCATTTAGGTTTTTAGTTGAACTGCTGTTGACCTATCTGATAAGAAATGCATATAGAGCATTTCAGGTCCCTCTATCCTCACAAGAGACTACTAGAGCCACGTCAGGGAGACAGAATCACACAAAGCTAACAAATATAAAGGAGGCCTTCACTTCCAGACACCAGGATTCAAACTTCAGTGAGTGCTCAAGAGACTAAAACCAAAAAAGGACATGAACAGGATATATGTGAAATATACAAGTCTCATGAAACATATGGAAAACATCCAACCTCTCTAGTAATCAGAGAAACACATGTAAAATATCATTTTCTATTTATTATGCTGGCAAAGTTTTTTTTTTTTTAAAGGAAACTACCAAGTATTTAGACAGAGAATGTAAAACAGGAATATTCAGACATTATTGGTGAGAGTGTAATTTGTAATGGCTATACTTCAGATGCTTATATTAGAGATTTCCAGTCAGAAACAGCGATCGTTTACTCCCTGGAACCAAAAAAGGTTCTGGATCTAGAACAGCAGAAAGGGTAGAGAAGTGGGGATAAAGTCCCTACTCCAAGTTTTAAAAGGCCCCAGTCTCCAGCTCTGTGACAGAGTTTTAGCAGTGATGCTTTTGGTCCCCTGGGCACTGAAGGATTCATCTCTGAGGAAAGTAACCAGAGAGAGAAAAGACTAATCCATGTGTCTGGGGTCGTCTTGTAATGTCCTCTAGAGTTCCTGTGAGGGGTCCAGCCGCTGTCAATCCTCAACCATCACCAAGCCCTGTGCTCCCCATAGCTTCCCCCTCCAGTATGAAAAAACATGCACAGGTTACCTGACATTTGAGAAAACATTCTAACGTGAAAGAAACCAAAACAAACTCATAAATAGAAAGAAAGGGACAGAAAAAGAACTCAGAGGAAATAGAGATTACACAGAAAACAGAAAACGATTTAACAATATTTTTAAAATATAATAAATATCTGACAGATACCAAGAAATATATTGATTCAGGAAACCAGAACAAGAACAGGATGCTATTTTTTTTTTTTTTTTTTTCCGGTACGGGGGCCTCTCTCTGTTGTGGCCTCTCCCATTGCGGAGCACAGGCTCCGGACGCGCAGGTTCAGCGGCCATGGCTCACGGGCCCAGCCGCTCTGCGGCATGTGGGATTTTCCCGGACCGGGGCACGAACCCGCGTCCCCTGCATCGGCAGGAGGACTCCCAACCACTGCACCACCAGGGGAGCCCAGGATGCTATTTTTTCTTTTAAAAAAAAGAGGAAACTTGAGAGAACAAGCACTCTTGGAAATGAAGACTGAATAGAAGAATTAACACATTTAGTAAAGGAGCTGGATATAAAGTTGAGGAAATCTTCCAGAAAATAAAGCAAAAAGATGAACAGAGGGATAATAGGAGAGAAAAATTAGAAGTGAGGAGAGGGGAAATCAATCACAAGTGCAAATTCCAACTAATGTTCTAGAAGAAAAAGTAGGGGAAAATGGGGAGCTGGGCAGGGGGCAGGGAGGACGAGGGACTATAAATATAATAGTTCAAGAAAAGTTCCCAAACAAGAAAAACATAAATATCCCAATGGAAAGAGTCGGAATCATGATGAAATACAGCCCACACCAGGCATAGGAAATGCAGAGAACAGGGCAGGAAGCGAATCCCACAAGCTTACAGAGGGGCCACAGGTCACACCCAGGTACGAGAATGCCACCAGACTTCTCAAAAATAACACAAAGGAACAAGGTCTTCGAATTTTTAAGAAAAATAATTTTCAGAGTTAGAATCTTATATTCAACTAATTTTACATTCAACTAATTTATCATTCAAGGTACAAGGAAGATATTTTCCATTTACTGAGGCTTACTGTGGTGATCATTACGCAATATAGGCAAATATCAAATCATGACACTGTACACTTGAAACTAACATTATATGTCAGTTACATGTCAATTAAAAAAGTATATTTTCCAACAGTCAAAAATTTTCTCCCTATGTACCCTCATCTCCTCAGTAAACTACCTGAAGTTGAGCTTTACCTGGATGAGGTAATAAACCAATTTTAGAAACACACTGAATCCAGGAAATAGAAGACCCAGCACAAAAGAAAGGGAAAGAGTCTTCCCCAGCGTGTTAGAAATAAGGCAGCCCCAAGACAACAACCGAATAGGAGGCCCAGAAAGACCAGGCCAGACTGCAACAGGAGGGCAGGAGGCTCCAGGAAGAAGGCTGCTGAATAAAAATGCATCCAAGACACTATCTGATCTGCTGCCCAAATTAAGAGGGATTCTGATGGAAAGTTCAGGGCTGAATTTTGATGAGGGCAAGAATTTTTGTTGGTTTTGTTCAATGATGTATTCCCAGGACCCTGAAAGTAATTAGTAAATATTTACTGTACCTATTAAAACGAAACAAATATAAAAAGTAAATTATTAACTGGGAAAAACAAAAAGATGTATCAGGAAGGCAATTCAGTATCATACCACTTTACTGGAGAGCTATTCAGTATCTTTATAGCTTAAGCACTGACAGCTGATTTAACTCTAAAAAAAAAAAATCAAGACAATAGGATTCTAGAGGATGGGGAGAGAAGTGTGTGTGGAAGGGGTTCCTGGCCACTGTGGTATGTAGTGCTGGAAAGCTATATTCCCATCTTCCACAACAGAAAACCAGTAGATAACGTTGAAAACTACAAGATGAGGAAAAGCAGCATATATGTCTTAATGAGAAATATGAAGATATATATTGGAAGAAACAACAAAATAGAGCTAAAGGTATTTACATTTGTCAGGGGGAGGGAAAATGAATAAATACAAGACAGGCGACGGGCTTTGTAGAAGTCTTGTATTATTTGACTTTTAAATTTAGATGCATGCGGTTTCCCTGGTGGCGCAGTGGTTGAGAGTCCGCCTGCCGATGCAAGGGAAAAGGGTTCGTGCCCCGGTCTGGGAAGATCCCACATGCCGTGGAGCAGCTGGGCCCGTGAGCCATGGCCGCTGAGCCTGCGCGTCCGGAGCCTGTGCTCAACAACGGGAGAGGCCACAACAGTGAGAGGCCCGCGTACCACAAAAAAAAAAAAAAAAAAATAGATGCATGGCCTAATTTGATAAAAATAAAAATTAAACCTAAGAAAAGGCTTACATTTTAGGCCTAGCCATTTGATAGCTAAGAAACTCTCCCAGGAGAATAATCAGATGTGCAAAGACCTATGTTCACTGCAACAATCTTCTTAATAGAAAAAAAAGGGGGGGGGATCTATTATTTCTTTCATAATAGAAACTATTAGGGATTTAGTTAATGAAATAAGAATGAAATATTATGTTGTTATTTAAATAATCAAGCTTTTGAAGAATAATAAAAACAATAGAATGCTCCTTTAAAAATCAGGATTTAGAAACTATACAGAGTACAAGGATAGTTTCCATATGCATAGAAAAAAGAAAAAAGCAAGTATATGTTAACAGCTATGTGCTCTAGAGAGTAGGATTACAGGTCATTTTTCTTTCTTATTTATACTTTTCCATATCTTCTAAATTTCCTACAGTGAATTTGTATCACTTGGTCAAACACTTTTACAGTGTTTTTAATTTATAAAGCAGGAAAAAAATATAAAAACTGGAAAACAATTCTTGGTATTTTTCTAGAGAAAATGACCTCATTTGAAATACTTAATGGTTAAGAAAAAAATAAAAGGGTAATCAATGCACAAGGGCAAAAAGACAAAAATAAAAAATCAAAACCCACAAAATAAAGTACGTCTGGTGCCTGAAACACAATCACACTGGAATCGCCAAATAAAGGTCCTGTCTCTTCGATTACCTTCCATTGTTGAGCCTTAAACTGGTCTCATCTTTTAAAACACCCTGGATGTGACCTTTTGGCTTGAGGGTCAGTGAAATCCTATTGTCCCAGCTGTGGGCAGCATCTCTGGATGTGAAGTTTAGATCCAAGCCAACCAGGATCTGAGTCCCAGCTCAGGCTTTCACCAATGTGGGCAGATTATACACTCTCTCCTACCCTGCTATTCCTTGTCTATTAAATTGGGATAATTATTTTGCAGGTCTGCTCTGAGAAAAGAACTAGTAAAGTACTTTAAAATGATTATTTGTAGGGCTTCTCTGGTGGCGCAGCAGTTCGGAGTCCGCCTGCCGATGCAGGGGACGTGGGTTCGCGCCCCGGTCCGGGAAGATCTCACATGCCGCGGAGTGGCTGGGCCCTTGAGCCATGGCCGCTGAGCCTGTGTGTCCGGAGTCTGTGCTCCACAACGGGAGAGGCCACAACAGTGAGAGGCCCGCATACCGCCAAAAACAAAAAAGATTATTTGTGTCTGGGACATAGTAATCCACCAATAAATGGTGACTATTTTTTTGTTCTATTTTATAAACACCTCACAAATTAAATCTGTTTAGCCGTAGTCACTGATAGAAAGTACACACTCATCCACTCACTGACTCCTCCCAGACTTAACTATGGGCCATGTGTGCTCAGTTTGAGAACGGGCAAAGGGACAGACTGATTTCAAAGAGCTACACAGCAGTGACTAGCTCACCGTGTCAAATTTTTACAACTTCATCCTTTATTAAGAAAGTGGCTATCTCCAAGGGAACTTGATCAACTTGCAAAGGATTTGCGAGCTCTTTTTACAAATCACAGATGAAGGTTCAAGAGGTACAAGAGATGTGCAGTGTGAATAACAAAAAGCTATACCTTTGGAAATTAAATCAATCAGAGCAGTATTAGTTAGACTGACCTTTACCAAGGTCAGGGTGTTACATCCACGCAAGGCATACCTTGATGATTATTTTCATCAGGGCTTTAAACATTTTTAATAGTGTTTTCAATGACTCTGCTTGTAGTTTCTAGCCCCCAAATCTGTAGGGTGTCAAAGTATAAGTATGATGTAGATTTGAAAGATGCGGAAAGTTGGCACCATTATCAAGAAACTGTTGAGAAGACCAGAGATGAGCGAATGTTTCTCCTCCATTCAAACGTGGTAGAGGAATAAGATTATAAAAAGTAAGAATAAGCTTCCTGTTCATTCCTGGCAAAATTCTAGAGAAGACTACTATACAGACAAGAGTAATTAGAATACCAACTAAACTATCATTATCCACAACTCTCTCCCTCCCCCTTTTTAAAGGGGTACCAGATCAGGAAAGGAGGGAAGGGTGAAATGTCCTGACATGACATCTTGATGTTAGTCTTTTAATGATAGCCTTGTGAATAAGATTGGAAAGTGATTGACTAACTGGTTGTATTTGTACCTGGTCCAGCAATTACACCAGAGCGATACTGATCAATGGACCCACTTCAACCCGGAAGTTGCCTCTAGTGCGATCGCCACGCCTCTGCTCTTCAACTCATTGACTGAAAGCCAAAGTGGAAATAATGATGACCCACTTGGAAGAAAAAACTAATAATTCAGAAGACAACAAAAACTTTAAAGAGTCAATAGGAGGGTAAGGTCCCTCTTTTCTTCCAAGCTCCAGACTACTCAGCTACTTTTTGGAGGAATGAACACAGCTGTGGCATCCCACCATAAGTGGAGAGTCTTGGCAAACTGGAGCATGCTCAGAGGAGGGCACTGGGGCAAGGGGTGGAGACGCCACACACCAGGAATGGACTGGTGACAGACCTGACACGGTGAGGAGGTACTGCCTGAAAAGGAACACTCTGTAGACACATGACACAAGTCTCCAAAGAATAGGAGTTGTTCTAGAAGGAGAAGCCAAGGTCAGCAAGTGAAAATACCAAACTAAACTGCCCCAAGCCCAGCTGGTTATCCTCTACAGTGGTTGAGCCCTCCCAGGGCCAGAGCTCATGGGGCACAGGTGGTGCACTGCACTCCGGGGAGCACCGTTCATTTAGAGCAATGGGCAGCAAGCTTTTTCTGTAAAGAGCTAGAGAGTAAATATTCTCAGCTCTGTGGATCCTATGGTCTCCACCACAACTTCTCAATTCTGTATCTGTAGCACAAAAGCAGCCATATATGGAAATAATTGGATTCTAACACTTTATTTAAAAAACATGTGGTTGGCCAGATGTGGCCAGTGGGCCATAGTCTGCTAACCCCCTTATATAGACTATGAGGTCCATTGACGTTGTATAAGATCTAGGCTAGAAGATCATCCACCCAGGGTTTCAGAAGGTTGCAGTCCCTCAATTTGGGGGAAAGGTTAGAACATCCAAGTCTCTTCTACTTCTAAAAGTCCATGAAAATCTGGCTATGAAAGAAAAAACAGAAAAATCAGATGATCTCACAGTTAGTTCTGATAGCAGTAGGTCTAGAACCCAGACCTCCTGTATCCCTGGTCCTATACTCCTTCACCGTGGCACACAGTTCCAAGCCTGGCATTCCTCAACTTGTGGCCAGCTTACACTCAGAAATCTTTTGAAGGCCAGCCAGTCACGTATTCTCAGAAACCTTCTTGCACTGATGCCCATGTCTTTGCATCCCTGATATCACACAGAGAGAACCCAGTGGCCAGGAGAATCCGTGCGATTCTCTCCTTTGGAGACCAAGGACAGAGTAGGCAGAGACTGAATGTCACCTGTAGAAGAGTTTCTTGTGGAGCCTGGGAAGCAGGGCCAGACTTTCACCTCATGACTCCGTGTGTCCAAGATTTATTTCATCTTGAGTCAAGGGGAGCAGAGGAGATGACTGAAACAGTGAGAAAATCTGCATCTTGGACCCAGATAAACCCTGATGACTTCTAATCCAAGTACCATCTTTCAGGAAGCATTAAGCTGAAAGCAAGAACCCAATGTAGGTCAAGCCACACAAATACCATATAGGACCAATGATGATTTCACTGTGGCCTGCTGAAGACTTGCTGTCACACACCCACATCCCCAAATCTGAAATGGTTTCTGAAAAACAAACACTACATTCTTCAACAATGGTTTTAAATCTGAAGAGCGATAGGCAAAAACAGACAAGAAGTTGATCTCCACTTCATGACCAAAAGCCCAACCCTACCCCAAATGTGTGACCCTTCTGCTAAAGACTTGATTACATTTAGCCTACTTGGCAAACGAATAGAATTTGCCCTCACTTTGGTGCCTTAAATACAAGTTTTTAAAAATTTATTTCATCAAAGTATAGCTCATTTACAATTCGTGTTAATTTCTACTGTACGGCAAAGTGATTCAGTTATACATGTATATACATCATTTTTCATATTCTTTTCCATTATGGTTTATCACAGGATATTGAATATAGCTCCCTGTGCTACACAGTAAGAACTTGTTGTTTATCCATTCTATAAATAATAGTTTGCATCTGCTAATCCCAAACTCCCAATCCATCCCTCCCCGACCCTTTAATACAATTTTTGAAGCTCGTTAAATTTGGCTAAAACGTCAATGGAACAAAGTCACCTACCATTTGCCAAAACCACTTTTTGATCGTTATAATAATTGCCAGTGTTTTCTGAGCACTTTCTGTTTCCCAGCCCTTCGTACACACTTTCTCACGAGGTCCTCACAAGGTCCCCATGAACTAATTTCTGCAGTACAGATGAGGAAACTGAGACTTGATCTCTCTAAATGACTTAGCCAGAGCCACAGGCGGAAGTCAGATTTGAGTGCCAGCAGCCTGAGCATGGAGCCTGTACTCTCGGCTGCTATACACACTTAGGATCATCACACACTGAACCACTGCATTAACACAATACTTGGCCATGGTTCCGATACCATCTCTCAAATACCCGGCCTGAGTCTAGCATCAATCACAATATATACCAGATATAGTCTGGTAGTAAATGTTCTCTTTTGGGGTTCTAATAGACCATCTTCTGCAGTAAAAGATTAAAAGGGCGCAGCAGTGTTTCTTGAATACACCCAGGAAGAATGTGCCAGTGATCCCTGTGTGTGGACCAACCTTCCCCAGGTGGCCTCATGGCTTCCTTCCTCACCCATCTGGGTCTCCATCAATGTCACTTCTTCAGAGAGGTTTTCCCTGCCAACCCACCCAAACCTGAAGCAGTCCCCGCTTCCCTGCTATCTCCTCATTCTGCTTCGTTGTCTCCTATAGCATTTATCACCACTGGGCATAGTATATGCTTGGGTATTTGTTGATTACCTGCTTTCACTGCTGGGCTGTAATCTCCAGGAAAGAAGACACTTGGTTTTGCTCACCCCTCTATCTCCAGCACCTAGAAAGTACCTGGCACAGAACACATGCTTCCACTATCTGGTAGGAAAGCAGCAAATCAATCACTCTCTGAGTGACAGCGTAACTGCTGCTTTGTATTTTCGGCTTTGTGCTTAGCTGTAATTTCTAAATTTCTAGCAGTCAAGTGTTATCCTTTTTTGTGATACAGAAGTAAAGTTCTATTTACAAAGCCCTTCCTTTAGAGAATACTACCTCTTATTACATAAACTCAAACATAGAGATTATGACTGCTTTTGGTCACTGGTAGCCTGGAGGCATGAAAACCACGCTAAGCGAACCCCCGGGTGCCCTCAGATGACAGGTGAGCATGGCCAGCCTAGGGCAGGCACTCATCACAGGCTTTGCTGGCCAACTCAGCTGCTGCTAATGGCCCTGTCTTCGGTGAACAGCGGTCCCCCCCAACCCGGCCCAGACATGTGTGCCAGAGCCTCTGCCTAGCCCTCCCAGCGTTCCTGGGAGTGCAGGGAAGGCAGTAGGCAGTTTCTCCTCGTCACCACGTTACTCCGTCTCACAGGGGCCAGAAATGGAAGGAGAGAATGGAGGTCATAACAGTCCCCTGGAGGATACCCATGGGCGGCCCCGGACCTCAGCTCAGGAGCGCCACGGAAGAGAAACCACTGGAACCGCAGCCAGGTGGTCCACTGTATCTCCATCTCAGACACCATCAGATTCAGCTTTTACTCATCTTCTCTTTACCCCAAGCCAACTGCCCCTTGAAATAAAGTCTTAAATATTTACTCGGCTCTTCAGCTCATCTCGCTATAATGTGTACTGCTCCTATTAACTTAATCTTAATGAGAGCAATTATTGAGAAAGTTCTATTAGCATAAAGTTTAGACAGGTTAATGACTGCCTTCCCTTGAGAGCTGACCTCTACAGCACAGGAATTCCCCACCCTGCTTTGGAGTGAGATGGTGTAGCGAGGGGTCAGGCACAGTTTCCAGAATGCTTGAGTTTGCTGTCACAAAGGCCATATGACAACCACCGTGGGACAGTGGACATTCCTTCTGTGCCAAATCCTGTAGGTTATTCCAAGCCCTATCCCCAGATGGCTACAGAGTTTGAAGGTCATTTCCCAGGCAGAGCCAACAGGTCCTCCCAGACTAGAGTGAAAGAAGCTCGAGGTTGAAGGTCAAGGAAGGTACTCTGAGCACTGCTGATCCCGGCTTCCTTCTCCTCCGCTACACGGCGAGCCCTACGTTCCCAGCAGGAGCCCGAGCTTCTGACCCGGCTGCATCCCCACTGCCTGATACAAGGCCTGGCACCATCCAGGCAGTGCTGGGTGTATAAAGGGCACATCAGTGCTTGCTGTATTATCTTCGGGCCCCTCCCTTCTAACAGGGTACTAACCACAAAGGGCGGGGTCTGCCGGTATGTGGCAACAAGACGTGGTGCAGGCTCTCAGCACAACTTTATCTCATACATCCTCAGCGCTCTTGGGGAGAACGTTGGTATCACTATCTCTCTTGCACAATGAAGCTGAGGCTCAGCGATAGTGACAAAACGCCAACAGCGGGTAAGTAAGCGGGGCTGGGAGTTCTGCTTAAGATTATCTGATACCAATGGTCCAGCCTGTGAGTGCCAAGAGCTTCCAGGAGTCCCTTTCCCCAGGTCCAGTTTCCTCTAGGAAACAGCATCAGAACTGGGTAGTTTACACACTCACAAGCACTGACCATCTGCTACACGCCTGGCCACAGGTCGAAGCCTGAGCTGCATCCTTAAGAAGTGCATCTCCCGGGCTTCCCTGGTGGCGCAGTGGTTGAGAGTCCGCCTGCCGGTGCAGGGGACACGGGTTCGTGCCCCGGTCTGGGAAGATCCCACATGCCGCGGAGCGGCTGGGCCCGTGAGCCATGGCCGCTGGGCCTGTGCGTGCGGAGCCTGTGCTCCGCAACGGGAGAGGCCACAGCAGTGAGAGGCCCGTGTACCACAAAAAAATAAATAAATAAATAAAATGGGGGCAGAAAGGTTAGCATTCCAGAAGCTTTGCCCTCTGAACTCTCCTGGAAAGAAAAGTTGGAGTCAGGCTTAGGATGACTCTGGAAATCCAAACCATAACGCGATATGGGTCTCTGATCACTTTATCTCTTTTATCTGCTTGCTTGGAATCTCTTTAGGGACCCTCCCCCATCATGAAATCTCGGGGTGACCTACGTGATACAGGCCTAGCCAATCAGGAGGTCACTGGGCACTGTCACGGGGTTACGGAGAGGCTCACACTGCAAGCCAGGCCAACAGAACGCTCCCAAAGGGTGTTACCAGAAACCCAGAGCCTCCTGCGGCTGCTTCTGCCACCACCCTGGGAAGATGGCCTAAGAATGAAGCCAATGCCCACGGCAGTACCGCTGAGGTTCTTCGAGACGGCTCCTGTGTCTGTATCTAGCAATACAAGCTCAGCCTCATCTTCTGAACTCTCCAATTACATGGGCCGCAAATTCCATTTCTGTTTGAGTATTTTTGCCTCTTGCAACCAAGAGATTACTGACAAATACGTGGAATTCCCGTTAAGCCTCTAATATTGATAATAAAGGTCTCCACGTACTGAAAAAAAGGTCAATTTGGGAACTTCAAGTTTAAGGCACTCAAAAGAAGTAATATACATGTATGAAAATATTTTCTAATCCAAAAAACACTATAGAAATATTAGTTTCACCATGGTGATATCAATAACTAGTCAATATTATATTGCATATAAATATTAATAACAGTCAATCCAACTTTCATTCTTCTATCAATATTCTAAGTGTGTAGCCTTTAAACTGTAATTAACAAATGCCCATTTAGTGCTGACTTTGCACCAGGCACGTTTCTACGTAGGATACTGATCTCACTTAATCCTCATAAACAACCCCCATGAAATGGGCACTACTATTATCTCCCCCATTTTACAGAAGAGGCAACGCAGGCATTGAAAGGTTAAGCAACACACCCAAGGTCACACAGGTATGAAGTGGTGGAGCCTGGATGTGAACCTGGGCAGCGTAGCTCTACAAACAGTGCCTTTCACTGTCCCTCATCTCCTGAGAATCAACGTTCCAACTTCCTTTAAACTGATATTCCTAAACAAATGACTTGCGGCAAGGCAATTTACACTCCCTAAATCCACATTAACACATGGCTACTGTCCTCCCCAACTCCTGCCTTTGCTGGCTTGTTTCCTCCATAAATGCACCACCCCAGTCATCCTTCAAGCTCCATCCTTGGGAATCATATGACGGCTCCTCCCTCGCCCCCTCCCACGGTCCACCAGCATCCCCGTCACATGAGCTCCACCCACGTGGGTCTCAAATCCTCCCCTTCTCCCTGGCCTCACGCACATGTCTTTCAATCCTTCTACACGAGTCAATTAAACTCTCATCTGGCTCAGTGTGACCCCCTTCGCAAGCATCCTGCGTCCACATGGTCATTAATTTTTCTCTGAAAATACAGACCTCATCTAATCATCCTCCTGCTTCAAACCCTCATCAGCTGTCACTGCCTACAGAACAAAATAGAAACTCCTTAGTGTTACACTGAAAACTCTTCACAGATCCCCCAACCCACATTTCCAGTCTCATCTCCTTTGATGTTGCTCCAGATAAGGTCTGGAGGGTATTTCACACTGTGAAGTAGATCTTTGGGGACCTCTCATTTTCCTTAACTTATTTACTTGCTCATATCTCGATAATTAAATACTCTGCTTAAAAATTAATAAAATGGAATTTCTTCTAAAACATTCTGGTAATTTAAATCCACTCTCTCCAACTACTTTGCCATCATTATTCTGAATTAGTGGCTCTTTCATGAAAAGAAATAATTACCTTCTATATAAGCCAGAGTAAAATGCAGATTGCCAAAATTTTACTGGTTTGTGTCCAGGAAAGAGGTTTCTTAAGGTCAGAACTCCAGAAGAGCATTCTGGGAGTTTATAAAATCTCTTAAAGCTTTCAAAGACCAGTTGCAAAGCCAGAAGCGGTGATGACTGGGAGGTTTGCAAACTGCCTTGCTCGGAAAGGGGAAGGAGACTGAAGGTCCCAGCTGGCTGATAAGGAAGCCTCAATGTCTCAAACATCATTCTACACTGATCATAAGTGGGAAAACCAGTTTCCAACAATAACTTATAGATCAGGGTTTCTGAACCACTGCGCACAACTGACATTTGGGGCTAGATAATTCTCTGCTGTGGGGCTGGCCTGTGCACTGCAAGCCATTTAGCGGCATCCCTGGCCTCTATCTAGTAGATGTCACTAGCACCTCCTCAGTTGTGACAACCAAAAAATGTCTCCAGATATTGCCAAGCGTTGCCTGGCTGGCAAAATTGCAGGCAGTTGAGATTCAATGCTATAAATACACAGGCACACAGGTCAGCACCACTCCTCTGAACTGGATTTTCTTCCTCTTCCTCCTTCTGTGCCCTTGACCACATAAAGTGAAAACCACACCAACAACGGCATACATTTTCTGTGAAGATACCAAAGGGACTGTTTCTCACGAGCAGCCAAATACTTATTGCTGCCTTTGCAAAGAATGAAACAGAAAGGGACACGTAGATAGAAGGAACTCATTTGTTTCTTACTCAGATTAATAATAATAATAAAGAAAAGCCCCCTGCAGTCTCACCTCTCTCCTTTCTCTCGGGCAGCATCTGGGGTGCCACTGACAGGCCAATACCTGATCCTGGGAAAGTCGCCTGCTAAGCTCCTGCCTGGGTGGGGCTGGGACACTTCAGGTGCCACACCAACACATCTGAAAACTTGAGGACACAAGCAAGAAAACAGAACAGGTGCAACTTCATTTCAAGGTCCATTAGCAGCCCCAAAGGGGGGGAAACTGCACTTCCAAATACAGGCCCTGGGACTCAGCAGGGACATTTTTCATTATCAATTTTCCAATGCTAAGAATAACAATTATGGTTCTTTTATTGAGAACAACACCCAAGTTCAAATACACTGCACTTCAACCCCAAATACGAGAATATGTTACATGCTGAAACTGACGTGTGGAAAATGCAGGGCTGCCTAATGTTCAATTTGAACTCAGCAACAGAAAGCATCCTCTTGGGTTGTGCTCTGTTTCCCAATTCACCTCGCAATTGTGACTCTGTTTCCCAATTCACCTTGCCATTGTAAGCAATCAAAACAGAAGGCGGTGCTATCATGATGTTCAGCCTTGGAGTGAGCCATCAGCGTTGGCCAGTTATTCAGCTGCTGCTGAACGGCAACAACAAGTTCTTGAGAGTATAAACCAATAAATTTGCAAACACACGTGTGCCCACGTTCCTCCCTCCCCTCCCCCACACCACAGAGAGCTGCACAATATCCCCATTCCCCTCAAATATTACAATCTACAGTTGGAACCACCACATTCTAGGAAGGCTCCACAGCACCAAATCATCCGTGGGAAGCTCAGTCACGACCGACAAAAACTCCTATTTCTTAGGCAGTGTCTGCTGCTCAAGTCCGAGAAAGGAACACGAATGCCAAGTCCCACTTCCAAGCAAATCCTCATACATATAAATGGAAAAGAGGAGCAACAAGGAGAAACCCTTGCAGAAGTGAAACCAAATGCCACCCACCTCCAGCATAATCCAACCCATGTGGACAGTACTTATTAAACACCTTCAACAGCCATGCTTTGAACAACACAGTGGACAAAACGAGGATAAAAGCAGACACGAACAGTCCTCAGAAGGCCAGCACTGTCACATCACACACCTGTAGCTTTTTACCTTTCCCCCATGTCAGTACATGGCCAAGAAGTGCAGACGCCATCCTACTCACTCCACTTCATAATTTAATATCACAACTCTAGAGAAAAGCAGAATCGGTCTTTCAAAAAAATCAAAGTATCATTCCGAAAATAAATAATTTTGAAAAAGGCACACTCAAGTCCCTTCAGGGATTAAGCCTGGAGAAATCATAATTGGTTAAAACGTGGTTTTTGTTCTTTTCAATCTACTTTTTTTCATTTCTTTGATTCACTGTCCTCTTCCGTAAGATAAACAGAACTCAGAAATGCAGTTCATTGGGTCACAAATCAAGCCTTGGTAAACTTTGAAAACTTGAAATCGTATCAAGTATCTTTTCCGAACACAACACTATGAGACTAGATATCAATTACAGGAAAAACACTGTAAGAACTGCAAACACATGGAGGCTAAACAATATGTCACTAAAGAACCAAGAGATCACTGAAGAAATCAAAGAGGAAATCAAAAAATACATAGAGACAAATGACAATGAACACATGATGACCCAAAACCTAAGGGATACAGCAAAAGTAGTTCAAAGAGAGTAGTTTATAGCAATACAATCCTACCGCAAGAAACAAGAAACATCTCAAATAAACAACCTAACCTTACACCTAAAGCAATTAGAGAAAGAAGAACAAAAAAACCCCAAAGTGAGCAGAAGGAAGAAATCATAAAGCTCAGATCAGAAATAAATGAAAAAGAAATGAAGGAAAAAACAGCAAAGATCAATAAAACTAAAAGCTGGTTCTTTGAGAAGATAAACAAAACTGATAAACCATTAGCCAGACTCATCAAGAAAAACGAGGGAGAAGACTCAAATCCACAGAATTAGAAATGAAAAAGGAGAAGTAACAACTGACACTGCAGAAATACAAAGGACCATGAGAGACTACTACAAGCAACTATATGCCAATAAAATGGACAACCTGGAAGAAAAGGACAAATTCTTAGAAACCGCACAACCTTCTGAGACTGAATCAAGAAGAAACAGATAATATAAACAGACCAATCTCATGCACTGAAATTGAAACTGTGATTAAAAATCTTCCAACAAACAAAAGCCCAGGACCAGATGGCTTCACAGGAAAATTCTATCAAACATTTAGAGAAGAGCTAACATCTATCCTTCTCAAACTCTTCCAAAATATAGCAGAGGGAGGAACACTCCCAAACTCATTCTACGAGGCCACCATCACCCTGATACCAAAACCAAAGATGTCACACAAAAAGAAAGCGACAGGCCAATATCACTAATGAACGTAGATGCAAAAATCCTCAATAAAACACTAGCAAACAGAATCCAACAGCACATTAAAAGGATCGTACACCATGATCAAGTGGGGTTTATCCCAGGTATGCAAGGGTTCTTCAATATACGCAAATCAATGTGATACACCATATTAAAAAACTGAAGGAGAATAACCATATGATAATCTCAATAGATGCAAAAAAGCTTTCAACAAAATTCAACACCCATTTATTATAAACACTCTCCATAAAGTAGGCATAGAAGGAACTTACCTCAACATAATAAAGGCCATATATGACAAACCCACAGCCAACATCATTCTCAATGGTGGAAAACTGAAACCATTTCCTCTAAGATCAAGAACAAGACAAGGTTGCCCACTCTCACTGCTATTATTCAACATAGTTTTGGAAGTTTTTGCCACAGCAATCAGAGAAGAAAAAGAAATAAAATGAAACCAAATTGGAAAAGAAGAAGTAAAACTGTCAACTGTTTGCAGATGACATGATATTATACATAGAGAATCCTAAAGATGCTACCAGAAAACTACTAGAGCTCATTAATGAATCTGGTAAAGTAGCAGGATACAAAATTAATGCACAGAAATCTCTTACATTCCTATACACTAATGATGAAAAATCTGAAAGAGAAATTAAGGAAACACTCCCATTTACCACTGCAACAAAAGAATAAAATACCTAGGAATAAACCTATCGAAGGAGACAACAGACCTGTATGCAGAAAACTATAAGACATTAATGAAAGAAATTAAAGATGATACCAACAGATGGAGAGATATAGCATGTTCTTGGATTGGAAGAATCAACATTGTGAAAATGACTATACTACTCAAAGCAATCTACAGATTCAATGCAATCCCTATCAAACTACCAAATGCATTTCTCACAGAAGTAGAACAAAAAATTTCACAATATGTATGGAAACACAAAAGACACTGAACAGCCAAAGCAATCTTGAGAAATAAAAACAGAGCTGGAGGAATCAGGCTCCCTGACTTCAGACTATACTACAAAGCTACAGTAATCAAGACAGTATGGTACTGGCACAAAAACATAAATATAGATCAATGGAAAAGGACAGAAAGCCCAGAGATAAACCCATGCACATATGGTCACCTTATCTTTGATAAAGGAGGCAAGAATATACAGTGGAGAAAAGACAGCCTCTTCAATAAGTGGTGCTGGGAAAACTGGACAGCTACGAGTAAAAGAATGAAATTAGAACACTTCCTAACACCATACACAAAAATAAATTCAAAATGGATTAAAGACCTAAATGTAAGGCCTGACACTATAAAACTCTTAGAGGAAAACATAGGAAGAACACTCTTTGACATAAATCACAGCAAGATCCTTTTTGATCCATCTCCTAGAGAAATGGAAATAAAATCAAAAATAAACAGATGGGACTTAATGAAACTTCAAAGCTTTTGCACAGCAAAGGAAACCATAAAAAAGACGAAAAGTCAACCCTCAGAATGGGAGAAAATATTTGCAAACAAAGAAACTGACAAAGGATTAATCTCCAAAATAGACAAGCAGCTCATGCAACTCAATATAAAAAAAAAAACAACCCAATCCAAAAATGGGCTGAAGATCTAAACAGACATTTCTCCAAAGAAGATATACAGATGGCCAACAAACACATGAAAGAATGCTCAACATCATTAATCATTAGAGAAATGCAAATCAAAACTACAATGAGATATCACCTCACACCAGTCAGAATGGCCGTCATCAAAATATCTACAAACAGGGCTTCCCTGGTGGCGCAGTGGCTGAGAGTCCGCCTGCCGATGCAGGGGACACGGGTTTGTGCCACGGTCCGGGAAGAGCCCACATGCCGCGGAGCGGCTGGGCCCGGGAGCCATGGCCGCTGAACCTGAGTGTCCGGAGCCTGTGCTCCACAACGGGAGAGGCCACAACAGTGAGAGGCACGCGTACCGCAAAACAGAAAAAAACAAAAAAAACAAACATAAAAAATCTACAAATAGTAAATGCTGGAGAGGGTGTGGAGAAAAGAGAACCCTCCTGCACTGTTGGTGGGAATGTAAATTGATACAGCCACTATGGAGAACAGTATGGAGGTTCCTTAAAAAACTAAAACTAGAACTACTATATGACCCAGCAATCCCACTACTGGGCATATACCCTCAGAAAACCGTAATTCAAAAAAAGACATGTACCACAATGTTCATTGCAGCTCTATTTACAATACCCAGGACATGGAAGCAAACTAAGTGTCCATCAACAGATGAATGGATAAAGAAGATGTGGCACATATATACAACAGAATATTACTCAGCCATAAAAAGAAACGAAATTGAGTTATTTGTAGTGAGATGCATGGACCTAGAGTCTGTCATACAGAGTGAAGTAAGTCAGAAAGAGAAAAATACCGTATGCTAATATGTATATAGAATCTAATAAATAAATAAATAAATAGTTCTGAAGAACCTAGGGGCAGGACAGGAATAAAGATGCAGACGTAGAGAATGGGGAGGTGGAAGGGTAAGCTGGGACGAAGTGAGAGAGTGGCATGGACATATATACACTACCAAATGTAAAATAGATAGCTAGTGGGAAGCAGCCGCGTAGCACAGGGAGATCAGCTCGGTGCTTTGTGACCACCTAGGGGAGTGGGATAGGGAGGGTGGGAGGGAGGGAGACACTAGAGGGAGGAGATATGGGGTTAGATGTATACATACAGCTGATTCATTTTGTTATACAGCAGAAACTAACACACCGTTGTAAAGTAATTATACACTAAGAAAGATGTTTAAAAAAAGCATGCAGTTCAATCTGATTCTTGATTTTCATAAAGTTCATTTCCACCTAAATTTATCTAGGAGAACATTCATTTTCACATAATAAAAAAGCCCAAGAGCAATAATAAATTTGGTAAGACAAGCCATTTTCAATAAAAGCCACATAGAACACAGCTAAAGAGAGAAAAAGGGGACACACACACACACACACACAAACACACACACACACACACATCCCTAAAAAGAAAATATATTTAGAGAATTCTTCTTCAACTGCTATGGTACCCAATTTAGATGCAGTTTATAGCCAACCAGAAGAACTATCAGTGAGCAGTAAGACACAACAGTAAGCAGTCAGAAACATCAGTTAGCAATAAGACACCAGAGTAAGCAGTAAAGTCACACCAGGGAGAACATTTCTTAGCAATTACCACATGTCTTAATGCAGAAAGGAAGAAAGAAAAACTTCACTCAACTAGGATTGGAACCCTATTAAAACGACCTCTCTCACAGCTCAAGAGCCACTCCTGCTATGACAGGAGGGGTGTGAGGACTGCCAGCACAGCCATGGATCAGGAAAAGGACAAAAAAAAGCCATAAAGGGTTGACCATGAGCTAGGACTAGGAACTTAAGTGCTTGTCCTTCTTTTTGGCACCCTAAGCTATAGACCTGGCAAATAAAAAAAAAAAATATGTGGGTTATTTGACAAGATATAAAGGACCCTCCAACCTCTGGGGGAAATAAAGGAGGATGCCCGCATTCTTCATTCCACATCTATAGCCACTGTGGCTAACGCAGTGTCTGGGCAGGGAATGCATATGCACCCACACGCACAGAGGGACAAGTTTTTTGTTTTCTAACACACAGGTCAGCCAAAGAAACAGACCCTCAGTCATAAAGAACTTCCTTATTAGACAGGATATTAAATAGTCCAGGAAACTGGCAGCTCTTTGGGGAACATCTAAGAAAATGGTTGCACATTTTTTCTAGGCTCACCCGTTTGGGATGATTTTATAAGTGGAAGCAAGAAAGAAGGAGCAAACACAATGTCTTCTCTACTTGGCACGAGGAGGTCTTCAGCTGAGCTCAGCAACAAAGCCTCACCCCATCCCAAATGCTTAAAGTCACAAAACCTGTGTGAAACCACGTCTCTGAGATGCTGAGAAGAGTAAATAAAATCACGTGCCTCCAAGGCTCTGGAACTGTACTGGTATTTACTGAGTGCTTGCTAGTTGGAAGGAAGGAGAGGAAACTAACAACTTTTTATCTGTGTCACAATCCATTTCTAGTCTGTCTCTTTCTCAATCGCCTCAATCCTACCCACCTTCAAAGTTTACCTTCTGACTATGTCAGAAGCCTTCCACAGTCACCCCTGCTTAGAGCGACCATAATTGGTGTTATTCTAAGCATGTGTATTATTTTACTAATTGGCCAAGTAAAACTCCCGAAGGTATGGAGTGTGTCACACACGACAGACGCAAACGAGTAAGAATGAGGTTAATTATCAAAGGCATAACTTTAAATTTGCTCCCTTTTTCCCAAAAGGAAACAAAATAAAATACTCTGGTTCTATAAATATCAGTAAAAACACAGTACCAGTGGCACCTCTAAAGGAGGCCTAGTCAGAGCCAATGACTTTCAGAATGTGCTCGGAGATATATGTTAGCCAAGTAAACTAGCTCCATACACAGGGCTGGGATCCCACTTGAAATAAGTAGCCACCACCTGCCTTCCATTTCATTCCACAGTTTTGTACCCTGAGACTTGGAGCTCAGGCACCAAGTCTCCCTGTGAGCCTGGCACACAAACCAGACAGTCAGAGGCAGCTAGATCCCTTATCAGGAAGAGAATGACAGCAGACATGTTGACACAGGTCCTACAGGACAGAGGAGCTGGGAGGCAGCAGTGCTAGAGGCAGAGCAATCTTCACCAACCCCCCCACCCATATAGGGTCCTGCAGAGCTGCCATGAAATCAGACAGGACCTTCTCAACAGCATCTCCTACTGGGAACAGGGGTGGAGGAGTGGAGGCTGGAGAGGCATGGGTTCCATTTATTAATCAGTAGCTCAACACAGTGGGAGGTTTTCTTGTCTAATTACAGAAGCTGTTGGAAACTGCAAGGGAAGACAGGATTTATGGCCTAGATGACACTGCCTCTGTGTTGTAATTAAAAGTTATTTTTAATACCTGTTTGGTGGAATACTTTGGATTATTAAAAATATATTTTGCAATTTAAAACTTGCTAAAGGGCAAAGAACACAGCAGAAACGTAATACAACAAGCTTGCCTGATGTGAAACAATTAAACGTTTTGACACTGGGAGGTGGGAAAGTAAAAGAATCTCTCTCCTACTTAAGGCTGTGAATTTCCTATAAGAAAGAGGGAAAGAAAAGCCAAAAAGGGCACTCAAGGGCTTCCCTGGTGGCGCAGTGGTTGAGAGTCCGCCTGCCGATGCAGGGGACACAGTGCCCCGGTCCGGGAGGATCCCACATGCCGCGGAGCGGCTGGGCCCGTGAGCCATGGCCGCTGAGCCTGCGCGTCCGGAGCCTGCGCTCCGCAGAGGAAGAGGCCACAACAGTGAGAGCCCCACGTACCACAAAAAAAAAAAAAAAAAAAAGTAATTCCAGGAGCCCATTATGGGAAATATGCCACGGAGACCACCAGATATTACACATCATGAAGAGACTATAGAAGCATTTGAACGTGTTATTCAAAAATAAATTAAAAATGAGCTTTACAGGGGCCACACCAAGTTTATGGGATTTATATTATGCCAATAAGAACACTGTGCTCCTGTATTCTCTTCCGAGTTCGAAGCAGGCTTTGACTTCATGTCAGGGCATAGAATTGCAGTCCTTACCTGCCACATTAATTTTCTCAAGTGCTACCAAGCTGGGAACAGCTGTGGTGGAGTTGGTCAAGTTCGTCCCTGTGCCATTGATTACGAGGTTGTCCACCTTTGACTCTAACTTGCCAATGCGCTGCAAAATGTTATCCAACAACACAGCAAGAGTCTTCTTCAAATCTGTAAAAGAAAACGTACATAGTTTGAAAATCCTTTGGTCCCCGCACATTTGCCTGGTGCGCACACGCTCACCCTCCCTTTGTTTCTCTCTCTGACATGAAGAACAAAAGGCGGCAAATCAAAAAGTACCACTTGAAGACCTGTCCTAACAAACCACCTCTTAAAGATGACGGAGGCCACATTCAAAGTGGCCCAAAGAGTACAAAACAAATCAGTTCGCTCTGTAAGACAACTTTCGCGGTAAGTAACATTAAAATTATTCCTGGCTACTAGGTTGAGAGAGAAAACTCCGTTACTCAGCATCCTACCAAAACACTCTGTTAAATTCTTCCTCGTTCTAGCATGGTGGTTACTGACACACTGAATGACAAGCCCAAAGTGTAGCAAGGCCCTGAAGTAACTTCCGGATCAAGTTCATTGTTAGTTTTTTTAGTGCTGTAGACTCTCGCATGTCCAAATTTTTTGCAAAGTCTTTACTGCTGTTGGTTACATATGGTAATACTTAATAAAAGCTACAGTTCCAGATTCCAGACATGCTGGAGAACCCAGAGTTAACTATAATGCAATTTAGGAAGACACTTAAAATAAAGACCAGATTCATTCATTCATTCGAGACATATTTATTAAACAACTACTATGTGCCAGGCATTGTTCTAGACGCTGGGACGCTGTTCTTTTCTGGTGCTTACATTTAAGAGTTGATTCTCTTTCTTATGTATCTGGCTGTGGGTTATAGAGAAGTGTTCTTCTCTCTGGATAAATTACAGACACATTATCTTCATGCCTACGTAAGTATTTACTAAGTTTGTATACAAGGTATTCTACACACACAGAGAGAAATTAAGTTAGCCCCCTCTCCTGTGGAAACTCATAATCAAAGAAAGATAGTCTGACTTGTACATGTGATAAAAGCAGGAGGACCACAGGATAGCCATCTAGGTGAACAGAATTCAGACTCGCTTATGAATTGGGAGTGGGCCAGGGGAGTAGGACATAAGTGGAGGGAACAGGATGCAGAAAAGTCCTGAACTGAGACAAATGGGAAGTTGTCACCTTCTATTCTGCTGGGAACAGAGCACACTAGCGCCGAACAGGTGCTCTGATCCGGCCAGGAAGGAAACACACACTGGATCAATCCACCAACCCCAGAGCACAGCCCATGACCCTCCACCAACAGGCATGCAGGCCTCCTACTTTGCCAGGTCAAGAGAGACACTCATCTGAACAGAAACAAAGGTGTGTGTGTAATTGACATAGAATTTTGCATCCTTGGTGGTTTACAGACGCTTCACCGAAGCTGACTAAAAACTATGAACAGAAACAGAACCCACATCTTCATCCTGAAAGTCTGGTTCTATGTGCTTATTAGCATAATCTCAATCGTTCCACCACACCCAACACCAAACATCAGACTTCTTCACCCCGTTAAGATCTGTAGCAGACTGTTCATTCACTCACTCTAACAAACATCTGACCAGGTCTGTTTTTTGCTCTTCAGTGTGTACCTTACCCACAGGTAGTAAGACAAGCTGGCCATAACATTAGAGCAATTGGCTAAAAATATGATTATAACCAAGAAGGTTAGAAGGGAACTAACAGTTCCTGAACGCCTATCACGTGCCATGCACACTTATAAGGAATTCCATTTATCTTCACATTCTCCATGAAGCACGTATGACTTCATTTTACAGAAGAGGAAACTGAGGTTCACAGACAGAAAGTAATATGCTCATGGTTAAAGAGATACAAAAGCGCAACGCAGACTCGACTCAGGTCTGCCTAATTCCCTGACATCTCAGTGTGACCAGCCAGAAGTCGAGAGGCTGAAAAAAGAAACCAAGCATGAAATTCAGTGACTTTCATCCACAGCGTAACGATTAAGGGCTTATTAGACTCTAATCACTTCCTAGGTTTGAGTCGTCTCTCTCCATTTTTGCATCCTTATTTGTACGAGTTGAAAGAATAAGCCTACCTCTTCGGGGTTGTAATGAGGACTTAATGAGTTAATATGTTTTGAACACTGCCTGGCACACAATAAGCACTACATAACTGTCTGTTACATAGATAAATAAAAAATAAAACCTTTGGAAAATGCTCTCATCCTTCCTGGAGAAATCTCTCCCTGAGTGATGCAAAGCTTTACCGTTTTATCCAAAGGGTCATGAGATCATTCTCCTCCAGGGGCTGCAGTCCCACAGTCAGCATGACTCACAGCCTGTCCCTGACACATCATTGGCTGGCGTGGACAGCAGGAGTCAGCCACCGGCTCTGCTCTTACACTGAATCTAAAGCACTGCCCCCTTCTCCAGAGCTCTGAAGATTGCCAGAGGACAGTCACACAGACGGGGGCAATGGTGCCACTCGGGGGCTGTATTCACTGTAAAGAAACCACTCCTCAGATAAATGATATCAATCTCCCCCATCTCCAGTCTCTTTGCCCAGAGCCTGAATTATCAGCCAAGGAGTCCACATGTAAAAATGGCATTTAACTCTTACCAGCAATTGTCATCAGCCAGACGCAGAGGCCCTGACCCTCCAGTTTGGGTTAACTCAGGCTTTCTCAACTTTGACACAATTGACACTTGGGACCAGATAATTCTTTGCCCTGGGGCGGGGGGGTGGGAGGCAGGGGATGGGAGAGGCTGTCCTATGCATTTAAGGTGTTTGGCAGCATCCCTGGACTCCAGCCATTAAATGACAGTAGCAATCCCCCCATGTGACAATCAGAAATGCCTCCAGACTGCACCCCATTTGAGAACCACTGAATTAAGCACACTCCCCCAACGCTTGTCTTCCCCGCTGCCCTTCTGTGGAGATGTCCAGAGAGAATCCGGACAGAAGGGTTACGGGAGAGGGAATGAAGTGTAAGAACACAGTCACTAAACTGGCATCTGTGTGACTTCCATGGTGGCACCGCTAAAGACACAGACTTACTAGAGAATGGACTTGAGGCTATGGGGAGGGGGAAGTGTAAACGGTGACAAAGCGATAAAGAGGCATGGACATATATACACTACCAAACGTAAGGTAGATAGCTAGTGGGAAGCAGCCGCATAGCACAGGGAGATCAGCTCGGTGCTTTGTGACCGCCTGGAGGGGTGGGATAGGGAGGGTGGGAGGGAGGGAGACGCAAGCGGGAGGAGATATGGGAATATGTGTATATGTATAGCTGATTCATTTTGTTGTGAAGCTGAAGCTAACATACCATTGTAAAGCAATTATACTCCAATAAAGATGTTAAAAAAAAAAAAAAAAAAAAACAACTATGATGGGAACTACAATGAGGGAAGGTGGGAGCGGACAGCAGCCTAGCCCATGCTGCAGGTCTCTTAAGGGCTGGTAACCTTTTGCCCTTTTGTTAAAAGGTAACAGGACTACTGGACAGAGTCCCCAACCCACAATTTTTGGTGATAGTCACTGATGGCACACAGCTTAGGTAGAATACAAAGTTGTCACATCAGTGTTAAGAAGACATTCTTCCTTGATTCTGAAAATACAGTCCATCGGGCTTCCCTGGTGGCGCAGTGGTTGAGAGTCCGCCTGCCGATCCAGGGGACACGGGTTTGTGCCCCGGTCCAGGAAGATCCCACGTGCCGCGGAGCAGCTAGGCCCGTGAGCCATGGCCGCTGAGCCTGCGCGTCCGGAGCCTGTGCTCCACAACGGGAGAGGCCGCAATGGTGAGAGGCCCGGGTACCGCAAAAAAAAAAAAAAAAAAAAGATACAGTCCATCAATAAATGTGACCCTCTATCTCTTGTTGATCCCCCCTACATAGATGGACCTTTTGTGACTGTGACATGGAACTGCCAGAGATCATTTACATCTGTGCTTCTTCCTAATGCAATTCCTTCTCTACCATGGCCGTGTTTCCCCGCCCCCCAGTCCAGAGCAGAGCTGGAACAGCAGGACCACAGAGCAGATTCACTTGCTGCTCCAGAGAAGCCAGCAAAAGACAGGGCGCTAATGAGAAAGGAAGGCGCTAATGAAAAAAGAATTAACCCCAAACTCTCATTCCCACTGACTGCCAGGAATGTCAAGTTTCATCAGTTACATGTTTGAAAATTAATTTTAAAATGACCTTTCCACAGAAAGATAATACGGTTAGAGTAATGACCAAAATACAGTCCATTCATTATGTACAAGGACATTCGAGACAGTGTTAGTTATAAAAGAGAACAGTGCTATTTATTATAGATAAGCAGTGGACACTACCCAAATACCCAACAAAAAGGTTACATCATATGGTGTCCATCTATTCCTAAAATGGAATAAATCGCTAAACTGGAGGCCAGAGAGCAGGTCTGTTCTGTCATCTCTGTTTACTGCCACAAGCTATTGATCTCAGGAGCTCAATAAATGTTTATTGAATGGTTGGATGAAAAAGGAAAAGTGTATGGCCATTAAAAAAATATATAATGGACAGGGAAATAAAATAAAGATGAGTTCAAAAAGCTCTATGTAAAATATTCCAGTTTTTAAAAATGAGCATACACACACATATATATCTGCATTTAAATAAAGGCTGGAGAGAAATCAAATTTACCTGGTTTGGGGGTAAAGAGTGTTTTATCTCTTAATTTGTAAGAATGCAAAGCTGGGCTTGGGATCATCTCTGCCCTTGCGCGTTTTACGGACAATATCTTTTATCGTGTATTGAACAGCTTTGAAACAGTGACTCAAACAGCTGCTGGAATTGAAAATGAATTTTTTTTTCCTTTCACATGGGGACAAAAAAGAAGCCAGCCCAGGAAAAGTGCCTGGAGGGTCCCAGGTTTTCGACAGCCTCATATTCCAGAAGCTCTGAATTTTCTATAAACGTTCACATCATTCTGACAATCACAAAGGCACGAAATGCTACCTGAAAATGCAACCAGTACCGTGTATTCTACCCTCGGAACTCAAGGATACTGGCCACAGGTACCCTGATGCCCCCTCCCCCCTCCCAAGAAGTATCTCGGTCACTGACCCTCACTGCTTCATCTCAGCTGGGTTCTTCAAGCCCCCCCCCAGTGGACAACTCACCGGCCCCTAAACTCACAAATATGCCCTTCCCCCTGCAGCTGTCACAGGCCTTCCAGGTCACAAAGGGAACAATCATCACCCAGTGAAAGAGCAGCTCAGAGGCACTGACTGCCGTGCTCTCCTGGGTTAGCTGTACGGAATGAAGCTTTGACTTGAACTTGTACCTAGAAGTAAATGCTATTCCTGTGCTGGGGGAAGGCTCCCTAGTATTTCAAGGAACTTCTAGGCAGCAGAATCTGAGAAAGAATCCTATCTAGGCCTGTGGAGGATAGTGAACTGCTTTACGGAATCTGTAAATATCCAGACGGAGTTCTTGGGCTGCTCTCTCCATCTTCCTAACGCTTTGCCAGCTGCGTGGAATAGGACTCAAGCCGACTTAGCCCTCTGTGTAGAAAAGGACTCAGGCTCTGAAAGGTCAAGTCCACTGACACCCGTAGTCCCCACTGACTCCAGGGCATCTTCCCTGTCGGGAAAGGGCAGCCGTAGCGCAGCCCTCCCTGCTCACTACCCACACCAGAAACTGTGCCCCAATGGTGCCCACTTCAGAGACGAAGTGAGCTCGGCCACGCCTCACTTATCCCACACCACAAAGGACAAGCTCTATCTTTTGAACGGGAGGAGAATGACAATCACGTGTCCCGTTTCTATGATGCCAAGGTCACTCTGGAGCTAACACACCTTTGGAAAGGGATCCAGGGAAGAGCCGAACAGCACCTCCCTGGAGTTCAGAGCAGCAGGTCTCAAGCCCGGCTGGGGTGGAGCCCAGCATCGGTGCTGGCACCGCAGCCCAGGGGATTCTGGTGCACAAGCCCTGGGTATCTTGTTTCATTAGCAGTGGGTCGTGAGCCTGCCCTCCTCCAGTCCACAGCTTATTTCTTCTCCTGTCTGGTCGTGCCCCGTCCCTTGTAAACCCTAAAAGCAGCTATATACACAGGTTCCTGAAGTCCTGTGTTCAAATGAATAAACAATGTCAGCTCTACATGGACAATTCTGGTTGGGTGGTAACTACTGCGGGTCCGTGTAGGCCAGGGTTAGCGATAACCCATAATAACGAACGCATGTTACTAAGCTAAGTGCTTTGATAAGCTCGGTCACGTGCAATCCTATGAGGTCAACAAGTCTATGAGGTCAGTGATATTATACCCTCTATTGGACAAAAGAGGAGGCAGTCTTTTAAAACATCAGTGACTTGCCCAAGGTCACACATCTAGTAAGGAGACCTTCCACAAGCCACAACTAAACACGCTTCAGCTGCTTTCCAGAAGAAACAACGGTTCCCACGTCAGGATCGTGCATAATAGCTACTTGGAGCCACCTGGACACCAAGTCCATAGGGAATCTCTTCTTGTTTCCTGTCTCACTAAAAACATTACTGTGATTTTCTTTTTGTTTTTTTTTTTGGCCGCACTCCTTGGCTTGCAGGATCTTAGTTCCCCGACCAGGGATCGAACCTGAGCCCCTTGCACTGCAAGTGCAGAGCCCTAACCACTGGACCGCCAGGGAGTTCCCACTGTGATTTTCAAACTAGCCTCAGCAGTAACTGTACTAGACAGAGTCAGGGTGGAGGGGACACTGCTGCTATTCACTCATGGTTCCTACTATGTGCCAGGCACGTGCTAAGGCCCTGGGGCACAGCAGGGAACAAGAGAGACAGGACTCCCTGCTCTCTGGGGGCTTCCATTCTAATAGGGGAGAGAGATGATAAAGACAGTAACATGATAGGTAGTTTAAGTGTCATGAAGAATGAGAATGAAGTAGGGGTGCGGCCCTACTTCTGATAGGGACCCGAAGGAGAGGAGGGAGGGATCTCTCTGGAGGAAGGGCATGCAGGTGGAGGGAACAGCAAATGCAGAGCTCAGAGGCAGGAAGATGCCCAGCCATTGTCCAAAAGCTGGTGCCAGAAGACAGCTGCACTGCCAGGCAGCATGAGAAGGGTGGACAGCTCTTCAGGGTGGCCGTGAACTCTGCCCAAGCAGTTCTGGCAGAAAGAGCACCAGGACACCGCTGGGAAGGGGAGGCGCTGCAGGGAAGATGAGGGACCTACTTCAGGGCAGGACTCTGAGGCAAATCCCTTTACACCTGTATCCCCTCCTCCCGCCAGGACCGGAAGCAGTGGTGTGGTGTGCAAGGAAAGGGCTTGAGGACAAAGGGAGTACAAGCAAGAGCCTCCAGTTCCTCCCGGAGACCCAGATTCCGACTGCACTCCCGTCTCAAACACACCCGAGGTCCTCCTCAGACATCCAGACTGGGCTGGGTGTGCCCGTGAACTTGGCCTGGCTCTGATGGGGATGCTGGGCGGGGGTCTTCTACCACAGGATCACTGGAAAAGCCCCAAGCCCCAGAGAAGCCCGTTTGTAGGTCCAAGCTTTTGAAAGCAGAGAGCCCTTTCCGGAATCACACCAGCCACGTCACTGTAGGGTAACCAAGTAACCTCCTGAGACACACCAAAGAAAGGGCCCAGTTCTTTTCTCCCCCATTTCGCTCCAAGAACAGTGTTTTTCCCACAAGGGTTCTGCTTAGGCGATGGTGGTTTTCCACATCACGCAGCCCTCCAAAAAACAGTCCCTTGATCAGATTTGGAGGAACAGAGGCAAAAAGAAAAAATTTAAACAATAAACCTTCACAGGCTTATCCAATGTAAGTGTTTTCTTCTTTTTCATAGGAGAGGTGGAACGAAACACACGGACAAGCCCTTGTCCGACTCTCAGATCGTTACCTAGGTCCGCAACGCAGGATGGGGGCTACATTTTTGGAGCAGCCTCAGGCTGCCACGCCAGCATCACAGTGAGGGCCCCCCCCCCACTGACTTCTGAACCAACCCTAAGCGGTGTTTATGTCTTGGCAATGGACATCGCCAGGCCGACAAGGGCCACAGAAGCCCAAAGCTGCTACCCCCTCGCCAGCAACCAAAAACTCCCCCCTGGTTCTCCACCCCTATGTCCTTAAGGAAACAGAAAGAACTTCCTTCCTCTTGAGCTCCCTGTGGAGGTGACAGTGGACAACAGGTCAGGGTCACGGCCGGCGCCAGGTAGGGGCAAGCCAGGCCAGGCTCCCTTGCAAGAGCATTCGTCTTCCTCATCTCCTCCGCCGCTTCCATCACACTGAGACCACAGCCTTCAGGGCCTCGGTACCCATGCCTTCTTCCTGATTCTCCCACATCAGCACTGGCCACACTGCCCTGTGCTCACCTTGTTCTAGCCGCAGCAGCCTCTGCTCTGCTCTTGGAGTGTGCGTGAGGCCTTAGGACCTGGCACACACCCTGCTTCACCTCAACCTCCCGCCTCCCACCCCACCCGGCAGCTCCTGAGCATCATTTGGGCTAAAACACACCTCCTGGGCTTCCCTGATGGCGCAGTGAAGCATCCACCTGCCGATGCAAGGGACAGGGGTTCGAGCCCCGGTCCGGGAAGATCCCACGTGCCGCGGAGCGGCTAAACCCGTGCACCACAACTACTGAGCCCACACGCCTAGAGCCCATGCTCCGCAACAAGAGAAGCCACCGCAATGAGAAGCCTGCGCACCGCAACGAAGAGTAGACCCCGCTCGCCACAACTAGAGAAAAGCCCGTGCGCAGCAACGAAGACCCGACGCAGCCAAAAATAAATAAAATAAAATAAATAAAAAATAAAAGACACCTCCTGGGAGAGGCCTTCTTTGATCTTCTCCTCCAAAGTAGCTCCTCAAGTACTTTTTAAAAAATCCCATCTCCCTGTGTCATTTTACTTCCTGGAATTTACTGCTATCTGTCATTCTCTTGTTTATTATTTCTCCCCCCAAATGAGTGCAGCCTCTGTGAGAGCAGGGACCCTGTCAGTCTTTTCCCAGCTGTACACACAAAGCATCTACCGCACTGACAGACACGAGCCCACGGCACAGACATTGCCCAAAGTGCCAGGCTGGAAGGATAAGAGCCAATCCCGGGGACAGTCTAGGCCCAAGGAGTTCAGGGAACCAGGAGACAGGAGGTAAGGCAGAGCAGGTGTACAGACCTGGAGGACAAGGGGGAACCAGGCAGCAGGGAAACAGAATATTGGTGGGGGGCTGGCAGAGAAGCTGAGGGCTCATAGCTGCTTCAGCCTGAGCTAGTGACCAGTCCAGGGCAGAGCGTCCCAGCGCCCAGAGAATCAAGTAGGTGAGAAAAGTCAAGGTTAATGAGGTGCGGATGTACCCCTGGGTGGGGGAGGGGTGTCTCTCATCACCCTAGATTTCTATTCCTGCTAATTTGAGAATACAAGTGGACCAGGCCTGGCCTGTTAGATAAGAGGTGATCACTGGGCATCAGAATTTGGGTCAGGCCATTGGAGACAGAGACCAATTCACCTCAGAAACAAGCACAGCATTGACTGGGCGAGTGACACCATTCGGGACGCAACTCCCGAGAAATCACAGACAGGCATGGCCCTGCCACGCGGGCCTGGGAGATGCAGCGGAGGCTGAGCGACAGACGGCTCTGGCCCCCATGCTCCTCCCCGCAGTGATAGAGAAGCACCCAGAAACGCCCTCCACACCCCAGGAATGAATGCTGCGACTGTTTCACACAGGCTGCCCCGGATATCTTCCAGGCACTACTTCTGAATGACCGTATCCCAAAAGAAAGTCAGAAGTCTCTCTTCAAATCACCAGAACGAGGATGGAGGAGGGGGGGGACACCATTTGGAAGTTCTTCTACTGTTGTTTAAGGGCCAGTCAAACGAACAACCAACTGCATGTCAGAGACTGACAAACATTTTTGGCAAAGGACCAGACAGTAAACATCTTAGGCTTTGCACTCTCTGCAGCAACTACTCAGCTCTGGGATTGCAGCACAAAAGCAGCCACAGACAACACATAAACCACGGGGTGCTGGGTTCCAAACCCATATGAAAACAGGAGGATCCGGCCCAAGGCCATGGGAGTCCTGGGAAATTGTTGAGTCAAGGAGGGACACGATCGCACGAGTGTTTTAGAAGGAACTATGGGGACTACTGAAAGATGGAGTCAGCACACTTTAGATGTTATGTGAAATAAATACTGGTGCTGCCACGTCGCTCTGTTATTACAGTTGTTATAAACAAATGGCAGTGTTTGTGTTTTAAGGAAACTTTATTTACACAGACAGGCAGAGCTCCAAATATGACCCACAGGTCATGGTTTGCTGAACACGTCTGCCCTAGCATCTCAAGTCAGGAATTTTAATCTAAAATCAGCTACTACGATTTTTCAAACACCTGCCACAGCTACTTAAGACAAATTTGTAGCACATTAAGAGCCTCTGATTATACCAATATGGGTTGGGAGAAGGAAGAGGTTTTTTTTTTTTTTGGTCTATTAACTGGATTCGTTCAAACCAGACACAGGTCCCAGCCACAGAGGGTTAGCTCTTCACTGGTCCAGAGCAGGCATCCAGGCAGTGCTCTGTACATGGGCTGCATCTGTGGCAGAAAAAAGAGACTGCACACCAATGGCTCACGCATCCTCATCCCCACTCCACCAGCCCAGCTAAACCACTGTACATCCATCCGGCAGTCTCCATACTTCCATCTGACACATAACATCACCACCAGAGCTGCCTGGCAATTGACATGCCCACAACTGCTAGTGATGGATTCCAGGGGAAGCACACTTCATCAGAATGGCTCTCCAGCTTTCCAGGACTGGCTCTGGACTCTACCATCTGGCTCAATCCCAGTTGCTGATACCAAGAGCTGAGAACCAGGGAGAACTAGCCTGGCAAATTTCAAACAATAAAATCCAGTTATCTGCTCCGTAAGAAGATGCTGTTAGATGGGGTTTGCTGTTTCCAGTCTTCGTGCAGTAGTTCTCCAAGGTGGGGAGGAGGGAAATTTTGCCCCCCAAGCCCAGAGACATTTTTGATGCTACTGGCATCTAGTGGGTAGAGACACCAGAGATGCGGCTAAACATCCTACAAGGTACAGACAGTCCCCCACTCATAGAATTATCTGGCTCCAAACATCAATAGTGCTGAGATGAAAACCTATGTCTGGGTAAGACTTCATCACATGATGATTCCCAAACCTCAAGCACTAACGCACAGTCCAATTAAGTTCCCGAAACTCAGCTCCAAAGACCACTTAGATTGGCATGTCGAGTTGATGAGATGAAAGAGAAAAATACGTTAGAGGTGCCGATGGGGCCCGTTTGGTTGTTTCTTTGTTGTTTTTGAGGAGAATTATTATTTTGCTAAGGTTCGTCTGTAAACGGAGGAAGTTGAAATAAATTTCTGTAGTTTCTTTGAGCTCCAAAGTCCTTTGATTACAAGCATATACAGTGGTTCATATTCTAACAGACTACTCTGGGGTTTTTGATATCTTTCTAAAAAACATACTGCCTCGGTCAGGCTGAAAAGCTAACACCAGATCACTGCTCTTTAAGAGTGTGGAGGAAACCTACCCTATGAGATGCTTAGCAGTACACAAGAAATAAAACTGGTCGAAACAACTAGAAAAAATAAAGTCTATAAATTTACCATTCATGTGGCTTCTTACTTCCCACGGTAACGGTTTGAGAGAGACCGAGATAAACAGAAGGAGGAAGTTACTACAGGACTAGACCTCTTTCCCTCCAAGTGTTAACGTGGAATGCACTGAACCAGAAACTGAAAAACAGCATCGGTTTTACTTGTGACATTTACTTGTAACCCACTGGTAACACCAACGATGATAGTTTGCTTTCTCTTTTTCTGATGGTTTACCTATAACATTTGGGAATTATTACAGAAGATCGAAGTCAATGAGTAATTTAAAACGTACCCTCTGAAAAACTACCTAGCTGTTTTTCAAGGTCAGCTCTCAAAGAAGTCTCATTTTTTGATCCATTAGATTGAAAAAGGTGACATTTGATTTAGACATATTAAAAACCAGTGCCTACAAATCTTGAAGGAATAGATTAAAAGCAGACTGTGTGATCATTCAAATAGTAGGCACTGAAAAAGAATGTCCACATTGTATGTTAAAAGCAACCATTTCCTCCTTACCAACAAATATATATGTATATAATTTTTATATCTATATATTTATAAAATTAAATTAACTAATTATATATATAATTTTAAAATAACCGAGTTTCCTGGATCCTTTAGAAAAGAAAAAATGTATATGTAACATTGAGCATGATCTCCTATGTTTAAACTCAAGCTTCAACCTGTGGCTACCATTTTATTTGACCTCTACATACTTCAAAGACCTTGAATGGGTCACAAAGTAGAACATCGAGCTTTCCCACCTTGCCCAACCCCACTCCTCTATCTGATTTACAGTATACCTCAGATCTCAAACCGTGAGGCCACTGAAGTCTCCCTTCAATGACCAGAACTGTCACTGCCCAGTAACCAAGGTCATCTTCTGTGGATTAAGTCCACTACAATACTCGGTGACCACAGGAGGGCTGGGACTTGGATTCTCCAAAATACAGTCTGATCTAAATTTCATTTGCAACTTTCGTTTTGTATTTGTGTGTGTATGTTTTTGTAAATATTTTATTTACACAAACATATATATACATATGTTTATGTGTATATATATATAGTGTGTGTATACACATATTTCAGAAAGATATACACTGAAATGTTAATTGTGATTACTTTCTACAGTAGTAGATTTATATGTGATTTTCCTTTTTCTTCTTGATTTTTTTTTTTGCTTGTCTACAGCTTCCAACTTTTCTATATTAAGCCTAACTTTTGCTGAAAGAAAAATAAGTAATACTCCATATGTGTATTTTTTTTCACTCAACGTCATTTCAAAACGGATTTCAAGCACCTGACAAAAAAAGCAACGAGTACAGAAAGATTTCTTTCAAAGCGAGGGCAACCAGAGACCAGAGCAAGACACAACAGCGGTAAACTCTAAGGAAGCCAAAGGTTAAAACTATCAGTCAGCACGTAAGCCCTGATGTCCCTGCATACTGGCCAGGGGGAGGCACACGTTCGGCTCTGAGTTTCTTGGCGTCCGTAGGACATTCTTCCCCACCCTCCTTACCTCACGCCCACCAGTCCTAATTAAGGTTTGTTTAGGGAACGATAATGAGAAGATTTTTCTACATTCCCTGATCATCCCCCCAGATGAGATCATGCAGTCCAGCAATGTGTCCAGGGACGAGGAGGCAGCTGCAAATACAACCAACAGAGCGCCAACTAGGAAGCCCCACGGCCCCTGGCGCTAAGTGTCAGCGTGCACAAGAGGTCAGAATCTCCCAAAGGGCGTAGCTTTAACTTGCTAAAAGTGTCCCTCTGTGGGCAGTTTATCGCCATGAAGGTAGCGGCGAGGGATATACTCAATCCATGACCAAGTCTGAGAGCCTCTGGGGTCCCTTGGAGGCAAAGCCACACTCGACGGAGGAGCCCCGGCAGTGTGGTGCTTACCGTAAGCTGTCATGACCCCCGCGTAGGGCCCATCCACCACATTTCTGTTTTCTTCTGCCAGCGCCTTGATGTACCTCTTGCTGAGGTCCAGGATCTGTTCCCGAAGCATGGAGCTGCTCTCGGGCTGAGTTCTCTGCTGGATGGTAAAATGCAAGAGCATCATACCCCAAATAAAGCCAAAAGTCACGAGGAAAAAGCCCAGCTTTTGAGAGGACAGCTTCCACGGAGTAAAGAGAGCCATTGCTCTCTGGCAACTTCACCTGCCCCGGGCTCTTACAGTGTGGAAAGGAGACACAAGTTCATGGTGTAGGCTGGGCTTGTGGGTTTCTCGGTCTCACTCGGGCTCCTGCCTCAGCTGATTTCCTTTCCTCGTTTCCATCCTGCTGTGAAGAAGGGGGAAAGTTAGCAGAGTCTTGTGGCAAAACACAGTGAAATAAACCAGAGCCTTGTTTTCACCCAAATAGCTCTAAAATGTGAACTTCCTTTTTTCTTAATCTGCCAGTTCCCTATCCTATGTTATGATTCGGGATCTGTAAATGGAGAGGGGAAATCTGGCTGGGTGATGAAAAGCTGTACAAATACGGAGGAGGGAAATGTGTGTCTGCACGTGTTCACAGGTGTAGCAGGGCTGTTCCAGTCTGGACCAAGTTCAAAACAGGAAGCTTGTTCTGCAAGGTGGGGAGGAGATGGAAGGATATTTCACTGAATGTCAGCAAAAACCCAAGTGGAGGGTGGAGTCTCATCACCACCCAGCACTTCTGTGCCTCTGAAACTTGAACTTACAAAGTCATCATTATGTGCTCTAGCAAGGACAAGAGCCCGCAGCTGGAGAGGCGAGCCAGAAAGTGGACGCCCCTGGCGGGTAATCAGACGAGGAAAGGGGAGAGGGCCCCCCGTATTACTTAAGCACGGCCAGCTTTCAGTAGCAGTGTCCACAGCTGAGCTGAATGCCTCGGGGCCACCAGGTGGCCTCGCCCTAGGCACCAGCACAGAGAGGCTGGGCCAGGGGTACCCAGCCGTCTTTCCGTGCTAGCTGCCACGAGTGACAGCTGCACCACACTCCTCACTTGCACACTTGAGCACAGGAAATGCGGGGCACACAGTGGCCTGCTTTTTTGTGGTTCTCATTTTCACTCACACCATGGGACAAAATGCGAGGTTAAAAGCCATCGTTTCAATACGAATGCAGCCAGATCCTACCTGGTACCAGCACAGGCTGGACAACAAATGGCACCGCGTTTTAAGCAAAGGCTGAGCATGACCTCCTACGAGGGACTAACCCAGGATGTATTCAGAGTGTGCCTATGTTTCAGATCAAAGGATTCTTCTTCCTAAGCAGCCTAAGAAGAAATGACAACAGGATCCTGGGACAGTTAGCTCTCAGCGTCTGCGATGCAGCGGATCTGTGCTGGTCTTCCTCTCTCACTCCTTTCCTCGCCTATCAACAGAGTCATCAGTACCTGGTAGTACCTCTACTGATAGTAAATGATAAATAAATTCTAGTTACGTCCCAGGCACTGTGATAGATGCTGTTTGTGCCTTAGTTCATTGAATTCTTGAAAGAGTCCTATACGGTAAGAACTATTAATGTTATCATGTCTGTTTTATAGATGAAAAAACAGTGACACAGGGAGATTAACTTGGCAAAGGTCAGCCAGCTATGTGGCAGAGGAGGGATAATCTAGGGATAAGCCAGCCCAGGAGTCAGTAAACCACACCCTGCCTTCCAAGGCCATCCTTCCTCCCCAGTTTCTTTATGACCAAGAATGGTCTGTACATGCCTAAAGGGCTGTGAAAAGCAACAGAGACTATGTGACTGAAATCTTATGTAGCTCAAAAGCCTAGAACATTCACTCTCGGCCCTTAACAGAAAAAGTTTACCAACTGCTGAATTCTAGGTCAGTGGTTCTCAAAGTGTGGTCCCTAACTCAGCAACAGCAGGAGCATCTGTGAGAGATGCCAGTCCTCAGGCCCCACCCAGACCAACTGAATCAGCAACGCTGGCAGGGAGGGGTGTCCAGCATCCTATGTTTCAATCAGCCATCCAGGCGATTTTTTGTTGTTGTTTTTTTGGCTGCGTTGGGTCTTCGTTGCTGCGCGCGGGCTTTCTCTAGTTGCGGCGAGTGGGGGCTGCTCTTCGTTGCGGTGCGCGGGCTTCTCATTGCGGTGGCTTCTCTTGTTGCGGAGCACGGGCTCTAGGCGCAACGGGCTTCAGTAGTTGTGGCTCACGGGCTCAGTAGTTGTGGCTCGCGGGCTCTAGGGCACAGGCTCAGTAGTTGTGGCGCACGGGCTTAGTTGCTCTACAGCATGTGGGATCTTCCCGGACCGGGGCTCGAACCCATGTCCCCTGCACTGGCAGGCGGATTCTTAACCACTGCACCACCAGGGAAGCCCGTCCAGGTGATTTTGATGACCACTCCAGTTTGAGAGGCCTGGATGCAGGCAGACGGATGCCGTCACGATGCCACACCACCGCACTGGCAATCAATGCGGCGGGAGCTCCCTCTGGGACCCCCTTTATCACATAAGTTCCTCTGGTCCATCGCTCTCCACTGTGATGCTCCTCCCCAGTCTGAAGTTGTAAAACACTTGTCTGTCTACCTTGCTTTTTTTTTTTTTACCAGTTTCTGTGTAGGATCCATGACATCCTTTAAGAGACTCCCCCGCTTATGTTTTCAGAGACAGAGAGTGACCCAAGGGGCACAAATAGAATACCTGTTGACTGAATGAGCTTGTCACCCAGGCACTGTGGCACTCCATTCAGCCCCTCTAACGTGGGCCAGATGAAAGGCACCTGCCATCCACTCCTTCTACAAGGATACACTGAGCAAGGACCCACTTGTTGTCATCAGGCCCTGGGGACTGAACTGGGAACGAGACAGGACTCCCACCCTCAAGTGGCTGACGCTTTAGAATCCACCCTTCTAACCGGTGCTTAGTTCCCCAGGAAATGTCTGCACTTCCTTTTCGATAACCCACGCCGGTTACCCGATGTCACCCCAGGGCTGAAGGGATTTTCCCAGAGCAAGTAAACGAGGTGCTGTACCAAGAAAGACAGTCTCTGGTAATTTTCTTTTGCTATTTTAGGAGACAGCCGCACGTGCAGACAGGAATTACCTGTCAGCTTTCAGATAGGAAGCCCTGCTCCGCTTCCTCGATGAACCCCCCTGAAGAAGCTCCTCAAGGCTGCAAAGTTTAAGCAAAGGAAAGACCAGGCTCAAGAACTGAGCAAGGGGCTTCCCTGGTGGCGCGGCGGTTGAGGGTCCGCCTGCCCATGCAGGGGACACGGGTTCGTGCCCCGGTCTGGGAAGATCCCACATGCCGCGGAGCAGCTGGGCCCGTGAGCCATGGCCGCTGAGCCTGCACGTCCGGAGCCTATGCTCCGCAACGGGAGAGGCCACAACAGTGAGAGGCCCGCGTACCAAAAAAAAAAAAAGAACTAAGCAAGGACCCAGTACAAGGTGGCGTGCTTCTCTGCCTTGACCTTGGGGACAGTCAGGACCACCCAGGTGGTGCATTTGAGGGGCAAAAGGATGGTCCAGAAACCCAGTCGTGGTTAAATTTTTGCAGCTCAGAGACATAAAAATTTGGAGTGAAAATCTCTAAGTTCAGAGCACAGTTCTGACTATTGAGGGCCCAGATTTTAAGTGACTACAGAACTGCCAGAAATATTCCTTTCTCCGATGAAATCCAGAGTTTGAAATAACAGCATCTATATCAGCACACACACACAGAATTAAATTGGAATCCATCTCTACAATTCCTACTAGAAAGAAAGAATTTAAAGAGACTTTTCAAAATCATCATTAGGGAGACATCCCTAACTGCAACAGTAACAGGACAATAACAGAACAGCAACCCATACCAGAGGGGGCGTGCTGTGGCCCCAGCAAGGAGCCACCCTTCCCCCACTGCCCACAGCACAGCCAAGGTAAGGTTGTGCCCTTACTAAGGGCTGACCACAGGCCCAGCACCAGAAGGAAAGTACAGAGAAATGTGCCACCCCATTTACAAGACACAGCTGTCCTTCCCAGCTCTGGATCAACCTCCCGGGCCACGCTCTGAGGCAAGACCTGCTTTGCCTGCCGGATGCCAATTTCTCAAACCACTTGAGGACGCTCTCAAAAACAGCCCCATGCCAATGGGGTCAAAGCCAGACTGATGAAGCAGTGAAGAAGTTCCGTCAGAGGCCCACCCACCATCCTTGGAGGACCACTTCTTACATCAGGACCTGTGTCGTCAGAGGATGGATGAGGCTGGAAATGCCCATCCCTTCAGGAGCGATGTCAGCCCCAACCAGAGAGATGTGATCTTCTCCTCACTGCCCACAGGACAGTCTCGACACAGCTTGCCGGTCCCACATTCCCATGGGTAGCACTGCTTGAACTGTCATTCACACACCTCTGCTGTCCTACTACGGACCACCGCATCTTCCCACCTGTCTTTAGATGGTGGCTGTCAGGGCCTACCTCTCGCCTCATCCTCGGCAGCAACATTCAAGAAATCCTAATTGTGTTCGCAGCCGCCGCCATGCGGTGGTCGCTCTCCAACGCCAGCGCCGCTCCAGCCGAAGGAGAAGATGGTAAGGGAGGAGGTCTCTATACACCATGGCTCCTACAGAGCCGACTGCCCGCAAATCCACCGGTGGTAAAACACCAAGGAAGCAACTGGGTACGAAAGCTGCTCGCAAGAGTGCGCCCTCTACTGGAGGGGTGAAGAAACCTCACCATTACAGGCCCTGCTGATTCGCAAACTCCCCTTCCAGCGTCTGGGGCGGGAAGTTGCTCAGGACTTCAAAGCAGATCTGCGCTTCCAGAGCACAGCTCTTGGTGCTTTGCAGGAGGCAGGCGAGGCCTCTCTGGCTGGCCTTTTTGAAGACACCAACCTGGAGCTATCCATGCCAAATGTGCGACAATTATGCCAAAAGACATCCAGCTAGCGCGCCGCCTACATGGAGAACATGCTTAAGAATCCACTCTGACGGGAAACATTTCATTCTTTAAAAAAATATATTCCCTTCTTCCTGCTATTGGTAGTTCTGAACGTTAGATTTTTTTTTCCCATGGGGTCAAAAGATACCTAAGTACATGACTGTAAGTGGAAAAACGGGGGGCGACAGAAATCAGGTACCGGCAGTTTTTCCATTTTCATGTGTGTGTGAATTTTTAATATCAATGCGGGGACATGAAGCATTAATGCAAGTCAAAATGTTTCCGCGAACAAGTTTCAGCAGTTCAACCTTGTAACAATTATAAATAAACCTGTTAAATTTTTCTGGACTGTGCCAGCATTTGGATTTTTTTTAAAACAGGTAAATTTTTCATTGACTGAAACTAAATGGTGTTTGTAGTGTTTTTATCATACAGTGGATTCCATCCATTCACTATACTTTTCTAACTGAGGTGTCCTACATGCAGGTACATATTTTTAATGTTGTCTGTCTTCCGTGCTGTTCCTGTAAGTTTGCTATTAATATATGTTAAACTATAAAAAAGAAAGAAATCCTGAGTCTGCTGTGTTCATCCACGTTGCCTTGGAAACCCCGCCCCTGTCTCACAACTGAACCCCACATCCTGCCTAAAACCTCCCCTGGCTCCCTGGACTGAGGAGGGCGCATCCTCCTTGGAGCACTCCCAGCAGTACGTACTCTTTCTAAAGAGCTTACCTACTGCTCTGTCGGATGATCTTTTCTTTCATTTCTCCGTAAGCTCTCTAAAGACAGGAAGTGCCAGGAATGGGACTGCCTTGCACACCGGGGATAGTCATTATGTGTTTGCCAGATGAAATAACAGGATGACGGGGATGAGATGATGAAACACAAATGAGCAGTGACCTCCAGGGCCACCTCCTGGTGTGAAGCACAAAGAAGCCAGGCACTCTGAGACTGTAAGTTGACCTCACCTTTTGGGAGTTTTTAACCCTAAGACCTGTCGCATAGCAGTGAAGGATCATTATGCCCTTGACTAGATGGGGTTAAACTAAAGGGGATATGGTGGTAGATGGGTACTAATGGGGGGGGGGAGGAAAAACAGCTTCAGAAGATAATTCTAGAAGGGGCAGTGACTGTGGGACCAAAATGATGTCCAAGACAAGGGATGAGAGGGGAAACAAGTTGAGGGGAACTCTGGGGGAGACTGTTGGTTTCATCACTGGGTATCCGAGATGGTGACAGGAAAAGATCAGAAGGGTGACGAGGGGTAACTGAATGAACTCCCCGTTGTTTAAAGTATCTTCTCTTAAAACAACTGGTTAGAAAAAGTCTTATACTATAGAGATTTTCAACAAAACTTCCACATACCTCTGTATGTGGAGTTTGAACTTTGAAATCCTACAGTAATTTGCTCAGGAAAATTAATGCTTGGCAGTGGTCTTGTTCGCTAATTTTTTTATAAAATTCAGGCCCACATATCTACTCATGTAAAACTGCACAACAGCAAACACTATGAGACCCCGATTAAATGCTAGATGAGGGTCAGTCCTAAACTGTAAGTTTCAAAGACATGTGTCTGATCACTCCTAATTATAAGTAGCAATAAAAGTCTTTAGAGAATGCTGATGACTCAACTCTGAAACAATTTCCTACTACTTCTCTTTCCAGCCTCAGTACAAATTTACATTAAGAGCAAGTTAGAGTGCTTGGAAAACTGTGTTAAAACAAAAATACTAGCCATTAACATCTGCTATCAGGGTGAATCTGGACTTCCACTATCTTGCAACCAAAATGCGGCACAGAAATCAACTGTGTGCTAACCCTGACACGAGTGCACACCACTCCCGACTCTGCTCACCAGAGCAGCTCACTGGCCTAGTCATCGACTTTAAAAGGAAGTAGGATAAATTAAAATGTATAAAGTACCTTCATGCAGACTGGGACACTACATGAGATCTTGCTTAGGAACACAATAACCAAGCACAAACTCTTGATTCACAGAGAAGGACACTGAGGTCCCGAAAACGTTATGTTTCCAACTGGAGTCAGAATCAAACCATAACTCAAGGTCTGCTTCCTGATCCGATTTGGTCTCCACCACACCAAGCTGCGTCTCTCAGCTGTCTGCAGAAACTCAAAATGGAAGAGACGTATCAATATGAAACACCAACCAGAAACCACAGTCTGGTGACAGTAAGGTACTGTGAGTCTACTGCGATGTCCCCCCAACCTCGAGGAGATGGGAGAATCAGCAGATGAAAGGAAGAAAAACATACATTCACGGAATTACTGGTGCAAGGCAGGCAGATGGCCTAGGCTGGGGTGGGAGTCTGGCTCTAAATATGGTGTGTTCTGTACTTAAAAGGAGAAACTGAGCAGGAGGGAAGGACAAGCAAAGCAGCCTTTTCTTCCAAAATAAGCCCAAATTCCTGGGAAGATGCTCCGAGGCTAGATGCTCACTCCCTGGACGGCTCGGTACCGCCAAACTGAAGCCAGCCCCCAATATAAGGTGTGAGTCCTTGACAGCTGTGCTAGCCACGAGCTCTCCTCTCAATCTGTGGGGCAAAGGAGCCCAGGAACCAACGGTGGTGGGGATACTGCTGGAACACGGACGGACGGGCCCTTTCTCTTCCACTTTCCTGACTCGGTTCTCTGACAAATTCTGGGCCTTTATAAACAGGAAAAACACATTTGAAGTGAAAACAGCGTGTTCTTCTTAGAACCCGCTAAACAAGTCTTATCTTGAGTCACTAACCAAAAGACACCCGCTAAAGCAACACACCTTTGCTATTCTCGAGACGGGGGGAGAGGGGTGGCTGCCTGCTGATGCCTGGGTCAGATGAATGCCAAGGCCCGTCCCTTTTACTTCATTTTTTTTTTATTTTTTGAATTCTATTTTATTTATTTTTTTTATACAGCAGGTTCTTATTAGTCATCCATTTTATACACATCAGTGTATACATGTCAATCCCAATCTCCCAATTCATCCCACCACCATCCCACCCCCTGCCACTTTCCCCCCTTGGTGTCCATACGTTTGTTCTCTCCATCTGTGTCTCAATTTCTGCCCTGCAAACCGGTTCATCTGTACCATTTCTGTAGATTCCACATATATGCGTTAATATACGATATTCATTTCTCCCTTTCTGACTTACTTCACTCTGTATGACAGTCTCTAGATCCATCCACGTCTCTACAAATGACCCAATTTCGTTCCTTTTTATGGCCGAGTAATATTCCATTGTATATATGTACCACATCTTCTTTACCCATTCGTCTGTCGATGGGCATTTAGGTTGCTTCCATGTCCTGGCTATTGTAAATAGTGCTGCAATGAACATTGGGGTGCATGTGTCTTTTTGAATTATGGTTTTCTCTGGGTATATGCCCAGTAGTGGGATTGCTGGGTCGTCGGCTCATCCCTTTTACCTTTGAAGGGATCAAACCAAGACAGTCCTGCGCCCAGTTTGCATTTATTAGGCTGCACTTGCATTCTTGGTGTGGGCGGAGAAGGGAAACAGCCAGCCCTGCCCACCTGAAGCAGGATCGGCCTTGCAGCTACACTGCTTGCTAAGTGTAGTTCAGGGCTCCATAACTGGCATCAACAGCTAAGTAAATTTTCAAACACTGTAATAAGGCTAATGACTCTGTATCCAGAACAGGCCTTCCTTCCCGCCCCCTCTGTTCCATCCCACCCTCCCCTCCCTCCCAACTGTCCTCTGGTCACTGTGCCTGTGGTCATGTCCACTAGGGGGAGCAGAGGGGCAGGGAAAACAGTTGGAAACACACATGGATGAACTGTATTCTGACTCTGCCTCTCAGGCAGGAGGTGTGCACATTATTGGCAGGTGGACAAAGGAGTGAGAAGGAAGCTGTCACTTCTGGATAAGAATCTTCCCGTGTTCTGTAAGTGTCATTTACCAGGCTCACAGGTTGTTCACAGTTGACAGAATTTCCCATCAACAACAAAAAAATGAAACCACAGCAACGCTAAGAATTCTGAAAACATCTACTAAACCAAAACAAAAAGCACGGGTCGGGCTTCCCTGGTGACGCACTGGTTGAGATGCAGGGGACATGGGTTCGTGCCCTGGTCCGGGAAGATCCCACATGCCGCGGAGCGGCTGGGCCCGTGAGCCATGGCCTCTGAGCCTGCGTGTCCGGAGCCTGTGCTCCGCAACGGGAGAGCCCACAACAGTGAGAGGGCCACGTACCGCCAAAAAAAAAAAAAAAAAAAAAAAAGCACGGGTCCCTGAAAAATGAAATAAATCCATTTAATCCAAGGTGTCTCGATTCTTGGCACAATTGACGTTTGAGGCCAGAGCATTCTTTGTCACAGGGGGCTGTCCTGCGTGCTTGTAGGATGTTAGGCAGCATCCCTGTCCTCTAGCTACTACACGCCTTTAGAGACACAGGCCATTAGAACCCGCCACCACCAACTGTGACAACATAAATGTCTCCTGACATTGTCAAATGTTCCCTAAAGGATAAAAGCACCCAGGTTGATAACCAGTGCTTTAGCCCATCAGCAGCACCTTACCCGCCCCATAGGATGAGGCTCAGGGAAGGGCAGCCCATAGGACTAGATCGCAGGGCAAGGAGAAGCAAACCAAGTAAACTCAGGAGCCAGTCACCAGCCCCGAAGATGCGCAGGCTCAGAGCCCTGAGCTAAGACTAGAGGCCACAGAGAGACGAGAGGAGGGCGGATTCCTGATGCTGCCCCAAGCTGACTGACCATGAGTCTCATTTTCTTCCACATCCCTCAGTGCCAACACTATCCTGGCACCTGCCACGGAGTTCATGCCTGGGCTGGCTACGCCCCCATGTACTAATTAGTATATGTCATTGACGCTCCACTCCACAAAGATCCTAGTCTACAAATCAAGGTACAGGGAAGAAGGCTTTGAGAAGACAAAAGGTGGATGATGCTACGTCAGACAGTCTTAAATAGAAAAGGATTGTCATCTGGCTTCCAGCCCAGGAAACCATGAACACACATTGTGACAGGTCGACGATGACTCTCTAGGAAGAAAAAAGGAATGGTCTGTGAAAAGATCACATGGTGTGTAAATTCGTTAGGTAGGTCTCCTTGATGTTGGATGAAAAACTCAAAGATTCGCTTCCACTCAGAGCCAAAGGACAGTAAAGCCACAAAGGAATTTTATGGGTTTTTTCCTCTGAGGATCAGACTTCCGGCAACTCCTTATACGTAGAAAACACCCACGAATGACAACAGGCCCCAGATGGCCCCAGTAATCAAGAAAACCAGAGTCACAAAAATCAGCAAAATTACTTCCAAAAACTAGGACAATGCCCTGAAGATAAAGCTCATTATTCAACAAGTGTTCCCCGAACCCTACAAGTCAATCACCCCAGGACCCCACTCCTCCACCTGGAGAGCAGCACACGCTGGGGCTGGCTCAAGAGTGTGCACTGTCTGCAGGAACGGGACAGCCTTTCAAGCACGAGATTTGATAAAGACCAGCAGGTTTAAAGTTTTTAAAAACTAGCTGGCGGGGACTTCCCTGGTGGCGCAGTGGTTGGGAATGCGCCTGCCAATGCAGGGGACACGGGTTCGAGCCCTGGTCCGGAAAGATCCCACAGGCCGCGGAGCAACTAAGCCCGTGCGCCACAACTACTGAGCCTGCGCTCTAGAGCCCACGAGCCACAACTACTGAAGCCCGAGGGCTTAGAGCCCGTGCTCCGCAAGAGAAGCCACCGCAATGAGAAGCCCGCACCCCACAATGAAGAGTAGCCCCCACTCGCCCCAACTAGAGAAAGTCTGCACGCAGCAACAAGACCCACGCAGCCAATAAATAAATAAATAAATAAAAACCAGCTGGTGAGTGAGAAGATGAGTGCACGCACGTGAACATGCACACACCATCAGCGAAAGTGGCCACTCAGAGGCTTATCAAACGTAAATGGTTTAATGAATTTCCCATCACTCCTAAAACGGGGTTATAGCAAATCCCCCTGGAATGCAAAGCCCAGGCTCTGGCAGAACCTAGGTCATAAACGCCCCCAGTCTGAATTTTCTTAGGGAAGAACTCAACCACCAGATGCTTACTTGTCCCTGAATTTATAAATGAAGGTCAAAGCTAAAATGGAGCACCTCAGGAGAGTTCCCTGCCCTCAGAGTTAAGGATTGCCGAAATCCAGGCCTCCCAACCGTGATACACTTAAGAATCACCGGGGCTCCTTTTTTTAAAAAAAAAAAAAAAAAAAAAAAAACAGCTGCCAGGTCTCACACCTCAAGATTCTGATTAACTTGGTCTGAGGTGCGGCCCAAGCCGGGGTATTTTTATTTAATACACAGGCAAACATGGTAACTATTACATTCTTGGAAAGATGTCTTTGCTATCATGTCTATGGGTCCCATCTAGTGGGATCCAAAACATGGTCTAGCCCACTATTTAAAATGATAAACTCTCTACTCTGGACAAATGCAGTCGAACTGGCTTATTAGACAACCTACATGCAAGGCACTCTGGTTTTCTCCTCAAAGAATCATGCGCTGGTCTTCTCAGATGAATGCCCACGAAGCCCTGCCCAAGGAGGCAGTCTTTCAGGAAGAGCTAGCCCACTACAGAGCCCTGTTAGACCTCTACACCATGGAAGGACTTGTTGGACTGTTAGGGTTTTTATTAACCTCTCCTTGGCATTTGGCTCCAAAGATGAGAGATTATCTGAGGCCTCAATGTGTACCAATGCATCTAGTAACCAGCACCTCTATAACCTTGCTACTCAAAACCTGGCCTGCGAGGGGCTTCCCTGGTGACGCAGTGGTTGAGAGTCCGCCTGCCGATGCAGGGAACGCGGGTTCCTGCCCCGGTCCAGGAAGATCGCATATGCTGCAGAGCAGCTGGGTCCCTGAGCCATGACCGCTGAGCCTGCGCTCCGCAACGGGAGAGGCCACAACAGTGAGAGGCCGCGTACTGCAAAAAAAAAAAAAAAAAAAAAAAAAAAACCTGGCCTGCAGGCCTGACCAGCAGAACTGAGATGAGCTGGTGGACTGTTAGAAATCTCAGGCCCAATCCCAGACCAACCGAATCAGAACTGGTATTTAGAATGTGATCCTCAGGTATTTGTTTGCACATTAAAGTTTAGAGACACATTGGTTTTTTTTTTTTTTTTTTTTTGCAGTACGCGGTCCTCTCACTGTTGTGGCCTCTCCCGTTGCAGAGCACAGGCTCCGGATGCGCAGGCTCAGCGGCCATGGCCCACGGACGGGGCCCAGCCGCTCCGTGGCATGTGGGATCTTCCCGGACCGGGACACGAACCCGCGTCCCCTGCATCGACATGCGGACTCTCAACCACTGCGCCACCAGGGAAGCCCAGACACATTGTTTTTTATCTCATCCAGGATACTAAGAATGAGGGCCAATCGGACACTACTTTCCAGTGGGGGGGGGGGGTGATGGAGAATGTGGCACAATTCTTCTCCTTTTCATAATGTGCAAAGAACTTAATGATTTGGTATTACTTCTGAATAAACTGGAGACACGTCAGGAAGACCGGCTGTCTTACAGACATTCTTTGAGTTACTGTTAAGATGCATACCGCTGAGATGAGAATGACCTCTGCAGATGGCAGGGTTTTATCATTGTGAATTAGGAGTGCTTATAAGACAACTGGCCATGCTTTCTAACTGCAGGATTTTGATCCATTTTGCTAAAATCCAAGACACAGTGTGGATCCATGTCTTCCAACTTTAACTCCGATATAGCAAATAACTCTATACAACGAATCACTCTATGCAGCTACCCATCATATACTCTGTGCTGCTCAAAGTCAGATATCAGCAGGGGGTTATTGGGCTTTTGTTGTCTTTTAATTGCTCAAGTGCGCAGTTTAGAAAACCTGCTTAAGGATCCTGACTATTGTCCTACATGACTTCAAAGTGAAACAGCCTTCAACTCAGGTAAGCATCCTTTATCAGGGCCTTAATTTTGCCTAAGATGATGTGAACCAATATTTAAGTTTCTAGAAATGCCTCTAATTCTGATATCTTCCAGGGCATATAACTAACTGACTTTATGGCCACTGAAAGCCTTTCAAAGCTTTGCTGAAAGAAACTATTTTTGAAAGATGACTTAAGTTCTTTCTGAAAGAAACTATTTGAAGGATGACTTAATCCATCTACTGTTCTTGATCGACTTTGCCCAACCTTTTGTAACAAACAAGCTCCTTTAACAGTCTTTCTTTCTCTCACACACATACGCATAGGCACACATACCATAGGAACTTTCTAATCCTTTAACTCCTATTTCATTTTTGAAACAAGATATTAGTTTATGAAGTTCATTTTGATAACATCTTTGTTCATGTGCAAAATGATTAATGACAAATTACCTTTTACCCATTTAGCGTGTAACACACAGCATCTAATTATGTAAGAAAAAAGTATGACTGGTCAACAAAATCAATTTCACAATTACAGTCTTATTAGTATACATTTTGCGTGGGGACCCAACGTCTATTCAAAACCAGAGAGCAATCTAATTACCGGCCCCAGCATCAAAACTAGACAGGAAACAGCCCAATGTTTGGATTTCTTGTATCTGAATTTGAAAACAACAAATCGAATGGTTTATAAAGGGAGGACTCTTTACTTCCTCTGGACACATTTTCATGCAGAACGTGTGCTCCATTTCCCAGGAAGAACCACAGAGGAGACTATTACTGCTCTTTCATCAGTGTTCACAGGTCTTCTTGGGGAGGAAGGACAGCATCTCAGCTGTGGCGCGGGGAGGCGGGGCATGACTGCTGGGCTTCCTGCCCTCAGGAGGTGCACTCCCCCTTTCCCTGCCCGCAGGAGTTAAAGAGGCGGGGCTTCCCTACCCAGCTGAGTCCACCCAAGGCTTCCTGGCAATCACCAGGGCAGCTGTGTAGATTTCTATCTAGGATGGATCAGAAGTCTTGCACCCAAGACCCATCTTCCAACTCAGCTTTGCTCTAATAAAGCTGGTTCTGTAATCTTCATCTGGCTTCTACTATTCTCTCTACTTCAGAACCCAGAAGGGAGGAAGGGTGTGATTAACTGGCATCTCCAATCCCCCATAAGTTTATTTTCTAAGTTTTCCATGTTTTGTTGCTAAGTATCAGGATAAGACAGGTGGTTTCCGGCAGCTATTTGAAAGCACTTCTCCACAAATAACAAATTCCAGGTGTATGAGTCTTTAATTCTAATAAATTAAAAGACAAAATGACTATCACAGTCAAAATATTTTCTCTAAATATTGATTTTTTAAAAAATACTGTAAGATATGCCAAAAGATTTCTGATCCGATGACTCCAACTTGTGGCTAGAAGGGAAGATAATCTGGAGGAAAATCGGCAGAATTATCAGTAAAATGCTCAATAATTTATACTTTGCCCTGAGTGTTCCTAATGCATCGTGCCTGTAACCAACAGTCTGTTGGGGATATACATATTTTTATAACATAGCATTTCCAAAAACTTCCTGGGTTGCTGGTACAGAACTACTAACCACAATGCAAGCTCTTGATAAATGCTGGCAGGCTTTCAAACTCTTCCATCTTAAAGTGGGATCGGAGATCATATATGTAAATATCTATTTTATTTAATGACTTTGAAAAATAGAAATGGTGAAAAGGACATCACCAGCATTCAGAATGAAAGCCTAGGACACCCTCAAGAACCCCCAGGGCATGAGAACCATCACATGGCAACTGCTGCTCTAGACATTTCCAAAATCTTCAAAGCAATGTATACATTTGACCTAAAATAGAAGGCAGTAAAAAGTAAATGGCCAGGGCTTCCCTGGTGGTGCAGTGGCTGAGAGTCCACCTGCCGATGCAGGGGACACGGGTTCGTGCCCCGGTCTGGGAAGATCCCACATGCCGTGGAGCGACTGGGCCCGAGAGCCATGGCCGCTGAGCCTGCGCGTCCGGAGCCTGTGCTCCGCGACGGGAGAGGCCACAACAGTGAGAGGCCTGCGTACGACCAAAAAAAAAAAAGAAAAGTAAGAAAGGAAATGGCTAGATAAAACATATCTCTGGGTTTACTGTAAACCTGACAAAGGTTTTTCTCATTCTTCTTCTTGTATTCAGAAGGACCTAGAGAAGAAAGTTCTCTTTCATCTTAGTATCATCTGGGCATCTAAACAACTGGTCGGATCTTACTCAATGACACAGTAAAATATAACTGACATTGCTTCCCCCTTCAAGAGAGTGGCTAGGAAAAGCTCAAAGCCAAATCACAGTTCACTTCCAGGAAGTAAATTGGTGTCTATTTTGTGTTTAAACCTCATTCCTGACTCTAAATGTCCTCTTATTTTCTCCCTGTTTCCCCTTAATTTTTTTTTTTTTTTTTTTTGGCGGTACGCAGGCCTCTCACTGTCATGGCCTCTCCCGTTGCGGAGCACAGGCTCCAGACGCACAGGCTCAGTAGTTGTGGCTCACGGGCCCAGCCGCTCCGCAGCATGTGGGATCTTCCCGGACCAGGGCACGAACCCGTGTCCCCTGCATCGGCAGGCGGACTCTCAACCACGGCGCCACCAGGGAAGCCCTCACCTTAATTTTAAATGTATTTTTATCTTCCTGTATTACATATTTTAATCCTTTTTGAAACATATTGTAGGTAATTAGTTAAACAAAAAGCAACAAAACTATAGCACATAGAATAATGGTCCTCCAAATATGTCCACATTCTCATCCCCAGAACCTGTTACATTACATGGCAAAGGGGGATTATGGTATCGATAGAATTAAGGTTGCTAATCAGATGACCTTAAAATAGGGAGATGATCCTGGCTTATCCCGGTGGGCTCACTGTAATCAAAGGATCCTTAAAAGTAGAAAAGGGAGACAGAGGGTAGGTCAGAAGGATACAACAGTCTCTCCTCAAGAACTCTCAGACTGTGTCCTAAGTTGTTTGCACAAAGCCAAGCATATCGATGTAACAAGTCTAGTCATTTGGTTTCTCCTGGTGACCTTTGGTTCTACTCTAGTGGTGAGAGATTAGGAATTTTAGAGGTCAGGAGGGTGTGAATGAAGATGACAGCACACAAACTAACAGCAGAAAAGGACCACAGTTTAGGGCCATTTGGTATAAGTGCCAGCAGCCTCTCAGGAGGGCCTGGGAGCATCACTCTACGATTCTGACCAGAACTGATCTTCACAACAATGACACTGCACCACCTCACTCAGTAACAAGATGTAATACAGAATTCAGGGATATTTCTCGATAAATTCATATAGCTGAGCTCCTCATTTATAGATAAATGAGGCATGGATGGGGGGTGCAGAGGGAGGGAAGACTGTATGGTGAGATGTGGAAAGCACAGACGGGGTCAAATGTCACATGTGCTGACCACGGTGCTTCCCTGCTGGACCCTGGTTGCTACCCAACTACCCACTCTCTGAAGGCAGGGCTGTCCTCATCCTCACTGCAGTAAGAGCTGGCCGTTATCACTGTTAACACACATCCTCTCGGCTGATGAGGTCCCCATTTAGAGCGGGGAAACTGAGGTATGAACGACCGAGCAATGAAGGCCACACAGCTACCAGGTGGCAGAGCTGTTGAAGACCCCGGCCATCAGGCTTAACCATGGTTCTCGGATGCCTCAGCATCTATCAGAGAGCCTCACACCTCGAAGGTATCTCACTGATGAATAAATGGAGTGAGTCTGCAAAAAACCAAAGGGATTAAATCACTTGCTTGGCCCACGACAATAAGCACTTAATAAATTATCAGCTGCTTTCCACCGAGTGTTAGGGTTTTCCCCCAATTTCAAGGAAACCCTGTAAGGCAGCTCTTTTCAAATGAGGAGCTGGGGAGATATATAATAATCATCTGGAAAATGTTCAAAACATTTAGCCCTGAGCAGAGCCCTCCCTCATCCTCCTTCCCTAAGTTTGCTTTAGTCATCCTAGTTGGGCTTCAATTTGGGGATTAGAAAAGAAAACAACTTCCCAGGTGATCCTGCAAACACTCACTCCTATCCCCACACCACTCCCACCCAGCAAAGCATCTCTGCTACGAGGGGTCTTGGCCTTTACGACAGGGAGGGAACCCTGAACGGGTTGAGTGTGTAGCCTCACGGTGGAGACTTCATTTCAAAGGTTATGAGGGGGCACAACTAAAATTTATGTAATCAGCAAAGTAATTCCAAATATTAGAGCTGGGCATCCAGATATATAGCAAGGGCGTAAAAACACACGCATACCTTACACTGCAGAGGCTATCGGGAGGAAAATGGCAGATTACTAACACCTCCGTCAGGCAGACGTGCACAGAAGGAGCACGCGGTGTGCCCTCTGTGGGTCCACACGTTGTGGAGAAGACACCGAAGGTTCAAGAGATGGTCCCTGCCCTTAGAGACAAGTGCCTTCTCCACCAACCCTCCCACACAGCCGTGCAGAACACGCGAACTCAGGGCTCTCTCCAGGGCACCACACCAGGGGGCCCCAGAGGCTCAGGAGATGGAGAGAAGCCCCCCAGAGGTTTCAGAGACCCTGTGATGTAAACTGGGTCTCTTCCCTTCATTTCCCCTCATTTCTTAAGCTCCAACTAATGCCAGGCTCCAGGCTAGGCATCGGGGGATAAAGGATGAACAGAAGTTCTGGAAGCTACTGACTGCAAGCTGCAAGCTTGAGGAAGGGTACACAGCAAGAGAGATACCCAGTTTCTCTGCAGTTCTGGGGACCTGGGGAGGGTAGCTGTAAACCAGAGGGAGGGGACCCTGAGGCACAGAGTTCCAGGACTCGGGACAGTTTTGAATGAGTCTCTTAACATCTCAATTTGTTTCTGTCTGTCCTTAAAAGGAAGCCGCAGAAATAGGGGGTATCTAAGTCCCTTCCATTTTAAGATTCAAATGAGAACAGACTTCTATTGACCAGCTACTCAAATGTTTTGATAATTCAGGATGAACAATCTCATAGCCTAGAATGCGATCCTGGCAGGAGAGGGAGGGGCAGGTTGGCATCAGATGACAGAAACTGATTTACAGTGAGGGAATTATACATGAATGAAGCCATTATGCAGAACGGAAAACCACCGAAGTTCATTTTAACTGTGCCCCCTCCATTTTATCCCTTGCCTCGAAGGAATATACTAAATTTATGTCACTTGCCTCTCACGACTGCTGGATTTATAAGCTCATTAAAAAATACTTTTATAATCACTGTGCAAAATACTATGGTCATTATTATAATGATTTAAATGCCTGCAGCAGTGCAGCAGGACCTGGGGAGAGTTTATTAATACCTTGGCAAAACGTGCCGTGAACACGCCATCGGGATGTTTGCTTTGAAAAACGTTCCCTGATTTTTTTCCAGTGAGCTCAGTTCACATTGCGCTCACATTGTGACAGCCCCAACCAATGGGGCAGGTGAACTGTTTCCTCATTTCCTCTGCCCCATGGTGCTTCTCCCCACCAAAACCTACCCCAGGATCAAGGTTCTCAACCCGGAGGCACTGGTTCTCAACCCTCACTGTGCATCAGAATCACCGGGGGAGACTGTTTAAACACAAATGTCAGCCCACCACCCTCCCCAAGACGATGACTCAGTTGGCCTGGGTGAGGCGAGGAAACCAATGCAACGTTAAGCGTGCCCTCAAATTCTAAGCGCTATTGAGCTAACGTGTCCACCTTATCAGACACATAATTGAAGTGCGCAGAGAGAAAAATGGGGGAAAAGCAAGTCTGAGGGGTGAGGGTGGTAGGTGAGGGAACCCATCTAGAGGCAGCAGCCACTCTGCAGCTCCAGACATGGGACAGCTTGAGGGTAGACAGTCTGGGGTTGGCCGAATCTTTCAGTCTTTCCAGAGAACCAGAAAAGCCCAGAGTCTTGGGACAAATCTCTGTATTTATCAATGTCTGCACTAATTTCGTTTTGTTGTTGCTGTTCTTTTAAGTTCCAGGTGGGCCCAAGTTCAAAGGAGTTTACAGTCTTGTGCACCTGCTCAGCCCACCTCATTACAGGTATCTGTTACTTTATCCTAACTGCCTAACCATACTCAACTTTCTGAACAGTAGCCGGTATTGTTCTCAACCAGATACTAATTTCTTATCATCACTCTCAAAGGCTTCAGAGCTCTAGCTTCTAGCCCGCGTGCTCTCCCCAACACAGGCTTGTGAATTAGTCATACCTAACTGCCAATCCTAAGAAACTGGAAAGGCATTTAAAAGCCGTCTAGAAAGAGAGATGCAGACCCCAGGATCCAGAAAGTCTAAGTGACCCGCCCAGGACCACAAAGACTGTTGAAGGTGGGGTGACCAACTCCACCCTGGTATTAGCACTGGAAGTCCCCCATCCTGGGAAACCCAGGCAAAGCGGGATCGTTGATCGTCCTGGATGAAGGACAGAGCCACACGGCTGTTCCTTTGGAAGGCACCCCCATCATCTGGAACTCTTGATACGTATACACATTCTAGCGTCAAGGTTTGCTCCCTGTTAAGATTCAAAGTCCCTGAAGGAAGGAATTCAGATCCTGCAAGTCAAGTGCTTGATACTTGCTGGAAAAAGTCCTTATGACTCCTTGGTCAAGAAAGATGCCTGCTGGTCCTGTCCTTGGAAAATACAGGCATCACTGCTCTGGGAATCTCTCTGAAGAACCCAAGGTCTTGACTATTCACTGGAGCGTCCTTCTCAGCCCGCAATGACCACTTCACCACTTCACTGACAGCAAGCATGAGAAACATGACGAAATGAACGAGATGAGTGACTTTCAGCTGGCCGCTCCTTTCTCTCCTCGTACCACAAAGTCTCGTTCCTACCCTAATGAGGTTATTACCCATCACCAAGAACGTGGCATCTAGTATGTTCTGAATTCTCCACTCAGAAGGCAGCCTCTCAGCCGTGAAAGGCGTCAGCCTCTGCAATCCTCTCTCAGAAGCCTGCTTGGGAATCACTCAAGAGGGTCAGAGCTGAACACCAAGTGTCTTGCATGGATGGAGGGGGCGTCTGGTGTGGCAGCAAGAACCAGATTCCAAACTCAGCACTGACGTGAACTGCCCCTGAGCCCCCTCCCTTCGGGAAATTACAGAAATGGAGACGCAGCTTCCTCGTCTATAAAATGTCTACCTTGCAGGGTTTTCATTTGCAAAGGGCCTAGTCCAGTGCCTGGTCCTGTAAGGCACCCCAGAGGCCTTTGCGAGTCAGGTGGGAGATCTCGCCCTACTGCCTGATTTCAAAACACACAACCGGCCTCCGCTAACCTAGTTTTATTCCGAATCAGACAGTGGTTTTCTTACTGCCCCTCAGCTGCCTTTCTCAAAAGATGCAAGCAAATCTGTGCGAGACACAGAGAGCAGAGGTAAGTGTTAGCAAATGTCACCACAACTGACACAAAGGATTTTTCTAGCTCGTCCGTCCGTGTTGATGGGGAAGACCGCAGAGCTCTGTCACCAAGCCCGATTCCCGATGTTGGTAAAGATCACTGCTTCAAAGAATTTCCTAGGTCAGCCCTTAAAGTCTGAAATCCGTTCCCCGAATTCATTATAACCCATAGTAATTCATTATAACTCCATCTCTCAGAGCAAAATTCCACTTTCTGATTCACGGTCTAGAGCCATTCCCTTGTAGACGCTGTAGTTTAGAATTCTGACCAAATCAAGACCGAACAAGCCCTGTGCCCTTACGTTTCACCATCTAAACAAGATAAAACAAAGCAAGATGTACACATGCTTGGGAAACAATTCACATGGACATCATTTTAAGCAAAGTGTATCTTAGATTCCAGAACTGTCTGCATTATTCTCCTAGCATAAAACCCGTTGTGGCAGTTCCACCTTTTTACATAACAAAGTTATGACCTTAGGTCACCAGATAGAATTACACTGCTCAAATTTATTCTTGGCAAGCTCTTTGGAGGTATAATCCACTTTGCAAGGATAAACAAGTGGCAGCTATCAAACTCTTACAGACACTCACATACAACAAACACCACCGCCATGACCCTCAACTCTCACAGACTCAAGACTGCCCATGCCAATCCTGAATTAAAATGTATCCCGATAACGTCAAGAAATAACCCAAGAGTCCGTGTAACAGGAAGTGTGACATTCTAACCTGGCAAGGGAAATGGGCATTAAAAAGCATTACTTAGGTCTGTAGTCAATGTCCTGGTACTAGAGCATACAAAATGACACCACTGGGGGAAGCTGGGTTCATGAAACTCTCTGTACTCTTTTTGCAACTTCCTGTGAAATAATTATTTCAAAACAAAAAAGTTGCCTTTTAAAGCATTACTTATTAGGTTTCTTCCTGTTTGGGGAGATTTTTCATAATACAGAAGCCCAAACCCCATTCTGAATGCCCCCTTTCTACTTATGGGTCCAGGATAGGACCTACACCTAAATACTTTGAAAAAGGTCTCCAGATGTTTCCAGAAAACCTCCCCTGTTCAATGAGAACCCCAAACAACGTAAATCACTGGAGACTTTAAGAGTGGAGAGGCCATTGTATTTGATCTTGGCTGCTGTGTGGAGGATGTGAAGAGGACACGGCCAGAATCCAGGAACCCAGGGAGAGGCTCCTGCAGCTCTGGGTGAGGAATGAGTTGGATAAAGGCCTCAACAGGGTAGTGACAGTCTTGGTTGGTAGAAATATTTAAGAGGTCAAATAAGCAGGACAATGAACAATGACTAAGTGGTGGGGATGGAGGGAGGAGTCTCAGATGACCACTAGACTTTCATCTTGGGCAGCTGAGGCAACGTGGTATGTCGTCCACCAAGACAGGAAAATGGAGGAGCCGGTGTGTAAGACAGGATCAGGAAGGCTGCCTGAAGGTTCTACAGGGCAACAGTATTATGTACCTTCTTCCTCTAGTGGAGGAATCCCCTCTCCCTTGTCTGACGGAACATAAAGAACTGAGGATGGACAACTTGGCACAGGGGGTGAGAAGAGCGGCCGTTGTTCAGCCACATCACCCACTTGACCCTGGTCAGATCATTCTCACAGCCAACAACACACACAGGCATTTAAACTTATGTACCTCCATTTGGAAAAGAGCTACCCAACCAAGATGTCGTGCCCCACAGGATCTAGAGGCGCTTGGATTCTAACATTTCTATGAAAAGAACTAAACGTCACAGGAAATCTGACTTAAAACTTTTTTTTTTCAAAATTGAATATCCTACAACAAATGTTTTCACATTTTTTTCTTACTTGTAGGAGTACAGGTTATTGGGAATAGGAAGTAGGTCCCTGGACAAACATTTTCCCGGGTAGACTGCCACAGCCCCCCAAAGTTTCACTTAGAAATGCTCTGGGGTAGAGAATTTAAAATCCAGGAACCCCCTGCAACAAAAGGAATGTTCCTAGAATAAACTACCAAGAATCATAAGAAGTAGAAGAGACCTCAAAAATAGTTACCTCTGCTGTACACCTGAAACTAACACACCATTGTAAATCAACTATACTTCAATAAAAAAATTAATTAAAAAAAATAGTTACCTCCGATTACCTTCTCTATACCTAAAGGAATCTTTTCAGTATCACTGATTATCAGAAATTAGTCTCTTCACCATATCCCCCATCCTCCACCCCAGTCTTTATCTACTGAAAGGCCATTTTCAGATGAAACATTGCCTTGTCAGGCCCTAAGCATACAGGATCCCTCCCTTCTGTTTCTCTTATAACTTTTATGAAATATCTGTGCATGGCATGGTTACTTTTATATTTGAATTATTCCTGATTGTATTATTATGCTATATAATAAGTACTATTTCTTGAGTGCTTGCTATGAACCAACTAGGAACTTTATGTAAACCTTAATTCTCACAGCCAGTATAATATCTATTTTACAGAAGAAGAACCCAAGACTGAGAGATTCAAGTACCGAAATGCTCTTATTACTTCTCTGTCCTAACCCAGGCTGCCCCTTCCTGTAAACCCTAGTTCCTTCCACATTATACGTGTGATGTGAGGGTTTTCTCTCCAACGCATCTAACATAGTTTTCCCACAGAAGATACTCAATGATTATTTGCTAAACTGCACTGACATCTCCCAGGCCCTCCCCCAGCAGGGCCACCCTCTACGTGCACTCCCTGTAAGTCGATGATTGTGTTAACCAGGTCCCAATGTTCCCAGTGGGATCTGGTTCTTGCCACCTACTGGTACAATCTCTTCCTTAACCTAGAATCCCTATTTCTGGAACCATCATCTGTGTCACCATCATATAGTGCCTACTAGGTGCCAGGCACAGCTTTAAGGCTTCACAAACATTAACCTGGCTGATCTTCACAACAATCCTGTGAGGTCTATACTACTATCCCCATTTTACAGATGAGGAAACTGAGACTTGGTGAGGTTACACAGCCTGCCCTGGGCCATTCAGTCATTAAGTGATGACCTGGGGTCTCACCAAAACTTCAGCGTTAGCTTTCTGGAAGCCACAGCAATCTTTGGTTCTTTGGTTCTTATTTAACCTTCCTCCCCACCATAACCCAACTGAAACCACCATGGGTTTATTTCTAATTGGAATGACCATTAAGCAAGGTCTTCTCCACTCTGGGTTGGTGTAATCGATTGTTTTGCACCTACGTGCAAGACTTCCTATTTACAGTGCCCCCCGCCTTATCCTTGGGGGATACGTTCCAAGACCCCCAGTGGATGCCTGAAACCGTGGATAGCACCAAACCCTATATATGTTATGTTTTTCTTATACATACCTACCTGTGATAAAGCTTAATTTATAAATTAGGCACAGAAAGAGATTAACAATAACTAAAAATAAAATACAACAATTGTAACAGTATACTGTAATAAAAGTTATGTGAATGTGGTCTCTCAGAATATCTTATTGAAGAAATTTACTGTCTTTTCCTTGTTAACTAAACACCATGCACTGTGGCTGTAAGTTTTGCAATCTGAGGGGCAACAGCAAAACTAGCAGAAATTTCTTTTTTCTTCTTCACAGTTTCACAGAAGATTCGTTTTTACTGTATATCTTAGCAACCTCATTAAGTTGAACGCTTTCACCTTTTCATTTAAAGAAATCACTTTAGGGCTTCCCCGGCAGCTCAGTGGTTGAGAATCCACCTGCCAATGCAGGGGACATGGGTTCGGGCCCTGGTCCGGGAAGATCCCACATGCCGCAGAGCAACTAAGCCCGTGAGCCACAACTACTGAGCCCACGTGCTGCAACCACTGAAGCTGGCGTGCCTAGAGCCCATGCTCTACAACAAGAGAAGCCACCGCAATGAGACGCCTGCGCACCACAATTTAGAGTAGCCCCCGCTCGCCGCAACTAGAGAAAGCCCGTGTGCAGCAACGAAGACCCAACACGGCCAAAAATAAATAAATAAAATAAATAAATTTATATTTTAAAAAATCACTTTACAGCTTCTCTTTGGTATATGTGAATTGCCAGCATCACCACTCCTGCGCTTTGGGGCCATTATTAACTAAAATAAGGGTGACTTGAACACAAGCCCTGCAATATCACAGCTGTTGATCTGAAAACTGAGATGGCTACTCTGTGACTAACGGGCAGATACACTGGACAAAGGGCTGATTCACATCTGAGCAGGATGGAGTGGGATGGTGCAAGATCTCATGGCTGCTATTCAGAGTGGCGCACAATTTAAAACTTGTGAATTGTTATTTCTGGAATTTTCCATTTAATATTTTCATACTGTGGTTGACCGAAGGTAAGTGAAACTGCAGAGGGCAAAATCGCAGATAAGGGGAGACTGTATACCCAAGGCATTTTATATTGTTACTTTTGGTCCATTGTTCTATCCCAATGGTTTTTCTTTGAAGTGTTTCTGTCAATCAAATCTCTAGGTATCATTTTGGCTTTGTACCATTTGTAAATTAAATAATTTACAAATTTACAGACTCCTTCAGCAGCCACTATCACAAGACCTTGACAGGAAAAGATACAAAGTAAGATTTTAAACACTTAAGTAGTGATAGAAAACCAGGAGAAATAAAGGTTCCAATAAAGCATCAGTTCTCCAAACTGCTTCCAAAGCTGGGGGATGGGGAGGGGAGGGACATCCTGTTAAGAAATCATGCAGCTATTCAGTTCATTTTGCAATAATCTTCCTTAAAGAAATGGTGCTCCAGGGCTTCCCTAGTGGCGCAGTGGTTGAGACTCCGCCTGCCGATGCAGGGGACACGGGTTCGTGCCCCAGTCCGGGAAGATCCCACATGCCGCGGAGCGGCTGGGCCCGGGAGCCATGGCCGCTGCGCCTGCGCGTCCGGAGCCTGTGCTCCGCAACGGGAGAGGCCACAACAGTGAGAGGCCTGCGTACCGCAAAAAAAAAAAAAAGAAAAGAAAAGAAATGGTGCTCCAAATTAAAAAGGAAAGTTCTATGTGAGAGGACATACAAGGAGAAAGCACATGAAGATCTTCTGACCTGCGGACAGTGGATCTGTATGTTCACACACAGGCAGCATTCACCACCCACCACTGAGCAATTCGGTTTATCTGATGATCATTTGTCTAGGTTACCTTTTATTTGGTAACAGCTTTATTGAGCTATAATTCATATACCATACAATTCATTCTTTCAAAGTGTGCAATTCAAAGGTTTTTAAAATGTCCACAGAGTTGTGCAACTATCACAACAATCAATTTTAGAACATGTCCATCATCCTGAAAAGAAAACCCTTTACTTATCACCTCATAGTACTCCATCCTCCCCCACCTCCCGCCCCCAGGAAATCAGTAATCCACTTTCTGTCTCCATAGATGTGCCTACTGTGGATGGTTCATATAAGCAGAATCCTATACTATGTGGTCTCCTGTGACTGTCATCTTTCACTTAGCACAATGCTTTCAAGGCTCATCCTTGTTATAACATGTATCAGTACTTCATTCTGTTAGTGGCTTAATATTCCACTGTATGGAGAGATCAGATTTCATCTATTCACCAGTTGATGGCTATTGTGAATAAAGCTGCTCTATAAACATTCATGTCCAACTTTTTTTGTTGTTTTTTAGGGGTTTTTTATTTTGCGGTACGCGGGCCTCTCACTGTTGTGGCCTCTCCCGTTGCGGAGCACAGGCTCCGGACATGCAGGCTCAGCAGCCATGGCTCACGGGCCCAGCAGCTCCGCGGCATGTGGGATCTTCCCGGCCCGGGGCACGAACCCGTGTCCCCTGCATTGGCAGGCGGACTCTCAACCACTGCGCCACCAGGGAAGCCCCATGTCCAACTTTTTGTATGGACACGTTTTCATTTCTCTTGCGTTTATATCTAGGTGTAGAATTGCTGGGTCATATGGTAACTCTATGCTTAACATTTTGAAGAACTGTTAAAATGCTGTCCACAGTGGCTGTGCCATTTTACATTCCCAACAGTAGTGTATGAAGCTTCTCATTTCTTCATATCTTCACCAACACTTGTTATCATCTGTCTCTTTCTTTTATTATTATTGTAGTCATCCTAGTAGGTGTAAAGTGGTATCTCACTATGGCTCTGATTTGCATTTCCCTGATGACTAATGATGGTGAGAACCTTTTCATGTACTTATTGGCTAGCTGTATTTCTTTGGGGGAAGTTATCTATTCAGATTCTTAGCTCATTTTTTAATTGGGTTGTCTTTTTATTACTGAGTTGGAAAGAGGTTTTAACATATTCTAAATATAAGTCCCTTATCAGATAATATGGTTTGCAAATATTTTTTCCCATGCTGTGGCTATGTTATGAATCTTTTTTCCCCCCAAATTCACTGGTTTTATTTAATTCAACAAACATCTATTGAATGCCTTCCCAGTGCAGGACATTGTCCCCAGCAGGCGGAGGTTAGAGCCGTGAGTGAGCTCAGGACCCAGGTGAGGACTGGGGCTGACCACTCCCTGATCATAAAACAGAATGGGGTCAGTACAGAAGGGACAGAGAGTGTTGGGGGCCGGGTGCATGTGTGAAGAACAATCCCAGATGAGTCACTGGGGGCCTTCATACAGGCAGCCATCTGTGAAAGGTGTCTCTGAAGTGGTGTGAATGGTGGCCTATTGCCAGATCTCTCATTTTCAAGAGACGTCAGAAATCCCTGGTGATGGTACACATGGGAGTGGACACTGGGCACCAAGGTCCCCTTGGGTGTCCACCCATGGCCTCCTCTGGTTCCTCTGGTTACAGCCCCCATGGAAGCGGACCTGTGGCCACTCCGGGACCCCCGTGGGAGTCTCTTCTGGTTCCCCTGGAGGGGACTCGAGGACCCCCTGGCGCTGGTCCCATGGGAGGGGCCCCGGACTCCCGACATAGGAACCGGCGAGCACGGGCGCAGCCTGGGGAGTGGCAGGCGGACTGACGTACCCTGGCTGCCCACCACCCTGGTCTGCTATGTTATGAATCTTTATCTTCTATGTCAAAACATAATTGTAATACTTATTTGTTCTTTCAAATAGATTTTACTCTTCTATTTGTCCAGTTATAAAATATTAAAATGTTTCTAAGTCAAGCAATTCATATCACCATTTTCTATATTTTTTAATATAAGTGGGCATATCTGATGAGCTCCTTAAAGTATTATATTGTTATGATTTTTCTACAGATCAAACCATGACTCTTACAAATATAAAATGAACAGATATCAAAGATTTTACTTAGCTCATTAATTAAAGAGGGAACCAGAAGGCTATTACAACAAATTCAAAAGAGATTACAAAGAACACACACAGAACACATTAGGAGTGTTGAAATAAATTCGTTAATATATATAAAACTTGTTTCTTGAGAGCAATCAATAGTAGCTCCACTGGACAAAATTAATTTGTATTTCTATAAATAAGAATCACTTCCACTGCTATCATTTTCCTATAACTTGCCACATTAGTACAATAGTTCAAAGAAAATGAAAGGCACAGATGACTCAGAAGGGTGCACTGGACACTAAATAATCTCTTTTGCCTATTTCAGAGTCAATTTTCTTGACAGTACTTTACAAGATGTCTAATATCAGTCAATCCAATCAGGAGATGGAAATCACACAGTAACATTAACAGGAAAAGCTTAATATAAACAATAGTTAACTACAACCAGGGTTAGGGTAACAAGAGATTGACTAGTACGCAGTAATACAAGGGATGCTAAAGCACACAGGAAGAGCAGCTATAAGGAAGAGCCACTACCCTTGGGACTGAGACAGAGAACCCAAGGAGGAGGCAGCACCCACCCCAGGGTGGGGACCCTAATTGTTGGAGAGGGCACAGCTTTGACTCCCTAGATGGCACAGAAGCCACTGTGGCGCCAGCTGGCCAAATTTCATAGAAATGCATCCTCTACAGTGCCAAGGAAAGCTGTTCACAGGGAGGTATCTCACTGCAGGCAATCTGCTATATATCACCAAGAGGGTGCTCGGGAAGCTGCTGGCCACCGTGCTGCATGACACAGGAGCCAACACTGCAGAAGACACACAGCCTGGAGGAGCCCCCCAGAAGGCACAGAGAATCAGGAGCAAAACCCTTTCATCCTACAAAGTCTCCCCAGTGCCCTCTACTGGCAAAGCTTAACGTTGTGCCATCTGCCAAGGAGAAACAATGAAGGGGCCCAGATTCAGTTTTAGGCAGCAGGCAAAAGGGACAAATCGGCAGTTGAGAGGCCATAAGCCAACAATGGCACAAGTGGTACAGTCAAATACATTTGAGAAATGCCAGATATATACCCAGAGAAAGACATTTGGGTTGTACCCTCTGGCTGGACAACTTGAGGCAACTTTCACCAAAACTGAAAACGAGGATTCTAATTGGGGCTTTTCTTACCCTATAATTTGTCAAAGGCTGACCCTGAGCGTTTATAAATTTATAGTACTAAGAATCCTCCTCAATTTTCCTATGAATCCTCACCTTTCCCTTCAAAGGAATACCCTTACCTTCCACTTCACTCCTGCTCTTTTCCTACTCTCCTAAACACACACACACACTCTCACAAACACAATGTTGTAACAACAGGTGTCACAGTCATCTGTGACTCACCCCACACCAATTCTGTACCGTTCTGACTGATTACATTCTGACTGAAACAGCGACTAAGAATATGCCAGTCCTTTCCTCTCTTAACATTACTTCCTCCATAAATCCTTCCAATTTTGTGCTAATATTCTTGCTTAGACATCACCATCCTGAGCCTGGTATCTTCTGGATCCAATTCTTCCCTGCCTGAGCTTTTAAGCCAGTCTGTGTTTTGTCTCTCTAATGGCTGGCAGGTGAGTGAAAAGCTCCACAACTGGGCCCTAGTCTAGGTAAAAGAAACGTGGCTCATCCTCACCTGTCACACTCCACAGCCACAGGCAACACAACCGTTAGCACCAGACCTGCCACTCCAAAGCCCATGGAACTGACCGAAGAATACAACGCTTCCCACCCCTGATGAACCAGGACAGTCTGAGGCTGTATGAAGGGCTGAAGAAGATCGCAGGTAAAGAGGGTTCTAGACTAAGCCAAGGGCCTTCTCAAGGACACCATCTCTGCCGAGCCCACCCCAGGAACCATACGATGTAATTCAAAGTAAGTAGGTATGGGTGAGAGTACAGCTCTTCCAGAATCCAGCCTATAAAATAGCCAAACTAACATTGTTTTCTGAGAGGTACTATTTTTTTTTTTTTTTTTTTTTTGCGGTCCGCGGGCCTCTCACTGTTGTGGCCTCTCCCGCTGTGGAGCACAGGCTCCGGACGCGCAGGCTCAGCGGCCATGGCTCACGGGCCCAGCCGCTCCGCGGCACGTGGGATCCTCCCAGACCGGGGCACGAACCCGTGTCCCCTGCATTGGCAGGCGGACTCCCAACCACTGCGCCACCAGGGAAGCCCGAGAGGTACTATTTTATTGTCTGTTTGGGGCAACATGTGTAGCTCAGAGCTTGAGTGCTCATAAATGCTGAACCCTGCAGAGTATGAATATAAAGGTCCTGCCAAGAAGAGCTCCTCTCTCAAACTTACTACTTCAGGTTTTCATTTTGGGGTTCAAGGGGAAGCAGCAATTAGGACAGAGAGGTGGAAAGACCGTACACCCAGAGCTCAATCCAGTATGAGATTTTTAAACGGTTTTGTTTCACAGACAAGTAGCCATTCCATGGTCAAGTTTCCTACCATTGCAGCCCACGACTCACAAGGAAGAGAGTGTAGGCGAGGCCCTGGGATAGAGACGCCAGGCATGTGCCCTGTTAGTAGGAAACAAGATGGAGTGGAGGATAGGGGTCCTGCTTTGGGGTAAAGTGATGGGCCAGAGAGGGCAGAACATCAAAATTACATGCGTTGATAAGGATATACCCTTACTGTTATTTGATGGTAGACTAGAAATTAGGTCAAGGAGTTTTTTTTAATGACTTAACGGAGCATTTGGGAAACAGGGGGATTTCATAGAAAACTCCAAATTTCTGGCATCCCCTGAATAAAATGGGACTATCTGGTCACAGTGAACCCTTTCCTGTGAGAGGACCTTGGCAGGAATGAAGTGTTGAGCATGTCCATCCAATATTCCACGGAAACTACGCAGGCTGCTTTTCATACCTGCCACCTGCCTAGCATTTTAGCACAGCCATGTACTAAAGGACTACAAGCTCCAAGGAGAGCAGGTCATGTGTTATTTTCCTTCGTAAGCATATTTCAACATAGTGTCAAGGGCACAGTGCCCAGCAACTGTGCCTGCTGGGTGCTAGGCACTAGGTATCAAATACTCTACTAGACCCTCTGCATACACCACCTCATTCCATTCTTACCCTTTTGAAATATTTGCCCCCCACTTTGCATATGAGGTTCAGAGAATCAGCTAACTGCTCTTCCAAAGCTCACACAGCTAGGAAGCAACTACAGAATCTTATCCCAAGTTTATGTGATTCCAAAACAGTGTGGAAAAGCAAGTCAGCCTATGGAAAAAGAGTTTCTAGTTTTAAAAAAAAAAGAGCTTGATAGCAAACACTCTCTGGTTTCCCAGATACAGTTTTTGTTCCACATCTGTCAACAGAAAGTACAGATATTATAGGGTCATTGCTTCTCCCTTCTGCAACTCTTAAGAACCTTGCATCAAGAGAGCCAAGCCCTCTCTAACCTTTGGAGATGGTCTGCACTCTGTCTGTGGAGTATGTTTCTTCTCAAGGCCCCCCCAACCTTCTGAGATGGTCCTCATTCTATGGAACGTGTTCCTCCCAGGGGCTCTCCAGCCTTCGGAGATGGTCCACAGTCTATGGAATGTGTTTCTCTCAGGGCCTCTCTAGCCTTTGAAAATGGTCCACACTCTGTCTGTGGAATGTGTATCTCTCTATATAAACTCACTTTCACTTAAAAAGAAAAGAGAGAGAGAGAGAGAGAGAGCGCCAACATCTACCTCCTATATCTTCAAATGGGTTATTTCAGCTACAGGGATTAGTGACCATGCTTCATCTAGGCAATTTGGAAGGAAAAGCATTAAGTTTAAACATAACACGCCTTCAGTGTGAGATCACAAAGACAAAAAGTCATAGCGGGAAGTCATTCCATGTAACAGGAAGCAGGGACTCGTAGCCAAGGGGCAGAGCACAGAACAAGCTCTCAACGACAAACATTCTCTCTCGGGCTACACATCAGCTGACTGGTAACCGAACAAATGGCTATTTAAGCTACTTGCTTGAAAACACAAAAGGTGCTACCCATTCACAGTTTGAAGAGGCAACAGGGCAGCTCCCAGAAGAGGGCACATTCTGGCAAAGGTCTAAAAATGACTTTATCATATAGGGTTGTCCACCTATCAATGTATACTGATTGGTGACATGCCAGCAGTAGGACAAAAAACTACCTGCTCTTTTCTCTGGTCCCTTATGCAATCACAAGATACACTGTGAGATGAAATTACCCTTTTAATGTTTATCTCCCTGGACCAGACTCCTCAAAGGCAGAACCAGTGTCTTACTGCTTGAATCCTCAGCACCTTCTATGGTGACTGCATATGGCAGGCATGATGGTAACTTCCCATCCCCAGACCTCAAGTAGATAGTCAAAAAGGATTCTTTCTCTGATCCACACATTTGCCTGCTAACACAGCAAGGTGCCGAACTAAATCACATACAGATATATATCTAAACCACTTTGTATTAGCATTTACCATAAAAGTGATAGGAAATCAGAACTGAATCTAACCCATGGACAGGCCATGCCCGTGACACAATGCTCAGAGAGACCTGGCTGCTACTCATGGAACATGCTGAGCTTAGAGCTTTGCTGCTTGAACATTCATGTGCCTCTGAATCACCTCAGACTCTGGTTATTCTATAGATTCTGAGTCTGTGGGCCTCAAGAGTCTGCACGTCTTTTTTTTTTTAGTTGAAGTATAGCTGATGTACAATGTTGCATTAATTTCTGCGGTACAGCAAAGTGACTCAGTTACACACATATATGCATTCTTTTTCTCATTCTTTTCCATTACGGTTTATCCCAGGATACTGAGTATAGTTCCCTGTGCTATATACAGTAAGACCCCGCTGTTTATCCATTCTGTATAAAATAGTTTGCATCTGCTCATCCCAAACTCCCAGTCCACCCCTCCCACAGCCCTCCTCCCCCTTGGCAACCACAAGTCTGTTCTCTATGCATGTGAGTCTGTTCCTGTTTCATAGATAAGTTCATTTGTGTCATAGTTTAGATTCCACATATAAGTGATATCATACAGTATTTGTCTTTCTCTTCCTGACTTACTTCACTTAGTATGATAATCTATAGTCGCAAGAGTCTGCACTTCTAATAAGCTCCCAGCTGTTGCCGACACTGCCAGTTCACGGAGCCCCTCTGAGCAGCAAGGATCTAGGAGCTCCAATGGGGACCGTGACCACCTTGGTTCCTTGCAGCCTCCGCCATGCTCTAAGGAGCTGGTCTGACTTGCAGCACAGGATAGCAATGATGTGACGTGCTTTAGATGGGATATTCCTAAGGCAACAACCTTTTCCTTTTATCCCATTCAAGCTCTAACAATCTATCAGCAGTCAATCCTAAGGGGTAAGAATCAGTACGGGGGACGGGGAAGTAAGTCAGAAAGAGGAAAATAAATATTGTATATTAACGCATATATGTGGAATCTAGAAAAATAGTATAGATGAACTTATGTGCAGAGCAGAAATCGAGATACAGTTGTAGAGAACAAACGTATAGATACCAAAGGGGAAGTGGGGGGGGGTGAACTGGGAGACTGGGATTGACATATATACACTACTATGTATAAAGTAGATAACTAATGAGAAGCTACTGTAGAGCATAGGGAACTCGGTGCTCTGCGGTGACCTAAATGGGAAGGAAATCCAAAAAAGAGGGGATATATGTATAGGTATGGCTGATTCACTTTGCTGTACAGCAGAAGCTAACACAACAGTGTAAAGCAACTATACTCCGATTAAAAAAGAGAGAGAGAGAGAGAGAGACTTAGTATACGAATAGCAAAGTGCCTTCATGACCGCCACCCCCTATGCGGCTGTCACAGCCATGGCTGCCTGGGCTATGCACCCCTGCGTGCCTGGTGAGGGCTTTACCCCCGTTAGAAACAGGCTCCTACATGCTCCTGCAGCCGCTGTCCTTTTCTTCCAGGTCGCACATTATAATTTCCAATCTCTTTAGGCTTTCTAAATAACCTAGGCAGGGGGTCCGAATATCGAGGGGGGCACAGACTCCAAGGGGAATCTGATAAAAGCTATGAACACTCTTTGCCCCGCAAATACACAGACACTAAAGGTTACTTAACGTTTAAAGGGTTTCAGAGACAGTGCCTGAAGCTATAAAAGAAAGCCTGCTCCCTGGCTTCTGGAAGATGTACTTTAAAGACACAGGGTAACACTTGGAACGCTTTATTTTTAAAATACGAATCCTTTTCAACAAATACTCCATGGGAGATACCAAGTCCCTGCCTCTGGAAACTTACTGCAGATCGTAAAACGCCTGCAAACAGGTTACGTGCCTCGTTACAGAGCAAGATGACAAATGAATAAAATCCCAAATTTCAAGACAAAGCCGCAAGCCTAGAAACAATAACCGTGATGGACACTGCTCTGACCCACATTTTCTTAAAAGCACGCAAGAGATGGTGGGACTTGTTCTGTTTATCCACGGAAGGACTGCAGGATGGAGGGGACCAGAGGAGAAGCAGGAGAGGAAAACTAATTAAAAAGCAAATAGGGAAAAAATGAGCTTGTAAAGGGCTCACTGAACTGCTGACAGCCTAGAGTGCGGAGGTGAAAAACAAATGCAAAAGAGATTTGGCAGAATCCAAAAAGAGCAGGATCAGAATGAGAAATGAGGACACAGCCAACTTACAGCCACAAGTCAGAGAGAGGAGTCAGAGGGACATTGCGCAGAGGAGAAAAAAAAAGTTCCCTGGATGAAAGCGGAAAGAACAGAGTGGACTGAAGGAGAGAGAGGAATGAGGAGGAATGTGGACAGACTGCTGCTGCAGCAAATAAAACATGGCAGCATCACACACACACACACACACACACACACACACACACACACACACACACACACACACACACACACACACACACACACACCCCCAGCGGAGAATCTCACCCAATGCAATCCAATGCCCTCTTAAGAAAAAAGAGGGAGGGAGGGGACAAGGAGCAGCCTAAGCCATCACAAATCAGTTTAAAATTACAAACGAAAGCCCACCTGGTGCGTAGAGGGATTTGCAGGCACCCGCAAGAGCACCTCCCACCGCCACATCACAGGCTGTCCGGCTCCTTTCCATTAATGCAGGAAACGACAAGCCAGAGACACCCTCTTATGCTCCTTTCATCTGAGCCATTGACTGCGGAGACAGGTCATTTCACAGGGGGTAGAGGTGGGGATGCAGGAAAGAGACAGGCCATATGAATGGAGGTGCCTAAGAGCATGACTTTGAAACAGAGCTGCGTCTGGAAAGAAAAGTTTCCTGAAATGAGAGGCTGGGGGAGAAGAGGATCCCGTGGCTGACTGGAAAGATGCACAGCACTGCCCGCTGCAGCCTGTAGTTTCACGCAGAACAGGAAGTCCCATTGGCCACTCAAAGGCTTGTGAACTTCTCTGTAGACCTTCCTTCCAACAGGGGTACCTGTGCTGTGCTTGTGGTACCCTCACAAAAAAAGACAACAGAACCGGCAACCACCCAGTTACGGGGGCAGTGCTGAATGAGTAACTGTGAGTTACTGAATGAGTAACCCTGGCGGTCAGTTACTGAATGAGTAACCCTGGCAGTCCAGTGGTTAGGGCTCCGCGCTTCCACTGCAGGTGACGCAGGTTCGACCCCTGGTTGGGGAACTAAGATACTGCAAGCCTAGCAGCGTGGCCAAAAAAATAAAAAATAAAAAAAAATTCAGCTAACCAATTAGTGTTTATCCACTGCCAGGCTCCACTTACAGCCCTTTACTTATACAAACTCATTTATTCCTCTCAATCACCCTCAGGGGGAACTACCATCCCCCCTTTACAGATGAGGAAACAAGTCTGAGAAAGTAACTCGCTTGCCTGAGGTCACACCTCTAATAAGAGGCAGGGGTAGCATTCGAACCCAAGACCCTTAATAATTTCATCAGCGGTTCCCAAACTCAAACTTTCTCTCCTTACTGTGCCCTTAGAGTTTCAGTCATTTTTTCATGATACCCTTCAGCCAAAAGAAGTAACTGAGAAAAGTTCATTTACTAAAGAGTTAGGGCCAAAGAACTTCACGGCAGTAGTCAAGTGCTATCTGGCAGAGACAGCTGTTTTCCTCCACATTGCACAATATCCCCATGGTGCCCTCATGACTTTCTCCGGGAATCCCAGGTTCCCTCAGCACACAGTTTGGAATCCACAGAACCACACTTGCCTGCCTACCTCCTTCTGGTGAGGGAAAGGCATCGGCCTGCAATAATCACACTGTCTGTCCCTTCGAATGCATGAGTCACTAGAAGGAGTCCTTTGGCCGTCAGGAATGGCTGAGCCCCTGAGTCCTCCTGGCAGTGGGGTCCACCTGGCCCACCTGATCTCCTGTCACTTCAACCCAACAGTGACCCAAGCCTTCCAGAAGAAGCTACTAAAGGTCCTGCCACCTGCTTCCCCTTCCCTCCAGCCATCTCCTGCTCCTGGTTCCTGGGTGACTCAGTTCCTATTGTGGGAAACCTCTCCACCCACAGACTTGGTTCACCCCTTCCTTGGAGGTCGATGCCCACTTTGCACACGAACTTTGCTGGGCTACTCCAATTGGCCGCCTTCGTGTGCATCTCCCCCACCCCTTTGGTTATGAACTTCTGCAGGGTGGGCTCAGACTTCGCTTATCTTGGTGGCTTCCTCAGGGACTATGTACAGTAAATGGTACAGTCTTTTTTGAGTTTTCATTAAGGAAGAATAGAACAAGAGAGCAAAGGATGGCTTAAGGGACCACAAGAAGGATTATGGGATGAATGAATAAAAGAATGTGGTAGATGAATGGCATTGATGGCCCTAATTAATGGTCTCCCTTATCCACGCACCTTGCAATGAGACTCCACAGCAACTCTCATCAAGACGAGTCTTTATCCTTATCCTTTGAATCTGGACGGATCCTGCACCTTGCTTTCGCTGATAAATGCGGTGGAAGTCAGGAAGGCCAGTTCTGAACCTGAGCCTCAAAAGGCGTTCACTGCATGCTTCTGCTTACCCTCTTAGAACCACATAAATAACCTCGGCCAGCCTGCTGCAGGAGGGCAGGCCATGCGGAAGAGAGCCCAGCTGTCCTGAGACAGGCTGGGTCCTGGGACCCTTCGCTGCAGTGCTTGCACCAGGACAAACGTCTCCTCCAGCAACAAAATACAAAGAAAATATAAGGGACTAAAAGTAACTGTGTGCATGCGCAGTTGGGCCAAATTATGGACAACAAGATACAAAGACCAAATCGCCCAACTGCCTCTTCTGAAGAGCCATGAGCAAAAGCAGGGGGGTCAGGAACAAAAGCAGGGTACTGCGCATGACCCTTGCACACACCACCACCGAAGGGGTGGGCAGACCACCTAAGCCCCGCCTCTGGCCCGACCCCCTGGACACACCCCTACCCTCACCACATATAAGGGACCAGCTCTCCTCCGCCCCCCCGCCCCCCCGCTCCCTCCCCCAGGGAGCAAGTGAGCGAGGGAACACATTACTTGTTTTCTCTCCCCCCTGCTGCAGCAGGGGCCCCAATAAAGCCTTGCCTGAATTTCTTGTCTGGCGATTGATCAATTTCTGTTGATTAAGGAGGCCACAAATGCTGGTCAGTTACAGTCCCAGCTGAGACCATCCTGGAGCAGACTCAGCCAGCCAACCCCCCAAACACATGAGAAGCCGGCTAAGAACAGCAGACTACCCCCTAATCGCATGAGTGAACCCAGCTGAGACTAGAACCACCACCCAACTGACCTGAGACCCAGGAACACTTACCGTCTTAAGCCACTTACTTAACACTTACTGATTTAAGCCACTAAAGTGTCAGTGTAGCTTGTCATGTTGGCGTGGCAATGGCTAACTGCTGATGAATGAACAGTCTAATAACTTAGGGCAGTAAAGAGTGTCTGTCCTGTGACTTACTGAGCACCCAAGTTCTTAAGCAGATTGTGGTCGCATGTTAGGAGGCATCTCATGATCTGTTGTAAGGTATTTTTTTGTTCGCTTGCTTGTTTGAGAGAATAAAACGAGAGCTTCATTCATGTGCACTTAAATGTTTCTTACATTTTTATAAAACAGGCTGATTTCATATCAGTCCTTACAGTCACACTCATATCTGGAGGGAAACCCTGTTGTAAGGGATTTGAATAAAATTCTGAACAAAATATTTCTCAACTTTACAAGGGATTTACTTGAAGTTAGGTGTGGATGCATCATCACCCTCATCTGTAACACTCCCTCTGTGCATTTTGATCATCTCTCTAGAGGGAAGAAAGGGGCAGAGGTGGACAGGACCCCACTTCCTGTTCCACCTCCTGGAAGCCAATAAATAATAGTAACATCCAGCGGGTATTCATCACCTGTATAACCCACCCTCTTCACTCACACCACCCTGCCTGGGAACCAGCTCCCAGTGAATCTAAACCACCATTTCCGGTGAAGATGTCGAATCCTTTTGAAAAAGAAAAATGCTCTTATGCCTTGCCCTAAGTTATAATTCATTTTTTTTCCTTCGACGTTTCCCCCTTCAGTCAATATATTGCCTAGTTACCTGGAAAACGAAAGACATGTCTTCTGCCCCCAGGGAACTCCAGTCTGATGGACTGAAGAGGTCCTCTTCTCTAAGCAAGAGGTTAGATAAGGGCCCAGCCTTACTCCTTCTGGCTATAAGTCAGAAATCCACAGCAGGTGGTGAGCCCCAGGGCCTGCCATCTAAAATGGGAAAGTCCTAGTAACCAAACCTGCCGTGGTGGTTGTCCCAGTGGTGCTGCAGGAAGCCTGTAATCTCAGCCCCATTTCTGAAATGAAGAACTTTAATTAATGTCCTTGTGGAGGGTGACTGCTTCTTTGGTGGCAAACGCAGCATCTCTCCATGATGCATTTCCTCTGGAAAGTGGCTTTCGGTTCAGTTTTTAGGTACCCACACCCACTTTCCCTTCCACTTTCCCAGGGAACTCTAGCCCAGCAAATTCTCAAGGCCTGCAAACCTCAGTTTCACATACGTAAACTGGAGGAGAAATGAGATTGAATAAGATGCTATGACATGAAAATCCAAAGGCTTGGCATGGTCCTGAGCAGCTATCAGTGCTCATAAATGATTGCTTTCTTTCCTTGCAGCTACAAAAACCCAACTGGTATCCACGCACGCACGCACGCACTCCTTCAGGCCTTACTCATCCCCTTCTGCCCAATATAATGTCACATTTGTAATAGCATGAAGTCCTGAAAGTCAGATCCCCAAAACATAGACATTCATTCAACTTTTAGCCAACACCACACTGGGTATGATCAACATGGGGCCCCCTGAGGCTCTTGCCTCCCTTGCCTCCAGGGACATGTCTCTTACTAGAAAGGATCACAACAACCTCCTGAACGATCCACAGAACAGCTAATGAGAAAACAAGCCACTGGGGTCCTAGCAAACAGCCTCCCGTTATCCTACTGAAGTCGGTCTTCTACCAAGTCCACAGTGGCTTTATTTTCTGGCAAAGGCATCCCTGTGCTAAGCAAGACTCTTGTCATGTACAGACGAGGGTTCTGATCTATTCAGCTGGCCCTCAACTGTCAAGTACAAGATGGATGGTGCCTCCCGTCTGGAGACCTCACTCCCCCGCTCCCACCTCCCTCATTCCCTGAGCACCCGAGATGGTCCCCAGACAGAGAGCAGTAACGGCAAAAAGGAGCAGCATAGAAAACGATGCCTAATCTGTCTTCATTAATCACCTTCCTATGCTGGGTGTGAAAAGAGCTGGAGAATGACTCAGATCACCGGCTTACGTAAGGCAACCTGGGTGTCTAACATGCTTCATGTACCAGCACTATTTCCTAGTCAATCTTTAATTTCCCTTCAGGATCTTCACCGTACATTCTTTAGATCATGAAATGGCCTCAGAAGAAAAACTTGGACTCCATTCTAGGAAGTAACGCAACAGTGTGCTTTCAGGTTGTCAAGGGGTTTTGAGCTACTTCATCTTCATTTTCCTTCGTTGTAATCCTTCCATCCTGGAAGTGTATTGGGTTGCAACAGGGGAACTTCCCACTAAAAACCTGAAAATCAAGTTTGGTCTCATTGGACCTAGACATCAACAAGCTTCAGACTTATTCATCTTTTACCCGCTGAGTCCCCTGGGTAAAACTATAAATGCCCAGGGTGAGAACTAATAAATTCAGCTAGACCAAATTAAGCCAGCCTGATTTGGACCTTGTTCCTTTTTTCTGCTGATCTCACGGCAACAAACCAAACAAATGGTGAGAGCAGAATGGTATGCAGTACAAGACACCAACTTCACAAGCTTCTCCCCTGCAGAACAGCTGAGAGGTGGTGGGATCCGTTAGAAAACATCAGCCTCCTCGAAAACTTCATTGTGCCTGCCTAAGGTCAGCATCTCAAAACAGTAAAGATTACAAAGTCCATTATAAGCACACAACGAAAGCATATAACCAAGTCCTCTGGAATCAAATATAAAGGATGAGGTTAAAGCCACAACATAGTACCAGGACACACCCACCAGAACGGCTGAGGTGAAAAGGACAGGAAATAGTCAGTGAACTGAGGATGTGAGGGAGGGTAGCTCTCACACACTGATGGTAGAAGGTAAATACAAGCTGGTATGACCAGGAAAACTGGCAGTTTTCTCATACAGCTGAGTATGCACACTCCCTGTGACCCAGAAATTCCACTTCTAAGTATATACTCAACTGCAGTGTGGGCCTCTATCCACCAAGAGCCATATACTAGAGTGTTTCCAGAAGCGCCATTCAGAACAGCTCCGAACTGGGAACTATCCAGGTGCCCGTCTACGGCAGAACGGACCAATCAATGGCAGCATATCCACACAGCGGAAGACGCTACCGCAATGAGAACAGATGGTCTACAAATATACACGATAATATGAACTGCATAACATCATACTGAGCAAAAGAAGCAAAACACAAGAGAGTACACACTCCATGAGTTCATTTACATAGAGTATGCAGAAACAGACCAAAGCAATCAGGGATAGCAAAGGTCAGGACGGTGGTGGGAAGGGTAGTGCAGGTAGTGATGACCAGAAGTGAGCGGAAAGGGTTTCTGACTTGCTGGCAATGTTCTGTTTGCCCGTCTGGCTGGTTAGGGGGCTGTGAGCACTTTGTGCCAATCCATCAGGCTGTACACCTGTCATGGGTACTTTCCTGTATGCATATTATACGCCAGTAAAACGTTAAATTGAAATCAAGGGTGCTGGGTTGGTTTTTTTTAAGTCCTAGCTTGCCTCAGTGACTCTACCCAATGCTGGTTGGCCGGTAGGTGGAGCTAAGGTTCCTGACGACTACGGTGGCTCTGGGAAAGGTACCTACCCTTAGGCGCTAGGTGGCTGTGTGCCCTATCACCCCACGTGCCTAAGCTTGTTAAAGATTGGACAGAATGCTGACTCAGGATTCCTCGCAGTTCTAATTCTTGAAGATTCTAGTTGCCCTCCTCACCCATTCCTTCATGAAGTGGATCAGAATCACACGTGGAAGGTGGCCAGCCTTTAGGGTACTGCCGGAGCCGGAGGGAGCCCAACTCTCACCACCTGAACGTCTTCGATGTTTCCAAAGCCAGCCCCAATTCCTGATCAGATAAAATGGCGCCTCACCATCAGGACCACCTATTTATCAACCTGCAGTTTCAACCCGAGAGTCCAACTTGCTGCCAGCCTGTCACTTGCCTCCTTTTCTTTCCTCTAGGAAAATGAGGCGATGAGGTATATACAAAGTCATGCTTTTATCCAAGTCAGCAGCAAAGGCCCTCTGTAAATCAAGTGCACATATTCAAAAGCTTGTCCACACAAGCCTCTTCCAAAGAGCAGAACAGATCTCAAAGCCAAGGAGAAGACGACCCAAACATTCTGCACCTGCATCGACTTCCTCGAATCGGGCCTTCCTCGCCCAGTGAGGCGCAGCACTCAGGCTGGTTCACGCACCACCATCGCCCCAGAGACGTGCAGGTCTCAAGGTCTTCCTGACATTCCCTTCTCCCCAGTTTGATGTATCACAGCGGAATAATAAAAGGAGTATTTCTGGAGAAGAATGAGAAGACGATGAAAAGGAGAGACAGAATGCAAGTATAGGGGAAATGCAAGTCTTCCCCATGATTTTCCATGTAAAACGAAAGCCTTGTTTTGGGGGGGAAGTTGGAGATGCTCCCTGTTTCCAGAGAACTCTGATTTTACATTCTCGCAAAACTGGACGAGAGGAGGCCCAGGAAGCAAGGTCATCATTTTAAGGTGTTTTATGTTGTTGTACAAAGAAGCCAACCCCATGTACAACCCCCCGACCCCAAAAAAGATGCAAAAGCAAGAGAAGAGGAAGACAAGTGGCTGCTGGTGACACGCAACTGCAGGACAGGCCTTGGTCTTTCCATGCACGTGGCCTTCATGCCAATGGAACAGAGACCCCCTGGCAACGCTGCTCTCAAGATACTCAGAAAATCTGACACTGATCACAACTGTGGGGCCTTTCCTTACTGATTTGATTTTCTTTATTATTTAATGCTTTCATTTTCCCCTGAGGCTGAAAGTGAGATCACGTTTTATTAAAACAAAGAATATGGTATAAAAATTTTAAGAAGTTTAAAGCCCAGTCAAGAAAGGTCAAATAGATATAGAGAGTTATGTTTATTACATTTTTGCTTCACTTGGATGTTCAGTTTCATGGTCTGGTGAAGGCCCTGTTTCGATCTTGTTTCCTTAGACATTTCATATAGACATACTGTAAGTTCTTCCTTAGCTTTTATCCCCAAGCGGGACAAAGATGAAGGTTTTGGGGCGGGAGGGTTACATACATCTCTGTGTTATTTATATTGCAAATACTAGTGTAAGAAACTACACTCTTTTGCTTGCTGAGAATATCAGCTTGTCCACTCCCTGGTGGACGGGAATTCTACTTGCAATGTTCCTAAATAGCTAACCAGCCACCCTCTTAGCCACCAAAGCTAACAGAAGTCTGGCTGATGACTTTATCTCCCTAGGGTACGAAACGTCCGGGGGAGTCAGCATGGTCTAATACAGTTTTTTTTCTGAGTGGGGGACATTTACACCCTGGCACACATAATATCCAAACACACTCTTGATTCTAACAGTTCAGTAATTATTTCAACATGTACACACACACCAAATCTGTACGTTTGTATATGTTGTCAGTTAGGATGAGACAAAATTAAAATAAATGATAAATTTATTATATATAAATAAAATAATAATACATTCTTATTAAAAATAAGTTTGAAGAAAAAATGCTAAGTAACTAGTACAGGTGGTAACGGGAAGGTGGTAAAAACTGTGCATGAAGTTTGGAAAATACTGGTCTGCTGTAAAAAGAAAAGGTCTTGCCAAGATTCAGAAAGCTCTGGCTGTACCAGCTGCCTGGCTGTGCTGTGTCCTTGGGGACTCTCCACCTCCCTTGCCCCGGCAGCCCTCACTAGAATGACAGCAAGGCTGACAGGGTTAGGACAGGGTGACAAATGCGAAATCTTTTAGAAATAGAACACAAGGGCTTTTTGCCTTCAAATAAGGTGTGGGTACTGTCCAGTTGAACCTCATGCACCTTTATTGAGTTTTGACACACACACCAACAGGGCAATAGAGTAAAAGCTTAAACCTCCTTAAAACCTCCCTGAGCTGTGGAAAGGCACTCTGCCAAGCCTGCAGGCACTGACCCCTTGAGGTCTGCTTGGTGGTACCACACCAACTAATACATATCACTGAGGCCTGGAGTCTCAATGCCAACCGTGCCGAAGATTCCCAGCAAGGCAGAATGTTCCAAGGTCATTCATTACTGAGCTCTCAAGATCACTTTTGAGCCTAGCAGAAGCAAATGACCAGTACCTCTGGTAAGCAACTATCTTTTTTTTAACCTGTTAGTAGTATCCTGGGGTTTGCCATGTGCCTCGAAAAAGCAAGCTTGATCTGGAGGCTAAAACATAAAAGTCTGGCGGGCTCAGGGAGCTGGAGGAGGAGCTTGCCCAGATGGGCAAGTTAAGTTTCCCAGACAAGACCTATTTCTTCACCTTATATACTTTTTCTTAAGTAACTGCCCACTGTGCTAGGCAGAATGATGTCCCTACCCCCAGCAAAAAATGTTTCTGTCCTAATCCCTAGAACCTGTGACTATGTTGCCTTACATGGCAAGGGGAATTAAAGTTGCACATGGAGGGTGGGGGGATGGGTGAATTAGGGGAAGAGGATTAAGAGGTACCAACTATCAGTTATAAAATATATAAGTCACAGGAATATAATATACAGGGAACACAGTCAATATGATAACAACTTTGGATGGTGTATTATCTATAAAAATATCGAATCACTATGCTGTACACCGGAAACTAATATTTTCAGTCAACATACTTCAGTTAAAAATATACGGTTGCATCTGGAACTAAGGTTGCTCATCAGATGACCTTAAGAAGATTAGGCTGGATTCCGCAGGTGCGTCCACAAGGGTCCTCACATGTGGACCCTTGTCAATGTCACAGGGTCAATGTCTAAGAAGCGTCAAGACAGACTGGCTTTTAAGATGGGAGGGGGCCACCAGGTAAGGGCTGCGGGCAGCCCCTAGAAGCTGGAAAAGGCAGGTCAACATTCTCCCCTGGACCCTCCAGAAAAGAACGCAGCCCTGCTGGCCGTGATTTTAGCCCAGTGAGACTCGGTATTCGTTTCCTATTGCTGCTGTAACAAATTACCACAAACCTAGTAGCTTAAAACAACAGAAATTTACTCTTTCACAGCACTAGAGTCCTCAAGTCCAAAATCAGTTTCACTGGGTGGAAATCAAGGTGTCAGCAGGGCTGTGCTCCGCCCTCCCCACCAGCCTAGGAGACAATCCATTCCCTGGCTCCTCCAGCTTCCAGTGGCTGTGGACATTCCTTGGCTTGTGGCTGCATCCGGCCAGGCTCCACCTCCCCTGGTCACTCTGCCTTCTCCTCTCCTGTCTCTGTATAATTTTCCTCTGCCTCTCTGTGATAAGGGTATTTGTGATGGCATTTAGGGCCCATCTTGATAATCCAGGATAGCCTCCCCATGTCAAGATGCTTAACTTACATCTGCAAAGTCTCTTTTTCCATATAAGGTACTATTTACAAGGTCTAGGAGTCAAGAGCTTGAAATCTGTGGAGGGCACTATTCAGCCTACCACAGACCCATTTCAGACTTCTGACCTCCAGAACCATAAGATGAATGTGTGCTGTCTTAGGCCACGGAGCAGCAATAGGAGACTGTTACAGCAGCAATAGGAGACTAATACGCCCCCTATCTCCCAAATGTGGGTTACAAATCAGGAGACAGCGTGGGTAAGAGGAAGGAGCCAGCCCATCGCTACTAGTCACACATCAGCATCCTGGGGGGCCTTTGTATCTAACGATGACACCCCTCTCCCCCCACTAGATGTGAAAAAATGCCAAGATTCTGAAGTAGGTGGCCGATAGAATCTTCAGAAATCACCCTTCTCTCCTCTTAACTACCAGAAGTTTCTTAAATAAACTTTATGGTAATTCATAAAGCAACGCTTAGGGGCTAAAAAAAACTGACATTTATTTCAGGGAATTCCTCTTCATATAATGAGTACGCTCCATCCACAAATGTCAAAGGGTTTTGCTCACAAAGCCCATAATCCCTACCACAAATATAAGACAGTGTCAGACCCTAAAGGACCATATTCCTCAATTAGGAACAGCCTCTTCAGAGAGCTTCAGTATCAGCCCAGGGCCAAAACATCCCACTTTGAAGCACCCATTCACCCTCGGGGCATGTCATACTGCTGACTTGCTGTCATCTCTGGAGGGATTTCTATTTATGGAACTGCTCCCTTCTCACTGACCTGCCTTCAAGACACTGCAGCAATTCCTGGGCAGACTCCTCTCCCAGAACTCACCACACTGGGACACCCATAGGTTCCGTCCCCCGCCTTCTCCTCTCTGCGGTCTCTCCCTTAGTGAGTGTACCCTGGCCCACAATCTCATATCCATACACCCAGCCTTCACCCCTCCCCTGAGCAAACTCCAGATGCAAACGTCCAAGTGCCTACTCCACTTGAATGTTTAGGAAATCCTCCCCTTTTAGCCAGGCCCCAAACAGAGCTGCTGGTCTCATACAGATGCACCCATCCACTCGGTAAAGGCACCACCGTCCACCCAGAGCTCCAACCAAGTCCACAGCCCTCACGTTCACACTCTCTTCATACCCTCCCACCCCTCGTATTTAATCCCCCAGCAAGTCTATCAGCTCTGCCTCCAATATGTATGCCAAATCTGACTATGTTTCAATCCAGTCCAAGCTCCCCTCACTTCCCAACCAGACTATGGCTACCAGCTGGTCCTTTCGCCTCACTCACTATCGCCTCCAACCAGACCGTAACTCTCCACAGGCGGTTAGTCATCTTTCTAAAGTAGAAATCAAATCCACTCCCCACTGTGAAACTACCCAGGCCCTTCCAGCTACACACAAACTTACACTTGACCGTGATCTATGATGTGCTCTGGCCACCGCCTAGCCCTCAGCCTCTCTTCCCCTTTGCTAACACGCACACACGCTGGCCTCTGTCCTCGCCTGGAACGTGCTAGGCTTATCCCACCGCAGAGCCTTGGCGCTTGCTGCCCCTGACCTGTGAACGTGCGTGCCTCCTGCAGATCTATGTGTGACTGTCTTCTCCCATCCCCGAGGCCTCGCCTCAAACGTTTAAGACCCGAGCACAGCGAAAGTGACTCCTCAGTCACCCCTTTCCTACTGCCCTGCTTTGTCTTCTTCAGAACACTTAGGAATACCTGAAAAGGTCTTCGTGGTTTGCTGATGCAGGCGTGATGCCCTTCTGAGGGAGTGCACGCTCACAGAGGGCAAGCCTCTTTACCATGGTCTCCCCAGTGCCTGGTACGTCTCGGGGGCTCAGTCAATACTTGGTCACAAGCTGGCGAGGGCTTTACAATCCAAGGGCAATAGCAAATCATCTTAAAAGGTATTATCTTAGTCTCTGTGTTTTTCTGTTTGTTTGTTTTGTTTTACTTCTTTTCCATTTTTTTTTTATTTTTTTTTTTATTTCTTTGCGGTACTCGGGCCTCTCACTGTTGTGGCCTCTCCTGTTGTGGAGCACAGGCTCCGGACGCGCTGGCTCAGCGGCCATGGCTCACGGGCCCAGCCGCTCCGCGGCATGTAGGATCCTCCCAGACCGGGGCACGAACCCGTGTCCCCTGCATGGGCAGGCGGATTCTCAACCACTGTGCCACCAGGGAAGCCCCCCTTTATTTTTTAATTGAAGTATAGTTGATTTACAATGCTGTGTTAGTTTCAGGTATACAGCAAAGTGATTCAGTCATATATTTTTTTTTCTTTTTCAGATTCTTTTCCATTATAGGCTATTACAAGATATTGAATATAGTTCCCTGTGCTATATAGCAGTCTTGCTGGTTATCTACTTTATATATAGTAGTGTGTATATGTTAATCCCAAACTCCCAATTTATCCAGTCGCCTTGGCTCGGAGGAAGAATTATTTCCTGGGTTCCAAGAGGAAAAGTATCAAGATCCCCCTCCTGCACATCATTCCCGTCCCCTCTCCAGCTTCCTCTGCTCTCTTTGGGTGTGTCCCGTTCTTTCCTTCCTACCAGCTAGCTGGCTCCCTAACCTTCCATTTTATATTGCTTCTGCTTCTTCATAGAGCTCAGGGCATCATGATACTCGCTAACAACAAAGCTTTCTTTCGAGTCTCTCAATTCTTCTTCCTAAGAGGCCATCTCCCTGGCCTGGGCATAGAATGAGAGCACTCGGGCAGAAATTAGAAGTTCTCGTACTGACATGAAGAAAACCTCCCAACAGTAGTGAGACCAAAGGCATCTCCATTCATTCTCCTTTAAAACATGAGTACTGACCACAGGATCCTCCCCCAAGGGTGGGAGGAGTGTCAAAACCAGCAGATGGCAGGAATCACAAGGACATATGAAATGAGGATTGAACGAGAATGAAGATTAGGTGGGGAACAAATCTCTGTGTAAACAACATGATCCATTAAGAAAAATTAAGCCATGGAAGGACACGCCCGATCCTTTCTTAAATGCCTGTACAAAGGCTCACTCTAGCGGAATGCTTCCTCTTGGCCACTATACAACTCCAATTTGTGCCAGGTAGTAAACATGTTAGAAGGTTTTGCTCAAAGTGGATCTAATGCCTACAACATGCCTGCAAAGGAACTACAACCTCCCTTTTCAGGGGAAGAAAAAGATGTTCAGAAAGGCGCAAGGCCGGTTTATCCAGGAGGCATGGCATGCATGGCATGGAGGGCCTGTGAAACTCTTAGGGGCCAAGAAAACGCTCTCATTTTTTAAAAGTAAGAAGAAAAAAAGTGCATATAATTCCCCCTGGATACAATCAATAAAATGTAATTTTCAATACTGTAATGGAGGAAGGGGCCCATTAAACCGCCAAGGTGGCTCTGAAGAGATGGAGTGAGATTTACCTACAGTTACCAGAAGCAAAGAGCTGAGAAAAGGCCAGATCAGCCCCTACTCTTTTCCATAACACCAACTGGCCTCCTCATACTTTCAAGCCTCATGGAACCCTGGGTAACTCTTGAGTTTTAGAATGTCTCCATTACCTGAGCTTTTTGAAAATGCATTTTTTTCAATGCAAGAATCATGTAGCTAGATACTGTCTAGCACAGGGAACTCTCTTCAATATCCTGTGGTAAACCATATGGAAAAGAATATGAAAAAGAATGTGTGTGTATGAATCACTTTGCCGTACAGCAGAAATTAACACAACTTTGCAAATCAACTATACTTCAATAAAATCAATTTAAAAAAAAAAAGAATCATGGAGCTAGAAAGGTACCTTATAGGACTCACCAAAAATCTGATCATTCCTCCTGTGACAAATCCTTAGCTTACTTGAAAGACCGGTTGTTCTTAACATATTAAAACAAGTAGGCTCTGAGGACATCCCTAGGACATCCCTAGGACATCCCTTGGAGAGCCCTCAAGGCAAATAAAGACTGAGTTTCAAATAACGTGTCTCAAAGCTTGTCCCAGGACGGATAACTGCATTGAAATGACCTGGCATGCTCCTTAAAAAAATGCAGATTCCAGGGTCCTACCTCCATACCTACTGAACCACCAGGGTTAGAGCCCAGAAATCTGCATTATAAACGAGCCGCACAGGGGATTCTGACCTGCTGTGGAGATTAAGACCCACTGTACTGCTCAGGAGCCCAGATGGGGACAAACTACTTTTTGCACGGTTTCAACATTGTCTAAATTTTCCCAGTACACAAATATCAGGTACAATGAACCAACAATATACTTTGTTTTGTTCTCAACTTTACCACAAGCAATAAAAAAAAAAAATCATATCACTGACGACAAAGCCACTTCTGGAATATGAGTCACCAAATCAACCCCATATTTGGAGTTGTTACATTTCTTGATGATTTTACCAGTACATACAGGGATCTGATGACATCATTTCGTCTTGTTAGTGCAGTGGGGCCCAAGCATTTAGACAGTAAAATACCTACTTGATTATGCATTACTTTCATTTCTCTTTCACATTAGTTAGGAAATTGCATTGATTTTTTTCTTCCAATTATGTGTGCCGGTAGGTTCTATCATCTATGACTTGCGTTCCACGTGGCAAAGAGAGCATGACAAAATAACTGTTAGAAAGGAGACCATGGGCCTTATAGGATAAAGTTGGACTAAAGAAGAACCTGGCTAAAATGTACTCTCTGAGATGTTGCTGCTAATCTCACAGGTAGGGGAGGTCCCGAAGGACATTTCCCACCCAACCACTCACGCACATACAAAAAAGAAAAGAAAGAAAACAGTGAGCTGGGCTACAGGGGCTGGCAGCCAGAGCAGATACCTAGAGCAGCACCTCTATCCAGGAACTGAGCCCTGGGCCAGCCACAAGGCAGACAAGCTGTATGAGAACACAATAAACATGAAATTCTGGCGCGTGGTCGCTAGGGCAGGAGGCCAGGGATGGGAGAAAAGAGGAATAGAGAGATGAGAGTTCCTGGCAAGTCCAGGCCCTTGGGTTGGGTGGTTTCAAAGGTATTCAATAATCATCATAATGACAACAGTAGCAACAACAGCAATAATGAAGATGAAACGGGTTGCATATATTCATTAGTATCAATCAACTACTGTATCATAGAAAGGAAAATAATTAATTTAGCAACGGTACCAAACCCTGACAGCTTGCACTACAGACAAGAAGCTACATATTAGCACAGAGCGGTTTAAGCCTGAGAACTCACGGGCAGCTTCACGGGGAATGAAGAGCCACTGTTCTCATATTAAGTAAAAGAAAAAGAAAAAAAAAAAGCAGGCGCTTGGCATGGGGAGCACGGCCTCCTGAGCGCTGTGTCAGGCAGATAAAGATGCCGGCGCCTGGCGGCCACCAAGGCCACCACAACCAACCATTCTGTTTTCTCATTAGCATCGCGCAGCCGTTACCTCACTAGACAATAACACCCGTGTCGAGGGATCTGACAAGCACAGGTCACCCTGAAGACGAGGGGAGACAAGGATTTGAAGACAAATCATAAAAATTGTTTCACCCTGACTGGAGCTGTCACAGGTTGACTGGACACGGCAGAAGATGGTGACTTCTTTTCCGAGTGGCCTCCAGAGGCTTCGAAGGGGCACTTACCTGTCTACTCTTTCCCCCTCCCTCCCCATCATCCCATCTTCCCTCCTATCTGCAGGTTCCCTAACAGACTATGCAAAGAACGAGGCTTTGCAAATAGAAGAGACAGAGGAAAATAAGTTGCTGACTATGGCCAAAGCCTAAGAGAGGACACTACGATCTCCTACCCGACTCCATCACCTCAGAAGAGCAGACAAGCCCCTCTCTGGTGCCCCCAAAAGACACATCTTTGTGCCCCCCACTGACCCCTGGACATGCCTTTACATTATCACTTAAGACCTCACTGTACCTATTGCCCCAACTATGTCAGAGAGGCTTCAAGAGGGCAAAGACCACATCCTCTCCATTTTTCAGAAACAGCACCATGAGTAAGATCAGGCACAAAACAGGTCTTTAATAAAGGTAGTTGAGGGCTTCCCTGGTGGAGCAGTGGTTGCAAGTCCGCCTGCCGATGCAGAGGACGTGGGTTCGTGCCCCGGTCCAGGAGAATACCGCATGCCGCGGAGCGGCTGGGCCCGTGAGCCATGGCCGCTGAGCCTGCGCATCCGGAGCCTGTGCTCCGCAACGGGAGAGGCCACAACAGTGAGAGGCCCGCGTACCGCAAAAAAAAAAAAAAAGGTAGTTGAACAATAAATACAACAGATAAGCTCCCCCAAACTGAAGAATAAATCCACTTTTTGTGTTCAAAATCCAGAGTAGCTTACGGGAAACTCAGGCACTGACGTGACTTAAAGTCCATGGATGTGCATTTTATTATGCTGTATCACACATGACCTTTGTGTCTTTATGAGACCTGGTGATAATTTACAGGAACAGCAGAGGAGGAGATAGAAAACTTTAGGCACAGCCCCAAATGGGGACAGAAAAGGGAAAGGCAGGGACAGAAAGCCAGCCATAGCTCTCAGGATGTGGGTGACGATGATTTGCTCCAGGCATGCTTTATGCAATTTCTCTTTTCTCTCCCTCCACCGGCGAGTCAGGAAAGAATATTAGTTAATATCAACACAGGGACAGACAGGCAGTTAGAGTGGCCCGAACTTTCCTGCCCACAGCACCTCCACGAGCCAATATAATCACAAGGAACAGATTCTGCTGTGGCAGATGAAGCCCTCGGTTGTGTAGGATGAATCTATTAAGGCAGTGAGGATGGCATGGCATGTCCCTTCTAGAAAGGAAATCAAATGTATAACCTGGCACTTAGGTCTCAATGTCCACATGCCAGTAAGTAACCCAGAATACTGGCCCTGATGGAAACGTGAGGCCATTGGTACAGCTTTCCTTAGTAGGGCTGTCCTCTTTATTCCAATGATTCCCATTACACTGCAGGGAAACTCGCAACCCCTTACCCTGGCTGTATGCCAGGTCTACCTCAACCTGGCCTCCTGCCATCTCACCAACCTCATTTCATCCCACTCCATACTTCCCGCCCCCATCCTTGGTGATGAGAACAGGGTCCATTGCGTAGTGAGTGCTCAACTATTCCCTCAATGAATAAATATGTGGAGAAAGGCTAACAGCCAACAGAGGTGACACCGAAAGACATTTGACCTGTACCAAATTGGGTTTATCTGATTACATTTAGCGGGTGAAGGACGAAGAGTGTCTAAACAGAGAAGAAAAAGAGACCAGTGGTACCACTAATTGGCAACAACCGCCCTGGTCCAGGAAGAACAGCTGTGTCCCTGCCAAGGCAGCATCACTGCAGAGATGAGAGAATTTTCCAGAAGAACTCACAAAGGAAGCTGATGTCAGGGGACCTTCAGACGGCTCTGTCTGAAGCATTCAGGCTGAACACTGCATTTCCTCGGCAGAAAATCTGCTGAAACCCTTCAAGCATGACTATTAGCAGTGTCCTTACCAAGGTGAGTCACCCACATATTTCTGGAACACTTCCCCCAAAGTTGTGACTTTCTCAGCCTTTACTGAGGAGGCCAGGAGGGTCAGCTGACACACTCATCGTGGTCCAGATAAAAGGCTTATTGCTATTTGCAAAGTCCTATGTAATCAGCTCTTAGTTTCAGAGAAGTTGACCTAAGACAGAGAAAAAACAAATCCTCAGGTATTCCAGAAACATACTTCTAGTCAATGGCTTTAACTACGCATGAAGTGTTATGTTTGCCAAACTACGGAAGTTCCTTGTGGGCAAAGATGTTCAATTCTGCCATCTGCTCCACTTCAACAAAAACAGCACCCAGTAGCTACCCAATCAATACCTACTTCCCTCAGACCAGCAGGACCAATGAACAACAATGGATACCAGCCATCATGCAGAGCCATTCCCGAAGCAAAGGATTTTTTGGGTCACGTTCCCAAACTTGAAAGTTCAAATAATAAGGGAGAAGAAAAAGCGAAGGATTCCAGGTAAACCCTAAGAAGAAAATCCTGAATGACTAAGGGAACAAAACCACAGAATGAGTGATCAAACAGTTGGGGGAAAAAAAAAACACAGAACAATGACATGAAAGAGTTGTTGGACCAGCATGCACAACAGGGTAAAAGTCATCGTGTTTTTCTCGACAGAGATTTAATCCTCCAGCCCCACAGAGTGAACGGAACAAAGAGGTACAGGCTACTGGCTTTAGAAAATGAAAACAGATCAAGTAAACAAAATACAGCTGCAGCCAGCCCGAAACGCCAGCTTCCATCAGAGACCAGCCAGATAGTCTACAGGTGGCACAAAGGGGAAAGTGGGTTTCTGTCAACAGCTGGTCACACAGCTTCAGACACTTGGCCCTGATACCCTCCAAGAATCCAGCCCCATCCCATGAGATTTTGTCTCGTGGGATACACAAGCTTCTGAGCCCTACCAGGAAACAGGAAAACATACTGTCTTCCCATGAGAGGTGCAGGATGGGAGGCAAAGAAGTGCAGTTAAGAAAGGAAGCAAATTCGGTACTCCTGAGAATCTAGCCAAATTACGTGGAAAAGATTTCCCTACCAAGCACTGGCTTAGTCTAAAAATTCCAGAATGGAGTTCAATGTTTACTTTCCAATCTATCACCAATTTTGGAAGATCTGAAAGTATTTCATTTCCCGGAAATGGTACACATGCAACATTTCCTGGTGTGCTCATTTTTACCTTCTGTTAACCAAAATGTTTTAAAACAACTTAGTATGCCACGAGAATACATTTCAAGGGAGCCTGGGAGCTGCGCACAAATACCATTCATTCAGAAAATAAACTTCTGTCTCTTTGATACTTACTGAGCGTCAAAAACAGCCCAGCGCTTAGCACTTACAAGTCAAGCTGTAATATAAACCCCTTCATGGACGGGGAAATGAGATGCAGTTACCTAGAGTTGTAAGTAGTAACAGCTTACAAAAGCAGTGGGTCCCAAACCTGGGCCACCATCAAACCCACATGGAAGAGGTATTGCTTAAATGTCCACTCTTGGGTACCACCCTAAGAACCTGCTGGAGCTGGTCTACTATGGTGGATCGCAGGAACGCACAAATTTAACCAGCCCCGCCTTCGGGTGATTTTGATCACGAGGCAGGTTTGGGAGCAGCTGCCACAGGAAGCACGGGCAAGGATGAGTTGACTGCACTCACCCACACCAAGCGAACTCCAGGTCCACAGGCTGCTCTGTACTGGAATGCCCAAGAGATCTCATTAACTCAGCCACCTTGGAGGGAGTCCAGATGGCCCAAGACAGCCCAGCCTCCCATCCAGCTGGACTCCGGAGCAAAAGGAGTCCTCCAGAAAACTTCCTGGGCATTGCTGCCCGTAGCTTGGCAGTTCTGAAGAATGCTGGGTTGGAATGCTAGAAATCTTCAGAGCTGGACAGACCTTGAGAGCATGCAGTGTGCCTGTCCGCCCAGGCATTTGTATTGCCCATGATGCTGAAGCTCGCGGAGGGCAGCTGGAGGCCAGCTCGTGCGCTCAGGGTGTCTGAAGACGCAGACAGAGAGAGTAAAACCTGTCTCATTTTTCAGCGTGAAGCACTCTGAGAAAGTACGCCGTGCCTACCCTTCTTGATGACTCAGGGTTTAAAGAACCATTTATTTGTAGTTACCAGTAGTTTCAGCTGCAGAGGACAAGGTCCAAACAGGGCTGTGATGGACTGCTACTGTTCCCCAAAACCATTCTCCACTCCTTCCATAGAAACAGAAACTGAGCAGAGCACAAGCATCTCCTGCAGTAGGTGGCAGTGTGATCAAATTCTGCCCAGTGGGGTAAGAGTTGAAGAAATGTGTGGGAGATGCAACCCAACTGAAGGAGCCCAGGCCCTGAGCCTTTAGCAGAAGAGAAGTGCCATTCTAGCCAACCTGAACAGGAAAGAAAACTAAACTCTAGGTTGTTTAAGTCACTACTCTCTTGGGTTTCTGTTAGAGCAGCTGCACGTGTATCCTAATACAGGCTTTTCTTTCCCACACGGGCTATCAAAACTACTGCTCGAGAAGCGATCCTTTCATACTTCTTCCTCCTCCTCAGCCTATCAATATGGCAGATATTATCACCTGCGGCTCCAAAGGATAGCAAGTTATGTCAGGAGACAAAAATCTCCCCTTAATCCCAAGCATCAAAACTTTAAGCCCTAGACCTATCTGAAAATACGAGCTTTTGTCTTTTGGCCAATCAACGCCTCCATCTACCTTCTGAAGTGAATCTTCTACCAGTAATTACCATGTAAACGGTTCACAGTTTCTGGAACAAGGTTAGTATCACTTCTCCAATGCTAATGCTGTTCCCTCTGCCTGGAAGGCCCTTCCTGACCTAGAAGATTCCTCAACATCATAGCCAAATTCAAATGTAAAAATGTCCCAACTCCTAAGGGCTTAGAGGACTTTTTTAGAAACAGACTGGAGTTCTATTGTAGTATCTATGCCTGTTAATCTTTGAGTCTGCTGGGTTCTTGATGCCAAGAACAGCTGAACAGCTTACTCATCTTTGTAACCCTGATCACCACCGCCCTCCACTGCATGCATCTCAGTACCTGGCATAGTAAGAATGCAATGAATGTCTGGTGAACTAATGAATGAAACTGTTGAATGAACTGTGTCAATGCTATCTTGAGAGTAATTTCAAAACTGTCGAAAATTCAAAAGCAGAGCCTATACTTTAAGGATATCTCCATGTAAATCAAATAACCACAAATATTCTCCTTAAACTATTATACCTTAGTCTGTTAAGATAGGAGGCTCAGATATTAAGGATAAAGGCAGAGTTAAAGGTCCATGGCACTTACGAGCAACAACTATCATTTATTAAAAGTTGCACTTAATGGAAAGACAATTTTGCACCTTAGAAAAACAGCTAGCTCACTAAGAAGTCTGAGCAGTCATAGTTTTTCAATGATCGTTTTGCTCTGAAAACAGATCCTACATTGAGTCAAAAACATACACACATTAAACAATATTTTTAAAAGTTCCCTTAGATACTATATAGATTTGTTTTTACCTAAAGATCTGACGGAAAAAATTATACACACATCCCACGCTAGTACTTGAGCACCGGAAGCAACAGCCTAAAATCTCTTTTCAAAGATAAAGGAAACAGTATTTTCACAAACACCAAGGATAGGTCATGGGTCACAATTCCCAAGCACAAGGCAAATTTGGACCAATTCTACACTCAGTGGAAATTTCCACTTCTGCTGCTTGCTTATAGCTTGGCTCGGGGACTAAACAAATGTCTAACAAAAGGTTAAAGAACAATACGGGCCATGAGAAAATTCAACTATCAAAGAATACCATGTCCAGAGTATAGAACAGGAGCCTAAGGGGACCCACCTCAAATGATAAGCTGGGGGAGAGTTACTTTTAATTCCATAAGGATCATCTAAGACTTTTACCCTGGAGTTGCCAAAAATAAGCAAGGTCTATCTTATTCTGAAGCTCACAGCACTTTAATGGTTGAGGGACCTTCAAGACCATCTGTTCTAGATGCCCAGATATATTAAGTGACCTGCTGGAGAACACAAGCCTGTTATGGGCATAGCAAAGCCTAGACTCCCCAGTCCTTAAAGATCTAACCCAGGGTGTCTCCAGCACAGCACAAAGAATAAAGACTACTCCTGAATACAATCTACACAAAGAAAACCAACTCAGGGAAAGGAGATCATCCAGCCCATCCAGAAGTTCTTCCCAACACACGCGCGCGCACACACACACACACACACACACACACACACACACACACCCACACACCAGGCATCAAATACAACAAAGATTATAGACATTAAAAAGGCTCCAGGCAAATTTTACAATGACATTCACTTAACGCAGTAGGTATTTACTAGGAATACAAAAATGAGTGAGGCTAAAGGAAACCCATTCCAAAGGAGCTCACAGTTAGTGAAGGAAACAGAGGGGCCTACATACATAAATTATAAAACTACATGCTTCATCCCATATTGGAGATAGAAACAGGGTACTATGGGACATTTCTGACTGCGCGATTAAATGTCTATCTGAATCTTTCTTCCCTCTGTAATTTCTAGGATAGCTTCTAGAAAATTACACTCTAACCTAAGTGGATAAAAATGTACGAAGTTACAGACAATGCCCAGACTAAAATCAAAAGACTCTTTCAGAACCTTTGAAAAGACGAATCCTTCTCCAGAACAGGAAATTCATCCTTGAAACTTTTTTCAAAGTCAAGTTTAAAAACACTGAGGGTATTACATTTGTTGAAGACGAACAAAGTTTCAATTCTAGTATAATGACTTCTAATTCAGATTCAGGTCACCCTCTCAGGTGGGTGAGAAATGAACCCAAACAGTTGACAGGAATATTCCAAACAGTGTTTGTCCTGGAGGTGGACAAACTCCATTATGCATGATCCCAATGCCAACTGTATCCTGGGGACATTTGAGGTCAGAGACCATGAAAATAAAATAGATACGTGACCTTCAAAGCCTCAGCCACTAATAAAGTGCTGGCGGACGTTAAGAACCTGAGCAAGTCACTCAGATCAGGGAGAAAAGCCTTCTGGATATTGGTAAAAGAGCTCCCAACTTCACCGCTCTCTTGGCTCCCCGAAGCGAGGGTCTTGGGGTTGTCTGGACCATCTGAACCACAAAATACCACCTAACATCGTGGAGAGGCATAAACGCCAGAGGACATCCCACCAGGGCCCTCACCAGTGCAGAAAGTGAGGGCAGCACAGAGGAACACTCCTACCACTAGAAGGGCTGGTGAAGGAGGCAGGATCTCAGAACCTACTTAAACAATCGGAGCAAAACTGTGTCCACCATATGTCGCCTGAGGGACCTACACCTCCTGGGGAAGGGAAGGAATTCATGCAGGCAGGACCAAAGCTCTTGGATTCTAAACATGCCCCCACCATTTCTTGCACAGCCTGTGAGCCAAAGATTCAATTAATTCAAACATTTATTACTGGGACTTCCCTGGTGGCGCAGTGGTTAAGAATCCGCCTGCCAAGGCAGGGGACACGGGTTAGAGCCCTGGTCCGGAGAGATCCCACATGCCACGGAGCAACTAAGCCCGTGCGCCACAACTACCAAGCCCGCGTGCCGCAACTACTGAAGCCCGTGAGCCTAGAGCCCGTGCTCCGCAACAAGAGAAGCCACCGCAATGAGAAGGCTGCACATCAGAACAAAGAGTAGGCCCCGCTCGCCACAACTAGAGAAAGCTCGCGCGCAGCAACGAACACCCAACGCAGCCAAAATAAATTAAAAAGCAAACAAACAAAAGAAGTCTCTTAGCTGGTTCTGATCATTGTCTGCTTCGCCATACAAAAATATTAAAAAAAAAAAATTTATTACTGCACAGCACCTAGATAGACATCTCATCCTTTTTAAGCTGTTGACTGATCATTGGGTGGACTTCAGAGGTAATATTTCTACGTATACACACTACTGTATATAAAATAGATAACCAACAAGGATCTACTGTATAGCACAGGGAACTCTACTCAATATTTTGTAATAACCTATAAGGGAAAGGAATTTGAAAAGGAGTATATAGATAGATAGATAGATAGATAGATGTGACTGAATCACTGTGCTGTACACCTGAAACTAACACGATTTTGTAGATCAACCATACTGCAATAAAAAAAAAATTTTTTTTATAAATTTATTTATATATTTATTTTTGGCTGCACTGGGTCTTCCTTGCTGTGTGTGGGCTTTCTGTAGTTGTGGCGAGCGGGGGCTACTCTTCGTTGCAGCGCGTGGGCTTCTCACTGAGGTGGCTTCTCTTGTTGCGGAGCATGGGCTCTAGGCGCGCAGGCTTCAGTAGTTGTGGCACGCGGGCTTCAGTAGTTGTGGCTCACGGGCTCTAGAGCACAGGCTCAGTAGTTGTGGCGCACGGGCTTAGTTGCTGCCTGGCATGTGGGATCTTCCCGGATCAGGGCTCGAACCCGTGTCCCCTGCATTGGCAGGCGGATTCTTAACCACTGCGCCACCAGGGAAGTCCCTAAAAAATTTTTTTAAAGAGTTAATATTCTACAACCTGCCTCCTTATTACCACCCAAGGTTGCAGCGGGAAGGAGTGACAGAGAACGGATGTGGAACACCATAAGGAAAGTGGTATTACAGCCACCAGCATCATTTTCCTAGCCCCCTTCACACCAATACCTATAGGCATCCTATTCCACCGGAGGCAATAAAACTATTTTAAGCTACACTTGCAGACAGCTCTGAGAAGAAATGTACTTTTCCCAGAAGTTGGCACAATGTGTGTTTATTTAGGGAGACATATCTACACAATACTAGCAATAAAACTAATTTGACCCATGGGAAGTTATTCCAGAGAGACGGCGTCACCTCCTTCTCCTTCCTAAAAAATCCAAAGAGGGAGAGGAGAAAAAGAAAAAAAGCAAATGCAAATTGCCACTGGCAGAGTCTCGTGTTTAAGGTGCGCAGAAGGATTCAAGAGAAAGTCAAGGTGCCCGGCAAATGCCTGTTCATTAACCCGGTAGGAGGTGCCACGCCATCTGGCACCCATGTCCAGTGGAAGATATACTGCTTAGGATCAATGCTGAGAAGCGAGCAAGTTTATTTTTACCCTTTTATGCACAAAACTACAAGGACATAAATGCCTGCATTGGACATACCAGAAAGACTTAACGAGACTGGAAAATGGGATCCAAAACTGGGATCCGGCAGAAGCCAGCTTTCATTGAGCTTGATTAAATAACACCCTCCTCCCAAACGTTCAGGAATCCCAGCAAACTCCACAGCGTCTCAGTTAGAGACTCCTTAAGAAACCACGAGGACTCTGGGCGTGTAAGGGAGGGGAGCCGGCCCCGCATCCACTGATGCCAAAAGACTTGGAGGGGCTCACGTTCAAGGCGGGACTCTGGAGTTTGGCTGGGCAGAGGGCTCTGGGGGCGCCTCAGCGGCTGGGCACAAGGCCAGCCACCAGGGGACAAGACAGCCAATCGCTGGGTGTCGGAACCTCTATCACACTGGCCACTCTGCAGCGTTCTCCCTGAGGCTCTCTGAGCCTCACATAACCAACCGGAATCTTCTTTATCCAAGTGAAGTTACTACCTTTTTCTCTAATGGAAACATAATGCTTGTCCAACGCCAAAAATTTGTTCAGTGTCAAATAACCAGAAAATTACCAAAAAAATTTTTAAATGTTATCATTCCACCACTCACACTGCTAAGATTTTGGTATATTTCATACACACACACACGCAGTGTGGATACACACATGTATGTATCACAAAAATATATTTGCTTTCTTAGAGTCTGCTTTTGTATCTTAATAACATATTTTAAATGCTTTCTCATGATAATAAATATCTTTCCACCACAATTTTAAAGCTAAATAGTACTCCCCGATTTCACCATGTTTTACTTAAATAATCTCCACAATACTAGGCATTTATTTTTCTCCCAATTTTTCTCTATTAGAAAATAACATAACAATGAACTGTTCCTCATTCTTACCTTTGCAATTTCAGATATCTGCTTACAATAAAGGAATGACCAAATCAAATAAGATTTTTAGGCTTTTGATGTAGTAATATTCCTACATTTTCTTTCAGAAAAGTTATGCCAACTTACGTTCCCTATTAGCAAGGTATAAGAATGCTCCTATAGGGCTTCCCTGGTGGCGCAGTGGTTGAGAATCCGCCTGCCAATGCAGGGGACATGGGTTCGAGCCCTGGTCTGGGAAGATCCCACATGCCGTGGAGCAACTAAGTCCATGCACCACAACTACTAAGCCTGCGCTCTAGAGCCCCCGAGCCACAACTACTGAACCCACGTGCCACAACTACTGAAGCCCGCACGCCTAGAGCCTGTGCTCTGCAACAAGAGAAGCCACCGCAATGAGAAGCCCACGCACCGCAACAAAGAGTAGCCCTCGCTCACTGCAACTAGAGAAAGCCTGCGTGCAGCAATGAAGACCCAAACAGCAGCCAAAAATAAAATAAATTTAAAAAAAAATAAAAAATGAATGCTCCTATATCCTATGTTCTTACCAAAGTTTTTATTATCTATATTTTATTGTCACTTAAAAAATGATTTGCCAATCAGACAGGTGCACATGACCACTGCTAATAATAATAGGAATAATAATAATAATTCAACCACGACATTCACCAGGCACTTACTATGTACCAGTCACTGTTCTAAGAGATTTACATTTGTGAAGTAGGGCTATATTCTTAACCCCATTGTATGGATGGGGAAAAGGAGGCACAGGAAGGTGAGGTCATCTGCCCATGTGGTAACTGGAGGAGCTAAAGTTTGAACCCATGTAATCTGGTTCCAGAGTCCAGGCTCTTGACCACTAGACCATACAAACACATGGGGAACGATCAGGAAGAAGGAGAGAAGGGATAAGATTAACATCCGGTGGAGAGATCACTGGAAACACAACCTGCCCTTTATCACACCTTGACCTTTATTTACATGTTGAATATCACAAATGGTGGGCCATCCCATAAGTGATGAACACAGTCGTCTATTCTAGCAAACCAAATCTGAAAGCAGACTATTAACTTCCCACTGGCTCACTCATCAGCAAGTGACCTGGGTTTATTACTCTGGCATGTAACTATTTGCCTGGTCACACTAATCATATAAAAGGAAGTGGCTTATTTGTTTCCTTGTGTAATAAAGGATTAGGGACCCAATAATTCCACCTCTTGGTATAGAGACGGCCTGAAGTACTGAAAGAACTGGAACAGACACTTGAACACCTATGTTCACAAAACCAAACGGTGGAAGCAACTCAGGTGTCCATCGACAGAGGAGTGGATAAACAAAATAAGGTATACATACGCAATGGAATATTATTTAGCCTTAAACAGGAGGAAAATTCTGGCACATGCTACAATATGGATGAACCTTGAAGACATTAGGCTAAATAAGTCAGTCACAAAAGGACAAGTATCATATGATTCCACTGATGTGAAGTACCCAAAACAGGCAAAGGCAAAGAAAGGCAGAAAGAAAAACGGTGGTTGCCAGGGGTTGGCTGGGGCGGGGGGGAGGGCGGGTAGGAGGAAGCAGGGGTTGTTCTTTAATGCGTACAGAGTTTCAGGTGGGAAGATGACAATAGTTAGGGTGCTTCAGCCATCTGGGCCCTCATCAGATCCTCATAAGCCTTTCTGGGTAATGCCACCCAGCAGACGTTGAGAGGGGATACAAATGCTCAAGAAGAGATGAAAATGCTTCTAGAAACAATCTTTAATTGCAGGGAAGGACTTGTACTGATGTTCACATAAGTGAGCAGTTTGAATGGCAAAGGAAAAACAGACTCCAAGGAATGTACTATAAAAACCACCCCTGTACAGGAATCAAAGAACGAATGGGGAAACCAGGTGAGCATTTCCTAATGACTACCGAGCACAGCAAACACAGCCACGGGAAAGGTCTTCACACGAGCCTGTGCATCAGCAGAACTCAGGTTTTCAGGGGCCAAGAACATCAGAAACAGAAAGACTGCCCAGCCAAAAGCCAGATTTGGGATACACTTGTTGAGAAGGGTACCTCTGGGAGCCAGAAAGACAGCTTCTGACCACTCAGTGACTCACTGTATTCAGAGCATCACAGAACAGTTTTAAAAAGACTCAAATTCAGAAATGCTGTCTTTGTGACTTATTTAATAGAAGGTCACTATAAGATCCCCAAAGACAGCTTAATCACCATGAGACCATATAAAGCTATTCTAAAGAAAGGAAAGCTAGAGCTATCAAGGCTAATCACACGCTACTGCCTAACCATAAACCCAACCTGACAGACAGAGGATTAGAGGGGCCACACGAAGACGAGGGCTCGGCTCACTTCCCAGGCCACCATCTTGTATTTCGCTAACTCAAATATAATCCCCTCCTTGTACAATAAAGAATCTGACTCGTCTTTGTCCCTGGTTCCTGAAAGGCAGCCTATAAATCCTTGGAGCTTCCCGAGTAAGAGAAGGGTCTTTATTATTCATGAGCCCCTTGAGTCACACCTGAGATTATGTAAAATGAGAAGACTCAGATTGGGGGCCGATCACCAGTAAGACCAACCCTGCGATTAGAGGGGTGGGGCTTTGAGGCAGCCCAATCCTGGGAAGAGGAAGGAGGCTGGAGACTGAGTCCATCCACGTGGCCAACGATTCAATCAATCACGCCACATAATGAAACCCCAATAAAATCTCTGGACACCAGGCTCAGTGGCGCCTCCTGGCTGTTGAATACAATGATGTGCCAGGAAGGTGACACACTCTAATCCCACAGGGAGAGGGCATGGAAGCTCAGCATTTGGAATCCTCTCAGACCTCACCTATGTCTATTTGGATGCCTGATCTATATCCTTTAAAATTCAAGTATAATCATAAGTATAGCACTTTCCTGAGTTCTGAGTCATTCAAGAGAATTATCAAGCCTGAGGGAGTCATGGGAGCCCCCCAGATTTGTAGCCAGTCAGAAGGGTTAGTGGCCTGGGGACCCCACTTGCAGTTGGCATCTGAAGTGGGGGCCATGTTGTTGGGACCAGACCCTTTAACTTATGTGATCTGCACCAACTCCAGGCGGTTAGCAGCAGAACTGCATTGCAGTCCACCAGCTGGTGTCAGAACTCCCCCGACACAAATTCCCAGCTCACTCAAGTGCTACACACGGCTTCAATACTCAGCTCCATATAACGTAGCTTTTATCTGCTAAAATTCATGCCAAATGTTAATGACTAGAAATTTTCCCCCAGTTCAAATACTGCCCTTTGCAGCAGCATGGATGGACCTAGATTATCATACCAAGTGAATTAAGCCAGAAAGAGAAAGACAGATAGCATGTGATATCCCTTGTATGTGGAATCTAAAATATGATACAAACGAACTTTTTTTTTTTTTTTTTTTTTTTTACAAAACAGAAACAGATTCACAGACATAGGCAACAAACTTATGTTTACCAAAGGGGAAAAGGGATGGGGGGGGATAAATTAGGAGTTTGGGATTAGCAGACCTACCCTATTACCTATAAAATAGATAAAGCAACAAGGTCCTACTGTGTAGTACAGGGAACTATATTCAATATCCTGTAATAAATCATAATAAAAAAACATGAAAAAACGTGTGTATATATACACACACGTATACATGTATATATAACTGAGTCACTTTGCTGCATACCAGAAACTGACACAACATTGTAAATAAACTATATTTCAATACCACACACAAAAAAGAAAATTTCCCCCATTCAATACTAGTAACAGCTAAAATGTTTTGAATAATTGCTATCTCAGACATGGTTCTAAGATCTTCCACCTGTATTAACTCACTCCTCAAAGCAACCTCACAGGGTGAGTGAGTACTGTTATTATTCCCTTTATAAATGAAAGCACCGAGGCACAGAGAGGTTAAGGAATTTGCCTGAGGTCACACGGCAAGCTCATGTGGCAAGGTCACATGGTCAAGGTGCCAGGATTCAAAGCGCGTTCCTCTGTCTCTGAAGCCGCCCCTTAGCCACAAGTCCAGAGGAAAAGGCGTGACTGCTGGCCGCCAACCCCTCCAAGGGCCACAGGTCACTACCCTTTCCCCATCCCCACTGGCTCCCATTCTCCATCCTTAGAATGGCCACATGCTGAGTTCCCTGGGGAAGACTGCATGCTTTCTGACGATAGATTTATCCGGTTTTGACTGTAGCTCAGGAAAGCTAAGTTTGAGAACACTACAGCACTGGGGAAGATGAACTATTTTCCTGAAAGTCTTTTCCAACAAAAACACAAATTAGCAGCTGGATGGTTCTAGATGTAAATGAAAGTGATAAATTTCCCTGCAATAAATGAATAGATTCAGAGTTGTTCCTTTTCATTATCATCTCCCTTACTGCAGGCAGAACGGCTCCACGGGTGACACGAATTCCTTCTCCCTTCTTTTTCCCCAATTATTTAAACTCAAAAGTGCTACATAGGTACTTCTTCACTTTTATTAAATTAGTAGTACAGGTTGATGTTCTCAGTGTTCTTAGTACTGCAATTAAAACCTCAGCAGTCACGGTGGTGATTTTTCAAATATAAACGACGTAATAAGGTCATCAGCTGGCTGTCCTTCCGTTTCACGTCCTCTTTTAGTAACGCTTTTGAGCATGCCAGGCACTTGGGACTTGGCAATAAATCCGAGCAAGTTTCTGCTTGCCCTCAGGGCACTTACATGGCAGCAGGAGAGAAAGCCAGAAGAGGGACAAGTGTGTGCGTGTACTGCCCGTGTACGTATGCATAATTTAGGGAAATGGTCAAGGATATTAAAAATAGAGTGAGTGTAGATCTGGGGGACGAACAAGAAGATGTGTGTTTCTGGAGTGAAATCAACATGGGAAAAGGGTGGGAGATGAAGAGAGAGACGCACCAGATCATTCTGAACTGAGGTATCCAATCCCTTATCACCATGTCCCTCACCTCCCCTGAGTCTATGCCTCCATCACCTTACACTGGACAACTGTCTTTCCTACCTGACCTCTACGCTTCCTTACAGCCAGTTCTCCACAAATGTAGCTGTAGTTCTCTACAAATGACCTTTGTAAAACAGAAATCAGATCAGGTCACGTCCCTGCTCAAAACTCTCCACACATCCCTCCCAATCAGAATAAAACCCTTAACTCCGCACCGCGCAACGAGGTTCTCCATGTTCCAGCACTACCTGCCCTCCAAACTCAGCATCTTGCTCCCTCCCCCGCCCACACAGCCCTCACACTGGGCCACGCGTGTTCCTGCCTCGGGCACCTCATCCTGGATACCACCTTGACTCCACCACCATTCAGGTCTGGGCACAAACATCCCTCCCTGGTCTGGCGGAGGGGGCACTTAGCCCCCCTAGTGGAATTCAGGCTTGAGTGGGACATGGGGTTCCTTCCTTGAAGGGGGGGTGGGGTAGAGGGAGGGAGAGGATACCCTCACCCTTGCCTGAAATCTCACCCCTAAGGCTGCCTTCAATACTTTCACGGTGATCAAAGCCAACTTTTCTCTTTCTCTGGACAAGGGTAGTGACACCGAGGACAAGCTCATGGTGACTGACAGAGCCTACCGGCCTTAGCCCAGAGAGAGAGAAGGTCCCTCTCAGGTGGCATTGTGTCACAGCATAACAGAGATGGGCAGCCTTTACCGACAAGAGCTTCCCCGCCAGGTGAACTTCCTTGATGGCAGCAGCTGTCCTAGGGCTGCTCAGTCCTCACCTGTGTTCTTTCTGCCCAGGAGACTGAGCAACTCTCCCACGTCCTCAGGCCAGCGCAGGGTGCTCCATTCAGAGTAACTATCTCTCCAAAGCAGGCCTACACATTCCAGCTAAAGTCATAACGGGATTTGGGACATCCCTGGTGGTGCAGTGGTTAAGACTCCACACTGCCAGTGCAGGGGACGTGGGTTTGATTCCCTAGTTGGGGAACTAAGATCCCGCATGCAGCGTGATGCTGATAGATATATAGATATATAGATACATAGATACATAGATCATAACGGGCTTTGCCTGGACCATGTACGATGATCTGCTCAATTCTCCAGTTTGGGGAGAAGTAGGGTTAGGAATGTGTTTAGGAATCAGTCTTCTCTCTCACTTTCTTTCCCCCAGGTTGGCAGCAGGGAGCCACACCCTGTAAGCCACGGGCCTCAGGCAACATGCCTCTGTTTGGAATCCAGGGGTCCCCGAATGTGTGAAGCAGCAGAACTCCGAATGTCTTGGGCTCTGGGACACCAGGGGATCCCTTGGACGCCCTTCTTCTGAACCAGGAACAATCCGACTGGCAGGACAGGGGACATGTTGTGGGCAGAGGCCTCTGCATCGCAGAAGAATGCAGAAAATATTTAAGAGTCACATCTCCCTGCTTTCCTACGGAATGTTTTTTCCTTGGTTATTCTTTTCACCACCCACGGCACTTACTGGTAAAACAAGTGATTGCCACAGATCTGAGCAGGTTAGGGGGAAAAAAGACTCAAATTTGGGAAAGCTCTATCCCATCACTTAATCTCTTTTTCTGGGAACTGAAAAAACACCACTAGGATATGGTTCTAGGGACTGAGTACCTGAATCCAGGTAAGCGCTTACACCAAAATTACTGTAGAAATAAGATGTGCAAAACATAGAGCCTTTACTGGGCTGTACAGTCATCATGTAAAAATGACAGTTATTTCCCTAAAGGGATGATAATTAATGCTGCCTTTACATAAGCCACTGCTTTTTAAGTTTTTCTTTTTTCCTGATGTTTTCCTGCATTAGCAATCAGCAGGGTAATGGACATCAGCGTCGGGCATTTTCTCTGAGAGATGAACACTTTCACCAACACTTGCCCATATGCAGAGGCATTCCCATTTGAATAACAAGGCAGGGGGACTTCCCTGGTGGCACGGTGGTTAAGAATCCACCTGCCAATGCAGGGGACACGGGTTCGAGTCCTGGTCCAAGAAGATCCCACATGCCGCAGAGCAACTAAGCCCGTGCGCCACAACTACTGAGCCTGCGCTCTAGAGCCCGCGAGCCACAACTACTGAGCCCGAATGCCACAACTACTGAAGCCCGTGCGCCTAGAGCCTGTGCTCCCCAACAACAGAAGCCACTGCGATGAGAAGCCCACGCACCTCAACGAAGAGTAGCCCCAGCTCGCCACAACTAGAGAAAGCCCGTGCACAGCAACGAAGACCCAACGCAGCCAATCAATCAATCAATCAAAAAGAAAAACAAGGCAGGGGGATGGGGGAGTTTGAGGGTATAGTTCTTGCCCCAGAGCATTCTGGGATTCCCTTGCACCTGATCACAAAGCCACAAGAGGTTCTGCCCATACACTCAAGACAATGCAAACGACTGAGGTGCAAGAAAAACTCTCCCGTGTCTCTAAAATGCTCTCCCCGCCAGACCGGGCTTTCCTCCCTGCCATTCAAACATTTTTGAGTACTTCTGTCAGGGACTGAGTATGTGACGATGAAGAGACATGATCCTGGCCCTCAAGCTGTAGCGGGGAGACACACACGTCAATGGATCATTAGACTATAACATAAAAGTGGAATCTACCCACTGATTCAACCAGTGTTTTCTGAGCACCTACTACATGCAGGGCACTGTTCTGGATGCCAGTGTACAAAAGTAAGAGTACATAATAGACACAGGATAATCAGGAGAACACAGAAGAAACCCATCACGTCCTATCCAGGGGGATCAAGAAAGCCTTCTCTGAAAAAGGAAACCCTGGAAGGAGTCCTGAAAGACGAAAAGAAGATGGTGGAGGAAGGCATCCCCAGCGTGGGGTGGGAGCCTGTGCGTGGAGCAGAGGTACCAGTGACCAGCGACAGTCAAGGGAACTGTTGCCCTGCACACCTGGAACAGAAGGGGAGGCAGGGGGCCAAGATAAGTCTTGGACGGCAAGACAAGGTGACCAGGGACCTTGACGCCATAGCAGGACTTAGGGCTCCCCTGTAGTTGAGTAATTTTGAAGAGCCTGAATCCCAGGAGTGGAGCGATCTGATTCCCATCTCAGATATATATAATACCCCGAAATGGCTTTTATTTTCAAGCACTGCCTCTCCTGCCTCAGAGGCTAGAAAATGCAAAAGACGGGCAGATTTAGATTTAGTAACTAGATACAAGCAAGTTTCAAAAAAATAAGGCATATAAGATTCTTCCCTGTTTTAATTAGAGAAGATGGTTAGAAACTACCAAGGCGGCGGGGGTGGGGGGAGAAAAAGAAGAATGTTTTTTCACAAATCCCAAAAATCAAGTGAGCAAAAAGCAGCTTCCCAGAGACAAACCGTCCTGACTTCGTAATTCTGCTAGAACTGCTCATTTTCATCTCCGCTGGGACCAACAGAAGCTGCGTGACAAATGCTCTTCACGTCCCGTGTGGCCTGCTGCCACATCACACCTCGGTACGAGCCACACCAGCCTCCCAACTTGGCCACCAAGCTGGTGGTGAAGGAGCCAACCTCTGACAGATCCAGAAAGGAGTGAGTGTACATATTCTCACCGTGGACAATGGCTGCAAGGAAAGCTATTTTTTCCAAATAATATTTTCTATTAATTTAACAGTTCAACATTCCCAAAGGCCTTCAAACTGAGGACTGAATTTCCCCTCTAACATGAAGGGCAATTTCAGATCCCCATAGTCCAAAATTCAACTATTCAACAATTCATCCCATTCATTCTGTCCCTATAGACGAGACACACTTACTACTCAGAAAATGGTACCCTGTATATAATAAACGGATGCAATGAGATTGCATTGCAGTGTTATGGTTTCCAACCCAAATCCAGTTAGAAGCTCCTATGTCATATATCCTGTTTATTGACCACACTTTAAGCCTATCAGCTACTCTAGCTTCAAATGAACTTGATTGCTTCGATACAAACACAAACTCCAATTTAATTTCTACACGACTAACTGCCTTCCAAATGAAATTCTAAAGCCCAACAAGTGAGATCATAATTAGGTTGGTTACGTTTTTTATTATAGAAGCAAAAGCACGTTAAATGTTACTGCCTTGAAGGCCCATGTTTCTATTAGCGAAGCCACACATGAAATAGACTGGGGATTTTTCTTCAACGACCACTGCGAGTTGCCAAGATGTTTAACTGCCACATTTCGGAATATTTCAAATGTTTCCAGTCAGAATCAAAACTGAGAGATGGGTTAAAAATTAGTCTTCACTGTATGCCGTGTATAATGAATTCCATCACTTAACATCCCAAAACAGGCAAAACTAACCTTGCTGAGAAGTCAGGTCAGTGCTTATACTTGGGATGGGGGTGAATGCAGACCTTGACTAGAAGGAGGCACAGGGGAGCTGCCCGGTACTGTGCAGCGTTTACTTCTTGATCTGGGTACAAAGGGCTGCGATAATTCACCATGCTGTACACGAACCACGTGTAACTGTTCTTTCGTAGAATTCAGTTAAAGTTTAAACTATTAGGGTAGAGGACAATTCTTTGTCTACTCTCAAGGAGACCCTAATAGGTCAGCACTTCAATTCTATGTGGCATTTGAAAGAACATGGGTTTCACATGGACCGAAATCAGATCAACAGAAATCCTGATTGGCTTTACTGGACATGCTTTCATTCCCTTTCATTCATTTTTCTGAAAGATCTCAACCATATTGTTCATTGCGGCAGTATTTACAATTGCCAAGATATGGGAACAACCTAAGTGCCCATCAATGAATGAATGCCTAAAGAAGATGTGGTGTGTCTAGATATACACAATGGAATATGACTCGGCCATAAAAAGATGAAGTCTTGCCATGTGCAACGATATGAATTGACCTTGAAGGTCTCATGCTAAGTGAAATAAGACAGAGAAAGATAAATACTGTATGATATCACTCATATGTGGAATCTAAAAAAACACACAAACAAGAAAACAAAATAAATGAACAACCAACAAAAACAGGTAGATACAGAGAACACAGCAGTGGTTGCCAGACGAGAAGGGGTGGGGCAAAACAGGTGAAAGGGACCAACTGTTTGGTGAGGGATGGAAACTAAACTTTGGATTGTGAGCAGCCTATAGGGCATATAGAAGATATAGTGTTGCATACATGAAACTTACATACTGTTACAAACCAACACTGCTTCAATAAAAAAAAGATACTAACCATCCTAACGGTCATGTGCGCAGCATGGGGAGCACCCAGCGTGAATCATTATTTAACATCCCCTCCTCAATACAACACAACTACCTCCAGCAACAATCATGCAATAATCATCATTCTATTCTTGAATCATTTAGTTTTAAAATAACCATTTAAAAAGAAGGTCGAATTTATTTATTTATATATATATTTTTAACATCTTTATTGGAGTATAGCTGCTTTACAATGGTGTGTTGGTTTCTGCTGTATAACAAAGTGAATCAGCTATATGTATACATATATCCCCATATCCCTTCCCTCTTGCGTCTCCCTCCCACCCTCCCTATCCCACCCCTCTAGGGGGTCACAAAGCATGAGCTGATCTCGCTGTGCTATGCAGCTGCTTCCCACTAGCTATCTATTTGACATTTGGTAGTGTATATATGTCAACGCTACTCTCTCACTTCGTCCCAGCTTACCCTCCCTGTGTCCTCAAATCCATTCTCTACGTCTGCATCTTTATCCCTGTCCTGCCCCTAGGTTCATTAAAACCTTTTTTTTCTTTGTTTTTTGAGATTCCATATATATGTGTTAGCATACGGTATTTGTTTTTCTGAATTACTTCACTCTGTTTGACAGATTCTAGGTCCATCTACCTCACTACAAATAACTCAATTTTGTTTCTTTTTATGGCTGAGTAATATTGCATTGTGTATATGTGCCACATCTTCTTTATCCATTCATCTGTCGATGGACACTTAGGTTGCTTCCATGTCCTGGCTACTGTAAATAGTGCTGCAATGAACATTGTGGTACCTGACTCTTTCTGAATTATGGTTTTCTCAGGCTATATGCCCAGTAGTGGAATTGCTGGATCATATGGTAATACTTAATAGTGTTTTTAGTTTTTTAAGGAACCTCCATACTGTTCTCCATAGTGGCTGTATCAATTTACATTCCCACCAACAGTTCAAGAGGGTTCCCTTTTCTCCACACCCTCTCCAGCATTTATTGTTTGTAGATTTTCTAATGATGGCCATTTAAAAACAAGGTCAATTTTTTTTTTTTTTTTTTTTTTTGCGGTACGCGGGCCTCTCACTGTTGTGGCCTCTCCCATTGCGGAGCACAGGCTCCGGATGCGCAGGCTCAGCGGTCGTGGCTCAGCGGTCATGGCTCACGGGCCTAGCCACTCCACGGCATGTGGGATCTTCCCGGACCAGGGCACAAACCTGTGTCCCCTGCATCGGCTCAACTACTGCGCCACCAGGGAAGCCCAAGAAGGTCAATTTTAAAGTGACTTCTAAAATGCAGCAAAACATTTCTTCCATGAACTAAAATATGCACTTACCCAGCAATATGACACCTAGGAGTTCTCACTCTCTCACTGTTTTAAATTTTAAGCACATATTAAAAACTCCAGGGACTTCCCTGGTGGCGCAGTGGTTAAGAATCCGCCTGCCAATGCAGGGGACACGGGATTGAGTCCTGCTCCGGGAAGATCCCACATGCCGCGGAGCTAAGCCCGTGCACCACAACTACTGAAGGCCGTGCTCTAGCGCCCGCGAGCCACAACTACTGAGCCCGCATGCCTAGAGCCCATGCTCCGCAACTAGAGAAGCCACCGCAGTGAGAAGCCCGCGCACCGCAACGAAGAGCAGCCCCTGCTCGCCACTAGAGAAAGCCTGCGTGCAGCAACGAAGACCCCAGGCAGCCAAATAAATAAGTAAATAAATAAAAACTCCAAATGGTCACACAGTGACAGAAGTGAAGAAACTCAATTTCCATTTGTTCATCTTCAACTGCGCTATCACTGTTTATCTCAAAGCCGTATTTAAACATAAGAACATGTTGTACCATAAGGACGAAAGGCATGAAGTACTCCTAAAGCAGCTCCAACATGGCCGAACTGCTAGGAACTTAACCCTCAAATCAACGTGTATCACTCGGTCCACGTGTATCAGGGCCAACTGTATAACAGAGTTGCCCAAATTAATTTCCATGTACAATACGACGCTTATTAAGGGGAACTTTTTTTTAAGTGTGCTAATCTGATGTGTGTAAATAAATATATACTCACACATATGTATATGTAATTATTAACAGCAGCAACTATTCAGAATTTAGAGGAGCAAAAGAGTTTTTCCCAGAAACTATTTTATCAGTGGCTTTTTTCGGATTTGCCCACACGTGGTGGTATCAAACCGCAGACTGGCTGAAGTCAGCTGTACAGGTTTTAGCCTCTGTAAAGGCTGCCCCGCCTGACAGCCCCACCTGCAGGGGTCCGCTCCCATGGCTCCACCCATGGGAGGCAGCTGCACACAGTCAAAGGAACCCTGCAGACAGAAGGCTTCTGAAGACACAAAATAAACGTCCAAGTTCAGACACAAAAGCTTTTGTGTTGCGCACATTAAGACAGCCCTTGCAGTTTACAGTGAGGGTAAAGCAGGGTTTCTCAACGTCAGCACCGTTGGCTATTTGGGCGGGCTAATTCCTTGCTGTGGGACCGTCCTGTATGTTACAGGATGTTAATCTGCCTGCCTGGGCTCTCTCCACTGCATACACAGACATACACTCCCATACCCTTGCACCAAGATGTAACAAAGGTCGCCCTTCACCAACAGCTCAGAGGCCCTCGGGTGGAGGTTAGAACACCTTGGGAAGAAACACAGGAAATCAAGCCCAGTGCTGCCCCAGGAAGGGAGACGTGGTTTATTTTTAGAGCTCCCCTTTCATTCTTAGCAAATGCATCTATTTCTTATTCAAACACACATTTAATTAAATACACAAAGAGAGGGTGTGCCACTGAAAAAAATGCCGGCAGCCCTCTCAAATTATTTTTCCTTTATTTTCAAATATTTACCTAATGAACGGAAACAAAACGAACATCTTTCCCAAAAGGCCATCCCAGCCCAAGAGAGATATTCTATAAACACGGGCATAAATGACCACTGTAAAGAAAATATTTCCGGACATGCCTCCACCCCCGAATCACTTCTTTTACACACGATTCTAACTTGCCGTGGTTCCTCCAGATCAAAGCAGCGTGCGAGCGGCAAATCAGAACAAGCAGCAAGGTAAGCATAGTGTCCCCAGACAGACTTGGGAGAGGCAGCCTGGGTATTGCAAAAAAAAGAGCCGGGGATTCGGGGACAGGAAACCTGGATCTGAGTCTCTGTTCTACCACTTTCTCACCCTGGGGCTCTGACCAAATCACAACCTCCCAAGATGCCAGCTTTTATTTATGAAATGGAGGTTGATGTGTGCTTCTAAGAGCTGCCTTGAGAACTAACTATTGGAACTAAGTGAAGGTTTTCATCCAGGTGTCAAATGTTATTACCTTTATTTTAGAATTACACACATCACCAGTCTCAGCCAGAGGTAACTGCTGGCTTTACCAATAGGAATTTTGTCACTGGAAACAGCCCCAGGGTAGGTTCCAACAGCATGAACAGCAGATCCAGAAGGTGGAAAAGAGTAGGAAACGTGAAAGCGTAGAGCACAAGAGCGAAGGACAGGGAAGCCAGACTGCCTGGGTTCTCATCCCACTGGGTGACGCTGGGCAACTTGTTTGACTTCTACATGCTTCAGTCTCCACCTACAAACTGGGGATAACAGTGGCACCGTCGGTGCCCATTATTTGCGGTAGTGATACTTTACAAAAATCTCTGTGAACACTGACTTGGCAAATATTAAACCGGCGATCCTAGGGGAAGGGAATACGGGCTTAGGTTCCTGTGAGCCTCTGGTCAGAACATTTTTGTCCACTGATCAACACGTAACCATGGGGACTTCCCTGGCGGTCCAGTGGTTAAGACTCTGCGCTTCCACTGCAGGGGGCAAGGGTTCAATCCCTGGTCGGGAACGAAGATCCCACGTGTCTCGTGACCAATAAATAAATAAATACATACATAAAAAATTTGCTGTCACCTATTAAAATCTTTTTAAAATCAGAAATAAATTATTTTTAAAAATACATAACCATGTTTTATGTCCTTCCGTTTTAAGACACCTTATTTAATATATGCGGTTGATTCATCAATATTGAACTCACAGCCAACAGGACTATAACTCATGCTTGAAGAAGCTTATCTAACACACCTGTTTTCTCCCTAAGGCACAGCACAGCCTTCTAGCACTTCGGAACTCTAGATATAATTCCAGTACTACCCTTAGGGGCCATTTTAAACAACAAACTCACCAACCAAAAAAAAAAAAAAAGCTCAAAAATGCCAAGAGTTGCACTAATGAGACCACAAAGAGGACACCTTGTTATAGTAGGAGACCTGAAACAGGAAGGCAGAGCATCTCCTATCTGAGCTGGGAACATGCACATCAGTATCTCAAATTTTCCTCCACTCTGTGTGTGTCTACAAAGGGTCGCACAGTGCTACAACTACTGATTTGAGCGTTATACAAATAAGTTGTAACAAGGAGGCAAATTTGCACATACAGAATCTGCAAATAATGAGGATCAACTGTACCAGACTCACAAAGTAGCTCTGATGATTCAATGAATGGATACAGATAAAGCACTGAGAACTTCCCCATGTGCAGGAAGCACTCCACAGATGTTATTATTGGGGAGTCAAATATGTCCATAACATATCACATGGTGTAAAAGGCTTAACAAAACTGTGAAAAAAGAACTTAGATGGTGGTAGAGAACCACAGGCAAGGGAGTACGGCAAAGAATAAAGAAATCAAAAACCAAAACTCAGGAAATTTCTTCCCTAAAGCAACCTTCCACTTAACCTGTTTATCTTTCTTTCTCTCCACCAAAAGGTTACATTCCCCAGGCCAGCTGTCTACCGTTCCGCTCTCACATACATTCTCTGGATGCTTTGTCCTTTTTGCAACGTATGGTAGGAAACTACATTTCCCCAATTCCCTCACCAACTGGCTTCCAGGTAGGGTTGGCCTGCGGGAGACAGCAGCAGCAGCTGGGAGGACAGGCGCAGGGAAGGGGTCGGGGTCTCTCATCCACTTTCCATCCACCCACCAGCATCTCCTCCAGGGATGCAGCCCTTTCCAAAGGGTTCTACTTCCCGTTTCTGGTAACACTTGCAACTCCCATGCTCCCTGCAGTCCTCGGGGTGGATTTCTTCTGGTGGCTGCAAATCTCTGGGTTGTCACATGCTCTTTGGTACATCAATGTCACCTCTTCCGTCACCTACAAACCCAGTTTTCTGTAGTAGGTCCTCTGGTCAAAATGCCTAGTCCAGTTATCCTGACTGACATGATACCACATGTGGCTCCAAAAAGATGCTAAACCTGCAACTCTCCTGCCAAGACCAGCTCCCCTACATACACACACACACACACACACACACACACCCCTGTCCTTCCCACAATCTCACCTCACATTCAGACTCTCTGGATTGAGGACAAATAAAGGTGCTTTGGTTTGCTTTCTTTTAATTCACTGCTGCCGGAAGAAAGTGCACTTACAAAACTATTAGAGTTACTTCAGCTTTTTATCAAGTACGTTACCTCCCCCTTTCAACAAGGGTTACAGGCTGCCCCTGCTCCAACCGTCTCCTTCTGCTTAAGTACTTTTTACTTTTAAAAGACTAAGCAGTACTCTCCCTTCACACATACCTTGATTTAAAAAAAAAAATCCAAATGCGCCGATGGCACATGGCCAATTTCCTCTCACGGTCAGCACTAGTCATGGCTGCTGACAGCGGCCAGTATAATCAATGTCCATTAATTCTGAGGCAATTTCCAATCTTCTCTTCCCATTGTTTCTTACTCAGGGCATAAAAATGCAACGCCTGACCATAATCACAAACAGGCATCAAAGAGGAGTAAACAAGTTCAGGTGGATAAAAGAATGCAAGAGTGAACAAGAGTCTGATAAGTGAACCACAAAAGCAGGAGAAAGGGGGCCTGTGGGCAATGCTCGCTACTCACTGAATGCCTGTTCCCTTCTCCTCCCTAGACGCACAGCTGGATGACGTGTCCCAGCAAGGTGAGGCCAGGGGACCTGCGTCTGTGCCCCCTTCCAGGGGGCTAGAATGAACGCCACCGCAGGGTGATCCTGGAGGGCAGGGGTTCACGAAGGCAGCGCCTATTTAGCCTTGGTCGCTAAATGACTTTTTTTTTTTAAACTGAAGTAGAGTTGATTTTAAATATTGTAATAGTTTCAGGTGTACAGCATGATTCAGTTATACATATATATGTATATATCTATAGTCCTTTTTCTCTGATTCTTTTCCATTTTAGGTTATTACAGGATATTGAATATTGTTTCCCATGCTATACAGTAAATCCTTTTTGTTTATTTTATATATCGTAGTATGTATCTGTTAATCCCATACGCCCAGTTTATCTCTCACCCCTCTCCTTTGGTAACCATAAGTTTGTTTCCTATGTCTGTGAGTCTGTTTCGTAAATAAGTTCATTTGTACTATGTTTTTTTAATTTTTTTTTTTTTTTTTTTGCTGTACGGAGGCCTCTCACTGTCGTGGCCTCTCCCGTTGCGGAGCACAGGCTCTGGACGCGCAGGCTCAGCGGCCATGGCTCACGGGCCCAGCCGCTCCGCGACATGTGGGATCTTCCCGGACCGGGGCACGAACCCGTGTCCCCTGCAACGGCAGGCGGACTCTCAACCACTACGCCACCAGGGAAGCCCCTTGTACTATTTTTTAGATTCCACATAGAAGTGATATAATATTTGCCTTTGTCTGACTTACTTGACTTAGTATGATAATCTCTAGGTCCATCCATGTTGCTACAAATGACATTATTTCATTCTTTTTTATGGCTGAGTGATATTCTGTTGTATATATGTACCACATCTTTATCCATTCATCTGTCGATGGACATTTAGGTTGCTTCATGTCTTGGCTATTGTGAATAGTGCTGCAATGAACATTGGGGTGCGTGTATCTTTTCAAATTCGACTTTTTCCAGATACATGCCCAAGAGTAGGATTGCTGGATCACTCGGTAACTATTTTTAGTTTTTTAAGGAAGCTCCATACTGTTCTCCACAGTGGCTGTATCAAACTACATTCCCGTCAACAGTGCAAGAGGGTTCCCTTTTCTCCAAACCCTCTCCAGCATTTATTACGCTAAATGACTTCTTAAAAGGGGTAATTTCCCCACCTCCACCAGCCTAAAACTATGAACTAGGAAAAACAAACTTGCACTGGGTATGACTATACGTATAGACACACACACACACACACACACACACAGGTCCTTCTGTTACAGAAGGTCACAAACGCAGGACGTGTGCCTTTCAAATGAGCTGGGCAGACATCTGGTCAAGGTGGCCAAAGGCGTATATGAAATAACCCCCAGCAGGTCCCTTCCAGACGGAACTCTATAAAGAGAGATCACCATTTGGGTGAGGAACACAGAAATGGGCACTGTTCCTGGTTCCTCATCTCCTGTCGGGGAGAACAGTGCCCTGCAGACCAATAACACTTTCACTTTGTAGCATAAAAACCAGGATTCAGAGAGGTCAGGGTGGGCCCTCCAGCAGAAACAGAGCTGAAACCCCCATCTCCCAGGTCAGTGCTACTACTCAAAGCGGGTGGGAGCATCCACAGAGGGGGGCCAGTCCACCAAGTGTTTCTGGTCTTTGAAGAGCTAAGTACCAAAACTGAGGGTAAGTGTCCTTTTAACTTTTACAGTCAGTGGACAAGGTAACTCTATGTCTTTGAATCTCATAATAAAATTGAAGGCTAGTATTTTATACTTTTTTTTTTTAGATTAAGTTGTTTCAAACTAGTTTATTTAGGGGTTCCATTTTCACTCCTCAATAGATTTTACGTATTTCTCATATGCTTCTTCACTCATTAGTTCATCTAGTTCTGAAGGGTTACTGAGTGTCATCTTGATCAGCCAACCATCTTCATAGCAAGATTTGTTGACAAGTCCTGGATCTTCTGCCAGAGCTTCATTAATTTCAGTTAATTCTCCTGATAGAGGAGAATAGAGTTCACTAGCAGCTTTCACACTTTCCAAAACACCAAATTCCTCGTTTGTTCAATTTTGTCCCAACTTCAGGCAGACTACAGTAAACAACATTTCCCAAAGCTTCCTGTGCAAAATTGCTGATTCCCACTGTTCCAACACCGTTTTCTGCTGTTACCCATTCATGTTTGTCTGTGAATTTACGATCCGACAGCAGAGCGGGTCCGGTGCGCGGCGCCCGTACGGCGCCCGCCCGCAGTCCCCAGGGCCGCGGCGGCCAGGGCACGTTGGGCGCAGAGACGGCGCGCAGGCTGCAGACCGCGGCCCGCACGCTCCGTGCCACTCGCAGCGCCATGTGCGCAGGGGACCACTTTCTTCTTTCTTTAATCTCACTTTTTCTAGCAATTTATTTTTATGGTACCAGACCATGATGATTTAGAATTTTAAAAAACGGTTCCAGGCTTCCCTGGTGGCACAGTGGTTGAGAGTCCGCCTGCCGATGCAGGGGACATGGGTTCGTGCCCCGGTCCGGGAAGATCCCACATGCCGCGGAGCGGCTGGGCCCATGAGCCATGGCCGCTGAGCCTGCGTGGCCGGGGCCTGTGCTCCGCAATGGGAGAGGCCACAAACTCTTCAACCAAATTCCCATGGCCACCACACCCCCTTCCCCAATCCTTCCTGACTCACCCTCACCCAGGCTCTCCTCTACCTTTCACCCTTCCTTTCCAGCAGGCATCTCCCTTTAAATGGGTGGTGGTAAACTTTCCGGTAGCCCCTCCAATGCATGCGCAGTGGGCACTGACTCCTGTGAGCCATCCTGAGCTCAGACCAAAAGGAAGAGTTAAAAGTAATCAGTCATTCATCCACACAGCCTAAATAACACAGGACTCCGGTCCCAGAAAGCCATCACGGTAAAAGAAGAAAAAAACCGTCCGTGGCCCTTACCCGCGTTAATTAACCCGAGGGAGAGCCTCAGCCTACCCAACAGATGCTCTCTATCCATCACCTAAACCTGAGACGCAAAGTAAAGGAACCTTCGCCTGTCTCCTCCAGGGAGGTCGACATACGTGGAGAGATGCCACGCCGGCTTGGGGAGAAAGGAGAGGTTACTGACAGAGTGAGTCACGTGTGCGGCATCAGGTATGATGAAGTGTATTATGGGAAGGGGACGTGGAGACGGCATTAGCTCTGTCCAGCGGGACCCACTGAACTGCCCATTACAAGGGAGCCCTGAACTAGTGGAGGAGGAGGACTTGGGGAGAAGGATTTAAACACATACACCTCCTTGAAAATGAATGAAGAGAAACCGTCTAGACGACAATGACGGGACAGTGACGTAACGAACGAAACCATAGGAAAGGGCGGAGCCAGGCAGCACCAACCCTCCCCGGAGCGTTCCAGGCAGGCCACGTGTTTTAGACTTTCCAGGGACAAAAGGATGGTAATTTTAACAGACGCCAACATCGGCACCTTTCACAGTTACTAAGACGTGTCATCCACGAGTTCAGAAAGGCAGGGACTCGAGGGGGATGTAAATGAGCAAGTATTCCACTAAGTCTCTGCACTTGTCTGGGTATTTGAAATATTTAAACATTTTTCAGTATTTTTTTTCAAGTATCGCCAGAGAACAGACACATGACGCTGTTTTGAAACGTCTTGCCACAAACCGGGAATTCTGATTAGATCCAGTCCAAACCAGGCATGCCTTGGGAAGACAACTGCTCTGCTGTTCCACGTCTGGCCTGGTGACAAGGGGCAGCCCCAGCCCTGACCTCTGCCCTGCACCCCACCTTTCCTTGGGGCAAACAGGGCATCGAGGTTAATCCAACATGCCCAGCTATCAATGGGCGGCAGCTGTCTAGACAGACTGCAGGCAACTCTTGGGCTTGGAGAAGGAGGGCCGAGATGGAGATCCAATGTGCACCACAGGCAAAGGGCCGGGAAGGTGACAACCGTGCTCAGCTGACTCTCTTCCCAAATCCTGTGGCCGCCATAAAGCTGGTTCAAGAGCCTGTCCCTGCCCCACTCCAGGCAGGCCATGCAGTGGACGCGGCTGCACGGCACACAGCCAAGGTCAAGCACTGACATTTCCCAAGACGTGACTAACAGCCTGGGAACCACAGAAAGCAATCTGAGCACGGACAGTGAAGGCTGTTTCATCTTAATTGCATCCAAGACTTGCCATCTAAGCCCCCATTTGTGTTACACCTCTTCCAAGATTACTCATCTTTGATGCCAACAGGAGAACGCCATGAACTTGAAAACTCCATCATCTGGATTTGTTGATGACTGTATTTCAACGCCTGCATGAGCAGGATGAAAAGAAAATGAAACCAAATTTTTCCTGCCTATAACACCTGTTTCTTTTTGACACTCATTGGCTCGGCTCATCCTGCTGCCACATGCCAGGTTGTGTACTCGCCACTGGTGGTGTGAAAAGGAATAAGGCCAACCCTCGTGCTCAAGGAATGTACAGTCTAGACAGACCCACGGTGAGGAACACGCCTTCTGCTGCCCTCTTGCGCCTTAGCCTTCTCCTCTGGCAGTGTGTGTTCACGAGATCTGCTGGGGTGGCTATGGTTTTAACTTCCATTTTTATCAACACTGCATCCTTCTCTTCCGGTCAGGTCTCCAGAAATGAAACTCAGAGATGGTTGAGAAACTAAGGCATAAAAAACCAGGTACAGATCTACCAACCTAGGTGAGAAACATTTTCTGACACCCATTTCCCAGCAACACCCTTTCTTACCACAGACTCTGTAGCAGAGTTAGAGTCATTTGTTTCCAGAAGCCAATCATTTCCCTGATCTAAACCGACTCAGGGTTACACATAAACCCAAGCCTAACGCTGGGACAACTTCCTTCCCGCTGCATCAGAAGAAAGACAGTTTTACAAAATGGCCAGGGGAGAAGGGTGACTGCTTCTCCACCTTCAGGAAGACCCAACCACCTCCAAAGTCCTGGGCGTTGTCAAAGTGTGGAGGGTGTGCTTTATAATCTGAAGGCTAATTTAAAAGATGGTAAGACACGCAAACTCATCTGTGATACGGCTTTCAAGTTATAAATGTCAGTGACAGCCAGTCTGCTGCGTTGGGAACTCCTCCAACAGGTTGACAGCAGCCCAATTCCATGGTTCTGGAGGAGGCTGACAGACAGCTGCTCTTTCAGTAGTTATTTTGAAAGGAGCCAGGAGGCCCTTCCAAAGGCAGCTAGGTATTGGCGCGCTGAAGGGGGAAGGTGACACCATATCTGGTGGCAGGTAGACACAGCCCAGGAGTGCCACATGATGCCAACACGTCTGCGTGCTCCACAAAGACTGTCAACCCCACACAGAGCAGGAAAAAAAGAAAAAGAAAATCACAGCAGAGGAGAGGCAGAAAGATGCACACCCTTCCCAGAGCATAAGCCATTGCACCTGGGTATCAGGGACCGCAGACCCAGCTCCTATTCTTCACGATGCCAGCCTGCTACAGCCCCAGCTGCCATGCCTCGCACCTCCTGGGAGGGCAGTGAACGGACTTTCTTATCTGTCGGCACTCCACTAGTTTCAGAACAGACCCTTGAAGATAGATGGTTTACCTGTCCAGTCCCTGAACTGAAAACCACTCCCTTTCAGTCATGTGTGTGATGTGGAGGTAGGGGGATGTGTAAGAGGGATTAAATATGCTTGTTCTTAGACAAAACCCTATGTCTTTAGACACGCAAAATCTCTTTGAGGTTCTGACAGAGACACTTCTTGTTTCTCTGGTTTCTCCCAGCGGGACAAACTTTCAAGGTGACAGCTAGAGAGAAGCCTCTGATAAAAGTCACATGGTCACATAATTTGAGTTCTAACTAAGGCTTTTATTCACATCAGACATTCATCTGCTTGTCAGTTGCTGGAATGGATTTTCCTGTGATGTCGTTAGGGACAAAGTTTGTTCAAAGATCCACACACATAAGAGAAACAAGAATTATGAATGTTTCACGTTTCGTTCTGCTGGTCCCATAACCTTGATACCCAAATCCTATTAGCCTGTAAAATCCAAAAATTCTGCTCCCAAGCTGAATGTCTGATTTACCAAGATGACTCTCAAAGGTAGCTTAGACAGTGGGTTTAAGCACTCAGGACTATTCATACAGTTAGAACAAGGAAGCGCTCAGCAAAGTGCTTCCTCCGTAAAATACGTTCATAACTGGGGGCTTAGGAAAATGTACTCCGTGAACAATTCCTTGATACAGACACAGTTCAGAGATTGTGCAGTCATTCTGAGTCACACTCTCCACTTCATTGGCTTTGCTTATTTATGTTCACACCATGATCCTCTGTGTCTGAAGGGGCCAGCCCTTCCACCTAAGAGTATCAGGCCATAATCCAGTCCAATACATTTACGTTTGATAATGACTAAGTAATAAATGGCCTTCTGCTCCAGTCACGTCACTAATTCGAGGCAGATAAAACATTCTTGCCCAGCTAACCCAAAAGATAAATTCCACCAGGTTTCAAGCAAATAGCCAGGGACGTACGTCTCCTTGGGATTGAGTTGCGCTAGAAGGGCAACCCCCCGGCCCTTTGGGACTGTGGTGCATTTTGACGGTTCCAAATGCTAACGTGGGACTCAAATCCTCGGTCCTCTCCCCCTAAGGGCAAATATCCCAGGGTCTGTGCTTAGCCAGGTAAATATGTGCTTACTGTGGTACTTACATGGCCTGATGGATCCGCCTCCAATGTCTACTACAGAGCAGTAATCACTCCTGCAATCACAAGAACAAAGACATTTTTAAGTTTCTCCTCTTTAAGAACTTGATCCATTGCAAACAGACAGGCTGACAAAGAGCTTCTGCGAACTAGGCCTCTCACATTTCGGAACCGAATGCCTTTTAAGATAAATACCGAAAAATAGCTAGGTGAGCATTCCCAATCACTTCAACACCCAGAGGCATTTGTCTAAAAAATTACATTATCTCACTTGTTAGGATCCAAATCCATCCATTATTAGTTCAGCAGGAGTAAGGCTACATTTGGCGAAGATGGAGCATCTCCACAAAACCGTTCTTTGTTCCAAGTCTCAGGAGGCATTAAACCAAAGCTTTTACCAATCCTAATGCTTCCCGGACTAGACTACATTAATTTATACACACAGTCTCAAGTAGGTGTATACACATGACTTAAAAAATACATAGCTCTACGACAAAAAACCAAGGAGTCTGCAATACGAGATAAAGCCAGTTGAATCACAAGCCTGTTCATTTAAATATAACAGATTACTTGTACCTGCTTCACCTTGAATAAAATCAGAAAAGCAGTAAAAAGCCATTTTAGAAATATATCTACTATGTGTGCTTCTGATATCACTAATATTTTCCCTCTATAAAACTTTACTGGGCTTCCCTGGTGGCACAGTGGTTGAGAATCTGCTTGCTAATGCAGGGGACACGGGTTTGAGCCCTGCTCTGCGAGGATCCCACATGCCGCGGAGCAACTAGGCCCGTGAGCCACAACTACTGAGCCTGCGCATCTGGAGCCTGTGCTCCGCTACAAGAGAGGCCACGATAGTGAGAGGCCCACGCACCGCAATGAAGAGTGGCCCCTGCTTGCCACAACTAGAGACAGCCCTCGCACAGAAACGAAGACCCAACACAGCAAAAATAAATTAATTAATAAACTCCTACCAACGACATCTTCTTTAAAAAAAAAAAAAAAAAAACTCCTTTACAGAAAAACAAAAGGGGGAAAACATGTCCTTTTAACAAATACATACAGTGTGTTTCTGATATTCATGGAATTTATCAGCAGAGAATTATAAAACTAAAAGAGAGCTCAATAGAGAGGGAGGGAAGGAGAGGGAGGGAGGGAAGGAGAGGGAGGGAGGGAAGGAGAGGGAGAGGAAAAGAATAAAGACGATGCTGAACAGACCCATCTTCAAACTAACTGCCCAGAAGTCTTCTAAGACTAGCCAACTGGTCTACTTTTTTACTTAAGACCCTCATGGAAGAACATGTACCATATTCTGCTGGGAAATATCTGAAAGAGTTTTGTTTTTTTAATACAAAGATGATTCTCTCTTTATATGGTCTGCAGCATATAACTACCCTTCACAGCACTAACATTTTTGTCTGTGTCAACAGTCTCTGAACAATAGCAGAGGGTTGGTGCACTGGGGCAACTTACAAGAGCAGATTCAACCTGCTGTTATTCCAAATCCACCATCTCCATGAAACAGTCTGGCCTCAAATGCTTGCTAAGGAAGGGTAGAAGGCTAGAAGGAACTGAATCAATGCTGGTGGCCACGGGGCCCCTTTTGTACCAGCTTCATTCTGAGATAGCTTTGAGGTGAAGGAATGGGTTATCATGATACAGAAAAGCTACTAACTCCTGTAAGCAGCACCAAGATACATTTCAAGAAAACAATCCTAAGCATCTTGGTCAACATCAAAAACACATTCTCATGTAGCAGTGTCAGCTAACAAAATGAACACCCATGTGCCTCCGACTGCAATAATATCAACTTACTTTCAGTGCCTTAACTCTTTTCTGTATGTTTTCATAAACACCTAATTTGGTATATTACCTGGCAATTTGCCTTTGAATGTTGCGATCAAGTGCACAGCCCGTGGTGACTTAATGAATCATACCAGTAGTGACACTGGTATGATTCATAAGTCAAAGTGTTCATGATGTGCCAAAAGGAAGAGAAAAGTTCATTACCCTTTACCTCCCCCAACGCTTTCAAATCTGCATTTCCTTTAATAATACTCAGACTAATTAAGAACTCAATCTCGACTTCACTTTAAGAATCAGACAAGCTATTCCCTGAGTCATACGCAAACTACTGCATTATGCTTGGCTCTATACGTTAGCAAAATTCGTGGTCACCAAGAAACCCAAAGGCCATTCACTTTAATCCTCAGCAAAGCTTTAATGTTCAACTAATCTTAAATATCATTTCCTGCAGAGCCAGGTATATAAGATTAAAGTTTATAGCCATTTCTAGTTGCGTCTATAGATAAAGAAAATGTTGAAGGAAGTCCTTTCTCCTTCCTAATTTTCAAAACCAGCACCACTCCACAGCTTTCATCAAGATTTTACCCAAAGTATCTTTTCTAGGTATTAATAATAGGCTCCCCCTCAATCTCTTCTTGGGCTTATGCTTTGATTTTCCTCCCTTAATTATACCTAAACTTGTGAAAGCACTTGTAAATAGAGATCATGGGAATGCAATTCAATCTAGAAAGAATAAGGTAGCAATCACTGGAGATAGAGAGTAGCTAGGAAAAACTGGAATCCCATTTTCAACCAACCTATACCCCTTTCATTTTATATTTCGGATAAAATATATTATAAATGACCCACAAACAAAACAATCTACTTGATGAGCTCTGCCCTCTAACGCGGCATTCTATCAGAAGTCTGCATCTGCGTATCTTGCCTGTCACCCCTTCCCCATTCAAAGCATCTCTAAAAGTGAGCCACGGTAAACCCAGCTTGTTCAAGGACCACCTCTGCAGCACCTACGCTGCATCTGATGACACAGGATAAGGGAGGCCAATTCCAGACTGGTGGGTCTCACACCTCTTTGTCCCTAATGCCCTTCAGCACCGTCATCTGTTGGGTTGATCCCTTTTCAATTTTACACCCAAGTGTTCCATCCTCTTATTCCCTGTGGACAACGTCTCTCCAAATGGAGAATCTCAGAATCTTTATGTGACCGGGGATACAACTCAAAGCAGGCTTTCCCTCTCTTCTTTTCCACAGCCTAAGCAAAGGTGGCTCATTGTGAACACCAAAGCTGTCCCGACATTGATTCATGTGAGCAAATAGTTGAAGGGAGTTTATGGCTCTGCTTAAAATATCTTCATGTCTAGAAAAAAGACTTCCAACGATAAGGCCACTGAGCGCTTACACATTAGAATCAAATCATGACCATCGTTATAAGCGTTTTTAAAATTTTTCCTTTAATTCTTTTTATTTTTTTAATTGAAGTATAATTGATTTTACAATATCGTGTTAGTTTCAGTTGTACAGCATGATTCAATTTAATATATATTTCTATATGTTATATATATATTTTTTTCTTCAGATTCTCTTCCCTTAAAGGTTATTACAAAATATTGAGTATAGTTCCCTATCATTGTAAGATTGAAGTCATTCAGTCTTCCGTAAGGAACATCAGATAGTCACAGAGAAAAAAAGGCCCATAACTACAAGAGTGGCTTCATATATGGCTTTCACCTTAGGTCGGGCAGAGCAGCTAAATTTACCGCATAGCAAAATTTTGCCCAATTACAAAGATCTAGAGTGGCCCTTGACATCAGAACTTCTACAATTTTGACCTGATACGTTTGGTTTCATCACATTTCAAACTTGCTAGCATCCTTCCATTTCAGTGAGGTCTTTCATCAAGGCTCCACTGAGAGCTTCCCAAAATAGACTCCAATCTGAATTTGCCTCACATAGCTCACACCGCCTGGACTCAAATGCAGAGGCCCAACCTCACAAAGTCAGTGCCTCTCCAAGCCTCAAGTCTCCTCGTGTCTGAAGGAGAGATAACCACAGCGCCTCAGTCGGAAAGGATGGGGGGATTCACAAACTACTACGCCCAAAAAGCACAGCTGCTGCATCAGAGAGGCAGCGAACCCTCCACAAATGTTAGCAATGATTATTACTGTGGTTGTTACTCCTGTAAGAGGATAATAAAAGGGCAGTTCTAGAACCGGTCAGAAGCCTGGAACCACAGCCTGGTGGTGCCCGATGCATTACATTTTGATTTTGCTAACAGCTATTTTGTCAGGCAGGTGTGACAATTAACAATGATTTAGTGCCTTGGGCCCTGGAATACCCTTGCCTAACATGACCGTTCTACAGATGGTCCCTAGGTAAAGTGCTCGATTTACAAATAAGAAAAAAAAAGTGCATTCCTTGCGACTTCCGAATTCATCACTAACTTGGATTACAGAGAGAATACTTGTAGCCAAACAAGTTTACCCAAGATTTTACCAAGACACGGGCCGGGAGACCACTTACCAAGGTTTGCAACTATTTTTAACATTCGTTGACGTCACAAAGAGCAGATTCCCTTTACAAAACTGACACATAACCCCAAACAAAGCTCAGTATTTTCATCAGAATTATTTTTAACAGCCACCAGGGAATTAATCTTAAAATTCTGGTTTTGGAACCATCCGAGTTACACCTGTTTCTCTCCCCTAGCCTAATGGCTCTCAACGTACAGCCCTGGAAGCAGCAACATCATCATCACCTGGGGAAGTGGGGAATGCAAAAATCTCAGACCCCACCACACACCTACCAACCAGAAACTCGGTTGGAGTCCCGCCATCTATCTGAACAAGCCCCCCAGGAGTCCGGGATGTAGTCTCAAGCCTGAGACCTGCTACCAAGAGGCTCTTCACATGTGGCCTGGGGCATCACTTCAGGCGGCTCTTTTCCTTAAAAACTATCTGGCATTTTTCTGTTCCTTAAAAACCTGCTATAGGATGATGTCAACTGCTCCTTTCTATTTTTAATTCCTCATGATGAGGCTGAGGATGATTCATTCAGCACCTTATGTGATCACTTAAATAAGTAAGGCTCCTTCTCTCCCACCCCTAATGGAAGGTGACTGATGCCTGTTAGTTCTGATGTAATTATAGGAACAATTCAGTAACAAAAGCCTGTCCTTTATCAACCTCGGCGAAAGCTGTAACAGAGAGTTATAATTATAATGCTCCATTCTTTTCCACAATGTGTGCATAATAATGTCTCCTTTGAAACTGATCATACTGCATGTCATAACAAGGAAACACAGAACCCGGGATCAAATTTAGTTTATTGCAAATAGAGATCAAAACTGCAAGTGTTTGGGCAAACCTTTTCAACTCACAGGAAACAAGTATGCATTAACCATCTGGCTTGGTCTCATCTATCTAAGTGAAACATGAAAAAAGAACGTTGATTTGATGCTCTCCATGGGTCTCAAGGCGACCTCACAATACAGAATGGGTCTTATCACCAGACACCACCCATCATCTAACTAATTATCAAAGTGGGAAGCATTAAGGGGCATTTCCTAAATAATAAATAACCCTTCTCTATACCTTTAATTTGTTGAAGCGTGTGTTAATTCGAAGTTAATTTCATACCTGCTGTGAGGTATCCTGATGAATTGTGACTACCAACCTTATTATTAATTTCCCTTTCCTTTTTGATTAATTTCACACTTAGGCCTGGTAAGAAAGGCAAGATTAATGATGTCTGGAAGACAATGTTTGGTTCTTGTAAGATACTAAATCAACCTCAAGTGTTGAAGTAAACAGAGAAGCCAGATAAGGAAATGATAATGGAATCATCTCCAGGAGGGGGTCCAAGGTGCCATGCAAATAAATGCCCAGAACCCCAGCGAGTGTTTAAGCTGTACACTCCAGTTAATACTCTGCTGGGAGGGGAGGAGAATGAAAGTTGGAACTCTGAAGATTGCAAGACACGCTGATAAACTTGTGCCCCTTCCAGTGACTGCAGCGACGGATTTATTTATCACACTAGAGTTCTCAGTTTGGCAAGGGTCCCTCTGTGTACTACTTAGCCTCTTCACAGCCTTCTTGCCTTCTCCCCACTCTCCCTGTGACACTCTCAGGACTCCTAGCTCAACGTGTCAAGAGACAGATCTCCTTCATCAAATGATATAAAGAAAAGGAGTATAAACTCAATCGTATTATGCACTTTTCAACAGTCAGGGACCTTTGTGTATATATGCTGATCCTATTTCCAATAATAACACCTACATTCATTGAGAACCTGCTATGTTCCAAGACACTAGGAACTCTGTATAAGTTATCCAACCTAACAAGAGCTCTTGGAGGTACCATCACACACATTTTACGGATCAAGAAACGGAGGCTTAGAAACCTAAATATCTTGCATAAGTGAACCCCATCTTCACAGAGATCTGTCAGGCTCCTAAGCCTGGGGTCTTCCATACCATACTGCTTCCCTGGGCGCATGAGTGAAGAGAACGTTTACGGCTGTGTGGAAATTATTCCAGAAAACCTGAAAGCTATGGGCATGCCATTCTCCTCTAAGAAACTTCCCTGCCTACCCCAGCTCCAATGACCCAAGTCTTCTTTGAAGTCCAACATTTTTCCTTTTATACTGGAGTATAGTTGATTAACAGTGATGTGTTAGTTACAGGTGTACAGCAAGTTATACCCATACAAGTATCCATTCTTTTTCCAGTTCTTTTCCCATTTAGATTATTACAGAATATTGAGCGGAGTTCCCTGTGCTATACAGTGGGTCCTTGTTGGTTATCCATTTTAAATATAGCAGTGTATACATGTCAATCCCAAACTCCCAGTCTATCCCTCTCCCCCCACCCACCCTTTTCCCCTGGTAACCATAAGTTCATTCTCTAAGTCTGTGAGTGCTTCTGTTTTGTAACTAAGTTCATCTGTATCATTTTTTTAGATTTTTGAAGTCCAACATTCAAATAAAATTCCACAATTCTATGCTATCTCTTAGACTTTCTAATGTCCACTAGAGTACCCTGTATCTTACATCTCCCCTCACAAACAAGCCTGCCCAAATAAGACCTAAATCTAAGTTCTAAACACGGCCATCAGTCATCTCTGACCATTGTCTAGAGCATCATCAATATAGTAGTAGCCACTTGCTACATGTGGCTATTTAAGTTACAATAAAATAAAAAACTCAGTTCCTCAGACACACTAGGCACATTTCAAGTACTCCACAGCTTCATGTGGCTAGTGGCTACCATGTTGGACAGCAGAGATACAGAACATCTCCATCGTGGCAGAAAGCTCTACCGGACAGCACAGGGGTAGAGATATTTCAGGACAGCATCTTTTCATCTAAAATCCTTCTGACACTGTACAGAAGGACCAGCCTCTTCACAGAACTAATTAAGGGCTTCACTAGGCTAACTGAGGCCATACCTACATGTCCTCAGATGTCATCTTTTAGGAATAACACTCCTTGAGAAGTTAGGTCACTGGATAAACTTATAAAGCAAGCAGACCGACCTCATACAACACAAAGTGTCAAACTAGAGGTGCTAACAATCATCGTAATAAGGCCTTCCATTCGGGAATAACCACCCTGTGGAACCACAGGTCGGGATTCACCAGGAACAATCACACAGACACACGCATGGCCACCCACACAGGGGCATCCCCAGGCTCTTCCTCACCAAAGCCCTCTCCCCTATGCCTCCTGGGCAAGACAAGGTCCCCACGTTTGGTCTCTCGTTTCTAATTATTAAGTAAATCAATGCAAGAAAATCACCTTTCAATCAGATTGGTATTTCCCACCAATCTCTCTCAATTGCTTCATTAAAAGCTGGAGAATCAGCAATGAGACAGGCTTTTGGTGACAATGACAGTCTGACAGTAGGCTAGAAAAGAGAGCCTCAGTCCCCTCAGTGACACCTGACCTGGAAGGAGTTACTTAAAAGACTTCCAGAGGGCTTCCCTGGTGGCGCAGTGCTTGAGAATCTGCCTGCCAATGCAGGGGACACGGGTTCGAGCCCTGGTCTGGGAGGATCCCACATGCCGCAGAGCAACTAGCCCCGTGAGCCACAATTACTGAGCCTGCGCATCTGGAGCCTGTGCTCCGCAACGGGAGAGGCCGCGATAGTGAGAGGCCCGCACACCACGATGAAGAGTGGCCCCCGCTCGCCACAACTAGAGAAAGCCCTTGCGCAGAAACGAAGACCCGACACAGCCATACATACATACATACATACATAAAATTAAAAAACAAAAAGGCAAAATTCCTTTAAAAAAAAAAAAAACTTCCAGGAATTAAAAAACTTGAGAAACTCTGGGTATAGCTCCACTTTGGGGGAGGATCCTAAAATACAGTGTTGGTTACTGTTGGATTAGAACAGCCCTGGATGGGACGTACAGAGTGATAAAGAGGCAAGGTCACTGATCTGACCTTCGACTGTTCCAACGTGCAAGTGCCCTACAGGAGGCATTTCTTCTCTCTCTCCATTCTTCACTGCTTTCTCCTTCCTCCCTCCCCACTGCTGTCTATGCACCAGGCCCTTAAGATTGAACTCCACGCCCAAGATACGCCAGACTTCATGGCTGCCGGTACTCGTCTATAAAGTGGTAGACCGACAATTGAATGCCACCTCCAGTGCGAACTCCTTTAGGTAATTACAGTAACGCCTTGACAGTCCCAGACTCAAATCAGCACGCAGGTCAGACCTGGGGCTCTCTCACCACAGTAATGGATGGGAACTTTGTAAAGCTAAGACAAGAAATCGAGGAGAGTTTTCTAAGAAACATGCAAATCAATTCATCCTCGGTTGGGGAAAGGTGATGATAAACTAACATGTTCCTCTCTTAGAGCCTATGAAAGTCATCTCTGAACTCCCAACTCCATCACATGAGTAAGGTCAACTTCTGCCTCTCTTCTTGGCATTACTCACCTTTGCTTAAGGACCACGGCCAACGGAATCACTACCTTCAAGGAGAGGTGCAGCATTAACCCTTTCCTGCCAGTAGCTCACAACAGCTTTGTAACCTGGGGGACCTTTCTCTAGCCTCATCCCTCCACCTCCCAATCCATTCCCGACCACCTGCCAGGTGAGCCTTGGGAAGCAACCCGCAGGTCAGGCCTCTACACATCAATAAGGTGGGTCAGGTGCCACCGTCTCTAAGATCCAACCCTGGCCTTGAGGCTCTCCTGAATCTACTTTTTCTCCCTCTTGTCTTCAGGTCTTCCCTGCCCCCCAATACATCCAACTTACCCTCCATAACACCGACAACATCTGCTCTGGGAAATTTTCCCAGGCCTGAAATGCCCATCCCCTTTTGGGTGCGGTAACACTAATAACCAGTCATCTCCTCTAGAACAGGGTACGTCCTACACTTCCTGTTATCTCTGAACAGTGTTTCAGAGCCAGACTCTTACACAAAAATCAACGCTCTGCTAGTATTTGCTAATCCACTGAAAACAGCTGCTATCCATGCTGGTAAGTTCATTATTTCGACAGTGGGTTCTCAGACCATGAAGACCCCTTCCACATCCAGTTTGCTCACTGTGAGCCCATGGAGGCTCCAGACTCCGTCTTGTGATTCCAGCTCCACCATTTATCAGGAAAGGCACTTAACACCTCTAAGCCTCAGTACTGTCTTTTGTGAAACCAAGGTCATAAGAGTACCAATCCTCCACCCACACTCCCTGACCCAGGCAATGTGGCCTGCAGACAAAGGTAAAGCACTTAGCATAGGGCCTAGCACACAGCAGGCATTCAGTAACGGTTACCTTTACCCTCTCTCTTTCTCCCAGTTATTAGTAAGTCTCCTTAAGGGGACATGCAGCATAGTAGAAATAACAGTCATGGGAATAAAAGAAACCTGTGTTCAAATCCCAACTTAGTTCAGATCCCAGCTGTGGACCCTTGGAGAAATTTCACCACTCAGCTTTAGTATCTTCATCTGTAAAACGGGGTTAGCAATCAACCTTAAAGGGCTCGTCTAAGAATTATACAAGGGAATATACCTGAAGTTCCCCGTACCTAGTCAGCAATTCACTCTGTGCCGTTTATTAAATATGAATTTAATTCAGTCAAAACACAACTGAAAAGGAAACAAACACCCATGTATCCTCACATCACTGTCACCCGCTTCCAGTCACATTCTTTAAGTCCATAAACCAGGCCCGGGCCATTTGGAAACAGAGCAGGACCCTGTGGGATGCTGTTGGGCACAAAAGCCTTGCCGTGTGCCCCGTTTCTTGTTTGCAGGAAAAAGGCTTCAGCCTCCCAGACCTTTTCTGAGTTTCAAAGGCCAAACAGTTACTAATTAGGGAGTGAGGGAATACAGGAAACAAAGGAAAGGCAGTCAAACAATAGTGCAGGAAGGGGCCTGGTTCTGGTTCCTCCGGGGGGATGTGTGTAATAATTTGATCCGAATCTCTGAGTTCTTCTACAGGAACCAGGGCCCCCTACCCAGGTGGAGGAGGTAACTTCAGGCTGAGCAAAAGCACGTGGACCCCAGACTGGCTGGAGCCAGATGGCTGATGACTGAGATCCCTGAACACCACCCCGTTCCCCCTGCAACAACCGATCAGAGGAAGCCCTCAGCCCAAATTGTGCCCATACAAACTCTTCCCCAAAAACCATCGGGGGGTTCGGGTCCTTGAGCGCCAGCTGTCCCATTCTCCTTGCCGGGCCCTGCAGCCCACATTTCTCCCCTCCAGACAACCACGATTCGGTTTGTTGGGCCTCACCGCGCGCTGCGCACACAAACTCAGCTTCGACAAAAATTTCAGCTGCCCATCCGCACCCCCCGGGTCATCAGCCAGAGTCCTCACACAGTGAATGCCAGAAAAATTCCACCGGGCGCTGCAAGGAGACCCATTGCCTTAAGGCGAATCACCTGCGTTCACGTCCCCATCTCCAAATATTCACATCTACTCAGATTGACACTTAACACTAGCGAGGCCATTCCTGAAAGGAAAATACACTAGGACGATTAGCTACTTCTCCAAAACAAACCTATGGTTGAAATCATTCTAACCGAACAAGAGCCCCAAGCGCTAGGGGAGAGAAAAACCCACAAGTCTGAATATTCAAACAAGTGGTTGAAACCCTTGCAACCCCAGAAAGGAAGTCCCCAGCCAGGATCACACTTTCATTGGAAAGAAAAAGAAACTCCACTCTTTCAGATCAATTTGCAAGTTTCCGGAAACTCAAGAGTGGGCGTTGGAGCATTACAGAGGCCTGGTGCGTCCCCTCTCCCCTCCCACGGGGCCCTGAGGGTCCTGACGTCTGCCTCCCCCTAGCTCCAGGCCGGGGCCCAGGAGGCCCAAGCTCCAAATCCTTGGCGCCGATCCCCCCAGGGCTGGAGGGGAGAGGAAGGGCAAGAAGACAGCATTCAGGGGTTGCAGGAGTTACTGGGTAAGCAGGCTCCCAGCAGAAATATGTGTCTTCCCTGCGATGGTCTTAATCCCCAGAGCTGAAAGAGGACTTCCTTTCCTTCCCAGAGCACCCAGCTCAGCTCAGTCCAGCCCAGCCGACGCCTCGATGCCCTGGGCTCGCTCAGGCTCACAGGCTCTTACCCCAGTCCCGCTCTGTCAGCTGGTCCAAGGACAGCCATTCTCCCCGACACAGGCGGGGGAAGGCTTGGCGGTATCCAGGGCGAGGGAGCTGTGCTTCACAAGGGCCTGCGTGTCCCTAAAGAGCTGCAGACTCACCGCCCCTGCCCGAATCCTCCGAGCGGCTCTCCACCTCAACCTTTCTCAGCTCCACTACCTCCCTCCGGGTGTCCCCAGGTTTCCCCTTGCCCAATTCTGCCCCGGGGGCAATCAGCTGGATGCTCCCAGCCTGAAGTTCACCGGAAGGTATCAGATAACACAGCAAAGGCGGCCAGAATTACCCACGCTCCCCAACCAGCCACGACCTCCAGGACCGGTGACTTTTACAACCACCCCGTTTGCAGATGAAGGAATAGAGGCTCAGAGTTAAAGTAACAGGCACCAAGTCACAGAGCTGACAGGCGGCGGTGCCATGATGGGGACCCAACTAACCACACAGCTCTCCCTTGTAGCCTCTGGAAGGGCCACGTACCTTCCAGCCACTCTCCACCATCTATCCTCTCACTGCCTCATCACTGGAGGAAAGGATGACCTCTTAATAAGCCCAACTCATCATCATCAGGTGCTGTGTGCTGGGGGAGGGGAGCAGGGAGGACCAGCTGCGTCCACCCCCAGCTGTACCCACCTCATCAGCATCTCTCTCAAGAGGCTCGGGCAAGCCAGACCGCACTTTGCAGCTATGAATATTGAGGCTTACGCTGCAAGCCAGGCTGCACTGTCCCCCAAGTCAGGCCGAGTCCACTGACTTGTTTGGTGTACATCCAGCCTCATTCCGGGCAACACCAGCGTGCAGAGCTCAGGAATCTGCATTTCACTCCCCAGATGACTCTGATGCCACTTAGGAACCCCTGGACCATCCCCCTTCCCCAGAGTGGCAGTTTTGGGAAAGGGATTTTAGACTCCCCTCGAGGGCTGTTAAAAAGATGTGCCACCAGCCCCAGCAAAGATAAAACCAAAGATGGGCTTCCCTGGTGGCGCAGTGGTTAAGAACCCGCCTGCCAATGCAGGGGACACGGGTTCGAGCCCCGGTCCGGGAAGATCCCACATGCCGCGGAGCAAGTAAGCCCATGCGCCACAACTACTGAGCCTGCACTCTAGAGCCCGCGAGCCACAGCTACTGAAGCCCGCGCGCCTAGAGCCCGTGCTCCGCAGCAAGAGAAGCCACCGCAGTGAGAAGCCCACGCACCACAACGAAGACCCAATGCGGCCGAAAATAAATAATAAAATAAAATAACTTTATTAAAAATAAAACCAAAGAAATAAATCCAAACAATCTGAAAACTGCTCAGGCGTAAAGAGTAAGGTGGGGAGATGGAGACAGTGATGAACTTCCCAACTGTATGGTCTGGGGTAAAGCACGCACTGCCTCCTCTACTGGGCAACCTCAACATGCTTCAAAGGATTTAACATTCCCAGAGATTCATGCAGCCAGCTAGTTGCAAAAGGAGGGGAGAGAGACAAAAAGAGAAAAAGACGCAGACAAGGGAGGGAAAGAGAGAAAGAGAAATCCTGGGGAAGCCTTTTACATATCACAGTGACAGGAATAAAAAGACCCTTCACACACACACACACACACACACACGCACACACGCTCACACACACAAACTCACAGATGATGAGTAGGATTTAGCCCAGCACTCTCCAAAAGAAAAACAATGCAAGCCACATATATAATCTTAAATGTTCTAGTAACCACATTAAAAAGAAACAGGTGAGGGAATTCCCTGGCGGACCAGTGGTTAAGTCTGCGCTTCCACTGCAGGGGGCAGGGGTTGGATCCCTGGTCGGGGAACTAAGATCCTGCATGCTGCGCAGCACAGCCCCTCCCCGCAGAAAACAAAGAAACAGGTGAAATTAATTTCAATACTGTAGTTTAACCCAATATATCCAAAATATTATTGTAAAACATGTAATCGGCATTTCAATACCATTAACGAAGTCTTTTACATTCTTTTCTTCACACTACGTCTCCAAATGTCAGTGTGTATTGACAGCATATCTCAATTCAGATTAGCTGCATTTCAAGTGTTCAAAAGCCACACGTGGCCACTAGCTGCCATGCTCGGCAGTCCAGATTTAGACAGAGATGGGCAGGTCAAGAGGAAGAGGAGGGGTGGACAAAGAACTAAGAGAGTATGACATCCAGGATCATCTATGACCCACAGGGAGTGTTCATAAGGGGTCAGACGTAGTCAGCCTTCAGACTCAACAGTCAGTACGTCAGCACAATTTGCTAACCGAGAGCGAGCTGGGGTCACCATTTTGGTGCCCAAAGTACCAAGCCCACAACTGAAGAATCTAAGTCCATTACCACTCAGTGACATGGCACCCAGTGGCACATCACACACACGTGCTAGACCCCGAGCCACAGTCTGAACCCCCAGCAGCCACCCACGTGGAGCTCAGGCCTCCAAGGGAAATGGCTGAGAGCTGCCCTCTCTCTGCCCCGTGGGCATAAGCTCCACCCAAGGAAATCAAACAACAGGTTCCTCCCACCTACAGGCTGTAAAGGGGAAGGGGAACACACAGGCAGGTGAAAAAAGGAGAAGGAAGATATCTTGGCGCTTGTGGTGGGTAAAATAATGGCCCCCACAGATGTCCTTGTCCCAACTCCCAGAACCTGGGCATGTTGCTTTACGTGGCAAAAGGGCCTTTGCTGATCTGATTAAGTGAAGGATCTTCATCTGGGAAGAGTATCCTGGATTATCCAGGTGGGCCCAAGGTAATCAGAAGGGTTCTTATAAATGAGCGGCAGGAATGTCAGTCAGAGAAACGTGGAATCCCAGAAGCAGAAATCACAGTCACGTGATCACTTGCTTTGAAGATGGAGAGGGGGAGCCCTGAGCCAAGGAATACATGGCCGCCTCTAGAAACTGGGAAAGTCCAGGAAACAGTCTCCCCTACAGTATCCAGAAATAATGCACTCCTGCTGACATCCTGATTTTAGCCCAATGAGACGTCTGTTGGACTTCTGATCTCCAGAACTTTACCAAATCTGTGTTAAGCCACCAATTTTGTATCAACTTGTTACGGAAGCAATAGGAACTCACATACCATTTGTAGAGTGGTCAGCTAGACACACACATGAGTTACCGTGACGCTGCAAGGTATCAGCAGCAGTAGCTGTAGTTGTCTTCGTAGTAATGGTAACGGCCACCGTGCACTGAGGGCTTACTAAATCTCAAGCACCCTGACTACTTCGCCAACGTTTTTAAAAATACACTTTTCATTTTGGAATAACTTTCAATTTACTGGAAAGTGGCAAAGATAGGACAGAGTCCCTGTATTTGTTCACCCAGCTTCCTGAATGCTAACCTCTTACACAACCATAATGCATTTGTCAAAACCAGGAAATTAACATCAGCACAACACCATTAACGAAACTCCAGACTTTATTTGGAATCCACCAGTTGTCACAAATATTTTATCTTCCCGAGAGCCCTAGGAGGCGAGTACCATTCTAATCGCCATATGATAAATGAGGTGGCTGGGTCTTAATAAGATCCAATCACTTGCTGGGGCTCACAACAGTGAACACCAGCAAGGCTTTTCAACTTGATGCCTCTGTTTGGCTTTTCAACTTGACCCCTACACCATAAGCTCCCCTGGATATCAACACCCCTGTCTTATAGGACAGGAAAACCCAAGGAGAAGCAAGTTACCCAAAGGCATGCTACCGGAAGCAACAGCAAACCTGGGGGCACCTGACTCCAGAGATCACAGTCCAGCAACAGTCTCCCTCCCTGTCATGGAGGGATAGGAGCCTCCAGGGGCCATGAAAAGCTCCTGAGATCCATGAAAATGTCGTGGTGGCTGTGATGGGAAAGAGGGGATCAGGGCTCTGGACGATGCCTACCTGCCTAGGACCACTAGGTAAACCTCAGGGCTTCCTGTGGCTCTCAGTCAGCAAGGGGGCCCACTAAAGAGGCCTTTACCAGGAGCTTTCCTATAGAGGAACGGGCAGCAGAAGCAGCTTCCATCAAACCACCAGGATCCCCGCTCTGGGGCCTTCACAACATGATTACAATGAGCTCCTGGAAAACATTCCTCTCCGGCGGGATCCTGTACCTCCAACCTTTCTAGCCCCTAGATTCTACCAATTCAGCAGCAAAAGAAGCAGGCAGAAAAGATTCTCCCACCGTGAAGTCGTTAACGACCTCACCCACAACTACACACAGCAAGTGGGACAGGAACCGGGACAGACTCACCTGGATGGCCCACAGCAAGCCGCCCTGTTCACTTTTCTCCCAGCCTTTGTTTCCTTGGTGGCATTCCATGACCCAGCAGGTCTCTGAGCACTGTGATAGCACTTTGCTATCTGTACACCTCTCTCAGTGGTTCTCAAAGTGGGGTCCCCAAACCAGCAACCTCACCTGGGAGCTTGTAAGAGATGCAAATTCCCAGGCCCCAGCCCCCAGCCCAGGCCTACAGAATCAAATTCTGGGGACGGGCCAACAATCAAGTTAACAAGTCCTCCAGGTGTTCCTGATGCCCGCTACAGTTTGAGAACCATTAAATTCTGTATCCCCTGTACCTCCTCCATGGCTGACTTATGACCCAGAAATGTGCTCGGAAAGGTCTCTGTCTGCAGAGGTAAACACAAGGTCATACATACGCCGACTGTGGGCCCAGGGCAGGAGCTCACAAGCCCGACTGGGTTAGCAGTATTCATTCATAACAGTCAGGGAGCAGCACGGGCCAGTGCAGGGCAGGCCTGTGCCACATGCTGTGGGCCCATCCTTGGCTTCACGGCGCTTAAAGGGAGGAGAGCTTGAAGATACCAATCGAGCAAACCTACAGATGAACGGAAAATTACAAACTGTGGCAAAGACTATGAAAGAAAAAAAAAATGGGGGTGCTGCAGCACAGAATGACAAGGATCTCCTTCCACCTCAGTGGTTGAGGGAGGGGTCCCCGAGGATGGGACACTTAGACCAAGATACAGAGGAAGAGCAGGAGTCGGCCAGGCAAAGAGGCAAACATCCGCAGTAGAGGAAAAGCTTGTGCCAAGGCCCTGGGGCAGGAGAGAGTGTGGTGCTTTGGAGATACTGAAAGAAGCTAGGGTGGGTAGAAAACAGGAGGAGGCAGGAGGAGTCCTTGGGAGAGAAGACAAGTTGCCCAGCCTTGGATGGTGCTGCACCTCACAAGATTGGTTAGAAGTCTGCGTTGGGGGCTTCCCTGGTGGCGCAGTGGTTGGGAGCCCGCCTGCCGATGCAGGGGACGCGGGTTTGTGCCCGGTCCGGGAGGATCCCACATGCCGCGGAGCGGCTGGGCCCGTGAGCCATGGCCGCTGGGCATGCGCGTCCGGAGCCTGTGCTCCTCAGCGGGAGGGGCCACAACAGTGAGAGGCCCGCGTACTGCAAAAAATAAATAAATAAAAATAAAAAAGAAGTCTGTGTTGGAGTCTAGGCTTAGGAGGCCCATGAATTTTAGGCAGAACACTGACAATAAACATAATAACTAACATCTATTCAGCAGTGGTCTAAATGTTCCAGGTAAAAAAGTAATCCTTACAACAACTCATGAGTAGGTTCTATTAGCATCATCATCTCCATTTTACAGTTGAGCACAGAAGCTAAGTTGCCCCAAGTCACCCAGCTAGTGACGGATCAGAATCCAGTCGGACCAACTTCAGATCCCAAGCTCTGGATCACCTCGCCACATGGCCTCTCGGTAGGAAAAGACTGACGGCAGTGATCTGGTTTGCATTTTCAAAAGCTTGCTGAAGATGCTGCACCGACAGGGAAAAGACGATGCGGGCAGAGGCCACTTCATGGTCCAGGCAAGAAATGGCAGCAGCTGTGTGACAGGCTGGGACCCAGGACCCTCTGCTGCAGTGCTGCAGTGCTCGCACCTGGACACACCTCTCCTCAAGCAACAGGATACAAAGAAACTATATGGGACTAAAAATAAGTGCGTGCACGCACAGTTGGGGCAAATTCTGGACAGAAGACACAAAGAGACCAAAAAACCCAACGGCCACTTTTGAAGAGCCTGGAGCAAAAGCAGGGTACTGTACATGCTGCCTGCACACAACAAGGGGTAGGCAAAGCACCCAAGCCCCAGGTCCGGCCTGACCCCTGGACACACCCCTGCCCTCATCCCACATAAGGATCAAGCTCACTCCCCCTGAGCGAGCAAGCAAGCAAGGGAAGCTGTTGCTTGTTCTGGCTCCCCGCCTGCTGCAGCAGGGGCCCCAATAGAGCCTTGCCTGAATTTCTTGTCTGGCCTCTGATCAATTTCTATTGATTAAGGAAGGCCAAGAACCCTGGTCGGTAAGTAACAGCCGGGCCAGGGTAGTGGCAGCAAAGTTGTCCAGGCGAGAGAAATGTCTGCGTGCAAAGAAAGAATGGTCTCTCTCAGGGGCGCTCACCAAGTCCCCAGACTCCTGAACAAAAGTCAGTGCATTCTAACCTACCCCCTGCACCTTCCATCAGAGAATCAGAGTAAGGGCTGAGGAGAGGGCTCCCCGTCCTGGGAGGTAAACCCAAAATACAGGGCTGTCATCATGACAGAAACAGCGCTTGGCCTCTTCAACCCGAGCCTCTGTCATTCTTTTCTTTTTTTTAAATTTTTTATTGAAGTATAGTTGATTTACAATGCTGTGTTAGTTTCTGGTGTACAGTAAAGCGGTTCATTTATACATATATATTCTTTTTCAGATTCTTTTCCATTATAATTGATTACAAGATATTGAGTATAGTTCCCTGTGGTATACAGTAGGTCCTTGTTTTTTTTAATCTATTTTATATGTAGTAGTGTGAATCTTTTAATCCCAAACTCCTAATTTATCCCTCCCTACCCCTTTCCCCTTGGTAACCGTAAATTTGTTTTCTACGTCTGTGAGTCTGTTTCTCTTTTGTAAATAAGTTCATTTGTATCTAAAACGTTAGCATTTTGAGGAAAAAGTCTGTTCCTTGTTCAGAATGGATGTCGTTAAGCACCAACAAATGTCACCAATGGCCAAGATGCCTCACCCAATACCCTCACATAAAACAAGGACCCTAGTCAAACTTAAGAGGTAAAGAGAGGCTTCCCGCTCCCATTTGAACAAGCAGAGTTTTCTTTAATTACCTTGATTGCCTCGCAGTTCATCAGGGAAAGTATGACAGCACATTGCTCAGGGTGGCTGACGTTTCCAGACAAGTCCCACCTATGACTAGGTAAAATGGTGTGGGTCTTGGGGAAACCAGTATTCAACCATTGCCTTGGGCTCGATTTAGAGTCTGAGGGGTGTGGTCAGTGTTACCCGACTTTAAAAGGGTGGGTGAGGGTGGGAGGCTTCACCCCGTCATCTGACAGAGCCTGAGACTCAAAGCCACTGACTGAGATCTGTGTTGGCAGTGGGCCAGACCACTAGAGCCACCGGGTTTCCTGTCCCCGACAGATCGAGTCTGGACACCCCTGGCCTGCCATTTCCCCAAGATAAGCCTGGCTTCTGCCCTCTGACCTGCAGGTCTGGACGTAGCTTGGACAGGCCAGCTGTGGAATCCAGCGGGCCTCTACAGGAGAGGCTGGGCACGTTCCTTTCTGTAAATCAGTCACCGCCTCATTCGGTACATTTGCGAAAAGGCAACATGGATTTCAGAGCTCTGAAGGGCTCTGTCTTGGAAGGCTAACAGAAGTGGGCAAGGGCTTCCCTAGTGGCGCAGTGGTTGAGAGTCCGCCTGCCAATGCAGGGGACGCGGGTTCGTGCCCCGGTCCGGGAAGATCCCACAGGCCGCGGAACGGCTGGGCCCGTGAGCCATGGCCGCTGAGCCTGCGCGTCCGGAGCCTGTGCTCCGCAATGGGAGAGGCCACAACAGTGAGAGGCCCGCGTACAGCAAAAAAAAAAAAAAAAAAAAAAAGAAGTGGGCAAGCTGTCCTTCTGAAGCCCCCTCTGGCATAACCATCCATGCCCCACCCACCATTCCTCTGTCCCACATTCTTCTTCCTTGCACTGGCTGCCTTAATGAGGTACAAAGTCTCTGTTTTGTACACTGAAACTATTAAAACCTGGGGAGTGAAAAATGCTACATCTTTCTCTTGCTTACGAAAGTATTCAACTGCCTCTTGTTTTGCAGGGCTCGTGTATTTTTTCCCTAGAGGATGGTGAACCTTAAAAAGAGAGAGCTGTTAACTACTGGGCATATACCCTGAGAAAACCATAATTCAAAAAGTCATGTACCACAATGTTCACTGCAGCTCTATTTACAATAGTCAGGACATGGAAGCAACCTAAAATGTGGCACATATATGCAATGGAATATTACTCAGCTGTAAAAAGAAACAAAATTGAGTTATTTGTAGTGAGGTGGATGGACCTAGAGTCTGTCATACAGAGTGAAGTAAGTCAGAAAGAGAAAAACAAATACCGTATGCTAACACACATATATGGAATCTAAAAACAAAAAATGATTCTGAAGAACCTAGGGGTAGGACAGGAATAAAGATGCAGACATACAGAATGGACTTGAGGACACAGGGAGGGGGAAGGGTAAGCTGGGACAAAGTGAGAGAGTGGCATGGACATATATACACTACTAAATGTAAAATAGATAGCTAGTGGGAAGCAGCCGCATAGCACAGGGAGATCAGCTCGGTGCTTTGTGACCGCCTGGAGGGGTGGGATAGGGAGGGTGGGAGGGAGACGCAAGAGGGAGGAGATATGGGGACATATGTATATGTATAGCTGATTCACTTTGTTATACAGCAGAAACTAACACAACATTGCAAAGCAATTATACTCCAATAGATTATGTTAAAAAAAAAAAAAGAGAGAGCAGCAGGGACCTCCCTGGCGGTCCAGTGGCTAGGTCTCCGCGCTCCCCACTGCAGGGGGCGCCAGTTGGATCCCTGGTCGAGGAGCTATGATTCCACGTGCTGCGTGGCGCAGCGAAAAGAAAAACACCGATGTCAACAACAAAAGAGCTACAGCCCTGCCCTTGCCCCGCGTGAAGGGTCCAAGAAGCCTCTGATGCTGTAAGAAAGGTAAAGGGGCAGGGTGGGAAGGAGGACTCCGTCTCCCTGGGCCTGGACCCCAACAGCATGAGGCCCTGGGGAGCCTCCCTTCCCAGGGAACAATAATCAAGTCAACGCGCCACGCAGCGCGCTCTGGGGGAAAGGCAGCGCCACCTCCAAGCTGATGGTCCTTCAGCGGCCTGTAAGATGCCAAGTGAGTGGCTTAAGGACCCAGCAGGACACGATACACAAAACTCCTCCCAGAAGGCAGGCCTGTCAATGGAAAAGTAGTATCATTTGTGACAGCATTAATAACAACCCAGGCTTGAGGCCAACAGATACCACTGGATTACTTTTCCAACCTCTTCAGGGAGACCACCTAGTTCGATGGAGGCTGTTATTTCTTTGTTTTCAAGCATGACAGCATCTCCCACCATGTGACAGCAGGATTCCCTTCCAGGGAATTTACTTCTGATGCGTCTGTCCTGCCAATGACAGGCTGCCTGAAGTACAGGGGTTAAAACAAACAAAACGAAAAATACAGTCTGGAAGAAGGTCCAGAGGAAGTTTACAATTCTGATTCCAAAAAAGAAAAAAAAACAAACCAAAGAGCTCCAGATCAAGCATCAATACCTTAAAAAAGGCTTAAGGGGGAGGCAAGGGTGGAGGGTGGGAAATGGGATGAAGACAGTCAAAAGGTACAAACGTCCAGGTATAAGATAAATAAGTACAAGGCATGTAATATACACCATGATAAATGTTAACTAACACTGCTGTTGCGTTTATGTTATATTTGAAAGTTGTTAAGAAAGTAAATCCTAAGGGTTCTCATCACAAGGAAAATAATTTCTTTCTATTTCTTTAATCTCGTACCTATACGAGATGGTGGATGTTCACTAAACTTATTGTGGTCATGATTTCATGATGAATTTAAGTCAAATCATTATGCTGTACACCTTAAACTTAAACAGTGCTGTCTGTCAATTATATCTCAGGGGAAAAAACGCTTAAGGAATGTTTCAGTGTTTTCTAAGCCGTGTTTCTTGAACCACCTGGGGAGTCGGCTACAAAGGTGGGCTCTGTGTCTTGGGACAGGGTTGGGGGGCTGAGATCTGCCTTTTTAACCAGCTCCTTTGGTCCCTTCTTATACTACTGAAATTGGCAAACCGCTGCCCTACAGATGGCTGAAGCCTGAGAACGATCCCGACTTTTCTTTTAAAACTAAGGTAGTCTCAATCACGTTTGCTTGGAACTTGGGAGATAAAACAGAGTCCACCATGTTCACCAGCCCAAGTCTCTGGTCCCCAAATCTTTCAACAAACAGTTTATTGTTTTAAAAAATGAAGACGACACTGATTTCACATTTGCTTCCTTTCTTCTCCTTCGGTGAAGTCTCTACGGACTAGCAGTGATCTACAAAAGTCAACATCTGGAGACAGAAGATGAGGTGTTCCCCCGGTGGTGAGCTGAGCCACTCTGCTCCTCGAGAGGTTCCCGCAAGGCTCCCATACTCATGCTCTATCAGCCCGACAATGACGCAGAACACAGACGTACTTTCTAAACCTGGGTCTCAGAAGGCACAGAGAGGCCAAGGGAATCAAAGCACACAGAACACAGAGGGATGGGGGGTAGATTCGGCAAGAGCTCAAGTCACCACAGCCTCAGACCCCGACATATGATACTTTCTCCCAGGGAGTCACAGAGCCTCAGAGAGACACAGCGATGGGGTTGAAACAGAAGACATTCATCATATAACTTTGAACTGATATCCCATTACCAGATCACACCACTTAGAGTGTGCTCTCTCTCCATAGTTTTGTAACTCCTATAATTATCTTGTGAAAAGCGTGATTAGGTCATATTATGTTTCTCTGTGTTAAAAACATGCAGTTCTCACATATAAACATTTAAGATTCCCTAGGGTGTTTCTAATCCTAATATGCATTTTCCCACTTTTCAAATATATCGGGAGGCTCTAACGATGGAAGCAGCCTGGTCTTCTCTTGAGCTCTGAGGGGCTGACCTGCAGAGTGGCTGGTGAGGCAACTCTGGCACGAGTGTGGTCTCCTAGCTGCCGGAGATGAAATCTACAACTGGAAATCTCCAGGCATGTGTGTGAGAGGAAAAAAGAGAGGGAGTTTCCAAATTAAAATTAACATCTCCTCAACTGGACCTCCATGTTTCTGGTGTATTACCTGCCCGGTGGCAGCGGTGAACTAAGGGACAACGTACATGGGTAGCTTCTCTGCACAGACAACAAGAGAGCCAGAACTCAGAAAATATATGACAGATCTTGACTCGAGGGTTTGTTTTTTAGTAGGTGAAGCTCTCCCTCCTTTTCTGTCTGCCTGAATCGCCTTGCTGCTGTTTCTTTAAGACAAGGGTGAACAGCTGCTGTCCAAATCCTAGGAGGTGAGGGGAAGGGAACAGCACGTACTGGGCCCCATCTAAGTGCTCAGCCCACTGGCAGGCAACTTCACTCACTCCTGATGTCTAACAGCCACTGTGCTGCTTATCTGGTTATCATCACTGGGGCTCCACTGTCTGCTGGCTTCCCACTGGTTCAGCCCAGCAGAGGCCCAGCAGAGGATTCAGGGTATTTCTTCCCAGCTCCATCCCTCCTTGGATGCCCCATCTTGGGGCGGATTCTTCTTGAACGCAGCTCCTGCTGGGCAGCCCTTCTCCAGTTCCAGATCCCACTGGGCTCCAGTAACTCTACTTCTTCCCTTGCCCCCTTAGCCCTAGCGGTGACGTTGGTGTCCCACTGTTGTTAGTCCCTGGGTGCTTCACGGTGCCTGGCCAGCACCTCTGTCACTGTTCCTTTCATTAGTCTTCATTCAAACCATCTGGGGTGAATTCTGTTTCTGGCCATGTGCTCCGATACTGGCTCTCACTCTAAATGTAACTGCTTTTGCAAGTGAGATGAAATGCAAAGATGTGGGTCAATAAGCTTGGAGGAGCATTTCTAAGAATGTGTTAAGCTGGTAGTATAAGTACTCGACGAAGAAGAGCTAATAAGGTTAATTCATCATCAGTGTGGCCTTGAATCCAACTCCTAATCCAGGCAGATAATGGCCATCCCAAAGTGTGGTTTAGGGCCTCTAGACTCTGTCTGCAGTAGTTGCACAGGGATTTTTTTTTTTTTTTTTTTTTTACTTACCCCGTGTTTTCTGCATACTAATAGAAAAAAAGAACTGAGGGGCCCAAGGACCATGCCAGGCTCCTTTGGGGAATACAATCTGCAATGAGGGTCATGATAATCGCTACCTGTCACTGAGTTTGTACACATTTCACAGCAGCCCTGGGAGGAAGCCTTCTTTGTCTCCCTCTGACAGATGAGCAAACAGATTCAAAGAAGTGTGCATGGATAAGCGGCTTGCCCCAAGTCCCACACCCCAGATGGACCCGATCCCAGTGCTGCTGTTTCCTGTCCATCCCACTAGTGCTTAAAAGAGGGAAATGAGGATTCAGGGTCTCCAAACTACTCCTGAACTGGGCCTACAGGGATCAGGCTCCCTAGTTGTAGGCAAATCAAAAAACACCAAAGAAAAAGAATTTAGTCTCAAGGACCAACTTAGCTCAAAATTAGTTTTGAAAGCTCTCTATAAGTGAAAAAACTTGTATGTCTGTATGAGGTAACATGTGTAGTATATACCACGGTGGGTATATGTGTGGATGTGTGTCTATAATGATTGTTTATGCACAAAAACTGTCAACAACAGTTATCTCTGGAAAGGTGAGTGAGCTGTGCTCTCTGTACAGTTTGAATTTTCTACTGTGAGCATGAAACTCAAGTTCTTATTTAAAGAATCAGAATGGAGGGGAAGAGGGAAGTCGGCTGGTTTATCTGAACATACAGACCAGTGGTCTTCAACCTCAGCTACACATCGGGATCACCTGTAATCACCAAGCTCCTTTCCCCGGAAATTCTAACTTAACTAGTCTGGCGTATGGCCCGGGGAACCAGGGGTCTTGAAGCTCCCAGGTAATTCTTGTGGGCAGCCAGGGTTAAGAGTCCTTCAGTCAGCCCCAGTTCCTTAGTATAAAATTTAAATCACAAAGCATAGGGTCTTAACCTTTTGTATGTCATGGATCCCAGGGGCAATAAGGTGATGCCTCTGGACTTCTCCAAATAATGTTTTTAAATGCATAAAATAAAACAAAACATTTCAAAGCGAACAAATTATACTTAGATTTAGTCATCACAATGTTCTTAAATTGTGATAAGGTGATACGAGCGTTTCTTTATTAATACACCAAGTAACAAGATGGAAAAGTAGCTCTGGGATCTAGCATCATTGTGAAGTAGTGATGTGTGTGAATAACATTTGGAGGTATCCACAACCGCGGTAATGTGATATGGATTTATTGGTGACGAAATCGGGATACCTCTAACACTACTTTGGTTTGTTGCCTAGGTTCATAATTGAAGAAAATGCCAAATTTCAGTTAGAATTCATTGTACATAAACATGGAATGTTTCTCCCATTCAAGCTCACAGATTCCCAGGTAGACAGGGAGGAGAAGAGGATGCTGTTAGGGAACAGAGCTCTAGGACTCGCTCATCCTAGCATCAGTATTACCACTAGGTGTAAGGTCTCAGACAGAAAGGAAGGGGCAAAAAACAACTTCAACCCTATCATGTGCTAACTTCCAGTAGAGGCTGTTTCTTTTTTTTTTTTTTTTAAGTAACTCTGTAAGCCTCCTTCAAGACATGAAAGATGTACATTTCCTGAAAACTAACCACACCGTATATTTTAATTACAGTAATATTTTTCAAGTACCACTTCACGTGAAAGGATCCCTGTTCCTTCCACTCAAAAGACTCAACTGTTTTATCTGCCTCAAGACATCCATCACAGGGCTTCCCTTCCCTGGTGGCGCAGTGGTTGGGAACTCGCCTGCCAATGCAGAGGACACAGGTTCGAGCCCGGGTCCGGGAGGATCCCACATGTTGCGGAGCAACTAAGCCTGCAAGCCACAACTGCTGAGGCCTGCGCACCTGGAGCCCGTGCTCCGCAACGGGAGAGGCCACCGCGACGAGAAGCCCGTGCACCGCAACAAAGACCCAAAGCAGCCAAAAATAAGTAATAAATTAATTTTTTTTAAAAAAAGACATCCATCACAGGAGGGCCAATATCTTGGGATTTAAAAGGAGGTTTCTGGAAACTTTCTAAGTGTTTAATCAATAGGTTCTTTTTCATACCGTACTACGCTGCCTGCATAGAACCTGAACCCTTTTTTTTCTTTAATTTGAATTTAAAACGGCATTTACCATGTATTGAACGGCTGTTATACTGCAGGCACAACACTGGTCTCTTTTTCTGAATTAGTCCTAATGCTCACATCCATGCGGCACTACTATCCCACCTTGTAACACAGAAATAAAAGGATTAGGAACTTCACAACAGAGCCTGATGTTGTAAAATCACTCTCTCAGGAAGAAAAAAAGAAAGAGGAAAAGAAAGCCCCAGGGGCTTTCCTGGTGGCTCAGTGGTTAAGAATCTGCTTACCCATGCAGGGAACACTGGTTTGACCCCTGGACCGGGAAGATCCCACATGCTGTGGAGCAACTAAGCCCGTGAGCCACAACTACTGAGCTTGTGCTCTAGAGCCCGTGAGCCCGCGTGCCACAACTACAGAAGCCCACACGCCACAACTACTGAAGTCCTCGCGCCTAGAGCCCGCGCTCCACAAGGAGAAGCCCCTGCAATGAGAAGCCCACGCATGGCAACAATGAGTAGCCACCGCTCACCGCAACTAGAGAAAGCCTGCACGCAGCAACGAAGACCCAACGCAGCCAAAATTAATTAATTAATTTAAAAATATAAACCCCCAAATACATTAACATCTGTGTTGACACTCCAGTTATAAATTAAAAGGTAGTCATTTTTAACTAAACAATAAAATATTTTCCTAGGGTGGGGAGGGACTACCACATCCATGTATCCTAGCAACAGACTAAGTAATTAAAAGGCCTATTTTTCTTCATAGCCATACTTTTCTAATGAATGACTTTTAGGGACTTCCCTAGCGGTCCAGTGGTTGGGACTCCCGAGATTCCACTGCAGGGGGCGCAGGTTAGGTCCCTGGTCAGGGAACTAAGATCCCACATGCTGTGTGGTGCAGCAAAAAAAAAAAAATTAAAGAATGACTTTTAAAACTTCTTCCAGTCTTCCATTCTTCCATTCACGAAGTATACAGCACTCAGATTAAATGCAGGAGAGAATGGCATGGTCAGACCCAGCATGCAGGCCGTCCAAGAAGCAGCAACCAGTACCCCAAGGTGACAGAAACCCAGCCGAGGAGACGAGCACCCAGCAGTCCCGAAAGCCTGGCCTCTGTCATGTCGAAACAGGCTGGGGAAGGTCCCCAGGCCACCAACATCATCATTTTCAAATAAGAAGATTCCCATTCTATAACCACAAAAGGGCTTTTGAAATACCCCTACTAAAACATTTTGATTTGAAATGCTCTCAGACTTAATAATATCTGAAATGCGGGTGGGGGTGGGGGGGAAGGTGGCATTATTTTGTTTTCTGCCCCCTATGTAATCAGTTCCTCATCAAGGCATTTCGTGCGGTGAGGAAGGCTCGTAATTAATAAGTTGTTTCAACATTAGCCGAACAGAACTTAGGATGCCCCAAACGCTCCTTGAAACAGAACAGAGAGGCTGGGGAAAGAAACCCACGGAAGAGATCACGAGGCAAAGAGAGGCAATGTCAAGGATACCTTTAAACCAGCTCAACAGGAAGTCTTAGCGATTCACCCTTTGTTCCCATCTGTCTCCTCCACCAGGGCGGAAATGTACAAGAGGGAAGCATAGGCGGAGACTGGGGGTGGGACGACGGGTGCCCAGGAGGAGGAAGAACTGGCGTTTATTGAGTCCCTGCAAGCTTAGGGGCTTCCACGTGTGTCAGTAACTCCTTTAATTTTTCCCATAACCTTATCAGATAGAAAATCACCTCTCCAATTTTAAAATGAAAGCTGCTGTCAGAGAAGTTAAGCAACTTGCCCAGAAGCACATAGCTCATAACAGCAGTCAGAATTGGAAGCCAGATTGCCTTTGCTCAGGACCACACTCTATTTCTCCTGCCCCTGACTCCTCAGATCTTGAGTTCCTTTCAATTCAGATAGCAAGATTCAGGAAAACGTTATCCCAGGTTCCTAAAAAAACTCCCCTAGGGCATAATCTCTTGAGGGGAGGGGGGGAATCTTAATGAATATCCAGGAAGTCAGAAGAAAAAGGTCCAACTTTCAAAAAAAACTGGGTTGGAGGTTGGGGATGGATTCCAGAAACAACCGACATTGATGAGTATTCAGGTTCTACAAGGAATATTCGGCAAATGGGTTGTGATCAATTTTAAAACGTGATCCACAGTGCATAATGGGTTTGCACAGAGCCAGTGACTCCAGGGAAAACTCATGCCTTTTCTGGAAGATACCCTTATTTGGTCAACCAGGCGATGGTGACAGACACAGGAGACACGGGGCTTCTGTTTCAGCAAGCCATGGTGGCCTGGTCTCCCATGTGACATCACTCCCAAAGATGTCATCCCAGGCCTGCCAACTTCCCAAACCAGTCGCCTTCACAACTATTGGTTTTTTGTTGTTTGGGTTTTTTAACTTAATTTTAATTTTATATTAGAGTGTAGTTGATGTATCAATACACTGTTGTGTTGGTTTCAGGTGTAGAGCAAAGTGATTAAGTTATACATATACATACATATACTTATTCTTTTTCAGATTCTTTTCCCATATAGGTTATTACAGAATACTGAGTAGAGCTCCCTGTGCTATACAGTAGGACCTTGTTGATTATTTTATATATAGTAGTGCGTATATGTTAATCTCAAACTCCTAATTTATCCCTCCTCACCTCCCCCCTCTTTCCCCTTTGGTAACCATAAGTTTGTTTTCGAAGTCTGTGAGTCTGTTCCTGTTTTGTAAATAAGTTCTTCACAACTATTTTGGCCACACATCCCATTAGTAAAAAGCGAGCATGCACCCCTAATATATGTTCATTTATTTAAAAATAATAAACGTGTAAATATTACTAAAACATAAGTGCTTAACTTTTAAGGGAAAAAAACAAAGTTAAAGTTTTCATATTTTCTTCCCATATCCCAAAAGGTTATCCTGAGTACCAAATCTTGGAAATCACTGCCCTGGGCCTGCAACACTGTGACCCCCTTGGAGCCCAGCAACCATCACCTTCACTCCACGTGACCCACACCCCTGACCTCTTCTTGTTCGGGTCAGCTGTCCCAGTCTCCACTCCCAACAATGGCGACCTGCTCTTTACGTCTTAAGAGTCCTGGGATCACTTCTTTCCATTTTGTCCAGGTCCAGAGCCGACCCCTCCCAGATTCCCTCACCTCCCTGAACTATTTATCACCAATGCCCTCTTCTCCCCTAAATCCTTGTCTTTCCACTGCAATCACCCAGCAAAATCCCCAACTTGTGGCAACAAACTCAACCTCACAGCCTACCTCTTCTTCTGCACTCAGCAGAACCAGGGAAAGCAGTTGTTCCCAGGTGCCTTCATGTCCTCATCTCCTGCAGGCCTTTGACCATCAGGAACCCAGGCTTTTCCTGATCCTCAGATCCATTTCCCTGTATCCTCAGCCAACGATTCCAAACCGGCAGCCCCTTCCACCCCCAATATCCAAAAGCCCACCTGACCTTCCATCCCATCCACCCCCGCCACCATTCTTTCGTTCATTCCAGCATCTACTGAGCACCAGTACTAGAGACAGGATGGAATCTCACCGCCCTCTTTTACGTTCTAGTAAACAAATCGACATCAGCTGTTGGGAGATGATGACAATAAAGCTGTTATATAACAGGGGGCAAGCAGGGGCCAGAGAATCATGGTCGTTGGATGTGACCCACTTTCTCCCCTCCCACTTCTCCCTCTTCCAATTTTTTTTTTTTTATTATTGAGGTAAGACTCATGTAACTTTGAATTAACCATTAAAAATGTCCAATTCAGTGACATTCGGTACATTCACAATATTGTGCAACCAGCACCTCTGTCCAGTTCCAAAACGTTTTTATCACCCCTGGGAAGAAACCCCGAACCCGTTCAGCAGCCCTCCCCATTCTGCCCATCCCCCCAGCCCCTGGCAACCACTAACCTTCTTTCTGTCTCTGTGGATTTACTTATTCTGCATATTTCCTACCCATGGAACCCTACGACTCCCCTCCAATTCTGACAACAGCTCTGACCTTCCTGCTTTCTTCCCTCCAGCCACCTCCTCCTCCTTTTCCTCCTCCAAGGCCTCCTCTCTTCTCTGTGCTTGTCATCCATCACCTTACACAGCGGTCCTCAGACCCCAGGCCCTCTCCTGCCTCTATCTTCAAAATCTCCTCCTGAGCTGGCTCTTTCTCTCATCCTTTCAAAAAAAAACAAACACCCACCTTAACCCGACCTCCTCTATGCCCTCAAGATAGCTCCAACACCCTCCTTCTTTTCTCAGGCTCTGATTCAGGATTTGCAGAAGTCTTCACAGATTATCATATTGACAGAACGTGCGCGCGCACACACACACACACACACACACACACACAAACCTAGGGGGCTTCATCTCGCCAGGACACTCTGGTCCTGCGATGCACGTGACCTTGCGTTGACTGTGATTAACACTCTGTGCCTCGCTTTCCTCCTCTGTAAAATGGGGACCAGAATAACACTTACCTCATAGGGGTTTTATAAAGAACAACTGAGTGAAAACACCCCCAGTGCTTGTCCAAGTGCCAGGCGCACTGTAAGGGCTCAAAGAATGTTATCACTCCGGTGAGGATGACCAGTTCCATAAAACCCACGCCCTGCTCTACTCCGGCAGGACCCAGGCCTATCTGGCTGTTCTTCCGGGGCTTCTTTTGGGCTTAGCTTCCAGAGATTGGCTCTCTCAGGGTAACACTGTTTGGGGGATGCTATCATCCAATCTCCTGTCTTTATCCACCACCTGATGCAGGCGCCGCCCAAACTCCCATCTACCCCATCCTTCCCCTCCAGTTCAAGCTACCTTTGCATTCACGGGGGAGCATCTGTGTTGCACATCAGCAGCCCTAGGACCCTTGAGCTCAACATGCCCAAAGTTAAGGGTCACCCTCTTCTCCTACCCCTCTAGCCACCTCTACCCCCTCCCCCACTCCAGCATCCCAAGATCTCTTGCTGGGACCCCTGCAGTAGCCTCTCCCTTGCCCAATCTCATTCGTGTTCCTTCCACCCTTTACACTATAGCCAGAACACCCCATCAAAAATCCAAAGCTGCCCGTTCCACTTCCCTGCTTAAACACTTTCAAGAGCTCTCTCTCCACTGTCCTCAGGAGTGAGCACAAATGCCTTTCCCAGGAGGGCTTCTCCTGACCTCGCCCCATCTCTATCAGCCCCTGCCTCACCCTCTATGCTCTAGGAATAGCTGACTGCTGTGGCAATGCTACAGTTAGTTCACACGGCTCCCCTGCTTGGCATGCCTTTCCCACCAGATTCTCCCAAATTCTGCACATCTTTCAAGGCTCAGTTCAGGCATCACCCCCTCAAGGAAGGCTCCGCTGATGCCTCAGATTGGACTAAGTACCCCTCCTGACAGCGACTGACATTAGGTGTTTATGGGTCTGTTTTCCTCCTTAAGCTCCCCAAAGACCTTGTTTATCTCATCCATCCATCCATCCATTCATCCATCCAACCAACCACCCATCCATCTATCCATTCATCCATCTATCCAGCCATCCAATCATACGTCCATCCATCCAGCCATCATCCATCCATCCAGCCAGCCAGCCATCCATCCATTCATCCATCCAACCAACCATCCATCCATCTATGCATTCATCCATCTATCCAGCCATCCAATCATACGTCCGTCCATCCAGCCATCATCCATTCATCCATCCATCCAGCCATCATCCATTCATCCATCCATCCATCTGACAAAAATGCCTCCAGAGCCTGTGTTGGGCCAGGCACTAGGGATACAACAGCTAACAAGACAGACAAGGTTGCTGCCCTTGGGCAGCTGACAGTCCAGCAATGGAAACAACAAGAACATGTGACAGCTACTCCCCCTGCCCCCCCTCCACACACACACACACAGCAGCCGCGCCGTGTAAGATCTAGAGCCAGGTTCCCTGGCTTCAAATCCTGATTCCACCACTTGTTAGCTGTGAAACCTGGGACAAATTACTTCATTTCTCGGTGCCTCGAAAATTAGAACACTCATAGCTACCTCACAGGGTTGTTGGGAGGCTTGAAAGAGCTAACAGATGTAAATCAATGGGAAGTAACCATAACCCTGCCCGGCACATAACAAACGCTTTCTAAGGGTTAGCTGTTCTCCTTGTTGATGGGGCAACAGGGGCACTTAGGACAGGGCCCCGCCCTAGATGTAGGGCCACGGGATGCATTCGCTTTTTCTGCCCCTATGCCTGACATACAGGCGCTCAGGAAGTATTCCCTGGGCCACGCTGGTGAGCCCTGCAAAGATGGTTCAGCGTCCAAGGCTCACAGAGCTGGAAGTCACGTGCGTAACATTTGACCCGACTCGCCCAATTTTGCGGAAGAGATGGAGGCTCACCAAGTGAGTTAGCAGGAGGAGAGCGCCAGCCCCCAGATCTCCTGACTTCCCAGCTGATGTATCCTGCCCTATTCCAAGAAGGCTCTTGTCCCCAGAGACGGCACAGCTGCTCTGCATCTTCCACAGGCTCTCATTATCCACAGCAGAAAGGCTGCTCACCACCTAGGTCACCTCTTTAATCTCCCTGCTTCCCCTTCTCACACCTCTCCTCCAAGCCCGTTTTCTTTTTCTCTCTGTCTCGTGCCCTGTGGTTCTCTTATTTCCAATGGGAAATCTGGCCTTTCAAAAAGGCCACCAGGGCTTCCCTGGTGGCGCAGTGGTTGAGAGTCCGCCTGCCGATGCAGGGGGCAGGGGCCACGGGTTCGTGCCCCGGTCCGGGAAGATCCCACATGCCGCGGAGCGGCTGGGCCCGTGAGCCATGGCCGCTGAGCCTGCGCGTCCGGAGCCTGTGCTCCGCAATGGGAGAGGCCACAACAGTAAGAGGCCCGCGTACCGCAAAAAACAAAACAAAAAAAGACCACCAGAGATCGTGGTCTTCCTCAGGGAGCAGCTCAAACAAATCACAGGAGCAGGTGCAACCCCTGGGCCCCCCAGTCCCTCTCCCGCTCCCACTGGATGGGAGAAGGCTTCTCCTCCATCTCCAGAAAGTTTCGTTTTGCCTTCTCTGGGAATCAGTCATTTTTGGATGCTCCAAGTTTCAGAAGGCAGATCCCCCAGGGACCTGGGTGCAGCCTGAAGGCCCAGTAACAGCTCTCATCTGAAAGCCAGATCCCGTATTTCCAGCCAAACACATAACTCTCATCCGCCAGCTTGCTCTGGTTCCCAGCAGTGGCCTTTGAATGACACGCCATTCTCTGGCACTGCTGACTTGATGACAAGTGGCAATCCAGCAGGACGTTTTTAGAGGTTGTGGGATTTACAGAACCTGCTCTGCTAGGAAACTCTTCCTTTCACACCTCAACTGGCCTGGAAGGTGGCAAGAGAACGTGACACAGAAAAAATATATCCTAGAGTGCTGTGTGATGTTCTTTATTACCTTCCGTGGTTGGGCTATAGTATCAGTTATAAGTACCCTGAGCTTCACCTACCCTTGTGTCTGCACCTCTGCTGGGTGTGTTCACACACGTGTGTCTGAGGCTCACAGAGGCACAGAGGCTGGTCACTAGCCAGGGCATCCAATCCTGAGAGTGCAAATATATTCAAGTTCTGGGAATTTATCTTCACATCTCACGGTAATGAGCATACCACACAGATCTGCCTTGATAATAAGAGTCATGGAGTTCTAAAAACAGGGGTAGTAAATTTCATCTCCACACCTTACTATTGAAGAATTCATTATATGACCCTGTATGGCAACAGCCACTGGCCATGAAGATGTTTGCCCTGCATATGAGATGTTATGAGTCTTCCTTTATCTTTCTTGGAATGGCTACAGCAGACCCATTCTTTTGAACAACAAAAAGATGGAAAACCATTTTTTTCAGAAGAGAAAAACCACCTGCCTTCCCAACAAAACCCTTTCTACATTTTTGTGTGAAAGACAATCTCTAGTAGACCTTTTTCCTGCCAAAGGGAACTTTTACCTAGCCTAAGGGGAATTCCTCTTTGGCTCTCTACCTAGCACAGAACTCACCTTCAGAAGTTCATTCAATATGTGCCTTAACAATTCATCTGTAGATGAGGCAGCCCAATTTAATGCATCTAAAGGGGAGCAGGCAGCCTGGGGAATCAGACCTGAATTAAACCCCCAATCTGCACCTCATTAGTAGGGGGACCATACGTCCATGTTTATGGCTGTTATCCCAGCTTATTCATTAATTTAATAGCACCCCTTTCAGTCACAAAAGGTTCAGGTTTAGATGATAAATTATATGATCACCTTATATTTATGTGAGTCACTGCAGGCAGGACACTTAACTTTCCCATACTGTGGTTTTACAGGTGTTTAACGAAAACAAGGGATTCTAATTTACAGGGCTGTCATAAGCATGAAATTAGACAGTGTGCTCAAGGCTTGGTTCCCAGGAGTACCCAGCACTCCCACGAACACCAGCTACGTGCTCAAGAGGTCCACTTTCCAGAAAAAGCATTACTCTGTATGTGGGGTCTTTAGATTGTCAGTTTCAAGGCGGGACCTGTATTTTCCATTTTTCATTGTGATAAGATCTATAAAACAGTAATGGCATCTGCGTCCAGCAGCTGCGCAATTAATTCCACCAACTCTGACCAGGAAGTGAATTGCTTATGGATATTTTAACTCCTATATTCTAGATCTTCTGAACTTCATTTATTCTCTCCACAAAGGTAGGGTTAAGATTAAAATTCACCCCAAACCAGACCTGTATGAAAAGGAGGCCCGGGGCTTCCCTGGTGGCGCAGTGGTTGAGAGTCCGCCTGCCGATGCAGGGGACACGGGTTCGTGCCCTGGTCCGGGAAGATCCCACATGCCGCGGAGCGGCTGGGCCCGTGAGCCATAGCCGCTGAGCCTGCGCGTCCGGAGCCTGTGCTCCGCAACGGGAGAGGGCACGGCAGTGAGAGGCCAGCGTTCCGCAAAGAAAAAAAAAAAAGGAGGCCAAGTGCACGTGGCTCACAACCAGAAGTGGGTGAGGGATAAGAGATCCTTCAAACTGAGTGAAAGCCCTACCCCTCAGCCAATGAATCTGGTGAATTTCTTGCTGTCTCTAGCCAAAAAAAAAAAAACGGCCTTGCCAATCCAATGATAGGATAGTTCCTCGATAAAAGGATCTGAGGTATCTCATTTTAAAAATTAGGCCAGGGACTTCCCTGGTGGTTTAGTGGTTAAGACTCTGTACTTCCAATGCAGGGGGCACGGGTTCCATCCCTAGTCGAGGAACTAAGATTCCACACGCCCCATGGCGCGGCCGAAACATAAATAAGAATTAGGCCAAATAGTACCCACAGTCTTGTACATGAATCTGTGATAGCATCATCATCTCAGGAAGCAACGGAATTTGCTGTTCTCTTTTACAAAAAGAGAGAGAAATGCTATCACTTCATTGACAAGCTTGTTAAAGACACCTATGCTCTCTTTAGTCTGACATGAGCCGTAACAATATCTTGTAATGGGGCTGCTCCTATTTCTTGAAGGGAGTGGCTTCGACTCAATGAGAAATTTTATCAATAACTAAACCCACAACAACCTGCCAAGACTGAACTAGGAAGAAATAGAAAATATTAACAGACCAATCACAAGCACTGAAATTGAAACTGTGATTAAAAATCTTCAAACAAAAAGCCCAGGACCAGGTGGCTTCACAGGCGAATTCTATCAAACATTTAGAGAAGAGCTAACACCTATCCTTCTCAAACTCTTCCAAAATATAGCAGAGGGAGGAACACTCCCCAACTCATTCTACAAGGCCACCATCACCCTGATACCAAAACCAGACAAGGATGTCACAAAGAAAGAAAACTACAGGCCAATATCACTGATGAACATAGATGCAAAAATCCTCAACAAAATACTACCAAACAGAATCCAACAGCACATTAAAAGGATCATACACCATGATCAAGTGGGGTTTATTCCAGGAATGCAAGGATTCTTCAATATACGCAAATCAATCAACGTGATACACCATATTAACAAATTGAAGGAGAAAAACCATATGATCATCTCAATAGATGCAGAGAAAGCTTTCAACAAAATTCAACACCCATTTATGATAAAAACCCTGCAGAAAGCAGGCAAGAGGGAACTTTCCTCAACATAATAAAGGCCATATATGACAAACCCACAGCCAACATCGTCCTCAATGGTGAAAAACTGAAACCATTTCCACTAAAATCAGGAACAAGACAAGGTTGCCCACTCTCACCACTCTTATTCAACATAGTTTTGAAAGTTTTAGCCACAGCAATCAGAGAATAAAAAGAAATAAAAGGAATCCAAATCGGAAAAGAAGAAGTAAAGCTGTCACTGTTAGCAGATGACATGATACTATACATAGAGAATCCCAAAGATGGCTACCAGAAAATTACTAGAGCTAATCAATGAATTTGGTAAAGCAGCAGGATACAAAATTAATGCACAGAAATCTCTGGCATTCCTATACACTAATGATGAAAAATCTGAAAATGAAATTAAGAAAACACTCCCATTTACCATTGCAACAAAAAGAATAAAATATCTAGGAATAAACCTACCTAAGGAGACAAAAGACCTGTCTGCAGAAAATTATAAGACACTGATGAAAGAAATTAAAGATGATACCAATAGATGGAGAGATATACCATGTTCTTGGATTGGAAGAATCAACATTGTGAAAATGACTCTACTACCCAAAGCAATCTACAGATTCAATGTAATCCCTATCAAACTACCACTGGCATTTTTCACAGAACTAGAACAAAAAATTTCACAATTTGTATGGAAACACAAAAAACCCGACTAGCCAAAGCAATCTTGAGAACGAAAAATGGAGCTGGAGGAATCAGGCTCCCTGACTTCAGACTATACTACAAAGCTACAGTAATCAAGACAGTATGGTACTGGCACAAAAACAGAAATACAGATCAATGGAACAGGATAGAAAGCCCAGAGATAAACCCATGCACATATGGTCACCTTATCTTTGATAAAGGAGGCAAGAATATACAGTGGAGAAAAGACAGCCTCTTCAATAAGTGGTGCTGGGAAAACTGGACAGGTACATGTAAAAGTATGAGATTAGAACACTCCCTAACACCATACACAAAAATAAGTTCAAAATGGATTAAAGATCTAAATGTAAGGCCAGAAACTATTAAACTCTTAGAGGAAAACACAGGCAGAACACTCTATGACATAAATCACAGCAAGATCCTTTTTGACCCACCTCCTAGAGAAATGGAAATAAAAACAAAAATAAACAAATGGGACCTAAATGAAACTTCAAAGCTTTTGCACAGCAAAGGAAACCATAAACAACACCAAAAGACAACCCTCAGAATGGGAGAAAACATTTACAAATAAAGCAACTGACAAAGGATTAATCTCCAAAATTTACAAGCAGCTCATGCAGCTCAATAACAAAAAAACAAACAACCCAATCCAAAAATGGGCAGAAGACCTAAATAGACATTTCTCCAAAGAAGATATACAGATGGCCAACAAACACATGAAAGAATGCTCAACATCACTAATCATTAGAGAAATGCAAATCAAAACTACAATGAGATATCACCTCACACCAGTCAGAATGGCCATCATCAAAAAATCTAGAAACAATAAATGCTGGAGAGGGTGTGGAGAAAAGGGAACCCTCTTGCACTGCTGGTGGGAATGTGAATTGGTACAGCCACTATGGAGAACAGTATGGAGGTTCCTTAAAAAACTACAAATAGAACTACCACATGACCCAGCAATCCCACTACTGGGCATATACCCTGAGAAAACCAAAATTCAAAAAGAGTCATGTACCAAAATGTTCATTGCAGCTCTATTTACAATAGCCCAGAGATGGAAACAACCTAAGTGCCCATCATCGGATGAATGGATAAAGAAGATGTGGCACATATATACAATGGAATATTACTCAGCCATAAAAAGAAACGAAATTGAGCTATTTGTAATGAGGTGGATAGACCTAGAGTCTGTCATACAGAGTGAAGTAAGTCAGAAAGAAAAAGACAAATACCGTATGCTAACACATATATATGGAATTTAAGAAAAAAAAATGTCATGAAGAACCTAGGGGTAAAGCAGGAATAAAGACGCAGACCTCCTAGAGAACGGACTTGAGATTATGGGGAGGGGGAAGGGTGAGCTGTGACAGGGCGAGAGAGAGTCATGGGCATATACACACTAACAAACGTAGTAAGGTAGATAGCTAGTGGGAAGCAGCCGCATGGCACAGGGATATTGGCTCGGTGCTTTGTGACAGCCTGGAGGGGTGGGATAGGGAGGGTGGGAGGGAGGGAGACGCAAGAGGGAAGACATATGGGAACATATGTTTATGTATGACTGATTCACTTTGTTATAAAGCAGAAACTAACACACCATTGTAAAGCAATTATACCCCAATAAAGATTAAAAAAAAAAAAAAAGAATCTACCATAAAAAAATAAATAAATAAAATAAAAAAATAAAAAAAAATAAAAACAAGAAAATAAACCCACAGAAAAATGAAGGCACAACATTTGAAACTATTCGATTCCAATCTTATAATATTTTCTGAAACAAAGAATCAAACAATATGATTCCCATTATTATTTTATATGATTGCCCAAGGTATTAGTAGTATTGGATGCGTGAAGATCCCTCCCATGATCAACTTCTAAAGAATTAGAAAGGAAATGTTCAGCATTTTCATGCTGTAAATATAGATTTAGAAGCTGTGAGAGGAAAAAGATGCACATGGCAGCACAGCAATGACTCGAAGAACGGTGCAGTAAGCTACTCTGTGGCAAAGTCATTTCCTCTCAGCAGAAGTTTCCAGAAACAGAAAAAGGCTGACGCCACTCCCAGAAATCCAGTTACAGCTGGGGCACAGCCTCTAAGGTGGACTCACTGGGCAGCAAGGTAGCAACCAGGACAAAGGGCACCCCTTAGGAAGCTGTCTACCTCCACCCCAAACCCTGATTTCTGAGAAATGCCCCTTCCCCCGCAAATCAGGAAAACACCCAGGCAGCCGTTTACGCAACATATTTCTTGGGCAATGGGGTACTTCAGAGGGCCGTGCTGTGGTTCTATCACTTTGAAGTGCACAAAGAGGAAAACAGAAGTTGGGCTGTATACAGGGACTCCTCCTGCAGAATGTCTGTGGGTTTTCTCCACTTGAAAAGCAGAACCAGAAACCACACTTCTGTTAAGGATTCAGATAATCAGTCCGTTTGGCTTTAAATGCATCTTGTACCGCGTAGTGATCAACACAAGCCTTGCCAGAGGACTGTTCTGACAAACTTGCCTCCTTGTGTATGATAAAAGAATGACCCAAGGGCAGATCAAGCACAATTCTTTGACCAGGTCTAAGAAGAAAATGAGCCAACTGGAGATAAGCCCATACCCCCTCTACACCCATACCTGGCAGTCTTGGGGAAAGCCTGAGTCACGAGGTGGTCAACTCCCCAATGAATGGAAGAGACAGCGCAGCGGTGGGGTGTGTAGTGTCCAGACCGCTCCTCAATTCTACTCCACGATCTCTGTACTACCCACGCCTTGGCGGATAGGTGAGATGGTACCCCTTCTCCAAATGTTTGCAATGTATAAAATAAAATACATAGGATTACAGAGGAAGTCAATTATATTTAAATATGGTTACCAAAAACTTTTAAAATTGTGACATAATAACACATATGCTTGGGACTTCCCTGGTGGCACAGTGGTTAAGAACCCACCTGCCAATGCAGGGGACACGGGTTTGAGCCCTGGTCCAGGAAGATCCCACATGCCGCGGAGCAACTAAGGCCATGCGCCACAACTACTGAGCCCGGGTACCTAGAGCCCGTGCTCTGCAACAAGAGGGCCCACCGCAATGGAAGGCCTGCGCACTGCAATGAAGAGTAGCCCCCGCTCGCCGCAACTAGAGAGAAAGCCTGCGCGCAGCAATGAAGACCCAACGCAGCAAATAAATAAATAAACAAAATTGCTAAAAAAACCCCACACATATGCTCGTTTATTAATACATTAAATAACACTATCTAGCAGCATGTAATAACCACCATAATTTCTAAGTCATAATGAACATGACATTTCAAGATTATCTGTTAGCCATCTAAAATCTGATATGAAAATATGGGCTTCCTATTGGTGACAAAGTCGCAGACAATGCTAATATTACTGTGGTTTGTGGCCAACATCCAAAAGTTAAGGAATTGCTCAATTTTGGTTAGCGGTGAGTGAAAATCAAGGTGTAATACTTTCCCATGCAAGCTCACAGATCCCCTTGAATCTGCAAAGAGGGCTGCAGTAGCTCACATGAAACTCATGCGATAATCTGATTTCATCGCCTACTCTTACGGCTCTTCTAGAATCATGAGACCCACAACAGAGCCGGAACCCAGCAGTAGAATCAACCACTTATAAGGGAGCAGGGAGGATCTACCACAAGGAGAGTCAGCCACCCATGGAAGAAGCAGAATGGGCCAACAACTCTACTCCCTTTTTCTCCATCAGTTGTACCCAATGTGTGGGCCACAGTTTTTTATTTTTTAAACGGTTAGTGTTAAGAGACATTTAATTCAGTTGACTCACGGGTGGGGGGATTACTTTGCAAATCATTTCTCCTAGCGCTGTGTTCTAAACGTTATTAGCCCCCGAGTTCAAGGCTTATAGCAAACTTCTAACACCCCTTTACTCCCTGAAATCAAATTCTTAGATAACCTTCCTAAACACATTTTCAAACATATGTATTTATTGCTTTAATAGTAATATAAATGAGAATAAAAGGAAAATAATTTATAACAAACTGAACATGTATTTCAATATGCAATCAGTTGGACAAGACCAATCTAGAAGGCTTAAGAAGTTGTTAGATGCTTGTACGTTACATAAAATAAAAAAACAGGTGAGCTACAAGTGTGGACTGCCACAGGCGATATGGTGATGTCATGGGCGGGTGGTTTCCAAAATGGCAAACACCTCTTGGTAAATTTCCCAATAAAACAAAGCACAATCTTTCTTCATTGACTGGAAAAGTCAACGTTTATTTGCAACATGCAAAATACTCTTCATGTATAAGTTAGGTCTCTAGGTTCAGGTAATAAATGGGTTTTGTCATCCACAATCATCTTGTTACCAAATTGGCCCACCAGACCTGCGCCAGGCAAAGCCCCCCTAGTCTTCACCGAGGATGCTCTTTTTCAGATTGGATTCGAGTAGCCAATAACTAAACCAATGCTGAGACTGGAACAGCACAAGCTGTATTCAGTAGCCAAAGACTGGAGAAGAGGGAACCTAGTTTGCAAATCAAATTAATCCAATTCCGACAGAGACACCAAATATATAGGAGGGTGGAGATTAAAGATTGGGATTTGGAAACAGTGGGAGAAATACTGATGAGTTATCTGAGAGGAGGGGTGTGGTTTGGACCTGGAACTGTACCAACTCTCCTTTTCAGTCATTGCATGGGCTTTTCCAGTGGCTGTCATGGCAATCGTCAAGTGTCATGGCGCCTGTGGGTGTGTCATTTAGCATGTTAATATATTATAATGAGCGTATAATGAGGCTCAAGGTCTACAGGAAGGTAAATCTTCTGTCATCTTGGGCCTAGTTGATTCTAACCAACCCTTTTTTTTTTTTCCTCTTTGCAGCTTCCACCTGAAACTTAGATCAGATTTGGTTTCTATTCAAGGGAGGGGCAGGGGTATGATTCTGGGGCAACAGCCATGGTAATAGTCTCATAGTGAGACACAGGATACACGTAGGGGTGTAAGAGTATTCTACCCATCACAGATGTTGGCATCCCTGGTCCCCATCCAGTAAATGGTAGTAGCACACCTAACTCACTGACAACCAAAACTGTTCCCTAAATTTCTAAAATGCCCCCAATAAACTCCCTAGAGCTAGCCAAAATCCACATTGCAGTACCCACGCTCTGCCCACCTCTGGGTGACGTCAAGCTGGACCGCTCAGGGGACACTGCCCAGGAAACTTGCATTTGCATAATAAGAGAAAGATCAGTCTTGCTGAGTGGCTTACCCAGCAACAAGCGCCCTTACCCAGAGTTCTGCCCTTGGGACACAAAAAAGCAGAACAAGGCAGGGAAGAGAATTAAGCAGTGAGGCAGATGGAGGCAGCAAGGAAGCAAGGGGGTTCCTGGGGTCCCTGGGGTCCCCAGAGCTTTGATCCCAGGCTGCTGGCAGCTCACAGCTCCGTTCCTGTGGCCCTGAGGTGAACTCTCCACTCGTGCTGAAGCAAGCTCCAGCGGGTGTGTGTCGCCAGCACCCAAGACTCCTTATTCATTACACACGTCCAATCCCCTGCTGGGAGGGCCACCCACCTGAACTAAGGAGGGCAGCTCACATCAAAAATGTTTAGACAGGGCTTCCCTGGTGGCGCAGTGGTTGAGAGTCCGCCTGCCGATGCAGGGGAACACGGGTTCGTGCCCCGGTCCGGGAAGATCCCACATGCCGCGGAGCGGCTGGGCCCGTGCGCCATGGCCACTGGGCCTGCGCGTCCGGAGGCTGTGCTCCGCTGTGGGAGGGGCCACAACTGTGAGAGACCCGTGTACCGCAAAAAAAAAAAAAAAAAAACAAGTTTAGAAGAACCTACTCTTTTGTTTGTTTGTTTTGGCGGTACGCGGGCCTCTCGCTGTTGTGGCCTCTCCCGTTATGGAGCACAGGCCCCGGACGTGCAGGCTCAGCGGCCGTGGGTCACGGGCCCAGCCGCTCCACGGCATGTGGGATCTTCCCGGACCGGGGCACGAACCCGTGTCCCCTGCATCGACAGGCAGACTCTCAACCACTGCGCCACCAGGGAAGCCCAGAAGAACCTATTCTTTTTCGAAGAACCTACTTTATTTGGGGGACGCTGCTCAGACTTTTACCAAAGCTCCCCATGCTGTACTTGAAGCTCATTTGGTTTTGACTCTGTTCTCACTGCCAGTAAATAAATGGGCCAGTGCCCATTCTTCATCTGGCATTTCAGAATCTAGACAGATCCAGATCCTTCTGAAGCCTCTTCTGCCTCAGCTCCTTCTCATCAGTCTCATTAGCCACACAACATAAACAATGTTGTCCTCCCCCGGCAGGCTTGGGAAATTTAGATATCGGAGAAATTTAGCCTTTAAGGGCCCAATTAGATATCTGAGTAAAAAGGGAAAAAAATTTTTTCCAGAGACTTTCCAACTCCATAAGCCCATGACTTAATGTCTCTAAATTTTATTATGCTCAGAATTAATATCACCCTAATTCAGAAAGGTGTTCTAAAAGAACCCAAGATGACTGTTGTTCAACCTCTTCCACTAATGGACTCCATTATATCACAAAAAAAGGCACTGCTGGAATCTAATGAATAAATAACTAGCACTTGAATAGAATTTGTGTCCATTTTAATGCCAGCTACTTTCCACAAGAAAGCCTCATTTAAATTAGAAAGCGGGGAGAGGGGGGAGCCTGCTTACAATGAAACACTTCCGAAATGCTTGAAAAGTTTCCTGTATAAGCCAATCAGGTATAACGTTAAATAGCAAAAACTTAATTGTTGAATCTAAGTGAATAAACCAGAGAATTTGAGTGTAACACAGGAAAAGGGTTAGTTTTCACATCTGCCGGATTTGTTTAGTGTAATTTCCAGAAGAGTTATCAGGAGAGCTAATAGTCCCTTGAACGGTGTGTCTTCCAAATGGAAGCTCACAAGTCACCAATGGGTTATGAAACCAATTCAGGACAAGGGTCAGAAAACTTTGTCTTCAAGAGCAGGACAGTAAATACCTTAGGCTTTGCGCAGGCCAGAGATCTCTGTCACAACTGCTTGGCTCTACCATTGTGACTTGAAAGCAGCCATAAACAATCTTTGCGTTCCAACCAAACCTTATTTACAAAATGGGCTGCAGGCCACAGCGCTGACTCCAGACCAGAATTTTTTCAGCAAATGGAAGGGTAGAAAACATCAGAGGCCATGAGAGGTAGAAGGGTAGGTAGTATCTCATGAAAGTTTTCTTGCTGCTATACACACGTGTATATGTGAGTTCTGGTCAATATGTATTTCTTACTGTAGGTTGAGGGTCAAAAGCCACCATGTTAGAAATGATAAATAGTTTGAGAAGAAAAAAACAAGTTTTCTTCTGACTGAAACTGATAAGAGTTTACAGGACTTTCATGTTTAAAAAACAAGAAAGAAAAAAGGGTAGATATAATGGGCAAGTTCTTAAGCCTAACGTATAATCTTAAAAGAATATTTTAAAATATATTAAAATTTGAAAAAAGAATATGAATTAGTTACAAGTAGTCCAAAATGATCTTCAAAAGGACACTAAAACTGCTTCTTATGCTATGCAAACATCTGATCTGAGCTGTGCATCAGTTAGCAATGGCTGCATAACAAAGTTCCCCCAGAACTCTGTGGCTTAAAATAATCATCAATGCTTTCCACAACTCTACAGGTCAGCTGGCTGGTTGGTTCTGTCCAACCTAGTTAAGCCTAGGACAGGCTTAACTAATCTTGGCAAGATAAGCTCAGGAGACTTCGACCAGCATGAAGTTTAGCTGGGGGCTGGCTAGTCCAGGAGAGCCTCAGCTGACACAACTTGGCTCATTCCCCTGCATCTCTCAGTCCCTCCCTTAGACTAGCCCAGGCACGCTTTCATGGGGCTGGCAGGGATCTGAGCAAGCACGCCTAGCTGTGTAAAAGGTCAATCAGAAACTCGTAGGCTCTTAAACTGTTTATATGGCATCTGCTAACATCCCAGGAGCCAAAGCAGTCACGTGGCCAGGAATGGGGAAGGGGAAGGATGGGGACTAGTAAGTTACAAGGCAAAGAGTGTGGATACACGGAGGCCATTAGTGCAATCAATCTGCCACAGACGTTATTTACTATTCGTCATCATCACCTTGGCAGAAGCAGAGAGATTTTACATTGTTTTAAGCTTTCCCATTACCATTCCTCACTTTGGTTTTCCATTATCACTTCTAAGGCAGGAAGGCAGAGTGAAAAGAACATAGGCTTTGGAATCAATGAGATCCAGTTCTGCAGCCTGGCTCCGCCACTTCTGGCTACATGACCCTGTGCAGGTCTCCTTTGCACCTCAATTTCCTCATCATAAAAATAGGACTACTGGGCTTCCCTGGTGGCGCAGTGGTTGAGAGTCCGCCTGCCGATGCCGGGGATGCGGGTTCATGCCCCGGTCCGGGAGGATCCCGCATGCCACGGAGCCGCTGGGCCCGTGAGCCATGGCCAGTGAGCCTGTGCGTCCGGAGCCTGTGCTCCACAACGGCAGAGGCCGTGGCGGTGAGAGGCCCACGTACCGCAAAAAAAAAAAAAAAATAGGACTACTAACATAACATCAGCCGGAACACGAAATGTGTGTAGCTCAATGTCTGGCCACCTCAGATCTCAAATCTTAAGACACTGTTTGCAAATAGTTAACTTAAATATATTCAAAAAGATGAGGAACAAGGCAATAGGAAAATTTCCTGAGAAGTGAAGTTTCTCGACAGAAAAGTACAGTTCCTTTACATAAAAACTAGAAAACCATTTCTTTACAAAGAGTTTTGGGGACTGTGGCAGCAAAAAAATGGCCCCCGAGGATGTCCACATTCTAATCCCTGAAGCCTGTGAATACAGGACAGGTGTGATGAAGCTATGGACCTTGAAATGAGATTATCCTGGATTATCTGGGTGGACCAATCTAATCACATAGATCCTTAAAGTCAGAGAATCTTTCCTAGCTGTGGTCCCAGCCTGATGGCAGAGGGACACGGAGTCAGCCCAACATTGCTGGTTTTGAAGCTGGAGGAATGGGCAGGAGCCTGTGAATGTGTGTAGCCACTGGCAGATAAAGGGGCAAGGCAAAGGATTCTCCCCTAAAGCTTCCAGAAGGAATGGACAACTTGATTTTAGCCAGTAAGACCCGTGTTGGACCTTTGACCTTCAACATAACATAATAAGACAATGAATTTGTGTTGCCTTAAGCCACCCTGTCTGTTATTTGTTAAAGCAGTAACAGAAAGATGATGTGACTTGTCATCTTTACACAAAGGCTGACAACGAGGAAATAGAAAAGTCTCTCTTGAAGCCACTGAACCAGAAGGAAGAAACTGTGGAACGTGGAGAACACTAACCAGGCATGGCATCAGAATTGGAAAGCTGTATCTGATTCTGGTTATAAGGGCAATGAAAGGAAAGGCAGTATGACCGAATAAGCAACTCATTAACCAGGAAAACACTTCATTGCAGGCTACTGGGAAATACAATTAAATCATTATTTATCCATACAATCTCCAAGGATGCCCTGGCTATAGCTGACAAGCACGTGCTAGGGGAAAAGCCATATTTTAAAACTACTTCCACAGAAACTTTCTACAGGTTTCATTTAACTGATGGCTATTCCAGAGATACGCAGCTCCGACTCTGATCACTTCCACTTCTGTTTATAGATAACAGGACAATAAGGTAACAAGCCCTAGTGGTGTGTGGACATGAACACACACACACACAAAGTCTCAATTTGTTGGGCTTCCTGAGCCCACAAATAATGCTCACAGTGAGGGAGAAAAAAGTGTACAAAAAGTCCACTGATTGACTTGAAAAACAGAACTCCAAACCGGCACAAAGAGGACCCCAAAATTAAGAATACATCTAAGAATATTCTTAAGGACAGATTAAAGAAACTACAGTAGATGAGTGTGCTGGGTTCAGCCCGGAAGTCACAGATCCCACAGATGCAGGAGACACTAAGAGATGCCTCATTTGATGGATGAGAAACCAGAACCACCCAGCGCCGAACTGACCTGCCTGAGGACAGCCCTCTAACTGCGGAGAGGCCCCACCTGCCTGAGCCGGAGCTAACGCCATGCTGCCCAGCTGATCACGTGACTCTTGTGTCGGGCCCCGTGCAAGGCTATGCGGCTTCCGATCATACCTACAGAGCTCCAGACTCCTTGCTGCGAAACCCCTGGAGCCAGATGTAATTTTTTAACCAACCTGGGGGGAAAAAACTCTCCCTTTCTGGAGCTCCCATCAGAATAGGAAATAAGGAATGGTGAAATATAGAAGAAAGTTGATAACATTTGCCTGTACTAAATTATGTACCGTGAAAGATTACCCACATATAATGTCACCTTTAAATCTAGCAAGCACAGTGGTTAGGCATCACAGAAGGGGAGGAGGGGGAAATGGACCATTATTAGTCGCTGGAGCTGAGAACTCTGTTAAAGAAGGTAGGCCATCCCGATGGACAGAGGGGCTGGAAGCTATGTTTGAAAGGATCTCACATCAGACTGGGTCTCCTCATATGATGAACAATATTGGGGAGGGAGATGGAGGAAAGCATCCCTTTCCCTCCAAGTCCCCACTTAGGGCGCCTCTAACCTTGGTGGCTTTGAAAAATTCTAGGAGATGGGGTAAGGGAAGTATACAAACACAAATACTAAGAAAAGTATGGAAGGAAAACAGAAAGATCATACTTAGCAAGAGGCAAAGACAGTGCTTTCCTAAACAAGATGTGTAAGAGAAAGAATTGGTCATTTAGAAAACTCCTCAGTGGAATAAACATTAGTAAACAAAAAAATCAGAGTTGAAAATAACAGACGGTCCCAAAAAGAAGCAGCTGCAAGGAGACTGATATCAAAGTCTCTATTCTTTCAACATAGATGTTTCAAAGGGAAGCAGCGATGAAGTTATATAAAGAATTTGGTCCAGTGCAAATTCTTAGGCACTTTCCCCGGGACGCTGTGCCACAGAACCACAGAACTCTGTGAGCCTGGTCATCTTCTGCTCTTTGAATCTCAATTTCCCAAGAGGGGAAAAAAAAAAAATAGCTTCACTAGGGGAAGCTGGCTAAGCCGGTTATTTCTAGGATGAGAAGGACGGACCGTGGCCTCTTATTTCTAAACATACAAAAACACACATCCCAAAAGATAGTGATCATAAAGGGCTGGTTCTTGTTAGGTAAGCATTTCAACTGTCTACTAAAGATTCTGCCAGCAAAGGCAAAAACAACTTGAGTTTTTCCTCAATCTTTTTTTATTCAATAAGGGAATTTTATTTCTTTATTCTACACTTCCTTTGCCACATGTGTAAGATTATACAACTTTAGGACTGAACAGAACGTTGGAGCTCGTTCAATCCCCTCCTACTTTCCAACATAAGAACTGAAGCCCAAAGCGGTCATATGGGCTGAATTAATGTGTTCTTCATTTGCATACTGCTTTATAACTGAACTTAACTCTTCTGTGTGGGCCCTGACCAGGCCTAGACTTTAAACTTTTGAGCAGCTAGGGACTATGTATTAACCAGAAGTGTTCAGAATCAGGAACAGGTGAGAGCAATGTCATGTCTGATGCAAGCCCGGTCATATGTAAGGAATAAGATGAAAGGAAATGGTGCTTGTTGGCACGCCGAATGGGAAAATTCCACGAAGCACGAAAATCCCGGTGGTCGGAGGAATATTTTGCAGGGCCTTAGCTCTCTTTCTAGGATCCCACAGATACTAAGGGAATGTCTTCACAGGCCCCTCCTTGGAAATGTTGAGAAATAGCCCTGACTCCTCTGCCGGGTTACCCCCGGCCCACCCCGTGCTCCTAAAGGGTGGAAATCAACACTGAGAGGAGCCAGGAGCTGTAAGACACAGCTGCAGAGATTGACACAGAGAGACAGAGGGAGAGAGAGAAAAGGAATATTTAAGAGTGAAATGTAAAATCCATCCCAGGCCAAATTCCTAAGATGTCAAACTTAAAAGGTGACATGAACAAGGGAGCACCTCACGTAAAGGCACGTAAGTTGCTTACATCCTCCCATTTGGGGCTGGAGAAAGGAGTGGGGCACACCCACCTGTTCCCCACCAGATTGCAGGGTGAGGCTGGGTGTGAGCACACAGGGTTCTGGGAGTGGGTGGGACAGACGCCAAATGACCATCACATTCTCTTCCTGGGTCATTTCTCTAAACAAGGCAGGCACACATCTGTTATCAGCTGTTGTCACTTGTCCCTGAGGGACCAAGGCCCAGTTTGGCCACTGCTCTCAGCCAGAGGGACTTCGAGCAAGTGCTTCTACCTCCCTGCACCTCCAGGACCGCAGCTAAAAAGAGAAAGGACGCAGCGAGATCTCCCTGAGGTCCCTTCCAACCCCTGAGTGCCTAAGACTCCTCTTGGCTTTGGTTGGAAAGCCAGCGCTGGCCAGTACAGGGTGAGCTTGCTAGCCTAAACAACTAAGCACAGTCCAGCTAACTCGGGCTCGGGACCTAGACCACCCGGGTTCGAATCCTTACCCTGCCGCAAGTGGCTAGCTGTGCGTGGCCCTGGCCAGCTTTCACAACCTCCCGATTCCTCAGTCTCCCTACTGTGGAAACTGGGAATAACAATACCATCCACCTCGGCGTTGTAGCGAGGAGTAAATGGGATAGGAAAGAAGCCTTTGCAATCGTGTCACCTCTAGAAGATACAGATACATTTCTCATCACCATCGCTCCGAGTTTCCTCGCCCACCTGCTCTCGACACTTCTCCACCCAGACATACCATCTCCGCTGATCACCAACATAACACACTCCCATGGGTGGACGCAGACATCAAAGAGATCCAAAACTATCATAGCAGAGCACTGTTCTGTGTGGGATATTAGAAAAAGCATCTTACCAGCATGCCAGGCCTTAGAAGCGGCTATGCCGAGAATGCAGCCCTAAGGAGTGGCTATTTAAGCAGGAGTCGGTGGGCGGAGCTTAGGCAGGAGTCAGTGGGCGGTACCCATGCCCTCAGCGGCCATCGCCCCCAAATTACAGAGGGTGTAAATCAGTGAGGCTGTTATTCTTCTACGGATAACGCTGAAATGCTGACATTTTTGAAAAAGTAAATCAGTTGCAAACACCAGTACTTAACTCCTACAGGTAACGAAGTACTTGCATACACCTCGCTCCTGAGTTCATGAGCAACAGGGTGGAGAAATACTCCTTAGCCATCCTAGGTAACCGCCCCAGCTGGGGCCAAGGTTCAGCAGGCGTTAACTGCTGGGGGTGCCCATTTACAGGGAGAACTGCACCCTGCCCCCCCCAAGCCCAGCCCAGATAGCTTATCCCTCTTGCTTGTCCAGATCTGTGAGGCTGGACAAAGGGCCCGGATAGGAAGGACCCTGTTCTCTTTCCAGAAGGTTAGGTGTCCAGACAAGAGAGCGGTGGGATCTTGAAGAAATAAAGTGATTCCTCCAACCTTTCCCATGCGCACATACAGCTTTCCAGATATGACGAAGTCGGGGAAGGAGGCACTTCGTTGTGGAAATGAGAAAACAAACACATAAATATAACAGTCCAAGCTGGCAAATAGAGATGGAGTCCCAACTCTTCCAGCTGAGAACGTGGTTACAGTACTAAGGCTCCTGGGACCCATTTTGGCGGCTTTCCAAGAGCTATTAATTTGCCTTAATATACTGAAAGAGAAGGTGAGATGAATTAAAAGTGAGACGGTAATTTTGAAGGAGGATGTATGCCTTCATACCCAGCACCAGCGCCCACCATGTATGACTCAAGGTGGCTGCCTGATAAACACCCCGTGAGAACCTACAGCTGGCACTGAGGTCACAACTATGCTTGGACTTTTCGTGTTGATGCAGGATGTGACACAGTATGAGGACATGGCTTAGATTAGCAACTTTAAGAAGAGGGGTTTAGGGAGATCTAGACTCAATTTTAAACAGGAATTTAAAAGCTTAGCCATTTATTCAATATCCTGGGATAAACCATAACAAAAAAGAATATAAAAAAGGAATGTCTATATGTGTATAACTCAGTCACTTTGCTGTACAGCAGAGATTGACAGAACCTTGTAAAGCAACTACACTTCAATTTTAAAAAATTTTTTTTTAACTGAAGCCATCTTCTGGCTATTAAGAGTGACTCTAGGGCTTCCCTGGTGGCACAGTGGTTGAGAGCCCGTCTGCCGATGCAGGGGACACGGGCTTGTGCCCCGGTCCGGGAAGATCCCACATGCCGCGGAGCGGCTGGGCCCGTGAGCCATGGCCGCTGAGCCTGCGCTCCGCAACGGGAGAGGCCACAACAGTGCGAGGCCCGCGTACTGAAAAAAAAAAAAAAAAAGAGTGACTCTATACTTCAAAGCAATTATGAACTTTAAAGGCAGCCTAGTAAAACGTGCCCTGGCAAGTACCAAATTTATTTCTGACCCAAACCTCTCCGCTGTCACCCACCTGGCACTCTCCCCCAAATATAAAGGTATCACCTCTCTTTTTTTTAAAGTACCTAGATTCTGTATCTTTTTTTTTTTTTTTTTTTGCTGGATTTTAGTTCCCCGACCAGGGATCAAACCTGGACCCTCGGGGTGAGCGCGCACAGTCCTAACCACTGGACAGCCAGGGAATTCCCTAAAGTACCTAGATTCTGAAACACACACACAACTTCCTTCAGCCAAAACTATCTGTTACTTTTGGCTGACACCTGGTGTCACCTGACACCGGGACCCTTCCCCAGACTTTGCCATCCCCCATAACAAACCCCAGAGATAATCCTCCTGACAGCACGGGCTTTCCGGAGAGCTACTGTGACAACATCGGCACAGAACGCCACCTCCAACCACCACACCACCCTCCTACAGCCAGTAAGCCAAGACACACAAAGAGGACGGAATAAGAGTCCTCACTGCTCTCTAGGCCTCTAGGGAAGGAGCAGAGCAACTACCTGCCTGGAGGACCAGAGTGCAAAAGGACAGGAACTTTCCAACCCAAGCAAGACTTGGGGTGGGAAAACTGCTCTGGGCAGTTTTCCAGACATCTCTGCAGGGGACACTGGTCACTGTCTGTCCCCCCCCGCGCCAAAATCAACCTGAGAGTGACTCTGCAGTGACTTAGATCCCGAACCACATGGAACATTAGGAAAAGTCATGTCAAATATCAGAGTGACATCTAGAATGATCGCGAGGAGGCTCACTTCTCAGTGGAAGAACCAAAGGCCAGGAACCAAAGGCCCCCTCGGCTAGGATCACAGGGGGACTCTGCTGTTGCAATGCTTTTGGAGGCCAGCTGGGCAGAAGGCTGGCTGGTTATTTTTAAACTGAGAAAACTGAATGGGAAGGTAGCAAATTTGAATTCTTGTGATCTCCTGAGGTCCTTTCCAGCTCCAAGATGCTACCAAAGAACACTGCATATGCACATACATATGCACACGCTTCTTTATAAAAACGTATATACGGATGTGTGAATATATATAAATGAGTACTATATTCACACTTCCAAACACAAAGCACTTGAAATGCGCACTGCTGAGGCGATTCAGAGGCCCACGAGGCTGGAACACAGATGCAACTGGCAGACCTGAGCAGAGCCACCAGCCCTCCTGCGACTACAGTCACCTTAAAACCAACCTGCCGCTGCTTGTGTAGGTGTGAACCCTGCCAAGCCCCAAAGCAGGACTCCAGACGCCTTTCTTCCAGTGACTCTAGTCACAAGTGTCCCAAACTCAGGAAGGCGGGCTGGAACAAAGGAGGGGAAGAAAAGAAAAGCCCAAACCTCTGTCCAGGCACCCAGCTCTGCCAGAGCCAGGGATCGGGGCAGAGCAGCATCCTTCTCCTCTTGCCCTGTCCCTCCAAGCAGCAAAAAGGTCACCCTCTTCCCGCTCTGCCATCACCTCCTTGCTCAGGGCCTCTCCTCTTCAAGTTGACTGCACGGACATCAAGTTGGTAACTGGGGAAACTAAAAAGGCCTCTAGAAAGGAGAGCTTTGCTCTAATCCTAACCAAGCCAAACCAATTTGAGGGAGCCTATCTCAGCCCTGAACAATAACAGCAAAAAGAATCTGTGGTTTGGGGCGGGGGCGGGGGGGAAGGTGGTACGAAAATTTATTTATTAAGAAAGATCTGTGATGGTGTGCCTATCATGGGAAACAGTTTGGTGATTTTCTCCAATCAAAGACAAGGAAGTTCTGATCCTGAGTCAAGGCTCAGGATGTGGGTAGCTAAACTGGGGAGGGGGTGGGGAGGAGGTGGGCGGTAGGGGGTGTGTCTCTCGGAGTAAAAACCCACTAAGTCCCTCAGGTCCTGACAATGAACGGGGGCGGGTCGCACCAGCTTCCCACTTGCCTCTCTAGAGAATGAGATCCTACCTCTACCACTTGGATCTGAGTTGTTTACAGGTGCAGTGCTGTCATGCCACGGAACCCCGCACAAACCTCAGCTTTCCCCTCCTCAACTTCACAGCCCCAGAAGTGCCCAGCCTTCCCTAACTGTGCCGCCAGAGCCGGGTGCAGACAGCGGCGTCCGCCCTGGGCCGGGCCTGGCAGTCAATGTCAGGAGTACCCGGCCACAGACCTCGACTCTGGCATTTCTGAAAACCTTATGCGTCTCCAGGTTACCGCAGTACCCAAGCGCCCAGCACCCTGTTCGCGCTCCAAACGCGGCCCGGCAATGCAAGCGCCACCTCTTCCCTCTTCCGCGCGGCAGCTACGAAACCACGGCATTGTGTGTGACAGCGAGTGTGTGAGCGAACGTCCCCTGGCTCACACACCCCCTTCCACCCGGTCTGCTCACGGCGCCCGGTCTGTGCGCGCGGCGAGCGCATCGCGAGCCGGTGCCCCCATCAAGAGGCCTCACCGCCAGGCCTCTGGCCACCCGGCCTCGGACCTGACCTCGGGAAGCTGGGGGTAACGTCCACGCCCCCATTCTCGGCCGCGGGGGCGACCGGCGAGAGCAGCCCTGGGAGCCGGGCAAAGGCGAGGCAAGGGCCGAGGGGACGCGAAAGGGCGACTGGAGGGCGCCGCGCCCCCAAGTTTGCCAGCCGCGGGCCGGGAGGGGGCCAGGAGGGGGCCGGGGCGGCTCGCGACTCGGCAGGAAGTTCCCAGGGCTGCACTGAGCATGCTCTCGGGGATTATGTGCGCGGGTGTGGGCTCTGCGCTCCCCGCAGCCTCTCCGGCCAGGCAGCCTCCGGAGCGCGCCAGCAGGATCGTGGGCCCACGGAGGTCCCTTAGGGGTGGGGGGCACCCCCGGGCTTCCCTGGTCCCCAGGACCAGAGCGCCCGCCCACCGCATCCCCCTTCCCCCGGGGCCGGGAGCCAGCCTCCCTTGTTGTTCCTCCCCACTGGCCGGTGGCTGAGTCCGCCCTGAGCGCCCAGGTCCCGGGGACCCCAGCCCGGCCCACACCCGCAGCGTGACCCCACCAGGCTCCTCCGCGGTCCGAGCGCCCCTCTACCATCCCTGGCCGCTCGCCTCCAGCCCGCGCAACCAAAGCCTCCCCCGGACAGTCCCTTGAAAAGCCCAAACCCCCCACTTCCCAGGGGCCATGGGGGCCTGCAGTCTCCCCTGAGAAGGGGTTGCCCCGGGTAGGTGGGCGCCTCCAGGCGCGTCCCCGGCTGCACTCCTGGCTGTCTCAGAGCGGCCGGGGCACCCACGCAGGCGGCGGAGGGGCGGCGGGCGGAAGCCCCCAGCCGCGCAGCCCACGGAGCAGACTCTCTCCCCGCCTCCCGCGCCCAGCTCCCCGCGCCCTCCGCGGTCCCCTCTGCGTTCATCTCCCCGTGGAGATGGAAAGCTTCGACGCGATCGCCCCGACCCACTGGCTCTCACCTCCTTGTTGAGGAGCAGCAGCAGCAGCAGCCGGGAGTGCCTGCCAGCTGCCGTCCCCGGGGGGACCCAAGCTCCGCGGGGCACGGGGTCGCGGCACCCCTAGCCTGCGGCGGGGCTACCTGGGCTGGATCGAGCCCGGGGCCGCCGCGGCAGCCGCGGGAGCCGCAGGGCCGCCGCCGAGCGGGCCGCGGCAGGGACGGTCTGCAAACTCTCAGCCCTGGCGGGGCCGCGCACGGCGCGTCCACACTCGGCCTGGACACTGCAGAGACGCTCCTCGGGGGCTCAGCTGACCAGGGCGGGGGGTCTGGCTTCAAATTCTTCCTACCCTCCCCTCCCGACCTCTCCAACTTCTCCCCGCTTCTGGGCTCGCAGCTCTCTAAGGCAGGGATTCCGGCCGGGGACGTTCGGCAAACTCCCCGCCCTCCCCGCGGAGCGCTCAGCCAATTCGGAACGCCCCAGCCTCTCAGGGGCCGTCTGCAAACTACCAACCCTGTCGGAGAGGACTTTACCAACCTCTCAATTCCGCAACCCAAAGGCAGCAAGGGAGACACTTCGCGGCCACAAATACTATTCTAGCAAGGTCAGGGGCAAATGTGCAAATGCTAATGCGACAATGCATCCTCCAGAGAGGTGCAGTCCAGGCCTCTCAGCACCAGGGGCCTTCTAGCAGTTAAGCCCAGTGACGGGAGATTATGGACTCAACCATCTACCGGACGGGCAGCTTGAATCAATGCCCTGAGCCTCAGTTTCCATCTTTGTAGAATGGGCTTTATGAAGCAGTATATGTTTCTGCCACTTGGTCGCTGTGACCTTGAGCAACCCACTTAACCATTTGAATTCAACTTCTTTATCTACGAACATAATAAATGGGGCTTCTTGAGGTTATTCTGAAGATGAAATAAAATATATGTAAAGTACTTAGCAATACCTGGCACATAGTAGGCACTCAACAAATGAATTCCATCTCTCTTTCTCTTTCCCACTCCCGCCCCCGGATTTTATGAACACTCTGGACTGGCTAGCTGAACACTGTACTGTTGTAAATTCAGAAAGAAATAAAACACATCCCATGCCCTGAAGGCACCACAAAGAACATTGACTGACACCACATATTAAATCCAACCAAGCCCCAGGAGAGAGAATGCTGTACAACGCTAGGCATTACAGATCCTTGTTAAGTATAGTATCTGGAATGGAATGAGAGTGACCTGGTGAATTACCTAGGGGTGGAAATTACAAGGTTCATAACCCCATCAAGTTCCAAGCCCTGTAACCAGTCACTACATCAAGTCACTGTATGAAGGTTTATGTTCCAATTTCCCTTATCTTCCCTGCAGAATTTCTCCACCCCCATTTCACTGTCCCCCCTGGGGTCTTCTTTCTTAAACTCAGATCACCCTACTCTGCTGCCCACCCTTCCCAGCAGAGGCGTTTAAAACCTGAAGATCATGGAATTCTTAGACCCTAGAAATGACTTAGTCCAAGTCCTTCACTTTGTAAGTAAGCTCTCAGGGCCAACCAGCTGGTTGGGGAGGTCTCCCGTCTCCAGGATCTTAGTAGAACACACCCTGTAGCACCTGTTCCATGGAGTTACTCTAGGCCCTAGGCACATTAGGTCAGTCCTACCTTTAACTCCAAGCTGGAGGCAATGGCTCTAACAATTCCTGACCAGATGAGCCCCAAATTATCAGCCACTTAGATCCTCAGCTGTCAGGAAGTGTCCAGGTAACGATCAAGAACCGCAAGGAAATGTGCATGGGCAAGATGATTCCTCTTAATAAGACTTTTATGTGAAATGCCAGGAATGTTGGGAGGCACGTATTTCCCTCAGTCCCTTGGAAGAAAAATAACATCTCTCTCCCTCTTTGGGCACTGGGAGGGAAATAGAAGAATGGTGACATCTGGTGGCCAGGACTTTCTGTGCTTTGGATATGGATGGTACAGATTCTGATCCTAATATATTCGCTTTGAAGCCAAGTTCCTGCGGGTGGCTAATAATTGTACCACCTGGTTGCCTAGAGATTTCTGAAAGACATCAATCATTTAAACTCTGCGGACCCACTGCTATAGAGGATATTACAGATGGTTATTATTTCAGGATATTTTTTATATACAACTGTATGTGTATATAGAGAAATAAAGTATAAGGATGTGATATTCATATGTACACACATCATATATATTTATATAATATATATTTGTATTACATAGAGTCTATTCATTTGTATGAATAATGTACTTGCAATGCCTTTGAGGGAAATTATACTACCCCAATTGTTTTTCTTACAGAGTTAATTTTGTAAATTATAATAATTGCTAAAGGACATTGCTTGTAGAATAGAAGTAAAGATGCTTACTTGGATGGAGTTGTATATTTCGTCACGTCCTATCAAGACAGAACTGATTACAAAATTACAGAGGAAGAAAATAACACAGTGGGGTTAAAACAGTGAAAGCCCGGGCAGCTGATGGTCAAGGCCAGGCTCACCTGGTGAACAGTGACTCGTTTTCAGCATTTCCATCACTTGTGAACAATAATGTTAGGTTCAAGGAAGAAAGATGTTTGGGATTAATTCACAAAAATGCAACAGTGTCTGCTGGTGTTACTAAGTGTTCTTCATTTCTTTCCATGTTTGTCCCATGTACCATATTTCAGATAATTGCTCAGTTATAAACTTAGAAAACACAACTCTGTCCACACAGCCAAGTCCATTGTTTCTCAGCATCACTTATTATGTTAATTATGTTAATTATGTTAATCTTTATAACAACTCATGGAGCAGATTTTACTATACCCATTTTATAGAAGAAGAAGACAAGACTCTGAAAAGTTAGGTAACATGTCCACCAGAAGGCACGACTGAGTAGAGTCAGTCAGGATTAAATGGAAAGTTTTCTGGACTCCAGAGCCCAGAATCTTTCTCCTATGCTGTGTTGCCTACCCCAGGAAGAAATGAAGATCAGAAACCACTCTGAAGATATGGGGATATATGTATATGTATAGCTGATTCACTTTGTTATAAAGCAGAAACTAACACACCATTGTAAAGCAATTATACTCCAATAAAGATGTTTAAAAAATAAAATGAACACTGAAAAAGAAACCACTCTGAAAAGCACACTAAAGACTAAAGGGGAGGGCTTCCCTGGTGGCGCAGTGGTTGAGAGTCCACCTGCCGATGCAGGGGACACGGGTTCGTGCCCCGGTCCGGGAAAATCCCACATGCCGCGGAGCGGCTGGGCCCGTGAGCCATGGCTGCTGAGTCTGCACGTCCGGAGCCTGTGCTCCGCGGCGGGAGAGACCACAGCAGTGAGGGGCCCGCGTAACGCAAAAAAAAAAAAAACAAAAAAAAAACTAAAGGGGATACTTAAGTTACTACAGATAAACTACATTTCCTGACCTACTCAAATTGAAAATTATAAGCAGCAAAATAACAATTGTGTATGTAAACCTTGTAAAGCTGAGACCCATGTGATTCAGTCTTGGAGCAGCTCTCTGTGAAATAAACAAATGAATTTTTTCCTGCCCAGGACTTGATCTACCTTTAATGGCTTGGGAATTATCCACTATGTAATCCTGAGTGACTCCTAACACTCCTACATTAATGATTGTTGTTCCATCACAGATAATTTTTAACTTTAACTTTTAAACTTAAACTCTTTAGTTTCCTTTGCTTATAAAGGAAGTTTCTGTATTTCAGATCCTATTAGTCACTTGCATTTTTAAAGGAAAGATGCCTTCTCTTGGAAGACAAGTTGGTCCCAGTATGAAGTCAAATCACACTTGAGAATGTCAGTGTTCACAAACTGCATACCTTAAAATGATACAGGATATATATATATATATATATATATATATATATATATTTTTTTTTTTTTTTTTTTTTTTGCGGTACGCGGGCCTCTCACTGTTGTGGCCCCTCCCGTTGCGGAGCACAGGCTCTGGACGCGCAGGCTTAGCGGCCATGGCTCACGGGCCCAGCCGCTCCGCGGCATTTGGGATCCTCCCGGACCCGGGGCACGAACCCGTGTCCCCTGCATCGGCAGGCGGACTCTCAACCACTGTGCCACCAGGGAAGCCCTAGGATCTTTTTAAAATATTCATAATGCTTAAGATGACATTATATGTAAAAACAGAGGAGTTAGGTTTCTTCCTATATGTGATTGTATTAATGGTGCTTTATTAGTTTCCAGTTGCTGCTGTAACAAATTACCACAAATTTGGTGGCTTAAAATAATACAAAGGTATTATCATATACAGTCCTGGAGGTCAGAAGTTCAAAACGAGTATTTAGGGGATAAAATCAAGGTGTCAGCAGAGTTGGTTCCTTCTGGAGGATCTAAGAGAGAATCTATTCCTTGCTTCTTCTAGCTTCTAGAGGCCGCAGCGTCCCTTAGCCACTGGCTACGCAACTCCAATCTCTGCTTCTGTCATCCCATCACTTTCTCACTACCTCTGTCTTAGAAGAACGCTGTGATTATATTCAGGGACCATTTAGATAATACAGGATGATCATCCCACCTAAAGATCCTTAATAGGCATAGCCGCAAAGTCCCTTGTGCCATATAACATAAGAGTCACAGGTTCCAGAGATCAGGCTGTGAACATCTTTGGAGGATCCTTACTCAGCTCACCACAGTCTGCCTCCTGGACCCCAAAGCTTTACATGCATCCCACATCAAAATACATTCACCCTTTTCCAACACGCCCCAACATCTCAACTCATTACAGCATCAACTCAAAGTTCAGAATCTCTTTGAATGTTATCAGTTCAACAGTCCCGCATCACAAACATTTCCTCCATCAGACAAGAGGTTTCTGCGCAGACTTTCCCCGGATAAATCTATGAAGTGGCTGGCTGAGGAGTTTGATGAGCCACATGCGTAATCTCGTCAAAGACAGAATACTGAAATATACATACATTATTCCCAGGCTCTAGCAAAAGATTGTGCAGCCACATCCTTGGCTTTCTCTCCAGCGCATGCTTTCCTGACAGTAAATCTCCTACTTTTAGCCAAAATCTGGACAGGCTGAGAATTTCCAAAAGTCACTTAGTCCTGGTTCTATTTGCCTAATGGTACTTTTATCAATTTATCTCTTTCTTCTTGCATTTTACTACAAGCAATAAGAATAAGCCATGTGGCACCTTCACCGCTTTGCTTGGAAATCTCTTCAGTTAAATATCTAAGTTCGTCACTGCCAAATTCTTCTTTCCGTGTAAATAGAGGACACAATTCACCTAACCTTTCTGCCACTAGATAGCAAGAATCCTCTTTCCTCCAATTTCTAATAACATATTCCTCATTTCCTCCCAAGCCCTCAACAGCAGTCTTTAATATCTATATTTCTACTAACAGTGTGTTCAAGGCAATCTTAAACTTCTTCCATAATCCACCAATTATCCAATTCCAAAGTCACTTCCACATTTTTAGGTATTTGTTACAGCAGCACCTCACACCCAGATACCAACAAAATCTGTACTGGTTTTCAATTGCTGATCTAACAAATTACCACAAACGTAGTGGCTTAATACAACACAAATTTATTCTCTTACAATTTCGAGGTTAGAAGTCTAAAATCAAGGTGTTGACAGGGCTGCATTTCTTCTGGAGGCTTTAGAGGACATTCTGTTTCCTTGCCCTTTCCAACTTCTGGAAGTTGTCTTCCGTCCTTGGCTCCTTTCCTCCCTCTGCTACCATTGTGCCTCATCCTTCTTCTAACTCTAATCTCTTACCTCACTCTTACATTGGACCCTTGAGGTTACATTGGGCAAATCCAGAAAATCCAGGGTAATCTCTCCATCTCAAAATCCTTAATCACATCTGTAAAGTCCCTTTTGTCATATGAGGTAATATTCAAAGGTTGCAGAGACTAGGATGTAACATCTCTGTGGTGCTTTTTTCAGCCTATCCCAGGCCTCAGTTCTTCACCCCTCCTTGGAACTGGGCAGTGCCCTCTCTCTGGGAGGGGGGTGTCCTCTTCACCCGTGGACTCTGAGCTTGGCCCTGTGACTTGCTTTGGCTAATAGAAAGAGGCAAGTGATGCCCTCAAATGGTCTTTCACATTTTCTACTGTCTTTGAGCTCTTGCCACTGCTATGAGAAGGAATGTTTCCATCAGTTTAGCCCAGTGGCCCCATGAGATAGATGAGGGATGTGTGGAGCAAGGCTGCCCCAGCCAAACTCAGCTTAGAGCGGAGCCTCCAGCTGCTCCACAGACAAAAGAATAAGCCCAGTTAAGAATGGACAGCTTCTGCAGCTAACCCTCAAATGTGAGAAATAAACGCTTATTGTTGAATGCCATTGACGGCAGGGTGATTCGTTAAGCAGCAAATACAATTCTGTTGTTTCCACAATAACTTTAAGGCCTAAGGAAAAACTACCAAGGCCCATCCAATTGTTCAGAATACCTAGAATCGTGCATTTTAACACACACACACACATATACACACAGACTTCATTTTACAGAGTATCAAACAGTTTTTTTAGTGCTTTGTAAAAACTGCTTCCAGAGAAAATGTCATGTGGGCCGAAGCAAAGAGGAATCAGAGAAAAACTGGAGAAGGCAGTGATTTAAACCAGAGGGACCACCTTTCCTGGAGCATCCCCCAACAGATTAAATTATGAGGGAGGGTATTTACTGAAACTGGTTTCCTAAAGGCCTAAAAATTCTGTAAAGAACACCTTCAGGGCTTCCCTGGTGGCGCAGTGGTTGAGAGTCCGCCTGCTGATGCAGAGGACACGGGTTCATGCCCCGGTCCGGGAGGATCCCACATGCCGCGGAGCGGCTGGGCCCATGAGCCATGGCCAATGAGCCTGCGCGTCCGGAGCCTGTGCTCCGCAACGGGAGAGGCCACAACAGTGAGAGGCCCGCATACCGGGGAAAAAAAAAAAAAAAAAGAACACCTTCAAGTAATGCACATTGACTCTTTTCCTTGTTTTACAAACTTTGCAAATTAGAAAGCATTTCCCAGAGTTCTTTGCAACCCTAATTTGGCAGTCTTAACTGATGTTGCTGTTGTGTGTGTGTAGCCATCTCGTGCTGAGAGCAGATTGCGTACATCTCTTCCCAACTCCACATTCAGTGATTCAGTGACATCAGGTGACAAGTAGTAATGAGCCTTGGTGGAGTATTTACACCATGGAGATCTTGCTTCAGTTCTGGATGTGTGCACTGAGTCATAATAGAAATGGTAGTTTTTACACTTGGGTCATGGTCAAAAGCTCTGAAGGCCATGGCTCACATAGTGATTGAGTAAACTTCAACTCCCCGCAGTACTAACAGTCTATCTGTGCAAAACATTTTTGCCCCGGAAGCGAAGTTTGACATGGCAGCAAAGCAAATGGTAACATTACCCACATTAATTTGGAAACAGGCATTTTTCTGTGGCTGTTTCTGCCATGCGTGTTCAGGTTTCTGCGTTTTTCTTTGTCCTCTGTCCAGCTGCAGGAGCTGGGGGGCAGTGTGTGTGTGTGTGCGTAGTTCATCCTAATGCTTCAGGCTACAAGTTATAATGCATGTTGATAATAAGAAAAGAATGGGTGTTTTGTCTGGATAACTTCAAAAGATGGTGGTGGTCCCTGCAGCCCTTCTCTCAGACCATGCCAGCTCCTGAACAATGTCATTCTTTTTTTAAAAAATTTATTTATTTAATTTATTTTTGGCTGTGTTGGGTCTTCGTTGCTGCGCGCGGGCTTTCTCTAGTTGTGGCGAGCAGGGGCTACTCTTCGTTGTGGCACGCGGGCTTCTCACTGCAGTGGCTTCTCCTGTAGCAGAGCACGGGCTCTAAGCACTTGGGCTCAGTAGTTGTGGTTCGCGGGCTCTAGAGCACAGGCTCAATAGTTGTGGTGTATGGGCTTAGCTCCTCCCCGGCATGTGGGATCTTCCCGGACCAGGGCTCGAACCCCTGTCCCCTGCATTAGCAGGCGGATTCTTAACCATTGCGCCACCGAGAAAGCCCCCAAGCAGTGTCATTCTTGAGTGAGATGGGAGATAGAATTGGCTTTGAACCATGCTGGTGGCCCTTGTCTGCAGCCAGCAGGCCCTTGCACAGCAGTTGGAGAGACCTTATGCTCCAGAATAATTCACCAGCTCAACTGGGCTGGGAACTAGAAGTAAATCCAGTTGGCATTGCTATGAAGGTTGGAACAATCTCTGTGTCAGACAAGAATCTTAAAAGCTACTTTTGAGTATCCGTCCTTATGAGGAGGCTGAGATGTTGTTCTTCTTTGAATTTCCCATATTTTATGAAACACATCGTATGTCTGGATAAACATACTCAACGTTTTGCTTTTGCTTTACGACTTTCTGTGCATTCCAAGCCTCAGACATATTTAGGGCCTTGGTGTTTCTCCTTGTCCATTTTACTGAGCTTCCCACTTTCACTGTAGCAGAAGTTTAAACGGGGCACTGTGGGGAGATACTGATGTAAAAGGAACCTTCCTGGAGTCATATGGTGCAAACCATCTCCACAGCCCTTAGTCAAAGTTTGCTTCCTACGCCCCTCCACCCCACCCCTTACACACACAATGAGGGTGGTATTGGCAGGACTTTACCCCCACCCCAGTCTCCAAAACCTCACTGTTTGATCAGTTGACTAGTCACCCTGGCTTAAATAGCTATGCAGATGCAGTATCAAGTCAACACCTCCCTTACTCACCCTCACAACTTCCAACTAGATTGGTACCATTGAGCCACTCCTGTAGGGGAGCATGGGAGGTCCACTTGTGTCGGTGCTCCCAGAAAGCAACACTTAGCCAAGGAAAGCCTAAAAAATACCAGTAACAATGGAAGGTCTAGCAGTCATTAGAGCTAATTCTATACACCAGACATCATTCTTGGGGATTTACAGCTATTAAATCACACAATTCCTCTGAAATGGGTGCTATTAGCATCACTTTACATTTGAAGAAAACCAAGGTTAACTCACCTATGGCTTGCATATAATTAGCCCTCGAGAAATACTGTGCTCAAGATCACAGGGCCATTTAGTGGCAAAATCTGGATCCAACCCCAGAGACTTTGGCACCAACTCTTAGCAAGACTCTTAGCAAGATGGTCTCACACCCCTGATTCCAAACCCTTTACATCCCCGGCCAGATTGAGTTCTAAGTAGTTAGAGGGCCCCCCTTGTCTTGCCCTTGGCTATCTCTCCAGCCTCACCATTCCCTGGCCCTCCTCACTCCACATTCTCCCCAGGCTGACCAACTCTCAGTGCCCTGAGCTGCGGCATTGTTTGAAGATGCTCTGGCACAAGTTACTCCCTTCCCTGTGGCCCAGCAAGTGAACGGGAAGGCCACTGACTGTGTCTGAAGTTATATTTTCAAAGGTAAATCACCTTTCAAATATCAGTGTTTGACTTAGATGTAGTAAAAAACATTATGATTCATCTTACAACGGATTACAATGATCAGTGTGGTATGATGCCATTTTAGTGGCTTTTTAGTATGAAAGCCACTAAAATGACAAGAATAACCAGAGCTTCCATTTAATTGCTTGATAAGCCCTCACCATTTTAAACCTGACCCGAGCCCTGGACTCCAGGAAAACAGCAGCAGTTAAGAAACCTTCCTGGGCTGCCCTGGTGGCGCAGTGGTTGAGAGTCCACCTGCTGATGCAGGGGACGCGGGTTCGTGCCCCGGTCCAGGAAGATCCCACATGCCACGGAGCGGCTGGGCCCGCGAGCCATGGCCGCTGAGCCTGCGCGTCCGGAGCCTGTGCTCCGCAACGGGAGAGGCCACAGCAGTGAGAGGCCCGCGTACCATAAAAAAAAAAAAAAGAAATCCTCCTATTCTTTTAATTGAACTATAGTTGATTGACAAGGTTGTGTTAGTTTCAGGTGTATAGCAAAGTGATTCAGTTATACATATATCTACTCTTTTTCAGATTCTTTTCCCATTTAGGTTATTACAGAATATTGAGTAGAGTTCCCTGTGCTATACAGTAGGTCCTTGTTGGTTATCTGTTTTATATATAGTAGTGTGTATATGTTAATCCCAACCTCCTAGTTACCCCTCCTCCCCTCCTCCTTTCCTTTTGTTTTCTGAAATCCCCCATCCTTTCGTGTTCCAGGAAACAGCTAAAGGCAACATAGATAAGACCTATCTCCACTGGGCCTCAGAAGTCCCTCATTTAACTGATTCGATAAAACCCCAGATCTCCCTCTTTTTCTTTGAGAGTCTTCATTCATGGATGTTCTCCTTACTGCAATAGCCCGAATAAAACCATCCCCTTAATTATACAGGACATTTTGTCTTTGACAGTTTGCTCTCATGACTCAGATTAGACCGGGCCTCTCCCTTCAGATCCTCCTTTACCTCACCCTGGTCATGGGACTGGCAACTGGGTGGCCCAGTGGTGTGTCAGACTCTTGGTCTCCTGTGTTCCAGACTCTTGTCCATTGATAGCACAGTAAGGATTTGATTTTGATTCTTGCTTGATTTCTAGTGCCAGCTTCCTCTGATTTTATGATCTGACCATTTGTGGTCTCTGTAAATGGATTGAAGGTTTATAGAGATCTTTTCTCTGCTGGGTGAGAGAGGACAGATAATCCAGCTTCTTATCCTTCTTTGTTTGTGTGTCAATTTGTCTAATCGATTAAGAATTTGTCCCTAATGAGAACAGCTCTTTGAAATGAACCAGTGAGTTTTGTATTTCTGTGTTTATGCTTGACCCATGGCTGAAACTTTAAAATTGAAGCTATAAGCTCTCCATCTGTATCTGTAAGTATATGTCTACAAGTTTATAATAAATGTCTATATCCAGGTGGTATTAACAAATTAGAGTATAAAATTTCTTAAAAGAGCTCCATTCTGATTGGCTTAGAGATAAATAAGCACTTACACAGATTGAATATTCCTGAAGTTCCCACATGATACAGAGAGGTTATAGCTTTGGGTCTGTTAATAAATTTGTTGATTTTTTGCCACTTTGAGAAATTACACTAAAGGGGATGTGTTTTTGTTAAGAAAAAAGGAGAGTAGTTTTGTCCTAAAGTAAAATGACTGACGGTTCAAGATTAAGAAATAGGAGAGTTTAGGATGAAACCTGAATAGTTATGAAAAGTTGTAGAAAGTTTGCAGAAAGGGAATTTTACCTGCCACAGTCAAAGGAGGCTAAGGTTTATGACTTATTTATAAAATTTTCCAAAAAGAAGTTTTAGTGTCAATTGCTGTACTGATAAAAAACTAGAATTTGGTTTTCTCTTGATTAAAATGACACAATTTTCTGAGATGATTGGTCTGCTCTTGACAACAGCTTGTAAAAGGTTATTCTTACCTTCTGTGTGGTCTGCCTAGATAACAAAGATTCTGTATATTATAAGAGCAATTTCCTACTCTTGATGTTGACTTTGTCATGTCCTTGATTATTTAAGAGAACAAAGTTTTCTCACTTTTGAAAGAGCTAAGTCAGGGTTCTTGACCACCACTGTACCACCTATGTTTCCTTTTTAAATCTGTTGCTGTCACTTTGATTAAATGAGTAGCCAAGTATTATTCTCGGTAACTTACGATCCTATTTTAACCAGTATTCAAATCTCCTGACAACTCTTGATATTTTGCCTTTCCTAAGTCGAATCCTAAATGATATCTTTTACTTTCAAGGCTGTCTTTAAGATTTCCCAGAGAGCCCCCAGAAAATCACAAGCAATTTGTTTTTTCACCTTGTAAAAAGAGAGGTGCTGAAAATAATTAGGTTTATTTGATATGTTACGATTGTTGAGTTGCATGGAAAACATTGTCAAATGAGAAAAGATACTTAACCTTCTCTAGGTTAAATGGGTATGGATAAAATATTATTACTATGAATATTTTGAAATGATATGCCCCATCTTTAAATTATCCTAATGTGAGAGCGCTCACTGTTTTCTGCTGGGACTCTCATTGACATAATTAAATTTATTTTAGGACCTCAGAAGACATTTTTGTTTTCAGGAATCCATTCTCCAAACACTCTTGGGAAGGACAATGGCTTAAATTATTTTCCAAGAACAAGGCCCACCATGATCTGGCCCCTCTCTCACCTCTGAACCTCTTCTCACACATTCCATGCTTGAAGCAACTGAAATTCTTTGAAGTTCCCCAAGCGTCGAATGTTATTTCACCCAATCATGCTTTGACCCAGGCTGAGACACACACTCATCCAATCTGGCAAACTCTTACCATCTTTCAGGATCCAAGTCAAAGCACCCTTCTTAGAAAGCTCCCTTCCCTGTGCCTTTCGGGCAGGGATGCCCACTCCTTCCTCCACAACCCCTGGTATTTACCTCTAGTTCTGCACCTGCCATGCTCTCCTGGAGAGGTCTTCTCCATGTCTGTCTCTGCAGTACATTCTTAGCCCCTTGAAGACAGGGTCTTATTTAATTCATGCTAGCATATGGCTTGCATATAATTAGCCCTCGAGAAATACTGGGTTTGTTGAATTAATGTACAACTGATTGAATTAAAATGGGAGTCCAAAAAAAAAAAAAAAAAAGGGAGTCCAATTCACATTGGGATAGTGAAGAAAGAGAGGGGCATTTGAAACGGGAAGGGTGGGATATTCGATCTTGACTTTTTACCTAGTGCGGGTCTCACATAACTTTTATAGCCATAATAAGAAAGAAAAGAAAAGAAAAAGCTTCAGAGTTAATAATATCTTGCTGGCAAACTGGGTCATAGTGAAGCTGGGGGTATTCAAATTGTTCTTCTCTCTAGGGAGGCACACTACATAAATTAATACACTGAACCATGGCCTGAAGGGCCCTGAGGCTTTAATAAATAAAGAGCTGCACTGGGCCAAATAAGAACATAACACTGCCAAATGTCCCGATGTCTCAGTTACAATAACAATGTTTCCTGGGCCCAGGCCAGAGAGCAGCTCAGAGAACATTAAAGAATTTTTGTGCTCCTCTTAAATTCCTCTTTGATTGAAGAGACAACTTTGGCATCTCCCAAAAGCAAAGTAGACATCTCCAGTCTGCTTAAGGTTCCTTCCTGACTCCAGCTTGAAAAGAAAGCCTATTTCTGGAGACTTTCTCTCTGCGCTGTTTTCTCCTCTGTGACTTCTCCATTTATTTAGGACAAAAAACCAGCTGGTGTTAAAGGGATAATTCTGCTGAGTATGGTAGGGTCTTTGTGAACAAGATCTCTTTTATAGAGAAACAGAGGGTAATTCTTGGGATGAATTCCCCCTACTCCACTACATAATATCAGAATATTTGAGTAAGAAGGGACCTTAGAAGTTATCTAATCTCTTATTTTAAGGATAAAAAACTAAGATCCAGAGTGGTGATCAAACTCGCTCAAGGTCAGAGAGCAGGGCAAAAATTGGTTTAGCATTCCAGTGTGGTACTTTACTCATTCAGCACTCCCTGTTCTTTGAAATATCTCTAACTTTGAATCGGAAGATTGAAAAAAAAACTTGGAAAAGAATGAAAATTTCAAAGGATCGAAATTTCACCATTTACAGCACCATGGATGGAATCGGAGGGCATTATGCTAAGTGAAATAAGTCAGACAGAGAAAGACAAATACTGTATGCTATCACTTATATGTGGTACCTAAAAAATAAACAAACTAGTGAATATAACAAAAAAGAAGCAGACACACAGATATAGAGAACAAACTAGTGGTTACAGCGGAGGGGTGGGGAGGAGAAACATAGAGGTGGAGGAATGGAAGGTACAAACTATTGAGTGAAAGATAGGCTACACGAATGTACTGTACAACACGGGGAATATACCCAATATTTTGTAATAACTGTGCGTGGAGTGTAACCTTTAAAAATTGTATTAAAAAACTTACTAGGAAATATACACAATAAAATATTGATCACAAAACAAGAAGCTACTGCAGTAAGTAATCCATATGGGAGATGATGAGTCTGAAATAAGGAGGGATGGCAGAAATGAAGAGGCAAAGACAGGGACTTCCCTGATGGTCCAGTGGTTGACTCCATGCTTCCACTGCAGGGGGTGTGGGTTCGATCCCTGGTCCGGGAAATAAGCTAACGCATGTTGCCGCATGGCCAAAAAAAAAAAAAAAAAGAGGCAAAGACAGATGAGACATATATAGGAGGTGGACCCAAAGGGCTGTAGTGATGGATTGGATGAGTAGAGAGGGAGTGATCAGAAACTAGCCAGCCACAGACAGTCTCTAGAGCAGCGTTTCTCAAGGCTTCCTCGGCACCATGGATATTTTTAGCCAGACAATTCTTTGTTAGGAGGAAGCGTGTAGCTGTCCCAGACATTTTAGGATGTTTGGCATCATCACAGGTCTTTACCCACTAGATTCCAGTACCACATCCTGCCTCTCCCGAGTTATGACAACCAAAAGTGTCTTAAGACATTGCCAAAGGTCAGAGTGGGATTGCAGAGGGGAGCAAAATCGTCACCAGTAATGTTTCTCAACACTTGGTCTGAAGACCAGCAGCTTTGGCATCACCAGGAACCTTGTTAGAAAGGCACTTTCTAGAGCCCCAAACCAGATCTACTAAGTCAGAAACTCCAAGGTGGAGCCCCACAAGCTTTGTTTGAATGAGCCCTCCCAGGGAACTTTGGGAACCAGTGGTACCAGAGAGGAGGGAGGAGGATGAGGTTGAGGTTAGAGGCTATGGACTGGATGGGGTACTTCAGACCCAAAGAGGGTGTGTCCAAATGGAGATTAGGTGACTCCTAGTCACCCTGGCTAAAACAGGTCTGATCACTTTTTCCTGAAGCTTGGGTGTAAGGGATGGAGAGAGAGTTAGAAGATCATGCAGGGTCCAAAGATGGTGATTTACTTTTCGGACTTGGCTTAAATATGCACATAAGTGTAGTCCAAAGAGCCAGCCAGGACAGGGCTTAAAAGCTGCAAAAGGGAGAAGTAGGTCTGAGAGAGAGTAATTCAGAAGAAAGTGAAGTTCACGGGTAAACAATGCAAAACATCAAAGAACACAGTGGCCAGGACCATTATGTCGTTTAGACCACAGTCTCAGCGGAGAGGTATGGACAAGTTCATTATTCAGGTTCAAAGTCAGCCTTGGCAATGTGCCTGGATCCTGCAAGGGTCTCAGTGAAGACTCAGGCCTGGTCTACATTCATGCAAAATACCTACCTTTTCAGGCCAAGGACAAAGAACTGAGTCCTCAATTATTCAGACATACCAATTAAAAGGGTTTCCTTTGTTTAATGAGTTTCATTGCTCAAATTAAGAAGTTCTTTTCCCACCTTATCGATCCATTTATCTTGCACACAGATCCCGCTTCAGTGGCCTAGAAACGTCCAGTTCATAAATCACCGTAGAGTCCTGGACTCTTGGTGTGAGAGAGTACCTTAAGAGGTGAGCCGGCCTCTGCCCTCTCTTTGGGCAGGTAAGGCCTATTTATGCCCACCTTCACAGGTAATTCAACTGAGTGCCCAAGAGAGAAAGAGATTTGCTCGAGGAAACAGAGTCACCTTGTTCGTATGTTAAACATTAAATGATAGTGCTTGATACTGATGACTCCGTGGCGGGGTGTCCGAGCGTTATCAGGGCATAGTCCATAACTGACAATTACAGGATGGTGAATACAAATCCTGAAACAAACAATGCTGTTGAGAAAACAGCTAGTTAATGCTACACAACTGGAAAGACCCCATGGACCAAAGAGGTAAATTCTCAGGCTATTTGTTGCACTCGCAGCTCCCTTAGGGACCTCCTTCCAGTGAATCATCATACTGGTGCCCTCTGAGCCTCTTTTCCTCCTAACCTCGGCAGATAGGATAAGAAGTAGACACCTGATCTAAGCACAACCAGGTTACAGGCTCTGCAAAATCTCTGTTCAAACAGAGACTTCACTGATCAGCTGGAACAATCAGATTTCCTCTCTTTGGACTTTGAAATGCAGCTGAAAGCAGAAAGGTGGTTAGTTGGCAACGTGAGCCCAGTAGAGACAGGCTTGGAGAGAGGAGAAAGAAACCTTGTCACACTGATGATGGAGCCCTAGAGTAAGGCTCAGCATGATCTAGGCACTGGGGTTGCTTTGGATTCGGAGCAAACCCTGAGCTCCTGACTCTGGAAGCCCAGTTGCCTCAGGATCCTGGTACTGTTGCTGTTCCTGGGCTAACATAAGAACAAACGTAAGACTATGATTCCAACCAAACCAAACCAAAAAACAAAACAACAACAAAACAAACAAACAAACTTTCTTCCTTCCTTGAGGGATCTGGAATCTCTGTTGCTTACAACCAGATATGCCTGGCCAGGCATTCCACTCTAGAACCCCCATCCCTGGTGCAGCCCCAGCACATACATATCCTAAAATGAGGCCAGAGAATCCCAAGCAAAATCTCCATGTCCTAGTCCATAGAAAACCTTCTATCAAAGGAATATGTTCAGAGGGAAGGAAGGCCAGCTGATCCATGGTTGTCCTCTGTACTTGCAGTACAGACAATGCAGCTAAGGTTAGTGATAATAGTAATGTCTGTGGAGGAGAGGGTAAGAGGCAGTGTCTAGCCAGCAGGATTCTCAACAAAGTTTCCAGTAACATACTTACCCCTTTTCCTTCCATCAACCAATGCTGGGTGGGCAAGGTCTGTTCTTTGCCCTCAAGAACTCACTGTCTAGTGGGAAAACAAATATGCAGGCAAGAAAATGCGATACAATGTGATAGGTGCTCTTATTGTTGCAAATACAGGGGAAGTGAGAGGATACATTGAAGACAGGAGGGAGGAGAGGGCCGTTCCCGCAGAGAGAAGGTCATGTGTAGAGTCCTGGAGGCAGGAAGCGTGGCAAGTCTGGGGAATGGCAGCCAGTGCACTCCGGGAAGGCACAGGATGAGGAAGCTGGGGAATGTCAGAGACGGATGGGGCCAGGGCAGGTCACGATGAAACTCATCAGAGATTCCCAAACTTCCTCACTTCCCTGCTCTCTCAGCATGTGAGTTACTTTTTCATGGGGCCCTGAGGCCAAAAGAAATATCTAACAATTCCATGTATTAAGTAGTTGGGTTTAAACAGTTGAATAGGTATTTATGTCCTAACAATTATTGCCGCTCAAAAAAATACACATAAAAGAAAAATGAATGTTTCCGTTCTATTCTTAAAAGATCACGATTAATTATGAACAGGATACGTGTACCTGTTGGACACGGCACAGTTTCTCAAAACTGGAAATCAGGTTGGACTCTGCCACCTCATTTTCTGCTTCACCTTGAATTTGGGTGATATTTCCTTTTCATCACCGATACCACCCGAAACCCAGCTTGGCAAAGTCATAATGTTATCAAAAAGAACGAGTTGGGTGGAATGCTGAACTGTGAGCTTTCTCAGGCTGGCGTCCCTCAATGTCGAGGACTGCTGCCTTTCCCTCAAAGAATGTAAAATATCCTATGTGCTCTGAGGCACCCCAGAGCCCAATACGGGAATCCTGGGACTATGATATGGTTCCTGGTTTCCAAAAGAGGTACAGCAATGAAACCACAAAACTGTAAACTTGGAGTTAATACCAGGATACTAAGCAATTGTTGATACGATTGGTGAAAGATAGAGGAACTCCTTGGACACAGGCAAAGTAAATGGGGAGAAGGAACACAGGAAGGTAGAGATGATAGCGAAGGAGATCCTGTGCGCCGGTGAGGTTATTATTAACCCTCTCTGAACGGTTTTGGTTTCTGTTACCCCATAATAACACTCAGTCTGGGTGGAAGGAGGAAGGATGTGGGCTCGAATCAGTCAGCCCCCTCCCAGGTCTGAACGACCCCCTCAGTGAAGGAGATAGAGGAGAGAACGCCTGACCTTTATTCACGGGAGACGAGATACAGTCAAAAGAGCGATGCCTTGAAAAGAAAGGGGCATGAGAGCCCTGGAGAGAGAGGGGCATTTTCCTGTCACTTGGACAGTGGTAGCATTATTGAGTCCCTGCCCACGTTGCCTCTGACAGGAATTGTCTCTCTGGGCCTCCTGAGGAATGGGTAGAGATGCCCCTAGTAAGAACAGGCAGAGGGCTGCATGGAATGATTAGAAAGTCACATCAACTCCCCAGCCCTAGACCAAGAAGAACCTCCCTACAGGCCTGCCACCAAGCCTGAAATGCTCTCCATCGTCACAGTGCTTTTGATTGGGGGCACTGGGTCTTCAGGGTTCTTCTGTTAAAATAGAAAGGTGCTATTTAGGGAGGACAAAGCATGAAGCCAACAGTGTTTGTCCAAATTTTAGCTCAGATTGGCTAATGGTTAGCCAATATAATCTAATGAATTATCTAAAAATACATTCTTCTGTATCTAATGTCACCTATTCCTATAAGATGGATTATCCCAAGACTCAGTGGCTTAAGACCAAGTAAAAATTATCTCACAGTCTGTGTGGGTCAGACATTTGGGAATGGCTTAGCTGGCAGTTCTGGCTCATTCTCTCATGAGAATGTAGGTGAGATCTGGGCTGGAGCTGAAGTCCTATGAAGCCTTGCATGCTTCCAGGATGACTCACTCATGTGGCTCTTTCAGTTCCTTACCACACGTACTTCTCTCGGGGCTGTATGAGTATCCTCACAACATGGCTGCTGGCTTCCCCTCAAGCGTGAGTGATCCAAGAGAGAGAGCAAGGAGGAAGCTACAATGCCTTTTATGACCCAGTCTCAGAAGTTACGCTCTCTCACTTCTGGCATACCCCATTCCTTGGGATATAGTCACCGAGTCCAGGCCACACTCCAGGGGTGGGTAATTAAGCTCCATCTCTTGAATGCAAGAGTATCAAAGATTTGTAGGCATATTTACAACTCACCACAGCTAATCACCTAGCAGCCATAAAGAGAAGGGGGGTGATACAGGTAAGGATAGTTTTTAATAGCTTTCCTGTAGTATATTTGACATAACCATATCATCCACCAATGTAAGGTGTACAATGCAGTGGGTTTTAGTACAATCACAGTGCTGTGCAGCCATCACCACTAATTCCAGAACATTTGCATCACCTCAGAAAGAAACCCTGTGGGCTTCCCTGGTGGCGCAGTGATTGAGAGTCCGCCTGCAGATGCGGGGGACACGGGTTCGTGCCCCGGTCCGGGAAGATCCCACATGCCGCGGAGCGGCTGGGCCCGTGAGCCATGGCCGCTGAGCCTGCACGTCCGGAGCCTGTGCTCTGCAATGGGAGAGGCCACAGCAGTGAGAGGCCTGTGTACCTCAGAAAAAAAAAATAATAAAAGAAACACTGTAATCATTAATGGTCACTCCTCATTCCTCTCACTGGCCCAGCCCTAGGCAACCACTAATCTACTTTGGGGATTAGGTTAGATTTTTAAATTTTTAGTTGTTTTAGTTTAATTTTTTATTTTTATACAATTCTTTTAAAATGTATTTATTTATTTTTGACTGCATTGGGTCTTCATTGCTGCACGTGGGCTTTTCTCTAGTTGCAGAGAGCGGGGGTTACTCTTTGTTGCAGTGCGTGGGCTCTAGGCACGCGAGCTTCAGCAGTTGCGGCTCACGGGCTCTAGAGTGCAGGCTCAGTAGTTGCGGCACGCAGGCTCAGTAGTTGCGGCATGCAGGCTTAGTTGCTCCACAGCACATGGGATCTTCCCAGACCAGGGCTCGAACCCATGTCCTCTGCATTGGCAGGCGGATTCTTAACCACTGCGCCACCAGGGAAGTCCTATTTTTTATACAATTTTTAAAGGTTACTTTCCAGTTACCGTTATTACAAAATATTGGCTATATTCCTCGCGTTGTACAGTCCTTGAGCTTATCTTACACCCAGTTGTTTGTATCTCCCACCCCCTCCACCCCTACATTGCTCGTACCCCCTTACTGGTAACCACTAGTTCTTCTCTATAGGGGACTGCTACTTTTGATAGGTGGTTAGTGAAGAAGAAAAGCTCAGAATGGAGTTCTATCCTGGTCTCCCATCTTGGAAGGCTGGTCAGTGGAGGGCAGGCAGAGGCAGGAACCCTAATGAGATAGTGATAGAGATATTGCCAGGCCTACCTGTGTGCTACAGACAGCAGTCAGAGCTCACTCAGGACTTCTCACCAGCAGCAGCCCGAGCACCGACACTGCCTAGTGAACTTGATCTGCCTGGTGGTCTTTAGTGAGGACTGAGAAGCAGACCAGCAACCTGAGGATTGTGATGCCTTGTAGGGGGGAACAGGGGCCTGAATGGAGTGCTACAGGTTGAGAGATGCTGGATCTAGGATCAGATACAGCTGTGTTGGGATCCCAGCTCTGCTATTGACTAGCTTGTGTCTCTAGTCAGATTGTATAAATTTATTGAAATTGAGGCTTCCTTGGAGGATAGTACAGATTCTCCTTTTGATTCCTCCCTGCCTACCAGTTCCTGAGACCTACTACAGAAGTACCAAACTTTCAGTTTAGCTGTAAGAATTCGAAATATCTGGAATATACTTAGCTTGCGTACCTTGCATATACTATGTCTTCAATAGAGGATGGTTATTACTATTATAATTCACAAGGTTGCCTGGAATCACTTGGATTTAGGCTGGGAGTCTCAGCATTTCGGGATAGAAATGCAGGTAAGTCAAATCTCCCTTGGATTACCTTTCTCCAGCATGGGACATATGAGGCCCTCTCTTGCCTCCCCTGGGGATGTTTCAAATCTTTCTTTCGAATGGAGGATGAATCTGAGAAGCTGTTTTGCTCTCACTGCACTTAGAAATATAGCAAGAGCTTAGAAATACCATGTAAGTTTATACATTTATATAAAAGTGGGTTGCTTCCTTTTTGAATGCACATCATCTCATAAACACATGTATACACAACTGCACTGCTCTGCAGTGTTAGCAGAAAAAAGTTCTACAGTTCAAACAACAAACCAACAAACAAGCAGCTTAGCCCAGCTGCACAGGCAGTACGGAAGGAAGGCACGTAGCTGGACAGGCTCTCCTCCTGGGCTCCTTTCCAGACCCGTGCACGGGCTAGGGTGGTGTTAACACTACCCTCTGCTGCCCTGCTTGGCACCACCAACATCAGACATACCTCACGGCAGAGGAGCACCAGGGGGAGGACCTGCAGTCTGAAAAAAGAGAAAACAAGCTGCTCCTCTAGCATCCTTCCTCCCCGAGGCCAGCAGTGCCCTGGCACTGCACGGGCACAGAGGGTTTACACACGCCTCCACATCCTTCCTTCCTTGCATGCGGGCCATGGCTCTTTAGGGAGCCCCTGAACAGGCCACTTTTCCTGACTTCCCATCTCACTTGTGTACGCCAGCCATCCAGTCACCACCAGGTCTCCACGCTTTATTTCCTTCATAGCAGTACACATCCAAATCTTTTGTTTGTTCACTCGCCCCACACCATGTGAACATAAGCTCCAGTGGTGCCAGGGAATTTGCCATCTTTCCACCCAGTTTCCCTGGGTGATGCACGGCAGACATTGGGCAAATATTGCTGAAAGAATGAGTAGAACCATCCAGCATTCAGCATCTTATAAAGCCCTCTCTCATGTGTGATCTCATTTGATGCTTCCCCAAACCCGTGAGAAAGCCATTTTTATTGCCTTTATTTTATAGATGAGGAAACAGAGGACTGTACGCCTTGAATGACTTGTCTAAAGCCACACAGCTGGTGAGAGAGGGAGCTGGAGTCTGAACGAGCTTCTTCAGATCCATTGTTCTTTTTACCAAATCCTGCTACTATTCTGTGTGCCCCATGATGGTGTCCCTACTTCCAGAAAGATTCCTACCCCCCGGACCCCTGTTTAAGACTGTGAACTACTAACACCATGTTTTTTCCCTCAACGGGAATTTTCATCTTGCATGATCATGTCTCATAAGAAGGCCACCAAAGAGAAAAGTGTCCGGGTTGTCGTAAGTTTAGATGCATGATGCTTTCCATGCATTTTTAAAAACTGCCTTTAAGAATTCATTGGAATTGATATGGAGTTATCTCCAAAATATAAATGAAAAAAGCAAGATGCAGTACACTGTGCTACTGCTTGGGTAAAAAGGGAAGGGAGATCATTCAATCCAGAAAATGGTATTTACCCAAGTGAGCTGAAACCTTATGTCCACACAAGGACCTGCACACAGATGTTTACAGCAGCTTTATTCATAACTGCCAATACTTGGAAGCAACTGAGATGTACTTCAGTAGGTGAATGGATAAGTAAATTGTGGTACATCCAGACAATGGAATATTACGTAGTGAAAAGTTACATGCACCCCAATGTCCATAGCAGCACTAGTTGTAATAGCCAAGACATGGAAGCAACCTAAATGTCTATCAACAGGTGAATGGATAAAGAAGATGTGGTATATTTCTATACAATGGAATATTACTCAGCCACAAAAAGGAATGGAATAATGCCATTTGCAGCAACATGGATGGACCTAGAGATTATTATACTAAGTGAAGTAAGTCAGACAGAGAAAGACAAATATCATATGATATTACTCATTTGTGAGTAATCTAAAAAAATGATACAAATGAACTTATTTACAAAACAGAAATATATTCACAAACATAGAAACAAACATGGTTACCAAAGGGGATAGCGTGGGGAGGAGGGAGAGAGATAAATTAGGACTTTGGGATTACCATATACACACTACTATATATAAAACCAGTAAACAACAAGGACCTACTGTATAGCAAAGGGAACTACACTCACTATCTTGTAATAACCTATAATGGAAGCGAGTCTGAAAAAGAATATGTATGTATATATGTATAACTGAATCACCTTGCTGTACACTTGAAACTAACACAACATTGTATATTAACTATGCTTCAATTTAAATAAAAAACATGGAGGAATCAAATGCATATTACTAAGTGAAAGAAGCCAATCTGAAAAGGCTGTATACTATATGATGCCAACTAGTGAACTAGCACAACATTGTATATTAACTATGCTTCAATTTAAATAAAAAACATGGAGGAATCAAATGCATATTACTAAGTGAAAGAAGCCAATCTGAAAAGGCTGTATACTATATGATGCCAACTAGTGAACTAGCACAACATTGTATATTAACTATGCTTCAATTTAAATAAAAAACATGGAGGAATCAAATGCATATTACTAAGTGAAAGAAGCCAATCTGAAAAGGCTGTATACTATATGATGCCAACTATGTGACGTTCTGGAAAAGGTCAAACTATGGAATGATGAATAGGGCAAGCACAGAGGAGTTTTCGGTGAGTGAAACTGTTCTGTGTGATACTATAAAGAAGGATACGTGACATTACGCATTTGTCAAAACCCATAGAATGTACAACACCAAGAGTGAACCCTAATGTAAACTATGGTCTTTAGGTGATGAGTGATGTGTCAACGTCGGTTCATCAATTGACACAAATGTACCACTCTGGTGGAGGATGTTGATAATGGGGGAGGCAGTGCATGTGTGGTGAAGGGGGTTATATGAGAGATCTCTGTACCTTTCAATTTTGCTGTGAACCTAAAACTGCTCTAAAACATAGTCTATTTTTTAAAAGTTCAAAAATTTAAAACTAAAATTGAAAAGGGAGGGGAGAGAATACTTATACGTGTTTGCTCATATATGCGTTAAATATTTCTGACAGGATATGAAAGAAATTAATTACATTAGTTGTTTCCAGTGAAGTAATTAGGTGCCTGGAGTCAGGGGTGTGTAGCCTTTTGTTCCTTTAAAATTTTACAGCATGTGACTGTGTTGTATACTCAAAAATAAAATACCTCACTGATAGAAACCACAACCACACCCAGTGTCTGCTTTTGTTTAAGTCTAGTGACAGGTGAGTTCTGAATACCCAATTTGGGTTTCCCTTGACTTTCCACCAAAAAAAAAAAAAAAAGGGCAGAGCAGCAGGATCCTGGCAGGGGACCAAGGGCAGCTCCCATGTCAAACTCTCCCTCGCAGACCCACCCAGACAAATGCGGTCCCGGCAGGAAGTATGGCTCCTGGCATGGTAAGTGGATGTACCTCTTGGAGACCCCCAGGCCACGTGCTCCGACTCCTTTTTCACCCTCCAGTCCCCAGAAGTAGAGATTGGGGCTAAGGCAGGCATTCTGGGGAGCAGTTGTTTCCCTAAGCATGCTTTCTAAGTGCTTCTTCAGTATTTTTTCCCGCCAGGTAATTTGTGGATATGTTAGTTGTTAGAACTGTGATGAAAAAAATTTTCACAAGAGCACATGACATCAGACAAAGTAGGCCAGGGGAGCTGCTGCTCTTTTCTTTCACCTGTTCACTCTTCCATCAACTACCAAGCACACAGCCGTGACACGCCCAGCGCCTTCCTGCCCCCTGCCTCTAAGGTGAGAGCCTGGCCATTCCCTCTGCTTGGCTCCCACCGCCAGCTTTTCCCTCTTTTAAGGACAAAATGGTGAGAATTACACACAAAAAGTTAAGATCTCCTTTTTCCCTTCTGGTCTCTCCTGTTTTAGACGACTGGCAACACTTCCGTCCTGTCCTGGATTTTAAAGCCCAGCAGCTTGCAGAGGCTTTCAGAATCGATGGCAGATGATTTCCTATTTACTGCAAGTCCTCCTCCGTAGGAGGTAAGAGCAAGCTGTGGCCTCGCCTGCCACTCAAAGACGCCAAACATTCCCCAGAGATTCCTTAACCAGCCAGCTCCCTGTCCGCTCAAGCATCAATTAAGTGCCGGCTTTCAGGCACCGGCACTTGAAGAAGGGGAACAATCAATCAATCCGAAAGTATGTACCATTGTCTGAGGAAGTCTTGATTCCAACAGGGGAGGCGTACATCATACTTTAAAAAAAAAAAACAAAAAACCAAACATAATAACATAGTGCAGTAGCAGCAGAAGCTTAAGTACGCGACTAATTACAGATAGGGAAGCAGATGGCCTCAGCCTCGTGGAACAGATAAGGAAAACCTCCGCTGAGCAAGGTTCAACAGACAGCTCTGATAGGCCCGTGGCAGATGGAAGAAAGGCAGGCTTTATCTACCGTCTTATCGGTCCTCCCCACTCTTTCAAGGCTGGAGAAGCTCTCACTCATTAGCATGTCAGAGCCACAGGCTTAAACAAAGACAAAGGCCCTCACCTTTCTGGCAACTTGAAATACGGAGAGAGAGGGTAAGAGACATTGAGTGAAGGAAATGAAATGCCACTTTGAGCTATTTCCCCTGCGCTTCCTATTCGGAAGCATTTCACCCAGGTGACTGTCTCTGACTGTGTGTATCCCACTGACGGAGCTTGGGAAATGTTGGTCTTGCATATCTCCTTCACCTTGATTCATGTGGTTGTCAGAATCACAGCCCCCAAACACGTCCTTGTCTTAATCCCAGGGGCCTGTGAATATGTTACGTACATGGCAAGAGGGAATGAAGAGAGCAGGTGGAATTAAGGCTCTTAACCAGCTGACCTGAAGAAAAGGAGATGATCCTGGATTGTCTACGTGGGCCAGTGTCACCACACGGTCCTTAAATATGGAAAAGGGAGGCAGAAGAGTCAGTGTCAGGGTGATGCAGTCTGAGAAGGACTCAAACAACCATTGGTGGCTTTGAAGGTGAAGGAAGGGGCCATGAGCCCAGGACTGTGAGCAGCCTCTAGAAGGTGGAAAAGGCAAGGAGAAGAGTTCTCCTCTAGACTCTCCAGAAAAGAACACAGCCTTGCTGACACCTTGATATTAACCCAGTGAGATCCACTTTGGACGTCTGCTCTCCAGAACTGTAAAATGATCCATTTGGGTTGTTTTCGACCATCAAGTTTGTGGTAAGTTGTTACAGTTGCAACAGGAAGTGAATAGAATTAGAAAATCAGATCCTGCTTGACGCAGGTTAGGGCGGGACCTGCCTCCAGGGCCATCCTGGAGGGGGTCAGCTACATCATCATCATTCACAAATGAAGATCAAAAGAAAGCAAATTCCACCCACTGGCTCTGAGCTGGGGCAGCAGGAAGGTTTGAGAAGGAGTCTCTGACCTTTGGCTTCTAATGTCTTGGGGAGAAATGAAATTAAATAGTGCTCAATACTCATAAGAGGACATGACTGGAGCATTTGCTTAGAGGTCTGGGTACTAAGTGTTGGAAAGAAAGTCGTGGTAAGAAAGTACTGCGTAAACTCAGGTGGCAGAAGCAGACCAGGCTTTGGCCTGAAGGTTGGGAGGATCTAGAGAGATGGAGTCAGGAGAGGATGCTGAGGGGTCCCCAGGAGCTGGAGAGCTCTAGAGGGGGCGGTGCTTATCCACTCTTCAGAAAGAGCCACCTTGGCCTGAAGGATTCACTCACACATGACACGGAGTTTCCCCTGAAGCTCTGAATTCCTTGCAAATTACAAAACTAAACCTTATGGATTCATCAGAAGGGGGTAATGACTGCTGAATGGTGCGACTAGTACAACTTTAAAAAATTCAGCAGAAACTCATTACTAATTCATTCCTAGAATCAGCTTTTTAAAATCCCTATTTTCAGTGCTCACGAGCTACGGAATGGGGCTTCACAGGCTGTTTATTTTTCTCCCAGAGGAAAGGCAACACATAATGAATCCAAGCCTCTCTTTATTTCTCAACCCTCCCCCAGCTGACTCCATCTTCTTTCCCCAGGAAAACTGTGGGGAGTGCGGAGAGGAAGCCGGGCCAGCGTTGGATGAAACCCAGAAAAGCATTTCTTGCCCATCAGTAGAGGTGACCCCTGCTTACTGAAACAGGAAGCATGACCCCCAGAGGGGGTGGTGGCCTGAGATGGAACAGGTTGGGGGAGGAGGGAATGGGATACCTGTGACAGCCAGAACAATTCTAAGCGACACACTCTGGGTTCCCTTCAGCTGGAATCCAACCCTTAGCTTTGGAAACTCTAGAAGCGGAGCTCATGTCTGTTCACACTTTTCACCCCACTGCAACCACCCATCCCAGTGCCAAGTAGAATGCTGGGGACAGAAGGACATTCCACTGAACCCTTGCTGAATTGCACGGGATTGAAGAGGCAGCCAAGGTCTTCTTTCCCTCCCAGCCACTGTGACTGAAGATCTCTCTTGCAGCTGACTCCAGACCTCTCTCTGTACCAGGTCACAGGGGTTTAAATGAGACCATGTAGCACTAATGTAAATTGCAGAAGGTGTCATTCAATGAATGCTTCCAATTGCAACACTACCGGATGGCTAATTTGGGGTGTAATCTAACTTCTGAGGAAAGCAAATTTATGATAACTGAACTTGTCTCCTGTTCTAACCATACTCCTCCAGTTTCTCTCCCTCTTCCCTACAGACCCACTGAATGAGTCGGCCCTCTGCGAACACCAGATTCTTTGGGGTTATTCCTCTGCCTGGAATGCTCTCCCTGTACCCTCTTCCCCACCTCTCTGGCAAATTGCCATTCATTTTTGTAAGACTCTATTTCAGTCTCATCTCTCCCAGGAAGCTTTTCCTGATGCTCCAGGTTGGGTTAGGTGCCTCTTCCCCAGGCACCTCTATTGACTGTCAACTTGTTTCAAGCATGGTTAATACTCTCACCTTCAGGGATTGTGTCGTTTATCTTTGTATCGCCACAGCCTAACAAAATGCCTGGCATGTAATAAACTCTCTGTAAATGTCTATTGAATGAATGACCCAGTATTAACAGCTACTATTTATTGAACATATTTCACTCTGGGCATTGCATTATGCTAAGCCTCACATGTATACTATCTCATTTAGTCATCTCAACAGTCATATAAAGGTCCATTGACAGATGAATGGATGAAGAAGATGCGATACATATACACAATGGAACATCACTCAGCCACAAACAAGAATGACATATTGCCATTTGCAGCAACATGGATGGACCTAGAGATTATCTTACTAAGTGAAGGAAGTCAGACAGAGAAAAACAAATGTCATATGATATCATATATGTGGACTCTAAAAAAATAGTACAAATGAACTTATTGACAAAACAGAAACAGACTCAGACATAGAAAAGAGACTTATGGTTACCAAAGGGGAAGGAGGTGGGGGGATGATTTGGGAGTGTGGAATTAACAGATGCACACTATGATGTGTAAAATAGATAAACAACAAGGATTTACTGTACAGCACAGAGAACTAGGTTCAGTATCTTGTCATAAACTATAATGGAAAAGAATTTTAAAAAATATATATATTAATATATGTATATTTATAAATAGATATGTATGTACACATATATATGTATAACCAAATCACTTTGTTGTACACCTGAAACTAACACAATATTCAACTATATTTCAATTTTTAAAAAAGTAAATTTGCCCTTCCATTTTATAGATTCAGGAACTGGGGTCTGAAGAAGTTCAATAATCTCCCCAAGTTTACCCAGCCAGTCAGTGGAAAAACCAGCATTCAAACTTAGAAGTTTTATCAGATTCTCTGTGGGGTCTCCTAAGGTTCCCAAAAGGGTTATGGACTACTGCTTTAGTTTAAAATAGAAAAGATCAGGATGATCATGTTATGTTTCCCACTTGTCCTCCAATCCACGCCCTTGATCACGTGAGTCTGCAGTCCCTACCATGAGAGCTGGAGTGATTTTTTGGCTCTACTGATGTTGGGTTTGGCGGTGTGATTTGCTTTGGACAAAGGAACGTTAGTGATGGGAAGTGAGCACAGACTTTCAAGCCATCAGTGGGGCTGGGCTGGTCCTCTGTGCTCCTACTTTTCCCCAAGGGAAGGCATGCCTCAGGGTACCACTGATCTGCGGAGAATAAGGAACGAATAGAGTAGCCCTGGTCCCAGCCATGGCTTGATGCCAACCTAGCTGAGGTAAATCTAGCTGAGTCAGATCTCTCACAATCCACAAATGCCTGAGCAAGAAATCAGTGCTTTTGTTATGCCACTGAGTTTTGACATTGTTTCTTAGGCAACAGCCGATGAAGACAATTAAGAAAGTAACTTTAGAGACATCAAATATAATAATAACGAAGAATATCCTTTCCCAGTGAAGATTAAAAGGGATCTCTAGCTTTTAGAATCATAGGAAAAATAATTTGTTGGTGGTAACTGTGTTGTCCTAGATTGGTTAATTGGGGTACACTGGAAAATGTTTTCCAGGAGAGCTTAATGAAGAGTCATTTTTTCCAGAATTTCTTGCAGAGACTCAGATGTGGTAAGAGAATAAGCTAGAGGTCCTTTAAAAGTCCCTAAAAACCCTGCAGATTTTGCTGGCCTGTAATGGTTTCGAAACAAAGTTTAAAAGTTTTTGAAGTCACATACATATAATTGAAAAAAAATTAAACTGGCAACCTCTTGATTAAGTAGCAAATTGTACTATTTACTTTCTGGCAAGGTTGCTCTTGGGAACAAGGGTACCACTCCATGCTTAACGTAGGAATATAAGTTACAGGCCAAAGAAAAGAAAGGATTTGGATTCGGGAAAACTATGCATACATAGATTATGAAAACTTTCGGTATGGTCCCATCACACACAAAATTCCATCGAATTCTCTGCCTTCTAGCAAGTTTCTGCTGATTCCTCAGTGCGAAAAGCCCTTCTCTGGGCTTTCTGGGGAGAAATGTAAAGCTGAGAGGTGAGGTTCATTCCAGGTTCCTCTTCCTGGAGCTTGGCCTTTCTCTGGAGCTGTGTCAGCCTCCTTCTCAGACAACCAGGAGGGAGACTGAATGTTTGCGGTCAACCATGGCAGGCTACTGAAGCGTCCATTGTGTAATAATTACCTCACCTCCCGTCCTTCTTTTGCTAACAAGTTTCATGATGATGAACTCATTGGGGGTAGAAAAGGAGACCATCAGCCCTTTAGGAGCTTTTCTTTTTCTAGGGCGATTTTTCTTTAATAAATTGGATGCGTTCCCCTCCCTCTAAGCCCTCAAGTGTACCCAGTGAAAGAATTAAAGAGAATTGTTAAGATTTATAGCAACACAGTCTGACCTACTTTGGAACAAGCACATTCTGGGAAGCAAAAGAGCCTAGCTTTCAACTATCTGTTCTCTTTGTGTCTAAATCCTTCTCTCTTTTAGTAAAGAAGGTCCAAAGATAAACACGGCTTCACTGAGATTTAGAGAATTTCATTCTCTGTGGCAGATCATTGACTAATAAGCTTGATTCTGAGGCGGGTGAAGGCCGTCATGTAAAGGAATCGCCTTTGTAGCTGGGTCAAGGGAGGAGTTTCCATTTCAGCTTTATTAAAAACTCAAAACTCAGGGCAAAAATCTTAGCACTTGCTAAAGCTGACCAAATTGGAAGGATAAATGTGTAACTTTTTCTGAGTGTCTTAAAAACAGAAAGGGAGGGTTGAATTTCAAATGAATAAATGTTACTTGACAGTGTTGTTTGAAGTCTTCTAGAGCAGTCTCTTAAAAAGAGCTATTAAAAAAACCTCAGAGACAATGATGGGAAAAACAACAACAACAACAACAACTATTCCGGGTCCAGAGAATTAGTCAAATGTGTTTGAAGAACTTTCATATCCATGACATTTTAAACTTAATGATCAAAAAGACAGAGTCAGGGGCTTCCCTGGTGGCAGAGTGGTTAAGAGTCCGCCTGCCGATGCGGGGGACGCGGGTTCGTGTCCCGGTCCGGGAAGATCCCACATGCCGCGGAGCGGCTGGGCCCGTGAGCCATGGTCGCTGGGCCTGCGTGTCCGGAGCCTGTGCTCCACAACGGGAGAGGCCCCAACAGTGAGAGGCCCGCGTACCGCAAGAAAAAAAAAAAAGACAGAGTCAGGGACTTCCCTGGTGGTGCAGTGGTTAAGAATCCACCTGCCAATGCAGGGGACATGGGTTCGAGCCCTGGTCTGGGAAGATCCCACATGCCGCAGAGCAACTAAGCCCGTGCGCCACAACTACTGAGCCTGCGCTCTAGAGCCTGCGAGCCACAACTACTGAGCCCGCATGCCACAACTACTGAAGCCCGTGCGCCTAGAGCCCGTACTCCGCAACAAGAGAAGCCACCGCAACGAGAAGCCTGTGCACCGCAACGAAGAGTAGCCCCCGCTCGCTGCAACTAGAGAAAGCCCGTGCGCAGCAACGAAGACCCAACACAGCCCAAAATAGATAAATAAATTTAGTTTTTTTAAAAAAAGACAGAGTCAGAGTCAACTGCTTCCCAATCAATAAATACCTGAATATATGACCTCCACATCTCATTAGAGGCCTTAGAGCTCCACCAGGGCAGGAATTTGAGAATTGATCATGGGGTGGGGTCAGGGCCAGTTTTCCCTGATGCTTCTTTTCCCTATTCTAGTCTTTAGCAGCGTATTCCTTACATGTATCTCCACCTGCCAAGTTGTCCTGGGTCCAACTCATCCATTGCATTATTGCTCTCTTTCCTTTCCACCCTCCCCAAGATGACAACGATAGGCATTTGGTTACAGTGCACAGTGGCATGTAACTAGAATCTACACGTATTTGGGGAGCAGCTACTATCACAGGTTACTTAGCTTGGTGGGGAAAGCACTGGAAGTATCAGGAGACCTGTGCATGAATGTTCATGACTGTACTGCTGTGATGGTGGCAGTGTCCTAAATGTTCACAAGCCTGAAGATAGGTAAAAATATTATGGAATATTCATAATATAGAATACTACAGAGGCGAAGACATGGGTACATTTTAAAAAATGCTGGATGAAACAAAGTTGCAGAAGGGTCCCAAAGTACGACAGCAAGAATATAAAGTTTAAAATATGGAGAAAATATACCGTAATAGCGTATAGTAGTAAAGGCATGAAGATCCTCATGGGGACAAAAACAACACGTTCAGGACAGTGGTCACCACTTGGGGGTGAGGTGGGAAGAAGGGCAGGAGGTTTCATTTCTATTCTGAAGGTGGGTAGTGGCCGCAAGATATTTGTCTTATTTTCCCGTATTTTTTTATATGCCAAAAAAACTTCATTATAATAAAAATATGAGAAAGAGAGTGCTATAGACTGAATGTTTGTGTCCCTCCAGATCTATGTTATATATGTTAAAACCTAACCCCCAGTGTGATGGTGTTAGGAGGTGGGGCCTTTGGGAGGTGATTAGGTCATGAGGGTGGAACCCTGATAAATGGGATTAGCACCCTTGTAAAAGAGGCCACGGGGAGACTCCCTCAGTCCTTCTGACAAGTGAGGACACAATGAGAAGACAGCCATCTGGGAACAAGGAAGAGGGTCCTCACCAGACACCAAATCTGCTGCCGCCTTTCTCTTGAACTTCCCAGTCTCCAGAAATGTGAAAAAGACATATCTGTTGTTTATAAGCCAGCCAGTCCGTGGTATTTTATTACAGCGCCGAATAGACTGAGACAGCGAGCAAGCATCCGGGCAGGGCCTGAGCTCTCCTCTCGCTGCCACCCGTCACTCACTCGCTCAACCTCGGCCCTCTAGACCTCAGTTTCCTAACCCAGGAGCTGGAAAGGGTTGGATTCCACAATCTAGGATGTTAGGCACCCACCTGCAGGAAAGAGACCATTGCATTTCTCTGCTTGTTAGCATCCATCTGAGTCTGGACAACAGGGTGAGGATAAGAGTGAAAAACTGAAGTGACTAAGTATGACCCCAAATGACTGACATGCCTGATGCTTCTAAAAAATTGCACTGACCATCTGCTTCAGCACCTTTTGAAGCCACCCCGGCTGGATGGCGCTCTTCTCTCCTTGAATTCTTCTAGAGAAAAGAGATTCTACAGTTTCTCTTGGTAGCCCATGCTAGCACCTGGTAATCACTGCTAAGGAGTGTAGTGCTTGAGGAAATAATGCTATAATCATCCTTTTCCCCCTTAGCATTTTTATATTAATAAAACTATAGGCTTAGTAAAAATCATGCATTAAAAATGCCACTAAAATAATCTTTTTTTTTTTTTTTTTTTTTGCGATACGCAGGCCTCTCACTGTTGTGGCCTCTCCCGTTGCAGAGCACAGGCTGCGGATGCGCAGGCCCAGCAGCTATGGCTCACGGGCCCAGCCGCTCCGTGGCATGTGGGGTTTTCCCAGACCGGGGCACGAACCCGTGTCCCCTGCATCGGCAGGCAGACTCTCACCACTGCACCACCAGGCAAGCCCTAAAATAATCTTTTTTAAAGAGAAAACTTAATGATTTGACAAAATGCCCATGATATAAAGAACTATAATGGAGGATATATGACTATATATGGTATGATCCCACTTCTGCTAAAAAGTCACACACACAAATAAGTGACCAGAAGGAAATGCATCTAGGAAGTGGAATTACGAGTGATTTAATATTTTTCTTCATATTTTAATGAATTTTTCAATTCTTCTACAATAAGCATGTATTACTGTTGTAACAGATTATCTATATGCATGCATTACTATATATATACATATATATATATATATATATTTTTTTTTTTTTTTCTTTTTCTTTTGGCGGTACACGGGCCTCTCACTGCTGCGGCCTCTCCCGTTGCGGAGCACAGGCTCCGGACGCGCAGGCCCAGCGGCCATGGCTCACGGGCCCAGCTGCTCCACGGCATATGGGATCCTCCCGGACCGGGGCGCGAACCCGTGTCTCCTGCATCGGCAGGCGGACTCTCAACCACTGCGCCACCAGGGAAGCCCTACTATATATTTTTAAATGTGGTTTCTTTTGGACTGGAAGCTGTATTTCTAGCACTACCTGCCTGTCCCCAACCCCTGCAGTGTGAAGGAGGCTGGGGCAGGCTCTGAGTTAGTCAGTAGGGGTAGAGCACAAACCCTTCCTGGGAGTCATTCATACACTAAGCCAGGTGTTCAAAAGCCTAGTTTCCTAGAGGCTTTCAAAGCTCCATTTGACACATTGCAAAAGACCAAACACATTGCCAGAGAGGATTCCACTGCTTCCAGAGACTTATAAAGAGTGGAATGGAGTCGGTTGTGATTGCCAGCATAAAGTCTGTGTCTAGGGATTAATAAAATGCCCCGATACATTTCCTCAGCCAGCTCAGCAGCCTGAAGTCTTAGCGAGACATCCCCTTAAACCACACCAACGTCTCTGTCTTAGTCAGCTTGGGCTGCCATACAATACACCACAAACTGTGTGGCTTAAACTTTATCTTCTCACAGTTCTGGAGGCTGGAAAGTCCAAGATCAACGTGCTGGCAGGGTTTGAGCTCTGGTGAAGAGAAGTCTCACAGAGAAGTCTTCCTGGCTTGGTGGATGACAGCTTTCTTGCTGTGTCCTCATATGGCCTTTCCTCTGAGCTCACGTGGAGAGAGCAAGCTCTCTGCGTCTCTTTTTCTAAGGGCACTAATCCTGTCAGGTTACAGTCCCACCCTTCTGACCTCATTTAACCTTAGTTACCTCCTAAAGGCTCCATCTCCAAATACAGTCATATTGGGGGTTAGGGCTTCAACAAATGAATTTGAGTGGGGGGGTGGTGAGGACGGTGGATACCATTCACTACCTAGCAATCTCCTAAAAGTGAACTTTGGAGAGACCCCAATCTGCTTTTTCTCTGTGGGGTCAACCAGCCAATGCCCTTGACCACCTGCCTCTGCAAGGACCAATTCTTTGAAGAACACAAAGGAAAGGGCACAGACCGATGTAGAAGCAGATGGAGAGAAGACAGCAGTTGTAGAGGAGTACAGGGTGACATCTGGCGAGGGGAACACCTGTAAGGAAACCCCACTGGCTTTCTTAACAAACCACCATCCAATCCTACAAGGTTGGAAATGAAGGGAGAAACTCCAAGTGTGCAGGCATGGCTGGAAATTAGCACCCAAAGATTTAACCTTCTCTCCAGAAATCTCTTGCTACTCATGATAACCACCATGATGGCCAAAGGGATTTCTGTTCCCTTTCATGAAACCCCCTTCTAAGGGTGTCACTGATTTTCTCTTTTCAGTTCCCAAATGTATATGAGCAACCAGAGGGGGTCATCTCCCCAGGAGGAAGGTATTTCTTTATGCACTCTTGGGCACCCAGAGTTGACTTATTCATCTCAGACTGAGTCATCTAGGACATTCCTTGGTTGACAACACAAGGTATTTACTCAGTGTTACCGCCTACAATGTTAATCTTGGAAAAGGAAATCACTAGTTGGCAGAGACTGGTTTTGCTTTAGAACAGTTAGTGAAGTGGCTGTGGAATGAGCCTGGGTCCCCAAAGATGCCTGTCACTGTGTTAGGTTCATTACCAACATATGACGGCAACTGGGCCAAGGAGAGAATTTATTGTCCTTGTATTAGAATGATGACATGCTTCAAATGACTGGCACTAGTCCAGCACCTAAGCACATAGTAGGTTCTCCAAAAAATATCTGTTACTGTATGCATGAATTAAATGACCAGTCAGGGTGTCAAGCATGGCTATGCTTCCAATCTCCTCTTCATCAACAACTACAACAATAACAGTCAATCCTTATTGAGTATTTCCTATGAGGCCAGAGTTTCTGAATGTGCTTTTGAAAGGGAAAGTCACTGACAAGTCAAAGGCCCATAACAGTCATAGAATCTAGTGTTCTCACCTAGGAACCCTAGGGTAGCCCAAATGTATCTCAGAGGGTTTGGGCAGGGATAGCCCAGAGGAAGAAGCATCATTTTTATTTGTCTTCTCTATTGGCAGTCGCAAAAAAGGGTATCATGAGAAAGAGGGTTCCACTGCTAAAATCTGAAGAGCATTGTTTCATTCAACACTCTCACTGAGAAAATCAAGTACCAGAGTTAGGAAGAGGCTTAGCAAAATGTCACACGGTTAGTAAACGGCAGAGCTGAGCCTAGAAACTTGTCTCAAAGACAGTGCTCTTTCAATCACCCTCCATCACCCTCTGCCCATGATATTGATACTAACTCTTAAGGTAACAATGTAGTGATCTTTGGATTATATATATTAGGCAACTACAATAAAAAAGGCTTTGTTGAGTCCTCACTGTGTGCTGGGCATTTTTAAGTACTTTGCAGGTACTTATTTAATTTTCTCAAAAATCCAGAGAAATAGATGTTGTTCTTGCTGTCATTTGACAGATTCAGAAATTGAGTCAACAAGAGATTGAATAACTTTCCCGAGGCCTCACAGGACGTGTGTGATGAAGCTGGGATTTGACATCAAACAATATAGCTTCAGAGTTCATCTCCCAACCCGTATATTATTCTGCACACCAAGATCAAAAAGAATTCACATTGCAGCAACATGAATGGACTTGGAGGGCTTACTTATTCTAAGTGAAATAAGTCAGACAGAGAAAGTATCAAATACTGTATGATATCACTTACACGTGGAAGCTTAAAAATACAACAAACTAGTGAATATAACAAAAAAGAAGCAGACACAGATATAGAGGATGAACTAGTGGTTACCAGTGGGGAGAGGGGAAGGAGGGGCAATATAAGAGTGGGGGAGTGTGAGGTACAAACTACTGGGTATAAAATAGGCTCAAAGGTGTATTGTACAACATGGGAATATGGCCAATATTTTGTAATAACTGTAAATGGAAAGTAACCTTTGAAAATTATATAAAAATTAAAAAAGGAATTCACATCAAAGCAAAGACGCACAGCGTTAGTCCTTAGCCTTTTCTCTCTGCCTGACAGTTCTTTTTCTGTTTGTCACCTTATTTCCCAACCTTTAAGAAATGAGAATTATAGAATCCTCAATGGATTCATTGAAATCTCTGCAGTGAAGAATTAGCGGTGAGAGAATTCTTTCTGCTTTATAGATGAGGTGTCTCACAGAAGCTTATAGATAAACTCACCATTTCTCATTCAGCAAATGCGGATAAAGTGGGAAATTGCATTTGTTTGAGTCCCCATACTTGGTTCCCCCGACAGTGTGAGCTGCCTAACGGCAGAACAAAATGGGTGTGTGTGTGTGTGTGTGTGTGTGTTGCGGGGAGGTCAAGTGGGGTGTGGGTGTTGGGACATAAGGCTAGAGAGGTACGCAGGGAGGGGTCCTCAGTGGTCTGGAAACTCTTCAGCTGCTGTGCATGACACGATGCCACAGAAGAGCTTCCAGAGAGACAGTGAACAACAGTTAGCTTCATGTTTCGGAAATGTCACTTTCCATGGTTAAGACTGGAATGTAAATCGGTGCAGCCACTATGGAAAACAGTATGGAGGTTCCTAAAAAATTTAAAAATAGAACTACCATATGATCCAGCAATCCCACTCCTAGGCATATATTCAGACAAAACTGTAATTCGAAAACGTACCTGCACCCTTGTGTTCAGAGCAGCACTATTCTTGACTAATAGTCAAGACATGGAAACAACCTAAATGTCCATTGACAGATGAATGGATAAAGAAGATGTGGTACATATACGCAATGGAATATTACGAAGCCATAAAACAGAATGAAATAATGCCATTTGCAGCAACATGGACAGACCTAGAGATTATTATACTAAGCGAAGTAAGTCAGACAGAGAAAGACAAAATACCATGATCTCACTTATATGTGGAATCTAAAATATGACACAAATGAACACATCTATGAAACAGAAACAGACTCAGACATACAGAACAGACTTGTGACTGCCAAGGAGGAGGAGGGGTGGGGGAGGGAAGGATTGGGAGTTTGGGATGAGCAGATGCAAACTATTATAATAGGATGGATAAACAACAGGGTCCTACTGTATAGCATAGGGAACTCTATTCAGTATCCTGTGATAAACCATAATGAAAAAGAATATATACATGTATAACTGAATCACTTTGCTGTACAGCAGAAATTAAACACAACATTGTAAATCAACCATACTTCAATAAAATAAAAAAAAGACTGGATTGGAGTTGGCTAGTCTCCTTGAAAACTACACAGGAGAGTGGGGGTCAGGGAATCGAGTTAGGAAGCAGATGCACTTTTCCAAGAGAGAGACGCCAGTGCTGTTTGAGCAATGACAGAGGTGCCTGACCACACTTGTAGGCAGTCCCCACGCCTTGAATGCTCTGCATTTCAGTGATGAAAATACTCTCTAGTGTCATTTAAGCTCTCAGGAAACCCTCCAGTGTTGATTGACTATAACGGTAGTTAGTTGAAGGCTCATGGTGTGCGGATGCCTGATTAGAGATTTCGAACTAACTAATCTGTCCCTGGAGGTGGTAGAGGATGAAAGTTAACATATATATTTATTACACTGTGGATGCCACAGAATTGAAGAGTACGCAGCCAACAGCAGGACTGAGTGATGGGAGAGTAAATGACAGGCAAGGTGAGTTGGAAGAGATGCTTACTCTTTGGGATCATTCCAAATAGAAGGAAGACGAAGTGATAAAACGTGCAGCCGTTGCCTACTCAGGTGAGGCCAGGTATGACAAAGGATCTAAGCGTGGGTCGTTAAGAGAGAAAAATGTCCTCACAGTTGGCCGGTGGTAAGATGGACTGGTCAGGAGTAAACTTAGCTTTTCATCCATTTAGCAAATATTTATTGAGCAGCAACTACATGTCAGGCTCTGTGGGAACACATCAGTGAACAAAAGAGATGAAAACATCCCTCCTCATGGGGAGCTTACGTTCTTGGAAACATTCTTAGAGGAGGTGGGACTTGAGCTGGATTCGGCAGGAAGGGGAGCCTTGATTGGCAGAGAGCAGACAACATCAGAGGGGGGAATAGCAAGTATGAAACTCAGACACAGGAAATGCTTACAGTGGGAAATAACAGGAGGAGACTTGGGGAGTGGCTAAGGTGACTTTGTACTTCGGGGTGGGGACAGCAGGAAATCAAAGTGGAGAATAAGGATGAGGCTGGGCTTGAAAACCTGGCAGGGGAGACCGGACTTTATCCTGTAAATATCACAGAGCCCTGGGATCGAATGCGAGCTTCAGGTCAAAAGGTGGAGGCAGCAAAGATAGCAGAGGGTGGGGCAGGAAATCAGGGGCCATTTCAGAAATCAATTATTTTTCTTTCTTTTGCTCTGTCTTGTTGTTTTCTCCACCCTCTGAGGTGTTTTTTGGTTTTTGTTTTTGCGGTACGCGGGCCTCTCACTGCTGTGGCCTCTCCCGTTGCGGAGCACAGGCCCCGGACGCGCAGGCTCAGCGGCCATGGCTCACGGGCCCAGCCGCTCCGCGGCATGTAGGATCTTCCCGGACCGGGGCACGAACCCGCGTCCCCTGCATCTGCAGGTGGACTCTCAACCACTGCGCCACCAGGGAAGCCCCACCCTCTGAGTTTTAAAGATATCTAAAATGTTGTAATTATGTCTGAACGCATAAGAAGAGTAGAACCAGGTGGAAACAGCATACAGATCCATGGAAATTCTTATGTAAGTGACTTAGAAATAATCTAGACTGTGTCCCCCGAGTGAACACTTAGCCATTCTTCTACTGGCTACTTAAATATATTGTGAGCTTAAGAATAAATCCGGGAGATTGGTGTGCCTGGGTGAAGTACGTCCCTGGGCAGGGTCATCCGAACATAGTTCTTCCACTGGAAGTCCCGCATGGAGAATTTAATATTAAATGGATGATAATAAAGTGGAGAATTAAGGTTCAGTGAGAGGGAAGGAAAATGAATAAAGACTCTGAGTTCTTCTCTCTCTCTTATGCTTACCACATGCTTTATGGAATCTTTTATCATTTTGACACTTGCCATTTATAGCCCCAGTGTCATCTGCCAGATTTACTTTACTTTTACTGTTGAGGAGAAATAAAGCTGTTTATGCAATTCTCCAGTTTGCTCTGCAAAGAGCAGCACCCCATGATCATTTCAAGGGTCCATCATCTCTGGAATTTCTCAGAGCAAAGATGTCCATCAACTTTACCTTGAAAAAGAATATGGGAGTTTTTCTTTGTTCAACCGAGAGGTCCCCAAGCTGTAAACAACCTGATGGTACAAATAATCGTGGGGGGATTGTGGAAACTCAAAGCTTGGGCTGAGTCTCCCACAGTGACTTGGGGGAGTCTCTGGAGGTGCCTCCCTTGTGCTCACGTCCTCCTTCTGCTGCTGGTAAATGTGTGCAAGAATGCGCTCTGCTTGGCAAGCCAGTCCTTGAACTCTTAGCCACGTGCGTCTTCAGATGATGAATGAGGCTGCAGGGTGAGCCCCTACATCTTATCAAGGAGGCCCTGAAGCGTCAATGCTTGTATCCAGTCTCACAAAGTCCTTATGACTTTCAGCTTTGAACGCCTCTGTTCACAGAGCTCAATAACAGGCCATCAGAAATAGGCAGAAGAATGTGCATTGCAGATGTGTTTTAGTACCGAAGAACGGGAAATAAACGGATTTCCCATCGAGAAAAGAAATTGCCTGAATAAATCGTGATATACCCATACTGTGAAATTACAGGCAGACATTAGAAAGAATTAGAACTATTTCAGATGACTTGGAAGGATTTGAGTTACAAATAAAAGAGGTAGAAACGTTTTTGTACAACAACGAAAACCTGTATAACAATGGAACCTGTAGAAATAACGTACAGTGTATTGTACGTTATTTGTACAATAAGGTATGCTGTAACTCTGTATGTTTTAGTGTATGTGCATATGTAAAGGAGTTATTTAATATGGTTGTTTATAAGATTTTATTAATATTAAGAAACAGGACATAACCTAGGTTGTTATAAAGGTATCAGACCCCTCTTGTGCCCCAACTCCTACCTTTTCAGTCCACCTTAAAAAAGATGTATTAAAAATTTTTTTAAATTGTTGCAAAATACACACAACATACAATTTACCATCTTAACCAAGTGTACAGTTCAGTGTATAGTTTCAAGTGTACAGTTCAGTGGCACCATGTATATTCACCGTGTTGTGCAACCAGCACCACGACCCATCTCCAGAAAGCTCACATCTCTCCAACTGAAACTCCAAACCCATTAAACAGTAACTCCCTGTTCCTCCTCCCCAGCCCTGGTAACCACTCTTCTACTTTCTGCCTATGAATTTGACTACTCTAGGTACCATATACAAGTGGAACCATACAGTATTTGTTCTTTTGTGATTGGCTTATTTCACTTAGCATAATGTCCTCAAGGTTCATCCATGTTGTAGCATATGTCAGAATTTCTTTCCTTTTTCAGGCCAAATAATATTCTGTTATCTGTATAGAACACATTTTGTTTATCCATTTGTCTGTTAATTGGCGCATGGGCTACTTCTATCTTTTGGCTGTAGAGAATAATGCTGTTCTGAACATGGGTATACAAACATCTCTTTGAGACCCAGCTTTCAGTTCCCTTGGGTGTATACCCAGATGTAGTATTGCTAGATCATATGGTAATTCTATTTTTAGTTTTCTGAGAAACTGCCACACTGTTTTCCATAGTGACTGAATTGTTTTATGTTTCCACCTACAGGGCACAAGAGTTCCAATTTCTCCACATCGTTGCCAACACTTATTTGTTTTTTTGGTGTTGTTTTTGATAGTAACCATCCTAATCGGTGGGAGATGTTATCTCATTGTGATCTTGACTTGCGTTTCCCTAATAATTAGTGATGTTGAGTACATTTTCATGAGCTTATTGGCCGTTTATGTATCTTCTTTGGGGAAATGTCTATTCAAGCCCTTTGCCCATGTTTTTCATCTGTTTGTTTGTTTCTTTTTTGTTGTTGTTGAGTTGTAGGAGTTCTTTATATATTCTGGATATTAACTCCTTATCAGATATATGATTTGTAAACGTTTTCTTCCATTTTGTGGGCTGCATTTTCACTCCACAGTTTACCTTTTTGATGCACCAAAGTTTTTACTTTTGATGTTGTCCCATTTGCTTATTTCCTTCTTTTGTTGCCTGTGTGCTGGTCCACCTTTTATGCCAAACTTTGCTGGAGCTACCAGCTTCAGCAGGTGTAACTTGACAACACCTCCCTTCACCTCTGCTTCTTCCACTTGGGATTTCTGGGGCCACTGTGTGGGATGCCTGCTGGATCCACCCGACCCTCACACATGCCTACGCAACCTGGAAGTTCCAAGTGGTTAACACCTACGTGACAACCAATGGGGCTTGGAGGTGGTGGATTAATCTTCTCCTCTTCCTTCCCTGAGGTGGGCAATTCTGAGGTGCATTCTATGGAACTCCTCAGATGTCTGTGCTTGGCTGAATAATGACCTGCCCAGAGATCCATGTCAAATCTCTAGACTCTATGAATGTTATTTTGTTTGGAAAAAGGGTCATTGCAGATGTGATTAAATTATGGATTTTAAGATGAGAAGAATATCCTGGTTTATCTAAGTGGGCTCTAATTCCAATGACAAGTGTCTTTTTAAGAGCAAGGCAGAGGAAAATTTGAAACAGACAGAAGAAAAGACAGACACAGAGGAGAAGGTGATGTGAAGACACAGCAGAGGGAGGCGCAGCCACAGCCCAAAAATGCCAACAAGCCCCAGAGGCTGGGACAGGCAAAGAAAGATCCTTCTCTAGAAACTTCAGTGGGAATGGTCCTGCTGACACCTTGATTTCAGATTTTTACCCCATAGAACTGTGAAAGAATACATTTCCGTCGTTTTAAGCCAAGCAGTTTGTGGTGTTCTGTTACCGCAGCCACCGAAACCAAGAGTTTCCTGGGGGGATCTAGCCCCAGTTGCCCACAGCTGGGGCAAGCTCAGTAACCGAAGGACTGGCTTTCCTTCCTGCACTGTCTCACTCTTCCCAGGCCCCCATTCCTGTTCCCTAGGACCATCTCCCCAAATAAGTTTCCTGCACGTAAACCATAGTCTCAGGCTCTGCTTTCTGGGGAAAGTCTAGGCTAAGACACTTGGTTGCAGAAGTGACCCTAGAAAGCAGAACCTCAGCTGGGATTGTGGAATTTGTTCATTCACTAGTCAGACAGTGAAAAGGACCGTGTTGCTGGCGGGAAGCAGGCTTGTAACAACTGATGATGTGTTTGGTGGCCCCGATGAGAAGGGGTAGGCAAGGACAGTCCCAATAAGTTGCAAAGGACAACTTATTTTTTTTACTTCTACCTCCTACTACCAGGTAAGAGACATTATACTTGTACCTCTTTCAATTTTGGAGGCTGCCCTGAAAACATCTGGGAAAACGGCTCTTGCCCTTTGATTGGGTGTCTCAGAATCCTGTCTGTCCTGAGAAGGCTCTGCAGCATGTCTAGGCTTTGGGGTGGGCTGTCCTGCCTCTTGAGTCATAAGACTTGGCAAATCCACCAGTGTGAGAAGTGTCTACGGTAGATAAGGATGCTGTGTGGAGTCCTTGGAAAACCTGAATGGGAAAATCACAGCATAGAACCCTAGGGACGGAGAGCAAGGTCATGCCTTCTGCAGCAGACATTAGCTCACCATTTGAAAAGCAGATGTATGCTACTTTATATGACACTGACCACCTGTCATGAACCGTCAAGGGACTATGCGACCTGAGCTGCCAATCAAAAGTTGGGCATTATGGCCTACACCAAATCCTAAGATTGGACAGACACAACAACAGAGATATGGCTAAAAGGAACGGTAGATGTTTGGACTGCACGTGAAGAGGCACCAAGGGCACAAATAAGTGACAGGAATAGGTAGCCCTGATTCTCATGCCACCTGCCTCTGTTGTACCATTGCCTCAGCTTAATAGCTGCAGCCTTAAGGTCGCAGGTAGGGGCGAGGGTTATGACCAGCTGACGTAGGAGGAAAGAACTTGGAGATTGTTCATAGATGGATAAGCTCAGAATGTTGATGGACCCCTCTGCAGTCCCACCTAAGGGGGCCCTGTGGGACAGTGAGAAAAGAAGTACTCTTTGTGGGAGGAGCTGCAGCAGTACACTGATGACAATTTGCATGCAGGCAGAGATGGCCTGAAGTATGGCTTATACATAGACTGCTGGCAGGGGGAAGGGGCTTGGCTTCCTTGGAAGGGAGCATGATTAGCAGATGAGAGTTGAAGAAGTCAGGAGATGAGGCATCTGTGTCCATGGAAGTGGGCACAGTGTATAAGATCTTTGTGTCTCATGTTAATTCTCACCAGAGAGCATCTACCATAGAGGACATCCTTTTGTGTGGATAACAGCCTCTCTCCTTGGACACCCAGGTTTTATTCAATAGTCCCCTGAATGCCATAGGAACCGAGATTAAGGCTATATAACTGGGCCCAACAGCATGAGCTTCTTCTCATCAGGGTCCATCTAGCCATTGCCACTGATGAATGCCTAGATTTCCAGCCAAGGAACCCACAGCCAAGCTCTCAATGGGATAACATCACTCAAGGAGACCAACCAGCCACCTGGTGGCAGGTGAATTTCTTCACCCTAGTGGGGCAGCAATTTGTTCTTATAGGAATTGACACCTACTCTGGATATGAGATTCTGCCCCCAGGCTGTCAACATCACCATCCAAGGGTCTACAGAATGCCTGATTTACCAGCATAGAGCCTATAGTACATTGTCTCAGATAAGAGACCCATTTTATAGTGAAAGACAAGTGCCGTTTGGATGTATGGCTACAGGAATCAACTGGTTCTACCACACGGCACAGCACCTGGAAGTTGACAGCAAAGAAGAAGGATGAAGGATTTAGTAAAGATTCCTGTAAGATGTTGTCTCGGGCACAACACTCGGTGGTGTCAGAATGTAGCTTTTAGGAGTGTTACATGCACTGAATCAATGGCCAGAATATGGTTTGTGTCCTTAATAGCTTTTGCTCTGGAACCAAGGGGTGAAAGAAGATTAGCCACTCTCACCATTATTCCCAGGGACCCACTTGAGGAATTTATACTTCCCACACTGAGACCTTATGCTCTGTTGGATTAGAGGCCTACAAGGCGATGGAGTGGAAGAGGGGGTTGGGAGGCATGCTTGCTCTGCTGGACTTGAAGTTGCAAATACTGCCTACTTCATTTTAGATTTCTTGAGCCAGTGAACTGTAAATAACTATATTGGTGGGGATAACTGACCCTGATTACGATAAGAAGCTAGGATTACTGCTCACCAATGGAGTAAGAAAGGAGCTTGTCTGGAACCCATGGAACACTGGTGTTTCATGCCAAGTGGTAAGTAGAAAAGGGCCATCGGAGCAACCATGACTAAATAGGAATAAGAGAACTAAGGCTCCAGCTCTACAGGGATGAGGGATAAAGGCCTGGCCAAGGTGAGGGAAGTCTGGAACGAGTGTGGGGGAGAGAATCAATGTACATCAACAATGGTACTGGGACTGGTTGCAGCTGGGAGGACTGTAGCTTGGTCTACAAACTCTCCTGTATTTTTTGTAGAGGTTGCCACTGGCCACCACATTAAAGCAAAACAGAAACAGACTCATAAATACAGAGAACAACTTGGTGGTAGCAGAGGGGAGAGGGTAGGCGGACAGATGAAATGGGTGAAAGGGATTAAGAGGTACAAACTTCCAGCTATAAAATAAATAAGTACATAAGTTATGTACACATAGGGAATATAATCAATAATATTGTAACCACTTTGTATGGTGATGGATGGATGGGAACTGGACTTACTGTAGTGACTATTTTATAATGTACAAAAATATTGAATCACTATGCTGTACACCTGAAACTAATATAATATTGTATGTCAAGTATAAAAATGAAAAAAGAAAGACTCTGTGACTAAGTAGACTCCAGGAAGGGCATGAGTGGATTCAAGTGGTGTAAGGAATGAACTGTATTGGTCACGACTCACGCCTCATGCCTTGTATCCCTTCAACCTACCTTTCACCGTGTCCATTGCTGCAGTGTCCAGCTTCACACCAGTATAACCTTCCAGCACCTTCCCTCAGCTGAACGTCACTTCTCACTTTCTGTCTGGAGGCCTCTCTGAAGCCACTTGATGAGATGCCTGCTAAACCAGTCTGGCAGCTGCTCACTCATGCATAATCTAGAAGTAAGAAGGAATTAATACTCCATGGGGCAATCCTTAACCAGTGGGTGACAGAAGCTAGTGAATAAATAAGTGCTTGCATCTTCTCTCCCACAGGTGGACAATTCTGAGGTATATTCCACACAGCCCCTTAGAGGGTCCCTGGGAGATTGAGCCCCAGTTGCCCATGGCCGTGATCAGTCCAGTAAAGCACCCTTGTACTGGCTTTTCTTCCTTCCCTGCTTTGCTCTTTCCAGTTCCTCGCTCCTATTCCCTGGCTCACTGCCTCAAATAAACTACGTGCCTGTAAATCCTTGTCTCAGGCTCTGCTTTCTGGCTAAGACACATGGGTTAATTGGGAAAAATGGAGATGGAGATGGGCTGCTGATATGGGTGAGGACAGAGAGAGGTGGGGAAAGGTGTCCACAGGAAAAATGATCATTTATATAAGATCCTATTTTTATAAAATTACATAGATATGTGCATGTATGCATAAAGAGATGCTTACAAAAATGGTCACCAAAATATTCGTGTTGGTTATTTAGGATTGTGCCATATATTTTATTACATTTTTATATTTTAAAAGTATTATATTTTTATAAGTTGCTGGAATTACTTACAATGAACTTGTGATATTTACATATTGTAATCAGATGACATTGTAAGGAGGGGGGTATAAATGGTGGGGAAAAAAGTAGACCTTCAAGCCAAGGTAGGATTCCTGCGGCTAAATATCTGTGCACAAAACTCTCCCTCCTTCCTGAAGCCAGGAAACAAATCCCTCTCTACATACCAGCTCAAGATAAATAGAAATTCCAAGGTATGATAAGACCCCGCTAGTTCTATAGCAGGGGCTGAACTTTGATTTGAGCTCAACTGGGATTCCTGCTACACATACACACAGTCTTCCAGCCTTGTAGAAACCAGATGAATCAAACCCCAACTTGTAGGGAAAGAAAAATAATGTCCTGAGCTCATTGGGATTTGGTATTTCCTCAAAATTCTCACTTATGCTAGATGGCAAAGGCAGCTAAAAGGCCTAAAGATTACAGAGGACGAGTTGGATGCTCTAAAAAATGATGTCTTCTATTTATTATCTTTTTTCTTCCTCCGGTCAAAGGTCACCACATGGGGGTCCTAAGCCCATCTGATTCTAAAGGCCTCAATCCGGCCCACGGTTTCAAGTGTCTTATTTAAAATTGTCCTCAGTTCATCAGGGAACCAGGCCCTGGGTAACACATGGTCAGGGCACAAGGCTGTGCTTTTGGGAGGTGGGGGAAGCCATGGAACTCTTTTTTAGGACTGGAAATTGGATTTTGGAAGATAGAGGAAAGTTTTTAATTTGAAGAGTGGGCTGTCATGCCCCTGACAGAGGAAACCTTCTGGGTAGAAGATTCTAAGTACAAAAGATTTTTAAATGTGACCTAGAAAGAAGAAGGCTGGTGAAATCAGATCCCAAATCCCAGGTTGACAGCAGCCTTGTGTGTTATTAAATCCTGACTTTAGGGTGGAAGAAAATTTCCCACTGGAAAAAAACAGAGTGAAAGCTGATACTTGGTGCTTGATTCCACAATGAAGGAGAGAGAAAAGGCGGCTCCCTGCAAATATCAGTTTAGGGATTTAAAAGCAGTAGCAGCATCTTTTTTCAGCCTCAATGCTTCTACCACTCAGGGGCTATTAAACAAGCTTGCATATGCTTTATTGAAAACTGTAATTTATGAGTCAGACCTCTTTGGTTTCACTGTTATCTTTCTCTTGTCCCCCATATCTGGATTTTCCTTAAACCTCACATTCATTGCTATCCTCACTCAGCCCCCATACCCTTTTTCCTTGCCTTAAGGCTTCTTTTACTCTGTCAGGAAAATGTTCTCAAGGGCATGGGGCTGCTTGGAGAAGGCGATTGATAGGGAGTTCTGAAATTACGTGCCTGAATGTCTTGCACCTGCCTTTAGGAGAAATCTTTCCTGCCATCTCCGCTGGCTACCCACGGGGGTCCATCCCACATTTGGGATAATTTGGTCACCTCAGCGGGGGAGTCTGGAGGCTTCAATTTGCATAATCTTTAAATGTTATTTACATATTTGTGCACCCTAGGAACCTTTTGGGGGCACTGGAAATGTTCTCTACCTTAGTTAGTGTGGTGGTTACCAGGTTTATAATATATAAAAAGTAATCAGCTTTGTACACTTCATTGTATATAAGGTATACTGCAATTAAAAACTTAAAACTATATATGCCTTCAAAATGTGCATAGATAAAACCTCACACTGTCCTCCTTATGGCTTTGGAATTTGAAATATGCAATAGAAGCCATTGCTATTTTATAGGACACTAAACACCACTAAGATAATATACATTTTATTTAAAAAATTATTTTTGCGGTATGCGGGCCTCTCACTGTTCTGGCCTCTCCCGTTGCGGAGCACAGGCCCCGGACGCGCAGGCTCAGCGGCCATGGCTCACGGGCCCAGCCACTCCGAGGCATGTGGGATCTTCCCGGACCGGGGCACGAACCCGTGTCCCCTGCATCAGCAGGCAGACTCTCAACTACTGCGCCCCCAGGGAAGCCCGATAACATACATTTTGAATCAGCAGCAGTTTTGGTTTGTACTTGCATCTTGTAGCTGTAAAAACATTCCTTTTTCTGGGAGAAAATCAGAACTCAGAAGAAATGGACCTTTTATGGCATGACATTGTGATGGGAGGCAGCTGTCTCCACTTAGCTGATTGGTTTCTTTTTCTTTTTAAGGTGACATTTGATTTATAGGTGACAGTACCCTGGAATGCCAGTTAGTTTCAAAACTGAAAATGCTCAATTCTTGAGTGAGCTGCGGACAGCTCCTGCTTTCAGGATCCTTTCCCAGGAGACCACCTTGGACAGCCTGCAGGACTGTGTCGCTGATGGCTCTTGGCTGGAGCCTGTGGGCTGGAAAGGGACCATCCCTGATATTGTTCCACTGGGCAGGGGTCCCAGGCACTGCATGTGGCTTCTGCTCCCAGGACTCTAGGCTAGGAACAGGACAAGACGCTCTGCAAACCACAGGCCAGGTGTCTGTTTATAACTTGGCGTTGTCTGCTTTTATTGATATTATATTAAATCAGCCAGTCTCTGGGGAACCTGCACAAGCTTTTTATCCATACTTCTCAAGGTTTCGGGGTTTTTCATCTGTAAAATGAAGGAGCTGGTCAGACGCAGTGGATGATAGCCCCTGAGGCAGCTGAGACTCACTGGGAGATTTAACCAGAACAGAAAACAGGTGCTGTAGCAGACGTTTTTCAAGGTTTTGGCTTAAAGAATGCTGATCAGCCTATAACCGAGCAGGACCCTATGGGGCTTTCCCCGGGAACAGACACCACCCCTCCCCATATCCTCTCCTCTAGCGTATCTCATGCAAATTTCCTGAGTTTTTCAGAGGCTAAAAACCACCACCAAATGGAAGAAATTAACTACTTGATGATCATGAGCACGAAGCCCCCAGACGTACTGGTGCCTAAAGATTAATCATGTTAACTACCCTGTTACCTCACCGTCAGCCAATCAGAGAACTGTGCACGAGTTGATCACATACCCTGAGACCCTCCCTCCCTTTCCTCACTTTGCCTTTCAAAATGCTTTGCTGAAAACCTTCGGGGATTTCGGGGTGTTTGGGGACATGAGCCACCTTTCTCCATTCATGGCTCTGCAGTAAACCTTTCTCTGCTCCAAGGTCCCACATTGCAATATTGTTTGGCCTCACTGTGTGTCAGGCACATGATGAATTTGCATTTGGTAGAAAGTCTTTAGGTTTATTAGTCATGGAGGACATGCTTTTAAAAACACATGTCTGTACTTACGGATATAGAGAACAGACCTATGGTTGCCAAGGGGGAGGGGGTGTTGGGGAGGGATGGTTTGGGAGTTTGGGATTAGCAGATGCAAACTATTATATAGAGAATGGATAAACAACAAGGTCTTACTGTATAGCACAGGGAACTATATTCAATATCCTGTGATAAACCATAATGGAAAAGAATATGAAAAAGAATGTATATATATATGTATAACTGAATCACTTTGCTATACAGCAGAAATTCGCACAGCATTATAAACCAACTATACTTCAATAAAATAAATTTTAAAAACATGCCTGTATATCTGGAGAAAACTCTAATTTGAGAAGATACATGTACCTCAATGTTCATAGCAGCACTATTTACAATAGCCAAGCCATGGAAGCAACCTAAATGTCCATCAACAGATGAATGGATAAAGAAGATGCAATACATATATACAGTGGAATACTACTCAGCCATAAAAAGAATGAAATAATGCCATTTGCAGCAACATGGATGGACCTAGTGATTATCATACTAAGTGAAGTAAGTCAGACAGAGAAAGACAAATATCATATGTTATCACTTATATGTGGAATCTAACAAAATGATACAAGTGAACTTATTTCCAAAACAGAAACAGATTCACAGACAAAGAAAACAAACTTATGGTTACCAAAGGGGAAAGAGGGGGGACGGATAAATTAGGGGTTTGGGGGCTTCCCTGGTGGCGCAGTGGTTGAGAGTCTGCCTGCTGATGCAGGGGACGCGGGTTCGTGCCCCGGTCCGGGAAGATCCCACATGCGGCGGAGCGGCTGGGCCCGTGAGCCATGGCCGCTGAGCCTGCGCGTCCGGAGCCTGTGCTTCGCAACGGGAGAGGCCACAGCAGTGAGAGGCCCATGTACCGCAAAAAAAAAAAATTAGGGGTTTGGGATTAAAAGAGTCACACTACTATATATAAAATAGATAGACAAGAACCTTCTGTATAGGACAGGGAACTATATTCAATATCTTGTAATAACCTATAATGGAAAAGACTCTGAAAAAGAATATATATATATGTATATGTATATATATATATACACATATGTATATATGTATATATGCATATATATATGTATAAAACCAAATCACTTTTCTGTACACCAGAAACTAACACAACATTGTAAAACAACTATACTTCAATAAAACAACAACAAAAAATGCCTAGTGAAACAATCTTCACCCTCCATCTCATTGAGTGACATTCAGAATACATTAGCCTCGCAATTAGGTATTTTGAGTATGTTCCATAACCTGCCCGTTCCTCTCCCTTCACCCCACCTCAAGTCATCCATTTCTTGTTAGGATAAATGAAACTATTGTTTGGTTATTATTTTTAACCTTTGCCTTTTGAAATAATTTTAACTACAAGAAATTGCAAAAATACTACAGAAAGTTCCTGTGTATCCTTTACCCAGCTTCTCCCCAAAGACAGCATCTGACACACCCGTCCTCACTGGTCATTATTTCACATCATGATTAACCTCATTCTCACCCCTTAACCCCAATCGGTCTTGGAATCTGCAAGAGCCTAATATCAAACAGCAGCATGTTTGCAATGAAAGAGTGAGCATCTGAGACAAAAACTTGTTTCCTGGTCCCTAATCCAGAGCTTGTGTGTCTTTATGTGATCTGGCTTTACAAGGAGGTTATAAAAAAATCCCCAAACAAAAACTGATGGTTTATTTATTTAAAGTAGATGCAGTGAATAACTCAGGAATGCATGCATTTGCTTATTAGTCTCCCTCGCAGTGGAGATGGATGGGTAAATCAATTTATCTCTCTGCCTACACACCTCTCTCCACCACGTAAGGAAAATGAGGTAAATTGGGGAAGGCAGTGAGCTGTGATAGAAAGACGACATGACTGAGACTTGGGAAGCAGAAGATTTAGCCCTAGTTCTGCCAATGGGGTGAACTTGGTAAGTCGTTCTCTGAGCCTTCGTATCCTCGTTTGTAAAGTGAGGAAGGAGGCTCAAATTGTATGTCTGTGGGAATGGGCACGGCATGTTGGGTTCCCTAAGCATCTGACCTGAAGAAGCGGGTTAGCGGGCAGCATGCTGCTTAAGGAGGAGCTGTGGGAGCCATGCCACGGGAGGAAGGTGCAGAGGGAGAAGGTGAAGCCAAGTGAAAGCCTTGGCCAACTGCATGGAGACCTCCAGAACTGGAGTGCCCTTTGGCACAGTGTCAGTCGGGGTGAAAGGGCTGGGTGTTAACACTCTCCATCCACCAGGGTGGGCTGTCCCAGGACAGGCTGGCACTCTGCAGCTTGAGGCACCTCTTCCCAGTGACACTCCTAACAGCTGGGTGATAAGGTCTTCACTGAAGAGGAGCTTCCTCCATAAGGAGGGGCAGCACCCTGTCCATCTCAATGTGAAAGCATACATTGCTGTTAATTAGTAGAATACTAGGAAGAGTAGGATATTAACATACACAGGGATATTAGAAATCAAGCAGCTCAACCTTTTCATTGAATAGGGAAGGAAAATGAAGGGTTGTGACTTGCCCAAGTGAATTACAGAAATGCATCTCAGGGAGGGGAAGCTCTGGGGAGCTCCAGTTCTCTACATCTCAGCGTAGAAATAATTCAGTGAGAGGCAAAGTGATAGATAAGAAGTGGTTTATTATAATGGGACGCTTGTGAGGCTTACAAGCAGGCAGGGGAGAGAGTCCCACACCCCGAGAACTTAGTGGGCTATAGTTTTGTAATCAAAGGCAAAGTGGGGAGGGGGAGAAGACCACCTTCTTCCTCATTCTTGAGTAGACATCAGACTTCCATCATCAGCTTCTCCTCCATGTCAGGTAGGGGAGTTTTGTCGTCCCTACTTGGTCAAGCCGAGACTGCCATGGCAAATGGAAATGACCAAAAATTCCATAACATATACTAAAAATGGTAAATCATCTCAGGTTTCAGTATAATATCACCCTTTCTTTATATTTTTGTTTTTAGTGTGCCCAGAGGAGCATGTCCTAGGAATCATTAACTTACTGAGCTCACTGGGCAGGATGTGGGTCTCATTCCACCATTGTTTTACTGTTTGGGGGCATGTCTCATGCTTCTGTTGCATGGCTTTGCTGCTAAGCAAGTCTGCTGGGTTTTGTGGTTAAGCAAACCTGCTTTCTTGAGTGATCATTAACTTACAGGGGTCTCCCATGCTTTCTTTCTTTACTTACAATCCCCTAGTGGGATTAACTATTTAATTACCTACTTTGTCCCTTTACTCTGTCCCTATCACAAGGTTACACGGTTAGGTCATGGTCGACCAAAGCCTTGTCCTTGCCTTTGTTCTTTCCAGGACAGGGCAGCTCACGTGCTAGGCATCTGCCCTACTCTCCACATGAGCAAGGAGAGGACCAGGCAGGCCACAAGTTGGCCTCAGCCACAGCCAGTGGGGCCTGGAGCCCACGTGGATGCTTTTTTTTTTTTAACAACTCTTTTTCTCCCAGTGCCCTTGGCCTTTCCAAAAATGTGGCACTCATCCTTCTGGCTTCCTGTGAGCCTACCCAGGGAAGTTTTTCAAGGCGATCTTTTCTTTGGCGCTGGGTTAAAAGGGGGAAAGTTAAAAATACATTAGGTTTTCTCAGGGTATATGCCCAGTAGTGGGATTGCTGGGTCGTATGGTAGTTCTATTTTTAGTTTTTTAAGGAACCTTCATACTGTTCTCCATAGTGGCTGTATCAATTTACATGCCCACCAACAGTGCAGGAGGGTTCCCTTTTCACTACACCCTTTCCAGCATTTTTGGTTTCTAGATATCTTGATGATGGCCATTCTGACCGACGTGAGGTGATACCTCATTGTAGTTTTGATTTGCATTTCTCTAATAATTAGTGATGTTGAGCATCTTTTCATGGGCCTCTTGGTCATCTGTATATCTTCCTTGGTGAAATGTCTACTTAGGTCTTCTGCCCAGTTTTTAATTGGACTGTTTGTTTTGTTGATATTGAGCTCCATGAGCTGTTTGTATAGCACTATTTACAACAGCCAGGACATGGAACCAACCTAACTGTCCATCGACACATGAACGGATAAAGAAGATGTGGCACATATACACAATGGAATATTACTCAGCCATAAAAAGAAATGAAATTGAGTTATCTGTAGTGAGGTGGATGGACCTAGAGTCTGTCATACAGAGTGAAGTAAGTCAGAAAGAGAAAAACAAATACCATATGCTAACGCATATATATGGAATTTAAAAAAAAAAAAAGGTACTGATGAACGTAGTTGCAGGGCAGGAATAAAGAGGAAGACATAGAGAATGCACTTGATGACATGGGGTGGGAGGGCGAAACTGAGGCGAAGTGAGAGTAGCATGGACATATATTCACTACCGAATGTAAAATAGATAGCTGGTGGGAAGCAGCTGCAGAGCACAGGGCAATCAGCTCGGTGCTTTGTGACCACCTAGAGGGGTGGGATAGGGAGGGTGGGAGGGAGACAAAAGAGGGAGGGGAGATGGGGACATGTGTATGCATATGGCTGATTCACTGTGGTGTACAACAGAAACTAGCACAGTATTGTAAAGCAACTATACTCTAATAAAGATCTATTTTTTAAAAATGCATTAGGATTCGGCCCAGTGGCCATGGCGCCTCGGTGCCTTCAGCCACATGGGAAATTCATCAATTCATCGTCCAAAGCTGGATGGACAGACCACAGAGCCAAGCCTGAGAGGATCGGGAACTGGCATTTTTCTCTTGATTTGCGCAATTCATCCCCAAGGGTCGCTGGGGCCCAGCTTGGAGAGGCCCACGTGGCTAGATAATGAACTCTTGGGCCCGTGCTGAGAGCTTGCTGGGTGCCTGGCGGCACTTGGTGGGGTGGGGGGAATCAGGGAGGGAAGAGTGTCAGAAATGATTACACTTCGTAAGAGACGTGTCTTATCTTGTTCCATTCACAGAGGAAAAGAAAACAGCAGTTCCAATGCCAAACCTACGTCTCCAGGTAACGCATCTCTGTACAGCTGCTCCCTGCAAAGCTCTCTTGCATTAGGTTGCCTGGGCTTCAGACTAATTCACGCGCTGCATTCCTCGGAAATTTAATAAGAGCCCTACGTGTCTTTTGTAATTCATGTTGCTGTGCCTTATCTCCACATAATGCATTAATATGGAAATTAATTTTGTGCTTATCAGATTAGCAGAGTGAATCGTCAAGGTGTGGGTTTCTTTCGGCTTTGTGGAAAGCTTTCCCCGCCCCCCTCTCTCACAGCTGAATACTTAATATTATCCAAACAGGAGGAAATTAGCTTGCTACAAATACAGAGAAACTAGTTTAGAGCTGAACGGATTCCTTAGCTTTTCAAGCCTGGATCCAAGGTGGCTTTCCCTGCTCAGTCTGTTTTCCCATCACTCCTACCTGTGTCCCCCTTGGGTATCTTTCTAGAAGATCCCTAAATACTTTCCCAAGTCTCTGTCCCTTAGTATACTCTGGTCCCTTTGTCCGGGCCACTGTTCCTTGCCTTCTTTACAGGAGAAACATCTTCACCTTTTAAGACCATTAAAATGTCACTTCCTCCAAAGGATTGGCGTTGGGGTCCTTCCATGCTGAAGGTGTCATCAGTGGCTGGGGATGGGGAATACACTCCTGCAGGTGGGCTTATCAGAAATCCCTGGAGAGCTTCAATTCGCATTCATCGTGACGCTCTCTCCATGGAGAGACTTCCTGCAAGGGAGACTGGCTCTCGCTCCTGGGGGGCTGCTTTCAGAGTGTTTGCTTTTATTGGGCCCCTCCTGGATAGATTGTCAGCAATACCCGTGTAGGAACCTGGGCTGCCGTTGTTGGTTTCCAGCACTCAGCGGGTCCAGCAAGGGGGCAGCTAGTAGGAGTCTTTCTCAATGAATACACGAATGAAAGAGGGAAGGCGTCAAGTAGGAACAGGAAGTAAATATGTTTCCAAGAGAAAACAGCTGCAAAAATTATTTTTCTTCTGCTTTGCAAGATTACAGCTTTTTTTTTTTTTTAAAGTACCCTTCTCTTTAATAGAGAAAATGTTTAAAAAGCAAAACAAAACAAAACAGGTAAAAGATTCCTCAGGTCAGAAAGAATTTTCACAGTTCTGAATCGTGAGAACAGCAAATTCACTCCCCTTGGGCCCAAAAGACACAGACACGTGTAGCGCAAGCATTCACCTCTCCCTGTAAGCCCTTCATCTGGAATATTTGGGAGAAGGAAGCTTGTCTCGAATGTGCTCCCCTGAGCTGTTCCTCTATGAAGTCGGAGACCCTCCTTCCCACCCCAGCACAGCCACCGACCTCCTCCCTGACCACATGCCGCCTTCAGTAGCCCCTGGACCCCTGCATCCCTACCCCCATCAGTACTACTGCCCTGGGAGTGAGGGCACGAGCGTGGGCAGAGCATCCTTCCTTCCTGTTACCCCATCCTGTGTTCTAATAACCATCTCTCCAAAGGCTGTGCGGGAGGGTCTGATTTCACTGAAGGGTGGGGAGAGGTAGGGAGAGGGGATGCAGACACAGGAGGGAACCATTAAAAAAACGGAACTTTATATTACCACCTATGGTGACCAAGAGAAAAGCACAGTTAGCCCTTCATAGACACGCCGTGCCCCAGTCCCTAGCCTTCTTCCCTCCCCTCGGGTCGGCCTCCTTGAAAGAGAATCAGGGGCTACCATGTACATTTATTTACAGCGTGGTAGAAACAGCGTCCCCTGGAGTGGTGCAATGCAGCAGCCCTGGGGAGAAGCCCTTTCAAACCTTCACATCCTCAGGAAAGAGACCCCCGAGGGCTGGTCTTGTCTAATTTCACTTCCCTCCATCCTCCCCACCCAACCCCTCCTCCCCTCTGGAGACAGCCATTCCCAGCACTAGACATGGCAGGACAGTCCTCAGTGGGCCTTGGCAGGTACATTGGTCTCTTTTGAGCTCTTCCTGCTAATATGAGATTTATTCACACCACACATTTTTTTTGTTGTCCTGGGGATAATGACTGACACAATTCCCAAAGTCATATATAGACACACCTCAGAGATATTACAGGTTCAGTCCCAGACCACTGCAATAAAGTAAATATCGCAATGAAGTGAGTCACGCAAAGTTTTTGGTTTCCCAGTTCATGGTAAAAGTTATGTTTAGACCATACCGTAGTCTGTTAAGTGTGCAATAGCATTATGTCTAAATATATATATATATACACCCTTAATTTAAAAAACTTTATTGCTAAAAAATGCTAACCCTCACCTGGACAAAGCAGGTTGCCATAAACCTTCAACTTGTAAAAAATGCAATAAAGCAAAGTGCAATTAAAATGAGGTATGCCTATACTAAATCTCTCGGATAGTACAGTCTCTCTAGTCCACGTTAATAGAGTAAAATGTCTCCCTAAACAGAACAATTATCCGTGTACCAACCAGGGTGCACCAATTCGTGCACCAGTGGGGAATATTATTTTCTAGAATCATGCATGCTGCTGTCAGAACACCGTCCCCATCTCCAATCTTTCAAGGCTTGCCTGGGCCTGTGTGAAGGAACACTTTCCTGTTAGTGGCAAGATAAAGAAAACACTACTTCACTGGGGGCAGGTACATTCACTCTCTGGTTTCACGTGTGGTTCTAGTTCCCATGAGAGCCCCCAAGCACCATGTAGGCACAGCCTCGCTGCCCCTTCTTGGCTTTGCAGGCAGGAAGGCAGTCACTGGAAGCCCGTCCTGGGAGGAATGAAGGTGCTGCCTTCCGGAAGCTCCCCCAGGACTGGGAAGGCCAAGCCTCGCTCCAGAGAGGAGCACAAAACCCTACGAAGCCCAGAGCAGCTAACACTGCCCAGCACACACCTGGGGACGCTGAGGGCTGTGGGCCAGGGATCCTCACTCAGAGGAAACAGCTTACCTTCCGTAAGGCAATGCGGGGGACATTAACAGAGGGCCAGAGCATCATTTTCCATTTACATGTGCCACCTTGGGTCTCTTCATTTTCCTTCCCCAGTATTTCCTGCGGGAGACTCTGCGGCAGTTGTCACCATGGGGAGGGAGGAAGCATGGGTTGCATACGATGGACCACTGACACTTGTTCATTCTGAGTAACGTATTCAATTCAAGGGACACAATGTATTTACTCTGAGCTGGGACTGCTGGGCTAGGTGTGTGTTGCTTAAGAGTAAAAAGGGGAATGACACATGTTCTGAGCCCTAAAATAATTTCAGTCCAGTAGAACGGTGTTTCTCAAACTTTTGGGGCCCTGAGTCACAGTTAGAAATATCTTTAAAATTTTTATATTTAATTGTGGTAAAAGACACATAACATAAAATTAACCGTCTTCACGATTTTTAAGTGTGGAGCTCAGTTACGTTAAGCACATTCACATTGCTGTGCAGCAGATCTTCAGAACTCTTTTTGTCTGGCAGAGCTGACACTCTCTACCCATTAAACAACAACTCCCCATAAGAAGTATCTTTTATGTTGAACCCAACATGTTCATGTCTGTACATACATGCACCCACCACTGATACAAAATGTCATGGGACAATGCTTGCTCTTTCTACATGAGACTGATATTCTATGATACTCCTATTCTATTCTATCCCATTCCATTCTATTTAGTATTCTTTTTTTTTTTTTTTTTTGCGGTACACGGGCCTCTCACTGTTGTGGCCTCTCCCGTTGCGGAGCACAGGCTCCAGACGTGCAGGCTCAGCGGCCACGGCTCACGGGCCCAGCCGCTCTGCGGCATGTGGGATCCTCCCGGACCGGGGCACGAACCCCTGTCCCCTGCATCGGCAGGCGGACTCTCAACCACTGCACCACCAGGGAAGCCCAGTATTCTTATTTTTTTAAATGCTGATCGAAATCCAACAACTATTTCAGTACACTTTAGTTGGTTTTATACCTGTGCTTTGAAACGCTCAAGATCACAAGTAGCCCCGTTACAAGGCAGAGCCAGGTTTAGGGCAGAAGGCAGAGGCAGGAAGGAAGTTCTGGCAGATTCACAAGAGGGAGGGAGACTATTTAGTCAGGAAGATCACCAAGTGGAGGCAGAGGTCTCCCTAAGAAGAATCGATATAGAATCCACATAGTCCAGGGCTTAGGTTTGAATGACTGGGCTACTAACTGTAACTCCAGATCAGATGAAAATATGCACATAAAGGTCTTAATTGCATCCTTCAATTAATGCCAGTGATTATTACTGCTGCTTTTACTATTTACTAGCCCATAGACGATAGTCTGTTAAATCCAGTTCTTCAGGTACAGGGAAGTCTTTTTAAATCTAGCCGGGCTGGGAGAACCACCCTGTAGAAGGCAGCAGAAGTCCTGGGTTCTTTTGGAGCAACAATGGAGATGGCGCTCTGCTCCCCTGGCTGCCCAAGGCTGCAGAGAGCACGGCCTGGATAAACATTTGACCTTGACTCAAGAGCTGACCTGACGACTTCCTGTCTCTAAGCCTTAGTCTATCATTTGTAGAAACTCCAGGCTACAAATTGTTTAGCTGCATTTTCTAGTGGCAAACCTAGGAAGCCCTGCCAAGCTCCATCAAGGGTGGCATCGACCTCCTGACTCAGCGTGTAGATCACTGAGCTGGCCATCTTCATCCCGTACGTTCAGCTGCATGACAGCCAGCTGAAGACCAGGCAGGAAAGCTCTTACTCCTGACTTGAAAGACCACCTCTCAGGCCCTCACTCAGAGCCTGTTAATTCTTGTATTAGTATAGATATATCCTGACCAGTCCAAATAGCCAATTTTCTGTCTGCAAGCAGATTAGAAGCAGCAAAGCAGAAGGGAGTAGGATGTGTGATGTTTAATTTGATGTGTTGACTTGACTAGGCCAAGGGATGGTCAGATTGAACATTACTTCTGGGTGTGTCTGTGAAGGTGTTTCCACAGGAGATTAATATTTGAATCCGTGGACTCAGGGAAATAGATTGCCCTCCCCAATGTGAGGGCCTGCCTGGAGCAAAAGGTGGAGGAAGGAGGGATTGGCCCCCTTTTGCTTCCTGCCTGCTTGACTGAGCAAGGATATCCATCTCCTGCCCTTGGACTGGGAATCACACTATTGGCTCCTCTGTTTCTCAGACCTTTGGACTCAGATTGGAATTACACCCTGGCTTTCCTGGCTCTCTAGGTTACAAGCAGCAGATCGTGGGAATTCTCAGCCTCCATACACATGTCAGCCAATCCCTCCTAATAAATCTCTTTTTATATATATATATATATATATATATATATATATATATATATATATATATATATATATGTGTGTATATATATATGTGTATATATATATATATATATATCCCATTGGTTCTATTTCTCTGGAGAAGCTTGGCTAATACAAGGTGTGTGCATGAGGGGAGACTGCTAAAGACAGCAAGGCCTAAAAAGAAATGATGGAAATGAACTTACAGACTCACAGACATAGAGAATGAACTTATGGTTACCAGGGTGGAAGGGTGGGATGCGGGGGAGGGATAACTGGGGAGTTGGGGACTGACATGTACACACTGCCATATTTAAAATGGGTAACCAACAAGGACCTACTGTACAGCACAGGGAACTCTGCTCAATATTGTGTAATAACCTAAATGGGAAAATAATTTGAAAAAGAATAGGTACGTGTACATGTATAACTGAATCACTTCGCTGTACACCTGAAACTATCACAACATTGTTAATCAATTATACTCCAATGTAAAATAAAAAGTTTAAAAAAAAATAAAGACAGCAAAGGAAGAAGAAACTGAGACGTTATACATAATAAATGAATATGCACAGAGAACTCCACACCTGGGGCCAGAGTGGGGTATAACCACTCGACACCGCTTTGAAGCCCACTGGACCCCCTGTAGGGCAACCCATGGGCAGAAGGAGACCCTGAGTTCTCCAGGCGAGCTTAACTGCTGGAAGGCAGTGGCAGGCCTAAGTGGAAAGAAAAGGAGAAAATGACTCCGAAGACCAGGAGTCAGGCCCAATCTCACCACTTAACAGCCATGTGACCTTTAGCAAGTCACTGTCCCTCTCAGAATCCCAGTTTCACATTCGTGTAGCGGAGCCCAGGGTTCTTGTGAAGACAAGATGATACAGATAGAAAGTCCTCTGTGAGTTTAAAAGCACAAAGTAAATGTTTGAGTTTAATTATTCAGCTCCATGTTTAAGAAGAACTGTGTGTGGTAAGATTTGAAAAGAGTTCTGGAATGGAAAGGGATGACTTTCAGTTTTTTGAAGATTTCACTTAAGTAAATGTATGTGTGTGTGTGATCTATATATCTCTATCTATCTATCTATCTATCCCTCTATAGAGAGAGGAATGGAAAGTTTCACTGATGGTAAAAGCAGGGGTTCTGGAGTCTCTTATGTATAAGGTATATGTTCATTCATTCATTGATTCACTGAGTATCTACCACGGTGCAGGCCCTAGACTGGGTGCAGGGGACACAATGGTAAGAAGAGACCTATATGGTCATGTTCCTTTTAGTCTACTGAGAGGATTAATAAAATAATCCCATGAATGGATGTACTGTTACAAACTGCAGTAGTTCCTCTGAAGTAGGGTCTGGTGGTGTCAGTTTGCCTGGTTTTGAGCCCAGATTTCTGGCTGGGTGACATTGGGTATGTTACTTAACTCCTCCAGACTTCAGTTTCCTCAACTGTTAAATGGGGTATAATAAGGGCACCTCTTAGGGTTGCTGTGGTGATTAAATGAGATAATACACCTAGAGTAGGGTTTCCGAACCTCGGCACCATAGACATTTTGGGCTGGATAATTCTGTTGTGGGGCACTGTTCTGTACATTTCAGGAGCTTGCATCCCTGGCCTCTACCTGCCATATGCCACAAGCACCCTTCCCCCACACTGTGACAACCAGCCATGTCTCCAGACACTGCCAGACGTGGCCAGATTCAGAAGTGCTGATCTAGAGCACTTAGAGCAGTACCTGGCACGTGTTGAATACTCCATGTATGCTGGCTTTTATCATTCTCATGAAGGAAAGGTACACGGAAAGACCTAGGATTCAAATCCTGATACTGTCACTGTCATGGGATCTAATTTGGGGAAGATTAATGATATATGCATACCTTGGTTTCTCCATCTCAGAAAAATGTTGATTATTACACATAGCTTACTTAGTTGATCTTAAATAAAATATATACATACTGTATATAAAATAGATAACTAATAAGGACCTACTGTGTAGCATAGGGAACAATACTCAATGTCTTGTAATAACCTAAAATGGAAAAGAATCTACAAAAGAATATATATATGAATAAATATATATATACACACACATATATATAGAACTGAATCACTTTGTGGTACACTTTTAGTGGACCTTAAATAAAATAATATATTAAATACCAATTTAGCTCCACATAAGGGTATCTTAAATAATGTTTGTATCTTTAAGGCAAAGGTTGACAAACAATAGCCCTTCGGCCAAACCTGGCCTGCTGTTGGTTTTTGTGTAGCGCACAAACCAAAATGGCTTAATTTTTTTTTTATTGAGTTGAAATTCACGTACCATAAAATGAACCATTAACCATTTTAAAGTGTACTATTCAGTGACAATGGCTTTTAGGCTTTTTAATGTTGAAAAAAATCAAAAGAAGAATACATTTCCCTGACTCGTGAAAAGTATATGAAATGCAAATTTCAGTTTCCACAAATAGGTTTTTTGGAACCCAGCCCCGCTCATGCTATGGCTGCTCTCTCACTGCAACAGCAGGGTTAAGTAGTTGTGATGGAGAACGGTATGGCCCAGAAAGCCTAACATATTTCCTATCTGGCCCTTCATAGAAAAAGTTTGCTGACCTCTGCTTTAACGTATTACTAAGGTGGGAGAGTTAAAGCACTAGCTTTTGGGAAATATGCGCTTCCTTCTTTTTTGCTCTGCTTGCTGATTTCAGTGAATGACAGAGCATACTCTGAAATAGGAGGCGCTGGCATTTTTCCCCATCAATTTGTCATAGTAGGCAGCATCTTTCACCTTGTGGCCCTGGAGGCCAGCGAAGAGGTTGGTACCATGAGGACCAAGGGCAGGCCTCCTGCTGTCTGATTTTCAGTTCCTGCTCTTGACTTCCCTTTGCCATCTGGGGCCAATGCAGCTGTCTCTGACTCAGATGGCTTCAGTTTGGAACGCTTAGTCATTTCAACTTCTGGTCATAAACCTGGGCTGCCCTTGTCTTTCTATTCTCTGTGTCACCTACTTCTACCTACGGTATCTTTTCTAGAAGACCCCGTAAAACATTTGACCGCCCTGTTTTCATCCCTGGTCTAAATCAATTGATCATGAGACACTGCTTGGTCCAAGGTTGAAAAAGAGATTCCTATTACTGTTCAGTTCATGCTAAACCATTAGACTGCCTGGTCTAGGAAGTTTGTTAGAATATGAAACATATATAAGAGGGAGAATTAGAAATTATGCTTTCCTTCTGAAGGCCATAGTGTAGGAAAAACCTAAGGAATATTTATCTTGAGCAGATACAGGTAAGATGGAAGCAGAAAGAGAATCCTGTATGAGAAGCAAAATTCTTGAGTGTCTCCCACACAAATAGTCTGGACAGTGTGCAAAACATGAATCGACAGGCAAAGAGAAGGCTTCTCAGGTACCTGATAAAGCCTTCCCGTGTGTTTATTCCCAAAAACCCACCGGAGTATGGGATTCTTTCCTGGCTTCTGCAACTTGATTAGAGCTGAAGACCTTCTGGCCATTATTCCCCAAGACCCTCAGGGGATAATATCTAGACAAAAGGAATCTAAACTACTGGGCTTTTCACCCTAGGCAGCCTTATTTTTCACAGTGAATGAGTAAGCGTCTTTCCTGGGTGTATATTACACAGATGTAGAGGCTTCCACTGAATACACGTTATTCTGACATTGATAAATCTGTAGATCAACTTATACCCCAAGAATCCCTTTGTCAAAATCCATCTATTGTCTTGTCCCACAAGACCCTGTGTCTCCCAGACTGGGTCTGAAATTGTAGCCATGGTCAAAACATCAGAGAGGAACTGGGAAGGCCCACACAAAGCTTGAAAGCTTTTTGATGTAGCAGATCTTACTTAGGAGGAAGTCAAAACGTTTCTGGCAATAGCTCTGAGCCTCCACAAGGGTGAATGTTGATTCCTCCTGGGGCTGACCAGCCACATGTTTGTCTCCCAATCTGAAGAACTTTTAGACTCCTTTAAAATTCCTTAGCTCTGTGATAGGTTAACTTGGAATGAAAAGAATTAATGTATGACACAAGAAAAGTATGCCCATTAGTTTTATATTAGAGATAATTATCTAAAAATTAACGGAATAAAAAACAGAAGTCAGACAAATGCCCTCAAGGTTCTTATAATCACGTCTGGAAAGTCTTTTTTTCAACCAGGGGAAAAAAAGCCAGTGAGGGGGGCTTCCCTGGTGGCGCAGTGGTTGAGAGTCCGCCTGCCGATGCAGGGGACACGGGTTCATGCCCCGGTCCAGGAAGATCCCACATGCCGCGGAGCGGCTGGGCCCGTGAGCCATGGCCGCTGAGCCTGCGCATCCAGAGCCTGTGCTCCTCAACGGGAGAGGCCACAACAGTGAGAGGCCCGCGTACCGCAAAAAAAAAAAAAAAAAAAAAAAAGGCAGTGAGAATGACTATGGAAGTTGGATAATCTAATCTGTATGACACTAAAAACCGTAATTCTTTCAGCCTGTATTTTGGGGGCTGTCATATGGATTTTGCACTTTTCCTTTAACCTACTGATGCAAAATGGAAAAGTGGGACTTTTTAACATCCTGGAGAAGGGTTGCCCAGGACATGGGACTTTCAGCGCTAACAGCAGGACAGGTATAGGTAAACCAGTTCGGTCACCCTAACTGCCCTCCAAGACTGTACACCGCCTTTACCACCACTATCTTCTAGATTGTGTTCTGGGTGCTGGAACCCCAGAATTCCTTGCACAGATGGTCCCAAGACTGTTTCCGGAACCTGCACAGCCTCTCTCCTGGGTTTGCTCTTGACTGTGCCATTGGTATTCATTTGCCTAGGCCCACAGTGAATGTGTAGGGAGAAGGGGTATTCTCTTTGCAAGTGTAAGGATAGAGCTTAGCCAGTAGGCTGGGGTGTCAACATGCATGGTGGAGCAGTCCCTGGAAATATGCAACAGAGCAGGGCTGAGAAGAGTAAGGCTCGACCTGAGACTGACTCTCTCCATGTCTCCATCTTTGATATGGAACTCTAAGTAGTCTGAGAATTTTAACTTGAATATGGGCTTCCAAGTTATTAGGAAAGTATCTTTTTCTAGGTAGGATGATAGAACATCTTTTCTTTAATAATTTGCTAGCTTGATTTATACCTTTTAAACATGGGTAGAAATGGTTATGTGAATGTCCATTTGTACTTTTATCCCAGGCCCTGGCAAGCATTATGGATGGCATTTGCTTATCTTAGTCCTATGCTTGAACAGAAATTCTGCAGGCAATCTTATGTGGTAGAGAATTTTGAAGGTCCTTGGGGGGTGTTCTCCAAATTTTCGTCTATGGACAGACAGTTAGGTATCTGAAGAAATCAAAAAAGCAGCTCTCAGTGAGAAGCTAAGACTGACTAATGAACTCATCTGAGCAGCCATCCATGGGCACAGTAAGATTCAAAACCTAAAGAAAGGGAGGAAGTTAATTTTAAGTTCCTCCAAGTTAAAAGTTTACAAAAGCAATGGATCATAAACTCATTCCTTAAAGATAGCCCCTCCCTAAATCCTATCTAACAAATTGCTACTATATAAAACTCCAGGACGTTGGAAAAACCAATGTCTTAGAAAACCTCTGAGATTCTCACATTCCCCTTATATTTAAACAGGACTTAGGGTGTCCTGTCAGCCTGCCTCAATCACTCCTAACAACACTTTCCCCTCTTTCACCTACAAATCCCACATCCCATCACAGACATATTCAGTTTTCTTCACATGGGTTACTTATTCAATGTTGTCATTTGTTTGTTCTGTCCACTGTCTGGTTGAATAAGAGCAATCAGCCATCATCTTAGTAAATGACTTCAAATCACCCCATAACCCTTCATGAAGGAACATACCTTCCTCCTTGACCTGTGTGTGTACTGAATTGAGATTTACTTTGTAAATTAAGTACAGCAATATACTGTACCTTACGCCAGATCTTCCTATCTGGACAATCTTGAGTGGAAAACACAATGACTAAGTCACAAACACTGTATCATTTGGGACTGACCCTTGCAGAAGTCCCATCTGTCTGTGGGCAGCGTCCCTAATGAGATGGGGAATCAGTTTACAGTACCTTCTGCTAAAACCAAGGTCAAATTGCCTATGTGGCCACTTAGATGCCCTAAAATCTGTGTTTAAAATAAGCAGAAGTTTTGAGCCCTTCATTAATAACCTCCTTAAACAGGATGTCTTACTTCTAATCTAGAGTCCACTAGACACCTAGTGAAGAAAGAGGTCAGGGAATTTTAACTCTGTTGACAGACAAGTCTATTGCTTTGTTGAGAACCTTTGCCACCTTAATGTGTATGTCAGCCCTGTTCATCCCATAGTTCCCAATTCTAATACCATCCTCTCTAGGATCCCAACTCAGGTCTCTACTGTTTTACCTGGCCAATGCATTATTTTTCCTCTCCAGTATATTGCTATTCTTAACCTCTTACCTTTTCTACCATGACTAATAGCTCACATCAATTACATCGATGAGATTAGTCAGGGAATTGCTTGAGCTGTTGCAGCCACTGAAGCTGCTTCTCTCAAAGACCATCTATTTCCTCTTGCCACTTACCAACCATAAAACAACTCTGTGACTTAAAGAATGAGGCCCCTGATTAGAAAAATGCCATCAGGAAAACAGCAGCTTGCCTCCTTCACCCCTTTTACAACCTGTTTACGTCCATACAGTCATCCCATAACTCCTAAGTCCCCTCTACCAGTCAATATATCAGTTGGAGGGGACACTCAGGAAAGTCGAGGGAACAGAACAAATCAGAACTGTCTTGTGCACCTGGATTATTCACCAGAGCAGCTTGTCATTGTGTGTGCTCTCTGCTTATAGTGCAGGGTAGTTGATCCAGGAAACATCCAGGACTTGACTGGGAAATGGATGCCTTCTATCCACTAGCAAATTAAACGTATCAACAGTCTCCCATCAAGTGGTAACCCCAAGTCCTAGTAACAATATGCTTATTTTCTGGAGGGTCCAAGGATTTTCCCTTGTAGAGTAGTTTCCAGACTTTGGTATGCATGAGGACCACTTGAAGGGCTTGTTAGAACACTAACAACAATGGTTTCATTACACTAACAATGAACTATCAGAAAGAGAAATTCAGGAAATAATCCCAATTATCACCACATCAAAAACAATTAAATACCTAGGAATAAACCTACTTAAGGAGGCAAAAGATTTGTACTCAGAAAACTAAAAGATACTGATGAAAGAAGCTGAAGATGACACAAACAGATGGAAAGATATACAGTGTTCTTGGACTGGAAGAATCAACATTGTTAAAATGACCATACTACCCAAGGCAATCTACAGATTCAATGCAATTCCTATCAAAATACCAATGGCAATTTTCACAGAACTAGAAGAAATAATTTCAAAATTTGTATGGAAACACAAAAGACCCTGAATAGCCAAAAGAGTCTTGAGAAAGAAGAACAGAGCTGGAGGAATCAGGCTCCCTGACTTCAGACTATACTGTAAAACTATAATAATCAAAACAGGGTGGTACTTGCACAAAAACAAAAAAATATAGATCAATGGAACAGGATAGAGAACCTAGAAATAAACCCACACACTTATGGTCAATTAATCTACAACAAAGGAGACAAGAACATACAATGGAGAAAAGACAGTCCCTTCAATCAGTGGCGCTGGGAAAACTGGACAGCTACACATAAAAGAATGAAATTGGAACATTCTCTAACAACTCAAAACTCAAAATAGATTAAAGACCTAAAATGTAAGACCAGATACTATAAAACTCCTAGGGGAAAACATAGGCAGAATACTCTTTGACATAAATCACAGCAATATTTTTTTGAATCTGTCTCCTAAAGGAAATAAAAGCAAAAATAAACAAATGGGACTTAATTAAATGTAAAAGCTTTTGCACAGCAAAGGAAACCATAGACAAAAACAAAAAGACAGCCTACCGATTGGGAGAAGATATTTGCAAATGATATGACTGTTAAGGGATTAATATCCACCATATAAAAACAGCTCATACAACTCAACATCAAAAAAACAAACAACCTGATTAAAAAATGGGCAGAAGAACTGAGTAGACATTTTTTCCAAAGAGGAAATGCAGATGGCCAAAATATGCTCAACATTGCTAATCATCAGGGAAATGCAAATCAAAACCACAATGAGACATCACCTCACACCTGTGAGGAATGGATATTACAAAAAAGAACACAAATAACAAACGTTGGTGAGGATGTGGAGAAAAGGGAACCCTTGTACAGTGTTGGTGGGAGTGTAAATTTGTGCAGCTGAGACAGGCTGGGACTTGGGACCTGGGACCTGGGACCCTTTGCTGCAGTGCTTGCACCTGGACAAACATCTCCCCAAGCAACAGAATACAAAGAAACTACAAGCAACTAAAAATAACTGTGTGCATGGGCAGTTGGGGTAAGTTCTGGACAACAATATACAAAAAGACCAAAAAAAAAGCCCAACTGCCACTTCTGAAGATCTGGGAGCAAAAACAGGGTGTCAGGAGCAAAAACAGGGTACTGTGCATGCCCCCTGCACTCAACACCACCAAAAGGGTGGACAACCCCTCTAAGCCACCCCTCTGGCCTGACTCGTGGTCCCGCCCCTACCCCACCCCACATAAGGAACCAGTTCACCCGCCCTCAGGGAGTGAGCAAGGGAACCTGTTACTTGTTTTCACTCCCTCCTGTGGCTGCAGGAGCCCCAATAAATCCTTGTTTGACCTCTTATCAATTTTTATTGATTAAGGGAAGGCCAAGAACCCTGGGCAGTATCACAGCCACTGAGGAAAACAGTATGGAGGTTTCTCAAAAAACTAAAAATAGAACTGCCATATGACCCAGCAATTCCACTCCTGGGTATATATCTAAAAAAAACCCGAAACACTTATTCAGAAAGATACATGCACCCTAATGTTCATAGCAGCATTATTTACAATTGCCAAGACACAGAAGCAACCTAAGTGCCCATCAACAGATGAATGGATAAAGAAGGTGTGGTATATATATACAATGAAATATTACTCAGCCATAAAAAAGAATGAAATTTTGCCATTTGCAGCAACATCGATAGTCTTGGAGGGCATAATGCTAAGTGAAATAAATCAGACAGAGAAAGACAAATACTATAGAATGTCACTTATATGTGGGATCTAAAAAATGCAACAAACTGGTGAATATACAAAAAAGAAGCAGACTCACAGATATAGAGAACAAATTAGTGCTACTAGTGGGGAGAGGGAAAGGCGGGAGGGACAGTATAGGGGTAGGGCGGTAAGAGGTACAAACTATTAGGTATAAAAAAAGCTGCAAGGATATATTGTACAACACAGAGAATATAGCCAGTATTTTATAACTATAAATGGAGTATAACCTTTAAAAATTGTGACTCACTATATTGTACACCTGTAACATATAATATTGTACAGCACTATACTTCAATTTAAAAAATGCGGGTTTCTGGGCCACACTTCCAGTTCCTCATTCAATAGTTCTGTGGTGGCACCTAAGAATCTGCATTTCCAACGAGTTCCCAGGTGATACTGGTGTTATCAATCTTGTGACCACAGTTTGAGAACCACTGTCCTAAAGGAAAACAGACATGTGACTCTGCCAAAACCTTGCTCCAAAAACACATTCCTCAATATAGACTCAGATTGTTTCCAGTTTTATGGGATAAATTTTCCAACTTTTATGTAAAGCCCCAAACATTAAATTCTAACCACAGAATCCATAAGCTTGAAAAGCTTTGACAAGGTAGATTATGACATTAAGCAAGAATTAAGTTGACTTTTCAGTGAAGACCTTAAATGGCCTGAGACCTCCCCAATTATCATAATGAACATGTTATGTTCATTGTATGTTCATATGAACATGTATGTTCATGTCCAGAGAGCTCAGCCCATGTGAAATTGTAAGGGGATGGCCCAGGCTGGTTCCAACTTACATTCAAGCCGTTTTCCTCTAGAACAGTGGTTGGCAAACTATGACCCACAGGCCAAATCAGGCCTGCCAACTGTTTTTGTATGGCCTACAAGCTAAGAATGGTTTTTATATTTTTAAATGGTTGAAAGAAAAAAATAAGGACAACTGTTTCATTAAGTGTGAAAATTATACAATTCAAATTTCATTGTCCATAAAGTTTTACTGGAACATGCCATGCCCATTTTATGGTGTGTTGTCTGTGGCAGAGTTGAGAAGTTACAACAGAGACAGTATGATCCACAAAGCCTAAAATTTAGTATCTGGTCCTTTATAGAAAACTTTTGCTGATCCCTAGTCTAGAGGGAAAGGGGTTACCTTGTGGCATCTACTGAGTGAAGACCATGTGAAGCCTGCAAAGAAGTGGTGAAGAACTCTTTGGAGCCACAGGTCATGTGAGTTCAGGACTTGAGACATGCACTGGAAAATGCTGAATTTCTATATTCCCATTGGATTATTAACCATCTTTATTGTGCTCACCACGGCAGTTGCTATGTCTGCTAGAAAGACCTTTCCTCCTGCCATCTGCATTTTCTGTGCTCAAAACCCCAGCAGAAGGTTTAGAAACCAGTTCCCTAAATCCAGCAGTTGTGTTGGAAAATAAGTCAGTGCTGGGCTTGTGTGTATGGCCCCCTTGATGATGGTGAGCTTTCTTTTCACTGTCTTACTGTAAATAATCCATTTTGGAACAATTCCATGGGCTGGGTGAAGGCCCCCAGATCAAAATAGAGTTGGAACAATGCTAAGCAAGAGGCTGCGTACCCATCAGTGTGGTCACATACAAGCCCCACAAACTTCATAAGAGTGACGTATAACCAATCACTAGGTCAGTGGCACAAGTTCAGCCTCATAATCTCCTGTGACTGACCACTAATGGAACATACTGCATGAGAGCATATTACCCAAAGACAAAAGCATTCAGCAAAACAAACAGATATTTTTGAATAAATATGGTGTTTTGTGATTGCAAAGTCTCAAGAATGACTGACAACTTAGAACATTCTTTCCAAGCAAACAGTTAAAAAATACTTGATTGAAAGCGTAAAGCTTTCATTGATAAAGCCGTAAGTACTCTGTTTGGAGGTTTCCTAAAATCTGTGTATTTTTATAACCAGGAAAAATATGTGAATTTCTTTGTATACAACTAAAAATTATGAATTAAACTGCTTTAAAAATAAGACTTCTATTTTTCTACCATAGTCTTAAGCTCAAAACGTTTGATCTGCTAACAAGAGAACACAAGTCAAGGAATAAAAAGTCCCAGTTCTAGAAAAAGGGAATACGTGGGGCTGATTTTTTGGTTTACAAAGTCTTTTGTAGTTCTTGTCTTTCTTAAGCATATTTTTCAAATATAGATACCTTTGTATGATATCCCTTTAAGCTTCAAAAGGTGCTTAAACATATTTATATAATGAAAATGGGAAATTTAACATTTCAATATTAAGAATGTGATTTGTTGCTTTTCTCCATAGAGGAAAAATTTTATTTTATTTCAATAGGCAATATAGTTTCATGATTCAATAAAATCAGAACAGTACAAAAAGGTATGCACTAAAGTGTTTACATTCACCCTTTTTCCATTCATGCCATCTAGCCTGTTCCCCAGAGGTAACCATTTATATTAATTTCCTGCTTACATTCCAAGTGTTTGTTTTTGAAAAATATAAGTATGGATATTTATTGTTATTTCTGAGCTTTTTCTCATATAAAAAGTAGCATAATAAAGGCAGTGTGAGGCACTTTGCTTTCATCATTTCTACATAACTTGTAGATCTTTCTTTGTCCTACATAGAGAGCCTCTGCATTCTTTTTTTTCAGCTGTATGGTACTCCACTGTGTGGCTCTACCATGGTCTCTTCAACTGATCTCTTATTGCTGGACCCTGCTTGTTTCCAATCTTTTGCTATTGTGCCCTTCAGGAATGTTTTAAAGTTTTCCTCTATTGGTTTTGTGTATTTCCTGTTAAACAACTGGTCTTTGTGTATATGTAGTTCTTTCTCTTGCTCTGAGTAAAATTTTAAAGTATAATACCTGTCACATTTTTCTAACATCTGTTTATTATAAAATGTATTTTACCTGGTTAAACGTGGTTATATTTTTTAAGATTCTTTTTTAAAAGTTGAGATATAATTGACATTTAACATCATCTTAGCTTCAGGTATACGACATAACGATTTGATATTGGTATGTATTGTGAAATGACCACCACAATAAGTCTAGTTAACATCTGTTACCACACAGTTACAATTGTTTTTCTTGTGATGAGAACTTCTAAGATGAACTCTATACAGTATTAACTATGGCCACCTCGCTGTACATTGTATCCCCATGACTTATTTTTATTTAACAGCTGGAAGTTGGTAACTTTTGACCCCTTTCACCCATTTCTCTCACCCTGCCCTCACCTCTGGCAACCACCAATCTGTTTTCTGTATTTATTTTCTTGGGATTTTTTTTTTTTTTTTGCTTCCGCATATAAGAGAGATTAGTATTTGTCTTTCTCTGCCTGTCCTAGTTCACTTAGCATAACGCCCTCAAGGTCCATCCATGTTGTCAGAAATGGCAAGACTTCCTTCTTCTTTTATGGCTGAATTATATATATATAATATATGAATTATATATTTATATTATATAGATATAAAATTTTCTTTTTCCACTCATCTATCAATCAACACTTTGGTTGCTTCCACATCTCGGCTATTGTAAATAATGCTAAAATAAACATGTGTGTGCACGTATCATTTTGAGTTAGTGTTTTCATTGTCTTCAGAAAAATACCCAGGAGTGGAATTGCTGGATCAAATGGTAGTTTATTTTTAATCTTTCGAAGAAACTCCATCCTGTTTTCCATAGTGGCTGCAACAATTTACATTCCCGCAAACAGAGCACAAGAGTTCCCTTTTCTCCATATCCTCACCAACACTTGTTATTTCTTGTCTCTTTGGTAATACCTATTCCAACAGGTGTGAGGTGATATCTCATTGTGGTATTGATTTGCATTTCCTGATAACTAGTGATGTTGCGCACCTTTTCATGTACCTGTTGGCCACCTGCATGTCTTCTTTGGAAAAATGTCTATTCAAATCCTCTACATAGGGCTTCCCTGGTGGCGCAGTGGTTAAGAATCTGCCTGCCAATGCAGGGGACATGGGTTCGAGCCCTGGCCCGGGAAGATCCCACATGCTGTGGAGCAACTAAGCCCATGCGCCACAACTACTGAGCCTGTGCTCTAGAGCCCGTGAGCCACAACTACTGAGCCTGTGAGCCACAACTACTGAGCCTGCATGCCATAACTACTGAAGCCCACATGACTAGAGCCTGTGCTCTGCAACAATATAAGCCACTGCAATGACAAGCCTGTGCACCGCACCGAAGTAGCCCCCACTCACCACAACTAGAGAAAGCCATGCATAGCAAAGAAGAATCAGAGCAGCCAAAAATAAAATAAATAAATTTATTTTAAAAAGATCCTCTACATACTTTTAAACTGGATTGCTTGTTTGTTTTTTTCTATTGAGTTGCATGAGCTTTTATGTATTTTGAATATTAATCCCATATGAAATATATGATTTGCAAGTATTTTCTCCCACTTGGTAGGTTGCCTTTGTTAATGGTTTCCTTTGCTGTGTGGAAACTTTTTAGTTTGATGTAATCCTACTTGTTTATTTTTGGTTTTGTTGCCTTTGCTTTTGGAGTCAGATCTAAAAAATCATTGCCAAGACTGATGTCAAGTAGTTTACCACCTATGTTTTTCTAGGAGGTTTATGGTTTCAGGTCTTATGTTCAAGTCTTTAACTCATTTTTAGTTTTTGTGTACAATGTAAGATAATGGTCCAATTTTCCCAACACCATTTATTGAAGAAACTGTTCTTTCCCCATTGTGTATTCTTGGCTCCTGTGTTATACATTAATTGACCATAAATGAGTGACTTTATTTCTCAGCTCTCTATTTTGTTCCATTAATCTAGGTGTTTTTTTCATGCCAATACCATACTGTTTTGATTACTATAGCTCTGTAATCAGGAAGTGTGATGCCTCCAGCTCTGTACATCTTTCTCAAGATTGCTTTGACTATTCACCATAGTCTTTTGTGGTTCCATAAAAATTTTAGGATTGTTTGTTCTATTTTCTAACATTCTTAATTTGCTTTGAAAAATTTGAATTTATGTGTGATATTAGAGTAATGAACATTTGTGTTTATATAAAGGCCTCTCAGAAACTGGCATTTCATACTGGGCTTGTTTTTAATTAAAAGTAAGATTCATAATAACACATATTATAAGAAATATTGCTGTCATAATAACCATATGAACTTATGTTTGCATATATCATTTTTTGGTAATCACATAGATTTTCAAGATGTTAGGGATTATATATAAAACTTCCTGGGAAAAAAGTAAATATTTTAACTGGTATTGGTCCAAAATAACAGTAATTGGGAGAATGATTTAGATTTATATGCTATAAACTTTGGTATAACAGTACATGATATAATTTTTTTTTTTTTTTTTTTGCGGTACACGGGCCCCTCACTGTTGTGGCCTCTCCCGTTGCAGGGCACAGACTCTGGACGCGCAGGCTCAGCGGCCATGGCTCATGGGCCCAGCTACTCTGCAGCACGTGGGATCTTCCCGGACCGGGGCACAAACCTGCGTCCCCTGCATCAGCAGGTGGACTCTCAACCACTGTGCCACCAGGGAAGCCCCCATGATATAATTTTTATGTAATTAAGGGAACATTTATTGATCATTGTAAGAGGAAGAAAATCTTCTAGTTCAGAAAATATATAAAGACAACATAAAAAGTTCCAATATCAGATTAGGATTCAATAAAGTAAATAGCTGAATATGTAAAAACATGTAAGTTCTAATATTACTAGAAACTGAATAACAGAAAGCACAATTGGTATCCTTAATCTAGATCTTGTGTTTATGAATCTTTAGCTATAACCATGCACTTTATCATTGCACATGGCCCAGAGGTGAAAATAAAACTCTTATACATGACTTTCTACATATATCTTAAAGTGGTGTGACAAGAATGATTTCTACCCTACTCTCCTAGCTGAATATTGCCACCAAGAAAATACTAGTGGTCAAAGCCACTCTGTTTATTTTTATTTTTTTTACAAGGAAAAAAGTATCTATATTGGGAAAAGCTTTTCATTATATTTAATAGAAATCAGAAAATGTGCTTCCTTTTTAGAAGAGTATATTATTTAAGGTAAAAGACTAAAATAAAGAAAAATAACATTCTAATGCACTGAATGCAAAGCTATTCTCTTATAAGAACTTAGAACTACCATCTATTAGAATGTCAACACTTTCTAATTGAAAAATAAATGACAACAATGAGACTAAATGAAACATTAGATAAGTACTTTAAAAATGCACAGAATACAGAATGATAGGTGACTTTAAAATTCAACTATAGTTATTAAGTGAGGACTCTAATACGAAGAGTGCCGGGATATATCAGAATACAAATTAAGGGGAGCGACATCAGCAAGATGACTAAATAAGGCATCTCTCACATGTATCCCCCCCTCAACAACAATAATTTGGCATCCATCCCAAAAGTGCCTTCCTGGGAGCTCTGGGATCCAGGTGGGAGATTATGGAAATTTAGTGTAGTCCAAGATCAAGGAAAACCATTTTAAGAAGACAGGCCTGTAACCAGGTGGCTGACTCATTAACTGTGTTACAAAGTAACTCTGTATCCCTGAGGACTTGGCTACAGCTCTGTTTGGCTTGGTCCTGTCAAGCTTCTGGGATATGACACACCCACCTGTGCACTGGGTAATAGGCATACAGACCTCAGTCCCAGCTGTGGACACCAAAGTGGCCCATGATCCAGCTGCGGCCCCACTCAGCTGTGGTCTGGGAGTCCCTGGAGGTAAGCCTGCCAAACTCAGTCAGATTGTGGATCTAGAAAGGGCACTATAACTGGGCTCCACCCCATCCCCGCTGCAGTCCACAAACAGTCTTGCTGGCACAGGGACCAAAAGGAGACACTCTGATCTGTACCCTTGGGGACCATGAAAGGGCCCTCTATACAGCTCCAGCTTCCTTACAACCACAGTCTGCCAGTAGGCTGGAGGGTCCAGGGTCTCAGCAAAAGAGACTGTCATCTGCAACCCTGGAGATTCTAAAAGGGCCCTATACTCAATTCCAGCCCCTTCCAACCATAGTCTGTGAATAATCCTGCTGGCACAGGGACTCAGAAAAAGACTCTACTGTTTGCATCCCCAGAGATCCTGTAGGGCCCCATGCTTAGCTCCAACTCCATCACAACCACACTCTTCCCCAGACTTGCCAGCCCAGGGACTCAGGAGGAGACAATCCTGTCTATGCTCATGGAGATCCTCAAAGGGCCCTATCCTCAATCCAGTCCCTCTTAGCTACAGTCCATGAGCAGTACTGCTGGCCCAGGGGACCAGTGGGAGACACTTCCATCTGTGTCCCTGGAGATCCTTGAAGGGCCGTATATTCTGTTCCAGCCCATTCTAGCTGCAGTCCATGTGCTGCCCTACTGGCAAAGAGACCAGGAAGGACATACTCACATCTGTACCAGGAGATCTGGAAAGGGGCCCAACAATGAGCTCCAGCTCCTCCAGCCATGGTCAAGGACCAGTCTGGCCTACCCAGGAACATGATGGAGGCATATCCATCCATATCTGTACCTCCAGAGCCAGGTCTGCAGACCTCAGTCATGGATGTGGAACCTGAAACAGCCCAGGGGGTTGGTTCCATTCCTTCCCAGCCATGGTACAAGGCCAGTCTTGCCCACTCAGGGACTCATCCAGTGACCAGGCTGTAGCCCTCTCAAGAGCTTGGTCAGAGCCATACCCACCATGTACATGGTAATAGGCTTACTGACTGAGAACCCTAAAGTGGACCCTTGGCCCAGTGTCACCCTACTGAACAGTGTACTGGAAACAGGGACCAGATAGGATCTATGACCACCTGAGCTACTGGTAACAAGCTGACCAACTGTGGAGCCTACTGCAGACCCAGTAACAACCTCATAACTGGTTTCAACACAGCATGACTGCAATTCCAAAGGTAATCCCATCAGCTCAGGGAACAGAGAGGAGAAGGTCTTTATCTGGTGAAACCAGCCTATAAAGAATGGAAGAGGTGTTTGCTCCCTAAATGCACAGACATCCATGCAAGTCAACACAGATCATGAAGAATCAGGCACATATGACTCCACCAAAGAAAATTAATAAAGTTCTGGTAACTGACCCCAAAGAAATGGATATCTATGATTTGCCTGACAGAGAATTCAAAGCAATCATCTTAAAGAAACTGAATGAAATGCAAGAGAACACAGACAACTAGAGGAAAGTAGGAAAGCAATGCATCATGAAAACGAGAAGTTTAAGAAAGAAACAGAAACCATACAAAAGACCCAAACAAATATCGTAGCATTAAGAATACAATAACAGAACTGAAAAATTCAGTGGAGAGCTTCAACAACAGACATGATCATAGAGAAGACAGAATCAGTGAACTTGAAGAGAGATCACTTGAAAACAACCAGTTAAAGGAACTAAAAGAATAAAAAAGAGTGAAGAAAGCCTATGTGAATTATTCAACACCATCAAGTGAAGGAACGTTCACATAATGGCAGTCCTGGAAGGAGTGGAGAGAGAAAAGGCAGCAGAAAGCTCATTTAAAAAACTAATAGCTGAAAACTTTCCAAATCTTGGGAGAGATATGGACCTCCAAGTAGAGGAAGTTCAAAGGACCCCAACTAAGATCACAAAGATTACTATGAGACACATTATAATCAAAATGTTAAAAGCCAAAGACAGGAGAGGATTCTGAAAGCAGCAAGAAAAAAATGACTTATCACATACAAGGGAACCCTCCACTCCCCCACCATAAGAGCAGCAGCAGATTTCTCTGCAGAAACTCTGCAGGCCAGGAAGGAGGGGGGCAATATACTGAAAGTGCTGAAAGAAAATAAAAAGCTGTCAACCTAGGATACTATACCCAGCAAAATGGTCCCTTAGAGATGAAGGGGAGATAAAGACATTTCCAGACAAACAAAAGCTAAAGGAGTTCATCACCATTAGATCTTCTTTACAAGAAATACTAAAGGGAGTTCTTCAAGTTGAAGTGAAAGGATGATAAGCAACTACATGAAAACATATAAAAGGTAATGGTAGATATATAGTGAAAATCAGAATGCCCTAATACTGTAATAGTGGTGTATAAATTACTTTTTTTTTACATCTTTATTGGAGTATAATTGCTTTACAATGGTGTGTTAGTTTCTGCTTTATAACAAAGTGAATCAGTTATACATATACATATGTTCCCATAACTCTTCCCTCTTGCGTCTCCCTCCCTCCCACCCTCTCTACCCCACCCCTCTAGATGATCACAAAGCACCGAGCTGATCTCCCTGTGCTATGCGGCTGCTTCCCACTAGCTATCTATTTACGTTTGGTAGTGTATATATGTCCATGCCACTCTCTCACTTTGTCCCAGCTTACCCTTCCCCCTCCCCATATCCTCAAGTCCAAACTCTAGTAGGTCTATGTCTTTATTCCTGTCTTACCCCTAGGTTCTTCATGACATTTTTTTTCCTTCTTAAATTCCATATATAGGTGTTAGCATATGGTATTTGTATTTCTCTTTCTGACTTACTTCACTCTGTATGACAGACTCTAGGTCCATCCACCTCATTACAAATAGCTCAATTTCGTTTCTTTTTATGGCTGAGTAATATTCCATTATATATATGTGCCACATCTTCTCTATCCACTCATCCGATGATGGACACTTAGGTTGTTTCCATCTCCTAGCTATTGTAAATAGAGCTGCAATGAACATTTTGGTACATGACTCTTTTTGAATTATGGTTTTCTCAGGGTATATGCCCAGAAGTGGGATTGCTGGGTCATATGGTAGTTCTATTTGTAGTTTCTTAAGGATCCTCCATACTGTTCTCCATAGTGGCTGTACCAATTCACATTCTCACCAGCAGTGCAAGAGTGTTCCCTATTCTCCACACCCTCTCCAGCATTTACTGTTTCTAGATTTTTTGATGATGGCCATTCTGACTGGTGTGAGATGATATCTCATTGTAGTTTGATTTGCATTTCTCTAATGATTAATGATGTTGAGCATTCTTTCATGTGTTTGTTGGCCATCTGTATATCTTCTTTGGAGAAATGTCTATTTAGGTCTTCTGCCCATTTCTGGATTGGGTTGTTTGTTTTTTTGTTATTGAGCTGCATGAGCTGCTTGTAAATTTTGGAGATTAATCTTTTGTCAGTTGCTTCATTTGCAAATATTTTCTCCCATTCTGAGGGTTGTCTTTTCATCTTGTTTATGGTTTCTTTTGCTGTGCAAAAGCTTTGAAGTTTCATTAGGTCCCATTTGTTTATTTTTGTTTTTATTTCTATTTCTCTAAGAGGTGGGTCAAAAAGGATCTTGCTGTGATTTATGTCATAGAGTGTTCTGCCTATGTTTTCCTCTGAGAGTTTGATAGTTTCTGGCCTTACATTTAGGTCTTTAATCCACTTTGAGCTTATTTTTGTGTATGGTGTTAGGGAGTGTTCTAATCTCATACTTTTACATGTACCTGTCCAGTTTTCCCAGCACCACTTATTGAAGAGGCTGTCCTTTCTCCACTGTACATTCCTGCCTCCTTTATCAAAGATAAGGTGACCATATGTGCGTGGGTTTAACTCTGGGCTTTCTATCCTATTCCATTGATCTACATTTCTGTTTTTGTGCCAGTACCATACTGTCTTGATTACTGTAGCTTTGTAGTATAGTCTGAAGTCAGGGAGCCTGATTCCTCCAGCTCCGTTTTTCATTCTCAAGATTGCTTTGGCTATTCGGGGTCTTTTGTGTTTCCATACAAATTGTGAAAAATTTTTTTCTAGTTCTGTGAAAAATGCCAGTGGTAGTTTGATAGGGATTGCATTGAATCTGTAGATTGCTTTGGGTAGTAGAGTCATTTTCACAATGTTGTAAATTACTTTTGCCTTTAGTATAAAAGTTAAAAAGCATTAAAAATAACTATAGCTACAATAATTCATTACTGGATACACAATATAATAAGATGTGAAGTGTGACATCAGTAGCATAAAATGTAGGGGAAAGAAAAGTGTAGAGTTTTTTATGTGATCAAAGGCAAATTGTTATCAGCTTAAAAACAGACTGTTATATCTATAAAATATTTTATATAAACCTTATGTTAACCACAGAGACAGAAATTATAGTTGATACAAAAAGATAAAGAGAAAGGGATTAAAGCATACCACTACAAAAATATATCACACAGGAAGACAGTAAAAGAGGACTGAAGGAACAAAGAAACTAAAAAAAAATGACAGAAAATGATTAATGAAATGGAAATGGTAAGCTCTCACCTTTCAATAATTACTTTAAACATAAGTGAACTATATTCTCTGATAAAAAGACACAAAGTGGTTGAATGGATAATAAAACAAGATCCAAAAATATGCTGCTTATAACTTAGTCAATTTAGGTTTAGGTTTAGGGACACTAATAGGCTAAAAGTGAAAAGATGGAAAAAGATATTCCATGCAGTGGTAACGAAAAGAGAGCAGGAGTATAACAACTGTATATCAAAAAAATAAACTTTTAGTCAAAATTTGTCATAAGAGACAAAGAAGGTCATTATAGAGTGATAAAGGGATCAATTCACTAAAAAGATACAGCAATTGTAAATATATATGCACCTAACACTGGAGGATCTATTTAAAGTAAATATGAACGGAAGTGAAGGGAGAAATAGACAGCAATACAATAATAGTATGGATTCAATATCCCACTGTCAACACTGAATAGATCATTTAGACAGAAAATTAATAAGGAAACAGTAGACCTGAATAATAGTATAGACCAAACAGACTTAACAGACACACAGAAAATCACATCCAACAGCACCAGAATGCACATTCTTCTCAAGCACACACAGAACATTCTCCAGGACTGATTATATGCTGGGTCATGAAGAAATCTTAACAAATCTAAGAAGATTGAAATCGTATCTAGTATTTTCCCCAACCACAATATTATGAAACTGGAAATCAATAGCAGAAGGCAAACTGAAAAATTCACAAATACATGGAAATTAAACAGCACACTCCTTAACAACCAATTGGTCAAAGAAATGATATCAAAAGGAAAATCAGAAAGTATCTTGAGACAACTGAAAATGAAAACACAATATACCAAAACTTATGGGATGCAGCCAAAAGCAGGTCTAATAGGGAAATTTATAGTGATAAATGCCTACCTTAAGAGAAAAGAAAAATCTTAAACAAATGATCTAATTTTACACTTCAAGGAACTGGAAAAAGAAGACTGAAATAAGTCAAAGTGGGTAGAAAGAAGGTAATAATAAAGATTATAGCAGAAATAAATAAAAAGGAAACTAGAAAGAGAATAGAAAAAATCAATGAAACTAAGAGTTGACTTTTGAAAAAGTAAACAAAATTGACACACCTTTAGTAGAACAACCAAGAAAAAAGGAGGGGGGACTCAAATAAACATTATAAATGAAAGAAGAGACATTACAACTGACACCACAGTAATACAAAGGATTGTAAGAAGCTACTATGAACTATTATACTCTACCAAATTGAAAAACTTAGAAGAAATGGATAAATTCCTAGAAACATACAACCTACAAAGACTGAATCATGAAGAAATAGAAGATCTAAATAGACCAAAAACAAGTAAGGAAATTGAATCAGTAATCAAAACCTCCAAACAGAGAAAAGCCCAGGACCAGATGGTTTCAGTGGTGAATTCTACCAGAATTTTAAAGAAGAATTAATATGAATTCTTCTCAAACTCTTCCAAAAAACTGAAGAGGAGGGAAGATTCCCAAATTCATTTTATGAGGCCAGCATTACCTGGATACCAAATTCAGATTAAGGACACTACAAGAAAAGAAAACTACAGGCCAATATCCCTGTCGAATACTGGTGCAAAAATTATCATTAAAACCTAGCAAACCAATTTAACATCACATTAAAAAGATTATACACCACACGTCAATTGGGATTTATCCTTGGGATGCAAGGATGGCTCAACATACACAAATCGATAAATATGATATACCATTTCAATAGAATAAAGGATACAAATATATTATCCTCTCAGTAGATGCAGTAAAAGTGTCTGACAAAATCCAACACTCTTTCATGAAAGAAGGCTCTTCTATACCCAACAAATTGGGTATAGAAGAAATGTACCTCAACATAATAAAGGCCTATATGACAAGTCCATTGCTAACATCATATTCAACTTTGGAAGTCCTAACTAGAGCAATTAGTCAAGAAGAAGAAATAAAAGCATCCAGACTGGAAGGGAAGAAGTAAAATTATCTGTGTTTGCAGATGACATGATCTTACATATAGGTAATCCTAAAGACTCCACAAAAAAACTGTTAGAACTAATATATGCAGTAAAGTTGCAGGATATAAAACCAACATACAAAAATAAGTTGCATTTCTATACACTAAAAATGAAATATCTGATAGAGAAATAAAGAAGACAATTCTATTTACAATATATTCAAAACAATGAAATTATTAGGAATAAATTTAACCAAAGGGATGAGAGATTTGTATACTGAAAACTATAAGACACTGATGAAAGAAATTGAAGAAGACACAAATAAATGGAAAGATATCCCATGTTCATGGATCAGAAGTATTAATGTTTTAAAATATGGATTCAACTCAATGCTACCTATAGTTTCAATGCAATCCTTCTCAAAATTCCCATAGCATTTTCCATAGAAATAGAAAAAGCAATCGTAAAATTTGTATGGAACCACAAAAGAACCCAAATATTTTTAAAAATCCTGAGAAAGAACAAAGCTGGAGGCATCTCATTTCCTAATTTCAAACACAACAAGAATAATAATCAAAACTGTATGGTACTGTCATAAAAACAGACACAAAGACCAATGGAATAGAAGAGAAAGCTCAGAAATAAGTCCATGCACACAATCAAAAAATTTACATATTTTATGATCCCCCCAAATCACCTAGGACAAGTTTCCCATTTAATGGAACAAATTTTCCAACATGTAAGAACAGCCTTAATCATCAAATTCTAACCACAGACATCAGTTTCTGGGAATATGGTGGACTAAGTATAGAAAATAACCATACTAATGAAAACTACCAGAAATGCTGTACAAAATACAGCATTTGAGAAGATTTTAAAATCTTCTCAAAACCATTGAAGGGCTTACAAGAATGTAAGTAATTTTCAGGCCAAAATCTAAGTGAGATAAAAATACAAAAGGCAGCATAAAGAAACCAAGAGGTAGATAATATAAAAAAGCAATTAGGAGACATGGAGTATAGAGTGATAAGGTCTAACATACATATAACTGGAATTTCAGAAAGAGAGGAGATAGGGAATTGGGTAGAGGCAATGTTATAAGAGATCTTTTTTTGACATTGTCCAACTGATGAAAGATACCAATCCACAGATTCAAGAAGTATAAGAAATTCCGAGGAAGATTACAAAGAAAAGAAAGGAAAAAGAAAAGAAATCCACATCTATAGAAAACTAATGGCAAAGAGAATATCTCAAAAGCAGGTCAAGAGAAATGACAGATGACCACCAAAGGAGTTAATGTTTGATACTTGACTTCTCAACAGAACATGAAGCCAGAAAACTATATCCTCAATGTGATAAAGAAAACAACTGCCAACTTAAAATTCTGTATCCAGTGAAAACATCTTTCAAGGATAAGGGCAATAGCAAGAGGTATTGTTTTCTGGCATGCACTATAAATGTAGTGAAAATTATAAGTCTCAGTGGAGTGTACAAAGATATTTAGGAGTGTACCTAAATATCTCAGGTCTCATATTATGGGTTGAGAGGCCCATATGGGTTTTAATATGGTCTGTATTATTCTCAGCAGTCTATGCTTGCTTTTGTAGGTTGTTGCTACTTGCCAGGAAAGACTGTTCTCTCCCTGCCCTGCAATTCCTTGACCTGATAGTTACCAAGTGACATTTCCCATGTTATTCATACAGAGCATAGTAACCTTGGTACAGTAAAATGGAAAGACATCATTTTGCAGAAGAAATCTTCCCTTCCTCTTCATCCGCCAATAATAAAGCTGCATGTCACAGAGACTGCTAGTTTAGACCTTGGAAAACAAATAATAACCTTATGTTTTAGTTCTCCTGAATAAACAGTGTGACCCATTTCAAAAGTCAGTTATAAGTATGCTTTACAAATGGCTCTAGAAATTGCTAACCCAGGCTCTAGTTTAAGAGAACTGCAATAGAATACCTCACCATGTTGCAATATTTTGCCATGACCAGTTTGCTTCTTATTTAATGTACCTGAAATAATCCATTATTTCTTTTGTAGATTTAATTTGTAAGCCTAGAAAGGTCAGTCAAGGAACTGGGTTGAGTGTTGTAGAAACTTTGTGTCATGTGTGTGTTTCCCTCATTTCTTCCTGTATGAGGACTCTTGGTAAACAATAAGGTCTTCCTCAAAGCCTGGAGTCTGAGGACTTATTTTCTACAATAATCAAAATTACTCTTGAGGAGAGCAATTTGATAAGCCTATGAAGTAGTGGCTAAGACCCCAAGGTCTTCTTCAAGGGAAAAAACATAACCTGTGAATTGCCTTCATAGGAAGGTGGGTTTTATACCTGGAGAGACCCTCAATTTGCTGAGTACCTTGACAAGGTTGCTGAGGTGAGTTGTCCTGTATAGTTGAGTGGGGTGAGGACTCTGAAGTTGGGGTGAGTGTGTATAAGAGTCTGGGAGTGAAGAGAGAAGAACCAGTGAGGCTCAAGACATAGATGCAGAAGCAAAAATAAGAACAAAACATCTTAGGAGAATGTATCTATTATCCTAGAGTGAGGGTTCTTAACCTTCCATGTGCCATGCACCCCTTGAGCAGTCTGGTTAAGCCTACAGATCTCTTTAAATGCACAAAATAAAATATATAGGATTACAAAGGAAACCAATTATATCAAAATATAGACAAAGAAACAAATTTCCAATATGGTAACCTATGAGCTTGTTGTTAACACTGTACGTAAAAAGATCTAGCAACGGGTCTAATAACCACCATAGATTTTGAAGTAGTGGTGAGTGTAGGACATATTTCCAGATACAACAACTATATGTGATATGAAAATGCCTGTGATTTCTGTTAGTGAGAAAGTCACAGGGATTGCTAACAGTGTTGCAGATATTCTTAAGGGAAGGAAAAGCTTAACTTCAGTAATTTTGTCTAACCAAGGTCACAGGTCCTAGACTAAGAACTCTACTGTAGAGTGTAATGTAAATTTTCTTCTTCCCCAGGTAGTTTCTAGCAAAGATTACCCTGTTATGCCTTGCTTCCATGTCAGTGCATTCTCTTGGGGGACCTCAAGGATGAGGAAGCAGGACGAGGACCCCCCATGTCCAGCCAACTCTTAATCCTAAGACATTTGCCAAGAGCTCAGCCACCCATGGCTCTGTCCTGCTGAGGGTGAAGACATGGCCTCTGCCTGTCACCTTGTACACACACAATGCAGGTGACAAGGAAGACTATACAATGAACATCCACTTGTAAGAGAAATGCGCTTAAAAACCAGGAAATGAGTAGATTAAATATTTCCCTGAGGTACACTGAGAGCATTTATTAGGAATGCTGAAAGGGTTTTGTGATTTCTTCCACCTCCTCATATCTGTGGAGCACTTTTAACTTCTCAAAGCATTTTTTCTATCCATTATTTAATTTGTTATTCACAACTACCCTGGGTTTGGCAGTGCAGTTCTTATTCTTTTGCTTCTTCTTCTACACAGATATATTTAAAACACAAATTTACCAGAATCAGAGCAAAAATTCAAGATGGAATAAACAGTGATATTTCTGAGAAGAATACAGCTGTTCCCTCCTCAGAGTGAAAATTTAAATGAAATGAGATATTTAACATATAAATAATCCCTTTCTGCTAAAGCATAGTACTAAGTGCTTATTAAAGGAGAACACATTTTTAGGTCAAATTTTTCCAAGAGAGAAAATGCTTATAAAAAGTTCAGACAATGTGGTAGTGTTGTAGAGAATACTTAAAATTTTCCACCAACTTAATAATAATAAAAAAAAAAAAATCAGAGAACTTGTGTGAGGCCTATTCCAGTTAGGAGACAGAAATAACAAGTTATTCGAATGAAGTCAATTTTATACAAAGAATTGCTAACTAGGTATAAAGTTGTCAACTTGGTAACTGAAAGGGTAAAAAGAGAGTAAGGCAGAGGTCTGTAAACTGTAACCTGTGGGCCAAATCTGACCAGCTGCCTGTTTTTGTAAATAAAGTTTTATTGGAACACAGCCATGCTCACTTACGTATTGTTTATGGCTGCTTTGTGCTATAATGGCAGAATGAAGTAGGCTCAACAGAGACCATATGGCCTGCAAAGCTTAAAATATTTACTATCCAGCCCTTGGACAAAAAGGTTTGCAGATGCCTGCTCAGTATCAAGATATCAAGGATGCAGCAATTGCAGGAAGCAGCTTTGACCTCTAGAACTGGGGGAACAAAGAGAAGGGGTTGGAATTATTAACTCTTAGAAGCTTGGAGGAGCCGAAAGTCAGACCACCGAGGAGGGGGTTGAAGTTTGGCAGATGCTGGTGTTTCAGGGACGGGGCGCCATGAGGATGGTTCCCTAAGTGTTGGCAGAACTGTAAACCAGGTCTGTCTGAGTGAAGAAATGAGGCTCACAGTGGTTAAGAGACTTGCCTTTAGACCACACAGCCTTCGCAACAGAACTGGAAGTTCCTCCAGGAAATGGAATTTCAGAATTGGCTTAAAAATGTTGGAAAGGAGAGAGAGCCTGGCAGGATGGTGATGTGGGAAGAGCCTTCTTATTAGGGAATAGCTCAAGGGGGAAAATGCAATGCAGGCATTAAGCGTGGAAAAGATGAAAAGAGCACCAGATCCCCAAGCCCAGGTCACAGCTCACTCAGATGGATTAAATCAGGACCTCTGGTCATGGTCCACAGGCATCAGTGGTTTTGAAAGCTCTGCAAGTGATTCCAATGTAGGGGCCAAGGCTGAGACCAAGTGCTTGAAATGAGACATGGATGCACTCACTTTCAGAAGCATCCCCTTACCCTCTTCCTGCTTCACTCGTGGAATCTTCCACCTTGGAAGGAGCCCACTGTTTCGGGGTGGAGGGGGCCACTTCTGTACTGCGTGGGGAGGTGGCAGGGGGCAGCAGAGAAGCAGCAGCCCCTATTCCTCAGCAAACAGAGACCCATGTACACCTTGGTGCTGCAGCCACAGGGGTGAGCAGCTTTTCTCAGACTCCTGGCTTAGAGCAGCTTGGCTCTATCCCCTGTGTTCCTATTGCAGTCAAGCCCCTTAATGAAGCTTTCATTGAGCGAGGTCATTTTCAGAGCAGTAGCACTTGTGTATTGAAGATAAAACAAACCCTCGTGAGGGAGGAAAACACCCACACAGGAAGAGGCAGGGGCAGGAACCTCACCACCCCAGGTAGCTCTGAGCTGGGGCCTCCTGTGGAAGGTGGCACCAGAGGGACCCAAGGAAGGCAGCTTTGCTTAGCAACACAGCCTGGGGCCTTAAAAAGCAAGCCTGATCCTTCTGTAATGTTTTTTTCCACAACAAAAGAAGTGCGTGTTCACTTTTTTAAATTTGAAAGATACTGAAAAGCACAAAGTAGAAAATTATCACCTGTATTCTACTACCCAGATATGATTACAGGTAGAATTACAGGGTAATAGGCCTGGACAAGCAATGCATACATAAAATGAAATATAGATAGAGCAAAATTCATATCACATTGATTGCATGCTCTTGTACAGTTTTTTAAACTGAATGATATATCTTGAGCATTGTCATTTGTAGAGTTATTTTGAATGGTTTGTTGGATTCTAGTGCATGGATAGGATAGCTTATTTATTTTAGACTTTTTTTTAAGAGCAGTTTTAGGTTCACAGCAAAATTGAGAGATTTCCTACATACTTCCTGTCCCTACACATGCATAGCCTCTACCATTATCAAATCACCCACCTGGGTGGTACATTTGTTACAACTGATGAGCCTACACTGATACATGGTAATCACTCAAAGTCCATAGATTACATCAGGGCTGACTCTTAGTGGTGCACTTTCTATGGATTTAGACAAATACATGTCAGAATACAGACATGTATTCATCATTATAATATCATATAGACTTTCTTTGCTGGCCTAAAAATCCTCCGTATCATAGCTTATTTAATTATTCCCCGGTTATTGGACACATGGGTTATTTTTCATTTTTCATTCTCATAAATGTTACTCTAATGATCATCCTTACAGATAAGTCTTGACACGTGTAATTATTTTTCAGTTCCTCTTAAGTTCAAGCTGTGGGCTTTTATACCCTCTGCCTGGAACACTTCCGTCTCTCTTGGCTCTTTACTTAGTTAACTTCTACTTATTTCCGGTGCGAGCCTGAAATATCAGTTCCTCTAGGGAGCCTTCCTGACCCCAAAGCTGGGTTAGATCTACTATTATATACCTTGGTAACAATTGTCCTTTGCTTTCACAGCAATAGGACTTTTATTTCTGCCTTGCTCTCTCCCAGGCCCCCAGAATTTGAATAGTGCCTGGTCTACAGCAGGTATCTAAGCATTTTCTAATTGAATTTACATGGGCATCAATGCTTCTCAGCTGGGTTTTCAGATATCTTTTCATTTTTCAGAGAAAAGTTTTTGAAGACTGAGTGAGCCTCCATTTCACCCATAGTCCTAAGGCTGCATTGCCCAGGTTGCAGGTAATGAAGCCAAGACCAGAAGCCTGATCATTTCAAGTGTTAATTAACTGTACTTGCTGATGGCCACACTCAGCTCCTCCAATTCGGGCCCAAAAAGCATACCTTGGTTTCCCCAGAGGACACATTTATCTTTGCTAGAGGAAAACTACATATCTCTCTATCCAACTCCCATCTGTCAGCCCATCCATCCATCCATCCATCCATCCATCCATCCATCCATCCATCTATCCTATTTAGAGTGAACATATATTATTCCTTCGCACAACAAATATATATTGTCCACCATGTGCCAGGCATGGTTCAATTTTCAGTGAAAATGATGGATAACATCTCTTTCCTCTTGGAATTTATAATTCATCTGTTATATGGGAAACATTGTGCCATCAATTTAGAAAATATCTACAGAGGAAGGGACATGGTTCTTATCCCTAAGGAACTTACGTCTACTGATGACACAAATAGCCATAACAGTAGAAGACAGGACAGCTAGAAACTAAGAATTATGGAGAGTACAGCATTACATCCTTCATGATGGAGTTCCCATATTCATATAAAATTTTAACTCTTGGTCCAGTGGTGGGACATCATTCAAGTTGGTCAGTATCCTCTGGTCACAGCTGATTGGTCTAGAGAAGGAATCTGACCAACCCTGGCCAATCTGCTTCCTTCCCTGGAATATTTCACACTAAAATCAAAAGTTTCTATTTCTTTCTAAGAGTGTGCATTTTAAGAGGAATAGTTTCAAGGAGCTGTAGGCAGCATGTTTCCTGACATGTGGAAAAAAATGGGCTGTAACGAGATAGAATGGAGCCTAAATGAAAGAGATGGAGAGTCTGGTGCTTTTCATGCGATGGTTCCTGCTGTTCCTGCTGCCCAGCTGCAGTTTCTCCCTTGTATTGTTTGTTCAAGCCTTCCTTGTATTTCACAGCTGACATATTTACGACTGGTATTTATTGGTTAGGGTTGGGTTTGTGTCACTTGCAACTAAAAGAATCCTTCCTAAAACTAAAGGCTTTCTAGAAGAGGTGAAATTGAGCTGTCTTAAAGGATAAATAGGACTTAGGTGTTTTAAGTTTTGGCTTTTGCTCCAAGCCTGAGCTACCAGATAAAATGAGTCAAATCACATTTCAATTGTCATTCTGTACTTTAAAAAAAATTGAAATAACTTTTCCCCTGATAATATTAAAAGTATGAAAATTTCGAATAATACAGAAAAAGTTAATGTTTATCCCCTATTGCCATATAATCCCACCCTCCAGAAATAACTTTTGTTAACAATGTGGGATGAATACACAGTATTCTATAGTCTACTTTTTCCCCCTATGGGCTTCTTTAAAAATGTTTTTATTTAAAAAAGCTTTTTATTTGGAAACAATTTCAAAAACATTTGAAAAATCAAAATAGTACCATGAAAAGAAAACCCACATAGATTCATCTTATCTCATTTGCTTTTCTTTTGCTCTCTCTCTTTGAAATGTTTGAAGGCAGGTCATATACATCATGGCTCTTTACCTCTAAATTCTTTAGTGTGTGTGTCTAAGAATAGGGATATTCTCTGATATCACTACAGTATAGTTGTCAACTTCATAAATTTATACTGATATGACACTCTTACCTAACTTACTGTCTACAGTTCAGTATTCCAGTTGTCCTAATGATGTTCTGTACAGCCTTCTTCCCTCTCAGTACAGGATTCAATCTAGGGCCAGGGATTGCATTTAGTTGTCATATTTCCATAGCTTTCTTTAATCTGGAATGTTTCCACAGCCTTTCTTTGTCCTTTATGACATTAACATTTTTAAAATAGAAAGTGCATCATTTTGTATTCATCTGCTGTTTCCTTATGATTAGATTGAGGTTATTTATTCTCTGCCAGAATACTGCGTAGGTGATATTATAGTCTTTTAAGAGTATTTCACCTACAGGTATAATTTATATGCAGAAAAATGCATGAATCCTAAGTGTACAGCTTGATGAATTTTTTAACCTGAAGTATAGTTGATTTACAACATTGTGTTAGTGTCAGCGTACAGCAAAGTGATTCAGTTATATATATATGTATATATATATATTCTGACTCATTTTCTTTTCCATCATAGGTTATTACACGATACTGAGTATACTTCCCAGTGCTATACAGTAAATCCTCGTTGCTTATCTATTTTATGTGCAGTAGCTTGTATCTGTTAATCCCATACTCCAAATTTATCCCTCCTCTCTTCCCTTTCCCCTTTGGTAAACATAAGTTTGCTTGATAATTTTTTCTGCATATTCATATACCCATATGACAAGGTCAAAATCTAGAATATTTCCACCCACTCAGGAAGTTCTCTTGTGCCCCTTCCCAGTCAATGCCCACTCCCACCCCCTCACCTCAGGGGAGCCACTATTCTTCCATCACAATATATTAGTTTTTTGTGTTCTTGGGTCACATATAAATGGAATCATGCAGACGGTACTCTTTTACTTCTCTCATTTCACATAATTCGTTGAGATTCTTTTATGTTGTGTACATCAGTAGTTCACTCTTTTTTTTCACTGTTGTTTAGTACTCCATTGTATGAAGACACCACAATTATTTTTATCCATTTTCCTGTTGATGGAGAATGTTTTAAGCTTTTGGCTACTGTGAATAAAACTGTTATGAAAAACCTTTTACAAGCCTTTTGTGGATATACAGTTTTATATGTCTTGGGTAATTAGCTTGGAGTAGAATTGCTAAAGAAAGCTTATGCTTACATTTTTTTTTTGAAAGTACTAAATAGTTTTCCAAAAAAAGTTCTATCATTTTAAACACATAGCAGCTATTTATGAAAATTCCAGTTGTGCCACATCCTCACCTAGGCCTGCCATTGTCAATTTTTCATTTTAGCTTATTCTGGTGATTAAACAGTAGTATCTCTTTGTGGTTTTCCTTTGCATTTCCCTGATGATTAATTATTTTAAGCATCTTTGCATGGTCATTTGGATATCTTCATTTGTGAAATGCTTCTTGGGTCTTTTGCTTGTTTATTTTTTAATTGGATAGTTTGGCTTTTCTTCTTGATTTCTAAGAGTTCTTTACATATTATCGTATACAAGTTATGTCAGATATATAGATGGTGAATATTTTCTCTCAGCTTCTCTTTTAATTCTCTAAATGATGTTTGTCATGAGTAAAAGTTTTTTTATTTTGACCAAGTCCAATTTATCAATTAAAAAAATAATTTCAGCTTTCACATTTCATATATCTATGAATTAGTTTTTGCATTTGGTGAGACACAGGGTCAAAGTGTTATCCTATATGTGTTATAGGTCCTTGCCTCTAGCAGGACTCTGGACCCTGAGCCCTGGTGACTGTGGCTGTCTCTCTCTGCCCTTCAGCCTGGCTCCAGCTTCCCTCCCTGCTGTTACTGCACACCCAGAAAATGTGACATGGGGAGAATTGGTAGACATGGAGAGCTAGCTCTGCATTAAATCTAACAGATCCCTGTCTCTCGTGCCAACCCGCAGGTTGTTCTAAACTCCACTGGTTTCTCCTTATCCCTGTAAAGTCTCTGCCTACAACAAGCTGGATTCTTCATACACTTGTATCAAGACTCAGCGGACACCTCAAGGGAAGAAAGCAATCCCTAGTCTCTTCTCATCTGTGGAGGTCCCATCCTTTGCAGGCACTTTGTTCCCTTAGACATCTTTGCTTCCCCAAATTTCTGATGTCCTTTAAAATTGTACATTTTTTAAATGTATCCACTATTTTTTAGTTATTACAGGGAGTGTGATGATCCACTACAATTGTCTCCATCAGAATTGAAAGCTAGAAACCTAGCTCCATGACTTTCAACTAGTATCGTCCTGTTGTTAATTCTCAATTCTTTATTTTGAGCCAGGACTATGCTAATGAATCCAAGACCTTTATCTCTAGTTATCCTAATGTTCCATTACCCTCTCACATTTGCAGAGGACTCATCACCTTTCCCCATATACCAGCTCCTACCTGGAATTTCCTGTCTTGGTGAATACCATTCCCACCCACCCAGCCACCTAACACCTGGACTTGTTGATTTCTCCTTCTCTCTCACTATCCCAGCAATGGGTTACTAATTTCAATGGAATCTGTCTCTGAAATTCTCACAAATCCATTCCCTTGATTCCCCTGCCACTACTCTAATCAAGGCCTTAAGAACCACTGGCCAAAACTATTGTAACAGCCTCCTGACTGAACTCTGATGTCTCTCTCTCTCTCTTTCTGTGTAGAAACACACACAGACACACACACACAATATTTTCCTTACTACTTTAACAGTGATCTTTTAAAATAAATATCATTTTGAAGCATTAAGCAAGACTGAAAAACTCCAAGACTTTGGGCTCGGTTATGAGGAACTTTGAATTCTAAAGAACTTACACTTTCTTCTGTGGGAATTAAGAGAGCTATCAGGAATTCCCACAGAATAAAGAAATAATTCTTTAGACTACAAAGTCCTTTATAACCTAGCCCAAACCTACCATTCCAGTCACATAACCATTCCTCCCACTTAGATGCTTGGGGACCAACTAATGCTATGCAGCTTCTGGGTGCCAATCATATGGAATTCTATATAAGTGGCGTCCTATAAAATGCAATGTCACTGGAGTTTTTGCAATGAAATAGCTTGGTTATACTTTAGCATCTCTGGATTGTTCTTTGTTCTCTAAAAAAAAGTACATTTACACCTTTGTATTCTTTCTCATGCTCCCTGGAAACCACTCCCTTAGCTGGCAAAATTCCTCTTCCTACTCCAAGAGCCAGCTCAGATGACTCTCAGCCATCTTAGGTTTTCCTAAAAGCCCCTTCATCCTACAGAGAGGAATGAATTATTCCATTATTGCATTGTATTATTAATATTTGTTTTTACATCTCTCTCTCTTACTAGGCAGTCAGATTTTAGGGGAAGCTTATGTGGTTATATACCTCCATGTACTAGGCTGAGTAAATCTTTGCTCATCTGAGTTGGAAATCATTTAGATGGATGGGTGTGTCTGATTGTTGAGAGCTTTGAATATCAGTTTGTGGAAGTTGTATTTCATCCTGTAGACAATGGAGAGGCATTAGGATTGGGGCGGCTGGGCCAGTGGTAGGTAATAAAATGGACCCTAGCACACTTGACAAAAACGAGGCAGCATCAAACAAAAGAACAGTCCATGTGTGTGTGGAGGTGGGAAGGGCGGCTGCGTTGCCTGCCCAACCCACATGCCTAGATAATAATCTCCTGAAACATTATGAACAGTCATGTGAAGGCGTGATTCCTGCAGAAGAGAACAATTAGCCAATTTCTGAATTGTCCCCATGTTAGCTTTCAATTTGAATGTCCCATTTAATAGTCCAAATGTTGATTTGTTGAAATAACCCTGTAAGCACATTCATATATATTTCTTTCTTTAAAAAAATTTTTTTTAATTTTTTTATTTTTATGTTTGGGTGCGTTGGGTGTTTGTTGCTGTGTGCGGGCTTTTCTCTAGTTGCGGCGAGCGGGGCTACTCTTCGTTGCGGTGCATGGGCTTCTCTTTGGATGGCTTCTCTCGCTGCAGAGCACGGGCTCTAGGCGCGTGGGCTTCAGTAGTTGTGGCACTCGGGCTCAGTAGTTGTGGCTCGCAGGCTCTAGAGCACGGGCTCAGTAGTTGTGGCACACGGGCTTAGTTGCTCCAAGACATGTGGGATCTTCCTGGACCAGAGCTCGAACCCGTGTCCCCTGCATTGGCAGGCGGATTCTTAACCACTGTGCCACCAGGGAAGCCCCATATATATTTCTTGATGGCCTTGGCTGGGCGTGTGCTAGGTGTAAGGAGCAGCTCCTTCCTTTATGACCATGGCTGCATATTCTGCTTTCTGCTGGGCTATGTGGGGAGAGAAGCACTCAGCTCAAGGGCAGGTATAGGTCTCTGCTTCACTCCTTTGTTTGACTCTCCTTTCCTAACTGGATCCCACTGACTCAAATAAGAGGGCCTAGGGCCCTTCCAGGGTGGACGTGTAACATTTTATTTCAGGACAGAATCAGATCATTTTTGCAGCTCCTTTGTTCATCCCTCCTTTTCCTTATTTGCTTTCTTTGTTTTTCCCTTCGTCCCTATTTTCTATTTCATTAACTTCATTGTATATTTCTTCTGCTGAAAACCATGCCAAATACATTTTGGAAAAAGACAGCCTATAAATAAAACCAAGGAAAAAATGAAACAATAGCATGCTTTTGAAAAAAAAAGCAATACACTTGTATTATAGAAATTTTATGACATGTAGACAGGTATAAGAAGAAAATGAAAACTATTTAGAGAAGATGAGTATTAACATTTTGGGATATACCTGTGGACAAAGAATGCTGCACAACATCAAGCCATCAGCCACTGCAACCCCCCCCCCCCCACATCACCCAGTGTTTCCTGAGGGGGACTGAGGATGGAGAAAACAGGATAGTGATCCTAGATAGATAAAATGCACATCAAAGGAATAATTTCAATGAGCCCAGATTCCTGTATCTTCCCATACATAGAAAAGCACTAAAATCATTAACTTGAGGTGTCTGTTTTATGATTAGTGTAATCTTTTGATGTTCGACTACATTTCCCTCTTCAGCAAAAACTCCTATATATCCTAGTTCCTCCCTTACCTCTTTGGAACGTTCTTCAAGAGCATCTGAGAGGCTGCCTCCAAGGCTATAGTCCTCAGTTAGGTTCCCGAATAAAACACAATGCACAGTATTTGGTTGGGCATTTTTTTCAGTTGACATACCCTTACACATTTTTATATAAAATTTATATGTTATAGTTTTATTTATCTATATCTATCTGTTCATCTATATTTATATCTTTAGGCTTCAGTATAGATATAGATACATACACACACATTGATCAAATCTGTATTTTAATAACAATAAAACAATTGTTTCATAACCTGCTTTTTTATTCAAAAGCTTATCTCTCCACGTCAGTCTGTATCCATCTAGTTTCCAGATAAATGTAGTGGAATGAAGTTGGAACATAGAGTTTATTTCCCTCTATGTCTAATAAAATAAAAGCAACAAAAACAAAACCCAAACTAAAACAAATAGCAACCAAACAAACAGATAAATACAACCTCATCATAACCTTCTAATCTGATCAAGAAGACAAATGCTTCTTTTTCCAACCCTTAGAAGTAGGTTATGAAAAAAAGAATATTAACAAAGTCCTGAGAATTTTTGCAAATATCTTCTAATAAGTAAGGGAAAAGAATAAAAGTTGAAAAGGAAGCTTGGGATCTTTTCTACCTAGGGAAGTAAGAATATCTGCTGGGAAGAGGTGGGTAAAAAGAAGAGGTACACACAACTGGAACTGACAGTCTTATATGACATATAGTCTCCAGGGATTCACACTGAATTAAGCAAATAATCCAAAGTTGAAGTGCAGCACTAATACTTCCCACTATATTAAGTGGAACCCTTTTACAGGACATTAAACTCATAGGAGACAGGTCAGAGCCAAGTTTTCCAACAAAGATTGCATACAGCCCAAGCTGAAATCTTCTTCTATCTTCAAGTGAATCAAATTTTATACTCAGTTCATATGGAGCAGTAGGAAACCGATTTCAAGTGGGAAGGAGTCAAGGAGAATTCATCTACCTTCCAATAGAGAACAGAACTTCCCTCTTAAGCATCTAAACAAACTGTGTGGCACTTAGCAACCAAAATAATAATATTAATAGAAATTATAACAATAAGTGAAAGGAATATAGAATGCAGCTGACAGCTGAAGATGCCATTCTGGAAAAAAAAAATAACCTAAGGAACAGAAGAAAATTCTCTGCAAATATTACATTCTATACAACAATTTAATGAGAATTTGAATGCAATATTTAGAAGAGTTCTGAAATTAGATGATAAAATATCTAAATGAGATGGATATGCAGTTGCAAAGCTAAGGAATGAAAATTAAGAATAAAGCACTATCACTACAGAAGTAATAAATAATTTAGAAACAGGAAGGAATAGAATAATTGTGGTTGAAAATGTAATCATGGAAATCCAGGAAAAGCTAGAGATAATTTCAACAAATATATATGCTTTAGAAAGAGACTAAAGGAATTAGAGAAAGAGAAGATAACAGCTATGGAAGAGAGATAATAATAATCAAATGTTGATAAACTTGAAGTAGATAACCCAGAAAGTAGAACATTTATTAAAAGATTTAATAGAAGAAAAATTTACCAGAAAAGAATACTTGAGTTTGATATAAAAAAATAATCTGTGTTGTACAAAACCATTGTTCCAGATGGTAGACTCTGGTTATATCCTTTTAAGCTTATTGGGGAAGGAAAAAGATAACCTTCTTTAGGTCACTATGAATAAAAAAATCTTTTGAAAAAGAATCAGGTTATCTTTACACTTTCCATACCAACATTCAATGGAGCAATACCTACAATCACGTGACGGAAAGTATGAAAAAAAAAACACTTAGCAATTAACAAACATTAAAGAATCAGGGAATAAGTACATATGAGCCATTCTGGAAGCAAATAAAACAATAACTACTTTGTGATAAAATCCAGTTGATTAAAAGATCAATGGAGAGGCCATGGGGGGAAAAAACCCACGAAAGACTAGTGGAACAATACATGCAAGAACATGGTGAAATTATACCTACAAATTTCTGAGGTAAAGAAAGTGTGACTCAAAGATATTATAGCCCCATTGATTTTATATTAGAAAGGTGAGGACTCCCCTCCACAGCCCCCAACACACATGTGAGAGTTGGATTTTGTGCCTAGACTCAGAACTCTTTCAAAACAGAGCTGAAGCCCTCTAGTGATGAGCAGGTGCAGGGAACTTCTTCCTTGGACGATTGCTGCCTCTGTGCCTATTCTGACCTCAGTAGCTCCACCACTTTGACTGCTATCCCCTTGCTTTGCCAATAGAAAGAGCATGATATTTAGTGTAGCGGTTCTGAATTTATGTTCATGAGTGAGGTTGAACTGAAATATTACTTTCTCATCATGTCCTTGCTATGGTTTCGAATCAAGGTTATGTTTGCCTCATAGTATGAGTTGGCATGTATTATTTTTATTTTATAATCTTTTAATAGTTTGGGTAAGATTAGAATTAATTTCCTTTAGATGTTATAATGTAATATGTGTTTTTAGTTGCGAATTTCTCGATTAGTAACCTAGTAGTAAAAAAGGATAGTCTAATGCTACCAGTTGTTTGAAATTTACTGAGATTTATTTTATGGCCCAGTAGAAATATCAATGTCATTCTTACAAATGACATTCTTACAAATGCTTAATGTTTGCTTCATATGTTCTCTTTTATTATTGGTCCAGAGTTACATATATGCTATTAGGTCAAAATTGTTTATTATGTTGTTCAAACTGTTTATATCCTTACTTATTTATTTTTTAATCTGCTTGAAACAATGAATTTCTGAGATAGGTATGTTAAAATTTCCCACTATGATTGTGAGACATACATCTGTATCTCTTAGCAGTTCTGTCAAATTTTGCTTTATATTTTTTGAGACTATGTTATTAGAGAAATATTATATCAATTAAATCAATCATATCGAATATTATATAATTTAAACTTTGTTTCCAGGAAGGCTTTATGCTTTAAAATTGATTTTTCTGATTTAATATAACTTCAGTAGCTTTATTTTGGTTAATATTTACCTGGGATAGCTTTTCCATTCTATTCTTTTCTTTTTTTTTCAACCTTTTAATATCCTTATTCATTTTATTTACATGCTCTTATAAACAGCATATAATTGGATTTTTAAAAATTCTGATACTCTTTAATGAGCAATATATTTATATGTATATTGTTATCACTTGTGTATTTAGATTTATTCCCACCATCTTATGTTGTGTGTTCTATTTGTTGTGACTTTTTCATTGTGATTTTTCTCTTGTCTCTTCTCTGGAGAGATTAAATTTTTTTTTATCCATTTGTTTGGTCTATGGATTCAGAAGTTATACACTACTACTTCTATTCTTTTAGTCATTAGCCTAGAATTGTAACATTAGTGCTTAACTTATTATATTTCTAAAGTTACCCAAGATGTTTGCTCAACATCTCAAACAGTAAACATCAATTCCAATCATGTCTTTCTTTCTTAATATGCAGTTTTTGTCATGTATTTTCATTGTAATTTTGTTTTATTTTCTCCCCATAAGATACTATTGTTCTTTGATATTTACTTGGTTTTTATAATATAGCCCATGGTTCAAAAAGTCAAACACAATATAAAAGGGGAAGTTCAATAAAAATTCTTCTCCTGTCACTGACTACAACCCACCTCCTTAAACACCTCTCTAAACAGAAGATTTTTGTAATCTTCTAGTATTTCTTAGTATTCATACAAACAGCTATCAATATAAATTCTCATTTTTGTACCTTCTCATACAACCACCAGCATACTGTAAAACTCTCCTGTATTTTGGTTTTTTGAATTTAACAATATACCTTAGAAATGATTCATATCAATACATAGAGATTGTCATTATTCATTTATATATAGCTGCATAATATTCCACTGTCTGTATGTATAGTAATTTATTTAATGAGGCCTTTACTGTTGACAACTTCGGTTGTCTCCAGTCTTTTCCTAATACAAGCAATGATGCAATAAATACTCTACATGTGAACACTATCATTTTATAGGAGGGCAGTTAAATCTGTGAAGCAAATTCCCAGAATTGTGATTGCCAGGTCATAGGATAAATGCATTTTTAATTGAACAGATTTTTCCAAATTGCCCTGGTGGATTTGGTTTGCTAATATTTTGGTTAAGAGTTTTTACATCAATGTTCATGAGTGAGATTGACTTATAATTTTGCTTTCTTGTAATGTTCTTGCCAGATTTAGGTATCAGGATTATGTTTGTCTCAAAAAATAAATTTGGGATATCCCCTTGTTTTCTTTACTTTAGTAGAGTTTGTGTAAGATTGGCTTTATTTTTTATTAAATATTTTGTAGAATTTGTTAGGGAAGCCATGTGGGCCTGGAGTTTTCCTTGTGGGAAGGTTTTAAATCATAGCCTCAAAATTTTAATTCAATTGTATAGTCTGCCATTACCAGAAGAGGAAACTCCCTATGACCTTATTATAGAAGGATACTTTCACAGGTAAAAAATTCAGGCTGACAGTTATTTCTCTCAGCACAGAGAATTAATTGAATATAGTGGTCAAGGACATGGTCTCAGAAACAAGGCTAACTTGACTTGAGCTCTAACTCTGACATTTACTAGCTGTGTGAACATGTTAAGATTTCTACTTCAGGGCTTCCCTGGTGGTGCAGTGGTTAAGAATCCGCCTGCCAATGCAGGGGACACAGGTTCGAGCCCTGGTGCAGGAGGATCCCACATGCCACGGAACAACTAAGCCTGTGCACCACAACTACTGAGCCTGTGCTCTAGAGCCCGAAAGCCACAACTACTGAGCCCGTGTGCCGCAACTACTGAAGCCTGCGTGCCTAGAGCCCATGCTCCGGAACAAGAGAAGCCACCGCAATGAGAAGCCTGCACACTGCAACGAAGAGTAGCCCCGCTCGCCACAACTATAGGAAGCCCGCGTGTGGCAACAGAAACCCAACGCAGCCAAAAAAAAAAAAAAAAAAAAGATTTCTACTTCAGTTTTCTTGTGTGTAAAATGAGAATAATATCAGTACCTACCTCCTTGTAATTTTGAGGAGTGAATGGGTTGTTAAAGCAAGAGAAGCCTTTAGGACATTCTTAGGTGCATTATAGATACCATGTAAGTGCTGATTTCTATTATCCACGATATCATCCTTCTATACACTGTGCTTTATGTTGAGAGGAGACTTAATCTTTGTTCCTTTGAAATTCACCTGTGGGGGCTTCCCTGGTGGCGCAGTGGTTGGGAGTCCGCCTGCCGATGCAGGGGACACGGGTTCGTGCTCCGGTCTGGGAGGATCCCACATGCCGCGGAGCGGCTGGGCCCGTGAGCCATGGCCGCTGAGCCTGCGCGTCCAGAGCCTGTGCTCCACAACGGGAGAGAAAAAGAAATTCACCTGTGTTTTCTTCCTGGCTACTTGTATGATCACTTTTCGGTTTTGGTATTTCCCAGTTTGATTATGATGCATCTCAGGATATATTTCTCTTTATCTGTCCTCTTTCTTCTTTTTAAATCTGTGCATAAGAGTAATTTATCACTTTTAAAAAATGTTGAGCTCTTTATTTCCTCAAAGATTGCTTCTGCCTCCTTTTTCTTCTGCTCTTTCTGGAATTCTAACAATACATATGTTGTACCTTTCTACTTTATCTTTAATTCTTTTTTTTTTTTTGGTGTTTTTCCATCTCTTTGTGTCTGTTTAATCTTGGATAATCCCTCCAAATTCTCACTTCCAGTTCGCTATGTCTCTCTTCAGCTGTGACTAATCTGTTTTGTAGCCAGTCATCAAAGTTTTAATTCTATTTATTAGATATTTTTCATTTCTAGAAGTTATTTTTTTTAATGATCACAATATTTTATTTATTTATTTTATTTTTTGGCTGCACCCCACGGCATGCGGATCTTAGTTCCCCAAGCAGGGATCGAACCTTGCAGTGGGAAGCGTGGAGTCTTAACCACTGGACCACCAGGGAAGTCCTACGTTTCTAGAAGTTCTGTTTGCTTCTTCTTGAAATCTGTTTCGGTACATTTTATATTTCTAGTTCCTTGATCATTTTTCAAGTGTCCCTTCTGTTTCTTTAAGCATGTTAAATGCGATTTTAAATTATGTGTCTGATAATTCTAATGTCTGAATTATTTAATGTTGCTTCAGCCCTCTCTCTTGTTTTGGCTTATTCTCAGACCTGGTGACTTGTATTCTTGTGTGTCTTGTGACATTAGAGTCTTAGCTGCTCATTGTCCTTGGAACTTGATCTGTAGGAATTCTCAGGATTCTGGGATGAGTGGGTCCTCCAGAGAGGAACTGTGTTTATTTCTACTCTGTGTCCTAAGGCAATATCACAGTCTGGGATGATTTGAAACACTATTTTTGCCTTGAAGTTTTTCAAAACATGACGAAGTATGAATTCAGGGTACAAATTTAAGTAAAATGTAATAAAATCTAAGTAAAGTCAAGTAAAATTAACTTTCATACTTTAAAAGTAACATTTAGTAAATATCTACCTGTGTGTTCAAGTGTCCATGCACCTATTTATCTATGTTTCTGTCTGTATATGTGCTTAGAGTTGTCTGAAATGGCATCCATCTAATGGGAATAAAGCTTATTCCTCGCTAATAAAATTTAATGTTTTATTTTTTGACCTCTGTTTCTTTTCGTATTGCTTAATTTTATGTTATAATGACCACATATTTATTTCCTAAAACAATGAAGTAATTTTACTTTAAAAACAAACAAATATGCAAACACTTTCCTATCTGACCTGAGGCATCTTGCCTGGCCTCTCCTTGTGCTTCTGTTCTGTATCTGGATTCCTGCCTTGTGCTCTGGGCTTAAATCTCTTTTGTAACCTTGGATTAGAGTGCAGTCTCTACAGTCTCTGGTTTCTAATCCAGCATGTCCGGCTTCACTACTTGCTGGCAGACTTTAACTGAGCCTGCCCACTTGGTTCTCAAATCTGGTCTGCGGGGAGAGTCTTCCTGCCAGGGCCTGGCATCTGGCAGGTCCCTCTTGTCAGATCTTGGTGCGCCTGCTGTTCTGGCATCCCGTCAGGCATCTGTGGTCAAGTCCCAGGATGGTGTGCGCTGCTGGCTCAACGCAAATCCCCTTGGTACCTTCTGCTGTACCTGGGCTTCCCTTGGGGCAAAGCTACTTGCAGGTGCCAGTTGCTCTCTCTCTAAATCTCTCCCTCCTTCACTCTTTCTCCACCTCACCTCTTCTCGAGTCCCCTCCCCACCCCCTTCCCCTCGTGATCCTATCCCGCCTCCTTTTCTTTCCACTCTCCATCCATCTGCCTCCCCCTTTTCCCCTCTTCCCTCAGCCGCCCTCCCTTCCCTCCCCTCATCCTTTTGCCCTCTTTCCTCTTTCTTTTCCGTTAGTCTCCCCCTCCCCATTTCTTATCTGTAAAATGATTTGTTAGAAGGATTAAATGGGATGATAAAATGTAAGTTGTTTAGTGTAGTGCTGAATACATAGTAAACGCTTGTTCTATATGGGTGCCACTTTAATTGTTATCTGGTTACTGAATCCTTCATTCATTCAACAAACGTGAATGAACCTACCATACACCAGGCACAGTGCTAGGCATTCACGGTCACAGTGAGGATTCAGACATTTCTGCCCTCAAGGAGCTCACAGCCAAGCAGGGAGAATAACACAGGAAAGGACAAATACCGTGTGGTTAGCTGGCCATCTGCGTCCCTGTCACCTTCTGTACAGAGGCCGGGGATCGTCAGCTCTGCGGCAGAATCCGAGAGACCGCTCCACAGCTTGTTACTGTTGCTGGTGAAGGACTGGTTCCCTGAGCAGAGAGGGGAATAACACCAGCAGGGTGTTACGGCCAAAGAAGATGGAGTCTAACGCCTTAAGTAAATTGATCTTTTTGGTCTGCTCAGAACTCTAAGTCAGCCTGCTTAGTGTCTAAGCTGGGACAGCCCTGAAGCAGAGTTTAAGAAGTCTGTATTTGAGCCATTTTTATAAAGAAGGCCGTGGGCTGGAAACAAGATGAGGCAGCAGTGCTTGCAGGAAGCAAACTGGGTCCCATGAGAACTGAGATTTCTTTTAAAAAAGAACCGCCATACATTCTGCCATTTTCATCATGAGCCAGATTCGGGCCTCTGGCACCTCTTCTTGTCCAAAAAAATTTGCCTTTGGAAAATAAGATGTCCCGAGACATTCAAAGGACAATTTTCCACAAACAGTCCAACTGCTTTTAAAACTTAACCGTGTGTGAAATGTATTATCTCCACCTGTACAGGCCATTTGGCCCTTGCAGCAGCTTCCCGGCCAAGCCTCTGTGCATGTTAGCTGTCCCGAGGCAGGGCAGCTCCAGCTTGGCTCTCCAGTGCATCCCCAGCAGGCAGCCCTGTTGCCAGGCAGAGGTGGGAGCTTCTCAGTCTTAATGTTATTTGTGCAAGTTGGCCTTTAGCTCCTTCTCTGGATGACCCCTGGATGCCCACAGCTGCCCACTGTTTCCTCCAGGCCGGGTGGTGTGCCCTGGAACTTTGGATACTGAACCTGCCAGCAAAACTGATCTATCACCTGTCCTCTTACACTCCTAGTGACCTGAGGTCAATCTAGGCGTTGCATTAGATCACAGCTTTCCTGGTTGGAAAGTGAACGCTGATCCCTACCAGGTAACGGTGATGATGCACATCTTCCAAAGTCCTTTAGGGAACAGTCTCCTCAGCAATCTCCAGGACCATAGCAGGTGGGTGAGGGGGCTATTTAAGGGCCTGGGGGATTTGCTTTACTCCTCGAATGAATCACACCTATTTGGTGGCTGCTTCCTTTGTCTTATAAATAGATTGCTTTTTGCTGTAAAGTGTCTATAGCACAAGGTTCTGGGAAGGGAAGGGCCAGCCCAGGCCTGGAAGGAAGAGTGAGTACTCTGCCCCTTGGTCAGTCTCATTTTCTAGGATTATATTAGACAGACCCAACCAGCAAGTCTCTTTATCTTTTGAATAACACTTTTGACATATATGTTTTTTAAATTTCAAGAGAAATACATGCTCGTTTTAGGTAACTAGAAAAGTTCAGAATGCGTGAAGTAAAAAATATAAACCATCTATAATCTTACAACCTAGTTATAATCACAACTGCCATTTGGTATATGTACTTCCGGTCATAGATGGCTAGATAGACAGACAGACAGACAGACTGACAGACGGAGAGAAGCCTCAACATCACCCCCTTTAGCTGTGCTCAGACCATGGTGTTCCTTAACTCTCTAGAAGAGTGGTTCTCAAGATGGCATTCCAGGACTAGTAACATGGACATTATTTGGGAAGTTCTTAGAAATGCAAATTCTGAGGCCCCATCTCAGACTTCATGGGAGTCAGAAGCTCTGGGGGAGGGCCCAGTGATGTGTAATCTAACCAGCCGTTCAGGTGATTCTAATGTACACTAAAGCCTCAGAACTACTATATCTATAACTAGTTTGATCCTCTGCCCCATTCTGCCCCCTACCCCACACTATCACCACATGGAATTGCTAGAAAATATTCTCCATTGAGCTCATTGGAGTTTAAACTTAGTCCAAATCGGTAACTGGTATCGTCTCTTTAAGCTTAATTTCATCTCCTTGGGACAATTGAGTCTTTTAGATTCTTTCCCTGCCCGCCTCACCAAGCTCTTCTCTAAGTGACATTTGGGAACACGGGGCTTAAGCCTCCCTGTCCCCATGGCCAGAGGGACCCCTGACCCTGTGCTTGCGTTCCTGTGAGCTGACTGCTAGTGCTGAGACACACCTGGCCTAGTCTCATCACTGGACGTCCTACTGGCATTTGCCCCTGCCATGTGACTGCTGACATGCGTCCTATTCTGTCTCAACTTGTTCGGGGACCAGGGGCCTCTCTCTGCAATCTAGGTCCTTCCACGGCTCCTGTAGCTGCTGCATAACCCTGAGTTTCTGCCATTTCTTCTTATTTACTCTTGACTGGCTTGATCCACCCATGCTGTCAACTGTCTACGTCTTGACTCATGCCCCACAGGGATGCTTGCTCTGCTCAGCTGTGTCTCTCTGCCTTATTAGTCCTGCACCATGGACTTGTCTTGTACCATGGACTTGCCCTCTCCAAGGAGAGACCAGGGTAAGATTCTGTCTGCCCTCAGTCCAGTCCCCTGAGCTCAGGGGAAACAGCTTCTCACTCCCCACCCCCACCCCGCTCTGTCTCCATTTCCCTTCCCTCTAATCCCTTATGCAAAGCCATTGATATGTACGATGGTCCTTTTTAACTAGTTCCCAGCCCTCAAGCCCATCTCAGGGGTAAAATCCTATTTTGAATGTCAAAAGCTTAACAGTCATTCTTTCCCTTGGTATCTGTTATCATGCCTTGCCCTGAGGCATATGGATGTAGCAAAGCAAGATGGAAAAACACAATATGTTTCCAAATCTTCCGCTCTTCTCCTAATCAAATATAAACATCACTTTCATGTAATCTGGATTCTACTGCACGAACTTTTGGATAGGTCTTTTTTTTTTTTCTTCCACTTAGCCATATATCATGAACACTGTTCCCATGTCATTAAATACTTTTCTACCACATGACTTTTAATGGCTCTGAGGAATTCAATTATATGTGTGGTGGGAAGGAAAAAAAATTGCTGTTTTAAAAGCTGTTGGCAGTTTGTCTTGGTTTCTCTGGGGTGAGGTAGCAAAATTCATTTGAGGGAGAAATTTTTTTTTTTAATTGAGATAAAAGAAACATTTCAATGGGCCTTTTGATGATACAAAGGCAAGAACGAATTCCTTCAGTGGAGCCGAAGTTTGAGACAAGGAGGAAATAAATGGCAGTGAAAAGTGCCTCTTTGCGTTGTTCGGATGGTTACAGATTTCTGGCTTCCTTTGGGGGTCTGGAGTCTGGGTTGCAGGCCTAGGACCCAGGACGGTGAGCAGAATGTGGCTATAAGTAAGAGTGGACTCTCGCAGGGGGAGGTGGACCAGGGCAAAGAGGTGAGAGGTCAAGAAGGCGCTCCTTGCGTTGAAGCAACAAAGATGGGTTTAGGAATATTGGTGTCTGACTTTGAGATTTAAGTTTTTATGTTTTTGGTCTTGAACTCTCTTTATGATCTGCCTGGTAAAGACTCACAGTTACACATCCAAGTGATGCCTTGAGAAATGAAAGAAGGGGGCTATTTCCATGTTTGCGGTAAAGCGGAGAGAGGGTAAGGCCAGAAGATATTAGAAGTCAAGAGGGCATGAACCAAGGTGTGAGAGCCACGACCGACTGCTATGGTTACTCCCCAGGAGTGGTTAGAAACAGTCAGGAATCTCAGTGTCATGAGGATTAAATAGCAGGTGACTGACTACTCAGGGTTGGAAGGCCTGGGACACTTTAAGTGTATCATAACTTATTTAACCACCCCCCTCACTTGGGGCATTTTCTTCCCCATTTTCTACTATAATTCATAACACTGCGATACGCAGCCTTGTAGATAAAGTTTTGGGTATATTATTGATTGCAAATCCCTAGAAGTGGAATCACGTGGGTGACGGTATGCCCATTTCAGATGCTTGTGATGTAGAGCAATTTTGTTTCTGTCTTTGAACTCTGCAGAAGAACAGCCATCTGTAGGGTCATGCATCTATCAGAACTGTTACTTTGCATGTAGTCTGTCAACCAGGCGGAGGATTCCAGTGTTTGAAGGAATGTCCACATCCTAGGTGCAAACCCTGGCACCACACTCGGGCACATGGGGTGAGTCAGATGCCTGAGACTTTTCTCAGTTTGAAAACAGGGATGATTGCATATCAACCTCATCACTTTGATTTCACGGAAATTACATACAGAAAGCACATGGAATTTTGTATGTATCAATACGAAAAAAATCCACAGATATTAAAAACACGGAATTCTCTGCCATTTCTTTTTTTTCTTTTTCTTTTTCTTTTTTTTTGGAGTGAAAGTAATGAAGATTTCAGCACTTTCGTCTCAGCAGTTCCAGAAAAGAAAGAAAAATAAACCACATAGAACCTGCTTGCTCTGGCGGCCGCTGCCAGACATTAGCCCCAGTAATTCAATTCAAGGATATTTATGACCTACTTTTTGAATCACTGCAGCCCAGGCTGTGCTATTTCTCATGTTCCCTTGCTGAGAACCCAATGTCCAAGCAGAGGTTGTGTGGTTTTCTGTAAAGGGGTGGGAAGGCTTCTATGGAAATTCTGGAAACCTTTCCAAGTGTGCTGTACAAGCTACCAGAATGATAGAGATAGGCTGCTATGCAAACTTGGGTCTGCTTCCCTAGGAGTCCTTGCAGGCCTGAGCCTTGGGGAAGTTCTTCTTGCCTCCGGAGGTGCTCATTCTCTCTGACAATCACTGGTAATAATTAGATCCCATCTGGCATGAAGGATGGTTTCTGCCTCTCTCCTGAATGCCTTTCTTGCACTGAGGATGGCCGGCCATAAAAAAGAATGAAATAATGCCATTTGCAGCAACATAGATGGACCTAGAGATTATCATACTAAGTGAAGTCAGTCATACGGAGAAAGACAAATATATGCTATCACTTATATGTGGAATCTAAAAAAATGACGCAAATGAACTTATCTACAAGATAGAATAGACCCACAGACAGAAAACAAACTTATGGGTACCAAAGGGAAAGGGCAGGGAGAGGGATAAATTAGGAGTTTGGGATAAGCAGATATACACTACCATACATAAAGTAGATAAACAAGGTCCTACTGTATAGCACAGGGAACTATATTATCTTCTAATAAACCATAATGGAAAAGAAAAAAAAAAGAATGGAGTCATGTCAGTATGGACAGTGGGTGCAAGAGGGAATAGAAATATTTTCAACCATGCTTGTGCACCTTGACACCTGAGAGGTCAAATCCCAGCAACCGATGATATTTCCTCATGAGAAGCATGTACAGAGCAAAGTGGTAGAAGAAATCAATGTCGAGCTCCCTGACCTTGTTCTGGAGGCTTTTTACAGAGATGATCTCATAAGGGCTGGGCCTAGGAGAGGTGAATGAAGTGCTCTGTGCGCGTGCAGGGGCGCATCCTGTATTTAGAATTTTGAAATTTCGTTCTTCTTGGATTTTTTGCATGAATTTTGATCTAAAAAATACTGCTTGGGTTGAATAGTGTCCCCTTCAAATTCAGAGCCTCAGAATGTGACCTTATTTGGAAATACATGGAGGCTGTGCAGATGTAATTAGTTACGATAAGGCCATACTGGATTAGAGTGGACTCTAAGGCCAATGACTGGTGTCCTTATGAGAAGGTCACCGTGTCTATGTGATACACAGAGACACAAAGGGAAGACAGCCATGTGGAGGCAGAGACTGGAAGGATGTAGCTACAAGCAAGGGAGGCCGAAGATTGCTGGCAACCAGCAGAAGCTAGGAAGAGGCAAGGAAAGGTTCGTCTCTAGAGCCTTTGGGGGAAGCATGGCCCTGCTGACGCCTTGATTTCTGACTTCTAGCTCCCAGAACTGTGACAGAATAAATTTCTGTTGTTTTGAGCCACTCGGTTTGTAGTACTTTGTTATGGCAGCCCTAGGAAACTAACACAATTGCATTAAAATATTACTTATCTGACTACTGAGATTTTGGGTGTCCCCTTAAATTTTGTACCCAAGTTGGGTGCCTTCCTTTTCTCACCCTAGGGCTGGCTCTGTCCTTTCATTTAACCATTTGCAATAACCCAATGAGGAAACTGTTCAGAGGAAAATTTGACCATAGGCTCCTTGATATCATATATCAAATATATGATTGAGTTTTGAAATTGAAGTATAGTTGGTTTACAACGTTGTGTTAGTTTCTGGTGTACAGAAAAGTGATTCAGTCATCTATATCTATATCTATACCTACATCTATATCTATATTCTTTTTCAGATTCTTTTCCATTATAGGTTATTATAAGATATTGAATATAGCTCCCTGTGCTATACAGTAGGTCCTTGTTATTTATCTATTTAATATACAGTAGTGTGTATCTGTTAATCCCAACCCCTAATTTATCCCTCCCCCACCCCCTTTTCCCTTTGGTAACCATAAGCTTGATTTCTAGGTGAGTCTGTTTCTGTTCTGTAGACAAGTTCATTTGTATCATTTTTTAGATTCCACATATAAGTGGCACATGATTGATATTAATGTGACTTTATTTGAATCCCTGGTTGGTGAGGTCTGAACATATCCAGGCTATAGAGTGCCCAATGACATTCGTTCATTTAACAAATACTAGGTACAAACAGTGTTAGAAACTGTCCTGGGTGATAATGGCAAAATACACAATCTCTGCGGTGAAGAAAGGCAGATAAGAGATAGAGGCAAGCACCACGGAAAGAGATGGCGCAGAGCAGGGGTCATGGTCCCACAGAGGTTTTCGTCTGCCCTGGGATCCTTCCAAGCCTTTCACAAGACACTCTCTAGACCTCGTCCTTCTCATCCATGGGACAAGAGATGAGAGCTGTGGGAGAGTTTCCTTTGCCCTGTTCCCTCCCTCCTGCTTCCTGGTAGGTGTGATCCTCCTGGTGTTCTGCTAACACCTCCTCTCTCTTGCCAAGGTTGTGAGTGAGGAGTTCAAGTCCATGGTGACGTCAGAAAAATACTCAGAGCCAGGAAGCCCACGCCAGGGTTCGGAAAGAGCGTTGTCAAAATAAAACTAGGAATAAATATTTCTTTTGGGAATGATGGGGTAAGGATAGGGGCCTGAGTGGGGCTCAGGGTTCAAGAGCCACTGGGTATCCACTGATGGATGAGAAGAGGATAAATCAGATCTCTGCTGGTTTGGAGAGCCAGCTGGGCAGGAAGGGCAAGAAGGAAGAGACAGGTTGATGGTCTCATGAGCCTGGGATTTGCAGGTGATGCCATATTGGAAGAAGACCATCGGGGAAAAGAGGGATGGGCAGTGACTCCGGTACATAATCTTCCCAGCTGGAGAAAACTCAGCCTTCTTGGAACCAGCTGTACATAAAACCATTTGCCTTAGTGATGCAAGTTAAAAATTGTGGTAATGGCCAGCTCCCTGAGTGTGGCAATTATTACCGTTATTATAATTGGACTGGAAATTAACCCATTGGGTATGGAACCCACAAATATCCAAACTTGTTTCAGGCCAGCTGGTTTGCAAAATGCCAGCGTTAGCGTGGTTGGTGTTTTCTTAGAACTCAAAGCAGAGGTGGAGGTGGGGGAATGGCGCCAGCTGCAGCCCTTGCTTCTTCCAAGTCTTCTGCAGCAGTTCTAAAATCCAAAGCAAGGGGAAGCTGTGCCATGGGGCTGAGTGGCTTTGCCCTTCCTGGTGAGGTCACATCCAGCCTGACCATCCTGATGTGTCTCCCTGCTCTCTAGGGGTGATGGGGACGTGGCTGTGATGGTGAGACCTGTGTGTTCTAGAGGGTCTGAAGAGGTCTGAGGTCTCTGAAGCCCCAACTGATCGAAATTCTGAGGCTCACAAAGAAGGTTTGCCCATTTTAGAAAACCAGATCTAATGGGAAGACATTGTCCCACACAACATAGTGAGGAGAAAAAAGGGCTGGACATTTGCAACTGGAAACGCGAAGGTAGAGCTGGGACTAGGATGAGGCCTGCAAGGTGCCTAGGATGCGAAATTTAAGGATGCTCTCAATCCCAGGTTCACACAAGTGGAGCTTCGGCACTTGCACAAACCTGAGAGAGAGGGCCTCCTTAAATTTTGTGCCCTGGTCCCAGTCCTGCTCTCTGGATGCCTGACCCTGGTCCTTACTCAGAGAAGAAAGTGAGCAGGATGCCTGTGATGGGACTGACCTCCAAGGGGGCTCAGGGGGATGGGGGCTTTTGTGGCAACTGTTGATTACCTCCCTCGATGTTCATTTTCCTTCCTCCTTAGAGACAGGAGCCCCATTTTATTTAGGGTGATGAGCAATGAGCCTAGTTTAATAAAGGGACATAAAAGAAGATTTCCCTGGTGGCCTTGTACCTTACAGCTTGGTCATGAGAACAAGCTCTCCTCCTTGAAAGAGAAGTGTTAATGCATGTCATGTGGGCAGGACAGGCTGCTTAAGAGGAGCTGACTAAACCAGAAGAGGCTTTTTTTTTTCCCTTTTCTTTTGCCATTTTGACTTTTCTCTTCCTTCCAGCCTGTACTGTAATTAGGAAGCTCCAAGGGCATCTTGGACCATTAGGTAACCCTGAGAATGGAAGCCTTGTACCAGGGAGACACAGTAGAAAGAGAAATCTGGGTCTCTAATGACAGTGTGGAGCTGTTAGTGATGCTGTAATGAAATCCCATATGAGACAGGTCTTTATAGACAAAGAAGCATAACTCTGAGGGATAAAGTGACTGGCTTCACATCTTCCTAAGAAGGGCCAAACAGGACTTGAGACTCAGAACCATCTGATTTTAAACCTGTGCTCTTAGCTGCTACCTTGTTCTGCTGTGAGCCAAGGGTGCTTGTGGCCAACCTTTGGGAAACAAGCTGTACAGCGGCCTGTTTGGGGCAGGGCTGAAAGTTAGCCCTTTCCCTGACCCGGCTGAAAGGTTTCTGCCAAGGCCCCCTGAGCAGCTTGTGCTTCCCAGACCTGAAGCCTGCTCATTGGCTCTGCTGCCCCACCCCTACTTCTGCAGGCCAGGCCTAAGATCAGCTTCACTCCTGTGACCTTTGAGCTCTCAGCTTTCAGAGCACCAGATGCACTGCACTGGTCCCACCTGCCCAGCCAGGAGGGAGACACTCCCTTGGGCTTCTTTACCTTTTCCAACCTCCACGCCCTTAACTAGATTAGGTTTCCATGAAATATGTATGCTCTTTCCTACGGTCCTGGCAAGCCTGTGTCTGCCAGGATCATCTGGGTGGGCTGATAAGTCAGGCAGAGGAGAGCCACTCTTTTACTCAGCTGTTTGCCCTCCACCAAGGGGGAGGGAGGGGAGTCCTGGCTGGAGGATCTTCATGTTTCAGGGCAGCTCAAAATCAGAAAGTCTGCCCGCGGACAGGTTCTCTGGGTGGCAGGGTAGGTAAAATGGATTGTTCTCAGGGAAACCATTCAGCCGAGAGGCGGCCAGGGCGTATCTGGTGTGACTTGGGGCCCCCGGTTCTATCCCACTGCCCTCCAACTTTCCACTCGTCTCCTCTCCCAGATACTCTACTCTGCTGGCAGCACATTCCTTTTGTCTTGAAGCCTTTGAGAGCTTCAGCAGGTTTCTCAGTCTGGTTGAAATTTTGAATTGTGTTTATCTTAGGGTTCAGCCTTGCCTGATCATGTAGAGAGCTGATGGCGGGGTAGCTGGTGTGAGAAGCCCTGGGGGGAGGGGGTGATATTTATCTGAAAAATAAAGGAGTTTGTGGGGAAGGAGCTCAGTGGAAGGGAAGAGAAGGTTAGAGGTCATAGTTTGGTTCAAAGGGTGAGTAAGAGGATGTAGGGGAGGTGGGGTACACTCTCTTCCACCAGAAGAGGCAGCCACCATAAAGGGTTTGGTGCCAGCCTCACGACTTACGTTCCTGCCTTCTTTGTGGAAGCCTCAAGCTGCCCTGCAGCAGCCCCATTAGTTCTAGGTGGTGTGCTGGCTGTGTGATGTGGGTCACGGTGCCGGGTGCTGGTGGTCTCTGGGCACCCCTGCTGCAGACTGTAGTGGCACCAGCATCTGTGTCAGCGCTGGGGGACACCCACCCCAGCAGGCATGAGCAGCACAGCTGCCACTTCTGCCACTGGCACTGGGGGATGGTTAGTTTTAGGTGTCAACATGTCTAGGCCACAGGGGGTCCAGACATTTCATCAAACATTATTCTGGGTGTTTCTTTCAGGGGTTGTTTTGGAGGAGATTAACATTTACATCGGGAGACTGAAAAAAAGCAGATTGCTCTTCCTAATGTGGGTGGGCCTCAGCCAATCTGCTGAAGGCCTGAATCAAACAAAAAGGCTGACCCTCCCCGAGCGAGAGAGAAATTCTGCTTCCTGATGCCTTTCAAACTGGGACATCAGCCCTTCCAGGTTCTATAGTAGTTCTGGCTTTTGGACACAAACTGGGACACGAGCTCTGCAGATTTTGGACTTTTCAGACCCCGTAATTAATTGTGTAAGCCAGCTCCTGATAATAAATCTCTTTGTCTATACCTATATCTATACCTAAATGTAATCTCCTTTTGCTTCTATTTCTTTTGAAAAACCCTTAACTAACACACCATCAAGAAGCATCACCCTGGTGGCCCAAATTAAAGGGTCACAATTAACCTCATCACACCCGTCACGGGGTAGCCAAACTGCCTGGGGTAGCCGAAAGGGCTCTCTGAGGAACACATATGGAAATTTCTAGAATTATCTGACTAAATCTTTAGGAAGAATGGCTTGTTTCCTTAGAGGGAGTGAGAGCATAGAGGATATCACCAAAGCGATACTCTTGTGAGGTCCTGTGCTAGGCTGAATAATGGTCCCTTAAGGATGTGACCGCAACCCCATCCTTAGAACCTATGACTATGTTACCTTACATGGCAATAGGGACTTTGTTGTAAGTAAGTTAAGGATCTTGAGATGGGGAGATTGTCCTGGATGGTCCGGGTGGGCCCAATGTAACCAGAAGGGTCTTTCTAAAGAGGTAGGCAAGAGGGTCAGAGAAGAGGGTGAGGGATGTGATGGTGGAGGTTGCAGTGATGTGCTCTGAAGGTACAGGAAGAGGTCACGAGCCAAGGAATGCAGGTGGTCTCCAGAAGATAGAAAAGGCAAGAAAGACTAATAGCTGGAAAACACATTACTGTCTTAATGGGCAGGGCATTAAGACGACAGCCTGAGCACAAAACAAGCCTCTCTCTACATAGCTAGGAAGGCAGACACTGAGGACGGCTCCCCCGGTGGCACTGACTGATGCACTGACAACATAGAACAGCTAGACTGACCCTGGAACTAGCTTGCCCCAATTGTCTTGTTACATTACAAAAACATGTACACCCTGATGGATGAGGTCACTGTTTAGGCGGATTGTCTGATGTGACAGCCAGATGTATCTGAACCGACCCAAATCTTAGCTGGGTCTCCTGTAAGTGTCTCAAAATGTTGTGTGGGAGCTGGGCATTTTTTGGAAACACAAGGTTTTGCAATTTACCTCCCCTGTGCATAAGGCAGGTCCATCCCACTGATGGTAGAGAAGGGCGTGGGGACCCTCTTGCTGCCCCAGGGTTTCGATTTTCTTTGATGTGAGCACAGTAGTACAGAAGGCGGTTTGCTTATCTGATTTGAATGCTTTGATGTGCAGTGCAGGTGACCTGGGATGGTTTCTACCGGGAAGCAACAGCGGAGGGAGAGAGCACTGCTAAGGTAACCGACAACAACGAGGACAACGAGGGGTGTAACTGTTGCTGGGGAGGGAGGTTGCAGTTCTGTTTTCTCGCTCTCCTCCCATCTTGTAGTTTTTCTAAGTTTGGCTTGGCTGCCCAGATAATCTGATTTTCACATTCTGTCTTTGTGTTTGCTTTAACTATTTTTAGATCCTTAGTTGGCAATTGCTCTTCCCCCAAATACTTGAAGAACTTACAATTCCACAGTCGGATTAGGCAAAGTCGCAGTGGCTGGGAAGGGGCCCTCTTCCCGCTGTCGCTTCCCTGAGTCACCAGGACGCGCGTGGCCTGGGCTCAGCAGGGTGTCTGCTGGCCAGCAGTTGGCATTCTCCATGGGAAAGCTCCAACGGAGGCTTTCTCACGCAACCTGAGAGCCACGTCACCTCCTGCGAATGCAACTCATGGCAACGTTTTGAGGGCAGCCCTACAAGTCTTTCCTTCAGAGAACCTACGATAGCTCTTCTAAGGTGCTCTCCGCGGCAGTGGGCAAAAGCAGGACTTTCCAATTGGCTCCATGGCAAAGGCATGGTTTTTCAACTCAGCTGAGATTTCAAAACGACTTTCTGATCCTTCAGTCATTCCCGGGGTATTCCTTCTCTAAATCCTGACATTGGTTGGTAATCCCCTGGGTTCAAATCCTCACTTTGGGGCTTCCCTGGTGGCGCAGTGGCTGAGGGTCTGCCTGCCGATGTGGGGGACACGGGTTCATGCCCCGGTCTGGGAGGATCCCACATGCCGCGGAGCGGCTGGGCCTGTGGACCATGGCCGCTGAGCCTGCGCGTCCAGAGCCTGTGCTCCGCAACGGGAGAGGCCACAACAGTGAGAGGCCTGCGTACCGCAAAAAAAAAGAAAAAAAAAATCCTCACTTTGTCACTTACCTCCTACATGACTGTAACCTGTCTGAGCTTCAGTTTTCTCTTCTGTAAAATGGGTATGATGATGATAGTGTCTCCCTCCTGGAGCTGTGGGGAGGATTAAATGAGTCAATATATATAAAATGCTGAGGACAGTGACTGACACAAAACACACACTTGTAGAGGTGTTAGCTCTTTTTGTTCCAAACCTTTGCACCTCTCCTCAAGCTCCCACCCCCAGCCCAAACCCTGTGTTCTCGGGTGATGGTGTTGCTGTCTCATGACTAAGGAAATAGAGGCCTCTGCTACCAATGATCTCAACTTTGCTCTGCTTCAAAAATTGGTATTTCATGCACTTTTATCCCCTTCTTTCTGACCTCAAAGGACACATGGCCCCTCCTCTTTGCCAGTGCTAACCCTTCTACACATGGGCTTGATCACTGCTCTTGTCTTTAAGTCTGGGTCTCCAGGGCTTTCCCGTCCTGGGTTGCTCTTTCTCTTCACGGCCATACTTCTTAATTCCAAAGGAAGTAGTGAGTAAAATACATTCATGGTAGGAAAAAGGACAAATAACTAAAAATAAAAATCACCCAGAATCTCACTTAACTGACCCCCTCTCCAGTCGGTTATTCCCACACATACCAAGTAGTCTTTCTATGTGTCTGTTTCCTCACACCATCCCTCTGTCCCTAAGGGTCTCCACTTTCCACAGAAGAACGTTCATCTTCTTCAGCCTGGCCCTGGGGCTCGTTGTAATCCACTGTCCCATCCTTGTCTCGCTCGCAGGAGGCCTTCATGACCCCCCCAACCTTTGTTCCCGCTCTTTTCTCTACCTGGTAAAATTCTACTGGTGATTCAACTCCACACTGAACGTCGTCTGTTGGGTAAAGCCTTCCTTTACTATCTGCAGTCAGCAGGGATGGTTGCCTCTGTACTCAGCTGTATTGTGTTCAAATTTATGACGAAGCCCTTATCACATGCTACCACCTGTGCAGGTGAAAATTTACATGATTCTCTAGCTTCACGGCATTTGGCTGTTGTGTGATTTTTCTCTCATTCAGCACTCCCAGACATGGCTGAAATATAGGCGAGAGCGCTGTTCCTCAGAGTTGCATGCATAGGCATTTAGCTTACTTTTGGAAGTAGCATGTCATAAACAGTCCCAGATCTCCATCTGCAACTGGAAGAGGGCATTTTGGGGGCTTATCTTGGGAGCACCTCTGTCAGGGACATCTTTTCTGGTCTTTCCAGGAGACAACAGGTAACTCATCTGTGCCAGGTTTCCTGCTGTGCATTAGCCTTCCTGAGTTATTTAGAATCTGCCCCTCACTGAACTTTCAATCAGGGGTCCTCAGGCTTCAGCAGGTGTCAGAGTCACACGGTGGTGGAGGTGGGAGCTGGGCTGAGGTGGGTGAAAAGGGGGAAAAATGCAGATGGCTGGGCCCTGCCTCCAGGGTTTCTGATTCCCAGGAGGTCCGGGATGGGGTCCGTGAATGTGAATGTCTAATAAGGCCTCAGGAGATGCTGATGCTGCTGATCAGGGGACCACACCTGGGGCACCACTGGTCTTATAGAACACAGACAGGCTTAGACCCTGCTTCTCTCCACTGTCGCTGTCCTACATTTTTTCCCTGTCACTATGGCGATGGCCACGGGTTTTTTCTTTGCTTATTACCATCACTGCTTGTGACTTCCATTCATTTTATACCCATTCCTTGCTTTCCCCTGGCCCCCTTTTCTTTCTCCGACCTGCCTGTTATGAGGACCCAAAGGACAAGGATTACGCCAATGAGGTTTTTATATCCTCACTGTGGACAATGCGTGACACACACTAGGTGCCTGAATAAATGTGAGGCTGATTGAGTTGCACATCTGGTTCTGGCCCTGCTATTGAACTGGTTCTTTGGGCAGTGAGTTAAATACTCTCCAATTCATTTTTATTGTTTGTAAAATGAAGGGAATGGTGTATGTGTGTGTGTATTTTTAAAATATTTATGTATTTATTTGGCCGCACTGGGTCTTAGTTGCAGCATGCGGGCTCTTTAGTTGCCGCGTGCCAGTTGGATCTAGTTCCCCGACCAGGGATCGAACCTGGGCCCCCTGCATTGGGAGCATGGAGTCTTAACTACTGGATCTCCAGGGAAGTCCTGGGAATGGTGTTTGACAGCAGATACGAATTAGAGAATTGGGTACCAAAAACGTTTTCCTAGGAAGAAGGCGAATTGATAACGTGTTAATCCATAAGGTGGAGGTGTCCGTGGGTGACACCAGGGGTGGTCGTGCTGGTCAAAGCCCAGGTGGCCTGCAGAGCTGTCTCCTGGGCAGGACGCTTCCAAGTTTTGTTCCTTAATTTTCTCCACAGGAACACAAGCTACTGCAGCATCCGTGAGAAGAATTCTCCGCAAAGAATTTCAGTTTGGGAAAAAAATAAGGAAATGTGAGCCCTTACACAGCTGCCCTGGCCTAACACTTCACAGGAAATTAAGATAAGCCTGGCTATAAAAAATAATTATGTCCATTTTTTTCTGATTTAAAAAATTAATTTACATTTTAAAGTTTTCAGAACACAAAACGTATCCTGAAGGACATGCAACCTTCATACCCAGAAATTACCTACATTGGCGTGTTGAATTATTTTCTTCCTTTCAGTGTCTTTTTCTGCCTCTTTTGTGTGTGTATGTGTGTGGGGGGGGCATATTTTATGGGGTTTTAGCCTTTACATATTATGTGTCCTACTTTTAAAAATTAACCTTGTATTATAAACATTTCTGTCATTCATCAATCTTCAAAAACAATTTTTAATCCTCATTTTTTAATTACAAAAAAATAATTATTGTAAGTAAACCCAAGGATTCAGAATTATATTTAGTAGGAAAGAGAAATGTTCTCTTCTCCAAATCCACTCCTTAGAAGAAATCACTGCCAGCAGCTTGAGACTTCTTTTTTTTCCAGGCATAGTCAGTAATTTAAAGTTTAAAGAAGATAAACAAATGGGTTTATATCATTCTTCCACTTGCTCTTAAAAAAAGATATAGCATTTTGTGGCCACTTCTCCTTTTATACTAAAAAAAAAAGTGAACACATGATTTTTCCTAGCTACTCAAGATTCTATTATTGAATATCCCCATTGTTTGGCATTTTCAGTATTCTGAAGAATACTGAGATGAACACCCTAATATACACTTCTTTGTCTACGGGAGGTAAGGGTATTTTTAATGGCACTTGTATATTAAGCAAGTCAGTATCAAGGATTCAGTCTCCAAATAGGGCTCCTGACTTTGGTCTCACCTTGACTCCTGACTTCACCCCTCACTTCCACCAGTGTTTCAAGGACCCTTTGTGGTTGAGTGCTGTCTTCAGTGTGGATCACTGAGCCCTGGGGCCCTCAGGTCATGCTCAAGGTGGCATTTTCCCAGAGAAAGGAAAAGTTTTGAGAAATTCAGAGCAGCAGAAATGTCCTGGACGGAGAGAGGGCTGCTATCATTCATTCCTGTGAACACCCAGGGTCGGGGGTTGGGGATAAATCCTTTTTCCTGCTTCGCTCCCTCAAGTGGAAGCCTTCTAGCTGCATCTCTGTTCCTGAGCCCTGCTAGAACAAGCAGCTTTGGGATAGGAACTTCTGAAGTTATCAGGATGATTAAAGGTGGAGGACAATGTTACCAGCCCTCCTGGAAAATCAGGTCCACTGCTTGTGTGGGGAAGGCACAGGATTCTGAGAGAAAGCTCTCAAGACAATGGATGGCAGGCCTGATGGTTTTTGATAGGGAGGTTGCAGACCTTTCTTGGAAGAGAGCAGAAATATGTGCAATTTCACATGATGGGAATATGTGCTTCTTGGTGAAAGGCTGGAGAAGGTTCACAGTTCACTGGGAACGAGCAGGAAATCACACCCTCCCAAGATGCAGAGACATAAGGGAGGAACCTTGGGTCCTTGAGGACCACAGCTGATGTGATTATTCCAGGCCTGGGACACAGTTCAAGGGTCTTGGCAGCCATTTCTCCCAGTATTTCTTGCTCTGGGATCATCCCTGTCGTAAAACTCTCCCTGAGATGGTGCAACAGGGAAAAGGATGAGCCTGGAAGGAACAGAAGAAGCCATGAAGGTGCAAAGACTTCTTCAGACACAGGGCTGGAGTTTTATGATGGATGGCTGTTGCCCAGGATGGGAGCTCTTCAGACTCTTACAGGGTGTGTATCTGGCAGTCACGAGTCTCTAATCCTTTGAGCTAGACCTATGTTTCTGTAACTGAGCAGAACCCTATGGGACTTTGCCAGGACAGACCTCCCACCATGTCCTCTGCTGGTCTCTTGCTTCTAGAAAATCTTTAGCCTCCTAGGCTGTCCCTGATTTCCAAAGAACAAATTTAGTCAGAGAAGTGAGAAAATATAGAAACAAAGGACAACAGGTAAGCAAGACAAAATAATAATAGTTTAGCATTAAACAAAGTCAAGGGGCTTAATTCCTCCTCAAGGGCTATAAATAATATTCTGAGCCATATCCTTGAGCTGTTTTGCAGATACTGAAACCCCACCAGATGGAGGAAGTAAACAACATGCTGACAATAGAACATAGACCATAGACTGGTTGGAACCAGAAAGTTGATGATGTTGACTCCCAATTATCTCACCACCAGCCTATCAGAAGAATGTCTACGAGCTGATCACACACCCCATAACCCTCTCCCTCAACCTGTCTTTAAAAAATCTTTCCATAAAAGGGGGAGTTCAGGCCTTTTGAGCATTAGCTGCCCATGCTCCTTGCTTGGCCTTGCAATAAATGCTACACTTTCCTTTACCAGAACCTGGTGTCAGTAGATTGGCTTTACTTCAACAGGGCAAGCAGACCCAAGTTTGCTTTGGTAACATATGTGTCAGGATTCAATCAGAGAAGCAGATTCACTAAGAATTAATATCTATGCCAAATCCCTGCAACAAAGTATTTATGTATATTATATACAATATATGTTCTTATTTATATATTTACACAGAGAGTTCTTATTATTGGTAACGTCAAATCCCTGCAATATATCATATATATATATATGTTGTTGTTTAATAATATATTATATTGTATTATATTATATTATGTATTTAGAAAGAGAGACAGTTCCCACTATTTATTGTTAAGGTCAAATTTCTGAAATGCATTCTATACATATGTATGTGACGGTAAAGTAGAAGAGAGCAAAGGACAAGTTGGAACCCACAGGACTAGTGGGAGCCCACGAGGATGAACTCAAGCCCATGTCAGTCCTTGCTGCCTCTGGCCTGGGTGGTATGAGTACTAGCAGAAGCTGAGGCTCTTCATCAAGGTGTGAAACACACACCTGGCCCAGGAGCTGCACAAGATGAAGGATCCAGGGGAAGGCAGAGCAGTTGTGGCCCCGACTCCTCTCTCACACCAAAGAGATGAGTCCCCAGATAAATGAGAACATGTGTGAGCTACACAACACCTGCCGTGACACTTCCACCACCCCCCTTCAAATTTCCCACAAGAATATATCTCTTGTGTCCCATCCTAACCAGAAATACCAAACCAGAAAGGGAATCTAGCAAATGTAGGTCAGCCTAACCACATTGACACATCACACATATACTGTAGTCTTCTTCCTGACCACTTGGCACTCATACACACTCCTGGAACCACATTTAATCTCCAAATAAAGATAGTAGCAAAGTCATCCTCCCACCTCCCACAGTACAACTACTCAGTGTGCAAACAGAAACACTCCAACCCTCTCTCCAAAAGAGAATATAAAGTCCTTTTTTGTCTTTGGGTAATGTTCATTCTTCCTCCAGGAGATTCACACACCTGCTCCTATGTCCTCTACCTTAAATACTGAGATTTAAAATTAATCTCTAGCAAGACGTCTGATGTAAGATGATAAGGGGAAGAGGGAAAGAAAAATATTCAGTTAATATGCATATAAACATTCATATAAAAATAAGGAATAAATATTCTAGTCCTCAATGCAACTGCTCAGAATTGCAGCTCGTTTTCACAACTACCTTCTTCCTCTACCCATTCCATATTTTCTTTGTCTTCAACCAGAACCTCAGCTTGTCATGGTTCTTTGCTAGTAGGTTTCCTAAATTTTATTGCTAAAGGGTCTGGGCCATTAGTAGTCCTGCCTGAATTGGATTGCTGAATTTAATCCCAGAGCACGGGAATACTAAGAGGTGGTCCAGAAGATCTACCATCCAGACATACTCCTCCCTACACTTCTTGTGAAATAGCAACTCAATTTCCCCTTGATAAGCAGGCTCAGTTACACCAAACTGTACAGTAACTCCCTCCTTTTCTGCCTGATGATTCACTGGAACAAGGAGCCCCATATGGCCATATGGCAGCCTCAAATTCCAGTTCAATGGAATCATTCTTGTGCTGCTAGTGGAAGCATTTCTCCCTTTGGAACTAGACCTCTAGCTTAGCAGAATCTAAAGTTGAGGGGACAGAAAGCAAAATTTTACCAGTGGATCACTAGAGGTTATAGTGAGTGGTGCCAATCCCAGCTCTAGCCCTTGACTCCCAAACCTGTGAATACTGGTTATGAGAGAAATAGCACGATATGCTGATTTAGAGCATATACTCAATCCTAGAGAAGATTTTCTCATCCTTCCAATATTTTAACATATACCTACTGCTGTAACCGAGCCTTCAAAAGGCTATTCCATGATCCTGCCAAGCTAGCTGCTGCAGGATGATGGGTACATCATAGGACCAGCGGAATCCAGGAATTCCATGAACATGGGCTCATTTCTGTATTTCCACTTTCTTTTTTTAAATTAGTTATCTATTTTATACATATTAGTGTATATATGTCAATCTCAATCTCCCAATTGTTCCCACCACCGACCCCCTAATTTCCCCCTTGGTGTCCATACGTTTGTTCTCTACATCAGTGTCTCTATTTCTGCCTTGCAAACCGGTTCATCTGTACCATTTTTCTAGATTCCACATATAGGTGTTAATATACGATATTCATTTTTCCCTTTCTGACTTACTTCACTCTGTATGGCAGTCTCTAGGTCGAACCACATCTCTACAAATGACCCAATTTCATTCCTTTTTATGGCTGAGCAATATTCCATTGTATATATGTACCACATCTTTTTTATCTAGTCGTCTGTCAATGGGCATTTAGGTTGCTTCCATCACCTGGCTATTGTAAATAGTGCTGTAATGAACACTGGGGTGCATGTGTCTTTTTGAATTATGGTTTTCTCTGGGTATATGCTCAGTAGTGGGATTGCTGAGTCATATGATAATTCTATTTTTAGTTTTTTAAGGAACCTCCATAGTGGCTGTATCAATTTACATTCCCACCAACAATGCAGGAGGGTTCCCTTTTCTCCACACCCTCTGCAGCATTTGTTGTTTGTAGATTTTCTGATCATACCTATTCTAATTGGTGTGAGGTGATACCTCATTGTAGTTTTGATTTGCATTTCTCTAATAATTAGTGATGTTGAGCATCTTTTCATGTGCCTCTTGGCCATCTGTATCTCTTCTTTGGAGAAATGTCTATTTAGGTCTTCTGCCCATTTTCTGAGTGGGTTGTTGGTTTTTTTTAATATTGAGCTGCATGAGTTGTGTATATATTTTGGAGAGCAATCCTTTGTCCGTTGATTCATTTACAAATATTTTCTCCCATTCTGAGTGTTGTCTTTTCGTCTTATTTACAGTTTCCTTTGCTGTTCAAAAGCTTATAAGTTTCATTAGGTGTCTTTTTTTTTTTTTTTTTTTGCGGTACGCGGGCCTCTCACTGTTGTGGCCTCTCCCATTGTGGAGCAACAGGCTCCAGACGCGCAGGCTCAGCGGCCATGGCTCACGGGCACAGCCGCTCCATGGCATGTGGGATCTTCCCAGACTGGGGCACGAACCTGTGTCCCCTGCATCGGCTGGCGGACTCTCAACCACTGCGCCACCAGGGAAGCCCGGTGTCATTTGTTTATTTTTGTCTTTATTTCCATTACTCTAGGAGGTGGATCAAAAAAGATCTTGCTGTGATTTGTGTCAAAGAGTGTTCTTCCTATGTTTTCCTCTAAGAGTTTTATAGTATCCAATCTTGCATTTAGGTCTTTAATCCATTTTGAGTTTATTTTTGTATATGGTGTTAGGGAGTGTTCTAACTTCATTCTTTTACATGTAGCTGCCCAGTATTCCCAGCACCACATACTGAAGAGACTGTCTTTTCTCCATTGTATATTTGTGCCTCCTTTGTCATAGATTAGTTGACCACAGGTGCATGGGTTTATCTCTGGGCTTTCCATCCTGTTCCATTGATTTATATTTCTGTTTTGTGCCAGTACCATATTGTCTTGATTACTGTAGATTTGTAGTATAGTCTGAAGTCAGAGAGTCTGATTCCTCCAGTTCCGTTTTTGTCTCTCAAGATTGCTTTGGCTATTCAGGGTCTTTTATGTCTCCATAAAAATTTTAAGATTTTTTGTTCTACTTCTCTAAAAAAGGCCATTGGTAATTTGACAGGGATTGCATTGAATCTGTAGATTGCTTTGGGTAGTATAGTCATTTTCACAATACTGATTCTTCCAATCCAAAACGTGGTGTATCTCTCCATCTGATTGTGTCATCTTTGATTTCTTTCATCAGTGTTTTATAGTTTTCTGAGTACAGGTCTTTGACCTCCTTAGGTAGGTTTATTCCTAGGAAATTTATTATTTTTGTTGCAATGGTGAATGGGATTGTTTCCATAATTTCTCATTCTGATCTTTTGTTGTTAGTGTATAGGAATGCAAGAGATTTCTGTGCATTAATTTTGTATCCTGCAACTTTACCAAATTCACTGATTAGCTCTAGTAGCTTTCTGGTGGCATCTTTAGGATTCTCTATATATAGTATCATGTCATCTGCAAACAGTGACAATTTTACCTCTTCTTTTCCAGTTTGGATTTCTTTTATTTCTTTTTCTCCTCTGATTGCCGTGACTAGAACTTCCAAAACTATGTTGAATAATAGTGGCAAGAGTGGACATCCTTGCCTTGTTCCTTATCTTAGAGGAAATGCTTTCAGTTTTTCACCATTGAGAATGATGTTTGCTGTGGGTTTGTGGTATATTACCTTTATTCTGTTGAGGTAAGTTCCCTCTATGCCCACTTTCTAGAGTTTTTTTTAACATAAATGAGTGTTGAATTTTGTCAAAATCTTTTCCTGTATCTACTGAGATGATCATATGGTTTTTATTCTTCAATTTGTTAATATAGTGTATCACACTGATTGCTTTGTGTATATTGAAGAATCCTTGCATCCCTGGGATAAATCCCACTTGATCATGGTGTATGATCCTTTTAATGTGTTGTTGGATTCTGTTTGCTAGTATTTTGTTGAGGATTTTTGCATCTATATTCATCAGTGATATTGGAATGTAATTTTCTTTTTTCGTAGTGTCTTTGTCTCATTTTGGTATCAGGGTGATGGTGGCCTCATAGCATGAATTTGGGAGTGTTCCTTCCTCTGCAATTTTTTGGAAGAGTTTGAGAAGGATGAGTGTTAGCTCTTCTCTAAATGTTTGATAGAATTCACTTGTGAAGCTGTCTGGTGCTGGGTTTTTGTTTGTTGGAAGATTTTTGATCACAGTTTCAATTTCATTACTTGTGATTGGTCTGTTTATTATTTCTTTCTGGTTCAGGCTTGGAAGGTTATACCTTTCTAAGAATTTGTCCATTTCTTCCAGGTTGTCCATTTTATTGGCATAGAGTTGCTTGTAGTAGTCTCTTAGGATGCTTTGCATTTCTGCAGTGTCCACTGTAACTTCTCCTTTTTAATTACTAATTTTATTGATTTGAGTCCTCTTTCTCTTTTTCTTGATCAGTCTGGCTAAGGTTTATCAATTTTGTTTATCTTCTCAAAGAACCAACTCTTAGTCTTATTGATCTTTGCTACTGTTTTCTTTGTATTTCATTTATTTCTGCTCTGATCTTTATGACTTCTTTCCTTCTACTAACTTTGGCTTTTGTTTGTTCTTCTTTCTGTAGTTCCTTTAGGTGTAAGGTTAGATTGTTTACTCGAGATTTTCTTCTTTCTTGAGGTAGGATTGTATTGCTATAAACTTTCCTCTTAGAACTGCTTTTGCTGCATCCCATAGGTTTGGATCATCGTGTTTTCATTGTCATCTGTCTCTAGGTATTTTTCGATTTCCTTTGGCTTTTGTTTGTTCTTTGGCTTTTGTTCGTTCTTTGGCTTTTGTTTGTTCTTTGGCTTTTGTTTGTTCTTCTTTCTGTAAGTTCCTTTAGGTGTAAGGTTAGATTGTTTACTTGAGATTTTCTTCTTTCTTGAGGTAGGATTGTATTGCTATAAACTTTCCTCTTAGAACTGCTTTTGCTGCATCCCATAGGTTTGGATCATCGTGTTTTCATTGTCATCTGTCTCTAGGTATTTTTCGATTTCCTCTTTGATTTCTTCAGTGACCTCTTGGTTATGTAGTAGCATAATGTTTAGCCTCCACCTGTTTGTGTTTTCTACATTTTTTCCCTGTAATTAATTTCTAATCTCATAGCATTGTGGTTGAAAAATTTGCTTGATATGATTTCAATTTTCTTAAATTTACTGAGGTTTGATTTGTGACCCAAGATGTGATCTACCCTGGAGAATGTCCCATCTGCACTTGAGAAGAAAGTGTAATCTGCTGTTTTTGGATGGAATGTCCTATAAATATCAATTAAATCTATCTGGTCTATTGTGTCATTTAAAGCTTGTGTTTCCTTATTAATTTTCTGTCTGGATGATCTGTCCATTGGTGTAAGTGAGGTGTTAAAGTCCTCCACTATTATTGTGTTACTGTCGATTTTCTCTTTCATAGCTGTTAGCATTTACCTTATGTATTGAGTGCCCTTATGTTGGGTGCATATATATTTATAATTGTTATATCTTCTTGGATTGATCCCTTGATCATTATGTAGTGTCCTTCCTTGTCTTTTGTAACATTCTTTATTTTAAAGTCTATTTTATCTGATATCAGTATTGCTACTCTGGCTTTCTTTTGATTTCCTTTTGCATGGAGTATCTTTTTCCATCCCCTCACTTTCAGTCTGTATGTGTCCCTAGGTCTGAAGTGGGTGTCTTGTAGACAGCATATATATGGGTCTTGTTTTTGTATCCATTTAGCGAGTCTGTGTCTTTTGGTTGGAGCATTTAATCTGTTCACATTTAAGGTAATTATCGATATGTATGTTCCTATTACCATTTTCTTAATTGTTATGGGTTTGTTTTAGTAGGTCCTTTTTTTCCCTTGTGTTTCCCACTTAGAAAATTCCTTTAACATTTGTTGTAGAGCTGGTTTGGTGCGGAATTCTCTTAGTTTTTGCTTCTCTGTAAAGCTTTTGATTTCTCTGTTGAATCTCAATGAGATCCTTGTTTGGTAGAGTAATTTTGGGTGTAGGTTCTTCCTTTTCATCACTTTAAATATATTGTGCCACTCCCTTCTGGCTTGTAGAGTTTCTGCTGAAAAATCAGCTGTTAATCTTATGGGAGTTCCCCTGTATGTTATTTGTCATTTTCACCTTTTTGTTTTTATAATTTTTCTTTGTCTTTAATTTTTGTCAATTTGATTACTATGTGTCTTGGCATTTTTCTCCTTGGGTTTATTCTGCCTGGGACTCTCTGCACTTCCTGGCCTTGGGTGGCTATTTCCTTTCCCATTTTAGGGAAGTTTTTGACTATATCTCTTCAAATATTTTCTTGGGTCTTTCCTCTCTCTCTTCTCCTTCTGGGACCCCTATAATGCAAATGTTGTTGCGTTTAATGTTGTCCCAGAGGTCTCTTAGGCTGTCTTCATTTCTTTTCATTATTTTTTCTTTATTCTGTTCTGCAGCGGTGAATTCCACCATTCTGTCTTCCAGGTCACTTATCCGTTCTTCTGCCCCAGTTATTCTGCTATTGATTCCTTCTAGTGTATTTTTTCATTTTAGTTATTGTACTGTTCATCTCTGTTCATTCTTCAATTCTTCTAGGTGTTTGTTCTTTAATTCTTCTAGGTCATTGTTAAACATTTCTTTCATTCTCTTGATCTATACCTCCATTCTTTTTCTGAGGTCCTGGATCATCTTCACTATCATTATTCTGAATTCTTTTTCTGGAAGGTTGCCTATCTCCACTTCATTTAGTTGTTTCTCTGGGGTTTTATCATGTTCCTTCATCTGGTACATAGTCCTTTGCCTTTTCATTTTGTCTGTCTTTCGGTGAATGTGGTTTTTGTTCCACAGGTTGCAGGATTGTATTCTTTTTGCTTCTGCTGTCTGCCCTCTGGTGGATGAGGCTATCTAAGAGGCTTGTGCAAGCTTTCTGATGGGAGGGACTGGTGGTGGGCAGAGCTGGCTGTTGCTCTGGTGGGCAGAGCTCAGTAAAACTTTAATCTGCTTGTCTGCTGATGGGTGGGGCTGAGTTCCCTCCCTGTTGGTTGTTTGGCCTGAGGCACCCCAGCACTGAAGCCTACAGGCTCTTCCATGTGGCTAATGGCAGACTCTGGGATGGCTCACACCAAGGATTACTTCCCAGAACTTCTGCTGCCAGTGTCCTTGTTCCCGCAGTGAGCCACAGCTGCCCTCCATCTCTGCAGGAGACCCTCCAACACTAGCAGGTAGGTCTGGTTTAGTCTCCTATGGAGTCACTGCTCCTTCTCCCTGGGTCCTGGTGTGCACACTACTTGGTGTGTGCCTCCAAGAATGGAGTCTCTGTTTTCCCCAGTCCTGTCAAAGTCCTGCAATCAAATCCCACTAGCCTCCAAATTCTTATTCTCTGTGAATTCCTCCTCCATTGCTGGACCCCCAGGTTGGAAGCCTGGTGTGGGACTCAGAACCTTCACTCCAGTGGGTGGACTTCTGTGGTATAATTCTTCTCCAGTTTGTGAGTCACCTACCCAGCCATTATGGGATTTGATTTTACTGTGATAGTGCCTCCCTACCATCTCATTGTGGATTCTCCTTTGTCTTTGGATGAGGGAGATCTTTTTTGGTGAGTTCCAGTGTCTTCCTATCAATGACTGTTTGACAGTTAGTTGTGATTCCGGTGCTCTCGCAAGAGGGAGTGAGCGCACGTCTTTCTACTCCGCCATCTTGAACCAATCTCACTACCTGCACTTCCATTTTCTATGAAGTGAGTTCCTTAGTTAGAAGTGGGGCTGTTTGGCAGCTCATACAAATCAATATCAAAAAAACCAAACAACCCAATCAAAAAATGGCATAAGATCTAAATAAGACATTTTTCCAAAGAAGACGTACAGAAAGGCAAACAGACACATGAAAGATGCTCAACATAGCTAATTATTAGAGAAATGCAAATCAAAACTACAATGAGGTATCACCTCACCCTATTCACAATGGCCATCATCAAAAAGACTACAAATAACAAATCCTGGAGAGGGTGTGGAGAAAAGGGAACCTTTGTACACTGTTGGTGGGAATGTAAATTGGTACAGCCACCATGGAAAACAGTATGGTGGTTCCCTAAAAAACTAAAAATAGAACTACCCTATGATCCAGCAATTCTACTCCTGGGTATATATATTCAGAAAAAACAAAAACTCTAATTTGAAAAGATACATGCACCCTAATGTTCATAGCAGCATTATTTACAATAGCCAAGACATGGAAGAAACCCAAGTGCCCATCAACAGTCAATTGTCTTAAGAAGATGTGATATACATATATATTCGAAGGAATATTACTCAGCCATAAAAATAATGAAATATTGCCACTTGCAGTAACAGGGATATTATAGAGAATATTATGCTTAGTGAAATAAGTCAGACAGAGAAAGACAAATACTGTATGATATCACTTATATGTGGAATCTAAAAAATAATATAAATGAACCTATATACACAATAGAAACAGACTAGAAAAAAAAATTTTGGTTACCAAAGGGGAGAGGGAGTGGGGTGAGGGACAAATCAGGAGTATGGGATTAACAGATATAAACTACTATACATAAAATAGAGAAGCAATAAAAATTTACTGTATACACAGAAAATTAAATCCAATATCTTGTATTAACCTATAGTGGAATATACTCTGCAAAGAAAAACCTATGCTGTATACCTGAATATACAATATAATATACAATACAATATTGTAAATCAACTATACGTCAATAAAAAAAATAGTGATGCTGCTTGGAATACCACGAAGATGGATAAGGCATTCTGTAAGTCCACTGATGGTAGTTTCGGCAGAAGACTTGCAGGCAGGAAAGGCAAACCCATATCCAGAGTAAATGGCTAAGAACAAAATACTCTCTCATCCATAATGGAAGTAGTCCAAAGTAATTAACCTGCTGCCCAGTCCTATTGAGAAATGGCACCATATTTCTGGCTCAGTGTTGGTCTTTGCTGTTGGCAGATTGGACACTCAGCAGTAGCTGAGACCACATCAGCCTTGGTAAAGAGGAGTCTCTTTTCCTGAGTTACATGATCACATTGTTCATGAGTCCATTGGCCAATGACAGGAGTGGCTGGGGAAAGAGGCTAAATGGTATCCACAAAACGGGTCATCCTATCTACTTATTAAATTTCTCCGCTGAAGAGCTCACCCTTTAGTGAACATTTATGTATGAAACATTAATATATTCACACCCAGTCCCATTTGGAGAGGCCTATCCATGTACTTCTCCCCATACCTCCTTATCATTAATTTTCCAGTCTTTTTCCTTCTAAGCCCAGATATTAGCTACAGACCATAGCTTAGGTATGTATTTCTGGTCATTTCTCCTTCAAGGCAAAATGAACAATCAGGTACCCTGTTCCAAAATCTACTCACTGGGAATAGTTCCCCTTTCCACTGTCCTTCTGGCTCATCCTGGAGTAAGGCTGTAATGATGTAGCCACCTGCTTTCAGGTAAAGAATCAACTGTAAACCATAGCCAAAGGTTCTTCTTCCTTCTCCTCAAACAACTGGCTTTAGGGAATTCCCCATGAAGCCATAGGTGTGGGTTAAAAGAGAGAAAGTGATGAGCAGATATAGGAGCCGTGGGGATCTGATCTACTTCATCATGTAACTTGTATCTTCAAACCTGCTCAACTCTGATCTCACATGTACCACTTCCATTTGATGATGGGGTACTGCTGTGGGTCAGACAACCCCCAGTGCATGACGTGTAGCTCAAGTCACATAATAATGTGGTGTCCTATGGCCAAGCATTTCGTTTCCACTAAGGCCCAGTAGAAAGTCCAAAGCTCTTGCTGTTTCTCAAAGGAAAGTAGCTATTTGCAGAGGATGGCATTGTTTTGCTCCCACATCCTAAGATTCTGCCCTGTGATTCACATACAAGTGCCTTTCAAAGCCTCCATACATCATGCCTATCAGCCACTGACATGTCAAGTGTGATTGGATCTGTGGGTTTTGCTGTCCAAGTGTCAGAGCAACTTGCATGGCAGACCTGTTTCAAAACCTTCTCTTGTTCTGGAACCCACTCAAAATAGGCAGCTTCTTGAATCACTTGGTAAATGGGTATGTGTTGCCTCCAAAATCCAGAGACCCACTATGCAGGATGGGACAGATATAGCAACTTGTCCTTCATATTGGAAGAGATATCTCAACATGCCTCAAACCATGAAATTTCATTAAGATTTCTGTGGAATTTATTTCCCTTACCTTACTTAAATGTTATCTCAGTGTGCATAAACGTGGTTGCTCACCAGGTCCAATCAGTGTAATATCATCCATGTAATGGACAAGCACAGTATCCTATGGGATGGAAAGGTGGTCATGTCCCTATGGATGAGATTAAGGGATAGGACAGGAGAGTTCCTACAGCCCTGAAATAGAATACTGAAGGTGTATTGCTGACTTTGCCAGCTGAAAGAAAACTACCTCTGATGATCTTATTAACAGATATGGAGAAAAGGGCATTTGACAGACCAATAGCCACATACCAGGTGCCAGGGAATGTGTTGATTTGCTCCAACAACAAAAAAAACCACATCTGGAAGAGCAGCTGCAATTGAATTTACCACCTGATTAAGTGTAAAATAATCTAAGCTGCATCTGTTTTCTACACAGGTGAACGATTACAGGCTAGCTGTAATCTAGCCTGTAAGCTGTGTGGGATGTGGTAGTAATCACCATCCCTGCATTCAAGTCCTTGATAGTAACAGCAATCTCTACAGTCTCTTCTGAAATGTGGTACTGCCTTTGGTTTATGATTTTCCTGGTTATAGAGAGTACTAGTGGTTTCCCTTAGCCTTTCCTACCATAAGAGCCCTCATTCTATAGATCAGGGATTCTGTTGAGTATGTCTATTCCAAGTATGCAGTCCAGAACTGGGCAAATAACCACAGGATGATTTCAGGAACCCACTAGGCCACTATGAAGTGAAACTGAACCAGAACCCCATCAGTCATTTCACCTTCATAACCCCTACTCTGACTGGTGGGTCACAGTGACATTTTAGACTTTTTAGGAATTTGTGCCAATCCAGACCCAGTGCCCCAGAATCCCTGAAAAGTCTGATGGTGTCTCCTTCCCCAATCACAGCCACCCTGGTAAATAGTCACAGGTCTTTGGGGAGAAGGCTGGGAGGGAGATAAACAAGGTACATTTCTGATGCTGGAGAAAGTGTGGAGAAAAGGGAACCCTCTTACACTGTTGGTGGGAATGTAAATTGCTGCAGCCACTATGGAGACCAGTATGAAGGCTCCTCAAAAAAGCTAAAAATAGAGTTGGCATATGATCCAGCAATCCCACTCCTGGGCATATACCCGGACAAAATCACAATTCAGAAAGATACATTCACCCCAGTGTTCATAGCAATACTATTTACAATAACCAAGACAGAGAACCAACCTAAATGTCTATTGACAGATGAATGGATAAATATGTGGTATATACACATACACACACACACACACATACACACACACTGGAATATTACTAAGCCATGAAATAGAATGAAATAATACCATTTGTAGCAACATGGATGGACCTAGAGATTATCATACTAAGCGAAGTAAGTCAGAAAGAGAAAGACAAACACCATATGATATCATTTATATGTGGAACCTAAAATATGACACAAATAAACCTATCTACAAAACAGAAACATACTCTCAGTCACAGAGAACAGACTTGTGGTTACCAAGGGGGAGGGAGGTGGGAGAGGGAAGGACTGGGAGTTTGGGATTAGCAGGTACAAACTATTATATATGGAATGGACAAACAACAGGGTCCTATTGTATAGCACAGGGAACTATATTCAATATCCTGTGATAAACCATAATGGAAAAGAACATGAAAAAGAATATATATATGTGTGTATAACTGAATCACTTTGCTGTACAGCAGAAATTAACACAACATTGTAAATCAACTATACTTCAATAAAAAGGATACATTTTTGACAGTGAGGCAGGCTTCTTCTTCAAGGACCCACTGAGTCCGGGTTGGTGAACTGGCTTAAGTCTGGAGGTGGATTGAGAGGCTGCTACTTTCTAGTTTGGTAACTTGAGTCAGAATTCTGTTCACTAGACTTAGAGCTTTGATGATTATACAGATAAAATAAGGCTTGAATATACTGTCCAACTATTTTAGTTATAGGGACAGCATGATCAGCTCGTCAGTGCCAAAGATCTCTGTGAGTCAGACTATCTTGATTACTGCTTGGACCCTTCTGTGCCCTCCAGAATCCTATCATTCCTATTGCATTTAGGAATCACACCTGAGTCACAGGTCACACTGTAATATCTGATCTACAGAGAAGAGCAATTGCAAATCTCTTCAAGGATGCTGGATACAGCCTTAGTGAAAGGTGTATCCTCTGGACACTTCTAGAATGGATGAGGCGATATTAGGTAAGCATTCCATTCTAGCATTCCAATCTCAGCAAGGAAGTTTCGGCATTTCATCTTCATTTACCGTAGACCACCTTTGGATACAAATTTCAGTCAAGCAGTCAAGCAAAATGTGAGTGCTATTCTGATCTCCTTGAGCTAATCCTTAATTATGGATTCTCTGCTCAGTGATCCTGTATTAGAGTTCTCAAGAGAAACACAACCAATCAGGTGTGTGTGTGTGTGTGTATGTGTGATGTATTATAAGGAAATGGCTCACATGATTATGCAGGTTAATTCCAAGATCTGCCAGGCAAGATTTGTGAGGTGAGTCCCAAGTCTGCAGGGTGAGTTGGTAAGCTGAAGACCCAGGAGAGCTGATGGGGTAGTTCCAGTGTGAAGGAGGGTAGGTTTGAGACCCAGGAAGAGCTGATGTTTCAGTTCAAGCCAAAGGCAGGAAAAGTCAATGTCCTAGTTTGAAGGTCATCAAGCATGAGAGCTCCCTGCTACTTGGTTCAGCATTTTTGTTCTATTCAGGCCTTCAACTAATTGGATGAGGCCACATTAGGAAGGGCAATCTGCTTTACTCAGTCTACTGAAAATAACATTAAAAATGTTAATCTCATCCAAAAACACCTTCATAGAAATACCCAGTATAATATTTTACCAAATATCTGGTGGGCACCCCATGGTCACATTAGCACGTAGAATTAACCAATTTAGAGTCCTTATCAATAAGTTTGGCCTGGTCTAAGTTTACATTTCTTCTACCTGAACTATGGCAGGAATGGAGAGGCAGTGGAGAAGAAAGCTAGGATAGAGAATCTACAAGATCTGATGACCTCATTCGTCACTATTTATTTCATGATGTACATTCTGTAGGTTCCTGAAGAGACTGGTAAGGCACACCTCCTAATTAGCAAGGCAGCTAACTTTTCCCTTAATTAACTTACCTTTGCAGTGTCAGCTTATTCTTGGCGGTTAATAGTGAGGTAAGCTGACAACTGAATTGGGAAAGGATGCTACTGTCACCTGGATTCTATTCCTGTTCCTTCTTTTGAAAGGAAAAGTGCCCAAACTACAGTTTCTTCCTCTTTGAATGGGGTGCTGCTTCATGGAAGTTGTGATGATTAGAGATACTGCAAAGAGCTTGGCAGATAATAGGCATGAAATAAATACTTGGTATCTCTTCTTATCATTAGGCCTAAGCATGCAAGTAAATCCCATTCTCATCTTTTTTGCTTGAATAGTGTTTGAGAGCATTTTTGCTTTCAATTTGTTAATTTCTCCTTCTAAATCCTGAATTTTGTGTAATCAGCAAATTATCCCTTTCATACCAATATGCAATTCCTTAAGAAAACTATCTGAAGGATCTGAAATCACAGAGAGAGTCAGAGGTGCTGTTTCTGGAGTATTAAAACATACCCATGACTGGTTTATTTTGTGCAAACCTCAGTGCAAATGCTGTTTGGCCAATGAGTGACTTGCAGATTTGCATCATTCACTGATTTTGCTTTTGATTTTTTGGTTATATACATTCGTTTATTTTATTTTTTAGATTCCACGTGTGAGTGGTAACAGTATTTGTCTTTCTCTGTCTGACTTACATCACTACGTATAGTACCCTCGAGGTCCACCCACATTGCTGCAAATGGCAGAACTTCATTTTTTTATATGGTTGAGTATTCCATATATGTGTGTGCGTGTGTGTGTGTGTGTGTGTGTGTGTGTGTGTGTATATATATATATATAAAATCACTTCTTTATCCATTTATCTATTGAGGGACACTTAGACTGCTTCCATATCTTGACTATTGTAAATAATGCTGCTATGAACATTGGGGTTCATTTATCTTTACAAATTAGTGTTCTCACTGTTGATTTTTTTTTTCTTGTTTTTTATTTTTTTTTTGCTGTATGCAGCCTCTCATTGTTGTGGCCTCTCCCGTCGCGGAGCAGAGGCTCCGGACGCACAGGCCCAGCGGCCATGGCTCACGGGCCCAGCCGCTCCGTGGCATGCGGGATCCTCCCAGACCGGGGCACGAACCCGTGTCCCCTGCATCGGCAGGCGGACTTTCAACCACTGCGCCACCAGGGAAGCCCTTCACTGTTGATTTTAACAATTTGTTTCCTAGTGCTTAGAAGACCGATCAGTTTTCAATAGTCATCCAATAAACATAGGCTTGGGTATGGGGGAAGAAGGGCAACTACAATCCACAGAGTACTGAGTACTTGGTACAATGCTGCCTAATTTAAAAAATAATCTTGAAAGAAATTTAATTTTATAAACAGGGAGTGATACAGGTAACTTGGCTAAGGTCACATAGAAGAAAAACCCAGGGTAGTGGAGTGCTTCAAAACATGTTTTCTTGTAATTCTAACTAGGCAAAGTAAAGCTCAATATAATCTCCTTGGCTAGGAGGGCTATGTCAAAGGAAATAGACTCTTTTACACATTAATAATGCTTTAGGATGATGATGGAAATTTTCATCAAATGGTGCTATGGGTTAAAAAAAAAACTATTGAAAAGCTCTGGATTAGATGGTATGACTCTCTGATACCCTACATCTTGTTTGCCCCACCTCTACCCTCCCTCCCTTCCACCATTGGCCAAGACAAACCGGGATGACTGCTAAAGTGTTAGCAGAAATTTTTCTTTGGCATAATTGATAACTCAATATTGGGAAGGGGAATTGGAGAAACATTTTTCCACGGACCTCTGCTCTTTCACTGATCCAGGAAAGCTGAGTCCCCTGAGCTTCAGGGAATAGATCAAGGCCGATTTTTTTCCACCTGGGTTCCATGAACTATAGACTACACATCACCTCATACCTTTCCTCTGTAGTCTTGTTTGACCAGGTTGACTGCTAGGCTTGAATCGTGTTTCAACTGCATAAAAGCTGAACTGTCCTGTGTGACACATTTGATCTCTCTGAACCTCCATTTCCTCATCTATAAAGTAAGAAGGATAATATGAGTACTCCTAAGGTGGTCTTTGAAATACTTAAATGAGATAATGCATTTAAAGCCTCCAGCACTTAAAAAGCCCTCACTAATATTAGCTGTCATTATTATCTGGGGATGGAATTAATTGATCTTTTGCTCTCCTTCACCTAAATGTCACCACCCCCTTGACTGCACCACACGTTTTCAGTCCTATCATGGGATCTTATATAAATGCTTGGTCATGTTCCAAGTATAAATTTGTTTTATGCGTAGGAAGACAGAACTAATCAACTAGAATCAGGACTAGGAAGACCTAGACATTTAATCTGTAATTTGGCCACTGGTCAAGATGGAATCTGAGTTCCAGACTGAATTCCAGATGCCTTGACGTGGAGCATCTCTCTGGTTAGGAGAAGCAGGAATAAGACCCAATAACAATCCTTGACCTTGCCTGCTAAGTTCTTAAATTCCAAGTGCTATCCTGCTTAGGCTTTCTCCTGGGGACCCTGAAACACCCCTGGTTTCAGAAAACAGGATCTTTGCTGTCCACCCCCCTTTCAGGTGGGAGTACTTCCATTCTGTGAGAACCCAAGAGTCCAGGTCACCGTCTTGGTAACAGATGATCAGCTTTTCCAGCTGATGATCTGGTGCCCAAGGCTCGTGTACTCCCTGAATGCCCAGCCGGCATTGTCCTGTGTCTCCTTTCTGTGAGCTCAGCCTCTCTTGAACGGAAGCCAGCTGAACTTTGTGAAAGTGACCTCAGGACTACTCGCATTTACATTTCCAACTTTTTTTTTCTCTTTGGCATTTTGTTTCTATTTTTTATGCTCCTTTTCTTGTATTTTATATATCCTTATAAGCCATCTGCCATCCTTTCTGGAATGAGATGGCATATAAATACATACACAGATGCATACATAAAATGTATGCTGAGATTTGAGAGAGACATTAAACACAAATGCATCCCTCTAGGTTACTGATATTCAAGAGAGTGACAGGGAGGAAAAAGAGCTCTAATTTTCAAAATATACATCATAGTATTTTTTTCTGATCCCTACCTACCCCGACTCCCAGGTTTCCAGGTAACATGAGAATCATGGTGGAGGGTGGATTCATATCTTGAAAAATTCAGGTGATTCTGATGCACCTCTTTGCCTCCCATTCCTCCACCCAGAGCTCAGAGCCACATCTCCAGGTTTTCTCAGCTCTGTCCCTGTGTTTGGTCAGCAAGCAGCTCAGTCTGCCAGAGTAGCTCATCTCTCCATGGAAATGCCATCCTGGAGCGTTATGCCCTTGGCTTTTAAAGCAGGATAATATAAGAAACAGACAAGATAGTTGAAGGGCATTTCTGAATCTTTTGCAAAGCTTTAGATGAGGCCATAGTCTGTTATATGACCAAATGTCACCTAAATAAAGATTTCTCATCACAATCCGTGCAATAGTCAGTGTTTGAGAAAATTTTGACTCTCCAGGAAATCTTGAATATCTATAGAGGAGGAGAATTGCAGTGTCCATCATGCTGTCATTTTCCCCCCTCATTATCTACCAGGGGATTCTATTCAATGCAGCAAATACTGAAGGCTGGATACCATGTTACATACGGGGCTGTAAAGATCAGCAGGGCCAGTTCTGGGCTCCGGAACATTTACAATCTATGAAATGCAGAGTGAAATACATGTTCCATTATAGCTATGCTTTTCTCAGATTCCTCTTATAATGATATTTCCCTTCCTTCTCAGTAGTTTCTCTAAGGCTTTGTTGTCTGAATTTAAAAAAATTTATCTCTACAGAATTTTAAAGGTTACTTTCCATTTACAGTTATTACAAAATATTGGCTATATTCCTCACGTTGTACAGTACATCCTTGAGCCTATCTTACACCTAATAGTTGTTGTCTGAATTTTTTAATACCCTGTTTTTGGTTTTTGGTTTCTTCCCCTAGTGGAAGATAGACTTTTGGAGGGTTTCCTGTTTTGTTTGTTTTTGACTGTTCGCTGTCCTCTATTTTGTATCACCCTTTATCCCCTTCTCAGAGCAAAGTCTCTTTATAAAAGCCTCCTGTGCAATGTAACCCCTCCTCCATGGCCACAGCTGAATGGACTGGAGCTGACCACCTGACCCAAGCTGGGCCAATCAGGTTTTTCATACTGGGAATCTAGAGTTGGAAATCTGAGAAACAAGTCAGGTGGTCTTGGGGGCTGAGGTTACCATTTTGAGGTGACTGTGGTGGAACTCAGGGTGGTAAGAAAGTGAGACAGGAATGATGATCAGAGGAGGAGACTGAATTAAACACCCAAGAAAAGCTGACATGAAAGACCACATAGAATGAAGGAAAAATGGGTATGAGCCCAAGAGGGTGAGAAAAGCAGATGGTGGCACATGAAAGTTCTCTTGATTATTTCTATTTTCTCAGTGAAATGAAAGGTGAGGTCTTCAGCTGAGACTAGGGAGGGGAAGGAGGTGGGCAGCTTGAGAGGAGAGAAGGTGGTGTGAATTACTCATCATGCAATGGGGGAGTGAATTGACTCAGGGAACGTGGAAGGCATGACGACCAGCACTACAGGCTCACTGGAGTGACTAAATGGGGACAAGTCATCCTGGTTGTCTGCTTTTCTCTGACCACTTTCAGCTGTGTGGGTAGGGAGCTTCCAACTGAGCCTGACAGAGCAAGAGAGGAGCAAAGGAGTCGACTGTGTCTGGGAAGCAATGATTCTAATAATGGACCATGGAATCTAATGAGGGAGCTTCAGATACAAGTGGACAGTGAAATGATGGCAGGGTTCGTGATCCTAACGTGGTCAAAGAATCAGTGATACTGGAGTAGAGAGGGAATAAGCTCTAGATAAAAGAGTGTGTTTGAGAATGGGCTACTCAAAATATAGATTGTGCAAGGGTGTGGTAAACGGTAATGATAAAGAATAAAGGGGGGGGGTGAGCAGAAGTAGGGAGGACAAAATAAGTGGAGATGAGAAATTGGCGAAACTGGGAGGTAGAAGTCCTGAGGTATCCTCTACATGAATACTGAAATTATCAAGTGTTGTACAGGAGTATTAGAGGGAGAGAGAGGCAAACAAAGACCTTTACATGGCTCTGATAAGATGGTACAATATGGTGCTTATGTAAGCTTCAAAGAAGTCGTGTGTGTGTGTGTGTGTGTGTGTGTGTGTGTGTGTGTGTGTACAGGAGGAATGAAGCTCTGAAAGTTGCAATGAAGAGGAAGGAGGACACGTTTCCTACTTATAGGCTCAGTGGTTGGAGAGGAGTGTGATAAATCTAGGACTTGAGAGGGCTGCAGGGGTGGGGGAAAGTCCTCAGGGAAGAGCCTGGCTTCAGCCAGGGCTACAAGAAGGAAACATTTAGCTGTTAAGGATGGAAGTGATTTTGCTGATGATGGACCATGAGTTTCAGAGGGCACAATGAAAGAGTTTGAAGAAACAGGAAACTGGATTTGATTAGGGGATGTTTTGTACTTTATGGGGGGTGAGAGTCCAGGTGAAGAAGAAAGACCTGGGATTGTGGAATCATGTGGTGACTTAGGGAAACAGGAATGTAGGCTCAGATGGGAGAGGCATTGATGGTCTCCTACTGGAAGGTAGAAAATCTACTGTAAATGTATCCTCCTTTTTTTCTTTTCTTATATCCTCCTTGTTGAAAGTAAGTTTTTGGGCAGATGGTAGCAGTGAGAAGGAAATCCTGGGGAAGGGGTGCTTTGCGGTGTTCCTGATGGTGGAGGCATGGCTGGGTAGGCATGGTAGGGTAGGGGCGTGGGACATAGGAGCAGGCACGTGACACATGTTCAACCAATCACAGACCCCCAGCTCCCATCAGAGATGGTCCCTAACACAGGAAACCAGTATCCAGTTTTTAGTGATCTTTTTCCACATCCTTGCTATAGCTCCACTATCTCTTACCTCTTATTCTGAAATCCTCCTACTCTGAAAACCAAAAGGTTTTACATTATGCATTTAGTGGCAAAGTCTGACCTGACCTGAACTAACAAGAAAATTTATATTAACATGACTACCTTGAAAGTGTGAATATTCAAACATCTTACCATAAAAAAATGAATGAGTTTGATGATGGAGTGCTGCTCCACACTCCACTGGCAGTGATACATAATACATTATATATATACCCTGTATTATGTTTTTAAAATCTGAAAAGTTCTAAAACTCATCTGACTCCTAAGGTCTTGCATAGAGGTTTTTGGATTTATACACCTAATCAAGTGTGTAAAAGCTTCTCCCAAGCCACTCAAAGGTGGGGCAGCTTCATGGGACTTGGCCCCACCTGGGAACACTGTGAGGACTCCCAGGTCCTGGGGGGTCCTGTGTGCTTGACCTGCTTATTCTCCATTCCTGCTTCTTCTTCTACAGGCTGAAACAGGGTGGTAAGAGAAGCAAAAATGCATGCTTTCAAAGAAGCTATAACTATTTACAATAGCCAAGACATAGAAGCAACATAAATGTTCATCGACAGATGAATGGATAAAGAAGATGTGGTGTGTATATATACACAATGGAATATTACTCAGCCATAAAAAAGAATGAAATAATGCCATTTGTAACAATGTGGATGGACCTAGAGATTATCATGCTAAGTGAAGTAAGTCAGAGAAAGACAAATATCATATGAAATCACTTCTATGTGGAACCTAAAAAGATGATGCACATGAACTTATTTACAAAATAGAAATAGGCTCACAGACATAGAAAACAAACTTATGGTTTTCAACAGGGAAAGAGGTAGGGGAAGGGATAAATTAGGAGTTTGGATTTAGCAGATATAAACTACTATATATAAAATACATAAACAACAAGGACCTACTGTATGAGCACAGGGAACTATATTCAATATCTTGTAACAACCTATAATGGAAAAGAATCTGAAAAAGAGTGTATATATACATACATATATATGTGTGTGTGTGTGTATATATATGAATCACTTTGCTGTACACCTGAAATTAACACATTTGTAAATCAACTATACTTCAATAAAAAAATAAAAGCTATAAACCTCCATATTTCTCCTCTATTGCTGAGAGAAAGAGAAGGAATTGTTTTTTATAAGCTTGTATTCTGCGTTTTTTTAATCGTTTATTGAAGTATAACACAAATAGAAAATGCACAAAATGTAAACCCACATTTTTATGAGTTATCACAAAGGAAAAACCTGTGTATTCACCAAGACCTAGAACACAGCCAATCATCCTTATGTTCTACCCACATGCCACCCCTCCCCTCCTTCCCGAAGGTAATCACTATCCTGACCTTTGGTAATGTAATTTAGGGTTTTTTTTTTAAACATCTTTATTGGAGTATAATTGCTTTACAATATTGTGTTAGTTTCTGCTGTATAACAAAGTGAATCAGCTATATGTATACATACATCCCCATATCCCCTCCCTGTTGCATCTCCCTCCCATCCTCCCTATGCCACCCTCTAGATGGTCACAAAGCATCGAGCTGATCTCCCTGTGCTATGCGGTTGCTTCCCACTAGGCTATCTATTTTACATTTGGTATTGTATATACGTCAATGCTACCCTCTCACTTCGTCCCAGCTTACCCTTCCCCCTCCCCGTGTCCTCAAGTCCATCCTTTACGTCTGTGTCTTTATTCCTGGTCTGCCCCTAGGTTCATCAGAACCACTTTTTTTTAGATTCCATATATATGTGTTAGCATACGGTATTTGTTTTTCTCTTTCTGACTTACTTCACTCTGTATGACAGACTCTAGGTCCTTCCACCTCACTACAAATAGCTCAATTTCACTTCTTTTTATGGCTGGGTAATATTCCATTGCATACGTGTGCCACATCTTTATCCATTCATCTGTCGATGGACATTTAGGTTGGTTCCCCGTCCTGGCTATTGTAAACAGTGCTGCAATGAACATTGTGGTACATGACTCTTTTTGAATTATGGTTTTCTCAGGGTATATGCCCAGTAGTGGGATTGCTGGGTCATATGGTAGTTGTATTTTTAGTTTTTTAAGGAACCTCCATACTGTTCTCCATAGTGGCTGTATTGATTTACACTCCCACCAACAGTGCAAGACAGTTCCCTTTAAGAGAAGGAATTTTAATTTGGGTGTTGAAATTCGTACCCACTAGAGATGCCAGGGCTGCTGGTGGCCTTGGTTCCTGCCATTAGAGAAAACTGTCTTTAGAGAGTGAAGGTGAAGCCAAGTTTTAAAGACAGCAATGGTGGGAGGCAGGACTGGAAAGTAGGTCCTGACTCTGTTCCAGTCCTGGCATCTATTATTTCTGAGCCCCCAAAATCCTCATCTCCTGCTTAAGCTGGTTCAAGTGTCCTGTTCCTACATGAAACCGCAGGGATGTCCTTCCAGGCAGGCAGTGTAAAGTGACAGGGATTCCTGTACCTGGGGATGTTGGGCATCTTAGAAGATAGGTAGCTGTGAGTGTCATGGAAGTGTGTCAGCCAATAGCAAAGTCTCAACTTCTGGGCTGGGCTTCAGGATGGGAATCAAGTCCTAGAGAGAGAGAAGAGGGAGCCGACAGTCCCAGAGGAACTGGGGTCCTAAGCGAGTTCCAGGTCAAAGACTCAGGGTCATGAGGCAAATGTAGATATCCGAGTGCTACCCTCAGCCAAGCAGGGTCTAAGGTGCTGGACCCAGAAGCCCAGATGGGGTCCCTGGTAGGCATCACTGATAGGTAGTCTCTGGTGCATAGAAATAAAGAGTCAGTCTCAGGGGTAGCATCTGGGTTGAAACCCAATAATAAAAATCAATCAGCTTGTCCTAAGTAGTAGTTATCATTTGAAAGAGGCTAGGTAGGTGGATATGGTAACATGTACAGATAGAAGAGAAGAGAAGCAGATGAGAGAAAAGATCTTCAAAGAAGAACGAAAGAGGTAGAGTCTGGAAAAATTCCTGAGCTGAAGAGAACATAGGTATGGCTGCTTTTGATAGGTTGTCTGTGGCTCAAGTTGTGGGTATAGAGAAAGCTGCTAAAGGTAATAATTCACTGGAGAAAACAGAAGCACAATGGTCAGAACTGGGGCACAGGATCAGGGCTGAACAGGACTCAAGGATGAGCCAGGTGGTTGATGTGGTAACTTACACTCATGGCCCCCAGTAAGCCATGTCTCTCAATGTTCATACTCTTGTTTGGTCCCGCCCATAGTGACTCTGGGCTCAGCCAGGTAAATTGCTTTGGCCAATGAGATGTCAACAAGTGTGATAAATGAGAGGACCGATAAGCACTTGTACGTCGAATCTACGCTCTTAGAATGCTCCTTCTTTGAACTGCGAGGCCACCATGCTGTGAGGAAGCCCAAGGTAGCCATGTAAGTCCCCGGATTGGCCAGTCCCCCAAATGAAGCCCCAGTTATCATGGAGCAGAAATGAGTCTTCTCCATTGTGTCCACCCAATTTCCTGACTCATAGCATTGTGAGCAAATCAAGTGATTGTTGCTTTAGGCCACTAAGTTTGGGGCCCTTTGTTATACAGCAATAGGTAACCAAAACAGGTGGCCTCCTACATATAGAGCTCCCATCTCAGGTCAGAATTGACCCTAGAGCTGGTGGGGTGGGGGGTGAGAGGTGTGGGAAGAGAACAACCAAGCAACCTCCAAACAACCAAGGAACCTCCGTACTGTTCTCCATAGTGACTGTATCAATTTACATTCCCACCAACAGTGCAGGAGGGTTCCCTTTTCATCACACCCTTTCCAGCATTTTTTGTTTCTAGATTTTTTGATAATGGCCATTCTGACTGGCGTGAGGTGATACCTCATTGTAGTTTTGATTTGCATTTCTCTCATAATTAGTGATGTTGAGTATCTTTTCATGTGCCTCTTGGTCATCTGTATGGCTTCCTTGGTGAAATGTCTATTTAGGTCTTCCGTCCATGGAGCTCAATAGCAAAAATTAATCACGTAACTGTTTGTGAGAGCTTTTCAGTAAGTTCAGTTACTTGTAGCTGAAAGTGCATTAACAATACAGGCTTGTGCTTTTTCTTTTTAATTTATGGAATTAAAATTCACAAAATAACATGGGTGTTTACTGCAAGCTGGAAATTCTGTAAATAAAAATGTTTGCAAACACTTTCCATCTTCAATGGGGAGGCTCTATCCTTGTCTCCATACTTTCTCCCTACCTGATTCCCTCAGTACCAATTTCTGAAATGCACTAGGATGCAGCAGGGAGCCAGGCTGGTAATTTTAGAGCATTACAGCCATGCAGAATTATTATGGGTTATGTGTGTTCATCTTGAACTAAGACAGACCTTTTGGTTCCAATTGTCATCTTGCGACCCAAGTGGGCGATACCCATTTATCCTTACTACCAAGGGCTTTGAGGAGGACACCAGGTATAAACACTTCTCCTATCCCTTCTTGCTCAGTGCCTAACACACCTGCTGACTTTTCCCTCTGGTACCTGAAACTTTAAAAAGGCAAGAAAAGACACACATCAATATGTTGAATAACTGTATCTTCCAAATATCATATTATGGTTTTCTAGACATACAAACGTGTACAATAGCCTTGTGCAAAAACAGAAGTACAGTTTATAACACCATTTCCATCTGACATGTTCTGCTACAGAGAAGACTCTGTATTACATTCCCTAATGTTTCCCCAACATATTCTCTACCTGAGTATCAAACAACTGTAAGATGCTGTTATAGAAATTAGTAGTTATTTATCTGTAATTGTCTTCAGCTTTGACTGTATCTATAATAAGCCACTGTGCTGAGGTCGTTAAACTCTAAATAAATCAGAGGATGGGGATGACTAGTATCTATCCCCACTACTGGGTGACAACTCAAAGCTTGTCCTTATTACTCACTCTGGGGTGTCTTCCCAAAGAAAGATCCTTATTACTGATCCCAAAGACAGATCAGCAAGGCTGTGTTATTTGGGGAAAGCTGACACCTGTGAACGCAGAAGGACAGCAATGATCAATGGAGCATCCCCATCATTCATCACTGGGAAAACCTAGAGAGGGAAAATGTGCCCTATTTCCTCCCACTGCCTTTAGTGGAACACAGTCTCATCGCTCCATCTCTTTTCTGAGCCTGTACTAGAGCAAATATTTTTTGGATGTGCACAATTTGAAGCGACCCCGTTAAGTCAGGATAGCAAATGTTGTAATGCATTTACCCCCATGCCCTTGGAGAAGAGGGATGAATGTTGCAGGTGGGCTTCCTAGGTAGAGACTGACAGAGCCTTAACGAGGTTTAGAACAGTAGGTCAAGGTCCTTTCTCAGAAGAGAACCACAGACTCTACCTCCACTTGGTGTGGTAGATATATTAGAAACGCAAGGGTCTGCACTAAGTTTGCAGCTGGAAGCAGGGCAGTTCTTGGAACACTTAAGTCAGAGTTCTTTCCTCTGATGAGTGCTGCTATTCCAGGAAGACTCTAGGTGAGGCAACTCAAGTGTTCAGTGGGTTCCGTATTTTAATCTTCATCATTTGGTTGGCACTTGCTCTTATCCTATTTCCATCCCTTTCTTTTCACTCTTAGGCCCAGATGTCTTCAAGCTACAGGACTTCTTCCATAGACAATCAGAGGGTATCTGGTCACTACAGCCTCACATGCTACCAGAAGCCAAGCGGGATAAGAAATGCTAGCAACTCCTTTTGTCCATGGAAAGAAGATGGTGCAAGGGAATTCCTGTTAGTTCAAGTAAGAATATGTTGAGTACCACATACTGGCGAGGCCCTCAGAGGACACAAAGACGAATGAAGCATGGCCCAACTCAGATACCTCACTGTCTAGAGCAAGGATTGGCAAACTACATCTGAGGGCTGAGGACTGCTGCCTGTTTTTGTAAATAAAGTTTTATTAGAACATAACCATGCACACTCATTTACATATGGCCTATGGCTACTTTCCCTCTATAATGACAGAGCTGAGCAGTTGTAACAAAGATCATATGGCCCACAAAGCCTATGATATTTACTATCTGGCCCTTTACAGAAGATGTTTGCTGACCTCTGTACAATTCAGTGATTTTGGGCATATTTACAGAGTTATTGCAATTGTCACCACTATTGAGTTTCAGAACGTTTTCATCACCCCAGGAGAAACCCTGTGTTTGTTAGCAGCCAACCCCCTAGCCCCTGGCAACCACTAATTTAATATCTATCTCTATGGATATGCCCATTCCTGACATTTCATATAAATGGAGTAATGTAATATATGGCCTTTTGTTTCTGTCTTCTTTCACTGAATATACTGTTTTCCCGGTTCATCCATGTTGCAGCATGGATCAGTACTCCATTTCTTTTTATTGCCAAATAATATTCCATTGTGTGGATATACCACATTTTTCTTATTCATCAGTTGATGGATATTTGGGTTGTCTCCACTTTGGGGCTATTATTGGTAATGCTGCTATGAACATTTGTGTACAGGTTTTGTGTGGACATAGGTTTTCAATCCTCTTGGGTATATAACTAGGCATGGAATTGCTGGGTCATATTATACAATAACTGTATGTTTAACATTTTGAGGAAGTAGTGAACTGTTTCACAAAGCAAATACACTCTTTTACAATCCTAGCAGCAATGTATGAAGTTTCCTATTTCTCCACATTCTTGCTAACACTTGTTACTGTCCATCTTTTTTTAAAAATATATTTATTTAGTTGTTTTAATTTTTAGCTGTGTTAGGTTTTCGTTGCTGCGCATGGGCTTTCTCTAGTTGCGGTGAGTGGGAGCTACTCTTCGTTGCAGTGCGTGGGCTTCTAATTGCGGTAACTTCTCTTGTTGTGGAGCACGGGCTCTAGGTGCGTGGGCTTCAGTAGTTGTAGCTTGCGGGCTCAAGAACACAGGCTCAGTAGTTGTGGCACACGGGCTTAGTTGCTCTGCAGCATGTGAGATCTTCCCGGGCCAGGGCTCGAACACGTGTCCCTTGCATTGGTAGGCAGATTCTTAACCACTGCACCACCAGGGAAGCTCTGTCCATCTTTTTGATTCTAGCCATCCTACTGGGTATGAAGTGGTATCTTATTGTGATTTTCCCTCGTGATGAATGATGTTGAAAATTTCAGGTGACTACTGGCCATCTGTACACTTTCTTTGGAGAGATGTCTATCACATTCTTTGCCTACTTTAAAATTGGGTTATTTGTCTTTTTATTGCTGCATTGTAAGAGTTCTTCACATATTCTTCATCCTAGTCACTTATCAGATATATGATTTGCAAATATGTTCTCCCATTCTGTGGGCTGTCTTTTCACTTTTTTGATGATATCCTTAGAAGTTTCTTTTGTCACTTGTCCTTTTGGTGCCATACCTAAGAAACTGTTGCCTAATCCAATGTCACAAAGGTTTATTCCCACATGTTTTCTAAGAGTGTTATGGCTTTAGCTTTTACATTTAGGTCTATCATCCATTTTGAGTTAATTTTTGTATATAGTGTGAAGCTGGGGCCCAAGTTCAATCTTTTGCATGTGACACTGTTTGTCGAAAAGATTATTCCTTCCCTATTGAATGGTCTTTACATCTTTGTTGAAAGTCAATCAACTGTAAATGTGAGGGTCTATTCCTTGATTCTCAGTTCTATTCCATTGATCTATATGTCTATCCTTACGTTTGTACCACACTGTCTTCATTACTGAAGTTTTGTAATTGAGAAGTGTGAGTCCTCCAACTTTATTCTTCCGTTTCAAGATTGTTTCAGCTATTGTGGATTCTTTGCATTTATGTATGAATTTTAAGATAATTTTTAAATTTCTGCAAAAAAAAAAAAGCCAGCTGGGATTTTTGATAGGGATTGTATTAATCTATAGATCAGCTTGGGGAGTATTCTAGGATTGGTGTTCATCCTTTTGCTGTCAAAATGTGAGAATGGGTCACCTGGGTAACTTTCCTCAGTGATTCCCAACAGTTTCGAGCATCAAAATCCCTCTATAATGCAAAACATTACTGTTGACTGCTCAAAGGATAAAAATTGTACTTTTAAAATTAATAGCAACCGTTTATTGCCTAAATACATAAGGACAAAAACTATTTTGAATTTGATAATGATTTTATGTGAATTTGTCAGTTCATAATAACATCTATATATAATTCAGAAATCATAAGGCATAATGTGGAGAGATGTGAAGTACTCTGTCTCAAGTCAATGTATGGTGTAATTATGGGGTCTTTGTACCATATGCAAAATGACTCCCATTTTGAGAACCTCTGGTCAACACAGAAGTCCTTCTTAGGCAGCATTCCATCTTTCTGTACAGAATGCCTCAGCCACAGAAGGAAGCTTGGCCAGTACTGGCCCCTGAGAACTAAGTAACAATGCCAATTAGCCCACAATCAACCCAGTTCTTGTGATGACTTGATTTTCTTGTGGGGGAAGGAAATCCCATACTGAGTTGCTGCCCCTGCTGTCTCAGGCCGACCATGCTGATTGCCTCACCTGGCTTTGGAATCCTTGTTCCCAAAATGAGCCAACAATTGAGCTAATTGGCAGTAATGCTCAGATGAACAAATCAGCCACAAAGACACCTTAACATGTTTGCTTTGATAACTCCAATTACCAGTCTTTATAAAAATAGAAAACAAGCAAACAAATCTCATGAGAACATTCTAATCTTTCCTGCTGCTACCATTTTTCTTTATATTTGGAACAAAGTGAAGAAATGAAAAAAATTCTTTTTTTTTTGAGTCAAGGAGCTCTACTGAAGAAAAAGAATGATGTACATTGATTGCTTACAACTGCCCACAAAGACGTTTGACGTTTTATTCTCTTTTACTTGGAAAGATCCACTTTGCCATATTTTAATTGAAAGGTCACTGATTTTAGAATAAGAATATTTAAGCTCAAGTCTCAAATCCCTGTCTTGCTGGTCTCCGTTTCTTTATCAGTTATAAAATTAGTAATAGCTAACTTTTGGATGTGAGAATTAAGGAGAAACTTGAAGAGAGTAGTTTAATAATTTAAGGATTGTTTTTATCATTAGTGCACTACTTCCGCATTAATAATAATGTACCTGCTACTTCATGAGATTCCCAGACTCTTCTAGAGGGCCATCTATTTCCAGAGAGGCATAGGTCTATGTGGGTTTCCCTTTCTCTGGAATGAGGGGGCTGTGCACGTTCTCAGGAGTGTGCCCAATCACGGAAGGCTCAGGAGATACCAGCCCCCAGGAGCTTCTTTCTGATGGCAGGAGTGGCCAAAGGCTGTGGGCCATAGGCCCATATGTAGTGAGACCAAGACAGCTAGGAGAGAGAATGTCACCTACCAGAGAGAAGAGCATACACTTTTTCTCCCTCTAACTTCTCACTTGTCCATGTAACTGATATTGCTTTTAACTCCGTGTGCCCTTTGGATCCCTGTATTTTCTTTTTCAGTATCAACTAACATTTTCTAGACTTCTGGCTTGGTGCAAACTATTTGCCTTTGTGGAAAATAAAATATTTTGAAAGATTCACTAATAAAAAAATCCCTCTAATTTCCCCTTCTTTTCTCTCTTTTCCCCCTTCTGTACAAGCCAGATTCCATTCTGTGTTCATTGCCTCAGGAACAGCTTGAAAGGGAAGGCTAGCCTGTCAGTCACTGGCTTCGTGTTTCTGAAGCCTGACCCATGAGCAAGAGTGGGTAAGGTGCCCTGGGTAGGGTTGGGGGATAATAGGAAAGCATGAAGATGGAGGAAGTGGGAATGCCTCCGAGGGCAAATGCCCAAGGTCAATAGAGAAGAGGTTCTTTCCCCTACTCTCCTACCTCCAGCTACAAAAGGGTCCTCTGGGCTGAGGGTTAGGCTCAGAAGAAAGAGGGAAGAGCAGAAAATCAACAGGTCTGAGAGGGCCATTGTGCACGTTATTTCAAAGGCAGGGTTTGGGAGCCCATGCAGCCACAGAAATTTTGGGGAAGCTGGAAGCAGGGGGTTTTTTCAACCTTCCTCCATGGCCATGGTCCTGGAGGCTGCAAGTGCCTAGATCGGTTATGTTTGAGCGGGGTATTTCACAAGATGGACCACAGAAAGCCTGGATGAGAATCTTGTGTCTCATTCTGCCTCAGAAAATTCACAATGGGTCAAATATAGAACAGAGAAGTACAGCCCCAAAGGGGCCACATGGACAAGAATCTCAGAACGTGCACAGGTGACTGAGGACCAAGTGGGGTGAGGCACATTTCGGCCAACACCTGTGACTCAAGGACCAGGAGATGCCCCCCCTCTACCCCCATGCTCATGGCCTTGGCACTAAGTAATCTCTCTTGAATTAAAAACACCACCCTGGACAAAGGAGAAGTGGATCCCCATGAACTGAGATTACATCTTTGCCATCCTGGCAGGATGAGGGCTCAGATAAAATTTAAGTTGAGCGAAATAAAATTTTGTAATTCTTACATATTTGAGTTGGTGGAATGAAATTCATACCCACCCCACCATTCTTGGTGGAATGAAATTCATACCCACCACACCATTCTTTGTTGATTCCTTGTATATATCCTACTCTACTTAGTGTGAGTCCTTTGGGCAGGATTAATTCTGGTGCAACAAGTATAACTGAGCCTACCATTTCCCTGGCCCTGTATTAAGTGCAGAGCACACCCCTGTGACTGAGATATGATTGGTGGAACGAAGCCTCTCGGAAAGCCCAGGTAATCCCTAACTCCTTGGGCAATCTCCAAGCTCTCCTGATATGTATGACCTTGTGAATCCTATCCACTTAGGTGTGGGCCAGATCTAGTGACTCACTTTTAGCAAATAGAATATTGCAAAAGTGATGGGATGCCATTTCCGATATTAGGTTACAACAAGACTATAATTTCCATCTTGTTCATTCTCTCATTCTCTCTTCTGGCTCATTCTGAAGGAAGCCAGCTGCCATGTTGTGAGTTACCCCATGAATAGATCCATGCAGAAAGGCACTGATGTCTCTGGCCAAGAGCCAGTGAGAACCTGAGTCCTGCCAACAGCCACGTAGGAGAGCTTGGTGTCTTCCCATGTTGGACCTTCAGATGAGTCAGCCCTTTTGACCCCTTGATTGCAGCCTTGGGAGGGGCCCTGAGCCAGGGACACCCAGAGAAGCCACCTGGATTCCTGACCCTCAGAAACTATGAAATAGTAAATGTTTTCTGTCTTAAACAGCTAAGTTTGGGGGGTATTCATTATAGAGCAATAGTTATAGAGCAATAGTTAGCCCAATAGTTACAGAACAATTCATTATAGAGCAATAGTACATGGTCCTTGCCCTCCAGTAACTCTTGCTCTAGGATGAGAATTTCTTTGGAATGGGCATCCATGGTAATCAATTAGAGCTGGGCATAATGGCATGGATTCTGTTAATTAGGTTTCAGGTGGTGAGATGGGAAGGAGGGAAGACGCAGATTGGTGAACAGGCAATAATGGCTTTTGAAGTCTGTGATGGACTTTCTCTAGCCAAGGCATTTTCTTTAATTACAAAAGTTCATTTTCTTGGAATGACAATATTTGCATTTTCACTTAGTCGGTTGGCAGAAGTTGGAGAAATAGCATCGCTTGGTAGAGAAGAGAAAACAGGGTTGTTCTGCTATTGACTTTAGATCAAAGCAACACCTGATTTTTGGGTGTCCACACTATATATACACACACACATATTCTCATATACACACACGTGTGTGTGTGTCTCATATACACACGCATATTCTGCCCTAGCCTCCACTGCATAGGCCTTTACTAAGGGCATCTTTGCTAGGAGGGACTGCCTGTGAGTGACATCCTTAGTCTCCATCACTTCTGTGATGGGGGGAGCTCTGAGTCAGTGATTCTCATCAGCCATCATTTACAGTTATAAACAATTCAGGTGCTACTGTATTGAAAATGGAAGGGGGTGGTGGTGGAGGTAGCCATGAAGGAGAAATTGGACAACAACCTTTTCTCCTGAAAAGTCTCAACTTAGCCCAAACCTTGGGAGCAGTGCAATCTTTTTGATTCTGCTACTTGTGGCTGAGGATCCCTAAGCCACTATGAGGGTAAACTCCCTTCTCATCTCAAATATTGTATTCTAACAAAAGCAACCCTGGGCACCTAGATCATTTTCCTCTGATACTTTCCCTTGGGTGTCATCACATTGGAACATTATTCCTGGTTCTTAATTTTAGCAGACTTTAGAAGAAAAGACACTTCAAACTGAAAGAGGGCATTGAAATCAATTATGAACCAATCAGCTTGAAACAGTTTCCCTGTTCTTTCTCTTTTCCCTTCTGTACTGGAAAATCCCCACTCACACTGCATTTGGGTGCAGGCAAGCTGCTCCAACCCTCTGATAACGGCCTCAAATGTCAGAAGTCAGAGGGACGACCAGCAGTCGGGCCCCATTTCTGCAGAAATACCACTGAGTTATATGGAATTACACGAATCTTACTGGAATAGCTTACATTTCAGCTTGTCAGCCCAACTGGCTTAGGTTACTGCTTGTTATGTGCGATGTCTTAGAGATAATCCATTCCTGGGCACAATGTGTATTTTGCCTGCTGAGTATTCACTCCTTTGTCTTCTGTTTACAGCACTCTGACTTTCTAGGGGGAAAATCGCACTCTTGGTCCACATGATCAGGTGGAACTGCTCCCACCCTTGGCTCTGGAAGGGAACATAGGACCTAGGTATGAGCCATCAGAGGACTGTATCACCTGGACCCAGTGATTGGTTTAGGATGGACATGTGACCCAACCCAGGCCAAACATAACCATCGAGACTTGATTCCCGAACTTCCCTTAGAAGGGTTGGAAAAAGCATGTTCTGTTTTGGGGTTGGTGCTATAGGCAGCCCTCTTACGATTTCAAGGGGAGTGACTGTTAGTGAGTGGAGACAACATAGAGTAAAGGAGATCAGAAAGAAAAAAGGAGAGAGAGAGGAGTTTTGTGAGTCGATATATTTTTTTATGTCCTCTTTTTGTTGTTGTTGTTTTGTTTAAACAAATTTAAGCTGGGTTTCTGTAAGTTGCGGCATGATGAGTCTTGAGTAGATGTCAGGGAACGATCTGCATGGTCCCCTCACACTCTTGATGGATACGCCAAGGACTCAAGGCCCTGACTGATCTTTTCTTGACATGCTTTTCAGGATTGTGTTTGTACTGAGCAACCTGAGGGATGAGGTAACCTCTCCCACAAAGAGCAGGCTTGCTTCCATCTGCTATAAAGGTGGCAAATCCCCCAAATTCAGTGCTCCTTTCTTGCAACACCACCCACTATGTGTGCAGCCATTCCTCTGGCCCACCTGTGTGCGCTGGGGCACCTGGAGGTGGGGACAGGAGGAACAGACACAAACGAACAGAATGCCCACACTTTCCTGACTGTGACCTTTGTCTCTGACCCAGGAGTCTTGTGTCTTCTGCCAGCATCCGTGAAAAAGTAACGGACTAACTTATTAGCTTGAAAAGTAAGGCGAAAGTCTCAGACCCTTCACACTTGTTGACACTGTATAGCTCCTTGGGCTTCCCTGGGCCAGGGCAGGGTACATGGCAGCTTTACTAGGGGCATGTGCCTGACAGGAACACAGACTGAGTTGAGTCCTGGCTCTGCCATTGACTGGCTTTGTGATTGTGAGCTAGTTACCTAACCACTTAGGCCTTTTGGGTTCTCCTCTGTGGAATGGGGCTACTACTGCCAGTCACACAGACTTTTTCAGGAGGACTGAATAAGAAGATGACTGTAGTGCACTTGACACAGAGCCTGGCATAGAGTAAGCTCGGCCAAGTGTTAACTATTATTAACTCCTTGGTAGTGGCACTTAGTACATTAGGTTAAGTGAAATAAGTCAGAAAGAGAAAAACAAATACCATATGCTAACGTATATATATGGAATCTAAAAAAAAAAAGGTACTGATGAACCTGAAGGGCTGCAATAAAGACGTAGACATAGAGAATGGACTTGAGGACACAGGGTGGGAGGGGGAAGCTGGGGTGAACTGAGAGTAGCATCGACATATATACACTACCGAATATAAAATTGTTAGCTAGTGGGAAGCAGCAGCATAGCACGGGGAGATCAGCTCGGTGCTTTGCGATGACCTAGAGCGGGTGGGATAGGGAGGATGGGAGGGAGGTTCAAGAGGGAGGGGATATGGGGATATATGTATGCATATGGCTAATTCATTTTGGTATACAACAGAAACAAACACAGTATTGTGAAGCAATTATACTCCAATAAAGATCTGATACAAAAAAAAACTAGGTTGCAGACAGTTTGAGGATAAACTTTTTTAAAAATAAATTTATTTACTTAAAAAATATTTCCAAATATTTTCTCATTATAAAAAAAAGTTGATTGTTGAAAAATTGGGAAATACATATCATAAAAATGAGAAAAGTTTTTAAAAATTATAATTCCACAACCCACACACTTCTTAATCGCATTTTGGTCAATATCTAGCTAGAATTTTAGTGTGGGTGTGTATTGTATATGTCTTGTCAAGGCAGGGTCATGATGTACACACAGTTTTGTTGTCTGTTTTTCCTCACTTAATATACCAGACCATATTTGCAGTTTATATTTCTTTTGTAGCTTTCTATTAAAAGTTATTACAAACTAGTAATATAAGTGAAAGAATGAGTAGCATAGAAGTTATTAGGAAGAGGGATAAAATGAACACCCAGGACCTCACCATGTAACTTAAGCAGGAGGACATCCCCTACACTGTTGAGGCTCCTGTGTACCCCTCCCTGATCAGATCATCCTGCCCCATCCCCTTGATCTCAGGATAACATGATCCTGAATTTCTATTTATAATTTGTATTTATTTATTCTTATAATTTGTATACTTTTACCATGCATGTATATATTAATAAATACAACATCATTTGGTTTGCTCACTTTAGATCTTAATAGACATGGTATTATGCTGCACGTATTTTCTGTGACTTGTTTTTATGCTTGGCATATGTCTCTGAGACCCATCTGTGTTGATGCCATTGTTCATTCATTTTTCAGGGATATATGGTATTCCCATGTAGACATATGCCATGATTAAGTCATGATTAAGTATCTGGCTAAGTCACCAAGGCAATGGTTTGGTGAAGGATGTCTACCTCCCTTGACAGGTGCTTCAGACTCTGGATGGGGGGGCGGTGGGAGTCCCACCCTGATCCAAGCCATTTGCTCCCAGGACAATTAGAGGTTTCTCAGCACTAAGCAGAGTGACCCAGATGATATAGGTCCCAGGGCATAATGTGGAGGAGATCCTCAAAAGCACAGAGGAGAAAGAGAAGGGTTGGGGGTTCAAGGTTATAGATAGAAGACAGTCTGGATGCCATAGGTGGACTGTAAAGATTCCACTCGGGGAAAACGTAGAAGAGATAAAAACATTTTCCCATAAGGATAAATGGCTGGAGATGTAGTACTGAACCAGCTAAGATTAGTCTGCCTAAGAAAAAGCATGGAAAAGGTCATACAATTTAAAACAACCTATGTGGGCTGAGTGTGTGGGGAAACTGACACTCTCTTATGTTACTAACAAGAGTATAAATTAGCAAAACCTGCATGGAGGGTAATTTGGCCAAATCTACAAAAATGTAGATTTAAAATGTACCTACCCTTGGATCCAGTGATTAAATTTCTAGGAACTTATCTTATAGATGGGTAAAATTATATATGTAATTAGTTATTGCAGCATTATTTATGATAATAAAATATTGAAACAATTTAAGTGTCTTTCTATAGGGAACTAGATAAATTATGGTTGATCCATCCAATGAAAACAGTGTTGCTGCTACAGAGGATGAGGTAACTTCTGAGGTACTAGCCACTTCCAATCTCCAAGTGTATTTGCTGTCTATGAATAGAATATCCTTGGTTATGGTCGTTGCTTCTGGGCATCTGGATTGTAGGGAATAGAGATGGGAAAAAGATATATTATTGCTACCTTTCTGTGTCTTTACAATTTTGTACCATATGAATGTATCAGTGAGCCAAAGAGTAAGTGAAATAAACATAAAAAGAGGTGAGAGGCTGCAGTCAAGATGAGGGCAGTAGAGGAGTGAAGAAGATGCAGGTACAAGCTGGAGCTTTGAGGAGAGGCAGAGGGATTTGCCCTGAAGGAGGGATTATCAGAAGATACGATGGTGAAGAGGATTTTTGAGAAGTTTTGCAGACTGTTGGGGTATACGGACTATGGCCAAGATGCCCTTTGCCCAAGGAAATCTTTACTTCATAATGCAACTTGTAAAGTTGGATTCTTTTTCTCTTTTTTAATGTGTTTTTGTTTTGTTTTGTTCCTTTAAAGCAAAAATTCTAAGAGTGATAATAACAACAACAGTAAAATCATGATGTAATAATAACACCAACAATGAAGGTTGGTTATTATTTTAGCATTTAGAGTGTGACAGCCATTGACTAACACTTTCCATGTCTGATCTCATTTAATTCCTATATCAACTGTATGAAGTTGGTGGTACTATTATTCCCATTTTATAGATGAGGAAACTGAGGCACAAAAATATTAAGTAAGATATATTAAGATTACATAGCTAGGAAGTGATAGCATTGAAAGGTGAGCTCACTTCGGTCTGCCTTCAAAGATTGTGCTTTTAACTACTTTGCTATATTCTTTTCCTAATGAATGAGTCATTTGTTAGAAAGTGTAGTAGCCTGAGGGTGTGCGCATGCACACACCCACGCCTACACCCACACCCACACACCACTCATCTAACTTCAGATGTTAACTGTTTACAAATATTTATGGGCCAACTTTCAGGGAGAGCTGGGATAAGAAAGAGGAATCGATGCTATGATCTTGTTCACCCAAGAAAAATCTAGAGATATTAGGACAATAGGCAGGGTAGTCATTTGCCAAGTGTTAGGAAGAAAGATGCCTGCAAACTGACAACCAAGCAGGTGTTGCTACCATTCCTATTAGGCCCCTGGGAATTCCCAGAATGTGAGGCTGAGGAAGAAATCAAATAAATAGTTTGCTGACTCCACTAACTTGCAAAAGTATTTTCAAAACTCCAAGCAGATTGCCCACTGTTCAGAGGCCATCAGACTCTAGGTGATCTTTCAGAGATAATGCGTTAACCCAAAAGCTCTTACAAATCACCCCAGAGCTAATATGAGCCAAGCTATTTCAGCTCAAATGGGGCATGAAGGAGTCAGTATATTCCCTGGAAGACTCATTCTTTCTTCTTTACCCTTACTGTTCCAACAAGGCTGATTCCAGTGAGTCTCTGAGAATAATTCAAGGCTTATTTTCTCCAGAGGGAGCTGAAGTAACAACAGTATCTTTGCTACCACTGAGGGAGAAAGTGTATTCTGCATCGTTCCCCACCTTAAGCCTTGGTTTGTTTAGACAGAAAGTTTCCAGTCAGCTACTCATATTCCCACCAATGCCAACACTGTTCGATTCCGGTTTAGAAAGAAAGGACACTCCAGATTTGTGCTGTCAAATGCTGTAGTCTCTAGTCTATGTGGCCATTGAGCACTTGGAATGTGGCGGATCTAAATTGAGCAGTTCTATAAGTGTAAAATACACATCATGGTAGTTTGAAGACTTAGTATGAAAACAAGAATGCAATATATCCCAAAATCTTAAATAGATTGTATGCTGAAATGATAATATAGGCAGTCCTTGCTTTGCAAGACAGTGCAGAACCATAAAAGAGCCAAAACTACACAAATGGTTACAATAATCAATGGGGGGAAATTATGATTATTATGTGACCTTTAGTGCTCGCTTTGGCAGCACATATACTAAAATTGGAATGATACAGAGAAGATTAGCATCGGCCCTGTGCAAGGATGATATGCAAATTCATGAAGCATTCCACATATTTAGCATGAGAAAGGAAACACTCACTCCAGTCCAGGAAGCGCTGAGAGTCCCATACAGGATAAACCCAAGGAGGAACACGCCAAGACACATATTAATCAAAATGACAAATATTAAATACAAAGAAAAACTATTAAAAGCAACAAGGGAAAAGCAACAAATAATATACAAGGGAACTCCCATAAGGTTATCAGCTGATTTTTCAGCAGAAACTCTGCAAGCCAGAAGGGAGTGGCATGGTATATTTGAAGTGATGAAAGGGAAAAACCTACAACCAAGAATACTCTACCCAGCAAGGCTCTCATTCAGATTCCACAGAGAAATCAAAAGCTTTACAGAAGCAAAGCTAAGAGAATTCAGTACCACCAAACCAGCTTTACAACAAATGATAAAGGAACTTCTCTAGGCAGAAAAAAAAATAAAAAAAGAAGCCACAACTAGAAACAAGGAAATGACAAATGGGAAAGCTCACCAATAAAGGCAAACATACAGTAAAAGTAGGAAAGCATCCACACACAAATATGATATCAAAACCAGCAACTGTGGGAAGAGGAGAATACAAAGGCAGGAAATGGGAGATGCGTTTGGAAGTAAAAGATGAGCAACTTAAAACAGCCTTGTGTGTATATAGACTGCTATATCAAAACCTCATGGGAACTGCAAACCAAAAAACGATAGAAACACACACAAAAAAGAAAAGGCCATCCAGAAACAACACTAAAATAGTCATCAAATCACAAGAGAACAAAAGAGGAAGAAAAGACCTACGAAAACAAATCCAAAATAATTAAGAAAATGGCAATAAGAACATACATATTGATAATTACCTTAAATGAAAATGGATTAAATGCTTCAATCAAAAGACATCGACTGGCTGAATGGATACAAAAACAAGACCTGTATATATGCTCTCTCCAAGAGACCCACTTCAGGTCTAGGGACACATACAGACTGGAAATGATGGGATGGAAAAAGATATTCCATGCAAATGGAAATCAAAAGAAAGCTGGAGTAGCAATACTCATATCAGACAAAATAGACTTTAAAATAAAGACTGTTACAAGAGACAAGGAAGGACACTACATAATGATCAAGGGATCAATCCAAGAAGAAGATACAACAACTGTAAATATCTATTCACCCAACATAGGAACACCTAAATATGTAAGGCAAATGCTAACAACCATAAAAGGCGAAATCAACAGTAACATAATAATAGTGGGGGACTCTAACACCCCACTTACACCAATGGACAGATCATCCAGACAGAAAATCAATAAAGAAATAGAGGCCTTAAATGACACATTAGACCAGATGGACTTAATTGATACTTGTAGAATGTTCCATCGAAAGCAGCAGATTACAATTTCTTCTCAAGTACACGTGGAACATCCTCCAGGATAGATCAAATCTTGAGCCATAAATCAAGCCTCAGTAAATTTAAGAAAACTGAAATCATATCAAGCATCTTTTCTGACCACAATGCTATGAGATATGTGACTTTTAGAATTTTTTGTCCAAACAATAAAAATTCTTGCTATCAGTTATAAATGGATGCAAAGATTTAAAAAGTGGTAAAACTAATTTATTTGGTACCCACTAATTTAAAATATTAGGAACTCTGAGAATAAAAGGTTTTTTTTCATAATAAACATATCAAGAGTAGGTTGAACAGGGCCTGCCACCTTCTTGTTACATAACTTGTAATATGGACGAGCATCTTTTATGAGCCTTGGTGAATTATCATGTTCCTTTCTGAAATCAGTTCCCAGCATTTTATCCATTGCTTTCCCAATGTCATGAAATATCTCTGAAAGTTTCTTTAATGTAAAATTTCATTGCTGGTGTTACTTCTTCTGAGTCGTCTGCATCCTTTTCGTCACAACCACATTCCTCATTTCTGTCAGTAAGTTTACCTTCACTAAGTTTCTGAGGCTATTCATCTAGAGTCTCTTGAACAGGAGAAGTGTCAACGGCCCCACAGTTGTTCGTCTTGTAATCACACCTGCTTTCACTTCCAACAATGTCTTTTTAAAATGTCTTTGCTGATCTCTCACCTCATTAGCCAGTTCCCTCTTTAGATTATCCATTTTTATAAAAGTGTCAAGTGGATTTAACACTGAGAGACAAGGAGGCAACACAATCACACACTTCACTCTCTATGCATGAACTGAATATCAGATGTGCACTGACCAATCACCAGTGGACTTTGAAAGAAATGCTTTGACTGGTCACTGATAATGATGTCCACCTGTTGTTTCCATAGTCATTCATGGACTGAAAGTATAGCAGTGAATTCTGTACTTTATGCAATTATGCACAGTTATTATACCAGAACAATTGAGATTTGAACCATGTTGTTGGAAGACTAGTTTTATTAAATTAAATGGTGATAACTAAAATTAATGCATGTTGGAGCCATGCAAAGAAAAATCTGCATATGTTTTGGATACTGGGTTAAATAAATTATATGATTAAAATTAATAATACTCATTTCTTTTTACTTTCTGAGTGTAGCTAATAGAACATTTTAAATCACATAACGTGGCTTACATTACATTTCTATTAAGCAGTGCTGCTTTATACCATATATTAACAAAAATGTTAAGAGAACAACAACAAAAAGAAATATGCAGGGACTTCCCTGGTGGCACAGTGGTTAAGAATCCACCTGCCAATGCAGGGGACATGGGTTCGAGCCCTGGCCCAGGAGTATCCCACGTGCCATGGAGCAACTAAGCCTGTGCACCACAACTACTGAGCCTGCACTCTAGAGCCCACAATCCACAACAACTGAGCCCGCATGCCACAACTTCTGAAGCCCGCGTGCCTAGAGCCCTTGCTTTGCAACAAGAGAAGCCACTGCAATGAGAACCCTGTGCCCCAAAACGAAGAGTAACCCACACTTGCAGCAACTAGAGAACGCCTGTATGCAGCAACGGAGACCCAACGCAGCCAAAAACTAAATAAATAGATTAATTAATTTTAAAAAGACATTATACATAATTTTATGCCCATTTAAATGAAATAAATTCCTTGAAGAATATAACTTACCAAAACTGACACAAAAAGAAAGAATAATCAGAATGCTGTATATCTACTAAAGAGATCAAATGTTTTACTTTAAACCTCTCCATAAAGTATACTCCTAGCCCAGATGGTGTCTTTGGTGAATTCTAGCAAATAGTAAAGAAAGTAGTAACTTCAATTTTATATATACTCTTCCAGAAAATAGAAAAAGAAGCTACCCTTTTCAGTATTTCTATGGGGTCAGCATAACCTTGACAGCCAAATAGTTATGAAAATTGTAAGAAAGGAAAAATTACAGACCAACATGTAGCAGGAACATATATGTAAAAAATCTAAATAATATATTCAAAAATGGAATTCAGTAATATATGAAATAGGTAATGCATCACAATTAAATGAAGTTTATCCTAGGAATGTTAGCAATAGTTTACCATTAATAGTCCGTATAATTCAATGTATTCACAGAAAATGGAGATAAATAAAATGATGATCTTAATAACTGAGAAAAAACTTTTGAAAAAACACAATACTGATTTATGGTAAAGACTCCTAGCAAGTCAAAAAGAGAAGTCAATTTAATGGTCAATTACTGAAAACTTTCTTCCTGAGGTTGGGGGAACTATATGGATTCTACTAACATTATTTCTATTAAAATAAAAATGAGGATCTTAATCAGTGCAATAAGGCAATAAAAAGAAATGAAAGTCATAAGGTTTAGAAAAAGACAAAATAAAACTGTCATTATTTATAGAAAATATGATTGTGTACATAGAAAATCTTAAAAAACATCTAGAGATAAACAACTAGAATTAATGTTTATTATCCAGGTTATTGGATCCAAGGTCAGTGTATGAAATCAATTGTATTTTTATATACCAGCAACACAAACGTTGCAAATGAAATTAAACTAAAAGAGATAAAATTTATATTAGCATAAAACGCTTCAAATCTAGGAATGTATTTGATGATAAATGATCAAGACTTCTACATTGAAAACTATAAAACTTTGCCAAAAGAAATTTCAAAAGCCTTAATAAATGGAGAAGTTGTTTTTCCCCATCTTCATGGATTGGAAGAATTAAAACTGTTAGGATGTAAATTTTTCCCAAATTAATCTTCAGATTAAACACCACTCTAATTAATGGTGTTTTCAGTAGGTTTGTGTAGAAATTGACAAGCTGATTTTAAAATTCATACAAGAATGCAAGAGGTCAAAAACAGTCAAGGAGATCATTAATAAAAAGAAAGAAGCTGGAGGACTTATACGATCAGGTGTCAGGACAATTATAAAGATTGAAGTTTGCATAAGAATAGATAAAAAACTTAATAGAATAGAAAAGAGTCCCACATCCGCAGAACTACCTCATGCTCGGCAGGGGTGACAGTGCGGTATTGTCTAGAAATAATGCTCTTTTTAATAAATGGTGCTATTTGGTTATTTGGATATCCAAGTGGGAATAATTAATCTTTATTGTCACCTTACACAAATAAATTCCAGGTGGATTGTAGACTTATATATGCAAAAGTTTAACAAAGGCTTTTAGAAAAAAGTCAGAAGATATCTTTATTAACTCAGGTAGACTAAGTTTTCTTAAATAGAATATAGAATATGCTAATCATAAGACAATAATTCAGACTACATTAAAATTAGGCAATTCCTATTCCTCAAAAGACACCATGAAGAGAATGAAAACCCAAGCCACACAACATTGAATATGTTGGTTATTCATATAAAAAGACTCATATCTAGAATACACAAAGAACTAAAAATCATTAAGAAACAGTTAACCCAATATAAAAACAGGCAAATCACTTAAATAGTCACTTAATCAAAGAGGATAGCCAAATGGCCAATAAACATATGAAACATATTTAGCCTCATCAATCATCAAGAAATGCAAATTAAAATGACAATATAACACCACTACACTTTCACTGGAATAGCCAAAGCAAAGACAGATGTGACCAAGTCTTAGCAAGGGAGTACAGCAACTGAACTCTCATTCACTGCTGGCAAATTAAGTATAAATTTGTACAATCACTTTGGAAAAATGTTTGACAGTCTCCACTAAAGCTAAATGTATGCATATCTTATAAGCCAGTACTTCCACTCCTAGGTATTCACTCAGTAGAAATACAAACACAGGGCACCCCAAAATGTACAAGAATGTTTATTGTACTATTTGAAATAGCTCTGAACTGGAATAGTATGTTCATCAACGGTTAATGAATGACCGTTTATCAATGGTTGAATGTATAAATAATTTTTTGTATATTTATACAATAAATACTATAGAGCAATGATAATAATGACCCACTGCTACATGCAACAAAGAGTGAATCTCTTTGTTGGAATGACATCATTCCAACATCAGCATCACTCCTAGAGGCATAAGTTACCCCTCTTTTCTCCTTTTTAAAGGAGACTAATTAGACATCCATGACTGAACAAAGGTGCCTCTGCAGATTACACCAAGGCACTCAGCAGGTTTCTAGCCCACCTGTGCATCTGGAAATAAAAAAAAGAGCAAAACCTTAGAAAGGGCTGAGGATTCAAGCGAGTCAGCAAGGCTGCCCCACCCCACTTGCCATGACTGGGAAAAAGGAAACCTGAAGAATGTATAACTAGGTAGATACCCATGGATGAGAGAGAATTTGTGGAAGTCCAGCCTGCCTAACGGGTAGAGTCCAGCATGCCACTGGAGAGGGACAGAGACAAGTTTGAATGCAGAGGAGAGGAAGGAACTTGGCAAGGTGGCCCCCCTCATCAAGGTGACACTGCAAAGGGCTAGGCTTTTGATGGCAGCAGCGGAGACTTCTCCAGCAGAGGAAGAGGAAAGAAGTGACCGTTCCTATGGAGGAGGTGGAGAACAAAAGTGGTGAGTGACTGCCCAGCTATCCCCGTTAATGAACAGAAGGAGTTCTTTACCAAAGAGACTGAAATTAAAACAAAATAATCAAATAGAAATTCTGGACCTGAAGAATTATGAATGAGACGAGGAACGCAATAGAGGGCATCAGCAACAGGGCAGACCAGATGGAAGAAAGGATAAATGACTTGTAGGATGGAAATATAGAAGTAATTCAATTAGAAGAGGAAAGAGTTTTTTAAAGTGAAGAAACCCTACAAGATCTATTGCATTTAATCAGAAAGGCAAATATAAGGATAATCGGCATCCAGGAGAAGAGAGGGAAGAGGGGGGCAGAGAGTATATTTAAAGAAATCATAGTGAGAACTTCCCAAACCTGTGGAAAGACTTGGACATAAAATTCCATGAAGCTAATAGAACACCTGATTATTTCAATGCAAAATGATCTCCAAGACACATTATAGTGAAACTGTTAAAATCAATACTAAGTAAAGAATCTTAAACGTAGCCAGAGAAAAAAAGAAAGTAACCTACAAAGGAATCTCTGTTTGGCTACCAGTAGATCTCTCAGCAAAAACTCTACAGGACGGCAGAGAGTAGAATGATATATTCAAAGTGTTGAAAGATAAAATTTGTCGGCCAAGAATAATTTCAGCAAAGTTATCCTTCAGTTATGAAGGAGATATAAATGCTTTCCCCTCTCAAAAAACAAACTAACAAAAACCAAACACCCCCCCAAAACTGAGGAAGTTCACCACCACTACACCTGCCTCACAAGAAATATTGAAAGAAATTCTTCAAGCTGAAATGAAAAGAGACTAACTGGCAGCATGAGAATATGTGAAGGTACACAACATTGGTGTAGGTGAAAATAGATAGTCAGAATTAGAAAACCGTAACTCTATATTAGAATGGTGTGTTAACCACTTAACTATAGTATAAAGATTAAAGAAAAGAGTATTAAAAATAACTATGGGTACTATAATTTGTTAATGACTACACAACATAAAAAGAGGTAAATTGTGATCTCAAAGGTATGAAAGGGAATGAGTAAAAGAGTAGAGCTTTTACAGGTGAATGAAGATAACTTGCTATCTTTACAAAATAGACTGTTTTATCTACAAGATGGTGTATGTAAGCCTCATAGTAACAACAAAGCAAAACTCTAGAATATATTTATGAAACATAAAATAAGGGGAGACAGAGCTTACCAGAGGGAAAAAGAAACAATGGAGATACAGAACAAACAGAAGGCAAACAATAAGATGGCAGTAGTAAGTCCTATGTATCAATAATCACCCTAAATGTAAATGGATTGAATTTACCAATCAAAAGGCACAGAAAGGATGCATATATAAAAACAAGACTCAACTATATGCTGCTTACAGGAGACTCATTTCAGCTCTAAGGACACACATAGACACAAAGTGAATGGGATGAGGTTGTTTGGTTTCTACGCAAGAGGAAACCAAACAAAAGCAGGGATAGCCATATTTATATGACACAGAATAGACCTTAGGCCAAAAATGGTAACAAGATGCAAAGAAGATCATTATATAATGATAAAGAAATTAATACATTAATAATATATAACAATCATAAATATACATGCACCCAAGATTGGAGCACCTAAGTATATCAAGCAAATACTAACAGATCTGAAGGGAGAAATACAACAACACAATAATAGTAGGGGACTTCAATACCCCACTGTCAGCAATGGATAGATCATTTAGACAGAACATCAACAAGGAAATGTTAGAATTGAACCTACTTTAAACCAAATGGACTTAACATATATATATATATATATATATATATATATATATATATAAAACATTCCATCCAACAGCAGCAGAATACACATTCTTCTCAAGTGCACACAAAACATTCTCCAGGATAGAGAATGTTAGGCCACAAAAACAAGTCTCAATAAATTTAAGAAGACGGAAATCAAGCATTTTTTCCCTACCACAATGGCATGAAACTAGAAATCAATAACAAAAGGAACCCTGGAAAATCTACTCATATATGGGGGAAAAAAAAAAAACACTTCTGAACAACCAATGGGTCAAAGAAGAAATTAAAGGGAAATAAAAAATTATCTTGAAACACAACATATGAACAACAAATGAAAATGGAAACACAACATATCAAATTCTATGGGATGCTGCAAAAGTAGTTCTGAGAGGAAAGTTTATAGCGATAACTGCGTACTAAGAAATTAGAAAAATCTCAAATAAGAAACCTAACTTTATACCTCAAGGAACTTGAAAAAGGGAAACAAATTAAGCCCAAAATTTGCAGAAGGAAGAAAATAATAAAGAGAAGAATAGAAATAAATGAAATAGAGACCAGAAAAACAAAAGAAAGGATCAACAAAACTTAGACTGTTTTTTTTGAAATGATAAACAAAATTGACAAATCTTTAGCTAGACTGAGAAAAAAAGGCAAGAAGATTCAAATGAATAAAATTAGAAATGAAAGAAGAGACATTACAACGTATACTACAAAAATGCATAGGCTCATAAGAGACCGCTATGGACAATTATATATCAACACATTAGATAACCTAGATGAAATGGCATTTTCCTAGAAACACACAACCTACCAAGATTGAATCACAAAGAAATAGAAAATCTGAACAGACCAGTAACAAGTAAAGAGATTAAATCAGTAATCAAGAACCTCCCAGCACAGAAAACCCCAGGATGAGATGGCTTCACTGACAAATTCCACCAAGCATTGAAAAATGAATTAATGCCAGTTCTTCTCAAACTCTTCCAAAAAATTGAAGTGTAGGGGAACGTTTCCAAATTCACTCCACCAGGCCAGCATTACCCTGATACCAAAACCAGATAAAGACACTACAATAAAAGAAAACTATGGACCAATATCCCTGATGAATATAGATCTGAAAATTCTCAAAACAATTCTAGCAAACCAAATTCAGCAACACAGTAAAAGGACTGTACACCATTACCAAGTGGGATTTATTCCCAGGAAGCAAAGATGTTTCAACATATGCAAATCAATAAATGTAATATATCACACTGGCAGAATGAAACATAAAAACCACATGATCATCCCAATAGATGCAGAAAAAGCATTTGACAAAATATAACATCATTTCATGATAAAAAAAAAAACCCTCAACAGATTGGGTATAGTAGGAACATACCTCAACATAAGAGAGGCCATGTGTAACCAACTCACAGCTAACATACTCAATGGTAAAAAAATTGAAAGCTTTCCCTCTAACATCAGGAACAAGACAAGGATGCCCATTCTCACCACTCTTATTCAATACAGTACTGGAAGTCCTAGCTAGAGAAATAGGTCAAGACAAAGAAATAAAAGGTATCTAAACTGGAAAGAAAGAAGTAACATTTTTGTTATTTGTAGATGATATGATTTTGTATATAGAAAATTCCAAAGACTAAACCCAAAATGTTGGAACTAATCAACTAATTCAGAAAAGTTGCAGGATACAAAATTAACGTACAGAAATCAGTTGTATTTCTATACACTAATAGTGAAACATCTGAATAAGAAATAAAGTGAATTATACTACTCACCATAAAATCAAAAAGAGTGGAATACCTAGGAACAAATTTAACCAAGGAAGTGAAAGATATGTATGAAGAAAACTATAAAACATTGTTGAAACAAATAGAAGAATACACATACAAGTGAAAGTACATCCCACATTCACAGATTGGAAGAATACTGTTAAAATGTCCGTACTACTCAAAGCCATCTACAAAGTCAATACAATCAAAATCAAAATTCCAATGGCATTCTTCACAGAAATAGAAAAAACAATCCTAAAATTTGTATAAAACCACAAAAGATTCAGAGTAGTCCGAACAGTCCTGAGAAAGAAGAACAAAGCTAGAGTATTACACTTCCTGATTTCAAACTATATCACAAAGCTATAGTAATCAGACAGTACAATACTGGTGTAAAAATAGACACATAGACTAATGAGACAGAAAAGAGGGAGAGAGCCCATAATTAAACTCTTGCATATGTGGTAAACTAATATTTGCCAAGAATATCCAATAGGGAAAGGATAATCTCTTCAATAAATGGTGTTGGGATACAAGGATATATTGTACAACACAGGAAATAGAGACAATGTTTTATAATAACTACAAAAGGAATATAACTTTAAAAATTGTCAATAACTATACTGTACATGTAACTTATATAATATTGTACAACAATACTTCAATAAAAATAAAAATAATAAAATAATCATACTTTAAAAGAGAAAAATAAGTAACTAAATGGTGTTGGGAAAACTGGAGAAACACATGCAGGAAAATAAAATTGGACACCTTTCTTACACCACTCCATAAAAGTTAATTCAAAATTGATCAAAGACTTAAATGTAAGACCTGATGACATAAAATTCCTAGAAGAAAACATAGATAAGAAACTCCTTAACATTGGTCTTGACAATGATTTTTTGGCTATGACACCAAAATCATAAGCTCCGAAAGCAAGAATCAATAAATGGGACTGCATCAAACTTAAAAGCTTCAAAACAGCAAGAGAAACAACTAAAAAAAACAAAAACAAAAAACAGAAGCTTACAGAATGGAGAAAAATTTTACTAACCATATATTGGATAAGGAGTTAATATTCAAAATATACAAAAACTCATGCAACTTAATTAAAAAATCTGGTTAAAAAATGGGCAGAGGAATTAAATAGCTATTTTTACAAAGAAGAAATCCAAAGGGCCAACAGGTACATAAAAAGATGCTGAACATTAATATTCCTCAGAAATATGCAAATCAAAACCATGAAATAGCACCTGAAAATTTTTAGAATGGCTATCATAAAGGAGACCAGAGATAACAAGTGTTGGTGAGGATGTAGAGAAATTGCAACCCTTGAACATTGTTGGTAGGAATGTAAAGTGGTTCAGACATTATGGAAAATGATAAGAAGCTTTCTCAAAAACTTAAAAGTATGGAAACACAAAAGATCACAAATAGCTAAGGCAATCTTGAGAAAGAAAAACAGAGCTGGAGGAATCAGGCTCCCTGACTTCAGACTATACTACAAAGCTACAATAATCAAAACAGTATGGTACTGGCACAAAAACAGACACTTAGATCAATGGAATAGGATAGAAAACCCAGAAATAAACCCATGCACCTATGGTCAATTAATCTATGACAGTGGAGGCAAGAATATACAATGGAGAAAAGAGAGTCCCTTCAATAAGTGGTGCTGTGGCTTCCCTGGTGGTGCAGTGGTTGAGAGTCGGCCTGCCAATGCAGGGGACATGGGTTTGTGCCCCGGTTTGGGAGGATCCCACATGCCGTGGAGCAGCTAGGCCCATGAGCCATGGCTGCTGAGCCTGTGCGTCCGGAGCCTGTGCTCCACAACAGGAGAGGCCAAAACAGTGAGAGGCCCGCATACCACAAAAAAAAAAAAAAAATAAGTGGTGCTGGAAAAACTGGACAGGTACATATAAAAGAATGAAATTAGAACATTCTTTAACACCATACACAAAAATAAACTCAAAATGGATTAAAGACCTAAATATAAGACTGGATACTATAAACTCTTAGAGGAACACATAGGCAGAACACTGTGACAAAAATCACAGCAAGATCCTTTTTGATCCACCTTCTAGAGTAATGGAAGTAAAAACAAAAATAAACAAATGGGACCTAATGAAACTTAAAAGCTTTTGCACAGCAAAGGAAACTGTAAACAAGATGAAAAGACAACCCTCAGAATGGGAGAAAACATTTGCAAATGAATCAATAGACAAAAGATTAATCTCCAAAATACATAAACAGCTCATGCAGCTCAATATTAAAAAACGAACCCAATCAAAAAATGGGCAGAAGACCTAAATAGACATTTCTCCAAAGAAGATATACAGATGGCCAAGAGGCACGTGAAAAGCTGCTCACTAATTATTTAAATGCGTTTCACTAATTACTAGGGAAATGCAAATCAAAACTACAATGAGGTATCACCTCAAACTGGTTAGAAGGGGCATCATCAGAAAATCTACAAAAAACAAATGCTGGAGAAGGTGTGGAGAAAAGGGAAACCTCTTGCACTTGGGAATGTAAATTGATACAGACACTAAGGAGAACAGTATGGAGGTTCCTTAAAAAAACTAAGAATTACCATATGACCCAGCAATCCCACTACTGGGCATATACCCAGAGAAAACCATAATTCAAGGGCTTCCCTGGTGGCACAGTGGTTGAGAGTCTGCCTGCCGATGCAGGGGACATGGGTTCGTGCCCCGGTCCAGGAAGATCCCACATGCCGCGGAGTGGCTAGGCCCGTGAGCCATGGCTGCTGAGCCTACGCATCCAGAGCCTGTGCTCCACAACGGGAGATGCCACAACAGTGAGAAGCCTGCGTACCACAAAAAAAAAAAAAAAAGACACATGCACCCCAGTGTTCATTACAGCACTATTTACAATAGCCAGGTCATGGAAGCAACCTAAATGCCTGCCAACAGACAAATGGATAAAGAAGATGTGGTACATATATACAATGGAATATTGCTCAGCCATAAAAAGGAATGAAACTGGGTCATTTGTAGAGACATGGATGGACCTAGAGACTGCCATACAGAGTGAAGTAAGTCAGAAAGGGAAAAATGAATATCGTATATTAACGCATATATGTGGAATCTAGAAAAATGGTTCAGATGAACTGGTTTGCAAGGCAGAAATAGAGACACTGATGTAGAGAACAAACGTATGGACACCAAGGGGGGAAAGTAAGGGGGCGGTGAGGGAATAATTGGGAGATTGAGACTGACATATATATACTAATATATATATAATAGATAACTAAAAAAAAAAAAGATATTTCTCCAAAGAAGACATACAGATGGCCAAAAGGCACATAAAAAGATGCTCAACATCACAAATTATTAGAGAAAGGCAAATCAAAACTAAAATGAGGTATCACCTCACACCAGTCAGAATGGCCATCATCAAAAAGTCTACAAATATCAAATGCTGGAGAGCATGTGGAGAAAAAAGAACCCTCCTACACTGTTGGTGGGAATGTAAATTGGTACAGCCACTATGAGGAACAGTATGGAGGCTCCTTAAAAATCTAAAACTAGATTTACCATATGACCCTGCAATTCCACTCCTGGGCATATATCTGGAGAAAAATGTAATTTGAAAAGATACATGAATCTCCAATATTCACTGCAGCACTGTTTACAATAGCCAAGACATGGAAACAACCTCAATGTCCATTGACAGATGAATGGATAAAGAAGATGTGGTATATATATACAGTGGAATATTAATCAGCCATAAAAAAGAATGAAATAATTTGCAGCAATATGGATGGACCTAGAGATTATCATACTAAGTGAAGTAAGCCAGGCAGAGAAAGACAAATATCATATGGTATCGCTTATATGTAGAACCTAAAAAAAAAAGATACAAGTGAGCTTATTTACAAAACAGAAGTAGACTCACAGACATAGAAAACAGACTTACGGTTATCAAAGGGGAAAGGGGAGGGAAGGGATAAATTAGCAGGCTGGGATTAACATACACATACTACTATGCGTAAAATAGATAGCAACAAGGACCTGCTGCATAGCATGGGGAACTATACTCAATATCTTGTAATAGCCTATAAGGGAAAAGAATGTGAAAAAGAATATGTATGTATATATAATAACTGAATCACTTAATGGTACACCTGAAAGTAACATGACATTGTAAATCAACTATACTTCAGTAAAAAAAAGCAAAAAACAAAAAACACAGAGAGCTACCATATGATCCAGCAATTACAATTCTGGGTATATACCCAAAGGAAATGAAAAGAGGATATCAAAGAGATATCTGCACTCCCATGTTCATTGCAGCATTATTCACAATAGCCAAGATATGGAAACAACCTAAGTGCCATCAATGGATGAACAGATAAAAAGGTGTGGTGTGTGTATACGTATGTATGTATGTGTGTATATATATACACACATATATACATACATATATATATAAAATATGATTCAGGCATAAGAAGGAAGGACATCCTGCCATTTGTTACAACATGGATAGACATGAGGATATTATGCTACGTGAGGTAAGTCAGAGAAAGACAAATATGTATGACATCACTCGTATGTTGAATCTGAAAAAGTCAGACTCATAAAACAAAGAGTAAAATGGTGGTTTCTAGGGGAAGGGGGTAGAGGAATAGGACAGAGGTTGTTTAAGGGTATAAACTTGCAGAGTAGTAAGTAAGTCCTAGAGCTCTAATGCACAGTATAGTGAATATAGAAAACAATATCATATTATCATCATCAAAGTTGCTAAGAGAATAAAACTTACCTATTCCAACTACTACAAATAAATGATAAATATGTGCTGTGACAGAGGTGCTAATTATCACTATAATGGCAATTATATTACAATATATAAATGTATCAAATTAACATGTTGTACACCTTAAATTTACATGTTACATGTCAAATGTATTTCAGTAATAAAGGAGTGAATCTCCATACTTAACGTTGAGATAAATAAGCCGGACACGTAAGAGTTCATATTGTATGACTCCATTGGTTATGGAAATCAGAAGGGTGGCTAGCTTTGTGGTGGGGTGGAGTACTGCGGAAGAGGCTTCTGGGTTTCTGGTGGTGTTTCGTGAGTTGAGCTGGGTGATCGCTTATGAACTTTATAAAAATTTATCAAGTGATGTTAAGATTTGCACACTTTTTGTGTGTATATTTTATAAAAAGCTTTAGAACAGAACATGAACAGGTGTGTGCGTGTGTGTGTGCGCGTGTGTCTGTGTGCCCACTTAACAGGATTGCTGTCTCTGTGCACTGTAGGAAAAGGACAGGTCCAAGAGAGAAATAGGAGATAGGTTCACAGACCCAATTGGGTTGATAACCTAGTTAAGGTTAGGAAACCTACATAATAGTCATCAGGACAGAGTCTGCCATGTGTTCTATGCTTTCTAGCTCATAAATTTCTGTTCTATACATTAACTTCATTCCTTGTCATAACAAACTTTTGAAGTAAAAATTATTATCCCTAGTTTGCTTCTCAGGAAACAGACTCACAGATATTGGGTGATATTTCCAAGGGATCAGAGCCAAGGAGTGTTAGAAGCATTGATGTTCTCGCTCCAAGTCCTATTCTCTTATCTGTACATCACAGGTAGAGAAACGGATGATTGCATAGAAACAGGTCATGTGGAATCAATTATTTCTCTATGAAATTGGCCTTATCCTCGATTTATGGATGTGGCTCAGAACTATTAAATAACCTATGACTAAACGATCTTGTAAGCCACTAAGGTGGGATCTGAACATGGATCTACCCCACTCTAAAGCTCACTTCTTTCATCAAATGTAGCCAATAGCTGTCCATTGTACAAGCAATCCAGTTACAAGAACTCAGACAGGAGAAAGAGCACTTCAGGCTGGGTTGATTTTGGAGCCTTGTGGTGGTAGGGGTACCCTCTGAGACTGGATTTAAACAGGGGACCATGGAGAGGAGAAAACTCTGGGTTGGGGGGTAGAAAAGTGCTGGAAGTTTCAGTGGTCAGTGAGCAGACTTGTTTGGGTGAAAAAGAGGGTTTTTAAGTTCCCTGAAGTCAGGGACTGTGTCTGTTTTGAGAACCGAGTTATCCCCAGAGCTTGACACTTTATTTTATTTTATTTATTTATTTATTTATTTTTTCAGAGCTTGACACATTTTAAATGCTTCATTAATACCTGTTGAATGGGGAAGGGTAAATGAAGAAACTGAAGGTTTCACATCAAAAGTAGGTTGAAGGTAAATGTTTATGGGTGGCAAATTTCACTCACTCCACTGATAACACAATTTGACACATCAGTTAAAACCTGAGAACTACCCAGAAAATAAGATGGTATCAGCCAAGTCTGTTGAGAAAACGTTCAGGGAAATCAGAGCTTTTCAAGCATGACTTTGCATCTGAGTACTGAGAATATCTTAGAGCACAGGGTGGAGACAGCTTAGATTAGTACCTATCCTGTGGCCAGCACCTGGACATCCTACCCAAGGCTTCTGTCCCAACCTCTTCCGTCTAGGGCATTTAGAGCCTTTGTCCTTCCTGTCAGAACTGCATTTCTTGGAAATTTCTCTCTGAGTTCTCTTTTCACTAGAAAAACGATTTTTTGAGATAATGATGCGTACAATGCTGCAAAGTATTTCAGGCACCACCTCTTCTTTGAGGGGGAAAATTGGCATTTTAGGTCACTGTTTAAGAATTTCTCTTTTTTGGTGTTGCAGGAACACTGCTCCTCAAGTAGTTTTCTCCTGTGAGATGAAGAGATGATGAGTCTTCTAACCTCAACGTCTCTAACATTTACATTTGTGGGCTTCTGGAAAGACTCATTTCTAAGACACCATTGTTGGTTGAATGATGGTATACAAAAGGCATTGATTAATGGACCCATGTCAACCTTGAAAGAAGTTTCTAATGGACTGCAGAAAGGTTCTGTCTGTAACTCTGTCCATTTTATTATCTTGCAAAGATATGAAATCAGACAATTACAATACATTAGTAAGGTACGTTGGATAAAAATTTCTAATACAAAATTTCAATAGGCTGCAAAGGTGTGCTGAAATTCAGTCAGTACAAATGATGTCATAGGTTCAGAAAGCCAATATCACAAGTACAGAATGGGACATGTGAAACTTTACATCAGGTTAAATACAAATGGAAAAGGTGATTTAATTAACTGCTAGTCAGAAAATGAAACCTAAAACAATGTATTCTCTAGTAAACACTTGCAGGACTGTCTGTACAGCATATCTTTTCTACAAATTGCCCCTCCACTGAATCCAAATGGTTGCAATGAAAGTACTTAAATCACAACATGACATGGTTCCCTGCCCATCGTTAAAGGTTCCAGGAATGGACATGTGACTCAAGAGCAAGAATCCATCTCTAAGTTCTGAGTTAATAATTATAAGTTCATGTTCATTTAAAAATATGATTATTTTGAAATTAGAGAACGGTGAGCCAGTCTCTCTTTGAAACCCTGGGTTCTAAGAGGTAAAGGTCTGGATTTGTAGGCAGCCATGTCTCCACCACTGGGACAGCAGAGGAATCTGGTCCATGGAGAGAACATCACATGAGAGATGGCAAAAGAAACTTCTGTTTAAATTTGGGTTCCTTGGGTCAGTTGTGCCTATGGCTCAGCTCCATTCATCCTTTCTCAGTGTTATTCTATTGTAATAACCTAACAGAACCTGATAAATTATTTTTTTAACTCAAGCTAATTAAGTTTCTGTCATCTGCAATACAAAATGTCCCAAGTAATACTACACAGACATAAGCTCCAAATCTAGTGCCTGGAGTAAGGGTGCAAAAATCATAATATACTAAATCTCTAGGTAGCCCTAATCTAAGCTCTGCCTTGGCCATACTAGTATAGACTGTTGTGGTCATTTCTAGGTTTAACTTTCTAAACATGACTGTCAAGAGGGAGAAGCCTTGGAGGAGGAGGATACAACTATGTAGAAAAGTTTAAAGGGCTGCCATGTGGAAGGCACAGTAGATGTTCTACTTGCTTCAATGGACAAAACTGGTACCAAGAGTAGAAAGTTGAAATGAAGATTCTGAATCATTCTAAAGATGGTCTTTCTAAGCTTTGGAGTTATCCAACAATGGAATGAATGACCTAATGAAGGCTCAAGGTCTCCATCAATGGGAAGGTTGGATCAGAACTTGGATATTCACTTATTTGGTAATTTGACAAATAGGTAGCAACTAATAGCTATAATTTGTTGAAGGCTTTTATGTGTGAAGAGCAGTGATTAACATATGCTTTACATAAATTTACTGATTTAATCTTTGTAACGATCATACAAAATAGGTATTCCATATCCATTTAAAAAAACTTACCAAATATTGTGCATAGGGCGATATTCTGATAATTTTTAAATGCAAAAGATAATATGTAGAATTACACTATAGTGTCAATCTTTGTCATAAATATTTGTAAGTTTATCATTTCATGGATACTTTAAGTTAATAAATAGTTCTTGATTCTGACTCACTTCTATAGCAAATGGTGACCTATCAGATTTTTAAATATGGACAAGATATAGCACTTTCATTTCGATTATGATTAATTCAGTATGTTTACCCAATAACCTCCCTGTAGTATCTTCAGGACATAGTGAATAATGGCCTTTCATTTATTCTATAGTACGAAAACTGACATTTGTTGTCCTAATGTTCCCTAGTTGTGAAGCTCAAATGCTTTGTCTCTCATAGGTGGGTAAGATAAAGAGTTACACTTTCTACTTCACTATTGCTTGTCATCCCCGAATCTTTAATATTATCTTCTCCATGAAAATTCCAAAAACTACCACTGCTTAACAAACTGGAAATGGATCATTTCCTTTGAAAGATAACCTAAATTTGATAACTAACCCAACCTACCATACTCTTTAGACAATAAGGAAAATTTATCTATCACACTAAATTTTAAAATATATTTTTGAGCTTTAAAACACTTTCTATATGGTAATCTTATTTTTGATAAAGGAGGAAAGAATATATAATGGAGAAAACACAGCCTCTTCAATAAGTGGTGCTGGGAAAACTGGACAGCTACATGTAAAAGAATGAAATTAGAACACTCCCTAACACCATACACAAAAATAAACTCAAAGTGGATTAAAGACCTAAATGTAAGGCCAGACACTATCAAACTCTCAGAGGAAAACATAGGCAGAACACTCTATGACATAAATCATAGCAAGATCCTTTTTGACCCACCTCCTAGAGAAATGGAAATAAAAACAAAAATAAACAAATGGGACCTAATGAAACTTAAAAGCTTTTGCACAGCAAAGGAAACCATAAACAAGACCAAAAGACAACCCTCAGAATGGGAGAAAATATTTGCAAATGAAGCAACTGACAAAGGATTAACCTCTAAAATTTACAAGCAGCTCATGCAGCTCAATATGAAAAAAAAAAATAATCCAATCCAAAAATGGGCAGAAGACCTAAATAAACATTTCTCCAAAGAAGATATACAGATTCTCAACAAACACATGAAAGGATGTGAAACATCACTAAGCATTAGAGAAATTCAAATCAAAACTACAATGAGGTATCACCTCACACCAGTCAGAATGGCCATCATCAAAAAATCTACAAACAATAAATGCTGGAGAGGGTGTGGAGAAAAGGGAACCCTCTTGCACTGTTGGTGGGAATGTAAATTGATACAGTCACTATGGAGAACAGTATGGAGGTTCCTTAAAAAACTAAAAATAGTTTTCACTTTTTTATGGATACCATTAACCACAGTGATTCTCAAGATTTGTTGCCTCTCTCACCAGAAAGGCAATTTAAATTTATATACATGCCATATAGCATCTACAAGATAATAATTACTTGGAGAACTTTATATGTCTTTATAACTCGTGTGTGTCATAAACGTAATGGTCACTTGATAAATATTGGAATGAAATAATAATAAATGCTTATTTACCAAACAGATTTGATCCTCAGGGTCTCCTAACCTATAAGTCTAGAAACAGTCACTGTCAGGTCTAAGGCTCAGATTAAGCCCCTGATACAACGTGATGGTAATTCTATAGCAGCATTCTGTGCTTTGTGAGTCGGCAGTCTGCTCATACAGTGTTCCCAAGGCTCTTTCATAAGCACATTTAAGTAAGAGGCCATGGCCACCTGTGTGGATTATTAGCACTTGGTAGATCTTGGCAAAGAATCTAGACTTCAGGTAATTTTTCTTGTTAACACTTTTGGTATTTGGGGGCTGGAAGGCATCAGTGTTAGCGATAACGTCCTGCAGTTTCCTATACTCAGACAGCAATACTCAGAAATATACCCTGAGAAAACCATAATTCAAAGAGTCATGTACCACAACGTTCACTGCAGCTTTATTCACAATAGCCAGGACATGGAAGCAACATAAGTATCATCAACAGATGAATGTACAAAGAAGATGTGGCACATATTTACAATGGAATATTACTCAGCCATAAAAAGATATGAAATTGGGTTATTTGTAGTGAGGTGGGTGGAGTCTGTCATACAGAGTAAAGTAAGTCAGAAAGAGAAAAATAAATACCGTATGCTAACACATATATATGGAATTAAAAACAAAAAACAAAACAGGTTCTGAAGATCCTAGGAGCAGGACAGGAATAAAGACGCAGACATAGAGAATGGACTTGAGGACACTGGGAGGGGGAAGGGTAAGCTGGGACGAAGTGAGAGAGTGGCATGCACATATATACACTACTAAATGTAAAACAGATAGCTAGTGGGAAGCAGCCGCATAGCACAGGGAGATCAGCTCGGTGCTTTGTGACCACCTAGAGGGGTGGGATAGGGAGGGTGGGAGGGAGACACAAGAGGGAGGAGATATGGGGATATATGTATATGTATAGTTGATTCACTTTGTTATAAAGCAGAAACTAACACGCCATTGTAAAGCAATTATACTCTAATAAAGATGTTTTAGAAAAGCCACTTTCTATAACCATCTATTCAATTTTGCATTTATTTTTTACCTGGTACCATAAAAATTCTGCTATGACACATCAGTGTTGCTTTCATTTTACTCTTTCTCTTTTTCTAGTTTGTCCCACATTCTTTCCTTTATAAAATGTCAGTGAAAAGACTAACCATAAATATACAAAAATTCTAGCTAAGCCAGATGCAGAGAGACTGACAGTTAATGCCAGATGCTGGGGATTCTCTTCAAATTAAATATTCAGCACCAGGTGTTTGAGTTGGCCTAACAAAGGAACATGTACTTATGAGGGATACAAGGATGGAATTAAAGAGACCAGTTCTCATTTGGATAAATTATTTAATCAAAGTATGTAAGAAGGGTTTGAAATCAGAGTAAAAAAGAGATTAAGTTAAATCATTCATTCGCAGCTATACAAAAGGGAAATATTGCGATTTGTAAAATTTCTTTTCAAAACATACTTAGGACAAATGTTGGTATTTATAATATTGGCTAAAGGAAAAAACCCTTTAATTTGCTTAGTGACAGCATAATATTAAGTCTGTTTCCAGCTCCCCACAGACTAGTAATAATTAGAATAATCATCTTTCTTTCATCTTGGTTAAAGTACATAGAAATAGAATTTCTTGTAAAAATATATCATATTTCTTTACTGAAAGATCTCATAGCTAAAATTCACGTTGGTACCTTTACAACTGGCTGCAGTAAGTGAACTGACCACGTAGTATGACTTCACATAGAAACTAGTGACCTCAGGAGCATTTTAAGATGTTTCCTTAACACAAGAGAAGCAAGTCATCACAAATACACTGTGACATGTGTTCAAGATAGATGTCCATGCATGTGTGGATGATACATGTTTGTGGGCAGGTGAATACTGTCATCACCAAAGTGTCCACTATCTCAGAAAGCAATCAAATGAAGGCAGGATGTTAATTTTACCGTAAGATGTATTCAAGGTACCACTGTCGTCACTTATATTTATTTCATACAAGTTACTTTTTATGTATATAATAGAGATGAATGAGAAAGTAGCCTCTTAAAAATACATCAGACAATACTACAAACAGAGCAAAGGCACAGCTGTGTAGTCAACACATAGGAATCTCCCTTTTTCCTAAGTGACCCTCACCTTACAGAAGTAACTTGAATTTAGAGTTTATCATTGTGGAAGGGGTTCTTTCAAGTCCCAATAGCAAATTGTTTTTATACTAAAAATAGTAGAAAAATAGAAATAAATTTCATCTCTGTTACAGACACTTTGTTGGACTTCCTATGGTTTACAATGAGAAACACTTCAATATGGTTTCAGCTGTACTCTAAACCCATCTTTTATATTGAAAATCTTCAGAATGCTGAGATTTATTCCAAAGACTACACGCTGGTCACGATCATAAGGGGCTGACCATGGCAGGAATCAAGAGAAGATGGGACGCCCTGCTAGTCAAATGATAAAACTATAAAAGAAATACTGTTGCACTCATGTAAACATCATATGTTTAATGATTTCACACATATGATGATGCAAATATTTACACTTTAAGCATATAACATTGACTATTTATTTATTTAAATGTATTTTTTTAAGTCTTTATTGAATTTGTTACAATATTGCTTTTGTTTTATGTTTAGGCTTTTTGGCCGAGGCATGTGGGATCTTAGTTCCTGACCAGGGACTGAACCCACACCCCCTGCATTGGAAGGCGAAGTCTTAACCACTGAACCGCCAGGGAAGTCCCAACATTGACTATTTAAATGATAAGAGAGAGGTTTAAAGTAAAGTGAAAAAAACGCATAATAGAATAATGTGACATAGAGCAATCTTGCGTGTTACAGAATGGCTGGGTCATAACTTGTTAATTCAATTGTTCAGAACATGGTTTTCATCACCTGTGGAAGAACAAGTTGACTATATCTAAATCTTCTAAGAAACTTAGTGTTTTTTTAGTTCTATTTTTTACCATAATATTGCAGCATAATTTTAAAGGTTACATGCTTTTACAAGACTTACAATGAAAACATGCAGACCCCTTATCTACTCTACCCCACCACCAACTCCCTCTCCCCAGCCATGTTCAGCTTTTCTAGCATTTCTTCTGGAATCTATTCTGAATTTCTAAATGACATGCGTGTACTATACTATTGCTTCCTGAGGGGATGGATTAGTTTCCTGTTGCTTCTGTAACAAATGACCATAAACATGCTGGCTCAAACAACAGAGTTACTATCTTACAGTTCTGTAGAATAGAAGTCTGACACAGGTCACGATGGGCTAAAATCAAGGTGTCAGCTGTGTTTTCTGGATGCCCTAGAGTAGAATCTATTTCCTTGTCTTTTCTAGCTCCTAGAGGCCACCCACATACCTTGGCTCATGGCCCCCTTCATCTATCTTCAAAGCCAGCAAACCTGCATCACTGTGCTTTTCTTCTGTAGTCACATCTTCCTCTAAGTGACACTCTGCCTCCCTCTTTCAGTTTTAAGGATGCTTGTGATTATATTGGGCTCACTAAATAATACAGCATAATCTTCCTGTTATAAAGTCAGCTTATTAACTACCTTAATTCCATCTAGTACCTTAATTTGTCTTTGCCATATAATGTAACACATTCATAGGTTCTGAGGATTAGGATGTGGCCAATTTTCGGGGAGGGGGCATTTGTTTTGATTAACACAGGGGCCTTCACCATCCCCAAAGTAGATCTTTTGCCCAATCCCCTTGTTTTTAGTGTTAGCAGCCTATCTTTTGCTATTCCTGGCATCTCTGAGTCCCTTGGTTCAATTTCTCCTCCAACCTTCAGCTGCTGTGAAGGAAGATCAGACTACATGTGGCTGGAAGGGGAATCCAGGGCTTTATCTGCTTCCTTACCAATTTTTCTATTTCCTATCCTGTCCCATTCCCCCATCCTTAGCAGTGCCATGTCCCTGCCAATTCCTGAAACTCTCTGTGATTCTTCGGGTTGTGAATTGGCTTTTTTCCCTGAAAGAAGTTGGCTTCTTTCTGCTTATAAGCATCTTTGCCCATGATTTTTACCTCTCTCATTCTCTTGTTTCTTATGGATAAAAAAAATTCTTTGCTGCAATTTTATGAGGGTTTCAAGAGGGAATGGAGACAAACATGTGTGTTCCATCAGCCATGTCCAACCACAAGTCTACGATACTCATTTTACAGAAGAAAAAGCAAGGTCTCAAGGATATCAAATAACTTGCTTATGCTCACAAAGCCAGTCAATTTGAAACCAGAATTCCTGTCTAGGCTTTTCCGATTCTTGCATTAGGAAGACGATTAAATGAGATGAACTTTAAGTTCTCTCCCTAATCTAAGGCTTTATGGATACAGTTAACCACAGTGATTCTCAAGATTTATTGCCTCTCTCACCAGAAAGGCAATTTAAATTTATATACATGCCATATAGCATCTACAAGATAATAATTACCTGGAGAACTTTATATGTCTTTATAACTCGTGTGTGTCATAAACGTAACGGTCACATGATAAATATTGGAATGAAATAATAATAAATGCTTATTTACCAAAAAGATTTGATCCTCAGGGTCTCCTAAGCTATAATTCTAGAAACAGTCACTGTCAGGTCTAAGGCTCAGATTAAGCCCCTGATACAATGTGATGGTAATTCTATAGCAGGATTCTGTGCTTTGTGAGTCGGCAGTCTGCTCATACAGTGTTCCCAAGGCTCTTTCATAAGCACATTTAAGTAAGAGGCCATGGCCATCTGTGTGGATTATCAGCACTTGGTAGATCTTGGCACAGGATCTAAATTTCAGGTAATTTTTCTTGTTAACACTTCTGGTATTTGGGGTCTGGAAGGCATCAGTGTTAGCAATAACGTCCTTGCAGTTTCCTATATTCAGACAGAGTGAAGATGGTGTTAAGTCTGGGCTATAACCTTAAAGAGTTTAAGAACTGAAAAACTTATAGTGTCAAGAGAATGAGAAGATAAACCACAGACTGGAAGAAAATATTGGCCAAACACACATCTGATAAAAAACTGTAATCCAAAATACACAAAGAACTCTGAAAACTCAACAATAAGAAAACAAACCAACCAATTAAAATGGGCAGAAGACCTTAGCAAGATACCTCACCAAAGAAGACATACAGATGGCAAATAAGCATATGAAAAGACACCTCACAGCTTCAGTCATTAGGGAATGGCAAATTCACACAACAGTGAGATACCACTACACACTCAGTAGAATGGCCAAAATCCAGAACACTGATAATACCAAATGCTGACAACGATGTGGAACAACAGGAACTCTCATTCATTGCTGATGGGACTGTGAAGTGATGCAGTTACTTTGGAAGATAGTTTGGCAATTTCTTACAAAACTAAATTTACTCTTACCATACAATCCAGCAATCATGCTCCTTGGTATTTAACCAAAAGAGTAGAAAACTTATGTCCACATCAAAACCTGCACATGGATGTTTGCTCATAATTCCCAAAACTTGGAAGCAACCAAGATGTCCTTCAGTAGGTGAAGGGATAAACTGTGATACATCCAGACAATAGAATAATATTCAGTGTTAAAAAGAAATGGCTATCGAGCCATAAAAAGACATGGAGGAACCTTAAATATGTATTACTAAGTGAAGGAAGCCATCTGTAAAGGCTACATAGTATATGATCCCAACTATATGTCATTCTGGAAAAGGTAAAAAACTATGGGGAAAGCAAAAAGATCAGTGGTTAGAAGGGGTTCTGGGGTGGGAGGGAGGGATGAATAGGTGAAACACAGTGGATATTTAGGGCAGTGAAACTACACTGTGTGATACTATAATGGTGATACATGTTATTCTACATTTGTCCAAACTCATAGAATGTACAACACCAAGAGTGAACCCTAACATAAACTATAAATTTGGGTTGATGATGATGTGTCAGTGTAGGTTCATCAATTGTAACAAACGTACCACTTTGGTGCAGATGTTGATAACGGGTAAGTCTGTGTATGTATGGTGACAAGGGGTACATGGGAACACTCTGTATCTTCTGCTCAATTTTGCTTTGAGCTTAAAACTGATTAAAAAAAAATCCAGGGCTTCCCTGGTGGCGCAGTGGTTGAGAGTCTGCCTGCCGATGCAGGGGACACGGGTTCGTGCCCCGGTCCGGGGAGATCCCACATGCCGCGGAGCGGCTGAGCCCGTGAGCCACGGCTGCTGAGCCTGCGTGTCCGGTGCCTGTGCTCCGCAGTGGGAAAGGCCACAACAGTGAGAGGCCCGTGTACCACAAAAACAAAAACAAAACAAAACAAAACCCCAAAACTTTACAGTGCCCTAGCTTCATATAATATATAAATTTTAAAAATTATGGTATTCTCCATATAGAATTCAAAATGGAAACAGTATAAATTATAACTTAAATTAAAAATTTTTTTCCTAAATGAAAATGTCCCTGTTTTGAGGGGAAATAGCAAATTTTTTCAAAGAATATTTTTCTCTCCTTTTTGGAGGGGTGCTCCGGCTTACTGAAGCTAGTGGTCTGCATTTGGTTACCCAGCAGTAGGTGGAGGCACATTGTAATTCCTGTATTCTTTTTCTTTCCCCAGTGGTTTCCTCGGTCCCCATGACCCAGACACACGGAAAGGGGCAAGGCCTGAAAACCCCTGCCCACAGCGAGGTACCTGCTTAGGCCACAGATGTATCCTTCCTCCTGGTTCCTGAAGTCCCTCCTGAGCTTGGTGAACCTTCAGAGGCCATTTCCAGGGATGAAAATGAGGATTTAGACAGATGTGAATTTAAGAGCTACCCCTCTTGTCTAACTCTGCAAACTGAGGCAAGTCATTTTATCTCTCCAAACCTCAGATGCTCTGTAACATCTGTTTTAAACTATCAACCCCTTAACACATACACACTACTATGTATATAATAGATAACAAACAAGGACCTATTCTAGAACACAGGGAACTATATTCAATATTTTCTAATAACCTATAAGGGAAAAAAATCTGAAATATATATATATTTTTTTTTCCTGAATATATTCAGGAAAAAACGCATACGCCCTTATTGACCAACTGCATCATTGTCGAAGTTCTGCCGCTTTTCATATGCTTTAAAGGCAAGTCCAATCTACCTCTAGAAAACTGTTTCATACAATTCTGCTTTGATTTCAAATCCTCTTGGTTGCCTTAACTCAATAAATTTTTGGACGATAGTTATCATTTATAACTCTGCAGGTTTGTGAATTGCAGTGCCCCTGAGCTCCATTTTTCAACTCAGTTTTTTGTGAGCTGGCCGCAAAACCGCAGGATTGCTTCAGGCCCTATTCTGGTTCTGGAGGGGTGGGGCAGGCTGAGCCTTTGGTTAATTCTTCTTCCCGATGGGAAATTAGACATGTGGCCGTCCAAACACCTACAGCTAATGTCTCATTGGTTCCCCCTCTTCCCGTTCATCCTCCGCACTAATTGCAAACTGTATGAAACAGGTTAAGGTGCTGATTCTCCAAGTGGGGAGGTTGCTACTAAAGCGGCTGGGATGGCAAACCCGAGCACCAGGAGATGAAAAATGAGGTGCGTTTTAGAAACTTTCCCGATCACACGGTGTACCATCCTCTGGGTTCCCCATGCATATTTTAGCTGTAGGAAGATTCCCTTGAACCTGGAGATTTGGGACCCATGGAATGGGTATCACGCAATATTACTTTAAAGGGTCTGCATTTGCTCACCCAACCTCACCAAGCCTCTCAGCCCCAAGTCTCCAGCCTTATGTCTCATCCAGCTGTGGGTGTAGATGTGGTCAATCCAGGTTGCATCACAGCCCCTGAACGGATTTTGTAAGAATTTCTCTCTCTTTCACTGTCTTTGTGTTTTGTTTTTGAAATTTATTTTTATCATGGGGTTTAGCTGATTTTCACTGCTCTGTTTATGCCACTTTATAAACACTTGTTTCACTTACAGAGAGATATCAATACATAGGTTTTAAGATTCTTAGTAGTCAGATATATTCTTCTGCAGTGAAGAGGGGGTGTTGAGTCCAGTTCACTGAGCAAGGTGTAGATCTTGTCTATTACATATTTGGTTTATGGAATGGTATCTATGCTAATTTCGAACTCTGGTTTTATGCATCACCCCCACCTCACCTTTCCCCTTAAGCTGACATAAGTGTGTTTTCTAAATGTGTGACTCTGCTCTGTATTGTAATTCAGCTCATGTGTAGCAATTTTTACATTTCCTCTATAAGTGATATCTTACGGTAAGTTTCTTTTTCTGTGTGACTTATTTCACTTATAATCATCGTACCTTAATGCACTCATTATGCTATTTCTAGCCTTATGACATTGATTTCATGGCTGAGTGATATTCCATTGTACATAAGTACCACAACTTGTTTATCCATTTTTCTCATTCCTGCGATATTTAAGGTGTACCAAAGTCGAGCTTCTTGTTAACAGAGGAGCCCTAAATTTTGGGGTGCCTGTTTCCTGTCAATTTTTGGTTTTCCCAAGATTTACGCCCATGAGTGGAAGTGCCCTAGGCTCTGTAGCTGTTTTTTAGATGTTTTAGGAAACACCATACACTTCTCCAGAGTGGCTGTTGGCAATTTACCTCCCACCCATCAGCATAACAAGGCTCCCTTTTCTCCATGGGCTGTCCTGATATCTGGTTTTTATGCTTATCCAGGAAGGCTCTTTCAACCGATGTGAAGTGAGACTTCTTTGTAGTTCTGATTTGCTTGCCCGCTTGTTTTGTTGGACAAAAAGGGCGTATGCATCATTGTCGAAGTTCTGCTGCTTTTCATGTGCTTTAAAGGCAATTCCAGTCTACCTCCTGAAATCTGTTTCCTGCGATTCTGCCTTTCTTTCAAGTCCTCTTCGTTGCCTTACCACAATATATTTTTGGATGATAGTTGTCATTTATAACTCTGCAGGTTTTTGAATTGCAGTGCCCCTAAGCTCCATTTTTCAACTCGCTTTTTTGGGAGCCGGTCGCAAAACCGCAGGATTGCTTCAGGCACTATTCTGGTTCCCGGGCGGCAGGCTGAGCCTTTGGTTAATTCTTCTTTCTGATGGGAAATTAGAGACATGTGCCTGTCCCAACACATAGAGCTAGTCTCTCATTGGTTCCCCCTCTTCCCGGTCATCCTCCGGAAAAATTGCAAACCGTGCAAAACAGGAGGTTAAAGGTGCTCATTCTCCAAGTGGGGAGATTGTTAGTAAAGTGGCTGGAGTGGCGAAACTGAGCACCAGGAGGTGAATAGATGAGGTGCCTTTTAGATACCTTTCCTGATCAGACTGTGTACCATCTTCTTGGTTTCCCATGCATGTCTTAGTTGTAGGAAGATTCCCATGAACGTGGAGATTTGGTACCCATGGAATGGGTACCAGGCGGTATTACTTTAAAGGGTCTGCATTTGCTCACCCAACCTCACTAATTCTCTCAGCCCGAACAGTGTGCAGCCTTATGTCTCCTCCTGCTGTGGGTCTAGATGTTTTCAATCCAGGTTGCATCACAGCCCCTGAGCAAAAGTTGTAAAAATTTCTCTTTCTCTCACTGTCTTTTTTTAAATGTATTATTATATTGGTTACAGCTGATTTTCAATGCTCTGTATCTTGCTGCTGTGTATCCACTTGATTCACGTACAGAGAAACAGCAATAAATTCTTTTTCAGATTCTTACCAGTCGTATATATTCTTTTCCAGTGACTTGAGTGTGCTGAGTGCAGTTCTTTTAGCTACTGTGTAGGCCTTGCCGATTACCAATTTGGTATTTGGAAAGGTATCTTTGTTAATTTCAACCTCCTGGATGATGCCTCACCCCTCCCCACCTTTCCCTTTTAGCAGCCTTAAGTGTGTTTTCTATATATTTGACTATGTTTCTGTTTTGTAATTTAGTTCATGTGAAGCCATTTTGGATTCCACCTTTATGTGATATCTTATGATATGTATCTTTTTCTTTCTAACTTATGTCACTTAGAATGATTGTACGTAACTCCTCCCGAGTTGTTGCAACTGGCCTTATTTCATTGATTTCCTGGCTGAGTAATTTCCCACTCTACATAACTACCACATCTTCTTTATCCATTTTTTTCCTTCCAAGGACATTTAGGGTGTATCAAAGTAAAGGCTCTTTTAAACAGAGAGGCGGTAAATGTTGGGGTGCCTTTGTCGATTTTTGTTTTTTCCCAAGATAAAACATGTTCCCATGAGTGCAACTGCCCTATGCTCTTAGCTCATTTTTTTAGCTGTTTTAGTAAACACAACACACTTCTCCAGAGTGCCCGTTGGCAATATACATTTCTACTATCAGCCTCAGAGGGCTCCCTTTTCTACTCGCCCTGTCCTGCATTTCTGGTGTTTACACTTTATGAGGATGGCCCTTCCGACTGATGCGAAGTGATACCTCTTTGTAGTGTGGATTTGAAATGCCCACCTGTTTGGTTGGCTAAAAACGGCGTATACCCTTTTCTTGAATATAATCAGAAAAAACGCATACGCCCTTTTTGGCCAACTGCATTGTTGTTGATGTTCAGCCCATTTTCATGTGCTTTAATGGTGAGTCCTTTCTACCTCTTCAAATCCCTTTCCTGCAATTCTCCCTTGATTACAAGTCCTTTTCGGTGACTTACCTCAAGACATTTTTCAACGATAGATATTTTCAACTGTGCAGTTTTGTGAATTTTCGTGCCCCTGAGTTCCATTTTTCAACTTGTATTTTTGGGAACTGGCCACAAAACAGCGGGATTTCCTCAAGCCCTATTCTATTTCCGTGGGCAATCTTACCCTTTGGTCAATTCATCTTCCTGATGGGAAATTACAGTGGCATGTGCCTCTCCGAACACCTAGGGCTTGTCTCTCATTGTTTCTTCTCCTTCCGCTTCATCCTCTGGACAAATTCCAAACTGTGCGCAACAGGATGCTGAAGGTGCTGACATCCCCAAGTGGGGAGATTGTTAGGAAAGAGGCTGGGGTGGTGAACCCGACTACCGGGAGAGGAGGAGATGACGTGTCTTTTACATACACTTCCCGATCAAACGGTGTACCATCTTCTGGGTGTCACAGCCATGTTTCAGCTGTAGGAAGGATCCTGTGCATGTAAGGAGAACACCAGGGATTTTTCCTAAATCAGTGTCTCCCCAAACCCCAAACTGGGAAATTTTTAAGCTATGGGTACATGTATGTTCACTAAGGGCCTTGGGCAGTAGGCAGAGTCCGAGCTTTAGATGACTGAAATCTTCAGGGTCAGAAGCACTCACCATCGGCCTCCTTTAGGTTACATTTTATCTGTCGTTGATAGATGATGTCAATAAAAATATCTATTCTTTTTCAGATTATTTCCCCTTATAGGTTATTACAAAATATGGAGTGTAGTTCCCTGTGCTATACAGTACTTCCTTGTTGAGGATCTATTTTATACATAGCAGTGTGTATGTGTTAATCCTAAACTCTTAATTTATCCCTCCTCCTGTGTTTCCCCTTTGGTAATAATAAGTTATAAGATTTTATCCTTCTCAGAAAGGGGGAAGCTGAAAGAGAGGTAGCATTTTCAATGGAAAAGCATTCAAAACAAGATTGAAGCTTCAGCCAAGATTATTAGATGTACATCGTTGGAAAGAAATCACGTCATTTCGCTAACGTTGACATGACAAATAAGACAAACCCCTCCACTGAACTTCCTTACAATAAAGTGATGGAAATATCAAATGGAAGTGTTAGAAACATCTTATTTTACCCGAGCCTTATACACTGCTCTATGTTAATTACAGTTTGGCTCACACATCTGTTCATTGAAGTTGCAATGTTCTCAAATTCTGTTACTGATCCTCCAGAGTGGGCCCCAACAAGTGTCCCCCTGCCCAGTGTCATTGGAGCCAACAGATTGAGACTGAGTTTGGTTCAGAAGCAAAGGATAACTTTATATTTTGATCAGAGAATGGAAAGGTGAGAGCGTGCGCTACACCGCGGGCTGTGGGCTTAGCTGCTTTGTAGGGATCCCAGCAGCGTCAGCGGGAAGCAGGGGGCAGAGCTCTTGAGGGCCGGGTTGGCTGCAGCTCAGGCTCTATGTCACGGAGTCTGCATGGGGCCCGGCGAGCTGAGGTGTGGGCCCAGCCATTTTGCACTAGGAAATCGGGTCTGAAGTGCCGGGTGTGGGACGTCTGCATGTGGAAACCTAGGAGCACGTGAAATTAGACAAAGCGCAAAGGAAAAAGAGGTTAGACTTTATTTTATTGCCTAGATTCTATTTTTATCTCCGAGGAATTATTCATGGGCTTTGCCGGTGACAAACCACTCCTCTGCCTTTTGTCCCATTCCTCATTGTTGGGGCACGGGGGGTGCCAACCCCTCTTCTGTAACTGCTTCGTGCTGAGTTGGGAGTCCTCATACCTGGAGGGAGAAGCAGAACTTCTCCCCAGCAGCTTCAGGTGAAGTTGATGGTCCCCAGGTCTCCTGCCTCTCTGCTCCTCTGCCTGAGCACCAACACTGGAAGTGTTATAAATTCTATTATAGATTCTAATGACCTTTAAGGGTCCAGGAAAGAGATGTGCAGAGACGCTGTGGGGGCCGGTTTCACCCCGCCCCACATTTGTTCGGCCACCTTAGGCTGACCGTTTCTGCCAGCCTAGATGCTCTGACCAGTAGTCTGTGCTTTCTTCAGTTAGGCCCCTAAATTAATGTACAAACAGCACCAGGTGTCAGAGCCCTGCCTGCTCAACTCCCAGACAGTCCAGAGCCGGTGGTGATCCAGGACCGGGACGGCCACTGAGTCAATGGCCTTTTGAAGTAGCCAGGAGTCCAGCCGGTCTCATCGGCTGCCATTCCCACAGTGTCTGTAGGCTTTTCTACGGTAACAGCGTGATATACGGTTCCCCCGCCAAGCTTATTAGCTCCGATCTGGGTGCAGTAAGTCCTTCAAGCAGTAGTCTGCTCCTTTGGGGCACACTCTTGTTTTCTGAGAGAAGCTCCAGGTCAAGTGATGTTCACACGAGTCGTCATGGTGCCCTGTTGACCCCGGTTATCTCTCTGGATGTTGGAGTTGGAGGGCCTCCTCACTCGAGGTCGGTGTGCCCACGGAGCGAACCCTGCAACTTCAGGGCATGGTTGGTGGTTAGGATCACCACGTGGGGTCCTTTTCCCTTAGGAGGGAGGTGGCCTTTTGGGCTGCTGATTTCCAGGTTTTTAGATACCGCCAGTATCACGGCCAGATGGGGCGGCAGGCCAAGCCTTTGGTGACTGTAGTTTCTCCTCCCTGGAGAGCATTCTTGTGTTGTTCGATTTCAAGTGGTCCCAGTTTTTGCACTAATTCTCCAATGGCGATTCACCTTTCACCGGGAATGTAAAGGTCAAAGGGTTTAGCTAAATTAGGGAGTTCCAGGGCAAGGGTCTGAATTGACTGCTCTTTCCATTCTTGAAAGGCCACTTCTGGATTCTATTCAAAAGGATCATCATCTTTTCCTTTCAGTGTTTCATATAGAGGCCCAGCTAGTAGACTGTAGTTAGGGATCCAGAAGCAGCAAACCCCGGCCTCCCCAGGAACCCCTAAGCTGTCTTCTCGTTTTAGAAGGGGTAAGGCTGCAAATGGCTTCTTCCCTTTCCTAGGATGGGCTTCTCCGACCTTCTGTGAGAATGAAGCCCAGGCAGGTCACCTTAGTCTGTGATATTTGAGCCTTTCTCTTGGACGCCTTCTATCCTTTATTGGCTTGGTAGTTCAGAGGCCTCCTTAGTAGGGCTGGCGATCAGAGTGTCATCTGCATATTGAAGGAGGGTTCCCTTCTCCAGAGGTAGAACTTTTAGGTGTTTAGCTAACATTTCCATAAAGATGGTGTGGGAATTTTGAACCCTTCGGGCAGGACGGACTAGCAGTATTGTTTTTGTTTTATGTTGAGTCCTGCCACTCAGAAGCCAAAATTTCTTGTGACTCTGGGACTAATGGAATACAGAAGAAGGCATCATTGAAGACTAATACAGAATACCATGTCCTGGTGGATGGTAGAATGACCAGCAGTGTGTAGGAATTAGGAACTACTGGATGTATATCCTCGGTGGCTTCACTGAGTGACCTGACGTCCTTTACCATGTACCCAGCAGCTCACGGCGCTCTCGTGGTCAGGCCCCTCCCAGGATACAAAGCTACCCTTGCAGGTACCATGGCAGGGCTGGGCACACAGGAACCAAGCACATAGCCCTCATTGCAGAGCAGCCCCAGCTCACCTGTTTGTCAGAGCTGACACAGAGCACCTCAGAGCAGGACTTGAACTAACAAACAGCAGCTCTGACAGGTCTGTGATCCTGGGCTTCATTCTGTGTGGCCTCCGTCCACCTGGTCTTCCAGAGGCTTCCACTGCAGCCGGGACACCAGGCCTCTGTCTCCAACCACCACCCACCCCTCCTCTCCCTGACTCCTGGGTTCCTCTCATTAGAAGAAGGTCTTCTTGAAATTGTCTCCCACTCATGGGCCAGATAAAATGATTAGAAAACAAGCCAGAGCTGCAGCCCCTTGTCTATCCTGACTCTCAGGAGCCCACACCTGTTCCTTGGACCTGGCCGGTTCAGCAAGTTCCATTTTCTGCAACTTTGAGCCCCTGAGGGGTGATGATTGGCTGACCTTGGCAGCCTGACCCTGCCGGCCAGCCCTCCCAAGGTGTGCCTGGGTTGAGGTCAATATAAACACCGCTCCAGGCAGCAAGAGCCCCTGCAGCTGTGCCTGACGCCATTTTCTCTGCCCTGTCAGCAGTCTCGGGGCTGGGCTGGTGGGAGGGAATGAGGGGCCACGGCTCTGTGGGTGGCCCATGTGAGTGGGGCTCTGCTGGACTTTCTGCAGCAGTTGCCAGGCTGCCACCTGCTAAAGAAGAGGATGTGTCACCCATACCTGCTGCTGGAATTTCTCCCCGGGCAGAGGTGAGAAAGGAAAAAAGCACTGAGGGCCGGGACAGGAGGGGTACCTCAGGCAGGGAAATGGAAAGCTCCCAGAAGAGCACCCAAGGCCAGGACGATCCTGGCTGGCCTGCAGGCACCAAGTCGGCCTGCGTGCTGTCGCTGGTGTGGCTCCACGGCCCTTCCTCTAGGCTTTCAAGTCCTTGCACACATTCAGGTGTTTTACCTGGGAAGGGTGGGAACACTTCAGCAGCAGCTGGACTGGGGCTCAGCTCACGTTTACTCAGAGACGCCTCGGCACGGTCCCCCAGCTTTTCAATGAGGACGCACCTTGCGGGTGGCGGGGGGGCTGCTGGCTGCATGGGAGATGATTCCCCACCTCTGACCACCTTCAGAATTGTTTACCACTGGAGCAAGTGCCCTGATAGGGTTTGCCTCTGTATGACCGGTGGGTTCTGTTTTTTCTCTTTTTTCTTTTTTGGCTCAAGGTAGGTTTTATTCCTCTTCTTGTATTTATAGATATAAGCATGGAAATAATTCATTCATATAAAGATGTCTATGGGAAGAAATTTTTTTTCTGTTTTTCAAAAAAATATTAATTTTTAGTTTAATTTTATTTAATTTTTTATACAGCAGGTTCTTATTGGTTATCTATTTTATACATTTAAGTGTATATATGTCAATCCCAGTCTCCCAATTCATCCCACCACCATCACCCCGCCACTTTCCCCCCTTGGTGTCCATACATTTGTTCTCTACATTTGTGTCTCTATTTCTGCCTTGGAAACCAGTTCATCTGTACCATTTTTCTAGGTTGCACATGTATGCGTTAATATACGATATTTGTTTTTCTCTTTCTGACTTACTTCACTCTGTATGACAGTCTCTAGATCTATCCAAGTCTCTACAAATGACACAATTTCATTCCTTTATATGGCTGAGTAATGTTCCATTTTATATATGTACCACATCTTTTCCATTCGCCTGTCTATGGGCATTTAGGTTGCTTCCATGACCTGGCTATTGTAAACAGTGCTGCAATAAACTTCATGGTGAAATGTGTCTTTCTGAATTATGTTTTTCTCTGGGTATATGCCCAGTAGTTGGATTGCTGGGTCATATGGTAATTCTATTTTTAGTTTTTTAAGGAACTTCCATACTGTTCTCCATAGTGACTGTATCAATTTACACTCCCACAAATAGTGCAAGAGGGTTCCCTTTTCTCGACACCCTCTCCAGAATTTGTTGTTTGTATATTTTGTGATCATGCCCATTCTAACTGGTGTGAGGTGATACCTCATTGTAGTTCTGGTTTATATTTCTCTAATAATTAGTGATGTAGAGCAGCTTTTCATGTGCTTCTTGGCCATCTGTATGTCTTCTTGGGACAAATGTTTATTTAGGTCATCTGTCCATTTTTGGATTGGGTTGTTTGTTTTTTTACTGTTGAGATCCATGTGCTGTTTATATATAGTGGAGATTAATCCTTTGTCCGTTGAGTCATTTGCAAATATTTTCTCTCATTCTGAGGGTTTTCTTTTCATCTTGTTTGTAGTTTCCTTTGCTTTGCAAAAGCTTTTAAGTTTCATTTGGTCCCATTTGTTTATTTTTGTTTTTTATTCCACTACTCTAGGAGATGGATCAAAAAAGATCTTGCTGTGATTTATGTCAAAGAGTATTCATCCTATGTTTTCCTCTCTTAGAGTTTTATAGTGTCCAGTCTAACATTTCGGTTTCTAATCCATTTTGAGTTTATTTTTGTGTATGGTGTTAAGGGGTGTTCTAATTTCATTCTTTTACATGTAGCTGTCCTTTTTTCCCAGCACCACTTATTGAAGAGACTGTCTTTTCTCCATTGTATATCCTTGCCTCCTTTGTCATAGATTAGTGGACCATACGTGTGTAGGTTTATCTCTGGGCTTTCTTTTTTTTTCTTTTACATCTTTATTGGAGTATAATTGCTTTACAATTGTGTGTTAGTTTCTGCTGTATAAAAAAGTGAATCAGCTATACGTATACATATAACACCATATCCTCTCCCTCTTGCACCTCACTCTCACCCCCTTATCCCACTCCTTTAGGTGGTCACAAAGCACCGAGCTCATCTCCCTGTGCTATATGGCTGCTTCCCAGTAGCTATCGATTTTACATTTGGTAGTGTATATATGTCCATGCCACTCTCTCACTTTGTCCCAGCTTACCCATCCCCCTCCCCGTATCCTCAAGTCATTTCTCTACGTCTGTGTCCTTAATCCTTTCCTGCCCCTAGGTTCTTCATAAACTTTTTTTTTTTTTAGATTCCATATATATGTGTTAGCATGCGGTATTGTTTTACCTGTTTCTGACTTATTTCACTCTGTAGGACGGACTCTAGATCGATCCACCTCACTACAAATAACTCAATTTCGTTTCTTTATATGGCTGAGTAATATTCCATTATATATATGTGCCACATATTCTTTATCCATTTATCTGTCGATCTACACTTAGGTTGCTTCCATGTTCTGGAGATTGTAAATAGAGCTACAATGAACATTGTGGTACATGACTCTTTTTGAATTATGGTTTTCTCAGGGTAAATGTCCAGTAGTGGGATTGCTGGATCATATGGTAGTTCTATTTTTAGTTTTTAAGGAACCTCCATACCATTCTCCCTAGTAGCTATATCAATTTCCATTCCCACCAACAGTGCAAGAGGGTTCCCTCTTCTCCAATAAATGTCTCTCCAGCATTTATTGTTTGTAGATTTTTTGATGATGGCCATTCTGACTGGTATGAGGTGATACCTCACTGTAGTTTTGATTTGCATTTCTCTAATGATTAGTGATGTTCAGCATCCTGTCATGTGTTTTTTGGCAACCTATATATCTTCTTTGGAGAAATGTCTATTTAGGTCTTCTGCCCATTTTTGGATTGGGTTGTTTGTTTTTGTGATATTGAGCTACATGAGCTGCTTTTTGGAGATTAATCCTTTGCCATTTGCTTCACTGGAAAATATTTTCTCCCATTCTGATGGTTGGCTTTTCATCTTGTTTATGTTTTCCTTTGCTGTGCAAAAGATTTTGCTTCATTACGTCCCATTTTTTATTTTTGTTTTTATTTCCATGTCTCTAGAAGGTGGGTCAAAAAGGATCTTGCTGTGATTTATGTCACAGAGTGTTATGCTTATCTTTTCCTCTAAGAGTTTTATAGTGTCTGGTATTACATTTAGGTCTCTAATCCATTTTGAGTTTATTTTTGTGTATGGTGTTAGGGAGTGTTCTAATTTCATTCTTTTACATATAGCTGTCCAGTTTTCCCAGCACCACTTACTGAAGACACAGTCTCTTCTCCATTGTATACCCTTGCCTCTTTTGTCTCAGATTAGTTAACCATAGGTATGTGGGTTTATCTCTGTGCTTTCTATCCTGTTCTATTGATGTATATTTCTGTTTTTGTGTCAGTACCATATTGTCTTGATTACTGTAGCTTTGTAGTATATTCTGAAGTCTGGAAGTCTCATCCCTCCAGCTCTTTTTTTTCCTCTCAAGACTGCTTCAGCTATCCAGGGTCTTTGGTGTCTCCCTACAAATTTTAAGATTTTTTTGTTCTCGTTCTGTAGAAGATTCCACCAGTAATTTTATAAGGATTGCATTGAATCTGTAGATTGCTTTGGGTAGTATAGTCACTTTCATAATATTGATTCTTCTAATCCAAGAACATGGTATATGTCTCCATCTGTTTATATCATCTTTTATTTCTTTCATCAGTGTCCTATAGTTTTCTGAGTACAGGTCTTTTACTTCCTTTGGTAGGTTTATTCCTAGGTATTTTATTCTTTTTGTTGCAGTGGTAATGGGATTGTTTCCTTAATTTCTCTTTCTCATCTTTCATTGTTAGTGTATAAGAATGCAAGCGATTTCTGTGCATTAATTTTGTATCCTGCAACTTTACCAAATTCATTGATTAGCTCTAGTAGTTTTCTGGTGGCATCTTTAGGATTCTCTATGGTACCATGTCATCTGCAAACAGTGACAATTTTACTTCTTCTTTCCAATTTGTATTCGTTTTATTCCTTTGTCTTCTCTGATTGCTGTGGCTAGGAGTTCCAAAACTATGTTGAATAATAGTGGCAAGAGTGGACATCCTCGTCTTGTTCCTGATCTTAGAGGAAATTCTTTCAGTTTTTCACCTTTGAGAATGATGTTTGCTGTGGGTTTGTCATATATGGCCTTTATTATGTTGAGGTAGTTTCCCTCAATGCCCACACTCTGCAGAGTTTTTATCATAAATGGGTGTTGAATTTTGTCAAAATCTTTTCCTGCATCTATTGAGATGATCATATGGTTTTTATTCTACAATTTGTTAATATGGTGTATCACATTGATGGATTTGTGTATATTGAAGAATCCTTGCCTCCCTGGGATAAACTCCACTTGATCATGGTGTATGATCCTTTTAGTGTTGTTCAATTCTGCTTGCCAGTATTTTGTTGAGGATTTTTACATCTATATTCATCAGTGATATTGGTCTCTAATTTTCTTTCCTTGTAGTGTCTTTGTCTGGTTTTGTTGTCAGGGTGATGGTGGCCTCATAGAATGAGTTTGGGAGTGTTCCTTCCCCTGCAATTTTTTTGAAGAGTTTGAGAAGGCTGGGTGTTAGCGCTTTTCTAAATGTTTGATAGAATTCACCTGTGATGCCATCTGGTTCTGGGCTTTTGTTTGTTGGAAGATTTTTCATCACAGTTTCAATTTCATTGCTTGTGATAGCTTTGGTCTTATTTTCTATTTCTTCCTGGTTCAGTCTTGGAATGTTATCCCTTTCGAAGAATTTGTCCATTTCTTCCAGGTTGTCCATTTTACTGGCCTAGAGTTGCTTGTAGTAGTCACTTATGATGCTTTGTATTTCTGTGGTGTCTGTTGTAACTTCTCCGTTTCATTTCAAATTTTATTGATTTGAGTCCTCTCCCTCTTGAGTCTCGCTAAAGGTTTATCATTTTTGTTTATCTTCTCAAAGAACAAGCTTTTAGTTTTATTGATCTTTGCTATTGTTTGCTTTGTTTCTATTTCATTTGTTTCTGCTCTCATCTTTATGATTTCTTTCCTTCTATTAACTTTGGGTTTTGTTCTTCTTTCTCTAGTTCCTCTAGGTCTAAGGTTAGATTGTTTATTTGAGATTTTTCTTGTTTCTTGAGGTACGCTTGTATTGCTATAAACTTCCCTCTTAGAACTGCTTTTGCTGCATCCCATAGGTTTCGGATCATCGTGTTTTTGTTGCCATTTGTCTCTAGGTAGTTTTTAATTTCCTCTTTTATTTCTTCAGTGATCTCTTGGTTATTGAGTAACGTATTGTTTAGCCTTCATTTGTTTGTCTTTTTAATGTTTTTTTCCCGTAATTGATTTCTAATCTCATAGCATTGTGGTCGGAACAGCTGCTTGATATGATTTCAGTTTTCTTAAATTTACTGAGGCTTTATTTGTGACCCAAGATGTGATCTATCCTGGAGAATGTTCCATGTGCCTTTGAGAAGAATGTGTAATCTGCTGTTTTTGGATAGAATGTCCTATAAATATCAATTAAATCTATCTGGTCTATTGTGTCATTTAAAACTTGGGTTTCCTTATTTTCTGTCTGGATGATCTCCACTGGTGTGAGGTGTTAAAGTCCCCCGCTATTATTGTGTTACCGTCGATTTCCTTTTTTATAGCTGTTAGCAGTTGCCTTATATATTGAGGTGCTCCTATGTTGGGTACATATATATTTATAATTGTTATATCTTCTTGGAATGATCCCTTGATTATTATGTACTGTCCTTCCTTGTCTCTTGTAACGTTCTTTATTTTAAAGTCTATTTTATCTTATATGAGCATTGCTACTCCAGCTTTCTTTTCATTTGCATTTGCATGTAATATATTTTTCCATCCCCTCACTTTCAGTCTGTATGTGTCCCTAGGTCTGAAATGAGTCTCTTGTAGACAGCATATATATGGGTCTTGTTTTTGTATCCATTCAGCGAGCCTGCATGTTTTGGTTGGAGCATTTAATCCATTCACGTTTAAGGTAATTATCCATATGTATGTTACTATTTTCTTAATTGTTATGGGTTTGTCTTGGTGGGCCCTTTTCTTCTCTTGTATTTCCCACTTAGAGAAGTTCCTTTAGCATTTGTTGTAGAGCTGGTTTGGTGGTGCTGAATTCTCTTAGCTTTTGCTTGTCTGTAAAGCTTTTGATTTCTCCATCGAATCTGAATAAGATCCTTGCTGGGTGGAGTACTCTTGGTTGTAGGTACTTCCCTTTCATCACATTAAATTTATCATGCCACTCCCTTCTGGCTTGTAGATTTTCTGCTGAGAACTCAGCTGTTAACCATATGGGAGTTCCCTTGTATGTTATTTGTCATTTTTCCCTTGTTGCTTTCAATAATTTTTCTTTGTCTTTAATTACTGTCAGTTTGATTACTATGTGTCTCAGCATTTTTCTCCTTTGTTTTATCCTGCCTGGGACTCTCTGCACTTCCTGGACTTGGGTGGCTATTTCTTTTCCCATGCTAGGGAAGTTTTCGACTATAGTCTCTTCAAATATTTTCTCAGGTCCTTTCTCTCTCACTTCTCGACTATAATCTCTTCAAATATTTTCTCGGGTCCTTTCTCTCTCTCTTCTCCGTCTAGGACCCCTATGATGCGAATGTTGTTGCATTTAATATTGTCCCAGACGTCTCTTAGGGTGTCTTCATTTATTTTCATTCTTTTTCTTTATGTTGTTCCATGGCAGTGATTTCCACCTTTCTGTCTTCCAGGTCACTTATCCGTTCTTCTGCCACAGTTATTCTGCTACTGATTCCTTCCAATGTATTTTTCATTTCAGTTATTGTATTGTTCATCTTTGTTTGTTTGTTCTTTAGTCCTTCTAAGTGTTTGTTCCTTAATTCTTGTAGGTCTTTGTTAAACATTTCTTGCATCTTCTTGATCTTTGCCTACGTTCTTTTTCCAAGGTCTTGGATCATCTTCACTATCATTATTCCGAACTCTTTTTCTGGAAGGTTGCCTCTCCCCACCTCATTTTGTTGTTTTTCTGGGGTTTTATCTTGTTCCTTGATCTGGTATAAAGTCCTCTGCCTTTTCATTTTGTCTATCTTTCTGTGAATGTGGTTTTCCTTCCACAGGCTGCAGAATTGTAGTTCTTCTTGCTTCTGCTGTCTGCTCTCCAGTGGATTAGTCTATCTTAGAGGCTTGTGCAAGCTTCCTGATGGGAGGGACTGCTGGTGGGTAGAGCTAGGTGTTGCTCTGGTGGGCAGAGCTTTAATCTGCTTGTCTGCAGATTAAATAAAACTTTAATAAAAAGTTTAATCCACTTGTCTGCTGATTCATGGGGCTGGGTTCCCTCCCTGTTGGTTGTTTGGCCTGAGGCAACCCAACACTGGAGCCTACCTTGCTGTTGGTGGGGCTAATGGCAGACTCTGGGAGGGCACACCCCAAGGAGTATTTCCCAGAACTTCTGCTGCCAGTGTCATTGTCCCCATGGTCAGCCACAGCCACTCCCCACCTCTGCAGGAGACCATCTAAAACCAGCAGGTGCGTCTGGTCATTCACCTACAGGGTCACTGTTCCTTCCCCTGTGTACTGATATGCACACTACTTTGTGTGTGCCCTCCAAGAGTTGAGTCTCTGTTGAGACTCTGAGACTCTGAGACTCTGAGTGGAGTCACACAGACTCTGGGTCCTGTGAAGTTTCGATGCTTTGTGGTTCTAGAAATCCTATAGGAGATGGTCCACAGCAGGTGAAGCTAATGCTGTCAGTAGAGGTGGTGAAGCCAAAGATCTGCAGTTCTGACTAGAGGTGCTGAGGTACATACAGGACAAAATCATCTCGTGTGAATGTAGTTCAGGCACGTTTAAGATGAATGCAGTAATCTTAATGCCTAACATCTTCTATCTTGTGCCTCCCGCCAGGGACCCCCTCCTCAGTTCCTGAGGCCCCTGTAAGTCATGTACAGGGGAATGGAGAGTGGCTCTGTCCAGTCTGAGCCCTGAGTTACCCTGTGTGTATCTTAGGATACTTTGTATTTCTGTGGTGTCTCTTGTAACATCATCTCTTTCATTTCTGATTTATTTGGGCCCTCTCTTTTTTTTTTAAAAAAGAAAACCATACTACTGTTGTCTTTTATTCTTTACAGAAGTTTTATAAGTGTGTGATCTACTACCCTTACTCTATGTATACTTTTTGCAGTGAGATTTTTACTTTTGTTTGTTTTATTCTTACTATCAATAATTAGTGAGACTTCTTTTAAGTTACCTTCAAGATTGCTTATAAAGCTGCTTTATTAGTGATGACAGAACCTTAATGGAAGTCGTGTTCTGGTTGTAAATGAGAAGGCAATGTACCAGCAAAAAGCCCCTTAAGTTTATGTCTCACTACTTCTTGTTCTTTTTTTAATTTAATTTTTATATTTTATCACAGCAAATTTGATTACAATGTTTTCTTTGTTCTAGGTGTGCAACATGTGATTCTTTTACACACATATATATATATCTGTACTTCTTCTGATCCTTTTCTCATGTAGGTTATGACACAATGTTGAGTAGTCTTCTCTTGGTATTCCGTAGGTCTTTGCTGATTATATATTTCACATGTGCTTCTGTATCTATGTTAACCCCAGTATCCTAATGTATCCAATCCTCACACCTTTCCATTTCGTGAACCATAAGTTGGTTTAATCAATCTGTGATTGCCTTTCTCTGTGGAAATATCTTCATTGGTATCAATTTTTAGCTAACAACTATAAGTGATATTACAGGATATGTGTCTTTTGCTGTCTGACTTAGTACAATTTGCCTGATTACCTCTAGAATCATCCATGGTGCTGCAAATGGCATTGTTTCATTTTTTTCCCTAGTTAGTATTCCATCTGTACATGTACCAGTTCTGCTTTGTCCACTCAAATCTTGATGGACTTTTTGGTTGCCTCCATGTCTTGGATATTGTAATACTGCTGCAGTGCACATTTGCCTGCCTGTGTCTTTCCAATTCTGTCTTCTAAGGTTATAGGTCCAGGAATGGGCCTCCTGGATCATATGGTAGCTCAATGATTGCCCTTTAATGGCATCTCCATTCTGTTCTCATTAGTGGCTCTTTCCAGGTTACGTCCCACTTAAAGTTGAGGGTATGCATTTCTCCACAACACCTTCAGCATTTATTGTTTGTAGTTTTCTTGCTGATGGTTATTCTGAGTGGTGTGAGCTGATACCTCTTTGTGATTGAATTTGCATGTCTCATAATCCGTTGAAATTTAGCTTTAAGACATGTCCTTTTTATTTTTCAAACTGTGATTACAGCTTAGTCCTTCAAAGTGTTTTCTTAAAGTATGTGTCACATTTTGACATTTTTTGGCCATTACCTCCCTCAAGACATTTTTAGGGCAGGTTTCATTTACACCCCTGCAGTGCTTGGTCACATGAAGTGACCATTAGCACAGGCTTTAAAGCAGCTTTTGCAGGTAATGGCCAGAGTGCAGCAGCCTTTCTACATTCCCCACGCTGGTACTAGGGAAGCAGACCTTCCTGCCATTAGTGTTCTACGGTTATAAAATAGAGTGGAATGTGCCCAGATAAATCCACAAATGCTGATGTCTTCTTATTTTTGTTTGTTTTTTAAATTTAATTTATATTTTTTATTGGAGTAATACTCCATTGTGTACAGGGACCACTTCTCCTTGGTGCATTCCTCTGCTGATGGACATTTTCGTTGCTTCCAAGTGTTGGCTATGGTAAATATTGCTGGAGTGCAGGACTGCCAGCCTGTGAGTTTTTGATTCTCATTTTCTCAGGTGATAGGCCCAGCAGTGGGTGTGACTGATTGACTGGGAGCTCAATGTTTCCCTTTACAAAGCACCTGCATTGTGTTTTCATTAGCGGCTCTTACCACGTCGCCGTTAGAACCGAGGGTATGCATTTCTCCACAATCCCTTCAGCATTTATTGTTTGCAGCATTTTTGCTAATGACCAATGTGACTGCTGTGAGCTGACAGGTTTTTGTAATTTGGGTTTGCATGTCTTTAATTATTCCTAAAATTCATCATTTTTCCACGTCTTTTACTTTTGTGTTAAAAAAGAAAACAAAAACGTGTGAGTACAATATACCTGTTGAAATTATCTTCTTGGAAGGTTGCCCTCTTTTAATTTTTGGTCGATTTTCAAACTCAACATGTTTTTGGAGGGCAGATGTAATTTACAGACCTGCAAGTTTGGTGAATATTTAGTGACCATTAGCACTGGGTTTAAAGCTGCTGTTGTGGGAAACGGCCACAAGGAGGCAGCATTTCTCCATTCCCAAATTTGGGTACTAGGGCAGCAGAGCCTTTCTGGAAGTCGTGTTCCTAGGTTGTAAATTAGAATGGAATATGCTAGGAGAAACGTCCGTAAGTTTATATCTCATTACTTCTTCTTGGCTTAAAATTTTTTTTAATCGGGGTAATGATGAGAATATTGTTTGTCCTAGGTGTACACAATCTGGTTCATTTGTACATTATATATGTCTATTCATGTACAGATCCTCTTTCCATGTAAAATATTACAGAGTGTTCTGTAGACATCCCTTACTATATTGTCGGTCTTTTTGATATATGTATATAATATGTATTTGTATACGTACAGTAACGCTAAACTTAATTTATCCATTCTGCCCACCTTTCCTTTTAGATACGCATAGTTTGTTTTTTAAGTCTGTGTGTGTCTTTCTCTGTGGAAATATGTCCATATTTGTCAGTTGTTAGGTAACACCTACAAGTGATATCATAGGATATATGTCTTCTGCTTTCCAACTTACCTCATGTTCTGTGATTATCTCTAGGGTCATCTATGGTACCTCAAAGAGCAGTGTTTCATTGTTTTCCATGGCTAATAATTCCATTGTGTACATGGACCACTTCTTCTTTATCCATTCATCTTTGATGGACATTTTGGTTGCTTCCATGTCTTGGTTATTGTGAATAAGGCTGCAGTGAAGCTTTTGCAGCCTGGGTCTTCTCGACTCTGGTCTTCTCAGGTGAGAGGCCCAGTGGTGTGACTGCTGGATTGAATGTTACCTCAATTTTTACTTTTAAACGCAGCTCCTTTCTGTTCTCATTATTGGCTGTTACCACTTTAAATCTCACCAGCAGCTAAAGGGTACACAGTTCCTTAAAACCCATTCAGCATTTATTGTTTGTAGACTTTTTGCTGACGGTCAGTCGACTGGTGTGAGTTGAAACCTTTTTGTAGATTAGATTTGCATGAGTCTAATAATTCCTGAGTTTGAGCTTTTATCCATTTTCCTTTATTTTAACAGAGAGTGAGTCAAACTTACCTCTTCATACTATCTTCTTGAACATTTTGCCTGTTTTGAATTTTTTTGTCCATTCCCTACCTCAGGACATTTTTTGAGGGCAGGTGTCCTTTACAGCCCTGAGTCCTTGTGAATGTTAAGTGACCATTAGCTGTGGGCTTAAAGCCGCTCTTCCGGGAAACAGCCACAAGCCGGCAGCATTTCTACATTTCCAACTCGGTTTTTGGGCAGTAGAGACTTCCTGGAAACCGTGTTAGTAGGCTGCAAATTAGAGTGGAATGTGCCAGGGCACACCTGAAGAGCTAATATCTCCGTATCTCTAGTTTGATTTATAAATTTAATTTTTATTAAGTATCAGAGCAAATTTGATTAAAATGTCGTGTTTCTTCTACGTTTACAGAATCTGGTTCATTATATCTATGTATCTATTTATTCACCTTTGGTTCCTTTCCCTGTAGGTTATTACAGAGTGTTTAGTAGACCTCTCTTTGTATTACAAACGCATTTTGTGATTATATATTTCATGTGTTAGTACATGTCTGTTAACTCCCATATTCTAATTCATTCATTCCTTACACCTTTATATTTGGTTAAAAATAATTTTGTTATCTTAATCCATGCATGTCCTTCTCTTGGAAATATGTTCGTGGGTATCATTTCTGGTAACACCTATAAGTGATATCATAGGATATCTGTCTTTCAGTTTCTTTCTTACTTCAAGTGGGATGATTATGTCTAGGTCCTTCTATGGTGGTACAAACGGCACTGTTTCATTCTTTCCATGGGTAATATTCCATTGTGTACATGGACAGCTACTTCTTTCTGCACGCTGATAGGCAGGATGTAAATTGCCAACAGCCACTCTGGAGATGTGTATGGTGTTTCCTAAAATATCTAAAAACAGAGCTACAGAGCATAGGGCACTTCCACTCATGGATGTATCTCTTGGAAAAACTAAAAATCAACAAGACACAGCCAGCCCAAAATTTAGGGCTGCTCTGTTTACAAGAACCTCGACTTCTGTACACCTTAAATATTACAGGGAAGAGAAAAATGGATAAAGAAGGTGTGGTAATTATGTACAAGGGAATATCACTCAGCCATGAAATCAATGTCATAAGGCTAGTAGCAGCATAATGAGTGGATTTAGGTACGATGATTCTAAGTGAAATAAGTCACACAGAAAAAGAAACTTATCATAAGATATCACTTATACAGGGAATGTAAACATGGCCACACATCAACTGAATTACAAAACAGAGCAATGTCACATATTTAGAAAACACACTTATGCCTGCTTAAGGGGAAAGGTGAGGTGGGGTGATGCATAAAACCAGAGTTCGAAATTAGCACAGACACCATTCCATAAACCAATTATGTAATAGACAAGACCTACTCCTTGCTCAATGAACTGGACTCAAAACCCCCTATTCACCGCAGAAAAATATATCTCAGTAGTAAGAATCCTAAAACCTATGTATTCATATGTCTCTGTTAAATGACTCAAGAGCGGCATAAACACAGCAGTGAAAGTCAGCTAAACCCCATGATAAAAATAAATTTCAAAAACAAAACACAAAGACAGCAAAAGCGAGAGAAATTCTTAGAAAATTCGTTCAGGGGCTGTAATGCAACCTGGATTGACCACATCTACACCCACAGCTGGATGAGACATAAGGCTGGACACTTGGGGCTGAGAGGCTTGGTGAGGTTGGGTGAGCAAATGCAGACCCTTTGAAGCAATACTGCGTGCTACCCATTCCACGGGTCCCAATTCTCCTGGTTTAAGGGAATCTTCCTTCATCTAAAACATGCATGGGAAACCCAGAGGATGGTACACCTTGTGATCAGGAGAGGTTTCTAAAATGCACCTCAGTTTTCATCTCCTGGTGCTCGGGTTCGCCATTCCAGCCGCTTTACTAACAATCTCCCCAACTGGAGAATCCGTGCCTTTAACCTCCTGTTTTGCACAGTTCGCAATTTGTGCAGAGGATGGACAGGAAGAGGGGGAATCAATGAGAGACTAGGTGTAGCTGTTTGGACAGGCACATCTCACTCTAATTTCCTATCAGGAAGAAGAATTAACCAAAGGCTCAGCCTGCCACCCCGATACCAGAATAGGGCCTGAAGCAATCCTGCGGTTTTGCGACCAGCTCACAAGAAAGCGAGTTGAAGAAAGGAGCTCAGGGGCACTGTAATTCACAAACCTGCAGAGTTATAAATGACAGCTATCGTCCAAAAATATACTGAAGTAAGGCTGCCAAGAGGACTTGAAAGCGGGGCAGAATTGCAGGAAACCGATTTCAGGAGGTAGACTGGAATTGCATTGAAAGCATAGGAAAAGAGGCAGAACGTCCACAATGATGCACTTGGCCAAAAAGGGCGTATGCGTTTTCTCCTGAATATATTCAGGAGAAATATTCAGGAGAAAACGCATACGTCCTTTTTGGCCAACCAAGCAAGCTTCAAAAGGAAATCTGCACTACAATGAAGTCTCACTTCCCCCAGGTCAAAAGGGCCATCTGAAAAAAGTGTAAAATCCAAAAAGGCAGGACAGGCCATGGAGAACAGGGAGCCTTGTTATTGCTGATGGGCGGGATGTAAATTACCAACAGCCACTCTGGAGAAGTGTATGGTGTTTCCTGAAACATCTAAAAAACAAAGCAACGGAGCCTAGGGCACTTCCACTTATGGTCCTATAGCTTAGGGAAATTAAAATCAAAAAGACACAGCCACCCCAAAGTTTGGGACGGCTCTGTTTACAACAACCTCGTTTACGGTACAAGTTCAATATCCCAGAAAGCGAAAAAATGGATAAAGAAGTTGTAGTACTTAGGTACAATGCAATATCACTCATCAATGAAATCTATGTCATCAGGCCCGTAGCAGCATAATGAGTGGATTCAGGTACGATGATTCTATGTGAAATAAGTCACACAGAAAAAGAAACATCATAAGATATCACTAATACACGGAATGTAAACTTGGCTACACAGGAACTGAATTACAGAACAGAACAGGGTCTCAAATTTAGAAAACCAACCACGTACCACAAAAAAAAAAAAAACTTCCAACAAACAAAACCAAGGACCACATGGCTTCACAGGTAAATTCTATCAAACATTAGAGAAGAGTTAACAGCTATCCTTCTCAAACTCTCCCAAAATATAACAGAGGGAGGAACTCTCCCAAACTTATTCTATGAGACCACCATCGCCCTGATACCAAAACCGGACTAGGATGTCACAAAGAAAGAAAACGACAGGCCAATATCACTGATGAATATAGATGCAAAAATCCACAGCAAAATACTAGCAAACAGAATCCAACAGCGCATTAAAAGGATCATACACCAAGATTAAGTGGGGTTTATCCCAGGGATGTAAGGATTCTTCAGTACATGCAAATCAATGTGATACACCATATTAAAAAACTGAAGGATAAAAACCATATGGTCACCTCAATAGATGCAGAAAATGCTTTAGACAATATTGAACACCCATTTATGATAAAAACCCTCCAGATAGTAGGCATAGAGGGAACTTTCCTCAACATAATAAAGGCCATATATGACAACCCCACAGCCAACATCATTCTCAATGGTGAAAAAGTGAAACCATTTCCACCAAGATCAGGAGCAAGCCAAGGTTGCCCACTCTCACCACTGTTATTCAACACACTTTTGAAATTTTTAGCTACAGCAATCAGAGGAGAAAAAGAAATAAAAGGAATCCAAATTGGAAAAGAAGGAGTTAAGCTCTCACTGTTTGCAGATGACTTGATACTATACACAGAGAATCCTAAAGATGCTACCAGAAACCTACTAGAGTTAATCAGTGAATCTGGTAAGGTTGCAGGATACAAAGTTAATGTACAGATATGTCTTTCAATCCTATACACAAAATATGAATAATCTGAAAGAGAAATTAAGGAAACACTCCCATTTACCACTGCAACAAAAAGAATAAAATACCTAGGAATAAACCTACCTAAGGAGACAAAAGACATTTACTAAACAAACTATAAGACACTGATGAAAGAAATCAAAGATGACACAAACACATAGAGAGATATACCATCTTGGATTGGAAGAATCGACATTGTGGAAATGACTCTACTACCCAAAGCAATCTACAGATTCAATGCAATCCCTATCAAACTACCAATGGCATTTTTCAGAGAAATGGACCAAAAAATTTCACAATTTGTATGGAAACACAAAAGAACCCAAACAGACAAAGCAATCTTGAGAAAGAAAAACAGAGCTGGAGGAATCAGGCTCCCTGACTTCAGACAACACTACAAAGCTACAGTACTCAAGACAGTATGTTACTGGCACAAAAAAAGAAACATAGATCAATGGAACAGGAGAGAAAGCCCAGAGATAAACCCATACACATATGTTCACCTTATCTTTGATAAAGGAGGCAGGAATGTACAGTGGAGAAAGGACAGCCTCTTCAATAAGCGGTGCTGGGAAAACTGGACAGGTACATGTAAAAGTATGAGATTAGAACACTCCCTAGGCCAGAAGCTATCAAACTCTTAGAGGAAAACATAGGTAGGACACTCTATGACATAAATCACAGCAAGATCCTTTCTGACCCACCTCCTAGAGAAATGGAAATAAAAACAAAAATAAACAAATTGGACCTAATGAAACTTAAAAGCTTTTGCACCATAAACAAGACCAAAAGACAACCCTCAGAATGGGAGAAAATATTTGCAAATGAAGCAACTGACAAAGGATTAATCTCCAAAATTTACAAGCAGCTCATGCAACTCAATAACAAAAAGCAAACAACCCAATCCAAAAATCGGCAGAAGACCTAAATAGATATTTCTCCAAAGAAGATATACAGATTGCCAATAAACACATGAAACAATGCTCAACATCATTAATCATTAGAGAAAGGAAAATCAAAACTACAATGAGATATCATCTCACACCGGTCAGAATGGCCATCATCAAAAAATCTAGAAACAATAAATGCTGGAGAGGGTATTGAGAAAAGGGAACACTCTTGCACTGTTGGTGGGAATGTGAATTGGTACAGCCACTATGGAGAACAGTATGGAGGTTCCTTAAAAAACTACAAATAGAACTACCATATGACCCAGCAATCCCACTACTGGGCATATACCCTGAGAAAACCATAATTCAAAAAGAGTCATGTACCAAAATGTTCACTGCAGCTCTACTGACAATAGCCAGGTAATGGAAGCAACCTAAGTGTCCATCAACACATGAATGGATAAAGAAGATGTGGCACATATATACAATGGAATATTACTCAGCCATAAAAAGAAACGAAGTTGAGCTATTTGTAATGAGATGGATGGACCTAGAGTCTGTCATACAGAGTGAAATAAGTCAGAAAGAGAAAGACAAATACCGTATGCTAACACACATATATGGAATTTAAGAAAAAAAATGTCATGAAGAACCTAGGGGTAAGACAGGAATAAAGACACAGACCTACTGGAGAATGGACTTGAAGATATGGGGAGGGGGAAGGATGAGCTGTGACAAAGCGAGAGAGAGGCATGGACATATATACACTAACAAACGTAAGGTAGGTAGCTAGTGGAAAGCAGCCGCATAGCACAAGGGTATCAGCTCGGTGCTTTGTGACCGCCTGGAGGGGTGGGATAGGGAGGATGGGAGGGAGGGAGATGCAAGAGGGAAGAGATATGGGAACATATGTATATGTATAACTGATTCACTTTGTTGTAGAGCAGAAACTAACACACCATTGTAAAGCAATTATACCGCAATAAAGATGTTAAAAAAAAAAGATGTGGAAATATATACAATGGAATATTACTCAACCATAAAAAGAAACGAAATTGAGTTATTTGTAGTGAGGTGGATGGACCTAGAGTCCGTCATACAGAGTGAAGTAAGTCAGAAAGAGAAAGACAAATACCGTGGGCTAACACATATATATGGAAATCTAAAAGAAAACATGTCACAAAGAACCTAGGGGTAAGACTTGAATAACGACACAAACCTACTAGAGAATGGACTTGAGGACCCGGGGAGGGGGAAGGGTAAGCTGTGACAAAGTGAGAGAGTGGCATGGACATATATACACTACCAAATATAAAATAGATTGCTAGTGAGAAACCACCACATAGCACAGGGAGATCAGCTCGGTGCTTTGTGACCACCTGGAGGGGTGTGATAGGGAGGGTGGGAGGGAGGGAGACGCAAGAGGGAAGAGATATGGAAACATGTGTATATGTATAACTGATTCACTTTGTTATAAAGCAGAAACTAACACACTATCGTAAAGCAATTGTACTCCAATAAAGATGAAAAAAAAAAGAAACTTCAGGCCAAAAAAAAAACAGAAGGTGTGAAGGATGTCACTGAGACAGTGACAGTCATTGGAAGACAGACTCTGTGTCAGGACATCCTGCTCCATCCATTTAAATCTCTGAGATCTCTGACCGTTACGTGGCTATGCAGGATTGCTAGAGCAGCTGCGTGTGGATATATCTGGGGCACAATTCAGTCTGCAACCAACTTGCAAGTGGTTCCAGAAAACACACAATTGTGCACACAGGTAGGCACAGCACACACACAGACATACGCAGGTGCACAGCACAAAAATATTCACACACTAGCATATGAACACACATGCACACGTATGCCCATGCACACACTAACGTGTGAAAGTGCACATACCTATGCACATGCACAGCATATGTACGCAAACAGGCACATGCACACGCATAGCACACACACAGGGAATAAAGTGAATCCATAAAGCATTACTTCCTGAACACAAGTGAAGCTGACATGCATTTTTCCCTTTTCTTAGCTTTGATGTTTTTCACAATAAAAAGTTTAAGAAAAAAAAGAAAAAAGCAAAAACAAACCATGAGGCATAACCCTCCTAAACTTCAGACAATACTACAAAGTTACAGTAATCAAAACCACATGGTACTGGCACAGAAAGAGATACATGGATCAATGGAATGGAACACAGAGCCCAGAAATAAACCCACACACCTATGGTCAATTAACCTTCGACAAAGGAGGCAAGAATATACAGTGGGGAAAGGACAGTCTCTTCAGCAAGCGGCGTTTGAAAGTTGGACAGCCATATTCAAATCAGTGAAGTCAGAACATACCCTCACACCAAAAACAGAAATAAACTCACAACGGCTTATATGCTCAAATATAAGATAGGACACCTTAAAACTCCTAGAAGAGAACATAAGCAAAACATTCTCTGACATAAATCATACCACAGTTTTCCTAGGTAGTTCCCCCTAGGAATACAAATACAGTCAGTCACCTACGTATGAACCTTCAAGTTGCAAACTTTCAAAGATGCAAATGTACATTCACATGTCCAATCATGTAAATTACTTCATGAGTCTGGCATACATTGTCACATGTGTGCATCCTCTATAAGTGGTTGTGCTTTTTTGTACTTTACAGTACTGTATAGAGTACAGTAGTACAGTACATTTATTTCCAGCCCAAGATGTCTGGAAGCAAGCATAAAAGCAGCGGTGATGTAGCTGGTACTCTTAAGAAGAGCCAAGCGATAATGATGGAAACAAAAGTGAAAGTAATTGAGAGAGTGGAGCGAGGCAAAAAGATGTTAGACATCGCTCATTCTTATAACATGAATCATTCTATCATTGTCATGAAACTAAAGAACAAGGACAAGATCATGGAACATGTGAAGTCAGCTGTGCTGATGATGTTGACAAAATATTGAAGAAGCATGGAAAAGTGATGGAGGAGATGGAGAAACTTCTCAGTGTGCAGATGCAGGATCAACATTAGTGCTGAGTCCTGCTCAGCTTAATGCTGATTCGAGAGAAAGCTAAAAGGCTTTATGAAGACTTGAAGAAGAAACACGGCAAACAATCAGAGGGCACGTCTTTTAATGCCAGCCATGGCTGGTTTCATCGGTTCAAGGCTAGAGCCAACCTTCACAATGTAAAAGTAAGTGGAGAGACAGCAAGTGCAGATAGGGTAGCTGTCCGGGAACTTCCGGAAACACTTTGAGAAATTACTGATGATGCTCTGTATTTACCCAACCAGGTTTTTAATGTGGATGAGACACAACTGTACTGGAAGAGGATGCCAGACCGAAGTTACACCAGTAAGGAGGAAAAGTTGATGTCGGGCTGTAAAGCAGCAAAGGATAGGCTAACTGTTGTTTGGTGGCAATGCTTCTGGTGATACGAAGCTGAAGCCTCTCTTAGTTTATCATTCAGAGAACCCAAGAACCCTTAAAAACATAGCCAAGGGCTCTCTTCCGGTTGCATGGAAGCATAACCCCAAACCCTGGATTACACAGGCCACGTTCCAGGACTGGGTTTGCCACCACTTTATCCCAGATAAAGAGAAATATTGCTTGGAGAAGGATGTTCCAGCAAAACATTCTTTTGCAGCTCGACAATGCTCTGGGCCACCCCCGATCCATGGATGACTTTCATCCCAACGTCAAAGTAGTGCATCTGTCACTGAATACTACATTCCTCATCCAACCTATGGACCAGGGAGTTAGAGAGACTTTCAAGAAATATTATTTGTGTCACTTTTTGTCAGGCAGTAAAGGTAAGTGACAAATCAGGAACAACCTAGGGACAACTTTGGAAGGACTGTAACATCTACAAGACCATAAAAGACATTGACTTTGCATGGTGTGAGGGTATGGTGGTCACCATGAATGGGGTTTGGAAGAACCTTTGCCCCATTTTGTTCATGATTTTTGTGGATTTGAGAAGGTAGATCAGAAGTCCGAAGAGGTCTTCAGCAATGTAGTGACCCTCAGCGTTAAGCTGGAGCTAGATCTGCAAGAGGACGCTTTCACTGAACTCCTTGCTGTGCAACATGAGGAGCTTACTGATGGAATTAGAGGCCCAGAGAAAGGATGAAGAGGGACAGGAGGAAGAAGAAGTAACTGAAGAACTGAAGAGATTCACGACACAGAAAATGGCAAGGGAATCTTCTTTATTTGAGGAAGCACTGTTAGGTTTTGAGGCACAGGACCCGAAACTAGAATGGTACCCAAAGGTAGCAGCAGCCATCCAGAATGAAATCCAGTGCTACCTTGTCATCTATGATGAGAAAAAAAGAGCTACTACCCAGACATCGATGGATCATTTTCTCAAGAGGGTAGATAGAATTAAATCCAGCAAGGAACCAGAACCTGTGCCATCAGCATCAGGTATGAGTGAAATGGCAGCTTGCCCTCCATCTCCTACTGCTGATAATCCTTCACCTCTACCATCTCCACCTCCTCTCCCTCCTCTAATCAGTAACTCTTCTCGCCTGTTCCCTCGATGCCAGCCCGAGTATCCCAGCTGTTGTACTGTATTACTGTACTTTTCAAGTTACTGTACTGTAAGATTAAAAATGTATTCTTTGTTTTTGTGTTTGTTTTTTATGTATTGTTTGCGTGGAAAGTATTATAAACCTATTACGGTACAATACCATATAGCCGACTGTGTAAGATGGGTACCTAGGCTAACTTTGTTGCACTTACTAACAAATCGGACTTACAAATGCACTCTTGGAACAGAACTTGTTCATATATAGATGACTTACTGTAAAAGCAAAACAGAAACAGGAACTAATCAAACTTATAAGCTGTTGCACAGCAAAGGAAACCATAATCAAAATGAAAATACAACCTTTGGACTGGGAGAAAATATTAGCAAATGATGAGACTGACAAGGGCTTAATTTCCAAACTATACAAACAGCTCATACAATTCAATAACAAAATAACAAATAACTCAATGGAAAAATGGGTAGAAAACGTAAAGAAACATTTCTCCAAAGAAGACATACAGATAGCCAATAGACACATGAAAAGATGCTCATCATCACTAATTATTAGAGAAATGCAAATCCAAATTACAACGAGGTATCACTTCACACTGATCAGAATGGCCATCATTAAAAAAAATCTACAATTAACAAATGCTAGATGGGGTATGGAGAAAAGGGAACCCTTCTACACTGTTGGTGGCCATGTAAGTTGATGCAGCCACTATGGAAAACAGTATGGGGGTTCCTCAAGAAAACTATAAAGAGAGTTGCCATATGATCTAGCAATCCCACTTGTGGACATATATCTAGACAAAACTATAATTCAAAAAGATACATAAAACCCTATGTTCATTGCAGCAGTATTTATAATAGCCAACACATGGAAACTACGTAAATGTTCATTGAAAAATGAATGTATAAAGAAGGTGTGGTATATGTATACAATAGATATTACTCAGACATAAATAATGAAATAATGCCATATGCAACAACATGGATGGACCTAGAGATAATGATACTAAGTAAGTCAGAAAGAGAAAGACAAATACCATATAATATCACTTATATGTGGAATCAAAAACAGGCCACAAATGAACACGTCAGTGAGACAGAAACAAACACATAGATATAGAAAACAGAGTTGTGGTTGCCAAGAAGAGAGTGAAGGAAAGATTGGGAGTTTTGGAATAGCAGAAGCAAACTATTCTACATAGGATGAACAAACCACAAAGACCTACTGTATAGCAGAGGAAACTATATTCAATATCCTGTGATAAATCATAATGGAAAAAAATATATATATATAATATATATATATATAAACAATCACTTTACTGCACAGCAGAAATTAATACAACAATGTATAAAGGCTGCAGAGGGTGTGGAGAAAAGGGAACCCTCCTGCACTGTTGCTGGGAATGTAAACTGATACAGCCACTATGGAGAACAGTATGGAGGTTCCTTAAAGCTAAAACTAGAACTACCATATGACCCAGCAATCCCACTACTGGGCACATACCCGGAGAAAACCATAAGTCAAAAAGATACTTGTACCACAATGTTCACTGTAGCACTTTTTACAATAACCAGGACATAGAAGCAACCTAAAGGTCCATCGACAGATGAATATATAAAGAAGATGTGGCCCATATATACAATGGAGTATTACTCAGCCATAAAAAGGAACAAAATTGAGTTATTTGTAGTGAGGTGGTTGGACCTAGAGTCTGTCATACAGAGTGACGTAAGTCAGAAAGAGAAAAACAAATACTGTACGTGAACACATATATATATGGAATCTAGAAAAATGGTACCGACGAACCTAGTGACAGGGCAGGAATAAAGGACACAGATGTAGAGAACGGACTTAAGGACACAGAGCAAAAGGGGAGACAGGGAGGTAGTGAGAGAGTAGCACTGACATATATACACTACCAAATGTAAAAGAGCTAGTGGTAAGCTGCCGCGTAGCACAGGGAGATCAGCTCGGTGCTTTATGTCCCCCACAGGGGTGGGATAAGGAGTGTGGGAGGGAGCCTCAGGAGCGGGGGATATGGGGATATATGTATACATATAGGTGATTCACTTTGTTGTAAAGCAGAAACTCATACAGTGTTATAAAGCAATTATACTCCACTATACATGTATTAAAAAACCCACAACATTGTAAATCAACTACACTGGAAAATATTTCTTAGGTGCAAAAGATTTTTTGAATGTAAGTTTTATTGTGAGTGTGTACCACAGGTTCAATATATATGAATTATGTCAAGTTGATTACATTGTTTTTCAAAATAAAGAATTTTTGATATTCTACATCAGCTTCATTATATAAATGCAGAAAAACTATATTTTTTTTCTAAAGTTCAGAAATAGCCATTTTGCTCATTCAGTATACTATAAACCACTAACCGTTAAAAAGGGATTCGTGACCTCTTCCTTCCAAAGAAATATTTCTGCACTCACACAAGTTTAATAGAATGTTCCACCATGAACTGACTTCCCACCTTAGAGACATCAGATTTGCATCCTGAAATCTCTTTCCTGCAAAAATGTCCAATTACCATCCTAGCATTACAGAAAAGAAATGCTTTTTTCCAGATCTCAAATTCCATACAATTTTATCAAGACATCATGTATTTTTTTTCACACACACAGACTGTATTTTATTTTTACAAAGATAAATCAACTGACACCAAGCATTGTAAATGGATGACCACAACAAAAGCAACAATGACTGCAATTACCAAACATGAAACACACTTACAGTATTTCATAATACTGACATTCAGTCCAGGAATCCTCCACTGTAAGAGTTTCTTTACTTTGCAGTGAAAGACCTCATGTATTTTTAAATTATCAGCACTCACCTGAGATCTTCAAAAATCAACAAAAACAAAATTTTGTGTTCTCTTTCATTTATTCTGGTTCTAAGTGGTCATTTCTAAACGAAAGCATTTAAGTATGTTAATGTCATCTTATAACATCATATTTCAAATGACTACTGTCGCTCCAAAGATGAAATATGAGGAACTCATAATTAGGCTCTCCAAAGTATTACTCTCTGAATCTGTATTACCCTTCTGCTGAACTCCACACTGTTCATTATTCTCCGAGAATATTCTTTTTTCTTGTATGGCCATCACATACTCTTTCATTTCATGAAGTGTTTTCCCACAATTTTATGCCTAGTTTATTTCTGAGAATATGCATTATTTCTGATTGATATTTATAGACACAAAGACTTCTCTATAATTCCCTGTGAGTTTCAAGAACTCCTTTTTTTTAATACCTAGATTCTGAAGCTCTCCACAAAGCATTACGAAAATTGAATTTACATATGTATCTACATATTAATCACACATTAATGCATTTACAATTGTATTACGCTTTATTGCTAATTTTGGAGCATAAAAGTAGCTGTCTTATTCACCACCCTCTTGGAAATCACTTTAATATTTGCACTTAGGACTTGAAAGAGAATGGACAAATAAAAAACTGAAGAATACAATTTATATATTTCTCATAAAATTAGGTGATTATCTAAACTTTATCCAGAAAAAGGAAGAGCCCAGATACTCTGCAGGCATGATACTCGAGAATGTGTGGTCTTCCAGCAGGAAAACATGCAGTAATCCATGTGGCAGAGTTTACCTGTGACCAGCTGGGATAAGCGACCTATGCATTCCTTACATGCAACATATCAGAAGTGGAAAAAGGGAATTTGTCAGTTGTGGCAATAAGTATAATAAAGATTTGTAGCAGGTCATGCTCATATATTCAACACAGGTACAATCAAAATTTTGCTCAATTCTGGTAGATCTAAGTCTCTATCTGTTACCTTGTCTTTAACGAGGAAATGTCAGAACTGACTTACAAAAAAAATTGTTTTGTTTCTTTGTTTTAATTACAGTCACGGTGAGTAAGACATAGCTCAGAACAGCTAATATGACTTAGTGATTCTCTCATCAGGAAATACAGGTTCTACTTCCCTCTTTATTCTCCACATCCTGTAGTAAGTTAAGTTTCAATGAAAGATAAATCTACAGGGCGAAAAATAAAAGAAAACTTTCACGTGTTGATAAGATCATTCTGACAGGTTTTACCATGTATGTCAGTGTTTCTGGCGATGGACACAAGCCAGAGCTCCCTACTCTGACATTTTCACTGATGTCATTCCCCTTGATCCTCAATTTGAAAGTGGATAAATATGTTTTCTATGTTTTCTTCTTTAAGAAATTAAATAATGAATGTTTTCTAGACATGATCCTCTAATGATTTTCAGTCAGTGGTCATCAAGAGAGGAAAAGCACAGAATGTCATCCCCACAGAAGGGTGACATTCAGTCAGGTAAGAAAATTCTCCCCAAAATCAGAGCTTCATCTTTAACATGCAATCAGAGGCTTTCACAGGTTCTTCATCACTCTGCACTCAGCCCTACCATATGGGATTCGCTCTGAGAATCTCACATCAGATGACTGACAAACATGTCCTAGTACACTGATCTGGTACCAGATCCTGCCTCTCTAATTGCAATATTCTAGGATATTTCCTGGAGCCCTCTACTCTCTACAGGTACACTTCCAAGTAGAAACAGAAGCTTTGATTCTCACTGGGACCCATGCTCTGTCCAACCAACCTCTCTAGAAATATGATGTTCTAATCTCTCCTGATTAGAACATTTCAAGGTCTCTCCCTGTGCTAATTTAGTAAAGGTAAAAGAGAAACAAGAAAGAGCAAACGATGCAGGGAGCAATATATAGGATTCCTTTACTTAATGTATTTATCTGATATACCCAAATATTGAGAAATATAGATTCATTTCATAATGGTCAAGGAAAGAGGAGGAGGAACCTCCATGCCAACAGTATATATAAAATGGAATCAATATTGCATAAGCTCCAGCTTAAGCTTAGCTACGAGGTACTAACTCTTCTCATAAAGAAGCAATAACTCTCCATCATTTGAAGCACACTGAGGACTCAGACAGCTGGACACTGAGGGTGTAGTCTCCTTACTCGAATTCTGTACCTCCATCACAGAGCAATGAAATATTCCCAAAGAATTGTTAAGGATGAGGTGGGGAGCCGAAATAAGAACGATGAATCCATAGTCTGCCCTACCATCTGTTCTGCGGGATATTATCACCATCGTGGCCCAATATGACCTTCCCACTTTTCTCTGGGCCTCCCTACTTTCCACCTCCATCCTCTCATTATATCTTTCCTACACTTGGAAACGACTCTAGTTTTTCCACTTATCTTTATCAACAAGTAATCCAAGGAGCAACTGTGTATATAACTCCTTAGAAATCTCAGGTCTGACTCAGTAATACATGACCTCCGAAGTCCAAAGTTTTCCTAATTCCCTTTATTATTTTTTTTCTAATTTCCATGTACTTACACTCTCTGGACATTCACTGTTCTCAGGTTCGTCTTCCCTGCAACATCTGTCAACCCAGACATAGACTTAAGTACCACCCTCCAATTATCTCCTAGGGAATCCAGTTTTTAAAAATGCCTAAGCAAGCCTTATGGACTTTGTTAAAGACTCTTTAAGATAACCCATGGGAGACAACAGTACACCCACAGATATCTATTTAATACACCCTCAGAGTAATTTTTTTTTCTTTTTTATAAAGTCTCTTCTGTCCAATGAAGACTCTCAGCTCTTCTTCTTCCACATATGCAGTGACACCCTTCTGATTACTCTCTGCTCTATCCCAGGGCAACTCCCTTTCCTGATATTACATTCTTTCCCAATTTTGTATGTTAGTAAAATCAAATAACATAAAATATAACATGTTAATTATTATAAAGTGCGCCGTTCGGTGATATTAAATACATTCATATCATTGGGCGACGAACATCACCATTTATTTTTCTAATTCTTTTCTACGTTTTAAAACTGTAACTCTATATCCTTTAAACATAATGTTCCTTTTTCTTCCATAACCACCTGAAAAGCATCATTACCCTCCCAATTTCTATGGTTTTGACTACACTAAGTAACCCCCTATAATTGAAATAAGTAGTTGTATTGTTAGGACTCCCTGAAAGTCACAAAAATGGCATTTTGGTAGCTAAATTTCCTCAAGATTCATCCACGTTGTAGCATGTTCCTAGATCTTTACCTTCTTAACAGTGAACAATATTGTATTCTATGGGTATACCACACTTTGCTTATCCAGGAACTAGTGGATGAACCCTTAGGTTGCTTTCATATTTTAGCTACTGTGATTATTACTGCTCTAAACACTGGAGTACAAATATTTCTTTAAGGCCCTGATTTCAATTCCTTTGGGTATACCTCATAGTAAAATTCCTGGATCATGTAGTAATTCTATTTTTCAATATCTGAAAAATTGCCTTACTCTTTTGAAAAGCAGCTGTATCATTCTGCATTCCCACTGACATAGCACAATGCTTCCAACTCCCTCACATCCTCACCAATGCTTGTTTTCTGCTTGTGTATGTGTGTATGTGCTTGTGTGTGTATGCATGCACACAAACATACAAACATGCATTTAGGGATATGGAGCATCTATTCAAGTGCTTAGTCATTTGTACATCTTTTTAAAGAACCATCTATTCAAGGCTTTTATCCATTTTTGAAACAGGGTGTTTGCTTTTTGTTTGGTTGTAGGAGTTCTCTGTATATTCTGAATAGAAATCTCTTGTCCGATAGATGGCTTTCAAATATTTTCTCCTATCTTGTGAATCAGGGTGTTTGCTTTTTGTTGAGATGTAGGAGTTCTCTGTGTATTCTGAATAGAAATCTCTTGTCAGATAGATGGCTTTCAAATATTTTCTCCCATCTTGTGGGTTGCCATTTTATTCTGTTTACATTTCTTTGATACAGTTTTTTTTAATTATGTACTGCAAATTGTTTATTTTTTTGTTAGCTGTACCTTTGTTGTTCCTTCATTTCATATTGAGGAAAACACTGCGAAATCCAATGTCATGAAGCTCTTGTCCTGTGTCTTCTTCTAAGACTTTTAATTTTATTAGGTCTTATATTTAGTTTCTTGATACGTTTTCCTTAATTTTTGCATATGACGCTAGATAAGGGTCCATCTTCCTTCTTTTGCATGTTGACAACAAGACTTCTCAGCACCATTTGCTGAAAATACTATCCTTTCTACTTTGAAAAGTCTTGGCAACTTGTCAAAAATCATTTGGCCATATATCAGGGTTTATTTCTGGGTGTTCTATTCTATTCTATTAGCCTTGAATAAGGGAGAAAATAGTATAACCTATCCAGGTTGATGAAGAACATAAACAAAGACAAGGAGTGAGAATTAGGAGGGCAATATAAAACAGCAGGGAGTAAAAGACAGTGTGAGAGAAGATCTTGTATTTGCGAGTTCATGGAAATATGATCATGCTGAAACCACTAAACGCCTGATTTTGAACAATACGGTACATGTGCTAGCAAGAAACATAACACTTACCCATCTCTGGGAAATATACTATGGGCATAAAGATAAAATACACACAAGTATATTAAAAAAGGAAGGGTTTTCATGGTGTGAGAATATTGTGGGATTTCAAATACAACCTACTTCTGTTCTACCATTGTCTCTAAAATTTATCAAAGTGTATATACAAGCAATTCCAATTCTGGTAATGTGCTTGACAGATTTATATATGAACTTGAGCAGACCAGTAAATGTACATTCATAGTAGGACTGTTCCCTAATCCAAAAAAAAAAAAAAAAAACTGGAAAGACTAGCGTTCACTTTGTCAACACACATACAGATGCAGTGATGGTGAACGGTCCAAAAAGAGAAGGTGAGCATGGGTGCAAGAGGTTAATCCCCAGGCTGGGGTGCAGAGCAGAGTCCGAGGGTAACACAGGTAGAAAAGGCTTTTGTCCTATCTTTGAGTTTTGAGGTATGAAAATTCACAGGTCACTACCTTCATTTCAAAATGAATGAATGCACTACTCAATTTTTTAAAACAGGATAAGTAAACATGAGTGATAATAAATTTCAAACTGTCGCTAATCAAATAAGATTCTAAGAAAAATCAAATAATGTGATTTAAGAATGAAGTGGAGAGATTGTCCAAGATGGTAGCATTCAAAGACCCAGAGCTTGATGCCTCTCATGGGCACACCAAAGTCACAACTGTTTACAGAACAGCAATAGATGAAAAAGGCCGGGACCTACCATAAAAGAGGTTTTACAGCTAAAGACATAAGGAAGGCACCTCGGCAAGACAGGAAGGAAGGGCAAAATCTCAATAGAGTCAAGACACATACCACCAGGTGGGTGGCCCACAAATGGGAGAATAATTACAGTTTCTGAGGTGCTCCCAGGTAGCGAGGGATATGAACCCAACATCAGGCTCCCAAGCCCAGGGATCCTGTGCTGGAAAGAAAAGTTCCTAGAAAGTTGGGCTTTGAAGACCAGTAGTGCTTATTTTCCAGAGAGCCAGAGGGTTGTGGGAAATAGAGATTCCACTCTTAAGAGATGCTCACAAAATCCCACATAATCCGAGAATCAGAACAGGAGCAGGAATTTGAAAGGATCCTGGGTCACACCTACCTCCTGATCTTGGTGAGTCTCCCAGGGAGGCAAGAGGCAACTACAGCACAGCCACAGGGACATAGACACTGGCAGCAGACACTTGGGGGACCTCCTTCTACCTTGTGGCCACTGGTATCAGCAAGCATAATTTCAGAATCCTCCCTCTATCTTTTTAACCTCAGGACCTAACCCTACCCATTTCCACCGGACCATGGACACAAGTACTAGGATGCTGCAGGCCAAGCAACTAACTGACCAGGGGCATAGCCCCATCCACCAGCAAACAGGCTGCCTTCAGACCCTCTCAATGCACAGCTGCCCCTGGACATGGGCCCAGCCACCAAAAGCCCCAGGACCAGCCTCCACACCTCAGGGGACAGGCACCAGCCCCAGAGTCCCTGGCCCCTCTAACAGGTGAGCCTGCTCTGGACTTGGAATCAGCCTCACCATCAGCTCACTGCACAGGGACTGGATGGAGCTTGGATCTACCCAACAGCAAACCTGCTCTAGCAGTGGGATCAGCCTCATACACCAACAGGCATACAGCAGCTCCAGGAATACCACAGCCCAGCAGCCTGTGTGACCAGAACACTCACTTGCAGGCCACAAGCAGCCAGGGACTCAGCTGGGTCCTGACCCTGCCCATCAGAATGCCAACACAAGACTCGGAATACCGCAGACCCTGCAGACAGCTGTGTCAGGGACAGTGATCCAACACCAACTCTGCAGCTCCTGGGACCTGCAGCCGGAGCTCAGGACCTGTGTCTTCCTCCCAGTAGCCATCGTAGCCCCAGGACCAGTGACTGGGCACTAGCCCTGATATCACCTGGACTGCAACTTTACCCATAAGTGAACCAGCACTAGATTTGATGTCTCCCAGCATTGTGCAGCAAGCTGCCTTATGATTTAGCCTCACCAAGCAGCACAGACAGCCTCCATACTAGGCAGAGTCTAGCAAACAAGCACTCTGGGGGCAGCCAAGCCTACCAGACCACCCCCAGTAGTCAGCCCACCACAACAGAAGAGCCCAAGCAGCCCACATAGGGGGTACACCTAGAACATACAGTTCCAGTGACCACGGGACAGTGGGCTGCTGGGACACATTGGACCTCTCCTACAAAAGACCACCTCTCCAAGGTCAGGAAATGTAACGAACCTACTACATACATAGCAATAAAAACAGCACGTTAAGAAAAATGACATGACACAGAAACACGATCCAAATGAAGGAACGAGATAAGAACTCAGAAGATGATCTGGGTGAAGTGGAGATAGCCAATCTCCTCAACAAAGAGTTCAAGGTAATGACTGTAAAGATGATCAAAGAACTCAGGAGAAGAATGGACGACCAGAGCAAGAAGTTAGAATTTTTTAAAAAAGAGTTAGACCATTAAAGAACAACAAAACAGAGATGAGGAATACAATAATGGAAATGGAAATTACACTAAAAGGAAACTACTGTAGACTAAATGATACAGAGGAATGAATCAGAAAACTGAAGGACAGAGTACTGGCAATCACTGAAGATGAACAGTAAAACAGTAGATTAAAATGAAATGAGGAAAGTTGAACAGACTTGTGAAACAACATCAAGTGTACTAATATTTGCATTATACTGGTCCCAGAGCAAAAAGCAAAGAGAAAGCAGTGTAGAACATACCTGAAGACATAAGAGCTGAAAACTTCCGTAACCTGGGAAAGAAAACAGACATCCAAGTCCAGTAAACACAGTAAGGCCAAAACAGGATCAACCCAAAGAGGACTACACCAAGACTCATTGTAATTAAAATGACAAAAAAAAATAAAGATGAAAAGACACTATTAAAAGGAGCAAAGGAAAAGCAACGAGTTACAAACATGGGAACTTGCATAAAGTTATCAGCTGACTTTTCAGGATAACTTCTGCATGCCAGAAGGGAGTGGCCTGGTATATTTAAAGTCATGAAAGGGGAAAGCCCTATAACCAAAAATACTCTACCCAGCAAGGCTCTCCTTCAGATTTGATGGTGAGATCAAAGGTTTACAGAGAAGCAAAACTCAAAGAGCTCAGCATAAAAATTAGGAACATAAAAACATAAACATAACATAACTGAAACATAACATAAACTGAAACATAAAATTAGGAAAGGAAACTCAAAGAGCTCAGCATAAAAATTAGGAACATAAAAACATAAACATAACATAACATAAACATAACATAACTGAAACATAAAAATTAGGAAAGGAAACTTACTAAAGGATAAACCTCATTGGATAAGGCAAATATTCAACAAAGGTAGTAAATCAGCCATGTATACAGCTAATAGGAAGGATGAAAGAAAACAGTAATAAAATCATGTATATTCACAATAAGAAGTTAAGGGACTCATAAAACAAGTAGATGTAAAATATAAGGTCAAATTCAGTAACTGTGGGGGAGCAGAGTAACAATGCAGGGTTGTTAGTGTCCATGTGAAATTAAGAGCTCAGCAACTTAATCACACACACACACAGAAAGAGAAAGACAAATACCGTATGCTAACACATATATATGGAATCTAAGGAAAAAAATGTCATGAAGAACCTAGGGGTAAGACGGGAATAAAGACACAGACCTACTAGAGAATGGACTTGAGGACCCAGGGAGAGGGAAGGGTAAGCTGTGACAAAGTGAGAGAGTGGCATGGACATATATACACTACCAAACGTAAAATAGACAGCTAGTGGGAAGCAGCCACATAGCACAGGGAGATCAGCTCGGTGCTTTGTGACCACCTAGAGGGGTGGGATAGGGAGGGTGGGAGGGAGGGAGACACAAGAGGGGGGAGATATGGGAACATATGTATACATACAACTGGTTCACTTTGTTATAATGCAGAAACTATCACACCATTGTAAAGCAATTATACTCCAATAAAGGTATATTTTTAAAAAAAGGTCACAAATAACAAAGTTTACTGAGGATGTGGAGAAAGGGAAACTCTTGTACACTCTTGATGTGAATGTGAAGTAGTGCAGCTACCGTGGAAAGCAGAATGGAGGTTCCACAAAAAACTAAAAATAGAACTACCATAATATCCAGCAATTTCACTCTTGGGTATATCAGAAGAAAACAAAAACACTATTTCAAAAAAATAACTGCACACCAATGTTCACAACAGTGTTATTTGCCATAGCCAAGATACAGAGTCAAACTAAGTGGTCATCAATAGGTTAGGGGATAAAAAATATGATGACTTCAGCAATAAATGAAATTTTGCCATTTGCAAGAACATGGATGGACTTGGAGGATATTATGCTTAGTAAAATAAGTCGAAGAGAAAACAAGCATGGTAGGTTATCACTTACATGTGGCATCTAAAAAATTGAATAAAACAACAACAAAAAAAAACCAGACTCACAGATTAAAGAGCAGACTAGTGCTTAGCAGCAGGGAGAGACAGGGTGGAGGAGCAAAATAGTGGTAGGAGATTCTGAGGAAGAATCCACTATGTATAAAATCAATAATCTACAGTGACATACTGTATAGCATGCGGAAGACAGCCACTTTTTATAATAAGTATAAATGGAGAAGAACCTAAACATTTATGAATCACTATGTTGTACCTCTGAAACTGATATAATAATATAAATTAACTATAGATCAATAAAATATAAAGAAACAATAAAGGGGAGATACAGATTATTAGATAGAAATCAATGAAATAAACACACGTTTTGGAAATCAAGGAATTAAAAAACAACATATAAGACACAACATTGGCATTTGAAGTGTACAATCTATTCACTGAAAAGAAATCATTTAAGTGGTGAAAAATGGTACCCATTCTCACAATTTTGTGTATCTAAAATATGTTACAAATATTCACTCAAAAAGAAAGAAAATTTGGATTAACCCATTTTAGTATACAACTTTAATATCAAAGTCTCTATGTAACATTGATTTGCATAAGTTCCGTTAGCCACTTCTAGTTTCTTTGTGATGTAAAATCTTTTAAAGCATAAAAATCAGCCTTTCTACATTATTCCATTAGACATACATAGAAGTTAAAAGAAATGAGAAGACAACAATCAACCAGGAAGGTGAATTTACTGAGATACAGTCATTCGTTCTCCCTCCTCCTTTTCTTTTCCTCCTTTTCCAGGTCTCTTTCCATTCCAATCAGGAAAAGTCTTGAGACTTCTGAGAATATTTCTTTGAGGGCTTCAAATCACCATACTTACATCCTGTGCCACAACTACACACACGGGAACAAAAATAAACCTCTGCTATCTACTCATGTAGGAGGGATTCATGCAAAATAAACTCCTACATGGAGACCAACAGGTGAGTTTTCTACCTGTTCTTTATAATGTCCTTCCATTATAGTAAATCCCACACATTATGAGGCAGAAGCGGTTATGTGAGCTTTTCCTTGAAGTCAAAAAACTTGCATTCATTTCAAGTACCTGGTGATCACAGGGTACAGCCAGGGAAGGTGCCATCCACCTTGGGGGAGGGTCGGTGAATGGGCTCCCGCCACCATGCACCTCCTGGTGTACAGATTCTGAAGGAACAAAGGGCGGTCACACCGCACACAGCCTGTCAGGCTGTCGGGCCACTGGGCAACCCCACCAGCCTGGAAGTGCCCCATTAGTTGCTGAAAGCAAAACTCTATCCCCCCTGTGAAGCCAGGCCATTTGGGCCAGAGAGTCAGAGGGGACCAGTAATCAACTCCTCCTCTCTGCTCACCTCCTTGGGGTCACAGCAACCCCATATCCAAACCCAAATCTGACCCTGCAGTGCCAAACTGGGAGTGGCAGGTGGGCTCTGCCGGTGCTTCAGCGCCCTCTGGAGGTTGTCTGCTCTAATGGCAACTCTCAGTCCTTCCTCCTCCTCCTTCCCTAGTCCTGGGGGGGGCTGCCTTGCCTCCTGCAGCTGCTGGCCTGATTTCATTCTTTTTTCTCCAGTTACAATGAAGTTTCTTACAGAGGTTTGGAATCTCTTGAAGAAGGAAGATCTTTTAGTCAATACACCTAAACCGTGAGAAGTTGGTTTCAAGAATGAACCCGAAATACTGTATTTTTCTCCTGATGATTCCAAGGAGACACACTCAGGTTTCTAAATCATAAGAAAAACCAAGGTAAATATGATATTCTGAGCCAGAGATGAAAAAGCCGTTTTAGCACCCCCTCCTCGTGTCATGTGACCGGGATTTAAATCAATCAACTGGCACTGGTTTTTAAAGCACATGACCCAACTTTAAATCAATCAGCTGCTTACCTCTAACTCACGTGACTTGGCTTTGAATAGTAAGAAATGCAGAGGTATAAAAATGATGTTCTGAACAATAAATGGAAAAACAACATTTTAGAAAGTTTTTTTCTTTCCGAATGGACCATTCATTGCATATAGAATAAAGGATTCTTTTGTGGATTTCTTGAACTGTAAACACATACAATGTCTCCGTTGGCTTGATTGACTTAGTTTTTTGGGGGTTTTTGTTGTTGTTGTTAACATCTTTATTGGAGTATAATTGCTTTACCATGTTGTGTTAGCTTCTGCTGTATAACAAAGTGAATCAGCTATTCGTATACATATATTCCCATAACCCCGCCCTCTTGCGTCTCCCTCCCACCCTCCCTATCCCACCCCTCTAGGTGGTCACAAAGCACTGAGCTGATCTCCCTGTGCTATAAGCAGCTACTTCCCACTAGCTACCTATTTCACCTTTGGTAGTGTATGCCACTCTCTCACTTCATCCCAGCTTACCCTTCCCCCTCCCTGTGTCCTCAAGTCCTTTCTCTACATCTGTGTCTTTATTCCTCTGCAGCCACTCCTGCTAGGGATGGATACTTCCTTTTATGCTCAGGGAAATCCCCTAGTTTGAATATGATTTGCGTTTGATCCTGTGAAACCATCAGAACTTCCCACCAGAGATAAATGGGGAGATCCTGGCCTTTATTAGTATGCACGGTGAACACAGGTGTCCTGGCTGTACTTGCCAACCCTCCTATTTTACCCACCTATTTTTATCCACCTTCCTCCCTGTGAGTACCTTTGACTAACCCTGAGCTCAGACTCCTGACCTATTACAGTGACTTTGTCAGTCTTTCTTTAAAAATGGACAGGTAATAAAATGAATTTAACCTAGAAGCAGCAGCTCACTAAGGGAAATAAAATCACCAGAAGTTATCTAATCACAGCCACAGCCATCCAGGGCTCTGTCTTATCTGCTGGGTCATAAGAATGGGACCTTCCTAAACTTGAAGGACATCCAATCAAATAAGTAAAGGTGTCGCTCACCTCTGGCTCTCGGAGGGATTGCTAGGCAGTCTACCCAGTGTATACTAACTGCAAAACACTGCCATGGTTTTCAAACACCTATGTTCCAGGAAAGTTTTTTGGGGTGCATGGGGAAGGTTTCTCTTTGACATCAAGCAAAAAATAAATCACCAAGCTCTTTGAGCACAGGGGTTCTTAAGAGGGCAGTAGAAGGAAGGAATGGACAGAACAGACAATCTCCTCTGAAGTGAAGGTCGTTTTTCAAAAAGAGTAGGATTTAGGCTCAGTTTAAGGAAGACACTTTTAAATAGCTGGGACAGCTCCAAACTGCAGTTTAGGGAACGAGTCCTTCAAAAGAACAGTGCTTTAAAAGTCCTGGCACGGGAGCAAGTGGATGAAGAGTTGGTTTTGCATAGTTGTGAACAAGGAGTAAAGAAGCAGAGGCATCGCTGACTAAACGGCCCTGAGATCCTATGACATCAATGGGTCAGTTGCAGGGGGCAGGGGGTGTGGGGGGCGATATTTCTCTCTCAGCGTTTCCCAGGGCAGCCACCCCTCCCTACCCCACCCCCCTACTCCCTTCACCCTTCTTCCCTCCACTGTTGGGTCCCCAGGGACAGCACTTCTTAAGCTGGAGCGCACAGGCACCATCTCTGCAGTCTGGATTCTTCCTGGAGCCTGACAAGTTCTGGGACAGGAAGGCAGGTCTGCAAGGCCTCTGGGGTGCAGTCGGACCTGGAGGCCTGGAGGGGAACTGGAGCCCTGAAGCCCACCCACATCCTTGAAGCCGAGGGAGGAACACATCCTCCTAACAGTACTTCTCAGGGCTCAGCGTGCTCCCCACCCGACGGTGATCCATACTCACCTGAGGCAGCAAGGACTGCCTCTAACTGGCCCCCTCGATTCCGCCTTAAGGGTCCTCACACACGTGTGATAGCGCAGGCCCCGGATCTCTTTAGTCAGCTGAGGCCAGTGCTGCAGGGGTCCCTCCACTCCCATCCCCCAGCCCCTCCCTCTGGTACTTCATCTAATAGAAGAAAGAGCACAAAGGAATTGGCTGAATCAAGGGACCTGGGAGCCTGGGTATGAGTTTGCAGACCGAGAACCTAAGGCGCAATTACATATTATTGGAAACTCTTGTGGAGTGTGTGGGGCACTTAGGAGGCTGAGAGGCTGAGTCGACCTGGTGAGTCCAGCCCCAGGACACCACACAGCCCCGCCCCCCTTTCCCTGCCATCAGACAAGGGATGCCACAACTCCAGCTGGGACTCTGCATTTCTCCCTCCCTGATTCTCCTCCAGAAGAGCAGGTGGCCCCCCTCCGAGGGCAGGGGCAAGACAACGGACCAAGTCCCCCTGCACTTAGGTGCTACTGGAAGCTCTTCCTGAACAGCAGTGCTGGCTTGGAGCGAACCCGTGCACCGCCAAAGTTGGTCTCGTCCTGCAGCTGAGGGACGCAGGCTTTAAGTCAGCTGCCTTGGCTTTAAATCAATCAGGCACCCCCTTTAAGTCAGGTGACCCGACTTTAAATCACTGTGTGCCCCTCAAACCTGCAACTTCAAAAGTTGGGAACTTCACTTTGATGCCGGCACCTAACATAGCTGAATGCACACTGTAGTCACTCCCAAGCCTGGCTTAGAGGCAGGATATAAGGTAAGGGGATGGACGTGCACACATGGTGATGAGGGTGTACTTCATGTACCAGAAGGGTCTAGGTACTCTGGGGTACAGCGAGCAGTGCACGATACAGCAGCTCCCTGGCAAAGCTGGGGATGCACAGGGAGAGCAGGCACACGCAGGCGTGCAGAGGTTCCAGGACGGGAGCTGGGGCACAGCCAGCTGGGAGGGTGTGACAGCGGAGGATCTGAGCCTTCCTGAGAAAGGCAGACACAGAGGATGGATGAGAAACAAAGACCAGATGAAATATGGATTTGAAAAACACACGCTGCTCTTGAAATTGGGGTGGGGGGCACCCCAGATTTGAGTCTTCTTACTCCCCAGTACCTAGTGCTTTGACATTTGCCCAATTACATATAAAATTTACTGATAATATCTAACCCATAGAATACTGCATTTGTAGTGGTATTGCGTGTTAATGTTTCTATAGTGGAATAAACTTTTCTACAAGAAAAATGTACACTATCTGAAATAAATTAAAACCCCTCTTTATAAAGTACTATATCCGACTTCCCTGGTGGCGCAGTGGTTAAGATTCTGCCTGCCAAAGCAGGGGACATGGGTTCGAGCCCTGGTCAGGGAAGATCCCACAGGCCATGGAGCAGTTAAGCCCATGCGCCACAACTACTGAGCCTGCAGGCCACAACTACTGAAGGCCGCACGCCTAGAGCCGGTGCTCCACAACAAGCGCAGCAACAGAAGCCACCGCAACGAGAAGCCTGCACACCGGAACAAAGAGTAGCCCCCGCTCGGGCAACTAGAGAAAGTCCGCGCATAGCAATGAAGACCCAACGCAGCCAAAAATAAATAAATAAATAAATAAAATTTTTTTAAAGAAAGTACTATATCCTTCTGTACAACTTCTCTGGGAAGAACAGAGAGATGGCATGGTAGAGTGAGAAAGACCAATATTTAGTGCACATTTCTCATGCAGGTGCTCTGCTAGCTCAGATACATTTCTTCACACTTTACAAAGGAGTAAATAAGCTCAGAGAGGTTTAGTAATTTTACCAAAGCCAAACAGCTATTGAGTAACAGAACCAAGATGAACCAAGTCTGTTACCTTCAAAGCCTAAGTCCTCATCACAACAAAACTCAATTAATATTTACATTTATCAAATTACATTGAAAACTGGGGAGTTCTTGGCACAATCCTGAATAAGAGTGAGAAAGAAAGAAATAGCATTGTTCCTACAGTCAGCCAAAAGTTTTGGAGCAGCTGCTAGATACCTGGCCCTTTTTGGGGTTCAGCAGTGATCACGACAGGAAGAATCCTGCTTTCAAGAACCATGTAGTGGGGAGGAGAGACGGGTGCAACTTGGGTGAGGGATTTCACCTTGCTGGGCCTCTGTTTTCTCATCTGGAAAATAGGACGGGTGTTCCTCATTTTGTGGGATTGTCCAGCCCTCACATTCTCTGATTCCATAAGAAGCATTTGTTTTCCTGTTTCTTTAAAATTCATTCAGGCCGTGAGCCGTGATGAATGTTGTTAGCTGCTCCCCAAAGCACTCTATTCCCACTCTTTTCCTGTGATCAGGTCTTTCCCGAAACATGACTCACAATCAAATCAAGTCACAGAACCTAAGGGGCACCCAGGACAAGACTTCCAACCCTTGCTTCTCAGGAGCTCTGCGGTCTACCTGCCACGTAAACTTAACTCACCTGGCACAAAGTGGCCATCCCTGGTTTCACATCAACATGATCTCAAGCACAAACCTCCTCGTTTTTCCATTTTGTCTTTAAGATACTTGTTGAAACAACTGCACAAATATGACAAAGATATAAAATCAGGCATCTGCCCCCAGTGCCTACTAATAAATGATTTTCTTGCATTTTAATGATAAAGATAGAACATTTCAACATTCTGCTGCCCTTATTTGTCATTTTTGTTGGTATTTCTATTGAATACATCTTTCAATATTTTAACAATGGAACATTTATTTAGGTTGTTGCGGACACAGCCTTTGGTGGTAAAGGTTTTGTTGTTATATTTCTATTATGTTTCCTTTAAAAATCATTATCCTGTTTAAATAGATTAAGTCAGTTCTATAGGCATTTATTTTATGATATTGATGAAATGAATACATGGAGGGTAGTAGTACAAGTTGACTGGACTTGAGAACCTCTATTAGCACAGTTAAGTATAAATATTATCTATATGTAAACCAAAGTACATGCCGAGTGAGATTCTCCGACTCTTTTTCACTGTCTGCCCCTCAAGACTGTGAGAAATGGAATATTTCTTGCCATCTCAGTAAACAATGGATGTCACAGTCATCAGCACTTGCAGCCCTCCAGTGTGAGCCGCGGGCCCTGAGGAGCTCAGGATATGCAAATACAGAATGCAGGCCCCAGAGAGCTGAGGTGCATATGAAAGGAAGGATTTCAGTGAGCCCAGACTCTGGCATCTTCGCATACAAAGAAAACTGCTACATTCCTCACGTCCGGAGAGCTGGTTTTCCTTAGTTAACAATCACCTTTTAATGTTCCCCATTACCTGAGCCAGTCGCCTGCCCCTGTCCCCTCCCCCCGGTACTTTAGCTCAGGGAGGAAGGAGCGCAGAGGGACTCGGCTGAATAAGGGGCCTGCGAGCCTCGGGAGGAGTGTTCAGCCGCTTTCCCCGCAGTCAGGAGGAGGGGCGCTGACGCTGCAGCCGGACCCTGCGCCTCCCTTGCCCCGTTTCCCTCAGGCCGACCCCCTCCCCACGCCCCCCCATGCCCCGCGAGCCAGGCCGAGGGCATGGGCAAGAAGAGGGACCCAAGTGCCCCGGGACCAGACGCTGGGGGCCACTCTTTCTGCACAGCGGCGGGTGGCAGCGAACCCCTGCCCCTCATTAGCTGGTCTTGCGCTGCCGCCAGGGCACTGGACCAGGCGGAGGGTCGGCGCCCACTTACCCGGCCTGCTTTCCCCACGACTGTCGCGGCTTCGGCCGCCGGGGCCCCTCCAGAGCCGGCAGCCTCAGTGAGGCCGCCCTTCCCTCGGGCTCCGGGGCAGTTCCGTGACGGAGGAGGGAAGAGACCCCGAGCTGCGGGAGTTCCAGCTCTGCGGAAACGCGTGCTCATTTCTGGGCTTAGGGGGTGGGACCGCTCTGCCCCGAGGCCTTCCGGGAGCAGGGGTGGTGCCGGGTGAGGGAGCAGCCAGGAGCGCAGGGCCCCGTCGGGGTCCTGGAGGGGCGGCGCGACCTCGGGGCCCCGCCCACTGTGACCGCGGCCCAGGCCTTTTTCCTGGAATCCTACACAAAAATGTTAGAAAGATACAAGGTCTATAGTAAAGGTTCACAAATGATTGTTGCTGCTGTGTTTACTATCCTATTAAAGGTGTAAAATTCATAAAACACTTTAAGTTCAAAATTAAATACGAATTTTCACCTTTCTAATTACATCTCTGCTATTCACAATTGTAGTTAATGAATCAGAGACTGTGGCATCACTAGTTAGAAATGAGCTTGTTAAAAAAATAGAACTAAAAAAAAAATAGAACTCAGGCCCACCGGACCTACTGAATCACAATCTGCACTTTTACAATCTCCCCGGTGTACTTGTGTACCCATGAATAGTGGAAAGGTACATTTGTACCTCGACATGTCTTTTCTGTCTGAGAAATACACACATTTTATCCAGTTTGATATAAATAAAACAGTCAAAAATGCATATGCCTGTGTTGAAACCATAATTTTATCATTTGTTTTCCAGTTAAGTATAGTCTCTATACTGGTTTTGTGGATCACATGCCATACTCTTTTCTTGTAGTTAGAAATAAGGTAGAGAAAGTTACTTTGTAACATATATATATATATATATATATATATATTAGTGGATAATTGAAAATATTCTTCTAAATTAAAACCAGTTCTCTTAACTTGCTGTTTTCTTCTTGGGTCACATTATGAACTCTTCCCGTGGTCACATGGCATGTGTACCTTTAATTTCAGGGACTCCTGACATTCCAGGATATGGCCACAGATTTCTCTCAAGAGGAGTGAGAATGCCTGGACCAGGATCAGTGGGAATTATACAGGGATGTGATGTTAGAGAAGTATAGGAACCTGCTCTCCTTGGGTGAGGACACCTTCCTTCCAGAATTCCTTATCCAACCACAGTGTTTAGAGTCCTTCATCTGTAGAATGTCTCCTGGAATCTTCTGCTTCCTACAATAAGGTTTCGATTTGCAACATTTCAGGAAAGATTGGGAGTTTGTGGATATAATTTATCTTATTCTTTTAAAATTGCAGCCACCCTTTTAATATACCTTGTAACTACTTGGGATGTGTCTATATGAACTGTGTACTATATGCTTCTGTTATAGTCCTTACAATATTTTATTGTCTTATTTTCTGTAACAATTTTCCATGGATTCTTTGGGCTTAAGGTATATTAAAAGGGAGACTGTGATTCTGGGACTTCCCTGGTGATGCAGTGGTTAAGAATTTGCCTGCCAATGCAGGAGACACCGGTTCGATCCCCGGTCCGGGAAGATCCCACGTGCGACAAAGCAACTAAGCCTGTGGGCCACAACTACTGAGCCTGCGTGCCACAACTACTGAAGCCGGTGTGCCTTGAGCCCGTGCGTCATTTATTTTTTAGAGAATAAAACCACCTCTGAGTGATTAAAATTTAGACCAGCTAGTCAAAATGCTTTATCACTTGTTCTTCTAAAACACTGATCAACGGAACAAGTTTTACTAGGGATAACAGTGTAATTGTATTCTGGAGTTCATATCGGCAATATGGTTTATGACGTTGATGCTGGATCACGACATTTCAATGGTATAACTGCTATTAATTATCTGTTTGTTCAACGATTCAAGTCTCACGTGATCTGAGTTCAGACTGGAGTCATCCTGGTTGCTTTCTGTCTATTGCAGATTTCTTCCAGTATGAAAGACCAAGAGCAATACGGCTTACTTTACAAAAGGTCTGCAAACTAAATGATGATAGAATCTACATTCACTTAATTTATTCATACCTTACTCTATAACTGGGTTTGTTACAGTTGCAGAGCCCAGTAATTATGTAAAACTGAAACCTTTATCTGCATGGGTTCAAGTCTTCTTCCTAAGAATATGTTTATAATCAACATTCTTTCACAAATTACCCAATTTAATTCACCATAGCATTCCTCATATTAACTAAATGGAAAATCCTAGGCTGTATACAAATCCAGAAAGGGCCAAAAATCATCAGCCCCCATGGATTATTACAACCCATTGCTGAGGCATTCAAATTACTTATTAAAGAACCACTATGCCCATCAACATCATCAATTTATATATTATTGCCCCAATGCTAGCCTTAACCCTGGCTCTCACAACATGAATTCCTCTCCCGTATCTTATCCACTACTTAATATAAATGTAGGCATACTATTTATATGAGCCATATCACACCTAGCCATTTATTCCATCCTCAGATCCGGATGGGCTTCACATTCAAAATACTCACTGGAGCTCTAGGGACAGTAGCACACACAATCTCATATGAAGTAATGTAGCAGTTATTCTATTCTCAGTCTTACTGATAAGTGGATCATTTACACTTTCAACAGTAATTAATACACGAGAACACCTATGACTAATTTTCTCCTGACCCCTACCCAGAATTTGATTATCTCCATAGTAGCAGAAATCCAATGAAGCCCCACTTGATTTAACAGAAGTAGGATCAACGCCTGTATATGTCTTCAATGTAGAAAATGTAGCAGGCCCATTCACCCCCTCCTTCCTAGAGAATATGTCAATTTCCTTATAATAAACATTTCCACAACAATCTATTTTTAGGAGCATTCCACAATCCCTAGGTGCCAGAATTATATACAGCCCAAGTTATCATTAAAACACATCTAACAATCTCCTTTCTATGAATTTGAGCATCCTACCCACAATTTTGATATGATCAATATATACATCTCTTATAAAAAGTTTTTTTTATTACTAACATTAGCCCTATGCATATGAGTTTTCACTGCCTGTCATCATACCAGGCAACCCACCACAACCTTAAGAAATATGTCTGACAAAAGAGTTACTTTGATAGAGTAAATCATAGAGGTTTCAATGCTCTTATTCCTGGAATTGAATTCTTCCTAAGAATTTTACATTCCCCATGCTACCACATCACACCACATGCTATATAGTAAGGTTCTCTAAGTAAGCTTTAAGCGCATACCCCCAAAATGTTGTCGTATATCCTTCCTGTACTAATAAACTCTCATTGTTTTTACTATCATTCTACTGACCCTTATCTCAGGAAATATACAACAAGCTCACACTGGTTAATGGTATCCCCATTCTAATAAAAAACACGAACCCATAAGCTACAGAAGTATCCAACAAATATCTCCTAAAACAATCCACCACATCAATACTACTTACAATGGCTATTATCATTAATCTAATATACTCTGGTCAAAGAACACAAAGAATAACAAAAATCTTTAATCCAGCAGCATCCACCCTCATGACAATCACCCCTGTCACAAAAGTAGGACTTTCCCCGTTTCACTTCTGAGTGCCTGAAGTCACACAAGGCATCCCATGAACAGCAGGCCTGATGCTATCAGCCTGACAAAATTTCTCCCCTGTCAGTTTAATATCACATGTCACCGTCCATCAAGCTAAATATACTATTAATCATAGTGATATTATAAATCATAGCTGGAGGCTGAGGCAGATTTAGCCATACTCACCTGGAAAAAATTACACCCTCCTCATCAATTGCCCATATAGGATGAATAACAGCTATTATAAAGTATATTCTAATTATAATAATCCTAAACATACTAATTTATATCATAACAACACTCTCTTCTTATTATTTATACCCAGATCATGTACTGCAAGAGTATCATTATCACACACATGAGATAAAACACTTCCCATCACAATCCTTTTCCTCACCATTATAGTATCATTAGGACATCACCCATCACTATCAGGGTTTTTACCCAAATGAATAATTATTCAAGACATAACAAAAATGACAACATCATTCTACCAATACTAATAGCCATCATAGCAGTCCTCAGCATATATTTTTACTTGCAGCTAACATACTCCACATCACTAACTATATTCTCTTCATTAAAAACACAAAAACAAAACAATTTGAACATACAAAGAAATAACCTTCCTATCATTACCAATCATAATACCCACACGATTACTACACACAACACCCATTCTGTCGGCGCTGCACTAGGAATTTAGGTTAGTTCAGACCAAGAGCTTTCAAAACCTTAAACAAGTAAAATTTACTTAATTCCTAAAAATGAAGATTGCAAGACTTTACCCTACATCAATTGAATGTAAAGCAAACATTGTAATTAAGCCAAATCTTTACGAGATTGATGAGTTTTAACCCCAGGAAACTTTAGTTAATAGACAAATCCTCTAGTCAACTGGCTTCAGTCTACTTCTCCTTCATTTGAGAAAGAAAAAAAAGGCAGGAAAATCATGGGCAGAATTGAAGCTGCTTCTCTGAAGTTACAATTCAATTTGTTGATTCACCACAGGGTTTGCGAGAAAGAGGGTTCAATCTCTGTCCTTACATTTACAGTCTAATGCTAGCTCAGTCATTTTACCTCTGTTCATACACTGCTGATTATTTTCAACAAATCACAGATATCTGCATTTTATATTTACTATTTGGTGCTTGCGCTGGAGTAGCAGGCAGCACCTTCAGTATATTAATCCAGGCTGAGCTATGCTAACCTGGAACGCTACTTGGAGATGTCCAAATCTGCAAGGTAGTCATAACAGTCCCTGCACTTATAATAATTTTCTTTATAGTTGTACCCATTATGATTGCAGGGTTTGAAAACTGACTTGGGCCACTAATAACTCGGACACCTGAGGTAGCATTTCCCCAAATAAATCATATAAACTTTTGACTACTTCCCCTATCATTCTTACTCCTACTCATATCACCAATAGTAGAAGCTGGTTCTGGTACCAGTGGAATCCCATATTCAGCTCTAGCCTGCAATCTGACCCACGCAGGAGCCTCAATCGACCTAACCATTTCCTCCTTACATTTAGCAGGTGTCTCTTCAATTCTTGGTGCTATTATTTTTATCACTATAGTCTTTAACACAAAACCAGCAGTCACATCCCAATACCAAACACCAGTATTTGTTTAATCTTCCCCAACTATAGCCATATTACTATAATTACCAGTGTCAGTCCGAGCAGCCAGAATTGCCATACTGTTAAGAGATAGAAATCTCAACACTACTTCTTTGACCCTGCAGGAGGAGACCGAATCCTATACCAACACCTATTTTGATTCTTTGGTCACCCTGAAGTCTGTATTCATGGCCTACCAGGGTTTGTCATAAACTCACATATCATTACATACTATTTAGGACAAAAAGTGCCTTTCAGCTATTTGGGAATAGTATGAGTCATGTCCACTGGCTTTTTAGGATTTCTCTTGTGGGCCCATCATATGTTTACCATAGGGATAGCTGTCAACTCGGGAGCATACTTTGCATCAGCTACTGTAATTACTTCTACCCCTACAGGAGTAAAAGTATCTAGCTGATTAGCAACTCTCTCTTTAATTTTTCTTTTCTTTTTTTTCTTCTTTTGGCTGCGTTGTGTCTCGGTTGCTGCATGTGGGCTTTCTCTGCTTGCGGTGGGTGAGCGGCAGCTACTCTTCGTTGCAGTGCACGGCCTTTTCTTTGCAGTGGCTTCTTTTGTTGCAGAGCAAGGGCTCTGGCACGTGGGCTCAGTAGTTGTGGCTCGCGGGCTCTAGAGGGCAGGCTCAGTAGTTGTGGCGCATGAGCTTTCTGCTCCGCAGCATGTGGAATCTTCTGGGACCGGGGGTCGAACCCATTTCCCCTGCATTTGCAGGCGAATTCTTAACCACTGTGTCACCAGGGAAGTCCCTGATTAGCAACTCTTCACAGAGGTAATATTGTATGACATCTCACTCTATTATGAGTTTTAGGCTTTATTTCCCTTTTGACAGTAGGTGGTTTGACAGGAGTCATCTTAGCCAACTTATCCCTGGACATTGTCCTCTAGGATACACACTATGTAGTAGCACACTTCCATGACATAATGTCCATGGGAGCAGGCTTCACTATTAGAGGAGTCTTCCTACATGGATTCCCACTATTATCAGCTTATACACTTAACTCAGCAGTAGCAAAAATTCACTTCACAGGTATATTTGTAGTAGTAAATATGACTTCCTGCAGCAATTCCTTGGCCTCTCAGGGAGGTTACTACATTACTCTGAGAACCCTGAGGCACACACAACATGAAATATTTTGTCTTTAGGCTCATTCATCTCAGTAGCAGCAGTAATGCTAATAATCTTCATACTGTGAAAAACATTTATGTCCAAACCAGAAGTCTCAGCAGTAGAAACTGTGACTCCTCACCTAGAATGGTTGCACGGAGGCCCTCCACATATCCTATGTTTGAAGATCCTACCTATGTAAATGTAAAATAAGGAAGGACTCAAGTCCTTTCCAAGCAGTTTGAAGCCAAAAGCATAACAATTATGCCTTTCTCAATAAATGAGATAAAAGTAAAAATTGATGTAAATTTTTCAAAGTTAAATTATAGGCTAAAATAGTGTATATCATGAAGGCATATCAATTTCATCTAGGCTCTCAAGATACAATATCACCGATTATGGAAGAACTTTTACATTTTCATCACACACATTAATAGTGTTTTTAAAAGAAGTTCTCTAGTCCTCTATATTATTTCACTAATATTGACAATTAAACTAATTCATATATGTACAATAGATGCACAGGTAGGGAAAATGTGAACAATTTACCAGCCATTATTGTAATCTTAATTGCCCTATCAGCATTGTGAATCCTTTACATGATACATGAAATCAATAACTCTTCCCAAACCATACAAACTATGGGTCAGTAATGATACTGATGCTACAAATACACAGATTATGAAGATTTAAATGTTGACTCCACTGTAATCCCCACATCAGAGCTAAAACCAGGAGAAGAATGACTAATAGAAGTCAACAACACAGCAGTATAGAGATAGTCATTGAATATTAGTTTCATCTGAAATTGTTGTACACTCCTGAGCTGTTCCTTCTTAGGCCTAAAAAGAGCTGCTATCCCAGGACGCCTAAATTAAAGAATCTTAATACCGACAGGACCAGGCCTATGTTGTGGACAATGGTCAGTAGAGGTCGTTTTCCTGAGTTCAAAGACAGGACAGAGGGATATGGCTGAGATATGGGGTGAATCTGGAGCCCATGAGGATGTACTGTCCGAGCTCCAGGATAGGAATGGGCCTCTGGGGTCCCAGGCCACCCACCGCGCCCTCCCGAGCAGGATCTTGGCAACATTCCCTGTCAGTGATGAGGCAGCCCTAGCACTTGTCATGCCCCAATGCTGTGTCCTATGTGGGTCCCATGCTCTTGGGACCACACCCACACTCTGCAGGTCCATGCTGCAGGGTCCTTTGTGCCTCAGGAGTAGAGACCACACAGCAAGCAGTTCCCTCCCCAACCAGCAGGAGGAGGGGAGGAGAGCAGGGGCACCAGGGGAATCTCACTCAGACAACAACACCCCAGGGGTGCCAGCGGGGCCAGTGATGATGCAGATGAGGCCCAGGCCAAGAGATGGAACCAGAGGACCCAAAACGCAGCTGGTCAGGTCCTGGCTCATCTGCACCCCGGACACCTTTGTCCCTCATACACCCGCTACTTAAATGCAGATTCTTCAAATACAAACAGGCAGAGCTTCAGACTGAAAGTCAGCTCTTCCAAAGTGAGCCATCAGCAAACACTGCAGGATTCCACTCCAGTGGGTGCCCTGGAGTCGACCACTCAGGGACTGAAGTGGATATTGGTGCCAGGGGCAGTGGGAGGGAACGGGGAGTGAGACTTTCATGGTTGTGGAATTTTGGTTTTGCAAGATGAAAAGTTCTAGGGATGGTGATGACGGCTCCATGAGAAAGTGAATAGATCTGATGCCTCAGAAACGTGCACTTAAAATGGTGACGATGGTAAAGGGTATGTGACGTGCGTTTTATTTCACTTAAAATAAATTCTTAAAATAATGTCTTGTTAATTGAGATTCCATTTCGACTCCCCCTCATCACAAATGTCGGAGGCCCAGACACAGTCCCCTATCTTAGGGGCCATCACGGTACCCTCACAGAGCACGTGGGAGACCATTCTTGCGGGGGAGCTAGTCTGTGCTCACCTGACCTCTGTCCAGGGGGACCCAGGCAGTGGTGACCCCCATAGATTAGACATATGATATGATATGATATTAATATGATACCACCAAGTGTTGTCACTCACCAGAACACAGAGCAGCAACACACTCAAACATGCCTGACCTCATATGAATGTGAGAAGATTAAGAGAAGAAAAGGTACCACAGGTTAATCAGGGCAACACACTTAATGCAGAGGTTGGAAATCTCAAAGGGGAAAAGAAACACTGCAGGCAAAGAGCACATATGGGGCCTCCCCGTACATGTGATCCTGACCCATGCAGATGTGGTGAGACCCACACAATCCCCACACCCTTTACCTGGGGTCGCACATCCACACTCACCACGGTGACCCCACCTCCCCAGACCCTGCACCTAAAGTCACACGTTCTCTCTCAACAGGTGACCCATTGTACCCAGACCCCTCCACCTGAGTCACATGTCCACAGTCCCAGAGTCAACCGCCCTCCCCAGACTCCCCGACCTGGGGTCACACGTGCACAGTCTCCAGGGTGACCTCACCTCCCCAGACCCTGCACCTGGGGGACATGTCCCCTTGATCAGGACACCACGGCTCTGCTGGTGGCTCCCCTACTGTGGAAACAAGCTGGGCTCCTGGAACCTCCTGGGATGGGAAAAAGTGGCAGGTGGGTCTCCTCTCCCCACACTTGTCCCAGAGAAGTCCTCCTCTTTTCCCTTTGGTTCTGTTGATTTTACCTGTTTTTAAAGCTTTCATGCTAGAGGTGAACACACTTCCTTGGTTCTGGCGGGCTCAGTCCTTTCTTGTCTCACATACTTGTTGAGATAATTCACAGGATAGCAGGGCTGAAAGCCGAGGGGCAGCTCTGGATGCTTCTGAGTACGGACGGTAGACTGGAAGGAGAGCTCAGCAGCAGCCTCAGCTGTTACCCATCAGCCTTTTGCCCAAACTGCGTGCCCTGCAATCAATTCACCAGCTAAACCTGCCTCCCTACGCACCATGCACATGATGGTGAATTGGAATTATTGCCAGGTAGCCCTCCTGCGGATTCTCCACAAGCCCCAGGGAAGGTTAACCTTGCAGGGATTAAGACTAAGGCCCCGACCATAGCACTGACCCTTGGGAGGACGAGGTAACCACACTCAGAAGAGAGGCTATTACTTAGACAAGCCCACCTCAGCTCCAGACCCCAGACATCTAAGCATTGACCTTCAGATGCAGGCACGGAGCTTCCCAGTACTGAGGCCAGGCCGGGTTTCTACCCAGGTTCCCATAGTCCTAGCGTGCACAGAAAATGTTCAGGTCTAAATCTTCTTATTATAGACAACACACGGTCAGCTCTAAACATAATCAGTAGGCAGGACATGCAGAGGTCTAAATCTACCGTGTAGACAGAACTTGATCGTGTTTAAACTAGCTTAGGGCTGATCTCATAGGAGGTACAGATCACACACATGGGTCTCTCATCTTTGGACACCCACATCAGGAAACTGAACAAAATCTTTGTCATTAAACATTTCAACAGGCAAAACAGAAATGTTACCAGTATCTCTGGTCACCTGATGGTCAGGATCCATGGGTGAGCCACGAACTTCTTAGAGTGCAGCCCAGTCTGCTGCCAGGATAGACAAGAAGTGGCCTGATTCCAGCCTCCCAGGCTTCCAGAAGGAGGCAGCCGCACTGGAAGCCCAGGCAGGACAGTCCTGCATGGTCCGGGCCGGGAGATCCGGTCTGTCCATTCCATTGGCCGATTCCGGGCGGGGCGCTCAGGGCCGCTGAGAGCCCTGCACTCAGGTCCTGCTTCCCTGCAGCATGTGCGTGTGTGTGTGTGTGTGTGTGTGTGTGCGTGTTTGTGTGTGTAGAGGGGGTGGTGGCTGATGGCTCCCATGGCTCCCGTCCCGGGCACCACGCTGTCTTCGAGGGGAGGCACGGGGAGAGGTAGGGGCACAGAAGCCGTTGGAGAGGAGAGCCCACCGCGGAATTCCTTGCACACTGGCTCGCCCCACCTGGTGATCCATCTGCCCATCGTGGGCCGCATGTCACCCCCCAGCTCCCACCCCCGAGGGCAGGGCGCATGCTCTTTCAACAGCACAGGGTCTCACATGAAGGAGAGCCAGTGGGGACTGTCACGTCCCAACTCTTGATGCTGAGTTTGGGAGAATGAACCCCCTTGACTGGGCGATGGGACCCTGTGAGGAAAGAGGTGGCGGCCCCATCCAAGTCAGGGCCTGGCTGAGAGATGGAAACACAGGAGCCAAGTGCAGAGCCTGGAGGCCAGGCCAACAGGAGGGGCACCCCCAGCCTTGGCCGGGCTCTCCAACTGTGACATTGTAGCTTGAGGTGACCTGGGGCAGGTGACTGAATGTAATGGGGGCCTAAACTGGACCCTGAATGTGGCTTAAAGAAGGTGTGCAGGATGTTACTGAGACAGTGACAGTCATTGGAAGACAGACTCTGTGTCAGGACATCCTGCTCCATCCATTTAAATCCCTGAGATCTGTGACCTTTACGTGACTACGTAGGATTGTTAGAGCAGCTGCGTGTGGATGTATCTGCAAGTGGTTCCAGCAAACACACAGTTGTGCACACAGGCAGGCACAGCACACACACAAACATATGCAGGTGCACAGCACAAATATATTCACACACTAGCATATGAACACACATGCACACATATGCCCATGCACACACTAACGTGTGCAAGTGCACATACCTATGCACATGCACAGCATATGTACGCAAACAGGCACATGCACACGCATAGCACACACACAGGGAATAAAGTGAATCCGTAAAGCATTAAGTCCTGAACACAAGTGAAGCTGACATGTATTTTTCCCTTTTCTTAGTTTTGATGTTTTTCACAATAAAAAGTTTAAGAAAAAAGTTAATGGCAAATGACTTTTGATTCATAGGAGTTTCTGACGTTATTCCACAAATATTATGACAGGAGAAATGAATGTAGATATTACATGTGTCCACTAATAGAGGAATGGAGAATAAAAACATGGTCCATCAATACAAGGGAATGTTATTCAGCCTAAAGAGGAAGGCAATTCTGACACAGGCTGCAGCAGGGATGAACCTTGAGGGCATTATGCTCAGTGATGTAAGCTAGACACAAAAAAACAAACAGTGCTTGATCCACTCATACAAGTCCCCTAGAGCAGTCGGAAACATAGAGACAGAAAGTAAGATGTTGAGTGCCAGGGGCTGAGGGAGGGACAATGGGGACTGAGTGTTTAATGGTGACTGTTTCAATTTTGCAAGATGAAAAATTTCTGGATGATGATGGCAGTCAGGTTTGCACAACAGTGTGAATTACTTCTTGACCCTGAAATGTGCACTTAAAAATGGTCAAGATAGTGAAGTTTATGTTTTGTGTATTTGACCACAATTTTCAAAACTTTTTAAAAAACAACAGGAAGTAGTCCATGAATACCACAAGATGCACAACTTCACTAACAACCGAGGGATTAAAACCATAAGAAAACGACTGTGCACACACCTACCAGAATGGCAGACATGAAGACACAGTATCAACTATCAGCAGGATGTGGAGCAATGGAAAGCCTGGTGCACAGCGGGGTATGCAACCACTCGTGAAAGAATCGGGCCTCAGAGAGTGAAGTCCATGCACACAGACCCACAGTGTTCCTCCCAGCTGAACACAAACCCCCCAGCCCTGCACCATGACTCACGAACATGGACTCTGCAGCCACAGGAGCCAAACCATAAAGAACCTGAAGGCCATCACAAGCGGATGCAGAAATAAACCATGCACGCTCCTATGAAGGAATATTCCACAGCAATGGAGTACATTTTGTTTAAAGGTAGTAAAACTATAAAAATTATTTTTTTTTAAAAAACTATATTCACAAGGTGAATGAATCTATAATTCTGGCACCTAGGGACTGTCGAATGCTCCTAAAAATAGATTGTTGTGGAAACATTTATTATAAGGAAATTGACATATTCTCTAGGAAGGAGGGGGTGAATGGGCCTGCTACATTTTCTACATTGAAAACATATACAGGCGTTGATCCTACTTCTGTTAAATCAAGTGGGGCTTCATTGGATTTCTGCTACTATGGAGATAATCAAATTCTGGGTAGGGGTCAGGAGAAAATTAGTCATAGGTGTTCTCATGTAATAATTACTGTTGAAAGTGTAAATGATCTATTTATCAGTAAGACTGAGAATAGAATAACTGCTACATTACTTCATATGAGATTGTGTGTGCTACTGTCCCTAGAGCTCCAGTGAGTATTTTGAATGTGAAGCCCATCCAGATCTGAGGATGGAATAAATGGCTAGCTGTGATATGGCTCATATAAATAGTATGCCTACATTTATATCAATTAGTGGATAAGATACGGGAAGAGGAATTCATGTTGTGAGAGCCAGGGTTAAGGCTAGCATTGGGGCAATAATATATAAATTGATGATGTTGATGGACATAGTGGTTCTTTAATAAGTAATTTGAATGCCTCAGCAATGGGTTGTAATAATCCATGGGGGCTGATGATTTTTGGCCCTTTCTGGATTTGTATATAGCCTAGGATTTTCCATTTAGTTAATATGAGGAATGCTATGGTGAATTAAATTGGGTAATTTGTGAAAGAATGTTGATTATAAACATATTCTTAGGAAGAAGACTTGAACCCATGCAGATAAAGGTTTCAGTTTTACATAATTACCGGGCTCTGCAACTGTAACAAACCCAGTTATAGAGTAAGGTATGAATAAATTAATTGAATGTAGATTCTATCATCATTTAGTTTGCAGACCTTTTGTAAAGTAAGCCGTATTGCTCTTGGTCTTTCATACTGGAAGAAATCTGAAATAGAGAGAAAGCAAGCAGCATGACTCCGGTCTGAACTCAGATTACGTGAGATTTTAATCGTTGAACAAACAGACAATTAATAGCAGTTATACCATTGAAATGTCGTGATCCAGCATCAACGTCATAAACCATATTGCTGATATGAACTCTAGAATACAATTACACTGTTATCCCTAGTAAAACTTGTTCCGTTGATCACTGTTTTAGAAGAACAGGTGATAAAGCATTTTGACTAGCTGGTCTAAATTTTGATCACTCAGAGGTGGTTTTATTCTCTAAAAAATAAATGGCACACAGGCTCAATGTACACTGGCTTCAGTAGTTGTGGTACACAGTCTCAGTAGTTGTGGCCCACTGGCTTAGCTGCTCCGTGGCAAGTGGGATCGTCCCGGACCGGGGATCGAACCGGTGTCTCCTGCATTGGCAGGTGAATTCTTAACCATTGCATCACCAGGGAAGTTCCAGAATCGCAGTCTCCATTTTAGTATACCTTAAGCCCAAAGAATCCATGGAAAATTGTTACAGAAAATAAGACAATAAAATATTGTAAGGACTATAACAGAAGCATATAGTACACAGTTCATATAGACACATCCCAAGCAGTTACAAAGTATATTAAAAGGGAGGCTGCAGTTTTAAAGAATAAGATAAATTATACCCCAAAACTCCCAATCTTTCCTGAAACGTTGCAACCTGAAACCCTATTGTAGGAAGAAGAAGATTCCAGGAGACATTCTACAAATGAAGGACTCTAAACCCTGTGGGTGGATAAAGAATTCTGGAAGGAAGGTATCCTCACCCACGGCGAGCAGGTTCCTATACTTGTCTAACATCACATCCCTGTAACAATTCTCACTGATCTTGATCCAGGCATTCTCACTCCTGTTGAGAGAAATCTATGGGCACATCCTGGAATGTCAGCAGTGCCTGAAACTAAAAGTACACATATCGTGTGACCACGGGAAGAGTTCATAATGTGACCCAAGAAGAAAACAGCAAGAGAACTGGTTTTAATTTAGAAGAGTGTCTTGAATTATTCACTAATATATATATATATATATATATATATATAAAATGTATGTATTTTTTTAAACAGTAAGTTTCTCTATCCTATTTCTAACTACAAGAAAAGAGTATGGCATGTGATCCACAAAACCAGTAGAGAGACTATACTTACTGGAAAAGAAATGATAAAATGATGGTTTCAACACAGGCCTATGCATTTTTGAGTGCTTTATTTATATCAAACTGGATAAAATGTGTGTATTTCTCAGACAGAAAAGATATGTCGAGGTAGGAATGTACCTTTCAACTATTCATGCGTACACAAGTACACTGTGGAGATTGTAAAAGTTCTGATTGTGATTCAGTAGGTCCGGTGGGCCTGAGTTCTATTTTTTTAACAAGCTCATTTTTTTCTCTCTTTTTTTTTTTTTTTTTTTGGGTACACGGGCCTCTCACTGTCGTGGCTTCTCCCGTTACGGAGCACAGGCTCTGGATGCACAGGCTCAGCGGCCATGGCTCACGGGCCCAGCCGCTCCATGGCATGTGGGATCTTCCGGGACCGGGGCACGAACCCGTGTCCCCTGCATTGGCAGGCGGACTCTCAACCACTGCGCCACCAGGGAAGCCCCCAAGCTCATTTTTAACTAGTGATGCCACAGTCTATGATTCTTTAACCACAATTGGGAATAGCAGAGACATAATAAGGAAAGGTAAAAATTCATAGTTAACTTTGAACTTAAAGTGTTTTATGGATTTTACACCTTTAATAGGATACTAAGCACAGCAGCAACAATCCTTTGTGAATATTTACTCTAGACCGTGTATCTTTCTAACTTTTTTGTGTAGGATTCCAGGAAAAAGGCCTGGGCTGCGGTCACAGTGGGAGGGGCCCCCAGGCCAGGCCGCCCCTCCAGGACCCCCGTTCGGGCCCTGTGCTCCTGGCGGCTTCCTCCTCCGGCGCCCCCCTCCCTCCCGGAAGGCCTCGGGGCAGAGCGGTCCCACCCCCTGCGCCCAGAACGGAGCCCGCGTTTCCGGAGAGCTTGAACTCCCGCAGCTCGGGGTCTCTTCCTTCCGCCGTCACGGAACTGCCCCAGAGCCCGAGGGAAGGGCGGCCTCAGTGAGGCTGCCGGCTCTGGAGGAGCCCCGTCGGCCGAAGCCGCGACAGTCGTGTGGACGGCGGGCCGGTAAGTGGTCGCCGACCCTCCGCCTGGTCCGGTGCCCTGGCGGCAGCGCAAGACCAGCTTCTGAGGGGCAGGGGTTCGCTGCCACCCACCGCTGCTGTACAGAAAGAGCGGCCCCCAGCGCCTGGTCCCAGGGAACTTCGGTCCCTCCTCTCGCCCCTGCCCTCGGCCTGGCTTGCGGGGCCTGTGGGGCGTCGGGAGGGGGTCGGCCTGAGCGTCCTGAGGGGAAACGGGGCAAGGGAGGCGCAGGGTCCGGCTGCAGCATCAGCACCCCTCCACCCGACCTCTGGAAATGCGGCTGAAAACTCCTCCCCAGGATTGTAGGCCCCTTATTCAGCAGAGTCCCTCTGCGCTCCTTCCTCCCTGAGCTAAAGTACCGGGGGGAGGGGACAGGGGCAGGCGACTGGCTCAGGTAATGGGGAACATTAAAAGGTGATTGTGAACTAAGGAAAACCAGCTCTCCCGACGTGAGGAATGTAGCACTTTTCTTTGTATGTGAAGATGCCAGAGTCTGGGCTCACTGAAATCCTTCCTTTCATATGCACCTCAGCTCTCTGGGGCCTGCATTCTGTATTTGCATATCCTGAGCTCCTCAGGGCCCGCGGCTCACACTGGAGGGCTGCAAGTGCTGATGACTGTGACATCCATTGTTTACTGAGATGGCAAGAAATATTCCATTTCTCACAGTCTTGAGGGGCAGACAGTGAAAAAGTGTCAGAGAGTCTCACTCAGCATGTACTTTGGTTTACATATAGATAATATTTATACGTAACTGTGCTAATAGAAGTTCTCAAGTCCAATCAACTTGTACTACTACCCTCCATGTATTCATTTCATCAATATCATAAAATAAATGCCTATAGAACTGACTTAATCCATTTAAATAGGATAATGATTTTTAAAGGAAACATAATAGAAATATAACAACAAACCCTTTACCACCAAAGGCTGTGTCCGCAACAGCCTAAATAAATGTTCCATTGTTAAAATTTTGAAAGATGTATTCAATAGAAATACCAACAAAAATGACAAATAATAAGGGCAGCAGAATGTTGAAATGTTCTATCTTTATCATTAAAGTGGCAGAAAATCATTTATTAGTAGGCACTGGGGGCAGAAGATGCCTGATTTTATATCTTTGTTATATTTGTACAGTTGTTTCAACAAGTAACTTAAAGACAAAATTGAAAAAACAAAGAGGTTTGTGCCTGAGATCATGTTGATGTGAAACCGGGGATGGCCACCTTGTGCCAGGTGAGTTAAGTTTACCTGGAAGGTAGACCGCAGAGCTCCTGAGAAGCAAGGGTTGGAAGTCTTCTCCTGGGTGCCCTTTAGGTTCTGTGACTTGACTGATTGTGAGTCATGTTTCGGGAAAGACCTGATCACAGGAAATGGTTGGGACTAATGTGATTTGGGGAGCAGCTAACAACATTCATCACAGCTCACGGCCTGAATGAATTTTAAAGAAACAGGAAAACAAATGCTTCTTATGGAATCAGAGAATGTGAGGGCTGGACAATCCCACAAAATGAGGAACACCCGTCCTATTTTCCAGATGAGAAAACAGAGGCCCAGCAAGGTGAAATCCCTCACCCAAGTTGCACCCGTCTCTCCTCCCCACTACATGGTTCATGAAAGCAGGATTCTTCCTGTCGTGATCACTGCTGAACCCCAAAAAGGGCCAGGTATCTAGCAGCTGCTCCAAAACTTTTGGCTGACTGTAGGAACAATGCTATTTCTTTCTTTCTCACTCTTATTCAGGATTGTGCCAAGAAGTCCCCAGTTTTCAATGTAATTTGATAAATGTAAATATTAATTGAGTTTTGTTGTGATGAGGACTTAGGCTTTGAAGGTAACAGACTTGGTTCAGATCCTGGTTCTTCCACTCAATAGCTGTTTGGCTTTGGGAAAATTACTAAACCTCTCTGAGCTTATTTCCTCCTTTGTAAAGTGTGGAGAAATGTATCTGAGCCAGCAGAGCACCTGCATGAGAGATGTGGACTAAATATTGGTCTTTCTCACTCTACCATGCCATCTCTCTGTTCTTCCCAGAGAAGTTGTACAGAATGATGTAGTACTTTTTAAAAACAATTAATTAATTAATTAATTTTTGGCTGCGTTGGGTCTTCGTTGCTATGCACGGGCTTTCTCTAGTGGTGGCGAACGGGGCCTACCCTTTGTTGTCATGTGTGGACTTCTCATTGCGGTGGCTTCTCTTGCTGTGCTTGTTGTGGAGCACTGACTCTATGTGCGCCGGCTTCAGTAGTTGTGACCTGCAGGCTTAGTAGTTGTAGCGCATGGGCATAGCTGCTCCGCGGCATGTGGGATCTTCCCTGACCAGGGCTCGAACCCATGTCCCCTGCGTTGGCAGGCAGATTCTTAACCACTGCACCACCAGGGATGTCCGATATAGTACTTTATAAAGAGGGGTTTTAATTTATTTCAGATAGTGTACATTTTTCTTGTAGAAAAGATTATTCCACTATAGAAACATTAACACGCAATACCACTACAAATGCAGTATTCTGTGGGTTAGATATTATCAGTAAATTTTATATGTAATTGGGCAAAGGCCAAAGCACTAGGTACTAGGGAGTAAGAAGACTCAAATCTTGGGTGCCCCCCCACACCAATTTCAAAAGCAGGGTGTGTTTTCAAATCCATATTTAATCTGCTCTTTGTTTCTCATCCATCCTCTGTGTCTGTCTTTCTCAAGAAGGCTCAGATCCTCCGCTTTCACACCCTCCCGGCTGGCTGTGCCCCAGCTCCCGTCCTGGAACCTCGGCATGCATGGGTGTGCCTGCTCTCCCTGTGCATCCCCAGCTTTGCCAGGGAGCTGCTGTATCGTGCACTGCTCGCTGTACCCCAGAGTACCTAGACCCTTCTGGTACATGAAGTACACCCTCATCACCATGAGTGCACGCCCATCCCCTTACCTTATATCCTGCCTCTAAGCCGGGCTTGGGGGTGACTACAGTGTGCAGTCAGCTATGTGAGCTGCTGGGATCAAAGTGAAGTTCCCAACTTTTGAAGTTGCAGGCTTGAGGGGCACATAGTGATTTAAAGTCGGGTCACCTGACTTAAAGGTGGGGCCTGATCGATTTAAAGCCAAGGCAGCTGACTTAAAGCCTGCGTCCCTCAGCTGCAGGAAGAGACCAACTTTGGTGGTGCATGGGTCTGCTCCAAGCCAGCACTGCTGTTCAGGAAGAGCTTCCAGTAGCACCTAAGTGCAGGGGGACTTGGTCCGTTGTCTTGCCCCTGCCCTCGGAGGGGGGCCACCTGCTCTTCTGGAGGAGAATCAGGGAGGGGGAAGTGCAGAGTCCCGGCTGGAGTTGCGGCACCCCTTCTCTGATGGCAGGGAAGGGTAGGCGGGGCTGTGTGGTGTCCTGGGGCTGGACTCACCAGGGTTAGTCAGCTTCTCAGCCTTCTAACCTCCCCCCACACACCCCACAAGAGTTTCCAATAATATGTAATTGTGCCTTAGGTTCTCGGTCTTCAAACTCATCCCCAGGCTCCCAGGTCCCTTGATTCAGCCAATTCCTCTGTGCTCTTTCTTCTATTAGATACAGTCTGAGAGGGAGGGGCTGGGGGATGGGACTGGAGGGACCCCGGCAGCACTGGGCTTAGCTGACTAAAGAGATACGGGGCCTGCGCTATCACACGTGTGTGAGGACCCTTAAGGCGGAATCGAGGGGGCCAGTTAGAGGCAGTCCTTGCTGCCTCAAGTGAGTATGGATCACCGTCGGGTGGGGAGCACGCTGAGCACTGAGAAGTACTGTTAGGAGGATGTGTTCCTCCCTCGGCTTCAAGGATGTGGGTGGGCTTCAGGGCTCCAGTTCCCCTCCAGGCCTCCAGGTCCGACTGCACCCCAGCGGCCTTGCAGACCTGCCTTCCTGTCCCAGAACTTGTCAGGCTCCAGGAAGAATCCAGACTGCAGAGATGGTGCCTGTGCGCTCCAGCTTAAGAAGTGCTGTCCCTGGGGACCCAACAGTGGAGGGAGGAAGGGTGAAGGGAGTAGGGGGGTGGGGAAGCGAGGGGTGGCTGCCCTGGGAGACATTGAGAGAGAAATATCGCCCCCCACACCCCCTGCCCCCTGCAACTGACCCATTGATGTCATAGAATCTCAGGGCCGTTTAGTCAGCGATGCCTCTGTTTCTTTACTCCTGTGTTCACAACTATGCAAAACCAACTCTTCATCCTCTTGCTGCCTTGCCAGGACTTTTAAAGCACTGTTCTTTTGAAGGACTCGTTCCCTAAAGTACAGTTTGGAGCTGTCCCAGCTATTTAAAAGTGTTCTCCTTAAACTGAGACTAAATCCTACTCTTTTAGAAAAACGAGCTTCACTTCAGAGATCATCTGTTCTGTCCATTCCTTCCTTCTACTGCCCTCTTAAGAACCTCTGTGCTCAAAGAGCTTGGTGATTTATTTTTTGCTTGATGTCAAAAAGAAACCTTCCCCATGCACCCCAAAAAACTTTCCTGGAACATAGGTGTTTGAAAACCATGACAGTGTTTTGCAGTTAGTATACACTGGGTAGACTGCCTAGCAATCCCTCCGAGAGCCAGAGGTGAGCGACACCTTTACTTATTTGATTGGATGTCCTTCAAGTTTAGGAAGGTCCCATTCTTATGACCCAGCAGATAAGACAGAGCCCTGGATGGCTGTGGCTGTGATTAGATAACTTCTGGTGATTTTATTTCCCTTAGTGAGCTGCTGCTTCTAGGTTAAATTCATTTTATTACCTGTCCTTTTTTTTTTTTTTGTGGTAAGCGGGCTTCTCACTGTTGTGGTCTCTTCCTTTGCGGAGCACAGGCTCTGGACGCGCAGGCTCAGCGGCCGTGGCTCACGGGCCTAGCCTCTCCGCGGCATGTGGGATCCTCCCAGACTGGGGCACGAACCTGTGTCCCCCGCATTGCAGGCGGACTCTCAACCACTGCGCCACCAGGGAAGCCCTACCTGTCCATTTTTAAAGAAAGACTGACAAAGTCACTGTAATAGGTCAGGAGTCTGAGCTCAGGGTTAGTCAAAGGCACTCACAGGGAGAAAGGTGGATAAAAATAGGTGGGTAAAATAGGAGGGTTGGCAAGTACAGCCAGGACAACTGTGTTCACCGTGCATACTAATAAAGGCCAGGATCTCCCCATTTATCTCTCGTGGGAAATTCTGATGGTTTCACAGGATCAAACTCAAATCATATTCAAACTAGGGGGCTTCCCAGAGGGTGCTGAAGCACCGGCAGAGCCCACCTGCATTCCCACTTTGACGCTCCAGGATCAGAGTTGGGTTTGGAGATGGGGTTGCTGTGACCCCAAGGAGGTGAGCAGAGAGGAGGAGTTGATTACTGGTCTCCTCTGACTCTCTGGCCCAAATGGCCTGGCTTCACAGGGGGGACAGAGTTTTGCTTTCAGCAACTGTTGGGGCACTTCCAGGCTGGTGGGGTTGCCCAGTGGCCCGACAGCCTCACAGGCTGTCTGCGGTGTGACCGCCCTTTGTTCCTTCAGAATCTGTACATCAGGAGGTGCATGGCTGAGGGAGCCCATTCACTGCCCCCCCAAGGGGGATGGCACTTTCCCTGGCTGTACCCTGTGATCACCAGGTACTTGAAATGAATGCAATTTTTTTGACTTCAAGGAAAAGCTCACATAACTGCTTCTGCCTCATAATGTGTGGGATTTACGATAATAGAAAGACATTATAAAGAACAGGTAGAAAACTCACCTGTTGGTCTCCATGTAGGAGTTTATTTTGCATGAATCTCCCTTACATGAGTAGATAGCAGAGGTTTATTTTTGTTCCCGTGTGTGTAGTTGTGGCAGAGGATGTAAGTATGGTGATTTGAAGCCTTCAAAGAAATATTCTCAGAAGTCTCAAGACTTTTCCTGATTGGAATGGAAAGAGACCTGGAAAAGGAGGAAAAGAAAAGGAGGAGGGAGAACGAATGACTGTTTCTCAGTAAATTCACCTTCCTGGTTGATTGCTCTGTCTTCTCATTTCTTTTAACTTCTATGTATGTCTAATGGAATAATGTAGAAAGGCTGATTTTTATGCTTTAAAAGATTTTACATCACAAAGAAACTAGAAGTGGCTAACAGAACTTATTCAAGTCAATGTTACATAGAGCCTTTGATATTAAAGTTGTAAACTAAAATGGGTTAATCCAAATTTTCTCTTTCTTTTTGAGTGAATATTTGTAACATATTTTTGTAGATAGTAATTTATCCTAGATATACAAAATTGTGAGAATGGGTACCATTTTTCACCACTTAAATGAATAGATCGTACACTTTAAATGCCAGTGTTGTGTCTTACATGTTGTTTTTTAATTCATTGATTTCCAAAACTTGTGTTTATTTAATTGATTTCTATCTACTAATCAGTGTCTCCCCTTTATTGTTTCTTACTTTATATTTTATTGATCTATAGTTAATTTATATTATTATATCAGTTTCAGAGGTACAACATAGTGATTCATAAATGTTTAGGTTCTTCTCCATTTATACTTATTATAAAAAGTGGCTCTCTTCCGCATGCTATACAGTATGTCACTGTAGATTATTGATTTTATACATAGTGGATTCTTCCTCAGAATCTCCTACCACTATTGTGCTCCTCCACGCTGTCTCTCCCTGCTGGTAACCACTAGTCTGTTCTTTAATCTGTGAGTCTGTTTTGTTGTTGTTGTATCAATATTTTAGATGCCACGTGTAAGTGATAACCTACCATGCTTGTTTTCTCTGCGACTTATTTTACTAAGCATAATACCCTCCAAGTTCATCCATGTTGTTGCAAATGGCAAAATTTCATTTATTGCTGAAGTCATCATATTTTTTATCCCCTAACCTATTGATGAACACTTAGTTTGACTCTGTATCTTGGCTATGGCAAGTAACACTGTTATGAACATTGGTGTGCAGTTATTTTTTTGAAATAGTGTTTTTGTTTTCTTCTGATATACCCAAGAGTGAAATTGCTGGATATTATGGTAGTTCTATTTTTAGTTTTTTGTGGAACCTCCATTCTGCTTTCCAGGGTAGCTGCACTACTTCACATTCACATCAAGAGATAGAAGAGTTTCCCTTTCTCCACATCCTCACTAACATTGGTTATTTGTGACCTTTTTGATGACAGCCATTCTGACAAGACTGAGGTGATATATCTCATTGTTTTGGTTTGCATTTTATTGCCGATTAGCTATGTTTAGCATCTTTGTGAGTTCTGTCTGTCTGTCTGTATTTTTTCCTTGGAAAAATGTCTATTTAGGTCTTCTCATTTTTTTAAAAAAAGATTTTGTGTATTGTTCTGATATTGAGTTGTATGTGCTGTTTCTGTAGTTTAGATATGAACCCTTGCTTGGTCATCTTTTTGGTGTTAACCTCTTATGATGTGCAAATATTTTCTCTCCTTCAGCAGGTTGTCTTTTCATTTTGTCTTTGGTTTCCTTTGCTGTGCAAAATCTTTTAAGTGTAGTGAAGTCCCATTTGTTTTTTTTTTTGCTTTTGTTTCATTTGCCTTAGTAGACTGAACCTAAAACTGTTGCTATCATTTATGTTGAAGAATGTTCTGTATTTTCCTCTAGGGGTTTTATGGTCCTACATTTAGGTCTTTATTCAGTTTTGCGTTTATTTTATATATGGTGTGCTAAAATACTCTAATTTTATTCTTTTCCATGTAGCTGACCAGTTTTCTCAGTACCACTTATTGAAGATACAGTTTTCCCTCCATATTGCCTGCTTTGTCATAAATCAATTAAATATATGTGTGTGGGCTTCTTTCTGGGATCTCTATTCTATTCCAGTGATCTTTGTGTCTGTTTTTGCTCCAGTCCAATTCTCTTTGATTACTCTCGCTTTGCAGTATAATCTGAAGTCAAGGTGCGTGATGCCTCCAGCTCTGTTCTTTCTCAACATTGTTTGGCTATTTGGGGTCTTTGTGTTTCTATACAAATTTTAAAATTACTTTTTCAAGTTTTGTGAAAATGCTTTGATAGGGATTGCATTAAATCTGTAGATTGTCTTTGGTAGTATGGTTATTTTAACAGTATTAACTCTTCCAGTCCATGCACCTGCTATATTTTCCCATCTTTTTCTGTTGCCTTCAACTTCTTTCACCAATGGCTGATAGATTTCTGAGTACATGTCTTTTACCTGCTTAGGTGTGTTTGTTCCTAGGTATGTTATTCTTTTTGGTGTGATTGCATATGGTATTGTTTTCTTAATTTTTTTCTTTCTGAGAGCTTTGAGTTTTGTTTTTTCTTCTTTTTCTAATTCCTTCAGGTGTAATGTTAAGTTGTTTATTTGATATTTTTTGTTTCCTAAGAATAAGCTTGTATCACTATAACTTCCCCCTGTGAACTGCATTGGCTGTGTCCCATAGATTTTGGATCATTGTGTGTTCATTTTCATTTGTCTTGAGTATTTTTAGAATCCCTCTTTAATTTCTTCAGTGTTCCTTTCTTCCTCTTTTATTCTCTTCATCTGTGATGTGAGGACTATCTTTAATATTATGTTTGGATTTCTTTCAGTTGTGTGTGTGTGTGTGTGTGTGTGTGTGTGTGTGTGATTATTTAAGTTGCTGAGCTCTTAATTTCACATGGACACTAACAACCCTGCATTGTTACTCTCCTCCCCCACAGTTACTGAATTTGACCTTATATTTTACATCTACTTGTTTTGTGTGTCCCTTAACTTCTTATTGTGAATATAGATGATTTTATTACTGTTTTCTTTCATCCTTCCTACTAGCTGTGTACACGGTTGATTTACTGCCTTTGTTGAATATTTGTCTTACCAATGATGTTTTTCCTTTAGTAAGTTTCCTTTCCTAATTTTTATGTTTCAGTCATGGCCTTTTCTTTTTCACTGAGAAAATCCCCTTTAAGATTTCTCATAAAGCTGGTTTGACGATGCTGATCGTTTTTAGTTTTGCTTCTCTATAAAACTTTAGATCTCAGCATCAAATCTGAAGGAGAGCCTTGTTGGATAGAGTATTTCTGGTTATAGATTTTCCCCTTTCATGACTTTAAATATACCATGCCACTCCCTTCTGGCATGCAGAGGTTATCCTGAGAAGTCAGCTGATAACTTTTTGCAAGTTCCCATGTTTGTAACTTGTTGCTTTTCCTTTGCTCCATTTAATAGTGTCTTTTTATCTTTATTTTTTGCCATTTTAATTACAATGAGTCTTGGTGTGGTCCTCTTTGGGTTGATCCTGTTTTGACCTTACTGTGTTTACTGGACTTGGATGTCTGTTTTCTTTCCCAGGTTACGGAAGTTTTCAGCTCTTATGTCTTCAGGTATGTTCTACACTGCTTTCTCTTTGCTTTTTGCTTCTGGGACCAGTATAATGCAAATATTAGTACACTTGATGTTGTTTCACAAGTCTGTTCAACTTTCCTCATTTCATTTTAATCTGTTGTTTTACCGTTCATCTTCAGTGATTGCCAGTACTCTGTCCTTCAGTTTTCTGATTCATTCCTCTGTATCATTTAGTCTACAGTAGTTTCCTTTTAGTGTAATTTCCATTTCCATTATTGTATTCCTCACCTCTGTTTTGTTGTCCTTTAATGGTCTAACTCTTTTTATAAAAATTCTAACTTCTTGCTCTGGTTGTCCATTCTTCTCCTGAGTTCTTTGATCATCTTTACAGTCATTACCTTGAACTCTTTGTTGAGGAGATTGGCTATCTCCACTTCACTTAGATCTTCTTCTGAGTTCTTATCTCGTTCCTTCTTTTGGATCGTGTTTCTGTGTCATGTCATTTTTCTTAACGTGCTGTTTTTATTGCTATGTATGTAGTAGGCTTGTTACATTTCCTGACCTTGGAGAAGTGGCCTTTTGTAGGAGAGGTCCTGTGTGTCCCAGCAGCCCACAGTCCCCTGGTCACCAGAACTATATGTTCTAGGTGTACCCCCCATGTGGGCTGCTTGGGCTCTTCTGTTGTGGTGGGCTGACTACCATGGGTGGTCTGGTAGGCTTGGCTGCCCACAGAGTGCATGTTTGCTAGACTCTGCCTAGTATGGAGGCTGTCTGTGCTGCTTGGTGAGGCTAAATCATAAGGCAGCTGGCTGCACAACGCTGGGGCACACCAAATCTAGCGCTGGATCATTATGGGTAGAATTGCAGTCCAGGTGATATCAGGGCTAGTGCCCAGTCGCTGGTCCTGGGGCTACGATGGCTACTGGGAGGAAGACACAGGTCCTGAGTTCCGGCTGCAGGTCCCAGGAGCTGCAGAGTTGGTGTTGGATCACTGTCCCTGACACAGCTGTCTGCAGGGTCTGCGGTATTCCGAGTCTTGTGTTGGCATTCTGATGGGCAGGGTCAGGACCCAGCTGAGTGCCTGGCTGCTTGTGGCCTGCAAGTGAGTGTTCTGGTCACACAGGCTGCTGGGCTGTGGTATTCCTGGAGCTGCTGTGTGCCTGTTGGCTTATGAGGCTGATCCCACTGCTAGAGCAGGTTTGCTGTTGGGTAGATCCAAGCTCCATCCAGTCCCTGTGCAGTGAGCTGATGGTGAGGCAGATTCCAAGTCCAGAGCAGGCTCACTTGTCAGAGGGGCCAGGGGCTCTGGGGCTGGTGCCTGTCCACTGAGGTGTGGAGGCTGGTCCTGGGGCTTTTGGTGGCTCGACCATGTCCAGGGGCAGCTGTGCATTGAGAGGGTCTGAAGGCAGCCTGTTTGCTGGTGGACGGGGCTACGTCCCTGCTCAGTTAGTTGCTTGGCCTGCAGCATCCTAGTACTTGTGTCTATGGTCCGGTGGAAATGGGTAGGGTTAGGTCCTGAGGTTAAAAAGATAGAGGGAGGATTCTGAAATTATGCTTGCTGATACCAGTGGCCACAAGGTAGAAGGAGGTCCCCCAAGTGTCTGCTGCCAGTGTCTATGTCCCTGTGGCTGTGCTGTAGTTGCCTCTTGCCTCCCTGGAAGACTCACCAAGATCAGGAGGTAGGTGTGACCCAGGATCCTTTCAAATGACTGCTTCTGTTTTGATTATTGGGTCAGGTGGGATTTTGTGAGCACCTTTTTTTCTTTTTCTTTGCGGTACGTGGGCCTTTCACTGTTGTGGCCTCTCCCGTTGCGGAGCACAGGCTTGCGACGCGCAGGCTCAGCGGCCATGGCTCACGGGCCCCGCTACCCCGCGGCATGCGGGATCCTCCCGGATCGGGGCACGAACCCGTGTCCCCTGCATCGGCAGGCGGACTGTCAACCACTGTGCCACCCAGGAAGCCCTGTGAGCATCTTTTAAGTGTGGACTCTCTTTTCCCACAACCCTCTGGCTCTCTGGAAAATAAGCACTACTGGTCTTCAAAGCCCAACTTTCTAGGAACCTTTCTTTCCAGCACAGGATCCCTGGGCTTGGGAGCCTGATGTTCTGTTCATACCCCTCACTACCTGAGAGCACCTCAGAAATTGTAATTATTCTCCCATTTGTGGGCCACCCACCTGGTGGTATGGGTCTTGACTCTATTGAGATTTTGCCCTTCCTTCTTGTCTTGCCGAGGTGCCTTCCTTATATCTTTAGCTCTAAAACCTCTTTTATATTAGGTCCCGGCCGTTTTCATCAATTGCTGTTCTGTAAAGAGTTGTGACTTTGGTGTGCCCATGAGAGTCATCAAGCTCTGGGTCTTTGAATGCTACCATCTTGGACAATCTCTCCATTCTTAAATTATATTATTTAATTTTTCTTAGTATCTTATTTGATTAGCGACAGTTGGAAATATATTATCACTCACGTTTACTTCTCCTGTTTTAAAAAATTGAGTAGTGCATTCATTCATTTTGAAATGAAGGTAGTGACCTGTGAATTTTCATACCTCAAAACTCAAAGATAGGACAAAAGCCTTTTCTACCTGTGTTACCCTCGGACTCTGCTCTGCACCCCAGCCTGGGGATTAACCTCTTGCACCCATGCTCACCTTCTGTTTTTGGACCGTTAACCATCACTGCATCTGTGTTGACAAAGTGAACGCTAGTCTTTCCAGTTTTTGTGTTTTGTTTTTTGGATTAGGGAACAGTCCTACTATGAATGTACATTTCCTGGTCTGCTCAAGTTCATATATAAATCTGTCAAGCACATTACCAGAATTGGAATTGCTTGTATATACACTTTGATAAATTTTAGAGACAATGGTAGAACAGAAGTAGGTTGTATTTGAAATCCCACAATATTCTCACACCATGAAAACCCTTCCCTTTTTAATATATTTGTGTGTAGTTTATCTTTATGCCCATAGTATATTTCCCAGAGATGGGTAAGTGTTATGTTTCTTGCTAGCACATGTACCGTATTGTTCAAAATCAGGCGTTTAGTGGTTTCAGCATGATCATATTTCCATGAACTCGCAAATACAAGCTCTTCTCTCACACTGTCCTTTACTCCCTGCCGTTTTATATTGCCCTTTTAAATCTCAGTCCTGGTCTTTCTTTATGTTCTTCATCAACCTGGATAGGTTATACTATTTTCTCCCTTATTCAAGACCAATAGAATAGAATAGAACACCCAGAAATAAACCCTGATATATGGCCAAATGATTTTTGACAAGTTGCCAAGACTTTTCAAAGTAGAAAGGATAGTATTTTCAGCAAATGGTGCTGAGAAGTCTTGTTGTCAACATGCAAAAGAAGGAAGATGGACCCTTATCTAGCGTCATATGCAAAAATTAAGGAAAACGTATCAAGAAACTAAATATAAGACCTAATAAAATTAAAAGTCTTAGAAGAAGACACAGGACAAGAGCTTCATGACATTGGATTTCGCAGTGTTTTCCTCAATATGAAATGAAGGAACAACAAAGGTACAGCTAACAAAACAATAAACAATTTGCAGTACATAATTTAAAAAAACTGTATCAAAGAAATGTAAACAGAATAAAATGGCAACCCACAAGATGGGAGAAAATATTTGAAAGCCATCTATCTGACAAGAGATTTCTATTCAGAATACACAGAGAACTCCTACATCTCAACAAAAAGCAAACACCCTGATTCACAAGATAGGAGAAAATATTTGAAAGCCATCTATCGGACAAGAGATTTCTATTCAGAATATACAGAGAACTCCTACAACCAAACAAAAAGCAAACACCCTGTTTCAAAAATGGATAAAAGCCTTGAATAGATGGTTCTTCAGAAAGATGTACAAATGACTAAGCACTTGAATAGATGCTCCATATCCCTAAATGCATGTTTATATATTTGTGTGCATGCATACACACACAAGCACACACACACATACACAAGCAGAAAACAAGCATTGGTGAGGATGTGAGGGAGTTGGAAGCATTGTGCTATGTCAGTGGGAATGCAGAATGATACAGCTGCTTTACAAATGAGTAAAGCAATTTTTCAGATATTGAAAAATAGAATTACTACATGATCCAGGAATTTTATGATGAGGTATACCCAAAGGAATTGAAATCAGAGTCGTAAAGAAATATTAGTACTCCAGTGTTTAGAGCAGTAATAATCACAGTAGCTAAAATATGAAAGCAACCTAAGGGTTCATCCACTAGTTCCTGGATAAACAAAGTGTGGTATACCCATATAATACAATATTGTTCACTGTTAAGAAGGTAAAGATCTAGGAATATGCTACAACGTGGATGAATCTTGAGGAAATTTAGCTACCAAAATGCCATTTTTGTGACTTTCAGGGAGTCCTAACAATACAACTACTTATTTCAATTATAGGGGGTTACTTAGTGTAGTCAAAACCATAGAAATTGGGAGGGTAATGATGCTTTTCAGGTGGTTATGGAAGAAAAAGGAAAGTTATGTTTAAAGGATATAGAGTTACAGTTTTAAAACGTAGAAAAGAATTAGAAAAATAAATGGTGATGTTCGTCGCCCAATGATATGAATGTATTTAATATCACCGAACGGCGCACTTTATAATAATTAACATGTTATATTTTATGTTATTTGATTTTACTAACATACAAAATTGGGAAAGAATGTAATATCAGGAAAGGGAGTGGCCCTGGGATAGAGCAGAGAGTAATCAGAAGGGTGTCACTGCATATGTGGAAGAAGAAGAGCTGAGAGTCTTCATTGGACAGAAGAGACTTTATAAAAAAGAAAAAAAAATTACTCTGAGGGTGTATTAAATAGATATCTGTGGGTGTACTGTTGTCTCCCATGGGTTATCTTAAAGAGTGTTTAATAAAGTCCATAAGGTTTGCTGAGGCTTTTTTTAAAACTGGATTCCCTAGAAAATAATTAGAGGGTGGTACATAAGTGTATGTCTAGGTTGACAGATTTTGCAGGGAAGATGAACCTGAGAACAGTGGAGGTCCAGAGAGTGTAAGTACATGGAAATTAGAAAAAAAATAATAAAGGGAATTAGGAAAACTTTGGACTTCGGAGGTCATGTATTACTGAGTCAGACCTGAGATTTCTAAGGAGTTATATACACAGTTGCTCCTTGGATTACTTGTTGATAAAGATAAGTGGAAAAACTAGAGTCGTTTCCAAGTGTAGGAAAGATATAATGAGAGGATGGAGGTGGAAAGTAGGGAGGCCCAGAGAAAAGTGGGAAGGTCATATTGGGCCACGATGGTGATAATATCCCGCAGAACAGATGGTAGGGCAGACTATGGATTCATCGTTCTTATTTCGGCTCCCCACCTCATCCTTAACAATTCTTTGGGAATATTTCATTGCTCTGTGATGGAGGTACAGAATTCGAGTAAGGAGACTACACCCTCAGTGTCCAGCTGTCTGAGTCCTCAGTGTGCTTCAAATGATGGAGAGTTATTGCTTCTTTATGAGAAGAGTTAGTACCTCGTAGCTAAGCTTAAGCTGGAGCTTATGCAATATTGATTCCATTTTATATATACTGTTGGCATGGAGGTTCCTCCTCCTCTTTCCTTGACCATTATGAAACGAATCTATATTTCTCAATATTTGGGTATATCAGATAAATACATTAAGTAAAGGAATCCTATATATTGCTCCCTGCATCGTTTGCTCTTTCTTGTTTCTCTTTTACCTTTACTAAATTAGCACAGGGAGAGACCTTGAAATGTTCTAATCAGGAGAGATTAGAACATCATATTTCTAGAGAGGTTGGTTGGACAGAGCATGGGTCCCAGTGAGAATCAAAGCTTCTGTTTCTACTTGGAAGTGTACCTGTAGAGAGTAGAGGGCTCCAGGAAATATCCTAGAATATTGCAATTAGAGAGGCAGGATCTGGTACCAGATCAGTGTACTAGGACATGTTTGTCAGTCATCTGATGTGAGATTCTCAGAGCGAATCCCATATGGTAGGGCTGAGTGCAGAGTGATGAAGAACCTGTGAAAGCCTCTGATTGCATGTTAAAGATGAAGCTCTGATTTTGGGGAGAATTTTCTTACCTGACTGAATGTCACCCTTCTGTGGGGATGACATTCTGTGCTTTTCCTCTCTTGATGACCACTGACTGAAAATCATTAGAGGATCATGTCTAGAAAACATTCATTATTTAATTTCTTAAAGAAGAAAACATAGAAAACATATTTATCCACTTTCAAATTGAGGATCAAGGGGAATGACATCAGTGAAAATGTCAGAGTAGGGAGCTCTGGCTTGTGTCCATCGCCAGAAACACTGACATACATGGTAAAACCTGTCAGAATGATCTTATCAACACGTGAAAGTTTTCTTTTATTTTTCGCCCTGTAGATTTATCTTTCATTGAAACTTAACTTACTACAGGATGTGGAGAATAAAGAGGGAAGTAGAACCTGTATTTCCTGATGAGAGAATCACTAAGTCATATTAGCTGTTCTGAGCTATGTCTTACTCACCGTGACTGTAATTAAAACAAAGAAACAAAACAATTTTTTTTGTAAGTCAGTTCTGACATTTCCTCGTTAAAGACAAGGTAACAGATAGAGACTTAGATCTACCAGAATTGAGCAAAATTTTGATTGTACCTGTGTTGAAAATATGAGCATGACCTGCTACAAATCTTTATTATACTTATTGCCACAACTGACAAATTCCCTTTTTCCACTTCTGATATGTTGCATGTAAGGAATGCATAGGTCGCTTATCCCAGCTGGTCACAGGTAAACTCTGCCACATGGATTACTGCATGTTTTCCTGCTGGAAGACCACACATTCTCGAGTATCATGCCTGCAGAGTATCTGGGCTCTTCCTTTTTCTGGATAAAGTTTAGATAATCACCTAATTTTATGAGAAATATATAAATTGTATTCTTCAGTTTTTTATTTGTCCATTCTCTTTCAAGTCCTAAGTGCAAATATTAAAGTGATTTCCAAGAGGGTGGTGAATAAGACAGCTACTTTTATGCTCCAAAATTAGCAATAAAGCGTAGTACAATTGTAAATGCATTAATGTGTGATTAATATGTAGATACATATGTAAATTCAATTTTCGTAATGCTTTGTGGAGAGCTTCAGAATCTAGGTATTAAAAAAAAGGAGTTCTTGAAACTCACAGGGAATTATAGAGAAGTCTTTGTGTCTATAAATATCAATCAGAAATAATGCATATTCTCAGAAATAAACTAGGCATAAAATTGTGGGAAAACACTTCATGAAATGAAAGAGTATGTGATGGCCATACAAGAAAAAAGAATATTCTCGGAGAATAATGAACAGTGTGGAGTTCAGCAGAAGGGTAATACAGATTCAGAGAGTAATACTTTGGAGAGCCTAATTATGAGTTCCTCATATTTCATCTTTGGAGCGACAGTAGTCATTTGAAATATGATGTTATAAGATGACTTTAACATACTTAAATGCTTTCGTTTAGAAATGACCACTTAGAACCAGAATAAATGAAAGAGAACACAAAATTTTGTTTTTGTTGATTTTTGAAGATCTCAGGTGAGTGCTGATAATTTAAAAATACATGAGGTCTTTCACTGCAAAGTAAAGAAACTCTTACAGTGGAGGATTCCTGGACTGAATGTCAGTATTATGAAATACTGTAAGTGTGTTTCATGTTTGGTAATTGCAGTCATTGTTGCTTTTGTTGTGGTCATCCATTTACAATGCTTGGTGTCAGTTGATTTATCTTTGTAAAAATAAAATACAGTCTGTGTGTGTGAAAAAAAATACATGATGTCTTGATAAAATTGTATGGAATTTGAGATCTGGAAAAAAGCATTTCTTTTCTGTAATGCTAGGATGGTAATTGGACATTTTTGCAGGAAAGAGATTTCAGGATGCAAATCTGATGTCTCTAAGGTGGGAAGTCAGTTCATGGTGGAACATTCTATTAAACTTGTGTGAGTGCAGAAATATTTCTTTGGAAGGAAGAGGTCACGAATCCCTTTTTAACGGTTAGTGGTTTATAGTATACTGAATGAGCAAAATGGCTATTTCTGAACTTTAGAAAAAAAATATAGTTTTTCTGCATTTATATAATGAAGCTGATGTAGAATATCAAAAATTCTTTATTTTGAAAAACAATGTAATCAACTTGACATAATTCATATATATTGAACCTGTGGTACACACTCACAATAAAACTTACATTCAAAAAATCTTTTGCACCTAAGAAATATTTTCCAGTGTAGTTGATTTACAATGTTGTGGGTTTTTTAATACATGTATAGTGGAGTATAATTGCTTTATAACACTGTATGAGTTTCTGCTTTACAACAAAGTGAATCACCTATATGTATACATATATCCCCATATCCCCCGCTCCTGAGGCTCCCTCCCACACTCCTTATCCCACCCCTGTGGGGGACATAAAGCACCGAGCTGATCTCCCTGTGCTACGCGGCAGCTTACCACTAGCTCTTTTACATTTGGTAGTGTATATATGTCAGTGCTACTCTCTCACTACCTCCCTGTCTCCCCTTTTGCTCTGTGTCCTTAAGTCCGTTCTCTACATCTGTGTCCTTTATTCCTGCCCTGTCACTAGGTTCGTCGGTACCATTTTTCTAGATTCCATATATATATGTGTTCACGTACAGTATTTGTTTTTCTCTTTCTGACTTACGTCACTCTGTATGACAGACTCTAGGTCCAACCACCTCACTACAAATAACTCAATTTTGTTCCTTTTTATGGCTGAGTAATACTCCATTGTATATATGGGCCACATCTTCTTTATATATTCATCTGTCGATGGACCTTTAGGTTGCTTCTATGTCCTGGTTATTGTAAAAAGTGCTACAGTGAACATTGTGGTACAAGTATCTTTTTGACTTATGGTTTTCTCCGGGTATGTGCCCAGTAGTGGGATTGCTGGGTCATATGGTAGTTCTAGTTTTAGCTTTAAGGAACCTCCATACTGTTCTCCATAGTGGCTGTATCAGTTTACATTCCCAGCAACAGTGCAGGAGGGTTCCCTTTTCTCCACACCCTCTGCAGCCTTTATACATTGTTGTATTAATTTCTGCTGTGTTGTAAAGTGATTGTTTATATATATATATATTATATATATATATTTTTTTCCATTATGATTTATCACAGGATATTGAATATAGTTTCCTCTGCTATACAGTAGGTCTTTGTGGTTTGTTCATCCTATGTAGAATAGTTTGCTTCTGCTATTCCAAAACTCCCAATCTTTCCTTCACTGTCTTCTTGGCAACCACAACTCTGTTTTCTATATCTATGTGTTTGTTTCTGTCTCACTGACGTGTTCATTTGTGGCCTGTTTTTGATTCCACATATAAGTGATATTATATGGTATTTGTCTTTCTCTTTCTGACTTACTTCACTTAGTATCATTATCTCTAGGTCCATCCATGTTGTTGCATATGGCATTATTTCATTATTTATGTCTGAGTAATATCTATTGTATACATATACCACACCTTCTTTATACATTCATTTTTCAATGAACATTTACGTAGTTTCCATGTGTTGGCTATTATAAATACTGCTGCAATGAACATAGGGTTTTATGTATCTTTTTGAATTATAGTTTTGTCTAGATATATGTCCACAAGTGGGATTGCTAGATCATATGGCAACTCTCTTTATAGTTTTCTTGAGGAACCTCCATACTGTCTTCCATAGTGGCTGCACCAACTTACATGGCCACCAACAGTGTGGAAGGGTTCCGTTTTCTCCATGCCCTGTCCAGCATTTGTTAATTGTAGATTTTTTAAATGATGGCCATTCTTATCAGTGTGAAGTGATACCTCGTTGTAATTCGGATTTGCATTTCTCTAATAATTAGTGATGATGAGCATCTTTTCATGTGCCTATTGGCTATCTGTATGTCTTCTTTGGAGAAATGTTTCTTTAGGTTTTCTATCCATTTTTCCATTGAGTTATTTGTTATTTTGTTATTGAATTGTATGAGCTGTTTGTATAGTTTGGAAATTAAGCCCTTGTCAGTCTCATCATTTGCTAATATTTTCTCCCAGTCCAAAGGTTGTATTTTCATTTTGATTATGGTTTCCTTTGCTGTGCAACAGCTTATAAGTTTCATTAGTTCCTGTTTCTGTTTTGCTTTTACAGTAAGTCATCTATATATGAACAAGTTCTGTTCCAAGAGTGCATTTGTAAGTCCGATTTGTTTGTAAGTGCAACAAAGTTAGCCTAGGTACCCATCTTACACAGTCGGCTATATGGTATTGTACCGTAATAGGTTTATAATACTCTCCACACAAACGATACATAAAAAACAAACACAAAAATAAAGAACACATTTTAAATCTTACAGTACAGTAACTTGAAAAGTACAGTAATACAGTACAACAGCTGGGATACTCCGGCTGGTATCGAGGGAACAGGCAAGAAGAGTTATTGATTGGAGGAGGGAGAGGAGGTGGAGATGGTAGAGGTGAAGGATTATCAGCAGTAGGAGATGGAGGGCAAGCTGCCATTTCACTCATACCTGACGCTGATGGCACAGGTTCTGGTTCCTAGCTGGATTTAATTCTATCTACCCTCTTGAGAAAATGATCCATCGATGTCTGGGTAGTAGCTCTTTTTTTCTCATCATAGATGACAAGGTAGCACTGGATTTCATTCTGGATGGCTGCTGCTACCTTTGGGTACCATTCTAGTTTCGGGTCCTGTGCCTCAAAACCTAACAGTGCTTCCTCAAATAAAGAAGATTCCCTTGCCATTTTCTGTGTCGTGAATCTCTTCAGTTCTTCAGTTACTTCTTCTTCCTCCTGTCCCTCTTCATCCTTTCTCTGGGCCTCTAATTCCATCAGTAAGCTCCTCATGTTGCACAGCAAGGAGTTCAATGAAAGTGTCCTCTTGCAGATCTAGCTCCAGCTTCACGCTGAGGGTCACTACGTTGTTGAAGACCTCTTCAGACTTCTGATCTACCTTCTCAAATCCAAAAAAATCATGAACTGTGGGCAAAGGTTCTTCCAAACCCCATTCATGGTGACCACTATACCTTCACACCATGCAAACTCAATGTTTTTATGGTCTTGTAGATGTTATAGTCCTTCCAAAGTTGTCCCTAGGTTGTTCCTGATTTGTCACTTACCTTTACTGCCTGACAAAAAGTGTGACGTAAATAACATTTCTTGAAAGTCTCTCTAACTCCCTGGTCCATAGGTTGGATGAGCAACGTAGCATTCAGTGACAGATGCACTACTTTGACGTTGGGATGAAAGTCATCCATGGATGGGGCATGGCCCAGAGCATTGTCGAGCAGCAAAAAAATGTTTTGCTGGAACGTCGTCCTCCAAGCAATATTTCTCTACATCTGGGATAAAGTGGTGGCAAACCCAGTCCTGGAACGTGGCCTGTGTAATCCAGGGTTTGGGGTTATGCTTCCACGCAACTGGAAGAGAGCCCTTGGCTATGTTTTTAAGGGTTCTTGGGTTCTCTGAATGATAAACTAAGAGAGGCTTCAGCTTCGTATCACCAGAAGCATTGCCACCAAACAACAGTTAGCCTATCCTTTGCTGCTTTACAGCCCGACATCAACTTTTCCTCCTTACTGGTGTAACTTCGGTCTGGCATCCTCTTCCAGTACAGTTGTGTCTCATCCACATTAAAAACCTGGTTGGGTAAATACAGAGCATCATCAATAATTTCTCAAAGTGTTTCCGGAAGTTCCCGGACAGCTACCCTATCTGCACTTGCTGTCTCTCCACTTACTTTTACATTGTGAAGGTTGGCTCTAGCCTTGAACCGATGAAACCAGCCATGGCTGGCATTAAAAGACGTGCCCTCTGATTGTTTGCCGTGTTTCTTCTTCAAGTCTTCATAAAGCCTTTTAGCTTTCTCTCGAATCAGCATTAAGCTGAGCAGGACTCAGCACTAATGTTGATCCTGCATCTGCACACTGAGAAGTTTCTCCATCTCCTCCATCACTTTTCCATGCTTCTTCAATATTTTGTCAACATCATCAGCACAGCTGACTTCACATGTTCCATGATCTTGTCCTTGTTCTTTAGATTCATGACAATGATAGAATGATTCATGTTGTAAGAATGAGCGATGTCTAACATCTTTTTGCCTCGCTCCACTCTCTCAATTACTTTCACTTTTGTTTCCATCATTATCACGTGGCCCTTCTTAAGAGTACCAGCTACATCACCGCTGCTTTTACTCTTGCTTCCAGACATCTTGGGCTTGAAATAAAGGTACTGTACTACTGTACTCTATACACTACAGTAAAGAACACAAAAGCGCAACCACTTATAGAGGATGAACGCACATGAAAATGTATGCCAGACACGTGAACTAACTTACATGCGAATTGTACATGCAAATGGACGTTTGCATCTTTGAAAGTTTGCAACTTGAAGTTTCGTATGTAGGTGACTTACTGTATTTGTACTGCCTAGGGAGAACTACCTAGGAAAACTGTGGTATGATTTATGTCAGAGAATGTTTTGCTTATGTTCTCTTCTAGGAGTTTTAAGGTCTCCTATGTTATATTTAAGCATGTAAACCGTTGTGAGTTTATTTCTGTGTATGGTGTGAGGGTATGTTCTGACTTCACTGATTTGAATACGGCTGTCCAACTTTCAAAACACCACTTGCTGAAGAGACTGTCCTTTCCCCATTGTATATTCTTGCCTGCTTTGTCGAAGGTTAATTGACCATAGGTGTGTGGGTTTATTTCTGGGCTCTCTATTCCATTCCATTAATCCATGTATCTCTTTCTGTACCCATACCATGCGGCTTTGATTACTGTAACTTTGTAGTATTGTCTGAAGTTTAGGAGGGTTATGCCTCCTGCTTTTTTCTTTTTCCTCAGGATTGTGTTGACAGTTCTGACTTTTCACGGTTCCAGATATATTTTAGGATTATTTGTTCTAGTGCTGGGGAAAGTGTCATGGGCAATTTGACAGGAATCACATTAAATCTGTAGATTGCTTTGGGTAGTGTAGCCATTTTAACAGTTTTAATTCTTCCCATCCAAGAGCATGGGATGTCTTTCCATTTCTCTGAATCATCTTCAGTTTCCTTTACTAATGTTTTGTAGTTCTGAACGTATAAGTCTTTCACCTCCTTGGTGAGGTTTTTTCCTAAGTATTTTATTTTCTTGATGCCATTTTAAAAAGGATTGCTTGTTTACATTTCCTTTCTGATATTTCATTGTTAATGTAAAGAAATGCATCCAGGGACTTCCCTGATGGCTCCATGGTTGAGAATCTGCCTGCCAATACAGGGGGCATAGTTTGTGCCCTGTTGCAGGAAGATCTCACATGCCGTGGAGCAGCTAGACGTGTGTGCCACAAGTACTTAACTGCACACTAGAACCCGTGAGCCACAACTACTGAGCCCATGTGCCACAACTACTTAAGCCCGCATGCCTAGAGCCACTGCAACAAGAGAAGCCACTGCAATGAGAAGCCTGCACACCACAACAAAGACTAGCCCCCACTGGCCACAGCTAGAGAAAGCCCGTGCACAGCAATGAAGACCCAATGCAGCCAAAATAAATTAAAAAAAACCCCAAGAAATGCAACCAATTTATGTATGTTAATCTTGTATCCTGCTACTTTGCTGAATTTGTTTATCAGTTCTAGTAGTTTTTGTGTGGAACTTTTAGGGTTTCCTTTATATATATTATCATGTCATCTACATACAATGACAACTTTACCTCTTCCCTTCCAATGTGGTTAGATTTTATTTCTTTTTCTTGTCTGATTGTTGTGGCTAGGACTTCCAATACTATGTTGAAGAGAAGAGGTGAGAGTGGGCATCCTTGTCTTCTTCCAGGTTTTAGGGGGAAGGCTTTCAGCCTATGAACATTGAGTATTATATTGGTTGTGGGTTTGTCATAAATAGCTTTTATTATGTTGAGATATGTTTCCTCTATACCCATTTTCGTAAGTTTTTTTTTTTTTTTTTTTTTTTTTTTTTGCGGTACATGGGCCTCTCACTGTAGTGACCTCTCCCGTTGCAGAGCACAGGCTCTGGACACACAGGCTCAGTGGCCATGGCTCACGGGCCCAGCCACTCTGTGGCATGTGGCATCTTCCCAGACCGGGGCACGAACCTGTGTCCCCTGCATTGGCAGGCGGACTCTCAACCACCGCGCCACCAGGGAAGCCCTGGTAGGTGTTTTTATCATCAATGGATGTGCTTTTTCGGCATCTGTTGAGATTATCATTTGTTTTGTGTTTTTCCTTTGTTGATGGGGTGTATCATGTTGATTGATTTGCATATGTTGAAACACCTTTGTGACACTGGGGTGAATCAAATTTGGTCATGGTATATGATCCTCTTATGTGTTGTCAGATTCGGTTTTCTAATATTCAGTTGAGAATTTTTGCATCTATATTTATCAAAGATATTGGTCTGCAATTTTCTTATTTTGGTAGTGTGTTTCTCTCTATTTTTTTTAAGTCTTTAATGAATTTGTTCCAATATTGCTTCTGTTTTATGTTTTGGTTTCTTGTTTGTGAGGCATGTGGGATCTTAGCTCCACCATGAGGGATTGAACCTGCCCCCCCTGCAGTGGAAGGCGAAATCTTAACTGCTGGACAACTAGAAAAGTCCCCATCTGTATTTTGTTTGTTTTAGTAGATTTCTTTCTTTATTTTTGAATTGATTGGGTGTCTGTTGCTGTGCACAGGCTCTCTCTAGTTGTGGCGAGCGGGGGTTACTCTTCATTGTGCTGTGCAGGCTGTTCATTGCAGTGGCTTCTTTTGTTGCAGAGCATGGGCTCTAGGTGCGCGGGCTTCAGCAGTTGTAGCTATCAGGCTCAGTAGTCGTGGCTCCTGGGCTGTAGAGCGCAGGATCAGTAGTTGTGGCACACAGGCTTAGTTGCTCCGCGGCATGTGGGATCTTCCCAGACCAGGTCTCGAACCTATGTCCCCTGCATTGTCAGACTGTGTCACCAAGGAAGTCCCCCCCATCTGTTTTTGGTATCAGGGTGATGGGTGGCTTCATAGAATGTCTTTGGAAGTATTCTTTACTCTTCAATCTTTTTGAAGAGTTTGAGAAGAATCAGTGTAAGTTTTGCTTTGTATATTTGGAAGAATTTGCCTGTGAAACCATCTGATACTGGACTTTTGTTGGTAGGGAGTTCTTTTTAACTACAGATTCTATTTTGTTTTTAGTGATCAGTATGTTCAAGTTATCTATTTCTTCTTGATTCAGTTTTGTTCGGCTGTAAAAAAAACAACATATATTTTTAGGTTATGTTAGCACCTAAATACTTACCATGTATTAGACCACAAAAGAGTGAAGAAAAAAATATTAAAATATTTTTTCAAATAGAAAATGTATTGAAATATTTTTCAGAAATTGGGATAATAATACTAATTACAATAATGACAAATTATTCTGAACTTAAAGACTATTTTATCTAAGATGCTTATTATATGCTTATTATAAGCATGGTATTATATGCTTATATATTATATGATATTATATATGCTTTTTATATGCTTATTATAAGCATGATATTATATGCTTATTGTTTTATTGCTTTAAAATACATGGAATGTTTTCTCCTTTCTAACGTAATTCTTTTATTTTACCTGTATATTTTGAAAAAAATTTAGTTGCACATAATATAAAAAATTACACTTTAATAGGCGATATTAATCCAGTTACATTTACTATAGTACTGAAAATACCTAGGTTTAGAGTTACCATGTTATCAAGTGCTGTTTTTTATTTATTTTTAAAAAAGATTTAATTGCGGGGGGCATAAATTATTTATTTATTTATATCATCTTATTGGACTATAATTGCTTTACTATGCTGTGTTAGTTTCTGCTTTATAACAAAGTGAACAAGCTATACATATACATATATCCCCATATCTTCTCCCTCTTGCATCTCCCTCCCACCCTCCCTATCCCACCCCTCTAAGTGGTCACAAAGCACTGAACTGATCTCCCTGTGCTATGCAGCAGTTTCTTACTAGCCATGTATTTTACATTTGGTAGCATATATAAGTCCATGCCACTCTCTCACTTCATCCCAGCTTACCCTTCTCCCTCCCCATGTCCTCACGTCCAATTTCTATGTCTATGTCTTTATTCCTGTCCTGCCCCTAGGTTCTTCCAAACCATTTTTTTTTCTTTTTGTTTAGATTCCATATATATGTGTTAGCATACAGTGTTTGTTTTTCTCTTTCTGACTTACTTCACTCTGTATGACAGATTCTAGGTCCATCCACCTCACCACAAATAACTCAATTTCATTTCTTTTTATGGCTGAGTAATATTCCATTTTATATTGAAGATGTGCAGCATCTTCTTTATCCAGTCATCAGTTGATGGACACTTATATTGCTTCCATGTCCTGGCTATTGCAAATAGAGCTGCAATGGACATTGTGGAACATGACTCTTTTTGAATTATGGTTTTCTCCAGGTATATGCCCAGTCGTGGGATTGCTGTGTCATATGGTAGTGGTAGTTCTATTTTTAGATTTTAAAGGAACCTCCATACTGTTCTCAATAGTGGCTGTATCAATTTACACTCCCACCAACGGTGCAAGAGGGTTCCCTTTTCTCTACACCTCTGCAGCATTTATTGTCTGTAGATTTTTTTTGATGATGGCCATTCTTACCTGTGAGCGGTGATACCTCATTGTAATTTTGATTTGCATTTCTCTAATGATCAGTGATGTTGAACATTCTTTCATGTGTTTGTTGGCAAACTGTATATCTTCTTTGGAGAAATGCCTGTTTAGGTCTTCTGCCCATTTATGGATTGGGTTGTTTGTGTTTTTTGATATTGATCTGCATGGGCTGCTCCTAAAGTTTGGAGATTAATCCTTTGTCAGTTGCTTCCTTGGCAAATATTTTCTGCCATTCTGAGGGTTGCCTTCTCGTCTTGTTTACGTTTTCCTTTGCTGTGCAAAAGCTTTTAAGTCTCATTAGGTCTCATTTGTTTATTTTTATTTCCATTTCTCTAGGAGGTGGGTCAAAAAGGATCTTGCAGGCTTCCCTGGTGGTGCAGTGGTTGAGAGTCCGCCTGCCGATGCAGGGGACACAGGTTCGTGCCCCGGTCCAGGAAGATCCCACATGCCACAGAGCAGCTAGGCCCGTGAGCCATGGCTGCTGAGCCTGCGCCTCCGGAGCCTGCGCACTGCAATGGGAGAGGCCACAACAGTGAGAGGCCCGCGTACTACAAAAAAAAAAAAAAAAAAGGATCTTGCTGTGATTGATTTCATAGAGTGTTCTTCCTATGTTTTCCTCTAAGAGTTTTATAGTGTCTGGCCTTACATTTAGGTCTTTAATCAATTTTGAGTTTATTTTTGTGTATGGTGTTAGGGAATTTTCTAATTTCATTCTTTTACCTGTAGCTGCCCAGTTTTACCAGCACCATTTATTGAAGAGGCTGTGATTTCTCCATTGTATATTCTTGCCTCCTTTATCATAAATAATGTGACCATATGTGTATGGGTTTATCTCTAGGCTTTCCCTCATGTTCCATTGATCTATATTTCTGTTTTTGTGCCAGTAGCATACTGTCTTGAGTACTGTAGCTTTGTAGTATTGTCCGAAGTCAGGGAGCCTGATTCCTCCAGCTCTGTTTTTCTTCTCAAGATTGCTTTGGCTGTTCGGGGTCTTTTGTGTTTCCATACAAATTGTGAAATTTTTTGGTCCATTTCTCTGAAAAATGCCACTGGTAGTTTGATAGGGATTGCATTGAATCTGTAGATTGCTTTGGGTAGTATAGTCATTTACACAAGGTTGATTCTTCCAATCCAAGAACATGGTATATCTCTCTGTTTGTGTCATCTTTGATTTCTTTCATCAGTGTCTCATAGTTTGTTGAGTAAACTACTTTTGGCTCCTTAGGTAGGTTTATTCCTAGGTATTTTATTCTTTATGTTGCAGTGGTAAATGGGAGTGTTTCCTTAATTTCTCTTTCAGATTTTTCATCTTTAGTGTATAGGAATGAAAGTGATAACTGTACATTAATTTTGTGTGCTGGAACCTTACCAGATTCATTGATTAACTCTAGTAGGTTTCTGGTAGCATCTTTAGGATTCTCTATGTATAATATCATGTCATCTGCAAACAGTGAGAGCTTAACTTCTTCTTTTCCGATTTGGATTCCCTTTATTTCTTTTTCTTCTCTGGTTGCTGTAGCTAAAAATTCCAAAAGTGTGTTGAATCATAGTGGTGAGAGTGGGCAACCTTGTCTTGTTCCTGATCTTGGTGGAAATGGTTTCACTTTTTCACCATTGAGAACGATGTTGGCTGTGGGTTTGTCATATATGGCCTTTATTATGTTGAGGAAAGTTCCCTCTATGCCTACTCTCTGGAGGTTTTTTTTTTATCATAAATGGGTGTTTAATATTGTCTAAAGCATTTTCTGTGTCTATTGAGATGACCATATCTTTTTTATCCTTCAGTTTTTTAATATGGTGTATCACATTGATTTGCATATATTGAAGAATCCTTGCATCCCTGTGATAAACCCCATTTGATCTTGGTGTATGATCCTTTTAATGTGCTGTTGGATTCTGTTTGCTAGTATTTTGCTGTGGATTTTTGCATCTATGTTCATCAGTGATATTGGCCTGTAGCTTTCTTTCTTTGTGACATCTTTGTCTGGTTTTGGTATCAGGGAGATGGTGGTCTCATAGAATAAGTTTGGGAGAGTTCCTCCCTCTGCTATATTTTGGAAGAGTTTGAGAAGGATAGCTGTTAACTCTTCTCTAAATGTTTGATAGAATTTGCCTGTGAAGCCATCTGGTCCTGGGCTTTTGTTTGTTGGAAGATTTTTAATCACAGTCTCAATTTCAGTGCTTTGGATTGGTTTGTTTATAGTTTTTATTTCTTCCTGGTTCAGTCTTGGAAGCTTGTGCTTTTCTAAGAATTTGTCCATTTCTTCCAGGTTGTCCATTTTATTGGCATATTGTTGCTTGCAGTAATCTCTCATGATCCTTTGTATTTCTGCAGTGTCAGTGTTTACTTCTCCTTTTTTATTTGTAATTCTATTGATTTGAGCCTTCCTTTTTTTCTTGATGAGTCTGGCTAATGGTTTGTCAATTTTGTTTATCTTCTTAGAGAACAAGCTTTTAGTTTTTTTGATCTTTGCTGTTGTTTTATTCATTTCTTTTTCATTTATTTCTGATCTGATCTTTATGATTTCTTTCCTCTGCTGACTTTGTTTTTTTTTGTTTCTTTCTCTAATTGCTTTCAGTGTAAGGTTAACTTGTTTATTTGAGATGTCTCTTGTTTCTTGAGGTAGGATTGTAGTGCTATAAACCTCCCTCTTAGAACTGCTTTTTCTGCATCCCATAGGTTTTGGGTCTTCATATTTTCATTGTCATTTTTTTCTAGGTATTTTTTGATTTCCTCTTTGATTTCTTCAGTGATGTCTTGGTTATTAAGTAGTGTATTGTTTAGCGTCCATGCGTTTGTATTTTTTACAGATCTTTTCCTGTAATTGATATCTAGTCTGATAGCATTGTGGTCAAAAAAGATACTTGATACGATTTCAATTTTCGTAAATTTACCAAGGCTTTTTTGTGACCCAGGATATGATCTATCCTGGAGAATGTTCCATGAGCACTTGAGATAAAGTGTATTCTGTTGTTTTTGGATGGAATGTCCTATAAATATCAATTAAGTCCATCTTGTTTAATGTATCATTTAAAGCTTGTGTTTCCTTATTTATTTTCATTTTGGATGATTTGTTCATTGGTGAAAGAGGGGTGCTAAAGTCCCCTACTATGATTGTGTTACTGTCAATTTCCCCTTTTATGGCTGTTAGCATTTGCCTTATGTATTGAGGTGCTCCTATGTTGGGTGCATAAATATTTACAGTTGTTATATCTTCTTCTTGGATTGATCCCTTGATCATAATGTTGTGTCCTGCTTTGTCTCCTGTAATAGTCTTTATTTTAAAGTCTTTTTTGTCTGATATGAGAATTACTACTCTGGCTTTCTTCTGATTTCCATGTGCATGGAATATCTTATTCCATCCCCTATCTTTCAGTCTGTATGTGTCTCTAGGTCTGAAGTGGGTCTCTTGTAGACCGCATATTTGCCGGTCATGTTTTTGGATCCATTCAGCCAGTCTATGTCTTTTGGTTGGAGCATTTAATCCATTTACATTTAAGGTAATTATTGATATGTATGTTCTTATTACCATTTTCTTAATTGTTTGGGGTTTGTTATTGTATGTCTTTTCCTTCTCTTGTGTTTCTTGCCTAGAGAAGTTCCTTTAGCATTTGTTGTAAAGCTGGTTTGGTGGTGCTGAATTCTCTTAGCTTTTGCTTGTCTGTAAAGGTTTTAATTTCTCTGTCAAATCTGAATGAGATCCTTGCTGGGTTGAGTAATCTTGGTTGTAGCTTTTCCCCTTTCATCACTTTAAATATGTCCTGCCAGTCTCTTCTGGCTTGCAGAGTTTCTGCTGAAAGGTCAGCCGTTAACCTTTTGGGGATTCCCTTGTATGTTATTTGTTGTTTTTCCCTTGCTGATTTTAATATTTTTTCTTTGTATTTAATTTTTGATAGTTTGAGTAATATGTGTTTTGGCATGTTTCTCCTTGGGTGTATCTTGTATGGGACTCTCTGCACTTCCTGAAGTTGATTAATGATATCCTTTACCATATTAGGGAAGTTTTCAACTATTATCTCTTCAAATATTTTCTCAGTCCCTTTCTTTTTCTCTTCTACTTCTGGGACCCCTATATTCGAATGTTGGTGTGTTTAATGTTGTCCCAGAGGTGTCTCAGATTGTCCTCAATTCTTTTCATTCTTTTTTCTTTATTTTGCTCTGCAGTAGTTTTTTTCTACTATTTTGTCTTCCAGTTCATCTATCCATTCTTCTGCCTCAGTTATTCTGCTATTGTTTCCTTCTAGAGCATTTTAAATTCCATTTATTGTGTTATTCATCATTGTTTGTTTGCTTTTTAGTTCTAGGTCCTTGTTAAACGTTTCTTGTATATTCTCCATTCCAGTTCCAATACTTGGGATCATCTTTACTATCATTACTCTGAATGCTTTTTCCAGTAGACTGCCTATTTCCTCTACATTTGTTTGTTCTGGTGGGATCTTACCTTGCTCCTTCATCTGCTGTGTGTTCCTCTGTCATATTTGGCTTTGGGGACTGTGTTTGGGGTCTCCTTTTTGCAGGCTGCAGATTCTTTGTTCCCGTTGTTTTTGGTGTCTGCTCCCAGTGGCTAAGGTTATTTCAGTGGGTTGTGTAGGCTTTCAGGTGGAGGGGACTTGTGCCTGTGTTCTGGTGGGTGTGTCTGGATCTTGTCTTTTTGGTTGACAGGTCTGCATCCAGTGGTGTGTTTTGGGGTGTCTGTGGCCTTATTATGATTTTAGGCAGCCTGTCTGCTAATGGGTGGGCCTGCATTCCTGTCTTGCTAGTTGTTTGGCATGGGATATCCGGCACTGGATCTTGCTGGTCTCTGAGTGGACCTGGGTCTTAGCGTTGAGACGGATATCTCTGGGAGGCTTTCACTATTTGATATTAGAAGGTGCCGGAGGTCTCTTGTAGACCAATGTCCTGAACTCGGCTCTCCCAACTCAGAGGCATAGGCCTGACACCCGGCCGGAGTACCAAGACCCTGTCAGCCACATGGCTGGGGGTGAGAGCAAGAGGTAGCTTTGGTACATCTGAAAGACCACCAATGAGATTCACTGACCATTTTCTCTCCAGAAGTGAAGAAAACAAAATTTAGTCTTCGGCTAGTCAGCCACTTTGGTAGCCAGCCTCCAAGATGGCCCTATTTATCCCCTGATTATCTCCCAGTCTTCATGTACCTGTGTGGCTCCTCACACTTGAAAAGGGCTGACTGTTTAACTAATAAGAAATTGCAGAAATGACAGAGTGCAGCTTCCAAAGTTATGAAAGACATTGAAGTTTCTGCTTTGGTTTCTGCTAGATCACTCATCCTGGGGTAAGCCAGCTGCCATGTCATGAGGACACTCAAGCAGTCCTAAGGAGAGATCCATGTGGCAAGGAACTGAGGCCTCTTACCTACAGCCACGTGAGTGAGTCATCTCAGAAGTCAAAAGATTTAATTTTATTTATTTTCATTGCATTGGTCTTCATTGCTGTGCAAGGTTTCTCTAGTTGTTTCAAGCAGGGGTTACTCATCGTTGTGGTGCACGGGCTTCTCCTTGCGGTCGTTTCTCTTGTTGTGGAGTATGGGCTCTAGGTGCATGGGCTTCAGTAGTTGTGTCATGCAGGCTCAATAGTTGTTGCTTGCTGGCTCTGGAGCACAGGCTCAGTAGTTGTGGCACACGGGCTTAGTTGCTCTGCGGCAGGTGGGATCTTCCCAGACCAGGGATTGAACCCCTGTCCCCTGCATTGGCAGGCAAATTCTTACCCACTGTGCCACCAGGGAAGTCCAGTGTGCTCTTTTTTAAACCTAGTCTGTTTTCATTATTTTCTATCTTAACAATTCTGTATTAATTAAAAATAGTAATACTCCTTTCTACCCCTCCTGTTTGAGGATTATATATGAAGAGGTATGTGTTATTTATTAATCTCAAATTTTCACCTTTTAAGAAGTAATCACAATGTCAAGTATTTAATACCTTTCAGTTCCACCTTGAAAAGCATAGATATTAAAGTGCTAATATAATTACCTTCCCTAGTAAATCGTTTTTACTTTTCGTTATATGTAAAATACAGCTAAAAGCATGCCTGGTTTGTAAGGAAATGACAAATTTCAGAAAATTCAGAATCTGAATACACTGTATACATAGCTTCTAGATAAAGACACAGAAAATTGCCAGATACTCAGAGGCCCCCTGGTCCCACTCTAGTGACTCCCCTTAAGGTTGAATATTGTTCTTGTATCAAACAAAAATATCATGTTACCTGTATTTTGTAGTTTATATAAATGTTATGGCACAGTAAAATCACTTTTGGATTGGGCTTTTTATTTTATGTTGTTTGTGAATATGCCTATATGGTTTCCTGTTGTTGTGATCATGCATTGCCACTGTTGCATAGGATTCCATAGTGTAAATATTTAACTATTAATTAATTTATTCCAATGTGTATTACAATATGAGTGTTTTTCAGTTTGTGCCTATTGAGAATAGCACGGGTATAAAAATTCTAGAACTTGAGCTTTGGTGGTGTGTGTATAAATTATTGTTCAGTATACATGTAGTAGTAAAATTTTTGAGTCATAGCTTTCATGTGTTAATCTTTTTAGATATTTCTAAATATTTTCAAAACATGTGTATGATTTTTCTTTTTCTTTTTTGGTTTTTTTTTGCATCTTTATTGGAGTATAATTGCTTCACAATGGTGTGTTAGTTTCTGCTTTATAACAAAGTGAATCAGTTATACATATACATATGTTCCCATATCTCTTCCCTCTTGTGTCTCCCTCCCTCCCACCCTCCCTATCCCACCCCTCTAGGTGGTCACAAAGCACCGAGCTGATCTCCCTGTGCTATGTGGCTGCTTCCCACTAGCTACCTATTTTACGTTTGGTAGTGTATATATGTCCATGCCTCTCTCTCGCTTTGTCACAGCTTACCCTTTCCCCTCCCCATATCGTCAAGTCCATTCTCTAGTAGGTCTGTGTCTTTATTCCTGTCTTACCCCTAGGTTCTTCATGACAGTTTTTTTTTCTTAAATTCCATATGTATGTGTTAGCATATGGTATTTGTCTTTCTCTTTCTGACTTACTTCACTCATTTGTATGATTTTTCATCCTCAGCAGCAGTGAATGAGATTCAAGGATTATACACATTCTTGTCAAACCTGATAATACCTGTCATTTTCATTTGAACTTTCTGGTTGGTAAGTGATAATTAAATGTATCACTTTTTTGCATTTAATTGACTACTAAGAAGCCAAGCATCTTTTGATATGTTTACTTAACATTCTGTACTCTCTTTTGTGAAATATTTTTTGGTATATTTTCCCCATATTTGCTATTACATTATCTTCTTATTGAAGACTTCTTTTTTATTTAACATCCGAAGTCTTCTTATTTAGGAGTTTTTAATATATGCTTGCTATGAGTTCTTCTCTCTTTCTGTCTCTCCTTCTCTTTCTTTAGATGAGTGTCAGTTTTTAATGTTAATAACATCTAATTTGTTATTTTCCTAATTATTTATTTAGTCTTCTGTTTATGTAGTCTTCTTATCTGTAGCAGAACACATTATTTATTCGAAACCACAAATATGTTTTTGTTTCTTCAATAAATCTAATTATTAATCTTTAAATTTAACTTTCTAAGCTAAATATGTTGTATCATAGTGAGTATTAATTTTTCTATGACAGCTGAAAAGTTACATTTATTCAGAAAATGTTGTATTTAGCTTTCTTTTCATTTGCTCCTACTTCTCATTGATTCACAGAGGTAAACATCACTTCATCCATGGGGCTGACTTTTCTCTGATTTCTCATGGTCATTCTCACTAATTCGTCTTACCTCCTAAAATCTTTAGCAATACCATTATTCCACAGAAGCAAAAACCTTCCTTGGGCCTTTTTCCTCAGAAGATTGATTATTCCCACATTTTAAATGGGAGATTGCAATAAGTTAGGAGAAAATGCCACAAGGGTCTCTCATTTTATTTTTCACATCTTGTATCAGCCTCTGCTTGCACTCGGTGTTCAAAGATTTTTGTACAACACATTGATGGAAGATGCCAGTTGTTTCTCTCCTTGGGGCAAAAGACAGATTAATTACCTGACAAATAAAATAAAGACAGTGCCTTGCTCTGCTCAAATGTTGGAGAGGATTGCTTGCATCCTACTTTAAAAGTTTCAGGTGACTGTAGCTTAAGATTCCTAAGCTTTAATCCGTACTTGCACCAAGCACAGCACCCAACAGGACTGCTTTACATAACCCCATGAGACTTTTGTGTGCAAGTGGAACAGATAACAATATAAAACTATTGCTGTCTTTCTGTGTCATAAAAATGATTTTTTGTCTCATTTAAAATATTTTTTTCTAAAATCCAAAAACGTGTCAGGCTAAAATATTGGAATTTCAAATATGGTAAATCTAAGATCCTTCAAATTTCTTTCCAGTTTTGTTGATGATGGGATGCCATCAGAGATATGACTTCATTAAACACAATAGGTAAGATTCCTTCACATGCCTGATTGGGGAATATGAAAATAATCCCTGGAAAAATCTGGACATTTTCTAGTTCTCAAGTATTGGCTAAGATGGTAGAAAGGACCCTTCATTGTCCTATATGTGAATGCAGATCAATTGAGAGAGGTGTATTTTCTGTGCAGATACCCTCTCTTTTGGTATGCCCTGATACCTCCCTCAACTTATGTACCAACTCCAGCAGCATTAAGCAGAAATCCAAAGAAATCTATTCTTTGGAATTATGAGGAAGGGAAGACTCGAAAACTTTATAGCATGCTCTATACAAGTATACACATCACCATCCTTATCTACATCATGCCATGCATGGAGGGTCAGTAGGTTCAGGGGATTATGGAAGCACCAAGGTCTGTGGGGTTAATTACAGCTGCATTCATGGGCAGTAAAAGAGAAGGGCCTTATCTTGGTCAGTTTCTCAATGCTAGTAGCTACAAAAAGAAGAGGACAGCAGACATCTTAGGGAGTAGAGCCAACATTAAATGAAATGTCCTAATTACTCTAGGCAACCTCTCATGATAGCCTCCCATAACTCCTCGAATCCCTACATACTTGCACAAGGGATAGTGTAATATTAATGGAGCGTGTGACTGCAGATTAGCATTATTTTTGCTGAAATAAATGAAAGTAGGCTCAAGTGATAAGGTTTGAAAAGGGTTCACAGTGCCAGGGAAACTATTGTAACAATGTGGACAGAACCCTTTGGATGGATTCATCATGTTTTTGTTTTTGTTTTTTTGCTGCTTCAGAATCTGGAGTAGAGATTGGTGTGTTCCATGATGCATTCCCGCTTCTTACAAGTTTTAGATGGAATACCCCATTAGGACGAAGTGCACGTAAGGAAGATGAGTGAGTCAAACTCCTCTGCCTTCTGTCAGCAGTGGGTGCAAAGGGATTTAGACCAAGTGCTTTCATCCTTTGACGTGCGAAGTTTTCACTATATAAATGATGTTTTGTTTGTTTGCAGGTCAGGAGCCTTGGTCTCAATATCCCTGTTTAAAAAGTGCTATCACATGTCTGCCAGAAAGAATTGCTGATGATACTGGAAAAAATTGAGAGTTATCCTTAACAATTAAAGGTTTTGTAGCAACATGGATGGACCTAGAGATTGTTATACTGAGTGAAGCAAGTCAGACACAGAAAGACAGATATCATTTGATATTGCTTATATGAGGAATCTAAAAAAGAAAAAAAGGTACAAATGAACTAATTTACACAACAGAAATAGAGTCATGAATATAGAAAACAAACTTATGGTTACCAGGGGATAAGTGGGGAAGGGATAAATTGGGAGATTGGGACTGACCTATACACACTAGTATATATAAAATAGGTAAGTATTGATAAGGACCTGCTTTATAGCACAGGGAATTCTACTAAATGGTGTGTACTGGCATATACAGGAAAAGAATCTTAAAAAAAACAACAAGGGTTATGGGAGTATATAATAAATATAAATGTCCAAACCTTTAACATGAAAGGAAAAATCAGTTAACTCTGTGGTCCCTGTTATGGTGTAAACATTTTGTACCTCTAATTTTAAAATTTTGAAACCCAGCTGCCATGTTGATGGTATTAGGAGGTGGGGCTTTTGGGAGGTGAGTAGGTCATGAGGCCAGACACCTCAAACATGGGATTAGTGTCCTAATAAATGTAGCACACAGATTTCATGCCCATCACATGATTTCATTGCCAAGCGAGAAGACCCACATTATGAACCAGATATTGGTCCCTCACCAGACACTAAGTCAGCTGGCAACTTGTTCTTTTTATTAAATTAATTAATTAATTAATTAATTTTTTGGCTGTGTTGGGTCTTTGTTGCAGTGTGCGGGCTTCTCATTGGGTGGCTTCTTTTGTTGCGGAACACGGGCTCTAGGCATGTGGGTTTCAGTAGTAGTGACACACGGGTTCAGTAGTTGTGGCCTGTGGTCTCTAGAGTACAGGCTCAGTATTTGTGGTGCACGGGCTTAGTTGTTCCATAGCATGTGGGATATTCCAGGACCAGGGCTCAAACCCACGTCCGCTTTATTGGTGGGCAGATTCTTAACCACTGCGCCACCAGCGACGCCCCTGGTAACTTGTTCTTGAACTTTTCAGCCTCACCAATTATGAGAAAACAAAAATATTCTGTTGTTTATAAAATACCAAGTCTCTCGTATTTTGTTTTAGCAGTCAAAGAGCTGGCTGAGGAGAAACATCTGTGAGCTTGAAGACATATCAAGAGAAACCTTTAAATCTCAAAAGAAAAGAGAAAGGGCAGGAAAGAAATCAACAGAACAGAGTAATCAATAATTGTGGAACAATGAAAATGCTGTGACCTATACATAATGGGTATAGCAGGAGGAAAATAAAGATAACAAAGAACAGAAAATATTTTTTTTAAAATGACTGAGAATCTCCCCCAAATGAATGTCTGACACTAAATCCACAACATCCAAACTTAGAGGAACATATGAATAGTAAAGAAATCTGACCAATATCTCTCAGGAACATCAGTGTGAAAATCCTCAACAAAATATTAACAAATCGAATCCAACAATATTTTGAGAGAATTTTATATCATGAATGAGAGGGAATAATCCCAGGTATGCAAGGCTGGTTCAACATTCTAAAATCAAATAATTATATCCATCATATCAACACCCTAAAGACAATCATTAGCATATCAATAGATTCAGAAGACCTTTGAAAAAATGTAACACCCATTCTTCATAAAAACTCTCAGTTAAAGAAATAAACTGCAGCGTTCTCAAGTTGTTAACAAAGATCTACAGGAAGCTTTTATCTTACATCATGATTAATGGTCAAAAACATGAAGCTTTTCCACTAAGTTCAGGTAAAAGCAAGGATGTCCCCTTTCATCACTCCTTTTCCATATTTTACTCCAAGTCCTTGCTAATGCAATAAGGCATGAAAATAAATAAAACAAATACAGATTGGGTATAAAAAAATGAAAGCAGCCTAAATAAAATGTGGGCAAATATACTTAGACACCTCACCAAAGAAAATAGACACTATGCATATAAGTATACAGAAGAATAATTCAGATTACATGCTGCCATGAAAAAGCAAATTAACAATACAATTGCATACGATTTTAGCCATTAGAATGGCTAAAATGTGAACAATGACAAGAACAAATTCTGTAGGGGATGTGGAACAATAGAAATGTCATTTGTTATTGGTGGAAATGAAAAATAATACAGCTACTTTGGTAGTCTGATTGACACTTGCTATAATACTGAACATTCCCTTACTGTACAATCCGGCAAGTGTTCTCATGGATATTTACTGGAAGTAGTTTAAAACATACTTCCAGACGAAAACCTGCATATGGATATTTATAGCACCTAATTCAATATTGGCAAAATGTGAATGAAACTAAGGTGTCCTCCTATAGGTGAATGAAATGATATAGTATTAATATATTCTGGGAATAGGATAATATTGAGCACTAAAAAAGTAAGCTATCAAGCCATAAAAATATATGGGAATTCTTTTTTTCTTTTGAAATATAGGCGATTTTCTTTATTTTGTAATTTAAATTTTCTTGGAGTATAGTTGATTTACAGTGTTGTGTTCATTTCAGCTGCACAGCAAGTGGTTCAGTTACACATATGCATATATTCATTCTTTTTCAGATTCTTTTCTGATAAAGGTATTCCCAGAATATTGAGTAGAGTTCCCTGTGCTATACAGTAGGTCCTTGTTGCTTATCTATGTTATATATAGTAGTATTCGTATGTTTCCCCCAAGTTCCTGATTTATCCCTGCCCCCCACCTTTCCCCTTTGGTAACCATAAGTTTGTTTTCCAAGTCTGTGAGTCTGCCTCTGTTTTGTAAGTTAGTTCATTTGTATCAATTTTTAAGTTCCACCTAGAAGTGATATCATACAATATTTGTCTTACTGTGTCTGACTTACTTCACTTAGTACAGTCATCTCTAGGTCCATCCATGTTACTGCAACTGGCATTATTTTCTTCTATTTTATGGCTGAGTCATATTCCATTATATATATGTATCACATATTCTTCACCTATATTCATATGTTGATGGACATTTTGGTTGCTTCCATGTCTTCGCTATTGTAAAGAGTGTTGCAGTGAACATTGGGGAAGATGTGTCTCTTCGATTTATGCTTTCCTCCAGATGTGCACACAGGAGTGAACTTGCTGGATCATCTGGTAGCTCTATTTTATTTTATTTTATTTCATTTCACTTCATTTCAATTTCAATTTTTTTGGAGTATAGTTGATTTACGATGTTGTGTTACTTTCTGCTGCACAGCAGAGTGAAGCAGTTATACACATATCGAATCCTTTTTGGATTCCTTTCCCATACAGGTCATTACAGAGTACTGAGTAGAGTTCCCTGTGCTATACAGTAGGCCCTTATTTGTTATCTCTTTTATATATAGTGGTGTGTATATGTCAATCCCAATTTCCAGTTTATCCCTCCCACCTCCCCTTAATCTGGTAACCTCCATTTTGTGCCCCATAGTGGCTGTTACCAATTAGCATTGCCCCCAGTAACGTAGTATTGGTGGTGCAGTGGTTAAGAATCCGCCTGCCAGTGCAGGGGACACAGGTTCGAGCCCTGTCCCAGGAAGATCCCACATGCTGCAGAGCAGCTAAGCCTGTGTGCCACAACTACTGAGTCTGCACCCTAGAGCCCATGAGCCACAACTACTGAGCTCACGTTCCACAACTCCTGAAGCCTGTGTGCCTAGAGCCTGTGCTCCACAACAAAAGAAGCCACTGCACACAGAAGGCTGCGTACCACAACGATGAGTAAACCCCGCTTGCTGCAACTATAGAAAAGCTGCATGCAGCAACGAAGACCCAACGCAGATTAAAAAAAACAATAAGTAGTAGGTTTCTCTCTTTTCCACACCCTCTGAAGCATTTCTTGTTTCTAGACATTGTGAGGATGGCTATTCTGAGTGGTTCCAAGTGATACTTCTTTGTACATCTGATTTGCATTTGTCTAACATAAAGCAATGGTGAGCATCTTCACATGTGCTTTTTTTTTTGAACAGTGTGAGTAAAATTTACCCCTTGAAAAAGGGTTATTGAAAGGTTGCCTTGTTTTGAAGTCTATTTCGATTACCTACCCCAAGACATTTTTTGAGGGCTGTTGTCATTTACAGCTCCCTAGACATTGTGAATATGAAATGCCTATAAGGTCCAGTTTTAGAATTGTTGTTATGGGAAAAACAGAAGGCGGCAGGATTTCTACTGTCCCTCTCTGGTTACTGACACAACCTTAGATGTAGGGAAAGTCCTGTTCCTTGGTTTTAAATTAGAGTGGAATGTGCCTGACCAAACATGTAAGGGCTTCTGTCCCATTCATTCTTCCCCCTTACCCTTCATCCCCCGAACAAGTATAAACCCCTGCAAAATCACCTGTTGAGGGTGCTGTCTTGTAGAGTGGGATGACCCTAACGAAGGAGTCGGGAGGTCAGAACCCAAACACCAGGGTATGTTGAGAACAGGTGATTTTCAAAATGTCATCCAGCCCAGAGAGTTCACCATCCTTTGGGTGTCAGAGGGTTGATTTAGTAGTATGAGGACACACTTAGATCTGGAGATTGTGATCCCATGCAGAGGGGACCAGGTACTACATGTTCAAGGGGTCGAATTAGCTGGCATATCCTCCCGAGGTCCTCAGGCCCACAACAGTCCAGCCTTGGTACCAAATTGGGTCTGTGTCCAGGGATGTGACACTAGCATGTTAACTGAGACTAAACGAATTTAGTGATCATTTTTCTTTTCTATAATTCAATTTTAAATTTATAATGGAGTATAGTTGATTTACCATGTTGTGTTTGTTTTTGATATACACCAACATGATTCATTTATACAGAGATGACTATATATTCTTTCTGGAATTATTTTCCCATTGAGGTTACTAAAGGGTGTTGAGAAGAGTTCCAAGTGCTCTACAGCAGGTCCGTGTTGATTACAAGTTTTCTCTCTGTAAATATGTATATACCAACTCCAACCTCATGATTTATGCCTCCAACACAGCTTTCCAGTTTGGTAACCATAAGTTTGTGTTCTAAGTCTGGGACTCTGTTTCTGTGTTGTAAGATAGTACCTTTGTATCAATTGTTAGATTCCACCGATAAGTAATATCATATGATATTTATCATTGTCTGATTTATGACACTTAGTATGAATGTATCTAGGTCCTTCCGAGTGGCTGCAAATGGCCTTGTTTCATTCATTTCATGGCTGAGTAATATTCCATTGTACATATCTACCATAATTTCTTCATCCAGTCTTCCTTCCAAGGACGTTTAGGTAGCTTCCAAGTAGAGGCTCTTGTAAACAGGGCTGCATAAATTTTGGAGTGCCTGGGTCCTGTCAATTTACGTTTTTTCCAAGATACAGGCCCAGGAGTGGAAGGGCCATATGCTCTGAAGCTCTGTTTTTGAGACTTTTAAGGAATCACCCCCCACTTCTCCAGAGTGGCTGTTAGCAATTTACATTCCCACCATCAGCTTGTCAGGGTTCCCTTTTCTCGACGCCCTGTCCTGCATTTCAGGTTTTACACTTTGTGAGCTTGGCCATTCTGACTGGTGCGAAGTGACACCTCGTTGTAGTACTAATTTACATTGCCCACCTGTTTTGTTGGCCAAAAATGGAGTAAGGGTTTTTCCTGAATATATTAAGGAATAACGCATACAGCCTTTTTGGCAAACTGCATCATTGGCGATGTTCAGCAGCTTTGCATGTGCTTTAATGGCGAGTGCAAACTACCTCTTGAAATCCGTTTCCTGCAATTCTGCCTTGCTTACAAGGCCTTTACGAATACTTGGCTCAAGAAATGACTCCATTAGAGGTGTCAGTCACAACCCTGCATGTTTGTGAATTGCAGTGCCCTGAGCACCAGTTTTCAACTTGTAGTTTAGGGAAGCAGCCACAAAGGGGCAGGATTTCTAAGACCCATTCCGATTACTGGGGCACCTGAAGGATAGGGAAATTCTTCTTCCAGATTAGGAAACTAGAGTGGCATATGCCAGTCCAAACATCTAGGGCTTGTGTCTCATTCCATCCCCCCATTCCCATTCTTCACACGGAAAATTCCAAGCTGTGCAAAACTGGCTGTTGAGTGTGCTGCCTTCCCAAAGTGGGGAGACTCTAAGGAAAGGAGCTGGGGACCCCGAATACCAGAAGATGTGGAGATGAGGTGACTTTCCCAAATTCTTCCCGAACAGATGGTGTACCATCCTCTGGATGTCCCATTCATGTTTTAGCTGTAGGAAGGGTCCCCTGCACCTGGAGATATGGGACCCATGGAATGGGGAACAGGCAGTATTACTCTAAAAGTGCTGCATTTACTGTCCCATCCTCACCAAGCCTCTGAGACCCACGAGTGTAGAGCCTTACGTCCCATCCAGCTGTGTGTCTAGATGTGTTCAGTCCAGGTTGCATCACAGCCCTTGAACAAATTTTGTAAGAATTTCTATCTCACTGTCTTTTTCTTGTTGTTGTTCTTGTTATTTAATTTTATAATGGGGTATAGCTGATTTTCAGTACTCTGTTTCTTCCTGCTCTACATCTATCCACTTGATTCACTTAAAGAGAGACATCAATAAATTCTTTTACAGATTCTTACCAGTCTTATATATCCTTTTCCGGTGACAACATTGTGCTGAGTCCAACTCTTTGAGATATACAGTAGGTCCTGTCGATTACCTATTTTGTTTATGGAACTGTATCTATGCTAATTCCAACCTCCTCGTTTATGCATCACCCCACCATTCTCCTTTAGCAGCCATAAGTGTGTTTTCTAAATGTGTGACTCTGTTTCTGTTTTGTAATTGAGTTCATGTGTAGCCATTTTTAGATACCATCTATAAGTGATACCTTATGATAAGTCTCTTTTTATGTCTGACTTATGTCACATAGAATGATCCTACCTCAGACTCCACGAGTTGCCGCAACTGGCCTTATTTCACTGATTTAATTGCTCAGTAATATCCCATTGTACATAAGTACCACATCTTCTTTATCAATTTTTTACTTCCAAGGACATGTAAGTTGTACCCAAGTCATTTCTAAACAGAGTAACACTAAATGTAGCAGTCCCTGTGTCCTGTCGATTTTTGGTTTTCCCAAGATATACGCCCAAGAGTGGAAGTGCTGTATGCTCTGTAGTTCTGCATTTTAGATGTTTTGGAAACACCATACACTTCTCCAGAATGGCCTTGGCTATTTACATCCTCCCCATCAACTTAATAAGGCTCCCTTTTCTCCATGGCCTGTGCTGCATTTCTGGTTTTAAACTTTTCCAGGATGGCACTTTTGACGAACGTGAAGTGAGACTTCTTTGTAGTGCTGATTTGCATTTGGCGCTTGTTTGCATGGCCAAAAAGAGCGTATGCGTTTTTCCTGAATATATTTATTTTTATGATGGAATTTAGCTGATTTCCACTGCTGTGTTTATGCCGCGTTACACCCACTTGATTCACGTACAGAGAGATATCAATAAATACTTTTTAAGATTTTTAATAGTCAGATATATTCCTCGGCGGTGAATAGGGTGTGTTGAGTCCAGTTCATAGAGCAATAGTCTTCACTATTACATATTTGGTTTATGGACTGATATCTGTGCTAATTTCAAACTCTACTTTTATGCATCACCCCACCTCACCTTTCCCCTTAAGCAGGCATAAGTGTGTTTTCTAAATGTGTGACTGTGTTCTGTTTTGTAATTCAGTTCATGTGTAGCCATGTTTACATTCTCTCTATAAGTGATATCTCATGATAAGTTTCTTTTTCTGTGTGACTTATTTCACTTAGAATCATCGTACCTAAATCCACTCATTATGCTGCTACTAGCCTTATGGCTTCATGGCTGAGGGGTATTCCATTTTACATAAGTACCACAAACTCTTTATCCATTTTTCTCTTTCCTGGGATATATAAGGTGTACCAAAGTCAAGGTTCTTATAAACAAAGCAGCTCTAAACTTTGGGGTGCCTAAGTCCTGTCGATTTTTGATTTTCTAAAGATATACACCCATGAGTGGAAGTGCCCTATGCTCTGTAGCTCTGTTTCTTTAGATGTTTTAGGAAACACCATACACTATGCCAGAGTGGCCCTTGGCAGTTTACATACCACCCATCAGTGTAACAAGGCTCCCTTTTCTCCATGGCCTGTCCTGCATTTCTGGTTTTTACATTTTTTCAGGATGGCCTTTTGAACCATGCAAAGTGAGACTTAGTTTTTGTGCTGATGTGCAGTGCCCGCTTGTTTGGTTGGCCAAAAAGGGGGCATATGCCTTTTTTCCTGAATATATTCAGGAAAATACGTATACGCCCTTTTAGGCCAACTGCATCATTGTTGACATTCTGCCGCTTTTCATGTGATTTAAAGGACAGTCCAATCTACCTCTTGAAAACTGTTACCTGCAATTCTGCTTTGCTTTCAAATCCTCTTCATTGCCTTACCTCAATATATTTTTGGATGATAGTTGTCATTTATAACCCTGCAGGTTTGTGAATTGCAGTGCCCCTGAGCTCCATTTTTCAAATCGCCCTTTTGGAAGATGGCTGCAAAACCGCGGGATTGCTTCAGGCCCTATGCTGGTTCTGGAGGGAAGGTTGAACCTTTGTTTAATTCTTCTTCCTGATGAGAACTTAGACTGACATGTGCCGGTCGAAACACCTACAGCTGGTCTGTCATTGGTTCCCCCTCTTCCCGTTCATCCAGCACACTAATTGCAGACTGTGCGAAACAGGAGGTTAAAGGCGCTGACTCTCCAAGTGGGGAGATTTTTAGTAAAATGGTTGGAATGGCAAACCCGAGCACCAGGAGATGAAAAATGAGGTGCGTTGTAGAAACCTTTCCCGATCACACGGTGTACCATCCTCTGGGTTTCCATGCATGTTGTAGTTGTAGGAATTTTCCCTTGAACCTGGAGAGTTGGGACCCATGGAATGGCTAGCACGCAGTATTTCTTTAAAGGGTCTGTATTTGCTCACCCAACCTCACCAATCCTCTCAGCCCCAAGAGTGTCCAGCCTTATGTCTCATCCAGCTGTGTGTGTAGATGTGGTCAATCCACGATGCATCACAGCCCCTGAACGAATTTTGTAAGGCTTTCTCTCTCTTTCACTATCTTTCTGTTTTGTGTTTGAAATTTATTCTTATAATGCGGTTTAACTGATTTCACTGCTGTGTTTATGCAGCTTTACACACCCATGTTTCACTTACAGACAGATATCAATATATAGGTTTTAAGATTCTTACTAGTCATATATCTTCTTCTGTGGTGAGTAGGGCGTGTTGAGTCCAGTTCATTGAGCAAGGAGTAGGTCTTATCTATTAAATATTTGTTTTATGGAACGGTATCTGTGCTAATTTCAAACTCTTGTGTTATGCATCAGCGCACCTCACCTTTCCACTTAAACAGGCATAAGTGTGCTTTCTGAATGTGAGACTCTGTTCTGTTTTGTAATTCAGTTCATGTGTAGAGATGTTTACATTCCCTCCATAAGTGATATCTTATGATAAGTTTCTTTTTCTGTGTGAATTATTTCACTTGGAATCATCGGACCTAAATCCACTCATTATGCTGCTACTGGCCTTATGACATTGATTTCATGGCTGAGTGATATTCCATTGTACATAAGTACCACAACGTCTTTATCCATTTTTCTCTTTTCTGGGATATTAAGGTGTACTGAAGTCAAGGTTTTTGCAAACAGAGCAGCCCTAAACTTTGGGGTGGCTGTGTCTTGTTGCTTTTAAGTTTTCCCAAGATATATGTGCATGAGTGTAAGTGCCCTATGCTCTGTTTCTCTGTTTTATAGATGTTTCAGGAAACACCATACACTTCTCTAGAGTGGCTGTTGGCAACTAACATCCTGCCCATCAGGGTAACAAGGCTGCCTGTTCTCTATGTCTTGTCCTGCTTCTCTGGTTTTTACACTGTTTTCAGATGGCCCTTTGGACCTGTGGGAAGTGAGACTTTGCTGTAGTGCGGATTTGCATTGCCCGCTTGCTTGTTTGGCCAAAAAGTTCGTATGCATTTTTTCCTGAATATATTCAGGAAAAAATGCATACGCCCTTTTTGGCCAACTGCATCACTGTCGAAGTCCTGCCGCTTTTTATGTTCTTTAAAGGAGACTCCAATCTACCTCTTGAAAGCTGTTTCCTGCAATTCTGCCTTGATTTTAAATCCTCTTCTTTGCCTTACCTGAATATATTTTTCGACGATAGTTGTCCTTTATAACTCTGCAGGTTTGTGAATTGCAGTGCCCCTGAGCTCCATTTTTCAACTCGCGTTTTTGTGAGCTGGCTGCAAAACCGCCAGATTGTTTCAGGCCGTATTCTAGTTCTGGGGCAGGAGGCTGAGCCTTTGTTTAATTATTCTTCCTGATCGGAATTTAGAGTGACATGTGCCCGTCCAAACACCTACAGCTATTCTCTCATTTGTTCCCCCTCATCCCGTTCAAACTCCGCACTATTTTCAGACTGTGAGAACAGGAGGGTAAAGGCACTGACTCTTCAAATGGTGAGATTGTTAGTAAAGCGGCTGGAATGGCAAACCCGAGCATCAGGAGAGGAAAAATGAGGTGCATTTTAGAAACCGTTCCCGATCACATTGTGTACCATCCTCTGGGTTTCCCATGCATGTGTTAGATGTAGGAAGATTCCCTTAAACCTGGAGAGTTGGGACCCATGGAATGGGTAGCACACAGTATTGCTTTAAAGGGTCTGCATTTGCTCACCCAACCTCACGAATCCTCTCAGCCCCAAGTGTCCAACCTTATGTCTCATCCAGCTGTGGGTATAGACATGGTCATTCCAGGGTGCATCAAAGCCGCTGAATGAATTTTGTAAGAATTTCTCTCTCTTTCGCTGTCTTTGTTTTTTTTTTTTTAAATTTATTTTTATAATGGGGTTTAGCTGATTTTCACTGCTGTGTTTATGCCACTCTACACACACTTGATTCCCTTATGGAGACATATCAATACACAGATTTTAAGATTCTTATTTGTCAAATATATTCCTCTGCAGTGCATACGGGGTGTTGAGTCCAGTTCATTGAGCAAAGAGGAGGTCTTGTCTATTACATATTTGGTTTATGGAACAGTATCTGTGCTAATTTCAAACTCTGGTTTTATGCATCACCCCACCTCACATTTCCTCTTCAGCAGGCATAAGTGTGTTTTCTAAATGTGAGACCCTGTTCTGTTTTGTAATTCAGCTCATGTGTAGCCATTTTTACATTCCCTCTATTAGCGATATCTTAGGATAAGTTTCTTTTTCTGTGTGAATTATTTCACTTAGAATCATCGTACCTAAATCCACTCATTATGCTGCTACTGGCCTTATGACATTAATTTTATGGCTGAGTGATATTCCATTGTACATAAGTACCACAACTTCTTTATCCATTTTTCTCTTTCCTGGGATATTAAGGTGTCCCAAAGTGGAGGTTTTTGTAAACACAGCAGCCCTAAACTTTGTGGTGGCTGTGTCTTGTGGATTTTTAGATTTCCCAAGATATATGCCCATCAGTCGATGTGCCCTATGCTCTGTTGCTCTGTTTTAGGTGTCTCAGGAAACACCATACACATCTCCAGAGTGGCTGTTGGCAATTTACATCCCTCCCATCAGGGTAACAAGGCTCCCTGTTCTCCATGGCCTGTCCTGCCTTTCTGGTTTTTACACTTTTTTCGGTTGGCCCTTTGGACCGGTGGGAAGAGAGACTTCTTTGTTGTGCGGATTTGCATTGCCCGCTTGCTTTGTTGGCCAAAAAGGGCGCATGCGTTTTTTCCTGAATATATTCAGGAAAAAACGCATGCGCCCTTTTTGGCCAAGTACATCATTGTCGAGGTTCTGCTGCTTTTCAGGTGCTTTAAAGGAGACTCCAATGTACCTGTTGAAACCTGTTTCCTGCAATTCTGCCTTGGTTTCAAATCCTCTTCTTTGCCTTACCTCAATATATATTGCGACGAAAGTTGTCTTTTTCAACTCTGCAGGTTTGTGAATTACAGTGCCCCTGAGCTCCTTTCTTCAACTCGCTTTCTTGTGAGCTGGCCGCAAAACCGCAGGCCCTATTCGGGTTCTGGGGCGGCACGCTGAGCCTTTGGTTAATTCTTCCTCCTGATGGGAAACTACAGTGACATGTGCCTGTCCAAACACCTACAGCTATTCTCTCATTGGTTTCCCCTCATCCCGTTCATCCTCCGCACTAATTGCAGACTGTGCGAAACAGGAGGTTAAAGGCGCTGACTCTCCAATGGGAAGATTGTTAGTAAAGTGGCTGGAATGGCGAACCCGAGCACCAGGAGAGTAAAAATGAAGTGCATTTTAGAAACCTTTCGTGATCACACGGTGTACCATCCTCTGGGTTCCCCATGCATGTTTTAGCTGTAGGAAGATTCCCTTACACCTGGACAGTTGGGACTCATTGAATGGGTAGCACGCAGTATTTTTTAAAGGGTCTGCATTTGCTCACCCAACCTCACCAATGCTCTCAGCCCCAAGTGTCCAGCCTTATGTCTCATCCAGCTGTGGGTGTACATAAGGTCAATTCAGGGTGCACCACAGCCCCTGAACGAATTTTGTAAGAAATTCTCTCTCTTTGACTCTCTTTGTATTTTTTTTTGTTTTTTGAAATTTATTTTTATAATGGGGTTTAGCTGATTTTCACTGCAGTGTTTATTCTGCTCTACACACATTTGATTCCTTTATGGAGACATATCAATACATAGATTTTAAGATACTTACTAGTCAGTTATACTCCTCTGCGGTGCATAGTGGGTGTTGAGTCCAGTTCATTGAGCAAAGTGTAGGTCTTGTCTATTACATATTTGGTTTATGGAATGGTACTTGTGTTAATTTCAATCTCTGGTTTTATGCAGCACCCCACCTCACCTTTCCCCTGAAGCAGGCATAAGTGCATTTTCTAAATGTGTGATTCTGTTCTGTTTTGTAATTCAGCTCATGTGTAGCCATGTTTACATTCCCTCTATAAGTGATATCTTATGATAAGTTTCTTTTTCTGTTACTTCTTTCACTTAGGATCATCACCTAAATCCACTCATTATGCTGCTACTGGCCTGATGACATTGATTTCATGGCTGAGTGATATTCCATTGTACGTAAGTACTGAAACTTCTTTATCCATTTTTCTCTTTTCTGGGATATTTAAGGTGTACCGAAGTCGACGATTTTGTAAACAGAGCAGCCCTAAACATTGGGGTGGCTGTGTCTTTTTCATTTTTAGTTTTCCCATGATATATGCGCATAGTGGAAGTGCCCTATGCTCTGTAGCTGTGGTTTTTACATGTTTCAGGAAACACCGAACACTTCTCCAGAGTCGCTGTTGGCAATTTACATCCCACCCATCAGTGTAACAAGTCTCCCTGTTCTCCATGGCCTGTCCTGCCTTTCTGGTTTTTACACTTTTTTCGGTTGGCCCTTTGGACCGGTGGGAAGAGAGACTTCTTTGTTGTGCAGTTTTGCATTGCCCACTTGCTGGGTTGGCAGGAAAGGGCATATGCGGTTTTTTCCTGAATGTATGCAGGAAAAAACGCATATGCCCTTTTTGGCCAACTGCATCATTGTCGAAGTTCTGCCGCTTTTCATGTGCTTTAAAGGAGACTCCAATCTACGTCTTCAAACCTGTTTCCTGGAATTCTGCCTTGGTTTCAAATCCCCTTCTTTGCCTTACCTCAATATATTTTTCGACGATAGTTATTCTTTATAACTCTGCAGGTTTGTGAAATGCAGTGCCCCTGAGCTCCATTTTTCAACTTGCTTTTTTGTGAGCTGGCCGCAAAGCCGCAGTATTGCTTCAGGCCTTATTCTGGTTCCCGGGCGGCAGTTTGAGGCTTTGGTTAATTCTTCTTCCTTATGGGAAATTAGAGTGACGTGTGCCCGTCCAAACACCTACAACTATTGTCTCTTTGGTTCCCCCTCATCCGGTTCATCTTCCGCACTAATTGCAGAGTGTGGGAAACAGGAGGTAAAGGTGCTGACTCTCCAAAGGGGAGATTGTTAGTAAAGTGGTTGGAATGGCTTACCCGAGCACCAGGACAGCAAAATTGAGGTGTGTTTTAGAAACATTTTCCCATCACACGGTGGACCATACTCTGGGTTCCCCATGCATGTTTTAGCTGTAGGAAGATTCCCTTAAACCTGGAGAGTTGGGATCCGTGGAATAGGTAACACGCAGTATTACTTTAAATGGTCTGCATTTGCTCACCCAACCTCACAATCCTCTCAGCCCCTACTGTCCAGCCTTAGGTATCATCCAGCTGTGGTTTTAGATATGGTCAATCCTGGGTGAATCATAGCCCCTGAACGAATTTTGTAAGAATTTCTTTCTCTTTCGCTGTCTTTGTTTTTGAAATTTCTTTTTATAATGGAGTTTAGCTGATTATCACTGCTGTGTTTATGCTGCTCTACACACACTTGTTTCCCTTACGGAGCCATATCAATACATAGGTTTTAAGATTCTTACTAGTCAGATATATTCCTCTGCAGTGAATAGGGGGTGTTGAGTCCAGTTCATTGAGCAAGGAGCAGGTCTTTTCTATTACATATTTGGTTTATGGAATGCTATCTGTGGTAATTTCAAACTCTGGTTTTATGCATCACCCCCACCTCACCTTTCCGCTTCAGCAGGCATAAGTGTGTTTTCTAAATGTGTCTCTGCTTTGTTTTGTAATTTAGTTCATGTGTAGTGATGTTTACATTCCTTCTAAAAGTGATATCTTATGATAACTTTCTTTTTCTGTGTGACTTATTTCACTTAGAATCATCGGACGTAAATCCACTCATTATGCTGCTGCTGGCCTTATGACATTGATTTCATGGCTGAGTGATATTCCGTTGTGCATAAGTACAACAACTTCTTTATCCATTGTTTTCTTTCCTGGGATATTTAAGGTCAACCAAAATCGAGGTTCTTGTAGACACAGCAGCCCTAAACTTTGGGTTGCCTTTGTCTTGTTGGTTTTTAGTCTTCCCAAGATATTCGCCCATGAGTGGAAGTGCGTTATGCTCTGTCGCTCTGTTTTTTAAATGTTTCTGGAAACACCATCCACTTTTCCAGAGTGGCTCTCGGTAATTTACACCACGCACATCCCCATAATAAGGCTCCCTGTTCTCTATGGCCTGTCCTGCATTTCTGGTTTTTACACTTTTTTCGGATGGCCCTTTTGACTGGTGGTAAGTGAGACTTCTTTGTTGTGCGGATTTGCATTGCCCGCTTGCTTGGTTGGCCAAAAAGGGCATATGCGTTTTTTCCTGAATATATTTGGGAAAAAAAGCATATGCCCTTTTTGGCCAACTGCATCATTGTCGAAGTTCTGTCGCTTTTCATGTGCTTTAATAGCTAGAACAATCTACTTCTTGAAATCTGTTTCCTGAAATTCTGCCTTGCATTCAGAGCCTCTTCATTGCCTTACCTCAATATAGTTTTGGTTGTTAGGTGTCATTTATAACTCTGCAGGTTTGTGAATTGCGCTGCCCATGAGCTCCATTTTTCAACTCGCTTTTTCTGTGAGCTGGCCGCAAAACCGCAGGCTTGCTTCAGGCCCTATTCTGTTTTCGGGCCGGCAGGTTGAGCCTTTGGTTAATTCTTCTTCCCAATGGGAAGTTTGACTGACATGTGCCTGTCGAAACACCCACAGCTGGTGTCTCATAGTTTCCCCCTCTTCCTGTTCATCCTCTGCACAAATTGCAAACTGTGCGAAACAGGAGGTTAAAGGCACTGATTCTCCTAGTTGGGAGAATTTTAGTAAAGTGGCTGGAATGGCGAACCTGAACACCAGGAGATGAAAAATGAGGTGCATTTTAGACACCTTCCCCGTTCACATGGTGTACAGTCCTCTGGGTTTTCCATGCATGTTTTACCTGTAGGCAGTTCCCTTGAATCTGCAGATTTGGGACCCATGCAATGGGTACCAGGTAGTATTACTTTAAAGGGTCTGCATTTCCTCACCCAACCTCACTAATTCTCTTAGCGTGATCAGTTTCCAGCCTTATGTCTCATCCTGCTGTGCATCTATATGTGTTCAATCCATGTTGATTAACAGCCCTTGAGCAAAAGTTGTAAGAATTTTTCTGTCTCACTGTCTTTTTTAAAACATTTATTATTATATTGGTTACAGCTGATTTTCAATGGTCTGTTTCTTGCTGCTGTACATCCACTTGATTCATGTATAGAGAGACATCAATAAATTCTTCTTCAGATTCTTACCAGTCATATATATTCTTTTCCAGTGACTTGAGTGTGCTGAGTGCCATTCTTTGAGGTACCGTATAGGCCTTTTCGATTATCAGTTTGGTATTTGGAACGGTATATTTGCTAATTTCAACCTCCTGGATAAGGCCTCACCCCTCCCTACCTTTCCCCTTTAGCAGCCTTATGTGTGTTTTCTACATATTTGACTATGTTTATCTTTTAAAATTTATTTCATGTGTAGCCATTTTTGATTTCACATTTAAGTGGTATCTTATGATATGTGTCTTTTTATTTTTGACTTATGTCACTTAGAATGATTGTACATAACTCCTTTGAAGTTGTTGCAACTGGCTTTATTTCAGTGATTTCCAGGCTGAGTAATATTCCACTCTACATAAGTACCACATCTCTTTTATCCATTTTTTCCTTCCAGGGACATTTAGCTTATATCAAAGTCTTTTAAAAAGAGAGGCGGTAAACGTTGGGGTGCCTGTGTCCTGTCGATTTTTGTTTTTCCCAAGAAATACACCCATGAGTGCAAGTGCCCTATGCTCTGCAGCTCATTTTTTAGATGCTTTAGTAAACACAATACACTTCTCTAGAGTGGCCGTTGGCAATTTACATTTCCACTATCAGCCTCACAGGGCTCCCTTTTCTCCTTGCCCTGTCCTGCATTTCTGGTGTTTACACTTTATGAGGATGGCTCTTCTGACTGATGCGAAGTGATACCTTTTGTCGTATTGATTTCCAGTGCCAACCTGCTTGGTTGGCTAAAAAGGGCGTATGCCCTTTTCTTGAATATATTCAGAAAAAACGCATATGCCCTTTGTGGCCAACTGCATCGTTGGTGATGTTCAGCCCCTTGTGCTTTAATGGCGAGTCCTTTCTACCTGTTCAAATCCCTTTCCTGCCATTCTCCCTTGCTTACAAGTCCTTTTCGGTGAATTACCTCAAGACATTTTTCAACGATAGACATTTTCAGCTCTTCAGTTTCGTGAATTTCAGTGCCCCTGAGTTCCATTTTTCAACTTGTGTTTTTGGGAACTGGCCACAAAACAGCAGGATTTCCTCAAGCCCTATTCTGTTTCCGTGGGTAATCTTAGCCTTTGGTCAATATGTCTTCCTGATTGGAAATTAGAGTGACATGTGCCTGTCCGAACACCTAGGACTTGTCTCTCATTGTTTCTCATCCTTCCGCTTCATCCTCTGGACAAATTCCAAACTGTACGCAACAGGATGTTGACAGTGCTGACATCCCCAAGTGGGGAGATTGTTAGTAAAGACGCTGGAGGGTGAACCCGAGCACCAGGAGATGAGGAGATGAGATGCCTTTTCCAAACTCTTCCCAATCAGACGGTATACCATCCTCTGGGTGTGACAGGCATGTTTTAGCAGTAGGAAGAGTCCCTTCATGTAAGGAGAACACCAGGGATTTTTCCATATCAGTGTCTCACCGAACCACAAACTGGGAAATTTTTAAGCTACGGCTACACATATGTTCATTAAGGGCCTTGGGAAGTAGGCAGAGTCTGAACTTTAGATGATTGAAGTCTTCAGGTCAGAAGCACTCACCATCAGCTTCCCTAAGGTTACATTTTATCTGTCGTTGATAGATGATGTCGATAAAAATACATATTCTTTTTCAGATTATTTCCCCTTATAGGTTATTGCAAAATATTGAGTGTAATTCCCTGTGCTATACAGTAGTTCCTTGTTGATGATCTATTTTATACATAGCAGTGTGTATGTGTTAATCCCAAACTGTTAATTTATCCCTTTCCCCTTTGGTAATAATAAATTACAAGATTTTATACTTCTCAGAAATGGGGGAGCTGAAAGAGAGGTAGCATTTTCAATGGAAAAGCATTCAAAACAAGATTGAAGCTTTAACCAAGATTATTAGATGTACACCCTTGGAAGGAAATCACTTCATTTCTCTAATATTGACCTGAAATAATAAGACAAACCTTTTCACTGAACTTGCTTATAATAAAGTGATGGAAATATCAAATGGAAGTGTTAGAAACATCTTATTTTACCCGAGCCTTATACACTGTTCTATGTTAACTACAGTTTGGCTCACACATCTGTTCATTGAGGTTACAATAGTCTCAATTTCTGTTACTGATCCTCCAGAGTGGACCCCAACAAGTGTCCCCCTGCCCAGTGTCATTGGGGCCAACAGATCGAGACTGAGTTTGGTTCACAAGCAAAGGAAACTTTATATTTTGATCAGAGAATGGAGAGGTGAGAGCATGCACTACCCCGTGGGCTGTGGGCTGGGCTGCTGTGTAGAGATCCTGTCAGAGTCAGTGGGAGGGAGGGGGCGGAGCTCTCGAGGGCCGGGTTGGCTGCAGCTCAGGCTCTATATCGTGGAGTCTGCACTGGGCCCCAGGAGCTGAGGTATCGACCCAGCCATTCTGCACTAGGAAATCTGGTCTGAAGTGCCCGGTGTGGAACCTCTGCATGCGGGACCCTAGGAGCACGTGAAATTAGACAAAGCACAAAGGATAAAAAAGGTTAGACTTGACTTTATTGCCCAGATTCTATTTTTATCCCCCAGGGATTTTTAACGGGCTTTGCCGGTGACAAACCCCTCCTCTGCCTTTTGTCCTGTTCCTCATTCTTGGAGTGCTGAGGGTGCAGACGCTTCTTCTGTAACTGCTGAGTGCTGAGTTGGGAGTCCTCATACCTGGGGACGAGGGTCAGAACTTCTGCCCAGCAGCCTCCAGGTGACATTGATTGTCCCCAGGCCCCCTGCCTCTCTGCTCGTCCACCTGAGCACCAGCATTGGAAGTGTTATAGATTCTAATGACCTTTAAGGGTCCAGGAAAGAGATGTGCAGAGACGCTGTGGGGGCCGGTTTCACCCTGCCCCACATTTGTTCGGCCACCTTAGGCTGACAGTTTTTGCCAGCATAGATGCTCTGACCAGTAGTCTGTGCTTTCTTCAATTAGGCCCCTGAATTAACGTAAAAACAGCACCAGGTGTCAGAGCCCTGTCTGCTCAACTCCCAGACAGTCCAGGGTCAGTGGTGATCAAGGACCATGATGGCCACTGAGTCAACAGCCTTTTGAAGTAAACAGGAGTCCAGCCGGTCTTATTGGCCACCATCATCACGGTGTCTGTAGGCTTTTCTATGGTGACAGTGTGATATACGGTTCCCCCGCCAAGATTATTAGCTCCCGTCTGGGTGCAGTAAGTCCTGCAAGCAGTAGTCTACTCTTTTGGGACACACTCTTGTTGTTTTCTGAGAGAAGCTCCAGGTCAAGTGATGGTCACACGAGTCGTCATGGTGCCCTGTTGCCCCCGGTTATCTCTCTGGATGTTGGAGTTGGAGGGCCTCCTCACTCAAGGTCGGTGTGCCCACGGAGCGAACCCTGCAACTTCAGGGCATGGTTGGTGGTTAGGATCACCACGTGGGGTCCTTTTCCCTTAGGAGGGAGGTGGCCTTTTGGGCTGCTGATTTCCAGGTTTTTAGATACCGCCAGTATCTTGGCCAGATGTGGCAGTGGGCCAAGCCCCTTGGTGACCGTAGTTTATCCTACCTGGATGGCATTCTTGCGTTGTTCCATTTCAAGTGGTCCCAGTTTTTGCACTAATTCTCCAATGGCGATTCACCTTTCACCGGGAATGTAAAGGTCAAAGGGTTTAGCTAAATTAGGGAGTTCCAGGGCAAGGGTCTGAATTGACTGCTCTTTCCATTCTTGAAAGGCCGCTTCTGGATTCTATTCAAAAGGATCATCATCTTTTCCTTTCAGTGTTTCATATAGAGGCCCAGCTAGTGGACTGTAGTTAGGGATCCAGATGCAGCAAACCCCGGCCTCCCCAGGAACCCCTAAGCTGTCTTCTCGTTTTAGAAGGGGTAAGGCTGCATATGGCTTCTTCCCTTTCCAGGGATGGGCTTCTCCGACCTTCTGTGAGAATGAAGCCCAGGCAGGTCACCGTAGTCTGTGATATTTGAGCCTTTCTCTTGGACACCTTCTATCCTTTATTGGCTATGTAGTTCAGAGGCCTCTTTAGTAAGGCTGGAAATCAGAATGTCATCTGCATATTGAAGGAGGGTTCCCTTTTCCAGAGGTAGAACTTTTAGATCTTTAGCTAACGTTTCCCCAAAGATGGTGTGGGAATTTTTGAACCCTTGGGGCAGGATGGCCCGACAGTATTGTTTTTGTTTTATGTTGAGTCCTGCCACTCACAAGCCAAAATTTCTTGTGACTCTGGGACTAACGGAATACAGAAGAAGACAGCATTGAAGACTAATACAGAATACCATGTCCTGGTGGTTGGTAGAATGACCAGCAGGGTGTAGGAATTAGGAGCAACTGGATGTATATCCTCGGTGGCTTCACTGACTGTGCTGACATCCATTACCAGGTCCCCAGCAGCCCACAGGGCTCTCGTGGTCAGGCCCCTCCCAGGATATGGAACTTCCCTGGGCAGGTACTCCGGCAGGGCTGGGCACACGGGAACCGAGCACATAGCCCTCATTGCAGAGCAACCCCAGCTCACCTGTTGCTCAGAGCTGACACAGAGCACTTCAGAGCAGGACTTGAACTAACAAACCGCAGCTCTGACAGGTCTGTGACACTGGTCATCACTCTGTGCGGCCCCACTCTGCCTGGTCTTCAAGAGACTTCCACTGCAGCTGGGGCACCAGGCCTCTGTCTCCACCCATCAGCCCTCCTCTCCCTGACTCCTGGGTTCCTCTCATTAGGAGAGGGTCTTCTTGAAATTGTCTCCCACTCATGGGCCAGATAAAATGATTAGAAAACAAGCCAGAGCTGCAGCCCCTTGTCTTCCTGACTCTCAGGAGCCCACACCTGTTCCTTGGACCTGGCCGGTTCAGAAACGTCCAGTTTCTGCAATGTGAGGCTCTGCGGCGTGAGGATTGGCTGACCTGGGCAGCCTGACTCTACCGGCCCGCCCTCCCCAGGTGTGCCTGGGTTAAGGTCAATATAAACACCGCTCCAGGCAGCAAGAGCTCCTGCAGCTGTGCCTGACGCCATATTCTCTGCCCCGTCAGCAGTCTCGGGGCTCGGTTGGTGGGAGGGAGTGAGAGGCCACGGCTTTGTGGGTGGCCCAGTGTGAGTGGGGCTCTGCTGGACTTTCTGCAGGAGTTGCCAGGCTGCCACCTGCTAAAGAAGAGGATGTGTCACCCATACCTGCCACTGGAATTTCTCCCCGGGCAGAGGTGAGGAAGGAGAAAAGCAGTGGGGGCCGGAACAGGATGGGTATCTCAGGCAGGGAATTGGAAAGCTTCCAGAAGAGAGACCAGGGCCAGGAGCATCTTGGCTGGCCTGCAGGCACCAAGTCGGCCGGCATGCTGTCGCTCGTGTGGCTCCATGGCCCTTTCTGTAGGCTTTCAAGTCCGTGTATATTTCAGGTGTTTTACCTGGGAAGGGTGGGAACAGTTCAGCAGCAGCTGGCCTGGGGCTCAGCTCACGTTTACTCACAGATGCCTCGGCATGGTCCCCCAGCTTTGCAATGAGGACGCTCCTTGCGGGGGCGCTGCTGGCTGCATGGGAGACGATTCCCCACCTCTGACCAACTTCAGAATTGTTTACCACTGGAGCAAGTGCCCTGATAGGGTTTTTCTGTGTTTCACTGGTGGTTTCTGGGTTGTTTTTCTTTTTTTCGTTTTTGGTTCAAGGTAGGTTTTATTCCTCTTCTTTGTATTTATAGATATAAGCGTGGAAATAATTCATATAAAGACATCTATGGGAAGGGAAGAACTTTTTTTGTTTTATTATTTTTTAATTTTAATTTTTAAATTTTATTTTTTTATATACAACAGGTTCTTATTGGTTATCTATTTTATACATATAAATGTATACATGTCAATCCCAATCTCCCAACTCATCCCACCACCACCCCGCCACAGCTTTCCCCCTTGGATGTCCATACGTTTGTCTCTACATCTGTGTCCCTATTTCTGCCCTGCAAATTCGTTCATCTGTACCATTTTTCTAGGTTCTACATATATGCAGTAATATACAATATTTGTTTTTCTCTTTCTTACTTCACTCTGTATGACAGTCTCTAGATCCGTTGACGTCTCTACAAATGATCCAATTTCATTCCTTTTTATGGCTGAGTAATATTCCATTTTATATATGTACCACAGCTTTATCCATTCGTCTGTCTCTGTGCATTTATGTTGCTTCCATTACCTGGCTATTGTAAATAGTGCTGCAATGAACATAGTGGTAAATGTGTCTTTTTGATTTATGGATTTCTCTGGATATATGCCCAGTAGTTGGATTGCTGGATCATATGGTAATTCAATGTTTAGGTTTTTAAGGAACCTCCATAGTGTTCTCCATAGTGACTGTATCAATTTATATTCCCACCAATAGTGGAAGAGGGTTCCTTTTCTCCACACTCTCTCCAGCATTTGTTGTTGTAGATTTTCTGATGATGCCCATTCTAACAGGTGTGAGGTGATACCTCATTGTAGTTTTGATTTGCATTTCTCTAATAATTAGTGATGGTAAGCAGCTTTTCATGTGCGTCTTGGCCATCTCTATGTCTTCTTAGAAGAAATGTCTGTTTAGATATTCTGCCCGTTTTTGTATTGGGTTGTTTGTTTTTTTAATATTGAGCTGCATGAGCTGTTTATATATATTGGAGATTAAACCTTTGTCCATTGATTCGTTTGCAAATATTTTCGCCTGTTCTGAGGGTTGTCTTTTCGTCTTGTTTGTAGTTTCCTTTGCTTTGCAAAAGCTTTTATGTTTCATTAGGTCCCATTTGTTTAGTTTTCTTTTTTATTGCATTACTCTAGGAGGTGGATCAAAACAGATGTTGCTGTGATTTATGTCAGAGTATTCTTCCTGTTTTTCTCTAAGAGTTTTATACTGTTCGGTCTTACATTAAGGTCTGTAATCCATTTTGAATTTATTTTTGTGTATGGTGTTAGGGAGTGTTCTGTTTTCAGTCTTTTACATGTAGCTGTCCATTTCTCCCAGCACCACTGATTGAAGAGACTGTCTTTTCTCCATTGTATAGTCTTGCCTCCTTTGTCATAGATTAGTTGACCATAGGTGTGTAGGTTTATCTCTGGGCTTTCTTTTTTTTTTCCTTTTACACCTTTATTGGAGTATAATTGCTTTACAATGGAGTGTTAGTTTCTGCTGTATAACAAAGTGAATCAGCTGTACATATACATATATCACCATATCCCCTCCCTCTTGCATCTCCCTCCCACCCTCTGTATCCCACCCCTCTAGGTGGTCACAGAGCACCGAGCTGATCTCCCTGTGCTATGTGGCTGCTTCCCAGTAGCTATTGATGTTACATTTGGTAATGTATATATGTCCATGCCACTCTCTCACTTCGTCCCAGCTTACACTTCCCCCTCCCCGTGTCCTCAAGTCCTTTATCTACATCTGTGTCCTTAATCCTGTCCTGCCCCTAGGTTTTTCATAAACATTTTTTTCCTTTAGATTCCATATATCTCTGTTAGCATACTGTATTTGTTTTTCTCTTTCTGACTTACTTCACTGTGTAGGACTGACTCTAAGTCCATCCACCTCACTACAAATATCTCAGTTTTGTTTCCTTTTATGGCTGAGTAATATTCCATTTTATATATGGGCCAGATCTTCTTTATCCATTCATCTGTCGATGGACTCTTAGGTTGCTTCCATGTCCTGGCTATTGTAAATAGAGCTGCAATGAACATTGTTGTACATAACTTTTTTTGAATTATGGTTTTCTCAGGGTAAATGCCCAGTACTTGGATTGATGGGTCATATGGTACTTCTATTTTTAGTTTTTTAAGGAACTCCATACTGTTCTCCCTAGTGGCTATATCAATTTACCTTCCCACCAACAGTGCAAGAGCATTCCCTCTTCGCCAATAATTGCCTCTCCAGCATTTATTGTTTGTAGATATTTTGATGATGGCCATTCTGACTGCTGTGAGGTGATACCTCACTGTAGTTTTGATTTGCATTTCTCTAATGATTAGTGATGTTCAGCATCCTTTCATGTTTTTTTTGGCAATCTGTATATCTTCTTTGGAGAAATGTCTGTTTAGTTCTTCTGCCCATTTTTGGATTGGGTTCTTTGTTTTTGTGATAATGAGCTACCTGAGCTGCTTGTAAATTTTGGAGATTAATCCTTTATCATTTGCTTCATTTGAAAATACTTTCTCCCATTCTGAGGGTTGTTTTTTCCTCTTGTTTATGTTTTCCTTTCGTGCAAAAGCTTTTAAGTTTCATTCGGTCCCATTTGTTTATTTTTGTTTTTATTTCTATTTCTCTAGGAGGTGGGTCAAAAAGCATCTTGCTGTGATTTACGTCATAGAATGATCTGCCTACGTTTTCCTCTAAGAGTTTTATAGTGTCTGATATTACATTTAGATCTCTAATCCATTTTGAGTTTATTTTTGTGTATGGTGTTATGGAGTGTTCTAATTTCATTCTTTTATGTGTAGCTGTCCAGTTTTCCCAGCACCACTTACTGAAGAGACTTTTTCTCCATTGTATATCCTTGCCTCCTTTGTCATAGATGAGTTAGCCTTAGGTACGTAGGTGTATCTCTGGACTTTCTATCCTGTTCCATTGATGTATATTTCTGTTTTTGTGCCAGTACCATATAGTCTTGATTACTGTAGCTTTGTAGTATAGTCTGAAGTCAGGAAGTCTGATTGCTCCAGCTCTTTTAATTTCCCTCAAGACTGCTTTGGCTATTCAGGGTCTTTTGTGTCTCCATACAAATTTTAAGATTTTTTTTTGCTCCAGTTCTGTACAAAATGCCACTGGTAATTTAATGGAGATTGCATTGAATCTGTGGATTGCTTTGGGTAGCATAGTCATTTTCACAATATTGATCCTTCTCATCCAAGAACATGGTTTATACCTCCATCTGTTTATATCATCTTTGATTTCTTTCAGCAGTGTCTTATAGTTTTCTGAGTTCAGGTCTTTTACCTCCTTAGGTAGGTTCATTCCTACGTATTTTATTCTTTTTGTTGCAACAGTGATTGGGATTGTTTCCTTAATTTCTCTTTCTGATCTTTCATTGTTAGTATAGAGGAATGCAAGAGATTTCTGTGCATTAATTTTGTATCCTGCAACTTTACCAAATTCATTGATTAGCTCTAGTAGTTTTCTGGTGGCATCTTTAGGATTCACTATGTGTAGTATCGTGTCATTTGCAAACAGTGAGAATTTTACTTCTTCTTTTCCAATTTGTATTCCTTTTATTTCTTTTTCTTCTCTGATTGCTGTGTCTAGGACTTCCAAAACTATGTTGAATAATAGTAGTGAGAGTGGATATCCTTGTCTTGTTCCTGATCTTAGAGGAAATGCTTGTAGTTCTTCACCACTGAGAATGATGTTTGCTGTGGGTTTGTCATATACTGCCTTTATTATGTTGAGGTAGATTCCCTCTATGCCCACTTTTTGGAGACTTTTTATCATAAATCGGTGTTGAATTTTGTCAAAAGCCTTTCCTGCATCTTTTGGGATGATCATATTTTTATTCTACAGTTTGTTAATATGGTGTATCAGATTGATTGATTTGTGTATATTGAAGAATCCTTGCATCCCTGGGATAAACCCCACCTGATCATGGTGTATGATCCTTTTAATGTGTTGTCCAATTCTGTCTCCTAGTATTTTGTTGAGGATTTTTACATCTATATTCGTCAGTGATATTGTTCTCTAATTTTCTTTTTCTGCAGTATCTTTGTCTGGTTTTGGTATCAGGGTGATGTTGGCCTCATAGAATTGGTTTCGGGGTGTTCCTTTCCCTGAAAATTTCTGAAGAGTTTGAGAAGGTTGGGTGTTAGCTCTTGTCTAAGTGTTTGATAGAATTCAACTCTGATGCCATCTGGTTCTGGACTTTTGCTTGTTGGAAGATTTTTAATCACAGTTTCAATTTCATTACTTGTGATTGGTCTGTACATATTTTCTATTTCTTCCTGGTTCAGTCTTGGAAGGTTATCCCTTTCTAAGAATTTGTCCATTTCTTCCAAGTTGTCCATTTTATTGGCATAGAGTTGCTTGTAGTAGTCTCTTAGGATGCTTTGTATTTCTGTTGTGTCTGTTACAACTTCTCCTTTTTCATTTCTAATTTTTTTTTCCAGTACGTGGGCCTCTCACTGTTGTGGCCTCTCCCGTCGTGGAGCAACAGGCTCCGGACGCGCAGGCTCAGCGGCCATGGCTCACGGGCACAGCCGCTCCGCAGCATGTGGGATCCTCCTGGACCAGGGCATGAACCCGCGTCCCCTGCATTGGCAGGCAGACTCTCAACCACTGCGCCACCGGGGAAGCCCTTCATTTCTAATTTTATTGATTTGAGTCCTCTCCCTCTTTCTCTAGAGTCTGACTAAAGGTTTATCATTTTTGTTTATCTTCTCAAAGAACCAGCTTTTAGTTTTATTGACCTTTGCTATTGCTTTTATTTCATTTATTTCTGCTCTGATCTTTATGATTTCTTTCCTTCTACTAACTTTGGGTTTTGTTCTTCTTTCTCTACTTCCTTTAGGTGTGAGGTTACATTGTTTATTTGAGATTTTTCTTGTTTCTGGAGGTAGGCTTGTATTGCTATAAACTTCCCTCTTAGAACTGCTTTTGCTGCATTCCATAGGTTTTGTATCATCATGTTTTTGTTGTCATTTGTCTCTAGGTAGTTTCTGATTTCCTCTTTTATTTCTTCAGTGATCTCCTGGTTATTTCGTAATGTATTGTTTAGCGTTCACGCGTTTGTGTTTTTAACGTAATTGATTTCTAATCTCATAGCATTGTGGTCGGAAAAGCTGCTTGATATGATTTCAGTTTTCTTAAACTTACTGAGGCTTTATTTGTGACCCAAGATGTGATCTATCCGGAGAATGTTCCATGTGCCATTGAGAAGAAACGTGTAATCTGCTGTTTTGGGATGGAATGTCCTATAAATATCAATTAAATCTATCTGGTCTCCTGTGTCATTTAAAGCTTGTGTTTCCTTATTAATTTTCTGTCTGGATGAACTCCATTGGTGTAAGTGTGATGTTAAAGTGTCCCGCTATTACTGTGTAACTGTCGATTTCCTCTTTTATAGCTGTTAACAGTTGCCTTATATATTGAGGTGCTCCTATGTTAGGTATATATATACTTATAATTGTTATATCTTCTTGGATTCATCCCTTGATCATTATGTAGTGTCCTTCCTTGTCTCTTGTAACATTCTTTATTTTAAAATCTATTTTATCTGATATGAGTATTGCTACTCCAGCTTTCTTTTGATTTTCATTTGCATGGAATTTATTTTTCCATCCCCTCACTTTCAGTCTGTATGTGTCCCTAGGTCTGAAATGGGTCTCTTGTAGACAGCATATATATGGGTCTTGTTTTTGTATCCATTCAGTGAGCCTGTGTCTTTTGGTTGGAGCATTTGATCCATTCACGTTTAAGGTAATTATCGATATGTATGTTCCTATTACTGTTTTCTTAATTGTTATGGGTTTGCTTGGTGGGTCCTTTTCTTCTCTTGTTTTTCCCACTTAGAGAAGTTTCTTTAGCATTTGTTGTAGAGCTGGTTTGGTGGTGCTGAATTCTCTTAGCTTTTGCTTGTCTGTAAAGCTTTTGATTTCTCTGCCAAATATGAATGAGATCCTTGCTGGGTGGAGTACTCTTGATGGTAGGTTCTTCCCTTTCATCACTTTAAATTTATCATGCCACTCCCTTCTGACTTGTAGATTTTCTGCTGAGAAATTAGCTGTTAACCTTATGGGAGTTCCCTTGTATGTTATTTGTCATTTTTCCCTTGTTGCTTTCAATAATTTGTTTTTGTCTTTAATATTTGTCAGTTTGATTACTGTGTGTCTCGGCATTTTTCTCCTTTGGTTTATCCTGCCTGGGACTCTCTGCACTTCCTGGACTTCGGTGGTTATTTCTTTTCCCATGCTAGGGAAGTTTTCAACTATAATCACTTCAAATATTTTCTTGGGTCCTTTCTCTCTCTCTTCTCCATCTGGGACCCCTATAATGTGAATATTGTTGCGTTTAATGTTGTCCCAGATGTCTCTTAGGGTATCTTCATTTATTTTCATTCTTTTTCTTTATGCTGTTCCATGGCAGTGATTTCCACCTTTCTGTCTTCCAGGTCACTTATCCGTTCTTCTGCCACAGTTATTCTGCTACTGATTCCTTTTAGTGTATTTTTCATTTCAGTTATTGTATTGTTCATCTCTGTTTGTTTGTTCTTTATTTCTTCTAGGTGTTTGTTCCTTAATTCTTCTAGGTCTTTGTTAAGCATTTCTTGCATCTTCTCGATCTTTGCCTCCATTCTTTTTCCAAGGTCTTGGATCATCTTCACTATCATTATTCCAAATTCTTTTCCTGGAAGGTTGCCTCTCCCCACCTCATTTTGTTGTTTTTCTGGGGTTTTATATTGTTCCTTGATCTGGTGTAAAGTCCTCTGCCTTTTCATTTTCTCTATCTTTCTGTGAATGTGGTTTTCCTTCCACAGGCTGCAGAATTGTAGTTCTTGCTTCTGCTGTCTGCTCTCCAGTGATTGAGTCTATCTTAGAGGCTTGTGCAAACTACCTTATGGGAGGGACTGGTGGTGGGTAGAGCTGGGTGTTGCTCTGGTGGGCAGAGCTTTAATCTGCTTGTCTTTGGATTAGATAAAAGTTTAATAAAAAGTTTAATCTGCTTGTCTGCTGATGCCTGGGGCTTGGTTCCCTCCCTGTTGGTTGTTTGGCCTGAGGCGACCCAGCACTGGAGCCTACCTTGCTCTTGGTGGAGCTAATGGCGGACTCTGGGAGGGCTCACGCCAAGGAGTATTTCCCAGAACTTCTGCTGCCAGTGTCGTTGTCCGCATGGTGAGCCACAGCCACACCACACCTCTGCAGGAGACCCTCTAAAACTAGCAGGTAGGTCGGGTGTTTCACCTATGGGGTGACTGCTCCTTTCCCTGGGTCCTGATATGCCTACTACTTCGTGTGTGCCCTCCAAGAGTGGAGTCTCTGTTGAGACTCTGAGTCTCTGAGTGCAGTTGAGACTCTGAGACTCGTAGTGGAGTCACACAGACTCTGGGTCCTGTGAAGCTTCGATGCTTTGTGGTTCTAGAAATCCTATAGGAGATGGTCCACAGCAGGTGAAGCTAATGCTGTCAGTAGAGGTGGTGAAGCCAAAGATCTTCCGTTCTGATGAGAGGTGCCGATGTACATACAGGACAAAATCATCTCGTGGGAATGTAGTTAAGGCACGTTTAAGATGAATGCAGTTGTGTTAATGCCTAACATCTTCTATTTTGTGCCTCTTCTCAGGGACCCCCTCCTCAGTTCCTGAGGCTCCTATAAGTCATGTACAGGGGAATGGAGAGTGGGCTCTGTCCAATCTGAGCCCTGAGTTACCCTGTGTGTAGCTTAGGATACTTTGTATTTCTGTGGTGGCTGTTGTAATATCATCTCTTTCATTCCTGATTTATTTGGGCCCTCTCTTTTTAACAAAACATATTACTGTTGTCTTTTATTCTTTACAGAAGTTTAATAAGTGTTTGATCTACTACCCTTACTCTATACTTTTTGCAGTGAGATTTTTACTTTTGTTTGTTTTATTGTTACTATCAGTAATTAGTGAGACTTCTTTTAAGCTACCTTCAACATTGCTTATAAAGCTTCTTTATTAGTGATGACAGAGCTTTAATGGAAGTCGTGTTCTGGTTGTAAATTAGAATGCAATGTGCCAGCAAAAAGCCCCTTAAGTTTATGTCTCATTACTTCTTCTTTTTTCAATTTAATTTTTATTTTTTATCAGAGTAAATTTGATTAAAATATTTTGTTTGTTGTAGGTGTGCAAGATGTGGTTCTTTTACACATATACATGTATCTGTACTTCAGATCGTTTGCTCATGTAGCTTATGACACAATGTTGAGTAGTCTTCTATTGGTATTCCGTAGGTCTCTGGTGATTATATATTTCCCATGTGTTCCTGTATCTGTGTTAACACCAATATCCTAATGTATCCAATCTTCACACCTTTCCATTTGGTGAACCATAACTTTGTTTAATGAATCTGTGATTGCCTTTCTCTGTGGAAATATCTTCATTGGTATCAATTTTTAGCTAACACCTATAAGTGATATTATAGGATATGTGTCTTTTGCTGTCTTACTTAGTACAATTTGCCTGATTACCTCTAGAATCATCTACGGTGCTGCAAATGGCTTTGTTTTATTTTTTTCCCTAGCTAATATTCCATCTGTACATGTACCAGTTCTTCTTTGTCCACTCACCTCTTGATAGGCTTTTTGGTTGCCTCCATGTCTTGGCTATTGTAATACTGCTGCCCTGCACATTTGCCTGCCTGTGTCTTTCCAATTCTGTCTTCTTATGTTATAGGCCCAGGAGTGGGCCTCCTGTATCATATCGTATCTCAGGGTTTACCTTTTAAATGCACCACGATTCTCTTCTCATTAGTGGCTCTTTCCAGGTTACATCCCACTTAAAGTTGAGGGTATGCATTTCTCCACAACACCTTTAGCATTTATTGTTTGTAGTTTTCTTGTTGATGGATATTGTGAGTGGTGTGAGCTGATACATCTTTGTGGTTGAATTTGCATGTGACTCATAATCCATTGAAATTGAGCTTTAAGGCATGTCCTTTTTATTTTTCAAACTGTGATTACAGCTTAGTTCTTCAAAGTGTTTTCTTAAAGTATGTGTCACATTTTGAATTTTATTGGCCATTACATCCCTCAAGACATTTTGAGGGAAGGTTTCACTTACAGCCCTGCAGTACTTGTTCACATGATGTGACCATTAGCACAGGCTTTAAAGCTTCTTTTGCAGGTAACAGCGAGAGTGTGGCAGCCTTTCTTCATTCCCCATGCTGGTACTAGGGAAACAGACCTTCTGGCCAGTGGTCTTCCTCGGTTATAAATTAGAGTGGAATGTGCCTGGATAAACCCCGAAAAGTTGATGTCTCCTTAATATTGTTTGTTTTTTAAATTTAATTTATATATTTATTGGAGTAATATTCCGTTGTGTACATGGACCACTTCTTGGTGCATTCCTCTGTTGATGGACATTTTCGTTGCTTCCAAGTGTTGGCTATACTAAATATTGCTGGAGTGCAAGATTACCAGCCTGTGACTTTTTGTTTCTCATTTTCTCAGGTGACAGGCCCAGGAGTGGGTGTGACTGATTGACTAGTAGCTCAATGTTTACCTTTTCAAAGCACCTCCATTGTGTTTTCATTAGTGACTCTTACCATGCCCCCCTTAAAACCAAGGGTACGAATTTCTCCACAATCCCTTCAGCATTTATTGTTTGCAGCATTTTTACTAGTGCCTATTCTGACTGCTGTGACCTGACAGGGTTTTGTAATTTGGGTTTGCATGTCTTTATAAATTCCTAAAATTCATGATTTTTCCATGCCTTTTTTTTCTGTTAAAAAAAAAAGTGTGAGTACAATATATCTCTTGAAATTGTCTTCTTGGAAGGTTGCCGTCTTTGAATTTTTGGTCGATATTCGACCCCAGGATCTTTTTGGAGGGCAGGTGTCATTACAGAACTGCAAGTTTGGTGAATATTTAGTGACCATTAGCACTGGGTTTAAAGCTGCTGTTGTGGGAAATGGCCACAAGGAGGCAGGATTTCTCCATTCCCAAATTTGGGTACTAGGGCAGCAGAGCCTTTCTGGAAGTCATGTTCCTAGGTTGTAAGTTAGAATGGAATGTGCCAGGAGAAACGCCCATAAGTTTATGTCTCATTACTTCTTCTTGGTTTTTAAAATTTATTTAATCGGGGTAATGATTAGATATTGTTTGTCCAGGTGTACACAATCTGATTCATTTGTACTATATATATATATATATATATATATATATATATATGTCTATTCATGTTCAGATGCTCTTCCCATGTAAAATATTACAGAGTGTTCTGTAGACCTCCCTTGCTATTTGGTCGCTCTTTTTGATATATGTATATATTATGTATTTGTATACGTATGGTAATGCTAATCTTAATTTATCCATTCCGCCCACCTTTCCTTTTAGATAAGCATACTTAATTTCTAAGTCTGTGAGTGTCTTTCTCTTTGGAAATACGTTCATTTGTGTTAGTTATTAGATAACGCCTATAAGTGATATCATAGAATATAGATCTTTTGCTTTCTGACTTACCTCAGGTTCTGTGATTATCTCCAAGCTCATCTATGGTGCCTCAAATAGCAGTGTTTCATTGTTTTCCATGGCTAATATTCTACTGTGTACATGGACCACTTCTTCTTAATCCGTTCATCTGTTGATGGACATTTTGGTGGCTTCACTGTCTTGGTTATTGTGAATAAGGCTGCAGTGAAGCTTTTGCAGCCCAGGTCTTCTCGACTCTGGTCTTCTCAGGTGAGAGGCCCAGTGGTGTGACTGCTGGATTGAATGGTACCTCAATTTTTACTTTTAATCACAGCTCCTTTCTGTTCTCATTATTGTCTGTTACCACTTTGCATCTCACCAGCAGCTAGAGGGTACACAGTTGTCTAAAACCCCTTCAGAATTTATTGTTTGTAGACTTTTTGCTGATGGTCAGTCAATTGGTGTGGGTTGAAACCTTTTTGTAGATTAGATTTGCATGAGTCTAATAATTCCTGAGGTTGAGCTTTTACCCATTTTCCTTTTTTTAAAAAAAGAGTGAGTCAAACTTACCTCTTCATACTATCTTCTTGAAAAATTTGCCAGTTTTGAATTTTATTGGCTATTCCCTACCTCTGCACAATTGTTTAGGGCAGGTGTCCTTTACAGGCCTGAGTCCTTGTGAATGTTAAGAGACCATTAGCTGTGGGCTTAAAGTCACTCTTGAGGGAAATGGCCACAAGGTGGCAGAATTTCTACATTTTTAACTCTGGGATTTTGGGCAGCAGAGCCTTCCTGGAAATCCTGTTAGTAGGTTTCAAATTAGAGTGGAATGTGCCAGGGCACATCCGAAGAGATTATATCTCCTTACTTCTTGTTTGTTTTTTTAATCTCATTTTTATTAATGATCAGAGAAAATTTGATAAAAATGTAGATTCTCCTAGGTGTACAGAATCTGGTTCATCATATCAATGTATCTGTCTATTCCTATTTGGATCCTTTCCCGTATATGTTATTATAGAGTGTTGAGTAGACCTCTCTTGGTATTCCATAGGTATTTTGTGATTATATATTTCATATGTATTGGTACATGTGTGTTAACCCCCATATCATAATTCATACATTCCTTACACTTTTCCATTTGGTTAAACATAATTTTTTTTCTTAATCCACGCTTTTCCTTCTCTTGGAAATAAGTTCATGAGTATCAATTTTTAGGTAACACCTAGAAGTGATGTCATAGGATATCTGTCTTTTAGTTTCTTTCTTACTTAAAGTTGGGTGATTATCTCTAGGTCCTTATATGGTGGTGCAAACTGCACTGTTCATTGTTTTCCATGGCTAATATTCAGTTGTTTACATGGACCACTTCCTCTTTGTGCATTTTTCTGTTGATGGACATTTTGGTTTCTTGCAAGTCATGGCTGTGTTAAATGTTCCTGCAGTGCAGGATTGCCAGCCTGTGTCTTTTCCATTCTGCTCTGCTCAGGTGATAGGCGCATCAAAGCACCTTCCAGATCACATGGTAGCTCAATTTTTCCCCTTAATCGCACCTCCATTATGTTCTCACTACTTTCTGTTACCAGTTTATATGCCCCCAGCAGCTAGAGGGTACACAGTTCTCTGAAACCCCTTCAGCATTTATTCTTTGTAGACTGTTTTTCTGAAGAACATTCTGACGGCTGTGAGGTGAACATTTCTGTAATTGGATTTGCATGGCTTTATTAATTGCTGATGTCGCACATTTTTCAATTCCCTTTTATTTTAAAGAAAAAAAAAGAAAAGACAAAATGTGTGTAAAATATGCCTCTTGAAATTGTCTTCTTGAAATGTTGACGTCTTTTGAATTTTCTGGTCGATTTATGAACCCAGGATTTTTTTTGATGGCAGGTGTCATTTACAGGCCTGCAATTATTTTGAATATTAAGTGACCATTACTGCTGTTGTGTGAAATGACCAGAAGGCGGCAGCACTTCTCCTTACCAAATCTGCTTAATAGGGCAACAGAGCCATAAGGGAAGTTGTGGTGTAGGTTGTAAATTAGAATGGAATGTGCCAGGAAAAGCCCCTTAAATCATGTCTCATTACTTCTTTTTCATTATTTTAATTTAATTTTTATTCCTTATCACAGCAAATTAGATTACAATGTTTTGTTTGTTCTAGGTGTGCAAGGTGTGGTTCTTTTACACATACACATATATCTATTCTTCTTCAGATCCTTTTCTCATGTAGGTTATGACACCATGTTGAGTAGTCTTCTCTTGGTATGCCGTAGGTTTTTGGTGATTATATATTTCACATGTGTTTGTATATCTCTGTTAACTGCAATATCGTAATGTATCCAATCCTCACACCTTTCCATTTGGTGAACCATAACTTTGTTTAATGAATATATGGTTGCCTTTCTCTCTGGAAATATCTTCATAGGTATCAATTTTTAGGTAACACCCATAAGTGATATGATAGGATAGGTGTCTTTCGCTTTCTCACTTACTACCAGTTGCATGATTACTTCTAGACTCCTCTATGGTCCTGCAAATGGCATTGTTTCATTTTTTTCCTTGGCTAATATTCCATCTGTACGTATACCAGTTCTTTGTCCACTCATCACTTGATGGACGCTTTGGTTGCTTCCATGTCTTGGCTATTGTAATACTTCTACAGTGCAGATTTGCCTGCCTGTGTCTTTCCAATTCTGTCTTCTTAAGATATAGTCCGAGAAGTGGGCCTGCTGGAACATATAGTAGCTCAAGGTTTACCTTTTAATGGCACCTCCATTCTGTTCCCATTAGTGGCTCTTAGCAGGTTACATCCCACTTCAAATTGAGGGTATGCATTTCTCCAAAACCTCTTCAGCATTGTTCGTTTGTAGTTTTTTTTTTGCTGATGTTTATTCTGAGTGGTGTGATCTGATACCTCTTTGTGGTTGGATTTGCATGTGTCTCATACTCCCTTGAAATTGAGCTTTCAGGCATGTCCTTTTATTTTTCAAACTGTTATTACAGCTTACGTCTTCAAATTGTTTTCTTGAAGTTTGTGCCACACTTTGAAATTTTTTGGCCTTTACCTGCATCAAGACATTTTAAGGGCAGGTTTCATTTGCAGCCCTGCAGTACTTGTGCATATGAAGTGCCCATTAGCACAGATTTCAAAGCTGCTGTTGCAGGTATCGGCCAGAGGACGGCAGCATTTCTACGTTCCACACTCTGGTACCTAGAGAAACAGACTTTCCTGCCAGTGGTGTTCCTCAGTTATAAATTAGAGTGCAATGTGCCTTGATATACCCCCAAAAGCTTACGTATCTTTATGTTTGTTTTTTAAATTTAATTTATATTTTTTAGTGGAGTAATATTCCATTCTGTACATGGACCACTTCTTCTTTGTGCATTCCTCTGTTGATGGACATTTTTGTTGCTTCCCAGTGTTGCCTATGGTAAATATTGCTGGAGTGCAGTATTGCCAGCCTGTGACATTTGATTCTCATTTTCTCAGGTGATGGGCCCAACAGTGGGTATGATTCATTGACTGGTAGCTCAATGTTTACCTTTTCAAGGAAGCTGCATTGTGTTTTCATTAGTGGCTCTTACCACGTCCCAATTAACACCAAGGGTACGCATTTTTCCACAACCCCTTCAGCATTTATTGTTTGCAGAATGTTTGCTCATGGCCATTCTGACTGGTGTGAGCTGATAGGTTTTTGTAATTTGGATTTGCGTGCCTTTAATAATTCCTAATATTCAGAATTTTCCCACATCTTTCTCTTTTATTTAGGAAAAAAGTGTGAGTACAATATACCTCTTGAAATTGCCTTCTTGGAAGGCTGCCATCTTTTGAATTTTGTGGTCGATTTTCGACCACAGGATTTTTTTTGAGAGCAGGTGTCATTTATATGCCTGCAATGATTGTGAATATTTAGTGACCATTAGCACTGGATATAAAGCTGGTGTTGTGGGAAACGGCCACAAGGCGGCAGCATTCCTCCATTCGCAAATCTGGTTACTAGGGCAGCAGAGCCTTTCTGGAAGTTCTCTTACTAGGTTGTAAATTAGAATTGAATGTGCCAGGAAAAAGCCCCTGAAGTTTATGTCTCATTACTTCTTGTTCGTTGTTTTAATTGTTTTAACCGGGGTAATGATTAGAATACAGTTTGTCCTAGGTGTACACAATCTGGTTCATTCGTACATCATGTATATCTATCCATGTACAGATCCTTTTCCCATGTAAAGGATTACAGGATGTTCTGTAGACCTCCCTTGCTATGTGGTCGGGCTTTTTGATATATGTACTTAATCTGTATTTGTATAGGTATGGTAAACCTAATCTTAATTTAATCATTGCCACCACCTTTCCTTTTAGATATGCATAGTTTGTTTTCTAAGTCTGTGTGTGTCTTTCTCTGTGGAAATATGTCCATTTTTGTCAGTTGTTAGGTAACACCTATAAGAGATACCATAGGATATATGTCTTTTGCTTTCCAACTTACCTCATGTTCTGTGATTATCTCTAGGCTCATCTATGGTACCTCAAAGAGCAGTGTTTCATTGTTTTCCATGGCTAATATTCCACTGTGTACATGGACCACTTCTTCTTAATCCATTCATCTGTTGATGGATATTTAGGTTGCTTCCATGTCTTGGCTATTGTGAATAAGGCTGCAGTGAAGCTTTTGCAGCCTGGGTCTTCTCGATTCTGGTCTTCTCAGGTGAGAGGCACAGCGGTGTGCCTGCTGCATCGAATGGTAGCTCAATTTTTACTTTTAAATGCAGCTCCTTTCTGTTCTCATTATTGGCTGTTACCACTTTACATCTCACCAGCAGCTAGAGGGTACACAGTTCTCTAAAACCCCTTCAGAATTTATTATTTGTAGACTTTTTGTTGATGGTCAGTCGACTTGTGTGAGTTGAAACCTTTTTGTAGATTAGACTTGCATGAGTGTAATAATTCCTGAGTTTGAGCTTTTATCCATTTTCCTTTTTTAAAAAAAAGACAGTGAGTAAAACTTATGTCTTCATATTATCTTCTTGAAAAATGTGCCTGTTTTGAATTTTTTTGGCCATTCCCTACCTCAGCACAACTTTTTAGGGCAGGTGTCCTTTACAGACCTGAGTCCTTGTGAATGTTAAGTGACCATTAGCTGTGGGGTTAAGGCCGCTCTTGCGGGAAAGGGCCACAAGGCGGCAGTATTTCTACATTTCCATCTCAGGGTTTTGGGGCAAGAGAGCCTTCCCTGGAAATCGTGTTAGTAGGCTTCAAATTAGAGTGGAATGTGCCAGCGCAAACCCCCAAGAGCTTATATCTCCTTCCTTGTTGTTTGTTTTTTAAATTTAATTTTTATTAGGTATCAGAGTAAATTTGATTAAAATGTTGTTTCTCCTAGGTGTACAGAATCTGGTTCATCATATCAATGTATCTGTCTATTCATCTTTGGATCCTTTCCCATGTAGGTTATTACAGAGTGTTGAGTAGACATCTCTTGGTATTCCATACGTATTTTGTGATTATATATTTCATATGTGTTAGTACATGTCCGTTAACCCCCATATCGTAATTCATTTATTCCTTATACCTTTCCATTTGGTTAAACATAATTTTATTTTCTTAGTCCATGCTTTTCCTTCTCTTGGAAATAATTTCAATGGTATCAATTTTTAGGTAACACCTAGAAGTGATGTCATAGGATATCTGCCTTTCAGTTTCTTTCTTACTTAAAGTTGGGTGACTATCTCTAGAACTTTATATGGTGGTGCAAACGGCACTGTTTCATTGTTTTCTGTGGCTAATATTCCATTGTGTACATGGACCACTTCCTCTTTCTGCATTTTTCTGTTCATGGACATTTTGGTTTCTTCCAAGCCTTGGCTATGTTAAATGTTCCTGCACTGCAGGATTGCCTGCCTGTGTTTTTTTCATTCTTGTCTTCTCAGGTGATAGGCGCGTCAAAGGACCTACCAGATCACATGGTAGCTCAATTTTTACCGTTAAACACACCTTCATTATGTTCTTACTACTAACAGTTACCAGTTTACATCCCCCCAGCAGCTAGAGTGTACACTGTTCTCTCAAACCACTTCAGCATTTATTCTTTGTAGACGTTTTGCTGATGGTCAGTCGACTGGTGTGAGTTGAAACCTTTTTGTAGATGAGATTTGCATGCGTCTAATAATTCCTGAGGTTGAACTTCTATCCATTTTCCTTTTTTTTAACAAGAGAGTAAGTCAAACTTACCGCTTCATAGTACCTTCTTGAAAATTTTGCCTTTTTTGAATTTTTTTGGCCATTCCTCACCTCAGGACATTTTTTGAGGGGAGGTGTCCTTTACAGCCCTGAGTTCTTGTGAATGTTAAGTGACCATTAGTTGTTGGTTCAAAGCCGCTCTTGTGGGAAACCGCCACAAGGCAGCAGCATTTCCACATTTCCAACTCTGGATTTTTGGACAACAGAGCCTTCCTGGAAATCGTGTTAGTAGGCTACAAATTAGAGTGGAATGTGCCAGGGCACACCCTCAAGATCTTATATCTCCTTACCTCTTGTTTGTTTTTAAAATTTAATTTTTATTATCTGAGCAAATTTGATAAAAAATGTGTTTGTTCTAGGTGTACAGAATCTGGTTCATTATATCTATGTATCTATCTGTTTATCTTTGGTTCCTTTCCCGTGTAGGTTATTACAGAGCGATGAGCTCAATTTTTAACTTTAAACACACCGCCATTCTCATGTCACTACTGGCTGTTACCAGTTATCCTCCCAGCAGTAGCTTGAGGGTACACGGTTCTCTAAAACCCTTTCAACATTCATGTTTTGCAGACTAGTTTGCTGATGATCATTCTGACGGTGGTAAGGGGAAAGTTTTTGTAGATTGGATTTGCATGGCTTTATTAGTTCCTTATATTCATCATTATTCCATGCATTTTTTAAACAAAAAGAAAAAAAAGACAAAATGTGTGCAAAATATGCCTCTTGACATTGTCTTTTTGAAATGTTGACGTCTTTTGAATTTCCTGGTCGATTTACGACCCAAGGAATTTTTTGAGGCCCGGTGTCCTTTACAGTCCTGCACAGATTTTGAATATTAAGTGATCATTAGCGCTGGGTTTAAAGCTGCTGTTGTGTGAAACAGCCACAAGGCGGCAGCATTTTTCCTTTACCAAATCTGGTTACCAGGGCAACAGAGCCTTAATGGAAGTCCTGTTCTAGGTTGAAAATTAGAATGGAATGTGCCAGGAAAAGCCCCTTAAGATGTCTCATTACTTCTTATTCGTTATTTTAATTTAATTTTTATTTTTTGTCACAGCAAATTTGATTACAATGTTTTGTTTGTTCTAGGTGTGCAAGATGTGGTTCTTTCACACATACACATATATCTATTCTTCTTCGGGTCCTTTTCCCATGTAGGTTATGACACAATGTTGAGTAGTCTTCTCTTGGTATTCCATAGGTCTTTGGTGATTATATATTTCACATGTGTTTGTATATCTCTGTTAACGCCAATATCCTAATGTATCCAATCCTCATACCTTTCCATTTGGGGAACCATAAGTTTGTTTAATGAATCTGTGAGTGCCTTTCTCTGTGGAAATATCTTCATTGTTATCAATTTTTAGGTAACACCTATAAGTGATATCATACGTTAGGTGTCTTTCGCTTTCTCACTTACTACAACTTGCATGATTACCTCTGGGGCTGCAAATGGCATTGTTTCATTTTTTCCCGAGCTAATATTCCATCTGTACATGTAGCAGTTCTTTTTTATCCACCCATCTGTTGATGGACTTTTGGTTGCTTCCATGTCTTGGCTATTGTAATACTGCTGCAGTGCAGATTTGCCTGCCTGTGTCTTTCCAATTCTGTCTTCTTAGGTTATAGGCCCAGGAGTGGGCCTGCTGGATCATATAGTAGCTCAATGTTTACCTTTTAAAGGCCCATCCATTCTGTTTCCATTAGTGGCTCTTACCAGGTTACGTCCCACTTCAAATTAAGGGTATGCATTTCTCCACAACCTCTTCAGCATTGATCGTTTGTAATTTCTTTCCTGATGGTTATTCTGAATGGTGTGACCTGATACCTCTCTGTGCTTGGATTTGCATGTCTCATACTCCCTTGAAATTGAGTTTTCAGGTGTGTACTTTTATTTTTCAAACTGTTATTACAGCTTACATCTTCAAATGGATTTCTTGAAATATGTGCCACATTTTGAAATATTTTGGCCTTTACCTCCCTCAAGACATGATGAGGCCAGGTTTCCTTTACAGCCCTGCAGTACTTGTTCATATGAAGTGACCATTAGCATAGGGTTTAAAGCTGCATTTTCAGGTAACGGCCAGAGCGCGGCAGTATTTCATAATTCTATGAAGTGTAATTGAACACAAAATATATATATTTTTACTTTTAAATGTCCATTGTTACTTTTTTAAAGTACAGTTATAATTCAAGTTTTTTGTAACAAGTGAAATTTAAAAGACTAAAGGAAAAAGATAATATTTTACCACTTGCCATCCTTTCCCATTTACTGAAACGACCGGCATAGTGTGTAGATTTCTCATTTTATCCAGGTGTTCTATACATCTGGAACATCATGTTTCTCACTGTAGAAAAACAGATTTAGCTCTCACACTTTTTATAGGCTATATAAGAGTCCATAGAGCAGAAGTAGCAAGTATTTCAGACTTAGCTTTCTGAGGGACACTCAGGATACTTTCTCTTTTATTTTGTTGCTCTGCTAATTTTTTTTAGCCACAGAAAAATATTTTTTAAAATATAAAAAAAAAGAAAATTAAGGGTAAGGATTAGGGTTTAGGATAAGGGTTAGGTTATGGGTTAGGGTAAGGCTTAAGGTAAGAGTTAGGGTTACACTTAGGGAACGGGTATGGTTTAGAGTACAGGTTAGGGTACGACAACGGGTTAGGGTTTGGGTACATGTTAGGGTACAGATCAGTGTTAGTGTACAGGTTAGGTTTAGAGTACAGGTTAGGGTAAGTGTTAGGGTTAGGGTTACAGTTGGGGAATGGGTACGGTTTAGGTTACAGGCTAGGGTATGAAAACGGGTTAGGGTTAGGGTATGTGTTACGGTACGGGTTAGTGTTAGTGTACGGGTTAGTATTAGGGTACGGATTAGGTTAAGGTTTAGGGTTAGTGAACGAGTACAGTTTAGGGTACAGCTTAGGGTACAAAACCGTGTTAGGATTAGGGTACGTGTTATGGTGCTGGTTACTGTTAGTGTACGGGTTATGATTAACATACGTTTTAGGGTAAGGATTAGGGTTAGGAAACGGGACGGTTTAGGGTACAGGTTAGGGTATGTCAACGGGTTAGGGTTAGGGTACGTGTTAGGGTATATGTTAGTGTTAGTGTACGAGTTAGGATTAGGGTACGGGTTAGGGTAAGGATTAGGGTTAGAGTTAGGGTTTAGGGTTAGGGTTAGGGTTTAGGGTTAGGGTTAGGGTTAGGGGTTGGGGTTAGGGTTAGGGTTAGGGGGTTAGGGTTAGGGTTAGGGTTAGGGTTAGGATTAGAGAAAGTGTATGGTTTAGGGTAAAGGTTAGTAAGGTTTAGCGTAGGTGTTAGGGTACAGGTTAGGATTAGTGTACGGGTGAGGGTTAGAGTTAGGGTTAGGTTACAGGTTATGGTACGGCTATGGAATAGGGTTAGAGTATGTGTTAAGGTATGGGTTAGGATTAGGGTACGGGTTAAACTTAGGGTACAGTTGAGGGAATAGCTATGGTTTACAGTTAGGGTATGGGTGAGGTTATAGGTTACTGTTAGGGTACGAGTTAGGATTAGCATACGGGTTTCGGTTCAGTTTGGGGCTAGTGTTAGGCACAGGGTTAGGGTACGTGTTAGGGTTAGGGTACAGCTTAGGGTATGCCTACGGGTACAGGTGAGGTTACGGGTTAGGGTATGGGTTAGGGTTACGGTAGAGGTAAGGGTTAGGGTATGGGTTAGGGTGAGGGTACCTTTAAGGGTATGGCTACGAGTTCGTTTTATGGTACGGGTTAAGGGATGGGTTAGTGTTAGGATATGGGTTTGTATTAGGGTACGGTTTAGAATACAGTTTAGGCTTAGGGTTAGTTTTATGGTTAGGGTACAGTTTAGGGTACTGGTTAGGGTACCGCAAAGGCTTGGGTTTAGGGTTTGGGTTAGGGTTAGGGTATGGTTTAGGGTTAGGGTACTGGTTACGGTTAGTGTATGAGTTAGGGATAGGGTATGGTATGGGGTTAGGGTACGTGTTAGAGTTAGAGTATGGGTAAGGTTTAGGGTACTGTTTAGGGTGTGGCTACGAGTTAGTGTTAGGGTACGTGTAAGGGTACTGATTAGTGTTAGTATACAGGTTAGTAGTAGGGTATGGGTTAGGGTATGGGTTAGTGTTAGTGTACGGGTTAGTTTTACAGTATGGGTAAGGGTAAGGGTTAGGGTTATGGTTAGGGTTAGGGAAGGAGTTTGATTAGGGTTAGGGTTAGGGAATGGGTTTGGTTTAGGGTACAGGTAAGAATACATAAACACGTTAGGATTAGGGTAGGTGTCAGGGGACCAGATAGTGTTAGGGTACGGGTTAGGGTTAGGGTACAGGTTAGGATTAGGTTTAGGGAACGTGTATGTTTTAGGGTACAGGTTAGGGTACGACAACGGGTTAGGGTTAGGGTATGTGTTAGGGTAAGTGTTAGTGTTAGTGTACGGGTTAGGATTAGGGTACAGGTTAAAGGCTTAGGGTAAGGGTTAGGGTTAGGGTTAGGGAATGGGTACGGTTTAGGGTACAGGTTAAGGTACGACAATGTGTTAGGGTTAGGGTACTGTTAGGGTATGGGTCAGTGTGTACGGGTTAGAGTAAGGCTTAGGGTAAGGGTTAGCATTAGGTTTAGGATTAGGGTTAGGGAACGGGTATGGTTCAGGTTACAGGTTCAGTTATGACAACGGGTTAGGGTTAGGGAACATGTTAGGTTGCGGGTTAGTGTTACTGTAGGGGTTAGGATTAGGGTACGGGTTAGAGAAAGGCTTAGGGTAAGGGTTACGTTTAGGTTTAGGGTTAGGGTTAGGTAACGTGTATGGTTTAGGTTACAGGTTAGATTACAACTGTTTAGGGTTAGGGTACGTGTTACAATATGGGTTAGTGTTAGTGTATGGGTTAGGATTACGGTACGAGTTAGGGTAAGGCTTAGGGTAAGGGTTAGGTTTAGGGATACGGTTAGGGAATGGTACGGTTTAGGGTACAGGTTAGTGTACGACAACGGGTTAGGGAAAGGGTATGTTTTAGGGTATGGTTTAGCGTTAGAGTACAGGTTAGGATTAGGGTACGTGTTAAGGTAAGTCTTACGGTAAGTGTTAGGATTAGGATTAGGTTTAGCTTTAGGGTTAGGTAAAGGGTACGAATTAGGGTACAGGTTATTGTATGACAAAGTGTTAGGATTAGGGTAAGTGTTAGGGTACGGGTTAGTGTTAGTGTACATGTTAGGAATAGGGTACGGGTTACGTTAAGGCTTAGGCTTAGGGTTAGGTTTAGGGTTAGGGATAGGTAACGGGTATGGTTTAGGGTTAAGTTCAGGGTACAACAACGGATAAGGGTTAGGGTACGTGTTAGGGTACAGTTTAGTGTTAGTGCACGGGTTAGGGTAAGGTTTTGGGTGTGGGTTATGATTAGATTTAGGGTTAGAGAATGGGTAAGCTTTAGAGTACAGGTTAGGGTACGACAACGGGTAAGAGTTAGGGTACATGTTAGGGTATGGGTTAGTGCTAGTTTACAGGTTAGGATTAGGGTACAGTTTAGGGTAAGGCTTCGGGTAAGGGTTACGGTTAGGGTTAGGGTTAGGGATACCGTTAGGGAACGGGTACACTTTAGGGTACAGGCTAGGGTACAACAATGGGTATGGGTTAGGGTACGTGTTAGGTTATGGGTTAGTGTTAGTGTATGGGTTAGGATTAGGGTAAGCGTTAGGGTCAGGCCTCGGGTAAGCATTTGGGATAAGGTTAGGGTTAGGGTTAGGGAACGTGTAATGTTTAGGGTACAAGTTAGGGTATGACAACGGTTTAGTTTTAGCATACATGTTAGGGTATGGGTTAGTGTTAGTGTACGTGTGAGGATCATGGTATGGGTTAGGTTAAGGCTTCGGGTAAGGGTTAGCGTTAGGGTTAGGGATTGGGCACGGTTTAGGGTAAAAGTTAGGGTATGAAAAAGAGTAAGGTTTAGGGTACATGTTAGGGTATGGGTTAGTGTTAGTGTACGGGTTAGGGTAAGGCTTCGGGTAAGCACTCAGGTTAGGTTTTGGGTTAGGGTTAGGGATAGTGTTAGGATTCGGTTTAGGGAATTTGTATGTTTTAGGGTACATGTTACAGTATGACAACGGGTAAGGATTAGGGTACGTGTTAGGTTACGTGCTAGTATTAGTGTATGGGTTAGGGTATGGGTTAGGGTAAGGCTGCAGGTAAGTGTTACTGTTAGGGTTACGGTTTAGGGTATAGTTTAGGGCACGACAGCAGGTAAGGGTTAGGGTACGTGTTAGGGTACGTGTTAGTGTTAGGGTTAGGATAAGGGTAGGGGTTAGGGTCAGGCTTCGGCTAAGCATTCGGGATGGGGTTAGGGTTAGGGTTAGGGAATGGGTAACGTTTAGGGTACAGGTTTGTGTACGACAATGTCTTAGTGTAAGCGTACATGTTAGCGTACGGGTTAGTGTAAGTGTACGGGTTAGGATTAGGGTACGGGGTAGGGTAAGGCTTTGTGTAAGGGTTAGGGTAAGGGTTAGGATTCGGGTTAGGGTACAGTTTAGGGTACAGTTTAGGGTATGACAACGGTATAGTGTTAGTGTATGTGTTAGGGTACGGGTTAGTGTTAGTGTATGGATAAGGATTAGGTTATGGGTTAGTGTAAGGCTTCGGGTAAGGGTTAGGTTTAGGGTTAAGGTTAGGTTCAGGGTTAGGGAACGGGTACGGTTTAGGGTACAGGTTAGGGTATGACAAAGTGTAAGGGTTAGGGTATGTGTTAGGGTATGGTTTAGTGTTAGTGTATGGGTTAGGATTAGGGTACAGGTTAGGGTAAGGCTTCTGGTAAGCATTAGTGTTAGGGTTAGGGAACGGGTACGGTTTAGTGTACAGGTTAGGATACGACAACTGCTTAGCATTACCGTACGTGTTAGGGTATGGGTTAGTGTTAGTGTACGGGTTGGGATTAGGATACAAGTTAGGGTAAGGCTTTGGGTAAATGTTAGGGTTAGGTTTAGGGTTAGGGAATGGGTACGGTTTAGTGTACAGGTTAGGGTACGTCAGCGGCTAAGGGACAGAGTACATGTTAGGGTACGGTTTACTTTTAGTGTATGGGTTAGGATTAGGGTACGGGTTAGGTTAAGGCTTCGGGAAAGTGTACAGGTTAAGGTTACGGTTAGGGTTAGTGAACGCGTACGAAGTAGGGTACAGTTTAGGGTACAACAATGGTTTAGGGTTAGCATACATGTTAGGGTACATGTTAGTGTTAGTGTATGGTTTAGAATTAGGGTACGGGTTAGGGTAAGGCTTCCAGTAAGATTTATGGTTAAGGTTACATTTAGGGTTAGGGTTAGGGAACGGGTAGGGTTTAGGGTACAGGTTAGTGTACGACAACTTGTTAGGTTTAGGGTAAGTGTTAGGGTACTGGTTAGTGTTAGTTTATGGGTTAGGATAAGGGTACGGGTTAGGGTAAGGTTTTTGGGAAAGCGTTAGGGTACGGGTTAGTGTTAGTTTATGGGTTAGGATAAGGGTACGGGTTAGGGTAAGGTTTTTGGGTAAGCGTTAGGGTTAGGGTTAATTTTAGGGAATGGGTAATGTTTAGGGTATAGTTTAATTTACGAAAACGATTTAGGTTTAGCTTATATGTTAGGGTAGGTTTTAGTGTTAGTGTACTGTTTAGGATTTGAACATGGGTTAGGGTAAGGCTTTGGGGTATGGTTAGAGTTACGGTCAGGGAACAGGTACGGTTTAGGAAACAGGTTAGTGTACGAAAACGATCAACGGATAGCTTACGTGTTAGGGTACAGGTTAGTGTTAATGTACAGTTTAGGATTATGATACGGGTTAGTTTAAGGCTTCGGGTAAGGGCTAGGGTTAGGGTTCATGTTAGGGAACGGGTACGGTTTAGAGTACAGCCTAGGGTATGACAACGGTTTATGGTTAGCGTTCGGGTTAGGGTATGGGTTAATGTTAGTGAAAGAGTTAGGATTAAAAACGATTTAGGGTAAGCCTTCAGATAAGGTTTAGGGTTAGGAATAGTGTTAGGGTTAGGGAATGGGTACCATTTAGGGTATAGTTTTGGGAAAGACAGCTGTTTAGGGTTATCGTACGTGTTAAGAGTACGGGTTAGTGTTAGTGTACGGGTTAGAATTTGGGTATGGGTTAGGGTAACGATTAGGGTAAGCATTAGGGTGACGTTTAGGTTTAGGGTTAGGGAACGGGTATGGTTTAGCGTACAGGTTAGGGAGCCACAACGGTTTAGGGTTAGCACATGTGGTAGGGTAAGGGTTAGTGTTAATGTACGGTATAGGATTAGGGTACAGGTTAGGGTAAGGCTTTGGGTAAGCATTAGGTTTAGGGAACGGGTGTGGTTTAGGGTACAGATTAGGGTACAACAACAGATTAGGGTTAGCGTACGTGTTAGGGTACGTGTTAGTGTTTGTGTACGGTTTAGATTCAGAGTACATGTTAGGGTAAGGCTTCGGGTAAGGTTTAGGTTTAGTGTTAGGGTTAGGGTTAGGGAATGGATATGGTTTAGGGTACTGGTTAGGGTACGATAATGATTTAGGGTTAGCGTACATGTTAGGGTAGAAGTTAGTATTAATGTACGGTTTAGGATTAGAAAATGGTTAAGTCTAAGGTTTAGGGATACGGTTAGAATTAGGGTCAGGGAACGGCTACAGTTTAGGGAACAGGTTAGGGTACGAGAAAGATTTAGGGTTAGCTTACATGTTAGGGTATGGGTTAGTGTTAGTGTACGGGTTAGGATTAGGTTACAGGTTTGGGTAAGGCTTCGGGTAAGGATTAGGGTTAGGGTTAGGTTTAGGGTTAGGTTTAGGGAAAGGGTACGGTTTAGGGTACAGGTTGGGGTAGTACAATGGTTTAGGGTTAGTGTACGTGTTAGGGTATGGGTTACTGTTAGTGTACGGGTTAGGGTTAGGTTACGGAGTAGGGCAAGGCTTCGGGTGAGGGTTAGGGTTAGGGTGAGGGTTAGGGTTAGGGTTAGGGAATTGGTACGGTTAGGGTACAGGTTACGGTACGACAGTGGTTTAGGGTTAGCCTATGTGTTAGGGTACGGGTTACACTTAGTGTACAGGTTAGGATTAGGATATGGGTTAGTGTAAGTTTTCAGGTAAGTGTTAGAGTTACTGTTAGGGTTAGTGTTAGGGAGTGGGTACGGTTTAGGGTGCAGGTTAGGGTACGACAATGGTTTACTGTTAGCGTACATGTTAGGTTACAGGTTAGTCTTAGTGTACGTGTAATCTTTAGGGTACAGATTAGGTTTAGGATTTGGGTAAGTGTTAGGGTTAGGTTTAGGGAATGGGTATGGTTTAGGGAACAGGTTAGGGTACGAGAGTGGTTTAGGGTTAGCATACGTGTTAGGGTATGGATTAGTGTTATTGTATGTGGTAATATTAGGGAATGGGTGAGGTTAAGGGTTAGGGTTAGGGTTAGGGTTAGGTTAGGAGTTATGGTTATGGAACGAGTACGGTTAAAGGTAAGATTTCGGTCAAGCGTTAGGGTTACGGCTAGCATTAGGGTTAGGGTTAGGAAACGGGTACGTTTTACGGTAAGATTCAGGGTTCGACAACAATTTAGGGTTAGCATACGTGTTGGGGTAATTTAGTGTTAGTGTACGGGTTAGGATTAGGGTACGGGTTAGCGTTAGGATTAGGGTAAGCATTAGGGATAGGGTTAGGGTTAGCTTTAGTGAACGGGTATGGTTTAGTGTACAGGTTAGTGTACGACAACGGTTTAGTGTTAGCGTACGTGTTAAGGTATGTGTTAGTGTAGGAGTTAAGATTAAGGTATGGGTTAGGGTAAAGCTTAGGGTAAGGGTTAGGTTAAGGGTTTTGGTTAGGTTAGGGAACGAGTACGGTTTATGGTACCGGTTAGGGTACGACAACGGGTTAGGTTTATTGTACGTTTTAGGGTACCTGTTAGTGTTAGTGTATGGGTTAGGATTAAGGTACGGGTTAGGATAAGGGTTCAGGCAAGAGTTAAGTTTAGGGTTAGCGTTAGGGTTAGGGTTAGGGAATGGGTGCGGTTTAGGGTATAGGTTAGGATATGACAATGGGTTAGGGTTAGGGTACGTGTTAGGGTATGGGTTTGTGCAGTGTACGGGTTAGGATTAGGGTATGGGTTAGGGTAAGGCTTAGGGCAAGGCTGAAGATTAGGGTTAGTGTTAGGTTTCGGGTTAGGGAATGGGTACGGTTTAGGGTACAGTTTATAGTACAACAATGAGTTAGGTTTAGAATACATGTTAAGGTACGGGTTAGTGTTATTATATGGTTTAGGATTGGGGTACGCCTTAGGGTAAGGCTTAGGGTAAGTGTTAGGTTTAGTGTTAGGGTTAGGATTAGTGGTAGGGAACGGGTATGGTTTAGGGTACAGGTTAGGGTACGATAATGGGTTAGATTTAGGTTACATGTTAGGATACAGGTTAGTGTTAGTGTATGAGTTATGATTAGGGTACTGTTTAGAGTAAGACTTTGGTTAAGGGTTAGGTTTATGTTTAGGGTTAGGTTTAGGGAATGGGTGCCTTTTAGGGTACAGGTTACTGTTCGACAACTGGTTAGTGTTAGGATATGTGTTATTTTACGGGTTAGTTTTAGTGTATGGGTTAGGATTAGGGTAACGTTTAGTGTAAGGTTTAGGGTAAGGGTTAGGGTTAGGATTAGGGATAGGGTTAGGGTTAGGATTAGGGAACGGGTGAATTGCTGTGACCCTGTTCTCTATATAAAGTGATGGAAATATCAAATGGAGGTGTTAGAAACATCTTATTTTACCCGAGCCTTATACACTGTTCTATGTTAACTACAGTTTGGCTCACACATCTGTTCATTGAGGTTACAATAGTCTCAATTTCTGTTACTGATCCTCCAGAGTGGACCCCAACAAGTGTCCCCCTGCCCAGTGTCATTGGGGCCAACAGATCGAGACTGAGTTTGGTTCACAAGCAAAGGAAACTTTATATTTTGATCAGAGAATGGAGAGGTGAGAGCATGCACTACCCCGTGGGCTGTGGGCTGGGCTGCTGTGTAGAGATCCTGTCAGAGTCAGTGGGAGGGAGGGAGGCGGCGGAGCTCTCGAGGGCCGGGTTGGCTGTAGCTCAGGCTCTATATCGTGGAGTCTGCACTGGGCCCCAGGAGCTGAGGTGTCGACCCAGCCATTCTGCACTAGGAAATCTGGTCTGAAGTGCCGGGTGTGGAACCTCTGCATGCGGGACCCTAGGAGCACGTGAAATTAGACAAAGCACAAAGGATAAAAAAGGTTAGACTTGACTTTATTGCCCAGATTCTATTTTTATCTCCCAGGGATTTTTAATGGGCTTTGCTGGGGACAAACCCCTCCTCTGCCTTTTGTCCCGTTCCTCATTCTTGGAGTGCTGAGGGTGCAGACCCTTCTTCTGTAACTGCTGAGTGCTGAGTTGGGAGCCCTCATACCCTGGGGCGAGGGTCAGAGCTTCTCCCCAGCAGCCTCCCGGTGACGTTGATTGTCCCCAGGACCCCTGCCTCCCTGCTCGTCCACCTGAGCACCAGCATTGGAAGTGTTATAGATTCTAATGACCTTTAAGGGTCCAGGAAAGAGATGTGCAGAGACGCTGTGGGGGCCGGTTTCACCCCGCCCCACATTTGTTCGGCCACCTTAGGCTGACCGTCTCTGCCAGCCTAGATGCTCTGACCAGTAGTCTGCGCTTTCTTCAGTTAGGCCCCTGAATTAACGTACAAACAGCACCAGGTGTCAGAGCCCTGCCCGCTCAACTCCCAGACAGTCCAGGGTCAGTGGTGATCAAGGACCATGATGGCTACTGAGTCAACAGCCTTTTGAAGTAAACAGGAGTCCAGCCGGTCTTATTGGCCACCATCATCACGGTGTCTGTCGGCTTTTCTATGGTGACAGTGTGGTATACTGTTCCCCCGCCAAGATTATTAGCTCCCCTCTGGGTGCAGTAAGTCCTGCAAGCAGTAGTCTACTCTTTTGGGACACACTCTTGTTGTTTTCTGAGAGAAACTCCAGGTCAAGTGATGTTCACACGAGTCGTCATGGTGCCCTGTTGCCCCCGGTTATCTCTCTGGATGTTGGAGTTGGAGGGCCTCCTCACTCGAGGTCGGTGTGCCCACGGAGCGAACCCTGCAACTTCAGGGCATGGTTGGTGGTTAGGATCACCACGTGGGGTCCTTTTCCCTTAGGAGGGAGGTGGCCTTTTGGGCTGCTGATTTCCAGGTTTTTAGATACCGCCAGTATCTTGGCCAGATGTGGCAGTGGGCCAAGCCCCTTAGTGACCGTAGTTTATCCTACCTGGATGGCATTCTTGCATTGTTCCATTTCAAGTGGTCCCAGTTTTTGCACTAATTCTCCAATGGCGATTCACCTTTCACCGGGAATGTAAAGGTCAAAGGGTTTAGCTAAATTAGGGAGTTCCAGGGCAAGGGTCTGAATTGACTGCTCTTTCCATTCTTGAAAGGCCACTTCTGGATTCTATTCAAAAGGATCATCATCTTTTCCTTTCAGTGTTTCATATAGAGGCCCAGCTAGTAGACTGTAGTTAGGGATCCAGAAGCAGCAAACCCTGGCCTCCCCAGGAACCCCTAAGCTGTCTTCTAGTTTTAGAAAGGGGTAAGGCTGAAAATGGTTTCTTCCCTTTCCTGGGATGGGCTTCTCTGACCTTCTGTGAGAATGAAGCCCAGGCAGGTCACCGCAGTCTGTGATATTTGAGCTTTTTCTTGGACAACTTCTATCCTTTATTGGCTTGGTAGTTCAGAGGCCTCCTTAGTAGGGCTGGTGATCAGAATGTCGTCTGCATATTGAAGGAGGGTTTCCTTTTCCAGAGGTAGAACTTTTAGGTCTTTAGCTAAGCTTTCCCCAAAGATGGTGTGGGAATTTTTGCACCCTTGGGGCCAGACGGCCCGGAAGTATTGTTTTAGTTGTATGTTGAGTCCTGCCACTCACAAGCCAAAATTTCTTGTGACTCTGGGACTAATGGAATACAAAAGAAGGCATCATTGAAGACTAATACAGAATACCATGTCCTGGTGGTTGGTAGAATGACCAGCAGGGTGTAGGAATTAGGAGCAACTGGAGGTATATCCTCGGTGGCTTCACTGACTGTCCTGACATCCTTTACCAGGTCCCCAGCAGCCCATGGGGCTCTCGTGGTCAGACCAATCCCAGAATATGGAGCTCACCTGGGCAGGTACCCCACCCCCACCCCAGCCCACGGGGCTCTCGTGGTCAGGACCCTCCCAGGATACAGAGCTACCCTTGCAGGTACCGTGGCAGGGCTGGGCACACAGGAACCGTGCACATAGCCCTCATTGCAGAGCACCCCCAGCTCACCTGTCGCTCAGAGCTGACACAGAGCACCTCAGAGCAGGACTTGAACTAACAAACAGCAGCTGCGACAGGTCTGTGACCCTGGGCATCACTCCGTGAGGCCTCCCTCCACCTGGTCTTCCAGAGACTTCCACTGCACCCGGGGCACCAGGCCTCTGTCTCCAACCACCACCCACCCCTCCTCTCCCTGACTCCTGGGTTCCTCTCATTAGGAGAGGATTTTCTTGAAGTTGTCTCCCACTCATGGGCCAGATAAAATGATTAGAAAACAAGCCAAAGCTGCAGCCCCTTGTCTATCCTGACTCTCAGGAGCCCACACCTGTTCCTTGGACCTGGCCGGTTCAGCAAGTTCCATTTTCTGCAACTGTGAGCCCCTGAGGGGTGATGATTGGCTGACCTGGGCAGCCTTACCGTGCCGGCCAGCCCTCCCCAGGTGTGCCTGGGTTGAGATCAATATAAATACCACTCCAGGCAGCAAGAGCCCCTGCAGCCGTGCCTGACGCCATTTTCTCTGCCCTGTCAGCAGTCTCGGGGCTGGGCTGGTGGGAGGGAGTGAGAGGCCACGGCTTTGTGGGTGGCCCAGTGTGAGTGGGGCTCTGCTGGACTTTCTGCAGCAGTTGCCAGGCTGCCACCTGCTAAAGAAGAGGATGTGTCACCCATACCTGCTGCTGGAATTTCTCCCTGGGCAGAGGTGAGGAAGGAAAAAAGCAGTGGGGGCAGGGACAGGACGGGTATCTCAGGCAGGGAAATGGAAATCTTCCAGAAGAGCACCCAGGGCCAGGACCATCCTGGCTGGCTGCAGGCACCAAGTCGGCCGGCATGCTGTCACTCGTGTGGCTCTATGGCCCTTCCTCTAGGCTTTCAAGTCCTTGTATATATTCAGGTGTTTTACCTGGGATGGGTGGGAATAGTTCAGCAGCAACTGGCCTGGGGCTCAGCTCACGTTTACTCACAGATGCCTCGGCACGGTGCCCCAGCTTTGCAATGAGGACGCTTGTTGCGTGGGGGCTGCTGGCTGAATGGGAGACGATTCCCCACCACTGACCAACTTCAGAATTGTTTACAACTGGAGCAAGTGCCCTGATACGGTTTTCCTCTGTGTAACTGGTGGGTTCTGTGTTTTTTTTCTCTTTTTCGTTTTTGGTTCAAGGTAGATTTTATTCCTCTTTTTTGTATTTACAGATATAAGCATGGAAATAATTTATTCATATAAATACATGTATGTGCAGGGAATAATTGTTTTTTCTGTTTTATTTTTTAAATTTTATTTCTTTTTAATTTTGAATTTTATTTTATATTTTTATACAGCAGGTTCTTATTGGTTATCTATTTTATACATATAAATGTATACATGCCAATCCCAGTCTCTCAACTCCTCCCACCACCACCCCCCAAAAGCTTTCCCCCCTTGTTGTCCATACGTTTGTTGTCTACATCTGTTGCTCTATTTATGCCTTGCAAAATGGTTAATCTGTACAGTTTTTCTAGGTTCCACATATATGCATGAATATACAAGATTTGTTTTTCTCTTTCTGACTTACTTCACTCTGTATGACAGTCTCTAGATCCATCGACGTCTCTACAAATGACCCAATTTCATTCCTTTTCATGGCTTAGTAATATTCCATTTTATATATGTACCACAGCTTTATGCATTCGTCTGTCTGTGGGCATTTAGGTTGCTTCCATTACCTCGATATTGTAAATAGTGATGCAATGAATATTGCGGTGAATGACTCTTTTTGATTTATGGTTTTGTCTGGGTATATGTCCAGTACTGGGATTGCTGTATCATATGGTAATTCTATTGTTAGTTTCTTAAGAAATTCCATATTGTTCTCCATAATGACTGTATCAATTTATATTCCCAACAATAGTGGGAGAGGGTTCCTTTTCTCCACACCCTTTCCAGCATTTTTTGTTTGTAGATTTTCAATGATGCCTATTCTACCAGGTGTGAGGTGATACCTCATTGTTGAATCCATTTCGTTGAGCAAGGGGTAGCTCTGGTCTATTACATATTTGGCTTATGGAACGGTATCTGTGCTAATTTCAAACTCTGCTTTTATGCAGCACCCCAACTCACCTTCCCCCTTAAGCAGGCATAAGTTGGTTTTCTAAACTTGAGACCCTGTTCTGTTTTGTAATTCAGTTCATGTGTAGCCAAGTTCACATTCCGTGTATTAGTGATACCTTATGATGTTTCTTTTTCTGTGTGACTTATTTCACTTAGAATCATCGTGCCTCAATCCACTCATTATGCTGGTACGGGCCTGGTGACATAGATTTCATTGCTGAGTGGTATTCTGTTGTACATAAGTACCGCAACTTCTTTATCCATTATTTGCTCTCTGGGATATTTAACTTGTGCCGTAGAAGAGATTCCTGTAAAAAGAGCCGTCCCAAATTTTGGGGTTGCTGTGTCTTTTTGATATTAATTTCCCTAAGCTATAGGACCATAAGTGGAAGTGCCCTAGGCTCTGTTGCTTTGTTTTTTAGATGTTTCAGGAAACACCATACACTTCTCCCGAGTGTCTGTTGGCAATTTACATCCCGCCCATCAGCATAACAAGGCTCCCAGTTCTCCATGGCCTCTCCTGCCATTCTGGATTTTACACTTCATTCTGATGGCCCTTTTGACCTGGGGAAGTGAGACTTCATTGTAGTGCAGATTTCCTTTGCAAGCTTGCTTGGTTGGCCAAAAAGGGCGTATGCGTTTTTTCCTGAATATATTCAGGAAAAAACGCATATGCCCTTTTGGCAAAGTGCATCATTGTGGACGTTCTGCCTCTTTTCCTACGCTTTCAATGCAATTCCAGTCTACCTCCTGAAATCGGTATCCTGCAATTCTGCCCCGCTTTCAAGTCCTCTTGGCAGCCTTACTTCAGTCTATTTTTGGACGATAGCTGTCATTTATAACTATGCAGGTTTGTGAATTACAGAGCCCCTGAGCTCCTTTCTTCAACTCACTTTCTTGTGAGCTGGCCGCAACACCGCAGGATGGCTTCAGGCCCTAATCTGTTTCCGGCATGGCACGCTGAGCCTTTGGTTAATTACTCTTCCTAGTGGGAAATGAGAGTTAAATTTGCCCGTTCAGACACCTCCAGCTAGTCTCTCATTGGTTCTCGCTATTCCTGTTCATCTTCCGCAGAAATTGCAAACTGGGCCAAACAGGAGGTTAAAGGCACTGACTGTCCAAGTCGGGAGAGTGTTAGTAAAGCGTCTGGAATGTTGCACCCGAGTACCAGGGGAGGAAAACTGAGACATATTTGAACACGTCTCCCGATCACACGGTTGATCATACTCTGGGTTCCACATGCATGTTTTAGCTGAAGGAAGAATACCTTAAAGCTGGAGAGTTGAGACCCGTGGAATGGGTACCATGCAATATGACTTCAAAGGGTCTTCATTTGCTCACCGAACCTCTCCAATCTTATCACTGCTCTGTTTATGCCCAAGTACACACGCTTGATTCTCTTTCTTAGAAATAGCAATCCCTAAGTTTTAAGATACTTACTAGTCAGGTACATTCTTAGGAGTTTAATATGCGGTGTTGAGTCCATTTCGTTGAGCAAGGAGTAGCTCTTGTCTATTCCATATTTGGCTTAAGGAACTTTATCTGTGCTCATTTCAATCTCTGGTTTTATGGAGCACCCCATCTCACCTTTCCCGTTAAGCAAGAATAAGTTGATTTTCTAAATTTGAGACCCTGTTCTGTTCTGTAATTCAGTTCCTGTGTAGCCAAGTTTACATTCCGTGTATTACTGATATCTTATGATGTTTCTTTTTCTGTGTGACTTATTTCAGTTAGAAACATCGTACCTGAATCCACTCTATGCTGCTACGGGCCTGATGACAAAGATTTCATTGCTGAGTGATACTGCATTGTACATAAGTACCACAACTTCTTTATCCATTTTTCACTTTCTGCGATATTGAACTTTTACAGTAAACGAGGTTCTTGTAAACAGAGGCGTCCCAAACTTTGGGTGGCTGTGTCTTTTTGATTTTAATTTCCCTAAGCTATAGGACCATAAGTGGAAGTGCCCTAGGCTCTGTTGCTTTGTTTTTTAGATGTTTTAGGAAACACCATACACTTCTCCTGAGTGGTTGTTGGCAATTTACATCCCGCCCATCAGCATAACAAGGCTCCCAGTTCTCCATTGCCTGTCCTGCCTTTCTGGATTTTACACTTTTTTCAGATGGCCCTTTTGACTGGGGGGAAGTGGGACTTCATTGTAGTGCAGATTTCCTTTGCAAGTTTGCTTGGTTGGCCAAAAAGGGCGTATGCATTTTTTTCTGAATATATTCAGGAAAAAACGCATACGCCCTTTTTGGCCAAGTGCATCATTGTGGACGTTCTGCCTCTTTTACTATGCTTTCAATGCATTTCCAGTCTACCTCCTGAAATCGGTTTCCTGCAATTCTGCCCCACTTTCTAGTTCTCTTGGCAGCCTTACTTCAGTATATTTTTGGACAATAGCTGTCATTTATAACTCTGCATGTTTGAGAATTACAGTGCCCCTGAGCTCCTTTCTTCAACTCGCTTTCTTGTGACCTGGCCGCAACACCGCAGGATGGCTTCAGGCCCTAATCTGGTTCCGGCATGGCACGCTGAGCCTTTGGTTAATTCCTCTTCCTGGTGGGAAATGAGAGTTAAATTTGCCCGTCCAGACACCTCCAGCTAGTCTCTCATTGGTTCTCGCTATTCCTGTTCATCTTCCGCAGAAATTGCAAACTGGGCCAAACAGGAGGTTAAAGGGACTGACTGTCCAAGTCGGGAGAGTGTTAGTAAAGCATCTGGAATGTTGCACCCGAGTACCAGCGTACGAAAACTGAGACATATTTGAACACGTCTCCCGTTCACACGGTTGATCATACTCTGGGTTCCACATGCATGTTTTAGCTGAAGGAAGAATACCTTAAACCTGGGTAGTTGAAACCCATGGAACGGGTACCATGCAATATGACTTCAAAGGGACTTCATTTGCTTACCGAACGTCTGCAATCCTATCACTGCTGCGTTTATGCCCCTGTACACATGCTTGATTCTCTTTCGGAGACATAGCAATCCATAGGTTTTAAGTTACTTACTAGTCAGGTACATTCTTAGGCGTTTAATATGGGGTGTTGAGTCCATTTCGTTGAGCAAGGAGTAGCTCTTGTCTATTCCATATTTGGCTTAAGGAACTTTATCTGTGCTCATTTCAATCTCTGGTTTTATGCAGCTCCCGAACTCACCTTTACCCTTAAGCAAGCATAAGTTGTTTTTCTAAATTTGAGACCCTGTTCTGTTCTGTAATTCAGTTCCTGTGTAGCCAAGTTTCCATTCCGTGTATTACTGATATCTTATGATGTTTCTTTTTCTGTGTGACTTATTTCAGTTAGAATCATCATACCTGAATCCACTCATTGTGCTGCTAAGGGCCTGATGACACAGATTTCATTGCTGAGTGATATTGCTTTGTAAGTAAATACCACAACTTCTTTATCCATTTTTCACTTTCTGCGATGTTGAACTTGTACTGTAAACGAGGTTCTTGTAAACAGAGCCGTTCCAAACTTTGGGGTGGCTGTGTCTTTTTGATTTTAATTTCCCTAAGCTATAGGACCATAAGTGGAAGTGCCCTAGGTTCTGTTGCTTTGTTTTTTAGATGTTTCAGGAAACACCATACACTTCTCCCAAGTGGTTGTTGGCCATTTACATCCCGCCCATCAGCATAACAAGGCTCCCAGTTCTCCATGGCCTGTCCTGCCTTTCTGGATTTTACACTTTTTTCAGATGGCCCTTTTGACCGGGGGGAAGTGAGACTTCATTGTAGTGCAGATTTCCTTTGCAAGCTTGCTTGGTTGGCCAAAAAGGGCGTATGCGTTTTTTCCTGAATATATTCAGGAAAAAACGCATACGCCCTTTTTGGCCAAGTGCATCATTGTGGACGTTCTGCCTCTTTTCCTATGCTTTCAATGCAATTCCAGTCTCCCTCCTGAAATCGGTTTCCTGCAATTCTGCCCCGCTTTCAAGTCCTCTTGGCAGCCTTACTTCAGTCTATTTTTGGACGATAGCTGTCATTTATAACTCTGCAGGTTTGTGAATTAACAGTGCCCCTGAGCTCCTTTCTTCAACTCGCTTTCTTGTGAGCTGGCCGCAACACCGCAGAATGGCTTCAGGCCCTAATCTGGTTACGGCCCGGCATGCTGAGCCTTTGGTTAATTCCTCTTCCTGGTGGGAAATGAGAGTTAAATTTGCCCGTCCAGACACCTCTAGCTAGTCTCTCATTGGTTCTTGCTATTCCTGTTCATCTTCTGCAGAAATTGCAAACTGGGCCAAACAGGAGTTTAAAGGGACTGACTCTCCAAGTCGGGAGAGTGTTAGTAAAGCGTCTGGAACGTTGCACCCGAGTACTAGGGGAGGAAAACTGAGACATATTTGAACACGTCTCCCGTTCTGCAGCACCCCAACTCACCTTTACCCTTAAGCAAGCATAAGTTGGTTTTCTAAATTTGAGACCCTGTTCTGTTCTGTAATTCAGTTCCTCTGTAGCCAAGTTTACATTCCGTGTATTACTGATATCTTATGATGTTTCTTTTTCTGTGTGACTTATTTCAGTTAGAATCATCATACCTGAATCCACTCATTGTGCTGCTAAGGGCCTTGTTACACAGATTTCATTGCTGAGTGATATTGCTTTGTAAGTAAATACCACAACTTCTTTATCCATTTTTCACTTTCTGCGATGTTGAACTTGTACTGTAAAGGAGGTTCTTGTAAACAGAGCCGTTCCAAACTTTGGGGTGGCTGTGTCTTTTTGATTTTAATTTCCCTAAGCTATAGGACCATAAGTGGAAGTGCCCTAGGTTCTGTTGCTTTGTTTTTTAGATGTTTCAGGAAACACCATACACTTCTGCCGAGTGGTTGTTGGCAATTTACATCCCGCCCATCAGCATAACAAGGCTCCCAGTTCTCCATGGCCTGTCCTGCCTTTCTGGATTTTACACTTTTTTCCGATGGCCCTTTTGACCGGGGGGAAGTGAGACTTCATTGTAGTGCAGATTTACTTTGCAAGCTTGCTTGGTTGGCCAAAAAGGGCGTATGCGTTTTTTCCTGAATATATTCAGGAAAAAACGCATACGCCCTTTTTGGCCAAGTGCATCATTGTGGACGTTCTGCCTCTTTTCCTATGCTTTCAATGCAATTCCAGTCTACCTCCTGAAATCGGTTTCCTGCAATTCTGCCCCGCTTTCAAGTCCTCTTGGCAGCCTTACTTCAGTCTATTTTTGGACGATAGCTGTCATTTATAACTCTGCAGGTTTGTGAATTACAGTGCCCCTGAGCTCCTTTCTTCAACTCGCTTTCTTGTGACCTGGCCGCAACACCGCAGGATGGCTTCAGGCCCTAATCTGGTTCCGGCATGGAATGCTGAGCCTTTGGTTAATTCCTCTTCCTGGTGGGAAATGAGAGTTAAATTTGCCCGTCCAGAAACCTCCAGCTAGCCTCTCATTGGTTCTCGCTATTCCTGTTCATCTTCTGCAGAAATTGCAAACTGGGCCAAACAGGAGGTTAAAGGGACTGACTCTCCAAGTGGGGAGAGTGTTAGTAAAGCGTCTGGAATGTTCCACCCGAGTACCAGGGGAGGAAAACTGAGACATATTTGAACACGTCTCCCGATCACATGGTTGATCATACTCTGGGTTCCACATGCATGTTTTAGCTGAAGGAAGAATACCTAAAACCTGGGTAGTTGAAACCCGTGGAATGGGTACCATGCAATATGACTTCAAAGGGTCTTCATTTGCTCACCGAACCTCTCCAATCCTATCACTGCTGCGTTTATGCCCCTGTACACATGCTTGATTCTCTTTCGGAGACATAGCAATCCATAGGTTTTACGATACTTACTAGTCAGGTACATTCTTAGGCGTTTAATATGCGGTGTTGAGTCCATTTCGTTGAGCAAGGAGTAGCTCTTGTCTATTCCATATTTGGCTTAAGGAACTTTATCTGTGCTCATTTCAATCTCTGGTTTTATGCAGCACCCCAACTCACCTTTCCCCTTAAGCAAGCATAAGTTGGTTTTCTAAATTTGAGACCCTGTTCTGTTCTGTAATTCAGTTCCTGTGTAGCCAAGTTTACATTCCGTGTATTACTGATATCTTATGATGTTTCTTTTTCTGTGTGACTTATTTCAGTTAGAATCATCATACCTGAATCCACTCATTGTGCTGCTAAGGGCCTGATGACATAGATTTCATTGCTGAGTGATATTGCTTTGTAAGTAAATACCACAACTTCTTTATCCATTTTTCACTTTCTGCGATGTTGAACTTGTACTGTAAACGAGGTTCTTGTAAACAGAGGCGTCCCAAACTTTGGGGTGGCTGTGTCTTTTTGATTTTAATTTCCCTAAGCTATAGGACCATAAGTGGCAGTGCCCTAGGCTCTGTTGCTTTGTTTTTTAGATGTTTCAGGAAACACCATACACTTCTCCCGAGTGGTTGTTGGCAATTTACATCCCGCCCATCAGCATAACAAGGCTCCCAGTTCTCCATGGCCTGTCCTGCCTTTCTGGATTTTACACTTTTTTCAGATGGCCCTTTTGACCGGGGGGAAGTGAGACTTCATTGTAGTGCAGATTTCCTTTGCAAGCTTGCTTGGTTGGCCAAAAAGGGCGTATGCGTTTTTTCCTGAATATATTCAGGAAAAAACGCATACGCCCTTTTTGGCCAAGTGCATCATTGTGGACGTTCTGCCTCTTTTCCTATGCTTTCAAAGCAATTCCAGTCTACCTCCTGAAATCGGTTTCCTGCAATTCTGCCCTGCTTTCAAGTCCTCTTGGCAGCCTTACTTCAGTCTATTTTTGGACGATAGCTGTCATTTATAACTCTGCAGGTTTGTGAATTACAGTGCGCCTGAGCTCCTTTCTTCAATTCGCTTTCTTTTGAGCTGGCCGCAACACCGCAGGATGGCTTCAGGCCCTAATCTGGTTCCGGCACGGCACGCTGAGCCTTTGGTTATTTCCTCTTTCTGGTGGGAAATGAGAGTTAAATTTGCCCGTCCAGACACCTCCAGCTAGTCTCTCATTGGTTCTCGCTATTCCTGTTCATCTTCCGCAGAAACTGCAAACTGGGCCAAACAGGAGGTTAAAGGCGCTGACTCTCCAAGTCGGGAGAGTGTTAGTAAAGCGTCTGGAATGTTGCACCCGAGTACCAGGGTACGAAAACTGAGACATATTTGAACACGTCTCCCAATCACATGGTTGATCATACTCTAGTTTCCACATGCATGTTTTAGCTGAAGGAAGAATACCTTAAACCTGGGTAGTTGAAACCCGTGGAAAGGGTACCATGTAATATGACTTCAAAGGGTCTTCATTTGCTCACCGAACCTCTCCAATCCTATCACTGCTGCGTTTATGCCCCTGTACACATGCTTGATTCTCTTTCAGAGACATAGCAATCCATAGATTTTAAGATACTTACTAGTCAGGTACATTCTTAGGCGTTTAATATGCGGTGTTGAGTCCATTTCGTTGAGCAAGGAGTAGCTCTTGTCTATTCCATATTTGGCTTAAGGAACTTTATCTGTGCTCATTTCAATCTCTGGTTTTATGCAGCACCCCAACTCATCTTTCCACTTAAGCAAGCATAAGGTGGTTTTCTAAATTTGAGACCCTGTTCTGTTTTGTAATTCAGTTCCTGTGTAGCCAAGTTTAAATTCCATGTATTAGTGATATTTTTTGATGTTTCTTTTTCTGTGTGACTAATTTCAGTTAGAATCACCATACCCGAATCCACTCATTATGCTGCTATGGGCCTGGTGACACAGATTTCATTGCTGAGTGATACTGCATTGTACGTAAGTACCACAAGTTCTTTATCCATTTTTCACTTTCTGTGATATTGAATTTGTACGGTAAACGAGGTTCTTGTAAACAGAGGCGTCCCAAACTTTGAGGTGGCTGTGTCTTTTTGATTTTAATTTCCCTAAGCTATAGGACCATAAGTGGAAGTGCCCTAGGCTCTGTTGCTTTGTTTTTTAGATGTTTCAGGAAACACCATACACTTCTCCAGAGTGGCTGTTGGCAATTTACATCCCGCCCATCAGCATAACAAGGCTCCCAGTTCTCCATGGCCTGTCCTGCCTTTCTGGATTTTACACTTTTTTCAGATGGCCCTTTTGACCGGGGGGAAGTGAGACTTCATTGTAGTGCAGATTTCCTTTGCAAGCTTGCTTGGTTGGCCAAAAAGGGCGTATGCGTTTTTTCCTGAATATATTCAGGAAAAAACGCATACGCCCTTTTTGGCCAAGTGCATCACTGTGGATGTTCTGCCTCTTTTCCTATGCTTGAAATGCAATTCCTGTCTACCTCCTGAAATTGGTTTCCTGCAATTCTGCCCTGCTTTCAAGTCCTCTTGGCAGCCTTACTTCAGTCTATTTTTGGACGATAGGTGTCATTTAGAACTCTGCAGGTTTGTGAATTACAGTGCCCCTGAGCTCCTTTCTTCAACTCGCTTTCTTGTGAGCTGGCCGCAACACCGCAGGATGTCTTCAGGCCCTAATGTGGTTCCGGCATGGCACGCTGAGCCTTTGGTTAATTCCTCTTCCTGGTGGGAAATGAGAGTTAAATTTGCCCGTTCAGACACCTCCAGGTAGTCTCTCATTGGTTCTCACTATTCCTGTTCATCTTCCGCAGAAATTGCAAACTGTGCCATACAGGAGGTTAAAGGCACTGACTCTCCAAGTAGGGAGAGTGTTAGTAAAGCGTCTGGAATGTTGCACCCGAGTACCAGGGTATGAAAACTGAGACATATTTGAACATGTCTCCCGATCACACGGTTGATCATACTCTGGGTTCCACATGCATGTTTTAGCTGAAGGAAGAATACCTTAAACCTGGAGAGTTGAGACCCGTGGAATGTGTACCATGCAATATGACTTCAAAGGGTCTTCATTTGCTCACCGAACCTCTCCAATCCTATCACTGCTGCATTTATGCCCCAGTACACACGCTTGATTCTCTTTCGGAGACATAGCAATCCCTAGGTTTTAAGATACTTACTAGTCAGGTACATTCTTAGGCGTTTAATATGGGGTGTTGAGTCCATTTCGTTGAGCAAGGAGTAGCTCTTGTCTGTTCCATATTTGGCTTAAGGAACTTTATCTGTGCTCATTTCAATCTCTGGTTTTATGCAGCACCCTAACTCACCTTTCCCCTTAAGCAAACATAAGTTGGTTTTCTAAATTTGAGACCCTGTTCTGTTTTGGAATTCAGTTCCAGTGTACCCAAGTTTACATTCCGTGCATTAGTGATATCTTTTGATGTTTCTTTTTTTGTGTGACTTATTTCAGTTAGAATCATCGTACCTGAATCCACTCATTATGCTGCTACGGGCCTGATGACATAGATTTCATTGCTGAGTGATACTGCATTGTACGTAAGTACCACAAGTTCTTTATCCATTTTTCACTTTCTGTGATATTGAACTTGTACGGTAAACGAGGTTCTTGTAAACAGAGGCGTCCCAAACTTTGGGGTGGCTGTGTCTTTTTGATTTTAATTTCCCTAAGCTATAGGACCATAAGTGGAAGTGCCCTAGGCTCTGTTGCTTTGTTTTTTAGATGTTTCAGGAAACACCATACACTTCTCCCAAGTGTCTGTTGGCAATTTACATCCCGCCCATCAGCATAACAAGGCTCCCAGTTCTCCATGGCCTGTCCTGCCTTTCTGGATTTTACAATTTTTTCAGATGGCCCTTTTGACCCGGGGGAAGTGAGACTTCATTGTAGTGCAGATTTCCTTTGCAAGCTTGCTTGGTTGGCCAAAAAGGGCGTATGCGTTTTTTCCTGAATATATTCAGGAAAAAACGCATACTCCCTTTTTGGCCAAGTGCATCATTGTGGACGTTCTGCCTCTTTTCCTATGCTTTCAATGCAATTCCAGTCTACCTCCTGAAATCGTTTTCCTGCAATTCTGCCCCGCTTTCAAGTCCTCTTGGCAGCCTTACTTCAGTCTATTTTTGGACGATAGCTGTCATTTATAACTCTGCAGGTTTGTGAATTACAGTGCCCCTGAGCTCCTTTCTTCAACTCGCTTTCTTGTGACCTGGCCGCAACACCGCAGGATGGCTTCAGGCCCTAATCTGGTTCCGGCACGGCACGCTGAGCCTTTGTTTATTTCCTCTTTCTGGTGGGAAATGAGAGTTAAATTTGCCCGTCCAGACACCTCCAGCTAGTCTCTCATTGGTTCTCGCTATTCCTGTTCATCTTCCGCAGAAATTGCAAACTGGGCCAAACAAGAGGTTAAAGGCGCTGACTCTCCAAGTCGGGAGAGTGTTAGTAAAGCGTCTGGAATGTTGCACCCGAGTACCAGGGGAGGAAAACTGAGACATATTTGAACACGTCTCCCAATCACATGGTTGATCATACTCTAGGTTCCACATGCATGTTTTAGCTGAAGGAAGAAAACCTTAAACCTGGGTAGTTGAAACCCGTGGAAAGGGTACCATGCAATATGACTTCAAAGGGTCTTCATTTGCTCACCGAACCTCTCCAATCCTATCACTGCTGCGTTTATGCCCCTGTACACATGCTTGATTCTCTTTCAGAGACATAGCAATCCATAGGTTTTAAGATACTTACTAGTCAGGTACATTCTTAGGCGTTTAATATGCGGTGTTGAGTCCATTTCGTTGAGCAAGGAGTAGCTCTTGTCTATTCCATATTTGGCTTAAGGAACATTATCTGTGCTCATTTCAATCTCTGGTTTTATGCAGCAACCCAACTCACCTTTCCCCTTAAGCAAGCATAAGTTGGTTTTCTAAATTTGAGAACCTGTTCTGTTTTGGAATTCAGTTCCTGTGTAGCCAAGTTTACATTCCGTTTATTAGTGATATCTTATGATGTTTCTTTTTCTGTGTGACTTATTTCAGTTAGAATCATCGTACCTGAATCCACTCATTATGCTGATACGGGCCTGATGACATAGATTTCATTGCTGAGTGATACTGCATTGTACGTAAGTACCACAAATTCTTTATCCATTTTTCACTTTCTGTGATATTGAACTTGTACGGTAAACGAGGTTCTTGTAAACAGAGGCGTCCCAAACTTTGAGGTGGCTGTGTCTTTTTGATTTTAATTTCCCTAAGCTATAGGACCATAAGTGGAAGTGCCCTAGGCTCTGTTGCTTTGTTTTTTAGATGTTTCAGGAAACACCATACACTTCTCCCGAGTGTCTGTTGGCAATTTACATCCCGCCCATCAGCATAACAAGGCTCCCAGTTCTCCATGGCCTGTTGCCTTTCTGGATTTTACACTTTTTTCAGATGGCCCTTTTGACCGGGGGGAAGTGAGACTTCATTGTAGTGCAGATTTCCTTTGCAAGCTTGCTTGGTTGGCCAAAAAGGGCGTATGCGTGTTTTCCTGAATATATTCAGGAAAAAACGCATACGCCCTTTTTGGCCAAGTGCATCATTGTGGACGTTCTGCCTCTTTTCCTATGCTTTCAATGCAATTCCAGTCTACCTCCTGAAATCGGTTTCCTGCAATTCTGCCCCGCTCTCAAGTCCTCTTGGCAGCCTTACTTCAGTCTATTTTTGGACGATAGCTGTCATTTATAACTCTGCAGGTTTGTGAATTACAGTGCCCCTGAGCTCCTTTCTTCAACTCGCTTTCTTGTGACCTGGCCGCAACACCGCAGGATGGCTTCAGGCCCTAATCTGGTTACGGCCCGGCATGCTGAGCCTTTGGTTAATTCCTCTTCCTGGTGGGAAATGAGAGTTAAATTTGCCCGTCCAGACACCTCTAGCTAGTCTCTCATTGGTTCTTGCTATTCCTGTTCATCTTCTGCAGAAATTGCAAACTGGGCCAAACAGGAGTTTAAAGGGACTGACTCTCCAAGTCGGGAGAGTGTTAGTAAAGCGTCTGGAACGTTGCACCCGAGTACTAGGGGAGGAAAACTGAGACATATTTGAACACGTCTCCCGTTCTGCAGCACCCCAACTCACCTTTACCCTTAAGCAAGCATAAGTTGGTTTTCTAAATTTGAGACCCTGTTCTGTTCTGTAATTCAGTTCCTCTGTAGCCAAGTTTACATTCCGTGTATTACTGATATCTTATGATGTTTCTTTTTCTGTGTGACTTATTTCAGTTAGAATCATCATACCTGAATCCACTCATTGTGCTGCTAAGGGCCTTGTTACACAGATTTCATTGCTGAGTGATATTGCTTTGTAAGTAAATACCACAACTTCTTTATCCATTTTTCACTTTCTGCGATGTTGAACTTGTACTGTAAAGGAGGTTCTTGTAAACAGAGCCGTTCCAAACTTTGGGGTGGCTGTGTCTTTTTGATTTTAATTTCCCTAAGCTATAGGACCATAAGTGGAAGTGCCCTAGGTTCTGTTGCTTTGTTTTTTAGATGTTTCAGGAAACACCATACACTTCTCCCGAGTGGTTGTTGGCAATTTACATCCCGCCCATCAGCATAACAAGGCTCCCAGTTCTCCATGGCCTGTCCTGCCTTTCTGGATTTTACACTTTTTTCCGATGGCCCTTTTGACCGGGGGGAAGTGAGACTTCATTGTAGTGCAGATTTACTTTGCAAGCTTGCTTGGTTGGCCAAAAAGGGCGTATGCGTTTTTTCCTGAATATATTCAGGAAAAAACGCATACGCCCTTTTTGGCCAAGTGCATCATTGTGGACGTTCTGCCTCTTTTCCTATGCTTTCAATGCAATTCCAGTCTACCTCCTGAAATCGGTTTCCTGCAATTCTGCCCCGCTTTCAAGTCCTCTTGGCAGCCTTACTTCAGTCTATTTTTGGACGATAGCTGTCATTTATAACTCTGCAGGTTTGTGAATTACAGTGCCCCTGAGCTCCTTTCTTCAACTCGCTTTCTTGTGACCTGGCCGCAACACCGCAGGATGGCTTCAGGCCCTAATCTGGTTCCGGCATGGAATGCTGAGCCTTTGGTTAATTCCTCTTCCTGGTGGGAAATGAGAGTTAAATTTGCCCGTCCAGAAACCTCCAGCTAGCCTCTCATTGGTTCTCGCTATTCCTGTTCATCTTCTGCAGAAATTGCAAACTGGGCCAAACAGGAGGTTAAAGGGACTGACTCTCCAAGTGGGGAGAGTGTTAGTAAAGCGTCTGGAATGTTCCACCCGAGTACCAGGGGAGGAAAACTGAGACATATTTGAACACGTCTCCCGATCACATGGTTGATCATACTCTGGGTTCCACATGCATGTTTTAGCTGAAGGAAGAATACCTAAAACCTGGGTAGTTGAAACCCGTGGAATGGGTACCATGCAATATGACTTCAAAGGGTCTTCATTTGCTCACCGAACCTCTCCAATCCTATCACTGCTGCGTTTATGCCCCTGTACACATGCTTGATTCTCTTTCGGAGACATAGCAATCCATAGGTTTTACGATACTTACTAGTCAGGTACATTCTTAGGCGTTTAATATGCGGTGTTGAGTCCATTTCGTTGAGCAAGGAGTAGCTCTTGTCTATTCCATATTTGGCTTAAGGAACTTTATCTGTGCTCATTTCAATCTCTGGTTTTATGCAGCACCCCAACTCACCTTTCCCCTTAAGCAAGCATAAGTTGGTTTTCTAAATTTGAGACCCTGTTCTGTTCTGTAATTCAGTTCCTGTGTAGCCAAGTTTCCATTCCGTGTATTACTGATATCTTATGATGTTTCTTTTTCTGTGTGACTTATTTCAGTTAGAATCATCATACCTGAATCCACTCATTGTGCTGCTAAGGGCCTGATGACATAGATTTCATTGCTGAGTGATATTGCTTTGTAAGTAAATACCACAACTTCTTTATCCATTTTTCACTTTCTGCGATGTTGAACTTGTACTGTAAACGAGGTTCTTGTAAACAGAGGCGTCCCAAACTTTGGGGTGGCTGTGTCTTTTTGATTTTAATTTCCCTAAGCTATAGGACCATAAGTGGCAGTGCCCTAGGCTCTGTTGCTTTGTTTTTTAGATGTTTCAGGAAACACCATACACTTCTCCCAAGTGTCTGTTGGCAATTTACATCCCGCCCATCAGCATAACAAGGCTCCCAGTTCTCCATGGCCTGTCCTGCCTTTCTGGATTTTACACTTTTTTCAGATGGCCCTTTTGACCGGGGGGAAGTGAGACTTCATTGTAGTGCAGATTTCCTTTGCAAGCTTGCTTGGTTGGCCAAAAAGGGCGTATGCGTTTTTTCCTGAATATATTCAGGAAAAAACGCATACGCCCTTTTTGGCCAAGTGCATCATTGTGGACGTTCTGCCTCTTTTCCTATGCTTTCAAAGCAATTCCAGTCTACCTCCTGAAATCGGTTTCCTGCAATTCTGCCCTGCTTTCAAGTCCTCTTGGCAGCCTTACTTCAGTATATTTTTGGACGATAGCTGTCATTTATAACTCTGCAGGTTTGTGAATTACAGTGCGCCTGAGCTCCTTTCTTCAATTCGCTTTCTTTTGAGCTGGCCGCAACACCGCAGGATGGCTTCAGGCCCTAATCTGGTTCCGGCACGGCACGCTGAGCCTTTGGTTATTTCCTCTTTCTGGTGGGAAATGAGAGTTAAATTTGCCCGTCCAGACACCTCCAGCTAGTCTCTCATTGGTTCTCGCTATTCCTGTTCATCTTCCGCAGAAACTGCAAACTGGGCCAAACAGGAGGTTAAAGGCGCTGACTCTCCAAGTCGGGAGAGTGTTAGTAAAGCGTCTGGAATGTTGCACCCGAGTACCAGGGTACGAAAACTGAGACATATTTGAACACGTCTCCCAATCACATGGTTGATCATACTCTAGTTTCCACATGCATGTTTTAGCTGAAGGAAGAATACCTTAAACCTGGGTAGTTGAAACCCGTGGAAAGGGTACCATGTAATATGACTTCAAAGGGTCTTCATTTGCTCACCGAACCTCTCCAATCCTATCACTGCTGCGTTTATGCCCCTGTACACATGCTTGATTCTCTTTCAGAGACATAGCAATCCATAGGTTTTAAGATACTTACTAGTCAGGTACATTCTTAGGCGTTTAATATGCGGTGTTGAGTCCATTTCGTTGAGCAAGGAGTAGCTCTTGTCTATTCCATATTTGGCTTAAGGAACATTATCTGTGCTCATTTCAATCTCTGGTTTTATGCAGCAACCCAACTCACCTTTCCCCTTAAGCAAGCATAAGTTGGTTTTCTAAATTTGAGAACCTGTTCTGTTTTGGAATTCAGTTCCTGTGTAGCCAAGTTTACATTCCGTTTATTAGTGATATCTTATGATGTTTCTTTTTCTGTGTGACTTATTTCAGTTAGAATCATCGTACCTGAATCCACTCATTATGCTGATATGGGCCTGATGACATAGATTTCATTGCTGAGTGATACTGCATTGTACGTAAGTACCACAAGTTCTTTATCCATTTTTCACTTTCTGTGATATTGAACATGTACGGTAAACGAGGTTCTTGTAAACAGAGGCGTCCCAAACTTTGAGGTGGCTGTGTCTTTTTGATTTTAATTTCCCTAAGCTATAGGACCATAAGTGGAAGTGCCCTAGGCTCTGTTGCTTTGTTTTTTAGATGTTTCAGGAAACACCATACACTTCTCCCGAGTGTCTGTTGGCAATTTACATCCTGCCCATCAGCATAACAAGGCCCCCAGTTCTCCATGGCCTGTTGCCTTTCTGGATTTTACACTTTTTTCAGATGGCCCTTTTGACCGGGGGGAAGTGAGACTTCATTGTAGTGCAGATTTCCTTTGCAAGCTTGCTTGGTTGGCCAAAAAGGGCGTATGCGTGTTTTCCTGAATATATTCAGGAAAAAACGCATACGCCCTTTTTGGCCAAGTGCATCATTGTGGACGTTCTGCCTCTTTTCCTATGCTTTCAATGCAATTCCAGTCTACCTCCTGAAATCGGTTTCCTGCAATTCTGCCCCGCTTTCAAGTCCTCTTGGCAGCCTTACTTCAGTCTATTTTTGGACGATAGCTGTCATTTATAACTCTGCAGGTTTGTGAATTACAGTGCCCCTGAGCTCCTTTCTTCAACTCGCTTTCTTGTGACCTGGCCGCAACACCGCAGGATGGCTTCAGGCCCTAATCTGTTTACCGCCCGGCATGCTGAGCCTTTGGTTAATTCCTCTTCCTGGTGGGAAATGAGAGTTAAATTTGCCCGTCCAGACACCTCCAGCTAGTCTCTCATTGGTTCTCGCTATTCCTGTTCATCTTCCGCAGAAATTGCAAACTGGGCCAAACAGGAGGTTAAAGGGACTGACTCTCCAAGTCGGGAGAGTGTTAGTAAAGCGTCTGGAATGTTGCACCCGAGTACTAGGGGAGGAAAACTGAGACATATTTGAACACGTCTCCCGTTCACATGGTTGATCATACTCTGGGTTCCACATGCATGTTTTAGCTGAAGGAAGAATACCTTAAACCTGGAGAGTTGAGACCCGTGGAATGGGTACCATGCAATATGACTTCAAAGGGTCTTCATTTGCTCACCGAACCTCTCCAATCCTATCACTGCTGCGTTTATGCCCCTGTACACATGCTTGATTCTCTTTCAGAGACATAGCAATCCATAGGTTTTAAGATACTTACTAGTCAGGTACATTCTTAGGCGTTTAATATGCGGTGTTGAGTCCATTTCGTTGAGCAAGGAGTAGCTCTTGTCTATTCCATATTTGGCTTAAGGAACTTTATCTGTGCTCATTTCAATCTCTGGTTTTATGCAGCACCCCAACTCACCTTTACCCTTAAGCAAGCATAAGTTGGTTTTCTAAATTTGAGACCCTGTTCTGTTCTGTAATTCAGTTCCTGTGTAGCCAAGTTTCCATTCCGTGTATTACTGATATCTTATGATGTTTCTTTTTCTGTGTGACTTATTTCAGTTAGAATCATCATACCTGAATCCACTCATTGTGCTGCTAAGGGCCTGATGACATAGATTTCATTGCTGAGTGATATTGCTTTGTAAATAAATACCACAACTTCTTTATCCATTTTTCACTTTCTGCGATGTTGAACTTGAACTGTAAACGAGGTTCTTGTAAACAGAGCCGTTCCAAACTTTGGGGTGGCTCTGTCTTTTTGATTTTAAATTCCCTAAGCTATAGGACCATAAGTGGAAGTGCCCTAGGCTCTGTTGCTTTGTTTTTTAGATGTTTCAGGAAACACCATACACTTCTCCCGAGTGGTTATTGGCAATTTACATCCCGCCCTTCAGCATAACAAGGCTCCCAGTTCTCCATGGCCTGTCCTGCCTTTCTGGATTTTACACTTTTTTCAGATGGCCCTTTTGACCGGGGGGAAGTGAGACTTCATTGTAGTGCAGATTTCCTTTGCAAGCTTGCTTGGTTGGCCAAAAAGTGCGTATGCGTTTTTTCCTGAATATATTCAGGAAAAAATGCATACGCCCTTTTTGGCCAAGTGCATCATTGTGGACGTTCTGCCTCTTTTCCTATGCTTTCAGTGCATTCCAGTCTACCTCCTGAAATCGGTTTCCTGCAATTCTGCCCCGCTTTCAAGTCCTCTTGGCAGCCTTACTTCAGTCTATTTTTGGACGATAGCTGTCATTTATAACTCTGCAGGTTTGTAAATTACAGTGCCCCTGAGCTCCTTTCTTCAACTCGCTTTCTTTTGAGCTGGCCGCAACACCGCAGGATGGCTTCAGGCCCTAATCTGGTTCTGGTACGGCACGCTGAGCCTTTGGTTATTTCCTCTTCCTGGTGGGAAATGAGAGTTAAATTTGCCCGTCCAGACACCTCCAGCTAGCCTCTCATTGGTTCTCGCTATTCCTGTTCATCTTCCACAGAAATTGCAAACTGGGCCAAACAGGAGGTTAAAGGGACTGACTCTCCAAGTCGGGAGAGTGTTAGTAAAGCGTCTGGAATGTTGCACCCGAGTACCAGGGGAGGAAAACTGAGACATATTTGAACACGTCTCCCATTCACATGGTTGATCATACTTGGGTTCCACATGCATGTTTTAGCTGAAGGAAGAATACCTTAAACCTGGAGAGTTGAGACCCGTGTAATGGGTACCATGCAATATGACTTCAAAGGTTCTTCATTTGCGCACCAAACCTCCCCAATCCTATCACTGCTGCGTTTATGCCGCTGTATACATGCTTGATTCTCTTTCGGAGACATAGCAATCCATAGTTTTTAAGATACTTACTAGTCAGGTACATTCTTAGGCGTTTAATATGCGGTGTTGAGTCCATTTCGTTGAGCAAGGAGTAGCTCTTGTCTATTCCATATTTGGCTTAAGGAACTTTATCTGTGCTCATTTCAATCTCTGGTTTTATGCAGCACCCCAACTCACCTTTCCCCTTAAGCAAGAATAAGTTGGTTTTCTAAATTTGAGACCCTGTTCTGTTCTGTAATTCAGTTCCTGTGTAACCAAGTTTATATTCCGTGTATTAATTATATCTTATGATGTTTCTTTTTCTGTGTGACTTATTTCAGTTAGAATCATCATACCTGAATCCACTCATTGTGCTTCTAAGGGCCTGATGACACAGATTTCATTGCTGTGTGATATTGCTTTGTAAGTAAATACCACAATTTCTTTATCCATTTTTCACTTTCTGCGATGTTGAACTTGTACTGTAAACGAGGTTATTGTAAACAGAGCCGTTCCAAACTTTGGGGTGGCTGTGTCTTTTTGATTTTAATTTCCCTAAGCTATAGGACCATAAGTGGAAGTGCCCTAGGTTCTGTTGCTTTGTTTTTTAGATGTTTCAGGAAACACCATACATTTCTCCCGAGTGTCTGTTGGCAATTTACATCCCGCCCATCAGCATAACAAGGCTCCCAGTTCTCCATGGCCTGTCCTGCCTTTCTGGATTTTACACTTTTTTCAGATGGCCCTTTTGACCGGGGGGAAGTGAGACTTCATTGTAGTGCAGATTTCCTTTGGAAGTTTGCTAGGTTGGTCAAAAAGGGCGTATGCGTTTTTTCCTGAATATATTCAGGAAAAAACGCATACGCCCTTTTTGGCCAAGTGCATCATTGTGGACGTTCTGCCTCTTTTCCTATGCTTTCAATGCAATTCCAGTCTACCTCCTGAAATCGGATTCCTGCAATTCTGCCCCGCTTTCAAGTCCTCTTGGCAGCCTTACTTCAGTCTATTTTTGGACGATAGCTGTCATTTATAACTCTGCAGGTTTGTGAATTACAGTGCCCCTGAGCTCCTTTCTTCAACTCGCTTTCTTGTGACCTGGCCGCAACACCGCAGGATGGCTTCAGGCCCTAATCTGTTTCCGGCATGGCATGCTGAGCCTTTGGTTAATTCCTCTTCCTGGTGGGAAATGAGAGTTAAATTTGCCCGTCCAGACACCTCCAGCTAGCCTCTCATTGGTTCTCGCTATTCCTGTTCATCTTCTGTAGAAATTGCAAACTGGGCCAAACAGGAGGTTAAAGGGACTGACTCTCCAAGTCGGGAGAGTGTTAGTAAAGTGTCTGGAATGTTGCACCCGAGTACCAGGGTACGAAAACTGAGACATATTTGAACACATCTCCCGATCACATGGTTGATCATACTCTAGGTTCCACATGCATGTTTTAGCTGAAGGAAGAATACCTTAAACCTGGAGAGTTGAGACCCGTGTAATGGGTACCATGCAATATGACTTCAAAGGGTCTTCATTTGCTCACCGAACCTCTCCAATCCTATCACTGCTGCATTTATGCCCCTGTACACATGCTTGATTCTCTTTTAGAGACATAGCAATCCATAGGTTTTAAGATACTTACTAGTCAGGTACATTCTTAGGCGTTTAATATGGGGTGTTGAGTCCATTTCGTTGAGCAAGGAGTAGCTCTTGTCTATTCCATATTTGGCTTAAGGAACTTTATCTGTGCTCATTTCAATCTCTGGTTTTATGCAGCACCCTAACTCACCTTTACCCTTAAGCAAGGATAAGTTGGTTTTCTAAATTTGAGACCCTGTTCTGTTCTGTAATTCAGTTCCTGTGTAGCCAAGTTTACATTCCGTGTATTACTGATATCTTATGATGTTTCTTTTTCTGTGTGACTTATTTCAGTTAGAATCATCATACCTGAATCCACTCATTGTGCTGCTAAGGGCCTGATGACACAGATTTCATTGCTGAGTGATATTGCTTTGTAAGTAAATACCACAACTTCTTTATCCATTTTTCACTTTCTGCGATGTTGAACTTATACTGTAAACGAGGTTCTTGTAAACAGAGCAGTTCCAAACTTTGGGGTGGCTGTGTCTTTTTGATTTTAATTTCCCTAAGCTATAGGACCATAAGTGGAAGTGCCCTAGGTTCTGTTCCTTTGTTTTTTAGATGTTTCAGGAAACACCATACACTTCTCCCAAGTGGTTGTTGGCAATTTACATCCCGCCCATCAGCATAACAAGGCTCCCAGTTCTCCATGGCCTGTCCTGCCTTTCTGGATTTTACACTTTTTTCAGATGGCCCTTTTGACCGGGGGGAAGTGAGACTTCATTGTAGTGCAGATTTGCTTTGCAAGCTTGCTTGGTTGGCCAAAAAGGGCGTATGCGTTTTTTCCTGAATATATTCAGGAAAAAACGCATACGCCCTTTTTGGCCAAGTGCATCATTGTGGACGTTCTGCCTCTTTTCCTATGCTTTCAATGCAATTCCAGTCTCCCTCCTGAAATCGGTTTCCTGCAATTCTGCCCCGCTTTCAAGTCCTCTTGGCAGCCTTACTTCAGTCTATTTTTGGACGATAGCTGTCATTTATAACTCTGCAGGTTTGTGAATTACAGTGCCCCTGCGCTCCTTTCTTCAACTTGCTTTCTTGTGACCTGGCCGCAACACCGCAGGATGGCTTCAGGCCCTAATCTGGTTCCGGCCCGGCACGCTGAGCCTTTGGTTATTTCCTCTTCCTCGTGGGAAATGAGAGTTAAATTTGCCCGTCCAGACACCTCCAGCTAGCCTCTCATTGGTTCTCGCTATTCCTGTTCATCTTCCACAGAAATTGCAAACTGTGCCAAACAGGAGGTTAAATGACTGACTCTCCAAGTCGGGAGAGTGTTAGTAAAGCGTCTGGAATGTTGCACCCGAGTACCAGGGTACGAAAACTGAGACATATTTGAACACGTCTGCCGATCACATGGTTGATCATACTCTAGGTTACACATGCATGTTTTAGCTGAAGGAAGAATACCTTAAACCTGGGTAGTTGAAACCCGTGGAATGGGTACCATGCAATATGACTTCAAAGGGTCTTCATTTGCTCACCGAACCTCTCCAATCCTATCACTGCTGCGTTTATGCCCCTGTACACATGCTTGATTCTCTTTTGGAGACATAGCAATCCATAGGTTTTAAGATACTTACTAGTCAGGTACATTCTTAGGCGTTTAATATGGGGTGTTGAGTCCATTTCGTTGAGCAAGGAGTAGCTCTTGTCTATTCCATATTTGGCTTAAGGAACTTTATCTGTGCTCATTTCAATCTCTGGTTTTATGCAGCACCCCAACTCACCTTTACCCTTAAGCAAGAATAAGTTGGTTTTCTAAATTTGAGACCCTGTTCTGTTCTGTAATTCAGTTCCTGTGTAGCCAAGTTTACATTCCGTGTATTACTGATATCTTATGATGTTTCTTTTTCTGTGTGACTTATTTCAGTTAGAATCATCATACCTGAATCCACTCATTGTGCTGCTAAGGGCCTGATGACATGGATTTCATTGCTGAGTGATATTGCTTTGTAAGTTAATACCACAACTTCTTTATCCATTTTTCACTTTCTGCGATGTTGAACTTGTACTGTAAACGAGGTTCTTGTAAACAGAGGCGTCTCAAAATTTGGGGTGGCTGTGTCTTTTTGATTTTAATTTCCCTAAGCTATAGGACCATAAGTGGCAGTGCCCTAGGCTCTGTTGCTTTGTTTTTTAGATGTTTCAGGAAACACCATACACTTCTCCCGAGTGTCTGTTGGCAATTTACATCCCGCCCATCAGCATAACAAGGCTCCCAGTTCTCCATGGCCTGTCCTGCCTTTCTGGATTTTACACGTTTTTCAGATGGCCCTTTTGACCGGGGGGAAGTGAGACTTCATTGTAGTGCAGATTTCCTTTGCAAGCTTGCTTGGTTGGCCAAAAAGGGCGTATGCGTTTTTTCCTGAATATATTCAGGAAAAAACGCATACGCCCTTTTTGGCTAAGTGCATCATTGTGGACGTTCTGCTTCTTTTCCTATGCTTTCAATGCAATTCCAGTCTACCTCCTGAAATCGGTTTCCTGCAATTCTGCCCCGCTTTCAAGTCCTCTTGGCAGCCTTACTTCAGTCTATTTTTGGACGATAGCTGTCATTTATAACTCTGCAGGTTTGTGAATTACAGTGCCCCTGAGCTCCTTTCTTCAACTCGCTTTCTTGTGACCTGGCCGCAACACCGCAGGATGGCTTCAGGCCCTAATCTGGTTCCGGCCCGGCATGCTGAGCCTTTGGTTAATTCCTCTTCCTGGTGGGAAATGAGAGTTAAATTTGCCCGTCCAGACACCTCCAGCTAGTCTCTCATTGGTTTTCGCTATTCCTGTTCATCTTCCGCAGAAATTGCAAACTGGGCCAAACAGGAGGTTAAAGGGACTGACTCTCCAAGTGGGGAGAGTGTTAGTAAAGCGTCTGGAATGTTGCACCCGAGTACCAGGGGAGGAAAACTGAGACATATTTGAACACGTCTCCCGATCACATGGTTGATCATACTCTAGGTTCCACATGCATGTTTTAGCTGAAGGAAGAATACCTTAAACCTGGGTAGTTGAAACCCGTGGAATGGGTACCATGCAATATGACTTCAAAGGGTCTTCATTTGCTCACCGAACCTCTCCAATCCTATCACTGCTGCGTTTATGCCCCTGTACACATGCTTGATTCTCTTTCGGAGTCATAGCAATCCATAGGTTTTAAGATACTTACAAGTCAGGTACATTTTTAGGCGTTTAATATGCGGTGTTGAGTCCATTTCGTTGAGCAAGGAGTAGCTCTTGTCTATTCCATATTTGGCTTAAGGAACTTTATCTGTGCTCATTTCAATCTCTGGTTTTATGCAGCACCCCAACTCACCTTTACCCTTAAGCAAGCATAAGTTGTTTTTCTAAATTTGAGACCCTGTTCTGTTCTGTAATTCAGTTCCTGTGTAGCCAAGTTTCCATTCCGTGTATTACTGATATCTTATGATGTTTCTTTTTCTGTGTGACTTATTTCAGTTAGAATCATCATACCTGAATCCACTCATTGTGCTGCTAAGGGCCTGATGACAAAGATTTCATTGCTGAGAGATATTGCTTTGTAAGTGAATACCACAACTTCTTTATCCATTTTTCACTTTGTGCGATGTTGAACTTGTACTGTAAACGAGGTTCTTGTAAACAGAGCCATTCCAAACTTTGGGGTGTCTGTGTCTTTTTGATTTTAATTTCCCTAAGCTATAGGACCATAAGTGGAAGTGCCCTAGGCTCTGTTGCTTTGTTTTTTAGATGTTTCAGGAAACACCATACACTTCTCCCGAGTGGTTGTTGGCAATTTAAATCCCGCCCATCAGCATAACAAGGCTCCCAGTTCTCCATGGCCTGTCCTGCCTTTCTGGATTTTACACTTTTTTCAGATGGCCCTTTTGACCGGGGGGAAGTGAGACTTCATTGTAGTGCAGATTTCCTTTGCAAGCTTGCTTGGTTGGCCAAAAAGTGCGTATGCGTTTTTTCCTGAATATATTCAGGAAAAAACGCATACGCCCTTTTTGGCCAAGTGCATCATTGTGGACGTTCTGCCTCTTTTCCTATGCTTTCAATGCAATTCCAGTCTACCTCCTGAAATCGGTTTCCTGCAATTCTGCCCCGCTTTCAAGTCCTCTTGGCAGCCTTACTTCAGTCTATTTTTGGACGATAGCTGTCATTTATAACTCTGCAGGTTTGTGAATTACAGTGCCCCTGAGCTCCTTTCTTCAACTCGCTTTCTTGTGACCTGGCCGCAACACCGCAGGATGGCTTCAGGCCCTAATCTGGTTACGGCCCGGCATGCTGAGCCTTTGGTTAATTCCTCTTCGTGGTGGGAAATGAGAGTTAAATTTGCCCGTCCAGACACCTCCAGCTAGCCTCTCATTGGTTCTCGCTATTCCTGTTCATCTTCCGCAGAAATTGCAAACTGGGCCAAACAGGAGGTTAAAGGGACTGACTCTCCAAGTGGGGAGAGTGTTAGTAAAGCGTCTGGAATGTTGCACCCGAGTACCAGGGGAGGAAAACTGAGACATATTTGAACACGTCTCCCGATCACATGGTTGATCATACTCTAGGTTCCACATGCATGTTTTAGCTGAAGGAAGAATACCTAAAACCTGGATAGTTGAAACCCGTGGAATGGGTACCATGCAATATGACTTCAAAGGGTCTTCATTTGCTCACCGAACCTCTCCAATCCTATCACTGCTGCGTTTATGCCCCTGTACACATGCTTGATTCTCTTTCGGAGACATAGCAATCCATAGGTTTTAAGATACTTACTAGTCAGGTACATTCTTAGGCGTTTAATATTGGGTGTTGAGTCCATTTCGTTGAGCAAGGAGTAGCTCTTGTCTATTCCATATTTGGCTTAAGGAACTTTATCTGTGCTCATTTCAATCTCTGGTTTTATGCAGCACCCTAACTCACCTTTACCCTTAAGCAAGAATAAGTTGGTTTTCTAAATTTGAGACCCTGTTCTGTTCTGTAATTCAGTTCCTGTGTAGCCAAGTTTCCATTCCGTGTATTACTGATATCTTATGATGTTTCTTTTTCTGTGTGACTTATTTCAGTTAGAATCATCATACCTGAATCCACTCATTGTGCTGCTAAGGGCCTGATGACACAGATTTCATTGCTGAGTGATATTGCTTTGTAAGTAAATACCACAACTTCTTTATCCATTTTTCACTTTCTGCGATGTTGAACTTATACTGTAAACGAGGTTCTTGTAAACAGAGCCGTTCCAAACTTTGGGGTGGCTGTGTCTTTTTGATTTTAATTTCCCTAAGCTATAGGACCATAAGTGGAAGTGCCCTAGGTTCTGTTGCTTTGTTTTTTAGATGTTTCAGGAAACACCATACACTTCTCCCAAGTGGTTTTTGGCAATTTACATCCCGCCCATCAGCATAACAAGGCTCCCAGTTCTCCATGGCCTGTCCTGCCTTTCTGGATTTTACACTTTTTTCAGATGGCCCTTTTGACCGGGGGGAAGTGAGACTTCATTGTAGTGCAGATTTCCTTTGCAAGCTTGCTTGGTTGGCCAAAAAGGGCGTATGCGTTTTTTCCTGAATATATTCAGGAAAAAACGCATACGCCCTTTTTGGCCAAGTGCATCATTGTGGACGTTCTGCCTCTTTTCCTATGCTTTCAATGCAATTCCAGTCTCCCTCCTGAAATCGGTTTCCTGCAATTCTGCCCCGCTTTCAAGTCCTCTTGGCAGCCTTACTTCAGTCTATTTTTGGACGATAGCTGTCATTTATAACTCTGCAGGTTTGTGAATTACAGTACCCCTGAGCTCCTTTCTTCAACTTGCTTTCTTGTGACCTGGCCGCAACACCGCAGGATGGCTTCAGGCCCTAATCTGGTTCCGGCACGGCACGCTGAGCCTTTGGTTATTTCCTCTTCCTGGTGGGAAATGAGAGTTAAATTTGCCCGTCCAGACACCTCCAGCTAGCCTCTCATTGGTTCTCGCTATTCCTGTTCATCTTCCGCAGAAATTGCAAACTGGGCCAAACAGGAGGTTAAAGGGACTGACTCTCCAAGTGGGGAGAGTGTTAGTAAAGCGTCTGGAATGTTGCACCCGAGTACCAGGGGAGGAAAACTGAGACATATTTGAACATGTCTCCCGATCACATGGTTGATCATACTTTAGGTTCCACATGCATGTTTTAGCTGAAGGAAGAATACCTTAAACCTGGGTAGTTGAAACCCGTGGAATGGGTACCATGCAATATGACTTCAAAGGGTCTTCATTTGCTCACCGAACCTCTCCAATCCTATCACTGCTGCGTTTATGCCCCTGTACACATGCTTGATTCTCTTTCGGAGTCATAGCAATCCATAGGTTTTAAGATACTTACAAGTCAGGTACATTCTTAGGCGTTTAATATGCGGTGTTGAGTCCATTTCGTTGAGCAAGGAGTAGCTCTTGTCTATTCCATATTTGGCTTAAGGAACTTTATCTGTGCTCATTTCAATCTCTGGTTTTATGTAGCACCCCAACTCACCTTTACCCTTAAGCAAGCATAAGTTGTTTTTCTAAATTTGAGACCCTGTTCTGTTCTGTAATTCAGTTCCTGTGTAGCCAAGTTTCCATTCCTTGTATTACTGATATCTTATGATGTTTCTTTTTCTGTGTGACTTATTTCAGTTAGAATCATCATACCTGAATCCACTCATTGTGCTGCTAAGGGCCTGATGACATAGATTTCATTGCTGAGAGATATTGCTTTGTAAGTGAATACCACAACTTCTTTATCCATTTTTCACTTTGTGCGATGTTGAACTTGTACTGTAAACGAGATTCTTGTAAACAGAGCCATTCCAAACTTTGGGGTGGCTGTGTCTTTTTGATTTTAATTTCCCTAAGCTATAGGACCATAAGTGGAAGTGCCCTAGGCTCTGTTGCTTTGTTTTTTAGATGTTTCAGGAAACACCATACACTTCTCCCGAGTGGTTGTTGGCAATTTACATCCCGCCCATCAGCATAACAAGGCTCCCAGTTCTCCATGGCCTGTCCTGCCTTTCTGGATTTTACACTTTTTTCAGATGGCCCTTTTGACCGGGGGGAAGTGAGACTTCATTGTAGTGCAGATTTCCTTTGCAAGCTTGCTTGGTTGGCCAAAAAGTGCGTATGCGTTTTTTCCTGAATATATTCAGGAAAAAACGCATATGCCCTTTTTGGCCAAGTGCATCATTGTGGACGTTCTGCCTCTTTTCCTATGCTTTCAATGCAATTCCAGTCTACCTCCTGAAATCGGTTTCCTGCAATTCTGCCCCGCTTTCAAGTCCTCTTGGCAGCCTTACTTCAGTCTATTTTTGGACGATAGCTGTCATTTATAACTCTGCAGGTTTGTGAATTACAGTGCCCCTGAGCTCCTTTCTTCAACTCGCTTTCTTGTGACCTGGCCGCAACACCGCAGGATGGCTTCAGGCCCTAATCTGGTTCCGGCCCGGCATGCTGAGCCTTTGGTTAATTCCTCTTCGTTGTGGGAAATGAGAGTTAAATTTGCCCGTCCAGACACCTCCAGCTAGCCTCTCATTGGTTCTCGCTATTCCTGTTCATCTTCCGCAGAAATTGCAAACTGGGCCAAACAGGAGGTTAAAGGGACTGACTCTCCAAGTGGGGAGAGTGTTAGTAAAGCGTCTGGAATGTTGCACCCGAGTACCAGGGGAGGAAAACTGAGACATATTTGAACACGTCTCCCGATCACATGGTTGATCATACTCTAGGTTCCACATGCATGTTTTAGCTGAAGGAAGAATACCTAAAACCTGGATAGTTGAAACCCGTGGAATGGGTACCATGCAATATGACTTCAAAGGGTCTTCATTTGCTCACCGAACCTCTCCAATCCTATCACTGCTGCGTTTATGCCCCTGTACACATGCTTGATTCTCTTTCGGAGACATAGCAATCCATAGGTTTTAAGATACTTACTAGTCAGGTACATTCTTAGGTGTTTAATATGCGGTGTTGAATCCATTTCGTTGAGCAAGGAGTAGCTCTTGTCTATTCCATATTTGACTTAAGGAACTTTATCTGTGCTCATTTCAATCTCTGGTTTTATGCAGCACCCCAACTCACCTTTACCCTTAAGCAAGCATAAGTTGGTTTTCTAAATTTGAGAGCCTGTTCTGTTCTGTAATTCAGTTCCTGTGTAGCCAAGTTTCCATTCCGTGTATTACTGATATCTTATGATGTTTCTTTTTCTGTGTGACTTATTTCAGTTAGAATCATCATACCTGAATCCACTCATTGTGCTGCTAAGGGCCTGATGACATAGATTTCATTGCTGAGAGATATTGCTTTGTAAGTGAATACCGCAACTTCTTTATCCATTTTTCACTTTCTGCGATGTTGAACTTGTACTGTAAACGAGGTTCTTGTAAACAGAGCCGTTCCAAACTTTGGGGTGGCTGTGTCTTTTTGATTTTAATTTCCCTAAGCTATAGGACCATAAGTGGAAGTGCCCTAGGCTCTGTTGCTTTGTTTTTTAGATATTTCAGGAAACACCATACACTTCTCCCGAGTGGTTGTTGGCAATTTACATCCCGCCCATCAGCATAACAAGGCTCCCAGTTCTCCATGGCCTGTCCTGCCTTTCTGGATTTTACACTTTTTCAGATGGCCCTTTGACCGGGGGGAAGTGAGACTTCATTGTAGTGCAGATTTCCTTTGCAAGCTTGCTTGGTTGGCCAAAAAGGGCGTATGCGTTTTTTCCTGAATATATTCAGGAAAAAACGCATACGCCCTTTTTGGCCAAGTGCATCATTGTGGACGTTCTGCCTCTTTTCCTATGCTTTCAATGCAATTCCAGTCTACCTCCTGAAATCGGTTTCCTGCAATTCTGCCCCGCTTTCAAGTCCTCTTGGCAGCCTTACTTCAGTGTATTTTTGGACGATAGCTGTCATTTATAACTCTGCAGGTTTGTGAATTACAGTGCCCCTGAGCTCCTTTCTTCAACTCGCTTTCTTGTGACCTGGCCGCAACATCGCAGGATGGCTTCAGGCCCTAATCTGGTTCCGGCCCGGCATGCTGAGCCTTTGGTTAATTCCTCTTCCTGGTGGGAAATGAGAGTTAAATTTGCCCGTCCAGACACCTCCAGCTAGCCTCTCATTGGTTCTCGCTATTCCTGTTCATCTTCCGCAGAAATTGCAAACTGGGCCAAACAGGAGGTTAAAGGGACTGACTCTCCAAGTGGGGAGAGTGTTAGTAAAGCGTCTGGAATGTTGCACCCGAGTACCAGGGGAGGAAAACTGAGACATATTTGAACACGTCTCCCGATCACATGGTTGATCATACTCTAGGTTCCACATGCATGTTTTAGCTGAAGGAAGAATACCTAAAACCTGGGTAGTTGAAACTCGTGGAATGGGTATCATGCAATATGACTTCAAAGGGTCTTCATTTGCTCACCGAACCTCTCCAATCCTATCACTGCTGCGTTTATGCCCCTGTACACATGCTTGATTCTCTTTCGGAGACATAGCAATCCATAGGTTTTAAGATACTTACTAGTCAGGTACATTCTTAGGCGTTTAATATGCGGTGTTGAATCCATTTCGTTGAGCAAGGAGTAGCTCTTGTCTATTCCATATTTGACTTAAGGAACTTTATCTGTGCTCATTTCAATCTCTGGTTTTATGCAGCACCCCAACTCACCTTTACCCTTAAGAAAGCATAAGTTGGTTTTCTAAATTTGAGACCCTGTTCTGTTCTGTAATTCAGTTCCTGTGTAGCCAAGTTTCCATTCCGTGTATTACTGATATCTTATGATGTTTCTTTTTCTGTGTGACTTATTTCAGTTAGAATCATCATACCTGAATCCACTCATTGTGCTGCTAAGGGCCTGATGACACAGATTTCATTGCTGAGTGATATTGCTTTGTAAGTAAATACCACAACTTCTTTATCCATTTTTCACTTTCTGCGATGTTGAACTTGTACTGTAAACGAGGTTCTTGTAAACAGAGCCGTTCCAAACTTTGGGGTGGCTGTGTCTTTTTGATTTTAATTTCCCTAAGCTATAGGACCATAAGTGGAAGTGCCCTAGGCTCTGTTGCTTTGTTTTTTAGATGTTTCAGGAAACACCATACACTTCTCCCGAGTGGTTGTTGGCAATTTACATCCCGCCCATCAGCATAACAAGGCTCCCAGTTCTCCATGGCATGTCCTGCCTTTCTGGATTTTACACTTTTTTCAGATGGCCCTTTTGACCGGGGGGAAGTGAGACTTCATTGTAGTGCAGATTTGCTTTGCAAGCTTGCTTGGTTGGCCAAAAAGGGCGTATGCGTTTTTTCCTGAATATATTCAGGAAAAAACGCATACGCCCTTTTTGGCCAAGTGCATCATTGTGGACGTTCTGCCTCTTTTCCTATGCTTTCAATGCAATTCCAGTCTACCTCCTGAAATCGGTTTCCTGCAATTCTGCCCCGCTTTCAAGTCCTCTTGGCAGCCTTACTTCAGTCTATTTTTGGACGATAGCTGTCATTTATAACTCTGCAGGTTTGTGAATTACAGTGCCCCTGAGCTCCTTTCTTCAACTCGCTTTCTTGTGACCTGGCCGCAACACCGCAGGATGGCTTCAGGCCCTAATCTGGTTCCGGCCCGGCATGCTGAGCCTTTGGTTAATTCCTCTTCCTGGTGGGAAATGAGAGTTAAATTTGCCCGTCCAGACACCTCCAGCTAGCCTCTCATTGGTTCTCGCTATTCCTGTTCATCTTCCGCAGAAATTGCAAACTGGGCCAAACAGGAGGTTAAAGGGACTGACTCTCCAAGTGGGGAGAGTGTTAGTAAAGCATCTGGAATGTTGCACCCGAGTACCAGGGGAGGAAAACTGAGACATATTTGAACACGTCTCCCGATCACATGGTTGATCATACTCTAGGTTCCACATGCATGTTTTAGCTGAAGGAAGAATACCTAAAACCTGGGTAGTTGAAACTCGTGGAATGGGTATCATGCAATATGACTTCAAAGGGTCTTCATTTGCTCACCGAACCTCTCCAATCCTATCACTGCTGCGTTTATGCCCCTGTACACATGCTTGATTCTCTTTCGGAGACATAGCAATCCATAGGTTTTAAGATACTTACTAGTCAGGTACATTCTTAGGCGTTTAATATGCGGTGTTGAATCCATTTCGTTGAGCAAGGAGTAGCTCTTGTCTATTCCATATTTGACTTAAGGAACTTTATCTGTGCTCATTTCAATCTCTGGTTTTATGCAGCACCCCAACTCACCTTTACCCTTAAGCAAGCATAAGTTGGTTTTCTAAATTTGAGACCCTGTTCTGTTCTGTAATTCAGTTCCTGTGTAGCCAAGTTTCCATTCCGTGTATTACTGATATCTTATGATGTTTCTTTTTCTGTGTGACTTATTTCAGTTAGAATCATCATACCTGAATCCACTCATTGTGCTGCTAAGGGCCTGATGACACAGATTTCATTGCTGAGTGATATTGCTTTGTAAGTAAATACCACAACTTCTTTATCCATTATTCACTTTCTGCGATGTTGAACTTGTACTGTAAACGAGGTTCTTGTAAACAGAGCCGTTCCAAACTTTGGGGTGGCTGTGTCTTTTTGATTTTAATTTCCTTAAGCTATAGGACCATAAGTGGAAGTGCCCTAGGTTCTGTTGCTTTGTTTTTTAGATGTTTCAGGAAACACCATACACTTCTCCCGAGTGGTTGTTGGCAATTTACATCCCGCCCTATAGCATAACAAGGCTCCCAGTTCTCCATGGCCTGTCCTGCCTTTCTGGATTTTACACTTTTTTCAGATGGCCCTTTTGACCGGGGGGAAGTGAGACTTCATTGTAGTGCAGATTTCCTTTGCAAGCTTGCTTGGTTGGCCAAAAAGGGCGTATGCATTTTTTCCTGAATATATTCAGGAAAAAACGCATACGCCCTTTTTGGCCAAGTGCATCATTGTGGACGTTCTGCCTCTTTTCCTATGCTTTCAATGCAATTCCAGTCTACCTCCTGAAATCGGTTTCCTGCAATTCTGCCCCGCTTTCAAGTCCTCTTGGCAGCCTTACTTCAGTCTATTTTTGGACGATAGCTGTCATTTATAACTCTGCAGGTTTGTGAATTACAGTGCCCCTGAGCTCCTTTCTTCAACTCGCTTTCTTGTGACCTGGCCGCAACACCGCAGGATGGCTTCAGGCCCTAATCTGGTTCCGGCCCGGCATGCTGAGCCTTTGGTTAATTCCTCTTCCTGGTGGGAAATGAGAGTTAAATTTGCCCGTCCAGACACCTCCAGCTAGCCTCTCATTGGTTCTCGCTATTCCTGTTCATCTTCCGCAGAAATTGCAAACTGGGCCAAACAGGAGGTTAAAGGGACTGACTCTCCAAGTGGGGAGAGTGTTAGTAAAGCGTCTGGAATGTTGCACCCGAGTACCAGGGGAGGAAAACTGAGACATATTTGAACACATCTCCCGATCACATGGTTGATCATACTCTAGGTTCCACATGCATGTTTTAGCTGAAGGAAGAATACCTAAAACCTGGGTAGTTGAAACCCGTGGAATGGGTACCATGCAATATGACTTCAAAGGGTCTTCATTTGCTCACCGAACCTCTCCAATCCTATCACTGCTGCGTTTATGCCCCTGTACACATGCTTGATTCTCTTTCGGAGACATAGCAATCCATAGGTTTCAAGATACTTACTAGTCAGGTACATTCTTAGGTGTTTAATATGCGGTGTTGAATCCATTTCGTTGAGCAAGGAGTAGCTCTTGTCTATTCCATATTTGACTTAAGGAACTTTATCTATGCTCATTTCAATCTCTGGTTTTATGCAGCACCCCAACTCACCTTTACCCTTAAGCAAGCATAAGTTGGTTTTCTAAATTTGAGACCCTGTTCTGTTCTGTAATTCAGTTCCTGTGTAGCCAAGTTTCCATTCCGTGTATTACTGATATCTTATGATGTTTCTTTTTCTGTGTGACGTATTTCAGCTAGAATCATCATACCTGAATTCACTCATTGTGCTGCTAAGGGCCTGATGACATAGATTTCATTGCTGAGTGATATTGCTTTGTAAGTGAATACAAAAACTTCTTTATCCATTTTTCACTTTCTGCGATGTTGAACTTGTACTGTAAACGAGGTTCTTGTAAACAGAGCCATTCCAAACTTTGGGGTGGCTGTGTCTTTTTGATTTTAATTTCCCTAAACTATAGGACCATAAGTGGAAGTGCCCTAGGCTCTGATGTTTTGTTTTTTAGATGTTTCAGGAAACATCATACACTTCTCCCAAGTGTCTGTTGGCAATTTACATCCCTCCCATCAGCATAACAAGGCTCCCAGTTCTCAATGGCCTGTTGCCTTTCTGGATTTTACACTTTTTTCAGATGGCCCTTTTGACCGGGGGGAAGTGAGACTTCATTGTAGTGCAGATCTCCTTTGCAAGCTTGCTTGGTTGGCCAAAAAGGGCGTATGCGTTTTTTCCTGAATATATTCAGGAAAAAACGCATACGCCCTTTTTGGCCAAGTGCATCATTGTGGACGTTCTGCCTCTTTTCCTATGCTTTCAATGCAATTCCAGTCTACCTCCTGAAATCGGTTTCCTGCAATTCTGCCCCGCTTTCAAGTCCTCTTGGCAGCCTTACTTCAGTCTATTTTTGGACGATAGCTGTCATTTATAACTCTGCAGGTTTGTGAATTACAGTGCCCCTGAGCTCCTTTCTTCAACTCGCTTTCTTGTGACCTGGCCGCAACACCGCAGGATGGCTTCAGGCCCTAATCTGGTTCCGGCCCGGCACACTGAGCCTTTCGTTATTTCCTCTTCCTGGTGGGAAATGAGAGTTAAATTTGCCCGTCCAGACACCTGCAGCTAGTCTCTCATTGGTTCTCGCTATTCCTGTTCATCTTCCGCAGAAATTGCAAACTGGGCCAAACAGGAGGTTAAAGGCGCTGACTCTCCAAGTGGGGAGAGTGTTAGTAAAGCGTCTGGAATGTTGCACCCGAGTACCAGGGGAGGAAAACTGAGACATATTTGAACACGTCTCCCGTTCACATGGTTGATCATACTTGGGTTCCACATGCATGTTTTAGCTGAAGGAAGAATACCTTAAACCTGGAGAGTTGAGACCCGTGTAATGGGTCCATGCAATATGACTTCAAAGGGTCTTCATTTGCTCACCGAACCTGTCCTATTCTATCACTGCTGCGTTTATGCCCCTGTACACATGCTTGATTCTCTTTTGGAGACATAGCAATCCATAGGTTTTACGATACTTACTAGTCAGGTACATTCTTAGGCGTTTAATATGCGGTGTTGAGTCCATTTCGTTGAGCAAGGAGTAGCTCTTGTCTATTCCATATTTGACTTAAGGAACTTTATCTGTGCTCATTTCAATCTCTGGTTTTATGCAGCACCCCAACTCACCTTTCCCTTTAAGCAAGCATAAGTTGGTTTTCTAAATTTGAGACCCTGTTCTGTTTTCGAATGCAGTTCCTGTGTAGCCAAGTTTACATTCCGTGTATTAGTGATATCTTATGATGTTTCTTTTTCTGTGTGACTTATTGCAGTTAGAATCATCGTACCTGAATCCACTCATTATGCTGCTACGGGCCTGATGACATAGATTTCATTGCTGAGTGATACTGCATTGTACATAAGTACCACAAGTTCTTTATCCATTTTTCACTTTCTGTGATATTGAACTTGTACGGTAAACGAGGTTCTTGTAAACGGAGGCGTCCCAAACTTTGGGGTGGCTGTGTCTTTTTGATTTTAATTTCCCTAAGCTATAGGACCATAAGTGGAAGTGCCCTAGGCTCTGTTGCTTTGTTTTTTAGATGTTTCAGGAAACACCATACACTTCTCCCGAGTGGTTGTTGGCAATTTAAATCCCGCCCATCAGCATAACAAGGCTCCCAGTTCTCCATGGCCTGTCCTGCCTTTCTGGATTTTACACTTTTTTCAGATGGCCCTTTTGACCGGGGGGAAGTGAGACTTCATTGTAGTGCAGATTTCCTTTGCAAGCTTGCTTGGTTGGCCAAAAAGGGCGTATGCGTTTTTTCCTGAATATATTCAGGAAAATACGCATACGCCCTTTTTGGCCAAGTGCATCATTGTGGACGTTCTGCCTCTTTAAATATGCTTTCAATGCAATTCCAGTCTACCTCCTGAAATCGGTTTCCTGCAATTCTGCCCCGCTTTCAAGTCCTCTTGGCAGCCTTACTTCAGTCTATTTTTGACGATAGCTGTCATTTATAACTCTGCAGGTTTGTGAATTACAGTGCCCCTGAGCTCCTTTCTTCAACTCGCTTTCTTGTGACCTGGCCGCAACACCGCAGGATGGCTTCAGGCCCTAATCTGGTTCCGGCACGGCACGCTGAGCCTTTGGTTATTTCCTCTTCCTGGTGGGAAATGAGAGTTAAATTTGCCCGTCCAGACACCTCCAGCTAGTCTCTCATTGGTTCTCGCTATTCCTGTTCATCTTCCGCAGAAATTGCAAACTGGGCCAAACAGGAGGTTAAAGGCGCTGACTCTCCAAGTGGGGAGAGTGTTAGTAAAGCGTCTGGAATGTTGCACCCGAGTACCAGGGGAGGAAACCTGAGACATATTTGAACACGTCTCCCGTTCACATGGTTGATCATACTTGGGTTCCACATGCATGTTTTAGCTGAAGGAAGAATACCTTAAACCTGGAGAGTTAAGACCCGTGTAATTGGTACCATGCAATATGACTTCAAAGGGTCTTCATTTGCTCACCGAACCTCTCCAATCCTATCACTGCTGTGTTTATACCCCTGTACACATGCTTGATTCTCTTTTGGAGACATAGCAATCCATAGGTTTTAAGATACTTACTAGTCAGGTACATTCTTAGGCGTTTAATATGCGGTGTTGAGTCCATTTCGTTGAGCAAGGAGTAGCTCTTGTCTCTTCCATATTTGGCTTAAGGAACTTTATCTGTGCTCATTTCAATCTCTGGTTTTATGCAGCACCCCAACTCACCTTTCCCCTTAAGCAAGCATAAGTTGGTTTTCTAAATTTGAGACCCTGTTCTGTTTTGGAATGCAGTTCCTGTGTAGCCAAGTTTACATTCCGTGTATTAGTGATATCTTATGATGTTTCTTTTTCTGTGTGACTTATTTCAGTTAGAATCATCGTACCTGAATCCACTCATTATGCTGCTACGGGCCTGATGACATAGATTTCATTGCTGAGTGATACTGCATTGTACGTAAGTACCACAAGTTCTTTATCCATTTTTCACTTTCTGTGATATTGAACTTGTACGGTAAACGAGGTTCTTGTAAACGGAGGTGTCCCAAACTTTGGGGTGGCTGTGTCTTTTTCATTTTAATTTCCCTAAGCTATAGGACCATAAGTGGAAGTGCCCTAGGCTCTGTTGCTTTGTTTTTTAGATGTTTCAGGAAACACCATACACTTCTCCGAGTGGTTGTTGGCAATTAACATCCCGCCCATCAGCATAACAAGGCTCCCCGTTCTCCATGGCCTGTCCTGCCTTTCTGGATTTTACACTTTTTTCAGATGGCCCTTTTGAGCGGGGGGAAGTGAGACTTCATTGTAGTGCAGATTTCCTTTGCAAGCTTGCTTGGTTGGCCAAAAAGGGCGTATGCGTTTTTTCCTGAATATATTCAGGAAAATACGCATACGCCCTTTTTGGCCAAGTGCATCATTGTGGACGTTCTGCCTCTTTTCCTATGCTTTCAATGCAATTCCAGTCTACCTCCTGAAATCGGTTTCCTGCAATTCTGCCCCGCTTTCAAGTCCTCTTGGCAGCCTTACTTCAGTCTATTTTTGACGATAGCTGTCATTTATAACTCTGCAGGTTTGTGAATTACAGTGCCCCTGAGCTCCTTTCTTCAACTCGCTTTCTTGTGACCTGGCCGCAACACCGCAGGATGGCTTCAGGCCCTAATCTGGTTCCGGCACGGCACGCTGAGCCTTTGGTTATTTCCTCTTCCTGGTGGGAAATGAGAGTTAAATTTGCCCGTCCAGACACCTCCAGCTAGTCTCTCATTGGTTCTCGCTATTCCTGTTCATCTTCCGCAGAAATTGCAAACTGGGCCAAACAGGAGGTTAAAGGCGCTGACTCTCCAAGTGGGGAGAGTGTTAGTAAAGCGTCTGGAATGTTGCACCCGAGTACCAGGGGAGGAAACCTGAGACATATTTGAACACGTCTCCCGTTCACATGGTTGATCATACTTGGGTTCCACATGCATGTTTTAGCTGAAGGAAGAATACCTTAAACCTGGAGAGTTAAGACCCGTGTAATTGGTACCATGCAATATGACTTCAAAGGGTCTTCATTTGCTCACCGAACCTCTCCAATCCTATCACTGCTGTGTTTATACCCCTGTACACATGCTTGATTCTCTTTTGGAGACATAGCAATCCATAGGTTTTAAGATACTTACTAGTCAGGTACATTCTTAGGCGTTTAATATGCGGTGTTGAGTCCATTTCGTTGAGCAAGGAGTAGCTCTTGTCTCTTCCATATTTGGCTTAAGGAACTTTATCTGTGCTCATTTCAATCTCTGGTTTTATGCAGCACCCCAACTCACCTTTCCCCTTAAGCAAGCATAAGTTGGTTTTCTAAATTTGAGACCCTGTTCTGTTTTGGAATGCAGTTCCTGTGTAGCCAAGTTTACATTCCGTGTATTAGTGATATCTTATGATGTTTCTTTTTCTGTGTGACTTATTTCAGTTAGAATCATCGTACCTGAATCCACTCATTATGCTGCTACGGGCCTGATGACATAGATTTCATTGCTGAGTGATACTGCATTGTACGTAAGTACCACAAGTTCTTTATCCATTTTTCACTTTCTGTGATATTGAACTTGTACGGTAAACGAGGTTCTTGTAAACGGAGGTGTCCCAAACTTTGGGGTGGCTGTGTCTTTTTCATTTTAATTTCCCTAAGCTATAGGACCATAAGTGGAAGTGCCCTAGGTTCTGTTGCTTTGTTTTTTAGATGTTTCAGGAAACACCATACACTTCTCCCGAGTGGTTGTTGGCAATTTACATCCCGCCCATCAGCATAACAAGGCTCCCCGTTCTCCATGGCCTGTCCTGCCTTTCTGGATTTTACACTTTTTTCAGATGGCCCTTTTGACCGGGGGGAAGTGAGACTTCATTGTAGTGCAGATTTCCTTTGCAAGCTTGCTTGGTTGGCCAAAAAGGGCGTATGCGTTTTTTCCTGAATATATTCAGGAAAAAACGCATACGCCCTTTTTGGCCAAGTGCATCATTGTGGACGTTCTGCCTCTTTTCCTATGCTTTCAATGCAATTCCAGTCTACCTCCTGAAATCGGTTTCCTGCAATTCTGCCCCGCTTTCAAGTCCTCTTGGCAGCCTTACTTCAGTCTATTTTTGACGATAGCTGTCATTTATAACTCTGCAGGTTTGTGAATTACAGTGCCCCTGAGCTCCTTTCTTCAACTCGCTTTCTTGTGACCTGGCCGCAACACCGCAGGATGGCTTCAGGCCCTAATCTGGTTCCGGCACGGCACGCTGAGCCTTTGGTTATTTCCTCTTCCTGGTGGGAAATGAGAGTTAAATTTGCCCGTCCAGACACCTCCAGCTAGTCTCTCATTGGTTCTCGCTATTCCTGTTCATCTTCCGCAGAAATTGCAAACTGGGCCAAACAGGAGGTTAAAGGCGCTGACTCTCCAAGTGGGGAGAGTGTTAGTAAAGCGTCTGGAATGTTGCACCCGAGTACCAGGGGAGGAAACCTGAGACATATTTGAACACGTCTCCCGTTCACATGGTTGATCATACTTGGGTTCCACATGCATGTTTTAGCTGAAGGAAGAATACCTTAAACCTGGAGAGTTAAGACCCGTGTAATTGGTACCATGCAATATGACTTCAAAGGGTCTTCATTTGCTCACCGAACCTCTCCAATCCTATCACTGCTGCGTTTATACCCCTGTACACATGCTTGATTCTCTTTTGGAGACATAGCAATCCATAGGTTTTAAGATACTTACTAGTCAGGTACATTCTTAGGCGTTTAATATGCGGTGTTGAGTCCATTTCGTTGAGCAAGGAGTAGCTCTTGTCTCTTCCATATTTGGCTTAAGGAACTTTATCTGTGCTCATTTCAATCTCTGGTTTTATGCAGCACCCCAACTCACCTTTCCCCTTAAGCAAGCATAAGTTGGTTTTCTAAATTTGAGACCCTGTTCTGTTTTGGAATGCAGTTCCTGTGTAGCCAAGTTTACATTCCGTGTATTAGTGATATCTTATGATGTTTCTTTTTCTGTGTGACTTATTTCAGTTAGAATCATCGTACCTGAATCCACTCATTATGCTGCTACGGGCCTGATGACATAGATTTCATTGCTGAGTGATACTGCATTGTACGTAAGTACCACAAGTTCTTTATCCATTTTTCACTTTCTGTGATATTGAACTTGTACGGTAAACGAGGTTCTTGTAAACGGAGGTGTCCCAAACTTTGGGGTGGCTGTGTCTTTTTCATTTTAATTTCCCTAAGCTATAGGACCATAAGTGGAAGTGCCCTAGGCTCTGTTGCTTTGTTTTTTAGATGTTTCAGGAAACACCATACACTTCTCCCGAGTGGTTGTTGGCAATTTACATCCCGCCCATCAGCATAACAAGGCTCCCCGTTGTCCATGGCCTGTCCTGCCTTTCTGGATTTTACACTTCTTTCAGATGGCCCTTTTGAGCGGGGGGAAGTGAGACTTCATTGTAGTGCAGATTTCCTTTGCAAGCTTGCTTGGTTGGCCAAAAAGTGCGTATGCATTTTTTCCTGAATATATTCAGGAAAATACGCATACGCCCTTTTTGGCCAAGTGCATCATTGTGGACGTTCTGCCTCTTTTCCTATGCTTTCAATGCAATTCCAGTCTACCTCCTGAAATCGGTTTCCTGCAATTCTGCCCCGCTTTCAAGTCCTCTTGGCAGCCTTACTTCAGTCTATTTTTGGACAGTAGCTGTCATTTATAACTCTGCAGGTTTGTGAATTACAGTGCCCCTGAGCTCCTTTCTTCAACTCGCTTTCTTGTGACCTGGCCGCAACACCGCAGGATGGCTTCAGGCCCTAATCTGGTTCCGGCCCGGCATGCAGAGCCTTTGGTTAATTCCTCTTCCTGGTGGGAAATGAGAGTTAAATTTGCCCGTCCAGACACCTCCAGCTAGCCTCTCATTGGTTCTCGCTATTCCTGTTCATCTTCCGCAGAAATTGCAAACTGGGCCAAACAGGAGGTTAAAGGGACTGACTCTCCAAGTGGGGAGAGTGTTAGTAAAGCGTCTGGAATGTTGCACCCGAGTACCATAGGAGGAAAACTGAGACATATTTGAACACGTCTCCCGTTCACATGGTTGATCATACTTGGGTTCCACATGCATGTTTTAGCTGAAGGAAGAATACCTTAAACCTGGAGAGTTGAGACCCGTGTAATGGGTACCATGCAATATGACTTCAAAGGGTCTTCATTTGCTCACCGAACCTCTCCAATCCTATCACTGCTGCGTTTATGCCCCTATACACATGCTTGATTGTCTTTCGGAGACATAGCAATCCATAGGTTTTAAGATACTTACTAGTCAGGTACATTCTTAGGCGTTTAATATGCGGTGTTGAGTCCATTTCGTTGAGCAAGGAGTAGCTCTTGTCTATTCCATATTTGACTTAAGGAACTTTATCTGTGCTCATTTCAATCTCTGCTTTTATGCAGCACCCCAACTCACCTTTACCCTTAAGCAAGCATAAGTTGGTTTTCCAAACTTGAGACCCTGTTCTGTTCTGTAATTCCGTTCCTGTGTAGCCAAGTTTACATTCCGTGTATTACTGATATCTTATGATGTTTCTTTTTCTGTGTGACTTACTTCAGTTAGAATCATCATACCTGAATCCACTCATTGTGCTGCTAAGGGTCTGATGACATAGATTTCATTGCTGAGTGATATTGCTTTGTAAGTAAATACCACAACTTCTTTATCCATTTTTCACTTTCTGCGATGTTGAACTTGTACTATAAAGAAGGTTCTTGTAAACAGAGCCGTTCCAAACTTTGGGGTGGCTGTGTCTTTTTGATTTTAATTTCCCTAAGCTATAGGACCATAAGTGGAAGTGCCCTAGGCTCTGTTGCTTTGTTTTTTAGATGTTTCAGGAAACACCATAGGCGTCTCCCGAGTGGTTGTTGGCAATTTACATCCCGCCCATCAGCATAACAAGGCTCCCAGTTCTCAATGGCCTGTTGCCTTTCTGGATTTTACACTTTTTTCAGATGGCCCTTTTGACCGGGGGGAAGTGAGACTTCATTGTAGTGCAGATTTCCTATGCAAGCTTGCTTGGTTGGCCAAAAAGGGCGTATGCATTTTTTCCTGAATATATTCAGGAAAAAACGCATACGCCCTTTTTGGCCAAGTGCATCATTGTGGACGTTCTGCCTCTTTTCCTATGCTTTCAATGCAATTCCAGTCTACCTCCTGAAATCGGTTTCCTGCAATTCTGCCCCGCTTTCAAGTCCTCTTGGCAGCCTTACTTCAGTCTATTTTTGGACGATAGCTGTCATTTATAACTCTGCAGGTTTGTGAATTACAGTGCCCCTGAGCTCCTTTCTTCAACTCGCTTTCTTGTGACCTGGCCGCAACACCGCAGGATGGCTTCAGGCCCTAATCTGGTTCCGGCCCGGCATGCTGAGCCTTTGCTTAATTCCTCTTCCTGGTGGGAAATGAGAGTTAAATTTGCCCATTCAGACACCTCCAGCTAGTCTCTCATTGGTTCTCGCTATTCCTGTTCATCTTCCGCAGAAATTGCAAACTGGGCCAAATAGGAGGTTAAAGGGACTGACTCTCCAAGTCGGGAGAGTGTTAGTAAAGCGTCTGGAATGTTGCACCCGAGTACCAGGGGAGGAAAACTGAGACATATTTGAACACGTCTCCCGTTCACATGGTTGATCATACTTGGGTTCCACATGCATGTTTTAGCTGAAGGAAGAATACCTTAAACCTGGAGAGTTAAGACCCGTGTAATGGGTACCATGCAATATGACTTCAAAGGGTCTTCATTTGCTCACCGAACCTCTCCAATCCTATCAATGCTGCATTTATGCCCCTGTACACATGCTTGATTCTCTTTCGGAGACATAGCAATCCATATGTTTTAAGATACTTACTAGTCAGGTACATTCTTAGGCGTTTAATATGCGATGTTGAGTCCATTTCGTTGAGCAAGGAGTAGCTCTTGTCTATTCCATATTTGACTTAAGGAACTTTATCTGTGCTCATTTCAATCTCTGGTTTTATGCAGCACCCCAACTCACCTTTCCCCTTAAGCAAGCATAAGTTGGTTTTCTAAATTTGAGACCCTGTTCTGTTCTGTAATTCCGTTCCTGTGTAGCCAAGTTTACATTCCGTGTATTACTGATATCTTATGATGTTTCTTTTTCTGTGTGACTTACTTCAGTTAGAATCATCATACCTGAATCCACTCATTGTGCTGCTAAGGGCCTGATGACACAGATTTCATTGCTGAGTGATATTGCTTTGTAAGTAAATACCACAACTTCTTTATCCATTTTTCACTTTCTGCGATGTTGAACTTGTACTGTAAACGAGGTTCTTGTAAACAGAGCCGTTCCAAACTTTGGGGTGGCTGTGTCTTTTTGATTTTAATTTCCCTAAGCTATAGGACCATAAGTGGAAGTGCCCTAGGTTCTGTTGCTTTGTTTTTTAGATGTTTCAGGAAACACCATACACTTCTCCCGAGTGGTTGTTGGCAATTTACATCCCGCCCATCAGCATAACAAGGCTCCCAGTTCTCCATGGCCTGTCCTGCCTTTCTGGATTTTACACTTTTTTCAGATGGCCCTTTTGACCGGGGGGAAGTGAGACTTCATTGTAGTGCAGATTTCCTTTGCAAGCTTGCTTGGTTGGCCAAAAAGGGCGTATGCGTTTTTTCCTGAATATATTCAGGAAAAAACGCATACGCCCTTTTTGGCCAAGTGCATCATTGTGGACGTTCTGCCTCTTTTCCTATGCTTTCAATGCAATTCCAGTCTACCTCCTGAAATCGGTTTCCTGCAATTCTGCCCCGCTTTCAAGTCCTCTTGGCAGCCTTACTTCAGTCTATTTTTGGACGATAGCTGTCATTTATAACTCTGCAGGTTTGTGAATTACAGTGCCCCTGAGCTCCTTTCTTCAACTCGCTTTCTTTTGAGCTGGCTGCAACACCGCAGGATGGCTTCAGGCCCTAATCTGGTTCCGGTATGGCACGCTGAGCCTTTGGTTATTTACTCCTCCTGGTGGGAAATGAGAGTTAAATTTGCCCGTCCAGACACCTCCAGCTAGCCTCTCATTGGTTCTCGCTATTCCTGTTCATCTTCCGCAGAAATTGCAAACTGTGCCAAACAGGAGGTTAAAGGCGCTGACTCTCCAAGTGGGGAGAGTGTTAGTAAAGCATCCGGAATGTTGCACCCGAGTACCAGGGGAGGAAAACTGAGACATATTTGAACACGTCTCCCAATCACATGGTTGATCATACTCTGGGTTCCACATGCATGTTTTAGCTGAAGGAAGAATACCTAAAACCTGGGTAGTTGAAACCCATGGAATGGGTACCATGCAATATGACTTCAAAGGGTCTTCATTTGCTCACCGAACCTCTCCAATCCTATCACTGCTGCGTTTATGTCCCTGTACACATGTTTGATTCTCTTTCGGAGACATAGCAATCCATAGGTTTTAAGATACTTACTAGTCAGGTACATTCTTAGGCGTTTAATATGCGGTGTTGAGACCATTTCGTTGAGCAAGGAGTAGCTCTTGTCTATTCCATATTTGGCTTAAGGAACTTTATCTGTGCTCATTTCAATCTCTGGTTTTATGCAGCACCCCAACTCACCTTTCCCCTTAAGCAAGCATAAGTTGGTTTTCTAAATTTGAGAACCTGTTGTGTTTTGCAATTCAGTTCATGTGTAGCCAAGTTTACATTCCGTGTATTAGTGATATCTTATGATGTTTCTTTTTCTGTGTGACTTATTTCAGTTAGAATCATCGTACCTGAATCCACTCATTATGCTGCTACGGGCCTGATGACATAGATTTCATTGCTGAGTGATACTGCATTGTACGTAAGTACCACAAGTTCTTTATCCATTTTTCACTTTCTGTGATATTGAACTTGTATGGTAAACGAGGTTCTTGTTAACAGAGGCGTCCCAAACTTTGGGGTGGCTGTGTCTTTTTGATTTTAATTTCCCTAAGCTATAGGACCATAAGTGGGAGTGCCCTAGGCTCTGTTGATTTGTTTTTTAGATGTTTCAGGAAACACCATACAGTTCTCCCGAGTGTCTGTTGGCAATTTACATCCCGCCCATCAGCATAACAAGGCTCCCAGTTCTCCATGGCCTGTCCTGCCTTTCTGGATTTTACACTTTTTTCAGATGGCCCTTTTGACCGGGGGGAAGAGAGACTTCATGGTAGTGCAGATTTCCTTTGCAAGTTTGCTTGGTTGGCCAAAAAGGGCGTATGCGTTTTTTCCTGAATATATTCAGGAAAAAACGCATACGCCCTTTTTGGCCAAGTGCATCATTGTGGACGTTCTGCCTCTTTTCCTATGCTTTCAATGCAATTCCAGTCTACCTCCTGAAATCGGTTTCCTGCAATTCTGCCCCGCTTTCAAGTCCTCTTGGCAGCCTTACTTCAGTCTATTTTTGGACGATAGCTGTCATTTATAACTCTGCAGGTTTGTGAATTACAGTGCCCCTGAGCTCCTTTCTTCAAGTCGCTTTCTTGTGACCTGGCCGCAACACCGCAGGATGGCTTCAGGCCCTAATCTGGTTCTGGCCCGGCATGCTGAGCCTTTGGTTAATTCCTCTTCCTGGTGGGAAATGAGAGTTAAATTTGCCCGTCCAGACACCTCCAGCTAGTCTCTCATTGGTTCTCGCTATTCCTGTTCATCTTCCGCAGAAATTGCAAACTGGGCCAAACAGGAGGTTAAAGGGACTGACTCTCCAAGTCGGGAGAGTGTTAGTAAAGCGTCTGGAATGTTGCACCCGAGTACCAGGGTACGAAAACTGAGACATATTTGAACACGTCTCCCGATCACATGGTTGATCATACTCTAGGTTCCACATGCATGTTTTAGCTGAAGGAAGAATACCTTAAACCTGGGTAGTTGAAACCCGTGTAATGGGTACCATGCAATATGACTTCAAAGGGTCTTCATTTGCTCACGAACCTCTCCAATCCTATCACTGCTGCGTTTATGTCCCTGTACACATGCTTGATTCTCTTTCAGAGACATAGCAATCCATAGGTTTTAAGATACTTACTAGTCAGGTACCTTCTTAGGCGTTTAATATGCGGTGTTGAGTCCATTTCGTTGAGCAAGGAGTAGCTCTTGTCTATTCCATATTTGACTTAAGGAACTTTATCTGTGCTCATTTCAATCTCTGGTTTTATGCAGCACCCCAACTCACCTTTACCCTTAAGCAAGCATAAGTTGGTTTTCTAAATTTGAGACCCTGTTCTGTTCTGTAATTCAGTTCCTCTGTAGCCAAGTTTACATTCTGTGTATTACTGATATCTTATGATGTTTCTTTTTCTGTGTGACTTATTTCAGTTAGAATCATCATACCTGAATCCACTCATTGTGCTGCTAAGTGCCTGATGACACAGATTTCATTGCTGAGTGATATTGCTTTGTAAGTAAATACCACAACTTCTTTATCCATTTTTCACTTTCTGCGATGTTGAACTTGTTCTGTAAAGGAGGTTCTTGTAAACAGAGCTGTTTCAAACTTTGGGGTGGCTGTGTCTTTTTGATTTTAATTTCCCTAAGCTATAGGACCATAAGTGGAAGTGCCCTAGGTTCTGTTGCTTTGTTTTTTAGATGTTTCAGGAAACACCATACACGTCTCCCGAGTGGTTGTTGGCAATTTACATCCCGCCCTTCAGCATAACAAGGCTCCCATTTCTCCATGGCCTGTCCTGCCTTTCTGGATTTTACACTTTTTTCAGATGGCCCTTTTGACCGGGGGGAAGTGAGACTTCATTGTAGTGCAGATTTCCTTTGCAAGCTTGCTTGGTTGGCCAAAAAGGGCGTATGCGTTTTTTCCTGAATATATTCAGGAAAAAACGCATACGCCCTTTTTGGCCAAGTGCATCATTGTGGACGTTCTGCCTCTTTTCCTATGCTTTCAATGCAATTCCAGTCTACCTCCTGAAATCGGTTTCCTGCAATTCTGCCCCGCTTTCAAGTCCTCTTGGCAGCCATACTTCAGTCTATTTTTGGACGATAGCTGTCATTTATAACTCTGCAGGTTTGTGAATTACAGTGCCCCTGAGCTCCTTTCTTCAACTCGCTTTCTTTTGAGCTGGCCGCAACACCGCAGGATGGCTTCATGCCCTAATCTGGTTACGGTACGGCACGCTGAGCCTTTGGTTATTTCCTCTTCCTGTTGGGATATGAGAGTTAAATTTGCCCGTCCAGACACCTCCAGCTAGTCTCTCATTGGTTCTCGCTATTCCTGTTCATCTTCCGCAGAAATTGCAAACTGCGCCAAACAGGAGGTTAAAGGCACTGACTCTCCAAGTGGGGAGAGTGTTAGTAAAGCGTCTGGAATGTTGCACCCGAGTACCAGGGGAGGAAAACTGAGACATATTTGAACACGTCTCCCGTTCACATGGTTGATCATACTTGGGTTCCACATGCATGTTTTAGCTGAAGGAAGAATACCTTAAACCTGGAGAGTTAAGACCCGTGTAATGGGTACCATGCAATATGACTTCAAAGGGTCTTCATTTGCTCACCGAACCTCTCCAATCCTATCACTGCTGCGTTTATGCCCCTGTACACATGCTTGATTCTCTTTCAGAGACATAGCAATCCATAGGTTTCAAGATACTTACTAGTCAGGTACCTTCTTAGGCGTTTAATATGCGGTGTTGAGTCCATTTCGTTGAGCAAGGAGTAGCTCTTGTCTATTCCATATTTGACTTAAGGAACTTTATCTGTGCTCATTTCAATCTCTGGTTTTATGCAGCACCCCAACTCACCTTTCCCCTTAAGCAAGCATAAGTTGGTTTTCTAAATTTGAGACCCTGTTCTGTTCTGTAATTCAGTTCCTCTGTAGCCAAGTTTACATTCTGTGTATTACTGATATCTTATGATGTTTCTTTTTCTGTGTGACTTATTTCAGTTAGAATCATCATACCTGAATCCACTCATTGTGCTGCTAAGTGCCTGATGACACAGATTTCATTGCTGAGTGATATTGCTTTGTAAGTAAATACCACAAGTTCTTTATCCATTTTTCACTTTCTGCGATGTTGAACTTGTACTGTAAAGGAGGTTCTTGTAAACGGAGCCGTTTCAAACTTTGGGGTGGCTGTGTCTTTTTGATTTTAATTTCCCTAAGCTATAGGACCATAAGTGGAAGTGCCCTAGGTTCTGTTGCTTTGTTTTTTAGATGTTTCAGGAAACACCATACACTTCTCCCGAGTGGTTGTTGGCAATTTACATCCCGCCCTTCAGCATAACAAGGCTCCCATTTCTCCATGGCCTGTCCTGCCTTTCTGGATTTTACACTTTTTTCAGATGGCCCTTTTGACCGGGGGGAAGTGAGACTTCATTGTAGTGCAGATTTCCTTTGCAAGCTTGCTTGGTTGGCCAAAAAGGGCGTATGCGTTTTTTCCTGAATATATTCAGGAAAAAACGCATACGCCCTTTTTGGCCAAGTGCATCATTGTGGACGTTCTGCCTCTTTTCCTATGCTTTCAATGCAATTCCAGTCTACCTCCTGAAATCGGTTTCCTGCAATTCTGCCCCGCTTTCAAGTCCTCTTGGCAGCCTTACTTCAGTCTATTTTTGGACGATAGCTGTCATTTATAACTCTGCAGGTTTGTGAATTACAGTGCCCCTGAGCTCCTTTCTTCAACTCGCTTTCTTGTGACCTGGCCGCAACACCGCAGGATGGCTTCAGGCCCTAATCTGGTTCCGGCACGGCACGCTGAGCCTTTGGTTAATTCCTCTTCCTGGTGGGAAATGAGAGTTAAATTTGCCCGTCCAGACACCTCCAGCTAGTCTCTCATTGGTTCTCGCTATTCCTGTTCATCTTCCGCAGAAATTGCAAACTGGGCCAAACAGGAGGTTAAAGGGACTGACTCTCCAAGTGGGGAGAGTGTTAGTAAAGCGTCTGGAATGTTGCACCCGAGTACCAGGGGAGGAAAACTGAGACATATTTGAACACGTCTCCCATTCACATGGTTGATCATACTTGGGTTCCACATGCATGTTTTAGCTGAAGGAAGAATACCTTAAACCTGGAGAGTTAAGACCCGTGTAATGGGTACCATGCAATATGACTTCAAAGGGTCTTCATTTGCTCACCGAACCTCTCCAATCCTATCACTGCTGCGTTTATGCCCCTGTACACATGCTTGATTCTCTTTCGGAGACATAGCAATCCATAGGTTTTAAGATACTTACTAGTCAGGTACATTCTTAGGCGTTTAATATGCGGTGTTGAGTCCATTTCGTTGAGCAAGGAGTAGCTCTTGTCTATTCCATATTTGGCTTAAGGAACTTTATCTGTGCTCATTTCAATCTCTGGTTTTATGCAGCACCCCAACTCACCTTTCCCCTTAAGCAAGCATAAGTTGGTTTTCTAAATTTGAGTCCCTGTTCTGTTCTGTACTTCAGTTCCTGTGTAGCCAAGTTTACATTCCGTGTATTACTGATATCTTATGATGTTTCTTTTTCTGTGTGACTTATTTCAGTTAGAATCATCATACCTGAATCCACTCATTGTGCTGCTAAGGGCCTGATGACATAGATTTCATTGCTGAGTGATATTGCTTTGTAAGTAAATACCACATCTTCTTTATCCATTTTTCACTTTCTGCGATGTTGAACTTGTACTGTAAACGAGGTTCTTGTAAACAGAGGCGTCCCAAACTTTGGGGTGGCTGTGTCTTTTTGATTTTAATTTCCCTAAGCTATAGGACCATAAGTGGCAGTGCCCTAGGCTCTGTTGCTTTGTTTTTTAGATGTTTCAGGAAACACCATACACTTCTCCCGAGTGGTTGTTGGCAATTTACATCCCGCCCATCAGCATAACAAGGCTCCCAGTTCTCCATGGCCTGTCCTGCCTTTCTGGATTTTACACTTTTTTCAGATGGCCCTTTTGACTGGGGGGAAGTGAGACTTGATTGTAGTGCAGATTTCCTTTGCAAGCTTGCTTGTTTGGCCAAAAAGGGCGTATGCGTTTTTTCCTGAATATATTCAGGAAAAAACGCATACGCCCTTTTTGGCCAAGTGCATCATTGTGGACGTTCTGCCTCTTTTCCTATGCTTTCAATGCAATTCCAGTCTACCTCCTGAAATCGGTTTCCTGCAATTCTGCCCCGCTTTCAAGTCCTCTTGGCAGCCTTACTTCAGTCTATTTTTGGACGATAGCTGTCATTTATAACTCTGCAGGTTTGTGAATTACAGTGCCCCTGAGCTCCTTTCTTCAACTCGCTTTCTTGTGACCTGGCCGCAACACCGCAGGATGGCTTCAGGCCCTAATCTGGTTCCGGCACGGCACGCTGAGCCTTTGGTTATTTCCTCTTCCTGGTGGGAAATGAGAGTTAAATTTGCCCGTCCAAACACCTCCAGCTAGTCTCTCATTGGTTCTCGCTATTCCTGTTCATCTTCCGCAGAAATTGCAAAACTGGGCCAAACAGGAGGTTAAAGGCGCTGACTCTCCAAGTGGGGAGAGTGTTAGTAAAGCGTCTGGAATGTTGCACCCGAGTACCAGGGGAGGAAAACTGAGACATATTTGAACACGTCTCCCATTCACATGGTTGATCATACTTGGGTTCCACATGCATGTTTTAGCTGAAGGAAGAATACCTTAAACCTGGAGAGTTAAGACCCGTGTAATGGGTACCATGCAATATGACTTCAAAGGGTGTTCATTTGCTCACCGAACCTCTCCAATCCTATCACTGCTGCGTTTATGCCCCTGTACACATGCTTGATTCTCTTTCGGAGACATAGCAATCCATAGGTTTTAAGATACTTACTAGTCAGGTACATTCTTAGGCGTTTAATATGCGGTGTTGAGTCCATTTCGTTGAACAAGGAGTGGCTCTTGTCTATTCCATATTTGGCTTAAGGAACTTTATCTGTGCTCATTTCAATCTCTGGTTTTATGCAGCAACCCAACTCAACTTTCCCCTTAAGCAAGCATAAGTTGGTTTTCTAAATTTGAGAACCTGTTCTGTTTTGGAATTCAGTTCCTGTGTAGCCAAGTTTACATTCCATGTATTAGTGATATCTTATGATGTTTCTTTTTCTGTGTGACTTATTTCAGTTAGAATCATCGTACCTGAATCTACTCATTATGCTGCTACGTGCCTGATGACATAGATTTCATTACTGAGTGATACTGCATTGTACGTAAGTACCACAAGTTCTTTATCCATTTTTCACTTTCTGCGATGTTGAACTTGTACTGTAAACGAGGTTCTTGTAAACAGAGCCGTTCAAAACTTTGGGGTGGCTGTGTCTTTTTTATTTTAATTTCCCTAAGCTATAGGACCATAAGTGGAAGTGCCCTAGGCTCTGTTGCTTTGTTTTTTAGATGTTTCAGGAAACACCATACACTTCTCCCAAGTGTCTGTTGGCAATTTACATCCCGCCCATCAGCATAACAAGGCTCCCAGTTCTCCATGGCCTGTCCTGCCTTTCTGGATTTTACACTTTTTTCAGATGGCCCTTTTGACCAGGGGGAAGTGAGACTTCATTGTAGTGCAGATTTCCTTTGCAAGCTTGCTTGGTTGGCCAAAAAGGGCGTATGCGTTTTTTCCTGAATATATTCAGGAAAAAACGCATACGCCCTTTTTGGCCAAGTGCATCATTGTGGACGTTCTGCCTCTTTTCCTATGCTTTCAATGCAATTCCAGTCTACCTCCTGAAATCGGTTTCCTGCAATTCTGCCCCGCTTTCAAGTCCTCTTGGCAGCCTTACTTCAGTCTATTTTTGGACGATAGCTGTCATTTATAACTCTGCAGGTTTGTGAATTACAGTGCCCCTGAGCTCCTTTCTTCAACTCGCTTTCTTTTGAGCTGGCCGCAACACCGCATGATGGCTTCAGGCCCTAATCTGGTTCCGGCACGGCACGCTGAGCCTTTGGTTAATTCCTCTTCCTGGTGGGAAATGAGAGTTAAATTTGCCCGTCCAGACACCTCCAGCTAGTCTCTCATTGGTTCTCGCTATTCCTGTTCATCTTCCACAGAAATTGCAAACTGGGCCAAACAGGAGTTTAAAGGGACTGACTCTCCAAGTCGGGAGAGTGTTAGTAAAGCGTCTGGAATGTTGCACCCGAGTACCAGGGGAGGAAAACTGAGACATATTTGAACACGTCTCCCGTTCACATGGTTGATCATACTTGGGTTCCACATGCATGTTTTAGCTGAAGGAAGAATACCTTAAACCTGGAGAGTTAAGACCCGTGTAATGGGTACCATGCAATATGAATTCAAAGGGTCTTCATTTGCTCACCGAACCTCTCCAATCCTATCACTGCTGCGTTTATGCCCCTGTATACATGCTTGATTCTCTTTCGGAGACATAGCAATCCATAGGTTTTAAGATACTTACTAGTCAAGTACATTCTTAGGCGTTTAATATGCGGTGTTGTGTCCATTTCGTTGAGCAAGGAGTAGCTCTTGTCTATTCCATATTTGACTTAAGGAACTTTATCTGTGCTCATTTCAATCTCTGGTTTTTTGCAGCACCCCAACTCACCTTTACCCTTAAGCAAGCATAAGTTGGTTTTTCTAAATTTGAGACCCTGTTCTGTTCTGTAATTCAGTTCCTGTGTAGCCAAGTTTACATTCCGTGTATTACTGATATCTTATGATGTTTCTTTTTCTGTGTGACTTATTTCAGTTAGAATCATCATACCTGAATCCACTCATTGTGCTGCTAAGGGCCTGATGACATAGATTTCATTGCTGAGTGATATTGCTTTGTAAGTGAATACCACAACTTCTTTATCCATTTTTCACTTTCTGCGATGTTGAACTTGTACTGTAAACGAGGTTCTTGTAAACAGAGGCGTCCCAAACTTTGGGGTGGCTGTGTCTTTTTGATTTTAATTTCCCTAAGCTATAGGACCATAAGTGGAAGTGCCCTAGGTTCTGTTGCTTTGTTTTTTAGATGTTTCAGGAAACACCATACACTTCTCCCGAGTGGTTGTTGGCAATTTACATCCCGCCCATCAGCATAACAAGGCTCCCAGTTCTCCATGGCCTGTCCTGCCTTTCTGGATTTTACACTTTTTTCAGATGTCCCTTTTGACCGGTGGGAAGTGAGACTTCATTGTAGTGCAGATTTCCTTTGCAAGCTTGCTTGGTTGGCCAAAAAGGGCGTATGCGTTTTTTCCTGAATATATTCAGGAAAAAACGCATACGCCCTTTTTGGCCAAGTGCATCATTGTGGACGTTCTGCCTCTTTTCCTATGCTTTCAATGCAATTCCAGTCTACCTCCTGAAATCGGTTTCCTGCAATTCTGCCCCGCTTTCAAGTCCTCTTGGCAGCCTTACTTCAGTCTATTTTTGGACGATAGCTGTCATTTATAACTCTGCAGGTTTGAGAATTACAGTGCCCCTGAGCTCCTTTCTTCAACTTGCTTTCTTGTGACCTGGCCGCAACACCGCAGGATGGCTTCAGGCCCTAATCTGGTTCCGGCACGGCACGCTGATACTTTGGTTATTTCCTCTTCCTAGTGGGAAATGAGAGTTAAATTTGCCCGTCCAGACACCTCCAGCTAGTCTCACATTGGTTCTCACTATTCCTGTTCATCTTCCGCAGAAATTGCAAACTGGGCCAAACAGGAGGTTAAAGGCGCTGACTCTCCAAGTGGGGAGAGTGTTAGTAAAGCGTCTGGAATGTTGCACCTGAGTACCAGGGGAGGAAAACTGAGACATATTTGAACACGTCTCCCGTTCACATGGTTGATCATACTTGGGTTCCACATGCATGTTTTAGCTGAAGGAAGAATACCTTAAACCTGGAGAGTTAAGACCCGTGTAATGGGTACCATGCAATATGACTTCAAAGGGTCTTCATTTGCTCACCGAACCTCTCCAATCCTATCACTGCTGCGTTTATGCCCCTGTACACATGCTTGATTCTCTTTCGGAGACATAGCAATCCATAGGTTTTAAGATACTTACTAGTCAGGTACATTCTTAGGCGTTTAATATGCGGTGTTGAGTCCATTTCGTTGAGCAAGGAGTAGCTCTTGTCTATTCCATATTTGACTTAAGGAACTTTATCTGTGCTCATTTCAATCTCTGGTTTTATGCAGCACCCCAACTCACCTTTACCCTTAAGCAAGCATAAGTTGGTTTTCTAAATTTGAGACCCTGTTCTGTTCTGTAATTCAGTTCCTGTGTAGCCAAGTTTACATTCCGTGTATTACTGATATCTTATGATGTTTCTTTTTCTGTGTGACTTACTTCAGTTAGAATCATCATACCTGAATCCACTCATTGTGCTGCTAAGGGCCTGATGACACAGATTTCATTGCTGAGTGATATTGCTTTGTAAGTAAATACCACAACTTCTTTATCCATTTTTCACTTTCTGCGATGTTGAACTTGTACTGTAAACGAGGTTCTTGTAAACAGAGCCGTTCCAAACTTTGGGGTGGCTGTGTCTTTTTGATTTTAATTTCCCTAAGCTATAGGACCATAAGTGGAAGTGCCCTAGGTTCTGTTGCTTTGTTTTTTAGATGTTTCAGGAAACACCATACACTTCTCCCGAGTGTCTGTTGGCAATTTACATCCCGCCCATCAGCATAACAAGGCTCCCAGTTCTCCATGGCCTGTCCTGCCTTTCTGGATTTTACACTTTTTTCAGATGGCCCTTTTGACCGGGGGGAAGTGAGACTTCTTTGTAGTGCAGATTTCCTTTGCAAGCTTGCTTGGTTGGCCAAAAAGGGCGTATGCGTTTTTTCCTGAATATATTCAGGAAAAAACGCATACGCCCTTTTTGGCCAAGTGCATCATTGTGGACGTTCTGCCTCTTTTCCTATGCTTTCAATGCAATTCCAGTCTACCTCCTGAAATCGGTTTCCTGCAATTCTGCCCCGCTTTCAAGTCCTCTTGGCAGCCTTACTTCAGTCTATTTTTGGACGATAGCTGTCATTTATAACTCTGCAGGTTTTTGAATTACAGTGCCCCTGAGCTCCTTTCTTCAACTCGCTTTCTTGTGACCTGGCCGCAACACCGCAGGATGGCTTCAGGCCCTAATCTGGTTATGGTACGGCACGCTGATACTTTGGTTATTTCCTCTTCCTGGTGGGAAATGAGAGTTAAATTTGCTCGTCCAGACACCTCCAGCTAGCCTCTCATTGGTTCTCGCTATTCCTGTTCATCTTCCGCAGAAATTGCAAACTGGGCCAAACAGGAGGTTAAAGGCGCTGACTCTCCAAGTGGGGAGAGTGTTAGTAAAGCGTCTGGAATGTTGCACCCGAGTACCAGGGGAGGAAAACTGAGACATATTTGAACACGTCTCCCGTTCACATGGTTGATCATACTTGGGTTCCACATGCATGTTTTAGCTGAAGGAAGAATACCTTAAACCTGGAGAGTTGAGACCCGTGTAATGCGTACCATGCAATATGACTTCAAAGGGTCTTCATTTGCTCACCGAACCTCTCCAATCCTATCACTGCAGCATTTATGCCCCTGTACACATGCTTGATTCTCTTTCGGAGACATAGCAATCCATAGGTTTTAAGATACTTACTAGTCAGGCACATTCTTAGGCGTTTAATATGCGGTGTTGAGTCCATTTCGTTGAGCAAGGAGTAGCTCTTGTCTATTCCATATTTGACTTAAGGAACTTTATCTGTGCTCATTTCAATCTCTGGTTTTATGCAGCACCCCAACTCACCTTTACCCTTAAGCAAGCATAGTTGGTTTTCTAAATTTGAGACCCTGTTCTGTTCTGTAATTCAGTTCCTGTGTAGCCAAGTTTATATTCCGTGTATTACTGATATCTTATGATGTTTCTTTTTCTGTGTGACTTACTTCAGTTAGAATCATCATACCTGAATCCACTCATTGTGCTGCTAAGGGCCTGATGACACAGATTTCATTGCTGAGTGATATTGCTTTGTAAGTAAATACCACAACTTCTTTATCCATTTTTCACTTTCTGCGATGTTGAACTTGTACTGTAAATGAGGTTCTTGTAAACAGAGGCGTCCCAAACTTTAGGGTGGCTGTGTCTTTTTGATTTTAATTTCCCTAAGCTATAGGACCATAAGTGGCAGTGCACTAGGCTCTGTTGCTTTGTTTTTTAGATGTTTCAGGAAACACCATACACTTCTCCCAAGTGTCTGTTGGCAATTTACATCCCGCCCATCAGCATAACAAGGCTCCCAGTTCTCCATGGCCTGTCCTGCCTTTCTGGATTTTACACTTTTTTCAGATGGCCCTTTTGACCGGGGGGAAGTGAGACTTCATTGTAGTGCAGATTTCCTTTGCAAGCTTGCTTGGTTGGCCAAAAAGGGCGTATGCGTTTTTTCCTGAATATATTCAGGAAAAAACGCATACGCCCTTTTTGGCCAAGTGCATCATTGTGGACGTTCTGCCTCTTTTCCTATGCTTTCAATGCAATTCCAGTCTACCTCCTGAAATCGGTTTCCTGCAATTCTGCCCCGCTTTCAAGTCCTCTTGGCAGCCTTACTTCAGTCTATTTTTGGACGATAGCTGTCATTTATAATTCTGCAGGTTTGTGAATTACAGTGCCCCTGAGCTCCTTTCTTCAACTTGCTTTCTTTTGAGCTGGCCGCAACACCGCAGGATGGCTTCAGGCCCTAATCTGGTTCCGGCACGGCACGCTGAGCCTTTGGTTATTTCCTCTTCCTGGTGGGAAATGAGAGTTAAATTTGCCCGTCCAGACACCTCCAGCTAGTCTCTCATTGGTTCTCGCTATTCCTGTTCATCTTCCGCAGAAATTGCAAACTGGGCCAAACAGGAGGTTAAAGGCGCTGACTCTCCAAGTGGGGAGAGTGTTAGTAAAGCGTCTGGAATGTTGCACCCGAGTACCAGGGGAGGAAAACTGAGACATATTTGAACACGTCTCCCGTTCACATGGTTGATCATACTTGGGTTCCACATGCATGTTTTAGCTGAAGGAAGAATACCTTAAACCTGGAGAGTTAAGACCCGTGTAATGGGTACCATGCAATATGACTTCAAAGGGTCTTCATTTGCTCACCGAACCTCTCCAATCCTATCACTGCTGCGTTTATGCCCCTGTACACATGCTTGATTCTCTTTCGGAGACATAGCAATCCATAGGTTTTAAGATACTTACTAGTCAGGTACATTCTTAGGCGCTTAATATGCGGTGTTGAGTCCATTTCGTTGAGCAAGGAGTAGCTCTTGTCTATTCCATATTTGGCTTAAGGAACTTTATCTGTGCTCATTTCAATCTCTGGTTTTATGCAGCACCCCAACTCACCTTTCCCCTTAAGCAAGCATAAGTTGGTTTTCTAAATTTGAGACCCTGTTCTGTTCTGTAATTCAGTTCCTGTGTAGCCAAGTTTACATTCCGTGTATTACTGATATCTTATGATGTTTCTTTTTCTGTGTGACTTACTTCAGTTAGAATCATCATACCTGAATCCACTCATTGTGCTGCTAAGGGCCTGATGACACAGATTTCATTGCTGAGTGATATTGCTTTGTAAGTAAATACCACAACTTCTTTATCCATTTTTCACTTTCTGCGATGTTGAACTTGTACTGTAAACGAGGTTCTTGTAAACAGAGCCGTTCCAAACTTTGGGGTGGCTGTGTGTTTTTGATTTTAATTTCTCTAAGCTATAGGACCATAAGTGGCAGTGCCCTAGGTTCTGTTGCTTTGTTTTTTAGATGTTTCAGGAAACACCATACACTTCTCCCGAGTGGTTGTTGGCAATTTACATCCCGCCCATCAGCATAACAAGGCTCCCAGTTCTCCATGGCCTGTCCTGCCTTTTTGGATTTTACACTTTTTTCAGATGGCCCTTTTGACCGGGTGGAATTGAGACTTCATTGTAGTGCAGATTTCCTTTGCAAGCTTGCTTGGTTGGCCAAAAAGGGCGTATGCGTTTTTTCCTGAATATATTCAGGAAAAAACGCATACGCCCTTTTTGGCCAAGTGCATCATTGTGGACGTTCTGCCTCTTTTCCTATGCTTTCAATGCAATTCCAGTCTACCTCCTGAAATCGGTTTCCTGCAATTCTGCCCCGCTTTCAAGTCCTCTTGGCAGCCTTACTTCAGTCTATTTTTGGACGATAGCTGTCATTTATAACTCTGCAGGTTTGTGAATTACAGTGCCCCTGAGCTCCTTTCTTCAACTCGCTTTCTTTTGAGCTGGCCGCAACACCGCAGGATGGCTTCAGGCCCTAATCTGGTTCCGGTACGGCACGCTGAGCCTTTGGTTATTTCCTCTTCCTGGTGGGAAATGAGAGTTAAATTTGCCCGTCCAGACACCTCCAGCTAGCCTCTCATTGGTTCTCGCTATTCCTGTTCATCTTCCGCAGAAATTGCAAACTGGGCCAAACAGGAGGTTAAAGGCGCTGACTCTCCAAGTGGGGAGAGTGTTAGTAAAGCGTCTGGAATGTTGCACCCGAGTACCAGGGGAGGAAAACTGAGACATATTTGAACACGTCTCCCATTCACATGGTTGATCATACTCTAGGTTCCACATGCATGTTTTAGCTGAAGGAAGAATACCTTAAACCTGGGTAGTTGAAACCCGTGGAATGGGTACCATGCAATATGACTTCAAAGGGTCTTCATTTGCTCACCGAACCTCTCCAATCCTATCACTGCTGCGTTTATGCCCCTGTACACATGCTTGATTCTCTTTCGGAGACATAGCAATCCATAGGTTTTAAGATACTTACCAGTCAGGCACATTCTTAGGCGTTTAATATGCGGTGTTGAGTCCATTTCGTTGAGCAAGGAGTAGCTCTTGTCTATTCCATATTTGACTTAAGGAACTTTATCTGTGCTCATTTCAATCTCTGGTTTTATGCAGCACCCCAACTCACCTTTACCCTTAAGCAAGCATAGTTGGTTTTCTAAATTTGAGACCCTGTTCTGTTCTGTAATTCAGTTCCTGTGTAGCCAAGTTTACGTTCCGTGTATTACTGATATCTTATGATGTTTCTTTTTCTGTGTGACTTACTTCAGTTAGAATCATCATACCTGAATCCACTCATTGTGCTGCTAAGGGCCTGATGACACAGATTTCATTGCTGAGTGATATTGCTTTGTAAGTAAATACCACAACTTCTTTATCCATTTTTCACTTTCTGCGATGTTGAACTTGTACTGTAAACCAGGTTCTTGTAAACAGAGCCATTCCAAACTTTGGGGTGGCTGTGTCTTTTTGATTTTAATTTCCCTAAGCTATAGGACCATAAGTGGAAGTGCCCTAGGTTCTGTTGCTTTGTTTTTTAGATGTTTCAGGAAACACCATACACTTAACCGAGTGTCTGTTGGCAATTTACATCCCGCCCATCAGCATAACAAGGCTCCCAGTTCTCTATGGCCTGTCCTGCCTTTCTGGATTTTACACTTTTTTCAGATGGCCCTTTTGACCAGGGGGGAAGTGAGACTTCATTGTAGTGCAGATTTCCTTTGCAAGCTTGCTTGGTTGGCCAAAAACGGCGTATGCGTTTCTTATTCCTGTTCATCTTCCGCAGAAATTGCAAACTGGGCCAAACAGGAGGTTAAAGGCGCTGACTCTCCAAGTGAGGAGAGTGTTAGTAAAGCGTCTGGAATGTTTCACCCGAGTACCAGGGGAGGAAAACTGAGACATATTTGAACACGTCTCCCGTTCACATGGTTGATCATACTTGGGTTCCACATGCATGTTTTAGCTGAAGGAAGAATACCTTAAACCTGGAGAGTTGAGACCCGTGTAATGGGTACCATGCAATATGACTTCAAAGGGTCTTCATTTGCTCACCGAACCTCTCCAATCCTATCACTGCTGCGTTTATGCCCCTGTACACATGCTTGATTCTCTTTCGGAGACATAGCAATCCATAGGTTTTAAGATACTTACTAGTCAGGTACATTCTTAGGCGTTTAATATGCGGTGTTGAGTCCATTTCGTTGAGCAAGGAGTAGCTCTTGTCTATTCCATATTTGGCTTAAGGAACTTTATCTGTGCTCATTTCAATCTCTGGTTTTATGCAGCACCCCAACTCACCTTTACCCTTAAGCAAGCATAAGTTGGTTTTCTAAATTTGAGACCCTGTTCTGTTCTGTAATTCAGTTCCTCTGTAGCCAAGTTTCCATTCCGTGTATTACTGATATCTTATGATGTTTCTTTTTCTGTGTGACTTATTTCAGTTAGAATCATCATACCTGAATCCACTCATTGTGCTGCTAAGGGCCTGATGACACAGATTTCATTGCTGAGTGATATTGCTTTGTAAGTGAATACCACAACTTCTTTATCCATTTTTCACTTTCTGCGATGTTGAACTTGTACTGTAAACGAGGTTCTTGTAAACAGAGCCGTTCCAAACTTTGGGGTGGCTGTGTCTTTTTGATTTTAATTTCCCTAAGCTATAGGACCATAAGTGGAAGTGCCCTAGGTTCTGTTGCTTTGTTTTTTAGATGTTTCAGGAAACACCATACACTTCTCCCCAGTGGTTGTTGGCAATTTACATCCCGCCCATCAGCATAACAAGGCTCCCAGTTCTCCATGGCCTGTCCTGCCTTTCTGGATTTTACACTTTTTTCAGATGGCCCTTTTGACCGGGGGGAAGTGAGACTTCATTGTAGTGCAGATTTCCTTTGCAAGCTTGCTTGGTTGGCCAAAAAGGGCGTATGCGTTTTTTCCTGAATATATTCAGGAAAAAACGCATACGCCCTTTTTGGCCAAGTGCATCATTGTGGACGTTCTGCCTCTTTTCCTATGCTTTCAATGCAATTCCAGTCTACCTCCTGAAATCGGTTTCCTGCAATTCTGCCCCGCTTTCAAGTCCTCTTGGCAGCCTTACTTCAGTCTATTTTTGGACGATAGCTGTCATTTATAACTCTGCAGGTTTGAGAATTACAGTGCCCCTGAGCTCCTTTCTTCAACTTGCTTTCTTGTGACCTGGCCGCAACACCGCAGGATGGTTTCAGGCCCTAATCTGGTTCCGGCATGGCACGCTGAGCCTTTGGTTATTTCCTCTTCCTGGTGGGAAATGAGAGTTAAATTTGCCCGTCCAGACACCTCCAGCTAGTCTCTCATTGGTTCTCGCTATTCCTGTTCATCTTCCGCAGAAATTGCAAACTGGGCCAAACAGGAGGTTAAAGGCGCTGACTCTCCAAGTGGGGAGAGTGTTAGTAAAGCGTCTGGAATGTTGCACCCGAGTACCAGGGGAGGAAAACTGAGACATATTTGAACACGTCTCCCGTTCACATGGTTGATCATACTTGGGTTCCACATGCATGTTTTAGCTGAAGGAAGAATACCTTAAACCTGGAGAGTTGAGACCCATGGAATGGGTACCATGCAATATGACTTCAAAGGGTCTTCATTTGCTCACCGAACCTCTCCAATCCTATCACTGCTGCGTTTATGCCCCTGTACACATGCTTGATTCTCTTTTGGAGACATAGCAATCCATAGGTTTTAAGATACTTACTAGTCAGGCACATTCTTAGGCGTTTAATATGCGGTGTTGAGTCCATTTCGTTGAGCAAGGAGTAGCTCTTGTCTATTCCATATTTGACTTAAGGAACTTTATCTGTGCTCATTTCAATCTCTGGTTTTATGCAGCACCCCAACTCACCTTTACCCTTAAGCAAGCATAGTTGGTTTTCTAAATTTGAGACCCTGTTCTGTTCTGTAATTCAGTTCCTGTGTAGCCAAGTTTACATTCCGTGTATTACTGATATCTTATGATGTTTCTTTTTCTGTGTGACTTACTTCAGTTAGAATCATCATACCTGAATCCACTCATTGTGCTGCTAAGGGCCTGATGACACAGATTTCATTGCTGAGTGATATTGCTTTGTAAGTAAATACCACAACTTCTTTATCCATTTTTCACTTTCTGCGATGTTGAACTTGTACTGTAAATGAGGTTCTTGTAAACAGAGCCGTTCCAAACTTTGGGGTGGCTGTGTGTTTTTGATTTTAATTTCCCTAAGCTATAGGACCATAAGTGGAAGTGCCCTAGGTTCTGTTGCTTTGTTTTTTAGATGTTTCAGGAAACACCATACACTTCTCCCGAGTGTCTGTTGGCAATTTACATCCCACCCATCAGCATAACAAGGCTCCCAGTTCTCCATGGCCTGTCCTGCCTTTCTGGATTTTACACTTTTTTCAGATGGCCCTTTTGACCGGGGGGAAGTGAGACTTCATTGTAGTGCAGATTTCCTTTGCAAGCTTGCTTGGTTGGCCAAAAAGGGCGTATGCGTTTTTTATTCCTGTTCATCTTCCGCAGAAATTGCAAACTGGGCCAAACAGTAGGTTAAAGGCGCTGACTCTCCAAGTGAGGAGAGTGTTAGTAAAGCGTCTGGAATGTTGCACCCGAGTACCAGGGGAGGAAAACTGAGACATATTTGAACATGTCTCCCGTTCACATGGTTGATCATACTTGGGTTCCACATGCATGTTTTAGCTGAAGGAAGAATACCTTAAACCTGGAGAGTTAAGACCCGTGTAATGGGTACCATGCAATATGACTTCAAAGGGTCTTCATTTGCTCACCGAACCTCTCCAATCCTATCACTGCTGCGTTTATGCCCCTGTACACATGCTTGATTCTCTTTCGGAGACATAGCAATCCATAGGTTTTAAGATACTTACCAGTCAGGCACATTCTTAGGCGTTTAATATGCGGTGTTGAGTCCATTTCGTTGAGCAAGGAGTAGCTCTTGTCTATTCCATATTTGACTTAAGGAACTTTATCTGTGCTCATTTCAATCTCTGGTTTTATGCAGCACCCCAACTCACCTTTACCCTTAAGCAAGAATAAGTTGGTTTTCTAAATTTGAGTCCCTGTTCTGTTCTGTAATTCAGTTCCTGTGTAGCCAAGTTTACGTTCCGTGTATTACTGATATCTTATGATGTTTCTTTTTCTGTGTGACTTACTTCAGTTAGAATCATCATACCTGAATCCACTCATTGTGCTGCTAAGGGCCTGATGACACAGATTTCATTGCTGAGTGATATTGCTTTGTAAGTAAATACCACAACTTCTTTATCCATTTTTCACTTTCTGCGATGTTGAACTTGTACTGTAAACCAGGTTCTTGTAAACAGAGCCGTTCCAAACTTTGGGGTGGCTGTGTCTTTTTGATTTTAATTTCCCTAAGCTATAGGACCATAAGTGGAAGTGCCCTAGGTTCTGTTGCTTTGTTTTTTAGATGTTTCAGGAAACACCATACACTTAACCGAGTGTCTGTTGGCAATTTACATCCCGCCCATCAGCATAACAAGGCTCCCAGTTCTCCATGGCCTGTCCTGCCTTTCTGGATTTTACACTTTTTTCAGATGGCCCTTTTGACCAGGGGGGAAGTGAGACTTCATTGTAGTGCAGATTTCCTTTGCAAGCTTGCTTGGTTGGCCAAAAACGGCGTATGCGTTTCTTATTCCTGTTCATCTTCCGCAGAAATTGCAAACTGGGCCAAACAGGAGGTTAAAGGCGCTGACTCTCCAAGTGAGGAGAGTGTTAGTAAAGCGTCTGGAATGTTTCACCCGAGTACCAGGGGAGGAAAACTGAGACATATTTGAACACGTCTCCCGTTCACATGGTTGATCATACTTGGGTTCCACATGCATGTTTTAGCTGAAGGAAGAATACCTTAAACCTGGAGAGTTGAGACCCGTGTAATGGGTACCATGCAATATGACTTCAAAGGGTCTTCATTTGCTCACCGAACCTCTCCAATCCTATCACTGCTGCGTTTATGCCCCTGTACACATGCTTGATTCTCTTTCGGAGACATAGCAATCCATAGGTTTTAAGATACTTACTAGTCAGGTACATTCTTAGGCGTTTAATATGCGGTGTTGAGTCCATTTCGTTGAGCAAGGAGTAGCTCTTGTCTATTCCATATTTGGCTTAAGGAACTTTATCTGTGCTCATTTCAATCTCTGGTTTTATGCAGCACCCCAACTCACCTTTACCCTTAAGCAAGCATAAGTTGGTTTTCTAAATTTGAGACCCTGTTCTGTTCTGTAATTCAGTTCCTCTGTAGCCAAGTTTCCATTCCGTGTATTACTGATATCTTATGATGTTTCTTTTTCTGTGTGACTTATTTCAGTTAGAATCATCATACCTGAATCCACTCATTGTGCTGCTAAGGGCCTGATGACACAGATTTCATTGCTGAGTGATATTGCTTTGTAAGTGAATACCACAACTTCTTTATCCATTTTTCACTTTCTGCGATGTTGAACTTGTACTGTAAACGAGGTTCTTGTAAACAGAGCCGTTCCAAACTTTGGGGTGGCTGTGTCTTTTTGATTTTAATTTCCCTAAGCTATAGGACCATAAGTGGAAGTGCCCTAGGTTCTGTTGCTTTGTTTTTTAGATGTTTCAGGAAACACCATACACTTCTCCCCAGTGGTTGTTGGCAATTTACATCCCGCCCATCAGCATAACAAGGCTCCCAGTTCTCCATGGCCTGTCCTGCCTTTCTGGATTTTACACTTTTTTCAGATGGCCCTTTTGACTGGGGGGAAGTGAGACTTCATTGTAGTGCAGATTTCCTTTGCAAGCTTGCTTGGTTGGCCAAAAAGGGCGTATGCGTTTTTTCCTGAATATATTCAGGAAAAAACGCATACGCCCTTTTTGGCCAAGTGCATCATTGTGGACGTTCTGCCTCTTTTCCTATGCTTTCAATGCAATTCCAGTCTACCTCCTGAAATCGGTTTCCTGCAATTCTGCCCCGCTTTCAAGTCCTCTTGGCAGCCTTACTTCAGTCTATTTTTGGACGATAGCTGTCATTTATAACTCTGCAGGTTTGAGAATTACAGTGCCCCTGAGCTCCTTTCTTCAACTTGCTTTCTTGTGACCTGGCCGCAACACCGCAGGATGGTTTCAGGCCCTAATCTGGTTCCGGCATGGCACGCTGAGCCTTTGGTTATTTCCTCTTCCTGGTGGGAAATGAGAGTTAAATTTGCCCGTCCAGACACCTCCAGCTAGTCTCTCATTGGTTCTCGCTATTCCTGTTCATCTTCCGCAGAAATTGCAAACTGGGCCAAACAGGAGGTTAAAGGCGCTGACTCTCCAAGTGGGGAGAGTGTTAGTAAAGCGTCTGGAATGTTGCACCCGAGTACCAGGGGAGGAAAACTGAGACATATTTGAACACGTCTCCCGTTCACATGGTTGATCATACTTGGGTTCCACATGCATGTTTTAGCTGAAGGAAGAATACCTTAAACCTGGAGAGTTGAGACCCGTGGAATGGGTACCATGCAATATGACTTCAAAGGGTCTTCATTTGCTCACCGAACCTCTCCAATCCTATCACTGCTGCGTTTATGCCCCTGTACACATGCTTGATTCTCTTTTGGAGACATAGCAATCCATAGGTTTTAAGATACTTACTAGTCAGGCACATTCTTAGGCGTTTAATATGCGGTGTTGAGTCCATTTCGTTGAGCAAGGAGTAGCTCTTGTCTATTCCATATTTGACTTAAGGAACTTTATCTGTGCTCATTTCAATCTCTGGTTTTATGCAGCACCCCAACTCACCTTTACCCTTAAGCAAGCATAAGTTGGTTTTCTAAATTTGAGACCCTGTTCTGTTCTGTAATTCAGTTCCTGTGTAGCCAAGTTTACATTCCGTGTATTACTGATATCTTATGATGTTTCTTTTTCTGTGTGACTTACTTCATTTAGAATGATCATACCTGAATCCACTCATTGTGCTGCTAAGGGCCTGATGACACAGATTTCATTGCTGAGTGATATTGCTTTGTAAGTAAATACCACAACTTCTTTATCCATTTTTCACTTTCTGCGATGTTGAACTTGTACTGTAAACGAGGTTCTTGTAAACAGAGCCGTTCCAAACTTTGGGGTGGCTGTGTCTTTTTGATTTTAATTTCCCTAAGCTATAGGACCATAAGTGGAAGTGCCCTAGGTTCTGTTGCTTTGTTTTTTAGATGTTTCAGGAAACACCATACACTTCTCCCGAGTGTCTGTTGGCAATTTACATCCCACCCATCAGCATAACAAGGCTCCCAGTTCTCCATGGCCTGTCCTGCCTTTCTGGATTTTACACTTTTTTCAGATGGCCCTTTTGACCGGGGGGAAGTGAGACTTCATTGTAGTGCAGATTTCCTTTGCAAGCTTGCTTGGTTGGCCAAAAAGGGCGTATGCGTTTTTTATTCCTGTTCATCTTCCGCAGAAATTGCAAACTGGGCCAAACAGTAGGTTAAAGGCGCTGACTCTCCAAGTGAGGAGAGTGTTAGTAAAGCGTCTGGAATGTTGCACCCGAGTACCAGGGGAGGAAAACTGAGACATATTTGAACATGTCTCCCGTTCACATGGTTGATCATACTTGGGTTCCACATGCATGTTTTAGCTGAAGGAAGAATACCTTAAACCTGGAGAGTTAAGACCCGTGTAATGGGTACCATGCAATATGACTTCAAAGGGTCTTCATTTGCTCACCGAACCTCTCCAATCCTATCACTGCTGCGTTTATGCCCCTGTACACATGCTTGATTCTCTTTCGGAGACATAGCAATCCATAGGTTTTACGATACTTACTAGTCAGGTACATTCTTAGGCGTTTAATATGCGGTGTTGAGTCCATTTCGTTGAGCAAGGAGTAGCTCTTGTCTATTCCATATTTGACTTAAGGAACTTTATCTGTGCTCATTTCAATCTCTGGTTTTATGCAGCACCCCAACTCACCTTTACCCTTAAGCAAGCATAAGTTGGTTTTCTAAATTTGAGACCCTGTTCTGTTCTGTAATTCAGTTCCTGTGTAGCCAAGTTTACGTTCCGTGTATTACTGATATCTTATGATGTTTCTTTTTCTGTGTGACTTATTTCAGTTAGAATCATCATACCTGAATCCACTCATTGTGCTGCTAAGGGCCTGATGACATAGATTTCATTGCTGAGTGATATTGCTTTGTAAGTAAATACCACAACTTCTTTATCCATTTTTCACTTTCTGCGATGTTGAACTTGTACTGTAAACGAGGTTCTTGTAAACAGAGGCGTCCCAAACTTTGGGGTGGCTGTGTCTTTTTGATTTTAATTTCCCTAAGCTATAAGACCATAAGTGGCAGTGCCCTAGGCTCTGTTGCTTTGTTTTTTAGATGTTTCAGGAAACACCATACACTTCTCCCGAGTGTCTGTTGGCAATTTACATCCCGCCCATCAGCATAACAAGGCTCCCAGTTCTCCATGGCCTGTCCTGCCTTTCTGGATTTTACACTTTTTTCAGATGGCCCTTTTGACCGGGGGGAAGTGAGACTTCATTGTAGTGCAGATTTCCTTTGCAAGCTTGCTTGGTTGGCCAAAAAGGGCGTATGCGTTTTTTCCTGAATATATTCAGGAAAAAACGCATACGCCCTTTTTGGCCAAGTGCATCATTGTGGACGTTCTGCCTCTTTTCCTATGCTTTCAATGCAATTCCAGTCTACCTCCTGAAATCGGTTTCCTGCAATTCTGCCCCGCTTTCAAGTCCTCTTGGCAGCCTTACTTCAGTCTATTTTTGGACGATAGCTGTCATTTATAACTCTGCAGGTTTGTGAATTACAGTGCCCCTGAGCTCCTTTCTTCAACTCGCTTTCTTGTGACCTGGCCGCAACACCGCAGGATGGCTTCAGGCCCTAATCTGGTTCCGGCCCGGCATGCTGAGCCTTTGGTTAATTCCTCTTCCTGGTGGGAAATGAGAGTTAAATTTGCCCGTCCAGACACCTCCAGCTAGCCTCTCATTGGTTCTCGCTATTCCTGTTCATCTTCCGCAGAAATTGCAAACTGGGCCAAACAGGAGGTTAAAGGCGCTGACTCTCCAAGTGGGGACAGTGTTAGTAAAGCGTCTGGAATGTTGCACCCGAGTACCAGGGGAGGAAAACTGAGACATATTTGAACACGTCTCCCGTTCACATGGTTGATCATACTTGGGTTCCACATGCATGTTTTAGCTGAAGGAAGAATACCTTAAACCTGGAGAGTTGAGACCCGTGGAATGGGTACCATGCAATATGACTTCAAAGGGTCTTCATTTGCTCACCGAACCTCTCCAATCCTATCACTGCTGCGTTTATGCCCCTGTACACATGCTTGATTCTCTTTTGGAGACATAGCAATCCATAGGTTTTACGATACTTACTAGTCAGGTACATTCTTAGGCGTTTAATATGCGGTGTTGAGTCCATTTCGTTGAGCAAGGAGTAGCTCTTGTCTATTCCATATTTGACTTAAGGAACTTTATCTGTGCTCATTTCAATCTCTGGTTTTATGCAGCACCCCAACTCACCTTTCCCCTTAAGCAAGCATATGTTGGTTTTCTAAATTTGAGACCCTGTTCTGTTCTGTAATTCAGTTCCTGTGTAGCCAAGTTTACATTCCGTGTATTACTGATATCTTATGATGTTTCTTTTTCTGTGTGACTTATTTCAGTTAGAATCATCATACCTGAATCCACTCATTGTGATGCTAAGGGCCTGATGACATAGATTTCATTGCTGAGTGATATTGCTTTGTAAGTAAATACCACAACTTCTTTATCCATTTTTCACTTTCTGCGATGTTGAACTTGTACTGTAAACGAGGTTCTTGTAAACAGAGGCGTCCCAAACTTTGGGGTGGCTGTGTCTTTTTGATTTTAATTTCCCTAAGCTATAAGACCATAAGTGGCAGTGCCCTAGGCTCTGTTGCTTTGTTTTTTAGATGTTTCAGGAAACACCATACACTTCTCCCGAGTGTCTGTTGGCAATTTACATCCCGCCCATCAGCATAACAAGGCTCCCAGTTCTCCATGGCCTGTCCTGCCTTTCTGGATTTTACACTTTTTTCAGATGGCCCTTTTGACCGGGGGGAAGTGAGACTTCATTGTAGTGCAGATTTCCTTTGCAAGCTTGCTTGGTTGGCCAAAAAGGGCGTATGCGTTTTTTCCTGAATATATTCAGGAAAAAACGCATACGCCCTTTTTGGCCAAGTGCATCATTGTGGACGTTCTGCCTCTTTTCCTATGCTTTCAATGCAATTCCAGTCTACCTCCTGAAATCGGTTTCCTGCAATTCTGCCCCGCTTTCAAGTCCTCTTGGCAGCCTTACTTCAGTCTATTTTTGGACGATAGCTGTCATTTATAACTCTGCAGGTTTGTGAATTACAGTGCCCCTGAGCTCCTTTCTTCAACTCGCTTTCTTGTGACCTGGCCGCAACAACGCAGGATGGCTTCAGGCCCTAATCTGGTTCCGGCCCGGCATGCTGAGCCTTTGGTTAATTCCTCTTCCTGGTGGGAAATGAGAGTTAAATTTGCCCGTCCAGACACCTCCAGATAGCCTCTCATTGGTTCTCGCTATTCCTGTTCATCTTCCGCAGAAATTGCAAACTGGGCCAAACAGGAGGTTAAAGGGACTGACTCTCCAAGTGGGGAGAGTGTTAGTAAAGCGTCTGGAATGTTGCACCCGAGTACCAGGGGAGGAAAACTGAGACATATTTGAACACGTCTCCCGATCACATGGTTGATCATACTCTAGGTTCCACATGCATGTTTTAGCTGAAGGAAGAATACCTTAAACCTGGAGAGTTGAGACCCGTGGAATGGGTACCATGCAATATGACTTCAAAGGGTCTTCATTTGCTCACCGAACCTCTCCAATCCTATCACTGCTGCGTTTATGCCCCTGTACCCATGCTTGATTCTCTTTCGGAGACATAGCAATCCATAGGTTTTAAGATACTTACTAGTCAGGTACATTCTTAGGCGTTTAATATGCAGTGTTGAGTCCATTTCGTTGAGCAAGGAGTAGCTCTTGTCTATTCCATATTTGACTTAAGGAACTTTATCTGTGCTCATTTCAGTCTCTGCTTTATGCAGCACCCCAACTCACCTTTACCCTTAAGCAAGCATAAGTTGGTTTTCTAAATTTGAGACACTGTTCTGTTCTGTAATTCAGTTCCTCTGTAGCCAAGTTTACATTCCGTGTATTACTGATATCTTATGATGTTTCTTTTTCTGTGTGACTTATTTCAGTTAGAATCATCATACCTGAATCCACTCATTGTGCTGCTAAGGGCCTGATGACATAGATTTCATTGCTGAGTGATATTGCTTTGTAAGTGAATACCACAACTTCTTTATCCATTTTTCACTTTCTGCGATGTTGAACTTGTACTGTAAACGAGGTTCTTGTAAACAGAGCCGTTCCAAACTTTGGGGTGGCTGTGTCTTTTTGATTTTAATTTCCCTAAGCTATAGGACCATAAGTGGAAGTGCCCTAGGTTCTGTTGCTTTGTTTTTTAGATGTTTCAGGAAACACCATACACTTCTCCCCAGTGGTTGTTGGCAATTTACATCCCGCCCATCAGCATAACAAGGCTCCCAGTTCTCCATGGCCTGTCCTGCCTTTCTGGATTTTACACTTTTTTCAGATGGCGCTTTTGACCGGGGGGAAGTGAGACTTCATTGTAGTGCAGATTTCCTTTGCAAGCTTGCTTGGTTGGCCAAAAAGGGCGTATGCGTTTTTTATTCCTGTTCATCTTCCGCAGAAATTGCAAACTGGGCCAAACAGTAGGTTAAAGGCGCTGACTCTCCAAGTGATGAGAGTGTTAGTAAAGCGTCTGGAATGTTGCACCCGAGTACCAGGGGAGGAAAACTGAGACATATTTGAACACGTCTCCCGTTCACATGGTTGATCATACTTGGGTTCCACATGCATGTTTTAGCTGAAGGAAGAATACCTTAAACCTGGAGAGTTGAGACCCGTGGAATGGGTACCATGCAATATGACTTCAAAGGGTCTTCATTTGCTCACCGAACCTCTCCAATCCTATCACTGCTGCGTTTATGCCCCTGTACACATGCTTGATTCTCTTTTCGGAGACATAGCAATCCATAGGTTTTAAGATACTTACTAGTCAGGTACATTCTTAGGCGTTTAATATGCGGTGTTGAGTCCATTTCGTTGAGCAAGGAGTAGCTCTTGTCTATTCCATATTTGACTTAAGGAACTTTATCTGTGCTCATTTCAATCTCTGGTTTTATGCAGCACCCCAACTCACCTTTCCCCTTAAGCAAGCATAAGTTGGTTTTCTAAATTTGAGACCCTGTTCTGTTCTGTAATTCAGTTCCTGTGTAGCCAAGTTTACATTCCGTGTATTACTGATATCTTATGATGTTTCTTTTTCTGTGTGACTTATTTCAGTTAGAATCATCATACCTGAATCCACTCATTGTGATGCTAAGGGCCTGATGACATAGATTTCATTGCTGAGTGATATTGCTTTGTAAGTAAATACCACAACTTCTTTATCCATTTTCCACTTTCTGCGATGTTGAACTTGTACTGTAAACGAGGTTCTTGTAAACAGAGGCGTCCCAAACTTTGGGGTGGCTGTGTCTTTTTGATTTTAATTTCCCTAAGCTATAAGACCATAAGGGGCAGTGCCCTAGGCTCTGTTGCTTTGTTTTTTAGATGTTTCAGGAAACACCATACACTTCTCCCGAGTGGTTGTTGGCAATTTACATCCCGCCCATCAGCATACAAGGCTCCCAGTTCTCCATGGCCTGTCCTGCCTTTCTGGATTTTACACTTTTTTCAGATGGCCCTTTTGACCGGGGGGAAGTGAGACTTCATTGTAGTGCAGATTTCCTTTGCAAGCTTGCTTGGTTGGCCAAAAAGGGCGTATGCGTTTTTTATTCCTGTTCATCTTCCGCAGAAATTGCAAACTGGGCCAAACAGTAGGTTAAAGGCGCTGACTCTCCAAGTGAGGAGAGTGTTAGTAAAGCGTCTGGAATGTTGCACCCGAGTACCAGGGGAGGAAAACTGAGACATATTTGAACACGTCTCCCGTTCACATGGTTGATCATACTTGGGTTCCACATGCATGTTTTAGCTGAAGGAAGAATACCTTAAACCTGGAGAGTTGAGACCCGTGGAATGGGTACCATGCAATATGACTTCAAAGGGTCTTCATTTGCTCACCGAACCTCTCCAATCCTATCACTGCTGCGTTTATGCCCCTGTACACATGCTTGATTCTCTTTCGGAGACATAGCAATCCATAGGTTTTAAGATACTTACTAGTCAGGTACATTCTTAGGCGTTTAATATGCGGTGTTGAGTCCATTTCGTTGAGCAAGGAGTAGCTCTTGTCTATTCCATATTTGACTTAAGGAACTTTATCTGTGCTCATTTCAATCTCTGGTTTTATGCAGCACCCCAACTCACCTTTCCCCTTAAGCAAGCATAAGTTGGTTTTCTAAATTTGAGACCCTGTTCTGTTCTGTAATTCAGTTCCTGTGTAGCCAAGTTTACATTCCGTGTATTACTGATATCTTATGATGTTTCTTTTTCTGTGTGACTTATTTCAGTTAGAATCATCATACCTGAATCCACTCATTGTGATGCTAAGGGCCTGATGACGTAGATTTCATTGCTGAGTGATATTGCTTTGTAAGTAAATACCACAACTTCTTTATCCATTTTCCACTTTCTGCAATGTTGAACTTGTACTGTAAACGAGGTTCTTGTAAACAGAGGCGTCCCAAACTTTGGGGTGGCTGTGTCTTTTTGATTTTAATTTCCCTAAGCTATAAGACCATAAGGGGCAGTGCCCTAGGCTCTGTTGCTTTGTTTTTTAGATGTTTCAGGAAACACCATACACTTCTCCCGAGTGTCTGTTGGCAATTTACATCCCGCCCATCAGCATAACAAGGCTCCCAGTTCTCCATGGCCTGTCCTGCCTTTCTGGATTTTACACTTTTTTCAGATGGCCCTTTTGACCGGGGGGAAGTGAGACTTCATTGTAGTGCAGATTTCCTTTGCAAGCTTGCTTGGTTGGCCAAAAAGGGCGTATGCGTTTTTTCCTGAATATATTCAGGAAAAAACGCATACGCCCTTTTTGGCCAAGTGCATCATTGTGGACGTTCTGCCTCTTTTCCTATGCTTTCAATGCAATTCCAGTCTACCTCCTGAAATCGGTTTCCTGCAATTCTGCCCCGCTTTCAAGTCCTCTTGGCAGCCTTACTTCAGTCTATTTTTGGACGATAGCTGTCATTTATAACTCTGCAGGTTTGTGAATTACATTGCCCCTGAGCTCCTTTCTTCAACTCGCTTTCTTGTGACCTGGCCGCAACACCGCAGGATGGCTTCAGGCCCTAATCTGGTTCCGGCACGGCACGCTGAGCCTTTGGTTATTTCCTCTTCCTGGTGGGAAATGAGAGTTAAATTTGCCCGTCCAGACACCTCCAGCTAGTCTCTCATTGGTTCTCGCTATTTCTGTTCATCTTCCGCAGAAATTGCAAACTGGGCCAAACAGGAGGTTAAAGGCACTGACTCTCCAAGTGGGGAGAGTGTTAGTAAAGCGTCTGGAATGTTGCACCCGAGTACCAGGGGAGGAATACTGAGACATATTTGAACACGTCTCCCGTTCACATGGTTGATCATACTTGGGTTCCACATGCATGTTTTAGCTGAAGGAAGAATACCTTAAACCTGGAGAGTTGAGACCCGTGGAATGGGTACCATGCAATATGACTTCAAAGGGTCTTCATTTGCTCACCGAACCTCTCCAATCCTATCACTGCTGCGTTTATGCCCCTGTACACACGCTTGATTCTCTTTCGGAGACATAGCAATCCATAGGTTTTAAGATACTTACTAGTCAGGTACATTCTTAGGCGTTTAATATGCGGTGTTGAGTCCATTTCGTTGAGCAAGGAGTAGCTCTTGTCTATTCCATATTTGACTTAAGGAACTTTATCTGTGCTCATTTCAATCTCTGGTTCATGCAGCACCCCAACTCACCTTTCCCCTTAAGCAAGCATAAGTTGGTTTTCTAAATTTGAGACCCTGTTCTGTTCTGTAATTCAGTTCCTGTGTAGCCAAGTTTACATTCCGTGTATTACTGATATCTTATGATGTTTCTTTTTCTGTGTGACTTACTTCAGTTAGAATCATCATACCTGAATCCACTCATTGTGCTGCTAAGGGCCTGATGACACAGATTTCATTGCTGAGTGATATTGCTTTGTAAGTAAATACCACAACTTCTTTCCATTTTTCACTTTCTGCGATGTTGAACTTGTACTGTAAACGAGGTTCTTGTAAACAGAGCCGTTCCAAACTTTGGGGTGGCTGTGTCTTTTTTATTTTAATTTCCCTAAGCTATAGGACCATAAGTGGAAGTGCCCTAGGTTCTGTTGCTTTGTTTTTTAGATGTTTCAGGAAACACCATACACTTCTCCCGAGTGGTTGTTGGCAATTTACATCCCGCCCATCAGCATAACAAGGCTCCCAGTTCTCCATGGCCTGTCCTGCCTTTCTGGATTTTACACTTTTTTCAGATGGCCCTTTTGACCGGGGGGAAGTGAGACTTCATTGTAGTGCAGATTTCCTTTGCAAGCTTGCTTGGTTGGCCAAAAAGTGCGTATGCGTTTTTTCCTGAATATATTCAGGAAAAAACGCATACGCCCTTTTTGGCCAAGTGCATCATTGTGGACGTTCTGCCTCTTTTCCTATGCTTTCAATGCAATTCCAGTCTACCTCCTGAAATCGGTTTCCTGCAATTCTGCCCCGCTTTCAAGTCCTCTTGGCAGCCTTACTTCAGTCTATTTTTGGACGATAGCTGTCATTTATAGCTCTGCAGGTTTGTGAATTACAGTGCCCCTGAGCTCCTTTCTTCAACTCGCTTTCTTGTGACCTGGCCGCAACACCGCAGGATGGCTTCAGGCCCTAATCTGGTTCCGGCACGGCACGCTGAGCCTTTGGTTATTTCCTCTTCCTGGTGGGAAATGAGAGTTAAAATTGCCCGTCCAGACACCTCCAGCTAGTCTCTCATTGGTTCTCGCTATTTCTGTTCATCTTCCGCAGAAATTGCAAACTGGGCCAAACAGGAGGTTAAAGGCGCTGACTCTCCAAGTGGGGAGAGTGTTAGTAAAGCGTCTGGAATGTTGCACCCGAGTACCAGGGGAGGAAAACTGAGACATATTTGAACACGTCTCCCGTTCACATGGTTGATCATACTTGGGTTCCACATGCATGTTTTAGCTGAAGGAAGAATACCTTAAACCTGGAGAGTTGAGACCCGTGGAATGGGTACCATGCAATATGACTTCAAAGGGTCTTCATTTGCTCACCGAACCTCTCCAATCCTATCACTGCTGCGTTTATGCCCCTGTACACATGCTTGATTCTCTTTCGGAGACATAGCAATCCATAGGTTTTAAGATACTTACTAGTCAGGTACATTCTTAGACGTTTAATATGCGGTGTTGAGTCCATTTCGTTGAGCAAGGAGTAGCTCTTGTCTATTCCATATTTGGCTTAAGGAACTTTATCTGTGCTCATTTCAATCTCTGGTTTTATGCAGCACCCCAACTCACCTTTACCCTTAAGCAAGCATATGTTGGTTTTGTAAATTTGAGTCCCTGTTCTGTTCTGTAATTCAGTTCCTGTGTAGCCAAGTTTACATTCCGTGTATTACTGATATCTTATGATGTTTCTTTTTCTGTGTGACTTATTTCAGTTAGAATCATCATACCTGAATCCACTCATTGTGCTGCTAAGGGCCTGATGACATAGATTTCATTGCTGAGTGATATTGCTTTGTAAGTAAATACCACAACTTCTTTATCCATTTTTCACTTTCTGTGATGTTGAACTTGTACTGGAAACGAGGTTCTTGTAAACAGAGGCGTCCCAAACTTTGGGGTGGCTGTGTCTTTTTGATTTTAATTTCCCTAAGCTATAGGACCATAAGTGGCAGTGCCCTAGGCTCTGTTGCTTTGTTTTTTAGATGTTTCAGGAAACACCATACACTTCTCCCGAGTGTCTGTTGGCAATTTACATCCCGCCCATCAGCATAACAAGGCTCCCAGTTCTCCATGGCCTGTCCTGCCTTTCTGGATTTTACACTTTTTTCAGATGGCCCTTTTGACCGGGGGGAAGTGAGACTTCATTGTAGTGCAGATTTCCTTTGCAAGCTTGCTTGGTTGGCCAAATAGGGCGTATGCGTTTTTTCCTGAATATATTCAGGAAAAAACGCATACGCCCTTTTTGGCCAAGTGCATCATTGTGGACGTTCTGCCTCTTTTCCTATGCTTTCAATGCAATTTCAGTCTACCTCCTGAAATCGGTTTCCTGCAATTCTGCCCCGCTTTCAAGTCCTCTTGGCAGCCTTACTTCAGTCTATTTTTGGACGATAGCTGTCATTTATAACTCTGCAGGTTTGTGAATTACAGTGCCCCTGAGCTCCTTTCTTCAACTCGCTTTCTTTTGAGCTGGCCGCAACACCGCAGGATGGCTTCAGGCCCTAATCTGGTTCCGGTACGGCACGCTGAGCCTTTGGTTATTTCCTCTTCCTGTTGGGAAATGAGAGTTAAATTTGCCCGTCCAGACACCTCCAGCTAGCCTCTCATTGGTTCTCGCTATTCCTGTTCATCTTCCGCAGAAATTGCAAACTGTGCCAAACAGGAGGTTAAAGGCGCTGACTCTCCAAGTGGGGAGAGTGTTAGTAAAGCGTCTGGAATGTTGCACCCGAGTACCAGGGGAGGAAAACTGAGACATATTTGAACACGTCTCCCGATCACATGGTTGATCATACTCTGGGTTCCACATCCCTGTTTTAGCTGAAGGAAGAATACCTAAAACCTGGGTAATTGAAACCCGTGGAATGGGTACCATGCAATATGACTTCAAAGGGTCTTCATTTGCTCACCGAACCTCTCCAATCCTATCACTGCTGCATTTATGCCCCTGTACACATGCTTGATTCTCTCTCGGAGACATAGCAATCCATAGGTTTTAAGATACTTACTAGTCAGGTACATTCTTAGGCGTTTAATATGCGGTGTTGAGTCCATTTCGTTGAGCAAGGAGTGGCTCTTGTCTATTCCATATTTGGCTTAAGGAACTTTATCTGTGCTCATTTCAATCTCTGGTTTTATGCAGCAACCCAACTCACCTTTCCCCTTAAGCAAGCATAAGTTGGTTTTCTAAATTTGAGAACCTGTTCTGTTTTGGAATTCAGTTCCTGTGTAGCCAAGTTTACATTCCGTGTATTAGTGATATCTTATGATGTTTCTTTTTCTGTGTGACTTATTTCAGTTTGAATCATCGTACCTGAATCTACTCATTATGCTGCTACGTGCCTGATGACATAGATTTCATTGCTGAGTGATACTGCATTGTACGTAAGTACCACAAGTTCTTTATCCATTTTTCACTTTCTGCGATGTTGAACTTGTACTGTAAACGAGGTTCTTGTAAACAGAGCCATTCCAAACTTTGGGGTGGCTGTGTCTTTTTGATTTTAATTTCCCTAAGCTATAGGACCATAAGTGGAAGTGCCCTAGGCTCTGTTGCTTTGTTTTTTAGATGTTTCAGGAAACACCATACACTTCTCCCAAGTGTCTGTTGGCAATTTACATCCCGCCCATCAGCATAACAAGGCTCCCAGTTCTCCATGGCCTCTCCTGCCTTTCTGGATTTTACACTTTTTTCAGATGGCCCTTTTGACCAGGGGGAAGTGAGACTTCATTGTAGTGCAGATTTCCTTTGCAAGCTTGCTTGGTTGGCCAAAAAGGGCGTATGCGTTTTTTCCTGAATATATTCAGGAAAAAACGCATACGCCCTTTTTGGCCAAGTGCGTCATTGTGGACGTTCTGCCTCTTTTCCTATGCTTTCAATGCAATTCCAGTCTACCTCCTGAAATCGGTTTCCTGCAATTCTGCCCCGCTTTCAAGTCCTCTTGGCAGCCTTACTTCAGTCTATTTTTGGACGATAGCTGTCATTTATAACTCTGCAGGTTTGTGAATTACAGTGCCCCTGAGCTCCTTTCTTCAACTCGCTTTCTTTTGAGCTGGCCGCAACACCGCATGATGGCTTCAGGCCCTAATCTGGTTCCGGCACGGCACGCTGAGCCTTTGGTTAATTCCTCTTCCTGGTGGGAAATGAGAGTTAAATTTGCCCGTCCAGACACCTCCAGCTAGTCTCTCATTGGTTCTCGCTATTCCTGTTCATCTTCCGCAGAAATTGCAAACTGGGCCAAACAGGAGTGTAAAGGGACTGACTCTCCAAGTCGGGAGAGTGTTAGTAAAGCGTCTGGAATGTTGCAACCGAGTACCAGGGGAGGAAAACTGAGACATATTTGAACACGTCTCCCGTTCACATGGTTGATCATACTTGGGTTCCACATGCATGTTTTAGCTGAAGGAAGAATACCTTAAACCTGGAGAGTTAAGACCCATGTAATGGGTACCATGTAATATGAATTCAAAGGGTCTTCATTTGCTCACCGAACCTCTCCAATCCTATCACTGCTGCGTTTATGCCCCTGTACACATGCTTGATTCTCTTTCGGAGACATAGCAATCCATAGGTTTTAAGATACTTACTAGTCAGGTACATTCTTAGGCGTTTAATATGCGGTGTTGAGTCCATTTCGTTGAGCAAGGAGTAGCTCTTGTCTATTCCATATTTGACTTAAGGAACTTTATCTGTGCTCATTTCAATCTCTGGTTTTATGCAGCACCCCAACTCACCTTTACCCTTAAGCAAGCATAAGTTGGTTTTCTAAATTTGAGACCCTGTTCTGTTCTGTAATTCAGTTCCTGTGTAGCCAAGTTTACATTCCGTGTATTACTGATATCTTATGATGTTTCTTTTTCTGTGTGACTTATTTCAGTTAGAATCATCATACCTGAATCCACTCATTGTGATGCTAAGGGCCTGATGACATAGATTTCATTGCTGAGTGATATTGCTTTGTAAGTAAATACCACAACTTCTTTATCCATTTTTCACTTTCTGCGATGTTGAACTTGTACTGTAAACGAGGTTCTTGTAAACAGAGGCGTCCCAAACTTTGGGGTGGCTGTGTCTTTTTGATTTTAATTTCCCTAAGCTATAGGACCATAAGTGGCAGTGCCCTAGGCTCTGTTGCTTTTTTTTTTAGATGTTTCAGGAAACACCATACACTTCTCCCGAGTGTCTGTTGGCAATTTACATCCCGCCCATCAGCATAACAAGGCTCCCAGTTCTCCATGGCCTGTCCTGCCTTTCTGGATTTTACACTTTTTTCAGATGGCCCTTTTGACCGGGGGGAAGTGAGACTTCATTGTAGTGCAGATTTCCTTTGCAAGCTTGCTTGGTTGGCCAAAAAGGGCGTATGCGTTTTTTCCTGAATATATTCAGGAAAAAACGCATACGCCCTTTTTGGCCAAGTGCATCATTGTGGACGTTCTGCCTCTTTTCCTATGCTTTCAATGCAATTCCAGTCTACCTCCTGAAATCGGTTTCCTGCAATTCTGCCCCGCTTTCAAGTCCTCTTGGCAGCCTTACTTCAGTCTATTTTTGGACGATAGCTGTCATTTATAACTCTGCAGGTTTGTGAATTACAGTGCCCCTGAGCTCCTTTCTTCAACTCGCTTTCTTGTGACCTGGCCGCAACACCGCAGGATGGCTTCAGGCCCTAATCTGGATCCGGCCCGGCATGCTGAGCCTTTGGTTAATTTCTCTTCCTGGTGGGAAATGAGAGTTAAATTTGCCCGTCCAGACACCTCCAGCTAGCCTCTCATTGGTTCTCGCTATTCCTGTTCATCTTCCGCAGAAATTGCAAACTGGGCCAAACAGGAGGTTAAAGGGACTGACTCTCCAAGTGGGGAGAGTGTTAGTAAAGCGTCTGGAATGTTTCACCCGAGTACCAGGGGAGGAAAACTGAGACATATTTGAACACGTCTCCCGATCACATGGTTGTTCATACTCTAGGTTCCACATGCATGTTTTAGCTGAAGGAAGAATGCCTTAAACCTGGGTAGTTGAAACCCGTGGAATGGGTACCATGCAATATGACTTCAAAGGGTCTTCATTTGCTCACCGAACCTCTCCAATCCTATCACTGCTGCGTTTATGCCCCTGTACACATGCTTGATTCTCTTTCGGAGACATAGCAATCCATAGGTTTTAAGATACTTACAAGTCAGGTACATTCTTAGGCGTTTAATATGCGGTGTTGAGTCCATTTCGTTGAGCAAGGAGTAGCTCTTGTCTATTCCATATTTGGCTTAAGGAACTTTATCTGTGCTCATTTCAATCTCTGGTTTTATGCAGCACCCCAACTCACCTTTACCCTTAAGCAAGCATAAGTTGTTTTTCTAAATTTGAGACCCTGTTCTGTTCTGTAATTCAGTTCCTGTGTAGCCAAGTTTCCATTCCGTGTATTACTGATATCTTATGATGTTTCTTTTTCTGTGTGACTTATTTCAGTTAGAATCATCATACCTGAATCCACTCATTGTGCTGCTAAGGGCCTGATGACATAGATTTCATTGCTGAGTGATATTGCTTTGTAAGTGAATACCACAACTTCTTTATCCATTTTTCACTTTCTGCGATGTTGAACTTGTACTGTAAACGAGGTTCTTGTAAACAGAGCCGTTCCAAATTTTGGGGTGGCTGTGTCTTTTTGATTTTAATTTCCCTAAGCTATAGGACCATAAGTGGAAGTGCCCTAGGTTCTGTTGCTTTGTTTTTTAGATGTTTCAGGAAACACCATACACTTCTCCCGAGTGGTTGTTGGCAATTTACATCCCGCCCATCAGCATAACAAGGCTCCCAGTTCTCCATGGCCTGTCCTGCCTTTCTGGATTTTACACTTTTTTCAGATGGCCCTTTTGACCAGGGGGAAGTGAGACTTCATTGTAGTGCAGATTTCCTTTGCAAGCTTGCTTGGTTGGCCAAAAAGGGCATATGCGTTTTTTCCTGAATATATTCAGGAAAAACGCATACGCCCTTTTTGGCCAAGTGCATCATTGTGGACGTTCTGCCTCTTTTCCTATGCTTTCAATGCAATTCCAGTCTACCTCCTGAAATCGGTTTCCTGCAATTCTGCCCCGCTTTCAAGTCCTCTTGGCAGCCTTACTTCAGTCTATTTTTGGACGATAGCTGTCATTTATAACTCTGCAGGTTTGAGAATTACAGTGTCCCAGAGCTCCTTTCTTCAACTTGCTTTCTTTTGACCTGGCCGCAACACCGCAGGATGGCTTCAGGCCCTAATCTGGTTCCGGCACGGCACGCTGAGCCTTTGGTTATTTCCTCTTCCTGGTGGGAAATGAGAGTTAACTTTGCCCGTCCAGACACCTCCAGCTAGCCTCCCATTGGTTCTCGCTATTCCTGTTCATCTTCCGCAGAAATTGCAAACTGGGCCAAACAGGAGGTTAAAGGCGCTGACTCTCCAAGTGGGGAGAGTGTTAGTAAAGCGTCTGGAATGTTGCACCCGAGTACCAGGGGAGGAAAACTGAGACATATTTGAACACGTCTCCCGTTCACATGGTTGATCATACTTGGGTTCCACATGCATGTTTTAGCTGAAGGAAGAATACCTTAAACCTGGAGAGTTAAGACCCGTGTAATGGGTACCATGCAATATGACTTCAAAGGGTCTTCATTTGCTCACCGAACCTCTCCAATCCTATCACTGCTGCGTTTATGCCCCTGTACACATGCTTGATTCTCTTTCGGAGACATAGCAATCCATAGGTTTTAAGATACTTACTAGTCAGGTACATTCTTAGGTGTTTAATATGCGGTGTTGAGTCCATTTCGTTGAGCAAGGAGTAGCTCTTGTCTATTCCATATTTGACTTAAGGAACTTTATCTGTGCTCATTTCAATCTCTGGTTTTATGCAGCACCCCAACTCACCTTTCCCCTTAAGCAAGCATAAGTTGTTTTTCTAAATTTGAGACCCTGTTCTGTTCTGTAATTCAGTTCCTGTGTAGCCAAGTTTCCATTCCGTGTATTACTGATATCTTATGATGTTTCTTTTTCTGTGTGACTTATTTCAGTTAGAATCATCATACCTGAATCCACTCATTGTGCTGCTAAGGGCCTGATGACATAGATTTCATTGCTGAGTGATATTGCTTTGTAAGTGAATACCACAACTTCTTTATCCATTTTTCACTTTCTGCGATGTTGAACTTGTACTGTAAACGAGGTTCTTGTAAACAGAGCCGTTCCAAACTTTGGGGTGGCTGTGTCTTTTTGATTTTAATTTCCCTAAGCTATAGGACCATAAGTGGAAGTGCCCTAGGTTCTGTTGCTTTGTTTTTTAGATGTTTCAGGAAACACCATACACTTCTCCCGAGTGGTTGTTGTCAATTTACATCCCGCCCATCAGCATAACAAGGCTCCCAGTTCTCCATGGCCTGTCCTGCCTTTCTGGATTTTACACTTTTTTCAGATGGCCCTTTTGACCAGGGGGAAGTGAGACTTCATTGTAGTGCAGATTTCCTTTGCAAGCTTGCTTGGTTGGCCAAAAAGGGCGTATGCGTTTTTTCCTGAATATATTCAGGAAAAAACGCATACGCCCTTTTTGGCCAAGTGCATCATTGTGGACGTTCTGCCTCTTTTCCTATGCTTTCAATGCAATTCCAGTCTACCTCCTGAAATCGGTTTCCTGCAATTCTGCCCCGCTTTCAAGTCCTCTTGGCAGCCTTACTTCAGTCTATTTTTGGACGATAGCTGTCATTTATAACTCTGCAGGTTTGAGAATTACAGTGTCCCAGAGCTCCTTTCTTCAACTTGCTTTCTTTTGACCTGGCCGCAACACCGCAGGATGGCTTCAGGCCCTAATCTGGTTCCGGCACGGCACGCTGAGCCTTTGGTTATTTCCTCTTCCTGGTGGGAAATGAGAGTTAAATTTGCCCGTCCAGACACCTCCAGCTAGCCTCCCATTGGTTCTCGCTATTCCTGTTCATCTTCCGCAGAAATTGCAAACTGGGCCAAACAGGAGGTTAAAGGCGCTGACTCTCCAAGTGGGGAGAGTGTTAGTAAAGCGTCTGGAATGTTGCACCCGAGTACCAGGGGAGGAAAACTGAGACATATTTGAACACGTCTCCCGTTCACATGGTTGATCATACTTGGGTTCCACATGCATGTTTTAGCTGAAGGAAGAATACCTTAAACCTGGAGAGTTAAGACCCGTGTAATGGGTACCATGCAATATGACTTCAAAGGGTCTTCATTTGCTCACCGAACCTCTCCAATCCTATCACTGCTGCGTTTATGCCCCTGTACACATGCTTGATTCTCTTTCGGAGACATAGCAATCCATAGGTTTTAAGATACTTACTAGTCAGGTACATTCTTAGGCGTTTAATATGCGGTGTTGAGTCCATTTCGTTGAGCAAGGAGTAGCTCTTGTCTATTCCATATTTGACTTAAGGAACTTTATCTGTGCTCATTTCAATCTCTGGTTTTATGCAGCACCCCAACTCACCTTTACCCTTAAGCAAGCATAAGTTGGTTTTCTAAATTTGAGACCCTGTTCTGTTCTGTAATTCAGTTCCTGTGTAGCCAAGTTTACATTCCGTGTATTACTGATATCTTATGATGTTTCTTTTTCTGTGTGACTTACTTCAGTTAGAATCATCATACCTGAATCCACTCATTGTGCTGCTAAGGGCCTGATGACACAGATTTCATTGCTGAGTGATATTGCTTTGTAAATAAATACCACAACTTCTTTATCCATTTTTCACTTTCTGCGATGTTGAACTTGTACTGTAAACGAGGTTCTTGTAAACAGAGCCGTTCCAAACTTTGGGGTGGCTGTGTCTTTTTGATTTTAATTTCCCTAAGCTATAGGACCATAAGTGGAAGTGCCCTAGGCTCTGTTGGTTTGTTTTTTAGATGTTTCAGGAAACACCATACACTTCTCCCGAGTGGTTGTTGGCAATTTACATCCCGCCCATCAGCATAACAAGGCTCCCTGTTCTCCATGGCCTGTCCTGCCTTTCTGGATTTTACACTTTTTTCAGATGGCCCTTTTGACCGGGGGGAAGTGAGACTTCATTGTAGTGCAGATTTCCTTTGCAAGCTTGCTTGGTTGGCCAAAAAGGGCGTATGCGTTTTTTCCTGAATATATTCAGGAAAAAACGCATACGCCCTTTTTGGCCAAGTGCATCATTGTGGACGTTCTGCCTCTTTTCCTATGCTTTCAATGCAATTCCAGTCTACCTCCTGAAATCGGTTTCCTGCAATTCTGCCCCGATTTCAAGTCCTCTTGGCAGCCTTACTTCAGTCTATTTTTGGACGATACCTGTCATTTATAACTCTGCAGGTTTGTGAATTACAGTGCCCCTGAGCTCCTTTCTTCAACTCGCTTTCTTTTGAGCTGGCCGCAACACCACAGGATGACTTCAGGCCCTAGTCTGGTTCCGGTACGGCACCCTGAGCCTTTGGTTATTTCCTCTTCCTGGTGGGAAATGAGAGTTAAATTTGCCCGTCCAGACACCTCCAGCCAGCCTCTCATTGGTTCTCACTATTCCTGTTCATCTTCCGCAGAAATTGCAAACTGGGCCAAACAGGAGGTTAAAGGGACTGACTCTCCAAGTGGGGAGAGTGTTAGTAAAGCGTCTGGAATGTTGCACCCGAGTACCAGGGGAGGAAAACTGAGACATATTTGAACACGTCTCCCGATCACATGGTTGATCATACTCTAGGTTCCACATGCATGTTTTAGCTGAAGGAAGAATACCTTAAACCTGGGTAGTTGAAACCCGTGGAATGGGTACCATGCAATATGACTTCAAAGGGTCTTCATTTGCTCACCAAACCTCTCCAATCCTATCACTGCTGTGTTTATGCCCCTGTACACATGCTTGATTCTCTTTTGGAGACATAGCAATCCATAGGTTTTACGATACTTACTAGTCAGGTACATTCTTAGGCGTTTAATATGCGGTGTTGAGTCCATTTCGTTGAGCAAGGAGTAGCTCTTGTCTATTCCATATTTGACTTAAGGAACTTTATCTGTGCTCATTTCAATCTCTGGTTTTATGCAGCACCCCAACTCACCTTTACCCTTAATCAAGCATAAGTTGGTTTTCTAAATTTGAGACCCTGTTCTGTTCTGTAATTCAGTTCCTGTATAGCCAAGTTTACATTCCGTGTATTACTGATATCTTATGATGTTTCTTTTTCTGTGTGACTTATTTCAGTTAGAATCATCATACCTGAATCCACTCATTGTGCTGCTAAGGGCCTGATGACATAGATTTCATTGCTGAGTGATATTGCTTTGTAAGTGAATACCACAACTTCTTTATCCATTTTTCACTTTCTGCGATGTTGAACTTGTACTGTAAACGAGGTTCTTGTAAACAGAGCCGTTCCAAACTTTGGGGTGGCTGTGTCTTTTTGATTTTAATTTCCCTAAGCTATAGGACCATAAGTGGAAGTGCCCTAGGCTCTGTTGCTTTGTTTTTTAGATGTTTCAGGAAACACCATACACTTCTCCCGAGTGTCTGTTGGCAATTTACATCCCGCCCATCAGCATAACAAGGCTCCCAGTTCTCCATGGCCTGTCCTGCCTTTCTGGATTTTACACTTTTTTCAGATGGCCCTTTTGACCGGGGGGAAGTGAGACTTCATTGTAGTGCAGATTTCCTTTGCAAGCTTGCTTGGTTGGCCAAAAAGGGCGTATGCGTTTTTTCCTGAATATATTCAGGAAAAAACGCATACGCCCTTTTTGGCCAAGTGCATCATTGTGGACGTTCTGCCTCTTTTCCTATGCTTTCAATGCAATTCCAGTCTACCTCCTGAAATCGGTTTCCTGCAATTCTGCCCCGCTTTCAAGTCCTCTTGGCAGCCTTACTTCAGTCTATTTTTGGACGATAGCTGTCATTTATAACTCTGCAGGTTTGTGAATTACAGTGCCCCTGAGCTCCTTTCTTCAACTTGCTTTCTTGTGACCTGGCCGCAACACCGCAGGATGGCTTCAGGCCCTAATCTGGTTCCGGCACGGCACGCTGAGCCTTTGGTTATTTCCTCTTCCTGTTGGGAAATGAGAGTTAAATTTGCCCGTCCAGACACCTCCAGCTAGCCTCTCATTGGTTCTCGCTATTCCTGTTCATCTTCCGCAGAAATTGCAAACTGGGCCAAACAGGAGGTTAAAGGCGCTGACTCTCCAAGTGGGGAGAGTGTTAGTAAAGCGTCTGGAATGTTGCACCCGAGTACCAGGGGAGGAAAACTGAGACATATTTGAACACGTCTCCCGTTCACATGGTTGATCATACTTGGGTTCCACATGCATGTTTTAGCTGAAGGAAGAATACCTTAAACCTGGAGAGTTAAGACCCGTGTAATGGGTACCATGCAATATGACTTCAAAGGGTCTTCATTTGCTCACCGAACCTCTCCAATCCTATCACTGCTGCGTTTATGCCCCTGTACACATGCTTGATTCTCTTTCGGAGACATAGCAATCCATAGGTTTTAAGATACTTACTAGTCAGGTACATTCTTAGGCGTTTAATATGCGGTGTTGAGTCCATTTCGTTGAGCAAGGAGTAGCTCTTGTCTATTCCATATTTGACTTAAGGAACTTTATCTGTGCTCATTTCAATCTCTGGTTTTATGCAGCACCCCAACTCACCTTTCCCCTTAAGCAAGCATAAGTTAGTTTTCTAAATTTGAGACCCTGTTCTGTTCTGTAATTCAGTTCCTCTGTAGCCAAGTTTCCATTCCGTGTATTACTGATATCTTATGATGTTTCTTTTTCTGTGTGACTTATTTCAGTTAGAATCATCATACCTGAATCCACTCATTGTGCTGCTAAGTGCCTGATGACATAGATTTCATTGCTGAGTGATATTGCTTTGTAAGTGAATACCACAACTTCTTTATCCATTTTTCACTTTCTGCGATGTTGAACTTGTACTGTAAACGAGGTTCTTGTAAACAGAGCCGTTCCAAACTTTGGGGTGGCTGTGTCTTTTTGATTTTAATTTCCCTAATCTATAGGACCATAAGTGGAAGTGCCCTAGGCTCTGTTGGTTTGTTTTTTAGATGTTTCAGGAAACACCATACACTTCTCCCGAGTGGTTGTTGGCAATTTACATCCCGCCCATCAGCATAACAAGGCTCCCTGTTCTCCATGGCCTGTCCTGCCTTTCTGGATTTTACACTTTTTTCAGATGGCCCTTTTGACCGGGGGGAAGTGAGACTTCATTGTAGTGCAGATTTCCTTTGCAAGCTTGCTTGGTTGGCCAAAAAGGGCGTATGCGTTTTTTCCTGAATATATTCAGGAAAAAACGCATACGCCCTTTTTGGCCAAGTGCATCATTGTGGACGTTCTGCCTCTTTTCCTATGCTTTCAATGCAATTCCAGTCTACCTCCTGAAATCGGTTTCCTGCAATTCTGCCCCGATTTCAAGTCCTCTTGGCAGCCTTACTTCAGTCTATTTTTGGACGATACCTGTCATTTATAACTCTGCAGGTTTGTGAATTACAGTGCCCCTGAGCTCCTTTCTTCAACTCGCTTTCTTTTGAGCTGGCCGCAACACCACAGGATGACTTCAGGCCCTAGTCTGGTTCCGGTACGGCACGCTGAGCCTTTGGTTATTTCCTCTTCCTGGTGGGAAATGAGAGTTAAATTTGCCCGTCCAGACACCTCCAGCTAGCCTCTCATTGGTTCTCACTATTCCTGTTCATCTTCCGCAGAAATTGCAAACTGGGCCAAACAGGAGGTTAAAGGGACTGACTCTCCAAGTGGGGAGAGTGTTAGTAAAGCGTCTGGAATGTTGCACCCGAGTACCAGGGGAGGAAAACTGAGACATATTTGAACACGTCTCCCGATCACATGGTTGATCATACTCTAGGTTCCACATGCATGTTTTAGCTGAAGGAAGAATACCTTAAACCTGGGTAGTTGAAACCCGTGGAATGGGTACCATGCAATATGACTTCAAAGGGTCTTCATTTGCTCACCGAACCTCTCCAATCCTATCACTGCTGCGTTTATGCCCCTGTACACATGCTTGATTCTCTTTTGGAGACATAGCAATCCATAGGTTTTACGATACTTACTAGTCAGGTACATTCTTAGGCGTTTAATATGCGGTGTTGAGTCCATTTCGTTGAGCAAGGAGTGGCTCTTGTCTATTCCATATTTGGCTTAAGGAACTTTATCTGTGCTCATTTCAATCTCTGGTTTTATGCAGCACCCCAACTCACCTTTACCCTTAAGCAAGCATAAGTTGGTTTTCTAAATTTGAGACCCTGTTCTGTTCTGTAATTCAGTTCCTCTGTAGCCAAGTTTCCATTCCGTGTATTACTGATATCTTATGATGTTTCTTTTTCTGTGTGACTTATTTCAGTTAGAATCATCATACCTGAATCCACTCATTGTGCTGCTAAGGGCCTGATGACATAGATTTCATTGCTGAGTGATATTGCTTTGTAAGTGAATACCACAACTTCTTTATCCATTTTTCACTTTCTGCGATGTTGAACTTGTACTGTAAACGAGGTTCTTGTAAACAGAGCCGTTCCAAACTTTGGGGTGGCTGTGTCTTTTTGATTTTAATTTCCCTAAGCTATAGGACCATAAGTGGCAGTGCCCTAGGCTCTGTTGCTTTGTTTTTTAGATGTTTCAGGAAACACCATACACTTCTCCCGAGTGGTTGTTGGCAATTTACATCCCGCCCATCAGCATAACAAGGCTCCCAGTTCTCCATGGCCTGTCCTGCCTTTCTGGATTTTACACTATTTTCAGATGGCCCTTTTGACCGGGGGGAAGTGAGACTTCATTGTAGTGCAGATTTCCTTTGCAAGCTTGCTTGGTTGGCCAAAAAGGGCGTATGCGTTTTTTCCTGAATATATTCAGGAAAAAACGCATACGCCCATTTTGGCCAAGTGCATCATTGTGGACGTTCTGCCTCTTTTCCTATGCTTTCAATGCAATTCCAGTCTACCTCCTGAAATCGGTTTCCTGCAATTCTGCCCCGCTTTCAAGTCCTCTTGGCAGCCTTACTTCAGTCTATTTTTGGACGATAGCTGTCATTTATAACTCTGCAGGTTTGTGAATTACAGTGTCCCTGAGCTCCTTTCTTCAACTCGCTTTCTTGTGACCTGGCCGCAACACCGCAGGATGGCTTCAGGCCCTAATCTGGTTCCGGCACGGCACGCTGAGCCTTTGGTTATTTCCTCTTCCTGTTGGGAAATGAGAGTTAAATTTGCCCGTCCAGACACCTCCAGCTAGCCTCTCATTGGTTCTTGCTATTCCTGTTCATCTTCCGCAGAAATTGCAAACTGGGCCAAACAGGAGGTTAAAGGCGCTGACTCTCCAAGTGGATAGAGTGTTAGTAAAGTGTCTCGAATGTTGCACCCGAGTACCAGGGGAGGAAAACTGAGACATATTTGAACACGTCTCCCGATCACATGGTTGATCATACTCTGGGTTCCACATGCCTGTTTTAGCTGAAGGAAGAATACCTAAAACCTGGGTAATTGAAACCCGTGGAATGGGTACCATGCAATATGACTTCAAAGGGTCTTCATTTGCTCACCGAACCTCTCCAATCCTATCACTGCTGCGTTTATGCCCCTGTACACATGCTTGATTCTCTTTCGGAGACATAGCAATCCATAGGTTTTAAGATACTTACTAGTCAGGTACATTCTTAGGCGTTTAATATGCGGTGTTGAGTCCATTTCCTTGAGCAAGGAGTGGCTCTTGTCTATTCCATATTTGGCTTAAGGAACTTTATCTGTGCTCATTTCAATCTCTGGTTTTATGCAGCACCCCAACTCACCTTTACCCTTAAGCAAGCATAAGTTGGTTTTCTAAATTTGAGACCCTGTTCTGTTCTGTAATTCAGTTCCTCTGTAGCCAAGTTTCCATTCCGTGTATTACTGATATCTTATGATGTTTCTTTTTCTGTGTGACTTATTTCAGTTAGAATCATCATACCTGAATCCACTCATTGTGCTGCTAAGGGCCTGATGACATAGATTTCATTGCTGAGTGATATTGCTTTGTAAGTGAATACCACAACTTCTTTATCCATTTTTCACTTTCTGCGATGTTGAACTTGTACTGTAAACGAGGTTCTTGTAAACAGAGCCGTTCCAAACTTTGGGGTGGCTGTGTCTTTTTGATTTTAATTTCCCTAAGCTATAGGACCATAAGTGGAAGTGCCCTAGGCTCTGTTGCTTTGTTTTTTATATGTTTTAGGAAACACCATACACTTCTCCCGAGTGGTTGTTGGCAATTTACATCCCGCCCATCAGCATAACAAGGCTCCCTGTTCTCCATGGCCTGTCCTGCCTTTCTGGATTTTACACTTTTTTCAGATGGCCCTTTTGACCGGGGGGAAGTGAGACTTCATTGTAGTGCAGATTTCCTTTGCAAGCTTGCTTGGTTGGCCAAAAAGGGCGTATGCGTTTTTTCCTGAATATATTCAGGAAAAAACGCATACGCCCTTTTTGGCCAAGTGCATCATTGTGGACGTTCTGCCTCTTTTCCTATGCTTTCAATGCAATTCCAGTCTACCTCCTGAAATCGGTTTCCTGCAATTCTGCCCCGATTTCAAGTCCTCTTGGCAGCCTTACTTCAGTCTATTTTTGGACGATACCTGTCATTTATAACTCTGCAGGTTTGTGAATTACAGTGCCCCTGAGCTCCTTTCTTCAACTCGCTTTCTTTTGAGCTGGCCGCAACACCGCAGGATGACTTCAGGCCCTAATCTGGTTCCGGTACGGCACGTTGAGCCTTTGGTTATTTCCTCTTCCTGGTGGGAAATGAGAGTTAAATTTGCCCGTCCAGACACCTCCAGCTAGTCTCTCATTGGTTCTCGCTATTCCTGTTCATCTTCCGCAGAAATTGCAAACTGGGCCAAACAGGAGGTTAAAGGGACTGACTCTCCAAGTGGGGAGAGTGTTAGTAAAGCGTCTGGAATGTTGCACCCGAGTACCAGGGGAGGAAAACTGAGACATATTTGAACACGTCTCCCGATCACATGGTTGATCATACTCTAGGTTCCACATGCATGTTTTAGCTGAAGGAAGAATACCTTAAACCTGGGTAGTTGAAACCCGTGGAATGGGTACCATGCAATATGACTTCAAAGGGTCTTCATTTGCTCACTGAACCTCTCCAATCCTATCACTGCTGCGTTTATGCCCCTGTACACATGCTTGATTCTCTTTCGGAGACATAGCAATCCATAGGTTTTAAGATACTTACTAGTCAGTTACATTCTTAGGCGTTTAATATGCGGTGTTGAGTCCATTTCGTTGAGCAAGGAGTAGCTCTTGTCTATTCCATATTTGGCTTAAGGAACTTTATCTGTGCTCATTTCAATCTCTGGTTTTATGCAGCACCCCAACTCACCTTTACCCTTAAGCAAGCATAAGTTGGTTTTCTAAATTTGAGACCCTGTTCTGTTCTGTAATTCAGTTCCTGTGTAGCCAAGTTTCCATTCCATGTATTACTGATATCTTATGATGTTTCTTTTTCTGTGTGACTTATTTCAGTTAGAATCATCATACCTGAATCCACTCATTGTGCTGCTAAGGGCCTGATGACATAGATTTCATTGCTGAGTGATATTGCTTTGTAAGTGAATACCACAACTTCTTTATCCATTTTTCACTTTCTGCGATGTTGAACTTGTACTGTAAACGAGGTTCTTGTAAACAGAGCCGTTCCAAACTTTGGGGTGGCTGTGTCTTTTTGATTTTAATTTCCCTAAGCTATAGGACCATAAGTGGAAGTGCCCTAGGCTCTGTTGCTTTGTTTTTTAGATGTTTCAGGAAACACCATACACTTCTCCCGAGTGGTTGTTGGCAATTTACATCACGCCCATCAGCATAACAAGGCTCCCAGTTCTCAATGGCCTGTTGCCTTTCTGGATTTTACACTTTTTTCAGATGGCCCTTTTGACCGGGGGGAAGTGAGACTTCATTGTAGTGCAGATTTCCTTTGCAAGCTTGCTTGGTTGGCCAAAAAGGGCGTATGCGTTTTTTCCTGAATATATTCAGGAAAAAACACATACGCCCTTTTTGGCCAAGTGCATCATTGTGGACGTTCTGCCTCTTTTCCTATGCTTTCAATGCAATTCCAGTCTACCTCCTGAAATCGGTTTCCTGCAATTCTGCCCCGCTTTCAAGTCCTCTTGGCCGCCTTACTTCAGTCTATTTTTGGACGATAGCTGTCATTTATAACTCTGCAGGTTTGTGAATTACAGTGCCCCTGAGCTCCTTTCTTCAACTCGCTTTCTTGTGACCTGGCCGCAACACCGCAGCATGGCTTCAGGCCCTAAACTGTTTCCGGCCCGGCATGCTGAGCCTTTGGTTAATTCCTCTTCCTGGTGGGAAATGAGAGTTAAATTTGCCCGACCAGACACCTCCAGCTAGCCTCTCATTGGTTCTCGCTATTCCTGTTCATCTTCCGCAGAAATTGCAAACTGGGCCAAACAGGAGGTTAAAGGGACTGACTCTCCAAGTGGGGAGAGTGTTAGTAAAGCGTCTGGAATGTTGCACCCGAGTACCAGGGGAGGAAAACTGAGACATATTTGAACACGTCTCCCGATCACATGGTTGATCATACTCTAGGTTCCACATGCATGTTTTAGCTGAAGGAAGAATACCTTAAACCTGGGTAGTTGAAACCCGTGGAATGGGTACCATGCAATATGACTTCAAAGGGTCTTCATTTGCTCACCGAACCTCTCCAATCCTATCACTGCTGCGTTTATGCCCCTGTACACATGCTTGATTCTCTTTTGGAGACATAGCAATCCATAGGTTTTACGATACTTACTAGTCAGGTATATTCTTAGGCATTTAATATGCGGTGTTGAGTCCATTTCGTTGAGCAAGGAGTAGCTCTTGTGTATTCCATATTTGACTTAAGGAACTTTATCTGTGCTCATTTCAATCTCTGGTTTTATGCAGCACCCCAACTCACCTTTACCCTTAAGCAAGCATAAGTTGGTTTTCTAAATTTGAGACCCTGTTCTGTTGTGTAATTCAGTTCCTGTGTAGCCAAGTTTACATTCCGTGTATTACTGATATCTTATGATGTTTCTTTTTCTGTGTGACTTATTTCAGTTAGAATCATCATACCTGTATCCACTCATTGTGATGCTAAGGGCCTGATGACATAGATTTCATTGCTGAGTGATATTGCTTTGTAAGTAAATACAACAACTTCTTTATCCATTTTTCACTTTCTGCGATGTTGAACTTGTACTGTAAACGAGGTTCTTGTAAACAGAGGCGTCCCAAACTTTGGGGTGGCTGTGTCTTTTTGATTTTAATTTCCCTAAGCTATAGGACCATAAGTGGCAGTGCCCTAGGCTCTGTTGCTTTGTTTTTTAGATGTTTCAGGAAACACCATACACTTCTCCCGAGTGTCTGTTGGCAATTTACATCCCGCCCATCAGCATAACAAGGCTCCCAGTTCTCCATGGCCTGTCCTGCCTTTCTGGATTTTACACTTTTTTCAGATGGCCCTTTTGACCGGGGGGAAGTGAGACTTCATTGTAGTGCAGATTTCCTTTGCAAGCTTGCTTGGTTGGCCAAAAAGGGCGTATGCGTTTTTTCCTGAATATATTCAGGAAAAAACGCATACGCCCTTTTTGGCCAAGTGCATCATTGTGGACGTTCTGCCTCTTTTCCTATGCTTTCAATGCAATTCCAGTCTACCTCCTGAAATCGGTTTCCTGCAATTCTGCCCCGCTTTCAAGTCCTCTTGGCAGCCTTACTTCAGTCTATTTTTGGACGATAGCTGTCATTTATAACTCTGCAGGTTTGTGAATTACAGTGCCCCTGAGCTCCTTTCTTCAACTCGCTTTCTTGTGACCTGGCCGCAACACCGCAGGATGGCTTCAGGCCCTAATCTGGATCCGGCCCGGCATGCTGAGCCTTTGGTTAATTCCTCTTCCTGGTGGGAAATGAGAGCTAAATTTGCCCGTCCAGACACCTCCAGCTAGCCTCTCATTGGTTCTCGCTATTCCTGTTCATCTTCCGCAGAAATTGCAAACTGGGCCAAACAGGAGGTTAAAGGGACTGACTCTCCAAGTGGGGAGAGTGTTAGTAAAGCGTCTGGAATGTTGCACCCGAGTACCAGGGGAGGAAAACTGAGACATATTTGAACACGTCTCCCGATCACATGGTTGATCATACTCTAGGTTCCACATGCATGTTTTAGCTGAAGGAAGAATACCTTCAACCTGGGTAGTTGAAACCCGTGGAATGGGTACCATGCAATATGACTTCAAAGGGTCTTCATTTGCTCACCGAACCTCTCCAATCCTATCACTGCTGCGTTTATGCCCCTGTACACATGCTTGATTCTCTTTCGGAGACATAGCAATCCATAGGTTTTAAGATACTTACAAGTCAGGTACATTCTTAGGCGTTTAATATGTGGTGTTGAGTCCATTTCGTTGAGCAAGGAGTAGCTCTTGTCTATTCCATATTTGGCTTAAGGAACTTTATCTGTGCTCATTTCAATCTCTGGTTTTATGCAGCACCCCAACTCACCTTTATCCTTAAGCAAGCATAAGTTGTTTTTCTAAATTTGAGACCCTGTTCTGTTCTGTAATTCAGTTCCTGTGTAGCCAAGTTTCCATTCCGTGTATTACTGATATCTTATGATGTTTCTTTTTCTGTGTGACTTATTTCAGTTAGAATCATCATACCTGAATCCACTCATTGTGCTGCTAAGGGCCTGATGACATAGATTTCATTGCTGAGTGATATTGCTTTGTAAGTGAATACCACAACTTCTTTATCCATTTTTCACTTTCTGCGATGTTGAACTTGTACTGTAAACGAGGTTCTTGTAAACAGAGCCGTTCCAAACTTTGGGGTGGCTGTGTCTTTTTGATTTTAATTTCCCTAAGCTATAGGACCATAAGTGGAAGTGCCCTAGGCTCTGTTGCTTTGTTTTTTAGATGTTTTAGGAAACACCATACACTTCTCCCGAGTGGTTGTTGGCAATTTACATCCCGCCCATCAGCATAACAAGGCTCCCTGTTCTCCATGGCCTGTCCTGCCTTTCTGGATTTTACACTTTTTTCAGATGGCCCTTTTGACCGGGGGGAAGTGAGACTTCATTGTAGTGCAGATTTCCTTTGCAAGCTTGCTTGGTTGGCCAAAAAGGGCGTATGCGTTTTTTCCTGAATATATTCAGGAAAAAACGCATACGCCCTTTTTGGCCAAGTGCATCATTGTGGACGTTCTGCCTCTTTTCCTATGCTTTCAATGCAATTCCAGTCTACCTCCTGAAATCGGTTTCCTGCAATTCTGCCCCGATTTCAAGTCCTCTTGGCAGCCTTACTTCAGTCTATTTTTGGACGATACCTGTCATTTATAACTCTGCAGGTTTGTGAATTACAGTGCCCCTGAGCTCCTTTCTTCAACTCGCTTTCTTTTGAGCTGGCCGCAACACCGCAGGATGACTTCAGGCCCTAATCTGGTTCCGGTACGGCACGCTGAGCCTTTGGTTATTTCCTCTTCCTGGTGGGAAATGAGAGTTAAATTTGCCCGTCCAGACACCTCCAGCTAGTCTCTCATTGGTTCTCGCTATTCCTGTTCATCTTCCGCAGAAATTGCAAACTGGGCCAAACAGGAGGTTAAAGGGACTGACTCTCCAAGTGGGGAGAGTGTTAGTAAAGCGTCTGGAATGTTGCACCCGAGTACCAGGGGAGGAAAACTGAGACATATTTGAACACGTCTCCCGATCACATGGTTGATCATACTCTAGGTTCCACATGCATGTTTTAGCTGAAGGAAGAATACCTTAAACCTGGGTAGTTGAAACCCGTGGAATGGGTACCATGCAATATGACTTCAAAGGGTCTTCATTTGCTCACTGAACCTCTCCAATCCTATCACTGCTGCGTTTATGCCCCTGTACACATGCTTGATTCTCTTTCGGAGACATAGCAATCCATAGGTTTTAAGATACTTACTAGTCAGTTACATTCTTAGGCGTTTAATATGCGGTGTTGAGTCCATTTCGTTGAGCAAGGAGTAGCTCTTGTCTATTCCATATTTGGCTTAAGGAACTTTATCTGTGCTCATTTCAATCTCTGGTTTTATGCAGCACCCCAACTCACCTTTACCCTTAAGCAAGCATAAGTTGGTTTTCTAAATTTGAGACCCTGTTCTGTTCTGTAATTCAGTTCCTGTGTAGCCAAGTTTCCATTCCATGTATTACTGATATCTTATGATGTTTCTTTTTCTGTGTGACTTATTTCAGTTAGAATCATCATACCTGAATCCACTCATTGTGCTGCTAAGGGCCTGATGACATAGATTTCATTGCTGAGTGATATTGCTTTGTAAGTGAATACCACAACTTCTTTATCCATTTTTCACTTTCTGCGATGTTGAACTTGTACTGTAAACGAGGTTCTTGTAAACAGAGCCGTTCCAAACTTTGGGGTGGCTGTGTCTTTTTGATTTTAATTTCCCTAAGCTATAGGACCATAAGTGGAAGTGCCCTAGGCTCTGTTGCTTTGTTTTTTAGATGTTTCAGGAAACACCATACACTTCTCCCGAGTGGTTGTTGGCAATTTACATCACGCCCATCAGCATAACAAGGCTCCCAGTTCTCAATGGCCTGTTGCCTTTCTGGATTTTACACTTTTTTCAGATGGCCCTTTTGACCGGGGGGAAGTGAGACTTCATTGTAGTGCAGATTTCCTTTGCAAGCTTGCTTGGTTGGCCAAAAAGGGCGTATGCGTTTTTTCCTGAATATATTCAGGAAAAAACACATACGCCCTTTTTGGCCAAGTGCATCATTGTGGACGTTCTGCCTCTTTTCCTATGCTTTCAATGCAATTCCAGTCTACCTCCTGAAATCGGTTTCCTGCAATTCTGCCCCGCTTTCAAGTCCTCTTGGCCGCCTTACTTCAGTCTATTTTTGGACGATAGCTGTCATTTATAACTCTGCAGGTTTGTGAATTACAGTGCCCCTGAGCTCCTTTCTTCAACTCGCTTTCTTGTGACCTGGCCGCAACACCGCAGCATGGCTTCAGGCCCTAAACTGTTTCCGGCCCGGCATGCTGAGCCTTTGGTTAATTCCTCTTCCTGGTGGGAAATGAGAGTTAAATTTGCCCGACCAGACACCTCCAGCTAGCCTCTCATTGGTTCTCGCTATTCCTGTTCATCTTCCGCAGAAATTGCAAACTGGGCCAAACAGGAGGTTAAAGGGACTGACTCTCCAAGTGGGGAGAGTGTTAGTAAAGCGTCTGGAATGTTGCACCCGAGTACCAGGGGAGGAAAACTGAGACATATTTGAACACGTCTCCCGATCACATGGTTGATCATACTCTAGGTTCCACATGCATGTTTTAGCTGAAGGAAGAATACCTTAAACCTGGGTAGTTGAAACCCGTGGAATGGGTACCATGCAATATGACTTCAAAGGGTCTTCATTTGCTCACCGAACCTCTCCAATCCTATCACTGCTGCGTTTATGCCCCTGTACACATGCTTGATTCTCTTTTGGAGACATAGCAATCCATAGGTTTTACGATACTTACTAGTCAGGTATATTCTTAGGCATTTAATATGCGGTGTTGAGTCCATTTCGTTGAGCAAGGAGTAGCTCTTGTGTATTCCATATTTGACTTAAGGAACTTTATCTGTGCTCATTTCAATCTCTGGTTTTATGCAGCACCCCAACTCACCTTTACCCTTAAGCAAGCATAAGTTGGTTTTCTAAATTTGAGACCCTGTTCTGTTGTGTAATTCAGTTCCTGTGTAGCCAAGTTTACATTCCGTGTATTACTGATATCTTATGATGTTTCTTTTTCTGTGTGACTTATTTCAGTTAGAATCATCATACCTGTATCCACTCATTGTGATGCTAAGGGCCTGATGACATAGATTTCATTGCTGAGTGATATTGCTTTGTAAGTAAATACAACAACTTCTTTATCCATTTTTCACTTTCTGCGATGTTGAACTTGTACTGTAAACGAGGTTCTTGTAAACAGAGGCGTCCCAAACTTTGGGGTGGCTGTGTCTTTTTGATTTTAATTTCCCTAAGCTATAGGACCATAAGTGGCAGTGCCCTAGGCTCTGTTGCTTTGTTTTTTAGATGTTTCAGGAAACACCATACACTTCTCCCGAGTGTCTGTTGGCAATTTACATCCCGCCCATCAGCATAACAAGGCTCCCAGTTCTCCATGGCCTGTCCTGCCTTTCTGGATTTTACACTTTTTTCAGATGGCCCTTTTGACCGGGGGGAAGTGAGACTTCATTGTAGTGCAGATTTCCTTTGCAAGCTTGCTTGGTTGGCCAAAAAGGGCGTATGCGTTTTTTCCTGAATATATTCAGGAAAAAACGCATACGCCCTTTTTGGCCAAGTGCATCATTGTGGACGTTCTGCCTCTTTTCCTATGCTTTCAATGCAATTCCAGTCTACCTCCTGAAATCGGTTTCCTGCAATTCTGCCCCGCTTTCAAGTCCTCTTGGCAGCCTTACTTCAGTCTATTTTTGGACGATAGCTGTCATTTATAACTCTGCAGGTTTGAGAATTACAGTGCTCCTGAGCTCCTTTCTTCAACTTGCTTTCTTGTGACCTGGCCGCAACACCGCAGGATGGCTTCAGGCCCTAATCTGGTTCCGGCACGGCACGCTGAGCCTTTGGTTATTTCCTCTTCCTGGTGGGAAATGAGAGTTAAATTTGCCCGTCCAGACACCTCCAGCTAGCCTCCCATTGGTTCTCGCTATTCCTGTTCATCTTCCGCAGAAATTGCAAACTGGGCCAAACAGGAGGTTAAAGGGACTGACTCTCCAAGTGGGGAGAGTGTTAGTAAAGCGTCTGGAATGTTGCACCCGAGTACCAGGGGAGGAAAACTGAGACATATTTGAACACGTCTCCCGATCACATGGTTGATCATACTCTAGGTTCCACATGCATGTTTTAGCTGAAGGAAGAATACCTTAAACCTGGGTAGTTGAAACCCGTGGAATGGGTACCATGCAATATGACTTCAAAGGGTCTTCATTTGCTCACCGAACCTCTCCAATCCTATCACTGCTGCGTTTATGACCCTGTACACATGCTTGATTCTCTTTCGGAGACATAGCAATCCATAGGTTTTAAGATACTTACAAGTCAGGTACATTCTTAGGCGTTTAATATGCGGTGTTGAGTCCATTTCGTTGAGCAAGGAGTAGCTCTTGTCTATTCCATATTTGGCTTAAGGAACTTTATCTGTGCTCATTTCAATCTCTGGTTTTATGCAGCACCCCAACTCACCTTTACCCTTAAGCAAGCATAAGTTGTTTTTCTAAATTTGAGACCCTGTTCTGTTCTGTAATTCAGTTCCTGTGTAGCCAAGTTTCCATTCCGTGTATTACTGATATCTTATGATGTTTCTTTTTCTGTGTGACTTATTTCAGTTAGAATCATCGTACCTGAATCCACTCATTATGCTGCTACGGGACTGATGACATAGATTTCATTGCTGAGTGATACTGCATTGTACGTAAGTACCACAAGTTCTTTATCCATTTTTCACTTTCTGTGATATTGAACTTGTACGGTAATCGAGGTTCTTGTAAACGGAGGCGTCCCAAACTTTGGGGTGGCTGTGTGTTTTTGATTTTAATTTCCCTAAGCTATAGGACCATAAGTGGAAGTGCCCTAGGCTCTGTTGCTTTGTTTTTTAGATGTTTCAGGAAACACCATACACTTCTCCCAAGTGTCTGTTGGCAATTTACATCCCGCCCATCAGCATAACAAGGCTCCCAGTTCTCCATGGCCTGTCCTGCCTTTCTGGATTTTACACTTTTTTCAGATGGCCCTTTTGACCGGGGGGAAGTGAGACTTCATTGTAGTGCAGATTTCCTTTGCAAGCTTGCTTGGTTGGCCAAAAAGGGCGTATGCGTTTTTTCCTGAATATATTCAGGAAAAAACGCATACGCCCTTTTTGGCCAAGTGCATCATTGTGGACGTTCTGCCTCTTTTCCTATGCTTTCAATGCAATTCCAGTCTACCTCCTGAAATCGGTTTCCTGCAATTCTGCCCCGCTTTCAAGTCCTCTTGGCAGCCTTACTTCAGTCTATTTTTGGACGATAGCTGTCATTTATAACTCTGCAGGTTTGTGAATTACAGTGCCCCTGAGCTCCTTTCTTCAACTTGCTTTCTTTTGACCTGGCCGCAACACCGCAGGATGGCTTCAGGCCCTAATCTGGTTCCGGCACGGCACGCTGAGCCTTTGGTTATTTCCTCTTCCTGGTGGGAAATGAGAGTTAAATTTGCCCGTCCAGATACCTCCAGCTAGCCTCTCATTGGTTCTCGCTATTCCTGTTCATCTTCCGCAGAAATTGCAAACTGGGCCAAACAGGAGGTTAAAGGGACTGACTCTCCAAGTGGGGAGAGTGTTAGTAAAGCGACTGGAATGTTGCACCCGAGTACCAGGGGAGGAAAACTGAGACATATTTGAACACGTCTCCCGATCACATGGTTGATCATACTCTAGGTTCCACATGCATGTTTTAGCTGAAGGAAGAATACCTTAAACCTTGGTAGTTGAAACCCGTGGAATGGGTACCATGCAATATGACTTCAAAGGGTCTTCATTTGCTTACCGAACCTCTCCAATCCTATCACTGCTGCGTTTATGCCCCTGGACACATGCTTGATTCTCTTTCGGAGACATAGCAATCCATATGTTTTAAGATACTTACTAGTCAGGTACATTCTTAGGCGTTTAATATGGGGTGTTGAGTCCATTTCGTTGAGCAAGGAGTAGCTCTTGTCTATTCCATATTTGGCTTAAGGAACTTTATCTGTGCTCATTTCAATCTCTGGTTTTATGCAGCACCCCAACTCACCTTTACCCTTAAGCAAGAATAAGTTGGTTTTCTAAATTTGAGACCCTGTTCTGTTCTGTAATTCAGTTCCTGTGTAGCCAAGTTTACATTCCGTGTATTACTGATATCTTATGATGTTTCTTTTTCTGTGTGACTTATTTCAGTGAGAATCATCATACCTGAATCCACTCATTGTGCTGCTAAGGGCCTGATGACACAGATTTCATTGCTGAGTGATATTGCTTTGTAAGTAAATACCACAACTTCTTTATCCATTTTTCACTTTCTGCGATGTTGAACTTGTACTGTAAACGAGGTTCTTGTAAACAGAGCCGTTCCAAACTTTGGGGTGGCTGTGTGTTTTTGATTTTAATTTCCCTAAGCTATAGGACCATAAGTGGAAGTGCCCTAGGTTCTGTTGCTTTGTTTTTTAGATGTTTCAGGAAACACCATACACTTCTCCCGAGTGGTTGTTGGCAATTTACATCCCGCCCATCAGCATAACAAGGCTCCCAGTTCTCCATGGCCTGTCCTGCCTTTCTGGATTTTACACTTTTTTCAGATGGCCCTTTTGACCGGGGGGAAGTGAGACTTCATTGTAGTGCAGATTTCCTTTGCAAGCTTGCTTGGTTGGCCAAAAAGGGCGTATGCGTTTTTTCCTGAATATATTCAGGAAAAAACGCATACGCCCTTTTTGGCCAAGTGCATCATTGTGGACGTTCTGCCTCTTTTCCTATGCTTTCAATGCAATTCCAGTCTACCTCCTGAAATCGGTTTCCTGCAATTCTGCCCCGCTTTCAAGTCCTCTTGGCAGCCTTACTTCAGTCTATTTTTGGACGATAGCTGTCATTTATAATTCTGCAGGTTTGTGAATTACAGTGCCCCTGAGCTCCTTTCTTCAACTTGCTTTCTTTTGAGCTGGCCGCAACACCGCAGGATGGCTTCAGGCCCTAATCTGGTTCCGGCACGGCACGCTGAGCCTTTGGTTATTTCCTCTTCCTGGTGGGAAATGAGAGTTAAATTTGCCCGTCCAGACACCTCCAGCTAGTCTCTCATTGGTTCTCGCTATTCCTGTTCATCTTCCGCAGAAATTGCAAACTGGGCCAAACAGGAGGTTAAAGGCGCTGACTCTCCAAGTGGGGAGAGTGTTAGTAAAGCGTCTGGAATGTTGCACCCGAGTACCAGGGGAGGAAAACTGAGACATATTTGAACACGTCTCCCGTTCACATGGTTGATCATACTTGGGTTCCACATGCATGTTTTAGCTGAAGGAAGAATACCTTAAACCTGGAGAGTTAAGACCCGTGTAATGGGTACCATGCAATATGACTTCAAAGGGTCTTCATTTGCTCACCGAACCTCTCCAATCCTATCACTGCTGCGTTTATGCCCCTGTACACATGCTTGATTCTCTTTCGGAGACATAGCAATCCATAGGTTTTAAGATACTTACTAGTCAGGTACATTCTTAGGCGCTTAATATGCGGTGTTGAGTCCATTTCGTTGAGCAAGGAGTAGCTCTTGTCTATTCCATATTTGGCTTAAGGAACTTTATCTGTGCTCATTTCAATCTCTGGTTTTATGCAGCACCCCAACTCACCTTTCCCCTTAAGCAAGCATAAGTTGGTTTTCTAAATTTGAGACCCTGTTCTGTTCTGTAATTCAGTTCCTGTGTAGCCAAGTTTACATTCCGTGTATTACTGATATCTTATGATGTTTCTTTTTCTGTGTGACTTACTTCAGTTAGAATCATCATACCTGAATCCACTCATTGTGCTGCTAAGGGCCTGATGACACAGATTTCATTGCTGAGTGATATTGCTTTGTAAGTAAATACCACAACTTCTTTATCCATTTTTCACTTTCTGCGATGTTGAACTTGTACTGTAAACGAGGTTCTTGTAAACAGAGCCGTTCCAAACTTTGGGGTGGCTGTGTGTTTTTGATTTTAATTTCTCTAAGCTATAGGACCATAAGTGGCAGTGCCCTAGGTTCTGTTGCTTTGTTTTTTAGATGTTTCAGGAAACACCATACACTTCTCCCGAGTGGTTGTTGGCAATTTACATCCCGCCCATCAGCATAACAAGGCTCCCAGTTCTCCATGGCCTGTCCTGCCTTTTTGGATTTTACACTTTTTTCAGATGGCCCTTTTGACCGGGTGGAATTGAGACTTCATTGTAGTGCAGATTTCCTTTGCAAGCTTGCTTGGTTGGCCAAAAAGGGCGTATGCGTTTTTTCCTGAATATATTCAGGAAAAAACGCATACGCCCTTTTTGGCCAAGTGCATCATTGTGGACGTTCTGCCTCTTTTCCTATGCTTTCAATGCAATTCCAGTCTACCTCCTGAAATCGGTTTCCTGCAATTCTGCCCCGCTTTCAAGTCCTCTTGGCAGCCTTACTTCAGTCTATTTTTGGACGATAGCTGTCATTTATAACTCTGCAGGTTTGTGAATTACAGTGCCCCTGAGCTCCTTTCTTCAACTCGCTTTCTTTTGAGCTGGCCGCAACACCGCAGGATGGCTTCAGGCCCTAATCTGGTTCCGGTACGGCACGCTGAGCCTTTGGTTATTTCCTCTTCCTGGTGGGAAATGAGAGTTAAATTTGCCCGTCCAGACACCTCCAGCTAGCCTCTCATTGGTTCTCGCTATTCCTGTTCATCTTCCGCAGAAATTGCAAACTGGGCCAAACAGGAGGTTAAAGGCGCTGACTCTCCAAGTGGGGAGAGTGTTAGTAAAGCGTCTGGAATGTTGCACCCGAGTACCAGGGGAGGAAAACTGAGACATATTTGAACACGTCTCCCATTCACATGGTTGATCATACTCTAGGTTCCACATGCATGTTTTAGCTGAAGGAAGAATACCTTAAACCTGGGTAGTTGAAACCCGTGGAATGGGTACCATGCAATATGACTTCAAAGGGTCTTCATTTGCTCACCGAACCTCTCCAATCCTATCACTGCTGCGTTTATGCCCCTGTACACATGCTTGATTCTCTTTCGGAGACATAGCAATCCATAGGTTTTAAGATACTTACCAGTCAGGCACATTCTTAGGCGTTTAATATGCGGTGTTGAGTCCATTTCGTTGAGCAAGGAGTAGCTCTTGTCTATTCCATATTTGACTTAAGGAACTTTATCTGTGCTCATTTCAATCTCTGGTTTTATGCAGCACCCCAACTCACCTTTACCCTTAAGCAAGCATAGTTGGTTTTCTAAATTTGAGACCCTGTTCTGTTCTGTAATTCAGTTCCTGTGTAGCCAAGTTTACGTTCCGTGTATTACTGATATCTTATGATGTTTCTTTTTCTGTGTGACTTACTTCAGTTAGAATCATCATACCTGAATCCACTCATTGTGCTGCTAAGGGCCTGATGACACAGATTTCATTGCTGAGTGATATTGCTTTGTAAGTAAATACCACAACTTCTTTATCCATTTTTCACTTTCTGCGATGTTGAACTTGTACTGTAAACCAGGTTCTTGTAAACAGAGCCATTCCAAACTTTGGGGTGGCTGTGTCTTTTTGATTTTAATTTCCCTAAGCTATAGGACCATAAGTGGAAGTGCCCTAGGTTCTGTTGCTTTGTTTTTTAGATGTTTCAGGAAACACCATACACTTAACCGAGTGTCTGTTGGCAATTTACATCCCGCCCATCAGCATAACAAGGCTCCCAGTTCTCCATGGCCTGTCCTGCCTTTCTGGATTTTACACTTTTTTCAGATGGCCCTTTTGACCAGGGGGGAAGTGAGACTTCATTGTAGTGCAGATTTCCTTTGCAAGCTTGCTTGGTTGGCCAAAAACGGCGTATGCGTTTCTTATTCCTGTTCATCTTCCGCAGAAATTGCAAACTGGGCCAAACAGGAGGTTAAAGGCGCTGACTCTCCAAGTGAGGAGAGTGTTAGTAAAGCGTCTGGAATGTTTCACCCGAGTACCAGGGGAGGAAAACTGAGACATATTTGAACACGTCTCCCGTTCACATGGTTGATCATACTTGGGTTCCACATGCATGTTTTAGCTGAAGGAAGAATACCTTAAACCTGGAGAGTTGAGACCCGTGTAATGGGTACCATGCAATATGACTTCAAAGGGTCTTCATTTGCTCACCGAACCTCTCCAATCCTATCACTGCTGCGTTTATGCCCCTGTACACATGCTTGATTCTCTTTCGGAGACATAGCAATCCATAGGTTTTAAGATACTTACTAGTCAGGTACATTCTTAGGCGTTTAATATGCGGTGTTGAGTCCATTTCGTTGAGCAAGGAGTAGCTCTTGTCTATTCCATATTTGGCTTAAGGAACTTTATCTGTGCTCATTTCAATCTCTGGTTTTATGCAGCACCCCAACTCACCTTTACCCTTAAGCAAGCATAAGTTGGTTTTCTAAATTTGAGACCCTGTTCTGTTCTGTAATTCAGTTCCTCTGTAGCCAAGTTTCCATTCCGTGTATTACTGATATCTTATGATGTTTCTTTTTCTGTGTGACTTATTTCAGTTAGAATCATCATACCTGAATCCACTCATTGTGCTGCTAAGGGCCTGATGACACAGATTTCATTGCTGAGTGATATTGCTTTGTAAGTGAATACCACAACTTCTTTATCCATTTTTCACTTTCTGCGATGTTGAACTTGTACTGTAAACGAGGTTCTTGTAAACAGAGCCGTTCCAAACTTTGGGGTGGCTGTGTCTTTTTGATTTTAATTTCCCTAAGCTATAGGACCATAAGTGGAAGTGCCCTAGGTTCTGTTGCTTTGTTTTTTAGATGTTTCAGGAAACACCATACACTTCTCCCCAGTGGTTGTTGGCAATTTACATCCCGCCCATCAGCATAACAAGGCTCCCAGTTCTCCATGGCCTGTCCTGCCTTTCTGGATTTTACACTTTTTTCAGATGGCCCTTTTGACCGGGGGGAAGTGAGACTTCATTGTAGTGCAGATTTCCTTTGCAAGCTTGCTTGGTTGGCCAAAAAGGGCGTATGCGTTTTTTCCTGAATATATTCAGGAAAAAACGCATACGCCCTTTTTGGCCAAGTGCATCATTGTGGACGTTCTGCCTCTTTTCCTATGCTTTCAATGCAATTCCAGTCTACCTCCTGAAATCGGTTTCCTGCAATTCTGCCCCGCTTTCAAGTCCTCTTGGCAGCCTTACTTCAGTCTATTTTTGGACGATAGCTGTCATTTATAACTCTGCAGGTTTGAGAATTACAGTGCCCCTGAGCTCCTTTCTTCAACTTGCTTTCTTGTGACCTGGCCGCAACACCGCAGGATGGTTTCAGGCCCTAATCTGGTTCCGGCATGGCACGCTGAGCCTTTGGTTATTTCCTCTTCCTGGTGGGAAATGAGAGTTAAATTTGCCCGTCCAGACACCTCCAGCTAGTCTCTCATTGGTTCTCGCTATTCCTGTTCATCTTCCGCAGAAATTGCAAACTGGGCCAAACAGGAGGTTAAAGGCGCTGACTCTCCAAGTGGGGAGAGTGTTAGTAAAGCGTCTGGAATGTTGCACCCGAGTACCAGGGGAGGAAAACTGAGACATATTTGAACACGTCTCCCGTTCACATGGTTGATCATACTTGGGTTCCACATGCATGTTTTAGCTGAAGGAAGAATACCTTAAACCTGGAGAGTTGAGACCCATGGAATGGGTACCATGCAATATGACTTCAAAGGGTCTTCATTTGCTCACCGAACCTCTCCAATCCTATCACTGCTGCGTTTATGCCCCTGTACACATGCTTGATTCTCTTTTGGAGACATAGCAATCCATAGGTTTTAAGATACTTACTAGTCAGGCACATTCTTAGGCGTTTAATATGCGGTGTTGAGTCCATTTCGTTGAGCAAGGAGTAGCTCTTGTCTATTCCATATTTGACTTAAGGAACTTTATCTGTGCTCATTTCAATCTCTGGTTTTATGCAGCACCCCAACTCACCTTTACCCTTAAGCAAGCATAGTTGGTTTTCTAAATTTGAGACCCTGTTCTGTTCTGTAATTCAGTTCCTGTGTAGCCAAGTTTACATTCCGTGTATTACTGATATCTTATGATGTTTCTTTTTCTGTGTGACTTACTTCAGTTAGAATCATCATACCTGAATCCACTCATTGTGCTGCTAAGGGCCTGATGACACAGATTTCATTGCTGAGTGATATTGCTTTGTAAGTAAATACCACAACTTCTTTATCCATTTTTCACTTTCTGCGATGTTGAACTTGTACTGTAAATGAGGTTCTTGTAAACAGAGCCGTTCCAAACTTTGGGGTGGCTGTGTGTTTTTGATTTTAATTTCCCTAAGCTATAGGACCATAAGTGGAAGTGCCCTAGGTTCTGTTGCTTTGTTTTTTAGATGTTTCAGGAAACACCATACACTTCTCCCGAGTGTCTGTTGGCAATTTACATCCCACCCATCAGCATAACAAGGCTCCCAGTTCTCCATGGCCTGTCCTGCCTTTCTGGATTTTACACTTTTTTCAGATGGCCCTTTTGACCGGGGGGAAGTGAGACTTCATTGTAGTGCAGATTTCCTTTGCAAGCTTGCTTGGTTGGCCAAAAAGGGCGTATGCGTTTTTTATTCCTGTTCATCTTCCGCAGAAATTGCAAACTGGGCCAAACAGTAGGTTAAAGGCGCTGACTCTCCAAGTGAGGAGAGTGTTAGTAAAGCGTCTGGAATGTTGCACCCGAGTACCAGGGGAGGAAAACTGAGACATATTTGAACATGTCTCCCGTTCACATGGTTGATCATACTTGGGTTCCACATGCATGTTTTAGCTGAAGGAAGAATACCTTAAACCTGGAGAGTTAAGACCCGTGTAATGGGTACCATGCAATATGACTTCAAAGGGTCTTCATTTGCTCACCGAACCTCTCCAATCCTATCACTGCTGCGTTTATGCCCCTGTACACATGCTTGATTCTCTTTCGGAGACATAGCAATCCATAGGTTTTAAGATACTTACCAGTCAGGCACATTCTTAGGCGTTTAATATGCGGTGTTGAGTCCATTTCGTTGAGCAAGGAGTAGCTCTTGTCTATTCCATATTTGACTTAAGGAACTTTATCTGTGCTCATTTCAATCTCTGGTTTTATGCAGCACCCCAACTCACCTTTACCCTTAAGCAAGAATAAGTTGGTTTTCTAAATTTGAGTCCCTGTTCTGTTCTGTAATTCAGTTCCTGTGTAGCCAAGTTTACGTTCCGTGTATTACTGATATCTTATGATGTTTCTTTTTCTGTGTGACTTACTTCAGTTAGAATCATCATACCTGAATCCACTCATTGTGCTGCTAAGGGCCTGATGACACAGATTTCATTGCTGAGTGATATTGCTTTGTAAGTAAATACCACAACTTCTTTATCCATTTTTCACTTTCTGCGATGTTGAACTTGTACTGTAAACGAGGTTCTTGTAAACAGAGCCGTTCCAAACTTTGGGGTGGCTGTGTCTTTTTGATTTTAATTTCCCTAAGCTATAGGACCATAAGTGGAAGTGCCCTAGGTTCTGTTGCTTTGTTTTTTAGATGTTTCAGGAAACACCATACACTTAACCGAGTGTCTGTTGGCAATTTACATCCCGCCCATCAGCATAACAAGGCTCCCAGTTCTCCATGGCCTGTCCTGCCTTTCTGGATTTTACACTTTTTTCAGATGGCCCTTTTGACCAGGGGGGAAGTGAGACTTCATTGTAGTGCAGATTTCCTTTGCAAGCTTGCTTGGTTGGCCAAAAACGGCGTATGCGTTTCTTATTCCTGTTCATCTTCCGCAGAAATTGCAAACTGGGCCAAACAGGAGGTTAAAGGCGCTGACTCTCCAAGTGAGGAGAGTGTTAGTAAAGCGTCTGGAATGTTTCACCCGAGTACCAGGGGAGGAAAACTGAGACATATTTGAACACGTCTCCCGTTCACATGGTTGATCATACTTGGGTTCCACATGCATGTTTTAGCTGAAGGAAGAATACCTTAAACCTGGAGAGTTGAGACCCGTGTAATGGGTACCATGCAATATGACTTCAAAGGGTCTTCATTTGCTCACCGAACCTCTCCAATCCTATCACTGCTGCGTTTATGCCCCTGTACACATGCTTGATTCTCTTTCGGAGACATAGCAATCCATAGGTTTTAAGATACTTACTAGTCAGGTACATTCTTAGGCGTTTAATATGCGGTGTTGAGTCCATTTCGTTGAGCAAGGAGTAGCTCTTGTCTATTCCATATTTGGCTTAAGGAACTTTATCTGTGCTCATTTCAATCTCTGGTTTTATGCAGCACCCCAACTCACCTTTACCCTTAAGCAAGCATAAGTTGGTTTTCTAAATTTGAGACCCTGTTCTGTTCTGTAATTCAGTTCCTCTGTAGCCAAGTTTCCATTCCGTGTATTACTGATATCTTATGATGTTTCTTTTTCTGTGTGACTTATTTCAGTTAGAATCATCATACCTGAATCCACTCATTGTGCTGCTAAGGGCCTGATGACACAGATTTCATTGCTGAGTGATATTGCTTTGTAAGTGAATACCACAACTTCTTTATCCATTTTTCACTTTCTGCGATGTTGAACTTGTACTGTAAACGAGGTTCTTGTAAACAGAGCCGTTCCAAACTTTGGGGTGGCTGTGTCTTTTTGATTTTAATTTCCCTAAGCTATAGGACCATAAGTGGAAGTGCCCTAGGTTCTGTTGCTTTGTTTTTTAGATGTTTCAGGAAACACCATACACTTCTCCCCAGTGGTTGTTGGCAATTTACATCCCGCCCATCAGCATAACAAGGCTCCCAGTTCTCCATGGCCTGTCCTGCCTTTCTGGATTTTACACTTTTTTCAGATGGCCCTTTTGACTGGGGGGAAGTGAGACTTCATTGTAGTGCAGATTTCCTTTGCAAGCTTGCTTGGTTGGCCAAAAAGGGCGTATGCGTTTTTTCCTGAATATATTCAGGAAAAAACGCATACGCCCTTTTTGGCCAAGTGCATCATTGTGGACGTTCTGCCTCTTTTCCTATGCTTTCAATGCAATTCCAGTCTACCTCCTGAAATCGGTTTCCTGCAATTCTGCCCCGCTTTCAAGTCCTCTTGGCAGCCTTACTTCAGTCTATTTTTGGACGATAGCTGTCATTTATAACTCTGCAGGTTTGAGAATTACAGTGCCCCTGAGCTCCTTTCTTCAACTTGCTTTCTTGTGACCTGGCCGCAACACCGCAGGATGGTTTCAGGCCCTAATCTGGTTCCGGCATGGCACGCTGAGCCTTTGGTTATTTCCTCTTCCTGGTGGGAAATGAGAGTTAAATTTGCCCGTCCAGACACCTCCAGCTAGTCTCTCATTGGTTCTCGCTATTCCTGTTCATCTTCCGCAGAAATTGCAAACTGGGCCAAACAGGAGGTTAAAGGCGCTGACTCTCCAAGTGGGGAGAGTGTTAGTAAAGCGTCTGGAATGTTGCACCCGAGTACCAGGGGAGGAAAACTGAGACATATTTGAACACGTCTCCCGTTCACATGGTTGATCATACTTGGGTTCCACATGCATGTTTTAGCTGAAGGAAGAATACCTTAAACCTGGAGAGTTGAGACCCGTGGAATGGGTACCATGCAATATGACTTCAAAGGGTCTTCATTTGCTCACCGAACCTCTCCAATCCTATCACTGCTGCGTTTATGCCCCTGTACACATGCTTGATTCTCTTTTGGAGACATAGCAATCCATAGGTTTTAAGATACTTACTAGTCAGGCACATTCTTAGGCGTTTAATATGCGGTGTTGAGTCCATTTCGTTGAGCAAGGAGTAGCTCTTGTCTATTCCATATTTGACTTAAGGAACTTTATCTGTGCTCATTTCAATCTCTGGTTTTATGCAGCACCCCAACTCACCTTTACCCTTAAGCAAGCATAAGTTGGTTTTCTAAATTTGAGACCCTGTTCTGTTCTGTAATTCAGTTCCTGTGTAGCCAACTTTACATTCCGTGTATTACTGATATCTTATGATGTTTCTTTTTCTGTGTGACTTACTTCATTTAGAATGATCATACCTGAATCCACTCATTGTGCTGCTAAGGGCCTGATGACACAGATTTCATTGCTGAGTGATATTGCTTTGTAAGTAAATACCACAACTTCTTTATCCATTTTTCACTTTCTGCGATGTTGAACTTGTACTGTAAACGAGGTTCTTGTAAACAGAGCCGTTCCAAACTTTGGGGTGGCTGTGTCTTTTTGATTTTAATTTCCCTAAGCTATAGGACCATAAGTGGAAGTGCCCTAGGTTCTGTTGCTTTGTTTTTTAGATGTTTCAGGAAACACCATACACTTCTCCCGAGTGTCTGTTGGCAATTTACATCCCACCCATCAGCATAACAAGGCTCCCAGTTCTCCATGGCCTGTCCTGCCTTTCTGGATTTTACACTTTTTTCAGATGGCCCTTTTGACCGGGGGGAAGTGAGACTTCATTGTAGTGCAGATTTCCTTTGCAAGCTTGCTTGGTTGGCCAAAAAGGGCGTATGCGTTTTTTATTCCTGTTCATCTTCCGCAGAAATTGCAAACTGGGCCAAACAGTAGGTTAAAGGCGCTGACTCTCCAAGTGAGGAGAGTGTTAGTAAAGCGTCTGGAATGTTGCACCCGAGTACCAGGGGAGGAAAACTGAGACATATTTGAACATGTCTCCCGTTCACATGGTTGATCATACTTGGGTTCCACATGCATGTTTTAGCTGAAGGAAGAATACCTTAAACCTGGAGAGTTAAGACCCGTGTAATGGGTACCATGCAATATGACTTCAAAGGGTCTTCATTTGCTCACCGAACCTCTCCAATCCTATCACTGCTGCGTTTATGCCCCTGTACACATGCTTGATTCTCTTTCGGAGACATAGCAATCCATAGGTTTTACGATACTTACTAGTCAGGTACATTCTTAGGCGTTTAATATGCGGTGTTGAGTCCATTTCGTTGAGCAAGGAGTAGCTCTTGTCTATTCCATATTTGACTTAAGGAACTTTATCTGTGCTCATTTCAATCTCTGGTTTTATGCAGCACCCCAACTCACCTTTACCCTTAAGCAAGCATAAGTTGGTTTTCTAAATTTGAGACCCTGTTCTGTTCTGTAATTCAGTTCCTGTGTAGCCAAGTTTACGTTCCGTGTATTACTGATATCTTATGATGTTTCTTTTTCTGTGTGACTTATTTCAGTTAGAATCATCATACCTGAATCCACTCATTGTGCTGCTAAGGGCCTGATGACATAGATTTCATTGCTGAGTGATATTGCTTTGTAAGTAAATACCACAACTTCTTTATCCATTTTTCACTTTCTGCGATGTTGAACTTGTACTGTAAACGAGGTTCTTGTAAACAGAGGCGTCCCAAACTTTGGGGTGGCTGTGTCTTTTTGATTTTAATTTCCCTAAGCTATAAGACCATAAGTGGCAGTGCCCTAGGCTCTGTTGCTTTGTTTTTTAGATGTTTCAGGAAACACCATACACTTCTCCCGAGTGTCTGTTGGCAATTTACATCCCGCCCATCAGCATAACAAGGCTCCCAGTTCTCCATGGCCTGTCCTGCCTTTCTGGATTTTACACTTTTTTCAGATGGCCCTTTTGACCGGGGGGAAGTGAGACTTCATTGTAGTGCAGATTTCCTTTGCAAGCTTGCTTGGTTGGCCAAAAAGGGCGTATGCGTTTTTTCCTGAATATATTCAGGAAAAAACGCATACGCCCTTTTTGGCCAAGTGCATCATTGTGGACGTTCTGCCTCTTTTCCTATGCTTTCAATGCAATTCCAGTCTACCTCCTGAAATCGGTTTCCTGCAATTCTGCCCCGCTTTCAAGTCCTCTTGGCAGCCTTACTTCAGTCTATTTTTGGACGATAGCTGTCATTTATAACTCTGCAGGTTTGTGAATTACAGTGCCCCTGAGCTCCTTTCTTCAACTCGCTTTCTTTTCAGCTGGCCGCAATACCGCAGGATGGCTTCAGGCCCTAAACTGGTTCCAGCACGGCACACTGAGCCTTTGGTTATTTCCTCTTCCTGGTGGGAAATGAGAGTTAAATTTGCCCGTCCAGACACCTCCAGCTAGTCTCTCATTGGTTCTCGCTATTCCTGTTCATCTTCCGCAGAAATTGCAAACTGGGCCAAACAGGAGGTTAAAGGCGCTGACTCTCCAAGTGGGGAGAGTGTTAGTAAAGCGTCTGGAATGTTGCACCCGAGTACCAGGGGAGGAAAACTGAGACATATTTGAACACGTCTCCCGTTCACATGGTTGATCATACTTGGGTTCCACATGCATGTTTTAGCTGAAGGAAGAATACCTTAAACCTGGAGAGTTGAGACCCATGGAATGGGTACCATGCAATATGACTTCAAAGGGTCTTCATTTGCTCACCGAACCTCTCCAATCCTATCACTGCTGCGTTTATGCCCCTGTACACATGCTTGATTCTCTTTTGGAGACATAGCAATCCATAGGTTTTAAGATACTTACTAGTCAGGCACATTCTTAGGCGTTTAATATGCGGTGTTGAGTCCATTTCGTTGAGCAAGGAGTAGCTCTTGTCTATTCCATATTTGACTTAAGGAACTTTATCTGTGCTCATTTCAATCTCTGGTTTTATGCAGCACCCCAACTCACCTTTACCCTTAAGCAAGCATAGTTGGTTTTCTAAATTTGAGACCCTGTTCTGTTCTGTAATTCAGTTCCTGTGTAGCCAAGTTTACATTCCGTGTATTACTGATATCTTATGATGTTTCTTTTTCTGTGTGACTTACTTCAGTTAGAATCATCATACCTGAATCCACTCATTGTGCTGCTAAGGGCCTGATGACACAGATTTCATTGCTGAGTGATATTGCTTTGTAAGTAAATACCACAACTTCTTTATCCATTTTTCACTTTCTGCGATGTTGAACTTGTACTGTAAATGAGGTTCTTGTAAACAGAGCCGTTCCAAACTTTGGGGTGGCTGTGTGTTTTTGATTTTAATTTCCCTAAGCTATAGGACCATAAGTGGAAGTGCCCTAGGTTCTGTTGCTTTGTTTTTTAGATGTTTCAGGAAACACCATACACTTCTCCCGAGTGTCTGTTGGCAATTTACATCCCACCCATCAGCATAACAAGGCTCCCAGTTCTCCATGGCCTGTCCTGCCTTTCTGGATTTTACACTTTTTTCAGATGGCCCTTTTGACCGGGGGGAAGTGAGACTTCATTGTAGTGCAGATTTCCTTTGCAAGCTTGCTTGGTTGGCCAAAAAGGGCGTATGCGTTTTTTATTCCTGTTCATCTTCCGCAGAAATTGCAAACTGGGCCAAACAGTAGGTTAAAGGCGCTGACTCTCCAAGTGAGGAGAGTGTTAGTAAAGCGTCTGGAATGTTGCACCCGAGTACCAGGGGAGGAAAACTGAGACATATTTGAACATGTCTCCCGTTCACATGGTTGATCATACTTGGGTTCCACATGCATGTTTTAGCTGAAGGAAGAATACCTTAAACCTGGAGAGTTAAGACCCGTGTAATGGGTACCATGCAATATGACTTCAAAGGGTCTTCATTTGCTCACCGAACCTCTCCAATCCTATCACTGCTGCGTTTATGCCCCTGTACACATGCTTGATTCTCTTTCGGAGACATAGCAATCCATAGGTTTTAAGATACTTACCAGTCAGGCACATTCTTAGGCGTTTAATATGCGGTGTTGAGTCCATTTCGTTGAGCAAGGAGTAGCTCTTGTCTATTCCATATTTGACTTAAGGAACTTTATCTGTGCTCATTTCAATCTCTGGTTTTATGCAGCACCCCAACTCACCTTTACCCTTAAGCAAGAATAAGTTGGTTTTCTAAATTTGAGTCCCTGTTCTGTTCTGTAATTCAGTTCCTGTGTAGCCAAGTTTACGTTCCGTGTATTACTGATATCTTATGATGTTTCTTTTTCTGTGTGACTTACTTCAGTTAGAATCATCATACCTGAATCCACTCATTGTGCTGCTAAGGGCCTGATGACACAGATTTCATTGCTGAGTGATATTGCTTTGTAAGTAAATACCACAACTTCTTTATCCATTTTTCACTTTCTGCGATGTTGAACTTGTACTGTAAACCAGGTTCTTGTAAACAGAGCCGTTCCAAACTTTGGGGTGGCTGTGTCTTTTTGATTTTAATTTCCCTAAGCTATAGGACCATAAGTGGAAGTGCCCTAGGTTCTGTTGCTTTGTTTTTTAGATGTTTCAGGAAACACCATACACTTAACCGAGTGTCTGTTGGCAATTTACATCCCGCCCATCAGCATAACAAGGCTCCCAGTTCTCCATGGCCTGTCCTGCCTTTCTGGATTTTACACTTTTTTCAGATGGCCCTTTTGACCAGGGGGGAAGTGAGACTTCATTGTAGTGCAGATTTCCTTTGCAAGCTTGCTTGGTTGGCCAAAAACGGCGTATGCGTTTCTTATTCCTGTTCATCTTCCGCAGAAATTGCAAACTGGGCCAAACAGGAGGTTAAAGGCGCTGACTCTCCAAGTGAGGAGAGTGTTAGTAAAGCGTCTGGAATGTTTCACCCGAGTACCAGGGGAGGAAAACTGAGACATATTTGAACACGTCTCCCGTTCACATGGTTGATCATACTTGGGTTCCACATGCATGTTTTAGCTGAAGGAAGAATACCTTAAACCTGGAGAGTTGAGACCCGTGTAATGGGTACCATGCAATATGACTTCAAAGGGTCTTCATTTGCTCACCGAACCTCTCCAATCCTATCACTGCTGCGTTTATGCCCCTGTACACATGCTTGATTCTCTTTCGGAGACATAGCAATCCATAGGTTTTAAGATACTTACTAGTCAGGTACATTCTTAGGCGTTTAATATGCGGTGTTGAGTCCATTTCGTTGAGCAAGGAGTAGCTCTTGTCTATTCCATATTTGGCTTAAGGAACTTTATCTGTGCTCATTTCAATCTCTGGTTTTATGCAGCACCCCAACTCACCTTTACCCTTAAGCAAGCATAAGTTGGTTTTCTAAATTTGAGACCCTGTTCTGTTCTGTAATTCAGTTCCTCTGTAGCCAAGTTTCCATTCCGTGTATTACTGATATCTTATGATGTTTCTTTTTCTGTGTGACTTATTTCAGTTAGAATCATCATACCTGAATCCACTCATTGTGCTGCTAAGGGCCTGATGACACAGATTTCATTGCTGAGTGATATTGCTTTGTAAGTGAATACCACAACTTCTTTATCCATTTTTCACTTTCTGCGATGTTGAACTTGTACTGTAAACGAGGTTCTTGTAAACAGAGCCGTTCCAAACTTTGGGGTGGCTGTGTCTTTTTGATTTTAATTTCCCTAAGCTATAGGACCATAAGTGGAAGTGCCCTAGGTTCTGTTGCTTTGTTTTTTAGATGTTTCAGGAAACACCATACACTTCTCCCCAGTGGTTGTTGGCAATTTACATCCCGCCCATCAGCATAACAAGGCTCCCAGTTCTCCATGGCCTGTCCTGCCTTTCTGGATTTTACACTTTTTTCAGATGGCCCTTTTGACTGGGGGGAAGTGAGACTTCATTGTAGTGCAGATTTCCTTTGCAAGCTTGCTTGGTTGGCCAAAAAGGGCGTATGCGTTTTTTCCTGAATATATTCAGGAAAAAACGCATACGCCCTTTTTGGCCAAGTGCATCATTGTGGACGTTCTGCCTCTTTTCCTATGCTTTCAATGCAATTCCAGTCTACCTCCTGAAATCGGTTTCCTGCAATTCTGCCCCGCTTTCAAGTCCTCTTGGCAGCCTTACTTCAGTCTATTTTTGGACGATAGCTGTCATTTATAACTCTGCAGGTTTGAGAATTACAGTGCCCCTGAGCTCCTTTCTTCAACTTGCTTTCTTGTGACCTGGCCGCAACACCGCAGGATGGTTTCAGGCCCTAATCTGGTTCCGGCATGGCACGCTGAGCCTTTGGTTATTTCCTCTTCCTGGTGGGAAATGAGAGTTAAATTTGCCCGTCCAGACACCTCCAGCTAGTCTCTCATTGGTTCTCGCTATTCCTGTTCATCTTCCGCAGAAATTGCAAACTGGGCCAAACAGGAGGTTAAAGGCGCTGACTCTCCAAGTGGGGAGAGTGTTAGTAAAGCGTCTGGAATGTTGCACCCGAGTACCAGGGGAGGAAAACTGAGACATATTTGAACACGTCTCCCGTTCACATGGTTGATCATACTTGGGTTCCACATGCATGTTTTAGCTGAAGGAAGAATACCTTAAACCTGGAGAGTTGAGACCCGTGGAATGGGTACCATGCAATATGACTTCAAAGGGTCTTCATTTGCTCACCGAACCTCTCCAATCCTATCACTGCTGCGTTTATGCCCCTGTACACATGCTTGATTCTCTTTTGGAGACATAGCAATCCATAGGTTTTAAGATACTTACTAGTCAGGCACATTCTTAGGCGTTTAATATGCGGTGTTGAGTCCATTTCGTTGAGCAAGGAGTAGCTCTTGTCTATTCCATATTTGACTTAAGGAACTTTATCTGTGCTCATTTCAATCTCTGGTTTTATGCAGCACCCCAACTCACCTTTACCCTTAAGCAAGCATAAGTTGGTTTTCTAAATTTGAGACCCTGTTCTGTTCTGTAATTCAGTTCCTGTGTAGCCAAGTTTACATTCCGTGTATTACTGATATCTTATGATGTTTCTTTTTCTGTGTGACTTACTTCATTTAGAATGATCATACCTGAATCCACTCATTGTGCTGCTAAGGGCCTGATGACACAGATTTCATTGCTGAGTGATATTGCTTTGTAAGTAAATACCACAACTTCTTTATCCATTTTTCACTTTCTGCGATGTTGAACTTGTACTGTAAACGAGGTTCTTGTAAACAGAGCCGTTCCAAACTTTGGGGTGGCTGTGTCTTTTTGATTTTAATTTCCCTAAGCTATAGGACCATAAGTGGAAGTGCCCTAGGTTCTGTTGCTTTGTTTTTTAGATGTTTCAGGAAACACCATACACTTCTCCCGAGTGTCTGTTGGCAATTTACATCCCACCCATCAGCATAACAAGGCTCCCAGTTCTCCATGGCCTGTCCTGCCTTTCTGGATTTTACACTTTTTTCAGATGGCCCTTTTGACCGGGGGGAAGTGAGACTTCATTGTAGTGCAGATTTCCTTTGCAAGCTTGCTTGGTTGGCCAAAAAGGGCGTATGCGTTTTTTATTCCTGTTCATCTTCCGCAGAAATTGCAAACTGGGCCAAACAGTAGGTTAAAGGCGCTGACTCTCCAAGTGAGGAGAGTGTTAGTAAAGCGTCTGGAATGTTGCACCCGAGTACCAGGGGAGGAAAACTGAGACATATTTGAACATGTCTCCCGTTCACATGGTTGATCATACTTGGGTTCCACATGCATGTTTTAGCTGAAGGAAGAATACCTTAAACCTGGAGAGTTAAGACCCGTGTAATGGGTACCATGCAATATGACTTCAAAGGGTCTTCATTTGCTCACCGAACCTCTCCAATCCTATCACTGCTGCGTTTATGCCCCTGTACACATGCTTGATTCTCTTTCGGAGACATAGCAATCCATAGGTTTTACGATACTTACTAGTCAGGTACATTCTTAGGCGTTTAATATGCGGTGTTGAGTCCATTTCGTTGAGCAAGGAGTAGCTCTTGTCTATTCCATATTTGACTTAAGGAACTTTATCTGTGCTCATTTCAATCTCTGGTTTTATGCAGCACCCCAACTCACCTTTACCCTTAAGCAAGCATAAGTTGGTTTTCTAAATTTGAGACCCTGTTCTGTTCTGTAATTCAGTTCCTGTGTAGCCAAGTTTACGTTCCGTGTATTACTGATATCTTATGATGTTTCTTTTTCTGTGTGACTTATTTCAGTTAGAATCATCATACCTGAATCCACTCATTGTGCTGCTAAGGGCCTGATGACATAGATTTCATTGCTGAGTGATATTGCTTTGTAAGTAAATACCACAACTTCTTTATCCATTTTTCACTTTCTGCGATGTTGAACTTGTACTGTAAACGAGGTTCTTGTAAACAGAGGCGTCCCAAACTTTGGGGTGGCTGTGTCTTTTTGATTTTAATTTCCCTAAGCTATAAGACCATAAGTGGCAGTGCCCTAGGCTCTGTTGCTTTGTTTTTTAGATGTTTCAGGAAACACCATACACTTCTCCCGAGTGTCTGTTGGCAATTTACATCCCGCCCATCAGCATAACAAGGCTCCCAGTTCTCCATGGCCTGTCCTGCCTTTCTGGATTTTACACTTTTTTCAGATGGCCCTTTTGACCGGGGGGAAGTGAGACTTCATTGTAGTGCAGATTTCCTTTGCAAGCTTGCTTGGTTGGCCAAAAAGGGCGTATGCGTTTTTTCCTGAATATATTCAGGAAAAAACGCATACGCCCTTTTTGGCCAAGTGCATCATTGTGGACGTTCTGCCTCTTTTCCTATGCTTTCAATGCAATTCCAGTCTACCTCCTGAAATCGGTTTCCTGCAATTCTGCCCCGCTTTCAAGTCCTCTTGGCAGCCTTACTTCAGTCTATTTTTGGACGATAGCTGTCATTTATAACTCTGCAGGTTTGTGAATTACAGTGCCCCTGAGCTCCTTTCTTCAACTCGCTTTCTTGTGACCTGGCCGCAACACCGCAGGATGGCTTCAGGCCCTAATCTGGTTCCGGCCCGGCATGCTGAGCCTTTGGTTAATTCCTCTTCCTGGTGGGAAATGAGAGTTAAATTTGCCCGTCCAGACACCTCCAGCTAGCCTCTCATTGGTTCTCGCTATTCCTGTTCATCTTCCGCAGAAATTGCAAACTGGGCCAAACAGGAGGTTAAAGGCGCTGACTCTCCAAGTGGGGACAGTGTTAGTAAAGCGTGTGGAATGTTGCACCCGAGTACCAGGGGAGGAAAACTGAGACATATTTGAACACGTCTCCCGTTCACATGGTTGATCATACTTGGGTTCCACATGCATGTTTTAGCTGAAGGAAGAATACCTTAAACCTGGAGAGTTGAGACCCGTGGAATGGGTACCATGCAATATGACTTCAAAGGGTCTTCATTTGCTCACCGAACCTCTCCAATCCTATCACTGCTGCGTTTATGCCCCTGTACACATGCTTGATTCTCTTTTGGAGACATAGCAATCCATAGGTTTTACGATACTTACTAGTCAGGTACATTCTTAGGCGTTTAATATGCGGTGTTGAGTCCATTTCGTTGAGCAAGGAGTAGCTCTTGTCTATTCCATATTTGACTTAAGGAACTTTATCTGTGCTCATTTCAATCTCTGGTTTTATGCAGCACCCCAACTCACCTTTCCCCTTAAGCAAGCATATGTTGGTTTTCTAAATTTGAGACCCTGTTCTGTTCTGTAATTCAGTTCCTGTGTAGCCAAGTTTACATTCCGTGTATTACTGATATCTTATGATGTTTCTTTTTCTGTGTGACTTATTTCAGTTAGAATCATCATACCTGAATCCACTCATTGTGATGCTAAGGGCCTGATGACATAGATTTCATTGCTGAGTGATATTGCTTTGTAAGTAAATACCACAACTTCTTTATCCATTTTTCACTTTCTGCGATGTTGAACTTGTACTGTAAACGAGGTTCTTGTAAACAGAGGCGTCCCAAACTTTGGGGTGGCTGTGTCTTTTTGATTTTAATTTCCCTAAGCTATAAGACCATAAGTGGCAGTGCCCTAGGCTCTGTTGCTTTGTTTTTTAGATGTTTCAGGAAACACCATACACTTCTCCCGAGTGTCTGTTGGCAATTTACATCCCGCCCATCAGCATAACAAGGCTCCCAGTTCTCCATGGCCTGTCCTGCCTTTCTGGATTTTACACTTTTTTCAGATGGCCCTTTTGACCGGGGGGAAGTGAGACTTCATTGTAGTGCAGATTTCCTTTGCAAGCTTGCTTGGTTGGCCAAAAAGGGCGTATGCGTTTTTTCCTGAATATATTCAGGAAAAAACGCATACGCCCTTTTTGGCCAAGTGCATCATTGTGGACGTTCTGCCTCTTTTCCTATGCTTTCAATGCAATTCCAGTCTACCTCCTGAAATCGGTTTCCTGCAATTCTGCCCCGCTTTCAAGTCCTCTTGGCAGCCTTACTTCAGTCTATTTTTGGACGATAGCTGTCATTTATAACTCTGCAGGTTTGTGAATTACAGTGCCCCTGAGCTCCTTTCTTCAACTCGCTTTCTTGTGACCTGGCCGCAACAACGCAGGATGGCTTCAGGCCCTAATCTGGTTCCGGCCCGGCATGCTGAGCCTTTGGTTAATTCCTCTTCCTGGTGGGAAATGAGAGTTAAATTTGCCCGTCCAGACACCTCCAGATAGCCTCTCATTGGTTCTCGCTATTCCTGTTCATCTTCCGCAGAAATTGCAAACTGGGCCAAACAGGAGGTTAAAGGGACTGACTCTCCAAGTGGGGAGAGTGTTAGTAAAGCGTCTGGAATGTTGCACCCGAGTACCAGGGGAGGAAAACTGAGACATATTTGAACACGTCTCCCGATCACATGGTTGATCATACTCTAGGTTCCACATGCATGTTTTAGCTGAAGGAAGAATACCTTAAACCTGGAGAGTTGAGACCCGTGGAATGGGTACCATGCAATATGACTTCAAAGGGTCTTCATTTGCTCACCGAACCTCTCCAATCCTATCACTGCTGCGTTTATGCCCCTGTACCAATGCTTGATTCTCTTTCGGAGACATAGCAATCCATAGGTTTTAAGATACTTACTAGTCAGGTACATTCTTAGGCGTTTAATATGCAGTGTTGAGTCCATTTCGTTGAGCAAGGAGTAGCTCTTGTCTATTCCATATTTGACTTAAGGAACTTTATCTGTGCTCATTTCAGTCTCTGCTTTATGCAGCACCCCAACTCACCTTTACCCTTAAGCAAGCATAAGTTGGTTTTCTAAATTTGAGACACTGTTCTGTTCTGTAATTCAGTTCCTCTGTAGCCAAGTTTACATTCCGTGTATTACTGATATCTTATGATGTTTCTTTTTCTGTGTGACTTATTTCAGTTAGAATCATCATACCTGAATCCACTCATTGTGCTGCTAAGGGCCTGATGACATAGATTTCATTGCTGAGTGATATTGCTTTGTAAGTGAATACCACAACTTCTTTATCCATTTTTCACTTTCTGCGATGTTGAACTTGTACTGTAAACGAGGTTCTTGTAAACAGAGCCGTTCCAAACTTTGGGGTGGCTGTGTCTTTTTGATTTTAATTTCCCTAAGCTATAGGACCATAAGTGGAAGTGCCCTAGGTTCTGTTGCTTTGTTTTTTAGATGTTTCAGGAAACACCATACACTTCTCCCCAGTGGTTGTTGGCAATTTACATCCCGCCCATCAGCATAACAAGGCTCCCAGTTCTCCATGGCCTGTCCTGCCTTTCTGGATTTTACACTTTTTTCAGATGGCGCTTTTGACCGGGGGGAAGTGAGACTTCATTGTAGTGCAGATTTCCTTTGCAAGCTTGCTTGGTTGGCCAAAAAGGGCGTATGCGTTTTTTATTCCTGTTCATCTTCCGCAGAAATTGCAAACTGGGCCAAACAGTAGGTTAAAGGCGCTGACTCTCCAAGTGATGAGAGTGTTAGTAAAGCGTCTGGAATGTTGCACCCGAGTACCAGGGGAGGAAAACTGAGACATATTTGAACACGTCTCCCGTTCACATGGTTGATCATACTTGGGTTCCACATGCATGTTTTAGCTGAAGGAAGAATACCTTAAACCTGGAGAGTTGAGACCCGTGGAATGGGTACCATGCAATATGACTTCAAAGGGTCTTCATTTGCTCACCGAACCTCTCCAATCCTATCACTGCTGCGTTTATGCCCCTGTACACATGCTTGATTCTCTTTTCGGAGACATAGCAATCCATAGGTTTTAAGATACTTACTAGTCAGGTACATTCTTAGGCGTTTAATATGCGGTGTTGAGTCCATTTCGTTGAGCAAGGAGTAGCTCTTGTCTATTCCATATTTGACTTAAGGAACTTTATCTGTGCTCATTTCAATCTCTGGTTTTATGCAGCACCCCAACTCACCTTTCCCCTTAAGCAAGCATAAGTTGGTTTTCTAAATTTGAGACCCTGTTCTGTTCTGTAATTCAGTTCCTGTGTAGCCAAGTTTACATTCCGTGTATTACTGATATCTTATGATGTTTCTTTTTCTGTGTGACTTATTTCAGTTAGAATCATCATACCTGAATCCACTCATTGTGATGCTAAGGGCCTGATGACATAGATTTCATTGCTGAGTGATATTGCTTTGTAAGTAAATACCACAACTTCTTTATCCATTTTCCACTTTCTGCGATGTTGAACTTGTACTGTAAACGAGGTTCTTGTAAACAGAGGCGTCCCAAACTTTGGGGTGGCTGTGTCTTTTTGATTTTAATTTCCCTAAGCTATAAGACCATAAGGGGCAGTGCCCTAGGCTCTGTTGCTTTGTTTTTTAGATGTTTCAGGAAACACCATACACTTCTCCCGAGTGGTTGTTGGCAATTTACATCCCGCCCATCAGCATACAAGGCTCCCAGTTCTCCATGGCCTGTCCTGCCTTTCTGGATTTTACACTTTTTTCAGATGGCCCTTTTGACCGGGGGGAAGTGAGACTTCATTGTAGTGCAGATTTCCTTTGCAAGCTTGCTTGGTTGGCCAAAAAGGGCGTATGCGTTTTTTATTCCTGTTCATCTTCCGCAGAAATTGCAAACTGGGCCAAACAGTAGGTTAAAGGCGCTGACTCTCCAAGTGAGGAGAGTGTTAGTAAAGCGTCTGGAATGTTGCACCCGAGTACCAGGGGAGGAAAACTGAGACATATTTGAACACGTCTCCCGTTCACATGGTTGATCATACTTGGGTTCCACATGCATGTTTTAGCTGAAGGAAGAATACCTTAAACCTGGAGAGTTGAGACCCGTGGAATGGGTACCATGCAATATGACTTCAAAGGGTCTTCATTTGCTCACCGAACCTCTCCAATCCTATCACTGCTGCGTTTATGCCCCTGTACACATGCTTGATTCTCTTTCGGAGACATAGCAATCCATAGGTTTTAAGATACTTACTAGTCAGGTACATTCTTAGGCGTTTAATATGCGGTGTTGAGTCCATTTCGTTGAGCAAGGAGTAGCTCTTGTCTATTCCATATTTGACTTAAGGAACTTTATCTGTGCTCATTTCAATCTCTGGTTTTATGCAGCACCCCAACTCACCTTTCCCCTTAAGCAAGCATAAGTTGGTTTTCTAAATTTGAGACCCTGTTCTGTTCTGTAATTCAGTTCCTGTGTAGCCAAGTTTACATTCCGTGTATTACTGATATCTTATGATGTTTCTTTTTCTGTGTGACTTATTTCAGTTAGAATCATCATACCTGAATCCACTCATTGTGATGCTAAGGGCCTGATGACGTAGATTTCATTGCTGAGTGATATTGCTTTGTAAGTAAATACCACAACTTCTTTATCCATTTTCCACTTTCTGCAATGTTGAACTTGTACTGTAAACGAGGTTCTTGTAAACAGAGGCGTCCCAAACTTTGGGGTGGCTGTGTCTTTTTGATTTTAATTTCCCTAAGCTATAAGACCATAAGGGGCAGTGCCCTAGGCTCTGTTGCTTTGTTTTTTAGATGTTTCAGGAAACACCATACACTTCTCCCGAGTGTCTGTTGGCAATTTACATCCCGCCCATCAGCATAACAAGGCTCCCAGTTCTCCATGGCCTGTCCTGCCTTTCTGGATTTTACACTTTTTTCAGATGGCCCTTTTGACCGGGGGGAAGTGAGACTTCATTGTAGTGCAGATTTCCTTTGCAAGCTTGCTTGGTTGGCCAAAAAGGGCGTATGCGTTTTTTCCTGAATATATTCAGGAAAAAACGCATACGCCCTTTTTGGCCAAGTGCATCATTGTGGACGTTCTGCCTCTTTTCCTATGCTTTCAATGCAATTCCAGTCTACCTCCTGAAATCGGTTTCCTGCAATTCTGCCCCGCTTTCAAGTCCTCTTGGCAGCCTTACTTCAGTCTATTTTTGGACGATAGCTGTCATTTATAACTCTGCAGGTTTGTGAATTACATTGCCCCTGAGCTCCTTTCTTCAACTCGCTTTCTTGTGACCTGGCCGCAACACCGCAGGATGGCTTCAGGCCCTAATCTGGTTCCGGCACGGCACGCTGAGCCTTTGGTTATTTCCTCTTCCTGGTGGGAAATGAGAGTTAAATTTGCCCGTCCAGACACCTCCAGCTAGTCTCTCATTGGTTCTCGCTATTTCTGTTCATCTTCCGCAGAAATTGCAAACTGGGCCAAACAGGAGGTTAAAGGCACTGACTCTCCAAGTGGGGAGAGTGTTAGTAAAGCGTCTGGAATGTTGCACCCGAGTACCAGGGGAGGAATACTGAGACATATTTGAACACGTCTCCCGTTCACATGGTTGATCATACTTGGGTTCCACATGCATGTTTTAGCTGAAGGAAGAATACCTTAAACCTGGAGAGTTGAGACCCGTGGAATGGGTACCATGCAATATGACTTCAAAGGGTCTTCATTTGCTCACCGAACCTCTCCAATCCTATCACTGCTGCGTTTATGCCCCTGTACACACGCTTGATTCTCTTTCGGAGACATAGCAATCCATAGGTTTTAAGATACTTACTAGTCAGGTACATTCTTAGGCGTTTAATATGCGGTGTTGAGTCCATTTCGTTGAGCAAGGAGTAGCTCTTGTCTATTCCATATTTGACTTAAGGAACTTTATCTGTGCTCATTTCAATCTCTGGTTCATGCAGCACCCCAACTCACCTTTCCCCTTAAGCAAGCATAAGTTGGTTTTCTAAATTTGAGACCCTGTTCTGTTCTGTAATTCAGTTCCTGTGTAGCCAAGTTTACATTCCGTGTATTACTGATATCTTATGATGTTTCTTTTTCTGTGTGACTTACTTCAGTTAGAATCATCATACCTGAATCCACTCATTGTGCTGCTAAGGGCCTGATGACACAGATTTCATTGCTGAGTGATATTGCTTTGTAAGTAAATACCACAACTTCTTTCCATTTTTCACTTTCTGCGATGTTGAACTTGTACTGTAAACGAGGTTCTTGTAAACAGAGCCGTTCCAAACTTTGGGGTGGCTGTGTCTTTTTTATTTTAATTTCCCTAAGCTATAGGACCATAAGTGGAAGTGCCCTAGGTTCTGTTGCTTTGTTTTTTAGATGTTTCAGGAAACACCATACACTTCTCCCGAGTGGTTGTTGGCAATTTACATCCCGCCCATCAGCATAACAAGGCTCCCAGTTCTCCATGGCCTGTCCTGCCTTTCTGGATTTTACACTTTTTTCAGATGGCCCTTTTGACCGGGGGGAAGTGAGACTTCATTGTAGTGCAGATTTCCTTTGCAAGCTTGCTTGGTTGGCCAAAAAGTGCGTATGCGTTTTTTCCTGAATATATTCAGGAAAAAACGCATACGCCCTTTTTGGCCAAGTGCATCATTGTGGACGTTCTGCCTCTTTTCCTATGCTTTCAATGCAATTCCAGTCTACCTCCTGAAATCGGTTTCCTGCAATTCTGCCCCGCTTTCAAGTCCTCTTGGCAGCCTTACTTCAGTCTATTTTTGGACGATAGCTGTCATTTATAACTCTGCAGGTTTGTGAATTACAGTGCCCCTGAGCTCCTTTCTTCAACTCGCTTTCTTGTGACCTGGCCGCAACACCGCAGGATGGCTTCAGGCCCTAATCTGGTTCCGGCACGGCACGCTGAGCCTTTGGTTATTTCCTCTTCCTGGTGGGAAATGAGAGTTAAAATTGCCCGTCCAGACACCTCCAGCTAGTCTCTCATTGGTTCTCGCTATTTCTGTTCATCTTCCGCAGAAATTGCAAACTGGGCCAAACAGGAGGTTAAAGGCGCTGACTCTCCAAGTGGGGAGAGTGTTAGTAAAGCGTCTGGAATGTTGCACCCGAGTACCAGGGGAGGAAAACTGAGACATATTTGAACACGTCTCCCGTTCACATGGTTGATCATACTTGGGTTCCACATGCATGTTTTAGCTGAAGGAAGAATACCTTAAACCTGGAGAGTTGAGACCCGTGGAATGGGTACCATGCAATATGACTTCAAAGGGTCTTCATTTGCTCACCGAACCTCTCCAATCCTATCACTGCTGCGTTTATGCCCCTGTACACATGCTTGATTCTCTTTCGGAGACATAGCAATCCATAGGTTTTAAGATACTTACTAGTCAGGTACATTCTTAGACGTTTAATATGCGGTGTTGAGTCCATTTCGTTGAGCAAGGAGTAGCTCTTGTCTATTCCATATTTGGCTTAAGGAACTTTATCTGTGCTCATTTCAATCTCTGGTTTTATGCAGCACCCCAACTCACCTTTACCCTTAAGCAAGCATATGTTGGTTTTGTAAATTTGAGTCCCTGTTCTGTTCTGTAATTCAGTTCCTGTGTAGCCAAGTTTACATTCCGTGTATTACTGATATCTTATGATGTTTCTTTTTCTGTGTGACTTATTTCAGTTAGAATCATCATACCTGAATCCACTCATTGTGCTGCTAAGGGCCTGATGACATAGATTTCATTGCTGAGTGATATTGCTTTGTAAGTAAATACCACAACTTCTTTATCCATTTTTCACTTTCTGTGATGTTGAACTTGTACTGGAAACGAGGTTCTTGTAAACAGAGGCGTCCCAAACTTTGGGGTGGCTGTGTCTTTTTGATTTTAATTTCCCTAAGCTATAGGACCATAAGTGGCAGTGCCCTAGGCTCTGTTGCTTTGTTTTTTAGATGTTTCAGGAAACACCATACACTTCTCCCGAGTGTCTGTTGGCAATTTACATCCCGCCCATCAGCATAACAAGGCTCCCAGTTCTCCATGGCCTGTCCTGCCTTTCTGGATTTTACACTTTTTTCAGATGGCCCTTTTGACCGGGGGGAAGTGAGACTTCATTGTAGTGCAGATTTCCTTTGCAAGCTTGCTTGGTTGGCCAAATAGGGCGTATGCGTTTTTTCCTGAATATATTCAGGAAAAAACGCATACGCCCTTTTTGGCCAAGTGCATCATTGTGGACGTTCTGCCTCTTTTCCTATGCTTTCAATGCAATTTCAGTCTACCTCCTGAAATCGGTTTCCTGCAATTCTGCCCCGCTTTCAAGTCCTCTTGGCAGCCTTACTTCAGTCTATTTTTGGACGATAGCTGTCATTTATAACTCTGCAGGTTTGTGAATTACAGTGCCCCTGAGCTCCTTTCTTCAACTCGCTTTCTTTTGAGCTGGCCGCAACACCGCAGGATGGCTTCAGGCCCTAATCTGGTTCCGGTACGGCACGCTGAGCCTTTGGTTATTTCCTCTTCCTGTTGGGAAATGAGAGTTAAATTTGCCCGTCCAGACACCTCCAGCTAGCCTCTCATTGGTTCTCGCTATTCCTGTTCATCTTCCGCAGAAATTGCAAACTGTGCCAAACAGGAGGTTAAAGGCGCTGACTCTCCAAGTGGGGAGAGTGTTAGTAAAGCGTCTGGAATGTTGCACCCGAGTACCAGGGGAGGAAAACTGAGACATATTTGAACACGTCTCCCGATCACATGGTTGATCATACTCTGGGTTCCACATCCCTGTTTTAGCTGAAGGAAGAATACCTAAAACCTGGGTAATTGAAACCCGTGGAATGGGTACCATGCAATATGACTTCAAAGGGTCTTCATTTGCTCACCGAACCTCTCCAATCCTATCACTGCTGCATTTATGCCCCTGTACACATGCTTGATTCTCTCTCGGAGACATAGCAATCCATAGGTTTTAAGATACTTACTAGTCAGGTACATTCTTAGGCGTTTAATATGCGGTGTTGAGTCCATTTCGTTGAGCAAGGAGTGGCTCTTGTCTATTCCATATTTGGCTTAAGGAACTTTATCTGTGCTCATTTCAATCTCTGGTTTTATGCAGCAACCCAACTCACCTTTCCCCTTAAGCAAGCATAAGTTGGTTTTCTAAATTTGAGAACCTGTTCTGTTTTGGAATTCAGTTCCTGTGTAGCCAAGTTTACATTCCGTGTATTAGTGATATCTTATGATGTTTCTTTTTCTGTGTGACTTATTTCAGTTTGAATCATCGTACCTGAATCTACTCATTATGCTGCTACGTGCCTGATGACATAGATTTCATTGCTGAGTGATACTGCATTGTACGTAAGTACCACAAGTTCTTTATCCATTTTTCACTTTCTGCGATGTTGAACTTGTACTGTAAACGAGGTTCTTGTAAACAGAGCCATTCCAAACTTTGGGGTGGCTGTGTCTTTTTGATTTTAATTTCCCTAAGCTATAGGACCATAAGTGGAAGTGCCCTAGGCTCTGTTGCTTTGTTTTTTAGATGTTTCAGGAAACACCATACACTTCTCCCAAGTGTCTGTTGGCAATTTACATCCCGCCCATCAGCATAACAAGGCTCCCAGTTCTCCATGGCCTCTCCTGCCTTTCTGGATTTTACACTTTTTTCAGATGGCCCTTTTGACCAGGGGGAAGTGAGACTTCATTGTAGTGCAGATTTCCTTTGCAAGCTTGCTTGGTTGGCCAAAAAGGGCGTATGCGTTTTTTCCTGAATATATTCAGGAAAAAACGCATACGCCCTTTTTGGCCAAGTGCGTCATTGTGGACGTTCTGCCTCTTTTCCTATGCTTTCAATGCAATTCCAGTCTACCTCCTGAAATCGGTTTCCTGCAATTCTGCCCCGCTTTCAAGTCCTCTTGGCAGCCTTACTTCAGTCTATTTTTGGACGATAGCTGTCATTTATAACTCTGCAGGTTTGTGAATTACAGTGCCCCTGAGCTCCTTTCTTCAACTCGCTTTCTTTTGAGCTGGCCGCAACACCGCATGATGGCTTCAGGCCCTAATCTGGTTCCGGCACGGCACGCTGAGCCTTTGGTTAATTCCTCTTCCTGGTGGGAAATGAGAGTTAAATTTGCCCGTCCAGACACCTCCAGCTAGTCTCTCATTGGTTCTCGCTATTCCTGTTCATCTTCCGCAGAAATTGCAAACTGGGCCAAACAGGAGTGTAAAGGGACTGACTCTCCAAGTCGGGAGAGTGTTAGTAAAGCGTCTGGAATGTTGCAACCGAGTACCAGGGGAGGAAAACTGAGACATATTTGAACACGTCTCCCGTTCACATGGTTGATCATACTTGGGTTCCACATGCATGTTTTAGCTGAAGGAAGAATACCTTAAACCTGGAGAGTTAAGACCCATGTAATGGGTACCATGTAATATGAATTCAAAGGGTCTTCATTTGCTCACCGAACCTCTCCAATCCTATCACTGCTGCGTTTATGCCCCTGTACACATGCTTGATTCTCTTTCGGAGACATAGCAATCCATAGGTTTTAAGATACTTACTAGTCAGGTACATTCTTAGGCGTTTAATATGCGGTGTTGAGTCCATTTCGTTGAGCAAGGAGTAGCTCTTGTCTATTCCATATTTGACTTAAGGAACTTTATCTGTGCTCATTTCAATCTCTGGTTTTATGCAGCACCCCAACTCACCTTTACCCTTAAGCAAGCATAAGTTGGTTTTCTAAATTTGAGACCCTGTTCTGTTCTGTAATTCAGTTCCTGTGTAGCCAAGTTTACATTCCGTGTATTACTGATATCTTATGATGTTTCTTTTTCTGTGTGACTTATTTCAGTTAGAATCATCATACCTGAATCCACTCATTGTGATGCTAAGGGCCTGATGACATAGATTTCATTGCTGAGTGATATTGCTTTGTAAGTAAATACCACAACTTCTTTATCCATTTTTCACTTTCTGCGATGTTGAACTTGTACTGTAAACGAGGTTCTTGTAAACAGAGGCGTCCCAAACTTTGGGGTGGCTGTGTCTTTTTGATTTTAATTTCCCTAAGCTATAGGACCATAAGTGGCAGTGCCCTAGGCTCTGTTGCTTTTTTTTTTAGATGTTTCAGGAAACACCATACACTTCTCCCGAGTGTCTGTTGGCAATTTACATCCCGCCCATCAGCATAACAAGGCTCCCAGTTCTCCATGGCCTGTCCTGCCTTTCTGGATTTTACACTTTTTTCAGATGGCCCTTTTGACCGGGGGGAAGTGAGACTTCATTGTAGTGCAGATTTCCTTTGCAAGCTTGCTTGGTTGGCCAAAAAGGGCGTATGCGTTTTTTCCTGAATATATTCAGGAAAAAACGCATACGCCCTTTTTGGCCAAGTGCATCATTGTGGACGTTCTGCCTCTTTTCCTATGCTTTCAATGCAATTCCAGTCTACCTCCTGAAATCGGTTTCCTGCAATTCTGCCCCGCTTTCAAGTCCTCTTGGCAGCCTTACTTCAGTCTATTTTTGGACGATAGCTGTCATTTATAACTCTGCAGGTTTGTGAATTACAGTGCCCCTGAGCTCCTTTCTTCAACTCGCTTTCTTGTGACCTGGCCGCAACACCGCAGGATGGCTTCAGGCCCTAATCTGGATCCGGCCCGGCATGCTGAGCCTTTGGTTAATTTCTCTTCCTGGTGGGAAATGAGAGTTAAATTTGCCCGTCCAGACACCTCCAGCTAGCCTCTCATTGGTTCTCGCTATTCCTGTTCATCTTCCGCAGAAATTGCAAACTGGGCCAAACAGGAGGTTAAAGGGACTGACTCTCCAAGTGGGGAGAGTGTTAGTAAAGCGTCTGGAATGTTTCACCCGAGTACCAGGGGAGGAAAACTGAGACATATTTGAACACGTCTCCCGATCACATGGTTGTTCATACTCTAGGTTCCACATGCATGTTTTAGCTGAAGGAAGAATGCCTTAAACCTGGGTAGTTGAAACCCGTGGAATGGGTACCATGCAATATGACTTCAAAGGGTCTTCATTTGCTCACCGAACCTCTCCAATCCTATCACTGCTGCGTTTATGCCCCTGTACACATGCTTGATTCTCTTTCGGAGACATAGCAATCCATAGGTTTTAAGATACTTACAAGTCAGGTACATTCTTAGGCGTTTAATATGCGGTGTTGAGTCCATTTCGTTGAGCAAGGAGTAGCTCTTGTCTATTCCATATTTGGCTTAAGGAACTTTATCTGTGCTCATTTCAATCTCTGGTTTTATGCAGCACCCCAACTCACCTTTACCCTTAAGCAAGCATAAGTTGTTTTTCTAAATTTGAGACCCTGTTCTGTTCTGTAATTCAGTTCCTGTGTAGCCAAGTTTCCATTCCGTGTATTACTGATATCTTATGATGTTTCTTTTTCTGTGTGACTTATTTCAGTTAGAATCATCATACCTGAATCCACTCATTGTGCTGCTAAGGGCCTGATGACATAGATTTCATTGCTGAGTGATATTGCTTTGTAAGTGAATACCACAACTTCTTTATCCATTTTTCACTTTCTGCGATGTTGAACTTGTACTGTAAACGAGGTTCTTGTAAACAGAGCCGTTCCAAATTTTGGGGTGGCTGTGTCTTTTTGATTTTAATTTCCCTAAGCTATAGGACCATAAGTGGAAGTGCCCTAGGTTCTGTTGCTTTGTTTTTTAGATGTTTCAGGAAACACCATACACTTCTCCCGAGTGGTTGTTGGCAATTTACATCCCGCCCATCAGCATAACAAGGCTCCCAGTTCTCCATGGCCTGTCCTGCCTTTCTGGATTTTACACTTTTTTCAGATGGCCCTTTTGACCAGGGGGAAGTGAGACTTCATTGTAGTGCAGATTTCCTTTGCAAGCTTGCTTGGTTGGCCAAAAAGGGCATATGCGTTTTTTCCTGAATATATTCAGGAAAAACGCATACGCCCTTTTTGGCCAAGTGCATCATTGTGGACGTTCTGCCTCTTTTCCTATGCTTTCAATGCAATTCCAGTCTACCTCCTGAAATCGGTTTCCTGCAATTCTGCCCCGCTTTCAAGTCCTCTTGGCAGCCTTACTTCAGTCTATTTTTGGACGATAGCTGTCATTTATAACTCTGCAGGTTTGAGAATTACAGTGTCCCAGAGCTCCTTTCTTCAACTTGCTTTCTTTTGACCTGGCCGCAACACCGCAGGATGGCTTCAGGCCCTAATCTGGTTCCGGCACGGCACGCTGAGCCTTTGGTTATTTCCTCTTCCTGGTGGGAAATGAGAGTTAACTTTGCCCGTCCAGACACCTCCAGCTAGCCTCCCATTGGTTCTCGCTATTCCTGTTCATCTTCCGCAGAAATTGCAAACTGGGCCAAACAGGAGGTTAAAGGCGCTGACTCTCCAAGTGGGGAGAGTGTTAGTAAAGCGTCTGGAATGTTGCACCCGAGTACCAGGGGAGGAAAACTGAGACATATTTGAACACGTCTCCCGTTCACATGGTTGATCATACTTGGGTTCCACATGCATGTTTTAGCTGAAGGAAGAATACCTTAAACCTGGAGAGTTAAGACCCGTGTAATGGGTACCATGCAATATGACTTCAAAGGGTCTTCATTTGCTCACCGAACCTCTCCAATCCTATCACTGCTGCGTTTATGCCCCTGTACACATGCTTGATTCTCTTTCGGAGACATAGCAATCCATAGGTTTTAAGATACTTACTAGTCAGGTACATTCTTAGGTGTTTAATATGCGGTGTTGAGTCCATTTCGTTGAGCAAGGAGTAGCTCTTGTCTATTCCATATTTGACTTAAGGAACTTTATCTGTGCTCATTTCAATCTCTGGTTTTATGCAGCACCCCAACTCACCTTTCCCCTTAAGCAAGCATAAGTTGTTTTTCTAAATTTGAGACCCTGTTCTGTTCTGTAATTCAGTTCCTGTGTAGCCAAGTTTCCATTCCGTGTATTACTGATATCTTATGATGTTTCTTTTTCTGTGTGACTTATTTCAGTTAGAATCATCATACCTGAATCCACTCATTGTGCTGCTAAGGGCCTGATGACATAGATTTCATTGCTGAGTGATATTGCTTTGTAAGTGAATACCACAACTTCTTTATCCATTTTTCACTTTCTGCGATGTTGAACTTGTACTGTAAACGAGGTTCTTGTAAACAGAGCCGTTCCAAACTTTGGGGTGGCTGTGTCTTTTTGATTTTAATTTCCCTAAGCTATAGGACCATAAGTGGAAGTGCCCTAGGTTCTGTTGCTTTGTTTTTTAGATGTTTCAGGAAACACCATACACTTCTCCCGAGTGGTTGTTGTCAATTTACATCCCGCCCATCAGCATAACAAGGCTCCCAGTTCTCCATGGCCTGTCCTGCCTTTCTGGATTTTACACTTTTTTCAGATGGCCCTTTTGACCAGGGGGAAGTGAGACTTCATTGTAGTGCAGATTTCCTTTGCAAGCTTGCTTGGTTGGCCAAAAAGGGCGTATGCGTTTTTTCCTGAATATATTCAGGAAAAAACGCATACGCCCTTTTTGGCCAAGTGCATCATTGTGGACGTTCTGCCTCTTTTCCTATGCTTTCAATGCAATTCCAGTCTACCTCCTGAAATCGGTTTCCTGCAATTCTGCCCCGCTTTCAAGTCCTCTTGGCAGCCTTACTTCAGTCTATTTTTGGACGATAGCTGTCATTTATAACTCTGCAGGTTTGAGAATTACAGTGTCCCAGAGCTCCTTTCTTCAACTTGCTTTCTTTTGACCTGGCCGCAACACCGCAGGATGGCTTCAGGCCCTAATCTGGTTCCGGCACGGCACGCTGAGCCTTTGGTTATTTCCTCTTCCTGGTGGGAAATGAGAGTTAAATTTGCCCGTCCAGACACCTCCAGCTAGCCTCCCATTGGTTCTCGCTATTCCTGTTCATCTTCCGCAGAAATTGCAAACTGGGCCAAACAGGAGGTTAAAGGCGCTGACTCTCCAAGTGGGGAGAGTGTTAGTAAAGCGTCTGGAATGTTGCACCCGAGTACCAGGGGAGGAAAACTGAGACATATTTGAACACGTCTCCCGTTCACATGGTTGATCATACTTGGGTTCCACATGCATGTTTTAGCTGAAGGAAGAATACCTTAAACCTGGAGAGTTAAGACCCGTGTAATGGGTACCATGCAATATGACTTCAAAGGGTCTTCATTTGCTCACCGAACCTCTCCAATCCTATCACTGCTGCGTTTATGCCCCTGTACACATGCTTGATTCTCTTTCGGAGACATAGCAATCCATAGGTTTTAAGATACTTACTAGTCAGGTACATTCTTAGGCGTTTAATATGCGGTGTTGAGTCCATTTCGTTGAGCAAGGAGTAGCTCTTGTCTATTCCATATTTGACTTAAGGAACTTTATCTGTGCTCATTTCAATCTCTGGTTTTATGCAGCACCCCAACTCACCTTTAACCTTAAGCAAGCATAAGTTGGTTTTCTAAATTTGAGACCCTGTTCTGTTCTGTAATTCAGTTCCTGTGTAGCCAAGTTTACATTCCGTGTATTACTGATATCTTATGATGTTTCTTTTTCTGTGTGACTTACTTCAGTTAGAATCATCATACCTGAATCCACTCATTGTGCTGCTAAGGGCCTGATGACACAGATTTCATTGCTGAGTGATATTGCTTTGTAAATAAATACCACAACTTCTTTATCCATTTTTCACTTTCTGCGATGTTGAACTTGTACTGTAAACGAGGTTCTTGTAAACAGAGCCGTTCCAAACTTTGGGGTGGCTGTGTCTTTTTGATTTTAATTTCCCTAAGCTATAGGACCATAAGTGGAAGTGCCCTAGGCTCTGTTGGTTTGTTTTTTAGATGTTTCAGGAAACACCATACACTTCTCCCGAGTGGTTGTTGGCAATTTACATCCCGCCCATCAGCATAACAAGGCTCCCTGTTCTCCATGGCCTGTCCTGCCTTTCTGGATTTTACACTTTTTTCAGATGGCCCTTTTGACCGGGGGGAAGTGAGACTTCATTGTAGTGCAGATTTCCTTTGCAAGCTTGCTTGGTTGGCCAAAAAGGGCGTATGCGTTTTTTCCTGAATATATTCAGGAAAAAACGCATACGCCCTTTTTGGCCAAGTGCATCATTGTGGACGTTCTGCCTCTTTTCCTATGCTTTCAATGCAATTCCAGTCTACCTCCTGAAATCGGTTTCCTGCAATTCTGCCCCGATTTCAAGTCCTCTTGGCAGCCTTACTTCAGTCTATTTTTGGACGATACCTGTCATTTATAACTCTGCAGGTTTGTGAATTACAGTGCCCCTGAGCTCCTTTCTTCAACTCGCTTTCTTTTGAGCTGGCCGCAACACCACAGGATGACTTCAGGCCCTAGTCTGGTTCCGGTACGGCACCCTGAGCCTTTGGTTATTTCCTCTTCCTGGTGGGAAATGAGAGTTAAATTTGCCCGTCCAGACACCTCCAGCCAGCCTCTCATTGGTTCTCACTATTCCTGTTCATCTTCCGCAGAAATTGCAAACTGGGCCAAACAGGAGGTTAAAGGGACTGACTCTCCAAGTGGGGAGAGTGTTAGTAAAGCGTCTGGAATGTTGCACCCGAGTACCAGGGGAGGAAAACTGAGACATATTTGAACACGTCTCCCGATCACATGGTTGATCATACTCTAGGTTCCACATGCATGTTTTAGCTGAAGGAAGAATACCTTAAACCTGGGTAGTTGAAACCCGTGGAATGGGTACCATGCAATATGACTTCAAAGGGTCTTCATTTGCTCACCAAACCTCTCCAATCCTATCACTGCTGTGTTTATGCCCCTGTACACATGCTTGATTCTCTTTTGGAGACATAGCAATCCATAGGTTTTACGATACTTACTAGTCAGGTACATTCTTAGGCGTTTAATATGCGGTGTTGAGTCCATTTCGTTGAGCAAGGAGTAGCTCTTGTCTATTCCATATTTGACTTAAGGAACTTTATCTGTGCTCATTTCAATCTCTGGTTTTATGCAGCACCCCAACTCACCTTTACCCTTAATCAAGCATAAGTTGGTTTTCTAAATTTGAGACCCTGTTCTGTTCTGTAATTCAGTTCCTGTATAGCCAAGTTTACATTCCGTGTATTACTGATATCTTATGATGTTTCTTTTTCTGTGTGACTTATTTCAGTTAGAATCATCATACCTGAATCCACTCATTGTGCTGCTAAGGGCCTGATGACATAGATTTCATTGCTGAGTGATATTGCTTTGTAAGTGAATACCACAACTTCTTTATCCATTTTTCACTTTCTGCGATGTTGAACTTGTACTGTAAACGAGGTTCTTGTAAACAGAGCCGTTCCAAACTTTGGGGTGGCTGTGTCTTTTTGATTTTAATTTCCCTAAGCTATAGGACCATAAGTGGAAGTGCCCTAGGCTCTGTTGCTTTGTTTTTTAGATGTTTCAGGAAACACCATACACTTCTCCCGAGTGTCTGTTGGCAATTTACATCCCGCCCATCAGCATAACAAGGCTCCCAGTTCTCCATGGCCTGTCCTGCCTTTCTGGATTTTACACTTTTTTCAGATGGCCCTTTTGACCGGGGGGAAGTGAGACTTCATTGTAGTGCAGATTTCCTTTGCAAGCTTGCTTGGTTGGCCAAAAAGGGCGTATGCGTTTTTTCCTGAATATATTCAGGAAAAAACGCATACGCCCTTTTTGGCCAAGTGCATCATTGTGGACGTTCTGCCTCTTTTCCTATGCTTTCAATGCAATTCCAGTCTACCTCCTGAAATCGGTTTCCTGCAATTCTGCCCCGCTTTCAAGTCCTCTTGGCAGCCTTACTTCAGTCTATTTTTGGACGATAGCTGTCATTTATAACTCTGCAGGTTTGTGAATTACAGTGCCCCTGAGCTCCTTTCTTCAACTTGCTTTCTTGTGACCTGGCCGCAACACCGCAGGATGGCTTCAGGCCCTAATCTGGTTCCGGCACGGCACGCTGAGCCTTTGGTTATTTCCTCTTCCTGTTGGGAAATGAGAGTTAAATTTGCCCGTCCAGACACCTCCAGCTAGCCTCTCATTGGTTCTCGCTATTCCTGTTCATCTTCCGCAGAAATTGCAAACTGGGCCAAACAGGAGGTTAAAGGCGCTGACTCTCCAAGTGGGGAGAGTGTTAGTAAAGCGTCTGGAATGTTGCACCCGAGTACCAGGGGAGGAAAACTGAGACATATTTGAACACGTCTCCCGTTCACATGGTTGATCATACTTGGGTTCCACATGCATGTTTTAGCTGAAGGAAGAATACCTTAAACCTGGAGAGTTAAGACCCGTGTAATGGGTACCATGCAATATGACTTCAAAGGGTCTTCATTTGCTCACCGAACCTCTCCAATCCTATCACTGCTGCGTTTATGCCCCTGTACACATGCTTGATTCTCTTTCGGAGACATAGCAATCCATAGGTTTTAAGATACTTACTAGTCAGGTACATTCTTAGGCGTTTAATATGCGGTGTTGAGTCCATTTCGTTGAGCAAGGAGTAGCTCTTGTCTATTCCATATTTGACTTAAGGAACTTTATCTGTGCTCATTTCAATCTCTGGTTTTATGCAGCACCCCAACTCACCTTTCCCCTTAAGCAAGCATAAGTTAGTTTTCTAAATTTGAGACCCTGTTCTGTTCTGTAATTCAGTTCCTCTGTAGCCAAGTTTCCATTCCGTGTATTACTGATATCTTATGATGTTTCTTTTTCTGTGTGACTTATTTCAGTTAGAATCATCATACCTGAATCCACTCATTGTGCTGCTAAGTGCCTGATGACATAGATTTCATTGCTGAGTGATATTGCTTTGTAAGTGAATACCACAACTTCTTTATCCATTTTTCACTTTCTGCGATGTTGAACTTGTACTGTAAACGAGGTTCTTGTAAACAGAGCCGTTCCAAACTTTGGGGTGGCTGTGTCTTTTTGATTTTAATTTCCCTAATCTATAGGACCATAAGTGGAAGTGCCCTAGGCTCTGTTGGTTTGTTTTTTAGATGTTTCAGGAAACACCATACACTTCTCCCGAGTGGTTGTTGGCAATTTACATCCCGCCCATCAGCATAACAAGGCTCCCTGTTCTCCATGGCCTGTCCTGCCTTTCTGGATTTTACACTTTTTTCAGATGGCCCTTTTGACCGGGGGGAAGTGAGACTTCATTGTAGTGCAGATTTCCTTTGCAAGCTTGCTTGGTTGGCCAAAAAGGGCGTATGCGTTTTTTCCTGAATATATTCAGGAAAAAACGCATACGCCCTTTTTGGCCAAGTGCATCATTGTGGACGTTCTGCCTCTTTTCCTATGCTTTCAATGCAATTCCAGTCTACCTCCTGAAATCGGTTTCCTGCAATTCTGCCCCGATTTCAAGTCCTCTTGGCAGCCTTACTTCAGTCTATTTTTGGACGATACCTGTCATTTATAACTCTGCAGGTTTGTGAATTACAGTGCCCCTGAGCTCCTTTCTTCAACTCGCTTTCTTTTGAGCTGGCCGCAACACCACAGGATGACTTCAGGCCCTAGTCTGGTTCCGGTACGGCACGCTGAGCCTTTGGTTATTTCCTCTTCCTGGTGGGAAATGAGAGTTAAATTTGCCCGTCCAGACACCTCCAGCTAGCCTCTCATTGGTTCTCACTATTCCTGTTCATCTTCCGCAGAAATTGCAAACTGGGCCAAACAGGAGGTTAAAGGGACTGACTCTCCAAGTGGGGAGAGTGTTAGTAAAGCGTCTGGAATGTTGCACCCGAGTACCAGGGGAGGAAAACTGAGACATATTTGAACACGTCTCCCGATCACATGGTTGATCATACTCTAGGTTCCACATGCATGTTTTAGCTGAAGGAAGAATACCTTAAACCTGGGTAGTTGAAACCCGTGGAATGGGTACCATGCAATATGACTTCAAAGGGTCTTCATTTGCTCACCGAACCTCTCCAATCCTATCACTGCTGCGTTTATGCCCCTGTACACATGCTTGATTCTCTTTTGGAGACATAGCAATCCATAGGTTTTACGATACTTACTAGTCAGGTACATTCTTAGGCGTTTAATATGCGGTGTTGAGTCCATTTCGTTGAGCAAGGAGTAGCTCTTGTCTATTCCATATTTGACTTAAGGAACTTTATCTTTGCTCATTTCAATCTCTGGTTTTATGCAGCACCCCAACTCACCTTTACCCTTAAGCAAGCATAAGTTGGTTTTCTAAATTTGAGACCCTGTTCTGTTCTGTAATTCAGTTCCTGTATAGCCAAGTTTACATTCCGTGTATTACTGATATCTTATGATGTTTCTTTTTCTGTGTGACTTATTTCAGTTAGAATCATCATACCTGAATCCACTCATTGTGCTGCTAAGGGCCTGATGACATAGATTTCATTGCTGAGTGATATTGCTTTGTAAGTGAATACCACAACTTCTTTATCCATTTTTCACTTTCTGCGATGTTGAACTTGTACTGTAAACGAGGTTCTTGTAAACAGAGCCGTTCCAAACTTTGGGGTGGCTGTGTCTTTTTGATTTTAATTTCCCTAAGCTATAGGACCATAAGTGGAAGTGCCCTAGGCTCTGTTGCTTTGTTTTTTAGATGTTTCAGGAAACACCATACACTTCTCCCGAGTGTCTGTTGGCAATTTACATCCCGCCCATCAGCATAACAAGGCTCCCAGTTCTCCATGGCCTGTCCTGCCTTTCTGGATTTTACACTTTTTTCAGATGGCCCTTTTGACCGGGGGGAAGTGAGACTTCATTGTAGTGCAGATTTCCTTTGCAAGCTTGCTTGGTTGGCCAAAAAGGGCGTATGCGTTTTTTCCTGAATATATTCAGGAAAAAACGCATACGCCCTTTTTGGCCAAGTGCATCATTGTGGACGTTCTGCCTCTTTTCCTATGCTTTCAATGCAATTCCAGTCTACCTCCTGAAATCGGTTTCCTGCAATTCTGCCCCGCTTTCAAGTCCTCTTGGCAGCCTTACTTCAGTCTATTTTTGGACGATAGCTGTCATTTATAACTCTGCAGGTTTGTGAATTACAGTGCCCCTGAGCTCCTTTCTTCAACTCGCTTTCTTGTGACCTGGCCGCAACACCGCAGGATGGCTTCAGGCCCTAATCTGGTTCCGGCACGGCACGCTGAGCCTTTGGTTATTTCCTCTTCCTGTTGGGAAATGAGAGTTAAATTTGCCCGTCCAGACACCTCCAGCTAGCCTCTCATTGGTTCTCGCTATTCCTGTTCATCTTCCGCAGAAATTGCAAACTGGGCCAAACAGGAGGTTAAAGGCGCTGACTCTCCAAGTGGGGAGAGTATTAGTAAAGCGTCTGGAATGTTGCACCCGAGTACCAGGGGAGGAAAACTGAGACATATTTGAACACGTCTCCCGATCACATGGTTGATCTTACTCTGGGTTCCACATGCCTGTTTTAGCTGAAGGAAGAATACCTAAAACCTGGGTAATTGAAACCCGTGGAATGGGTACCATGCAATATGACTTCAAAGGGTCTTCATTTGCTCACCGAACCTCTCCAATCCTATCACTGCTGCGTTTATGCCCCTGTACACATGCTTGATTCTCTTTCGGAGACATAGCAATCCATAGGTTTTAAGATACTTACTAGTCAGGTACATTCTTAGGCGTTTAATATGCGGTGTTGAGTCCATTTCGTTGAGCAAGGAGTGGCTCTTGTCTATTCCATATTTGGCTTAAGGAACTTTATCTGTGCTCATTTCAATCTCTGGTTTTATGCAGCACCCCAACTCACCTTTACCCTTAAGCAAGCATAAGTTGGTTTTCTAAATTTGAGACCCTGTTCTGTTCTGTAATTCAGTTCCTCTGTAGCCAAGTTTCCATTCCGTGTATTACTGATATCTTATGATGTTTCTTTTTCTGTGTGACTTATTTCAGTTAGAATCATCATACCTGAATCCACTCATTGTGCTGCTAAGGGCCTGATGACATAGATTTCATTGCTGAGTGATATTGCTTTGTAAGTGAATACCACAACTTCTTTATCCATTTTTCACTTTCTGCGATGTTGAACTTGTACTGTAAACGAGGTTCTTGTAAACAGAGCCGTTCCAAACTTTGGGGTGGCTGTGTCTTTTTGATTTTAATTTCCCTAAGCTATAGGACCATAAGTGGCAGTGCCCTAGGCTCTGTTGCTTTGTTTTTTAGATGTTTCAGGAAACACCATACACTTCTCCCGAGTGGTTGTTGGCAATTTACATCCCGCCCATCAGCATAACAAGGCTCCCAGTTCTCCATGGCCTGTCCTGCCTTTCTGGATTTTACACTATTTTCAGATGGCCCTTTTGACCGGGGGAAGTGAGACTTCATTGTAGTGCAGATTTCCTTTGCAAGCTTGCTTGGTTGGCCAAAAAGGGCGTATGCGTTTTTTCCTGAATATATTCAGGAAAAAACGCATACGCCCATTTTGGCCAAGTGCATCATTGTGGACGTTCTGCCTCTTTTCCTATGCTTTCAATGCAATTCCAGTCTACCTCCTGAAATCGGTTTCCTGCAATTCTGCCCCGCTTTCAAGTCCTCTTGGCAGCCTTACTTCAGTCTATTTTTGGACGATAGCTGTCATTTATAACTCTGCAGGTTTGTGAATTACAGTGTCCCTGAGCTCCTTTCTTCAACTCGCTTTCTTGTGACCTGGCCGCAACACCGCAGGATGGCTTCAGGCCCTAATCTGGTTCCGGCACGGCACGCTGAGCCTTTGGTTATTTCCTCTTCCTGTTGGGAAATGAGAGTTAAATTTGCCCGTCCAGACACCTCCAGCTAGCCTCTCATTGGTTCTTGCTATTCCTGTTCATCTTCCGCAGAAATTGCAAACTGGGCCAAACAGGAGGTTAAAGGCGCTGACTCTCCAAGTGGATAGAGTGTTAGTAAAGTGTCTCGAATGTTGCACCCGAGTACCAGGGGAGGAAAACTGAGACATATTTGAACACGTCTCCCGATCACATGGTTGATCATACTCTGGGTTCCACATGCCTGTTTTAGCTGAAGGAAGAATACCTAAAACCTGGGTAATTGAAACCCGTGGAATGGGTACCATGCAATATGACTTCAAAGGGTCTTCATTTGCTCACCGAACCTCTCCAATCCTATCACTGCTGCGTTTATGCCCCTGTACACATGCTTGATTCTCTTTCGGAGACATAGCAATCCATAGGTTTTAAGATACTTACTAGTCAGGTACATTCTTAGGCGTTTAATATGCGGTGTTGAGTCCATTTCCTTGAGCAAGGAGTGGCTCTTGTCTATTCCATATTTGGCTTAAGGAACTTTATCTGTGCTCATTTCAATCTCTGGTTTTATGCAGCACCCCAACTCACCTTTACCCTTAAGCAAGCATAAGTTGGTTTTCTAAATTTGAGACCCTGTTCTGTTCTGTAATTCAGTTCCTCTGTAGCCAAGTTTCCATTCCGTGTATTACTGATATCTTATGATGTTTCTTTTTCTGTGTGACTTATTTCAGTTAGAATCATCATACCTGAATCCACTCATTGTGCTGCTAAGGGCCTGATGACATAGATTTCATTGCTGAGTGATATTGCTTTGTAAGTGAATACCACAACTTCTTTATCCATTTTTCACTTTCTGCGATGTTGAACTTGTACTGTAAACGAGGTTCTTGTAAACAGAGCCGTTCCAAACTTTGGGGTGGCTGTGTCTTTTTGATTTTAATTTCCCTAAGCTATAGGACCATAAGTGGAAGTGCCCTAGGCTCTGTTGCTTTGTTTTTTAGATGTTTCAGGAAACACCATACACTTCTCCCGAGTGGTTGTTGGCAATTTACATCCCGCCCATCAGCATAACAAGGCTCCCTGTTCTCCATGGCCTGTCCTGCCTTTCTGGATTTTACACTTTTTTCAGATGGCCCTTTTGACCGGGGGGAAGTGAGACTTCATTGTAGTGCAGATTTCCTTTGCAAGCTTGCTTGGTTGGCCAAAAAGGGCGTATGCGTTTTTTCCTGAATATATTCAGGAAAAAACGCATACGCCCTTTTTGGCCAAGTGCATCATTGTGGACGTTCTGCCTCTTTTCCTATGCTTTCAATGCAATTCCAGTCTACCTCCTGAAATCGGTTTCCTGCAATTCTGCCCCGATTTCAAGTCCTCTTGGCAGCCTTACTTCAGTCTATTTTTGGACGATACCTGTCATTTATAACTCTGCAGGTTTGTGAATTACAGTGCCCCTGAGCTCCTTTCTTCAACTCGCTTTCTTGTGACCTGGCCGCAACACCGCAGCATGGCTTCAGGCCCTAAACTGTTTCCGGCCCGGCATGCTGAGCCTTTGGTTAATTCCTCTTCCTGGTGGGAAATGAGAGTTAAATTTGCCCGACCAGACACCTCCAGCTAGCCTCTCATTGGTTCTCGCTATTCCTGTTCATCTTCCGCAGAAATTGCAAACTGGGCCAAACAGGAGGTTAAAGGGACTGACTCTCCAAGTGGGGAGAGTGTTAGTAAAGCGTCTGGAATGTTGCACCCGAGTACCAGGGGAGGAAAACTGAGACATATTTGAACACGTCTCCCGATCACATGGTTGATCATACTCTAGGTTCCACATGCATGTTTTAGCTGAAGGAAGAATACCTTAAACCTGGGTAGTTGAAACCCGTGGAATGGGTACCATGCAATATGACTTCAAAGGGTCTTCATTTGCTCACCGAACCTCTCCAATCCTATCACTGCTGCGTTTATGCCCCTGTACACATGCTTGATTCTCTTTTGGAGACATAGCAATCCATAGGTTTTAAGATACTTACTAGTCAGGTACATTCTTAGACGTTTAATATGCGGTGTTGAGTCCATTTCGTTGAGCAAGGAGTAGCTCTTGTGTATTCCATATTTGACTTAAGGAACTTTATCTGTGCTCATTTCAATCTCTGGTTTTATGCAGCACCCCAACTCACCTTTACCCTTAAGCAAGCATAAGTTGGTTTTCTAAATTTGAGACCCTGTTCTGTTGTGTAATTCAGTTCCTGTGTAGCCAAGTTTACATTCCGTGTATTACTGATATCTTATGATGTTTCTTTTTCTGTGTGACTTATTTCAGTTAGAATCATCATACCTGTATCCACTCATTGTGATGCTAAGGGCCTGATGACATAGATTTCATTGCTGAGTGATATTGCTTTGTAAGTAAATACAACAACTTCTTTATCCATTTTTCACTTTCTGCGATGTTGAACTTGTACTGTAAACGAGGTTCTTGTAAACAGAGGCGTCCCAAACTTTGGGGTGGCTGTGTCTTTTTGATTTTAATTTCCCTAAGCTATAGGACCATAAGTGGCAGTGCCCTAGGCTCTGTTGCTTTGTTTTTTAGATGTTTCAGGAAACACCATACACTTCTCCCGAGTGTCTGTTGGCAATTTACATCCCGCCCATCAGCATAACAAGGCTCCCAGTTCTCCATGGCCTGTCCTGCCTTTCTGGATTTTACACTTTTTTCAGATGGCCCTTTTGACCGGGGGGAAGTGAGACTTCATTGTAGTGCAGATTTCCTTTGCAAGCTTGCTTGGTTGGCCAAAAAGGGCGTATGCGTTTTTTCCTGAATATATTCAGGAAAAAACGCATACGCCCTTTTTGGCCAAGTGCATCATTGTGGACGTTCTGCCTCTTTTCCTATGCTTTCAATGCAATTCCAGTCTACCTCCTGAAATCGGTTTCCTGCAATTCTGCCCCGCTTTCAAGTCCTCTTGGCAGCCTTACTTCAGTCTATTTTTGGACGATAGCTGTCATTTATAACTCTGCAGGTTTGTGAATTACAGTGCCCCTGAGCTCCTTTCTTCAACTCGCTTTCTTGTGACCTGGCCGCAACACCGCAGGATGGCTTCAGGCCCTAATCTGGATCCGGCCCGGCATGCTGAGCCTTTGGTTAATTCCTCTTCCTGGTGGGAAATGAGAGCTAAATTTGCCCGTCCAGACACCTCCAGCTAGCCTCTCATTGGTTCTCGCTATTCCTGTTCATCTTCCGCAGAAATTGCAAACTGGGCCAAACAGGAGGTTAAAGGGACTGACTCTCCAAGTGGGGAGAGTGTTAGTAAAGCGTCTGGAATGTTGCACCCGAGTACCAGGGGAGGAAAACTGAGACATATTTGAACACGTCTCCCGATCACATGGTTGATCATACTCTAGGTTCCACATGCATGTTTTAGCTGAAGGAAGAATACCTTCAACCTGGGTAGTTGAAACCCGTGGAATGGGTACCATGCAATATGACTTCAAAGGGTCTTCATTTGCTCACCGAACCTCTCCAATCCTATCACTGCTGCGTTTATGCCCCTGTACACATGCTTGATTCTCTTTCGGAGACATAGCAATCCATAGGTTTTAAGATACTTACAAGTCAGGTACATTCTTAGGCGTTTAATATGTGGTGTTGAGTCCATTTCGTTGAGCAAGGAGTAGCTCTTGTCTATTCCATATTTGGCTTAAGGAACTTTATCTGTGCTCATTTCAATCTCTGGTTTTATGCAGCACCCCAACTCACCTTTATCCTTAAGCAAGCATAAGTTGTTTTTCTAAATTTGAGACCCTGTTCTGTTCTGTAATTCAGTTCCTGTGTAGCCAAGTTTCCATTCCGTGTATTACTGATATCTTATGATGTTTCTTTTTCTGTGTGACTTATTTCAGTTAGAATCATCATACCTGAATCCACTCATTGTGCTGCTAAGGGCCTGATGACATAGATTTCATTGCTGAGTGATATTGCTTTGTAAGTGAATACCACAACTTCTTTATCCATTTTTCACTTTCTGCGATGTTGAACTTGTACTGTAAACGAGGTTCTTGTAAACAGAGCCGTTCCAAACTTTGGGGTGGCTGTGTCTTTTTGATTTTAATTTCCCTAAGCTATAGGACCATAAGTGGAAGTGCCCTAGGCTCTGTTGCTTTGTTTTTTAGATGTTTTAGGAAACACCATACACTTCTCCCGAGTGGTTGTTGGCAATTTACATCCCGCCCATCAGCATAACAAGGCTCCCTGTTCTCCATGGCCTGTCCTGCCTTTCTGGATTTTACACTTTTTTCAGATGGCCCTTTTGACCGGGGGGAAGTGAGACTTCATTGTAGTGCAGATTTCCTTTGCAAGCTTGCTTGGTTGGCCAAAAAGGGCGTATGCGTTTTTTCCTGAATATATTCAGGAAAAAACGCATACGCCCTTTTTGGCCAAGTGCATCATTGTGGACGTTCTGCCTCTTTTCCTATGCTTTCAATGCAATTCCAGTCTACCTCCTGAAATCGGTTTCCTGCAATTCTGCCCCGATTTCAAGTCCTCTTGGCAGCCTTACTTCAGTCTATTTTTGGACGATACCTGTCATTTATAACTCTGCAGGTTTGTGAATTACAGTGCCCCTGAGCTCCTTTCTTCAACTCGCTTTCTTTTGAGCTGGCCGCAACACCGCAGGATGACTTCAGGCCCTAATCTGGTTCCGGTACGGCACGCTGAGCCTTTGGTTATTTCCTCTTCCTGGTGGGAAATGAGAGTTAAATTTGCCCGTCCAGACACCTCCAGCTAGTCTCTCATTGGTTCTCGCTATTCCTGTTCATCTTCCGCAGAAATTGCAAACTGGGCCAAACAGGAGGTTAAAGGGACTGACTCTCCAAGTGGGGAGAGTGTTAGTAAAGCGTCTGGAATGTTGCACCCGAGTACCAGGGGAGGAAAACTGAGACATATTTGAACACGTCTCCCGATCACATGGTTGATCATACTCTAGGTTCCACATGCATGTTTTAGCTGAAGGAAGAATACCTTAAACCTGGGTAGTTGAAACCCGTGGAATGGGTACCATGCAATATGACTTCAAAGGGTCTTCATTTGCTCACTGAACCTCTCCAATCCTATCACTGCTGCGTTTATGCCCCTGTACACATGCTTGATTCTCTTTCGGAGACATAGCAATCCATAGGTTTTAAGATACTTACTAGTCAGTTACATTCTTAGGCGTTTAATATGCGGTGTTGAGTCCATTTCGTTGAGCAAGGAGTAGCTCTTGTCTATTCCATATTTGGCTTAAGGAACTTTATCTGTGCTCATTTCAATCTCTGGTTTTATGCAGCACCCCAACTCACCTTTACCCTTAAGCAAGCATAAGTTGGTTTTCTAAATTTGAGACCCTGTTCTGTTCTGTAATTCAGTTCCTGTGTAGCCAAGTTTCCATTCCATGTATTACTGATATCTTATGATGTTTCTTTTTCTGTGTGACTTATTTCAGTTAGAATCATCATACCTGAATCCACTCATTGTGCTGCTAAGGGCCTGATGACATAGATTTCATTGCTGAGTGATATTGCTTTGTAAGTGAATACCACAACTTCTTTATCCATTTTTCACTTTCTGCGATGTTGAACTTGTACTGTAAACGAGGTTCTTGTAAACAGAGCCGTTCCAAACTTTGGGGTGGCTGTGTCTTTTTGATTTTAATTTCCCTAAGCTATAGGACCATAAGTGGAAGTGCCCTAGGCTCTGTTGCTTTGTTTTTTAGATGTTTCAGGAAACACCATACACTTCTCCCGAGTGGTTGTTGGCAATTTACATCACGCCCATCAGCATAACAAGGCTCCCAGTTCTCAATGGCCTGTTGCCTTTCTGGATTTTACACTTTTTTCAGATGGCCCTTTTGACCGGGGGGAAGTGAGACTTCATTGTAGTGCAGATTTCCTTTGCAAGCTTGCTTGGTTGGCCAAAAAGGGCGTATGCGTTTTTTCCTGAATATATTCAGGAAAAAACACATACGCCCTTTTTGGCCAAGTGCATCATTGTGGACGTTCTGCCTCTTTTCCTATGCTTTCAATGCAATTCCAGTCTACCTCCTGAAATCGGTTTCCTGCAATTCTGCCCCGCTTTCAAGTCCTCTTGGCCGCCTTACTTCAGTCTATTTTTGGACGATAGCTGTCATTTATAACTCTGCAGGTTTGTGAATTACAGTGCCCCTGAGCTCCTTTCTTCAACTCGCTTTCTTGTGACCTGGCCGCAACACCGCAGCATGGCTTCAGGCCCTAAACTGTTTCCGGCCCGGCATGCTGAGCCTTTGGTTAATTCCTCTTCCTGGTGGGAAATGAGAGTTAAATTTGCCCGACCAGACACCTCCGGCTAGCCTCTCATTGGTTCTCGCTATTCCTGTTCATCTTCCGCAGAAATTGCAAACTGGGCCAAACAGGAGGTTAAAGGGACTGACTCTCCAAGTGGGGAGAGTGTTAGTAAAGCGTCTGGAATGTTGCACCCGAGTACCAGGGGAGGAAAACTGAGACATATTTGAACACGTCTCCCGATCACATGGTTGATCATACTCTAGGTTCCACATGCATGTTTTAGCTGAAGGAAGAATACCTTAAACCTGGGTAGTTGAAACCCGTGGAATGGGTACCATGCAATATGACTTCAAAGGGTCTTCATTTGCTCACCGAACCTCTCCAATCCTATCACTGCTGCGTTTATGCCCCTGTACACATGCTTGATTCTCTTTTGGAGACATAGCAATCCATAGGTTTTACGATACTTACTAGTCAGGTATATTCTTAGGCATTTAATATGCGGTGTTGAGTCCATTTCGTTGAGCAAGGAGTAGCTCTTGTGTATTCCATATTTGACTTAAGGAACTTTATCTGTGCTCATTTCAATCTCTGGTTTTATGCAGCACCCCAACTCACCTTTACCCTTAAGCAAGCATAAGTTGGTTTTCTAAATTTGAGACCCTGTTCTGTTGTGTAATTCAGTTCCTGTGTAGCCAAGTTTACATTCCGTGTATTACTGATATCTTATGATGTTTCTTTTTCTGTGTGACTTATTTCAGTTAGAATCATCATACCTGTATCCACTCATTGTGATGCTAAGGGCCTGATGACATAGATTTCATTGCTGAGTGATATTGCTTTGTAAGTAAATACAACAACTTCTTTATCCATTTTTCACTTTCTGCGATGTTGAACTTGTACTGTAAACGAGGTTCTTGTAAACAGAGGCGTCCCAAACTTTGGGGTGGCTGTGTCTTTTTGATTTTAATTTCCCTAAGCTATAGGACCATAAGTGGCAGTGCCCTAGGCTCTGTTGCTTTGTTTTTTAGATGTTTCAGGAAACACCATACACTTCTCCCGAGTGTCTGTTGGCAATTTACATCCCGCCCATCAGCATAACAAGGCTCCCAGTTCTCCATGGCCTGTCCTGCCTTTCTGGATTTTACACTTTTTTCAGATGGCCCTTTTGACCGGGGGGAAGTGAGACTTCATTGTAGTGCAGATTTCCTTTGCAAGCTTGCTTGGTTGGCCAAAAAGGGCGTATGCGTTTTTTCCTGAATATATTCAGGAAAAAACGCATATGCCCTTTTTGGCCAAGTGCATCATTGTGGACGTTCTGCCTCTTTTCCTATGCTTTCAATGCAATTCCAGTCTACCTCCTGAAATCGGTTTCCTGCAATTCTGCCCCGCTTTCAAGTCCTCTTGGCAGCCTTACTTCAGTCTATTTTTGGACGATAGCTGTCATTTATAACTCTGCAGGTTTGTGAATTACAGTGCCCCTGAGCTCCTTTCTTCAACTCGCTTTCTTGTGACCTGGCCGCAACACCGCAGGATGGCTTCAGGCCCTAATCTGGATCCGGCCCGGCATGCTGAGCCTTTGGTTAATTCCTCTTCCTGGTGGGAAATGAGAGCTAAATTTGCCCGTCCAGACACCTCCAGCTAGCCTCTCATTGGTTCTCGCTATTCCTGTTCATCTTCCGCAGAAATTGCAAACTGGGCCAAACAGGAGGTTAAAGGGACTGACTCTCCAAGTGGGGAGAGTGTTAGTAAAGCGTCTGGAATGTTGCACCCGAGTACCAGGGGAGGAAAACTGAGACATATTTGAACACGTCTCCCGATCACATGGTTGATCATACTCTAGGTTCCACATGCATGTTTTAGCTGAAGGAAGAATACCTTCAACCTGGGTAGTTGAAACCCGTGGAATGGGTACCATGCAATATGACTTCAAAGGGTCTTCATTTGCTCACCGAACCTCTCCAATCCTATCACTGCTGCGTTTATGCCCCTGTACACATGCTTGATTCTCTTTCGGAGACATAGCAATCCATAGGTTTTAAGATACTTACAAGTCAGGTACATTCTTAGGCGTTTAATATGTGGTGTTGAGTCCATTTCGTTGAGCAAGGAGTAGCTCTTGTCTATTCCATATTTGGCTTAAGGAACTTTATCTGTGCTCATTTCAATCTCTGGTTTTATGCAGCACCCCAACTCACCTTTATCCTTAAGCAAGCATAAGTTGTTTTTCTAAATTTGAGACCCTGTTCTGTTCTGTAATTCAGTTCCTGTGTAGCCAAGTTTCCATTCCGTGTATTACTGATATCTTATGATGTTTCTTTTTCTGTGTGACTTATTTCAGTTAGAATCATCATACCTGAATCCACTCATTGTGCTGCTAAGGGCCTGATGACATAGATTTCATTGCTGAGTGATATTGCTTTGTAAGTGAATACCACAACTTCTTTATCCATTTTTCACTTTCTGCGATGTTGAACTTGTACTGTAAACGAGGTTCTTGTAAACAGAGCCGTTCCAAACTTTGGGGTGGCTGTGTCTTTTTGATTTTAATTTCCCTAAGCTATAGGACCATAAGTGGAAGTGCCCTAGGTTCTGTTGCTTTGTTTTTTAGATGTTTCAGGAAACACCATACACTTCTCCCGAGTGGTTGTTGGCAATTTACATCCCGCCCATCAGCATAAGAAGGCTCCCAGTTCTCTATGGCCTGTCCTGCCTTTCTGGATTTTACACTTTTTTCAGATGGCCCTTTTGACCGGGGGGAAGTGAGACTTCATTGTAGTGCAGATTTCCTTTGCAAGCTTGCTTGGTTGGCCAAAAAGGGCGTATGCGTTTTTTCCTGAATATATTCAGGAAAAAACGCATACGCCCTTTTTGGCCAAGTGCATCATTGTGGACGTTCTGCCTCTTTTCCTATGCTTTCAATGCAATTCCAGTCTACCTCCTGAAATCGGTTTCCTGCAATTCTGCCCCGCTTTCAAGTCCTCTTGGCAGCCTTACTTCAGTCTATTTTTGGACGATAGCTGTCATTTATAACTCTGCAGGTTTGAGAATTACAGTGTCCCAGAGCTCCTTTCTTCAACTTGCTTTCTTTTGACCTGGCCGCAACACCGCAGGATAGCTTCAGGCCCTAATCTGGTTCCGGCACGGCACCCTGAGCCTTTGGTTATTTCCTCTTCCTGGTGGGAAATGAGAGTTAAATTTGCCCGTCCAGACACCTCCAGCTAGCCTCCCATTGGTTCTCGCTATTCCTGTTCATCTTCCGCAGAAATTGCAAACTGGGCCAAACAGGAGGTTAAAGGCGCTGACTCTCCAAGTGGGGAGAGTGTTAGTAAAGCGTCTGGAATGTTGCACCCGAGTACCAGGGGAGGAAAACTGAGACATATTTGAACACGTCTCCCGTTCACATGGTTGATCATACTTGGGTTCCACATGCATGTTTTAGCTGAAGGAAGAATACCTTAAACCTGGAGAGTTAAGACCCGTGTAATGGGTACCATGCAATATGACTTCAAAGGGTCTTCATTTGCTCACCGAACCTCTCCAATCCTATCACTGCTGCGTTTATGCCCCTGTACACATGCTTGATTCTCTTTCGGAGACATAGCAATCCATAGGTTTTAAGATACTTACTAGTCAGGTACATTCTTAGGCGTTTAATATGCGGTGTTGAGTCCATTTCGTTGAGCAAGGAGTAGCTCTTGTCTATTCCATATTTGACTTAAGGAACTTTATCTGTGCTCATTTCAATCTCTGGTTTTATGCAGCACCCCAACTCACCTTTCCCCTTAAGCAAGCATAAGTTGTTTTTCTAAATTTGAGACCCTGTTCTGTTCTGTAATTCAGTTCCTGTGTAGCCAAGTTTACATTCCGTGTATTACTGATATCTTATGATGTTTCTTTTTCTGTGTGACTTACTTCAGTTAGAATCATCATACCTGAATCCACTCATTGTGCTGCTAAGGGCCTGATGACACAGATTTCATTGCTGAGTGATATTGCTTTGTAAGTGAATACCACAACTTCTTTATCCATTTTTCACTTTCTGTGATGTTGAACTTGTACTGTAAACGAGGTTCTTGTAAACAGAGCCGTTCCAAACTTTGGGGTGGCTGTGTCTTTTTGATTTTAATTTCCCTAAGCTATAGGACCATAAGTGGAAGTGCCCTAGGCTCTGTTGCTTTGTTTTTTAGATGTTTCAGGAAACACCATACACTTCTCCCGAGTGGTTGTTGGCAATTTACATCCCGCCCATCAGCATAACAAGGCTCCCTGTTCTCCATGGCCTGTCCTGCCTTTCTGGATTTTACACTTTTTTCAGATGGCCCTTTTGACCGGGGGGAAGTGAGACTTCATTGTAGTGCAGATTTCCTTTGCAAGCTTGCTTGGTTGGCCAAAAAGGGCGTATGCGTTTTTTCCTGAATATATTCAGGAAAAAACGCATACGCCCTTTTTGGCCAAGTGCATCATTGTGGACGTTCTGCCTCTTTTCCTATGCTTTCAATGCAATTCCAGTCTACCTCCTGAAATCGGTTTCCTGCAATTCTGCCCCGATTTCAAGTCCTCTTGGCAGCCTTACTTCAGTCTATTTTTGGACGATGCCTGTCATTTATAACTCTGCAGTTTTGTGAATTACAGTGCCCCTGAGCTCCTTTCTTCAACTCGCTTTCTTTTGAGCTGGCCGCAACACCGCAGGATGACTTCAGGCCCTAATCTGGTTCCGGTACGGCACGCTGAGCCTTTGGTTATTTCCTCTTCCTGGTGGGAAATGAGAGTTAAATTTGCCCGTCCAGACACCTCCAGCTAGCCTCTCATTGGTTCTCACTATTCCTGTTCATCTTCCGCAGAAATTGCAAACTGGGCCAAACAGGAGGTTAAAGGGACTGACTCTCCAAGTGGGGAGAGTGTTAGTAAAGCGTCTGGAATGTTGCACCCGAGTACCAGGGGAGGAAAACTGAGACATATTTGAACACGTCTCCCGATCACATGGTTGATCATACTCTAGGTTCCACATGCATGTTTTAGCTGAAGGAAGAATACCTTAAACCTGGGTAGTTGAAACCCGTGGAATGGGTACCATGCAATATGACTTCAAAGGGTCTTCATTTGCTCACCGAACCTCTCCAATCCTATCACTGCTGCGTTTATGCCCCTGTACACATGCTTGATTCTCTTTCGGAGACATAGCAATCCATAGGTTTTAAGATACTTACTAGTCAGGTACATTCTTAGGCGTTTAATATGCGGTGTTGAGTCCATTTCGTTGAGCAAGGAGTGGCTCTTGTCTATTCCATATTTGGCTTAAGGAACTTTATCTGTGCTCATTTCAATCTCTGGTTTTATGCAGCACCCCAACTCACCTTTACCCTTAAGCAAGCATAAGTTGGTTTTCTAAATTTGAGACCCTGTTCTGTTCTGTAATTCAGTTCCTCTGTAGCCAAGTTTCCATTCCGTGTATTACTGATATCTTATGATGTTTCTTTTTCTGTGTGACTTATTTCAGTTAGAATCATCATACCTGAATCCACTCATTGTGCTGCTAAGGGCCTGATGACATAGATTTCATTGCTGAGTGATATTGCTTTGTAAGTGAATACCACAACTTCTTTATCCATTTCTCACTTTCTGCGATGTTGAACTTGTACTGTAAACGAGGTTCTTGTAAACAGAGCCGTTCCAAACTTTGGGGTGGCTGTGTCTTTTTGATTTAAATTTCCCTAAGCTATAGGACCATAAGTGGAAGTGCCCTAGGCTCTGTTGCTTTGTTTTTTAGATGTTTCAGGAAACACCATACACTTCTCCCGAGTGTCTGTTGGCAATTTACATCCCGCCCATCAGCATAACAAGGCTCCCAGTTCTCCATGGCCTGTCCTGCCTTTCTGGATTTTACACTTTTTTCAGATGGCCCTTTTGACCGGGGGGAAGTGAGACTTCATTGTAGTGCAGATTTCCTTTGCAAGCTTGCTTGGTTGGCCAAAAAGGGCGTATGCGTTTTTTCCTGAATATATTCAGGAAAAAACGCATACGCCCATTTTGGCCAAGTGCATCATTGTGGACGTTCTGCCTCTTTTCCTATGCTTTCAATGCAATTCCAGTCTACCTCCTGAAATCGGTTTCCTGCAATTCTGCCCCGCTTTCAAGTCCTCTTGGCAGCCTTACTTCAGTCTATTTTTGGACGATAGCTGTCATTTATAACTCTGCAGGTTTGTGAATTACAGTGCCCCTGAGCTCCTTTCTTCAACTCGCTTTCTTGTGACCTGGCCGCAACACCGCAGGATGGCTTCAGGCCCTAATCTGGTTCCGGCCCGGCACGCTGAGCCTTTGGTTATTTCCTCTTCCTGTTGGGAAATGAGAGTTAAATTTGCCCGTCCAGACACCTCCAGCTAGCCTCTCATTGGTTCTCGCTATTCCTGTTCATCTTCCGCAGAAATTGCAAACTGGGCCAAACAGGAGGTTAAAGGCGCTGACTCTCCAAGTGGGGAGAGTGTTAGTAAAGCGTCTGGAATGTTGCACCCGAGTACCAGGGGAGGAAAACTGAGACATATTTGAACACGTCTCCCGATCACATGGTTGATCATACTCTGGGTTCCACATGCCTGTTTTAGCTGAAGGAAGAATACCTAAAACCTGGGTAATTGAAACCCGTGGAATGGGTACCATGCAATATGACTTCAAAGGGTCTTCATTTGCTCACCGAACCTCTCCAATCCTATCACTGCTGCGTTTATGCCCCTGTACACATGCTTGATTCTCTTTCGGAGACATAGCAATCCATAGGTTTTAAGATACTTACTAGTCAGGTACATTCTTAGGCGTTTAATATGCGGTGTTGAGTCCATTTCGTTGAGCAAGGAGTGGCTCTTGTCTATTCCATATTTGGCTTAAGGAACTTTATCTGTGCTCATTTCAATCTCTGGTTTTATGCAGCACCCCAACTCACCTTTCCCCTTAAGCAAGCATAAGTTGATTTTCTAAATTTGAGACCCTGTTCTGTTCTGTAATTCAGTTCCTCTGTAGCCAAGTTTCCATTCCGTGTATTACTGATATCTTATGATGTTTCTTTTTCTGTGTGACTTATTTCAGTTAGAATCATCATACCTGAATCCACTCATTGTGCTGCTAAGGGCCTGATGACATAGATTTCATTGCTGAGTGATATTGCTTTGTAAGTGAATACCACAACTTCTTTATCCATTTTTCACTTTCTGCGATGTTGAACTTGTACTGTAAACGAGGTTCTTGTAAACAGAGCCGTTCCAAACTTTGGGGTGGCTGTGTCTTTTTGATTTTAATTTCCCTAAGCTATAGGACCATAAGTGGAAGTGCCCTAGGCTCTGTTGCTTTGTTTTTTATATGTTTTAGGAAACACCATACACTTCTCCCGAGTGGTTGTTGGCAATTTACATCCCGCCCATCAGCATAACAAGGCTCCCTGTTCTCCATGGCCTGTCCTGCCTTTCTGGATTTTACACTTTTTTCAGATGGCCCTTTTGACCGGGGGGAAGTGAGACTTCATTGTAGTGCAGATTTCCTTTGCAAGCTTGCTTGGTTGGCCAAAAAGGGCGTATGCGTTTTTTCCTGAATATATTCAGGAAAAAACGCATACGCCCTTTTTGGCCAAGTGCATCATTGTGGACGTTCTGCCTCTTTTCCTATGCTTTCAATGCAATTCCAGTCTACCTCCTGAAATCGGTTTCCTGCAATTCTGCCCCGATTTCAAGTCCTCTTGGCAGCCTTACTTCAGTCTATTTTTGGACGATACCTGTCATTTATAACTCTGCAGGTTTGTGAATTACAGTGCCCCTGAGCTCCTTTCTTCAACTCGCTTTCTTTTGAGCTGGCCGCAACACCGCAGGATGACTTCAGGCCCTAATCTGGTTCCAGTACGGCACGCTGAGCCTTTGGTTATTTCCTCTTCCTGGTGGGAAATGAGAGTTAAATTTGCCCGTCCAGACACCTCCAGCTAGCCTCTCATTGGTTCTCACTATTCCTGTTCATCTTCCGCAGAAATTACAAACTGTGCCAAACAGGAGGTTAAAGGGACTGACTCTCCAAGTGGGGAGAGTGTTAGTAAAGCGTCTGGAATGTTGCACCCGAGTACCAGGGGAGGAAAACTGAGACATATTTGAACACGTCTCCCGATCACATGGTTGATCATACTGTAGGTTCCACATGCATGTTTTAGCTGAAGGAAGAATACCTTAAACCTGGGTAGTTGAAACCCGTGGAATGGGTACCATGCAATATGACTTCAAAGGGTCTTCATTTGCTCACCGAACCTCTCCAATCCTATCACTGCTGCGTTTATGCCCCTGTACACATGCTTGATTCTCTTTCGGAGACATAGCAATCCATAGGTTTTAAGATACTTACTAGTCAGGTACATTCTTAGGCGTTTAATATGCGGTGTTGAGTCCATTTCGTTGAGCAAGGAGTAGCTCTTGTCTATTCCATATTTGGCTTAAGGAACTTTATCTGTGCTCATTTCAATCTCTGGTTTTATGCAGCACCCCAACTCACCTTTACCCTTAAGCAAGCATAAGTTGGTTTTCTAAATTTGAGACCCTGTTCTGTTCTGTAATTCAGTTCCTGTGTAGCCAAGTTTCCATTCCATGTATTACTGATATCTTATGATGTTTCTTTTTCTGTGTGACTTATTTCAGTTAGAATCATCATACCTGAATCCACTCATTGTGATGCTAAGGGCCTGATGACATAGATTTCATTGCTGAGTGATATTGCTTTGTAAGTGAATACCACAACTTCTTTATCCATTTTTCACTTTCTGCGATGTTGAACTTGTACTGTAAACGAGGTTCTTGTAAACAGAGCCGTTCCAAACTTTGGGGTGGCTGTGTCTTTTTGATTTTAATTTCCCTAAGCTATAGGACCATAAGTGGCAGTGCCCTAGGCTCTGTTGCTTTGTTTTTTAGATGTTTCAGGAAACACCATACACTTCTCCCGAGTGGTTGTTGGCAATTTACATCACGCCCATCAGCATAACAAGGCTCCCAGTTCTCAATGGCCTGTTGCCTTTCTGGATTTTACACTTTTTTCAGATGGCCCTTTTGACCGGGGGGAAGTGAGACTTCATTGTAGTGCAGATTTCCTTTGCAAGCTTGCTTGGTTGGCCAAAAAGGGCGTATGCGTTTTTTCCTGAATATATTCAGGAAAAAACGCATACGCCCTTTTTGGCCAAGTGCATCATTGTGGACGTTCTGCCTCTTTTCCTATGCTTTCAATGCAATTCCAGTCTACCTCCTGAAATCGGTTTCCTGCAATTCTGCCCCGCTTTCAAGTCCTCTTGGCAGCCTTACTTCAGTCTATTTTTGGACGATAGCTGTCATTTATAACTCTGCAGGTTTGTGAATTACAGTGCCCCTGAGCTCCTTTCTTCAACTCGCTTTCTTGTGACCTGGCCGCAACACCGCAGCATGGCTTCAGGCCCTAAACTGTTTCCGGCCCGGCATGCTGAGCCTTTGGTTAATTCCTCTTCCTGGTGGGAAATGAGAGTTAAATTTGCCCGACCAGACACCTCCAGCTAGCCTCTCATTGGTTCTCGCTATTCCTGTTCATCTTCCGCAGAAATTGCAAACTGGGCCAAACAGGAGGTTAAAGGGACTGACTCTCCAAGTGGGGAGAGTGTTAGTAAAGCGTCTGGAATGTTGCACCCGAGTACCAGGGGAGGAAAACTGAGACATATTTGAACACGTCTCCCGATCACATGGTTGATCATACTGTGGGTTCCACATGCATGTTTTAGCTGAAGGAAGAATACCTTAAACCTGGGTAGTTGAAACCCGTGGAATGGGTACCATGCAATATGACTTCAAAGGGTCTTCATTTGCTCACCGAACCTCTCCAATCCTATCACTGCTGCGTTTATGCCCCTGTACACATGCTTGATTCTCTTTCGGAGACATAGCAATCCATAGGTTTTAAGATACTTACTAGTCAGGTACATTCTTAGGCGTTTAATATGCGGTGTTGAGTCCATTTCGTTGAGCAAGGAGTAGCTCTTGTCTATTCCATATTTGACTTAAGGAACTTTATCTGTGCTCATTTCAATCTCTGGTTTTATGCAGCACCCCAACTCACCTTTCCCCTTAAGCAAGCATAAGTTGGTTTTCTAAATTTGAGACCCTGTTCTGTTCTGTAATTCAGTTCCTGTGTAGCCAAGTTTACATTCCGTGTATTACTGATATCTTATGATGTTTCTTTTTCTGTGTGACTTATTTCAGTTAGAATCATCATACCTGAATCCACTCATTGTGATGCTAAGGGCCTGATGACATAGATTTCATTGCTGAGTGATATTGCTTTGTAAGTAAATACCACAACTTCTTTATCCATTTTTCACTTTCTGCGATGTTGAACTTGTACTGTAAACGAGGTTCTTGTAAACAGAGGCGTCCCAAACTTTGGGGTGGCTGTGTCTTTTTGATTTTAATTTCCCTAAGCTATAGGACCATAAGTGGCAGTGCCCTAGGCTCTGTTGCTTTGTTTTTTAGATGTTTCAGGAAACACCATACACTTCTCCCGAGTGTCTGTTGGCAATTTACATCCCGCCCATCAGCATAACAAGGCTCCCAGTTCTCCATGGCCTGTCCTGCCTTTCTGGATTTTACACTTTTTTCAGATGGCCCTTTTGACCGGGGGGAAGTGAGACTTCATTGTAGTGCAGATTTCCTTTGCAAGCTTGCTTGGTTGGCCAAAAAGGGCGTATGCGTTTTTTCCTGAATATATTCAGGAAAAAACGCATACGCCCTTTTTGGCCAAGTGCATCATTGTGGACGTTCTGCCTCTTTTCCTATGCTTTCAATGCAATTCCAGTCTACCTCCTGAAATCGGTTTCCTGCAATTCTGCCCCGCTTTCAAGTCCTCTTGGCAGCCTTACTTCAGTCTATTTTTGGACGATAGCTGTCATTTATAACTCTGCAGGTTTGTGAATTACAGTGCCCCTGAGCTCCTTTCTTCAACTCGCTTTCTTGTGACCTGGCCGCAACACCGCAGGATGGCTTCAGGCCCTAGTCTGGTTCCGGCCCGGCATGCTGAGCCTTTGGTTAATTCCTCTTCCTGGTGGGAAATGAGAGTTAAATTTGCCCGTCCAGACACCTCCAGCTAGCCTCTCATTGGTTCTCGCTATTCCTGTTCATCTTCCGCAGAAATTGCAAACTGGGCCAAACAGGAGGTTAAAGGGACTGACTCTCCAAGTGGGGAGAGTGTTAGTAAAGCGTCTGGAATGTTGCACCCGAGTACCAGGGGAGGAAAACTGAGACATATTTGAACACGTCTCCCGATCACATGGTTGATCATACTCTAGGTTCCACATGCATGTTTTAGCTGAAGGAAGAATACCTTAAACCTGGGTAGTTGAAACCCGTGGAATGGGTACCATGCAATATGACTTCAAAGGGTCTTCATTTGCTCACCGAACCTCTCCAATCCTATCACTGCTGCGTTTATGCCCCTGTACACATGCTTGATTCTCTTTCGGAGACATAGCAATCCATAGGTTTTAAGATACTTACAAGTCAGGTACATTCTTAGGCGTTTAATATGCGGTGTTGAGTCCATTTCATTGATCAAGGAGTAGCTCTTGTCTATTCCATATTTGGCTTAAGGAACTTTATCTGTGCTCATTTCAATCTCTGGTTTTATGCAGCACCCCAACTCACCTTTACCCTTAAGCAAGCATAAGTTGTTTTTCTAAATTTGTGACCCAGTTCTGTTCTGTAATTCAGTTCCTGTGTAGCCAAGTTTCCATTCCGTGTATTACTGATATCTTATGATGTTTCTTTTTCTGTGTGACTTATTTCAGTTAGAATCATCATACCTGAATCCACTCATTGTGCTGCTAAGGGCCTGATGACATAGATTTCATTGCTGAGTGATATTGCTTTGTAAGTGAATACCACAACTTCTTTATCCATTTTTCACTTTCTGCGATGTTGAACTTGTACTGTAAACGAGGTTCTTGTAAACAGAGCCGTTCCAAACTTTGGGGTGGCTGTGTCTTGTTGATTTTAATTTCCCTAAGCTATAGGACCATAAGTGGAAGTGCCCTAGGTTCTGTTGCTTTGTTTTTTAGATGTTTCAGGAAACACCATACACTTCTCCCGAGTGGTTGTTGGCAATTTACATCCCGCCCATCAGCATAACAAGGCTCCCAGTTCTCCATGGCCTGTCCTGCCTTTCTGGATTTTACACTTTTTTCAGATGGCCCTTTTGACCGGGGGGAAGTGAGACTTCATTGTAGTGCAGATTTCCTTTGCAAGCTTGCTTGGATGGCCAAAAAGGGCGTATGCGTTTTTTCCTGAATATATTCAGGAAAAAACGCATACGCCCTTTTTGGCCAAGTGCATCATTGTGGACGTTCTGCCTCTTTTCCTATGCTTTCAATGCAATTCCAGTCTACCTCCTGAAATCGGTTTCCTGCAATTCTGCCCCGCTTTCAAGTCCTCTTGGCAGCCTTACTTCAGTCTATTTTTGGACGATAGCTGTCATTTATAACTCTGCAGGTTTGTGAATTACAGTGCCCCTGAGCTCCTTTCTTCAACTCGCTTTCTTGTGACCTGGCCGCAACACCGCAGGATGGCTTCAGGCCCTAATCTGGTTCCGGCACGGCACGCTGAGCCTTTGGTTATTTCCTCTTCCTGGTGCGAAATGAGAGTTAAATTTGCCCGTCCAAACACCTCCAGCTAGTCTCTCATTGGTTCTCGCTATTCCTGTTCATCTTCCGCAGAAATTGCAAACTGGGCCAAACAGGAGGTTAAAGGCGCTGACTCTCCAAGTGGGGAGAGTGTTAGTAAAGCGTCTGGAATGTTGCACCCGAGTACCAGGGGAGGAAAACTGAGACATATTTGAACACGTCTCCCGTTCACATGGTTGATCATACTTGGGTTCCACATGCATGTTTTAGCTGAAGGAAGAATACCTTAAACCTGGAGAGTTAAGACCCGTGTAATGGGTACCATGCAATATGACTTCAAAGGGTCTTCATTTGCTCACCGAACCTCTCCAATCCTATCACTGCTGCGTTTATGCCCCTGTACACATGCTTGATTCTCTTTCGGAGACATAGCAATCCATAGGTTTTAAGATACTTTCTAGTCAGGTACATTCTTAGACGTTTAATATGCGGTGTTGAGTCCATTTCGTTGAGCAAGGAGTAGCTCTTGTCTATTCCATATTTGACTTAAGGAACTTTATCTGTGCTCATTTCAATCTCTGGTTTTATGCAGCACCCCAACTCACCTTTCCCCTTAAGCAAGCATAAGTTGGTTTTCTAAATTTGAGACCCTGTTCTGTTCTGTAATTCAGTTCCTGTGTAGCCAAGTTTACATTCCGTGTATTACTGATATCTTATGATGTTTCTTTTTCTGTGTGACTTACTTCAGTTAGAATCATCATACCTGAATCCACTCATTGTGCTGCTAAGGGCCTGATGACATAGATTTCATTGCTGAGTGATATTGCTTTGTAAGTGAATACCACAACTTCTTTATCCATTTTTCACTTTCTGCGATGTTGAACTTGTACTGTAAACGAGGTTCTTGTAAACAGAGCCGTTCCAAACTTTGGGGTGGCTGTGTCTTGTTGATTTTAATTTCCCTAAGCTATAGGACCATAAGTGGAAGTGCCCTAGGTTCTGTTGCTTTGTTTTTTAGATGTTTCAGGAAACACCATACACTTCTCCCGAGTGGTTGTTGGCAATTTACATCCCGCCCATCAGCATAACAAGGCTCCCAGTTCTCCATGGCCTGTCCTGCCTTTCTGGATTTTACACTTTTTTCAGATGGCCCTTTTGACCGGGGGGAAGTGAGACTTCATTGTAGTGCAGATTTCCTTTGCAAGCTTGCTTGGTTGGCCAAAAAGGGCGTATGCGTTTTTTCCTGAATATATTCAGGAAAAAACGCATACGCCCTTTTTGGCCAAGTGCATCATTGTGGACGTTCTGCCTCTTTTCCTATGCTTTCAATGCAATTCCAGTCTACCTCCTGAAATCGGTTTCCTGCAATTCTGCCCCGCTTTCAAGTCCTCTTGGCAGCCTTACTTCAGTCTATTTTTGGACGATAGCTGTCATTTATAACTCTGCAGGTTTGTGAATTACAGTGCCCCTGAGCTCCTTTCTTCAACTTGCTTTCTTGTGACCTGGCCGCAACACCGCAGGATGGCTTCAGGCCCTAATCTGGTTCCGGCACGGCACGCTGAGCCTTTGGTTATTTCCTCTTCCTGGTGGGAAATGAGAGTTAAATTTGCCCGTCCAAACACCTCCAGCTAGTCTCTCATTGGTTCTCGCTATTCCTGTTCATCTTCCGCAGAAATTGCAAACTGGGCCAAACAGGAGGTTAAAGGCGCTGACTCTCCAAGTGGGGAGAGTGTTAGTAAAGCGTCTGGAATGTTGCACCCGAGTACCAGGGGAGGAAAACTGAGACATATTTGAACACGTCTCCCGTTCACATGGTTGATCATACTTGGGTTCCACATGCATGTTTTAGCTGAAGGAAGAATACCTTAAACCTGGAGAGTTAAGACCCGTGTAATGGGTACCATGCAATATGACTTCAAAGGGTCTTCATTTGCTCACCGAACCTCTCCAATCCTATCACTGCTGCGTTTATGCCCCTGTACACATGCTTGATTCTCTTTCGGAGACATAGCAATCCATAGGTTTTAAGATACTTTCTAGTCAGGTACATTCTTAGACGTTTAATATGCGGTGTTGAGTCCATTTCGTTGAGCAAGGAGTAGCTCTTGTCTATTCCATATTTGACTTAAGGAACTTTATCTGTGCTCATTTCAATCTCTGGTTTTATGCAGCACCCCAACTCACCTTTCCCCTTAAGCAAGCATAAGTTGGTTTTCTAAATTTGAGACCCTGTTCTGTTCTGTAATTCAGTTCCTGTGTAGCCAAGTTTACATTCCGTGTATTACTGATATCTTATGATGTTTCTTTTTCTGTGTGACTTACTTCAGTTAGAATCATCATACCTGAATCCACTCATTGTGCTGCTAAGGGCCTGATGACATAGATTTCATTGCTGAGTGATATTGCTTTGTAAGTGAATACCACAACTTCTTTATCCATTTTTCACTTTCTGCGATGTTGAACTTGTACTGTAAACGAGGTTCTTGTAAACAGAGCCGTTCCAAACTTTGGGGTGGCTGTGTCTTGTTGATTTTAATTTCCCTAAGCTATAGGACCATAAGTGGAAGTGCCCTAGGTTCTGTTGCTTTGTTTTTTAGATGTTTCAGGAAACACCATACACTTCTCCCGAGTGGTTGTTGGCAATTTACATCCCGCCCATCAGCATAACAAGGCTCCCAGTTCTCCATGGCCTGTCCTGCCTTTCTGGATTTTACACTTTTTTCAGATGGCCCTTTTGACCGGGGGGAAGTGAGACTTCATTGTAGTGCAGATTTCCTTTGCAAGCTTGCTTGGTTGGCCAAAAAGGGCGTATGCGTTTTTTCCTGAATATATTCAGGAAAAAACGCATACGCCCTTTTTGGCCAAGTGCATCATTGTGGACGTTCTGCCTCTTTTCCTATGCTTTCAATGCAATTCCAGTCTACCTCCTGAAATCGGTTTCCTGCAATTCTGCCCCGCTTTCAAGTCCTCTTGGCAGCCTTACTTCAGTCTATTTTTGGACGATAGCTGTCATTTATAACTCTGCAGGTTTGTGAATTACAGTGCCCCTGAGCTCCTTTCTTCAACTTGCTTTCTTGTGACCTGGCCGCAACACCGCAAGATGGCTTCAGGCCCTAATCTGGTTCCGGCACGGCACGCTGAGCCTTTGGTTATTTCCTCTTCCTGGTGGGAAATGAGAGTTAAATTTGCCTGTCCAAACACCTCCAGCTAGTCTCTCATTGGTTCTCGCTATTCCTGTTCATCTTCCGCAGAAATTGCAAACTGGGCCAAACAGGAGGTTAAAGGGACTGACTCTCCAAGTGGGGAGAGTGTTAGTAAAGCGTCTGGAATGTTGCACCCGAGTACCAGGGGAGGAAAACTGAGACATATTTGAACACGTCTCCCGTTCACATGGTTGATCATACTTGGGTTCCACATGCATGTTTTAGCTGAAGGAAGAATACCTTAAACCTGGAGAGTTAAGACCCGTGTAATGGGTACCATGCAATATGACTTCAAAGGGTCTTCATTTGCTCACCGAACCTCTCCAATCCTATCACTGCTGCGTTTATGCCCCTGTACACATGCTTCATTCTCTTTCGGAGACATAGCAATCTATAGGTTTTAAGATACTTACAAGTCAGGTACATTCTTAGGCGTTTAATATGCGGTGTTGAGTCCATTTCGTTGAGCAAGGAGTAGCTCTTGTCTATTCCATATTTGGCTTAAGAAACTTTATCTGTGCTCATTTCAATCTCTGGTTTTATGCAGCACCCCAACTCACCTTTCCCCTTAAGCAAGCATAAGTTGTTTTTCTAAATTTGTGACCCAGTTCTGTTCTGTAATTCAGTTCCTGTGTAGCCAAGTTTCCATTCCGTGTATTACTGATATCTTATGATGTTTCTTTTTCTGTGTGACTTATTTCAGTTAGAATCATCATACCTGAATCCACTCATTGTTCTGCTAAGGGCCTGATGACATAGATTTCATTGCTGAGTGATATTGCTTTGTAAGTGAATACCACAACTTCTTTATCCATTTTTCACTTTCTGCGATGTTGAACTTGTACTGTAAACGAGGTTCTTGTAAACAGAGCCGTTCCAAACTTTGGGGTGGCTGTGTCTTTTTGATTTTAATTTCCCTAAGCTATAGGACCATAAGTGGAAGTGCCCTAGGTTCTGTTGCTTTGTTTTTTAGATGTTTCAGGAAACACCATACACTTCTCCCGAGTGTCTGTTGGCAATTTACATCCCGCCCATCAGCATAACAAGGCTCCCAGTTCTCCATGGCCTGTCCTGCCTTTCTGGATTTTACACTATTTTCAGATGGCCCTTTTGACCGGGGGGAAGTGAGACTTCATTGTAGTGCAGATTTCCTTTGCAAGCTTGCTTGGTTGGCCAAAAAGGGCGTATGCGTTTTTTCCTGAATATATTCAGGAAAAAACGCATACGCCCTTTTTGGCCAAGTGCATCATTGTGGACGTTCTGCCTCTTTTCCTATGCTTTCAATGCAATTCCAGTCTACCTCCTGAAATCGGTTTCCTGCAATTCTGCCCCGCTTTCAAGTCCTCTTGGCAGCCTTACTTCAGTCTGTTTTTGGACGATAGCTGTCATTTATAACTCTGCAGGTTTGTGAATTACAGTGCCCCTGAGCTCCTTTCTTCAACTCGCTTTCTTTTGAGCTGGCCGCAACACCGCAGGATGGCTTCAGGCCCTAATCTGGTTCCGGTACGGCACGCTGAGCCTTTGGTTATTTCCTCTTCCTGGTGGGAAATGAGAGTTAAATTTGCCCGTCCAGACACCTCCAGCTAGCCTCTCATTGGTTCTCGCTATTCCTGTTCATCTTCCGCAGAAATTGCAAACTGGGCCAAACAGGAGGTTAAAGGCGCTGACTCTCCAAGTGGGGAGAGTGTTAGTAAAGCGTCTGGAATGTTGTACCCGAGTACCAGGGGAGGAAAACTGAGACATATTTGAACACGTCTCCCGTTCACATGGTTGATCATACTTGGGTTCCACATGCATGTTTTAGCTGAAGGAAGAATACCTTAAACCTGGAGAGTTGAGACCCGTGGAATGGGTACCATGCAATATGACTTCAAAGGGTCTTCATTTGCTCACCGAACCTCTCCAATCCTATCACTGCTGCGTTTATGCCCCTGTACACATGCTTGATTCTCTTTCGGAGACATAGCAATCCATAGGTTTTAAGATACTTACTAGTCAGGCACATTCTTAGGCGTTTAATATGCGGTGTTGAGTCCATTTCGTTGAGCAAGGAGTAGCTCTTGTCTATTCCATATTTGACTTAAGGAACTTTATCTGTGCTCATTTCAATCTCTGGTTTTATGCAGCACCCCAACTCACCTTTACCCTTAAGCAAGCATAGTTGGTTTTCTAAATTTGAGACCCTGTTCTGTTCTGTAATTCAGTTCCTGTGTAGCCAAGTTTACATTCCGTGTATTAGTGATATCTTATGATGTTTCTTTTTCTGTGTGACTTACTTCAGTTAGAATCATCATACCTGAATCCACTCATTGTGCTGCTAAGGTCCTGTTGACACAGATTTCATTCCTGAGTGATATTGCTTTGTAAGTAAATACCACAACTTCTTTATCCATTTTTCACTTTCTGAGTTGTTGAACTTGTACTGTAAACGAGGTTCTTGTAAACAGAGCCGTTCCAAACTTTGGGGTGGCTGTGTCTTTTTGATTTTAATTTCCCTAAGCTATAGGACCATAAGTGGAAATGCCCTAGGCTCTGTTGCATTGTTTTTTAGATGTTTCAGGAAACACCATACACTTCTCCCGAGTGTCTGTTGGCAATTTACATCCCGCCCATCAGCATAACAAGGCTCCCAGTTCTCCATGGCCTGTCCTGCCTTTCTGGATTTTACACTTTTTTCAGATGGCCCTTTTGACCGGGGGGAAGTGAGACTTCATTGTAGTGCAGATTTCCTTTGCAAGCTTGCTTGGTTGGCCAAAAAGGGCGTATGCGTTTTTTCCTGAATATATTCAGGAAAAAACGCATACGCCCTTTTTGGCCAAGTGCATCATTGTGGACGTTCTGCCTCTTTTCCTATGCTTTCAATGCAAATCCAGTCTACCTCCTGAAATCGGTTTCCTGCTATTCTGCCCCGCTTTCAAGTCCTCTTGGCAGCCTTACTTCAGTCTATTTTTGGACGATAGCTGTCATTTATAACTCTGCAGGTTTGTGAATTACAGTGCCCCTGAGCTCCTTTCTTCAACTCGCTTTCTTGTGACCTGGCCGCAACACCGCAGGATGGCTTCAGGCCCTAATCTGGTTCCGGCCCGGCATGCTGAGCCTTTGGTTAATTCCTCTTCCTGGTGGGAAATGAGAGTTAAATTTGCCTGTCCAGACACCTCCAGCTAGCCTCTCATTGCTTCTCGCTATTCCTGTTCATTTTCCGCAGAAATTGCAAACTGGGCCAAACAGGAGGTTAAAGGGACTGACTCTCCAAGTGGGGAGAGTGTTAGTAAAGCGTCTCAATGTTGCACCTGAGTACCAGGGGAGGAAAACTGAGACATATTTGAACACGTCTCCCGATCACATGGTTGATCATACTCTAGGTTCCACATGCATGTTTTAGCTGAAGGAAGAATACCTTAAACCTGGGTAGTTGAAACCCGTGGAATGGGTACCATGCAATATGACTTCAAAGGGTCTTCATTTGCTCACCGAACCTCTCCAATCCTATCACTGCTGCGTTTATGCCCCTGTACACATGCTTGATTCTCTTTCGGAGACATAGCAATCCATAGGTTTTAAGATACTTACTAGTCAGGTACATTCTTAGGCGTTTAATATGCGGTGTTGAGTCCATTTCCTTGAGCAAGGAGTAGCTCTTGTCTATTCCATATTTGACTTAAGGAACTTTATCTGTGCTCATTTCAATCTCTGCTTTTATGCAGCACCCCAACTCACCTTTCCCCTTAAGCAAGCATAAGTTGGTTTTCTAAATTTGAGACCCTGTTCTGTTCTGTAATTCAGTTCCTGTGTAGCCAAGTTTACATTCCGTGTATTACTGATATCTTATGATGTTTCTTTTTCTGTGTGACTTACTTCAGTTAGAATCATCATACCTGAATCCACTCATTGTGATGCTAAGGGCCTGATGACACAGATTTCATTGCTGAGTGATATTGCTTTGTAAGTAAATACCACAACTTCTTTATCCATTTTTCACTTTCTGCGATGTTGAACTTGTACTGTAAACGAGGTTCTTGTAAACAGAGCCGTTCCAAACTTTTGGGTGACTGTGTCTTTTTGATTTTAATTTCCCTAAGCTATAGGACCATAAGTGGAAGTGCCCTAGGTTCTGTTGCTTTGTTTTTTAGATGTTTCAGGAAACACCATACACTTCTCCCAAGTGTCTGTTGGCAATTTACATCCCGCCCATCAGTATAACAAGGCTCCCAGTTCTCCATGGCCTGTCCTGCCTTTCTGGATTTTACACTTTTTTCAGATGGCCCTTTTGACCGGGGGGAAGTGAGACTTCATTGTAGTGCAGATTTCCTTTGCAAGCTTGCTTGGTTGGCCAAAAAGGGCGTATGCGTTTTTTCCTGAATATATTCAGGAAAAAACGCATACGCCCTTTTTGGCCAAGTGCATCATTGTGGACGTTCTGCCTCTTTTCCTATGCTTTCAATGCAATTCCAGTCTACCTCCTGAAATCGGTTTCCTGCAATTCTGCCCCGCTTTCAAGTCCTCTTGGCAGCCTTACTTCAGTCTATTTTTGGACGATAGCTGTCATTTATAACTCTGCAGGTTTGTGAATTACAGTGCCCCTGAGCTCCTTTCTTCAACTCGCTTTCTTTTGAGCTGGCCGCAACACCGCAGGATGGCTTCAGGCCCTAATCTGGTTCCGGTACGGCACGCTGAGCCTTTGGTTATTTCCTCTTCCTGTTGGGAAATGAGAGTTAAATTTGCCCGTCCAGACACCTCCAGCTAGCCTCTCATTGGTTCTCGCTATTCCTGTTCATCTTCCGCAGAAATTGCAAACTGGGCCAAACAGGAGGTTAAAGGCGCTGACTCTCCAAGTGGGGAGAGTGTTAGTAAAGCGTCTGGAATGTTGCACCCGAGTACCAGGGGAGGAAAACTGAGACATATTTGAACACGTCTCCCGTTCACATGGTTGATCATACTTGGGTTCCACATGCATGTTTTAGCTGAAGGAAGAATACCTTAAACCTGGAGAGTTGAGACCCGTGGAATGGGTACCATGCAATATGACTTCAAAGGGTCTTCATTTGCTCACCGAACCTCTCCAATCCTATCACTGCTGCGTTTATGCCCCTGTACACATGCTTGATTCTCTTTCGGAGACATAGCAATCCATAGGTTTTACGATACTTACTAGTCAGGTACATTCTTAGGCGTTTAATATGCGCTGTTGAGTCCATTTCGTTGAGCAAGGAGTAGCTCTTGTCTATTCCATATTTGACTTAAGGAACTTTATCTGTGCTCATTTCAATCTCTGGTTTTATGCAGCACCCCAACTCACCTTTCCCCTTAAGCAAGCATAAGTTGGTTTTCTAAATTTGAGACCCTGTTCTGTTCTGTAATTCAGTTCCTGTGTAGCCAAGTTTACATTCCGTGTATTACTGATATCTTATGATGTTTCTTTTTCTGTGTGACTTACTTCAGTTAGAATCATCATACCTGAATCCACTCATTGTGATGCTAAGGGCCTGATGACACAGATTTCATTGCTGAGTGATATTGCTTTGTAACTAAATACCACAACTTCTTTATCCATTTTTCACTTTCTGCGATGTTGAACTTGTACTGTAAACGAGGTTCTTGTAAACAGAGCCGTTCCAAACTTTGGGGTGGCTGTGTCTTTTTTATTTTAATTTCCCTAAGCTATAGGACCATAAGGGGAAGTGACCTAGCTTCTGTTGCTTTGTTTTTTAGATGTTTCAGGAAACACCATACACTTCTCCCGAGTGGTTGTTGGCAATTTACATCCCGCCCATCAGCATAACAAGGCTCCCAGTTCTCCATGGCCTGTCCTGCCTTTCTGGATTTTACACTTTTTTCAGATGGCCCTTCTGACCGGGGGGAAGTGAGACTTCATTGTAGTGCAGATTTCCTTTGCAAGCTTGCTTGGTTGGCCAAAAAGGGCGTATGCGTTTTTTCCTGAATATATTCAGGAAAAAACGCATACGCCCTTTTTGGCCAAGTGCATCATTGTGGACGTTCTGCCTCTTTTCCTATGCTTTCAATGCAATTCCAGTCTACCTCCTGAAATCGGTTTCCTGCAATTCTGCCCCGCTTTCAAGTCCTCTTGGCAGCCTTACTTCAGTCTGTTTTTGGACGATAGCTGTCATTTATAACTCTGCAGGTTTGTGAATTACAGTGCCCCTGAGCTCCTTTCTTCAACTCGCTTTCTTTTGAGCTGGCCGCAACACCGCAGGATGGCTTCAGGCCCTAATCTGGTTCCGGTACGGCACGCTGAGCCTTTGGTTATTTCCTCTTCCTGGTGGGAAATGAGAGTTAAATTTGCCCGTCCAGACACCTCCAGCTAGCCTCTCATTGGTTCTCGCTATTCCTGTTCATCTTCCGCAGAAATTGCAAACTGGGCCAAACAGGAGGTTAAAGGCGCTGACTCTCCAAGTGGGGAGAGTGTTAGTAAAGCGTCTGGAATGTTGTACCCGAGTACCAGGGGAGGAAAACTGAGACATATTTGAACACGTCTCCCGTTCACATGGTTGATCATACTTGGGTTCCACATGCATGTTTTAGCTGAAGGAAGAATACCTTAAACCTGGAGAGTTGAGACCCGTGGAATGGGTACCATGCAATATGACTTCAAAGGGTCTTCATTTGCTCACCGAACCTCTCCAATCCTATCACTGCTGCGTTTATGCCCCTGTACACATGCTTGATTCTCTTTCGGAGACATAGCAATCCATAGGTTTTAAGATACTTACTAGTCAGGCACATTCTTAGGCGTTTAATATGCGGTGTTGAGTCCATTTCGTTGAGCAAGGAGTAGCTCTTGTCTATTCCATATTTGACTTAAGGAACTTTATCTGTGCTCATTTCAATCTCTGGTTTTATGCAGCACCCCAACTCACCTTTACCCTTAAGCAAGCATAGTTGGTTTTCTAAATTTGAGACCCTGTTCTGTTCTGTAATTCAGTTCCTGTGTAGCCAAGTTTACATTCCGTGTATTAGTGATATCTTATGATGTTTCTTTTTCTGTGTGACTTACTTCAGTTAGAATCATCATACCTGAATCCACTCATTGTGCTGCTAAGGTCCTGTTGACACAGATTTCATTCCTGAGTGATATTGCTTTGTAAGTAAATACCACAACTTCTTTATCCATTTTTCACTTTCTGAGTTGTTGAACTTGTACTGTAAACGAGGTTCTTGTAAACAGAGCCGTTCCAAACTTTGGGGTGGCTGTGTCTTTTTGATTTTAATTTCCCTAAGCTATAGGACCATAAGTGGAAATGCCCTAGGCTCTGTTGCATTGTTTTTTAGATGTTTCAGGAAACACCATACACTTCTCCCGAGTGTCTGTTGGCAATTTACATCCCGCCCATCAGCATAACAAGGCTCCCAGTTCTCCATGGCCTGTCCTGCCTTTCTGGATTTTACACTTTTTTCAGATGGCCCTTTTGACCGGGGGGAAGTGAGACTTCATTGTAGTGCAGATTTCCTTTGCAAGCTTGCTTGGTTGGCCAAAAAGGGCGTATGCGTTTTTTCCTGAATATATTCAGGAAAAAACGCATACGCCCTTTTTGGCCAAGTGCATCATTGTGGACGTTCTGCCTCTTTTCCTATGCTTTCAATGCAAATCCAGTCTACCTCCTGAAATCGGTTTCCTGCTATTCTGCCCCGCTTTCAAGTCCTCTTGGCAGCCTTACTTCAGTCTATTTTTGGACGATAGCTGTCATTTATAACTCTGCAGGTTTGTGAATTACAGTGCCCCTGAGCTCCTTTCTTCAACTCGCTTTCTTGTGACCTGGCCGCAACACCGCAGGATGGCTTCAGGCCCTAATCTGGTTCCGGCCCGGCATGCTGAGCCTTTGGTTAATTCCTCTTCCTGGTGGGAAATGAGAGTTAAATTTGCCTGTCCAGACACCTCCAGCTAGCCTCTCATTGCTTCTCGCTATTCCTGTTCATTTTCCGCAGAAATTGCAAACTGGGCCAAACAGGAGGTTAAAGGGACTGACTCTCCAAGTGGGGAGAGTGTTAGTAAAGCGTCTCAATGTTGCACCTGAGTACCAGGGGAGGAAAACTGAGACATATTTGAACACGTCTCCCGATCACATGGTTGATCATACTCTAGGTTCCACATGCATGTTTTAGCTGAAGGAAGAATACCTTAAACCTGGGTAGTTGAAACCCGTGGAATGGGTACCATGCAATATGACTTCAAAGGGTCTTCATTTGCTCACCGAACCTCTCCAATCCTATCACTGCTGCGTTTATGCCCCTGTACACATGCTTGATTCTCTTTCGGAGACATAGCAATCCATAGGTTTTAAGATACTTACTAGTCAGGTACATTCTTAGGCGTTTAATATGCGGTGTTGAGTCCATTTCCTTGAGCAAGGAGTAGCTCTTGTCTATTCCATATTTGACTTAAGGAACTTTATCTGTGCTCATTTCAATCTCTGCTTTTATGCAGCACCCCAACTCACCTTTCCCCTTAAGCAAGCATAAGTTGGTTTTCTAAATTTGAGACCCTGTTCTGTTCTGTAATTCAGTTCCTGTGTAGCCAAGTTTACATTCCGTGTATTACTGATATCTTATGATGTTTCTTTTTCTGTGTGACTTACTTCAGTTAGAATCATCATACCTGAATCCACTCATTGTGATGCTAAGGGCCTGATGACACAGATTTCATTGCTGAGTGATATTGCTTTGTAAGTAAATACCACAACTTCTTTATCCATTTTTCACTTTCTGCGATGTTGAACTTGTACTGTAAACGAGGTTCTTGTAAACAGAGCCGTTCCAAACTTTTGGGTGACTGTGTCTTTTTGATTTTAATTTCCCTAAGCTATAGGACCATAAGTGGAAGTGCCCTAGGTTCTGTTGCTTTGTTTTTTAGATGTTTCAGGAAACACCATACACTTCTCCCAAGTGTCTGTTGGCAATTTACATCCCGCCCATCAGTATAACAAGGCTCCCAGTTCTCCATGGCCTGTCCTGCCTTTCTGGATTTTACACTTTTTTCAGATGGCCCTTTTGACCGGGGGGAAGTGAGACTTCATTGTAGTGCAGATTTCCTTTGCAAGCTTGCTTGGTTGGCCAAAAAGGGCGTATGCGTTTTTTCCTGAATATATTCAGGAAAAAACGCATACGCCCTTTTTGGCCAAGTGCATCATTGTGGACGTTCTGCCTCTTTTCCTATGCTTTCAATGCAATTCCAGTCTACCTCCTGAAATCGGTTTCCTGCAATTCTGCCCCGCTTTCAAGTCCTCTTGGCAGCCTTACTTCAGTCTATTTTTGGACGATAGCTGTCATTTATAACTCTGCAGGTTTGTGAATTACAGTGCCCCTGAGCTCCTTTCTTCAACTCGCTTTCTTTTGAGCTGGCCGCAACACCGCAGGATGGCTTCAGGCCCTAATCTGGTTCCGGTACGGCACGCTGAGCCTTTGGTTATTTCCTCTTCCTGTTGGGAAATGAGAGTTAAATTTGCCCGTCCAGACACCTCCAGCTAGCCTCTCATTGGTTCTCGCTATTCCTGTTCATCTTCCGCAGAAATTGCAAACTGGGCCAAACAGGAGGTTAAAGGCGCTGACTCTCCAAGTGGGGAGAGTGTTAGTAAAGCGTCTGGAATGTTGCACCCGAGTACCAGGGGAGGAAAACTGAGACATATTTGAACACGTCTCCCGTTCACATGGTTGATCATACTTGGGTTCCACATGCATGTTTTAGCTGAAGGAAGAATACCTTAAACCTGGAGAGTTGAGACCCGTGGAATGGGTACCATGCAATATGACTTCAAAGGGTCTTCATTTGCTCACCGAACCTCTCCAATCCTATCACTGCTGCGTTTATGCCCCTGTACACATGCTTGATTCTCTTTCGGAGACATAGCAATCCATAGGTTTTACGATACTTACTAGTCAGGTACATTCTTAGGCGTTTAATATGCGCTGTTGAGTCCATTTCGTTGAGCAAGGAGTAGCTCTTGTCTATTCCATATTTGACTTAAGGAACTTTATCTGTGCTCATTTCAATCTCTGGTTTTATGCAGCACCCCAACTCACCTTTCCCCTTAAGCAAGCATAAGTTGGTTTTCTAAATTTGAGACCCTGTTCTGTTCTGTAATTCAGTTCCTGTGTAGCCAAGTTTACATTCCGTGTATTACTGATATCTTATGATGTTTCTTTTTCTGTGTGACTTACTTCAGTTAGAATCATCATACCTGAATCCACTCATTGTGATGCTAAGGGCCTGATGACACAGATTTCATTGCTGAGTGATATTGCTTTGTAACTAAATACCACAACTTCTTTATCCATTTTTCACTTTCTGCGATGTTGAACTTGTACTGTAAACGAGGTTCTTGTAAACAGAGCCGTTCCAAACTTTGGGGTGGCTGTGTCTTTTTTATTTTAATTTCCCTAAGCTATAGGACCATAAGGGGAAGTGACCTAGCTTCTGTTGCTTTGTTTTTTAGATGTTTCAGGAAACACCATACACTTCTCCCGAGTGGTTGTTGGCAATTTACATCCCGCCCATCAGCATAACAAGGCTCCCAGTTCTCCATGGCCTGTCCTGCCTTTCTGGATTTTACACTTTTTTCAGATGGCCCTTCTGACCGGGGGGAAGTGAGACTTCATTGTAGTGCAGATTTCCTTTGCAAGCTTGCTTGGTTGGCCAAAAAGGGCGTATGCGTTTTTTCCTGAATATATTCAGGAAAAAACGCATACGCCCTTTTTGGCCAAGTGCATCATTGTGGACGTTCTGCCTCTTTTCCTATGCTTTCAATGCAATTCCAGTCTACCTCCTGAAATCGGTTTCCTGCAATTCTGCCCCGCTTTCAAGTCCTCTTGGCAGCCCTACTTCAGTATATTTTTGGACGATAGCTGTCATTTATAACTCTGCAGGTTTGTGAATTACAGTGCCCCTGAGCTCCTTTCTTCAACTCGCTTTCTTTTGAGCTGGCCGCAACACCGCAGGATGGCTTCAGGCCCTAATCTGGTTCCGGGACGGCACGCTGAGCCTTTGGTTATTTCCTCTTCCTCGTGGGAAATGAGAGTTAAATTTGCCCGTCCAGACACCTCCAGCTAGCCTCTCATTGGTTCTCGCTATTCCTGTTCATCTTCCGCAGAAATTGCAAACTGTGCCAAACAGGAGGTTAAAGGCGCTGACTCTCCAAGTCGGGAGAGTGTTAGTAAAGCGTCTGGAATGTTGCACCCGAGTACCAGGGGAGGAAAACTGAGACATATTTGAACACGTCTCCCGATCACATGGTTGATCATACTCTGGGTTCCACATGCATGTTTTAGCTGAAGGAAGAATACCTAAAACCTGGGTAGTTGAAACCCGTGGAATGGGTACCATGCAATATGACTTCAAAGGGTCTTCATTTGCTCACCGAACCTCTCCAATCCTATCACTGCTGCGTTTATGCCCCTGTACACATGCTTGATTCTCTTTCGGAGACATAGCAATCCATAGGTTTTAAGATACTTACTAGTCAGGTACATTCTTAGGCGTTTAATATGCGGTGTTGAGTCCATTTCGTTGATCAAGGAGTAGCTCTTGTCTATTCCATATTTGGCTTAAGGAACTTTATCTGTGCTCATTTCAATCTCTGGTTTTATGCAGCACCCCAACTCACCTTTACCCTTAAGCAAGCATAAGTTGTTTTTCTAAATTTGAGACCCTATTCTGTTCTGTAATTCAGCTCCTGTGTAGCCAAGTTTCCATTCCGTGTATTACTGATATCTTATGATGTTTCTTTTTCTGTGTGACTTATTTCAGTTAGAATCATCATACCTGAATCCACTCATTGTGCTGCTAAGGGCCTGATGACACAGATTTCATTGCTGAGTGATATTGCTTTGTAAGTAAATACCACAACTTCTTTATCCATTTTTCACTTTCTGCGATGTTGAACTTGTACTGTAAACGAGGTTCTTGTAAACAGAGCCGTTCCAAACTTTGGGGTGGCTGTGTCTTTTTGATTTTAATTTCCCTAAGCTATAGGACCATAAGTGGAAGTGCCCTAGGTTCTGTTGCTTTGTTTTTTAGATGTTTCAGGAAACACCATACACTTCTCCCGAGTGGTTGTTGGCAATTTACATCCCGCCCATCAGCATAACAAGGCTCCCAGTTCTCCATGGCCTGTCCTGCCTTTCTGGATTTTACACTTTTTTCAGATGGCCCTTTTGACCGGGGGGAAGTGAGACTTCATTGTAGTGCAGATTTCCTTTGCAAGCTTGCTTGGTTGGCCAAAAAGGGCGTATGCGTTTTTTCCTGAATATATTCAGGAAAAAACGCATACGCCCTTTTTGGCCAAGTGCATCATTGTGGACGTTCTGCCTCTTTTCCTATGCTTTCAATGCAATTCCAGTCTACCTCCTGAAATCGGTTTCCTGCAATTCTGCCCCGCTTTCAAGTCCTCTTGGCAGCCTTACTTCAGTCTATTTTTGGACGATAGCTGTCATTTATAACTCTGCAGGTTTGTGAATTACAGTGCCCCTGAGCTCCTTTCTTCAACTCGCTTTCTTGTGACCTGGCCGCAACACCGCAGGATGGCTTCAGGCCCTAATCTGGTTCCGGCCCGACATGCTGAGCCTTTGGTTAATTCCTCTTCCTGGTGGGAAATGAGAGTTAAATTTGCCCGTCCAGACACCTCCAGCTAGCCTCTCATTGGTTCTCGCTATTCCTGTTCATCTTCCGCAGAAATTGCAAACTGGGCCAAACAGGAGGTTAAAGGGACTGACTCTCCAAGTGGGGAGAGTGTTAGTAAAGCGTCTGGAATGTTGCACCCGAGTACCAGGGGAGGAAAACTGAGACATATTTGAACACGTCTCCCGATCACATGGTTGATCATACTCTAGGTTCCACATGCATGTTTTAGCTGAAGGAAGAATACCTTAAACCTGGGTAGTTGAAACCCGTGGAATGGGTACCATGCAATATGACTTCAAAGGGTCTTCATTTGCTCACCGAACCTCTCCAATCCTATCACTGCTGCGTTTATGCCCCTGTACACATGCTTCATTCTCTTTCGGAGACATAGCAATCTATAGGTTTTAAGATACTTACAAGTCAGGTACATTCTTAGGCGTTTAATATGCGGTGTTGAGTCCATTTCGTTGAGCAAGGAGTAGCTCTTGTCTATTCCATATTTGGCTTAAGGAACTTTATCTGTGCTCATTTCAATCTCTGGTTTTATGCAGCACCCCAACTCACCTTTACCCTTAAGCAAGCATAAGTTGTTTTTCTAAATTTGTGACCCAGTTCTGTTCTGTAATTCAGTTCCTGTGTAGCCAAGTTTCCATTCCGTGTATTACTGATATCTTATGATGTTTCTTTTTCTGTGTGACTTATTTCAGTTAGAATCATCATACCTGAATCCACTCATTGTGCTGCTAAGGGCCTGATGACATAGATTTCATTGCTGAGTGATATTGCTTTGTAAGTGAATACCACAACTTCTTTATCCATTTTTCACTTTCTGCGATGTTGAACTTGTACTGTAAACGAGGTTCTTGTAAACAGAGCCGTTCCAAACTTTGGGGTGGCTGTGTCTTGTTGATTTTAATTTCCCTAAGCTATAGGACCATAAGTGGAAGTGCCCTAGGTTCTGTTGCTTTGTTTTTTAGATGTTTCAGGAAACACCATACACTTCTCCCGAGTGGTTGTTGGCAATTTACATCCCGCCCATCAGCATAACAAGGCTCCCAGTTCTCCATGGCCTGTCCTGCCTTTCTGGATTTTACACTTTTTTCAGATGGCCCTTTTGACCGGGGGGAAGTGAGACTTCATTGTAGTGCAGATTTCCTTTGCAAGCTTGCTTGGTTGGCCAAAAAGGGCGTATGCGTTTTTTCCTGAATATATTCAGGAAAAAACGCATACGCCCTTTTTGGCCAAGTGCATCATTGTGGACGTTCTGCCTCTTTTCCTATGCTTTCAATGCAATTCCAGTCTACCTCCTGAAATCGGTTTCCTGCAATTCTGCCCCGCTTTCAAGTCCTCTTGGCAGCCTTACTTCAGTCTATTTTTGGACGATAGCTGTCATTTATAACTCTGCAGGTTTGTGAATTACAGTGCCCCTGAGCTCCTTTCTTCAACTTGCTTTCTTGTGACCTGGCCGCAACACCGCAGGATGGCTTCAGGCCCTAATCTGGTTCCGGCACGGCACGCTGAGCCTTTGGTTATTTCCTCTTCCTGGTGGGAAATGAGAGTTAAATTTGCCTGTCCAAACACCTCCAGCTAGTCTCTCATTGGTTCTCGCTATTCCTGTTCATCTTCCGCAGAAATTGCAAACTGGGCCAAACAGGAGGTTAAAGGGACTGACTCTCCAAGTGGGGAGAGTGTTAGTAAAGCGTCTGGAATGTTGCACCCGAGTACCAGGGGAGGAAAACTGAGACATATTTGAACACGTCTCCCGTTCACATGGTTGATCATACTTGGGTTCCACATGCATGTTTTAGCTGAAGGAAGAATACCTTAAACCTGGAGAGTTAAGACCCGTGTAATGGGTACCATGCAATATGACTTCAAAGGGTCTTCATTTGCTCACCGAACCTCTCCAATCCTATCACTGCTGCATTTATGCCCCTGTACACATGCTTGATTCTCTTTCGGAGACATAGCAATCCATAGGTTTTAAGATACTTACTAGTCAGGTACATTCTTAGACGTTTAATATGCGGTGTTGAGTCCATTTCGTTGAGCAAGGAGTAGCTCTTGTCTATTCCATATTTGACTTAAGGAACTTTATCTGTGCTCATTTCAATCTCTGGTTTTATGCAGCAACCCAACTCACCTTTCCCCTTAAGCAAGAATAAGTTGGTTTTCTAAATTTGAGACCCTGTTCTGTTCTGTAATTCAGTTCCTGTGTAGCCAAGTTTACATTCCGTGTATTACTGATATCTTATGATGTTTCTTTTTCTGTGTGACTTACTTCAGTTAGAATCATCATACCTGAATCCACTCATTGTGATGCTAAGGGCCTGATGACATAGATTTCATTGCTGAGTGATATTGCTTTGTAAGTAAATACCACAACTTCTTTATCCATTTTTCACTTTCTGCGATGTTGAACTTGTACTGTAAACGAGGTTCTTGTAAACAGAGGCGTCCCAAACTTTGGGGTGGCTGTGTCTTTTTGATTTTAATTTCCCTAAGCTATAGGACCATAAGTGGCAGTGCCCTAGGTTCTGTTGCTTTGTTTTTTAGATGTTTCAGGAAACACCATACACTTCTCCCGAGTGTCTGTTGGCAATTTACATCCCGCCCATCAGCATAACAAGGCTCCCAGTTCTCCATGGCCTGTCCTGCCTTTCTGGATTTTACACTTTTTTCAGATGGCCCTTTTGACCGGGGGGAAGTGAGACTTCATTGTAGTGCAGATTTCCTTTGCAAGCTTGCTTGGTTGGCCAAAAAGGGCGTATGCGTTTTTTCCTGAATATATTCAGGAAAAAACGCATACGCCCTTTTTGGCCAAGTGCATCATTGTGGACGTTCTGCCTCTTTTCCTATGCTTTCAATGCAATTCCAGTCTACCTCCTGAAATCGGTTTCCTGCAATTCTGCCCCGCTTTCAAGTCCTCTTGGCAGCCTTACTTCAGTATGTTTTTGGACGATAGCTGTCATTTATAACTCTGCAGGTTTGTGAATTACAGTGCCCCTGAGCTCCTTTCTTCAACTCGCTTTCTTTTGAGCTGGCCGCAACACCGCAGGATGGCTTCAGGCCCTAATCTGGTTCCGGTACGGCACGCTGAGCCTTTGGTTATTTCCTCTTCCTGGTGGGAAATGAGAGTTAAATTTGCCCGTCCAGACACCTCCAGCTAGCCTCTCATTGGTTCTCGCTATTCCTGTTCATCTTCCGCAGAAATTGCAAACTGGGCCAAACAGGAGGTTAAAGGCGCTGACTCTCCAAGTGGGGAGAGTGTTAGTAAAGCATCTGGAATGTTGCACCCGAGTACCAGGGGAGGAAAACTGAGACATATTTGAACACGTCTCCCGTTCACATGGTTGATCATACTTGGGTTCCACATGCATGTTTTAGCTGAAGGAAGAATACCTTAAACCTGGGTAGTTGAAACCCGTGGAATGGGTACCATGCAATATGACTTCAAAGGGTCTTCATTTGCTCACCGAACCTCTCCAATCCTATCACTGCTGCGTTTATGCCCCTGTACACATGCTTCATTCTCTTTCGGAGACATAGCAATCCATAGGTTTTAAGATACTTACAAGTCAGGTACATTCTTAGGCGTTTAATATGCGGTGTTGAGTCCATTTCGTTGAGCAAGGAGTAGCTCTTGTCTATTCCATATTTGGCTTAAGGAACTTTATCTGTGCTCATTTCAATCTCTGGTTTTATGCAGCACCCCAACTCACCTTTACCCTTAAGCAAGCATAAGTTGTTTTTCTAAATTTGTGACCCAGTTCTGTTCTGTAATTCAGTTCCTGTGTAGCCAAGTTTCCATTCCGTGTATTACTGATATCTTATGATGTTTCTTTTTCTGTGTGACTTATTTCAGTTAGAATCATCATACCTGAATCCACTCATTGTGCTGCTAAGGGCCTGATGACATAGATTTCATTGCTGAGTGATATTGCTTTGTAAGTGAATACCACAACTTCTTTATCCATTTTTCACTTTCTGCGATGTTGAACTTGTACTGTAAACGAGGTTCTTGTAAACAGAGCCGTTCCAAACTTTGGGGTGGCTGTGTCTTGTTGATTTTAATTTCCCTAAGCTATAGGACCATAAGTGGAAGTGCCCTAGGTTCTGTTGCTTTGTTTTTTAGATGTTTCAGGAAACACCATACACTTCTCCCGAGTGGTTGTTGGCAATTTACATCCCGCCCATCAGCATAACAAGGCTTCCAGTTCTCCATGGCCTGTCCTGCCTTTCTGGATTTTACACTTTTTTCAGATGGCCCTTTTGACCGGGGGGAAGTGAGACTTCATTGTAGTGCAGATTTCCTTTGCAAGCTTGCTTGGTTGGCCAAAAAGGGCGTATGCGTTTTTTCCTGAATATATTCAGGAAAAAACGCATACGCCCTTTTTGGCCAAGTGCATCATTGTGGACGTTCTGCCTCTTTTCCTATGCTTTCAATGCAATTCCAGTCTACCTCCTGAAATCGGTTTCCTGCAATTCTGCCCCGCTTTCAAGTCCTCTTGGCAGCCTTACTTCAGTCTATTTTTGGACGATAGCTGTCATTTATAACTCTGCAGGTTTGTGAATTACAGTGCCCCTGAGCTCCTTTCTTCAACTTGCTTTCTTGTGACCTGGCCGCAACACCGCAGGATGGCTTCAGGCCCTAATCTGGTTCCGGCACGGCACGCTGAGCCTTTGGTTATTTCCTCTTCCTGGTGGGAAATGAGAGTTAAATTTGCCTGTCCAAACACCTCCAGCTAGTCTCTCATTGGTTCTCGCTATTCCTGTTCATCTTCCGCAGAAATTGCAAACTGGGCCAAACAGGAGGTTAAAGGGACTGACTCTCCAAGTGGGGAGAGTGTTAGTAAAGCGTCTGGAATGTTGCACCCGAGTACCAGGGGAGGAAAACTGAGACATATTTGAACACGTCTCCCGTTCACATGGTTGATCATACTTGGGTTCCACATGCATGTTTTAGCTGAAGGAAGAATACCTTAAACCTGGAGAGTTAAGACCCGTGGAATGGGTACCATGCAATATGACTTCAAAGGGTCTTCATTTGCTCACCGAACCTCTCCAATCCTATCACTGCTGCATTTATGCCCCTGTACACATGCTTGATTCTCTTTCGGAGACATAGCAATCCATAGGTTTTAAGATACTTACTAGTCAGGTACATTCTTAGACGTTTAATATGCGGTGTTGAGTCCATTTCGTTGAGCAAGGAGTAGCTCTTGTCTATTCCATATTTGACTTAAGGAACTTTATCTGTGCTCATTTCAATCTCTGGTTTTATGCAGCAACCCAACTCACCTTTCCCCTTAAGCAAGAATAAGTTGGTTTTCTAAATTTGAGACCCTGTTCTGTTCTGTAATTCAGTTCCTGTGTAGCCAAGTTTACATTCCGTGTATTACTGATATCTTATGATGTTTCTTTTTCTGTGTGACTTACTTCAGTTAGAATCATCATACCTGAATCCACTCATTGTGATGCTAAGGGCCTGATGACATAGATTTCATTGCTGAGTGATATTGCTTTGTAAGTAAATACCACAACTTCTTTATCCATTTTTCACTTTCTGCGATGTTGAACTTGTACTGTAAACGAGGTTCTTGTAAACAGAGGCGTCCCAAACTTTGGGGTGGCTGTGTCTTTTTGATTTTAATTTCCCTAAGCTATAGGACCATAAGTGGCAGTGCCCTAGGTTCTGTTGCTTTGTTTTTTAGATGTTTCAGGAAACACCATACACTTCTCCCGAGTGTCTGTTGGCAATTTACATCCCGCCCATCAGCATAACAAGGCTCCCAGTTCTCCATGGCCTGTCCTGCCTTTCTGGATTTTACACTTTTTTCAGATGGCCCTTTTGACCGGGGGGAAGTGAGACTTCATTGTAGTGCAGATTTCCTTTGCAAGCTTGCTTGGTTGGCCAAAAAGGGCGTATGCGTTTTTTCCTGAATATATTCAGGAAAAAACGCATACGCCCTTTTTGGCCAAGTGCATCATTGTGGACGTTCTGCCTCTTTTCCTATGCTTTCAATGCAATTCCAGTCTACCTCCTGAAATCGGTTTCCTGCAATTCTGCCCCGCTTTCAAGTCCTCTTGGCAGCCTTACTTCAGTATGTTTTTGGACGATAGCTGTCATTTATAACTCTGCAGGTTTGTGAATTACAGTGCCCCTGAGCTCCTTTCTTCAACTCGCTTTCTTTTGAGCTGGCCGCAACACCGCAGGATGGCTTCAGGCCCTAATCTGGTTCCGGTACGGCACGCTGAGCCTTTGGTTATTTCCTCTTCCTGGTGGGAAATGAGAGTTAAATTTGCCCGTCCAGACACCTCCAGCTAGCCTCTCATTGGTTCTCGCTATTCCTGTTCATCTTCCGCAGAAATTGCAAACTGGGCCAAACAGGAGGTTAAAGGCGCTGACTCTCCAAGTGGGGAGAGAGTTAGTAAAGCATCTGGAATGTTGCACCCGAGTACCAGGGGAGGAAAACTGAGACATATTTGAACACGTCTCCCGTTCACATGGTTGATCATACTTGGGTTCCACATGCATGTTTTAGCTGAAGGAAGAATACCTTAAACCTGGAGAGTTGAGACCCGTGTAATGGGTACCATGCAATATGACTTCAAAGGGTCTTCATTTGCTCACCGAACCTCTCCAATCCTATCACTGCTGCGTTTATGCCCCTGTACACATGCTTGATTCTCTTTCGGAGACATAGCAATCCATAGGTTTTAAGATACTTACTAGTCAGGCACATTCTTAGGCGTTTAATATGCGGTGTTGAGTCCATTTCGTTGAGCAAGGAGTAGCTCTTGTCTATTCCATATTTGACTTAAGGAACTTTATCTGTGCTCATTTCAATCTCTGGTTTTATGCAGCACCCCAACTCACCTTTACCCTTAAGCAAGCATAGTTGGTTTTCTAAATTTGAGACCCTGTTCTGTTCTGTAATTCAGTTCTAGTGTAGCCAAGTTTACATTCCGTGTATTAGTGATATCTTATGATGTTTCTTTTTCTGTGTGATTTACTTCAGTTAGAATCATCATACCTGAATCCACTCATTGTGCTGCTAAGGGCCTGATGACACAGATTTCATTGCTGAGTGATATTGCTTTGTAAGTAAATACCACAACTTCTTTATCCATTTTTCACTTTCTGCGATGTTGAACTTGTACTGTAAACGAGGTTCTTGTAAACAGAGGCGTCCCAAACTTTGGGGTGGCTGTGTCTTTTTGATTTTAATTTCCCTAAGCTATAGGACCATAAGTGGCAGTACCCTAGGCTCTGTTGCTTTGTTTTTTAGATGTTTCAGGAAACACCATACACTTCTCCCGAGTGTCTGTTGGCAATTTACATCCCGCCCATCAGCATAACAAGGCTCCCAGTTCTCCATGGCCTGTCCTGCCTTTCTGGATTTTACACTTTTTTCAGATGGCCCTTTTGACCGGGGGGAAGTGAGACTTCATTGTAGTGCAGATTTCCTTTGCAAGCTTGCTTGGTTGGCCAAAAAGGGCGTATGCGTTTTTTCCTGAATATATTCAGGAAAAAACGCATACGCCCTTTTTGGCCAAGTGCATCATTGTGGACGTTCTGCCTCTTTTCCTATGCTTTCAATGCAATTCCAGTCTACCTCCTGAAATCGGTTTCCTGCAATTCTGCCCCGCTCTCAAGTCCTCTTGGCAGCCTTACTTCAGTCTATTTTTGGACGATAGCTGTCATTTATAACTCTGCAGGTTTGTGAATTACAGTGCCCCTGAGCTCCTTTCTTCAACTCACTTTCTTTTGAGCTGGCCGCAACACCGCAGGATGGCTTCAGGCCCTAATCTGGTTCCGGTACGGCACGCTGAGCCTGTGGTTATTTCCTCTTCCTGGTGGGAAATGAGAGTTAAATTTGCCCGTCCAGACACCTCCAGCTAGCCTCTCATTGGTTCTCGCTATTCCTGTTCATCTTCCGCAGAAATTGCAAACTGGGCCAAACAGGAGGTTAAAGGCGCTGACTCTCCAAGTGGGGAGAGTGTTAGTAAAGCGTCTGGAATGTTGCACCCAAGTACCAGGGGAGGAAAACTGAGACATATTTGAACACGTCTCCCGTTCACATGGTTGATCATACTTGGGTTCCACATGCATGTTTTAGCTGAAGGAAGAATACCTTAAACCTGGAGAGTTGAGACCCGTGTAATGGGTACCGTGCAATATGACTTCAAAGGGTCTTCATTTGCTCACCGAACCTCTCCAATCCTATCACTGCTGCGTTTATGCCCCTGTACACATGCTTGATTCTCTTTCGGAGACATAGCAATCCATAGGTTTTACGATACTTACTAGTCAGGTACATTCTTAGGCGTTTAATATGCGGTGTTGAGTCCATTTCGTTGAGCAAGGAGTAGCTCTTGTCTATTCCATATTTGACTTAAGGAACTTTATCTGTGCTCATTTCAATCTCTGGTTTTATGCAGCACCCCAACTCACCTTTCCCCTTAAGCAAGCATAAGTTGGTTTTCTAAATTTGAGACCCTGTTCTGTTCTGTAATTCAGTTCCTGTGTAGCCAAGTTTACATTCCGTGTATTACTGATATCTTATGATGTTTCTTTTTCTGTGTGACTTACTTCAGTTAGAATCATCATACCTGAATCCACTCATTGTGATGCTAAGGGCCTGATGACACAGATTTCATTGCTGAGTGATATTGCTTTGTAAGTAAATACCACAACTTCTTTATCCATTTTTCACTTTCTGCGATGTTGAACTTGTACTGTAAACGAGGTTCTTGTAAACAGAGCCGTTCCAAACTTTGGGGTGGCTGTGTCTTTTTGATTTTAATTTCCCTAAGCTATAGGACCATAAGTGGAAGTGCCCTAGGTTCTGTTGCTTTGTTTTTTAGATGTTTCAGGAAACACCATACACTTCTCCCCAGTGGTTGTTGGCAATTTACATCCCGCCCATCAGCATAACAAGGCTCCCAGTTCTCCATGGCCTGTCCTGCCTTTCTGGATTTTACACTTTTTTCAGATGGCCCTTTTGACCGGGGGGAAGTGAGACTTCATTGTAGTGCAGATTTCCTTTGCAAGCTTGCTTGGTTGGCCAAAAAGGGCGTATGCGTTTTTTCCTGAATATATTCAGGAAAAAACGCATACGCCCTTTTTGGCCAAGTGCATCATTGTGGACGTTCTGCCTCTTTTCCTATGCTTTCAATGCAATTCCAGTCTACCTCCTGAAATCGGTTTCCTGCAATTCTGCCCCGCTTTCAAGTCCTCTTGGCAGCCTTACTTCAGTCTATTTTTGGACGATAGCTGTCATTTATAACTCTGCAGGTTTGTGAATTACAGTGCCCCTGAGCTCCTTTCTTCAACTTGCTTTTTTGTGACCTGGCCGCAACACCGCAGGATGGCTTCAGGCCCTAATCTTGTTCCGGCACGGCACGCTGAGCCTGTGGTTATTTCCTCTTCCTGGTGGGAAATGAGAGTTAAATTTGCCCGTCCAGACACCTCCAGCTAGTCTCTCATTGGTTCTCGCTATTCCTGTTCATCTTCCACAGAAATTGCAAACTGGGCCAAACAGGAGGTTAAAGGCGCTGACTCTCCAAGTGGGGAGAGTGTTAGTAAAGCGTCTGGAATGTTGCACCCGAGTACCAGGGGAGGAAAACTGAGACATATTTGAACACGTCTCCCGTTCACATGGTTGATCATACTTGGGTTCCACATGCATGTTTTAGCTGAAGGAAGAATACCTTAAACCTGGAGAGTTAAGACCCGTGTAATGGGTACCATGCAATATGACTTCAAAGGGTCTTCATTTGCTCACCGAACCTCTCCAATCCTATCACTGCTGCGTTTATGCCCCTGTACACATGCTTGATTCTCTTTCGGAGACATAGCAATCCATAGGTTTTAAGATACTTACTAGTCAGGTACATTCTTAGGCGTTTAATATGCGGTGTTGAGTCCATTTCGTTGAGCAAGGAGTAGCTCTTGTCTATTCCATATTTGGCTTAAGGAACTTTATCTGTGCTCATTTCAATCTCTGGTTTTATGCAGCACCCCAACTCACCTTTCCCCTTAAGCAAGCATAAGTTGGTTTTCTAAATTTGAGACCCTGTTCTGTTTTGGAATTCAGTTCCTGTGTAGCCAAGTTTACATTCCGTGTATTAGTGATATCTTATGATGTTTCTTTTTCTGTGTGACTTATTTCAGTTAGAATCATCGTACCTGAATCTACTCATTATGCTGCTAAGGGCCTGATGACATAGATTTCATTGCTGAGTGATACTGCATTGTATGTAAGTACCACAAGTTCTTTATCCATTTTTCACTTTCTGCGATGTTGAACTTGTACTGTAAACAAGGTTCTTGTAAACAGAGCCGTTCCAAACTTTGGGGTGGCTGTGTCTTTTTGATTTTAATTTCCCTAAGCTATAGGACCATAAGTGGAAGTGCCCTAGGCTCTGTTGCTTTGTTTTTTAGATGTTTCAGGAAACACCATACACTTCTCCCAAGTGTCTGTTGGCAATTTACATCCCGCCCATCAGCATAACAAGGCTCCCAGTTCTCAATGGCCTGTTGCCTTTCTGGATTTTACACTTTTTGCAGATGGCCCTTTTGACCGGGGGGAAGTGAGACTTCATTGTAGTGCAGATTTCCTTTGCAAGCTTAATTGGTTGGCCAAAAAGGGCGTATGCGTTTTCTCCTGAATATATTCGGGAAAAAACGCATACGCCCTTTTTGGCCAAGCGCATCATTGTGGACGTTCTGCCTCTTTTCCTATGCTTTCAATGCAATTCCAGTCTACCTCCTGAAATCGGTTTCCTGCAATTCTGCCCCGCTTTCAAGTCCTCTTGGCAGCCTTACTTCAGTCTATTTTTGGACGATAGCTGTCATTTATAACTCTGCAGGTTTGTGAATTACACTGCCCCTGAGCTCCTTTCTTCAACTCGCTTTCTTTTGAGCTGGCCGCAACACCGCAGGATGGCTTCAGGCCCTAATCTGGTTCCGGTACGGCACGCTGAGCCTTTGGTTATTTCCTCTTCCTTGTGGGAAATGAGAGTTAAATTTGCCCGTCCAGACACCTCCAGCTAGCCTCTCATTGGTTCTCGCTATTCCTGTTCATCTTCCGCAGAAATTGCAAACTGGGCCAAACAGGAGGTTAAAGGCGCTGACTCTCCAAGTGGGGAGAGTGTTAGTAAAGCGTCTGGAATGTTGCACCCAAGTACCAGGGGAGGAAAACTGAGACATATTTGAACACGTCTCCCGTTCACATGGTTGATCATACTTGGGTTCCACATGCATGTTTTAGCTGAAGGAAGAATACCTTAAACCTGGAGAATTGAGACCCGTGTAATGGGTACCATGCAATATGACTTCAAAGGGTCTTCATTTGCTCACCGAACCTCTCCAATCCTATCACTGCTGCGTTTATGCCCCTGTACACATGCTTGATTCTCTTTCGGAGACATAGCAATCCATAGGTTTTAAGATACTTACTAGTCAGGCACATTCTTAGGCGTTTAATATGCGGTGTTGAGTCCATTTCGTTGAGCAAGGAGTAGCTCTTGTCTATTCCATATTTGACTTAAGGAACTTTATCTGTGCTCATTTCAATCTCTGGTTTTATGCAGCACCCCAACTCACCTTTCCCCTTAAGCAAGCATAAGTTGGTTTTCTAAATTTGAGACCCTGTTCTGTTCTGTAATTCAGTTCCTGTGTAGCCAAGTTTACATTCCGTGTATTAGTGATATCTTATGATGTTTCTTTTTCTGTGTGACTTATTTCAGTTAGAATCATCATACCTGAATCCACTCATTGTGCTGCTAAGGGCCTGATGACATAGATTTCATTGCTGAGTGATATTGCTTTGTAAGTGAATACGACAACTTCTTTATCCATTTTTCACTTTCTGCGATGTTGAACTTGTACTGTAAACGAGGTTCTTGTAAACAGAGCCGTTCCAAACATTGGGGTGGCTGTGTCTTTTTGATTTTAATTTCCCTAAGCTATAGGACCATAAGTGGCAGTGCCCTAGGCTCTGTTGCTTTGTTTTTTAGATGTTTCAGGAAACACCATACACTTCTCCCGAGTGTCTGTTGGCAATTTACATCCCGCCCATCAGCATAACAAGGCTCCCAGTTCTCCATGGCCTGTCCTGCCTTTCTGGATTTTACACTTTTTTCAGATGGCCCTTTTGACCGGGGGGAAGTGAGACTTCATTGTAGTGCAGATTTCCTTTGCAAGCTTGCTTGGTTGGCCAAAAAGGGCGTATGCGTTTTTTCCTGAATATATTCAGGAAAAAACGCATACGCCCTTTTTGGCCAAGTGCATCATTGTGGACGTTCTGCCTCTTTTCCTATGCTTTCAATGCAATTCCAGTCTACCTCCTGAAATCGGTTTCCTGCAATTCTGCCCCGCTTTCAAGTCCTCTTGGCAGCCTTACTTCAGTCTATTTTTGGACGATAGCTGTCATTTATAACTCTGCAGGTTTGTGAATTACACTGCCCCTGAGCTCCTTTCTTCAACTCGCTTTCTTTTGAGCTGGCCGCAACACCGCAGGATGGCTTCAGGCCCTAATCTGGTTCCGGCACGGCACGCTGAGCCTTTGGTTAATTCCTCTTCCTGGTGGGAAATGAGAGTTAAATTTGCCCGTCCAGACACCTCCAGCTAGTCTCTCATTGGTTCTCGCTATTCCTGTTCATCTTCCGCAGAAATTGCAAACTGTGCCAAACAGGAGTTTAAAGGGCCTGACTCTCCAAGTCAGGAGAGTGTTAGTAAAGCGTCTGGAATGTTGCACCCGAGTACCAGGGGAGGAAAACTGAGACATATTTGAACACGTCTCCCGTTCACATGGTTGATCATACTTGGGTTCCACATGCATGTTTTAGCTGAAGGAAGAATACCTTAAACCTGGAGAGTTAAGACCCGTGTAATGGGTACCATGCAATATGACTTCAAAGGGTCTTCATTTGCTCACCGAACCTCTCCAATCCTATCACTGCTGCGTTTATGCCCCTGTACACATGCTTGATTCTCTTTCGGAGACATAGCAATCCATAGGTTTTAAGATACTTATTAGTCAGGTACATTCTTAGGCGTTTAATATGCGGTGTTGAGTCCATTTCGTTGAGCAAGGAGTAGCTCTTGTCTATTCCATATTTGGCTTAAGGAACATTATCTGTGCTCATTTCAATCTCTGGTTTTATGCAGCACCCTAATTCACCTTTACCCTTAAGCAAGCATAAGTTGTTTTTCTAAATTTGTGACCCAGTTCTGTTCTGTAATTCAGTTCCTGTGTAGCCAAGTTTCCATTCCGTGTATTACTGATATCTTATGATGTTTCTTTTTCTGTGTGACTTATTTCAGTTAGAATCATCATACCTGAATCCACTCATTGTGCTGCTAAGGGCCTGATGACATAGATTTCATTGCTGAGTGATATTGCTTTGTAAGTGAATACCACAACTTCTTTATCCATTTTTCACTTTCTGCGATGTTGAACTTGTACTGTAAACGAGGTTCTTGTAAACAGAGGCGTCCCAAACTTTGGGGTGGCTGTGTCTTTTTGATTTTAATTTCCCTAAGCTATAGGACCATAAGTGGAAGTGCCCTAGGTTCTGTTGCTTTGTTTTTTAGATGTTTCAGGAAACACCATACACTTCTCCCGAGTGTCTGTTGGCAATTTACATCCCGCCCATCAGCAAAACAAGGCTCCCAGTTCTCCATGGCCTGTCCTGCCTTTCTGGATTTTACACTTTTTTCAGATGGCCCTTTTGACCGGGGGGAAGTGAGACTTCATTGTAGTGCAGATTTCCTTTGCAAGCTTGCTTGGTTGGCCAAAAAGGGCGTATGCGTTTTTTCCTGAATATATTCAGGAAAAAACGCATACGCCCTTTTTGGCCAAGTGCATCATTGTGGACGTTCTGCCTCTTTTCCTATGTTTTCAATGCAATTCCAGTCTACCTCCTGAAATCGGTTTCCTGCAATTCTGCCCCGCTTTCAAGTCCTCTTGGCAGCCTTACTTCAGTGTGTTTTTGGACGATAGCTGTCATTTATAACTCTGCAGGTTTGTGAATTACAGTGCCCCTGAGCTCCTTTCTTCAACTCGCTTTCTTTTGAGCTGGCCGCAACACCGCAGGATGGCTTCAGGCCCTAATCTGGTTCCGGTACGGCACGCTGAGCCTTTGGTTATTTCCTCTTCCTTGTGGGAAATGAGAGTTAAATTTGCCCGTCCAGACACCTCCAGCTAGCCTCTCATTGGTTCTCGCTATTCCTGTTCATCTTCCGCAGAAATTGCAAACTGGGCCAAACAGGAGGTTAAAGGCGCTGACTCTCCAAGTGGGGAGAGTGTTAGTAAAGCATCTGGAATGTTGCACCCGAGTACCAGGGGAGGAAAACTGAGACATATTTTAACACGTCTCCCGTTCACATGGTTGATCATACTTGGGTTCCACATGCATGTTTTAGCTGAAGGAAGAATACCTTAAACCTGGAGAGTTGAGACCCGTGGAATGGGTACCATGCAATATGACTTCAAAGGGTCTTCATTTGCTCACCGAACCTCTCCAATCCTATCACTGCTGCGTTTATGCCCCTGTACACATGCTTGATTCTCTTTCGGAGACATAGCAATCCATAGGTTTTAAGATACTTACTAGTCAGGCACATTCTTAGGCATTTAATATGCGGTGTTGAGTCCATTTCGTTGAGCAAGGAGTAGCTCTTGTCTATTCCATATTTGACTTAAGGAACTTTATCTGTGCTCATTTCAATCTCTGGTTTTATGCAGCACCCCAACTCACCTTTACCCTTAAGCAAGCATAGTTAGTTTTCTAAATTTGAGACCCTGTTCTGTTCTGTAATTCAGTTCCTGTGTAGCCAAGTTTACATTCCGTGTATTAGTGATATCTTATGATGTTTCTTTTTCTGTGTGATTTACTTCAGTTAGAATCATCATACCTGAATCCACTCATTGTGCTGCTAAGGGCCTGATGACACAGATTTCATTGCTGAGTGATATTGCTTTGTAAGTAAATACCACAACTTCTTTATCCATTTTTCACTTTCTGCGATGTTGAACTTGTACTGTAAACGAGGTTCTTGTAAACAGAGGCGTCCCAAACTTTGGGGTGGCTGTGTCTTTTTGATTTTAATTTCCCTAAGCTATAGGACCATAAGTGGCAGTGCCCTAGGCTCTGTTGCTTTGTTTTTTAGATGTTTCAGGAAACACCATACACTTCTCCCGAGTGTCTGTTGGCAATTTACATCCCGCCCATCAGCATAACAAGGCTCCCAGTTCTCCATGGCCTGTCCTGCCTTTCTGGATTTTACACTTTTTTCAGATGGCCCTTTTGACCGGGGGGAAGTGAGACTTCATTGTAGTGCAGATTTCCTTTGCAAGCTTGCTTGGTTGGCCAAAAAGGGCGTATGCGATTTTTCCTGAATATATTCAGGAAAAAACGCATACGCCCTTTTTGGCCAAGTGCATCATTGTGGACGTTCTGCCTCTTTTCCTATGCTTTCAATGCAATTCCAGTCTACCTCCTGAAATCGGTTTCCTGCAATTCTGCCCCGCTCTCAAGTCCTCTTGGCAGCCTTACTTCAGTCTATTTTTGGACGATAGCTGTCATTTATAACTCTGCAGGTTTGTGAATTACAGTGCCCCTGAGCTCCTTTCTTCAACTCGCTTTCTTGTGACCTGGCCGCAACACCGCAGGATGGCTTCAGGCCCTAATCTGGTTCCGGCCCGGCATGATGAGCCTTTGGTTAATTCCTCTTCCTGGTGGGAAATGAGAGTTAAATTTGCCCGTCCAGACACCTCCAGCTAGCCTCTCATTGGTTCTCGCTATTCCTGTTCATCTTCCGCAGAAATTGCAAACTGGGCCAAACAGGAGTTTAAAGGGACTGACTCTCCAAGTGGGGAGAGTGTTAGTAAAGCGTCTGGAATGTTGCACCCGAGTACCAGGGGAGGAAAACTGAGACATATTTGAACACGTCTCCCGATCACATGGTTGATCATACTCTAGGTTCCACATGCATGTTTTAGCTGAAGGAAGAATACCTTAAACCTGGGTAGTTGAAACCCGTGGAATGGGTACCATGCAATATGACTTCAAAGGGTCTTCATTTGCTCACCGAACCTCTCCAATCCTATCACTGCTGCGTTTATGCCCCTGTACACATGCTTCATTCTCTTTCAGAGACATAGCAATCTATAGGTTTTAAGATACTTACAAGTCAGGTACATTCTTAGGCGTTTAATATGCGGTGTTGTGTCCATTTCGTTGAGCAAGGAGTAGCTCTTGTCTATTCCATATTTGGCTTAAGGAACTTTATCTGTGCTCATTTCAATCTCTGGTTTTATGCAGCACCCCAACTCACCTTTACCCTTAAGCAAGCATAAGTTGTTTTTCTAAATTTGTGACCCAGTTCTGTTCTGTAATTCAGTTCCTGTGTAGCCAAGTTTCCATTCCGTGTATTACTGATATCTTATGATGTTTCTTTTTCTGTGTGACTTATTTCAGTTAGAATCATCATACCTGAATCGACTCATTGTGCTGCTAAGGGCCTGATGACATAGATTTCATTGCTGAGTGATATTGCTTTGTAAGTGAATACCACAACTTCTTTATCCATTTTTCACTTTCTGCGATGTTGAACTTGTACTGTAAACGAGGTTCTTGTAAACAGAGCCGTTCCAAACTTTGGGGTGGCTGTGTCTTTTTGATTTTAATTTCCCTAAGCTATAGGACCATAAGTGGAAGTGCCCTAGGTTCTGTTGCTTTGTTTTTTAGATGTTTCAGGAAACACCATACACTTCTCCCCAGTGGTTGTTGGCAATTTACATCCCGCCCATCAGCATAACAAGGCTCCCAGTTCTCCATGGCCTGTCCTGCCTTTCTGGATTTTACACTTTTTTCAGATGGCCCTTTTGACCGGGGGGAAGTGAGACTTCATTGTAGTGCAGATTTCCTTTGCAAGCTTGCTTGGTTGGCCAAAAAGGGCGTATGCGTTTTTTCCTGAATATATTCAGGAAAAAACGCATACGCCCTTTTTGGCCAAGTGCATCATTGTGGACGTTCTGCCTCTTTTCCTATGCTTTCAATGCAATTCCAGTCTACCTCCTGAAATCGGTTTCCTGCAATTCTGCCCCGCTTTCAAGTCCTCTTGGCAGCCTTACTTCAGTCTATTTTTGGACGATAGCTGTCATTTATAACTCTGCATGTTTGTGAATTACAGTGCCCCTGAGCTCCTTTCTTCAACTTGCTTTCTTGTGACCTGGCCGCAACACCGAGGATGGCTTCAGGCCCTAATCTGGTTCCGGCACGGCACGCTGAGCCTTTGGTTATTTCCTCTTCCTGGTGGGATATGAGAGTTAAATTTGCCCGTCCAAACACCTCCAGCTAGTCTCTCATTGGTTCTCGCTATTCCTGTTCATCTTCCGCAGAAATTGCAAACTGGGCCAAACAGGAGGTTAAAGGCGCTGACTCTCCAAGTGGGGAGAGTGTTAGTAAAGCGTCTGGAATGTTGCACCCGAGTACCAGGGGAGGAAAACTGAGACATATTTGAACACGTCTCCCGTTCACATGGTTGATCATACTTGGGTTCCACATGCATGTTTTAGCTGAAGGAAGAATACCTTAAACCTGGAGAGTTGAGACCCGTGTAATGGGTACCATGCAATATGACTTCAAAGGGTCTTCATTTGCTCACCGAACCTCTCCAATCCTATCACTGCTGCGTTTATGCCCCTGTACACATGCTTGATTCTCTTTCGGAGACATAGCAATCCATAGGTTTTAAGATACTTACTAGTCAGGCACATTCTTAGGCGTTTAATATGCGGTGTTGAGTCCATTTCGTTGAGCAAGGAGTAGCTCTTGTCTATTCCATATTTGACTTAAGGAACTTTATCTGTGCTCATTTCAATCTCTGGTTTTATGCAGCACCCCAACTCACCTTTACCCTTAAGCAAGCATAGTTGGTTTTCTAAATTTGAGACCCTGTTCTGTTTTGTAATTCAGTTCCTGTGTAGCCAAGTTCACATTCCGTGTATTACTGATATCTTATGATGTTTCTTTTTCTGTGTGACTTACTTCAGTTAGAATCATCATACCTGAATCCACTCATTGTGCTGCTAAGGGCCTGATGACACAGATTTCATTGCTGAGTGATATTGCTTTGTAAGTAAATACCACAACTTCTTTATCCATTTTTCACTTTCTGCGATGTTGAACTTGTACTGTAAACGAGGTTCTTGTAAACAGAGCCGTTCCAAACTTTGGGGTGGCTGTGTCTTTTTGATTTTAATTTCCCTAAGCTATAGGACCATAAGTGGAAGTGCCCTAGGCTCTGTTGCTTTGTTTTTTAGATGTTTCAGGAAACACCATACACTTCTCCGGAGTGTCTATTGGCAATTTACATCCCGCCCATCAGCATAACAAGGCTCCCAGTTCTCCATGGCCTGTCCTGCCTTTCTGGATTTTACACTTTTTTCAGATGGCCCTTTTGACCGGGGGGAAGTGAGACTTCATTGTAGTGCAGATTTCCTTTGCAAGCTTGCTTGGTTGGCCAAAAAGGGCGTATGCGTTTTTTCCTGAATATATTCAGGAAAAAACGCATACGCCCTTTTTGGCCAAGTGCATCATTGTGGACGTTCTGCCTCTTTTCCTATGCTTTCAATGCAATTCCAGTCTACCTCCTGAAATCGGTTTCCTGCAATTCTGCCCCGCTCTCAAGTCCTCTTGGCAGCCTTACTTCAGTCTATTTTTGGACGATAGCTGTCATTTATAACTCTGCAGGTTTGTGAATTACAGTGCCCCTGAGCTCCTTTCTTCAACTCGCTTTCTTGTGACCTGGCCGCAACACCGCAGGATGGCTTCAGGCCCTAATCTGGTTCCGGCCCGGCATGCTGAGCCTTTGGTTAATTCCTCTTCCTTGTGGGAAATGAGAGTTAAATTTGCCCGTCCAGACACCTCCAGCTAGCCTCTCATTGGTTCTCGCTATTCCTGTTCATCTTCCGCAGAAATTGCAAACTGGGCCAAACAGGAGTTTAAAGGGACTGAGTCTCCAAGTGGGGAGAGTGTTAGTAAAGCGTCTGGAATGTTGCACCCGAGTACCAGGGGAGGAAAACTGAGACATATTTGAACACGTCTCCCGATCACATGGTTGATCATACTCTAGGTTCCACATGCATGTTTTAGCTGAAGGAAAAATACCTTAAACCTGGGTAGTTGAAACCCGTGGAATGGGTACCATGCAATATGACTTCAAAGGGTCTTCATTTGCTCACCGAACCTCTCCAATCCTATCACTGCTGCGTTTATGCCCCTGTACACATGCTTCATTCTCTTTCGGAGACATAGCAATCTATAGGTTTTAAGATACTTACAAGTCAGGTACATTCTTAGGCGTTTAATATGCGGTGTTGAGTCCATTTCGTTGAGCAAGGAGTAGCTCTTGTCTATTCCATATTTGGCTTAAGGAACTTTATCTGTGCTCATTTCAATCTCTGGTTTTATGCAGCACCCCAACTCACCTTTACCCTTAAGCAAGCATAAGTTGTTTTTCTAAATTTGTGACCCAGTTCTGTTCTGTAATTCAGTTCCTGTGTAGCCAAGTTTCCATTCCGTGTATTACTGATATCTTATGATGTTTCTTTTTCTGTGTGACTTATTTCAGTTAGAATCATCATACCTGAATCGACTCATTGTGCTGCTAAGGGCCTGATGACATAGATTTCATTGCTGAGTGATATTGCTTTGTAAGTGAATACCACAACTTCTTTATCCATTTTTCACTTTCTGCGATGTTGAACTTGTACTGTAAACGAGGTTCTTGTAAACAGAGGCGTCCCAAACTTTGGGGTGGCTGTGTCTTTTTGATTTTAATTTCCCTAAGCTATAGGACCATAAGTGGCAGTGCCCTAGGCTCTGTTGCTTTGTTTTTTAGATGTTTCAGGAAACACCATACACTTCTCCCCAGTGGTTGTTGGCAATTTACATCCCGCCCATCAGCATAACAAGGCTCCCAGTTCTCCATGGCCTGTCCTGCCTTTCTGGATTTTACACTTTTTTCAGATGGCCCTTTTGACCGGGGGGAAGTGAGACTTCATTGTAGTGCAGATTTCCTTTGCAAGCTTGCTTGGTTGGCCAAAAAGGGCGTATGCGTTTTTTCCTGAATATATTCAGGAAAAAACGCATACGCCCTTTTTGGCCAAGTGCATCATTGTGGACGTTCTGCCTCTTTTCCTATGCTTTCAATGCAATTCCAGTCTACCTCCTGAAATCGGTTTCCTGCAATTCTGCCCCGCTTTCAAGTCCTCTTGGCAGCCTTACTTCAGTCTATTTTTGGACGATAGCTGTCATTTATAACTCTGCATGTTTGTGAATTACAGTGCCCCTGAGCTCCTTTCTTCAACTTGCTTTCTTGTGACCTGGCCGCAACACCGCAGGATGGCTTCAGGCCCTAATCTGGTTCCGGCACGGCACGCTGAGCCTTTGGTTATTTCCTCTTCCTGGTGGGAAATGAGAGTTAAATTTGCCCGTCCAAACACCTCCAGCTAGTCTCTCATTGGTTCTCGCTATTCCTGTTCATCTTCCGCAGAAATTGCAAACTGGGCCAAACAGGAGGTTAAAGGCGCTGACTCTCCAAGTGGGGAGAGTGTTAGTAAAGCGTCTGGAATGTTGCACCCGAGTACCAGGGGAGGAAAACTGAGACATATTTGAACACGTCTCCCGTTCACATGGTTGATCATACTTGGGTTCCACATGCATGTTTTAGCTGAAGGAAGAATACCTTAAACCTGGAGAGTTGAGACCCGTGTAATGGGTACCATGCAATATGACTTCAAAGGGTCTTCATTTGCTCACCGAACCTCTCCAATCCTATCACTGCTGCGTTTATGCCCCTGTACACATGCTTGATTCTCTTTCGGAGACATAGCAATCCATAGGTTTTAAGATACTTACTAGTCAGGCACATTCTTAGGCGTTTAATATGCGGTGTTGAGTCCATTTCGTTGAGCAAGGAGTAGCTCTTGTCTATTCCATATTTGACTTAAGGAACTTTATCTGTGCTCATTTCAATCTCTGGTTTTATGCAGCACCCCAACTCACCTTTACCCTTAAGCAAGCATAGTTGGTTTTCTAAATTTGAGACCCTGTTCTGTTTTGTAATTCAGTTCCTGTGTAGCCAAGTTCACATTCCGTGTATTACTGATATCTTATGATGTTTCTTTTTCTGTGTGACTTACTTCAGTTAGAATCATCATACCTGAATCCACTCTTTGTGCTGCTAAGGGCCTGATGACACAGATTTCATTGCTGAGTGATATTGCTTTGTAAGTAAATACCACAACTTCTTTATCCATTTTTCACTTTCTGCGATGTTGAACTTGTACTGTAAACGAGGTTCTTGTAAACAGAGCCGTTCCAAACTTTGGGGTGGCTGTGTCTTTTTGATTTTAATTTCCCTAAGCTATAGGACCATAAGTGGAAGTGCCCTAGGCTCTGTTGCTTTGTTTTTTAGATGTTTCAGGAAACACCATACACTTCTCCCGAGTTTCTATTGGCAATTTACATCCCGCCCATCAGCATAACAAGGCTCCCAGTTCTCCATGGCCTGTCCTGCCTTTCTGGATTTTACACTTTTTTCAGATGGCCCTTTTGACCGGGGGGAAGTGAGACTTCATTGTAGTGCAGATTTCCTTTGCAAGCTTGCTTGGTTGGCCAAAAAGGGCGTATGCGTTTTTTCCTGAATATATTCAGGAAAAAACGCATACGCCCTTTTTGGCCAAGTGCATCATTGTGGACGTTCTGCCTCTTTTCCTATGCTTTCAATGCAATTCCAGTCTACCTCCTGAAATCGGTTTCCTGCAATTCTGCCCCGCTCTCAAGTCCTCTTGGCAGCCTTACTTCAGTCTATTTTTGGACGATAGCTGTCATTTATAACTCTGCAGGTTTGTGAATTACACTGCCCCTGAGCTCCTTTCTTCAACTCGCTTTCTTGTGACCTGGCCGCAACACCGCAGGATGGCTTCAGGCCCTAATCTGGTTCCGGCCCGGCATGCTGAGCCTTTGGTTAATTCCTCTTCCTTGTGGGAAATGAGAGTTAAATTTGCCCGTCCAGACACCTCCAGCTAGCCTCTCATTGGTTCTCGCTATTCCTGTTCATCTTCCGCAGAAATTGCAAACTGGGCCAAACAGGAGTTTAAAGGGACTGACTCTCCAAGTGGGGAGAGTGTTAGTAAAGCGTCTGGAATGTTGCACCCGAGTACCAGGGGAGGAAAACTGAGACATATTTGAACACGTCTCCCGATCACATGGTTGATCATACTCTAGGTTCCACATGCATGTTTTAGCTGAAGGAAGAATACCTTAAACCTGGGTAGTTGAAACCCGTGGAATGGGTACCATGCAATATGACTTCAAAGGGTCTTCATTTGCTCACCGAACCTCTCCAATCCTATCACTGCTGCATTTATGCCCCTGTACACATGCTTCATTCTCTTTCGGAGACATAGCAATCTATAGGTTTTAAGATACTTACAAGTCAGGTACATTCTTAGGCGTTTAATATGCGGTGTTGAGTCCATTTCGTTGAGCAAGGAGTAGCTCTTGTCTATTCCATATTTGGCTTAAGGAACTTTATCTGTGCTCATTTCAATCTCTGGTTTTATGCAGCACCCCAACTCACCTTTACCCTTAAGCAAGCATAAGTTGTTTTTCTAAATTTGTGACCCAGTTCTGTTCTGTAATTCAGTTCCTGTGTAGCCAAGTTTCCATTCCGTGTATTACTGATATCTTATGATGTTTCTTTTTCTGTGTGACTTATTTCAGTTAGAATCATCATACCTGAATCGACTCATTGTGCTGCTAAGGGCCTGATGACATAGATTTCATTGCTGAGTGATATTGCTTTGTAAGTGAATACCACAACTTCTTTATCCATTTTTCACTTTCTGCGATGTTGAACTTGTACTGTAAACGAGGTTCTTGTAAACAGAGCCGTTCCAAACTTTGGGGTGGCTGTGTCTTTTTGATTTTAATTTCCCTAAGCTATAGGACCATAAGTGGAAGTGCCCTAGGTTCTGTTGCTTTGTTTTTTAGATGTTTCAGGAAACACCATACACTTCTCCCTAGTGGTTGTTGGCAATTTACATCCCGCCCATCAGCATAACAAGGCTCCCAGTTCTCCATGGCCTGTCCTGCCTTTCTGGATTTTACACTTTTTTCAGATGGCCCTTTTGACCGGGGGGAAGTGAGACTTCATTGTAGTGCAGATTTCCTTTGCAAGCTTGCTTGGTTGGCCAAAAAGGGCGTATGCGTTTTTTCCTGAATATATTCAGGAAAAAACGCATACGCCCTTTTTGGCCAAGTGCATCATTGTGGACGTTCTGCCTCTTTTCCTATGCTTTCAATGCAATTCCAGTCTACCTCCTGAAATCGGTTTCCTGCAATTCTGCCCCGCTTTCAAGTCCTCTTGGCAGCCTTACTTCAGTCTATTTTTGGACGATAGCTGTCATTTATAACTCTGCATGTTTGTGAATTACAGTGCCCCTGAGCTCCTTTCTTCAACTTGCTTTCTTGTGACCTGGCCGCAACACCGCAGGATGGCTTCAGGCCCTAATCTGGTTCCGGCACGGCACGCTGAGCCTTTGGTTATTTCCTCTTCCTGGTGGGAAATGAGAGTTAAATTTGCCCGTCCAAACACCTCCAGCTAGTCTCTCATTGGTTCTCGCTATTCCTGTTCATCTTCCGCAGAAATTGCAAACTGGGCCAAACAGGAGGTTAAAGGCGCTGACTCTCCAAGTGGGGAGAGTGTTAGTAAAGCGTCTGGAATGTTGCACCCGAGTACCAGGGGAGGAAAACTGAGACATATTTGAACACGTCTCCCGTTCACATGGTTGATCATACTTGGGTTCCACATGCATGTTTTAGCTGAAGGAAGAATACCTTAAACCTGGAGAGTTGAGACCCGTGGAATGGGTACCATGCAATATGACTTCAAAGGGTCTTCATTTGCTCACCGAACCTCTCCAATCCTATCACTGCTGCGTTTATGCCCCTGTACACATGCTTGATTCTCTTTCGGAGACATAGCAATCCATAGGTTTTAAGATACTTACTATTCAGGCACATTCTTAGGCGTTTAATATGCGGTGTTGAGTCCATTTCGTTGAGCAAGGAGTAGCTCTTGTCTATTCCATATTTGACTTAAGGAACTTTATCTGTGCTCATTTCAATCTCTGGTTTTATGCAGCACCCCAACTCACCTTTACCCTTAAGCAAGCATAGTTGGTTTTCTAAATTTGAGACCCTGTTCTGTTCTGTAATTCAGTTCCTGTGTAGCCAAGTTCACATTCCGTGTATTACTGATATCTTATGATGTTTCTTTTTCTGTGTGACTTACTTCAGTTAGAATCATCATACCTGAATCCACTCATTGTGCTGCTAAGGGCCTGATGACACAGATTTCATTGCTGAGTGATATTGCTTTGTAAGTAAATACCACAACTTCTTTATCCATTTTTCACTTTCTGCGATGTTGAACTTGTACTGTAAACGAGGTTCTTGTAAACAGAGCCGTTCCAAACTTTGGGGTGGCTGTGTCTTTTTGATTTTAATTTCCCTAAGCTATAGGACCATAAGTGGAAGTGCCCTAGGTTCTGTTGCTTTGTTTTTTAGATGTTTCAGGAAACACCATACACTTCTCCCTAGTGGTTGTTGGCAATTTACATCCCGCCCATCAGCATAACAAGGCTCCCAGTTCTCCATGGCCTGTCCTGCCTTTCTGGATTTTACACTTTTTTCAGATGGCCCTTTTGACCGGGGGGAAGTGAGACTTCATTGTAGTGCAGATTTCCTTTGCAAGCTTGCTTGGTTGGCCAAAAAGGGCGTATGCGTTTTTTCCTGAATATATTCAGGAAAAAACGCATACGCCCTTTTTGGCCAAGTGCATCATTGTGGACGTTCTGCCTCTTTTCCTATGCTTTCAATGCAATTCCAGTCTACCTCCTGAAATCGGTTTCCTGCAATTCTGCCCCGCTTTCAAGTCCTCTTGGCAGCCTTACTTCAGTCTATTTTTGGACGATAGCTGTCATTTATAACTCTGCATGTTTGTGAATTACAGTGCCCCTGAGCTCCTTTCTTCAACTTGCTTTCTTGTGACCTGGCCGCAACACCGCAGGATGGCTTCAGGCCCTAATCTGGTTCCGGCACGGCACGCTGAGCCTTTGGTTATTTCCTCTTCCTGGTGGGAAATGAGAGTTAAATTTGCCCGTCCAAACACCTCCAGCTAGTCTCTCATTGTTTCTCGCTATTCCTGTTCATCTTCCGCAGAAATTGCAAACTGGGCCAAACAGGAGGTTAAAGGCGCTGACTCTCCAAGTGGGGAGAGTGTTAGTAAAGCGTCTGGAATGTTGCACCCGAGTACCAGGGGAGGAAAACTGAGACATATTTGAACACGTCTCCCGTTCACATGGTTGATCATACTTGGGTTCCACATGCATGTTTTAGCTGAAGGAAGAATACCTTAAACCTGGAGAGTTGAGACCCGTGTAATGGGTACCATGCAATATGACTTCAAAGGGTCTTCATTTGCTCACCGAACCTCTCCAATCCTATCACTGCTGCGTTTATGCCCCTGTACACATGCTTGATTCTATTTCGGAGACATAGCAATCCATAGGTTTTAAGATACTTACTAGTCAGGCACATTCTTAGGCGTTTAATATGCGGTGTTGAGTCCATTTCGTTGAGCAAGGAGTAGCTCTTGTCTATTCCATATTTGACTTAAGGAACTTTATCTGTGCTCATTTCAATCTCTGGTTTTATGCAGCACCCCAACTCACCTTTACCCTTAAGCAAGCATAGTTGGTTTTCTAAATTTGAGACCCTGTTCTGTTCTGTAATTCAGTTCCTGTGTAGCCAAGTTTACATTCCGTGTATTACTGATATCTTATGATGTTTCTTTTTCTGTGTGACTTACTTCAGTTAGAATCATCATACCTGAATCCACTCATTGTGCTGCTAAGGGCCTGATGACACAGATTTCATTGCTGAGTGATATTGCTTTGTAAGTAAATACCACAACTTCTTTATCCATTTTTCACTTTCTGCGATGTTGAACTTGTACTGTAAACGAGGTTCTTGTAAACAGAGCCGTTCCAAACTTTGGGGTGGCTGTGTCTTTTTGATTTTAATTTCCCTAAGCTATAGGACCATAAGTGGAAGTGCCCTAGGCTCTGTTGCTTTGTTTTTTAGATGTTTCAGGAAACACCATACACTTCTCCCGAGTGTCTATTGGCAATTTACATCCCGCCCATCAGCATAACAAGGCTCCCAGTTCTCCATGGCCTGTCCTGCCTTTCTGGATTTTACACTTTTTTCAGATGGCCCTTTTGACCGGGGGGAAGTGAGACTTCATTGTAGTGCAGATTTCCTTTGCAAGCTTGCTTGGTTGGCCAAAAAGGGCGTATGCGTTTTTTCCTGAATATATTCAGGAAAAAACGCATACGCCCTTTTTGGCCAAGTGCATCATTGTGGACGTTCTGCCTCTTTTCCTATGCTTTCAATGCAATTCCAGTCTACCTCCTGAAATCGGTTTCCTGCAATTCTGCCCCGCTTTCAAGTCCTCTTGGCAGCCTTACTTCAGTCTATTTTTGGACGATAGCTGTCATTTATAACTCTGCAGGTTTGTGAATTACAGTGCCCCTGAGCTCCTTTCTTCAACTCGCTTTCTTGTGACCTGGCCGCAACACCGCAGGATGGCTTCAGGCCCTAATCTGGTTCCGGCCCGGCATGCTGAGCCTTTGGTTAATTCCTCTTCCTTGTGGGAAATGAGAGTTAAATTTGCCCGTCCAGACACCTCCAGCTAGCCTCTCATTGGTTCTCGCTATTCCTGTTCATCTTCCGCAGAAATTGCAAACTGGGCCAAACAGGAGTTTAAAGGGACTGACTCTCCAACTGGGGAGAGTGTTAGTAAAGCGTCTGGAATGTTGCACCCGAGTACCAGGGGAGGAAAACTGAGACATATTTGAACACGTCTCCCGATCACATGGTTGATCATACTCTAGGTTCCACATGCATGTTTTAGCTGAAGGAAGAATACCTTAAACCTGGGTAGTTGAAACCCGTGGAATGGGTACCATGCAATATGACTTCAAAGGGTCTTCATTTGCTCACCGAACCTCTCCAATCCTATCACTGCTGCGTTTATGCCCCTGTACACATGCTTCATTCTCTTTCGGAGACATAGCAATCTATAGGTTTTAAGATACTTACAAGTCAGGTACATTCTTAGGCGTTTAATATGCGGTGTTGAGTCCATTTCGTTGAGCAAGGAGTAGCTCTTGTCTATTCCATATTTGGCTTAAGGAACTTTATCTGTGCTCATTTCAATCTCTGGTTTTATGCAGCACCCCAACTCACCTTTACCCTTAAGCAAGCATAAGTTGTTTTTCTAAATTTGTGACCCAGTTCTGTTCTGTAATTTAGTTCCTGTGTAGCCAAGTTTCCATTCCGTGTATTACTGATATCTTATGATGTTTCTTTTTCTGTGTGACTTATTTCAGTTAGAATCATCATACCTGAATCGACTCATTGTGCTGCTAAGGGCCTGATGACATAGATTTCATTGCTGAGTGATATTGCTTTGTAAGTGAATACCACAACTTCTTTATCCATTTTTCACTTTCTGCGATGTTGAACTTGTACTGTAAACGAGGTTCTTGTAAACAGAGCCGTTCCAAACTCTGGGGTGGCTGTGTCTTTTTGATTTTAATTTCCCTAAGCTATAGGACCATAAGTGGAAGTGCCCTAGGTTCTGTTGCTTTGTTTTTTAGATGTTTCAGGAAACACCATACACTTCTCCCGAGTGGTTGTTAGCAATTTACATCCCGCCCATCAGCATAACAAGGCTCCCAGTTCTCCATGGCCTGTCCTGCCTTTCTGGATTTTACACTTTTTTCAGATGGCCCTTTTGACCGGTGGGAAGTGAGACTTCATTGTAGTGCAGATTTCCTTTGCAAGCTTGCTTGGTTGGCCAAAAAGGGCGTATGCGTTTTTTCCTGAATATATTCAGGAAAAAACGCATACGCCCTTTTTGGCCAAGTGCATCATTGTGGACGTTCTGCCTCTTTTCCTATGCTTTCAATGCAATTCCAGTCTACCTCCTGAAATCGGTTTCCTGCAATTCTGCCCCGCTTTCAAGTCCTCTTGGCAGCCTTACTTCAGTCTATTTTTGGACGATAGCTGTCATTTATAACTCTGCAGGTTTGTGAATTACAGTGCCCCTGAGCTCCTTTCTTCAACTCGCTTTCTTGTGACCTGGCCGCAACACCGCAGGATGGCTTCAGGCCCTAATCTGGTTCCGGCACGGCACGCTGAGCCTTTGGTTATTTCCTCTTCCTGGTGGGAAATGAGAGTTAAATTTGCCCGTCCAAACACCTCCAGCTAGTCTCTCATTGGTTCTCGCTATTCCTGTTCATCTTCCGCAGAAATTGCAAACTGGGCCAAACAGGAGGTTAAAGGCGCTGACTCTCCAAGTGGGGAGAGTGTTAGTAAAGCGTCTGGAATGTTGCACCCGAGTACCAGGGGAGGAAAACTGAGACATATTTGAACACGTCTCCCGTTCACATGGTTGATCATACTTGGGTTCCACATGCATGTTTTAGCTGAAGGAAGAATACCTTAAACCTGGAGAGTTGAGACCCGTGGAATGGGTACCATGCAATATGACTTCAAAGGGTCTTCATTTGCTCACCGAACCTCTCCAATCCTATCACTGCTGCGTTTATGCCCCTGTACACATGCTTGATTCTCTTTCGGAGACATAGCAATCCATAGGTTTTAAGATACTTACTATTCAGGCACATTCTTAGGCGTTTAATATGCGGTGTTGAGTCCATTTCGTTGAGCAAGGAGTAGCTCTTGTCTATTCCATATTTGACTTAAGGAACTTTATCTGTGCTCATTTCAATCTCTGGTTTTATGCAGCACCCCAACTCACCTTTACCCTTAAGCAAGCATAGTTGGTTTTCTAAATTTGAGACCCTGTTCTGTTCTGTAATTCAGTTCCTGTGTAGCCAAGTTCACATTCCGTGTATTACTGATATCTTATGATGTTTCTTTTTCTGTGTGACTTACTTCAGTTAGAATCATCATACCTGAATCCACTCATTGTGCTGCTAAGGGCCTGATGACACAGATTTCATTGCTGAGTGATATTGCTTTGTAAGTAAATACCACAACTTCTTTATCCATTTTTCACTTTCTGCGATGTTGAACTTGTACTGTAAACGAGGTTCTTGTAAACAGAGCCGTTCCAAACTTTGGGGTGGCTGTGTCTTTTTGATTTTAATTTCCCTAAGCTATAGGACCATAAGTGGAAGTGCCCTAGGCTCTGTTGCTTTGTTTTTTAGATGTTTCAGGAAACACCATACACTTCTCCCGAGTGTCTATTGGCAATTTACATCCCGCCCATCAGCATAACAAGGCTCCCAGTTCTCCATGGCCTGTCCTTCCTTTCTGGATTTTACACTTTTTTCAGATGGCCCTTTTGACCGGGGGGAAGTGAGACTTCATTGTAGTGCAGATTTCCTTTGCAAGCTTGCTTGGTTGGCCAAAAAGGGCGTATGCGTTTTTTCCTGAATATATTCAGGAAAAAACGCATACGCCCTTTTTGGCCAAGTGCATCATTGTGGACGTTCTGCCTCTTTTCCTATGCTTTCAATGCAATTCCAGTCTACCTCCTGAAATCAGTTTCCTGCTATTCTGCCCCGCTTTCAAGTCCTCTTGGCAGCCTTACTTCAGTCTATTTTTGGACGATAGCTGTCATTTATAACTCTGCAGGTTTGTGAATTACAGTGCCCCTGAGCTCCTTTCTTCAACTCGCTTTCTTGTGACCTGACCGCAACACCGCAGGATGGCTTCAGGCCCTAATCTGGTTCCGGCCCGGCATGCTGAGCCTTTGGTTAATTCCTCTTCCTGGTGGGAAATGAGAGTTAAATTTGCCCGTCCAGACACCTGCAGCTAGCCTCTCATTGGTTCTCGCTATTCCTGTTCATCTTCCGCAGAAATTGCAAACTGGGCCAAACAGGAGGTTAAAGGGACTGACTCTCCAAGTGGGGAGAGTGTTAGTAAAGCGTCTGGAATGTTGCACCCGAGTACCAGTGGAGGAAAACTGAGACATATTTGAACACGTCTCCCGTTCACATGGTTGATCATACTTGGGTTCCACATGCATGTTTTAGCTGAAGGAAGAATACCTTAAACCTGGAGAGTTAAGACCCGTGTAATGGGTACCATGCAATATGACTTCAAAGGGTCTTCATTTGCTCACCGAACCTCTCCAATCCTATCACTGCTGCGTTTATGCCCCTGTACACATGCTTGATTCTCTTTTGGAGACATAGCAATCCATAGGTTTTAAGATACTTACTAGTCAGGTACATTCTTAGGCGTTTAATATGCGGTGTTGAGTCCATTTCGTTGAGCAAGGAGTAGCTCTTGTCTATTCCATATTTGGCTTAAGGAACTTTATCTGTGCTCATTTCAATCTCTGGTTTTATGCAGCACCCCAACTCACCTTTACCCTTAAGCAAGCATAAGTTGTTTTTCTAAATTTGTGACCCAGTTCTGTTCTGTAATTCAGTTCCTGTGTAGCCAAGTTTCCATTCCGTGTATTACTGATATCTTATGATGTTTCTTTTTCTGTGTGACTTATTTCAGTTAGAATCATCATACCTGAATTGACTCATTGTGCTGCTAAGGGCCTGATGACATAGATTTCATTGCTGAGTGATATTGCTTTGTAAGTGAATACCACAACTTCTTTATCCATTTTTCACTTTCTGCGATGTTGAACTTGTACTGTAAACGAGGTTCTTGTAAACAGAGCCGTTCCAAACTTTGGGGTGGCTGTGTCTTTTTGATTTTAATTTCCCTAAGCTATAGGACCATAAGTGGAAGTGCCCTAGGTTCTGTTGCTTTGTTTTTTAGATGTTTCAGGAAACACCATACACTTCTCCCGAGTGTCTGTTGGCAATTTACATCCCGCCCATCAGCATAACAAGGCTCCCAGTTCTCCATGGCCTGTCCTGCCTTTCTGGATTTTACACTTTTTTCAGATGGCCCTTTTGACCGGGGGGAAGTGAGACTTCATTGTAGTGCAGATTTCCTTTGCAAGCTTGCTTGGTTGGCCAAAAAGGGCGTATGCGTTTTTTCCTGAATATATTCAGGAAAAAACGCATACGCCCTTTTTGGCCAAGTGCATCATTGTGGACGTTCTGCCTCTTTTCCTATGCTTTCAATGCAATTCCAGTCTACCTCCTGAAATTGGTTTCCTGCAATTCTGCCCCGCTTTCAAGTCCTCTTGGCAGCCTTACTTCAGTCTGTTTTTGGACGATAGCTGTCATTTATAACTCTGCAGGTTTGTGAATTACAGTGCCCCTGAGCTCCTTTCTTCAACTCGCTTTCTTGTGACCTGGCCGCAACACCGCAGGATGGCTTCAGGCCCCAATATGGTTCCGGCCCGGCATGCTGAACCTTTGGTTAATTCCTCTTCCTGGTGGGAAATGAGAGTTAAATTTGCCCGTCCAGACACCTGCAGCTAGTCTCTCATTGGTTCTCGCTATTCCTGTTCATCTTCCGCAGAAATTGCAAACTGGGCCAAACAGGAGGTTAAAGGGACTGACTCTCCAAGTGGGGAGAGTGTTAGTAAAGCGTCTGGAATGTTGCACCCGAGTACCAGGGGAGGAAAACTGAGACATATTTGAACACGTCTCCCGTTCACATGGTTGATCATACTTGGGTTCCACATGCATGTTTTAGCTGAAGGAAGAATACCTTAAACCTGGAGAGTTAAGACCCGTGTAATGGGTACCATGCAATATGACTTCAAAGGGTCTTCATTTGCTCACCGAACCTCTCCAATCCTATCACTGCTGCGTTTATGCCCCTGTACACATGCTTGATTCTCTTTCGGAGACATAGCAATCCATAGGTTTTAAGATACTTACTAGTCAGGTACATTCTTAGGCGTTTAATATGCGGTGTTGAGTCCATTTCGTTGAGCAAGGAGTAGCTCTTGTCTATTCCATATTTGGCTTAAGGAACTTTATCTGTGCTCATTTCAATCTCTGGTTTTATGCAGCACCCCAACTCACCTTTACCCTTAAGCAAGCATAAGTTGTTTTTCTAAATTTGTGACCCAGTTCTGTTCTGTAATTCAGTTCCTGTGTAGCCAAGTTTCCATTCCGTGTATTACTGATATCTTATGATGTTTCTTTTTCTGTGTGACTTATTTCAGTTAGAATCATCATACCTGAATCGACTCATTGTGCTGCTAAGGGCCTGATGACATAGATTTCATTGCTGAGTGATATTGCTTTGTAAGTGAATACCACAACTTCTTTATCCATTTTTCACTTTCTGCGATGTTGAACTTGTACTGTAAACGAGGTTCTTGTAAACAGAGCCGTTCCAAACTTTGGGGTGGCTGTGTCTTTTTGATTTTAATTTCCCTAAGCTATAGGACCATAAGTGGAAGTGCCCTAGGTTCTGTTGCTTTGTTTTTTAGATGTTTCAGGAAACACCATACACTTCTCCCGAGTGTCTGTTGGCAATTTACATCCCGCCCATCAGCATAACAAGGCTCCCAGTTCTCCATGGCCTGTCCTGCCTTTCTGGATTTTACACTATTTTCAGATGGCCCTTTTGACCGGGGGGAAGTGAGACTTCATTGTAGTGCAGATTTCCTTTGCAAGCTTGCTTGGTTGGCCAAAAAGGGCGTATGCGTTTTTTCCTGAATATATTCAGGAAAAAACGCATACGCCCTTTTTGGCCAAGTGCATCATTGTGGACGTTCTGCCTCTTTTCCTATGCTTTCAATGCAATTCCAGTCTACCTCCTGAAATCGGTTTCCTGCAATTCTGCCCCGCTTTCAAGTCCTCTTGGCAGCCTTACTTCAGTCTGTTTTTGGACGATAGCTGTCATTTATAACTCTGCAGGTTTGTGAATTACAGTGCCCCTGAGCTCCTTTCTTCAACTCGCTTTCTTTTGAGCTGGCCGCAACACCGCAGGATGGCTTCAGGCCCTAATCTGGTTACGGTACGGCACGCTGAGCATTTGGTTATTTCCTCTTCCTTGTGGGAAATGAGAGTTAAATTTGCCCGTCCAGACACCTCCAGCTAGCCTCTCATTGGTTCTCGCTATTCCTGTTCATTTTCCGCAGAAATTGCAAACTGGGCCAAACAGGAGGTTAAAGGCGCTGACTCTCCAAGTGGGGAGAGTGTTAGTAAAGCGTCTGGAATGTTGCACCCGAGTACCAGGGGAGGAAAACTGAGACATATTTGAACACGTCTCCCGATCACACGGTTGATCATACTCTGGGTTCCACATGCATGTTTTAGCTGAAGGAAGAATACCTTAAACCTGGAGAGTTGAGACCCGTGGAATGGGTACCATGCAATATGACTTCAAAGGGTCTTCATTTGCTCACCGAACCTCTCCAATCCTATCACTGCTGCATTTATGCCCCAGTACACACGCTTGATTCTCTTTTGGAGACATAGCAATCCCTAGGTTTTAAGATACTTACTAGTCAGGTACATTCTTAGGCGTTTAATATGGGGTGTTGAGTCCATTTCATTGAGCAAGGAGTAGCTCTTGTCTGTTCCATATTTGGCTTAAGGAACTTTATCTGTGCTCATTTCAATCTCTGGTTTTATGCAGCACCCCAACTCACCTTTCTCCTGAAGCAAGCATAAGTTGGTTTTCTAAATTTGAGACCCTGTTCTGTTTTGGAATGCAGTTCCAGTGTAGCCAAGTTTACATTCCGTGTATTAGTGATATCTTTTGATGTTTCTTTTTCTGTGTGACTTATTTCAGTTAGAATCATCGTACTTGAATCCACTCATTATGCTGCTACGGGCCTGATGACATAGATTTCATTGCTGAGTGATACTGCATTGTACGTAAGTACCACTAGTTCTTTATCCATTTTTCACTTTCTGTGATATTGAACTTGTACGGTAAACGAGGTTCTTGTAAACAGAGGCGTCCCAAACTTTGGGGTGGCTGTGTCTTTTTGATATTAATTTCCCTAAGCTATAGGACCATAAGTGGAAGTGCCCTAGGCTCTGTTGCTTTGTTTTTTAGATGTTTCAGGAAACACCATACACTTGTCCCAAGTGTCTGTTGGCAATTTACATCCCGCCCATCAGCATAACAAGGCTCCCAGTTCTCCATGGCCTGTCCTGCCTTTCTGGATTTTACACTTTATTCTGACGGCCCTTTTGACCGGGGGTAAGTGAGACTTCATTGTAGTGCAGATTTCCTTTGCAAGCTTGCTTGGTTGTCCAAAAAGGGCGTATGCGTTTTTTCCTGAATATATTCAGGAAAAAACGCATACGCCCTTTTTGGCCAAGTGCATCACTGTGGACGTTCTGCCTGTTTTCCTATGCTTGAAATGCAATTCCTGTCTACCTCCTGAAATTGGTTTCCTGCATTTCTGCCCTGCTTTCAAGTCCTCTTGGCAGCCTTAGTTCAGTATATTTTTGGACGATAGCTGTCATTTATAACTCTGCAGGTTTGTGAATTACAGTGCCCCTGAGCTCCTTTCTTCAACTCGCTTTCTTGTGAGCTGGCCGCAACACCGCAGGATGTCTTCAGGCCCTAATGTGGTTCTGGCATGGCACGCTGAGCCTTTGGTTAATTCCTCTTCCTGGTGGGAAATGAGAGTTAAATTTGCCCGTTCAGACACCTCCAGGTAGTCTCTCATTGGTTCTCGCTATTCCTGTTCATCTTCCGCAGAAATTGCAAACTGGGGCAAACAGGAGGTTAAAGGCACTGACTCTCCAAGTAGGGAGAGTGTTAGTAAAGCATCTGGAATGTTGCACCCGAGTACCAGGGGAGGAAAACTGAGACATATTTGAACACGGCTCCCGTTCACACGGTTGATCATACTCTGGGTTCCACATGCATGTTTTAGCTGAAGGAAGAATACCTTAAACCTGGAGAGTTGAGACCCGTGTAATGGGTACCATGCAATATGACTTCAAAGGGTCTTCATTTGCTCACCGAACCTCTCCAATCCTATCAGTGCTGCGTTTATGCCCCTTTACACACGCTTGATTCTCTTTTGGAGACATAGCAATCCATAGGTTTTAAGATACTTACTAGTCAGGTACATTCTTAGGCGTTTAATATGGGGTGTTGAGTCCATTTCGTTGAGCAAGGAGTAGCTCTTGTCTATTCCATATTTGGCTTAAGGAACTTTATCTGTGCTCATTTCAATCTCTGGTTTTATGCAGCACCCCAACTCACCTTTACCCTTAAGCAAGCATAAGTTGGTTTTCTAAATTTGAGACCCTGTTCTGTTTTGGAATGCAGTTCCTGTGTAGCCAAGTTTACATTCCGTGTATTAGTGATATCTTATGATGTTTCTTTTCCTGTGTGACTTATTTCAGTTAGAATCATCGTACCTGAATCCACTCATTGTGCTGCTACGGGCCTGATGACACAGATTTCATTGCTGAGTGATACTGCATTGTACGTAAGTACCACAACTTCTTTATCCATTTTTCACTTTCTGTGATATTGAACTTGTACGGTAAACGAGGTTCTTGTAAAGAGAGGCGTCCCAAACTTTGGGGTGGTTGTGTCTTTTTGATTTTAATTTCCCTAAGCTATAGGACCATAAGTGGCAGTGCCCTAGGCTCTGTTGCTTTGTTTTTTAGATGTTTCAGGAAACACCATACACTTCTCCCGAGTGGTTGTTGGCAATTTACATCCCGCCCATCAGCATAACAAGGCTCCCAGTTCTCCATGGCCTGTCCTGCCTTTCTGGATTTTACACTTTTTTCAGATGGCCCTTTTGACCGGGGGGAAGTGAGACTTCATTGTAGTGCAGATTTCCTTTGCAAGCTTGCTTGGTTGGCCAAAAACGGCGTATGCGTTTTTTCCTGAATATATTCAGGAAAAAACGCATACGCCCTTTTTGGCCAAGTGCATCACTGTGGACGTTCTGCCTCTTTTCCTATGCTTGAAATGCAATTCCTGTCTACCTCCTGAAATTGGTTTCCTGCATTTCTGCCCTGCTTTCAAGTCCTCTTGGCAGCCTTAGTTCAGTATATTTTTGGACGATAGCTGTCATTTATAACTCTGCAGGTTTGTGAATTACAGTGCCCCTGAGCTCCTTTCTTCTACTCGCTTTCTTGTGAGCTGGCCGCAACACCGCAGGATGTCTTCAGGCCCTAATGTGGTTCTGGCATGGCACGCTGAGCCTTTGGTTAATTCCTCTTCCTGGTGGGAAATGAGAGTTAAATTTGCCCGTTCAGACACCTCCAGGTAGTCTCTCATTGGTTCTCGCTATTCCTGTTCATCTTCCGCAGAAATTGCAAACTGGGGCAAACAGGAGGTTAAAGGCACTGACTCTCCAAGTAGGGAGAGTGTTAGTAAAGCATCTGGAATGTTGCACCCGAGTACCAGGGGAGGAAAACTGAGACATATTTGAACACGGCTCCCGTTCACACGGTTGATCATACTCTGGGTTCCACATGCATGTTTTAGCTGAAGGAAGAATACCTTAAACCTGGAGAGTTGAGACCCGTGTAATGGGTACCATGCAATATGACTTCAAAGGGTCTTCATTTGCTCACCGAACCTCTCCAATCCTATCAGTGCTGCGTTTATGCCCCTTTACACACGCTTGATTCTCTTTTGGAGACATAGCAATCCATAGGTTTTAAGATACTTACTAGTCAGGTACATTCTTAGGCGTTTAATATGGGGTGTTGAGTCCATTTCGTTGAGCAAGGAGTAGCTCTTGTCTATTCCATATTTGGCTTAAGGAACTTTATCTGTGCTCATTTCAATCTCTGGTTTTATGCAGCACCCCAACTCACCTTTCCTGTTAAGCAAGCATAAGTTGGTTTTCTAAATTTGAGACCCTGTTCTGTTCTGTAATTCAGTTCCTGTGTAGCCAAGTTTACATTCCGTGTATTACAGATATCTTATGATGTTTCTTTTTCTGTGTGACTTATTTCAGTTAGAATCATCATACGTGAATCCACTCATTGTGCTGCTAAGGGCCTGATGACACAGATTTCATTGCTGAGTGATATTGCTTTGTAAGTAAATACCACAACTTCTTTATCCATTTTTCACTTTCTGTGATGTTGAACTTGTACTGTAAACGAGGTTCTTGTAAACAGAGCCGTTCCAATCATTGGGGTTGCTGTGTCTTTTTTATTTTAATTTCCCTAAGCTATAGGACCATAAGTGGAAGTGCCCTAGGCTCTGTTGCTTTGTTTTTTAGATGTTTCACGAAACACCATACACTTCTCCTGAGTGGTTGTTGGCAATTTACATCCCGCCCATCAGCATAACAAGGCTCCCAGTTCTCCATGGCCTGTTGCCTTTCTGGATTTTACACTTTTTTCAGATGGCCCTTTTAACCCGGGGGAAGTGAGACTTCAATGTAGTGCAGATTTCCTTTGAAAGCTTGCTTGGTTGGCCAAAAAGGGCGTATGCGTGTTTTCCTGAATATATTCAGGAAAACACGCATACGCTCTTTTTGGCCAAGTGCATCATTGTGGACGTTCTGCCTCTTTTCCTATGCTTTCAATGCAATTCCAGTCTACCTCCTGAAATCGGTTTCCTGCAATTCTGCCCCGCTTTCAAGTCCTCTTGGCAGCCTTACTTCAGTCTATTTTTGGACGATAGCTGTCATTTATAACTCTGCAGGTTTGTGAATTACAGTGCCCCTGAGCTCCTTTCTTCAACTCGCTTTCTTGTGAGCTGGCCGCAACACCGCAGGATGGCTTCAGGCCCTAATCTGGTTACGGCCCGGCATGCTGAGCCTTTGGTTAATTCCTCTTCCTGGTGGGAAATGAGAGTTAAATTTGCCCGTCCAGACACCTTCAGCTAGCCTCTCATTGGTTCTCGCTATTCCTGTTCATCTTCTGCAGAAATTGCAAACTGGGCCAAACAGGAGGTTAAAGGGACTGACTCTCCAAGTCGGGAGAGTGTTAGTAAAGCGTCTGGAATGTTGCACCCGAGTACCAGGGGAGGAAAACTGAGACATATTTGAACACGTCTCCCGTTCACATGGTTGATCATACTCTGGGTTCCACATGCATGTTTTAGCTGAATGAAGAATACCTTAAACCTGGAGAGTTGAGACCCGTGTAATGGGTACCATGCAATATGACTTCAAAGGGTCTTCATTTGCTCACCGAACCTCTCCAATCCTATCACTGCTGCGTTTATGCCCCTGTACACATGCTTGATTCTCTTTCAGAGACATAGCAATCCATAGGTTTTAAGATACTTACTAGTCAGGTACATTCTTAGGCGTTTAATATGCGGTGTTGAGTCCATTTCGTTGAGCAAGGAGTAGCTCTTGTCTATTCCATATTTGACTTAAGGAACTTTATCTGTGCTCATTTCAATCTGTGGTTTTATGCAGCACCCCAACTCACCTTTACCCTTAAGGAAGCATAAGTTGGTTTTCTAAATTTGAGACCCTGTTCTGTTCTGTAATTCAGTTCCTCTGTAGCCAAGTTTACATTCCGTGTATTACTGATATCTTATGATGTTTCTTTTTCTGTGTGACTTATTTCAGTTAGAATCATCATACCTGAATCCACTCATTGTGCTGCTAAGGGCCTTGTTACACAGATTTCATTGCTGAGTGATATTGCTTTGTAAGTAAATACCACAACTTCTTTATCCATTTTTCACTTTCTGCGATGTTGAACTTGTACTGTAAAGGAGGTTCTTGTAAACAGAGCCGTTCCAAACTTTGGGGTGGCTGTGTCTTTTTGATTTTAATTTCCCTAAGCTATAGCACCATAAGTGGAAGTGCCCTAGGTTCTGTTGCTTTGTTTTTTAGATGTTTCAGGAAACACCATACACTTCTCCCGAGTGGTTGTTGGCAATTTACATCCCGCCCATCAGCATAACAAGGCTCCCAGTTCTCCATGGCCTGTCCTGCCTTTCTGGATTTTACACATTTTTCAGATGGCCTTTTTGACCGGGGGGAAGTGAGACTTCATTGTAGTGCAGATTTCCTTTGCAAGCTTGCTTGGTTGGCCAAAAAGGGCGTATGCGTTTTTTCCTGAATATATTCAGGAAAAAACGCATACGCCCTTTTTGGCCAAGTGCATCATTGTGGACGTTCTGCCTCTTTTCCTATGCTTTCAATGCAATTCCAGTCTACCTCCTGAAATCGGTTTCCTGCAATTCTGCCCCGCTTTCAAGTCCTCTTGGCAGCCTTACTTCAGTATATTTTTGGACGATAGCTGTCATTTATAACTCTGCAGGTTTGTGAATTACAGTGCCCCTGAGCTCCTTTCTTCAACTCGCTTTCTTGTGACCTGGCCGCAACACCGCAGGATGTCTTCAGGCCCTAATCTGTTTCCGGCATGGCATGCTGAGCCTTTGGTTAATTCCTCTTCCTGGTGGGAAATGAGAGTTAAATTTGCCCGTCCAGACACCTCCAGCTAGCCTCTCATTGGTTCTCGCTATTCCTGTTCATCTTCTGCAGAAATTGCAAACTGGGCCAAACAGGAGGTTAAAGGGACTGACTCTCCAAGTGGGGAGAGTGTTAGTAAAGCGTCTGGAATGTTGCACCCGAGTACCAGGGGAGGAAAACTGAAACATATTTGAACACGTCTCCCGTTCACATGGTTGATCATACTCTGGGTTCCACATGCATGTTTTAGCTGAAGGAAGAATACCTTAAATCTGGAGAGTTGAGACCCGTGTAATGGGTACCATGCAATATGACTTCAAAGGGTCTTCATTTGCTCACCGAACCTCTCCAATCCTATCACTGCTGCGTTTATGCCCCTGTACACACGCTTGATTCTCTTTTGGAGACATAGCAATCCATAGGTTTTAAGATACTTACTAGTCAGGTACATTCTTAGGCGTTTAATATGGGGTTTTGAGTCCATTTCATTGAGCAAGGAGTAGCTCTTGTCTATTCCATTTTTGGCTTAAGGAACTTTATCTGTGCTCATTTCAATCTCTGGTTTTATGCAGCACCCCAACTCACCTTTCCCCTTAAGCAAACATAAGTTGGTTTTCTAAATTTGAGACCCTGTTCTGTTTTGGAATGCAGTTCCTGTGTAGCCAAGTTTACATTCCGTGTATTACTGATATCTTATGATGTTTCTTTTTCTGTGTGACTTATTTCAGTGAGAATCATCATACCTGAAGCCACTCATTATGCTGCTACGGGCCTGATGACATAGATTTCATTGCTGAGTGATACTGCATTGTACGTAAGTACCACAAGTTCTTTATCCATTTTTCACTTTCTGTGATATTGAACTTGTACTGTAAACGAGGTTCTTGTAAACGGAGGTGTCCCAAACTTTGGGGTGGCTGTGTCTTTTTGATTTTAATTTCCCTAAGCTATAGGACCATAAGTGGAAGTGCCCTAGGCTCTGTTGCTTTGTTTTTTAGATGTTTCAGGAAACACCATACACTTCTCCTGAGTGTCTGTTGGCAATTTACATCCCGCCCTTCAGCATAACAAGGCTCCCAGTTCTCCATGGCCTGTCCTGCCTTTCTGGATTTTACACTTTTTTTAGATGGCCCTTTTGACCGGGGAGAAGTGAGACTTCATTGTAGTGCAGATTTCCTTTGCAAGTTTGCTTGGTTGGCCAAAAAGGGCGTATGCGTTTTTTCCTGAATATATTCAGGAAAAAACGCATACGCCCTTTTTGGCCAAGTGCATCATTGTGGACGTTCTGCCTCTTTTCCTATGCTTTCAATGCAATTCCAGTCTATCTCCTGAAATCGGTTTCCTGCAATTCTGCCCCGCTTTCAAGTCCTCTTGGCAGCCTTACTTCAGTCTATTTTTGGAGGATAGCTGTCATTTATAACTCTGCAGATTTGTGAATTACAGTGCCCCTGAGCTCCTTTCTTCAACTCGCTTTCTTTTGAGCTGGCCGCAACACCGCAGGATGTCTTCAGGCCCTAATCTGGTTCTGGCACGGCACGCTGAGCCTTTGGTTAATTCCTCTTCCTGGTGGGAAATGAGAGTTAAATTTGCCCATCCAGACACCTCCAGCTAGTCTCTCATTGGTTCTCGCTATTCCTGTTCATCTTCCACAGAAATTGCAAACTGGGCCAAACAGGAGGTTAAAGGGACTGACTCTCCAAGTGGGGAGAGTGTTAGTAAAGCGTCTGGAATGTTTCACCCGAGTACCAGGGTACGAAAACTGAGACATATTTGAACACGTCTCCCGATCACATGGTTGATCATACTCTAGGTTCCACATGCATGTTTTAGCTGAAGGAAGAATACCTTAAACCTGGGTAGTTGAAACTCGTGGAATGGGTACCATGCAATATGACTTCAAAGGGTCAACATTTGCTCACGAACCTCTCCAATCCTATCACTGCTGCGTTTATGCCCCTGTACACATGCTTGATTCTCTTTTGGAGACATAGCAATCCATAGGTTTTAAGATACTTACTAGTCAGGTACATTCTTAGGCGTTTAATATGCGGTGTTGAGTCCATTTCGTTGAGCAAGGAGTAGCTCTTGTCTATTCCATATTTGGCTTAAGGAACTTTATCTGTGCTCATTTCAATCTCTGGTTTTATGCAGCACCCGAACTCACCTTTCCCCTTAAGCAAGCATAAGTTGGTTTTCTAAATTTGTGACCCTGTTCTGTTTTGGAATGCAGTTCCTGTGTAGCCATGTTTACATTCCGTGTATTACTGATATCTTATGATGTTTCTTTTTCTGTGTGACTTATTTCAGTTAGAATCATCGTACCTGAATCCACTCATTATGCTGCTACGGGCCTGATGACATAGATTTCATTGCTGAGTGATACTGCATTGTACGTAAGTACCACAAGTTCTTTATCCATTTTTCACTTTCTGTGATATTGAACTTGTACGGTAAACGAGGTTCTTGTAAACGGAGGCGTCCCAAACTTTGGGGTGGCTGTGTCTTTTTGATTTTAATTTCCCTAATCTATAGGACCATAAGTGGAAGTGCCCTAGGCTCTGTTGCTTTGTTTTTTAGATGTTTCAGGAAACACCATACACTTCTCCTGAGTGTCTGTTGGCAATTTACATCCCGCCCATCAGCATAACAAGGCTCCCAGTTCTCCATGGCCTGTCCTGCCTTTCTGGATTTAACACTTTTTTCAGATGGCCCTTTTGACTGGGGAGAAGTGAGACTTCATTGTAGTGCAGATTTCCTTTGCAAGTTTGCTTTGTTGGTCATAAAGGGCGTATGCGTTTTTTCCTGAATATATTCAGGAAAAAACGCATACGCCCTTTTTGGCCAAGTGCATCATTGTGGACGTTCTGCCTCTTTTCCTATGCTTTCAATGCAATTCCAGTCTACCTCCTGAAATCGGTTTCCTGCAATTCTGCCCCGCTTTCAAGTCCTCTTGGCAGCCTTACTTCAGTATATTTTTGGACGATAGCTGTCATTTATAACTCTGCAGGTTTGTGAATTACAGTGCACCTGAGCTCCTTTCTTCAACTCGCTTTCTTGTGACCTGGTCGCAACACCGCAGGATGTCTTCAGGCCCTAATCTGGTTCTGGCACGGCACGCTGAGCCTTTGGTTAATTGCTCTTCTTGGTGGGAACTGAGAGTTAAATTTGCCCATCCAGACACCTCTAGCTAGTCTCTCATTGGTTCTCGCTATTCCTGTTCATCTTCCACAGAAATTGCAAACTGGGCCAAACAGGAGGTTAAAGGCGCTGACTCTCCAAGTGGGGAGAGTATTAGTAAAGTGTCTGGAATGTTGCACCCGAGTACCAGGGTACGAACACTGAGACATATTTGAACACGTCTCCCGTTCACATGGTTGATCATACTTGGGTTCCACATGCATGTTTTAGCTGAAGGAAGACTACCTTAAACCTGGAGAGTTGAGACCCGTGTAATGGGTACCATGCAATATGACTTCAAAGGTTCTTCATTTGCTCACCAAACCTCCCCAATCCTATCACTGTTGCGTTTATGCCCCTGTATACATGCTTGATTCTCTTTCGGAGACAAAGCAATCCATAGGTTTTAAGATACTTACTAGTCAGGTACATTCTTAGGCGTTTAATATGCGGTGTTGAGTCCATTTCGTTGAGCAAGGAGTAGCTCTTGTCTATTCCATATTTGGCTTAAGGAACTTTATCTGTGCTCATTTCAATCTCTGGTTTTATGCAGCACCCCAACTCACCTTTCCCCTTAAGCAAGAATAAGTTGGTTTTCTAAATTTGAGACCCTGTTCTGTTCTGTAATTCAGTTCCTGTGTAACCAAGTTTACATTCCATGTATTAATGATATCTTATGATGTTTCTTTTTCTGTGTGACTTATTTCAGTTAGAATCATCATACCTGAATCCACTCATTGTGCTTCTAACGGCCTGATGACACAGATTTCATTGCTGTGTGATATTGCTTTGTAAGTAAATACCACAACTTCTTTATCCATTTTTCACTTTCTGCGATGTTGAACTTGTACTGTAAACGAGGTTCTTGTAAACAGAGCCGTTCCAAACTTTGGGGTGGCTGTGTCTTTTTGATTTTAATTTCCCTAAGCTATAGGACCATAAGTGGAAGTGCCCTAGGCTCTGTTGCTTTGTTTTATAGATGTTTCAGGAAACACCATACACTTCTCCCGAGTGGTTGTTGGCAATTTACATCCCGCCCATCAGCATAACAAGGCTCCCAGTTCTCCATGGCCTGTCCTGCCTTTCTGGATTTTACACTTTTTTCAGATGGCCCTTTTGACCGGGGGGAAGTGAGACTTCATTGTAGTGCAGATTTCCTTTGCAAGCTTGCTTGGTTGGCCAAAAAGGGCGTATGCGTTTTTTCCTGAATATATTCAGGAAAAAACGCATACGCCCTTTTTGGCCAAGTGCATCATTGTGGACGTTCTGCCTCTTTTCCTATGCTTTCAATGCAATTCCAGTCTACCTCCTGAAATCGGTTTCCTGCAATTCTGCCCCGCTTTCAAGTTCTCTTGGCAGCCTTACTTCAGTCTATTTTTGGACGATAGCTGTCATTTATAACTCTGCAGGTTTGTGAATTACAGTGCCCCTGAGCTCCTTTCTTCAACTCGCTTTCTTTTGAGCTGGCCGCAACACCTCAGGATGGCTTCAGGCCCTAATCTGGTTCCGGGACGGCACGCTGAGCCTTTGGTTATTTCCTCTTCCTGGTGGGAAATGAGAGTTAAATTTGCCCGTCCAGACACCTCCAGCAAGCCTCTCATTGGTTCTCGATATTCCTGTTCATCTTCCGCAGAAATTGCAAACTGGGCCAAACAGGAGGTTAAAGGCGCTGACTCTCCAAGTAGGGAGAGTGTTAGTAAAGCGTCTGGAATGTTGCTCCCGAGTACCAGGGGAGGAAAACTGAGACATATTTGAACACGTCTCCCGATCACATGGTTGATCATACTCTGGGTTCCACATGCATGTTTTAGCTGAAGGAAGAATACCTAAAACCTGGGTAGTTGAGACCCGTGGAATGGGCACCATGCAATATGACTTCAAAGGGTCTTCATTTGCTCACCGAACCTCTCCAATCCTATCACTGCTGTGTTTATGCCCCTGTACACATGCTTGATTCTCTTTCGGAGACATAGCAATCTATAGGTTTTAAGGTACTTACTAGTCAGGTACATTCTTAGGCGTTTAATATGCGGTGTTGAGTCCATTTCGTTGAGCAAGGAGTAGCTCTTGTCTATTCCATATTTGGCTTAAGGAACTTTATCTGTGCTCATTTCAATCTCTGGTTTTATGCAGCACCCCAACTCACCTTTCTCCTGAAGCAAGCATAAGTTGGTTTTCTAAATTTGAGACCCTGTTCTGTTCTGTAATTCAGTTCCTGTGTAGCCAAGTTTACATTCCGTGTATTACTGATATCTTATGATGTTTCTTTTTCTGTGTGACTTACTTCAGTTAGAATCATCATACCTGAATCCACTCATTGTGCTGCTAAGGGCCTGATGACACAGATTTCATTGCTGAGTGATATTGCTTTGTAAGTAAATACCACAACTTCTTTATCCATTTTTCACTTTCTGCGATGTTGAACTTGTACTGTAAACGAGGTTCTTGTAAACAGAGGCGTCCCAAACTTTGGGGTGGCTGTGTCTTTTTGATTTTAATTTCCCTAAGCTATAGGACCATAAGTGGCAGTGCCCTAGGCTCTGTTGCTTTGTTTTTTAGATGTTTCAGGAAACACCATACACTTCTCCCGAGTGTCTGTTGGCAATTTACATCCCGCCCATCAGCATAACAAGGCTCCCAGTTCTCCATGGCCTGTCCTGCCTTTCTGGATTTTACACTTTTTTCAGATGGCCCTTTTGACCGGGTGGAAGTGAGACTTCATTGTAGTGCAGATTTCCTTTGCAAACTTGCTTGGTTGGCCAAAAAGGGCGTATGCGTTTTTTCCTGAATATACTCAGGAAAAAACGCATACGCCGTTTTTGGCCAAGTGCATCATTGTGGACGTTCTGCCTCTTTTCCTATGCTTTCAATGCAATTCCAGTCTACCTCCTGAAATCGGTTTCCTGCAATTCTGCCCCGCTTTCAAGTCCTCTTGGCAGCCTTACTTCAGTCTATTTTTGGACGATAGCTGTCATTTATAACTCTGCAGGTTTGTGAATTACAGTGCCCCTGAGCTCCTTTCTTCAACTCGCTTTCTTTTGAGCTGGCCGCAACACCTCAGGATGGCTTCAGGCCCTAATCTGGTTCCGGGACGGCACGCTGAGCCTTTGGTTATTTCCTCTTCCTGGTGGGAAATGAGAGTTAAATTTGCCCGTCCAGACACCTCCAGCAAGCCTCTCATTGGTTCTCGATATTCCTGTTCATCTTCCGCAGAAATTGCAAACTGTGCCAAACAGGAGGTTAAAGGCGCTGACTCTCCAAGTAGGGAGAGTGTTAGTAAAGCGTCTGGAATGTTGCTCCCGAGTACCAGGGGAGGAAAACTGAGACATATTTGAACACGTCTCCCGATCACATGGTTGATCATACTCTGGGTTCCACATGCATGTTTTAGCTGAAGGAAGAATACCTAAAACCTGGGTAGTTGAAACCCGTGGAATGGGCACCATGCAATATGACTTCAAAGGGTCTTCATTTGCTCACCGAACCTCTCCAATCCTATCACTGCTGCGTTTATGCCCCTGTACACATGCTTGATTCTCTTTCAGAGACATAGCAATCTATAGGTTTTAAGGTACTTACTAGTCAGGTACATTCTTAGGCGTTTAATATGCGGTGTTGAGTCCATTTCGTTGAGAAAGGAGTAGCTCTTGTCTATTCCATATTTGGCTTAAGGAACTTTATCTGTGCTCATTTCAATCTCTGGTTTTATGCAGCACCCCAACTCACCTTTCTCCTGAAGCAAGCATAAGTTGGTTTTCTAAATTTGAGACCCTGTTCTGTTCTGTAATTCAGTTCCTGTGTAGCCAAGTTTACATTCCGTGTATTACTGATACCTTATGATGTTTCTTTTTCTGTGTGACTTACTTCAGTTAGAATCATCATACCTGAATCCACTCATTGTGCTGCTAAGGGCCTGATGACACAGATTTCATTGCTGAGTGATATTGCTTTGTAAGTAAATACCACAACTTCTTTATCCATTTTTCACTTTCTGCGATGTTGAACTTGTACTGTAAACGAGGTTCTTGTAAACAGAGGCGTCCCAAACTTTGGGGTGGCTGTGTCTTTTTGATTTTAATTTCCCTAAGCTATAGGACCATAAGAGGCAGTGCCCTAGGCTCTGTTGCTTTGTTTTTTAGATGTTTCAGGAAACACCATACACTTCTCCCGAGTGTCTGTTGGCAATTTACATCCCGCCCATCAGCATAACAAGGCTCCCAGTTCTCCATGGCCTGTCCTGCCTTTCTGGATTTTACACTTTTTTCAGATGGCCCTTTTGACCGGGGGGAAGTGAGACTTCATTGTAGTGCAGATTTCCTTTGCAAACTTGCTTGGTTGGCCAAAAAGGGCGTATGCGTTTTTTCCTGAATATACTCAGGAAAAAACGCATACGCCCTTTTTGGCCAAGTGCATCATTGTGGACGTTCTGCCTCTTTTCCTATGCTTTCAATGCAATTCCAGTCTTCCTCCTGAAATCGGTTTCCTGCAATTCTGCCCCGCTTTCAAGTCCTCTTGGCAGCCTTACTTCAGTATATGTTTGGACGATAGCTGTCAGTTATAACTCTGCAGGTTTGTGAATTACAGTGCCCCTGAGCTCCTTTCTTCAACTCACTTTCTTTTGAGCTGGCCGCAACACCGCAGGATGGCTTCAGGCCCTAATCTCGTTCCGGTACGGCACGCTGAGCCTTTGGTTAATTCCTCTTCCTGGTGGGAAATGAGAGTTAAATTTGCCCGTCCAGACACCTCCAGCTAGCCTCTCATTGGTTCTCGCTATTCCTGTTCATCTTCCGCAGAAATTGCAAACTGGGCCAAACAGGAGGTTAAATGACTGACTCTCCAAGTCGGGAGAGTGTTAGTAAAGCTTCTGGAATGTTGCACCCGAGTACCAGGGTACGAAAACTGAGACATATTTGAACACGTCTCCCGATCACATGGTTGATCATACTCTAGGTTACACATGCATGTTTTAGCTGAAGGAAGAATACCTTAAACCTGGGTAGTTGAAACCCGTGGAATGGGTACCATGCAATATGACTTCAAAGGGTCTTCATTTGCTCACCGAACCTCTCCAATCCTATCACTGCTGCGTTTATGCCCCTGTACACATGCTTGATTCTCTTTTGGAGACATAGCAATCCATAGGTTTTAAGATACTTACTAGTCAGGTACATTCTTAGGCGTTTAATATGGGGTGTTGAGTCCATTTAATTGAGCAAGGAGTAGCTCTTGACTATTCCATATTTGGCTTAAGGAACTTTATCTGTGCTCATTTCAATCTCTGGTTTTATGCAGCACCCCAACTCACCTTTACCCTTAAGCAAGCATAAGTTGGTTTTCTAAATTTGAGACCCTGTTCTGTTCTGTAATTCAGTTCCTGTGTAGCCAAGTTTACATTCCGTGTATTACTGATATCTTATGATGTTTCTTTTTCTGTGTGACTTATTTCAGTTAGAATCATCATACCTGAATCCACTCATTGTGCTGCTAAGGCCCTGATGACACAGATTTCATTGCTGAGTGATATTGCTTTGTAATTAAATACCACAACTTCTTTATCCATTTTTCACTTTCTGCGATGTTGAACTTGTACTGTAAACGAGGTTCTTGTAAACAGAGCCGTTCCAAACTTTGGGGTGGCTGTGTCTTTTTGATTTTAATTTCCCTAAGCTATAGGACGATAAGTGGAAGTGCCCTAGGTTCTGTTGCTTTGTTTTTTAGATGTTTCAGGAAACACCATACACTTCTCCCGAGTGGTTGTTGGCAATTTACATCCCGCCCATCAGCATAACAAGGCTCCCAGTTCTCCATGGCCTGTCCTGCTTTTCTGGATTTTACACTGTTTTCAGATGGCCCTTTTGACCGGGGAGAAGTGAGACTTCATTGTAGTGCAGATTTCCTTTGCAAGTTTGCTTGGTTGGCCAAAAAGGGCGTATGCGTTTTTTCCTGAATATATTCAGGAAAAAACGCATACGCCCTTTTTGGCCAAGTGCATCATTGTGGACGTTCTGCCTCTTTTCCTATGCTTTCAATGCAATTCCAGTCTACCTCCTGAAATCGGTTTCCTGCAATTCTGCCCCTCTTTCAAGTCCTCTCGGCAGCCTTACTTCAGTATATTTTTGGACGATAGCTGTCATTTATAACTCTGCAGGTTTGTGAATTACAGTGCCCCTGAGCTCCTTTCTTCAACTCGCTTTCTTGTGAGGTGGCCGCAACACCGAAGGATGTCTTCAGGCCCTAATGTGGTTCTGGTATGGCACGCTGAGCCTTTGGTTAATTCCTCTTCCTGGTGGGAAATGAGAGTTAAATTTGCCCATTCAGACACCTCCAGGTAGTCTCTCATTGGTTCTCGCTATTCCTGTTCATCTTCCGCAGAAATTGCAAACTGGGGCGAACAGGAGGTTAAAGGCACTGACTCTCCAAGTAGGGAGAGTGTTAGTAAAGCATCTGGAATGTTGCACCCGAGTACCAGGGGAGGAAAACTGAGACATATTTGAACACGTCTCCCGTTCACACGGTTGATCATACTCTGGGTTCCACATGCATGTTTTAGCTGAAGGAAGAATACCTTAAACCTGGAGAGTTGAGACCCGTGGAATGGGTACCATGGAATGTGACTTCAAAGGGTCTTCATTTGCTCACCGAACCTCTCCAATCCTATCACTGCTGCATTTATGCCCCTGTACACACGCTTGATTCTCTTTTGGATACACAGCAATCCATAGGTTTTAAGATACTTACTAGTCAGGTACATTCTTAGGCGTTTAATATGCGGTGTTGAGTCCATTTCGTTGAGCAAGTAGTAGCTCTTTTCTATTCCATATTTGGCTTAAGGAACTTTATCTGTGCTCATTTCAATCTCTTGTTTTATGCAGCACCCCAACTCACCTTTACCCTTAAGCAAGCATAAGTTGGTTTTCTAAATTTGAGACCCTGTTCTGTTCTGTAATTCAGTTCCTGTGTAGCCAAGTTTACATTCTGTGTATTAGTGATGTCTTATGATGTTTCTTTTTCTGTGTGACTTATTTCAGTTAGAATCATAGTACCTGAATCCACTCATTATGCTGCTACGGGCCTGATGACATACATTTCATTGCTGAGTGATACTGCATTGTACGTAAGTACCACAAGTTCTTTAGCCATTTTTCACTTTCTGGATATTGAACTTGTACGGTAAACGAGGTTCTTGTAAACGGAGGCGTCCCAAACTTTGGGGTGGCTGTGTCTTTTTGATTTTAATTTCCCTAAGCTATAGGACCATAAGTGGAAGTGCCCTAGGCTCTGTTGCCTTGTTTTTTAGATGTTTCAGGAAACACCATACACTTCTCCTGAGTGTCTGTTGGCAATTTACATCCCGCCCATCAGCATAACAAGGCTCCCAGTTCTCCATGGCCTATCCTGCCTTTCTGGATTTTACACTTTTTTCAGATGGCCCTTTTGACCGGGGAGAAGTGAGACTTCATTGTAGTGCAGATTTCCTTTGCAAGTTTGCTTGGTTGGCCAAAAAGGGCGTATGCGTTTTTTCCTGAATATATTCAGGAAAAAACGCATACACCCTTTTTGGCCAAGTGCATCATTGTGGACGTTCTGCCTCTTTTCCTATGCTTTCAATGCAATTCCAGTCTACCTCCTGAAATCGGTTTCCTGCAATTCTGCCCCGCTTTCAAGTCCTCTTGGCAGCCTTACTTCAGTCTATTTTTGGACGATAGCTGTCATTTATAACTCTGCAGGTTTGTGAATTACAGTGCCCCTGAGCTCCTTTCTTCAACTCGCTTTCTTGTGACCTGGCCGCAACACCGCAGGATGTCTTCAGGCCCTAATCTGGTTCTGGCACGGCACGCTGAGCCTTTGGTTAATTCCTCTTCCTGGTGGGAAATGAGAGTTAAATTTGCCCATCCAGACACCTCCAGCTAGTCTCTCATTGGTTCTCGCTATTCCTGTTCATCTTCCACAGAAATTGCAAACTGGGCCAAACAGGAGGTTAAAGGGACTGACTGTCCAAGTCGGGAGAGTGTTAGTAAAGCATATGGAATGTTGCACCCGAGTACCAGGGTCCGAAAACTGAGACATATTTGAACACGTCTCCCGTTCACACGGTTGATCATACTCTGTGTTCCACATGCATGTTTTAGCTGAAGGAAGAATACCTTAAACCTGGGTAGTTGAAACACGTGGAATGGGTACCATGCAATATGACTTCAAAGGGACTTCATTTGCTCACCGAAAGTCTGCAATCCTATCACTGCTGCGTTTATGCCCCTGTACACACGCTTGATTCTCTTTTGGAGACATAGCAATCCATAGGTTTTAAGATACTTATTAGTCAGGTACATTCTTAGGCGTTTAATATGGGGTTTTGAGTCCATTTCGTTGAGCAAGGAGTAGCTCTTGTCTATTCCATATTTGGCTTAAGGAACTTTATCTGTGCTCATTTCAATCTCTGGTTTTATGCAGCACCCCAACTCACCTTTCCCCTTAAGCAAGCATAAGTTGGTTTTCTAAATTTGAGACCCTGTTCTGTTCTGTAATTCAGTTCCTGTGTAGCCAAGTTTACATTCCGTCTATTAGTGATATCTTATGATGTTTCTTTTTCTGTGTGACTTATTTCAGTTAGAATCATCGTACCTGAATCCACTCATTATGCTGCTACGGGCCTGATGACATAGATTTCATTGCTGAGTGATACTGCATTGTACGTAAGTACCACAAGTTCTTTATCCATTTTTCACTTTCTGTGATATTGAACTTGTACGGTAAACGAGGTTCTTGTAAACGGAGGCGTCCCAAACTTTGGGGTGGCTGTGTCTTTTTGATTTTAATTTCCCTAAGCTATAGGACCATAAGTGGAAGTGCCCTAGGCTCTGTTGCTTTGTTTTTTAGATGTTTCAGGAAACACCATACACTTCTCCTGAGTGTCTGTTGGCAATTTACATCCCGCCCATCAGCATAACAAGGCTCCCAGTTCTCCATGGCCTATCCTGCCTTTCTGGATTTTACACTTTTTTCAGATGGCCCTTTTGACCGGGGAGAAGTGAGACTTCATTGTAGTGCAGATTTCCTTTGCAAGTTTGCTTGGTTGGCCAAAAAGGGCGTATGCGTTTTTTCCTGAATATATTCAGGAAAAAACGCATACGCCCTTTTTGGCCAAGTGCATCATTGTGGACGTTCTGCCTCTTTTCCTATGCTTTCAATGCAATTCCAGTCTACCTCCTGAAATCGGTTTCCTGCAATTCTGCCCCGTTTCAAGTCCTCTTGGCAGCCTTACTTCAGTATATTTTTGGACGTTAGCTGTCATTTATAACTCTGCAGGTTTGTGAATTACAGTGCCCCTGAGCTCCTTTCTTCAACTCGCTTTCTTGTGAGGTGGCCGCAACACCGAAGGATGTCTTCAGGCCCTAATGTGGTTCTGGTATGGCACGCTGAGCCTTTGGTTAATTCCGCTTCCTGGTGGGAAATGAGAGTTAAATTTGCCCATTCAGACACCTCCAGGTAGTCTCTCATTGGTTCTCGCTATTCCTGTTCATCTTCCGCAGAAATTGCAAACTGGGGCGAACAGGAGGTTAAAGGCACTGACTCTCCAAGTAGGGAGAGTATTAGTAAAGCATCTGGAATGTTGCACCCGAGTACCAGGGGAGGAAAACTGAGACATATTTGAACACGTCTCCCGTTCACACGGTTGATCATACTCTGGGTTCCACATGCATGTTTTAGCTGAAGAAAGAATACCTTAAACCTGGAGAGTTGAGACCCGTGTAATGGGTACCATGGAATATGACTTCAAAGGGTCTTCATTTGCTCACCGAACCTCTCCAATCCTATCACTGCTGCATTTATGCCCCTGTACACACGCTTGATTCTCTTTTGGATACACAGCAATCCATAGGTTTTAAGATACTTACTAGTCAGGTACATTCTTAGGCGTTTAATATGCGGTGTTGAGTCCATTTCGTTGAGCAAGTAGTAGCTCTTGTCTATTCCATATTTGGCTTAAGGAACTTTATCTGTGCTCATTTCAATCTCTTGTTTTATGCAGCACCCCAACTCACCTTTACCCTTAAGCAAGCATAAGTTGGTTTTCTAAATTTGAGACCCTGTTCTGTTCTGTAATTCAGTTCCTGTGTAGCCAAGTTTACATTCCGTGTATTAGTGATGTCTTATGATGTTTCTTTTTCTGTGTGACTTATTTCAGTTAGAATCATCGTACCTGAATCCACTCATTATGCTGCTACGGGCCTGATGACATACATTTCATTGCTGAGTGATACTGCATTGTACGTAAGTACCACAAGTTCTTTAGCCATTTTTCACTTTCTGGATATTGAACTTGTACGGTAAACGAGGTTCTTGTAAACGGAGGCGTCCCAAACTTTGGGGTGGCTGTGTCTTTTTGATTTTAATTTCCCTAAGCTATAGGACCATAAGTGGAAGTGCCCTAGGCTCTGTTGCTTTGTTTTTTAGATGTTTCAGGAAACACCATACACTTCTCCTGAGTGTCTGTTGGCAATTTACATCCCGCCCATCAGCATAACAAGGCTCCCAGTTCTCCATGGCCTATCCTACCTTTCTGGATTTTACACTTTTTTCAGATGGCCCTTTTGACCGGGGAGAAGTGAGACTTCATTGTAGTGCAGATTTCCTTTGCAAGTTTGCTTGGTTGGCCAAAAAGGGCGTATGCGTTTTTTCCTGAATATATTCAGGAAAAAACGCATACGCCCTTTTTGGCCAAGTGCATCATTGTGGACGTTCTGCCTCTTTTCCTATGCTTTCAATGCAATTCCAGTCTACCTCCTGAAATCGGTTTCCTGCAATTCTGCCCCTCTTTCAAGTCCTCTTGGCAGCCTTACTTCAGTCTATTTTTGGACGATAGCTGTCATTTATAACTCTGCAGGTTTGTGAATTACAGTGCCCCTGAGCTCCTTTCTTCAACTCGCTTTCTTGTGAGGTGACCGCAGCACCGAAGGATGTCTTCAGGCCCTAATGTGGTTCTGGTATGTCACGCTGAGCCTTTGGTTAATTCCTCTTCCTGGTGGGAAATGAGAGTTAAATTTGCCCGTCTAGACACCTCCAGCTAGCCTCTCATTGGTTCTCGCTATTCCTGTTCACCTTCCGCAGAAATTGCAAACTGGGCCAAACAGGAGGTTAAAGGCGCTGACTCTCCAAGTGGGGAGAGTGTTAGTAAAGCGTCTGGAATGTTGCACCCGAGTACCAGGGGAGGAAAACTGAGACATATTTGAACACGTCTCCCGTTCACATGGTTGATCATACTTGGGTTCCACATGCATGTTTTAGCTGAAGGAAGAATACCTTAAACCTGGAGAGTTGAGACCCGTGTAATGGGTACCATGCAATATGACTTCAAAGGGTCTTCCTTTGCTCACCGAACCTGTCCAATCCTATCACTGCTGCGTTTATGCCCCTGTACACATGCTTGATTCTCTTTCGGAGACATAGCAATCCATAGGTTTTACGATACTTACTAGTCAGGTACATTCTTAGGCGTTTAATATGCGGTTTGAGTCCATTTCGTTGAACAAGGAGTAGCTCTTGTCTATTCCATATTTGGCTTAAGGAACTTTATCTGTGCTCATTTCAATCTCTGGTTTTATGCAGCACCCCAACTCACCTTTCCCCTTAAGCAAGCATAAGTTGGTTTTCTAAATTTGAGACCCTGTTCTGTTCTGTAATTCAGTTCCTGTGTAGCCAAGTTTACATTCCGTGTATTACTGATATCTTATGATGTTTCTTTTTCTGTGTGACTTATTTCAGTTAGAATCATCATACCTGAATCCACTCATTGTGATGCTAAGGGCCTGATGACATAGATTTCATTGCTGAGTGATATTGCTTTGTAAGTAAATACCACAACTTCTTTATCCATTTTTCACTTTCTGCGATGTTGAACTTGTACTGTAAACGAGGTTCTTGTAAACAGAGTCGTCCCAAATTTTGGGGTGGCTGTGTCTTTTTTATTTTAATTTCCCTAAGCTATAGGACCATAAGTGGAAGTGCCCTAGGCTCTGTTGCTTTGTTTTTTAGATGTTTCAGGAAACACCATACACTTCTCCCGAGTGTCTGTTGGCAATTTACATCCCGCCCATCAGCATAACAAGGCTCCCAGTTCTCCATGGCCTGTCCTGCCTTTCTGGATTTTACACTTTTTTCAGATGGCCCTTTTGACCGGGGGGAAGTGAGACTTCATTGTAGTGCAGATTTCCTTTGCAAGCTTGCTTGGTTGGCCAAAAAGGGCGTATGCGTTTTTTCCTGAATATATTCAGGAAAAAACGCATACGCCCTTTTTGGCCAAGTGCATCATTGTGGACGTTCTGCCTCTTTTCCTATGCTTTCAATGCAATTCCAGTCTACCTCCTGAAATCGGTTTCCTGCAATTCTGCCCCGCTTTCAAGTCCTCTTGGCAGCCTTACTTCAGTCTATTTTTGGACAATAGCTGTCATTTATAACTCTGCAGGTTTGTGAATTACAGTGCCCCTGAGCTCCTTTCTTCAACTCGCTTTCTTTTGAGCTGGCCGCAACACCGCAGGATGGCTTCAGGCCCTAATCTGGTTCCGGCACGGCACGCTGAGCCTTTGGTTAATTCCTCTTCCTGGTGGGAAATGAGAGTTAAATTTGCCCGTCCAGACACCTCCAGCTAGCCTCTCATTGGTTCTCGCTATTCCTGTTCATCTTCCGCAGAAATTGCAAACTGGGCCAAACAGGAGGTTAAAGGGACTGACTCTCCAAGTCAGGAGAGTGTTAGTAAAGCGTCTGGAATGTTGCACCCGAGTACCAGGGTACGAAAAGTGAGACATATTTGAACACGTCTCCTGATCACATGGTTGATCATACTCTAGGTTCCACATGCATGTTTTAGCTGAAGGAAGAATACCTTAAACCTGGGTAGTTGAAACCCGTGGAATGGGTACCATGCAATATGAGTTCAAAGGGTCTTCATTTGCTCACCAAACCTCTGCAATTCTATCACTGCTGCGTTTATGCCCCTGTACACATGCTTGATTCTCTTTCGGAGACATAGCAATCCATAGGTTTTAAGATATTTACTAGTCAGGTACATTCTTAGGCGTTTAATATGCGGTGTTGAGTCCATTTCGTTGAGCAAGGAGTAGCTCTTGTCTACTCCATATTTGGCTTAAGGAACTTTATCTGTGCTCATTTCAATCTCTGGTTTTATGCAGCACCCCAACTCACCTTTCCCCTTAAGCAAGCATAAGCTGGTTTTCTAAATTTGAGACCCTGTTCTGTTCTGTAATTCAGTTCCTGTGTAGCCAAGTTTCCATTCCGTGTATTACTGATATCTTATGATGTTTCTTTTTCTGTGTGACTTATTTCAGTTAGAATCATCATACCTGAATCCACTCATTGTGCTGCTAAGGGCCTGATGACACAGATTTCATTGCTGAGTGATATTGCTTTGTAAGTAAATACCACAACTTCTTTATCCATTTTTCACTTTCTGCGATGTTGAACTTGTACTGTAAATGAGGTTCTTGTAAACAGAGCCGTTCCAAACTTTGGGGTGGCTGTGTCTTTTTGATTTTAATTTCTCTAAGCTATAGGACCATAAGTGGAAGTGCCCTAGACTCTGTTGCTTTGTTTTTTAGATGTTTCAGGAAACACCATACACTTCTCCTGAGTGGTTGTTGGCAATTTACATCCCGCCCATCAGCATAACAAGGCTCCCAGTTCTCCATGGCCTGTCCTGCCTTTCTGGATTTTACACTTTTTTCAGATGGCCCTTTTGACCGGGGGGAAGTGAGACTTCATTGTAGTGCAGATTTCCTTTTCAAGCTTGCTTGGTTGGCCAAAAAGGGCGTATGCGTTTTTTCCTGAATATATTCAGGAAAAAACGCATACGCCCTTTTTGGCCAAGTGCATCATTGTGGACGTTCTGCCTCTTTTCCTATGCTTTCAATGCAATTCCAGTCTACCTCCTGAAATCGGTTTCCTGCAATTCTGCCCCGCTTTCAAGTCCTCTTGGCAGCCTTACTTCAGTATATTTTTGGACGATAGCTGTCATTTATAACTCTGCAGGTTTGTGAATTACAGTGTCCCTGAGCTCCTTTCTTCAACTCGCTTTCTTGTGAGCTGGCCGCAACACAGCAGGATGGCTTCAGGCCCTAATCTGGTTCTGGCACGGCACGCTGAGCCTTTGGTTAATTCCTCTTCCTGGTGGGAAATGAGAGTTAAATTTGCCCGTCCAGACACCTCCAGCTAGCCTCTCATTGGTTCTCGCTATTCCTGTTCATCTTCCGCAGAAATTGCAAACTGGGCCAAACAGGAGGTTAAAGGGACTGACTCTCCAAGTGGGGAGAGTGTTAGTAAAGCGTGTGGAATGTTGCACCCGAGTACCAGGGTACGAAAACTGAGACATATTTGAACACGTCTCCCGATCACATGGTTGATAATACTCTAGGTTCCACATGCATGTTTTAGCTGAAGGAAGAATACCTTAAACCTGGGTATTTGAAACCCTTGGAATGGGTACCATGCAATATGACTTCAAAGGGTCTTCATTTGCTCACCGAACCTCTCCAATCCTATCACTGCTGCGTTTATGCCCCTGTACACATGCTTGATTCTCTTTCGGAGACATAGCAATCCATAGGTTTTAAGATACTTACTAGTCAGGTACATTCTTAGGTGTTTAATATGCGGTGTTGAGTCCATTTCGTTGAGCAAAGAGTAGCTCTTGTCTATTCCATATTTGGCTTAAGGAACTTTATCTGTGCTCATTTCAATCTCTGGTTTTATGCAGCACCCCAACTCACCTTTCCCCTTAAGCAAGCATAAGTTGGTTTTCTAAATTTGAGACCCTGTTCTGTTCTGTAATTCAGTTCCTGTGTAGCCAAGTTTACATACCGTGTATTACTGATATCTTATGATGTTTCTTTTTCTGTGTGACTTATTTCAGTTAGAATCATCATACCTGAATCCACTCATTGTGCTGCTAAGGGCCTGATGACACAGATTTCATTGCTGAGTGATATTGCTTTGTAAGTAAATACCACAACTTTTTTATCCATTTTTCACTTTCTGCGATGTTGAACTTGTACTGTAAATGAGGTTCTTGTAAACAGAGCCGTTCCAAACTTTGGGGTGGCTGTGTCTTTTTGATTTTAAATTCCCTAAGCTATAGGACCATAAGTGGAAATGCCCTAGGCTCTGTTGCTTTGTTTTTTAGATGTTTCAGGAAACACCATACACTTCTCCCGAGTGGTTGTTGGCAATTTACATCCCGCCCATCAGCATAACAAGGCTCCCAGTTCTCCATGGCCTGTCCTGCCTTTCTGGATTTTACACTTTTTTCAGATGGCCCTTTTGACCGGGGGGAAGTGAGACTTCATTGTAGTGCAGATTTCCTTTGCAAGCTTGCTTGGTTGGCCAAAAAGGGCGTATGCGTTTTTTCCTGAATATATTCAGGAAAAAACGCATACGCCCTTTTTGGCCAAGTGCATCATTGTGGACGTTCTGCCTCTTTTCCTGTGCTTTCAATGCAATTCCAGTCTACCTCCTGAAATCGGTTTCCTGCAATTCTGCCCCGCTTTCAAGTCCTCTTGGCAGCCTTACTTCAGTATATTTTTGGACGATAGCTGTCATTTATAACTCTGCAGGTTTGTGAATTACAGTGCCCCTGAGCTCCTTTCTTCAACTCGCTTTCTTTTGAGCTGGCCTCAACACCGCAGGATGGCTTCAGACCCTAATCTGGTGCCGGGACGGCACACTGAGCCTTTGGTTATTTCCTCTTCCTGGTGGGAAATGAGAGTTAAATTTGCCCGTCCAGACACCTCCAGCTAGCCTCTCATTGGTTCTCGCTATTCCTGTTCATCTTCCGCAGAAATTGCAAACTGGGCCAAACAGGAGGTTAAAGGCGCTGACTCTCCAAGTGGGGAGAGTGTTAGTAAAGCGTCTGGAATGTTGCACCCGAGTACCAGGGGAGGAAAACTGAGACATATTTGAACACGTCTCCCGATCACATGGTTGATCATACTCTGGGTTCCACATGCATGATTTAGCTGAAGGAAGAATACCTAAAACCTGGGTAGTTGAAACCCGTGGAATGGGTACCATGCAATATGACTTCAAAGGGTCTTCATTTGCTCACCGAACCTCTCCAATCCTATCACTGCTGCGTTTATGCCCCTGTACACATGCTTGATTCTCTTTCGGAGACATAGCAATCCATAGCTTTTAAGATACTTACTAGTCAGGTACATTCTTAGGCGTTTAATATGCGGTGTTGAGTCCATTTCGTTGAGCAAGGAGTAGCTCTTGTCTATTCCATATTTGACTTAAGGAACTTTATCTGTGCTCATTTCAATCTCTGGTTTTATGCAGCACCCAAACTCACCTTTCCCCTTAAGCAAGCATAAGTTGGTTTTCTAAATTTGAGACCCTGTTCTGTTCTGTAATTCAGTTCCTGTGTAGACAAGTTTACATACCGTGTATTACTGATATCTTATGATGTTTCTTTTTCTGTGTGACTTATTTCAGTTAGAATCATCATACCTGAATCCACTCATTGTGCTGCTAAGGGCCTGATGACACAGATTTCATTGCTGAGTGATATTGCTTTGTAAGTAAATACCACAATTTCTTTATCCATTTTTCACTTTCTGCGATGTTGAACTTGTACTGTAAACGAGGTTCTTGTAAACAGAGCCGTTCCAAACTTTGGGGTGGCTGTGTCTTTTTGATTTTAATTTCCCTAAGCTATAGGACCATAAGTGGAAGTGCCCTAGGCTCTGTTGCTTTGTTTTTTAGATGTTTCAGGAAACACCATACACTTCTCCCAAGTGGTTGTTGGCAATTTACATCCCGCCCATCAGCATAACAAGGCTCCCAGTTCTCCATGGCCTGTCCTGCCTTTCTGGATTTTACACTTTTTTCAGATGGCCCTTTTGACCGGGGGGAAGTGAGACTTCATTGTAGTGCAGATTTCCTTTGCAAGCTTGCTTGGTTGGCCAAAAAGGGCGTATGCGTTTTTTCCTGAATTTATTCAGGAAAAAACGCATACGCCCTTTTTGGCCAAGTGCATCATTGTGGACGTTCTGCCTCTTTTCCTATGCTTTCAATGCAATTCCAGTCTACCTCCTGAAATCAGTTTCCTGTAATTCTGCCCCGCTTTCAAGTCCTCTTGGGAGCCTTACTTCAGTCTATTTTTGGACGATAGCTGTCATTTATAACTCTGCAGGTTTGTGAATTACAGTGCCCCTGAGCTCCTTTCTTCAACTCGCTTTCTTGTGAGCTGGCCGAAACAGCGCAGGATGGCTTCAGGCCCTAATCTGGTTCCGGCACGGCACGCTGAGCCTTTGGTTAATTCCTCTTCCTGGTGGGAAATGAGAGTTAAATTTGCCCGTCCAGACACCTCCAGCTAGTCTCTCATTGGTTCTCGCTATTCCTGTTCATCTTCCGCAGAAATTGCAAACTGGGCCAAACAGGAGGTTAAAGGGACTGACTCTCCAAGTCGGGAGAGTGTTAATGAAGCATCTGGAATGTTGCACCCGAGTACCAGGGTACGAAAACTGAGACATATTTGAACACGTCTCCCGATCACATGGTTGATCATACTCTAGGTTCCACATGCATGTTTTAGCTGAAGGAAGAATACCTTAAACCTGGGTAGTTGAAACCCGTGGAATGGGTACCATGCAATATGACTTCAAAGGGTCTTCATTTGCTCACCGAACCTCTCCAATCCTATCACTGCTGCGTTTATGCCCCTGTACACATGCTTGATTCTCTTTCGGAGACATAGCAATCTATAGGTTTTAAGATACTTACTAGTCAGGTACATTCTTAGGCGTTTAATATGCGGTGTTGAGTCCATTTCGTTGAGCAAGGCGTAGCTCTTGTCTATTCCATATTTGGCTTAAGGAACTTTATCTGTGCTCATTTCAATCTCTGGTTTTATGCAGCACCCCAACTCACCTTTCCCCTTAAGCAAGCATAAGTTGGTTTTCTAAATTTGAGACCCTGTTCTGTTCTGTAATTCAGTTCCTGTGTAGCCAAGTTTCCATTCCGTGTATTACTGATATCTTATGATGTTTCTTTTTCTGTGTGACTTATTTCAGTTAGAATCATCATACCTGAATCCACTCATTGTGCTGCTAAGGGCCTGATGACATAGATTTCATTGCTGAGTGATATTGATTTGTAAGTAAATACCACAACTTCTTTATCCATTTTTCACTTTCTGCGATGTTGAACTTGTACTGTAAACGAGGTTCTTGTAAACAGAGGCGTCCCAAACTTTGGGGTGGCTGTGTCTTTTTGATTTTAATTTCCCTAAGCTATAGGACCATAAGTGGCAGTGCCCTAGGCTCTGTTGCTTTGTTTTTTAGATGTTTCAGGAAACACCATACACTTCTCCCGAGTGGTTGTTGGCAATTTACATCCCGCCCATCAGCATAACAAGGCTCCCAGTTCTCCATGGCCTGTCCTGCCTTTCTGGATTTTACACTTTTTTCAGATGGCCCTTTTGACCGGGGGGAAGTGAGACTTCATTGTAGTGCAGATTTCCTTTGCAAGCTTGCTTGGTTGGCCAAAAAGGGCGTATGCGTTTTTTCCTGAATATATTCAGGAAAAAACGCATACGCCCTTTTTGGCCAAGTGCATCATTGTGGACGTTCTGCCTCTTTTCCTATGCTTTCAATGCAATTCCAGTCTACCTCCTGAAATCGGTTTCCTGCAATTCTGCCCCGCTTTCAAGTCCTCTTGGCAGCCTTACTTCAGTCTATTTTTGGACGATAGCTGTCATTTATAACTCTGCAGGTTTGTGAATTACAGTGCCCCTGAGCTCCTTTCTTCAACTCGCTTTCTTTTCAGCTGGCCGCAATACCGCAGGATGGCTTCAGGCCCTAAACTGGTTCCAGCACGGCACACTGAGCCTTTGGTTATTTCCTCTTCCTGGTGGGAAATGAGAGTTAAATTTGCCCGTCCAGACACCTCCAGCTAGCCTCTCATTGGTTCTCGCTATTCCTGTTCATTTTAAGCAGAAATTGCAAACTGGGCCAAACAGGAGGTTAAAGGCGTTGACTCTCCAAGTGGGGAGAGTGTTAGTAAAGCGTCTGGAATGTTGCACCCGAGTACCAGGGGAGGAAAACTGAGACATATTTGAACACGTCTCCCGATCACATGGTTGATCATACTCTGGGTTCCACATGCGTGTTTTAGCTGAAGGAAAAATACCTAAAACCTGGGTAGTTGAAACCCGTGGAATGGGTACCATGCAATATGACTTCAAAGGGTCTTCATTTGCTCACCAAACCTCTCCAATCCTATCACTGCTGCGTTTATTCCCCTGTACACACGTTTGATTCTCTTGTGGAGACATAGCAATCCATAGGTTTTAAGATACTTACTAGTCAGGTACATTCTTAGGCGTTTAATATGGGGTTTTGAGTCCATTTCGTTGAGCAAGGAGTAGCTCTTGTCTATTCCATATTTGGCTTAAGGAACTTTATCTGTGCTCATTTCAATCTCTGGTTTTATGCAGCACCCCAACTCACCTTTCCCCTTAAGCAAGCATAAGTTGGTTTTCTAAATTTGAGACCCTGTTCTGTTTTGGAATGCAGTTCCTGTGTAGCCAAGTTTACATTCCGTGTATTAGTGATATCTTATGATGTTTCTTTTTCTGTGTGACTTATTTCAGTTAGAATCATCGTACCTGAACCCACTCATTATGCTGCTACGGGCCTGATGACATAGATTTCATTGCTGAGTGATACTGCATTGTACGTAAGTACCACAAGTTCTTTATCCATTTTTCACTTTCTGTGATATTGAACTTGTACTGTAAACGAGGTTCTTGTAAACAGAGCCGTTCCAAACTTTGGGGTGGCTGTGTCTTTTTGATTTTAATTTCCCTAAGCTATAGGACCATAAGTGGAAGTGCCCTAGGTTCTGTTGCTTTGTTTTTTAGATGTTTCAGGAAACACCATACACTTCTCCCGAGTGGTTGTTGGCAATTTACATCCCGCCCATCAGCATAACAAGGCTCCCAGTTCTCCATGGCCTGTCCTGCCTTTCTGGATTTTACACTTTTTTCAGATGGCCCTTTTGACCGGGGGGAAGTGAGACTTCATTGTAGTGCAGATTTCCTTTGCAAGCTTGCTTGGTTGGCCAAAAAGGGCGTATGCGTTTTTTCCTGAATTTATTCAGGAAAAAACGCATACGCCCTTTTTGGCCAAGTGCATCATTGTGGACGTTCTGCCTCTTTTCCTATGCTTTCAATGCAATTCCAGTCTACCTCCTGAAATCAGTTTCCTGTAATTCTGCCCCGCTTTCAAGTCCTCTTGGGAGCCTTACTTCAGTCTATTTTTGGACGATAGCTGTCATTTATAACTCTGCAGGTTTGTGAATTACAGTGCCCCTGAGCTCCTTTCTTCAACTCGCTTTCTTGTGAGCTGGCCGAAACAGCGCAGGATGGCTTCAGGCCCTAATCTGGTTCCGGCACGGCACGCTGAGCCTTTGGTTAATTCCTCTTCCTGGTGGGAAATGAGAGTTAAATTTGCCCGTCCAGACACCTCCAGCTAGTCTCTCATTGGTTCTCGCTATTCCTGTTCATCTTCCGCAGAAATTGCAAACTGGGCCAAACAGGAGGTTAAAGGGACTGACTCTCCAAGTCGGGCGAGTGTTAATGAAGCATCTGGAATGTTGCACCCGAGTACCAGGGTACGAAAACTGAGACATATTTGAACACGTCTCCCGATCACATGGTTGATCATACTCTAGGTTCCACATGCATGTTTTAGCTGAAGGAAGAATACCTTAAACCTGGGTAGTTGAAACCCGTGGAATGGGTACCATGCAATATGACTTCAAAGGGTCTTCATTTGCTCACCGAACCTCTCCAATCCTATCACTGCTGCGTTTATGCCCCTGTACACATGCTTGATTCTCTTTCGGAGACATAGCAATCTATAGGTTTTAAGATACTTACTAGTCAGGTACATTCTTAGGCGTTTAATATGCGGTGTTGAGTCCATTTCGTTGAGCAAGGCGTAGCTCTTGTCTATTCCATATTTGGCTTAAGGAACTTTATCTGTGCTCATTTCAATCTCTGGTTTTATGCAGCACCCCAACTCACCTTTCCCCTTAAGCAAGCATAAGTTGGTTTTCTAAATTTGAGACCCTGTTCTGTTCTGTAATTCAGTTCCTGTGTAGCCAAGTTTCCATTCCGTGTATTACTGATATCTTATGATGTTTCTTTTTCTGTGTGACTTATTTCAGTTAGAATCATCATACCTGAATCCACTCATTGTGCTGCTAAGGGCCTGATGACATAGATTTCATTGCTGAGTGATATTGATTTGTAAGTAAATACCACAACTTCTTTATCCATTTTTCACTTTCTGCGATGTTGAACTTGTACTGTAAACGAGGTTCTTGTAAACAGAGGCGTCCCAAACTTTGGGGTGGCTGTGTCTTTTTGATTTTAATTTCCCTAAGCTATAGGACCATAAGTGGCAGTGCCCTAGGCTCTGTTGCTTTGTTTTTTAGATGTTTCAGGAAACACCATACACTTCTCCCGAGTGGTTGTTGGCAATTTACATCCCGCCCATCAGCATAACAAGGCTCCCAGTTCTCCATGGCCTGTCCTGCCTTTCTGGATTTTACACTTTTTTCAGATGGCCCTTTTGACCGGGGGGAAGTGAGACTTCATTGTAGTGCAGATTTCCTTTGCAAGCTTGCTTGGTTGGCCAAAAAGGGCGTATGCGTTTTTTCCTGAATATATTCAGGAAAAAACGCATACGCCCTTTTTGGCCAAGTGCATCATTGTGGACGTTCTGCCTCTTTTCCTATGCTTTCAATGCAATTCCAGTCTACCTCCTGAAATCGGTTTCCTGCAATTCTGCCCCGCTTTCAAGTCCTCTTGGCAGCCTTACTTCAGTCTATTTTTGGACGATAGCTGTCATTTATAACTCTGCAGGTTTGTGAATTACAGTGCCCCTGAGCTCCTTTCTTCAACTCGCTTTCTTGTGACCTGGCCGCAACACCGCAGGATGGCTTCAGGCCCTAATCTGGTTCCGGCCCGGCATGCTGAGCCTTTGGTTAATTCCTCTTCCTGGTGGGAAATGAGAGTTAAATTTGCCCGTCCAGACACCTCCAGATAGCCTCTCATTGGTTCTCGCTATTCCTGTTCATCTTCCACAGAAATTGCAAACTGGGACAAACAGGAGGTTAAAGGGACTGACTCTCCAAGTGGGGAGAGTGTTAGTAAAGCGTCTGGAATGTTGCACCCGAGTACCAGGGGAGGAAAACTGAGACATATTTGAACACGTCTCCCGTTCACATGTTTGATCATACTCTGGGTTCCACATGCATGTTTTAGCTGAAGGAAGAATACCTTAAACCTGGAGAGTTGAGACCCGTGTAATGGGTACCATGCAATATGACTTCAAAGGGTCTTCATTTGCTCACCGAACCTCTCCAATCCTATCACTGCTGCGTTTATGCCCCTGTACACACACTTGATTCTCTTTTGGAGACATAGCAATCCATAGGTTTTAAGATACTTACTAGTCAGGTACATTCTCAGGCGTTTAATATGGGGTTTTGAGTCCATTTCGTTGAGCAAGGAGTAGCTCTTGTCTATTCCATATTTGGCTTAAGAAACTTTATCTGTGCTCATTTCAATCTCTGGTTTTATGCAGCACCCCAACTCACCTTTCCCCTTAAGCAAGCATAAGTTGGTTTTCTAAATTTGAGACCCTGTTCTGTTTTGGAATGCAGTTCCTGTGTAGCCAAGTTTACATTCCGTGTATTAGTGATATCTTATGATGTTTCTTTTTCTGTGTGACTTATTTCAGTTAGAATCATCGTACCTGAACCCACTCATTATGCTGCTACGGGCCTGATGACATAGATTTCATTGCTGAGTGATACTGCATTGTACGTAAGTACCACAAGTTCTTTATCCATTTTTCACTTTCTGTGATATTCAACTTGTACGGTAAACGAGGTTCTTGTAAACGGAGGCGTCCCAAACTTTGGGGTGGCTGTGTCTTTTTGATTTTAATTTCCCTAAGCTATAGGACCATAAGTGGAAGTGCCCTAGGCTCTGTTGCTTTGTTTTTTAGATATTTCAGGAAACACCATACACTTCTCCTGAGTGTCTGTTGGCAATTTACATCCCGCCCATCAGCATAACAAGGCTCCCAGTTCTCCATGGCCTGTCCTGCCTTTCTGGATTTTACACTTTTTTCAGATGGCCCTTTTGACCGGGGGGAAGTGAGACTTCATTGTAGTGCAGATTTCCTTTGCAAGCTTGCTTGGTTGGCCAAAAAGGGCGTATGCGTTTTTTCCTGAATATATTCAGGAAAAAACGCATACGCCCTTTTTGGCCAAGTGCATCATTGTGGACGTTCTGCCTCTTTTCCTATGCTTTCAATGCAATTCCAGTCTACCTCCTGAAATCGGTTTCCTGCAATTCTGCCCCGCTTTCAAGTCCTCTTGGCAGCCTTACTTCAGTCTATTTTTGGACGATAGCTGTCATTTATAACTCTGCAGGTTTGTGAATTACAGTGCCCCTGAGCTCCTTTCTTCAACTCGCTTTCTTGTGAGCTGGCCGCAACACCGCAGGATGGCTTCAGGCCCTAATCTGGTTCTGGCCCGGCATGCTGAGCCTTTGGTTAATTCCTCTTCCTGGTGGGAAATGAGAGTTAAATTTGCCCGTCCAGACACCTCCAGCTAGTCTCTCATTGGTTCTCGCTATTCCTGTTCATCTTCCGCAGAAATTGCAAACTGGGCCAAACAGGAGGTTAAAGGGACTGACTCTCCAAGTGGGGAGAGTGTTAGTAAAGCGTCTGGAATGTTGCACCCGAGTACCAGGGTACGAAAACTGAGACATATTTGAACACGTCTCCCGATCACATGGTTGATCATACTCTAGGTTCCACATGCATGTTTTAGCTGAAGGAAGAATACCTTAAACCTGGGTAGTTGAAACCCGTGGAATGGGTATCATGCAATATGACTTCAAAGGGTCTTCATTTGCTCACGAACCTCTCCAATCCTATCACTGCTGCGTTTATGCCCCTGTACACATGCTTGATTCTCTTTCAGAGACATAGCAATCCATAGGTTTTAAGATACTTACTAGTCAGGTACCTTCTTAGGCGTTTAATATGCGGTGTTGAGTCCATTTCGTTGAGCAAGGAGTAGCTCTTGTCTATTCCATATTTGACTTAAGGAACTTTATCTGTGCTCATTTCAATCTCTGGTTTTATGCAGCACCCCAACTCACCTTTACCCTTAAGCAAGCATAAGTTGGTTTTCTAAATTTGAGACCCTGTTCTGTTCTGTAATTCAGTTCCTGTGTAGCCAAGTTTACATTCTGTGTATTACTGATATCTTATGATGTTTCTTTTTCTGTGTGACTTATTTCAGTTAGAATCATCATACCTGAATCCACTCATTGTGGTGCTAAGGGCCTGATGACACAGATTTCATTGCTGAGTGATATTGCTTTGTAAGTAAATACCACAACTTCTTTATCCATTTTTCACTTTCTGCGATGTTGAACTTGTACTGTAAAGGAGGTTCTTGTAAACGGAGCCGTTTCAAATTTTGGGGTGGCTGTGTCTTTTTGATTTTAATTTCCCTAAGCTATAGGACCATAAGTGGAAGTGCCCTAGGTTCTGTTGCTTTGTTTTTTAGATGTTTCAGGAAACACCATACACTTCCCCCGAGTGGTTGTTGGCAATTTACATCCCGCCCTTCAGCATAACAAGGCTTCCATTTCTCCATGGCCTGTGCTGCCTTTCTGGATTTTACACTTTTTTCAGATGGCCCTTTTGACCGGGGGGAAGTGAGACTTCATTGTAGTGCAGATTTCCTTTGCAAGCTTGCTTGGTTGGCCAAAAAGGGCGTATGCGTTTTTTCCTGAATATATTCAGGAAAAAACGCATACGCCCTTTTTGGCCAAGTGCATCATTGTGGACGTTCTGCCTCTTTTCCTATGCTTTCAATGCAATTCCAGTCTACCTCCTGAAATCGGTTTCCTGCAATTCTGCCCCGCTTTCAAGTCCTCTTGGCAGCCTTACTTCAGTCTATTTTTGGACGATAGCTGTCATTTATAACTCTGCAGGTTTGTGAATTACAGTGCCCCTGAGCTCCTTTCTTCAACTCGCTTTCTTTTGAGCTGGCCGCAACACCGCAGGATGGCTTCATGCCCTAATCTGGTTCCGGTACGGCACGCTGAGCCTTTGGTTATTTCCTCTTCCTGGTGGGAAATGAGAGTTAAATTTGCCCATCCAGACACCTCCAGCTAGCCTCTCATTGGTTCTCGCTATTCCTGTTCATCTTCCGCAGAAATTGCAAATTGGGCCAAACAGGAGGTTAAAGGCGCTGACTCTCCAAGTGGGGAGACTGTTAGTAAAGCGTCTGGAATGTTGCACCCGAGTACCAGGGGAGGAAAACTGAGACATATTTGAACACGTCTCCCGATCACATGGTTGATCATACTCTGGGTTCCACATGCATGTTTTAGCTGAAGGAAGAATACCTAAAACCTGGGTAGTTGAAACCCTTGAATGGGTACCATGCAATATGACTTCAAAGGGTCTTCATTTGCTCACCGAACCTCTCCAATCCTATCACTGCTGCGTTTATGCCCCTGTACACATGCTTGATTCTCTTTCGGAGACATAGCAATCCATAGGTTTTAAGATACTTACTAGTCAGGCACATTCTTAGGCGTTTAATATGCGGTGTTGAGTCCATTTCATTGAGCAAGGAGTAGCTCTTGTCTATTCCATATTTGACTTAAGGAACTTTATCTCTGCTCATTTCAATCTCTGGTTTTATGCAGCACCCCAACTCACCTTTACCCTTAAGCAAGCATAGTTGGTTTTCTAAATTTGAGACCCTGTTCTGTTCTGTAATTCAGTTCCTGTGTAGCCAAGTTTACATTCCGTGTATTACTGATATCTTATGATGTTTCTTTTTCTGTGTGACCTACTTCAGTTAGAATCATCATACCTGAATCCACTCATTATGCTGCTAGGGGCCTGATGACACAGATTTCATTGCTGAGTGATATTGCTTTGTAAGTAAATACCACAACTTCTTTATCCATTTTTCACTTTCTGCGATGTTGAACTTGTACTGTAAACGAGGTTCTTGTAAACAGAGCCGTTCCAAACTTTGGGGTGGCTGTGTCTTTTTGATTTTAATTTCCCTAAGCTATAGGACCATAAGTGGAAGTGCCCTAGGCTCTGTTGCTTTGTTTTTTAGATGTTTCAAGAAACACCATACACTTCTCCCAAGTGTCTGTTGTCAATTTACATCCCGCCCATCAGCATAACAAGGCTCCCAGTTCTCAATGGCCTGTTGCCTTTCTGGATTTTACACTTTTTTCAGATGGCCCTTTTGACCGGGGGGAAGTGAGACTTCATTGTAGTGCAGATTTCCTTTGCAAGCTTGCTTGGTTGGCCAAAAAGGGCGTATGCGTTTTTTCCTGAATATATTCAGGAAAAAACGCATACGCCCTTTTTGGCCAAGTGCATCATTGTGGACGTTCTGCCTCTTTTCCTATGCTTTCAATGCAATTCCAGTCTACCTCCTGAAATCGGTTTCCTGCAATTCTGCCCCGCTTTCAAGTCCTCTTGGCAGCCTTACTTCAGTATATTTTTGGACGATAGCTGTCATTTATAACTCTGCAGGTTTGTGAATTACAGTGCCCCTGAGCTCCTTTCTTCAACTCGCTTTCTTTTGAGCTGGCCGCAACACCGCAGGATGGCTTCAGGCCCTAATCTGGTTCCGGTACGGCACGCTGAGCCTTTGGTTATTTCCTCTTCCTGGTGGGAAATGAGAGTTAAATTTGCCCGTCCAGACACCTCCAGCTAGCCTCTCATTGGTTCTCGCTATTCCTGTTCATCTTCCGCAGAAATTGCAAACTGGGCCAAACAGGAGGTTAAAGGCGCTGACTCTCCAAGTGGGGAGAGTGTTAGTAAAGCGTCTGGAATGTTGCACCCGAGTACCAGGGGAGGAAAACTGAGACATATTTGAACACGTCTCCCGTTCACATGGTTGATCATACTTGGGTTCCACATGCATGTTTTAGCTGAAGGAAGAATACCTTAAACCTGGAGAGTTGAGACCCGTGGAATGGGTACCATGCAATATGACTTCAAAGGGTCTTCATTTGCTCACCGAACCTCTCCAATCCTATCACTGCTGCGTTTATGCCCCTGTACACATGCTTGATTCTCTTTCGGAGACATAGCAATCCATAGGTTTTAAGATACTTACTAGTCAGGTACATTCTTAGGCGTTTAATATGCAGTGTTGAGTCCATTTCGTTGAGCAAGGAGTAGCTCTTGTCTATTCCATATTTGGCTTAAGGAACTTTATCTGTGCTCATTTCAATCTCTGGTTTTATGCAGCAACCCAACTCACCTTTCCCCTTAAGCAAGCTAAGTTGGTTTTCTAAATTTGAGAACCTGTTCTATTTTGGAATTCAGTTCCTGTGTAGTCAAGTTTACATTCCGTGTATTAGTGATATCTTATGATGTTTCTTTTTCTGTGTGACTTATTTCAGTTAGAATCATCGTACCTGAATCTACTCATTATGCTGCTACGGGCCTGATGACATAGATTTCATTGCTGAGTGATACTGCATTGTACGTAAGTACCACAAGTTCTTTATCCATTTTTCACTTTCTGCGATGTTGAACTTGTACTGTAAACGAGGTTCTTGTAAACAGAGCCGTTCCAAACTTTGGGGTGGCTGTGTCTTTTTGATTTTAATTTCCCTAAGCTATAGGACCATAAGTGGAAGTGCCCTAGGTTCTGTTGCTTTGTTTTTTAGATGTTTCAGGAAACACCATACACTTCTCCGGAGTGGCTGTTGGCAATTTACATCCCGCCCATCAGCATAACAAGGCTCCCAGTTCTCCATGGCCTGTCCTGCCTTTCTGGATTTTACACTTTTTTCAGATGGCCCTTTTGACCGGGGGGAAGTGAGACTTCATTGTAGTGCAGATTTCCTTTGCAAGCTTGCTTGGTTGGCCAAAAAGGGCGTATGCGTTTTTTCCTGAATATATTCAGGAAAAAACGCATACGCCCTTTTTGGCCAAGTGCATCATTGTGGACGTTCTGCCTCTTTTCCTATGCTTTCAATGCAATTCCAGTCTACCTCCTGAAATCGGTTTCCTGCAATTCTGCCCCGCTTTCAAGTCCTCTTGGCAGCCTTACTTCAGTCTATTTTTGGACGATAGCTGTCATTTATAACTCTGCAGGTTTGTGAATTACAGTGCCCCTGAGCTCCTTTCTTCAACTCGCTTTCTTTTGAGCTGGCCGCAACACCGCAGGATGGCTTCATGCCCTAATCTGGTTCCGGTACGGCACGCTGAGCCTTTGGTTATTTCCTCTTCCTGGTGGGAAATGAGAGTTAAATTTGCCCGTCCAGACACCTCCAGCTAGCCTCTCATTGGTTCTCGCTATTCCTGTTCATCTTCCGCAGAAATTGCAAATTGGGCCAAACAGGAGGTTAAAGGCGCTGACTCTCCAAGTGGGGAGACTGTTAGTAAAGCGTCTGGAATGTTGCACCCGAGTACCAGGGGAGGAAAACTGAGACATATTTGAACACGTCTCCCGATCACATGGTTGATCATACTCTGGGTTCCACATGCATGTTTTAGCTGAAGGAAGAATACCTAAAACCTGGGTAGTTGAAACCCTTGAATGGGTACCATGCAATATGACTTCAAAGGGTCTTCATTTGCTCACCGAACCTCTCCAATCCTATCACTGCTGCGTTTATGCCCCTGTACACATGCTTGATTCTCTTTCGGAGACATAGCAATCCATAGGTTTTAAGATACTTACTAGTCAGGCACATTCTTAGGCGTTTAATATGCGGTGTTGAGTCCATTTCATTGAGCAAGGAGTAGCTCTTGTCTATTCCATATTTGACTTAAGGAACTTTATCTGTGCTCATTTCAATCTCTGGTTTTATGCAGCACCCCAACTCACCTTTACCCTTAAGCAAGCATAGTTGGTTTTCTAAATTTGAGACCCTGTTCTGTTCTGTAATTCAGTTCCTGTGTAGCCAAGTTTACATTCCGTGTATTACTGATATCTTATGATGTTTCTTTTTCTGTGTGACCTACTTCAGTTAGAATCATCATACCTGAATCCACTCATTATGCTGCTAGGGGCCTGATGACACAGATTTCATTGCTGAGTGATATTGCTTTGTAAGTAAATACCACAACTTCTTTATCCATTTTTCACTTTCTGCGATGTTGAACTTGTACTGTAAACGAGGTTCTTGTAAACAGAGCCGTTCCAAACTTTGGGGTGGCTGTGTCTTTTTGATTTTAATTTCCCTAAGCTATAGGACCATAAGTGGAAGTGCCCTAGGCTCTGTTGCTTTGTTTTTTAGATGTTTCAAGAAACACCATACACTTCTCCCAAGTGTCTGTTGTCAATTTACATCCCGCCCATCAGCATAACAAGGCTCCCAGTTCTCAATGGCCTGTTGCCTTTCTGGATTTTACACTTTTTTCAGATGGCCCTTTTGACCGGGGGGAAGTGAGACTTCATTGTAGTGCAGATTTCCTTTGCAAGCTTGCTTGGTTGGCCAAAAAGGGCGTATGCGTTTTTTCCTGAATATATTCAGGAAAAAACGCATACGCCCTTTTTGGCCAAGTGCATCATTGTGGACGTTCTGCCTCTTTTCCTATGCTTTCAATGCAATTCCAGTCTACCTCCTGAAATCGGTTTCCTGCAATTCTGCCCCGCTTTCAAGTCCTCTTGGCAGCCTTACTTCAGTATATTTTTGGACGATAGCTGTCATTTATAACTCTGCAGGTTTGTGAATTACAGTGCCCCTGAGCTCCTTTCTTCAACTCGCTTTCTTTTGAGCTGGCCGCAACACCGCAGGATGGCTTCAGGCCCTAATCTGGTTCCGGTACGGCACGCTGAGCCTTTGGTTATTTCCTCTTCCTGGTGGGAAATGAGAGTTAAATTTGCCCGTCCAGACACCTCCAGCTAGCCTCTCATTGGTTCTCGCTATTCCTGTTCATCTTCCGCAGAAATTGCAAACTGGGCCAAACAGGAGGTTAAAGGCGCTGACTCTCCAAGTGGGGAGAGTGTTAGTAAAGCGTCTGGAATGTTGCACCCGAGTACCAGGGGAGGAAAACTGAGACATATTTGAACACGTCTCCCGTTCACATGGTTGATCATACTTGGGTTCCACATGCATGTTTTAGCTGAAGGAAGAATACCTTAAACCTGGAGAGTTGAGACCCGTGGAATGGGTACCATGCAATATGACTTCAAAGGGTCTTCATTTGCTCACCGAACCTCTCCAATCCTATCACTGCTGCGTTTATGCCCCTGTACACATGCTTGATTCTCTTTCGGAGACATAGCAATCCATAGGTTTTAAGATACTTACTAGTCAGGTACATTCTTAGGCGTTTAATATGCAGTGTTGAGTCCATTTCGTTGAGCAAGGAGTAGCTCTTGTCTATTCCATATTTGGCTTAAGGAACTTTATCTGTGCTCATTTCAATCTCTGGTTTTATGCAGCAACCCAACTCACCTTTCCCCTTAAGCAAGCTAAGTTGGTTTTCTAAATTTGAGAACCTGTTCTATTTTGGAATTCAGTTCCTGTGTAGTCAAGTTTACATTCCGTGTATTAGTGATATCTTATGATGTTTCTTTTTCTGTGTGACTTATTTCAGTTAGAATCATCGTACCTGAATCTACTCATTATGCTGCTACGGGCCTGATGACATAGATTTCATTGCTGAGTGATACTGCATTGTACGTAAGTACCACAAGTTCTTTATCCATTTTTCACTTTCTGCGATGTTGAACTTGTACTGTAAACGAGGTTCTTGTAAACAGAGCCGTTCCAAACTTTGGGGTGGCTGTGTCTTTTTGATTTTAATTTCCCTAAGCTATAGGACCATAAGTGGAAGTGCCCTAGGTTCTGTTGCTTTGTTTTTTAGATGTTTCAGGAAACACCATACACTTCTCCGGAGTGGCTGTTGGCAATTTACATCCCGCCCATCAGCATAACAAGGCTCCCAGTTCTCCATGGCCTGTCCTGCCTTTCTGGATTTTACACTTTTTTCAGATGGCCCTTTTGACCGGGGGGAAGTGAGACTTCATTGTAGTGCAGATTTCCTTTGCAAGCTTGCTTGGTTGGCCAAAAAGGGCGTATGCGTTTTTTCCTGAATATATTCAGGAAAAAACGCATACGCCCTTTTTGGCCAAGTGCATCATTGTGGACGTTCTGCCTCTTTTCCTATGCTTTCAATGCAATTCCAGTCTACCTCCTGAAATCGGTTTCCTGCAATTCTGCCCCGCTTTCAAGTCCTCTTGGCAGCCTTACTTCAGTCTATTTTTGGACGATAGCTGTCATTTATAACTCTGCAGGTTTGTGAATTACAGTGCCCCTGAGCTCCTTTCTTCAACTCGCTTTCTTTTGAGCTGGCCGCAACACCGCAGGATGGCTTCATGCCCTAATCTGGTTCCGGTACGGCACGCTGAGCCTTTGGTTATTTCCTCTTCCTGGTGGGAAATGAGAGTTAAATTTGCCCGTCCAGACACCTCCAGCTAGCCTCTCATTGGTTCTCGCTATTCCTGTTCATCTTCCGCAGAAATTGCAAATTGGGCCAAACAGGAGGTTAAAGGCGCTGACTCTCCAAGTGGGGAGACTGTTAGTAAAGCGTCTGGAATGTTGCACCCGAGTACCAGGGGAGGAAAACTGAGACATATTTGAACACGTCTCCCGATCACATGGTTGATCATACTCTGGGTTCCACATGCATGTTTTAGCTGAAGGAAGAATACCTTAAACCTGGAGAGTTGAGACCCGTGTAATGGGTACCATGCAATATGACTTCAAAGGGTCTTCATTTGCTCACCGAACCTCTCCAATCCTATCACTGGTGCGTTTATGCCCCTGTACACATGCTTGATTCTCTTTCGGAGACATAGCAGTCCATAGGTTTTAAGATACTTACCAGTCAGGTACATTCTTAGGCGTTTAATATGCGGTGTTGAGTCCATTTCGTTGAGCAATGAGTAGCTCTTGTCTATTCCATATTTGGCTTAAGGAACTTTATCTGTGCTCATTTCAATCTCTGGTTTTATGCAGCACCCCAACTCACCTTTACCCTTAAGCAAGCATAAGTTGGTTTTCTAAATTTGAGACCCTGTTCTGTTCTGTAATTCAGTTCCTGTGTAGCCAAGTTTACATTCCGTGTATTACTGATATCTTATGATGTTTCTTTTTCTGTGTGACTTATTTCAGTTAGAATCATCATACCTGAATCCACTCATTGTGCTGCTAAGGGCCTGATGACAGATTTCATTGCTGAGTGATATTGCTTTGTAAGTAAATACCACAACTTCTTTATCCATTTTTCACTTTCTGCGATGTTGAACTTGTACTGTAAACGAGGTTCTTGTAAACAGAGCCGTTCCAAACTTTGGGGTGGCTGTGTCTTTTTGATTTTAATTTCCCTAAGCTATAGGACCATAAGTGGAAGTGCCCTAGGCTCTGTTGCTTTGTTTTTTAGATGTTTCGGGAAACACCATACACTTCTCCCGAGTGGTTGTTGGCAATTTACATCCCGCCCATCAGCATAACAAGGCTCCCAGTTCTCCATGGCCTGTCCTGCCTTTCTGGATTTTACACTTTTTTCAGATGGCCCTTTTGACCGGGGGGAAGTGAGACTTCATTGTAGTGCAGATTTCCTTTGCAAGCTTGCTTGGTTGGCCAAAAAGGGCGTATGCGTTTTTTCTTGAATATATTCAGGAAAAAACGCATACGCCCTTTTTGGCCAAGTGCATCATTGTGGACGTTCTGCCTCTTTTCCTATGCTTTCAATGCAATTCCAGTCTACCTCCTGAAATCGGTTTCCTGCAATTCTGCCCCGCTTTCAAGTCCTCTTGGCAGCCTTACTTCAGTCTATTTTTGGACGATAGCTGTCATTTATAACTCTGCAGGTTTGTGAATTACAGTGCCCCTGAGCTCCTTTCTTCAACTCGCTTTCTTGTGACCTGGCCGCAACACCGCAGGATGGCTTCAGGCCCTAATCTGGTTCCGGCCCGGCATGCTGAGCCTTTGGTTAATTCCTCTTCCTGGTGGGAAATGAGAGTTAAATTTGCCCGTCCAGACACCTCCAGATAGCCTCTCATTGGTTCTCGCTATTCCTGTTCATCTTCCACAGAAATTGCAAACTGGGACAAACAGGAGGTTAAAGGGACTGACTCTCCAAGTGGGGAGAGTGTTAGTAAAGCGTCTGGAATGTTTCACCCGAGTACCAGGGGAGGAAAACTGAGACATATTTGAACACGTCTCCCGTTCACATGGTTGATCATACTCTGGGTTCCACATGCATGTTTTAGCTGAAGGAAGAATACCTTAAACCTGGAGAGTTGAGACCCGTGTAATGGGTACCATGCAATATGACTTCAAAGGGTCTTCATTTGCTCACCGAACCTCTCCAATCCTATCACTGCTGCGTTTATGCCCCTGTACACATGCTTGATTCTCTTTCGGAGACATAGCAATCCATAGGTTTTAAGATACTTACTAGTCAGGTACATTCTTAGGCGTTTAATATGGGGTTTTGAGTCCATTTCGTTGAGCAAGGAGTAGCTCTTGTCTATTCCATATTTGGCTTAAGAAACTTTATCTGTGCTCATTTCAATCTCTGGTTTTATGCAGCACCCCAACTCACCTTTCCCCTTAAGCAAGCATAAGTTGGTTTTCTAAATTTGAGACCCTGTTCTGTTTTGGAATGCAGTTCCTGTGTAGCCAAGTTTACATTCCGTGTATTAGTGATATCTTATGATGTTTCTTTTTCTGTGTGACTTATTTCAGTTAGAATCATCGTACCTGAACCCACTCATTATGCTGCTACGGGCCTGATGACATAGATTTCATTGCTGAGTGATACTGCATTGTACGTAAGTACCACAAGTTCTTTATCCATTTTTCACTTTCTGTGATATTCAACTTGTACGGTAAACGAGGTTCTTGTAAACGGAGGCGTCCCAAACTTTGGGGTGTCTGTGTCTTTTTGATTTTAATTTCCCTAAGCTATAGGACCATAAGTGGAAGTGCCCTAGGCTCTGTTGCTTTGTTTTTTAGATATTTCAGGAAACACCATACACTTCTCCTGAGTGTCTGTTGGCAATTTACATCCCGCCCATCAGCATAACAAGGCTCCCAGTTCTCCATGGCCTGTCCTGCCTTTCTGGATTTTACACTTTTTTCAGATGGCCCTTTTGACCGGGGGGAAGTGAGACTTCATTGTAGTGCAGATTTCCTTTGCAAGCTTGCTTGGTTGGCCAAAAAGGGCGTATGCGTTTTTTCCTGAATATATTCAGGAAAAAACGCATACGCCCTTTTTGGCCAAGTGCATCATTGTGGACGTTCTGCCTCTTTTCCTATGCTTTCAATGCAATTCCAGTCTACCTCCTGAAATCGGTTTCCTGCAATTCTGCCCCGCTTTCAAGTCCTCTTGGCAGCCTTACTTCAGTCTATTTTTGGACGATAGCTGTCATTTATAACTCTGCAGGTTTGTGAATTACAGTGCCCCTGAGCTCCTTTCTTCAACTCGCTTTCTTGTGAGCTGGCCGCAACACCGCAGGATGGCTTCAGGCCCTAATCTGGTTCCGGCACGGCACGCTGAGCCTTTGGTTATTTCCTCTTCCTGGTGGGAAATGAGAGTTAAATTTGCCCGTCCAGACACCTCCAGCTAGTCTCTCATTGGTTCTCGCTATTCCTGTTCATCTTCCGCAGAAATTGCAAACTGGGCCAAACAGGAGGTTAAAGGCGCTGACTCTCCAAGTGGGGAGAGTGTTAGTAAAGCGTCTGGAATGTTGCACCCGAGTACCAGGGGAGGAAAACTGAGACATATTTGAACACGTCTCCCGATCACATGGTTGATCATACTCTGGGTTCCACATGCATGTTTTAGCTGAAGGAAGAATACCTTAAACCTGGAGAGTTGAGACCCGTGTAATGGGTACCATGCAATATGACTTCAAAGGGTCTTCATTTGCTCACCGAACCTCTCCAATCCTATCACTGGTGCGTTTATGCCCCTGTACACATGCTTGATTCTCTTTCGGAGACATAGCAGTCCATAGGTTTTAAGATACTTACCAGTCAGGTACATTCTTAGGCGTTTAATATGCGGTGTTGAGTCCATTTCGTTGAGCAATGAGTAGCTCTTGTCTATTCCATATTTGGCTTAAGGAACTTTATCTGTGCTCATTTCAATCTCTGGTTTTATGCAGCACCCCAACTCACCTTTACCCTTAAGCAAGCATAAGTTGGTTTTCTAAATTTGAGACCCTGTTCTGTTCTGTAATTCAGTTCCTGTGTAGCCAAGTTTACATTCTGTGTATTACTGATATCTTATGATGTTTCTTTTTCTGTGTGACTTATTTCAGTTAGAATCATCATACCTGAATCCACTCATTGTGGTGCTAAGGGCCTGATGACACAGATTTCATTGCTGAGTGATATTGCTTTGTAAGTAAATACCACAACTTCTTTATCCATTTTTCACTTTCTGCGATGTTGAACTTGTACTGTAAAGGAGGTTCTTGTAAACGGAGCCGTTTCAAATTTTGGGGTGGCTGTGTCTTTTTGATTTTAATTTCCCTAAGCTATAGGACCATAAGTGGAAGTGCCCTAGGTTCTGTTGCTTTGTTTTTTAGATGTTTCAGGAAACACCATACACTTCCCCCGAGTGGTTGTTGGCAATTTACATCCCGCCCTTCAGCATAACAAGGCTCCCAGTTCTCAATGGCCTGTTGCCTTTCTGGATTTTACACTTTTTTCAGATGGCCCTTTTGACCGGGGGGAAGTGAGACTTCATTGTAGTGCAGATTTCCTTTGCAAGCTTGCTTGGTTGGCCAAAAAGGGCGTATGCGTTTTTTCCTGAATATATTCAGGAAAAAACGCATACGCCCTTTTTGGCCAAGTGCATCATTGTGGACGTTCTGCCTCTTTTCCTATGCTTTCAATGCAATTCCAGTCTACCTCCTGAAATCGGTTTCCTGCAATTCTGCCCCGCTTTCAAGTCCTCTTGGCAGCCTTACTTCAGTATATTTTTGGACGATAGCTGTCATTAATAACTCTGCAGGTTTGTGAATTACAGTGCCCCTGAGCTCCTTTCTTCAACTCGCTTTCTTTTGAGCTGGCCGCAACACCGCAGGATGGCTTCAGGCCCTAATCTGGTTCCGGTACGGCACGCTGAGCCTTTGGTTATTTCCTCTTCCTGGTGGGAAATGAGAGTTAAATTTGCCCGTCCAGACACCTCCAGCTAGCCTCTCATTGGTTCTCGCTATTCCTGTTCATCTTCCGCAGAAATTGCAAACTGGGCCAAACAGGAGGTTAAAGGCGCTGACTCTCCAAGTGGGGAGAGTGTTAGTAAAGCGTCTGGAATGTTGCACCCGAGTACCAGGGGAGGAAAACTGAGACATATTTGAACACGTCTCCCGTTCACATGGTTGATCATACTTGGGTTCCACATGCATGTTTTAGCTGAAGGAAGAATACCTTAAACCTGGAGAGTTGAGACCCGTGGAATGGGTACCATGCAATATGACTTCAAAGGGTCTTCATTTGCTCACCGAACCTCTCCAATCCTATCACTGCTGCGTTTATGCCCCTGTACACACACTTGATTCTCTTTTGGAGACATAGCAATCCATAGGTTTTAAGATACTTACTAGTCAGGTACATTCTTAGGCGTTTAATATGCAGTGTTGAGTCCATTTCGTTGAGCAAGGAGTAGCTCTTGTCTATTCCATATTTGGCTTAAGAAACTTTATCTGTGCTCATTTCAATCTCTGGTTTTATGCAGCACCCCAACTCACCTTTCCCCTTAAGCAAGCATAAGTTGGTTTTCTAAATTTGAGACCCTGTTCTGTTTTGGAATGCAGTTCCTGTGTAGCCAAGTTTACATTCCGTGTATTAGTGATATCTTATGATGTTTCTTTTTCTGTGTGACTTATTTCAGTTAGAATCATCGTACCTGAACCCACTCATTATGCTGCTACGGGCCTGATGACATAGATTTCATTGCCGAGTGATACTGCATTGTACGTAAGTACCACAAGTTCTTTATCCATTTTTCACTTTCTGTGATATTCAACTTGTACGGTAAACGAGGTTCTTGTAAACGGAGGCGTCCCAAACTTTGGGGTGGCTGTGTCTTTTTGATTTTAATTTCCCTAAGCTATAGGACCATAAGTGGAAGTGCCCTAGGCTCTGTTGCTTTGTTTTTTAGATATTTCAGGAAACACCATACACTTCTCCTGAGTGTCTGTTGGCAATTTACATCCCGCCCATCAGCATAACAAGGCTCCCAGTTCTCCATGGCCTGTCCTGCCTTTCTGGATTTTACACTTTTTTCAGATGGCCCTTTTGACCGGGGGGAAGTGAGACTTCATTGTAGTGCAGATTTCCTTTGCAAGCTTGCTTGGTTGGCCAAAAAGGGCGTATGCGTTTTTTCCTGAATATATTCAGGAAAAAACGCATACGCCCTTTTTGGCCAAGTGCATCATTGTGGACGTTCTGCCTCTTTTCCTATGCTTTCAATGCAATTCCAGTCTACCTCCTGAAATCGGTTTCCTGCAATTCTGCCCCGCTTTCAAGTCCTCTTGGCAGCCTTACTTCAGTCTATTTTTGGACGATAGCTGTCATTTATAACTCTGCAGGTTTGTGAATTACAGTGCCCCTGAGCTCCTTTCTTCAACTCGCTTTCTTGTGACCTGGCCGCAACACCGCAGGATGGCTTCAGGCCCTAATCTGGTTCCGGCACGGCACGCTGAGCCTTTGGTTATTTCCTCTTCCTGGTGGGAAATGAGAGTTAAATTTGCCCGTCCAGACACCTCCAGCTAGTCTCTCATTGGTTCTCGCTATTCCTGTTCATCTTCCGCAGAAATTGCAAACTGGGCCAAACAGGAGGTTAAAGGCGCTGACTCTCCAAGTGGGGAGAGTGTTAGTAAAGCGTCTGGAGTGTTGCACCCGAGTACCAGGGGAGGAAAACTGAGACATATTTGAACACGTCTCCCGTTCACATGGTTGATCATACTTGGGTTCCACATGCATGTTTTAGCTGAAGGAAGAATACCTTAAACCTGGAGAGTTGAGACCCGTGGAATGGGTACCATGCAATATGACTTCAAAGGGTCTTCATTTGCTCACCGAACCTCTCCAATCCTATCACTGGTGCGTTTATGCCCCTGTACACATGCTTGATTCTCTTTCGGAGACATAGCAGTCCATAGGTTTTAAGATACTTACCAGTCAGGTACATTCTTAGGCGTTTAATATGCGGTGTTGAGTCCATTTCGTTGAGCAATGAGTAGCTCTTGTCTATTCCATATTTGGCTTAAGGAACTTTATCTGTGCTCATTTCAATCTCTGGTTTTATGCAGCACCCCAACTCACCTTTACCCTTAAGCAAGCATAAGTTGGTTTTCTAAATTTGAGACCCTGTTCTGTTCTGTAATTCAGTTCCTGTGTAGCCAAGTTTACATTCCGTGTATTACTGATATCTTATGATGTTTCTTTTTCTGTGTGACTTATTTCAGTTAGAATCATCATACCTGAATCCACTCATTGTGCTGCTAAGGGCCTGATGACAGATTTCATTGCTGAGTGATATTGCTTTGTAAGTAAATACCACAACTTCTTTATCCATTTTTCACTTTCTGCGATGTTGAACTTGTACTGTAAACGAGGTTCTTGTAAACAGAGGCGTCCCAAACTTTGGGGTGGCTGTGTCTTTTTGATTTTAATTTCCCTAAGCTATAGGACCATAAGTGGAAGTGCCCTAGGCTCTGTTGCTTTGTTTTTTAGATGTTTCAGGAAACACCATACACTTCTCCCGAGTGGTTGTTGGCAATTTACATCCCGCCCATCAGCATAACAAGGCTCCCAGTTCTCCATGGCCTGTCCTGCCTTTCTGGATTTTACACTTTTTTCAGATGGCCCTTTTGACCGGGGGGAAGTGAGACTTCATTGTAGTGCAGATTTCCTTTGCAAGCTTGCTTGGTTGGCCAAAAAGGGCGTATGCGTTTTTTCTTGAATATATTCAGGAAAAAACGCATACGCCCTTTTTGGCCAAGTGCATCATTGTGGACGTTCTGCCTCTTTTCCTATGCTTTCAATGCAATTCCAGTCTACCTCCTGAAATCGGTTTCCTGCAATTCTGCCCCGCTTTCAAGTCCTCTTGGCAGCCTTACTTCAGTCTATTTTTGGACGATAGCTGTCATTTATAACTCTGCAGGTTTGTGAATTACAGTGCCCCTGAGCTCCTTTCTTCAACTCGCTTTCTTGTGACCTGGCCGCAACACCGCAGGATGGCTTCAGGCCCTAATCTGGTTCCGGCCCGGCATGCTGAGCCTTTGGTTAATTCCTCTTCCTGGTGGGAAATGAGAGTTAAATTTGCCCGTCCAGACACCTCCAGATAGCCTCTCATTGGTTCTCGCTATTCCTGTTCATCTTCCACAGAAATTGCAAACTGGGACAAACAGGAGGTTAAAGGGACTGACTCTCCAAGTGGGGAGAGTGTTAGTAAAGCGTCTGGAATGTTGCACCCGAGTACCAGGGGAGGAAAACTGAGACATATTTGAACACGTCTCCCGTTCACATGTTTGATCATACTCTGGGTTCCACATGCATGTTTTAGCTGAAGGAAGAATACCTTAAACCTGGAGACTTGAGACCCGTGTAATGGGTACCATGCAATATGACTTCAAAGGGTCTTCATTTGCTCACCGAACCTCTCCAATCCTATCACTGCTGCGTTTATGCCCCTGTACACACACTTGATTCTCTTTTGGAGACATAGCAATCCATAGGTTTTAAGATACTTACTAGTCAGGTACATTCTTAGGCGTTTAATATGGGGTTTTGAGTCCATTTCGTTGAGCAAGGAGTAGCTCTTGTCTATTCCATATTTGGCTTAAGAAACTTTATCTGTGCTCATTTCAATCTCTGGTTTTATGCAGCACCCCAACTCACCTTTCCCCTTAAGCAAGCATAAGTTGGTTTTCTAAATTTGAGACCCTGTTCTGTTTTGGAATGCAGTTCCTGTGTAGCCAAGTTTACATTCCGTGTATTAGTGATATCTTATGATGTTTCTTTTTCTGTGTGACTTATTTCAGTTAGAATCATCGTACCTGAACCCACTCATTATGCTGCTACGGGCCTGATGACATAGATTTCATTGCTGAGTGATACTGCATTGTACGTAAGTAGCACAAGTTCTTTATCCATTTTTCACTTTCTGTGATATTCAACTTGTACGGTAAACGAGGTTCTTGTAAACGGAGGCGTCCCAAACTTTGGGGTGGCTGTGTCTTTTTGATTTTAATTTCCCTAAGCTATAGGACCATAAGTGGAAGTGCCCTAGGCTCTGTTGCTTTGTTTTTTAGATATTTCAGGAAACACCATACACTTCTCCTGAGTGTCTGTTGGCAATTTACATCCCGCCCATCAGCATAACAAGGCTCCCAGTTCTCCATGGCCTGTCCTGCCTTTCTGGATTTTACACTTTTTTCAGATGGCCCTTTTGACCGGGGGGAAGTGAGACTTCATTGTAGTGCAGATTTCCTTTGCAAGCTTGCTTGGTTGGCCAAAAAGGGCGTATGCGTTTTTTCCTGAATATATTCAGGAAAAAACGCATACGCCCTTTTTGGCCAAGTGCATCATTGTGGACGTTCTGCCTCTTTTCCTATGCTTTCAATGCAATTCCAGTCTACCTCCTGAAATCGGTTTCCTGCAATTCTGCCCCGCTTTCAAGTCCTCTTGGCAGCCTTACTTCAGTCTATTTTTGGACGATAGCTGTCATTTATAACTCTGCAGGTTTGTGAATTACAGTGCCCCTGAGCTCCTTTCTTCAACTCGCTTTCTTGTGAGCTGGCCGCAACACCGCAGGATGGCTTCAGGCCCTAATCTGGTTCTGGCCCGGCATGCTGAGCCTTTGGTTAATTCCTCTTCCTGGTGGGAAATGAGAGTTAAATTTGCCCGTCCAGACACCTCCAGCTAGTCTCTCATTGGTTCTCGCTATTCCTGTTCATCTTCCGCAGAAATTGCAAACTGGGCCAAACAGGAGGTTAAAGGGACTGACTCTCCAAGTGGGGAGAGTGTTAGTAAAGCGTCTGGAATGTTGCACCCGAGTACCAGGGTACGAAAACTGAGACATATTTGAACACGTCTCCCGATCACATGGTTGATCATACTCTAGGTTCCACATGCATGTTTTAGCTGAAGGAAGAATACCTTAAACCTGGGTAGTTGAAACCCGTGGAATGGGTATCATGCAATATGACTTCAAAGGGTCTTCATTTGCTCACGAACCTCTCCAATCCTATCACTGCTGCGTTTATGCCCCTGTACACATGCTTGATTCTCTTTCAGAGACATAGCAATCCATAGGTTTTAAGATACTTACTAGTCAGGTACCTTCTTAGGCGTTTAATATGCGGTGTTGAGTCCATTTCGTTGAGCAAGGAGTAGCTCTTGTCTATTCCATATTTGACTTAAGGAACTTTATCTGTGCTCATTTCAATCTCTGGTTTTATGCAGCACCCCAACTCACCTTTACCCTTAAGCAAGCATAAGTTGGTTTTCTAAATTTGAGACCCTGTTCTGTTCTGTAATTCAGTTCCTGTGTAGCCAAGTTTACATTCTGTGTATTACTGATATCTTATGATGTTTCTTTTTCTGTGTGACTTATTTCAGTTAGAATCATCATACCTGAATCCACTCATTGTGGTGCTAAGGGCCTGATGACACAGATTTCATTGCTGAGTGATATTGCTTTGTAAGTAAATACCACAACTTCTTTATCCATTTTTCACTTTCTGCGATGTTGAACTTGTACTGTAAAGGAGGTTCTTGTAAACGGAGCCGTTTCAAATTTTGGGGTGGCTGTGTCTTTTTGATTTTAATTTCCCTAAGCTATAGGACCATAAGTGGAAGTGCCCTAGGTTCTGTTGCTTTGTTTTTTAGATGTTTCAGGAAACACCATACACTTCTCCCGAGTGGTTGTTGGCAATTTACATCCCGCCCTTCAGCATAACAAGGCTCCCATTTCTCCATGGCCTGTGCTGCCTTTCTGGATTTTACACTTTTTTCAGATGGCCCTTTTGACCGGGGGGAAGTGAGACTTCATTGTAGTGGAGATTTCCTTTGCAAGCTTGCTTGGTTGGCCAAAAAGGGCGTATGCGTTTTTTCCTGAATATATTCAGGAAAAAACGCATACGCCCTTTTTGCCCAAGTGCATCATTGTGGACGTTCTGCCTCTTTTCCTATGCTTTCAATGCAATTCCAGTCTACCTCCTGAAATCGGTTTCCTGCAATTCTGCCCCGCTTTCAAGTCCTCTTGGCAGCCTTACTTCAGTCTATTTTTGGACGATAGCTGTCATTTATAACTCTGCAGGTTTGTGAATTACAGTGCCCCTGAGCTCCTTTCTTCAACTCGCTTTCTTGTGACCTGGCCGCAACACCGCAGGATGGCTTCAGGCCCTAATCTGGTTCCGGCCCGGCATGCTGAGCCTTTGGTTAATTCCTCTTCCTGGTGGGAAATGAGAGTTAAATTTGCCCGTCCAGACACCTCCAGATAGCCTCTCATTGGTTCTCGCTATTCCTGTTCATCTTCCACAGAAATTGCAAACTGGGACAAACAGGAGGTTAAAGGGACTGACTCTCCAAGTGGGGAGAGTGTTAGTAAAGCGTCTGGAATGTTGCACCCGAGTACCAGGGGAGGAAAACTGAGACATATTTGAACACGTCTCCCGTTCACATGGTTGATCATACTCTGGGTTCCACATGCATGTTTTAGCTGAAGGAAGAATACCTTAAACCTGGAGAGTTGAGACCCGTGTAATGGGTACCATGCAATATGACTTCAAAGGGTCTTCATTTGCTCACCGAACCTCTCCAATCCTATCACTGCTGCGTTTATGCCCCTGTACACACACTTGATTCTCTTTTGGAGACATAGCAATCCATAGGTTTTAAGATACTTACTAGTCAGGTACATTCTTAGGCGTTTAATATGGGGTTTTGAGTCCATTTCGTTGAGCAAGGAGTAGCTCTTGTCTATTCCATATTTGGCTTAAGAAACTTTATCTGTGCTCATTTCAATCTCTGGTTTTATGCAGCACCCCAACTCACCTTTCCCCTTAAGCAAGCATAAGTTGGTTTTCTAAATTTGAGACCCTGTTCTGTTTTGGAATTCAGTTCCTGTGTAGCCAAGTTTACATTCCGTGTATTAGTGATATCTTATGATGTTTCTTTTTCTGTGTGACTTATTTCAGTTAGAATCATCGTACCTGAACCCACTCATTATGCTGCTACGGGCCTGATGACATAGATTTCATTGCTGAGTGATACTGCATTGTACGTAAGTACCACAAGTTCTTTATCCATTTTTCACTTTCTGTGATATTCAACTTGTACGGTAAACGAGGTTCTTGTAAACGGAGGCGTCCCAAACTTTGGGGTGGCTGTGTCTTTTTGATTTTAATTTCCCTAAGCTATAGGACCATAAGTGGAAGTGCCCTAGGCTCTGTTGCTTTGTTTTTTAGATATTTCAGGAAACACCATACACTTCTCCTGAGTGTCTGTTGGCAATTTACATCCCGCCCATCAGCATAACAAGGCTCCCAGTTCTCCATAGCCTGTCCTGCCTTTCTGGATTTTACACTTTTTTCAGATGGCCCTTTTGACCGGGGGGAAGTGAGACTTCATTGTAGTGCAGATTTCCTTTGCAAGCTTGCTTGGTTGGCCAAAAAGGGCGTATGCGTTTTTTCCTGAATATATTCAGGAAAAAACGCATACGCCCTTTTTGGCCAAGTGCATCATTGTGGACGTTCTGCCTCTTTTCCTATGCTTTCAATGCAATTCCAGTCTACCTCCTGAAATCGGTTTCCTGCAATTCTGCCCCGCTTTCAAGTCCTCTTGGCAGCCTTACTTCAGTCTATTTTTGGACGATAGCTGTCATTTATAACTCTGCAGGTTTGTGAATTACAGTGCCCCTGAGCTCCTTTCTTCAACTCGCTTTCTTGTGAGCTGGCCGCAACACCGCAGGATGGCTTCAGGCCCTAATCTGGTTCTGGCCCGGCATGCTGAGCCTTTGGTTAATTCCTCTTCCTGGTGGGAAATGAGAGTTAAATTTGCCCGTCCAGACACCTCCAGCTAGTCTCTCATTGGTTCTCGCTATTCCTGTTCATCTTCCGCAGAAATTGCAAACTGGGCCAAACAGGAGGTTAAAGGGACTGACTCTCCAAGTGGGGAGAGTGTTAGTAAAGCGTCTGGAATGTTGCACCCGAGTACCAGGGTACGAAAACTGAGACATATTTGAACACGTCTCCCGATCACATGGTTGATCATACTCTAGGTTCCACATGCATGTTTTAGCTGAAGGAAGAATACCTTAAACCTGGGTAGTTGAAACCCGTGGAATGGGTATCATGCAATATGACTTCAAAGGGTCTTCATTTGCTCACGAACCTCTCCAATCCTATCACTGCTGCGTTTATGCCCCTGTACACATGCTTGATTCTCTTTCAGAGACATAGCAATCCATAGGTTTTAAGATACTTACTAGTCAGGTACCTTCTTAGGCGTTTAATATGCGGTGTTGAGTCCATTTCGTTGAGCAAGGAGTAGCTCTTGTCTATTCCATATTTGACTTAAGGAACTTTATCTGTACTCATTTCAATCTCTGGTTTTATGCAGCACCCCAACTCACCTTTACCCTTAAGCAAGCATAAGTTGGTTTTCTAAATTTGAGACCCTGTTCTGTTCTGTAATTCAGTTCCTGTGTAGCCAAGTTTACATTCTGTGTATTACTGATATCTTATGATGTTTCTTTTTCTGTGTGACTTATTTCAGTTAGAATCATCATACCTGAATCCACTCATTGTGGTGCTAAGGGCCTGATGACACAGATTTCATTGCTGAGTGATATTGCTTTGTAAGTAAATACCACAACTTCTTTATCCATTTTTCACTTTCTGCGATGTTGAACTTGTACTGTAAAGGAGGTTCTTGTAAACGGAGCCGTTTCAAATTTTGGGGTGGCTGTGTCTTTTTGATTTTAATTTCCCTAAGCTATAGGACCATAAGTGGAAGTGCCCTAGGTTCTGTTGCTTTGTTTTTTAGATGTTTCAGGAAACACCATACACTTCTCCCGAGTGGTTGTTGGCAATTTACATCCCGCCCTTCAGCATAACAAGGCTCCCATTTCTCCATGGCCTGTGCTGCCTTTCTGGATTTTACACTTTTTTCAGATGGCCCTTTTGACCGGGGGGAAGTGAGACTTCATTGTAGTGGAGATTTCCTTTGCAAGCTTGCTTGGTTGGCCAAAAAGGGCGTATGCGTTTTTTCCTGAATATATTCAGGAAAAAACGCATACGCCCTTTTTGCCCAAGTGCATCATTGTGGACGTTCTGCCTCTTTTCCTATGCTTTCAATGCAATTCCAGTCTACCTCCTGAAATCGGTTTCCTGCAATTCTGCCCCGCTTTCAAGTCCTCTTGGCAGCCTTACTTCAGTCTATTTTTGGACGATAGCTGTCATTTATAACTCTGCAGGTTTGTGAATTACAGTGCCCCTGAGCTCCTTTCTTCAACTCGCTTTCTTTTGAGCTGGCCGCAACACCGCAGGATGGCTTCATGCCCTAATCTGGTTCCGGTACGGCACGCTGAGCCTTTGGTTATTTCCTCTTCCTGGTGGGAAATGAGAGTTAAATTTGCCCGTCCAGACACCTCCAGCTAGCCTCTCATTGGTTCTCGCTATTCCTGTTCATCTTCCGCAGAAATTGCAAATTGGGCCAAACAGGAGGTTAAAGGCGCTGACTCTCCAAGTGGGGAGACTGTTAGTAAAGCGTCTGGAATGTTGCACCCGAGTACCAGGGGAGGAAAACTGAGACATATTTGAACACGTCTCCCGATCACATGGTTGATCATACTCTGGGTTCCACATGCATGTTTTAGCTGAAGGAAGAATACCTAAAACCTGGGTAGTTGAAACCCGTGAATGGGTACCATGCAATATGACTTCAAAGGGTCTTCATTTGCTCACCGAACCTCTCCAATCCTATCACTGCTGCGTTTATGCCCCTGTACACATGCTTGATTCTCTTTCGGAGACATAGCAATCCATAGGTTTTAAGATACTTACTAGTCAGGCACATTCTTAGGCGTTTAATATGCGGTGTTGAGTCCATTTCATTGAGCAAGGAGTAGCTCTTGTCTATTCCATATTTGACTTAAGGAACTTTATCTGTGCTCATTTCAATCTCTGGTTTTATGCAGCACCCCAACTCACCTTTACCCTTAAGCAAGCATAGTTGGTTTTCTAAATTTGAGACCCTGTTCTGTTCTGTAATTCAGTTCCTGTGTAGCCAAGTTTACATTCCGTGTATTACTGATATCTTATGATGTTTCTTTTTCTGTGTGACCTACTTCAGTTAGAATCATCATACCTGAATCCACTCATTATGCTGCTAGGGGCCTGATGACACAGATTTCATTGCTGAGTGATATTGCTTTGTAAGTAAATACCACAACTTCTTTATCCATTTTTCACTTTCTGCGATGTTGAACTTGTACTGTAAACGAGGTTCTTGTAAACAGAGCCGTTCCAAACTTTGGGGTGGCTGTGTCTTTTTGATTTTAATTTCCCTAAGCTATAGGACCATAAGTGGAAGTGCCCTAGGCTCTGTTGCTTTGTTTTTTAGATGTTTCAAGAAACACCATACACTTCTCCCAAGTGTCTGTTGTCAATTTACATCCCGCCCATCAGCATAACAAGGCTCCCAGTTCTCAATGGCCTGTTGCCTTTCTGGATTTTACACTTTTTTCAGATGGCCCTTTTGACCGGGGGGGAAGTGAGACTTCATTGTAGTGCAGATTTCCTTTGCAAGCTTGCTTGGTTGGCCAAAAAGGGCGTATGCGTTTTTTCCTGAATATATTCAGGAAAAAACGCATACGCCCTTTTTGGCCAAGTGCATCATTGTGGACGTTCTGCCTCTTTTCCTATGCTTTCAATGCAATTCCAGTCTACCTCCTGAAATCGGTTTCCTGCAATTCTGCCCCGCTTTCAAGTCCTCTTGGCAGCCTTACTTCAGTCTATTTTTGGACGATAGCTGTCATTTATAACTCTGCAGGTTTGTGAATTACAGTGCCCCTGAGCTCCTTTCTTCAACTCGCTTTCTTTTGAGCTGGCCGCAACACCGCAGGATGGCTTCAGGCCCTAATCTGGTTCCGGTACGGCACGCTGAGCCTTTGGTTATTTCCTCTTCCTGGTGGGAAATGAGAGTTAAATTTGCCCGTCCAGACACCTCCAGCTAGCCTCTCATTGGTTCTCGCTATTCCTGTTCATCTTCCGCAGAAATTGCAAACTGGGCCAAACAGGAGGTTAAAGGCGCTGACTCTCCAAGTGGGGAGAGTGTTAGTAAAGCGTCTGGAATGTTGCACCCGAGTACCAGGGGAGGAAAACTGAGACATATTTGAACACGTCTCCCGTTCACATGGTTGATCATACTTGGGTTCCACATGCATGTTTTAGCTGAAGGAAGAATACCTTAAACCTGGAGAGTTGAGACCCGTGGAATGGGTACCATGCAATATGACTTCAAAGGGTCTTCATTTGCTCACCGAACCTCTCCAATCCTATCACTGCTGCGTTTATGCCCCTGTACACATGCTTGATTCTCTTTCGGAGACATAGCAATCCATAGGTTTTAAGATACTTACTAGTCAGGTACATTCTTAGGCGTTTAATATGCAGTGTTGAGTCCATTTCGTTGAGCAAGGAGTAGCTCTTGTCTATTCCATATTTGGCTTAAGGAACTTTATCTGTGCTCATTTCAATCTCTGGTTTTATGCAGCAACCCAACTCACCTTTCCCCTTAAGCAAGCTAAGTTGGTTTTCTAAATTTGAGAACCTGTTCTATTTTGGAATTCAGTTCCTGTGTAGTCAAGTTTACATTCCGTGTATTAGTGATATCTTATGATGTTTCTTTTTCTGTGTGACTTATTTCAGTTAGAATCATCGTACCTGAATCTACTCATTATGCTGCTACGGGCCTGATGACATAGATTTCATTGCTGAGTGATACTGCATTGTACGTAAGTACCACAAGTTCTTTATCCATTTTTCACTTTCTGCGATGTTGAACTTGTACTGTAAACGAGGTTCTTGTAAACAGAGCCGTTCCAAACTTTGGGGTGGCTGTGTCTTTTTGATTTTAATTTCCCTAAGCTATAGGACCATAAGTGGAAGTGCCCTAGGCTCTGTTGCTTTGTTTTTTAGATGTTTCAGGAAACACCATACACTTCTCCCAAGTGTCTGTTGGCAATTTACATCCCGCCCATCAGCATAACAAGGCTCCCAGTTCTCAATGTCCTGTTGCCTTTCTGGATTTTACACTTTTTGCAGATGGCCCTTTTGACCGGGGGGAAGTGAGACTTCATTGTAGTGCAGATTTCCTTTGCAAGCTTGCTTGGTTGGCCAAAAAGGGCGTATGCGTTTTTTCCTGAATATATTCAGGAAAAAACGCATACGCCCTTTTTGGCCAAGTGCATCATTGTGGACGTTCTGCCTCTTTTCCTATGCTTTCAATGCAATTCCAGTCTACCTCCTGAAATCGGTTTCCTGCAATTCTGCCCCGCTTTCAAGTCCTCTTGGCAGCCTTACTTCAGTCTATTTTTGGACGATAGCTGTCATTTATAACTCTGCAGGTTTGTGAATTACAGTGCCCCTGAGCTCCTTTCTTCAACTCGCTTTCTTGTGACCTGGCCGCAACACCGCAGGATGGCTTCAGTCCCTAATCTGGTTCCGGCACGGCACGCTGAGCCTTTGGTTAATTCCTCTTCCTGGTGGGAAATGAGAGTTAAATTTGCCCGTCCAGACACCTCCAGCTAGTCTCTCATTGGTTCTCGCTATTCCTGTTCACCTTCCGCAGAAATTGCAAACTGGGCCAAACAGGAGGTTAAAGGCGCTGACTCTCCAAGTGGGGAGAGTGTTAGTAAAGCGTCTGGAATGTTGCACCCGAGTACCAGGGGAGGAAAACTGAGACATATTTGAACACGTCTCCCGTTCACATGGTTGATCATACTTGGGTTCCACATGCATGTTTTAGCTGAAGGAAGAATACCTTAAACCTGGAGAGTTGAGACCCATGTAATGGGTACCATGCAATATGACTTCAAAGGGTCTTCATTTGCTCACCGAACCTCTCCAATCCTATCACTGCTGCGTTTATGCCCCTGTACACATGCTTGATTCTCTTTCGGAGACATAGCAATCCACAGGTTTTAAGATACTTACTAGTCAGGTACATTCTTAGGCGTTTAATATGCGGTGTTGAGTCCATTTCGTTGAGCAAGGAGTAGCTCTTGTCTATTCCATATTTGACTTAAGGAACTTTATCTGTGCTCATTTCAATCTCTGGTTTTATGCAGCACCCCAACTCACCTTTACCCTTAAGCAAGCATAAGTTGGTTTTCTAAATTTGAGACCCTGTTCTGTTCTGTAATTCAGTTCCTGTGTAGCCAAGTTTACATTCCGTGTATTATTGATATCTTATGATGTTTCTTTTTCTGTGTGACTTATTTCAGTTAGAATCATCATACCTATATCCACTCATTGTGCTGCTAAGGGCCTGATGACACAGATTTCATTGCTGATTGATATTGCTTTGTAAGTAAATACCACAACTTCTTTATCCATTTTTCACTTTCTGCGATGTTGAACTTGTACTGTAAACGAGGTTCTTGTAAACAGAGCTGTTCGAAACTTTGGGGTGGCTGTGTCTTTTTGATTTTAAATTCCCTAAGCTATAGGACCATAAGTGGAAGTGCCCTAGGCTCTGTTGCTTTGTTTTTTAGATGTTTCAGGAAACACCATACACTTCTCCCGAGTGGTTGTTGGCAATTTACATCCCACCCTTCAGCATAACAAGGCTCCCAGTTCTCCATGGCCTGCCCTGCCTTTCTGGATTTTACACTTTTTTCAGATGCCCCTTTTGACTGGGGGGTAGTGAGACTTCACTGTAGAGCAGATTTCCTTTGCAAGCTTGCTTGGTTGGCCAAAAAGGGCGTATGCGTTTTTTCCTGAATATATTCAGGAAAAAACGCATACGCCCTTTTTGCCCAAGTGCATCATTGTGGACGTTCTGCCTCTTTTCCTATGCTTTCAATGCAATTCCAGTCTACCTCCTGAAATCGGTTTCCTGCAATTCTGCCCCGCTTTCAAGTCCTCTTGGCAGCCTTACTTCAGTCTATTTTTGGACGATAGCTGTCATTTATAACTCTGCAGGTTTGTGAATTACAGTGCCCCTGAGCTCCTTTCTTCAACTCGCTTTCTTTTGAGCTGGCCGCAACACGGCAGGATGGCTTCAGGCCCTAATCTGGTTCCGGCACGGCACGCTGAGCCTTTGGTTATTTCCTCTTCCTGGTGGGAAATGAGAGTTAAATTTGCCCGTCCAGACACCTCCAGCTAGCCTCTCATTGGTTCTCGCTATTCCTGTTCATCTTCCGCAGAAATTGCAAACTGAGCCAAACAGGATGTTAAAGGCGCTGACTCTCCAAGTGGGGAGAGTGTTAGTAAAGTGTCTGGAATGTTGCACCCGAGTACCAGGGGAGGAAAACTGAGACATATTTGAACACGTCTCCCGTTCACATGGTTGATCATACTTGGGTTCCACATGCATGTTTTAGCTGAAGGAAGAATACCTTAAACCTGGAGAGTTGAGACCTGTGTAATGGGTACCATGCAATATGACTTCAAAGGGTCTTCACTTGCTCACCGAACCTCTCCAATCCTATCACTGCTGCGTTTATGCCCCTGTACACACGCTTGATTCTCTTTTGGAGACATAGCAATCCATAGGTTTTACGATACTTACTAGTCAGGTACACTCTTAGGCGTTTAATATGCGGTGTTGAGTCCATTTCGTTGAGCAAGGAGTAGCTCTTGTCTATTCCATATTTGAATTAAGGAACTTTATCTGTGGTCATTTCAATCTCTGGTTTTATGCAGCACCCCAACTCACCTTTACCCTTGAGCAAGCATAAGTTGGTTTTCTAAATTTGAGACCCTGTTCTGTTCTGTAATTCAGTTCCTGTGTAGCCTAGTTTACATTCCGTGTATTACTGATATCTTATGATGTTTCTTTTTCTGTGTGACTTATTCAAGTTAGAATCATCGTACCTGAATCCACTCATTATGCTGCTACGGGCCTGATGACATAGATTTCATTGCTGAGTGATACTGCATTGTACGTAAATACCAAAACTTCTTTATCCATTTTTCACTTTCTGCAATGTTGAACTTGTACTGTAAACGAGGTTCTTGTAAACAGAGGCTTCCCAAACTTTGGGGTGGCTGTGTCTTTTCGATTTTAATTTCCCTAAGCTATAGGACCATAAGTGGAAGTGCCCTAGGCTCTGTTGCTTTGTTTTTTAGATGTTTCAGGAAACACCATACACTTCTCCCTAGTGTCTGTTGGCAATTTACATCCCGCCCATCAGCATAACAAGGCTCCCAGTTCTCCACGGCCTGTCCTGCCTTTCTGGATTTTACACTTTTTTCAGATGCCCCTTTTGACCGGGGGGAAGTGAGACTTCATTGTAGTGCAGATTTCCTTTGCAAGCTTGCTTGGTTGGCCAAAAAGGGCGTATGCGTTTTTTCCTGAATATATTCAGGAAAAAACGCATACGCCCTTTTTGGCCAAGTGCATCATTGTGGACGTTCTGCCTCTTTTCCTATGCTTTCAATGCAATTCCAGTCTACCTCCTGAAATCGGTTTCCTGCAATTCTGCCCCGCTTTCAAGTCCTCTTGGCAGCCTTACTTCAGTCTATTTTTGGACGATAGCTGTCATTTATAACTCTGCAGGTTTGTGAATTACAGTGCCCCTGAGCTCCTTTCTTCAACTCGCTTTCTTTTGAGCTGGCCGCAACACCGCAGGATGGCTTCAGGCCCTAATCTGGTTCCGGCACGGCACGCTGAGCCTTTGGTTATTTCCTCTTCCTGGTGGGAAATGAGAGTTAAATTTGCCCGTCCAGACACCTCCAGCTAGCCTCTCATTGGTTCTCGCTATTCCTGTTCATCTTCCGCAGAAATTGCAAACTGAGCCAAACAGGATGTTAAAGGCGCTGACTCTCCAAGTGGGGAGAGTGTTAGTAAAGTGTCTGGAATGTTGCACCCGAGTACCAGGGGAGGAAAACTGAGACATATTTGAACACGTCTCCCGTTCACATGGTTGATCATACTTGGGTTCCACATGCATGTTTTAGCTGAAGGAAGAATACCTTAAACCTGGAGAGTTGAGACCTGTGTAATGGGTACCATGCAATATGACTTCAAAGGGTCTTCACTTGCTCACCGAACCTCTCCAATCCTATCACTGCTGCGTTTATGCCCCTGTACACACGCTTGATTCTCTTTTGGAGACATAGCAATCCATAGGTTTTACGATACTTACTAGTCAGGTACACTCTTAGGCGTTTAATATGCGGTGTTGAGTCCATTTCGTTGAGCAAGGAGTAGCTCTTGTCTATTCCATATTTGAATTAAGGAACTTTATCTGTGGTCATTTCAATCTCTGGTTTTATGCAGCACCCCAACTCACCTTTACCCTTGAGCAAGCATAAGTTGGTTTTCTAAATTTGAGACCCTGTTCTGTTCTGTAATTCAGTTCCTGTGTAGCCTAGTTTACATTCCGTGTATTACTGATATCTTATGATGTTTCTTTTTCTGTGTGACTTATTCAAGTTAGAATCATCGTACCTGAATCCACTCATTATGCTGCTACGGGCCTGATGACATAGATTTCATTGCTGAGTGATACTGCATTGTACGTAAATACCAAAACTTCTTTATCCATTTTTCACTTTCTGCAATGTTGAACTTGTACTGTAAACGAGGTTCTTGTAAACAGAGGCTTCCCAAACTTTGGGGTGGCTGTGTCTTTTCGATTTTAATTTCCCTAAGCTATAGGACCATAAGTGGAAGTGCCCTAGGCTCTGTTGCTTTGTTTTTTAGATGTTTCAGGAAACACCATACACTTCTCCCTAGTGTCTGTTGGCAATTTACATCCCGCCCATCAGCATAACAAGCCTCCCAGTTCTCCACGGCCTGTCCTGCCTTTCTGGATTTTACACTTTTTTCAGATGCCCCTTTTGACCGGGGGGAAGTGAGACTTCATTGTAGTGCAGATTTCCTTTGCAAGCTTGCTTGGTTGGCCAAAAAGGGCGTATGCGTTTTTTCCTGAATATATTCAGGAAAAAACGCATACGCCCTTTTTGGCCAAGTGCATCATTGTGGACGTTCTGCCTCTTTTCCTATGCTTTCAATGCAATTCCAGTCTACCTCCTGAAATCGGTTTCCTGCAATTCTGCCCCGCTTTCAAGTCCTCTTGGCAGACTTACTTCAGTCTATTTTTGGACGATAGCTGTCATTTATAACTCTGCAGGTTTGTGAATTACAGTGCCCCTGAGCTCCTTTCTTCAACTCGCTTTCTTGTGACCTGGCCGCAACACCGCAGGATGGCTTCAGGCCCTAATCTGGTTCCGGTACGGCACGCTGAGCCTTTGGTTATTTCCTCTTCCTGGTGGGAAATGAGAGTTAAATTTGCCCGTCCAGACACCTCCAGCTAGTCTCTCATTGGTTCTCGCTATTCCTGTTCATCTTCCTCAGAAATTGCAAACTGGGCCAAACAGGAGGTTAAAGGCGCTGACTCTCCAAGTGGGGAGAGTGTTAGTAAAGCGTCTGGAATGTTACACCCGAGTACCAGGGGAGGAGAACTGAGACATATTTGAACACGTCTCCCATTCACATGGTTGATCATACTTGGGTTCCTCATGCATGTTTTAGCTGAAGGAAGAATACCTTAAACCTGGAGAGTTAAGACCCGTGTAATGGGTACCATGCAATATGACTTCAAAGGGTCTTCATTTGCTCACCGAACCTCTCCAATCCTATCACTGCTGCGTTTATGCCCCTGTACACATGCTTGATTCTCTTTCGGAGACATAGCAATCCATAGGTTTTAAGATACTTACTAGTCAGTTACATTCTTAGGCGTTTAATATGCGGTGTTGAGTCCATTTCGTTGAGCAAGGAGTAGCTCTTGTCTATTCCATATTTGGCTTAAGGAACTTTATCTGTGCTCATTTCAATCTCTGGTTTTATGCAGCAACCCAACTCACCTTTCCCCTTAAGCAAGCTAAGTTGGTTTTCTAAATTTGAGAACCTCTTCTATTTTGGAATTCAGTTCCTGTGTAGCCAAGTTTACATTCCGTGTAATAGTGATATCTTATGATGTTTCTTTTTCTGTGTGACTTATTTCAGTTAGAATCATCGTACCTGAATCTACTCATTATGCTGCTACGGACCTGATGACATAGATTTCATTGCTGAGTGATACTGCATTGTACGTAAGTACCACAAGTTCTTTATCCATTTTTCACTTTCTGCGATGTTGAACTTGTACTGTAAACGAGGTTGTTGTAAACAGAGCCATTCCAAACTTTGGGGTGGCTGTGTCTTTTTGATTTTAATTTCCCTAAGCTAAGGGACCATAAGTGGAAGTGCCCTAGGCTTTGTTGCTTTGTTTTTTAGATGTTTCAGGAAACACCATACACTTCTCCCGAGTGTCTGTTGCCAATTTACATCCCGCCCATCAGCATAACAAGGCTCCCAGTTCTCCATGGCCTGTCCTGCCTTTCTGGATTTTACACTTTTTTCAGATGGCCCTTTTGACCGGGGGGAAGTGAGACTTCATTGTAGTGCAGATTTCCTTTGCAAGCTTGCTTGGTTGGCCAAAAAGGGCGTATGCGTTTTTTCCTGAATATATTCAGGAAAAAACGCATACGCCTTTTTTGGCCAAGTGCATCATTATGGACGTTCTGCCTCTTTTCCTATGCTTTCAATGCAATTCCAGTCTACCTCCTGAAATCGGTTTCCTGCAATTCTGCCCCGCTTTCAAGTCCTCTTGGCAGCCTTACTTCAGTCTATTTTTGGACGATAGCTGTCATTTATAACTCTGCAGGTTTGTGAATTACAGTGTCCCTGAGCTCCTTTCTTCAACTCGCTTTCTTGTGACCTGGCCGCAACACCGCAGGATGGCTTCAGGCCCTAATCTGGTTCCGGCACGGCACGCTGAGCCTTTGGTTAATTCCTCTTCCTGGTGGGAAATGAGAGTTAAATTTGCCCGTCCAGACACCTCCACCTAGTCTCTCATTGGTTCTCGCTATTCCTGTTCACCTTCCGCAGAAATTGCAAACAGGGCCAAACAGGAGGTTAAAGGCGCTGACTCTCCAAGTGGGGAGAGTGTTAGTAAAGCGTCTGGAATGTTGCACCCGAGTACCAGGGGAGGAAAACTGAGACATATTTGAACACGTCTCCCGTTCACATGGTTGATCATACTTGGGTTCCACATGCATGTTTTAGCTGAAGGAAGAATACCTTAAACCTGGAGAGTTGAGACCCGTGTAATGGGTACCATGCAATATGACTTCAAAGGGTCTTCATTTGCTCACCGAACCTCTCCAATCCTATCACTGCTGCGTTTATGCCCCTGTACACATGCTTGATTCTCTTTCGGAGACATAGCAATCCATAGGTTTTAAGATACTTACTAGTCAGGTACATACTTAGGCATTTAATATGCGGTGTTGAGTCCATTTTGTTGACCAAGGAGTAGCTCTTGTCTATTCCATATTTGACTTAAGGAACTTTATCTGTGCTCATTTCAATCTCTGGTTTTATGCAGCACCCCAACTCACCTTTAGCCTTAAGCAAGCATAAGTTGGTTTTCTAAATTTGAGACCCTGTTCTGTTCTGTAATTCAGTTCCTGTGTAGCCAAGTTTACATTCCGTGTATTATTGATATCTTATGATGTTTCTTTTTCTGTGTGACTTATTTCAGTTAGAATCATCATACCTGAATCCACTCATTGTGCTGCTAAGGGCCTGATGACATAGATTTCATTGCTGAGTGATATTGCTTTGTAAGTAAATACCACAACTTCTTTATCCATTTTTCACTTTCTGCGATGTTGAACTTGTACTGTAAACGAGGTTCTTGTAAACAGAGCTGTTCGAAACTTTGGGGTGGCTGTGTCTTTTTGATTTTAAATTCCCTAAGCTATAGGACCATAAGTGGAAGTGCCCTAGGCTCTGTTGCTTTGTTTTTTAGATGTTTCAGGAAACACCATACACTTCTCCCGAGTGGTTGTTGGCAATTTACATCCCACCCTTCAGCATAACAAGGCTCCCAGTTCTCCATGGCCTGTCCTGCCTTTCTGGATTTTACACTTTTTTCAGATGCCCCTTTTGACTGGGGGGTAGTGAGACTTCATTTTAGAGCAGATTTCCTTTGCAAGCTTGCTTGGTTGGCCAAAAAGGGCGTATGCGTTTTTTCCTGAATATATTCAGGAAAAAACGCATACGCCCTTTTTGGCCAAGTGCATCATTGTGGACGTTCTGCCTCTTTTCCTATGCTTTCAATGCAATTCCAGTCTACCTCCTGAAATCGGTTTCCTGCAATTCTGCCCCGCTTTCAAGTCCTCTTGGCAGCCTTACTTCAGTCTATTTTAGGACGATAGCTGTCATTTATAACTCTGCAGGTTTGTGAATTACAGTGCCCCTGAGTTCCGTTCTTCAACTCGCTTTCTTGTGACCGGGCCGCAACACCGCAGGATGGCTTCAGGCCCTAATCTGGTTCCGGCACGGCACGCTGAGCCTTTGGTTATTTCCTCTTCCTGGTGGGAAATGAGAGTTAAATTTGCCCGTCCAGACACCTCCAGCTAGCCTCTCATTGGTTCTCGCTATTCCTGTTCATCTTCCGCAGAAATTGCAAACTGGGCCAAACAGGAGGTTAAAGGCGCTGACTCTCCAAGTGGGGAGAGTGTTAGTAAAGCGTCTGGAATGTTGCACCCGAGTACCAGGGGAGGAAAACTGAGACATATTTGAACACGGCTCCCGATCTCATGGTTGATCATACTCTGGGTTCCACATGCATGTTTGAGCTGAAGGAAGAATACCTAAAACCTGGGTAGTTGAAACCCGTGGAATGGGTACCATGCAATATGACTTCAAAGGGTCTTCACTTGCTCACCGAACCTCTCCAATCCTATCACTGCTGCGTTTATGCCCCTGTACACACGCTTGATTCTCTTTTGGAGACATAGCAATCCATAGGTTTTACGATACTTACTAGTCAGGTACATTCTTAGGCGTTTAATATGCGGTGTTGAGTCCATTTCGTTGAGCAAGGAGTAGCTCTTGTCTATTCCATATTTGACTTAAGGAAATTTATCTGTGGTCATTTCAATCTCTGGTTTTATGCAGCACCCCAACTCACCTTTACCCTTAAACAAGCATAAGTTGGTTTTCTAAATTTGAGACCCTGTTCTGTTCTGTAATTCAGTTCCTGTGTAGCCAAGTTTACATTCCGTGTATTACTGATATCTTATGATGTTTCTTTTTCTGTGTGACTTATTTCAGTTAGAATCATCGTACCTGAATCCACTCATTATGCTGCTACGGGCCTGATGACACAGATTTCATTGCTGAGTGATACTGCATTGTACGTAAATACCAAAACTTCTTTATCCATTTTTCACTTTCTGCGATGTTGAACTTGTACTGTAAACGAGGTTCTTGTAAACAGAGGCGTCCCAAACTTTGGGGTGGCTGTGTCTTTTTGATTTTAATTTCCCTAAGCTATAGGACCAAAAGTGGAAGTGCCCTAGGCTCTGTTGCTTTGCTTTTAGATGTTTCAGGAAACACCATACACTTCTCCCTAGTGTCTGTTGGCAATTTACATCCCGCCCATCAGCATAACAAGGCTCCCAGTTCTCCACGGCCTGTCCTGCCTTTCTGGATTTTACACTTTTTTCAGATGGCCCTTTTGACCGGGGGGAAGTGAGACTTCATTGTAGTGCAGATTTCCTTTGCAAGCTTGCTTGGTTGGCCAAAAAGGGCGTATGCGTTTTTTCCTGAATATATTCAGGAAAAAACGCATACGCCCTTTTTGGCCAAGTGCATCATTGTGGACGTTCTGCCTCTTTTGCTATGTTTTCAATGCAATTCCAGTCTACCTCCTGAAATTGGTTTCCTGCAATTCTGCCCCGCTTTCAAGTCCTCTTGGCAGCCTTACTTCAGTCTATTTTTGGACGATAGCTGTCATTTATAACTCTGCAGGTTTGTGAATTACAGTGCCCCTGAGCTCCTTTCTTCAACTCGCTTTCTTGTGACCTGGCCGCAACACCGCAGGATGGCTTCAGGCCCTAATCTGGTTCTGGCCCGGCATGCTGAGCCTTTGGTTAATTCTTCTTACTGGTGGGAAATGAGAGTTAAATTTGCCCGTCCAGACACCTCCAGCTAGTCTCTCATTGGTTCTCGCTATTCCTGTTCATCTTCCGCAGAAATTGCAAACTGGGCCAAACAGGAGGTTAAAGGGACTGACTCTCCAAGTCGGGAGAGTGTTAGTAAAGCGTCTGGAATGTTGCATCCGAGTACCAGGGGAGGAAAACTGAGACATATTTGAACACGTCTCCCGTTCACATGGTTGATCATACTCTGGGTTCCACATGCATGTTTTAGCTGAAGGAAGAATACCTTAAACCAGGAGAGTTGAGACCCGTGTAATGGGTACCATGCAATATGACTTCAAAGGGTCTTCATTTGCTCACCGAACCTCTCCAATCCTATCACTGCTGCGTTTATGCCCCTGTACACATGCTTGATTCTCTTTCGGAGACATAGCAATCCATAGGTTTTAAGATACTTACTAGTCAGGTACATTCTTAGGCGTTTAATATGGGGTGTTGAGTCCATTTCGTTGAGCAAGGAGTAGCTCTTGTCTATTCCATATTTGGTTTAAGGAACTTTATCTGTGCTCATTTCAATCTCTGGTTTTATGCAGCACCCCAACTCACCTTTACCCTTAAGCAAGCATAAGTTGGTTTTCTAAATTTGAGACCCTGTTCTGTTTTGGAATTCAGTTCCTGTGTAGCCAAGTTTACATTCCGTGTATTAGTGATATCTTATGATGTTTCTTTTTCTGTGTGACTTATTTCAGTTAGAATCATCGTACCTGAATCCACTCATTGTGCTGCTACGGGCCTGATGACACAGATTTCATTGCTGAGTGATACTGCATTGTACGTAAGTACCACAAGTTCTTATCCATTTTTCACTTTCTGTGATATTGAATTTGTACGGTAAACGAGGTTCTTGTAAACAGAGGCGTCCCAAACTTTGGGGTGGCTGTGTCTTTTTGATTTTAATTTCCCTAAGCTATAGGACCATAAGTGGAAGTGCCCTAGGCTCTGTTGCTTTGTTTTTTAGATGTTTCAGGAAACACCATACACTTCTCCCGAGTGTCTGTTGGCAATTTACATCCCGCTCACCAGCATAACAAGGCTCCCAGTTCTCCATGGCCTGTCCTGCCTTTCTGGATTTTACACTTTTTTCAGATGGCCCTTTTGACCCGGGGGAAGTGAGACTTCATTGTAGTGCAGATTTCCTTTGCAAGCTTGCTTGGTTGGCCAAAAAGGGCGTATGCGTTTTTTCCTGAATATATTCAGGAAAAAACGCATACGCCCTTTTTGGCCAAGTGCATCATTGTGGACGTTCTGCCTCTTTTCCTATGCTTTCAATGCAATTCCAGTCTACCTCCTGAAATCGGTTTCCTGCAATTCTGCCCCGCTTTCAAGTCCTCTTGGCAGCCTTACTTCAGTCTATTTTTGGACGATAGCTGTCATTTATAACTCTGCAGGTTTGTGAATTACAGTGCCCCTGAGCTCCTTTCTTCAACTCGCTTTCTTGTGAGCTGGCCGCAACACCGCAGGATGGCTTCAGGCCCTAATCTGGTTCCGGCATGGCACGCTGAGCCTTTGGTTAATTCCTCATCCTGGTGGGAAATTAGAGTTAAATTTGCCCGTCCAGACACCTCGTGCTTGTCTCTCATTGGTTCTCCCTATTCCTGTACATCTTCCGCAGAAATTGCAAACTGGGGCAAACAGGAGGTTAAAGGCGCTGACTCTCCAAGTGGGGAGAGTGTTAGTAAAGCGTCTGGAATGTTGCACCCGAGTATCAGGGGAGGAAAACTGAGACATATTTGAACACGTCTCCCGATCACATGGTTGATCATACTCTGGGTTCCACATGCATGTTTTAGCTGAAGGAAGAATACCTAAAACCTGGGTAGTTGAAACCCGTGGAATGGGTACCATGCAATATGACTTCAAAGGGTCTTCATTTGCTCACCGAACCTCTCCAATCCTATCACTGCTGCGTTTATGCCCCTGTACACATGCTTGATTGTCTTTCGGAGACATAGCAATCCATAGGTTTTAAGATACTTACTAGTCAGGTACATTCTTAGGCGTTTAATATGCGGTGTTGAGTCCATTTCGTTGAGCAAGGAGTAGCTCTTGTCTATTCCATATTTGGCTTAAGGAACTTCATCTGTGCTCATTTCAATCTCTGGTTTTATGCAGCACCCCAACTCACCTTTCCCCTTAAGCAAGCATAAGTTGGTTTTCTAAATTTGAGACCCTGTTCTGTTTTGGAATTCAGTTCCTGTGTAGCCAAGTTTACATTCCGTGTATTAGTGATATCTTATGATGTTTCTTTTTCTGTGTGACTTATTTCAGTTAGAATCATCGTACCTGAATCTACTCATTATGCTGCTACGGGCTTGATGACATAGATTTCATTGCTGAGTGATACTGCAATATACGTAAGTACCACAAGTTCTTTATCCATTTTTCACTTTCTGTGATATTGAACTTGTACGGTAAACGAGGTTCTTGTAAACAGAGGCGTCCCAAACTTTAGGGTGGCTGTGTCTTTTTGATTTTAATTTCCCTAAGCTATAGGACCATAAGTGGAAGTGCCCTAGGCTCTGTTGCTTTGTTTTTTAGATGTTTCAGGAAACACCATACACTTCTCCCGAGTGTCTGTTGGCAATTTACATCCCGCCCATCAGCATAACAAGGCTCCCAGTTCTCCATGGCCTGTCCTGCCTTTCTGGATTTTACACTTTTTTCAGATGGCCCTTTTGACCGGGGGGAAGTGAGACTTCATTGTAGTGCAGATTTCCTTTGCAAGTTTGCTTGGTTGGCCAAAAAGGGCGTATGCGTTTTTTCCTGAATATATTCAGGAAAAAACGCATACGCCCTTTTTGGCCAAGTGCATCATTGTGGACGTTCTGCCTCTTTTCCTATGCTTTCAATGCAATTCCAGTCTACCTCCTGAAATCGGTTTCCTGCAATTCTGCCCCGCTTTCAAGTCCTCTTGGCAGCCTTACTTCAGTCTATTTTTGGACGATAGCTGTCATTTATAACTCTGCAGGTTTGTGAATTACAGTGCCCCTGAGCTCCTTTCTTCAACTCGCTTTCTTGTGACCTGGCCGCAACACCGCAGGATGGCTTCAGGCCCTAATCTGGTTCCGGCACGGCACGCTGAGCCTTTGGTTAATTCCTCTTCCTGGTGGGAAATGAGAGTTAAATTTGCCCGTTCAGACACCTCCAGCTAGTCTCTCATTGTTTCTCGCTATTCCTGTTCATCTTCCGCAGAAATTGCAAACTGGGCCAAACAGGAGGTTAAAGGGACTGACTCTCCAAGTCGGGAGGGTGTTAGTAAAGCGTCTGGAATGTTGCACCCGAGTACCAGGGTACGAAAACTGAGACATATTTGAACACGTCTCCCGTCAAATGGTTGATCATACTCTAGGTTCCACATGCATGTTTTAGCTGAAGGAAGAATACCTTAAACCTGGGTAGTTGAAACCCGTGGAATGGGTACCATGCAATATGACTTCAAAGGGTGTTCATTTGCTCACCGAACCTCTCCAATCCTATCACTGCTGCGTTTATGCCCCTGTACACACGCTTGATTCTCTTTTGGAGACATAGCAATCCATAGGTTTTACGATACTTACTAGTCAGGTACATTCTTAGGCGTTTAATATGCGGTGTTGAGTCCATTTCGTTGAGCAAGGAGTAGCTCTTGTCTATTCCATATTTGACTTAAGGAAATTTATCTGTGGTCATTTCAATCTCTGGTTTTATGCAGCACCCCAACTCACCTTTACCCTTAAACAAGCATAAGTTGGTTTTCTAAATTTGAGACCCTGTTCTGTTCTGTAATTCAGTTCCTGTGTAGCCAAGTTTACATTCCGTGTATTACTGATATCTTATGATGTTTCTTTTTCTGTGTGACTTATTTCAGTTAGAATCATCGTACCTGAATCCACTCATTATGCTGCTACGGGCCTGATGACACAGATTTCATTGCTGAGTGATACTGCATTGTACGTAAATACCAAAACTTCTTTATCCATTTTTCACTTTCTGCGATGTTGAACTTGTACTGTAAACGAGGTTCTTGTAAACAGAGGCGTCCCAAACTTTGGGGTGGCTGTGTCTTTTTGATTTTAATTTCCCTAAGCTATAGGACCAAAAGTGGAAGTGCCCTAGGCTCTGTTGCTTTGTTTTTTAGATGTTTCAGGAAACACCATACACTTCTCCCTAGTGTCTGTTGGCAATTTACATCCCGCCCATCAGCATAACAAGGCTCCCAGTTCTCCACGGCCTGTCCTGCCTTTCTGGATTTTACACTTTTTTCAGATGGCCCTTTTGACCGGGGGGAAGTGAGACTTCATTGTAGTGCAGATTTCCTTTGCAAGCTTGCTTGGTTGGCCAAAAAGGGCGTATGCGTTTTTTCCTGAATATATTCAGGAAAAAACGCATACGCCCTTTTTGGCCAAGTGCATCATTGTGGACGTTCTGCCTCTTTTGCTATGTTTTCAATGCAATTCCAGTCTACCTCCTGAAATTGGTTTCCTGCAATTCTGCCCCGCTTTCAAGTCCTCTTGGCAGCCTTACTTCAGTCTATTTTTGGACGATAGCTGTCATTTATAACTCTGCAGGTTTGTGAATTACAGTGCCCCTGAGCTCCTTTCTTCAACTCGCTTTCTTGTGACCTGGCCGCAACACCGCAGGATGGCTTCAGGCCCTAATCTGGTTCTGGCCCGGCATGCTGAGCCTTTGGTTAATTCTTCTTACTGGTGGGAAATGAGAGTTAAATTTGCCCGTCCAGACACCTCCAGCTAGTCTCTCATTGGTTCTCGCTATTCCTGTTCATCTTCCGCAGAAATTGCAAACTGGGCCAAACAGGAGGTTAAAGGGACTGACTCTCCAAGTCGGGAGAGTGTTAGTAAAGCGTCTGGAATGTTGCATCCGAGTACCAGGGGAGGAAAACTGAGACATATTTGAACACGTCTCCCGTTCACATGGTTGATCATACTCTGGGTTCCACATGCATGTTTTAGCTGAAGGAAGAATACCTTAAACCAGGAGAGTTGAGACCCGTGTAATGGGTACCATGCAATATGACTTCAAAGGGTCTTCATTTGCTCACCGAACCTCTCCAATCCTATCACTGCTGCGTTTATGCCCCTGTACACATGCTTGATTCTCTTTCGGAGACATAGCAATCCATAGGTTTTAAGATACTTACTAGTCAGGTACATTCTTAGGCGTTTAATATGGGGTGTTGAGTCCATTTCGTTGAGCAAGGAGTAGCTCTTGTCTATTCCATATTTGGTTTAAGGAACTTTATCTGTGCTCATTTCAATCTCTGGTTTTATGCAGCACCCCAACTCACCTTTACCCTTAAGCAAGCATAAGTTGGTTTTCTAAATTTGAGACCCTGTTCTGTTTTGGAATTCAGTTCCTGTGTAGCCAAGTTTACATTCCGTGTATTAGTGATATCTTATGATGTTTCTTTTTCTGTGTGACTTATTTCAGTTAGAATCATCGTACCTGAATCCACTCATTGTGCTGCTACGGGCCTGATGACACAGATTTCATTGCTGAGTGATACTGCATTGTACGTAAGTACCACAAGTTCTTATCCATTTTTCACTTTCTGTGATATTGAATTTGTACGGTAAACGAGGTTCTTGTAAACAGAGGCGTCCCAAACTTTGAGGTGGCTGTGTCTTTTTGATTTTAATTTCCCTAAGCTATAGGACCATAAGTGGAAGTGCCCTAGGCTCTGTTGCTTTGTTTTTTAGATGTTTCAGGAAACACCATACACTTCTCCGGAGTGGCTGTTGGCAATTTACATCCCGCCCATCAGCATAACAAGTCTCCCAGTTCTCCATGGCCTGTCCTGCCTTTCTGGATTTTACACTTTTTTCAGATGGCCCTTTTGACCGGGGGGAAGTGAGACTTCATTGTAGTGCAGATTTCCTTTGCAAGCTTGCTTGGTTGGCCAAAAAGGGCGTATGCATTTTTTCCTGAATATATTCAGGAAAAAACGCATACGCCCTTTTTGGCCAAGTGCATCATTGTGGACGTTCTGCCTCTTTTCCTATGCTTTCAATGCAATTCCAGTCTACCTCCTGAAATCGGTTTCCTGCAATTCTGCCCCGCTTTCAAGTCCTCTTGGCAGCCTTACTTCAGTATATTTTTGGACGATAGCTGTCATTTATAACTCTGCAGGTTTGTGAATTACAGAGCCCCTGAGCTCCTTTCTTCAACTCACTTTCTTGTGAGCTGGCCGCAACACCGCAGGATGGCTTCAGGCCCTAATCTGTTTCCGGCACGGCACGCTGAGCCTTTGGTTAATTCCTCTTCCTAGTGGGAAATGAGAGTTAAATTTGCCCGTTCAGACACCTCCAGCTAGTCTCTCATTGGTTCTCCCTATTCCTGTTCATCTTCCGCAGAAATTGCAAACTGGACCAAACAGGAAGTTAAAGGCACTGACTGTCCAAGTCGGGAGAGTGTTAGTAAAGCGTCTGGAATGATGCACCCGAGTACCAGGGTATGAAAACTGAGACATATTTGAACACGTCTCCCGATCACACGGTTGATCATACTCTGGGTTCCACATGCATGTTTTAGCTGAAGGAAGAATACCTTAAACCTGGAGAGTTGAGACCCGTGGAATGGGTACCATGCAATATGACTTCAAAGGGTCTTCATTTGCTCACCGAACCTCTCCAATCCTATCACTGCTGCATTTATGCCCCAGTACACACGCTTGATTCTCTTTCGGAGACATAGCAATCCCTAGGTTTTAAGATACTTACTAGTCAGGTACATTCTTAGGCGTTTAATATGGGGTGTTGAGTCCATTTCGTTGAGCAAGGAGTAGCTCTTGTCTGTTCCATATTTGGCTTAAGGAACTTTATCTGTGCTCATTTCAATCTCTGGTTTTATGCAGCACCCGAACTCACCTTTCCCCTTAAGCAAGCATAAGTTGGTTTTCTAAATTTGAGACCCTGTTCTGTTTTGGAATTCAGTTCCAGTGTAGCCAAGTTTACATTCCGTGTATTAGTGATATCTTTTGATGTTTCTTTTTCTGTGTGACTTATTTCAGTTAGAATCATCGTACCTGAATCCACTCATTATGCTGCTACGGGCCTGATGACATAGATTTCATTGCTGAGTGATACTGCATTGTACGTAAGTACCACAAGTTCTTTATCCATTTTTCACTTTCTGTGATATTGAACTTGTACGGAAAACGAGGTTCTTGTAAACAGAGGCGTCCCAAACTTTGGGGTGGCTGTGTCTTTTTGATTTTAATTTCCCTAAGCTATAGGACCATAAGTGGAAGTGCCCTACGCTCTGTTGCTTTGTTTTTTAGATGTTTCAGGAAACACCATACACTTCTCCCGAGTGTCTGTTGGCAATTTACATCCCGCTCACCAGCATAACAAGGCTCCCAGTTCTCCATGGCCTGTCCTGCCTTTCTGGATTTTACACTTTTTTCAGATGGCCCTTTTGACCCGGGGGAAGTGAGACTTCATTGTAGTGCAGATTTCCTTTGCAAGCTTGCTTGGTTGGCCAAAAAGGGCGTATGCGTTTTTTCCTGAATATATTCAGGAAAAAACGCATACGCCCTTTTTGGCCAAGTGCATCATTGTGGACGTTCTGCCTCTTTTCCTATGCTTTCAATGCAATTCCAGTCTACCTCCTGAAATCGGTTTCCTGCAATTCTGCCCCGCTTTCAAGTCCTCTTGGCAGCCTTACTTCAGTCTATTTTTGGACGATAGCTGTCATTTATAACTCTGCAGGTTTGTGAATTACAGTGCCCCTGAGCTCCTTTCTTCAACTCGCTTTCTTGTGAGCTGGCCGCAACACCGCAGGATGGCTTCAGGCCCTAATCTGGTTCCGGCATGGCACGCTGAGCCTTTGGTTAATTCCTCATCCTGGTGGGAAATTAGAGTTAAATTTGCCCGTCCAGACACCTCGTGCTTGTCTCTCATTGGTTCTCCCTATTCCTGTACATCTTCCGCAGAAATTGCAAACTGGGGCAAACAGGAGGTTAAAGGCGCTGACTCTCCAAGTGGGGAGAGTGTTAGTAAAGCGTCTGGAATGTTGCACCCGAGTATCAGGGGAGGAAAACTGAGACATATTTGAACACGTCTCCCGATCACATGGTTGATCATACTCTGGGTTCCACATGCATGTTTTAGCTGAAGGAAGAATACCTAAAACCTGGGTAGTTGAAACCCGTGGAATGGGTACCATGCAATATGACTTCAAAGGGTCTTCATTTGCTCACCGAACCTCTCCAATCCTATCACTGCTGCGTTTATGCCCCTGTACACATGCTTGATTGTCTTTCGGAGACATAGCAATCCATAGGTTTTAAGATACTTACTAGTCAGGTACATTCTTAGGCGTTTAATATGCGGTGTTGAGTCCATTTCGTTGAGCAAGGAGTAGCTCTTGTCTATTCCATATTTGGCTTAAGGAACTTCATCTGTGCTCATTTCAATCTCTGGTTTTATGCAGCACCCCAACTCACCTTTCCCCTTAAGCAAGCATAAGTTGGTTTTCTAAATTTGAGACCCTGTTCTGTTTTGGAATTCAGTTCCTGTGTAGCCAAGTTTACATTCCGTGTATTAGTGATATCTTATGATGTTTCTTTTTCTGTGTGACTTATTTCAGTTAGAATCATCGTACCTGAATCTACTCATTATGCTGCTACGGGCCTGATGACATAGATTTCATTGCTGAGTGATACTGCAATATACGTAAGTACCACAAGTTCTTTATCCATTTTTCACTTTCTGTGATATTGAACTTGTACGGTAAACGAGGTTCTTGTAAACAGAGGCGTCCCAAACTTTAGGGTGGCTGTGTCTTTTTGATTTTAATTTCCCTAAGCTATAGGACCATAAGTGGAAGTGCCCTAGGCTCTGTTGCTTTGTTTTTTAGATGTTTCAGGAAACACCATACACTTCTCCCGAGTGTCTGTTGGCAATTTACATCCCGCCCATCAGCATAACAAGGCTCCCAGTTCTCCATGGCCTGTCCTGCCTTTCTGGATTTTACACTTTTTTCAGATGGCCCTTTTGACCGGGGGGAAGTGAGACTTCATTGTAGTGCAGATTTCCTTTGCAAGTTTGCTTGGTTGGCCAAAAAGGGCGTATGCGTTTTTTCCTGAATATATTCAGGAAAAAACGCATACGCCCTTTTTGGCCAAGTGCATCATTGTGGACGTTCTGCCTCTTTTCCTATGCTTTCAATGCAATTCCAGTCTACCTCCTGAAATCGGTTTCCTGCAATTCTGCCCCGCTTTCAAGTCCTCTTGGCAGCCTTACTTCAGTCTATTTTTGGACGATAGCTGTCATTTATAACTCTGCAGGTTTGTGAATTACAGTGCCCCTGAGCTCCTTTCTTCAACTCGCTTTCTTGTGACCTGGCCGCAACACCGCAGGATGGCTTCAGGCCCTAATCTGGTTCCGGCACGGCACGCTGAGCCTTTGGTTAATTCCTCTTCCTGGTGGGAAATGAGAGTTAAATTTGCCCGTTCAGACACCTCCAGCTAGTCTCTCATTGTTTCTCGCTATTCCTGTTCATCTTCCGCAGAAATTGCAAACTGGGCCAAACAGGAGGTTAAAGGGACTGACTCTCCAAGTCGGGAGGGTGTTAGTAAAGCGTCTGGAATGTTGCACCCGAGTACCAGGGTACGAAAACTGAGACATATTTGAACACGTCTCCCGTCAAATGGTTGATCATACTCTAGGTTCCACATGCATGTTTTAGCTGAAGGAAGAATACCTTAAACCTGGGTAGTTGAAACCCGTGGAATGGGTACCATGCAATATGACTTCAAAGGGTGTTCATTTGCTCACCGAACCTCTCCAATCCTATCACTGCTGCGTTTATGCCCCTGTACACATGCTTGATTCTCTTTCGGAGACATAGCAATCCATAGGTTTTAAGATACTTACTAGTCAGGTACATTCTTAGGCGTTTAATATGCGGTGTTGAGTCCATTTCGTTGAGCAAGGAGTAGCTCTTGTCTATTCCATATTTGGCTTAAGGAACTTTATCTGTGCTCATTTCAATCTCTGGTTTTATGCAGCACCCCAACTCACCTTTCCCCTTAAGCAAACATAAGTTGGTTTTCTAAATTTGAGACCCTGTTCTGTTCTGTAATTCAGTTCCTGTGTAGCCAAGTTTCCATTCCGTGTATTACTGATATCTTATGATGTTTCTTTTTCTGTGTGACTTATTTCAGTTAGAATCATCATACCTGAATCCACTCATTGTGCTGCTAAGGGCCTGATGACATAGATTTCATTGCTGAGTGATATTGCTTTGTAAGTGAATACCACAACTTCTTTATCCATTTTTCACTTTCTGCGATGTTGAACTTGTACTGTAAACGAGGTTCTTGTAAACAGAGCCATTCCAAACTTTGGGGTGGCTGTGTCTTTTTGATTTTAATTTCCCTAAGCTATAGGACCATAAGTGGAAGTGCCCTAGGTTCTGTTGCTTTGTTTTTTAGATGTTTCAGGAAACACGATACACCTCTCCCGAATGTCTGTTGGCAATTTACATCCCGCCCATCAGCATAACAAGGCTCCCAGTTCTCCATGGCCTGTCCTGCCTTTCTGGATTTTACACTTTTTTCAGATGGCCCTTTTGACCGGGGGGAAGTGAGACTTCATTGTAGTGCAGATTTCCTTTGCAAGCTTGCTTGGTTGTCCAAAAAGGGCGTATGCGTTTTTTCCTGAATATATTCAGGAAAAAACGCATACGCCCTTTTTGGCCAAGTGCATCATTGTGGACGTTCTGCCTCTTTTGCTATGTTTTCAATGCAATTCCAGTCTACCTCCTGAAATTGGTTTCCTGCAATTCTGCCCCGCTTTCAAGTCCTCTTGGCAGCCTTACTTCAGTCTATTTTTGGACGATAGCTGTCATTTATAACTCTGCAGGTTTGTAAATTACAGTGCCCCTGAGCTCCTTTCTTCAACTCGCTTTCTTGTGACCTGGCCGCAACACCGCAGGATGGCTTCAGGCCCTAATCTGGTTCTGGCCCGGCATGCTGAGCCTTTGGTTAATTCTTCTTACTGGTGGGAAATGAGAGTTAAATTTGCCCGTCCAGACACCTCCAGCTAGTCTCTCATTGGTTCTCGCTATTCCTGTTCATCTTCCGCAGAAATTGCAAACTGGGCCAAACAGGAGGTTAAAGGGACTGACTCTCCAAGTCGGGAGAGTGTTAGTAAAGCGTCTGGAATGTTGCATCCGAGTACCAGGGGAGGAAAACTGAGACATATTTGAACACGTCTCCCGTTCACATGGTTGATCATACTCTGGGTTCCACATGCATGTTTTAGCTGAAGGAAGAATACCTTAAACCTGGAGAGTTGAGACCCGTGTAATGGGTACCATGCAATATGACTTCAAAGGGTCTTCATTTGCTCACCGAACCTCTCCAATCCTATCACTGCTGCGTTTATGCCCCTGTACACATGCTTGATTCTCTTTCGGAGACATAGCAATCCATAGGTTTTAAGATACTTACTAGTCAGGTACATTCTTAGGCGTTTAATATGGGGTGTTGAGTCCATTTCGTTGAGCAAGGAGTAGCTCTTGTCTATTCCATATTTGGTTTAAGGAACTTTATCTGTGCTCATTTCAATCTCTGGTTTTATGCAGCACCCCAACTCACCTTTACCCTTAAGCAAGCATAAGTTGGTTTTCTAAATTTGAGACCCTGTTCTGTTTTGGAATTCAGTTCCTGTGTAGCCAAGTTTACATTCCGTGTATTAGTGATATCTTATGATGTTTCTTTTTCTGTGTGACTTATTTCAGTTAGAATCATCGTACCTGAATCCACTCATTGTGCTGCTACGGGCCTGATGACACAGATTTCATTGCTGAGTGATACTGCATTGTACGTAAGTACCACAAGTTCTTTATCCATTTTTCACTTTCTGTGATATTGAATTTGTACGGTAAACGAGGTTCTTGTAAACAGAGGCGTCCCAAACTTTGAGGTGGCTGTGTCTTTTTGATTTTAATTTCCCTAAGCTATAGGACCATAAGTGGAAGTGCCCTAGGCTCTGTTGCTTTGTTTTTTAGATGTTTCAGGAAACACCATACACTTCTCCGGAGTGGCTGTTGGCAATTTACATCCCGCCCATCAGCATAACAAGGCTCCCAGTTCTCCATGGCCTGTCCTGCCTTTCTGGATTTTACACTTTTTTCAGATGGCCCTTTTGACCGGGGGGAAGTGAGACTTCATTGTAGTGCAGATTTCCTTTGCAAGCTTGCTTGGTTGGCCAAAAAGGGCGTATGCGTTTTTTCCTGAATATATTCAGGAAAAAACGCATACGCCCTTTTTGGCCAAGTGCATCATTGTGGACGTTCTGCCTCTTTTCCTATGCTTTCAATGCAATTCCAGTCTACCTCCTGAAATCGGTTTCCTGCAATTCTGCCCCGCTTTCAAGTCCTCTTGGCAGCCTTACTTCAGTATATTTTTGGACGATAGCTGTCATTTATAACTCTGCAGGTTTGTGAATTACAGAGCCCCTGAGCTCCTTTCTTCAACTCACTTTCTTGTGAGCTGGCCGCAACACCGCAGGATGGCTTCAGGCCCTAATCTGTTTCCGGCACGGCACGCTGAGCCCTTGGTTAATTCCTCTTCCTAGTGGGAAATGAGAGTTAAATTTGCCCGTTCAGACACCTCCAGCTAGTCTCTCATTGGTTCTCCCTATTCCTGTTCATCTTCCGCAGAAATTGCAAACTGGGCCAAACAGGAAGTTAAAGGCACTGACTGTCCAAGTCGGGAGAGTGTTAGTAAAGCGTCTGGAATGTTGCACCCGAGTACCAGGGTATGAAAACTGAGACATATTTGAACATGTCTCCCGATCACACGGTTGATCATACTCTGGGTTCCACATGCATGTTTTAGCTGAAGGAAGAATACCTTAAACCTGGAGAGTTGAGACCTGTGGAATGGGTACCATGCAATATGACTTCAAAGGGTCTTCATTTGCTCACCGAACCTCTCCAATCCTATCACTGCTGCATTTATGCCCCAGTACACACGCTTGATTCTCTTTCGGAGACATAGCAATCCCTAGGTTTTAAGATACTTACTAGTCAGGTACATTCTTAGGCGTTTAATATGGGGTGTTGAGTCCATTTCGTTGAGCAAGGAGTAGCTCTTGTCTGTTCCATATTTGGCTTAAGGAACTTTATCTGTGCTCATTTCAATCTCTGGTTTTATGCAGCACCCGAACTCACCTTTCCCCTTAAGCAAGCATAAGTTGGTTTTCTAAATTTGAGACCCTGTTCTGTTTTGGAATTCAGTTCCAGTGTAGCCAAGTTTACATTCCGTGTATTAGTGATATCTTTTGATGTTTCTTTTTCTGTGTGACTTATTTCAGTTAGAATCATCGTACCTGAATCCACTCATTATGCTGCTACGGGCCTGATGACATAGATTTCATTGCTGAGTGATACTGCATTGTACGTAAGTACCACAAGTTCTTTATCCATTTTTCACTTTCTGTGATATTGAACTTGTACGGTAAACGAGGTTCTTGTAAACAGAGGCGTCCCAAACTTTGGGGTGGCTGTGTCTTTTTGATTTTAATTTCCCTAAGCTATAGGACCATAAGTGGAAGTGCCCTACGCTCTGTTGCTTTGTTTTTTAGATGTTTCAGGAAACACCATACACTTCTCCCGAGTGTCTGTTGGCAATTTACATCCCGCTCACCAGCATAACAAGGCTCCCAGTTCTCCATGGCCTGTCCTGCCTTTCTGGATTTTACACTTTTTTCAGATGGCCCTTTTGACCCGGGGGAAGTGAGACTTCATTGTAGTGCAGATTTCCTTTGCAAGCTTGCTTGGTTGGCCAAAAAGGGCGTATGCGTTTTTTCCTGAATATATTCAGGAAAAAACGCATACGCCCTTTTTGGCCAAGTGCATCATTGTGGACGTTCTGCCTCTTTTCCTATGCTTTCAATGCAATTCCAGTCTACCTCCTGAAATCGGTTTCCTGCAATTCTGCCCCGCTTTCAAGTCCTCTTGGCAGCCTTACTTCAGTCTATTTTTGGACGATAGCTGTCATTTATAACTCTGCAGGTTTGTGAATTACAGTGCCCCTGAGCTCCTTTCTTCAACTCGCTTTCTTGTGAGCTGGCCGCAACACCGCAGGATGGCTTCAGGCCCTAATCTGGTTCCGGCATGGCACGCTGAGCCTTTGGTTAATTCCTCATCCTGGTGGGAAATTAGAGTTAAATTTGCCCGTCCAGACACCTCGTGCTTGTCTCTCATTGGTTCTCCCTATTCCTGTACATCTTCCGCAGAAATTGCAAACTGGGGCAAACAGGAGGTTAAAGGCGCTGACTCTCCAAGTGGGGAGAGTGTTAGTAAAGCGTCTGGAATGTTGCACCCGAGTATCAGGGGAGGAAAACTGAGACATATTTGAACACGTCTCCCGATCACATGGTTGATCATACTCTGGGTTCCACATGCATGTTTTAGCTGAAGGAAGAATACCTAAAACCTGGGTAGTTGAGACCCGTGGAATGGGTACCATGCAATATGACTTCAAAGGGTCTTCATTTGCTCACCGAACCTCTCCAATCCTATCACTGCTGCGTTTATGCCCCTGTACACATGCTTGATTGTCTTTCGGAGACATAGCAATCCATAGGTTTTAAGATACTTACTAGTCAGGTACATTCTTAGGCGTTTAATATGCGGTGTTGAGTCCATTTCGTTGAGCAAGGAGTACCTCTTGTCTATTCCATATTTGGCTTAAGGAACTTCATCTGTGCTCATTTCAATCTCTGGTTTTATGCAGCACCCCAACTCACCTTTCCCCTTAAGCAAGCATAAGTTGGTTTTCTAAATTTGAGACCCTGTTCTGTCTTGGAATTCAGTTCCTGTGTAGCCAAGTTTACATTCCGTGTATTAGTGATATCTTATGACGTTTCTTTTTCTGTGTGACTTATTTCAGTTAGAATCATCGTACCTGAATCTACTCATTATGCTGCTACGGGCCTGATGACATAGATTTCATTGCTGAGTGATACTGCAATATACGTAAGTACCACAAGTTCTTTATCCATTTTTCACTTTCTGTGATATTGAACTTGTACGGTAAACGAGGTTCTTGTAAACAGAGGCGTCCCAAACTTTAGGGTGGCTGTGTCTTTTTGATTTTAATTTCCCTAAGCTATAGGACCATAAGTGGAAGTGCCCTAGGCTCTGTTGCTTTGTTTTTTAGATGTTTCAGGAAACACCATACACTTCTCCCGAGTGTCTGTTGGCAATTTACATCCCGCCCATCAGCATAACAAGGCTCCCAGTTCTCCATGGCCTGTCCTGCCTTTCTGGATTTTACACTTTTTTCAGATGGCCCTTTTGACCGGGGGGAAGTGAGACTTCATTGTAGTGCAGATTTCCTTTGCAAGCTTGCTTGGTTGTCCAAAAAGGGCGTATGCGTTTTTTCCTGAATATATTCAGGAAAAAACGCATACGCCCTTTTTGGCCAAGTGCATCATTGTGGACGTTCTGCCTCTTTTGCTATGTTTTCAATGCAATTCCAGTCTACCTCCTGAAATTGGTTTCCTGCAATTCTGCCCCGCTTTCAAGTCCTCTTGGCAGCCTTACTTCAGTCTATTTTTGGACGATAGCTGTCATTTATAACTCTGCAGGTTTTTAAATTACAGTGCCCCTGAGCTCCTTTCTTCAACTCGCTTTCTTGTGACCTGGCCGCAACACCGCAGGATGGCTTCAGGCCCTAATCTGGTTCTGGCCCGGCATGCTGAGCCTTTGGTTAATTCTTCTTACTGGTGGGAAATGAGAGTTAAATTTGCCCGTCCAGACACCTCCAGCTAGTCTCTCATTGGTTCTCGCTATTCCTGTTCATCTTCCGCAGAAATTGCAAACTGGGCCAAACAGGAGGTTAAAGGGACTGACTCTCCAAGTCGGGAGAGTGTTAGTAAAGCGTCTGGAATGTTGCATCCGAGTACCAGGGGAGGAAAACTGAGACATATTTGAACACGTCTCCCGTTCACATGGTTGATCATACTCTGGGTTCCACATGCATGTTTTAGCTGAAGGAAGAATACCTTAAACCTGGAGAGTTGAGACCCGTGTAATGGGTACCATGCAATATGACTTCAAAGGGTCTTCATTTGCTCACCGAACCTCTCCAATCCTATCACTGCTGCGTTTATGCCCCTGTACACATGCTTGATTCTCTTTCGGAGACATAGCAATCCATAGGTTTTAAGATACTTACTAGTCAGGTACATTCTTAGGCGTTTAATATGGGGTGTTGAGTCCATTTCGTTGAGCAAGGAGTAGCTCTTGTCTATTCCATATTTGGTTTAAGGAACTTTATCTGTGCTCATTTCAATCTCTGGTTTTATGCAGCACCCCAACTCACCTTTACCCTTAAGCAAGCATAAGTTGGTTTTCTAAATTTGAGACCCTGTTCTGTTTTGGAATTCAGTTCCTGTGTAGCCAAGTTTACATTCCGTGTATTAGTGATATCTTATGATGTTTCTTTTTCTGTGTGACTTATTTCAGTTAGAATCATCGTACCTGAATCCACTCATTGTGCTGCTACGGGCCTGATGACACAGATTTCATTGCTGAGTGATACTGCATTGTACGTAAGTACCACAAGTTCTTTATCCATTTTTCACTTTCTGTGATATTGAATTTGTACGGTAAACGAGGTTCTTGTAAACAGAGGCGTCCCAAACTTTGAGGTGGCTGTGTCTTTTTGATTTTAATTTCCCTAAGCTATAGGACCATAAGTGGAAGTGCCCTAGGCTCTGTTGCTTTGTTTTTTAGATGTTTCAGGAAACACCATACACTTCTCCGGAGTGGCTGTTGGCAATTTACATCCCGCCCATCAGCATAACAAGGCTCCCAGTTCTCCATGGCCTGTCCTGCCTTTCTGGATTTTACACTTTTTTCAGATGGCCCTTTTGACCGGGGGGAAGTGAGACTTCATTGTAGTGCAGATTTCCTTTGCAAGCTTGCTTGGTTGGCCAAAAAGGGCGTATGCGTTTTTTCCTGAATATATTCAGGAAAAAACGCATACGCCCTTTTTGGCCAAGTGCATCATTGTGGACGTTCTCCCTCTTTTCCTATGCTTTCAATGCAATTCCAGTCTACCTCCTGAAATCGGTTTCCTGCAATTCTGCCCCGCTTTCAAGTCCTCTTGGCAGCCTTACTTCAGTATATTTTTGGACGATAGCTGTCATTTATAACTCTGCAGGTTTGTGAATTACAGAGCCCCTGAGCTCCTTTCTTCAACTCACTTTCTTGTGAGCTGGCCGCAACACCGCAGGATGGCTTCAGGCCCTAATCTGTTTCCGGCACGGCACGCTGAGCCCTTGGTTAATTCCTCTTCCTAGTGGGAAATGAGAGTTAAATTTGCCCGTTCAGACACCTCCAGCTAGTCTCTCATTGGTTCTCCCTATTCCTGTTCATCTTCCGCAGAAATTGCAAACTGGGCCAAACAGGAAGTTAAAGGCACTGACTGTCCAAGTCGGGAGAGTGTTAGTAAAGCGTCTGGAATGTTGCACCCGAGTTCCAGGGTATGAAAACTGAGACATATTTGAACACGTCTCCCGATCACACGGTTGATCATACTCTGGGTTCCACATGCATGTTTTAGCTGAAGGAAGAATACCTTAAACCTGGAGAGTTGAGACCTGTGGAATGGGTACCATGCAATATGACTTCAAAGGGTCTTCATTTGCTCACCGAACCTCTCCAATCCTATCACTGCTGCATTTATGCCCCAGTACACACGCTTGATTCTCTTTCGGAGACATAGCAATCCCTAGGTTTTAAGATACTTACTAGTCAGGTACATTCTTAGGCGTTTAATATGGGGTGTTGAGTCCATTTCGTTGAGCAAGGAGTAGCTCTTGTCTGTTCCATATTTGGCTTAAGGAACTTTATCTGTGCTCATTTCAATCTCTGGTTTTATGCAGCACCCGAACTCACCTTTCCCCTTAAGCAAGCATAAGTTGGTTTTCTAAATTTGAGACCCTGTTCTGTTTTGGAATTCAGTTCCAGTGTAGCCAAGTTTACATTCCGTGTATTAGTGATATCTTTTGATGTTTCTTTTTCTGTGTGACTTATTTCAGTTAGAATCATCGTACCTGAATCCACTCATTATGCTGCTACGGGCCTGATGACATAGATTTCATTGCTGAGTGATACTGCATTGTACGTAAGTACCACAAGTTCTTTATCCATTTTTCACTTTCTGTGATATTGAACTTGTACGGTAAACGAGGTTCTTGTAAACAGAGGCGTCCCAAACTTTGGGGTGGCTGTGTCTTTTTGATTTTAATTTCCCTAAGCTATAGGACCATAAGTGGAAGTGCCCTACGCTCTGTTGCTTTGTTTTTTAGATGTTTCAGGAAACACCATACACTTCTCCCTAGTGTCTGTTGGCAATTTACATCCCGCTCACCAGCATAACAAGGCTCCCAGTTCTCCATGGCCTGTCCTGCCTTTCTGGATTTTACACTTTTTTCAGATGGCCCTTTTGACCCGGGGGAAGTGAGACTTCATTGTAGTGCAGATTTCCTTTGCAAGCTTGCTTGGTTGGCCAAAAAGGGCGTATGCGTTTTTTCCTGAATATATTCAGGAAAAAACGCATACGCCCTTTTTGGCCAAGTGCATCATTGTGGACGTTCTGCCTCTTTTCCTATGCTTTCAATGCAATTCCAGTCTACCTCCTGAAATCGGTTTCCTGCAATTCTGCCCCGCTTTCAAGTCCTCTTGGCAGCCTTACTTCAGTCTATTTTTGGACGATAGCTGTCATTTATAACTCTGCAGGTTTGTGAATTACAGTGCCCCTGAGCTCCTTTCTTCAACTCGCTTTCTTGTGAGCTGGCCGCAACACCGCAGGATGGCTTCAGGCCCTAATCTGGTTCCGGCATGGCACGCTGAGCCTTTGGTTAATTCCTCATCCTGGTGGGAAATTAGAGTTAAATTTGCCCGTCCAGACACCTCGTGCTTGTCTCTCATTGGTTCTCCCTATTCCTGTACATCTTCCGCAGAAATTGCAAACTGGGGCAAACAGGAGGTTAAAGGCGCTGACTCTCCAAGTGGGGAGAGTGTTAGTAAAGCGTCTGGAATGTTGCACCCGAGTATCAGGGGAGGAAAACTGAGACATATTTGAACACGTCTCCCGATCACATGGTTGATCATACTCTGGGTTCCACATGCATGTTTTAGCTGAAGGAAGAATACCTAAAACCTGGGTAGTTGAAACCCGTGGAATGGGTACCATGCAATATGACTTCAAAGGGTCTTCATTTGCTCACCGAACCTCTCCAATCCTATCACTGCTGCGTTTATGCCCCTGTACACATGCTTGATTGTCTTTCGAAGACATAGCAATCCATAGGTTTTAAGATACTTACTAGTCAGGTACATTCTTAGGCGTTTAATATGCGGTGTTGAGTCCATTTCGTTGAGCAAGGAGTACCTCTTGTCTATTCCATATTTGGCTTAAGGAACTTCATCTGTGCTCATTTCAATCTCTGGTTTTATGCAGCACCCCAACTCACCTTTCCCCTTAAGCAAGCATAAGTTGGTTTTCTAAATTTGAGACCCTGTTCTGTCTTGGAATTCAGTTCCTGTGTAGCCAAGTTTACATTCCGTGTATTAGTGATATCTTATGACGTTTCTTTTTCTGTGTGACTTATTTCAGTTAGAATCATCGTACCTGAATCTACTCATTATGCTGCTACGGGCCTGATGACATAGATTTCATTGCTGAGTGATACTGCAATATACGTAAGTACCACAAGTTCTTTATCCATTTTTCACTTTCTGTGATATTGAACTTGTACGGTAAACGAGGTTCTTGTAAACAGAGGCGTCCCAAACTTTAGGGTGGCTGTGTCTTTTTGATTTTAATTTCCCTAAGCTATAGGACCATAAGTGGAAGTGCCCTAGGCTCTGTTGCTTTGTTTTTTAGATGTTTCAGGAAACACCATACACTTCTCCCGAGTGTCTGTTGGCAATTTACATCCCACCCATCAGCATAACAAGGCTCCCAGTTCTCCATGGCCTGTCCTGCCTTTCTGGATTTTACACTTTTTTCAGATGGCCCTTTTGACCGGGGGGAAGTGAGACTTCATTGTAGTGCAGATTTCCTTTGCAAGTTTGCTTGGTTGGCCAAAAAGGGCGTATGCGTTTTTTCCTGAATATATTCAGGAAAAAACGCATACGCCCTTTTTGGCCAAGTGCATCATTGTGGACGTTCTGCCTCTTTTCCTATGCTTTCAATGCAATTCCAGTCTACCTCCTGAAATCGGTTTCCTGCAATTCTGCCCCGCTTTCAAGTCCTCTTGGCAGCCTTACTTCAGTCTATTTTTGGACGATAGCTGTCATTTATAACTCTGCAGGTTTGTGAATTACAGTGCCCCTGAGCTCCTTTCTTCAACTCGCTTTCTTGTGACCTGGCCGCAACACCGCAGGATGGCTTCAGGCCCTAATCTGGTTCCGGCACGGCACGCTGAGCCTTTGGTTAATTCCTCTTCCTGGTGGGAAATGAGAGTTAAATTTGCCCGTTCAGACACCTCCAGCTAGTCTCTCATTGTTTCTCGCTATTCCTGTTCATCTTCCGCAGAAATTGCAAACTGGGCCAAACAGGAGGTTAAAGGGACTGACTCTCCAAGTCGAGAGGGTGTTAGTAAAGCGTCTGGAATGTTGCACCCGAGTACCAGGGTACGAAAACTGAGACATATTTGAACACGTCTCCCGTCAAATGGTTGATCATACTCTAGGTTCCACATGCATGTTTTAGCTGAAGGAAGAATACCTTAAACCTGGGTAGTTGAAACCCGTGGAATGGGTACCATGCAATATGACTTCAAAGGGTCTTCATTTGCTCACGAACCTCTCCAATCCTATCACTGCTGCGTTTATGCCCCTGTACACATGCTTGATTCTCTTTCGGAGACTTAGCAATCCATAGGTTTTAAGATACTTACTAGTCAGGTACATTCTTAGGCGTTTAATATGCGGTGCTGAGTCCATTTCTTTGAGCAAGGAGTAGCTCTTGTCTACTCCATATTTGGCTTAAGGAACTTTATCTGTGCTCATTTCAATCTCTGGTTTTATGCAGCACCCCAACTCACCTTTCCCCTTAAGCAAGCATAAGTTGGTTTTCTAAATTTGAGACCCTGTTCTGTTCTGTAATTCAGTTCCTGTGTAGCCAAGTTTACATTCCGTGTATTACTGATATCTTATGATGTTTCTTTTTCTGTGTGACTTATTTCAGTTAGAATCATCATACCTGAATCCACTCATTGTGCTGCTAAGGGCCTGATGACATAGATTTCATTGCTGAGTGATATTGCTTTGTAAGTAAATACCACAACTTCTTTATCCATTTTTCACTTTCTGCGATGTTGAACTTGTACTGTAAATGAGGTTCTTGTAAACAGAGGCGTCCCAAACTTTGGGGTGGCTGTGTCTTTTTGATTTTAATTTCCCTAAGCTATAGGACCATAAGTGGCAGTGCCCTAGGCTCTGTTGCTTTGTTTTTTAGATGTTTCAGGAAACACCATACACTTCTCCCGAGTGGCTGTTGGCAATTTACATCCCGCCCATCAGCATAACAAGGCTCCCAGTTCTCCATGGCCTGTCCTGCCTTTCTGGAATTTACACTTTTTTCAGATGGCCCTTTTGACCGGGGGGAAGTGAGACTTCATTGTAGTGCAGATTTCCTTTGCAAGCTTGCTTGGTTGGCCAAAAAGGGCGTATGCGTTTTTTCCTGAATATATTCAGGAAAAAACGCATACGCCCTTTTTGGCCAAGTGCATCATTGTGGACCTTCTGCCTCTTTTCCTATGCTTTCAATGCAATTCCAGTCTACCTCCTGAAATCGGTTTCCTGCAATTCTGCCCCGCTTTCAAGTTCACTTGGCAGCCTTACTTCAGTCTATTTTTGGACGATAGCTGTCATTTATAACTCTGCAGGTTTGTGAATTACAGTGCCCCTGAGCTCCTTTCTTCAACTCGCTTTCTTGTGACCTGGCCGCAACACCGCAGGATGGCTTCAGGCCCTAATCTGGTTCCGGCACGGCACGCTGAGCCTTTGGTTATTTCCTCTTCCTGGTGGGAAATGAGAGTTAAATTTGCCCGTCCAGACACCTCCAGCTAGTCTCTCATTGGTTCTCGCTATTCCTGTTCATCTTCTGCAGAAATTGCAAACTGGGCCAAACAGGAGGTTAAAGGGACTGACTCTCCAAGTCGGTAGAGTGTTAGTAAAGCGTCTGGAATGTTGCACCCGAGTACCAGGGGAGGAAAACTGAGACATATTTGAACACGTCTCCCGTTCACATGGTTGATCATACTCTGTGTTCCACATGCAGGTTTTAGCTGAAGGAAGAATTCCTTAAATTTGGGTAGTTGAAACCCGTGTAATGGGTACCATGCAATATGACTTCAAAGGGTCTTCATTTGCTCACCGAACCTCTCCAATCCTATCACTGCTGCGTTTATGCCCCTGTACACATGCTTGATTCTCTTTCGGAGACATAGCAATCCATAGGTTTTAAGATACTTACTAGTCAGGTACATTCTTAGGCGTTTAATATGCGGTGTTGAGTCCATTTCGTTGAGCAAGGAGTAGCTCTTGTCTATTCCATATTTGGCTTAAGGAACTTTATCTGTGCTCATTTCAATCTCTGGTTTTATGCAGCACCCCAACTCACCTTTCCCCTTAAGCAAGCATAAGTTGGTTTTCTAAATTTGAGACCCTGTTCTGTTCTGTAATTCAGTTCCTGTGTAGCCAAGTTTACATTCCGTGTATTACTGATATCTTATGATGTTTCTTTTTCTGTGTGACTTACTTCAGTTAGAATCAGCATACCTGAATCCACTCATTGTGCTGCTAAGGGCCTGATGACACAGATTTCATTGCTGAGTGATATTGCTTTGTAAGTAAATACCACAACTTCTTTATCCATTTTTCACTTTCTGCGATGTTGAACTTGTACTGTAAACGAGGTTCTTGTAAACAGAGGGGTCCCAAATTTGGGGTGGCTGTGTCTTTTTGATTTTAATTTCCTTAAGATATAGGACCATAAGTGGCAGTGCCCTAGGCTCTGTTGCTTTGTTTTTTAGATGTTTCAGGAAACACCATACACTTCTCCCGAGTGTCTGTTGGCAATTTACATCCCGCCCATCAGCATAACAAGGCTCCCAGTTCTCCATGGCCTGTCCTGCCTTTCTGGATTTTACACTTTTTTCAGATGGCCCTTTTGACCGGGGGGAAGTGAGACTTCATTGTAGTGCAGATTTCCTTTGCAAGCTTGCTTGGTTGGCCAAAAAGGGCGTATGCGTTTTTTCCTGAATATATTCAGGAAAAAACGCATACGCCCTATTTGGCCAAGTGCATCATTGTGGACGTTCTGCCTCTTTTCCTATGCTTTCAATGCAATTCCAGTCTACCTCCTGAAATCGGTTTCCTGCAATTCTGCCCCGCTTTCAAGTCCTCTTGGCAGCCTTACTTCAGTCTATTTTTGGACGATAGCTGTCATTTATAACTCTGCAGGTTTGTGAATTACAGTGCCCCTGAGCTCCTTTCTTCAACTCGCTTTCTTTTGAGCTGGCCGCAACACCGCAGGATGGCTTCAGGCCCTAATCTGGTTCCGGTATGGCACGCTGAGCCTTTGGTTATTTCCTCTTCCTGGTGGGAAATGAGAGTTAAATTTGCCCGTCCAGACACCTCCAGCTAGCCTCTCATTGGTTCTCGCTATTCCTGTTCATCTTCCGCAGAAATTGCAAACTGTGCCAAACAGGAGGTTAAAGGCGCTGACTCTCCAAGTGGGGAGAGTGTTAGTAAAGCGTCTGGAATGTTGCACCCGAGTATCAGGGGAGGAAAACTGAGACATATTTGAACACGTCTCCCGATCACATGGTTGATCATACTCTGGGTTCCACATGCATGTTTTAGCTGAAGGAAGAATACCTAAAACCTGGGTAGTTGAAACCCGTGGAATGGGTACCATGCAATATGACTTCAAAGGGTCTTCATTTGCTCACCGAACCTCTCCAATCCTATCACTGCTGCGTTTATGCCCCTGTACACATGCTTGATTGTCTTTCGGAGACATAGCAATCCATAGGTTTTAAGATACTTACTAGTCAGGTACATTCTTAGGCGTTTAATATGCGGTGTTGAGTCCATTTCGTTGAGCAAGGAGTAGCTCTTGTCTATTCCATATTTGGCTTAAGGAACTTCATCTGTGCTCATTTCAATCTCTGGTTTTATGCAGCACCCCAACTCACCTTTCCCCTTAAGCAAGCATAAGTTGGTTTTCTAAATTTGAGACCCTGTTCTGTTTTGGAATTCAGTTCCTGTGTAGCCAAGTTTACATTCCGTGTATTAGTGATATCTTATGATGTTTCTTTTTCTGTGTGACTTATTTCAGTTAGAATCATCGTACCTGAATCTACTCATTATGCTGCTACGGGCCTGATGACATAGATTTCATTGCTTAGTGATACTGCAATATACGTAAGTACCACAAGTTCTTTTTCCATTTTTCACTTTCTGTGATATTGAACTTGTACGGTAAATGAGGTTCTTGTAAACAGAGGCGTCCCAAACTTTAGGGTGGCTGTGTCTTTTTGATTTTAATTTCCCTAAGCTATAGGACCATAAGTGGAAGTGCCCTAGGCTCTGTTGCTTTGTTTTTTAGATGTTTCAGGAAACACCATACACTTCTCCCGAGTGTCTGTTGGCAATTTACATCCCGCCCATCAGCATAACAAGGCTCCCAGTTCTCCATGGCCTGTCCTGCCTTTCTGGATTTTACACTTTTTTCAGATGGCCCTTTTGACCGGGGGGAAGTGAGACTTCATTGTAGTGCAGATTTCCTTTGCAAGTTTGCTTGGTTGGCCAAAAAGGGCGTATGCGTTTTTTCCTGAATATATTCAGGAAAAAACGCATACGCCCTTTTTGGCCAAGTGCATCATTGTGGACGTTCTGCCTCTTTTCCTATGCTTTCAATGCAATTCCAGTCTACCTCCTGAAATCGGTTTCCTGCAATTCTGCCCCACTTTCAAGTCCTCTTGGCAGCCTTACTTCAGTCTATTTTTGGACGATAGCTGTCATTTATAACTCTGCAGGTTTGTGAATTACAGTGCCCCTGAGCTCCTTTCTTCAACTCGCTTTCTTGTGACCTGGCCGCAACACCGCAGGATGTCTTCAGGCCCTAATCTGGTTCCGGCACGGCACGCTGAGCCTTTGGTTAATTCCTCTTCCTGGTGGGAAATGAGAGTTAAATTTGCCCGTTCAGACACCTCCAGCTAGTCTCTCATTGTTTCTCGCTATTCCTGTTCATCTTCCGCAGAAATTGCAAACTGGGCCAAACAGGAGGTTAAAGGGACTGACTCTCCAAGTCGGGAGGGTGTTAGTAAAGCGTCTGGAATGTTGCACCCGAGTACCAGGGTACGAAAACTGAGACATATTTGAACACGTCTCCCGTCAAATGGTTGATCATACTCTAGGTTCCACATGCATGTTTTAGCTGAAGGAAGAATACCTTAAACCAGGGTAGTTGAAACCCGTGGAATGGGTACCATGCAATATGACTTCAAAGGGTCTTCATTTGCTCACCGAACCTCTCCAATCCTATCACTGCTGCGTTTATGCCCCTGTACACATGCTTGATTCTCTTTCGGAGACATAGCAATCCATAGGTTTTAAGATACTTACTAGTCAGGTACATTCTTAGGCGTTTAATATGCGGTGTTGAGTCCATTTCGTTGAGCAAGGAGTAGCTCTTGTCTATTCCATATTTGGCTTAAGGAACTTTATCTGTGCTCATTTCAATCTCTGGTTTTATGCAGCACCCCAACTCACCTTTCCCCTTAAGCAAACATAAGTTGGTTTTCTAAATTTGAGACCCTGTTCTGTTCTGTAATTCAGTTCCTGTGTAGCCAAGTTTCCATTCCGTGTATTACTGATATCTTATGATGTTTCTTTTTCTGTGTGACTTATTTCAGTTAGAATCATCATACCTGAATCCACTCATTGTGCTGCTAAGGGCCTGATGACATAGATTTCATTGCTGAGTGATATTGCTTTGTAAGTGAATACCACAACTTCTTTATCCATTTTTCACTTTCTGCGATGTTGAACTTGTACTGTAAACGAGGTTCTTGTAAACAGAGCCATTCCAAACTTTGGGGTGGCTGTGTCTTTTTGATTTTAATTTCCCTAAGCTATAGGACCATAAGTGGAAGTGCCCTAGGTTCTGTTGCTTTGTTTTTTAGATGTTTCAGGAAACACCATACACCTCTCCCGAATGTCTGTTGGCAATTTACATCCCGCTCATCAGCATAACAAGGCTCCCAGTTCTCCATGGCCTGTCCTGCCTTTCTGGATTTTACACTTTTTTCAGATGGCCCTTTTGACCGGGGGGAAGTGAGACTTCATTGTAGTGCAGATTTCCTTTGCAAGCTTGCTTGGTTGTCCAAAAAGGGCGTATGCGTTTTTTCCTGAATATATTCAGGAAAAAACGCATACGCCCTTTTTGGCCAAGTGCATCATTGTGGACGTTCTGCCTCTTTTGCTATGTTTTCAATGCAATTCCAGTCTACCTCCTGAAATTGGTTTCCTGCAATTCTGCCCCGCTTTCAAGTCCTCTTGGCAGCCTTACTTCAGTCTATTTTTGGACGATAGCTGTCATTTATAACTCTGCAGGTTTGTGAATTACAGTGCCCCTGAGCTCCTTTCTTCAACTCGCTTTCTTGTGACCTGGCCGCAACACCGCAGGATGGCTTCAGGCCCTAATCTAGTTCTGGCCCGGCATGCTGAGCCTTTGGTTAATTCTTCTTACTGGTGGGAAATGAGAGTTAAATTTGCCCGTCCAGACACCTCCAGCTAGTCTTTCATTGGTTCTCGCTATTCCTGTTCATCTTCCGCAGAAATTGCAAACTGGGCCAAACAAGAGGTTAAAGGGACTGACTCTCCAAGTCGGGAGAGTGTTAGTAAAGCGTCTGGAATGTTGCATCCGAGTACCAGGGGAGGAAAACTGAGACATATTTGAACACGTCTCCCGTTCACATGGTTGATCATACTCTGGGTTCCACATGCATGTTTTAGCTGAAGGAAAAATACCTTAAACCTGGAGAGTTGAGACCCGTGTAATGGGTACCATGCAATATGACTTCAAAGGGTCTTCATTTGCTCACCGAACCTCTCCAATCCTATCACTGCTGCGTTTATGCCCCTGTACACATGCTTGATTCTCTTTCGGAGACATAGCAATCCATAGGTTTTAAGATACTTACTAGTCAGGTACATTCTTAGGCGTTTAATATGGGGTGTTGAGTCCATTTCGTTGAGCAAGGAGTAGCTCTTGTCTATTCCATATTTGGTTTAAGGAACTTTATCTGTGCTCATTTCAATCTCTGGTTTTATGCAGCACCCCAACTCATCTTTACCCTTAAGCAAGCATAAGTTGGTTTTCTAAATTTGAGACCCTGTTCTGTTTTGGAATTCAGTTCCTGTGTAGCCAAGTTTACATTCCGTGTATTAGTGATATCTTATGATGTTTCTTTTTCTGTGTGACTTATTTCAGTTAGAATCATCGTACCTGAATCCACTCATTGTGCTGCTACGGGCCTGATGACACAGATTTCATTGCTGAGTGATACTGCATTGTACGTAAGTACCACAAGTTCTTTATCCATTTTTCACTTTCTGTGATATTGAATTTGTACGGTAAACGAGGTTCTTGTAAACAGAGGCGTCCCAAACTTTGAGGTGGCTGTGTCTTTTTGATTTTAATTTCCCTAAGCTATAGGACCATAAGTGGAAGTGCCCTAGGCTCTGTTGCTTTGTTTTTTAGATGTTTCAGGAAACACCATACACTTCTCCGGAGTGGCTGTTGGCAATTTACATCCCGCCCATCAGCATAACAAGGCTCCCAGTTCTCCATGGCCTGTCCTGCCTTTCTGGAATTTACACTTTTTTCAGATGGCCCTTTTGACCGGGGGGAAGTGAGACTTCATTGTAGTGCAGATTTCCTTTGCAAGCTTGCTTGGTTGGCCAAAAAGGGCGTATGCGTTTTTTCCTGAATATATTCAGGAAAAAACGCATACGCCCTTTTTGGCCAAGTGCATCATTGTGGACGTTCTGCCTCTTTTCCTATGCTTTCAATGCAATTCCAGTCTACCTCCTGAAATCGGTTTCCTGCAATTCTGCCCCGCTTTCAAGTCCTCTTGGCAGCCTTACTTCAGTCTATTTTTGGACGATAGCTGTCATTTATAACTCTGCAGGTTTGTGAATTACAGAGCCCCTGAGCTCCTTTCTTCAACTCACTTTCTTGTGAGCTGGCCGCAACACCGCAGGATGGCTTCAGGCCCTAATCTGTTTCCGGCACGGCACGCTGAGCCTTTGGTTAATTCCTCTTCCTAGTGGGAAATGAGAGTTAAATTTGCCCGTTCAGACACCTCCAGCTAGTCTCTCATTGGTTCTCCCTATTCCTGTTCATCTTCCGCAGAAAGTGCAAACTGGGCCAAACAGGAAGTTAAAGGCACTGACTGTCCAAGTCGGGAGAGTGTTAGTAAAGCGTCTGGAATGTTGCACCCGAGTACCAGGGTATGAAAACTGAGACATATTTGAACACGTCTCCCGATCACACGGTTGATCATACTCTGGGTTCCACATGCATGTTTTAGCTGAAGGAAGAATACCTTAAACCTGGAGAGTTGAGACCCGTGGAATGGGTACCATGCAATATGACTTCAAAGGGTCTTCATTTGCTCACCGAACCTCTCCAATCCTATCACTGCTGCGTTTATGCCCCTGTACACACGCTTGATTCTCTTTCGGAGACATAGCAATCCCTAGGTTTTAAGATACTTACTAGTCAGGTACATTCTTAGGCGTTTAATATGGGGTGTTGAGTCCATTTCGTTGAGCAAGGAGTAGCTCTTGTCTGTTCCATATTTGGCTTAAGGAACTTTATCTGTGCTCATTTCAATCTCTGGTTTTATGCAGCACCCGAACTCACCTTTCCCCTTAAGCAAGCATAAGTTGGTTTTCTAAATTTGAGACCCTGTTCTGTTTTGGAATTCAGTTCCAGTGTAGCCAAGTTTACATTCCGTGTATTAGTGATATCTTTTGATGTTTCTTTTTCTGTGTGACTTATTTCAGTTAGAATCATCGTACCTGAATCCACTCATTATGCTGCTACGGGCCTGATGACATAGATTTCATTGCTGAGTGATACTGCATTGTACGTAAGTACCACAAGTTCTTTATCCATTTTTCACTTTCTGTGATATTGAACTTGTACGGTAAACGAGGTTCTTGTAAACAGAGGCGTCCCAAACTTTGGGGTGGCTGTGTCTTTTTGATTTTAATTTCCCTAAGCTATAGGACCATAAGTGGAAGTGCCCTAGGCTCTGTTGCTTTGTTTTTTAGATGTTTCAGGAAACACCATACACTTCTCCTGAGTGTCTGTTGGCAATTTACATCCCGCTCACCAGCATAACAAGGCTCCCAGTTCTCCATGGCCTGTCCTGCCTTTCTGGATTTTACACTTTTTTCAGATGGCCCTTTTGACCCGGGGGAAGTGAGACTTCATTGTAGTGCAGATTTCCTTTGCAAGCTTGCTTGGTTGGCCAAAAAGGGCGTATGCGTTTTTTCCTGAATATATTCAGGAAAAAACGCATACGCCCTTTTTGGCCAAGTGCATCATTGTGGACGTTCTGCCTCTTTTCCTATGCTTTCAATGCAATTCCAGTCTACCTCCTGAAATCGGTTTCCTGCAATTCTGCCCCGCTTTCAAGTCCTCTTGGCAGCCTTACTTCAGTCTATTTTTGGACGATAGCTGTCATTTATAACTCTGCAGGTTTGTGAATTACAGTGCCCCTGAGCTCCTTTCTTCAACTCGCTTTCTTGTGAGCTGGCCGCAACACCGCAGGATGGCTTCAGGCCCTAATCTGGTTCCGGCATGGCACGCTGAGCCTTTGGTTAATTCCTCATCCTGGTGGGAAATTAGAGTTAAATTTGCCCGTCCAGACACCTCGTGCTTGTCTCTCATTGGTTCTCCCTATTCCTGTACATCTTCTGCAGAAATTGCAAACTGGGGCAAACAGGAGGTTAAAGGCGCTGACTCTCCAAGTGGGGAGAGTGTTAGTAAAGCGTCTGGAATGTTGCACCCGAGTATCAGGGGAGGAAAACTGAGACATATTTGAACACGTCTCCCGATCACATGGTTGATCATACTCTGGGTTCCACATGCATGTTTTAGCTGAAGGAAGAATACCTAAAACCTGGGTAGTTGAAACCCGTGGAATGGGTACCATGCAATATGACTTCAAAGGGTCTTCATTTGCTCACCGAACCTCTCCAATCCTATCACTGCTGCGTTTATGCCCCTGTACACATGCTTGATTGTCTTTCGGAGACATAGCAATCCATAGGTTTTAAGATACTTACTAGTCAGGTACATTCTTAGGCGTTTAATATGCGGTGTTGAGTCCATTTCGTTGAGCAAGGAGTAGCTCTTGTCTATTCCATATTTGGCTTAAGGAACTTCATCTGTGCTCATTTCAATCTCTGGTTTTATGCAGCACCCCAACTCACCTTTCCCCTTAAGCAAGCATAAGTTGGTTTTCTAAATTTGAGACCCTGTTCTGTTTTGGAATTCAGTTCCTGTGTAGCCAAGTTTACATTCCGTGTATTAGTGATATCTTATGATGTTTCTTTTTCTGTGTGACTTATTTCAGTTAGAATCATCGTACCTGAATCCACTCATTATGCTGCTACGGGCCTGATGACATAGATTTCATTGCTGAGTGATACTGCATTGTACGTAAGTACCACAAGTTCTTTATCCATTTTTCACTTTCTGTGATATTGAACTTGTACGGAAAACGAGGTTCTTGTAAACAGAGGCGTCCCAAACATTGGGGTGGCTGTGTCTTTTTGATTTTAATTTCCCTAAGCTATAGGACCATAAGTGGAAGTGCCCTAGGCTCTGTTGCTTTGTTTTATAGATGTTTCAGGAAACACCATACACTTCTCCTGAGTGTCTGTTGGCAATTTACATCCCGCCCATCAGCATAACAAGGCTCCAAGTTCTCCATGGCCTGTCCTGCCTTTCTGGATTTTACACTTTTTTCAGATGGCCCTTTTTACCGGGGAGAAGTGAGACTTCATTGTAGTGCAGATTTCCTTTGCAAGTTTGCTTGGTTGGCCAAAAAGGGCGTATGCGTTTTTTCCTGAATATATTCAGGAAAAAACGCATACGCCCTTTTTGGCCAAGTGCATCATTGTGGACGTTCTGCCTCTTTTCCTATGCTTTCAATGCAATTCCAGTCTACCTCCTGAAATTGGTTTCCTGCAATTCTGCCCCGCTTTCAAGTCCTCTTGGCAGCCTTACTTCAGTCTATTTTTGGACGATAGCTGTCATTTATAACTCTGCAGGTTTGTGAATTACAGTGCCCCTGAGCTCCTTTCTTCAACTCGCTTTCTTGTGACCTGGCCGCAACACCGCAGGATGTCTTCAGGCCCTAATCTGGATCTGGCACGGCACGCTGAGCCTTTGGATAATTCCTCTTCCTGGTGGGAAATGAGAGTTAAATTTGCCCATCCAGACACCTCCAGCTAGTCTCTCATTGGTTCTCGCTATTCCTGTTCATCTTCCACAGAAATTGCAAACTGGGCCAAAAAGGAGGTTAAAGGGACTGACTCTCCAAGTGGGGAGAGTGTTAGTAAAGCGTCTGGAATGCTGCACCCGAGTACCAGGGTACGAAAACTGAGACATATTTGAAAACGTCTCCCGATAACATGGTTGATCATACTCTAGGTTCCACATGCATGTTTTAGCTGAAGGAAGAATACCTTAAACCTGGGTAGTTGAAACCCGTGGAATGGGTACCATGCAATATGACTTCAAAGGGTCTTCATTTGCTCACGAACCTCTCCAATCCTATCACTGCTGCGTTTATGCCCCTGTACACATGCTTGATTCTCTTTCGGAGACTTAGCAATCCATAGGTTTTAAGATACTTACTAGTCAGGTACATTCTTAGGCGTTTAATATGCGGTGCTGAGTCCATTTCTTTGAGCAAGGAGTAGCTCTTGTCTACTCCATATTTGGCTTAAGGAACTTTATCTGTGCTCATTTCAATCTCTGGTTTTATGCAGCACCCCAACTCACCTTTCCCCTTAAGCAAGCATAAGTTGGTTTTCTAAATTTGAGACACTGTTCTGTTCTGTAATTCAGTTCCTGTGTAGCCAAGTTTACATTCCGTGTATTACTGATATCTTATGATGTTTCTTTTTCTGTGTGACTTATTTCAGTTAGAATCATCATACCTGAATCCACTCATTGTGCTGCTAAGGGCCTGATGACATAGATTTCATTGCTGAGTGATATTGCTTTGTAAGTAAATACCACAACTTCTTTATCCATTTTTCACTTTCTGCGATGTTGAACTTGTACTGTAAATGAGGTTCTTGTAAACAGAGGCGTCCCAAACTTTGGGGTGGCTGTGTCTTTTTGATTTTAATTTCCCTAAGCTATAGGACCATAAGTGGCAGTGCCCTAGGCTCTGTTGCTTTGTTTTTTAGATGTTTCAGGAAACACCATACACTTCTCCGGAGTGGCTGTTGGCAATTTACATCCCGCCCATCAGCATAACAAGGCTCCCAGTTCTCCATGGCCTGTCCTGCCTTTCTGGAATTTACACTTTTTTCAGATGGCCCTTTTGACCGGGGGGAAGTGAGACTTCATTGTAGTGCAGATTTCCTTTGCAAGCTTGCTTGGTTGGCCAAAAAGGGCGTATGCGTTTTTTCCTGAATATATTCAGGAAAAAACGCATACGCCCTTTTTGGCCAAGTGCATCATTGTGGACCTTCTGCCTCTTTTCCTATGCTTTCAATGCAATTCCAGTCTACCTCCTGAAATCGGTTTCCTGCAATTCTGCCCCGGTTTCAAGTCCACTTGGCAGCCTTACTTCAGTATATTTTTGGACGATAGCTGTCATTTATAACTCTGCAGGTTTGTGAATTACAGTGCCCCTGAGCTCCTTTCTTCAACTCGCTTTCTTGTGACCTGGCCGCAACACCACAGGATGGCTTCAGGCCCTAATCTGGTTCCGGCCCGGCATGCTGAGCCTTTGGTTAATTCCTCTTCCTGGTGGGAAATGAGAGTTAAATTTGCCCGTCCAGACACCTCCAGCTAGCCTCTCATTGGTTCTCGCTATTCCTGTTCATCTTCCGCAGAAATTGCAAACTGGGCCAAACAGGAGGTTAAAGGCGCTGACTCTCCAAGTGGGGCGAGTGTTAGTAAAGCGTCTGGAATGTTGCACCCGAGTACCAGGGGAGGAAAACTGAGACATATTTGAACACGTCTCCCGATCACATGGTTGATCATACTTTAGGTTCCACATGCATGTTTTAGCTGAAGGAAGAATACCTTAAACCTGGGTAGTTGAAACCCGTGGAATGGGTACCATGCAATATGACTTCAAAGGGTCTTCATTTGCTCACCGAACCTCTCCAATCCTATCACTGCTGCGTTTATGCCCCTGTACACATGCTTGATTCTCTTTCGGAGTCATAGCAATCCATAGGTTTTAAGATACTTACAAGTCAGGTACATTCTTAGGCGTTTAATATGCGGTGTTGAGTCCATTTCGTTGAGCAAGGAGTAGCTCTTGTCTATTCCATATTTGGCTTAAGGAACTTTATCTGTGCTCATTTCAATCTCTGGTTTTATGTAGCACCCCAACTCACCTTTACCCTTAAGCAAGCATAAGTTGGTATTCTAAATTTGAGACCCTGTTCTGTTCTGTAATTCAGTTCCTGTGTAGCCAAGTTTACATTCCGTGTATTACTGATATCTTATGATGTTTCTTTTTCTGTGTGACTTATTTCAGTTAGAATCATCATACCTGAATCCACTCATTGTGCTGCTAAGGGCCTGATGACATAGATTTCATTGCTGAGTGATATTGATTTGTAAGTAAATACCACAACTTCTTGATCCATTTTTCACTTTCTGCGATGTTGAACTTGTACTGTAAACGAGGTTCTTGTAAACAGAGCCGTTCCAAACTTTGGGGTGGCTGTGTCTTTTTGATTTTAATTTCCCTAAGCTATAGGACCATAAGTGGAAGTGCCCTAGGTTCTGTTGCTTTGTTTTTTAGATGTTTCAGGAAACACCATACACTTCTCCCGAGTGGTTGTTGGCAATTTACTTCCCACCCATCAGCATAACAAGGCTCCCAGTTCTCCATGGCCTGTCCTGCCTTTCTGGATTTTACACTGTTTTCAGATGGCCCTTTTGACCGGGGGGAAGTGAGACTTCATTGTAGTGCAGATTTCCTTTGCAAGCTTGCTTGGTTGGCCAAAAAGGGCGTATGCGTTTTTTCCTGAATATATTCAGGAAAAAACGCATACGCCCTTTTTGGCCAAGTGCATCATTGTGGACGTTTTGCCTCTTTTCCTATGCTTTCAATGCAATTCCAGTCTACCTCCTGAAATCGGTTTCCTGCAATTCTGCCCCGCTTTCAAGTCCTCTTGGCAGCCTTACTTCAGTCTATTTTTGGATGATAGCTGTCATTTATAACTCTGCAGGTTTGTGAATTACAGTGCCCCTGAGCTCCTTTCTTCAACTCGCTTTCTTGTGACCAGGCCGCAACACCGCAGGATGGCTTCAGGCCCTAATATAGTTCCGGCCCGGCATGCTGAGCCTTTGGTTAATTCCTCTTCCTGGTGGGAAATGAGAGTTAAATTTGCCCGTCCAGACACCTCCAGCTAGCCTCTCATTGGTTCTCGCTATTCCTGTTCATCTTCCGCAGAAATTGCAAACTGGGCCAAACAGGAGGTTAAAGGCGCTGACTCTCCAAGTGGGGCGAGTGTTAGTAAAGCGTCTGGAATGTTGCACCCGAGTACCAGGGGAGGAAAACTGAGACATATTTGAACACGTCTCCCGATCACATGGTTGATCATACTTTAGGTTCCACATGCATGTTTTAGCTGAAGGAAGAATACCTTAAACCTGGGTAGTTGAAACCCGTGGAATGGGTACCATGCAATATGACTTCAAAGGGTCTTCATTTGCTCACCGAACCTCTCCAATCCTATCACTGCTGCGTTTATGCCCCTGTACACATGCTTGATTCTCTTTCGGAGTCATAGCAATCCATAGGTTTTAAGATACTTACAAGTCAGGTACATTCTTAGGCGTTTAATATGCGGTGTTGAGTCCATTTCGTTGAGCAAGGAGTAGCTCTTGTCTATTCCATATTTGGCTTAAGGAACTTTATCTGTGCTCATTTCAATCTCTGGTTTTATGTAGCACCCCAACTCACCTTTACCCTTAAGCAAGCATAAGTTGGTATTCTAAATTTGAGACCCTGTTCTGTTCTGTAATTCAGTTCCTGTGTAGCCAAGTTTACATTCCGTGTATTACTGATATCTTATGATGTTTCTTTTTCTGTGTGACTTATTTCAGTTAGAATCATCATACCTGAATCCACTCATTGTGCTGCTAAGGGCCTGATGACATAGATTTCATTGCTGAGTGATATTGATTTGTAAGTAAATACCACAACTTCTTTATCCATTTTTCACTTTCTGCGATGTTGAACTTGTACTGTAAACGAGGTTCTTGTAAACAGAGCCGTTCCAAACTTTGGGGTGGCTGTGTCTTTTTGATTTTAATTTCCCTAAGCTATAGGACCATAAGTGGAAGTGCCCTAGGTTCTGTTGCTTTGTTTTTTAGATGTTTCAGGAAACACCATACACTTCTCCCGAGTGGTTGTTGGCAATTTACTTCCCACCCATCAGCATAACAAGGCTCCCAGTTCTCCATGGCCTGTCCTGCCTTTCTGGATTTTACACTGTTTTCAGATGGCCCTTTTGACCGGGGGGAAGTGAGACTTCATTGTAGTGCAGATTTCCTTTGCAAGCTTGCTTGGTTGGCCAAAAAGGGCGTATGCGTTTTTTCCTGAATATATTCAGGAAAAAACGCATACGCCCTTTTTGGCCAAGTGCATCATTGTGGACGTTTTGCCTCTTTTCCTATGCTTTCAATGCAATTCCAGTCTACCTCCTGAAATCGGTTTCCTGCAATTCTGCCCCGCTTTCAAGTCCTCTTGGCAGCCTTACTTCAGTCTATTTTTGGATGATAGCTGTCATTTATAACTCTGCAGGTTTGTGAATTACAGTGCCCCTGAGCTCCTTTCTTCAACTCGCTTTCTTGTGACCAGGCCGCAACACCGCAGGATGGCTTCAGGCCCTAATATAGTTCCGGCCCGGCATGCTGAGCCTTTGGTTAATTCCTCTTCCTGGTGGGAAATGAGAGTTAAATTTGCCCGTCCAGACACCTCCAGCTAGCCTCTCATTGGTTCTCGCTATTCCTGTTCATCTTCCGCAGAAATTGCAAACTGGGCCAAACAGGAGGTTAAAGGGACTGACTCTCCAAGTGGGGAGAGTGTTAGTAAAGCGTCTGGAATGTTGCACCCGAGTACCAGGGGAGGAAAACTGAGACATATTTGAACACGTCTCCCGATCACATGGTTGATCATACTCTAGGTTCCACATGCATGTTTTAGCTGAAGGAAGAATACCTTAAACCTGGGTAGTTGAAACCCGTGGAATGGGTACCATGCAATATGACTTCAAAGGGTCTTCATTTGCTCACCGAACCTCTCCAATCCTATCACTGCTGCGTTTATGCCCCTGTACACATGCTTGATTCTCTTTTGGAGACATAGCTATCCATAGGTTTTAAGATACTTACAAGTCAGGTACATTCTTAGGCGTTTAATATGCGGTGTTGAGTCCATTTCGTTGAGCAAGGAGTAGCTCTAGTCTATTCCATATTTGGCTTAAGGAACTTTATCTGTGCTCATTTCAATCTCTGGTTTTATGCAGCACCCCAACTCACCTTTACCCTTAAGCAAGCATAAGTTGTTTTTCTAAATTTGAGACCCTGTTCTGTTCTGTAATTCAGTTCCTGTGTAGCCAAGTTTCCATTCCGTGTATTACTGATATTTTATGATGTTTCTTTTTCTGTGTGACTTATTTCAGTTAGAATCATCATACCTGAATCCACTCATTGTGCTGCTAAGGGCCTGATGACATAGATTTCATTGCTGAGTGATATTGCTTTGTAAGTGAATACCACAACTTCTTTATCCATTTTTCACTTTCTGCGATGTTGAACTTGTACTGTAAACGAGGTTCTTGTAAACAGAGCCGTTCCAAACTTTGGGGTGGCTGTGTCTTTTTGATTTTAATTTCCCTAAGCTATAGGACCATAAGTGGAAGTGCCCTAGGTTCTGTTGCTTTGTTTTTTAGATGTTTCAGGAAACACCATACACTTCTCCCGAGTGGTTGTTGGCAATTTACATCCCGCCCATCAGCATAACAAGGCTCCCAGTTCTCCATGGCCTGTCCTGCCTTTCTGGATTTTACACTTTTTTCAGATGGCCCTTTTGACCGGGGGGAAGTGAGACTTCATTGTAGTGCAGATTTCCTTTGCAAGCTTGCTTGGTTGGCCAAAAAGGGCGTATGCGTTTTTTCCTGAATATATTCAGGGAAAAACGCATACGCCCTTTTTGGCCAAGTGCATCATTGTGGACGTTCTGCCTCTTTTCCTATGCTTTCAATGCAATTCCAGTCTACCTCCTGAAATCGGTTTCCTGCAATTCTGCCCCGCTTTCAAGTCCTCTTGGCAGCCTTACTTCAGTCTATTTTTGGACGATAGCTGTCATTTATAACTCTGCAGGTTTGTGAATTACAGTGCCCCTGAGCTCCTTTCTTCAACTCGCTTTCTTTTGAGCTGACCGCAACACCGCAGGATGGCTTCAGGCCCTAATCTGGTTCCGGTACGCACACTGAGCCTTTGGTTATTTCCTCTTCCTGGTGGGAAATGAGAGTTAAATTTGCCCGTCCAGACACCTCCAGCTAGCCTCTCATTGGTTCTCGCTATTCCTGTTCATCTTCCGCAGAAATTGCAAAGTGGGCCAAACAGGAGGTTAAAGGCGCTGACTCTCCAAGTGGGTAGAGTGTTAGTAAAGCGTCTGGAATGTTGCACCCGAGTACCAGGGGAGGAAAACTGAGACATATTTGAACACGTCTCCCGTTCACATGGTTGATCATACTTGGGTTCCACATGCATGTTTTAGCTGAAGGAAGAATACCTTAAACCTGGAGAGTTGAGACCCGTGGAATGGGTACCATGCAATATGACTTCAAAGGGTCTTCATTTGCTCACCGAACCTCTCCAATCCTATCACTGCTGCGTTTATGCCTCTGTACACATGCTTGATTCTCTTTTGGAGACATAGCAATCCATAGGTTTTACGATACTTACTAGTCAGGTACATTCTTAGGCGTTTAATATGCGGTGTTGAGTCCATTTCGTTGAGCAAGGAGTAGCTCTTGTCTATTCCATATTTGGCTTAAGGAACTTTATCTGTGCTCATTTCAATCTCTGGTTTTATGCAGCACCCCAACTCACCTTTACCCTTAAGCAAGCATAAGTTGGTATTCTAAATTTGAGACCCTGTTCTGTTCTGTAATTCAGTTCCTGTGTAGCCAAGTTTACATTCCGTGTATTACTGATATCTTATGATGTTTCTTTTTCTGTGTGACTTATTTCAGTTAGAATCATCATACCTGAATCCACTCATTGTGATGCTAAGGGCCTGATGACATAGATTTCATTGCTGAGTGATATTGCTTTGTAAGTAAATACCACAACTTCTTTATCCATTTTTCACTTTCTGCGATGTTGAACTTGTACTGTAAACGAGGTTCTTGTAAACAGAGCCGTTCCAAACTTTGGGGTGGCTGTGTCTTTTTGATTTTAATTTCCCTAAGCTATAGGACCATAAGTGGAAGTGCCCTAGGTTCTGTTGCTTTGTTTTTTAGATGTTTCAGGAAACACCATACACTTCTCCCGAGTGGTTGTTGGCAATTTACATCCCACCCATCAGCATAACAAGGCTCCCAGTTCTCCATGGCCTGTCCTGCCTTTCTGGATTTTACACTGTTTTCAGATGGCCCTTTTGACCGGGGGGAAGTGAGACTTCATTGTAGTGCAGATTTCCTTTGCAAGCTTGCTTGGTTGGCCAAAAAGGGCGTATGAGTTTTTTCCTGAATATATTCAGGAAAAAACTCATACGCCCTTTTTGGCCAAGTGCATCATTGTGGACGTTCTGCCTCTTTTCGTATGCTTTCAATGCAATTCCAGTCTACCTCCTGAAATCGGTTTCCTGCAATTCTGCCCCGCTTTCAAGTCCTCTTGGCAGCCTTACTTCAGTCTATTTTTGGACGATAGCTGTCATTTATAACTCTGCAGGTTTGAGAATTACAGTGCTCCTGAGCTCCTTTCTTCAACTCGCTTTCTTGTGACCTGGCCGCAACACCGCAGGATGGCTTCAGGCCCTAATCTGGTTCCGGCACGGCACGCTGAGCCTTCGGTTATTTCCTCTTCCTGGTGGGAAATGAGAGTTAAATTTGCCCGTCCAGACACCTCCAGCTAGTCTCTCATTGGTTCTCGCTATTCCTGTTCATCTTCTGCAGAAATTGCAAAGTGGACCAAACAGGAGGTTAAAGGCGCTGACTCTCCAAGTGGGGAGAGTGTTACTAAAGCGTCTGGAATGTTGCACCCGAGTACCAGGGGAGGAAAACTGAGACATATTTGAACACGTCTGCCGTTCACATGGTTGATCATACTTGGGTTCCACATGCATGTTTTAGCTGAAGGAAGAATACCTTAAACCTGGAGAGTTATGACCCGTGTAATGGGTACCATGCAATATGACTACAAAGGGTCTTCATTTGCTCACCGAACCTCTCCAATCCTATCACTGCTGCGTTTATGCCCCTGTACACATGCTTGATTCTCTTTCGGAGACATAGCAATCCATAGGTTTTAAGATACTTACTAGTCAGGCACATTCTTAGGCGTTTAATATGCGGTGTTGAGTCCATTTCGTTGAGCAAGGAGTAGCTCTTGTCTATTCCATATTTGACTTAAGGAACTTTATCTGTGCTCATTTCAATCTCTGGTTTTATGCAGCACCCCAACTCACCTTTACCCTTAAGCAAGCATAGTTGGTTTTCTAAATTTGAGACCCTGTTCTGTTCTGTAATTCAGTTCCTGTGTAGCCAAGTTTACCTTCCGTGTATTACTGATATCTTATGATGTTTCTTTTTCTGTGTGACTTACTTCAGTTACAATCATCATACCTGAATCCACTCATTGTGCTGCTAAGGGCCTGATGACACAGATTTCATTGCTGAGTGATATTGCTTTGTAAGTAAATACCACAACTTCTTTATCCATTTTTCACTTTCTGCGATGTTGAACTTGTACTGTAAACGAGGTTCTTGTAAACAGAGCCGTTCCAAACTTTGGGGTGGCTGTGTCTTTTTGATTTTAATTTCCCTAAGCTATAGGACCATAAGTGGAAGTGCCCTAGGTTCTGTTGCTTTGTTTTTTAGATGTTTCAGGAAACACCATACACTTCTCCCGAGTGTCTGTTGGCAATTTACATCCCGCCCATCAGCATAACAAGGCTCCCAGTTCTCCATGGCCTGTCCTGCCTTTCTGGATTTTACACTTTTTTCAGATGGCCCTTTTGACCGGGGGGAAGTGAGACTTCATTGTAGTGCAGATTTCCTTTGCAAGCTTGCTTGGTTGGCCAAAAAGGGCGTATGCGTTTTTTATTCCTGTTCATCTTCCGCAGAAATTGCAAAGTGGGCCAAACAGGAGGTTAAAGGCGCTGACTCTCCAAGTGAGGAGAGTGTTAGTAAAGCGTCTGGAATGTTGCACCCGAGTACCAGGGGAGGAAAACTGAGACATATTTGAACACGTCTCCCGTTCACATGGTTGATCATACTTGGGTTCCACATGCATGTTTTAGCTGAAGGAAGAATACCTTAAACCTGGAGAGTTGAGACCCGTGTAATGGGTACCATGCAATATGACTTCAAAGGGTCTTCATTTGCTCACCGAACCTCTCCAATCCTATCACTGCTGCGTTTATGCCCCTGTACACATGCTTGATTCTCTTTTGGAGACATAGAAATCCATAGGTTTTACGATACTTACTAGTCAGGTACATTCTTAGGCGTTTAATATGCGGTGTTGAGTCCATTTTGTTGAGCAAGGAGTAGCTCTTGTCTATTCCATATTTGGCTTAAGGAACTTTATCTGTGCTCATTTCAGTCTCTGGTTTTATGCTGCACCCTAACTCACCTTTACCCTTAAGCAAGAATAAGTTGGTTTTCTAAATTTGAGACCCTGTTCTGTTCTGTAATTCAGTTCCTGTGTAGCCAAGTTTACATTCCGTGTATTACTGATATCTTATGATGTTTCTTTTTCTGTGTGACTTATTTCAGTTAGAATCATCATACCTGAATCCACTCATTGTGCTGCTAAGGGCCTGATGACACAGATTTCATTGCTGAGTGATATTGCTTTGTAAAGTAAATACCACAACTTCTTTATCCATTTTTCACTTTCTGCGATGTTGAACTTGTACTGTAAACGAGGTTCTTGTAAACAGAGCCGTTCCAAACTTTGGGGTGGCTGTGTCTTTTGATTTTAATTTCCCTAAGCTATAGGACCATAAGTGGAAGTGCCCTAGGTTCTGTTGCTTTGTTTTTTAGATGTTTCAGGAAACACCATACACTTCTCCCGAGTGGTTGTTGGCAATTTACATCCCGCCCATCAGCATAACAAGGCTCCCAGTTCTCCATGGCCTGTCCTGCCTTTCTGGATTTTACACTTTTTTCAGATGGCCCTTTTGACCGGTGGGAAGTGAGACTTCATTGTAGTGCAGATTTCCTTTGCAAGCTTGCTTGGTTGGCCAAAAAGGGCGTATGCGTTTTTTCCTGAATATATTCAGGAAAAAACGCATACGCCCTTTTTGGCCAAGTGCATCATTGTGGACGTTCTGCCTCTTTTCCTATGCTTTCAATGCAATTCCAGTCTACCTCCTGAAATCGGTTTCCTGCAATTCTGCCCCGCTTTCAAGTCCTCTTGGCAGCCTTACTTCAGTCTATTTTTGGACGATAGCTGTCATTTATAACTCTGCAGGTTTGAGAATTACAGTGCCCCTGAGCTCCTTTCTTCAACTTGCTTTCTTGTGACCTGGCCGCAACACCGCAGGATGGCTTCAGGCCCTAATCTGGTTCCGGCACGGCACGCTGAGCCTTTGGTTATTTCCTCTTCCTGGTGGGAAATGAGAGTTAAATTTGCCCGTCCAGACACCTCCAGCTAGTCTCTCATTGGTTCTCACTATTCCTGTTCATCTTCCGCAGAAATTGCAAACTGGGCCAAACAGGAGGTTAAAGGCGCTGACTCTCCAAGTGGGGAGAGTGTTAGTAAAGCGTCTGGAATGTTGCACCCGAGTACCAGGGGAGGAAAACTGAGACATATTTGAACACGTCTCCCGTTCACATGGTTGATCATACTTGGGTTCCACATGCATGTTTTAGCTGAAGGAAGAATACCTTAAACCTGGAGAGTTGAGACCCGTGGAATGGGTACCATGCAATATGACTTCAAAGGGTCTTCATTTGCTCACCGAACCTCTCCAATCCTATCACTGCAGCGTTTATGCCCCTGTACACATGCTTGATTCTCTTTCGGAGACATAGCAATCCATAGGTTTTAAGATACTTACTAGTCAGGCACATTCTTAGGCGTTTAATATGCGGTGTTGAGTCCATTTCGTTGAGCAAGGAGTAGCTCTTGTCTATTCCATATTTGGCTTAAGGAACTTTATCTGTGCTCATTTCAATCTCTGGTTTTATGCAGCACCCCAACTCACCTTTACCCTTAAGCAAGCATAAGTTTGTTTTCTAAATTTGAGACCCTGTTCTGTTCTGTAATTCAGTTCCTGTGTAGCCAAGTTTACATTCCGTGTATTACTGATATCTTATGATGTTTCTTTTTCTGTGTGACTTACTTCAGTTAGAATCATCATACCTGAATCCACTCATTGTGCTGCTAAGGGCCTGATGACACAGATTTCATTGCTGAGTGATATTGCTTTGTAAGTAAATACCACAACTTCTTTATCCATTTTTCACTTTCTGCAATGTTGAACTTGTACTGTAAACGAGGTTCTTGTAAACAGAGGCGTCCCAAACTTTAGGGTGGCTGTGTCTTTTTGATTTTAATTTCCCTAAGCTATAGGACCATAAGTGGCAGTGCCCTAGGCTGTGTTGCTTTGTTTTTTAGATGTTTCAGGAAACACCATACACTTCTCCCGAGTGTCTGTTGGCAATTTACATCCCGCCCATCAGCATAACAAAGCTCCCAGTTCTCCATGGCCTGTCCTGCCTTTCTGGTTTTTACACTTTTTTCAGATGGCCCTTTTGACCGGGGGGAAGTGAGACTTCATTGTAGTGCAGATTTCCTTTGCAAGCTTGCTTGTTTGGCCAAAAAGGGCGTATGCGTTTTTTCCTGAATATATTCAGGAAAAAACGCATACACCCTTTTTGGCCAAGTGCATCATTGTGGACGTTCTGCCTCTTTTCCTATGCTTTCAATGCAATTCCAGTCTACCTCCTGAAATCGGTTTCCTGCAATTCTGCCCCGCTTTCAAGTCCTCTTGGCAGCCTTACTTCAGTCTATTTTTGGACGATAGCTGTCATTTATAACTCTGTAGGTGTGTGAATTACAGTGCCCCTGAGCTCCTTTCTTCAACTCGCTTTCTTGTGACCTGGCCGCAACACCGCAGGATGGCTTCAGGCCCTAATCTGGTTCCGGCATGGCACGCTGAGCCTTTGGTTATTTCCTCTTCCTGGTGGGAAATGAGAGTTAAATTTGCCCGTCCAAACACCTCCAGCTAGTCTCTCATTGGTTCTCGCTATTCCTGTTCATCTTCCGCAGAAATTGCAAAACTGGGCCAAACAGGAGGTTAAAGGCGCTGACTCTCCAAGTGGGGAGAGTGTTAGTAAAGCGTCTGGAATGTTGCACCCGAGTACCAGGGGAGGAAAACTGAGACATATTTGAACACGTCTCCCATTCACATGGTTGATCATACTTGGGTTCCACATGCATGTTTTAGCTGAAGGAAGAATACCTTAAACCTGGAGAGTTAAGACCCGTGTAATGGGTACCATGCAATATGACTTCAAAGGGTCTTCATTTGCTCACCGAACCTCTCCAATCCTATCACTGCTGCGTTTATGCCCCTGTACACATGCTTGATTCTCTTTCGGAGACATAGCAATCCATAGGTTTTAAGATACTTACTAGTCAGGTACATTCTTAGGCGTTTAATATGCGGTGTTGAGTCCATTTCGTTGAGCAAGGAGTAGCTCTTGTCTATTCCATATTTGGCTTAAGGAACTTTATCTGTGCTCATTTCAATCTCTGGTTTTATGCAGCACCCCAACTCACCTTTCCCCTTAAGCAAGCATAAGTTGGTTTTCTAAATTTGAGTCCCTGTTCTGTTCTGTAATTCAGTTCCTGTGTAGCCAAGTTTACATTCCGTGTATTACTGATATCTTATGATGTTTCTTTTTCTGTGTGACTTATTTCAGTTAGAATCATCATACCTGAATCCACTCATTGTGATGCTAAGGGCCTGATGACATAGATTTCATTGCTGAGTGATATTGCTTTGTAAGTAAATACCACATCTTCTTTATCCATTTTTCACTTTCTGCGATGTTGAACTTGTACTGGAAACGAGGTTCTTGTAAACAGAGGCGTCCCAAAGTTTGGGGTGGCTGTGTCTTTTTGATTTTAATTTCCCTAAGCTATAGGACCATAAGTGGAAGTGCCCTAGGCTCTGTTGCTTTGTTTTTTAGATGTTTCAGGAAACACCATACACTTCTCCCGAGTGGTTGTTGGCAATTTACATCCCGCCCATCAGCATAACAAGGCTCCCAGTTCTCCATGGCCTGTCCTGCCTTTCTGGATTTTACACTTTTTTCAGATGGCCCTTTTGACTGGGGGGAAGTGAGACTTCATTGTAGTGCAGATTTCCTTTGCAAGCTTGCTTGTTTGGCCAAAAAGGGCGTATGCGTTTTTTCCTGAATATATTCAGGAAAAAACGCATACGCCCTTTTTGGCCAAGTGCATCATTGTGGACGTTCTGCCTCTTTTCCTATGCTTTCAATGCAATTCCAGTCTACCTCCTGAAATCGGTTTCCTGCACTTCTGCCCCGCTTTCAAGTCCTCTTGGCAGCCTTACTTCAGTCTATTTTTGGACGATAGCTGTCATTTATAACTCTGCAGGTTTGTGAATTACAGTGCCCCTGAGCTCCTTTCTTCAACTTGCTTTCTTGTGACCTGGCCGCAACACCGCAGGATGGCTTCAGGCCCTAATCTGGTTCCGGCACGGCACGCTGAGCCTTTGGTTATTTCCTCTTCCTGGTGGGAAATGAGAGTTAAATTTGCCCGTCCAAACACCTCCAGCTAGTCTCTCATTGGTTCTCGCTATTCCTGTTCATCTTCCGCAGAAATTGCAAAACTGGGCCAAACAGGAGGTTAAAGGCGCTGACTCTCCAAGTGGGGAGAGTGTTAGTAAAGCGTCTGGAATGTTGCACCCGAGTACCAGGGGAGGAAAACTGAGACATATTTGAACACGTCTCCCATTCACATGGTTGATCATACTTGGGTTCCACATGCATGTTTTAGCTGAAGGAAGAATACCTTAAACCTGGAGAGCTAAGACCCGTGTAATGGGTACCATGCAATATGACTTCAAAGGGTCTTTATTTGCTCACCGAACGTCTCCAATCCTATCACTGCTGCGTTTATGCCCCTGTACACATGCTTGATTCTCTTTCGGAGACATAGCAATCCATAGGTTTTAAGATACTTACTAGTCAGGTACATTCTTAGGCGTTTAATATGCGGTGTTGAGTCCATTTCGTTGAGCAAGGAGTAGCTCTTGTCTATTCCATATTTGGCTTAAGGAACTTTATCTGTGCTCATTTCAATCTCTGGTTTTATGCAGCACCCCAACTCACCTTTCCCCTTAAGCAAGCATAAGTTGGTTTTCTAAATTTGAGTCCCTGTTCTGTTCTGTAATTCAGTTCCTGTGTAGCCAAGTTTACATTCCGTGTATTACTGATATCTTATGATGTTTCTTTTTCTGTGTGACTTATTTCAGTTAGAATCATCATACCTGAATCCACTCATTGTGATGCTAAGGGCCTGATGACATAGATTTCATTGCTGAGTGATATTGCTTTGTAAGTAAATACCACAACTTCTTTATCCATTTTTCACTTTCTGCGATGTTGAACTTGTACTGTAAACGAGGTTCTTGTAAACAGAGCCGTTCCAAACTTTGGGGTGGCTGTGTCTTTTTGATTTTAATTTCCCTAAGCTATAGGACCATAAGTGGCAGTGCCCTAGGCTCTGTTGCTTTGTTTTTTAGATGTTTCAGGAAACACCATACACTTCTCCCGAGTGGTTGTTGGCAATTTACATCCCGCCCATCAGCATAACAAGGCTCCCAGTTCTCCATGGCCTGTCCTGCCTTTCTGGATTTTACACTTTTTTCAGATGGCCCTTTTGACCGGGGGGAAGTGAGACTTCATTGTAGTGCAGATTTCCTTTGCAAGCTTGCTTGTTTGGCCAAAAAGGGCGTATGCGTTTTTTCCTGAATATATTCAGGAAAAAACGCATACGCCCTTTTTGGCCAAGTGCATCATTGTGGACGTTCTGCCTCTTTTCCTATGCTTTCAATGCAATTCCAGTCTACCTCCTGAAATCGGTTTCCTGCAATTCTGCCCCGCTTTCAAGTCCTCTTGGCAGCCTTACTTCAGTCTATTTTTGGACGATAGCTGTCATTTATAACTCTGCAGGTTTGAGAATTACAGTGCCCCTGAGCTCCTTTCTTCAACTTGCTTTCTTGTGACCTGGCCGCAACACCGCAGGATGGCTTCAGGCCCTAATCTGGTTCCGGCACGGCACGCTGAGCCTTTGGTTATTTCCTCTTCTTGGTGGGAAATGAGAGTTAAATTTGCCCGTCCAGACACCTCCAGCTAGTCTCTCATTGGTTCTCACTATTCCTGTTCATCTTCCGCAGAAATTGCAAACTGGGCCAAACAGGAGGTTAAAGGCGCTGACTCTCCAAGTGGGGAGAGTGTTAGTAAAGCGTCTGGAATGTTGCACCCGAGTACCAGGGGAGGAAAACTGAGACATATTTGAACACGTCTCCCGTTCACATGGTTGATCATACTTGGGTTCCACATGCATGTTTTAGCTGAAGGAAGAATACCTTAAACCTGGAGAGTTGAGACCCGTGTAATGGGTACCATGCAATATGACTTCAAAGGGTCTTCATTTGCTCACCGAACCTCTCCAATCCTATCACTGCAGCGTTTATGCCCCTGTACACATGCTTGATTCTCTTTCGGAGACATAGCAATCCATAGGTTTTAAGATACTTACTAGTCAGGCACATTCTTAGGCGTTTAATATGCGGTGTTGAGTCCATTTCGTTGAGCAAGGAGTAGCTCTTGTCTATTCCATATTTGGCTTAAGGAACTTTATCTGTGCTCATTTCAATCTCTGGTTTTATGCAGCACCCCAACTCACCTTTACCCTTAAGCAAGCATAAGTTGGTTTTCTAAATTTGAGACCCTGTTCTGTTCTGAAATTCAGTTCCTGTGTAGCCAAGTTTACATTCCGTGTATTACTGATATCTTATGATGTTTCTTTTTCTGTGTGACTTACTTCAGTTAGAATCATCATACCTGAATCCACTCATTGTGCTGCTAAGGGCCTGATGACACAGATTTCATTGCTGAGTGATATTGCTTTGTAAGTAAATACCACAACTTCTTTATCCATTTTTCACTTTCTGCGATGTTGTACTTGTACTGTAAACGAGGTTCTTGTAAACAGAGGCGTCCCAAAATTTAGGGTGGCTGTGTCTTTTTGATTTTAATTTCCCTAAGCTATAGGACCATAAGTGGCAGTGCCCTAGGCTGTGTTGCTTTGTTTTTTAGATGTTTCAGGAAACACCATACACTTCTCCCGAGTGTCTGTTGGCAATTTACATCCCGCCCATCAGCATAACAAAGCTCCCAGTTCTCCATGGCCTGTCCTGCCTTTCTGGTTTTTACACTTTTTTCAGATGGCCCTTTTGACCGGGGGGAAGTGAGACTTCATTGTAGTGCAGATTTCCTTTGCAAGCTTGCTTGTTTGTCCAAAAAGGGCGTATGCGTTTTTTCCTGAATATATTCAGGAAAAAACGCATACGCCCTTTTTGGCCAAGTGCATCATTGTGGACGTTCTGCCTCTTTTCCTATGCTTTCAATGCAATTCCAGTCTACCTCCTGAAATCGGTTTCCTGCAATTCTGCCCCGCTTTCAAGTCCTCTTGGCAGCCTTACTTCAGTCTATTTTTGGACGATAGCTGTCATTTATAACTCTGTAGGTGTGTGAATTACAGTGCCCCTGAGCTCCTTTCTTCAACTCGCTTTCTTGTGACCTGGTCGCAACACCGCAGGATGGCTTCAGGCCCTAATCTGGTTCCGGCATGGCACGCTGAGCCTTTGGTTATTTCCTCTTCCTGGTGGGAAATGAGAGTAAAATTTGCCCGTCCAAACACCTCCAGCTAGTCTCTCATTGGTTCTCGCTATTCCTGTTCATCTTCCGCAGAAATTGCAAAACTGGGCCAAACAGGAGGTTAAAGGCGCTGACTCTCCAAGTGGGGAGAGTGTTAGTAAAGCGTCTGGAATGTTGCACCCGAGTACCAGGGGAGGAAAACTGAGACATATTTGAACACGTCTCCCATTCACATGGTTGATCATACTTGGGTTCCACATGCATGTTTTAGCTGAAGGAAGAATACCTTAAACCTGGAGAGTTAAGACCCGTGTAATGGGTACCATGCAATATGACTTCAAAGGGTCTTCATTTGCTCACCGAACCTCTCCAATCCTATCACTGCTGCGTTTATGCCCCTGTACACATGCTTGATTCTCTTTCGGAGACATAGCAATCCATAGGTTTTAAGATACTTACTAGTCAGGTACATTCTTAGGCGTTTAATATGCGGTGTTGAGTCCATTTCGTTGAGCAAGGAGTAGCTCTTGTCTATTCCATATTTGGCTTAAGGAACTTTATCTGTGCTCATTTCAATCTCTGGTTTTATGCAGCACCCCAACTCACCTTTACCCTTAAGCAAGCATAAGTTGGTTTTCTAAATTTGAGTCCCTGTTCTGTTCTGTAATTCAGTTCCTGTGTAGCCAAGTTTACATTCCATGTATTACTGATATCTTATGATGTTTCTTTTTCTGTGTGACTTATTTCAGTTAGAATCATCATACCTGAATCCACTCATTGTGATGCTAAGGGCCTGATGACATAGATTTCATTGCTGAGTGATATTGCTTTGTAAGTAAATACCACATCTTCTTTATCCATTTTTCACTTTCTGCGATGTTGAACTTGTACTGGAAACGAGGTTCTTGTAAACAGAGGCGTCCCAAACTTTGGGGTGGCTGTGTCTTTTTGATTTTAATTTCCCTAAGCTATAGGACCATAAGTGGAAGTGCCCTAGGCTCTGTTGCTTTGTTTTTTAGATGTTTCAGGAAACACCATACACTTCTCCCGAGTGGTTGTTGGCAATTTAAATCCCGCCCATCAGCATAACAAGGCTCCCAGTTCTCCATGGCCTGTCCTGCCTTTCTGGATTTTACACTTTTTTCAGATGGCCCTTTTGACCGGGGGGAAGTGAGACTTCATTGTAGTGCAGATTTCCTTTGCAAGCTTGCTTGGTTGGCCAAAAAGGGCGTATGCGTTTTTTCCTGAATATATTCAGGAAAAAACGCATACGCCCTTTTTGGCCAAGTGCATCATTGTGGACGTTCTGCCTCTTTTCCTATGCTTTCAATGCAATTTCAGTCTACCTCCTGAAATCGGTTTCCTGCAATTCTGCCCCGCTTTCAAGTCCTCTTGGCAGCCTTACTTCAGTCTATTTTTGGACGATAGCTGTCATTTATAACTCTGCAGGTTTGTGAATTACAGTGCCCCTGAGCTCCTTTCTTCAACTCGCTTTCTTGTGACCTGGCCGCAACACCGCAGGATGGCTTCAGGCCCTAATCTGGTTCCGGTACGGCACACTGAGCCTTTGGTTATTTCCTCTTCCTGTTTGGAAATGAGAGTTAAATTTGCCCGTCCAGACACCTCCAGCTAGCCTCTCATTGGTTCTCGCTATTCCTGTTCATCTTCCGCAGAAATTGCAAACTGTGCCAAACAGGAGGTTAAAGGCGCTGACTCTCCAAGTGGGGAGAGTGTTAGTAAAGCGTCTGGAATGTTGCACCCGAGTACCAGGGGAGGAAAACTGAGACATATTTGAACACGTCTCTCGATCACATGGTTGATCATACTCTGTGTTCCACATGCCTGTTTTAGCTGAAGGAAGAATACCTAAAACCTGGGTAATTGAAACCCGTGGAATGGGTACCATGCAATATGACTTCAAAGGGTCTTCATCTGCTCACCGAACCTCTCCAATCCTATCACTGCTGCGTTTATGCCCCTGTACACATGCTTGATTCTCTTTCGGAGACATAGCAATCCATAGGTTTTAAGATACTTACTAGTCAGGTACATTCTTAGGCGTTTAATATGCGGTGTTGAGTCCATTTCGTTGAACAAGGAGTGGCTCTTGTCTATTCCATATTTGGGTTAAGGAACTTTATCTGTGCTCATTTCAATCTCTGGTTTTATGCAGCAACCCAACTCACCTTTCCCCTTAAGCAAGCATAAGTTGGTTTTCTAAATTTGAGAACCTGTTCTGTTTTGGAATTCAGTTCCTGTGTAGCCAAGTTTACATTCCGTGTATTAGTGATATCTTATGATGTTTCTTTTTCTGTGTGACTTATTTCAGTTAGAATCATCGTACCTGAATCTACTCATTATGCTGCTACGTGCCTGATGACATAGATTTCATTGCTGAGTGATACTGCATTGTACGTAAGTACCACAAGTTCTTTATCCATTTTTCACTTTCTGCGATGTTGAACTTGTACTGTAAACGAGGTTCTTGTAAACAGAGCCGTTCCAAACTTTGGGGTGGCTGTGTCTTTTTGATTTTAATTTCCCTAAGCTATAGGACCATAAGTGGCAGTGCCCTAGGCTCTGTTGCTTTGTTTTTTAGATGTTTCAGGAAACACCATACACTTCTCCCAAGTGTCTGTTGGCAATTTACATCCCGCCCGTCAGCATAACAAGGCTCCCAGTTCTCCATGGCCTGTCCTGCCTTTCTGGATTTTACACTTTTTTCAGATGGCCCTTTTGACCAGGGGGAAGTGAGACTTCATTGTAGTGCAGATTTCCTTTGCAAGCTTGCTTGGTTGGCCAAAAAGGGCGTATGCGTTTTTTCCTGAATATATTCAGGAAAAAACGCATACGCCCTTTTTGGCCAAGTGCATCATTGTGGACGTTCTGCCTCTTTTCCTATGCTTTCAATGCAATTCCAGTCTACCTCCTGAAATCGGTTTCCTGCAATTCTGCCCCGCTTTCAAGTCCTCTTGGCAGCCTTACTTCAGTCTATTTTTGGACGATAGCTGTCATTTATAACTCTGCAGGTTTGTGAATTACAGTGCCCCTGAGCTCCTTTCTTCAACTCGCTTTCTTGTGAGCTGGCCGCAACACCGCAGGATGGCTTCCGGCCCTAATCTGGTTCTGGCCCGGCACGCTGAGCCTTTGGTTAATTCCTCTTCCTGGTGGGAAATGAGAGTTAAATTTGCCCGTCCAGACACCTCCAGCTAGCCTCTCATTGGTTCTCGCTATTCCTGTTCATCTTCCGCAGAAATTGCAAACTGGGCCAAACAGGAGGTTAAAGGCGCTGACTCTCCAAGTGGGGAGAGTGTTAGTAAAGCGTCTGGAATGTTGCACCCGAGTACCAGGGGAGGAAAACTGAGACATATTTGAACACGTCTCCCGTTCACATGGTTGATCATACTTGGGTTCCACATGCATGTTTTAGCTGAAGGAAGAATACCTTAAACCTGGAGAGTTAAGACCCGTGTAATGGGTACCATGCAATATGACTTCAAAGGGTCTTCATTTGCTCACCGAACCTCTCCAATCCTATCACTGCTGCGTTTATGTCCCTGTACACATGCTTGATTCTCTTTCGGAGACATAGCAATCCATAGGTTTTAAGATACTTACTAGTCAGGCACATTCTTAGGCGTTTAATATGCGGTGTTGAGTCCATTTCGTTGAGCAAGGAGTAGCTCTTGTCTATTCCATATTTGACTTAAGGAACTTTATCTGTGCTCATTTCAATCTCTGGTTTTATGCAGCACCCCAACTCACCTTTACCCTTAAGCAAGCATAGTTGGTTTTCTAAATTTGAGACCCTGTTCTGTTCTGTAATTCAGTTCCTGTGTAGCCAAGTTTACATTCCGTGTATTACTGATATCTTATGATGTTTCTTTTTCTGTGTGACTTACTTCAGTTAGAATCATCATACCTGAATCCACTCATTGTGCTGCTAAGGGCCTGATGACACAGATTTCATTGCTGAGTGATATTGCTTTGTAAGTAAATACCACAACTTCTTTATCCATTTTTCACTTTCTGCGATGTTGAACTTGTACTGTAAACGAGGTTCTTGTAAACAGAGCCGTTCCAAACTTTGGGGTGGCTGTGTCTTTTTGATTTTAATTTCCCTAAGCTATAGGACCATAAGTGGAAGTGCCCTAGGTTCTGTTGCTTTGTTTTTTAGATGTTTCAGGAAACACCATACACTTCTCCCGAGTGTCTGTTGGCAATTTACATCCCGCCCATCAGCATAACAAGGCTCCCAGTTCTCCATGGCCTGTCCTGCCTTTCTGGATTTTACACTTTTTTCAGATGGCCCTTTTGACCGGGGGGAAGTGAGACTTCATTGTAGTGCAGATTTCCTTTGCAAGCTTGCTTGGTTGGCCAAAAAGGGCGTATGCGTTTTTTCCTGAATATATTCAGGAAAAAACGCATACGCCCTTTTTGGCCAAGTGCATCATTGTGGACGTTCTGCCTCTTTTCCTATGCTTTCAATGCAATTCCAGTCTACCTCCTGAAATCGGTTTCCTGCAATTCTGCCCCGCTTTCAAGTCCTCTTGGCAGCCTTACTTCAGTCTATTTTTGGACGATAGCTGTCATTTATAACTCTGCAGGTTTGTGAATTACAGTGCCCCTGAGCTCCTTTCTTCAACTCGCTTTCTTGTGACCTGGCCGCAACACCGCAGGATGGCTTCAGGCACTAATCTGGTTCCGGTACGGCACGCTGAGCCTTTGGTTATTTCCTCTTCCTGGTGGGAAATGAGAGTTAAATTTGCCCGTCCAGACACCTCCAGCTAGCCTCTCATTGGTTCTCGCTATTCCTGTTCATCTTCCGCAGAAATTGCAAACTGGGCCAAACAGGAGGTTAAAGGCGCTGACTCTCCAAGTGGGGAGAGTGTTAGTAAAGCGTCTGGAATGTTGCACCCGAGTACCAGGGGAGGAAAACTGAGACATATTTGAACACGTCTCCCGTTCACATGGTTGATCATACTTGGGTTCCACATGCATGTTTTAGCTGAAGGAAGAATACCTTAAACCTGGAGAGTTGAGACCCGTGTAATGGGTACCATGCAATATGACTTCAAAGGGTCTTCATTTGCTCACCGAACCTCTCCAATCCTATCACTGCTGCGTTTATGCCCCTGTACACATGCTTGATTCTCTTTCGGAGACATAGCAATCCATAGGTTTTAAGATACTTACTAGTCAGGCACATTCTTAGGCGTTTAATATGCGGTGTTGAGTCCATTTCGTTGAGCAAGGAGTAGCTCTTGTCTATTCCATATTTGACTTAAGGAACTTTATCTGTGCTCATTTCAATCTCTGGTTTTATGCAGCACCCCAACTCACCTTTACCCTTAAGTAAGCATAAGTTGTTTTTCTAAATTTGAGACCCTGTTCTGTTCTGTAATTCAGTTCCTGTGTAGCCAAGTTTCCATTCCGTGTATTACTGATATCTTATGATGTTTCTTTTTCTGTGCGACTTATTTCAGTTAGAATCATCGTACCTGAATCCACTCATTATGCTGCTATGGGACTGATGACATAGATTTCATTGCTGAGTGATATTGCATTGTACGTAAGTACCACAAGTTCTTTATCCATTTTTCACTTTCTGTGATATTGAACTTGTACGGTAAACGAGGTTCTTGTAAACGGAGGCGTCCCAAACTTTGGGGTGGCTGTGTGTTTTTGATTTTAATTTCCCTAAGCTATAGGACCATAAGTGGAAGTGCCCTAGGCTCTGTTGCTTTGTTTTTTAGATGTTTCAGGAAACACCATACACTTCTCCCAAGTGTCTGTTGGCAATGTACATCCCGCCCATCAGCATAACAAGGCTCCCAGTTCTCCATGGCCTGTCCTGCCTTTCTGGATTTTACACTTTTTTCAGATGGCCCTTTTGACCGGGGGGAAGTGAGACTTCATTGTAGTGCAGATTTCCTTTGCAAGCTTGCTTGGTTGGCCAAAAAGGGCGTATGCGTTTTTTCCTGAATATATTCAGGAAAAAACGCATACGCCCTTTTTGGCCAAGTGCATCATTGTGGACGTTCTGCCTCTTTTCCTATGCTTTCAATGCAATTCCAGTCTACCTCCTGAAATCGGTTTCCTGCAATTCTGCCCCGCTTTCAAGTCCTCTTGGCAGCCTTACTTCAGTCTATTTTTGGACGATAGCTGTCATTTATAACTCTGCAGGTTTGTGAATTACAGTGCCCCAGAGCTCCTTTCTTCAACTTGCTTTCTTTTGACCTGGCCGCAACACCGCAGGATGGCTTCAGGCCCTAATCTGGTTCCGGCACGGCACGCTGAGCCTTTGGTTATTTCCTCTTCCTGGTGGGAAATGAGAGTTAAATTTGCCCGTCCAGACACCTCCAGCTAGCCTCCCATTGGTTCTCGCTATTCCTGTTCATCTTCCGCAGAAATTGCAAACTGGGCCAAACAGGAGGTTAAAGGCGCTGACTCTCCAAGTGGGGAGAGTGTTAGTAAAGCGTCTGGAATGTTGCACCCGAGTACCAGGGGAGGAAAACTGAGACATATTTGAACACGTCTCCCGTTCACATGGTTGATCATACTTGGGTTCCACATGCATGTTTTAGCTGAAGGAAGAATACCTTAAACCTGGAGAGTTAAGACCCGTGTAATGGGTACCATGCAATATGACTTCAAAGGGTCTTCATTTGCTCACCGAACCTCTCCAATCCTATCACTGCTGCGTTTATGCCCCTGTACACATGCTTGATTCTCTTTCGGAGACATAGCAATCCATAGGTTTTAAGATACTTACTAGTCAGGTACATTCTTAGGCGTTTAATATGCGGTGTTGAGTCCATTTCGTTGAGCAAGGAGTAGCTCTTGTCTATTCCATATTTGACTTAAGGAACTTTATCTGTGCTCATTTCAATCTCTGGTTTTATGCAGCACCCCAACTCACCTTTACCCTTAAGCAAGCATAAGTTGGTTTTCTAAATTTGAGACCCTGTTCTGTTCTGTAATTCAGTTCCTGTGTAGCCAAGTTTACATTCCGTGTATTACTGATATCTTATGATGTTTCTTTTTCTGTGTGACTTACTTCAGTTAGAATCATCATACCTGAATCCACTCATTGTGCTGCTAAGGGCCTGATGACACAGATTTCATTGCTGAGTGATATTGCTTTGTAACTAAATACCACAACTTCTTTATCCATTTTTCACTTTCTGCGATGTTGAACTTGTACTGTAAACGAGGTTCTTGTAAACAGAGCCGTTCCAAACTTTGGGGTGGCTGTGTCTTTTTGATTTTAATTTCCCTAAGCTATAGGACCATAAGTGGAAGTGCCCTAGGCTCTGTTGCTTTGTTTTTTAGATGTTTCAGGAAACACCATACACTTCTCCCAAGTGTCTGTTGGCAATTTACATCCCGCCCATCAGCATAACAAGGCTCCCAGTTCTCCATGGCCTGTCCTGCCTTTCTGGATTTTACGCTTTTTTCAGATGGCCCTTTTGACCGGGGGGAAGTGAGACTTCATTGTAGTGCAGATTTCCTTTGCAAGCTTGCTTGGTTGGCCAAAAAGGGCGTATGCGTTTTTTCCTGAATATATTCAGGAAAAAACGCATACGCCCTTTTTGGCCAAGTGCATCATTGTGGACGTTCTGCCTCTTTTCCTATGCTTTCAATGCAATTCCAGTCTACCTCCTGAAATCGGTTTCCTGCAATTCTGCCCCGCTTTCAAGTCCTCTTGGCAGCCTTACTTCAGTCTATTTTTGGACGATAGCTGTCATTTATAACTCTGCAGGTTTGTGAATTACAGTGTCCCTGAGCTCCTTTCTTCAACTCGCTTTCTTGTGACCTGGCCGCAACACCGCAGGATGGCTTCAGGCCCTAATCTGGTTCCGGCCTGGCATGCTGAGCCTTTGGTTAATTCCTCTTCCTGGTGGGAAATGAGAGTTAAATTTGCCCGTCCAGACACCTCCAGCTAGCCTCTCATTGGTTCTCGCTATTCCTGTTCATCTTCCGCAGAAATTGCAAACTGGGCCAAACAGGAGGTTAAAGGGACTGACTCTCCAAGTGGGGAGAGTGTTAGTAAAGCGTCTGGAATGTTGCACCCGAGTACCAGGGGAGGAAAACTGAGACATATTTGAACACGTCTCCCGATCACATGGTTGATCATACTCTAGGTTCCACATGCATGTTTTAGCTGAAGGAAGAATACCTTAAACCTGGGTAGTTGAAACCCGTGGAATGGGTACCATGCAATATGACTTCAAAGGGTCTTCATTTGCTTACCGAACCTCTCCAATCCTATCACTGCTGCGTTTATGCCCCTGTACACATGCTTGATTCTCTTTCGGAGACATAGCAATCCATAGGTTTTAAGATACTTACTAGTCAGGTACATTCTTAGGCGTTTAATATGGGGTGTTGAGTCCATTTCGTTGAGCAAGGAGTAGCTCTTGTCTATTCCATATTTGGCTTAAGGAACTTTATCTGTGCTCATTTCAATCTCTGGTTTTATGCAGCACCCCAACTCACCTTTACCCTTAAGCAAGAATAAGTTGGTTTTCTAAATTTGAGACCCTGTTCTGTTCTGTAATTCAGTTCCTGTGTAGCCAAGTTTACATTCCGTGTATTACTGATATCTTATGATGTTTCTTTTTCTGTGTGACTTATTTCAGTGAGAATCATCATACCTGAATCCACTCATTGTGCTGCTAAGGGCCTGATGACACAGATTTCATTGCTGAGTGATATTGCTTTGTAAGTAAATACCACAACTTCTTTATCCATTTTTCACTTTCTGCGATGTTGAACTTGTACTGTAAACGAGGTTCTTGTAAACAGAGCCGTTCCAAACTTTGGGGTGGCTGTGTGTTTTTGATTTTAATTTCCCTAAGCTATAGGACCATAAGTGGAAGTGCCCTAGGTTCTGTTGCTTTGTTTTTTAGATGTTTCAGGAAACACCATACACTTCTCCTGAGTGGTTGTTGGCAATTTACATCCCGCCCATCAGCATAACAAGGCTCCCAGTTCTCCATGGCCTGTCCTGCCTTTCTGGATTTTACACTTTTTTCAGATGGCCCTTTTGACCGGGGGGAAGTGAGACTTCATTGTAGTGCAGATTTCCTTTGCAAGCTTGCTTGGTTGGCCAAAAAGGGCGTATGCGTTTTTTCCTGAATATATTCAGGAAAAAACGCATACGCCCTTTTTGGCCAAGTGCATCATTGTGGACGTTCTGCCTCTTTTCCTATGCTTTCAATGCAATTCCAGTCTACCTCCTGAAATCGGTTTCCTGCAATTCTGCCCCGCTTTCAAGTCCTCTTGGCAGCCTTACTTCAGTCTATTTTTGGACGATAGCTGTCATTTATAACTCTGCAGGTTTGTGAATTACAGTGCCCCTGAGCTCCTTTCTTCAACTTGCTTTCTTTTGAGCTGGCCGCAACACCGCAGGATGGCTTCAGGCCCTAATCTGGTTCCGGCACGGCACGCTGAGCCTTTGGTTATTTCCTCTTCCTGGTGGGAAATGAGAGTTAAATTTGCCCGTCCAGACACCTCCAGCTAGTCTCTCATTGGTTCTCGCTATTCCTGTTCATCTTCCGCAGAAATTGCAAACTGGGCCAAACAGGAGGTTAAAGGCGCTGACTCTCCAAGTGGGGAGAGTGTTAGTAAAGCGTCTGGAATGTTGCACCCGAGTACCAGGGGAGGAAAACTGAGACATATTTGAACACGTCTCCCGTTCACATGGTTGATCATACTTGGGTTCCACATGCATGTTTTAGCTGAAGGAAGAATACCTTAAACCTGTAGAGTTAAGACCCGTGTAATGGGTACCATGCAATATGACTTCAAAGGGTCTTCATTTGCTCACCGAACCTCTCCAATCCTATCACTGCTGCGTTTATGCCCCTGTACACATGCTTGATTCTCTTTCGGAGACATAGCAATCCATAGGTTTTAAGATACTTACCAGTCAGGTACATTCTTAGGCGCTTAATATGCGGTGTTGAGTCCATTTCGTTGAGCAAGGAGTAGCTCTTGTCTATTCCATATTTGACTTAAGGAACTTTATCTGTGCTCATTTCAATCTCTGGTTTTATGCAGCACCCCAACTCACCTTTCCCCTTAAGCAAGCATAAGTTGGTTTTCTAAATTTGAGACCCTGTTCTGTTCTGTAATTCAGTTCCTGTGTAGCCAAGTTTACATTCCGTGTATTACTGATATCTTATGATGTTTCTTTTTCTGTGTGACTTACTTCAGTTAGAATCATCATACCTGAATCCACTCATTGTGCTGCTAAGGGCCTGATGACACAGATTTCATTGCTGAGTGATATTGCTTTGTAAGTAAATACCACAAATTCTTTATCCATTTTTCACTTTCTGCGATGTTGAACTTGTACTGTAAACGAGGTTCTTGTAAACAGAGCCGTTCCAAACTTTGGGGTGGCTGTGTGTATTTGATTTTAATTTCCCTAAGCTATAGGACCATAAGTGGAAGTGCCCTAGGTTCTGTTGCTTTGTTTTTTAGATGTTTCAGGAAACACCATACACTTCTCCTGAGTGGTTGTTGGCAATTTACATCCTGCCCATCAGCATAACAAGGCTCCCAGTTCTCCATGGCCTGTCCTGCCTTTCTGGATTTTACACTTTTTTCAGATGGCCCTTTTGACCGGGGGGAAGTGAGACTTCATTGTAGTGCAGATTTCCTTTGCAAGCTTGCTTGGTTGGCCAAAAAGGGCGTATGCGTTTTTTCCTGAATATATTCAGGAAAAAATGCATACGCCCTTTTTGGCCAAGTGCATCATTGTGGACGTTCTGCCTCTTTTCCTATGCTTTCAATGCAATTCCAGTCTACCTCCTGAAATCGGTTTCCTGCAATTCTGCCCCGCTTTCAAGTCCTCTTGGCAGCCTTACTTCAGTCTATTTTTGGACGATAGCTGTCATTTATAACTCTGCAGGTTTGTGAATTACAGTGCCCCTGAGCTCCTTTCTTCAACTTGCTTTCTTTTGAGCTGGCCGCAACACCGCAGGATGGCTTCAGGCCCTAATCTGGTTCCGGCACGGCACGCTGAGCCTTTGGTTATTTCCTCTTCCTGGTGGGAAATGAGAGTTAACTTTGCCCGTCCAGACACCTCCAGCTAGTCTCTCATTGGTTCTCGCTATTCCTGTTCATCTTCCGCAGAAATTGCAAACTGGGCCAAACAGGAGGTTAAAGGCGCTGACTCTCCAAGTGGGGAGAGTGTTAGTAAAGCGTCTGGAATGTTGCACCCGAGTACCAGGGGAGGAAAACTGAGACATATTTGAACACGTCTCCCGTTCACATGGTTGATCATACTTGGGTTCCACATGCATGTTTTAGCTGAAGGAAGAATACCTTAAACCTGGAGAGTTAAGACCCGTGTAATGGGTACCATGCAATATGACTTCAAAGGGTCTTCATTTGCTCACCGAACCTCTCCAATCCTATCACTGCTGCGTTTATGCCCCTGTACACATGCTTGATTCTCTTTCGGAGACATAGCAATCCATAGGTTTTAAGATACTTACTAGTCAGGTACATTCTTAGGCGTTTAATATGCGGTGTTGAGTCCATTTCGTTGAGCAAGGAGTAGCTCTTGTCTATTCCATATTTGGCTTAAGGAACTTTATCTGTGCTCATTTCAATCTCTGGTTTTATGCAGCACCCCAACTCACCTTTACCCTTAAGCAAGCATAAGTTGGTTTTCTAAATTTGAGACCCTGTTCTGTTCTGTAATTCAGTTCCTCTGTAGCCAAGTTTCCATTCCGTGTATTACTGATATCTTATGATGTTTCTTTTTCTGTGTGACTTATTTCAGTTAGAATCATCATACCTGAATCCACTCATTGTGCTGCTAAGGGCCTGATGACATAGATTTCATTGCTGAGTGATATTGCTTTGTAAGTGAATACCACAACTTCTTTATCCATTTTTCACTTTCTGCGATGTTGAACTTGTACTGTAAACGAGGTTCTTGTAAACAGAGCCGTTCCAAACTTTGGGGTGGCTGTGTCTTTTTGATTTTAATTTCCCTAAGCTATAGGACCATAAGTGGAAGTGCCCTAGGCTCTGTTGCTTTGTTTTTTAGATGTTTCAGGAAACACCATACACTTCTCCCGAGTGGTTGTTGGCAATTTACATCCCGCCCATCAGCATAACAAGGCTCCCAGTTCTCAATGGCCTGTTGCCTTTCTGGATTTTACACTTTTTTCAGATGGCCCTTTTGACCGGGGGGAAGTGAGACTTCATTGTAGTGCAGATTTCCTTTGCAAGCTTGCTTGGTTGGCCAAAAAGGGCGTATGCGTTTTTTCCTGAATATATTCAGGAAAAAACGCATACGCCCTTTTTGGCCAAGTGCATCATTGTGGACGTTCTGCCTCTTTTCCTATGCTTTCAATGCAATTCCAGTCTACCTCCTGAAATCGGTTTCCTGCAATTCTGCCCCGCTTTCAAGTCCTCTTGGCAGCCTTACTTCAGTCTATTTTTGGACGATAGCTGTCATTTATAACTCTGCAGGTTTGTGAATTACAGTGCCCCTGAGCTCCTTTCTTCAACTCGCTTTCTTGTGACCTGGCCGCAACACCGCAGGATGGCTTCAGGCCCTAAACTGTTTCCGGCCCGGCATGCTGAGCCTTTGGTTAATTCCTCTTCCTGGTGGGAAATGAGAGTTAAATTTGCCCGACCAGACACCTCCAGCTAGCCTCTCATTGGTTCTCGCTATTCCTGTTCATCTTCCGCAGAAATTGCAAACTGGGCCAAACAGGAGGTTAAAGGGACTGACTCTCCAAGTGGGGAGAGTGTTAGTAAAGCGTCTGGAATGTTGCACCCGAGTACCAGGGGAGGAAAACTGAGACATATTTGAACACGTCTCCCGATCACATGGTTGATCATACTCTAGGTTCCACATGCATGTTTTAGCTGAAGGAAGAATACCTTAAACCTGGGTAGTTGAAACCCGTGGAATGGGTACCATGCAATATGACTTCAAAGGGTCTTCATTTGCTCACCGAACCTCTCCAATCCTATCACTGCTGCGTTTATGCCCCTGTACACATGCTTGATTCTCTTTTGGAGACATAGCAATCCATAGGTTTTAAGATACTTACTAGTCAGGTACATTCTTAGGCGTTTAATATGGGGTGTTGAGTCCATTTCGTTGAGCAAGGAGTAGCTCTTGTCTATTCCATATTTGGCTTAAGGAACTTTATCTGTGCTCATTTCAATCTCTGGTTTTATGCAGCACCCCAACTCACCTTTACCCTTAAGTAAGAATAAGTTGGTTTTCTAAATTTGAGACCCTGTTCTGTTCTGTAATTCAGTTCCTGTGTAGCCAAGTTTCCATTCCGTGTATTACTGATATCTTATGATGTTTCTTTTTCTGTGTGACTTATTTCAGTTAGAATCATCATACCTGAATCCACTCATTGTGCTGCTAAGGGCCTGATGACACAGATTTCATTGCTGAGTGATATTGCTTTGTAAGTAAATACCACAACTTCTTTATCCATTTTTCACTTTCTGCGATGTTGAACTTGTACTGTAAACGAGGTTCTTGTAAACAGAGCCGTTCCAAACTTTGGGGTGGCTGTGTCTTTTTGATTTTAATTTCCCTAAGCTATAGGACCATAAGTGGCAGTGCCCTAGGTTCTGTTGCTTTGTTTTTTAGATGTTTCAGGAAACACCATACACTTCTCCCGAGTGGTTGTTGGCAATTTACATCCCGCCCATCAGCATAACAAGGTTCCCAGTTCTCCATGGCCTGTCCTGCCTTTCTGGATTTTACACTTTTTTCAGATGGCCCTTTTGACCGGGGGGAAGTGAGACTTCATTGTAGTGCAGATTTCCTTTGCAAGCTTGCTTGGTTGGCCAAAAAGGGCGTATGCGTTTTTTCCTGAATATATTCAGGAAAAAACGCATACGCCCTTTTTGGCCAAGTGCATCATTGTGGACGTTCTGCCTCTTTTCCTATGCTTTCAATGCAATTCCAGTCTACCTCCTGAAATCGGTTTCCTGCAATTCTGCCCCGCTTTCAAGTCCTCTTGGCAGCCTTACTTCAGTCTATTTTTGGACGATACCTGTCATTTATAACTCTGCAGGTTTGTGAATTACAGTGCCCCTGAGCTCCTTTCTTCAACTCGCTTTCTTTTGAGCTGGCCGCAACACCGCAGGATGGCTTCAGGCCCTAATCTGGTTCCGGTACGGCACGCTGAGCCTTTGGTTATTTCCTCTTCCTGGTGGGAAATGAGAGTTAAATTTGCCCGACCAGACACCTCCAGTTGCCTCTCATTGGTTCTCGCTATTCCAGTTCATCTTCCGAAGAAATTGCAAACTGGGCCAAACAGGAGGTTAAAGGGACTGACTCTCCAAGTGGGGAGAGTGTTAGTAAAGCGTCTGGAATGTTGCACCCGAGTACCAGGGGAGGAAAACTGAGACATATTTGAACACGTCTCCCGATCACATGGTTGATCATACTCTAGGTTCCACATGCATGTTTTAGCTGAAGGAAGAATACCTTAAACCTGGGTAGTTGAAACCCTTGGAATGGGTACCATGCAATATGACTTCAAAGGGTCTTCATTTGCTAACCGAACCTCTCCAATCCTATCACTGCTGCGTTTATGCCCCTGTACACATGCTTGATTCTCTTTTGGAGACATAGCAATCCATAGGTTTTAAGATACTTACTAGTCAGGTACATTCTTAGGCGTTTAATATGGGGTGTTGAGTCCATTTTGTTGAGCAAGGAGTAGCTCTTGTCTATTCCATATTTGCCTTAAGGAACTTTATCTGTGCTCATTTCAATCTCTGGTTTTATGCAGCACCCCAACTCACCTTTACCGTTAAGTAAGAATAAGTTGGTTTTCTAAATTTGAGACCCTGTTCTGTTCTGTAATTCAGTTCCTGTGTAGCCAAGTTTACATTCCGTGTATTACTGATATCTTATGATGTTTCTTTTTCTGTGTGACTTATTTCAGTTAGAATCATCATACCTGAATCCACTCATTGTGCTGCTAAGGGCCTGATGACACAGATTTCATTGCTGAGTGATATTGCTTTGTAAGTGAATACCACAACTTCTTTATCCATTTTTCACTTTCTGCGATGTTGAACTTGTACTGTAAACGAGGTTCTTGTAAACAGAGCCGTTCCAAACTTTGGGGTGGCTGTGTCTTTTTGATTTTAATTTCCCTAAGCTATAGGACCATAAGTGGAAGTGCCCTAGGTTCTGTTGCTTTGTTTTTTAGATGTTTCAGGAAACACCATACACTTCTCCCGAGTGGTTGTTGGCAATTTACATCCCGCCCATCAGCATAACAAGGCTCCCAGTTCTCCATGGCCTGTCCTGCCTTTCTGGATTTTACACTTTTTTCAGATGGCCCTTTTGACCGGGGGGAAGTGAGACTTCATTGTAGTGCAGATTTCCTTTGCAAGCTTGCTTGGTTGGCCAAAAAGGGCGTATGCGTTTTTTCCTGAATATATTCAGGAAAAAATGCATACGCCCTTTTTGGCCAAGTGCATCATTGTGGACGTTCTGCCTCTTTTCCTATGCTTTCAATGCAATTCCAGTCTACCTCCTGAAATCGGTTTCCTGCAATTCTGCCCCGCTTTCAAGTCCTCTTGGCAGCCTTACTTCAGTCTATTTTTGGACGATAGCTGTCATTTATAACTCTGCAGGTTTGTGAATTACAGTGCCCCTGAGCTCCTTTCTTCAACTTGCTTTCTTTTGAGCTGGCCGCAACACCGCAGGATGGCTTCAGGCCCTAATCTGGTTCCGGCACGGCACGCTGAGCCTTTGGTTATTTCCTCTTCCTGGTGGGAAATGAGAGTTAAATTTGCCCGTCCAGACACCTCCAGCTAGTCTCTCATTGGTTCTCGCTATTCCTGTTCATCTTCCGCAGAAATTGCAAACTGGGCCAAACAGGAGGTTAAAGGCGCTGACTCTCCAAGTGGGGAGAGTGTTAGTAAAGCGTCTGGAATGTTGCACCCGAGTACCAGGGGAGGAAAACTGAGACATATTTGAACACGTCTCCCGTTCACATGGTTGATCATACTTGGGTTCCACATGCATGTTTTAGCTGAAGGAAGAATACCTTAAACCTGGAGAGTTAAGACCCGTGTAATGGGTACCATGCAATATGACTTCAAAGGGTCTTCATTTGCTCACCGAACCTCTCCAATCCTATCACTGCTGCGTTTATGCCCCTGTACACATGCTTGATTCTCTTTCGGAGACATAGCAATCCATAGGTTTTAAGATACTTACTAGTCAGGTACATTCTTAGGCGTTTAATATGCGGTGTTGAGTCCATTTCGTTGAGCAAGGAGTAGCTCTTGTCTATTCCATATTTGGCTTAAGGAACTTTATCTGTGCTCATTTCAATCTCTGGTTTTATGCAGCACCCCAACTCACCTTTACCCTTAAGCAAGCATAAGTTGGTTTTGTAAATTTGAGACCCTGTTCTGTTCTGTAATTCAGTTCCTCTGTAGCCAAGTTTCCATTCCGTGTATTACTGATATCTTATGATGTTTCTTTTTCTGTGTGACTTATTTCAGTTAGAATCATCATACCTGAATCCACTCATTGTGCTGCTAAGGGCCTGATGACATAGATTTCATTGCTGAGTGATATTGCTTTGTAAGTGAATACCACAACTTCTTTATCCATTTTTCACTTTCTGCGATGTTGAACTTGTACTGTAAACGAGGTTCTTGTAAACAGAGCCGTTCCAAACTTTGGGGTGGCTGTGTCTTTTTGATTTTAATTTCCCTAAGCTATAGGACCATAAGTGGAAGTGCCCTAGGCTCTGTTGCTTTGTTTTTTAGATGTTTCAGGAAACACCATACACTTCTCCCGAGTGGTTGTTGGCAATTTACATCCCGCCCATCAGCATAACAAGGCTCCCAGTTCTCAATGGCCTGTTGCCTTTCTGGATTTTACACTTTTTTCAGATGGCCCTTTTGACCGGGGGGAAGTGAGACTTCATTGTAGTGCAGATTTCCTTTGCAAGCTTGCTTGGTTGGCCAAAAAGGGCGTATGCGTTTTTTCCTGAATATATTCAGGAAAAAACGCATACGCCCTTTTTGGCCAAGTGCATCATTGTGGACGTTCTGCCTCTTTTCCTATGCTTTCAATGCAATTCCAGTCTACCTCCTGAAATCGGTTTCCTGCAATTCTGCCCCGCTTTCAAGTCCTCTTGGCAGCCTTACTTCAGTCTATTTTTGGACGATAGCTGTCATTTATAACTCTGCAGGTTTGTGAATTACAGTGCCCCTGAGCTCCTTTCTTCAACTCGCTTTCTTGTGACCTGGCCGCAACACCGCAGGATGGCTTCAGGCCCTAAACTGTTTCCGGCCCGGCATGCTGAGCCTTTGGTTAATTCCTCTTCCTGGTGGGAAATGAGAGTTAAATTTGCCCGACCAGACACCTCCAGCTAGCCTCTCATTGGTTCTCGCTATTCCTGTTCATCTTCCGCAGAAATTGCAAACTGGGCCAAACAGGAGGTTAAAGGGACTGACTCTCCAAGTGGGGAGAGTGTTAGTAAAGCGTCTGGAATGTTGCACCCGAGTACCAGGGGAGGAAAACTGAGACATATTTGAACACGTCTCCCGATCACATGGTTGATCATACTCTAGGTTCCACATGCATGTTTTAGCTGAAGGAAGAATACCTTAAACCTGGGTAGTTGAAACCCGTGGAATGGGTACCATGCAATATGACTTCAAAGGGTCTTCATTTGCTCACCGAACCTCTCCAATCCTATCACTGCTGCGTTTATGCCCCTGTACACATGCTTGATTCTCTTTTGGAGACATAGCAATCCATAGGTTTTAAGATACTTACTAGTCAGGTACATTCTTAGGCGTTTAATATGGGGTGTTGAGTCCATTTCGTTGAGCAAGGAGTAGCTCTTGTCTATTCCATATTTGGCTTAAGGAACTTTATCTGTGCTCATTTCAATCTCTGGTTTTATGCAGCACCCCAACTCACCTTTACCCTTAAGTAAGAATAAGTTGGTTTTCTAAATTTGAGACCCTGTTCTGTTCTGTAATTCAGTTCCTGTGTAGCCAAGTTTCCATTCCGTGTATTACTGATATCTTATGATGTTTCTTTTTCTGTGTGACTTATTTCAGTTAGAATCATCATACCTGAATCCACTCATTGTGCTGCTAAGGGCCTGATGACACAGATTTCATTGCTGAGTGATATTGCTTTGTAAGTAAATACCACAACTTCTTTATCCATTTTTCACTTTCTGCGATGTTGAACTTGTACAGTAAACGAGGTTCTTGTAAACAGAGCCGTTCCAAACTTTGGGGTGGCTGTGTCTTTTTGATTTTAATTTCCCTAAGCTATAGGACCATAAGTGGCAGTGCCCTAGGTTCTGTTGCTTTGTTTTTTAGATGTTTCAGGAAACACCATACACTTCTCCCGAGTGGTTGTTGGCAATTTACATCCCGCCCATCAGCATAACAAGGCTCCCAGTTCTCCATGGCCTGTCCTGCCTTTCTGGATTTTACACTTTTTTCAGATGGCCCTTTTGACCGGGGGGAAGTGAGACTTCATTGTAGTGCAGATTTCCTTTGCAAGCTTGCTTGGTTGGCCAAAAAGGGCGTATGCGTTTTTTCCTGAATATATTCAGGAAAAAACGCATACGCCCTTTTTGGCCAAGTGCATCATTGTGGACGTTCTGCCTCTTTTCCTATGCTTTCAATGCAATTCCAGTCTACCTCCTGAAATCGGTTTCCTGCAATTCTGCCCCGCTTTCAAGTCCTCTTGGCAGCCTTACTTCAGTCTATTTTTGGACGATACCTGTCATTTATAACTCTGCAGGTTTGTGAATTACAGTGCCCCTGAGCTCCTTTCTTCAACTCGCTTTCTTTTGAGCTGGCCGCAACACCACAGGATGGCTTCAGGCCCTAATCTGGTTCCGGTACGGCACGCTGAGCCTTTGGTTATTTCCTCTTCCTGGTGGGAAATGAGAGTTAAATTTGCCCGACCAGACACCTCCAGTTGCCTCTCATTGGTTCTCGCTATTCCAGTTCATCTTCCGAAGAAATTGCAAACTGGGCCAAACAGGAGGTTAAAGGGACTGACTCTCCAAGTGGGGAGAGTGTTAGTAAAGCGTCTGGAATGTTGCACCCAGTACCAGGGGAGGAAAACTGAGACATATTTGAACACGTCTCCCGATCACATGGTTGATCATACTCTAGGTTCCACATGCATGTTTTAGCTGAAGGAAGAATACCTTAAACCTGGGTAGTTGAAACCCTTGGAATGGGTACCATGCAATATGACTTCAAAGGGTCTTCATTTGCTCACCGAACCTCTCCAATCCTATCACTGCTGCGTTTATGCCCCTGTACACATGCTTGATTCTCTTTTGGAGACATAGCAATCCATAGGTTTTAAGATACTTACTAGTCAGGTACATTCTTAGGCGTTTAATATGGGGTGTTGAGTCCATTTCGTTGAGCAAGGAGTAGCTCTTGTCTATTCCATATTTGCCTTAAGGAACTTTATCTGTGCTCATTTCAATCTCTGGTTTTATGCAGCACCCCAACTCACCTTTACCGTTAAGTAAGAATAAGTTGGTTTTCTAAATTTGAGACCCCGTTCTGTTCTGTAATTCAGTTCCTGTGTAGCCAAGTTTACATTCCGTGTATTACTGATATCTTATGATGTTTCTTTTTCTGTGTGACTTATTTCAGTTAGAATCATCATACCTGAATCCACTCATTGTGCTGCTAAGGGCCTGATGACACAGATTTCATTGCTGAGTGATATTGCTTTGTAAGTGAATACCACAACTTCTTTATCCATTTTTCACTTTCTGCGATGTTGAACTTGTACTGTAAACGAGGTTCTTGTAAACAGAGCCGTTCCAAACTTTGGGGTGGCTGTGTCTTTTTGATTTTAATTTCCCTAAGCTATAGGACCATAAGTGGCAGTGCCCTAGGTTCTGTTGCTTTGTTTTTTAGATGTTTCAGGAAACACCATACACTTCTCCCGAGTGGTTGTTGGCAATTTACATCCCGCCCATCAGCATAACAAGGCTCCCAGTTCTCCATGGCCTGTCCTGCCTTTCTGGATTTTACACTTTTTTCAGATGGCCCTTTTGACCGGGGGGAAGTGAGACTTCATTGTACTGCAGATTTCCTTTGCAAGCTTGCTTGGTTGGCCAAAAAGGGCGTATGCGTTTTTTCCTGAATATATTCAGGAAAAAACGCATACGCCCTTTTTGGCCAAGTGCATCATTGTGGACGTTCTGCCTCTTTTCCTATGCTTTCAATGCAATTCCAGTCTACCTCCTGAAATCGATTTCCTGCAATTCTGCCCCGCTTTCAAGTCCTCTTGGCAGCCTTACTTCAGTCTATTTTTGGACGATAGCTGTCATTTATAACTCTGCAGGTTTGAGAATTACAGTGCCCCTGAGCTCCTTTCTTCAACTTGCTTTCTTGTGACCTGGCCGCAACACCGCAGGATGGCTTCAGGCCCTAATCTGGTTCCGGCACGGCATGCTGAGCCTTTGGTTATTTCCACTTCCTGGTGGGAAATGAGAGTTAAATTTGCCCGTCCAGACACCTCCAGCTAGTCTCTCATTGGTTCTCGCTATTCCTGTTCATCTTCCGCAGAAATTGCAAACTGGGCCAAACAGGAGGTTAAAGGCGCTGACTCTCCAAGTGGGGAGAGTGTTAGTAAAGCGTCTGGAATGTTGCACCCGAGTACCAGGGGAGGAAAACTGAGACATATTTGAACACGTCTCCCGTTCACATGGTTGATCATACTTGGGTTCCACATGCATGTTTTAGCTGAAGGAAGAATACCTTAAACCTGGAGAGTTGAGACCCGTGGAATGGGTACCATGCAATATAACTTCAAAGGGTCTTCATTTGCTCACCGAACCTCTCCAATCCTATCACTGCTGCGTTTATGCCCCTGTACACATGCTTGATTCTCTTTCAGAGACATAGCAATCCATAGGTTTTAAGATACTTACTAGTCAGGCACATTCTTAGGCGTTTAATATGCGGTGTTGAGTCCATTTCGTTGAGCAAGGAGTAGCTCTTGTCTATTCCATATTTGACTTAAGGAACTTTATCTGTGCTCATTTCAATCTCTGGTTTTATGCAGCACCCCAACTCACCTTTACCCTTAAGCAAGCATAGTTGGTTTTCTAAATTTGAGACCCTGTTCTGTTCTGTAATTCAGTTCCTGTGTAGCCAAGTTTCCATTCCGTGTATTACTGATATCTTATGATGTTTCTTTTTCTGTGTGACTTACTTCAGTTAGAATCATCATACCTGAATCCACTCATTGTGCTGCTAAGGGCCTGATGACACAGATTTCATTGCTGAGTGATATTGCTTTGTAAGTAAATACCACAACTTCTTTATCCATTTTTCACTTTCTGCGATGTTGAACTTGTACTGTAAACGAGGTTCTTGTAAACAGAGCCGTTCCAAACTTTGGGGTGGCTGTGTCTTTTTGATTTTAATTTCCCTAAGCTATAGGACCATAAGTGGAAGTGCCCTAGGTTCTGTTGCTTTGTTTTTTAGATGTTTCAGGAAACACCATACACTTCTCCCGAGTGTCTGTTGGCAATTTACATCCCACCCATCAGCATAACAAGGCTCCCAGTTCTCCATGGCCTGTCCTGCCTTTCTGGATTTTACACTTTTTTCAGATGGCCCTTTTGACCGGGGGGAAGTGAGACTTCATTGTAGTGCAGATTTCCTTTGCAAGCTTGCTTGGTTGGCCAAAAAGGGCGTATGCGTTTTTTCCTGAATATATTCAGGAAAAAACGCATACGCCCTTTTTGGCCAAGTGCATCATTGTGGACGTTCTGCCTCTTTTCCTATGCTTTCAATGCAATTCCAGTCTACCTCCTGAAATCGATTTCCTGCAATTCTGCCCCGCTTTCAAGTCCTCTTGGCAGCCTTACTTCAGTCTATTTTTGGACGATAGCTGTCATTTATAACTCTGCAGGTTTGAGAATTACAGTGCCCCTGAGCTCCTTTCTTCAACTTGCTTTCTTGTGACCTGGCCGCAACACCGCAGGATGGCTTCAGGCCCTAATCTGGTTCCGGAATGGCACGCTGAGCCTTTGGTTATTTCCTCTTCCTGGTGGGAAATGAGAGTTAAATTTGCCCGTCCAGACACCTCCAGCTAGTCTCTCATTGGTTCTCGCTATTCCTGTTCATCTTCCGCAGAAATTGCAAACTGGGCCAAACAGGAGGTTAAAGGCGCTGACTCTCCAAGTGGGGAGAGTGTTAGTAAAGCGTCTGGAATGTTGCACCCGAGTACCAGGAGAGGAAAACTGAGACATATTTGAACACGTCTCCCGATCACATGGTTGATCATACTCTGGGTTCCACATGCCTGTTTTAGCTGAAGGAAGAATACCTTAAACCTGGAGAGTTGAGACCCGTGGAATGGGTACCATGCAATATGACTTCAAAGGGTCTTCATTTGCTCACCGAACCTCTCCAATCCTATCACTGCTGCGTTTATGCCCCTGTACACATGCTTGATTCTCTTTCGGAGACATAGCAATCCATAGGTTTTAAGATACTTACTAGTCAGGTACATTCTTAGGCGTTTAATATGCGGTGTTGAGTCCATTTCGTTGAGCAAGGAGTAGCTCTTGTCTATTCCATATTTGGCTTAAGGAACTTTATCTGTGCTCATTTCAATCTCTGGTTTTATGCAGCACCCCAACTCACCTTTACCCTTAAGCAAGCATAAGTTGGTTTTCTAAATTTGAGACCCTGTTCTGTTCTGTAATTCAGTTCCTCTGTAGCCAAGTTTCCATTCCGTGTATTACTGATATCTTATGATGTTTCTTTTTCTGTGTGACTTATTTCAGTTAGAATCATCATACCTGAATCCACTCATTGTGCTGCTAAGGGCCTGATGACACAGATTTCATTGCTGAGTGATATTGCTTTGTAAGTGAATACCACAACTTCTTTATCCATTTTTCACTTTCTGCGATGTTGAACTTGTACTGTAAACGAGGTTCTTGTAAACAGAGCCGTTCCAAACTTTGGGGTGGCTGTGTCTTTTTGATTTTAATTTCCCTAAGCTATAGGACCATAAGTGGAAGTGCCCTAGGTTCTGTTGCTTTGTTTTTTAGATGTTTCAGGAAACACCATACACTTCTCCCGAGTGGTTGTTGGCAATTTACATCCCGCCCATCAGCATAACAAGGCTCCCAGTTCTCCATGGCCTGTCCTGCCTTTCTGGATTTTACACTTTTTTCAGATGGCCCTTTTGACCGGGGGGAAGTGAGACTTCATTGTAGTGCAGATTTCCTTTGCAAGCTTGCTTGGTTGGCCAAAAAGGGCGTATGCGTTTTTTCCTGAATATATTCAGGAAAAAACGCATACGCCCTTTTTGGCCAAGTGCATCATTGTGGACGTTCTGCCTCTTTTCCTATGCTTTCAATGCAATTCCAGTCTACCTCCTGAAATCGATTTCCTGCAATTCTGCCCCGCTTTCAAGTCCTCTTGGCAGCCTTACTTCAGTCTATTTTTGGACGATAGCTGTCATTTATAACTCTGCAGGTTTGAGAATTACAGTGCCCCTGAGCTCCTTTCTTCAACTTGCTTTCTTGTGACCTGGCCGCAACACCGCAGGATGGCTTCAGGCCCTAATCTGGTTCCGGCATGGCACGCTGAGCCTTTGGTTATTTCCTCTTCCTGGTGGGAAATGAGAGTTAAATTTGCCCGTCCAGACACCTCCAGCTAGTCTCTCATTGGTTCTCGCTATTCCTGTTCATCTTCCGCAGAAATTGCAAACTGGGCCAAACAGGAGGTTAAAGGCGCTGACTCTCCAAGTGGGGAGAGTGTTAGTAAAGCATCTGGAATGTTGCACCCGAGTACCAGGAGAGGAAAAGTGAGACATATTTGAACACGTCTCCCGATCACATGGTTGATCATACTCTGGGTTCCACATGCCTGTTTTAGCTGAAGGAAGAATACCTTAAACCTGGAGAGTTGAGACCCGTGGAATGGGTACCATGCAATATGACTTCAAAGGGTCTTCATTTGCTCACCGAACCTCTCCAATCCTATCACTGCTGCGTTTATGCCCCTGTACACATGCTTGATTCTCTTTCGGAGACATAGCAATCCATAGGTTTTAAGATACTTACTAGTCAGGTACATTCTTAGGCGTTTAATATGCGGTGTTGAGTCCATTTCGTTGAGCAAGGAGTAGCTCTTGTCTATTCAATATTTGGCTTAAGGAACTTTATCTGTGCTCATTTCAATCTCTGGTTTTATGCAGCACCCCAACTCACCTTTACCCTTAAGCAAGCATAAGTTGGTTTTCTAAATTTGAGACCCTGTTCTGTTCTGTAATTCAGTTCCTCTGTAGCCAAGTTTCCATTCCGTGTATTACTGATATCTTATGATGTTTCTTTTTCTGTGTGACTTATTTCAGTTAGAATCATCATACCTGAATCCACTCATTGTGCTGCTAAGGGCCTGATGACACAGATTTCATTGCTGAGTGATATTGCTTTGTAAGTGAATACCACAACTTCTTTATCCATTTTTCACTTTCTGCGATGTTGAACTTGTACTGTAAACGAGGTTCTTGTAAACAGAGCCGTTCCAAACTTTGGGGTGGCTGTGTCTTTTTGATTTTAATTTCCCTAAGCTATAGGACCATAAGTGGAAGTGCCCTAGGTTCTGTTGCTTTGTTTTTTAGATGTTTCAGGAAACACCATACACTTCTCCCGAGTGGTTGTTGGCAATTTACATCCCGCCCATCAGCATAACAAGGCTCCCAGTTCTCCATGGCCTGTCCTGCCTTTCTGGATTTTACACTTTTTTCAGATGGCCCTTTTGACCGGGGGGAAGTGAGACTTCATTGTAGTGCAGATTTCCTTTGCAAGCTTGCTTGGTTGGCCAAAAAGGGCGTATGCGTTTTTTCCTGAATATATTCAGGAAAAAACGCATACGCCCTTTTTGGCCAAGTGCATCATTGTGGACGTTCTGCCTCTTTTCCTATGCTTTCAATGCAATTCCAGTCTACCTCCTGAAATCGATTTCCTGCAATTCTGCCCCGCTTTCAAGTCCTCTTGGCAGCCTTACTTCAGTCTATTTTTGGACGATAGCTGTCATTTATAACTCTGCAGGTTTGAGAATTACAGTGCCCCTGAGCTCCTTTCTTCAACTTGCTTTCTTGTGACCTGGCCGCAACACCGCAGGATGGCTTCAGGCCCTAATCTGGTTCCGGAATGGCACGCTGAGCCTTTGGTTATTTCCTCTTCCTGGTGGGAAATGAGAGTTAAATTTGCCCGTCCAGACACCTCCAGCTAGTCTCTCATTGGTTCTCGTTATTCCTGTTCATCTTCCGCAGAAATTGCAAACTGGGCCAAACAGGAGGTTAAAGGCGCTGACTCTCCAAGTGGGGAGAGTGTTAGTAAAGCGTCTGGAATGTTGCACCCGAGTACCAGGGGAGGAAAACTGAGACATATTTGAACACGTCTCCCGTTCACATGGTTGATCATACTTGGGTTCCACATGCATGTTTTAGCTGAAGGAAGAATACCTTAAACCTGGAGAGTTGAGACCCGTGGAATGGGTACCATGCAATATGACTTCAAAGGGTCTTCATTTGCTCACCGAACCTCTCCAATCCTATCACTGCTGCGTTTATGCCCCTGTACACATGCTTGATTCTCTTTCGGAGACATAGCAATCCATAGGTTTTAAGATACTTACTAGTCAGGCACATTCTTAGGCGTTTAATATGCGGTGTTGAGTCCATTTCGTTGAGCAAGGAGTAGCTCTTGTCTATTCCATATTTGACTTAAGGAACTTTATCTGTGCTCATTTCAATCTCTGGTTTTATGCAGCACCCCAACTCACCTTTACCCTTAAGCAAGCATAGTTGGTTTTCTAAATTTGAGACCCTGTTCTGTTCTGTAATTCAGTTCCTGTGTAGCCAAGTTTACATTCCGTGTATTACTGATATCTTATGATGTTTCTTTTTCTGTGTGACTTACTTCAGTTAGAATCATCATACCTGAATCCACTCATTGTGCTGCTAAGGGCCTGATGACACAGATTTCATTGCTGAGTGATATTGCTTTGTAAGTAAATACCACAACTTCTTTATCCATTTTTCACTTTCTGCGATGTTGAACTTGTACTGTAAACGAGGTTCTTGTAAACAGAGCTGTTCCAAACTTTGGGGTGGCTGTGTCTTTTTGATTTTAATTTCCCTAAGCTATAGGACCATAAGTGGAAGTGCCCTAGGTTCTGTTGCTTTGTTTTTTAGATGTTTCAGGAAACACCATACACTTCTCCCGAGTGTCTGTTGGCAATTTACATCCCACCCATCAGCATAACAAGGCTCCCAGTTCTCCATGGCCTGTCCTGCCTTTCTGGATTTTACACTTTTTTCAGATGGCCCTTTTGACCGGGGGGAAGTGAGACTTCATTGTAGTGCAGATTTCCTTTGCAAGCTTGCTTGGTTGGCCAAAAAGGGCGTATGCGTTTTTTCCTGAATATATTCAGGAAAAAACGCATACGCTCTTTTTGGCCAAGTGCATCATTGTGGACGTTCTGCCTCTTTTCCTATGCTTTCAATGCAATTCCAGTCTACCTCCTGAAATCGGTTTCCTGCAATTCTGCCCCGCTTTCAAGTCCTCTTGGCAGCCTTACTTCAGTCTATTTTTGGACGATAGCTGTCATTTATAACTCTGCAGGTTTGTGAATTACAGTGCCCCTGAGCTCCTTTCTTCAACTCGCTTTCTTGTGACCTGGCTGCAACACCGCAGGATGGCTTCAGGCCCTAATCTGCGTCCGGTACGGCACGCTGAGCCTTTGGTTATTTCCTCTTCCTGGTGGGAAATGAGAGTTAAATTTGCCCGTCCAGACACCTCCAGCTAGCCTCTCATTGGTTCTCGCTATTCCTGTTCATCTTCCGCAGAAATTGCAAACTGGGCCAAACAGGAGGTTAAAGGCGCTGACTCTCCAAGTGGGGAGAGTGTTAGTAAAGCGTCTGGAATGTTGCACCCGAGTACCAGGGGAGGAAAACTGAGACATATTTGAACACGTCTCCCGTTCACATGGTTGATCATACTTGGGTTCCACATGCATGTTTTAGCTGAAGGAAGAATACCTTAAACCTGGAGAGTTGAGACCCGTGGAATGGGTACCATGCAATATGACTTCAAAGGGTCTTCATTTGCTCACCGAACCTCTCCAATCCTATCACTGCTGCGTTTATGCCCCTGTACACATGCTTGATTCTCTTTCGGAGACATAGCAATCCGTAGGTTTTACGATACTTACTAGTCAGGTACATTCTTAGGCGTTTAATATGCGGTGTTGAGTCCATTTCGTTGAGCAAGGAGTAGCTCTTGTCTATTCCATATTTGACTTAAGGAACTTTATCTGTGCTCATTTCAATCTCTGGTTTTATGCAGCACCCCAACTCACCTTTCCCCTTAAGCAAGCATAAGTTGGTTTTCTAAATTTGAGACCCTGTTCTGTTCTGTAATTCAGTTCCTGTGTAGCCAAGTTTACATTCCGTGTATTACTGATATCTTATGATGTTTCTTTTTCTGTGTGACTTATTTCAGTTAGAATCATCATACCTGAATCCACTCATTGTGATGCTAAGTGCCTGATGACATAGATTTCATTGCTGAGTGATATTGCTTTGTAAGTAAATACCACAACTTCTTTATCCATTTTTCACTTTCTGCGATGTTGAACTTGTACTGTAAACGAGGTTCTTGTAAACAGAGGCGTCCCAAACTTTGGGGTGGCTGTGTCTTTTTGATTTTAATTTCCCTAAGCTATAAGACCATAAGTGGCAATGCCCTAGGCTCTGTTGCTTTGTTTTTTAGATGTTTCAGGAAACACCATACACTTCTCCCGAGTGTCTGTTGGCAATTTACATCCCGCCCATCAGCATAACAAGGCTCCCAGTTCTCCATGGCCTGTCCTGCCTTTCTGGATTTTACACTTTTTTCATATGGCCCTTTTGACCAGGGGGAAGTGAGACTTCATTGTAGTGCAGATTTCCTTTGCAAGCTTGCTTGGTTGGCCAAAAAGGGCGTATGCGTTTTTTCCTGAATATATTCAGGAAAAAACGCATACGCCCTTTTTGGCCATGTGCATCATTGTGGACGTTCCGCCTCTTTTCCTATGCTTTCAATGCAATTCCAGTCTACCTCCTGAAATCGGTTTCCTGCAATTCTGCCCCGCTTTCAAGTCCTCTTGGCAGCCTTACTTCAGTCTATTTTTGGACGATAGCTGTCATTTATAACTCTGCAGGTTTGAGAATTACAGTGCCCCTGAGCTCCTTTCTTCAACTTGCTTTCTTGTGACCTGGCCGCAACACCGCAGGATGGCTTCAGGCCCTAATCTGGTTCCGGCACGGCACGCTGAGCCTTTGGTTATTTCCTCTTCCTGGTGGGAAATGAGAGTTAAATTTGCCATTCCAGACACCTGCAGCTAGTCTCTCATTGGTTCTCGCTATTCCTGTTCATCTTCCGCAGAAATTGCATACTGGGCCAAACAGGAGGTTAAAGGCGCTGACTCTCCAAGTGGGGAGAGTGTTAGTAAAGCGTCTGGAATGTTGCACCCGAGTACCAGGGGAGGAAAACTGAGACATATTTGAACACGTCTCCCGTTCACATGGTTGATCATACTTGGGTTCCACATGCATGTTTTAGCTGAAGGAAGAATACCTTAAACCTGGAGAGTTGAGACCCGTGGAATGGGTACCATGCAATATGACTTCAAAGGGTCTTCATTTGCTCACCGAACCTCTCCAATCCTATCACTGCTGCGTTTATGCCCCTGTACACATGCTTGATTCTCTTTTGGAGACATAGCAATCCGTAGGTTTTACGATACTTACTAGTCAGGTACATTCTTAGGCGTTTAATATGCGGTGTTGAGTCCATTTCGTTGAGCAAGGAGTAGCTCTTGTCTATTCCATATTTGACTTAAGGAACTTTATCTGTGCTCATTTCAATCTCTGGTTTTATGCAGCACCCCAACTCACCTTTCCCCTTAAGCAAGCATAAGTTGGTTTTCTAAATTTGAGACCCTGTTCTGTTCTGTAATTCAGTTCCTGTGTAGCCAAGTTTACATTCCGTGTATTACTGATATCTTATGATGTTTCTTTTTCTGTGTGACTTATTTCAGTTAGAATCATCATACCTGAATCCACTCATTGTGATGCTAAGTGCCTGATGACATAGATTTCATTGCTGAGTGATATTGCTTTGTAAGTAAATACCACAACTTCTTTATCCATTTTTCACTTTCTGCGATGTTGAACTTGTACTGTAAACGAGGTTCTTGTAAACAGAGGCGTCCCAAACTTTGGGGTGGCTGTGTCTTTTTGATTTTAATTTCCCTAAGCTATAAGACCATAAGTGGCAATGCCCTAGGCTCTGTTGCTTTGTTTTTTAGATGTTTCAGGAAACACCATACACTTCTCCCGAGTGTCTGTTGGCAATTTACATCCCGCCCATCAGCATAACAAGGCTCCCAGTTCTCCATGGCCTGTCCTGCCTTTCTGGATTTTACACTTTTTTCATATGGCCCTTTTGACCAGGGGGAAGTGAGACTTCATTGTAGTGCAGATTTCCTTTGCAAGCTTGCTTGGTTGGCCAAAAAGGGCGTATGCGTTTTTTCCTGAATATATTCAGGAAAAAACGCATACGCCCTTTTTGGCCATGTGCATCATTGTGGACGTTCCGCCTCTTTTCCTATGCTTTCAATGCAATTCCAGTCTACCTCCTGAAATCGGTTTCCTGCAATTCTGCCCCGCTTTCAAGTCCTCTTGGCAGCCTTACTTCAGTCTATTTTTGGACGATAGCTGTCATTTATAACTCTGCAGGTTTGAGAATTACAGTGCCCCTGAGCTCCTTTCTTCAACTTGCTTTCTTGTGACCTGGCCGCAACACCGCAGGATGGCTTCAGGCCCTAATCTGGTTCCAGCACGGCACGCTGAGCCTTTGGTTATTTCCTCTTCCTGGTGGGAAATGAGAGTTAAATTTGCCCGTCCAGACACCTGCAGCTAGTCTCTCATTGGTTCTCGCTATTCCTGTTCATCTTCCGCAGAAATTGCATACTGGGCCAAACAGGAGGTTAAAGGCGCTGACTCTCCAAGTGGGGAGAGTGTTAGTAAAGCGTCTGGAATGTTGCACCCGAGTACCAGGGGAGGAAAACTGAGACATATTTGAACACGTCTCCCGTTCACATGGTTGATCATACTTGGGTTCCACATGCATGTTTTAGCTGAAGGAAGAATACCTTAAACCTGGAGAGTTGAGACCCGTGGAATGGGTACCATGCAATATGACTTCAAAGGGTCTTCATTTGCTCACCGAACCTCTCCAATCCTATCACTGCTGCGTTTATGCCCCTGTACACATGCTTGATTCTCTTTCGGAGACATAGCAATCCATAGGTTTTAAGATACTTACTAGTCAGGCACATTCTTAGGCGTTTAATATGCGGTGTTGAGTCCATTTCGTTGAGCAAGGAGTAGCTCTTGTCTATTCCATATTTGACTTAAGGAACTTTATCTGTGCTCATTTCAATCTCTGGTTTTATGCAGCACCCCAACTCACCTTTCCCCTTAAGCAAGCATAAGTTGGTTTTCTAAATTTGAGACCCTGTTCTGTTCTGTAATTCAGTTCCTGTGTAGCCAAGTTTACATTCCGTGTATTACTGATATCTTATGATGTTTCTTTTTCTGTGTGACTTATTTCAGTTAGAATCATCATACCTGAATCCACTCATTGTGATGCTAAGTGCCTGATGACATAGATTTCATTGCTGAGTGATATTGCTTTGTAAGTAAATACCACAACTTCTTTATCCATTTTTCACTTTCTGCGATGTTGAACTTGTACTGTAAACGAGGTTCTTGTAAACAGAGGCGTCCCAAACTTTGGGGTGGCTGTGTCTTTTTGATTTTAATTTCCCTAAGCTATAAGACCATAAGTGGCAATGCCCTAGGCTCTGTTGCTTTGTTTTTTAGATGTTTCAGGAAACACCATACACTTCTCCCGAGTGTCTGTTGGCAATTTACATCCCGCCCATCAGCATAACAAGGCTCCCAGTTCTCCATGGCCTGTCCTGCCTTTCTGGATTTTACACTTTTTTCATATGGCCCTTTTGACCAGGGGGAAGTGAGACTTCATTGTAGTGCAGATTTCCTTTGCAAGCTTGCTTGGTTGGCCAAAAAGGGCGTATGCGTTTTTTCCTGAATATATTCAGGAAAAAACGCATACGCCCTTTTTGGCCATGTGCATCATTGTGGACGTTCCGCCTCTTTTCCTATGCTTTCAATGCAATTCCAGTCTACCTCCTGAAATCGGTTTCCTGCAATTCTGCCCCGCTTTCAAGTCCTCTTGGCAGCCTTACTTCAGTCTATTTTTGGACGATAGCTGTCATTTATAACTCTGCAGGTTTGAGAATTACAGTGCCCCTGAGCTCCTTTCTTCAACTTGCTTTCTTGTGACCTGGCCGCAACACCGCAGGATGGCTTCAGGCCCTAATCTGGTTCCGGCACGGCACGCTGAGCCTTTGGTTATTTCCTCTTCCTGGTGGGAAATGAGAGTTAAATTTGCCATTCCAGACACCTGCAGCTAGTCTCTCATTGGTTCTCGCTATTCCTGTTCATCTTCCGCAGAAATTGCATACTGGGCCAAACAGGAGGTTAAAGGCGCTGACTCTCCAAGTGGGGAGAGTGTTAGTAAAGCGTCTGGAATGTTGCACCCGAGTACCAGGGGAGGAAAACTGAGACATATTTGAACACGTCTCCCGTTCACATGGTTGATCATACTTGGGTTCCACATGCATGTTTTAGCTGAAGGAAGAATACCTTAAACCTGGAGAGTTGAGACCCGTGGAATGGGTACCATGCAATATGACTTCAAAGGGTCTTCATTTGCTCACCGAACCTCTCCAATCCTATCACTGCTGCGTTTATGCCCCTGTACACATGCTTGATTCTCTTTTGGAGACATAGCAATCCGTAGGTTTTACGATACTTACTAGTCAGGTACATTCTTAGGCGTTTAATATGCGGTGTTGAGTCCATTTCGTTGAGCAAGGAGTAGCTCTTGTCTATTCCATATTTGACTTAAGGAACTTTATCTGTGCTCATTTCAATCTCTGGTTTTATGCAGCACCCCAACTCACCTTTCCCCTTAAGCAAGCATAAGTTGGTTTTCTAAATTTGAGACCCTGTTCTGTTCTGTAATTCAGTTCCTGTGTAGCCAAGTTTACATTCCGTGTATTACTGATATCTTATGATGTTTCTTTTTCTGTGTGACTTATTTCAGTTAGAATCATCATACCTGAATCCACTCATTGTGATGCTAAGTGCCTGATGACATAGATTTCATTGCTGAGTGATATTGCTTTGTAAGTAAATACCACAACTTCTTTATCCATTTTTCACTTTCTGCGATGTTGAACTTGTACTGTAAACGAGGTTCTTGTAAACAGAGGCGTCCCAAACTTTGGGGTGGCTGTGTCTTTTTGATTTTAATTTCCCTAAGCTATAAGACCATAAGTGGCAATGCCCTAGGCTCTGTTGCTTTGTTTTTTAGATGTTTCAGGAAACACCATACACTTCTCCCGAGTGTCTGTTGGCAATTTACATCCCGCCCATCAGCATAACAAGGCTCCCAGTTCTCCATGGCCTGTCCTGCCTTTCTGGATTTTACACTTTTTTCAGATGGCCCTTTTGACCAGGGGGAAGTGAGACTTCATTGTAGTGCAGATTTCCTTTGCAAGCTTGCTTGGTTGGCCAAAAAGGGCGTATGCGTTTTTTCCTGAATATATTCAGGAAAAAACGCATACGCCCTTTTTGTCCATGTGCATCATTGTGGACGTTCCGCCTCTTTTCCTATGCTTTCAATGCAATTCCAGTCTACCTCCTGAAATCGGTTTCCTGCAATTCTGCCCCGCTTTCAAGTCCTCTTGGCAGCCTTACTTCAGTCTATTTTTGGACGATAGCTGTCATTTATAACTCTGCAGGTTTGAGAATTACAGTGCCCCTGAGCTCCTTTCTTCAACTTGCTTTCTTGTGACCTGGCCGCAACACCGCAGGATGGCTTCAGGCCCTAATCTGGTTCCGGCACGGCACGCTGAGCCTTTGGTTATTTCCTCTTCCTGGTGGGAAATGAGAGTTAAATTTGCCCGTCCAGACACCTGCAGCTAGTCTCTCATTGGTTCTCGCTATTCCTGTTCATCTTCCGCAGAAATTGCATACTGGGCCAAACAGGGGGTTAAAGGCGCTGACTCTCCAAGTGGGGAGAGTGTTAGTAAAGCGTCTGGAATGTTGCACCCGAGTACCAGGGGAGGAAAACTGAGACATATTTGAACACGTCTCCCGTTCACATGGTTGATCATACTTGGGTTCCACATGCATGTTTTAGCTGAAGGAAGAATACCTTAAACCTGGAGAGTTGAGACCCGTGGAATGGGTACCATGCAATATGACTTCAAAGGGTCTTCATTTGCTCACCGAACCTCTCCAATCCTATCACTGCTGCGTTTATGCCCCTGTACACATGCTTGATTCTCTTTCGGAGACATAGCAATCCATAGGTTTTAAGATACTTACTAGTCAGGCACATTCTTAGGCGTTTAATATGCGGTGTTGAGTCCATTTCGTTGAGCAAGGAGTAGCTCTTGTCTATTCCATATTTGACTTAAGGAACTTTATCTGTGCTCATTTCAATCTCTGGTTTTATGCAGCACCCCAACTCACCTTTACCCTTAAGCAAGCATAGTTGGTTTTCTAAATTTGAGACCCTGTTCTGTTCTGTAATTCAGTTCCTGTGTAGCCAAGTTTACATTCCGTGTATTACTGATATCTTATGATGTTTCTTTTTCTGTGTGACTTACTTCAGTTAGAATCATCATACCTGAATCCACTCATTGTGCTGCTAAGGGCCTGATGACACAGATTTCATTGCTGAGTGATATTGCTTTGTAAGTAAATACCACAACTTCATTATCCATTTTTCACTTTCTGCGATGTTGAACTTGTACTGTAAACGAGGTTCTTGTAAACAGAGCCGTCCCAAACTTTGGGGTGGCTGTGTCTTTTTGATTTTAATTTCCCTAAGCTATAGGACCATAAGTGGAAGTGCCCTAGGCTCTGTTGCTTTGTTTTTTAGATGTTTCAGGAAACACCATACACTTCTCCCGAGTGTCTGTTGGCAATTTACATCCTGCCCATCAGCATAACAAGGCTCCCAGTTCTCCATGGCCTGTCCTGCCTTTCTGGATTTTACACTTTTTTCAGATGGCCCTTTTGACCGGGGGGAAGTGAGACTTCATTGTAGTGCAGATTTCCTTTGCAAGCTTGCTTGGTTGGCCAAAAAGGGCGTATGCGTTTTTTATTCCTGTTCATCTTCCGCAGAAATTGCAAACTGGGCCAAACAGTAGGTTAAAGGCACTGACTCGCCAAGTGAGGAGAGTGTTAGTAAAGCGTCTGGAATGTTGCACCCGAGTACCAGGGGAGGAAAACTGAGACATATTTGAACACGTCTCCCGTTCACATGGTTGATCATACTTGGGTTCCACATGCATGTTTTAGCTGAAGGAAGAATACCTTAAACCTGGAGAGTTGAGACCCGTGGAATGGGTACCATGCAATATGACTTCAAAGGGTCTTCATTTGCTCACCAAACCTCTCCAATCCTATCACTGCTGCGTTTATGCCCCTGTACACATGCTTGATTCTCTTTCGGAGACATAGCAATCCATAGGTTTTAAGATACTTACTAGTCAGGTACATTCTTAGGCGTTTAATATGCGGTGTTGAGTCCATTTCGTTGAGCAAGGAGTAGCTCTTGTCTATTCCATATTTGACTTAAGGAACTTTATCTGTGCTCATTTCAATCTCTGGTTTTATGCAGCACCCCAACTCACCTTTACCCTTAAGCAAGCATAAGTTGGTTTTCTAAATTTGAGACCCTGTTCTGTTCTGTAATTCAGTTCCTGTGTAGCCAAGTTTACATTCCGTGTATTACTGATATCTTATGATGTTTCTTTTTCTGTGTGACTTATTTCAGTTAGAATCATCATACCTGAATCCACTCATTGTGATGCTAAGGGCCTGATGACATAGATTTCATTGCTGAGTGATATTGCTTTGTAAGTAAATACCACAACTTCTTTATCCATTTTTCACTTTCTGCGATGTTGAACTTGTACTGTAAACGAGGTTCTTGTAAACAGAGGCGTCCCAAACTTTGGGGTGGCTGTGTCTTTTTGATTTTAATTTCCCTAAACTATAAGACCATAAGGGGCAGTGCCCTAGGCTCTGTTGCTTTGTTTTTTAGATGTTTCAGGAAACACCATACACTTCTCCCGAGTGTCTGTTGGCAATTTACATCCCGCCCATCAGCATAACAAGGCTCCCAGTTCTCCATGGCCTGTCCTGCCTTTCTGGATTTTACACTGTTTTCAGATGGCCCTTTTGACCGGGGGGAAGTCAGACTTCATTGTAGTGCAGATTTCCTTTGCAAGCTTGCTTGGTTGGCCAAAAAGGGCGTATGCGTTTTTTCCTGAATATATTCAGGAAAAAACGCATACGCCCTTTTTGGCCAAGTGCATCATTGTGGACGTTCTGCCTCTTTTCCTATGCTTTCAATGCAATTCCAGTCTACCTCCTGAAATCGGTTTCCTGCAATTCTGCCCCGCTTTCAAGTCCTCTTGGCAGCCTTACTTCAGTCTATTTTTGGACGATAGCTGTCATTTATAACTCTGCAGGTTTGTGAATTACAGTGCCCCTGAGCTCCTTTCTTCAACTCGCTTTCTTGTGACCTGGCCGCAACACCGCAGGATGGCTTCAGGCCCTAATCTGGTTCCGGCCCGGCATGCTGAGCCTTTGGTTAATTCCTCTTCCTGGTGGGAAATGAGAGTTAAATTTGCCCGTCCAGACACCTCCAGCTAGCCTCTCATTGGTTCTCGCTATTCCTGTTCATCTTCCGCAGAAATTGCAAACTGGGCCAAACAGGAGTTTAAAGGGACTGACTCTCCAAGTGGGGAGAGTGTTAGTAAAGCGTCTGGAATGTTGCACCCGAGTACCAGGGGAGGAAAACTGAGACATATTTGAACACGTCTCCCGATCACATGGTTGATCATACTCTAGGTTCCACATGCATGTTTTAGCTGAAGGAAGAATACCTTAAACCTGGGTAGTTGAAACCCGTGGAATGGGTACCATGCAATATGACTTCAAAGGGTCTTCATTTGCTCACCGAACCTCTCCAATCCTATCACTGCTGCGTTTATGCCCCTGTACACATGCTTGATTCTCTTTTGGAGACATAGCTATCCATAGGTTTTAAGATACTTACAAGTCAGGTACATTCTTAGGCGTTTAATATGCGGTGTTGAGTCCATTTCGTTGAGCAAGGAGTAGCTCTAGTCTATTCCATATTTGGCTTAAGGAACTTTATCTGTGCTCATTTCAATCTCTGGTTTTATGCAGCACCCCAACTCACCTTTACCCTTAAGCAAGCATAAGTTGTTTTTCTAAATTTGAGACCCTGTTCTGTTCTGTAATTCAGTTCCTGTGTAGCCAAGTTTCCATTCCGTGTATTACTGATATCTTATGATGTTTCTTTTTCTGTGTGACTTATTTCAGTTAGAATCATCATACCTGAATCCACTCATTGTGATGCTAAGGGCCTGATGACATAGATTTCATTGCTGAGTGATATTGCTTTGTAAGTGAATACCACAACTTCTTTATCCATTTTTCACTTTCTGCGATGTTGAACTTGTACTGTAAACGAGGTTCTTGTAAACAGAGCCGTTCCAAACTTTGGGGTGGCTGTGTCTTTTTGATTTTAATTTCCCTAAGCTATAGGACCATAAGTGGAAGTGCCCTAGGTTCTGTTGCTTTGTTTTTTAGATGTTTCAGGAAACACCATACACTTCTCCCGAGTGGTTGTTGGCAATTTACATCCCGCCCATCAGCATAACAAGGCTCCCAGTTCTCCATGGCCTGTCCTGCCTTTCTGGATTTTACACTTTTTTCAGATGGCCCTTTTGACCGGGGGGAAGTGAGACTTCATTGTAGTGCAGATTTCCTTTGCAAGCTTGCTTGGTTGGCCAAAAAGGGCGTATGCGTTTTTTCCTGAATATATTCAGGAAAAAACGCATACGCCCTTTTTGGCCAAGTGCATCATTGTGGACGTTCTGCCTCTTTTCCTATGCTTTCAATGCAATTCCAGTCTACCTCCTGAAATCGGTTTCCTGCAATTCTGCCCCGCTTTCAAGTCCTCTTGGCAGCCTTACTTCAGTCTATTTTTGGACGATAGCTGTCATTTATAACTCTGCAGGTTTGTGAATTACAGTGCCCCTGAGCTCCTTTCTTCAACTCGCTTTCTTTTGAGCTGGCCGCAACACCGCAGGATGGCTTCAGGCCCTAATCTGGTTCCGGTACGCACACTGAGCCTTTGGTTATTTCCTCTTCCTGGTGGGAAATGAGAGTTAAATTTGCCCGTCCAGACACCTCCAGCTAGCCTCTCATTGGTTCTCGCTATTCCTGTTCATCTTCCGCAGAAATTGCAAAGTGGGCCAAACAAGAGGTTAAAGGCGCTGACTCTCCAAGTGGGGAGAGTGTTAGTAAAGCGTCTGGAATGTTGCACCCGAGTACCAGGGGAGGAAAACTGAGACATATTTGAACACGTCTCCCGTTCACATGGTTGATCATACTTGGGTTCCACATGCATGTTTTAGCTGAAGGAAGAATACCTTAAACCTGGAGAGTTGAGACCCGTGGAATGGGTACCATGCAATATGACTTCAAAGGGTCTTCATTTGCTCACCGAACCTCTCCAATCCTATCACTGCAGCGTTTATGCCCCTGTACACATGCTTGATTCTCTTTCGGAGACATAGCAATCCATAGGTTTTACGATACTTACTAGTCAGGTACATTCTTAGGCGTTTAATATGCGGTGTTGAGTCCATTTCGTTGAGCAAGGAGTAGCTCTTGTCTATTCCATATTTGGCTTAAGGAACTTTATCTGTGCTCATTTCAATCTCTGGTTTTATGCAGCACCCCAACTCACCTTTCCCCTTAAGCAAGCATAAGTTGGTTTTCTAAATTTGAGACCCTGTTCTGTTCTGTAATTCAGTTCCTGTGTAGCCAAGTTTACATTCCGTGTATTACTGATATCTTATGATGTTTCTTTTTCTGTGTGACTTATTTCAGTTAGAATCATCATACCTGAATCCACTCATTGTGCTGCTAAGGGCCTGATGACATAGATTTCATTGCTGAGTGATATTGCTTTGTAAGTGAATACCACAACTTCTTTATCCATTTTTCACTTTCTGCGATGTTGAACTTGTACTGTAAATGAGGTTCTTGTAAACAGAGCCGTTCCAAACTTTGGGGTGGCTGTGTCTTTTTGATTTTAATTTCCCTAAGCTATAGGACCATAAGTGGAAGTGCCCTAGGTTCTGTTGCTTTGTTTTTTAGATGTTTCAGGAAACACCATACACTTCTCCCGAGTGGTTGTTGGCAATTTACATCCCGCCCATCAGCATAACAAGGCTCCCAGTTCTCCATGGCCTGTCCTGCCTTTCTGGATTTTACACTTTTTTCAGATGGCCCTTTTGACCGGGGGGAAGTGAGACTTCATTGTAGTGCAGATTTCCTTTGCAAGCTTGCTTGGTTGGCCAAAAAGGGCGTATGCGTTTTTTCCTGAATATATTCAGGAAAAAACGCATACGCCCTTTTTGTCCATGTGCATCATTGTGGACGTTCCGCCTCTTTTCCTATGCTTTCAATGCAATTCCAGTCTACCTCCTGAAATCGGTTTCCTGCAATTCTGCCCCGCTTTCAAGTCCTCTTGGCAGCCTTACTTCAGTCTATTTTTGGACGATAGCTGTCATTTATAACTCTGCAGGTTTGAGAATTACAGTGCCCCTGAGCTCCTTTCTTCAACTTGCTTTCTTGTGACCTGGCCGCAACACCGCAGGATGGCTTCAGGCCCTAATCTGGTTCCGGCACGGCACGCTGAGCCTTTGGTTATTTCCTCTTCCTGGTGGGAAATGAGAGTTAAATTTGCCCGTCCAGACACCTGCAGCTAGTCTCTCATTGGTTCTCGCTATTCCTGTTCATCTTCCGCAGAAATTGCATACTGGGCCAAACAGGAGGTTAAAGGCGCTGACTCTCCAAGTGGGGAGAGTGTTAGTAAAGCGTCTGGAATGTTGCACCCGAGTACCAGGGGAGGAAAACTGAGACATATTTGAACACGTCTCCCGTTCACATGGTTGATCATACTTGGGTTCCACATGCATGTTTTAGCTGAAGGAAGAATACCTTAAACCTGGAGAGTTGAGACCCGTGGAATGGGTACCATGCAATATGACTTCAAAGGGTCTTCATTTGCTCACCGAACCTCTCCAATCCTATCACTGCTGCGTTTATGCCCCTGTACACATGCTTGATTCTCTTTCGGAGACATAGCAATCCATAGGTTTTAAGATACTTACTAGTCAGGCACATTCTTAGGCGTTTAATATGCGGTGTTGAGTCCATTTCGTTGAGCAAGGAGTAGCTCTTGTCTATTCCATATTTGACTTAAGGAACTTTATCTGTGCTCATTTCAATCTCTGGTTTTATGCAGCACCCCAACTCACCTTTACCCTTAAGCAAGCATAGTTGGTTTTCTAAATTTGAGACCCTGTTCTGTTCTGTAATTCAGTTCCTGTGTAGCCAAGTTTACATTCCGTGTATTACTGATATCTTATGATGTTTCTTTTTCTGTGTGACTTACTTCAGTTAGAATCATCATACCTGAATCCACTCATTGTGCTGCTAAGGGCCTGATGACACAGATTTCATTGCTGAGTGATATTGCTTTGTAAGTAAATACCACAACTTCATTATCCATTTTTCACTTTCTGCGATGTTGAACTTGTACTGTAAACGAGGTTCTTGTAAACAGAGCCGTCCCAAACTTTGGGGTGGCTGTGTCTTTTTGATTTTAATTTCCCTAAGCTATAGGACCATAAGTGGAAGTGCCCTAGGCTCTGTTGCTTTGTTTTTTAGATGTTTCAGGAAACACCATACACTTCTCCCGAGTGTCTGTTGGCAATTTACATCCTGCCCATCAGCATAACAAGGCTCCCAGTTCTCCATGGCCTGTCCTGCCTTTCTGGATTTTACACTTTTTTCAGATGGCCCTTTTGACCGGGGGGAAGTGAGACTTCATTGTAGTGCAGATTTCCTTTGCAAGCTTGCTTGGTTGGCCAAAAAGGGCGTATGCGTTTTTTATTCCTGTTCATCTTCCGCAGAAATTGCAAACTGGGCCAAACAGTAGGTTAAAGGCACTGACTCGCCAAGTGAGGAGAGTGTTAGTAAAGCGTCTGGAATGTTGCACCCGAGTACCAGGGGAGGAAAACTGAGACATATTTGAACACGTCTCCCGTTCACATGGTTGATCATACTTGGGTTCCACATGCATGTTTTAGCTGAAGGAAGAATACCTTAAACCTGGAGAGTTGAGACCCGTGGAATGGGTACCATGCAATATGACTTCAAAGGGTCTTCATTTGCTCACCAAACCTCTCCAATCCTATCACTGCTGCGTTTATGCCCCTGTACACATGCTTGATTCTCTTTCGGAGACATAGCAATCCATAGGTTTTACGATACTTACTAGTCAGGTACATTCTTAGGCGTTTAATATGCGGTGTTGAGTCCATTTCGTTGAGCAAGGAGTAGCTCTTGTCTATTCCATATTTGGCTTAAGGAACTTTATCTGTGCTCATTTCAATCTCTGGTTTTATGCAGCACCCCAACTCACCTTTCCCCTTAAGCAAGCATAAGTTGGTTTTCTAAATTTGAGACCCTGTTCTGTTCTGTAATTCAGTTCCTGTGTAGCCAAGTTTACATTCCGTGTATTACTGATATCTTATGATGTTTCTTTTTCTGTGTGACTTATTTCAGTTAGAATCATCATACCTGAATCCACTCATTGTGCTGCTAAGGGCCTGATGACATAGATTTCATTGCTGAGTGATATTGCTTTGTAAGTGAATACCACAACTTCTTTATCCATTTTTCACTTTCTGCGATGTTGAACTTGTACTGTAAATGAGGTTCTTGTAAACAGAGCCGTTCCAAACTTTGGGGTGGCTGTGTCTTTTTGATTTTAATTTCCCTAAGCTATAGGACCATAAGTGGAAGTGCCCTAGGTTCTGTTGCTTTGTTTTTTAGATGTTTCAGGAAACACCATACACTTCTCCCGAGTGGTTGTTGGCAATTTACATCCCGCCCATCAGCATAACAAGGCTCCCAGTTCTCCATGGCCTGTCCTGCCTTTCTGGATTTTACACTTTTTTCAGATGGCCCTTTTGACCGGGGGGAAGTGAGACTTCATTGTAGTGCAGATTTCCTTTGCAAGCTTGCTTGGTTGGCCAAAAAGGGCGTATGCGTTTTTTCCTGAATATATTCAGGAAAAAACGCATACGCCCTTTTTGTCCATGTGCATCATTGTGGACGTTCCGCCTCTTTTCCTATGCTTTCAATGCAATTCCAGTCTACCTCCTGAAATCGGTTTCCTGCAATTCTGCCCCGCTTTCAAGTCCTCTTGGCAGCCTTACTTCAGTCTATTTTTGGACGATAGCTGTCATTTATAACTCTGCAGGTTTGAGAATTACAGTGCCCCTGAGCTCCTTTCTTCAACTTGCTTTCTTGTGACCTGGCCGCAACACCGCAGGATGGCTTCAGGCCCTAATCTGGTTCCGGCACGGCACGCTGAGCCTTTGGTTATTTCCTCTTCCTGGTGGGAAATGAGAGTTAAATTTGCCCGTCCAGACACCTGCAGCTAGTCTCTCATTGGTTCTCGCTATTCCTGTTCATCTTCCGCAGAAATTGCATACTGGGCCAAACAGGAGGTTAAAGGCGCTGACTCTCCAAGTGGGGAGAGTGTTAGTAAAGCGTCTGGAATGTTGCACCCGAGTACCAGGGGAGGAAAACTGAGACATATTTGAACACGTCTCCCGTTCACATGGTTGATCATACTTGGGTTCCACATGCATGTTTTAGCTGAAGGAAGAATACCTTAAACCTGGAGAGTTGAGACCCGTGGAATGGGTACCATGCAATATGACTTCAAAGGGTCTTCATTTGCTCACCGAACCTCTCCAATCCTATCACTGCTGCGTTTATGCCCCTGTACACATGCTTGATTCTCTTTCGGAGACATAGCAATCCATAGGTTTTAAGATACTTACTAGTCAGGTACATTCTTAGGCGTTTAATATGCGGTGTTGAGTCCATTTCGTTGAGCAAGGAGTAGCTCTAGTCTATTCCATATTTGGCTTAAGGAACTTTATCTGTGCTCATTTCAATCTCTGGTTTTATGCAGCACCCCAACTCACCTTTACCCTTAAGCAAGCATAAGTTGTTTTTCTAAATTTGAGACCCTGTTCTGTTCTGTAATTCAGTTCCTGTGTAGCCAAGTTTCCATTCCGTGTATTACTGATATCTTATGATGTTTCTTTTTCTGTGTGACTTATTTCAGTTAGAATCATCATACCTGAATCCACTCATTGTGATGCTAAGGGCCTGATGACATAGATTTCATTGCTGAGTGATATTGCTTTGTAAGTGAATACCACAACTTCTTTATCCATTTTTCACTTTCTGCGATGTTGAACTTGTACTGTAAACGAGGTTCTTGTAAACAGAGCCGTTCCAAACTTTGGGGTGGCTGTGTCTTTTTGATTTTAATTTCCCTAAGCTATAGGACCATAAGTGGAAGTGCCCTAGGTTCTGTTGCTTTGTTTTTTAGATGTTTCAGGAAACACCATACACTTCTCCCGAGTGGTTGTTGGCAATTTACATCCCGCCCATCAGCATAACAAGGCTCCCAGTTCTCCATGGCCTGTCCTGCCTTTCTGGATTTTACACTTTTTTCAGATGGCCCTTTTGACCGGGGGGAAGTGAGACTTCATTGTAGTGCAGATTTCCTTTGCAAGCTTGCTTGGTTGGCCAAAAAGGGCGTATGCGTTTTTTCCTGAATATATTCAGGAAAAAACGCATACGCCCTTTTTGGCCAAGTGCATCATTGTGGACGTTCTGCCTCTTTTCCTATGCTTTCAATGCAATTCCAGTCTACCTCCTGAAATCGGTTTCCTGCAATTCTGCCCCGCTTTCAAGTCCTCTTGGCAGCCTTACTTCAGTCTATTTTTGGACGATAGCTGTCATTTATAACTCTGCAGGTTTGTGAATTACAGTGCCCCTGAGCTCCTTTCTTCAACTCGCTTTCTTTTGAGCTGGCCGCAACACCGCAGGATGGCTTCAGGCCCTAATCTGGTTCCGGTACGCACACTGAGCCTTTGGTTATTTCCTCTTCCTGGTGGGAAATGAGAGTTAAATTTGCCCGTCCAGACACCTCCAGCTAGCCTCTCATTGGTTCTCGCTATTCCTGTTCATCTTCCGCAGAAATTGCAAAGTGGGCCAAACAAGAGGTTAAAGGCGCTGACTCTCCAAGTGGGGAGAGTGTTAGTAAAGCGTCTGGAATGTTGCACCCGAGTACCAGGGGAGGAAAACTGAGACATATTTGAACACGTCTCCCGTTCACATGGTTGATCATACTTGGGTTCCACATGCATGTTTTAGCTGAAGGAAGAATACCTTAAACCTGGAGAGTTGAGACCCGTGGAATGGGTACCATGCAATATGACTTCAAAGGGTCTTCATTTGCTCACCGAACCTCTCCAATCCTATCACTGCAGCGTTTATGCCCCTGTACACATGCTTGATTCTCTTTCGGAGACATAGCAATCCATAGGTTTTAAGATACTTACTAGTCAGGTACATTCTTAGGCGTTTAATATGCGGTGTTGAGTCCATTTCGTTGAGCAAGGAGTAGCTCTTGTCTATTCCATATTTGGCTTAAGGAACTTTATCTGTGCTCATTTCAATCTCTGGTTTTATGCAGCACCCCAACTCACCTTTCCCCTTAAGCAAGCATAAGTTGGTTTTCTAAATTTGAGACCCTGTTCTGTTCTGTAATTCAGTTCCTGTGTAGCCAAGTTTACATTCCGTGTATTACTGATATCTTATGATGTTTCTTTTTCTGTGTGACTTATTTCAGTTAGAATCATCATACCTGAATCCACTCATTGTGCTGCTAAGGGCCTGATGACATAGATTTCATTGCTGAGTGATATTGCTTTGTAAGTGAATACCACAACTTCTTTATCCATTTTTCACTTTCTGCGATGTTGAACTTGTACTGTAAATGAGGTTCTTGTAAACAGAGCCGTTCCAAACTTTGGGGTGGCTGTGTCTTTTTGATTTTAATTTCCCTAAGCTATAGGACCATAAGTGGAAGTGCCCTAGGTTCTGTTGCTTTGTTTTTTAGATGTTTCAGGAAACACCATACACTTCTCCCGAGTGGTTGTTGGCAATTTACATCCCGCCCATCAGCATAACAAGGCTCCCAGTTCTCCATGGCCTGTCCTGCCTTTCTGGATTTTACACTTTTTTCAGATGGCCCTTTTGACCGGGGGGAAGTGAGACTTCATTGTAGTGCAGATTTCCTTTGCAAGCTTGCTTGGTTGGCCAAAAAGGGCGTATGCGTTTTTTCCTGAATATATTCAGGAAAAAACGCATACGCCCTTTTTGTCCATGTGCATCATTGTGGACGTTCCGCCTCTTTTCCTATGCTTTCAATGCAATTCCAGTCTACCTCCTGAAATCGGTTTCCTGCAATTCTGCCCCGCTTTCAAGTCCTCTTGGCAGCCTTACTTCAGTCTATTTTTGGACGATAGCTGTCATTTATAACTCTGCAGGTTTGAGAATTACAGTGCCCCTGAGCTCCTTTCTTCAACTTGCTTTCTTGTGACCTGGCCGCAACACCGCAGGATGGCTTCAGGCCCTAATCTGGTTCCGGCACGGCACGCTGAGCCTTTGGTTATTTCCTCTTCCTGGTGGGAAATGAGAGTTAAATTTGCCCGTCCAGACACCTGCAGCTAGTCTCTCATTGGTTCTCGCTATTCCTGTTCATCTTCCGCAGAAATTGCATACTGGGCCAAACAGGAGGTTAAAGGCGCTGACTCTCCAAGTGGGGAGAGTGTTAGTAAAGCGTCTGGAATGTTGCACCCGAGTACCAGGGGAGGAAAACTGAGACATATTTGAACACGTCTCCCGTTCACATGGTTGATCATACTTGGGTTCCACATGCATGTTTTAGCTGAAGGAAGAATACCTTAAACCTGGAGAGTTGAGACCCGTGGAATGGGTACCATGCAATATGACTTCAAAGGGTCTTCATTTGCTCACCGAACCTCTCCAATCCTATCACTGCTGCGTTTATGCCCCTGTACACATGCTTGATTCTCTTTCGGAGACATAGCAATCCATAGGTTTTAAGATACTTACTAGTCAGGCACATTCTTAGGCGTTTAATATGCGGTGTTGAGTCCATTTCGTTGAGCAAGGAGTAGCTCTTGTCTATTCCATATTTGACTTAAGGAACTTTATCTGTGCTCATTTCAATCTCTGGTTTTATGCAGCACCCCAACTCACCTTTACCCTTAAGCAAGCATAGTTGGTTTTCTAAATTTGAGACCCTGTTCTGTTCTGTAATTCAGTTCCTGTGTAGCCAAGTTTACATTCCGTGTATTACTGATATCTTATGATGTTTCTTTTTCTGTGTGACTTACTTCAGTTAGAATCATCATACCTGAATCCACTCATTGTGCTGCTAAGGGCCTGATGACACAGATTTCATTGCTGAGTGATATTGCTTTGTAAGTAAATACCACAACTTCATTATCCATTTTTCACTTTCTGCGATGTTGAACTTGTACTGTAAACGAGGTTCTTGTAAACAGAGCCGTCCCAAACTTTGGGGTGGCTGTGTCTTTTTGATTTTAATTTCCCTAAGCTATAGGACCATAAGTGGAAGTGCCCTAGGCTCTGTTGCTTTGTTTTTTAGATGTTTCAGGAAACACCATACACTTCTCCCGAGTGTCTGTTGGCAATTTACATCCTGCCCATCAGCATAACAAGGCTCCCAGTTCTCCATGGCCTGTCCTGCCTTTCTGGATTTTACACTTTTTTCAGATGGCCCTTTTGACCGGGGGGAAGTGAGACTTCATTGTAGTGCAGATTTCCTTTGCAAGCTTGCTTGGTTGGCCAAAAAGGGCGTATGCGTTTTTTATTCCTGTTCATCTTCCGCAGAAATTGCAAACTGGGCCAAACAGTAGGTTAAAGGCACTGACTCGCCAAGTGAGGAGAGTGTTAGTAAAGCGTCTGGAATGTTGCACCCGAGTACCAGGGGAGGAAAACTGAGACATATTTGAACACGTCTCCCGTTCACATGGTTGATCATACTTGGGTTCCACATGCATGTTTTAGCTGAAGGAAGAATACCTTAAACCTGGAGAGTTGAGACCCGTGGAATGGGTACCATGCAATATGACTTCAAAGGGTCTTCATTTGCTCACCAAACCTCTCCAATCCTATCACTGCTGCGTTTATGCCCCTGTACACATGCTTGATTCTCTTTCGGAGACATAGCAATCCATAGGTTTTAAGATACTTACTAGTCAGGTACATTCTTAGGCGTTTAATATGCGGTGTTGAGTCCATTTCGTTGAGCAAGGAGTAGCTCTTGTCTATTCCATATTTGACTTAAGGAACTTTATCTGTGCTCATTTCAATCTCTGGTTTTATGCAGCACCCCAACTCACCTTTACCCTTAAGCAAGCATAAGTTGGTTTTCTAAATTTGAGACCCTGTTCTGTTCTGTAATTCAGTTCCTGTGTAGCCAAGTTTACATTCCGTGTATTACTGATATCTTATGATGTTTCTTTTTCTGTGTGACTTATTTCAGTTAGAATCATCATACCTGAATCCACTCATTGTGATGCTAAGGGCCTGATGACATAGATTTCATTGCTGAGTGATATTGCTTTGTAAGTAAATACCACAACTTCTTTATCCATTTTTCACTTTCTGCGATGTTGAACTTGTACTGTAAACGAGGTTCTTGTAAACAGAGGCGTCCCAAACTTTGGGGTGGCTGTGTCTTTTTGATTTTAATTTCCCTAAGCTATAAGACCATAAGGGGCAGTGCCCTAGGCTCTGTTGCTTTGTTTTTTAGATGTTTCAGGAAACACCATACACTTCTCCCGAGTGTCTGTTGGCAATTTACATCCCGCCCATCAGCATAACAAGGCTCCCAGTTCTCCATGGCCTGTCCTGCCTTTCTGGATTTTACACTTTTTTCAGATGGCCCTTTTGACCGGGGGGAAGTGAGACTTCATTGTAGTGCAGATTTCCTTTGCAAGCTTGCTTGGTTGGCCAAAAAGGGCGTATGCGTTTTTTCCTGAATATATTCAGGAAAAAACGCATACGCCCTTTTTGGCCAAGTGCATCATTGTGGACGTTCTGCCTCTTTTCCTATGCTTTCAATGCAATTCCAGTCTACCTCCTGAAATCGGTTTCCTGCAATTCTGCCCCGCTTTCAAGTCCTCTTGGCAGCCTTACTTCAGTCTATTTTTGGACGATAGCTGTCATTTATAACTCTGCAGGTTTGTGAATTACAGTGCCCCTGAGCTCCTTTCTTCAACTCGCTTTCTTGTGACCTGGCCGCAACACCGCAGGATGGCTTCAGGCCCTAATCTGGTTCCGGCCCGGCATGCTGAGCCTTTGGTTAATTCCTCTTCCTGGTGGGAAATGAGAGTTAAATTTGCCCGTCCAGACACCTCCAGCTAGCCTCTCATTGGTTCTCGCTATTCCTGTTCATCTTCCGCAGAAATTGCAAACTGGGCCAAACAGGAGGTTAAAGGGACTGACTCTCCAAGTGGGGAGAGTGTTAGTAAAGCGTCTGGAATGTTGCACCCGAGTACCAGGGGAGGAAAACTGAGACATATTTGAACACGTCTCCCGATCACATGGTTGATCATACTCTAGGTTCCACATGCATGTTTTAGCTGAAGGAAGAATACCTTAAACCTGGGTAGTTGAAACCCGTGGAATGGGTACCATGCAATATGACTTCAAAGGGTCTTCATTTGCTCACCGAACCTCTCCAATCCTATCACTGCTGCGTTTATGCCCCTGTACACATGCTTGATTCTCTTTTGGAGACATAGCTATCCATAGGTTTTAAGATACTTACAAGTCAGGTACATTCTTAGGCGTTTAATATGCGGTGTTGAGTCCATTTCGTTGAGCAAGGAGTAGCTCTAGTCTATTCCATATTTGGCTTAAGGAACTTTATCTGTGCTCATTTCAATCTCTGGTTTTATGCAGCACCCCAACTCACCTTTACCCTTAAGCAAGCATAAGTTGTTTTTCTAAATTTGAGACCCTGTTCTGTTCTGTAATTCAGTTCCTGTGTAGCCAAGTTTCCATTCCGTGTATTACTGATATCTTATGATGTTTCTTTTTCTGTGTGACTTATTTCAGTTAGAATCATCATACCTGAATCCACTCATTGTGATGCTAAGGGCCTGATGACATAGATTTCATTGCTGAGTGATATTGCTTTGTAAGTGAATACCACAACTTCTTTATCCATTTTTCACTTTCTGCGATGTTGAACTTGTACTGTAAACGAGGTTCTTGTAAACAGAGCCGTTCCAAACTTTGGGGTGGCTGTGTCTTTTTGATTTTAATTTCCCTAAGCTATAGGACCATAAGTGGAAGTGCCCTAGGTTCTGTTGCTTTGTTTTTTAGATGTTTCAGGAAACACCATACACTTCTCCCGAGTGGTTGTTGGCAATTTACATCCCGCCCATCAGCATAACAAGGCTCCCAGTTCTCCATGGCCTGTCCTGCCTTTCTGGATTTTACACTTTTTTCAGATGGCCCTTTTGACCGGGGGGAAGTGAGACTTCATTGTAGTGCAGATTTCCTTTGCAAGCTTGCTTGGTTGGCCAAAAAGGGCGTATGCGTTTTTTCCTGAATATATTCAGGAAAAAACGCATACGCCCTTTTTGGCCAAGTGCATCATTGTGGACGTTCTGCCTCTTTTCCTATGCTTTCAATGCAATTCCAGTCTACCTCCTGAAATCGGTTTCCTGCAATTCTGCCCCGCTTTCAAGTCCTCTTGGCAGCCTTACTTCAGTCTATTTTTGGACGATAGCTGTCATTTATAACTCTGCAGGTTTGTGAATTACAGTGCCCCTGAGCTCCTTTCTTCAACTCGCTTTCTTTTGAGCTGGCCGCAACACCGCAGGATGGCTTCAGGCCCTAATCTGGTTCCGGTTCGCACACTGAGCCTTTGGTTATTTCCTCTTCCTGGTGGGAAATGAGAGTTAAATTTGCCCGTCCAGACACCTCCAGCTAGCCTCTCATTGGTTCTCGCTATTCCTGTTCATCTTCCGCAGAAATTGCAAAGTGGGCCAAACAAGAGGTTAAAGGCGCTGACTCTCCAAGTGGGGAGAGTGTTAGTAAAGCGTCTGGAATGTTGCACCCGAGTACCAGGGGAGGAAAACTGAGACATATTTGAACACGTCTCCCGTTCACATGGTTGATCATACTTGGGTTCCACATGCATGTTTTAGCTGAAGGAAGAATACCTTAAACCTGGAGAGTTGAGACCCGTGGAATGGGTACCATGCAATATGACTTCAAAGGGTCTTCATTTGCTCACCGAACCTCTCCAATCCTATCACTGCTGCGTTTAGGCCCCTGTACACATGCTTGATTCTCTTTTGGAGACATAGCAATCCATAGGTTTTACGATACTTACTAGTCAGGTACATTCTTAGGCGTTTAATATGCGGTGTTGAGTCCATTTCGTTGAGCAAGGAGTAGCTCTTGTCTATTCCATATTTGGCTTAAGGAACTTTATCTGTGCTCATTTCAATCTCTGGTTTTATGCAGCACCCCAACTCACCTTTACCCTTAAGCAAGCATAAGTTGGTTTTCTAAATTTGAGACCCTGTTCTGTTCTGTAATTCAGTTCCTGTGTAGCCAAGTTTACATTCCGTGTATTACTGATATCTTTTGATGTTTCTTTTTCTGTGTGACTTATTTCAGTTAGAATCATCATACCTGAATCCACTCATTGTGCTGCTAAGGGCCTGATGACATAGATTTCATTGCTGAGTGATATTGCTTTGTAAGTAAATACCACAACTTCTTTATCCATTTTTCACTTTCTGCGATGTTGAACTTGTACTGTAAACGAGGTTCTTGTAAACAGAGCCGTTCCAAACTTTGGGGTGGCTGTGTCTTTTTGATTTTAATTTCCCTAAGCTATAGGACCATAAGTGGAAGTGCCCTAGGTTCTGTTGCTTTGTTTTTTAGATGTTTCAGGAAACACCATACACTTCTCCCGAGTGGTTGTTGGCAATTTACATCCCACCCATCATCATAACAAGGCTCCCAGTTCTCCATGGCCTGTCCTGCCTTTCTGGATTTTACACTGTTTTCGGATGGCCCTTTTGACCGGGGGGAAGTGAGACTTCATTGTAGTGCAGATTTCCTTTGCAAGCTTGCTTGGTTGGCCAAAAAGGGCGTATGCGTTTTTTCCTGAATATATTCAGGAAAAAACGCATACGCCCTTTTTGGCCAAGTGCATCATTGTGGACGTTCTGCCTCTTTTCGTATGCTTTCAATGCAATTCCAGTCTACCTCCTGAAATCGGTTTCCTGCAATTCTGCCCCGCTTTCAAGTCCTCTTGGCAGCCTTACTTCAGTCGATTTTTGGACGATAGCTGTCATTTATAACTCTGCAGGTTTGAGAATTACAGTGCTCCTGAGCTCCTTTCTTCAACTCGCTTTCTTGTGACCTGGCCGCAACACCGCAGGATGGCTTCAGGCCCTAATCTGGTTCCGGCACGGCAGGCTGAGCCTTCGGTTATTTCCTCTTCCTGGTGGGAAATGAGAGTTAAATTTGCCCGTCCAGACACCTCCAGCTAGTCTCTCATTGGTTCTCGCTATTCCTGTTCACCTTCCGCAGAAATTGCAAATTGGGCCAAACAGGAGGTTAAAGGCGCTGACTCTCCAAGTGGGGAGAGTGTTAGTAAAGCGTCTGGAATGTTGCACCCGAGTACCAGGGGAGGAAAACTGAGACATATTTGAACACGTCTCCCGTTCACATGGTTGATCATACTTGGGTTCCACATGCATGTTTTAGCTGAAGGAAGAATACCTTAAACCTGGAGAGTTGAGACCCGTGGAATGGGTACCATGCAATATGACTTCAAAGGGTCTTCATTTGCTCACCGAACCTCTCCAATCCTATCACTGCTGCGTTTATGCCCCTGTACACATGCTTGATTCTCTTTTGGAGACATAGAAATCCATAGGTTTTACGATACTTACTAGTCAGGTACATTCTTAGGCGTTTAATATGCGGTGTTGAGTCCATTTTGTTGAGCAAGGAGTAGCTCTTGTCTATTCCATATTTGGCTTAAGGAATTCATCTGTGCTCATTTCAGTCTCTGGTTTTATGCTGCACCCTAACTCACCTTTACCTTTAAGCAAGAATAAGTTGGTTTTCTAAATTTGAGACCCTGTTCTGTTCTGTAATTCAGTTCTAGTGTAGCCAAGTTTACATTCCGTGTATTACTGATATCTTATGATGTTTCTTTTTCTGTGTGACTTATTTCAGTTAGAATCATCATACCTGAATCCACTCATTGTGCTGCTAAGGGCCTGATGACACAGATTTCATTGCTGAGTGATATTGCTTTGTAAGTAAATACCACAACTTCTTTATCCATTTTTCACTTTCTGCGATGTTGAACTTGTACTGTAAACGAGGTTCTTGTAAACAGAGCCGTTCCAAACTTTGGGGTGGCTGTGTCCTTTTGATTTTAATTTCCCTAAGCTATAGGACCATAAGTGGAAGTGCCCTAGGTTCTGTTGCTTTGTTTTTTAGATGTTTCAGGAAACACCATACACTTCTCCCGAGTGGTTGTTGCCAATTTACATCCCGCCCATCAGCATAACAAGGCTCCCAGTTCTCCATGGCCTGTCCTGCCTTTCTGGATTTTACACTTTTTTCAGATGGCCCTTTTGACCGGTGGGAAGTGAGACTTCATTGTAGTGCAGATTTCCTTTGCAAGCTTGCTTGGTTGGCCAAAAAGGGCGTATGCGTTTTTTCCTGAATATTTCAGGAAAAAACGCATACGCCCTTTTTGGCCAAGTGCATCATTGTGGACGTTCTGCCTCTTTTCCTATGCTTTCAATGCAATTCCAGTCTACCTCCTGAAATCGGTTTCCTGCAATTCTGCCCCGCTTTCAAGTCCTCTTGGCAGCCTTACTTCAGTCTATTTTTGGACGATAGCTGTCATTTATAACTCTGCAGGTTTGTGAATTACAGTGCCCCTGAGCTCCTTTCTTCAACTTGCTTTCTTGTGACCTGGCCGCAACACCGCAGGATGGCTTCAGGCCCTAATCTGGTTCCGGCACGGCACGCTGAGCCTTTGGTTATTTCCTCTTCCTGGTGGGAAATGAGAGTTAAATTTGCCCGTCCAGACACCTCCAGCTAGTCTCTCATTGGTTCTCGCTATTCCTGTTCATCTTCCGCAGAAATTGCAAACTGGGCCAAACAGGAGGTTAAAGGCGCTGACTCTCCAAGTGGGGAGAGTGTTAGTAAAGCGTCTGGAATGTTGCACCCGAGTACCAGGGGAGGAAAACTGAGACATATTTGAACACGTCTCCCGTTCACATGGTTGATCATACTTGGGTTCCACATGCATGTTTTAGCTGAAGGAAGAATACCTTAAACCTGGAGAGTTGAGACCCGTGAAATGGGTACCATGCAATATGACTTCAAAGGGTCTTCATTTGCTCACCGAACCTCTCCAATCCTATCACTGCTGCGTTTATGCCCCTGTACACATGCTTGATTCTCTTTCGGAGACATAGCAATCCATAGGTTTTAAGATACTTACTAGTCAGGCACATTCTTAGGCGTTTAATATGCGGTGTTGAGTCCATTTCGTTGAGCAAGGAGTAGCTCTTGTCTATTCCATATTTGGCTTAAGGAACTTTATCTGTGCTCATTTCAATCTCTGGTTTTATGCAGCACCCCAACTCACCTTTCCCCTTAAGCAAGCATAAGTTGGTTTTCTAAATTTGAGTCCCTGTTCTGTTCTGTAATTCAGTTCCTGTGTAGCCAAGTTTACATTCCGTGTATTACTGATATCTTATGATGTTTCTTTTTCTGTGTGACTTATTTCAGTTAGAATCATCATACCTGAATCCACTCATTGTGATGCTAAGGGCCTGATGACATAGATTTCATTGCTGAGTGATATTGCTTTGTAAG